>NW_027507787.1:117389778-119789778 GCF_037356315.1 Lithobates pipiens
CTCTCCAAACCTTGGTATATGCTGCCCATGTGGATCCGCTTACCAACCTCCTGATCCATCCTGCGGCGACTCCAAAGCAATCTCTCAAAGCCAACCTTGGCAGGGATTCCCCTCTGGCCGGTGCCAGCTCCCTGAACCTCTGCCACTGAAACCGAGACAAGGAATCATCCAAATTATTTTCAATCCCTGGGATGTGCACCGCATAAAAGAAAATATTTTGCTGTAAATATCGTAAAACCAGGTGACACAACATCAGAATCACTGGCCGTGACGATGCGGAAATGCGATTGATCGCCTGAACCACCCCCATGTTGTCGCAATTCAACCTGATCTTCAAATTCTGACAAGCGGTGCCCCATATTTCCATTGCCAATACCACCAGAAATAGTTCCAGGAGTACCAGATTCCATGAGAAACCTGCCCCCACCCAGGATTCCGGCCATGTTTCCGCACTCCATCGCCCTTGGAAAAACGCCCCATAACCCGTCGACACTGCTGCGTCAGTGAATAACTCTAAGTCGAAATTACTCACCGGCCCATCCATCCGAACCAATCGTCCGTTGTAAGTTTCCAGGAATGTGGACCACACTCTTAAATCTTCTTTAAATTCTCTGGTAAGTCGAATAAAATGGGTCAGCACCTGTACTCCCGCTGTAGCTGCTGACAGCCGTCGGCAAAAAATCCTGCCCATCGAGATAATGCGGCACGCAAAGTTCAACTTACCCAAGAGACAGATTGTAACTTCCCAAGTTGAACCTTCCATTGCCCCATCTATTCCCTTACTTCCGCTTTGAGCCCTTTGACCTTGTTCCTTGGCAACCTGTACTCCATGGCGATGGTATCAATCCCGATGTCCAGGAAACTAAGCTCCGTTGTAAGGCCCTCCATCTTATCAGCCACCAGCGGGACCCCAAATCTATCCGCAATGTGCTGCAACGTGGCCAAGAGGATCGCACACACACATTAGTGGAAGGGGGGCCCACCACCAGGAAGTCATCCAGATAGTGAATCACCGACTCCAAACCTGACACATCCCGAACGACCCATTCTAAAACTGAACTAAATAGCACAAACAGGGCACGTGAAATAGAGCAATCCATTGGCAAACATTGATCGACATAAAATTGCTCCCACCAGCAGCAACCTAAGAGGTGAAAGCTATCCAGGTGCACCGGTAACAGCCGAAATGCCGATTCAATGTCAGACTTTGCCATGAGTGGCCCATGTCCGCACCGCCTAACCCACCCGACTGCTGCATCAAATGACATATAAGAAACCGTACAAGCCTCAGGGTCTATGGCATCATTCACTGAACCACCCTTTGGAAACGAAAGGCGATGAATCAGCCGAAACTTGTTTGGTTCCTTCTTGGGGACAACCCCCAAAGGGAACACCACCAAATCGCCAATGCCACTTCCTTAGCCAATTTCTCTGATTCTGTAGTGCCGACTTCAACTTCCTTGCCATGGGGGGGGGGGGGGGGGGGTAACCGTCAAAGAGCATGGAATCCTGAAACTCACTGAAAAACCCTCTCCTAAAACCCGGGCTGCCTCTTTATCCGGATATCTATTTAGGAAAGGATGCATCCTTACCTCCATCACCGGTGTAGTCCCTTTTTGGAGCTGCCTCGCTGTCATGCTTTCCCGTCTTGAAGCACCGAGACAGGGGGTGATTCCCTTCGCAAACCTGAACATTCGTGTTTAAAACAGCAAGCATACAGGACCCTTCATTGAACTGCCCCCATTTTTTTCTGGCCGACGGCCCAGAGGAGGGTGTGACCCTGGCCCCACTCTGAAAAAACTGATTTGGGGGCCCTGGCAAACAACGTCAACCGCATCCACAGGTTGATGTCTTTGTGATCCCACCTGAGAGCCGGCCTCACCGCCCTGCGCTGCCTAAACTGCTCATCATAGCGCAGCCAAGCGGTCCCTCCGTACACCCGATGCGCTTCCCCTATCACATCCATATAACAAAACAAGGTGGAACAATGCTCTGGAGTGTTCCCCTTAGCCACTGCTGCAGTCTTTCCCGCTGCCACGAGGCGCATAGGCGTGACAATTCCGCTTGGCGACTGAGTTGGGGGGGGCGCGTCCTCCCTCTGGGTTGCCCCGTGTCTTCGCTGGGATGGCTGTCCTGTGTGTGTGCCGGCTTGTGGCGCTGCCTGCTCGATCCACTTCCCTCCCTGCTAGCAGCGTCAGGAAGCTGCCCTGCAGGAGTCAGTCTCCTTCTCCCCGCGGGATCTCCATCCTGTCTGCCTCTGTTGTGGAAGGGGGATCGCTCTCTCACTCCTGCCTGACCATGAGGAAGGGGAGCGTGCGCCATGTTGCCTGGAAGCCCCGCCCCCTGAGCTCCGCTGCTTCTTAGGATTCCGCCTGGCCCCCCGGCCAGCAGAGGCAGCTGACCTCTTAGCCGGAGGAGCCGACGGGTCCCCTAGGGGGCTCCTAGGGGGCGCTGAGCTCTGCCTGCGGTCTCCGGGGAAAAGCGATCCAGAGGCCTGAACCTCCGAGCGAGTGGGGTCTGTTCCTCCCTCCCCGCCGCCCCCCTGCCTAGTCCGCGGTAATTGCAGATACCTGCGCTTACAGCCACTCAGGTCCCTTCATGGCCGCCGCTGTCCGCAGCCTAGCAAGTAGAATGTCAATGTCCGCCATGATAGGAAATGCTGTAAAATGAAAAAAAAGTGATCGAAACTGTTGTCGTCTCCCGTTTTCCTTCCTCCGCTTCCCGCCTAAGCCCTGCCTCCTTTTAATACTGCTCCTCCCCTCTACACAAACCGCCTCCACCTGTCTCCCCCCCTTTCCTTTACACCCCATCATTAACCCTGTGATCACTCTCTGTCACATATTTGTCATGCCCGGCCCTCCATCATTTCTTTTCTCTCCTTTTATTCCGGGCCTCTCTAGAGCGCAGGATGGACTTTGAGCATGGGTTTGCAGCCCAAACTTAACCTGTTTGCATTTTGCAGATGCAGCGACATTTCATGTCCCCTAGGGGAATTTTATGGCAAATAACTTACATGTAAGCCTTTAGTGAAGACTTTGGATTTTGCAGGTTCGAGCCCCATTGACTTCAACTATTCCCAAATATGCGATCTGACAGGCATGTTCGCCAGCAATAGCGCAATTCCCATTCACATGTCCACCCAGTTTCTGAGAGTTGAAGTCCTAATTGGCTTTAATTGGGCTCTATTTTCATGGACTGCAGGATCGCATATTGGCGCTATAGTAAATGACCCCCATTGTGTCCATCAGCAGCACTGTGTAAAATAAAAAAGGGTCCACAAATGTCCATTTTCCAAACAGTGCTCTCAATCTTCCACTAATACACCAGCGCACTCAGTAAAATTCCTCTCCCAGTGGATGGAAAATTCACCATGTTCGTCTGTTATTAACAGACAGGCACAAAAATAAAGATCAAAGAATAATTCTGGCCATTGCAATGTGTGTAATCCTCCTCTCATGCTAAGATGCTATCTTATAGGGAATGTACAAAAAGGTTCCTATAGTGTAATACATTCATGCCAAGGCATTTTATTTAAAAAAATGCTGCTTACAATTAGTGATGGGCTGAACACCCCTAAGTTTGTTTCACACCATAACTCCCACATATGTAAAAAGTTCTGACCTGGGCTGCAAACTCTATTAAAGTCTATGGGTCCCAAACTTGAATAATCAAAAGTCCCCATTTTGAAGGCTTATATGCAAGTTATTGGCCATAGAAAGGGTATGGGGGCCCTGGGGGACATGTATGAATACAAAACATTTAAAAAAAAGATTGTTTTTACAGGAGCAGTGATTTTAATGATGCTTAAAGTGAAACGATAAAAATTAAAAATTCCTTTAAAAATAATGCCTGGAGGGTCCCCTTAGTCTGCCTGTAAAGTGGCTCATCTGTGCCATGTATAGAACCTGCTGCAGAAAAACAGACATTTATAAAAAAATAAAATTACATTTAAATTGCCGGCAATACATTTCTATATGTTAAAAAAATTGGCGTGGGGGTCCCCCAATCCATACCAGGCCCTTATTCGAGCATGCAACCAGGCAGGTCAGGAAAGGGGGGGATGAGCGAGTGCCCCCCATCTCCTGAACCATGCCAGTCCACATGTCCTCAACATGGGGAGATTGCTTTGGGGTGGGGGGCAGAGAAAAGCACCTTGTCGACATGTTTTTTTTTTTTTTTAAATATATTTTTATTAGAGTTTAACAGATTACAAAAAGCATATCAGTTGACAGATTGCATAAAATATGAATGCCAAGTATCTAGTATGTCAAGTCTTAGGACAATATCCAAACACTAGAGTAATTTGAGAGATAAGAAGAAAAAGAGGAGGAAAAAGAAAAGGAAAGAGAAGAGGAGGGGGGGGGGGGGGAGGATGGATGAGGGGATTGTGTGCCATCACTATTACCGCAGAATATAGTAAACCTCCTGTGCAGGGGGAACTGACAAACACAGTAAGCAAAATACCAAATACCCCTAATTACCACTAACAGTTGACAAGCTTATAACCCAATGAAAGTAGACCTGTGGGAGACCAGTACATAAGTGCAAGTAAAAGAATGGTGAATAGAAAGAACAACCGCCTATGAAGCGGTGGGATGATCAGAACAGTCCAAAGGAAATCCACTGGGCTCATGGCGGATAATGCACGACGTTGAGGGGATGAGTAGAAAGGTGGAATGTCGGTAGTTTAAGCTTCCCCAACGAGTTTGTGAGGTTACGTTTGAGGTACCAATCGGTATATCTGAAAGGGTACATTATCGATGGAATGTCAGCAGGAGAAAACGAGTGTTTAATGTAATTTTTCCACCGTGAGAAGAACCGGATAGTAGACTGGAAATGTGAAGAAATAGTGTCCAGCTTTTCCATGTAGAACAGGGAGAGAAGAGCTTGTTGTACTCCATGGAGACTCGGAGGAGATGAGGTGATCCAATGAGACATAATGGTTCTGCGGGCAGCAAGTAGACAGACGTGCATCCAATGAGAGAGCACCACAGATCCTGGTTGGGGCCTGTCAGAATTGGAGGGGTCACAGCTGAACAAGCAGATAAGTTGCTCCTTAGGTAGCTGTACATTAGTGATGGTGAATATGTATTGTAGCACTGAGTCCCAGAAGGTGGAAATTGAAGTACATTCCCAGAGGCGATGAAGCAAGGTGGGGCGATCCAGAGAGCACCATGGGCACTTGGATTGGGAAGGATCTCCCTTGGCCGTGCAAAATGGATAGTAGGCCCTGTGGATAATTTTAAATTGAGTTTCCCGCCAGACTTCAGAGATGATGAGTTTATGAATGAGTCTGTATCCTTTGAGAATGTTGTCGGAGAGGCCCGGGTCGCCGAAGATGGAGGCCCAATTCTTAAAAGGAGCGAGGTGGTACTTGTCTGCTTGATAGGTGATTAGCTGAGTATAAAGATCGGAGATAGAATAAGTGTCTCGTTGAAGCATGGAGTCAAGGGGAGAGGTCGAGCAAGAGTCGGGCCGAGTCCCTCCTATATCTTGTAGATAATGAGTCAGTTGGAAGTAGTGGAACACCTGAGAGGGAGGGAGGGAGGGAGTATTCGCAAGCCAGAATACGGTAGGGTTTGAGCCGTCCCCTAGGGAAGTCATATAGGGAGGCAATTGATGTAAGACCTTTCGTGCCCCAAAGTGTGAAGGCCTGATGAGCCGTGGAGGGGGGAAACATTGGGTTCCCTTGGATGGTAAGATGCTTAGAGATGTTGGTAGGTAGTCCCATGAGTTTTCTGGTTTCCCTCCAGGCGATCACAGTATCACGTATGAGAATATTAGCCTTGAGATGACCCGGGAGGACATGCAGGTTGGAATGAAGAACAGCAGAAAGAGTATAGGGATGTACCAGTGCACTTTCAAGAACATAGTTCGAATATCTAGACTTACCCACTAGCCAATCCAACCCTTGGCGTACTAGGCAGGAGAGATTGTAGAAGCGAATATTGGGCAGGCCAGCCCCTCCCTCAGACTTTGGGAGACTTAGTTTCTGAAGAGCGATGCAAGGTTTTTTGTTAGCCCATAAGAAAGCACTTAGGGCTTTGTGTATTTTTTCAACATCAGAGTGTTTTATTAAAAGTGGGATAGTTTGCATCGGGTATAAAAGTCTCGCAAAGGATACCATCTTGAAGAGATGCCATCTCCCAAAGAGTGAGAGTGGCAGGCCTGCCCAAGACTCCAATTCCTGCACGATCTTAGTCAACAGTGGGGGATAGTTAAGGGAGTACAGAGAGGAGGGTTCTCTACCAATACATATACCTAAATATGTGATGAAGTGTCGTGCAAGAGTGAAGGGTGAAGATGATTGCCAGAGTTTGGCTTTGCGTGGGTTTAGGGCTAGGACTTCAGTTTTATCATAATTGATTCGAAACACCGAGCATAGCCGGAAGGTTGTAAACAGGTCACGAAGGGTGTCAAAATCAGTTAAAGGGTTTAATGAGAACAGGAGAATGTCATCCGCAAAGAGGGCAGATTGCAACTTATGACCATGTATGGGGATACCACTAATGCCTTCAGGGGAATTTAGAATTCTTGAGAGGGGCTCAATGGCCAAATTAAAGAGTAGGGGAGAAAGGGGACAGCCTTGCCATGTGCCTTTAGTGAGAGGAATAGTTGGGGAGACAAAATCTGGAGTCACCAATTTAGCAGTCGGGGCAGCATACATCTGGCGCAGGAAATGTAGAACCGGGCCAGAGAAGCCAAAAGTCTGAAGAACTTTGAACAACCAGGTAAAATTAATGTTGTCAAAGGCCTTCTCGGCATCGACTGAAATAATGGCCATGTCACAATCCGGATTTCGCTTGGCGCATTCCAAGGCCAAGAGAACCTTGCGGATGTTAAGGGTGGCGGATCTGTCCGTGGTGAATCCCGATTGCGCTGGGTGGAGGAGAGAGGGGAGGAGCGTAGCTAGATGGGAGGCAATAATTTTGGACAGGATCTTCACATCAACATTTATTAAGGATATCGGTCTGTAGGATCCAGGGTGGGAGGGGTCCTTGCCCTTTTTCGCTATCAGTTTTATATGTGCCTGAGAACCCGTAGGGAGATAGGAGCCCCCACGCCAAAGAGTAGAGAATACTTTACATAAGGTGTCGGGGAGGAAGTCTTGAGTAATTTTATAAAATTCCGCTGTATAGCCATCAGGGCCTGGGGCTTTGGAAGAGGACAAGTGTTTAATAGTGGACTTAACATCTTCTAGCGTGATGGGAGCGTTAATGGCTTCTAGTTGCGGGGTAGTTAGTTTTGGCAAGTGGATTTTGGATAGTAGCCTATCCGCTAAGGATTGATCAATAGGGTCGGACGTGTAATAGTCAGTAAGAATCTTACTAATTTCCTCAGGAGCAGAAGCAAGGGATCCGTCTGAGCGTTTTAAGGTGTGTATGTAGGTGGGGCGATGGAAACCTGAACAAAGTCTAGAGAGAAGTTTTCCCGCCTTGTTGCCATATTTATGGAGGCGTAAGGTGTGATAAGAGGTTAGACGTTCTTGCGTGTCAGCCCACAAATCAAATTCCCGCTTGGCTAGTTACCAGGCAAGAACGTTGGCTGGAGTCCGACTGCGAAGAAGGGTTAAATGCATTGCCCGTAGTTTTTGGCTGGCTAGCAAGTATTGCTGTTTGGAGTGTTTTTTGTGTCTAGAAACATAGGCAATGATTTTGCCCCTGAGGTAGGCCTTACCCGCTTCCCAAAACAGATTGGGATCAGCTAAGTGTACCCCATTGGTATCAGTATATTCCGACCAGCTAGTTAACAACATCTGCTTGAAATCCTCGCTGTCGGTCAGATGTGAAGGGAAACGCCATGTGATTAATGGTGAAGAGGGGGCGTGGCTTGGTGTCCGAGGAAGATGGACATTAGTTGCTGAGCTCTAACTCCTAGAGGTCCTGCTTTTATATATTTGGATACCCCTCATACGATGCAAATGGGGAGCACGCCGCAGAATCCATCCGGGATGTCCTCCCGCTCTTCCAGGAGCCAAGACACCCAGGGCAATCACCAGATACCGGAGATTTTCCGAGCGCGGCCTAGAGGACAGGCGACAGACGCTCAGACCGCTCCACACGAGGCGTCCCCTCATAGACAGAGATCTAACAGATCCAGGAGCAAAAGCCCGCAAGCTGCATCGCCTGACCCGCTGCCGCCACATGCACTTAGTCTAGCAGACTTGAAAGCAATGACAGCGGACATCAAAGGAGCACTATCGGCGGCAGTTTCTGACCGGCGTGCGGACTTTCAGTCCATGGTCCTGAGAGTGGAGGAGGTAGAGGAGACGCAAGCCCGCCATGATGTCACCCTATGCAGAGTACAACAAGTATCTGAATCTCATGCGATCCACCTCCGAGATATGAATCGTCATTTGGAGGATCTTGACAACTGCGGACGGAGACATAACATACGGGTGAGAGGCCTACCTGAGTCTATTGAACCGTCCCAATTGTCCCGCTCTGTTACAGCAATATTTAATGGCCTATTGGAGAGGCCTCCTGACGCACCCATTGCCCTTGAACGAATACACAGGGTCCTGAGACCCAGGGGTAGAGAGACCAATCCCCCAGGGATGTTATTTGTTGCCTCACTGATTTTCTTTTAAAAGAAGAAATTATTAGAAAGGCCAGGAATGGGGAACCGCTGCATCACCATGGTGCCGAAATAAAGATTTTTCAGGACCTATCGGCCATAACTTTACAGAGAAAAAGGGAGCTGAAACCTATTCTGGATGTGCTGCGGGCCCGCGCCATCCCCTACCGGTGGAAGTTTCCTCTATGTCTCTGTCACTTATAACGGCCATACCGTCAATCTCAGAGTACCAGAGGATTTGGAACATTTTTGCAGCACGCTTAATCTACCAAACATAGAGGTACCTGACTGGTACAGTGATTTTCGCTTGCCGACATTATGGAGAGTGGATTCAATGGATGGAATATCAGAGGCTGGAAACTACAATGTCAGCAGACGCAGGAGGGCTCACCCCCCTCCATCTTCTCCAAAAGCTCGAGGCAACCTTAGAAATCACAGCCCTACTGCCTCACCGGATCACAGAAAGCCACGAAGATCCTAACTCCTTTCACCTTTGGGTTCCTTATATGCCCTTACCCAGTTCTTTTTTCTTTCACCCATGGTTCTGATTAACTGTTGTTACCCTGTTCTGGCTCCGGAGCGATTCTGTGAATAGAATATCTTTCTTCACCCTTTCCTTCTGAGCCTACTACTGTCTACACGAATATCTGTACCCCAAGGTTTACACAATTCACTCCTTGGTAGAGACATGACAATGCAGATGACACAGACCGAGAATACTAACTTTATGCCGCAACGATATGATAACACGCTGCTCTGACACACAGGACACTTACAGCTCAGAAGCGGTTATTTCTCTTCCTCTATGTACAGGCAAGTCATCGTTACCCTCTTATAGAGAGAAGATATTCTTAAGATGCTGCCTCCCAACGTTGTCTTGTAATCCCTGAGAGAAAGACACTTGCTAAAACCTCGATTGCCGCTTGGACAGTACGGTACTAGTATTTGCAATAGCCTTATGTTAAATTGCTTTGTTGATAACCTACTCTGCTAGATCGTTCGTTGCCATTTGTTTTATAGGCTGTTAGTATATAGAGGTTGTCCCATTCAAGTGTTATCACCTCTTAAAGTTGAGTTTATCAACGCAGGAATAGAGTAAAGGGTAAACTCACAATACTTAATTACTTAACACTATAACTGAGGGTACACACCCTTTATGTTGAGTATACCCTCTATCTTCTCTATTACACTTACTTGACTACAAAAAGCTGCGCTTTGCCTATTCCTATTCATGTGACTAGCTACTGTTTATATAAATAGTCCTTTTTCATGCAAATTTGCTGCTCTCAGAGTCCTATGATTTTTGTATTTATTACATAATCAATAATATTCTTCTGTATGGATTTCAGCTGACCATCAGCTTGGCCGATATACTGTATACTGAATACACAGTAGGCGAAACGTTCTGTTGCAATCTTGTCCCCGGATCGCGATTATCCCTATCCACACTACTAAGATTCCTCTGATTTCTTGTTTAGTTTGTTAAGTTCCTATACTTTGATGGGTGACACCTATTCACCTTCGTTCTAGGATATTATCTACGTCCTATACTTACACATATACACTATCTAATCCTCTACCTGCCTTTACCATTTAAATATGATCCCACAATTAGGTCAAGCATGCTCCACATGCACTACCATTTTTTTTTTTTTTTCAAAAAATGTTATTGAGAAAAGAAAAGGGTACATTACAAATGGGTGAACAGTACGTACCAAATTTTTCTCATTTTGAAAATGCACAGGCTATATAATAACAATTTATTTAAGCAACAATTGGTGCCTGGGCACCGTTCCTTAACCACTTGGGTACCGCGCTATTGCAAAATGACGGCAATAGCGTGGACCCACATTTTCGGGACTACGTCTATTGACGTAGTCCCGGTTACGAGCGGCCTGCGCGCCCCCTGAGGGGCGCGCGCGGCGCGCTCTGTGATCGGCGAGTCCGTGAGACTCGCCTGATCACCGATCCGTGTAAGGGGTCGATCCCGACCCCTTATCACGTGATCAGCTGTCAGCCAATGACAGCTGATCATGTGATAAAACGGAGCCGGTAATCGGCTAGTATTCCTCCTCGCGCTGACAGCGCGAGGAGAAAAAAAAAAAGCCGATCGCCGGCGGCCGTGTTCGGGACATCAGTCCCGATCACGGCCAGCAATTTAAACGGACACCTGCCCCCTGCCAGTGCCCACCTGCCACCCGCAGTGCCATCCTGAAATAAAGTAAGTGCCCCCCTGTCAGTGCCACCCAGCAGTGCCCATAGTGCCCACAGTGCCACCCAGCAGTGCCCACAGTGCCACCCAGCAGTGCCCACAGTGCCACCCAGCAGTGCCACCCACAGTGCCACCCAAAATCTGCCTCAAAGGTGCTGCACCCCAGTGCCGCCCATCAGTGCCCAGCAGTGCCGCCCATCAGTGCCCAGCAGTGCCGCCCATCAGTGCCCAGCAGTGCCACCTATCAGAGCCACCTATCAGTGCCACCTATCAGTGCCCATCAGTCCCATCTATCTGTGGTACCTATCCGTGCCACTTATCCGTGCCACCCATCCGTGCCATCTTATCTGTGCCCATCTTTGCCCATCAGTGCCGCCTTATCTGTGCCCATCGGTGCCGCCTTATCTGTGCCTATTAGTGCCGCCTTAACTATGCCTATCAGTGCCCACCAGTGCAGCCCATCAGTGCCCACCAATGCAGCCCATCAGTGCCCACCAATGCAGCCCATCAGTGCCCACCAATGCAGCCCATCAGTGCCCACCAATGCAGCCTATCAGTGCCGCCTAATCAGCGCACTTCAATGAAGGAGAAAAATGACCCGTTTGCAAAATTTTATAACAAACTATTAAAACATGATTTTTTTTTTTTTTTTTTTTTGCATCTTTTTTTGTTTGTTTAGCAAAAAATAAAACTCCGAGCTGTAACTAAATACCACCAAAAGAAAGCTCTATTTGTGGGAAAAAAATGATAAAAATTTCATTTGGGTACAGTGTTGTATGACCGCGCAATTGTCATTCAAAGTGCATCAGCGC
Source organism: Lithobates pipiens (assembly GCF_037356315.1). Taxonomy (NCBI): domain Eukaryota; kingdom Metazoa; phylum Chordata; class Amphibia; order Anura; family Ranidae; genus Lithobates; species Lithobates pipiens. The sequence continues at coordinate 117,401,380 of NW_027507787.1, forward strand.
TGAAAGCTGAAAATTGGTCTGGGACTGAGGGGGGTTTAAGTGCCCAGTAAGCAAGTGGTTAAACCACATAATGGAGAGTATCACTCTCCCTGACAGTCAAATAGAAACGAGGTAGCAATAACTGGATGGATCATGGAATAATTAGGCACTAACTCAACCTTGGGGAGAAGAACCATATATATATCAGATCATCAAGAGGGCTCTGATTGGGGGGGGGGGTAGGAGGAGGGGGGGGCCCATAAGAGCAGGCTTGTCGTGGGTAGCTACCCAGTAGTGGAGGGGGTTGCGGTGGGCCATTGGCCATTGTAGATAAAAGAGTGATCATCATGGTAGGCTTGTTCCTGTGGAGTAAGTTGCGTTTTGAACAAAAGAGTCCCATCTGTTGTGGAAGCACTGAACGGCCTTTTTGTGGGCTAGATTAGCATTAATTTTGTCCCGGAATAGGAGATGTAGGAGATCTCTGTGGACCTGCACGACTGAGGGTGGAACAGTAGATGTCCAATTGGCTAGTATGGCCCGTCTTGCCATCAGGAGGCATATCAAGGCCCATTCTTTGTCTTGTGGGCCAGAAACTTTCGACCAGGGAAGTAGTGTGGCATCCCAATATCCAAAAATAAGAAGTAAAGGGTCTTTGGGTAGCTTCAGCAGTGTGATCTTAAAGATGAAAGCCAGGATTTGGTCCCAGAACGCCGAGATAAAGGAGCAAGTCTAGTAACGATGCGCGAGAGAGGGCTTGGGTTGTTGGCATAGAGGGCATAGTGTAGAGGAAGCGGAGTGGGGTTGTTTGGCATGGAGAAAGGGGATGTGTGCCCGGTGAGCGATTTTGAGTTGTTTCCCTCCAGGATTCATTGGGAACCAAGTTGTAGACTGTGCGTAGCCCTTGAAGCATCTTGTCCACCATATCATCGTTCGGGAAGTCTTTTGCCCAATTAGACACTGATGAGGAATCCAAGGGAGGCGTCGTTTGGACGAGTAGAGGCTTATAGATATCCGAGATTTTGTATAAGGGTCTCGAGGAATGACGGTGTGAATCTCGTGGATGCATCTCTGCAGGAGTTGCGGAGAAAGCTGAGACATTGTCCATGATGAAACGAGGAGGTTGCGGTGAGGGAGAATCGAGTAGCTAGAGTATGAAAAGGTAGAGCCTGGCCAGTAGCAGGATCACAAAGGGAGAAGAAGGTGGAGAGACCCTTTTGCCGCCAGGAGTCATAAGGATAATGTTCCAGACCTGGAGAGAAGCTCGGGTTGCCTTGTATCGGGAGAAATTTGGAGATGAAAGGAGAGAGTCGGAGGCTTTTCCTTACCTCCCTCCATGCTATAGCAGTGTCTCTCAGCAGAAGGTTATGTTGATATGGTGTTGGAAGAGATTTCCACTTACAGTGGAGAAGGGCTGCTAGAGAGTAGGGGTGAACCATTGCGGCCTCCAATTGGTAATTAGAGCATTTGGATTTTTGGGTTATCCAGTCCAGACCTACCCTTAAAAGACAAGCAAGATTTTACATTCTAAGGCTTGGGAGACTAATACCGCCCTCGGTCCCGGGAAGATGGAGTTTTGAGAGAGCTATGCGTGGTCTTTTGTTTTGCCATATAAATTTTGAGATCGCAGAATTCAGTAATTTGGAGTCTTTGTGTCTTAGCAGTAGGGGTATTGTCTGGAGAGGGTATAACAGGCGGGCGAAACTGACCATTTTCACCAAATGACATCTTCCCAGGAGCGAGAGGGGTAGATCCATCCAGTTGTCTAATTCCTGAGTGATTTTAGCAAAAAGTGGGGGGTAATTCAGGTGGTAGAGAGAGGTCGGGAGTTTCCCTATTTTGATTCCCAGGTAAGTGATATGTGACTTGGCCGTAGTAAAGATGGAGTTTTGAACCCAGGCAGGTGGGGGGAGGGGTCCTAAGGGCATAATCTCGCTTTTGGAGTAGTTTATGCGCAACCCTGAGCATTTCCTGAATAAATCAAAAGTGTATTTTATTGTGGGCATATCTGCGGAAGGGTCAGCTGAGAAGATGAGGACATCATCCGCAAAGAGGGACGTCCTCAACTCTTGGCTCCCTATTCGAATGCCATACAGTGGGGCAACTGTTAAGAGATATCTAGAGAGTGGTTCCAGAGCTAGGTTGAAGAGGAGTGGGGAGAGGGGGCAACCTTGTCTCGTGCCTTTGTGAAGGCGAAATTCATTGGAGAGGAGGCCAGCCGCTACCAGCCTAGCCGCCGGTGAGGTGTACATGGAATTTATTAGATGAAGGAAAGGGCCAGAGAATCCCATTTTACGTAAGACCATGGCGAGCCAATCAAAGTTTACATTGTCAAAAGCCTTTTCGGCATCAAGGGTGATAATGGCATAATCCCCCCTTGGATGGCATCTGGCGTGTTCCAGCGCCATCATTACCTTTCTAATATTCATCGTCGCCGTTCTGCCCTTCACAAAGCCGGATTGGGCTGGATGGATCAGAAAAGGGACGATGTCAGCCAGTCTCGTGGCTATAATTTTAGAGAGAATCTTAACATCAAGATTTAGTAGTGAAATGGGTCTGTACGAACCTGGTTCCTGGGGGTCTTTCCCTTTCTTTTCTAATAGTTTAATTATGGCCTGATTGCCCGTGGGAAGGTAAGAGCCACCAGACCACATACGTTGATAGACACTATGAAGAGTGGGTGCCAGGAGAGGATGTAATGATTTGTAGAATTCGCCTGTCAGACCGTCTGGGCCTGGCGCTTTAGAAGAGGCTAACTGCCGTATTGTGGTAGTGATTTCTAACAGAGAGATAGGGGCATTGAGGGTTTCCAATTGGGAGGGAGATATTGGAGTCAGAGTCACTTTATCTAGGAAGTCGCACGCCGTGGGTTTGTCAATGGGATCGGCGGCATATAGCGCCGAGTAATAGCGCAGCATGGCAGCGTTTATGCCTTTTTGCGTGTTCGTGACAGAACCATCCGGCTCACGGATGGAGGGGATAGCGGTCGGGCGATAGGTTCCCTTGCTAAGGCGGGCTAAAAGCTTGCCCACCTTATTTCCAAATTTGTGGAGGGTGGCGTCTAGTTATGCTTTCTTGGTCGATTCCACGGTGTCTGCCCAGGTGTCAAAGGACTGTTTGGCTAGTTGCCAAGCAGCCCGGTTTTCGGGGGAGTCTTGAGCATGCAATGCACGTTGAGCCATGTGAAGTCCAGAGCTAGAGGAGTCGTAATTGAGGTGAGCATGTTTCTTAAAGGACGACGCATACGAAATGATGCGGCCTCTGAGAAAAGCTTTCCCTGCATCCCAGAATAAGTTCGGGTCGTCAGCGTGCGGTGCATTAGTTTGCGCGTAAAACTGCCATTCTTTAGTAATGTAAGTTTGGAAATCCGCGTTGTGTTGGAGAAAGGAGGGAAAACGCCAAAGTCTAGGGTTAGGATGTATGTCTGGGGTCTCAAGGGATATGGATATGTGGGCGTGATCAGAAATGGCTATATCATGTATCTCTGCTTCTGGGATTAGAGGGAGTAGATCATCAGAGCAGAAAAAATAATCTATTCTGGTAAAGACATGATGTGGGTGTGAGTAAAAGGAAAATTCTCTATCAGTCGGGTGGTGGAATCGCCATATGTCCCGAAGGTGAAGGCTGTCCATAGATGCTGCAAGTACCGTGGGGTTTAAAGAAGTAGGGACCGAGGTGGGGCGTAGTCGCGTGGATCTGTCATCTATCTGGTGGACGACAGAGTTAAAGTCGCCCCCAATAATCTGAGGAAGGTGCGGGTGGCGTAGGAGCCAAGTGGTCAGCATATTGAAAAAGTCCTTCGTGGGACTATTAGGGGCATACACGTTGGATATCGTCAGTTCCCTTGTCCCAATGAGGACGCGGATAGTGAGAAGTCTGCCCTGGTCGTCCGAGTCTGTGGATAAGAGTTTAAAGGGGAGACGTTTGTGAATAAGAATAAGAACTGCTTTGCGGCCTAGAGCCTCAGAGCCCACAACTGTGCCCACCCAGAGTTTCCTCATCCGATCAAAGTCGGGTGTGGAAAGATGGGTTTCCTGAAGTAGCGCTATGTCTGCGTTCAGTCTTTTAAGATGGCGAAGGACCTTCATCCTTTTAGAGGGAGAACGAAGGCCCTTCACGTTCCACGAAATTATCCGTAGCATTGCGAGGATAGATTTGGGATATATTGTAAGGGTATTGTAAATGCTAAGGCAGCGGGGCCTGGGTGAGTAAGGTAGCTAAAAACTGCTGAGGGCCTAGCTTCCCCAGGCCTATGAAGGGGATCAGTGCATGGGTTCATAGCATCAACTGGCCATAAGGGGAGAAGGAGAGACAAACGGGGAGAGGGGGAGGGCGGGTATGTGTACCAACAGTAAATGGAACAAAAATGAACATACGCATTAACCAACTTCACTTTTTTCCGCATGGGGGTCACCGTGAGGACCAGCTCCCATAACCAGCCCTGTGTCTGAAGTGAGGGTTTCCGCCCTTCAAATGATAAACAAAGGATAGTAACAGCGGCTGTAAAGACTTGGAGCGTGGGTGTAGGTCCGCACAATGGCGCCCAGGGGAGGAAGACATGAGCATATCTATAATAGAAACAACATCTAAGGTATCAATAAAGACAAACTAAGCCGTATCATAAACTGTAGCAAAAGAATAGCACCTGAGAACAGCAGAGGTTTCAGGCCATAACGGACCTTGATGACGCTGGGGGTAAACCCAGAACCATATAACTTTTATCGAACAGTACCTGAGAGGTGTGGACAGACCAGTAAGGAGAGTCCAAAGAAATCAGTTCACTGGAGTAGGTCGGGTGGGGGCCAGGAAAGGCCTACCAGGAGAGGAAAGAGAGTGTGCCGTGGGGGGCACCGTCAAATGCTTCGCCCCTCAGCGGGCGGTGAGGCCATGTTGTGTTGGGCCGGAAGCCCTAAACCGCTTAGGGGAGTCTTTCCGTGGGCTCCGTTGATCCAAGGCTCGGTTGATTGGTGGGGCTTTGGGTGGAGGACTAAGATGCGAGCCCGAGCGGGAAGATTTCAAGAAGGATGCCGCCTCCTCAGGATCATGAAAAGAGAGTTGTTCCCCGGCGGGTGTTTTGATCCGCAGAACGGCAGGGAATGCCAGGGTGAACTGGAGTTGGCGTTGATGAAGTTCTGCGCAGATGTGCTGAAAAGCCTTGCGCTTCTTAGAAACGTCCGCCGAGTAATCTGCAAAAATTAGGATTTTGATGCTGTCAATCTGAACAGATCTGGATTGACGGTACTTTTGCAGTATGGCGGCCTTGTCGGAGTAGTTGAGGTATTTGGCGATTATCGGCCGCGGTGATTTGCGTTCTGAGTTAAAGGCTCCCACTCGGTGTGCGCATTCCACTATGTACGGGCCTCCCAGGCCCAAAGCCTCAGGAATGCGGCGGGCACAGAAGTCAGACAAGGCAGATGAGGGAAGCGATTCGGGGAGTCCTACAAACCTACAAACTCCTGGACCTATTTTCGAGGTCGTCGAGTTTTTCCAGGATGAACTTATTTGTTCTATCTTGGGCATGTTCAAAGGATTGCGTCTGGTAGAGTTCATCTTCAAGATTTGATATACGGTGTTCTGCTTCATTTAATCTGGAAGCATGTTCTCCTAGCTGGGCTTGGATCTTTAGCATGCCTGCGCTGACAGCCTTTTCTACTGATGCTGCAATCATAGGGGAGAGAAGAGCAGCCACAGCTTGAGCCAGAACTTCAGTATGGTGGTCCTGTAATGGCTGAGGTATGTGAGGCTGCTGCACATGTAGAGGTATTGCAGGGCCAGAGATTTGCGGCGATGTCTGGGGTTGTGGAGACAATGAGTCCCTCTGGTGAGAGTGCGTAGCTGACTGATCGCCTACCTCCATGGCCGGGGCCGTCTCCGCTGGATAGGCCGCGCAGGCCGGTTCCGTGTAGGCCTTGGCCTCTATTTGCAGCCGGGCCGACCGCGCGGTCGCGGCCGCATAGGATCGCGGCGCGGTTTTTTCCACGAATCTGTCCATCGCGCGGTCGGACTGGTGAGGAGAGTCGCAGGGAGCTTTTTGAGCGAAAACGCCGACTTTATATGCCGTTTTGTAGGGCGGTCTGCGGGAGCTGTGAGGAGAACCAGCTACTCCATGCGGCGCCGGAACCGGAAGTCCACTACCATTTTAAAACCTGACTTTCCTGATATCCTACCCAGAGTTCATGGTCATCCCTTATAGTTGGTATCCCCCACTCCTCTTTCTATGACCTCAAGGAAACATGAGTTCCCACTCATCTTGTTTCGGCCACCGATCACTCTCCACATCGGAAGTCTCTGTGAGATTATCCTGACCTATACTGGTTTTGGTTTACGTCGGGAAAACCTTAAATATATTTCCCGACCCCAGTCTGATCCCTTACTTTTACGTCAATAATCGATCTACAGATTAGTGCCTTATTCACTCATTCTCATAACTGACTATATTTTGACCCTGCTTTTTCATCCCTTTACCTCTCCCTATTGTACCCCTCCCCCTCCTTATTTAGAGCTCCGCCACTCGCCGTCTGCAACTCTGCAATATTAAACTTTTCTTTCCCAATATGCACCATAGCACACATACTAAGATGCCAAACTCTAGCTCACTAAAGATAGTCTCTCTGAACGCTAAAGGGTTGAATACACCAGAAAAACGGTCTCGCCTCTTATCACATATGAAATCTTTGAAAGCTGATGTCGTCTTCGTTCAAGAGACTCACTTCAGCTCCCAAGCGACACCTAAATTATCCAATTACCACTACCCACACGGTTATCACTCGACTACTCCAAACTCCAAGACGAAGGGTGTTTCCATCTTGATTGCCAAGCATACCCCTTTTCAATTGACTGACTCCGCTATAGATGACCATGGCCGATACATTTTTATCAAGGGAGTTCTGCACAACAAGCCCATCACACTGGCTAACATATATAGCCCCAACACGACACAGGTCCCCTTTTTTAGATCAATTGCAAACCATTTAGCGGCCTTTCAATCTGGTATATTGGTCTTGGGTGGCGATTTTAATCTCCCCCTAGACCCTCTTGTGGACACATCTAAAGGTACCTCTCACCTCCCTTACAGAGCACTTAAACAAATCAAACTATCGCTTCAAAAACTTCTACTTCATGACACTTGGAGGACCCTCCACCCGACCGAAAAAGACTACACATTCTACTCCAATCCCCACGACCGGTACTCTAGAATCAACTACCTACTACTGACTCAACCTGATCTTCCATACCTTCAGCGTGCTACGATAGAGCCTATGATCCTATCAGACCACCACCCCATTTCAATCACATTGGCGATGCCTGCATTTCAAGACCGTACGCATACATGGAAAATGGACCCTACCATTCTGACCGATAGTGAACTGTCCTCACAAATACAACAATGCATACAGGATTACTTCACAAATAACAACACGCCAGACACCACCTTTATTACCCAATGGGCCGCACATAAAAGTGTGATAAGGGGGAAATTAATTTCTATCACCGCCAAATTAAACAGGGATCGGAAACAACGTTTATCGGCTTTATATGCGAAACTTAAGGTCCTCGAAGCGACTCACAAACGTACACATGCCTCCCATACTTTACACGATCCTCAACTCGTCCGTACCTCCATTCGAGAGGAGCTAGGAAAAGCCATTCAAAAGAAATACATACTTGCTCAACGTAAATTCTACGAATTTGGCAATAAGTGTGGTCACCTTCTAGCTCAGGCTCTGAAGACTAAACAATCTAAAAACACTGTCCACGCCATTCATACCTCCACAGGTAAAAAACTTACCTCTAACAAAGACATAGCCAAGGAGTTTGAATGCTTTTATTCTAACCTATATAACATTAATCAAGTTAATCTGTCCCCTTCCACTACTCCTCTTAGGAAATACAAAATACTAGAATTCTTGGAAAAATTCTGTCCCAAAATCAATGACCCAGACATAGTGTCAGACCTGGATAATCCTATCTCTCAGCTAGAATGGACAAATGCCCTTAAACAAACTAAGAGTGGCAAAAGCCCTGGCCCAGATGGCCTACCCGCAGTCTACTATAAGACTTTCTCAGAGGTCCTTCAAGAACCCTTCAGTAGAGCCTTTAATTCCATATCTGACACTATGCCTCTTCATCCAGACATGCTTGAGGCCCACATAGTAGTGATACCAAAAGGTGACAAAGACCCGACCAAGACTGAAAACTATAGACCTATTTCCCTCCTCAACGTAGACCTGAAAATATTCTCAAAAATCATTGCTAACAGACTTCTCCCACTCATTCCCAGACTAATCTCTTCCGACCAAGTAGGCTTTGTCCCTGGCCGAGAGGCAAGGGACAATACGCTTAAAGCACTCAATATCCATCACCTGATCAAGTCTACTGGACAGAAAGGCTTCTTTCTTTCACTTGACGCCGAGAAGGCATTCGATAGGGTGGCATGGGACTACATGCAATGCGTTCTCCAGACCATTGGATTGGGGTCCCAATTTCTTAGATTCGTGGACTCATTATATATGCACCCAAAAGCGAGAAATAGGGTAAACAACACCCTATCGAGTGCCTTCTCCATACACAATGGGACCCGACAAGGCTGCCCTCTGTCCCCAATATTATACATTTTAACTCTAGAACCCTTTTTAAATAGCCTACGAGAGAACCTAGACATTCAGGGTGTCCAATCCATTTTGAAAGAATTTAAAATTGCCGCGTATGCGGATGATATTTTAATGTTCCTAACTAACCCGCATATTACGATCCCCTCCCTATTGAAAGAATTCCGTTCATTTAATACTCTTTCCAACCTTAAAATCAACTTTGGAAAGTCTTACACCCTCAACATCTCTTTACCTTCTATAGAGGTAGAACAATGTAAACTTAACTTCCCCTTCCAGTGGACTGACGATGCCATAACAACATACCTGGGCGTTCAAATCACAAAAAATTTAGACGATCTATATGCAAAAAATTATATACCTATCCTACATAAGATCATATTGGATCTGAAAAAGTGGAATAAACCAATTTTCTCATGGTTTGGTAGAGCATCCATTTTAAAAATGAATATTTTGCCTCGCATTTTATATCTTTTACAAGCCATGCCAATAAGACTCCCTTTAGCCTTCTTTAAATCTTACAAGCAGACATGCACCAATTTTCTTTGGAATATGCGCAGACCCAGAATCAGTTTCTCCCAACTCTCCCTCCCTAAAGACAAAGGAGGTATAGGCCTTCCAGACATCAGTAATTATTATAAAGCCACTCATTTAACCAGGATAATAGATTGGAACATTCACTCGCCCTACAAAGATTGGGTGGCTCTAGAAGCTTCATTTATGGCTTCTCCATTACGATCCTTGCCCTGGATACGACACGCTAATAGGATGCCCACAGTTAAATCTCATCCACTGGTCGCTCCTACTATACAATGTTTCCATACTTCATGCACACAAAATAACATATCTTCCATTTCGGGACCTTTGACTCCACTGAAAATGAATCCAAATTTTCCACCTGGCATGCACGAGTCATTTCTCGTTAAACACTGGTCACAGGAACCATTCTTGGTTAAATCTCTATACAAACATGGACGTACGATCACAGCTGACCAATTGGCTCTAGCTATGAGGTCACCACCTATACCCATGTGGACCTACCAACAAATTCAACACTTCCTGAAACACTCTGCACATCACACAGACTATTCTAGACCACTGACCCCCTTCGAGAAACTCTGCTCCTCCACGACGCCCATGACTCATCTTATTTCCTTAACACACTCTCTTCTATTTCAAGGACACAACTCCACAAACTCTTTAGTTTGCAAGGCTTGGGAAAAAGATCTAGAAACATCCTTCTCCTGTGAAGAATGGGAGAATATACTGCTTAACATTCATAAAGGCACGCTAAATGTCTCCACACAGGAAAACGGGTACAAAATTCAATGTCGCTGGTATCGGACTCCAGTTTTACTTCACACCTGGGACCCTCAGACCCCGAATACTTGTTGGAGATGTCACAGCCACCGCGGCACTCTTCTACACTTGTGGTGGTCCTGCCCAGCCATACAACCCTTTTGGCAGAAAGTGCATGTACTTATCAATGAGATAACAAACTTGGTCATTCCCTTTACTCCGGCCCAATACCTTTTACATCATAATACTTCCCTAAAATCCTCCTATCGTAAATCACTAACACTCCATCTCATCAGTGCAGCCAAGCAGTGCATTCCGATCCATTGGAAGTCTCCTAATACTCCCTCCATCAAAGAATGGTTACACAGAGTTGACAAAATTGCAACTATGGAAAAATTGATTCATGTCAATAAAGACACACCGTCTAAATTTGGTTCGAAATGGACTCCTTGGCAATTATTCATAACCTCTGTTACCTTTCAGGACTTAACACGATGATAACCATAATTTCACAATTTGTCTGGCAATACTGTTTGGATACATCACCTTCCTGTATACCCTTTAGACTTATATCAAAAACCAGTTCACATATCTGCAATTGACATTTTTGACCCTCAGCAGAGATCTATAGACGGCTCCCTCACGCGAGATAGTTTTTGTTCTCGGCGAGTGGCGGAGTTTCTACCCGTGTCCCCGTCCCATTCCCTGTTTCACTCCCTAAACTTCTATGTATCCCCTCTTTCATATATACCTCTCATATAGCTATGTTTTATATGGAATTTATCCACTTTAATACAACAAGATATCGTTCTCAATATGTATATCATCAGAGCTTGTACTTCGTTCATAGTTAAAACTGTAAACTGTTTTTTTACTTGTACTCTACTTTACATACACTGAACCTTATCGAGCCGATTACATGTTATATCTGAAATATGTGGTATTAGAGAAAAAAGCAAGCTAATTGTCTATCCCTTTATTATAAGAAATGTACGTAATGAGAATGTAATGCTCTGTACCTTGTTATATTGAAAATAAAAATCTTTTGAAAAAAAAAATGGTGAAGAGGGTTTGGTATGTAATAAACGGACCAAGACCGGGCTATGGTCCGTGATTACCATATCTTTAATCTCCAGGTCTCTAACGAACGACAATAAGGGTGATCGAGTAATCGAGTCGCGAAAAAGATTTGTGTGGAGGCGAGAAAAAAGTGAATTCCCGATCGGTAGGGTGGGTTAGGCGCCAAACATCAGTGAACTGCAGAGTGGAGAATGTCCTGCCTAAGGGAGTGACGGCGGATGTGTGGGGACTGGTCGCGACGGAGACGGGAGGATCCCGAAATTGCCTATCTTCCAGTGGATTAACGACCGAGTTAAAGTCCCCCCCCCCCACTAAATGTAGAGCGCCAGGTACGCGCGATATCCAGGCCAGCATGTCCTGGAAAAATGCAGAATCAGGGGAATTAGGGGCATAGATGTTAGTGAAGGCTAGTTCTTTGTTATTCAAGGAAAGATGTATGGTAAGCATACGTCCACCCGAGTCAGTGCGAACGTCCCGTGTCGTATAACGAAGGTGCTTGTGTAGCAGAATAGCCACGCCTGCCTTGCGGCCATCGGCAGGGGAGCCAAAGACCTCTCTGACCCAAAGTTTTCTGAGGCGAAAAAGATCGTCAGCGGATAGATGGGTCTTCTGAAGGAGCGCAACATCTGCCCGCAGACGTTTAAGATGTCGTAGTATTTTCATGCGTTTAGCAGGCGATCGAAGGCCCTTGACATTCCACGTAACCACGGTCAGTTGTTTTCCGCTTGTGTCAGCCATCAGGTGTGGGGGGAGTGTGTAAGAGCCTCAGAGTCACTTTTAAGGGAGACCTGAAGGGGATCAGGGTGGATACTGTAATGAGGATGGGTAGGTATACATCAGATGGCACACGGTACAGGGGGGGAGGAGGGAGAGGGAGAAGGAAGGAGAGGAGTAGAGGGAGAGACAAGAAGAAGAGTAAAGAAGGAAGAGGAAGAGAGAACAGTAGATCAACTAAACAAGTGCTATCAACACCTTCACCTTTTTCCACTTAAGGAACGATGTGTGAGTGCATCTCCCAGAGAGTGACCGCACCCCCTGGGAGAGGCATGATTTGTACCCCGGGGGGGAAGGTAGGGGTGAAGGGACAAGCAGGGGAAAGATTGGGAGGGCCAGGGCAAAACAAGGGAGGGAGGGATGAGAGGGGAGGAGAGAGGAGGGGGGGGGAGGGAAAATCAGGGAAGGAGGGTAGGAGAAGGGACTGCGGGAGGTAGCAGAGGATAGCAGCAAAATAAATAATGAGAGCATCAATATAGCAATTGACCTATGCGAAGAGCAAAACAGAACAGTAATCAGCCTAATGGAGGCAGTAGGGTCTATTTCCATAAAAGACAGTAAAAATGTGAACCTTAACCATGTACATTCCTATCAGTAACAGAAAAGACATAAAGGATAAAAAGTGAGCGAACATTTGCAAACTAACATACTGAAGGTTTGCAGGATAACTTGCAAACCTGCCGTGCAGCGAACTTCCAGACTGCGCTGGGGCAATAGGGGTAATAGAATCCCCAACACAAAGAATGATACCGATGGGTAGTAAAAGGAGATCCTCAGCGAAGTGCTGTGCGGTGGGAGTGATTGGTCGAGCGGCTTCGCTTGTAAGGCGGCTTTTCAGGGCTCATACGTTGGGAGGTACCGGCATGAGGGTCCAGTGCTGATCCTGGTGAGAGGCTTCTTGTTGAGGGGGCACGGGTAGTGTCCATTTCTGCAGGGTAGTTAAGAAAGTGTTCCGCCTCAGCAGGGGATGTAAAAGTGCGACGGGTACCATTAAAGGAAATAACGTGGAGTACCGCCGGGTATGCCAGAGTGAACTTAACATGGTTGTTGAAGAGGGCCGCACAGATCGGTGAAAAGGCTCTGCGCATCTTCATGACTTCAATGGAGTAGTCAGCAAATAGAAGTAGGTTTGCCTCGTCGACAGTCAGGGAGCGTTGGGATCGAAACTTTTGTAGGATGGCATGCTTATAGGCATAGTTGAGATAGCGGACAATGACCGCCCTGGGTTTAGAGCGCTGTTCATTGGGATGGCCTAGGAGGTGGGCCCGCTCGACAATACATGGCGTAGTGAGGCCTAGTTGTGCAGGAATGGCTTTGGCACAAATGTCCGTCAGCTGTGCATTAGTGACCGATTCAGGCAGTCCCACAACCCTCAGGTTGTTCCTTCTAGCACGATTTTCCAAATCGTCAATTTTGATCCAAAGGTCCCTATTAGAATGTATAAGACGTGCTATGGCCGCGGACTGCGCTGTGGTATCATCCTCCATGATGGAGATACGTTCCTCTGCATGCGTGAGGCGCTGCGCCTGCAGGTGAAGCTCAGTGCGGAGCTGTTCCATGGCTTTTTGAATCGCAGTGTCGATGGTAGCAGTTAGCGTGGGGGTCAGGAGTGAGACCACTGCCTGTGCAATGTCAGCAGAGGGGGCCGAGGCATTGTTGGGCGCCGCCGGAGACATCGGAGGAGGCTCTGTGAGGCAGAGCACGGGCGCCATCTTGGCCGCAGTCTCGGCCGGGTCTGTATCCGCAGCGATCGCCGTGGAGAGCGACTGTTGCTCGGATCGCTCCACAAAGCGATCCATCGGCGGCTCGTCGACTCCCGGAGTCCGTGGGGGGGTTCCCCGAGGCAGATGGCAAGCTAGTGGCCGGTTTCAGGGGGGTGAGCGGTCGGAGCGGTGTCCACTTACCTCCTCCTCATGTGGCGCCGGAACCGGAAGTCCCCATGTTGAGGGACACGGGCCTCTTCCCAGGCATGGGGCTTATCAAAGGTTCTGGCGGTGGCGGCGGGCATCCTGATTGATGGATCTACATGGGGGACATTGTATTTTACTTTTAATAAAGGAATTGGCAAAAACTGTGTGAGTGTTTTTATTTATTTTTGACACTTTTTTGGTGAATGGGTAGGGGTTCTATGTACCCCATACTCATTCACATGGGGGGGGCAGATTCTGATAAGCCCCCTGCCCACAGACCCCCACAACCACCTGCCAGGGTTATGGGGAAGAGGCCCTTGTCCCCATCATTATAGAGACAAGGTGCTTTTAGTGGGGGGGGGTGGAGCCTCCCACCCCAAAGCAACCCCCCAATGTTGATGGCATGTTCCCCGGTATGGTTTAGGAGGGGGGAAGCTCGCTCGTCCCCCCCCCTTTTCCTGATCTGCCAGACTGCATCCTCGGATAAGGGTCTGGTATGGATTTTGGGGGTACCTAACACCATTTTTCTATTGTTGGCAATGTATTTTTCTCCTTCAGCTGTCAACAAGGAAGCCTGTTTACAGCTTTTGACTTATTTGTTGTTAAGGACACTGTGGGCCGGCTTCCTGGCAAACTCCTTAACAACCAGCTATTCACTGCGTGCTACACATTGCTTAGAATGCAATGTGCAGAGTAGGGATGAGCTTGATGTTCGAGTCGAACATACATTCGACTCGAACATCGTCTGTTCGCACGTTCGGCGAACACCGAACGCTATGGGCCGTTCGCGCCAAATTCACGTGGCGCTCACGGTCCACAATGCACTGCGCCATCGCAGTGCATTGCTGGCTCATGATTGGCCAAGCATGCACTGTGACCCCGCATGTTTGGCCAATCAATGCGCCGGCAGTGAGGAGAGCCATGATTGGCCACAGGCAGGATGCCTATGGCCAATCATAGCTCAGGCTGTGTAGTACATGCCCCACACTATATAAGGCCGCCAGCGCGGCGGCCTTCTGTAGTGTGTTGGCGTCTGTAGGAGTTAGTGGGTGTTCTCTGTGTACCTTCAACACAGTATACACCATTCGTTATCGGCCGATTTAGCGTTCTTGCTCTTCTGTAATTGAGCTTTTAGCAATCTGCAGGATTTTGTGGGTGTCTTATCTGCGTGCCCTGACCGCAGTATACACCATTATATCCACGTATATAGCTAGCTATATTGCTCTTCTTCAATAGATTTTTCAATCAGTTGTAGGAGATTGTGGGTGTTGTCTGTGCGCCCTGACCACACTATACACCATTATATCCACCTATATAGCTAGCTATGTTGCTCTTCTACAGCTGACTGAAAGCTCCATTATAGAAGAGCAATATAGCTAGCTATATAGGTGGATATAATGGTGTATAGTGCGGTCAGGGCACACAGACAACACCCACAATCTCCTACAGCTGACTGAAAGCTCTATTATAGGAGATTGTGGGTGTTGTCTGCGTGCCCTGACCGCACTATACACCATTATATCCACCTATATAGCTAGCTATATTGCTCTTCTGTAATAGAGCTTTCAGTCAGTTGTAGGAGATTGTGGGTGTTGTCTGTGTGCCCTGACCGCAGTATACACCATTATCCACCTATATAGCTCTTCTCTAATTGAGCCATCTGCAGGAGTTAGTTGGTGTTGTGTGCCTCCAGCACAGTATACACCAGTATCCCCCTTTAATTCCTGTTCTATAATAAAGGCATCTGCAGGAGTTAGTGGGTGTTGTGTGCCTCCAGCACAATATACACTACCCAATTGCTGGTTTTCCCATCTCCCTTCAGGCCATTACCATGTCTGGAAGGCCAACAAGGAGAGGCAGACAGGCACGAGCCGATAAAAGAGGGAAAGTAGGCTCTGTGTCTAGAGACAGCAGTGCTAGTCGTGGACGTGGTGCATTGTCATCATCAGCACGTGGCCATGGGACACGCTTGTCCTTATTTTCAGCAGCTGGAAGTGTTGAGCCGCATAATGCCGAAGACTTGGTAGAGTGGATGACCAAGCCCTCTTCATCCTCCTCATCCTCTCTCACCCAGGCTCAGGGTACTAGCAAAGCAGCTGCCAACGCATCCTCTTCCCTCATCTCAATGTCATCATCAGTGACTCCTTCCCTAGACCCGCCACGTCCTCCTGAGGAGTCCCCTGAACTCTTTGAGCACAGTGTTGGGTACATTCTCCAGGAGGATGCCCAGTGTTTTGTAGGCTCTGCTGATGATACTCAGCTAGAGAAAGGCAGTAGCGTGAGTGCAGAGAGAGGGGATGCTCAAGAAGGACAGCAATCTGGCAGTCATGTTCCACAAGCTGCAGCATACTGCCAGGTTTGCTCCAGCGATGAAGAGGGAGGGGATGATGAGGGCACTGACTCCACGTGGGTGCCTGGTAGGAGAGAGGAGGAGGAGGAGGCACATGTCCAATGAGGCAGGATGCCCTCTGGGGACCAGCTTAGGGGCAGCACACCGACTGAATCACACCGCAGAGCTCCGCCTGTGCAGGGCGCTGCCTCTGCTCGTTATTCTAAAAGTTCTTTGGTGTGGGCCTTTTTTGAGACGAGTGCATCAGATCGCACCACTGCTATTTGCAACATATGTCTCAAGCATATCTCGCGTGGCCAAAACATCAGCCGCTTGGGCACCCCTTGCTTGACCAGACATATATTGACCTGCCATGCAGCTCGTTGGCAAGCGTACCTCAAAGACCCACACCAAAGAACAAAGAGGATCTCTCCTTGCTCCTCATCAGCTGGGATCTCCAACCCCACTAGACCTTCAGCCCTCTCTGAAACCTGCTCCGAGAGGAATGAAGGTGTAGAATTAGGTGTGTCACAGCCAAGTGCTTCCGGGCACTCTGCTAGCAGTACACCACATCCGATTATAGCAGGCAAATTTCCCTGCCCAAGCTGCTGGACCTTCGAAAGAAGTTCACTCCCAGCCATCCACATGCCCAGCGGTTGAATGCTAGCTTGGCTAAATTTCTAGCACTTCAACTGCTGCCTTTTCAGTTGGTAGACTCTGCCCCCTTCCGTGAGTTTGTACAATGTGCGGTTCCTCAGTGGCAGGTCGCCAAATGCCACTTTTTCTCACGGAAAGCGATTCCGGCTCTCTGCCTTCAACATGCCGGTAATGTCCTTGCCTTGCTGGACAGGGCGGTCAGTGGTAAGGTGCATATTACCGCTGACTCATGGTCCAGCAGGCATGGACAGGGACGTTACCTGTCTTTCACGGGCCATTGGGTCACTCTTCTGGCAGCTGGGAAGGATGCAGGACAAGGTACAGTAGTGTTGGAGGTTGTTCCGCCACCACGCCTCCAAAATGCTACTACTGGTTGTGACACATCTCTCTTCTTCACCCCTTTCTCTTCTTCTTCCTTCATGGCCTCTTCCAGTGCTCTGTCCTTGGAACCAGTGGTGCTCCGTAGGCGTTCAAGGGGCTATGCATGTACGCAGGAAAAACGTTGCCATGCCGTGCTTGCGCTGGTTTGTTTGGGGGACAGGAGCCACACTGGGGCAGATATTTTGTCAGCTCTGCAGGGGCAGGCTGAGAGGTGGTTGATGCCACGCCAGCTTAAGCCAGGAATGGTGGTTTGCGACAATGGCACCAACCTCCTCTCCACCCTCCGACAGGGACAACTGACCCATGTGCCCTGTGTGGCTCACGTCCTTAACCTGGTGGTGCAGCGGTTCTTGGGCAGATACCTGGGCTTACAGGATGTCCTGAAGCAAGCCTGGAAAGTCTGTGTGCATTTCGGCCGATCATTTAATGCCTGTGCTCGGCTGGCTGAGCTCCAAAAGGAGTTGAACCTGCCCAAGAACCGCCTTATATGTGACATGCCCACCAGGTGGAACTCAACATTGGCCATGCTGCAGTGGCTGCACACGCAGCAGAGGGCCATCAATGAGTACCTGTGTGACTACGGCACCAGGACAGGGTCAGGGGAGCTCGGTTTTTTCTCACCACTCCAGTGGGGCATGATCAGGGATGCATGCACTGCCCATTCACCGTTTGAGGAGGCCACAAGGATGGTGAGCAGTCTGCAGGACCTCTTGTCCACCTCTTGGAGCATACGCTGCTGGAATAATGGACAGGGCACTTGAGGCAGAACAGAGGCAGGAAGAGGAGGACTTGCCTCTTAAGGCCCCGTTTATCCAGACAGTGTTCCTGCTGTCCCACCCATCACACAGGAAGAGGAGGAGGAGGATGATTGTGTCAGCATGGATGTGGAGGCTGACACTCAGCATCAGCAGCAGCAGCAATCTTGTAGGGACGATTTACAGTCCCAAGAAACCCATGGACTTGTACGTGGCTGGGATGAGGTAGCTGCGGATCATGTTGTCCTTAGTGACCCAGAGGACTCCGGACCGAATGCCTCAGCTAACCTACGTTGCATGGCCTCCCTAATCCTGCAAAGCCTGCGGAAGGATCCTCGTATTCTTCGGATCAAGGAGAGGGACAATTACTGGCTGGCCACTCTCCTTGATCCTTGGTACAAGGGTAAGGTTGCCGACCTTATCTTGGCATCGCAGAGGGAGCAGAGGATGAGACATCTCCAGGAGGCCTTGCAGAAAGGTCTGTGCAACGCGTTCCCAGAGACTGGGAGGTTACAAACTCCTGGTCCTGGACAACGTGTTGCTGAGGCATCGGTCAGAAGGAGCGGTGGAGAAGGTGACCGTCTGACAGATGCGTTCAGACAATTTTTTAGTCCGCAGCCCCAAGGTATGATCGTTTCCAGCAACCATCGCCAGCGTCTGATTTACATGGTGCAGGAATACTTAGAGGCAAGGTCAGACTTGGACACCTTTCCCACCGAAAATCCTCTGGCTTACTGGGTCTTGAGGATGGATCACTGGCCAGAGCTTGCACAATATGCAATTGAGCTACTGGCCTGTCCTGCATCCAGCGTTCTTTCAGAGCGCACCTTAAGTGCTGCTGGTGGCTTTGTAACCGATCACAAGGTGCGCCTGTCCACCAACTCGGTTGATCGACTGACCTTCATAAAGATGAATCAGTCTTGGATCACCCACAGCTACCAAGCACCTGAAGCTGATGTAGCTGAATTTTTTTTTTTTTTAAATATCACATCCCTTCAAGACTGCCTATGCTGATGCTGCGTTACTGTCCTGTTATGTTGATTGTCTATCCTCTTCCTCCTCCGCTGATATCTTGTAAGAACATTTTTGGTTCTGGGTGATGCCACCAGCCCAATTTTTCAGCCCCTGTTTAACAGGGGCGTGTGATTACAATTTTTGATGCAATGCTTTACAGCAGGGCTCATTCCTGCACTACAAATAGAGTATATGGGAGAGGTTGCAGTGTCCTGGCACCAGCACCAGTGCCAAAGGCCCAATTTTTCAGCCCCTGTTTAACAGAGGCATGTAATTACAATTTCTGATGCAATGCTTTGCAGCAGGGCTCATTCCTGCACCACAACTAGAGTATCTGGGAGAGGTTGCAGTGTATAGGCCCAAATTTTCAGTCCCTGTTTAACAGGGGCATGTATTACAATTTTTGATGCAATGCTTTGCAACAGGGCTCATTCCTGCACTCCAACTAGAGTATCTGGGAGAGGATGCAGTGTTGTGGCACCAGAAAGCAGTGCCTAAGGCCCAATTTTTTAGCCCCTGTTTAACAAGGTCATGTAAATACAATTCTTGATATAATATTTCACAGCCGGGCCCATTCCTGTGCCCACCGAGAGTAACTGGGAGGACTTATAGTGTTGTGGCACCAGCACCACCACCACAACCACCAAAGGTCCAATTTTTCTACCACTGTTCAACAATCGCATGTAATTACAATTCTTGATATAATCATTCACAGCAGAGCGCTCCAGCGCCCACCAAGAGTCACTTTGAGGGCTTACAGTGTTGTCACAACACCTTAGGCCCCCATTTATGCAGAGCATATAGGGAAGGCCCCTAATTTCAAACATCCAACTTACAAACGTCTCCTACTTGCAAACGGAAGGAGACAAAAGGAAGTGAGATGACTATTCTAGTATATTCTTATAGACAAAGTAATTTATGATTTGCGGAGTCAGGCTTGTTTAATACATGTATGGGCGAGTATGACATGGGGGGAAGAAGAAGCATATTCACTGAGGCTTGTTTTGTCTTTATGGAACTGCTAGAGGAATGTAAATTGTAATATATGTGTTTTTTTTCATGGTGACTATATATCTTTTCGTTTCCCCCCTCTCCCTTTTTTTTTGTGGGGAGGCGGGATATGGTGATTTTGGAACGAGGGGGGAGGTGGGGGTGACTGCCACTTGGTGGTGACCCAGTTGCTGCCTTGGACTCCCCCAGGTGTGACTATGTTTTATGGTGGGCCGAGGGATTCTTTGGAGCTGCTGAGTCTAAGTTTCCACAGATGATGTCATTATACTGTCTTGCATTTTTCTAGGGATGTGATTTATTGTGGGACTTTTTTACCTGCATGCCGTGATAAAATTATGTACTTTACATGGCCAGGAACGGGGGAGATAGGTTGGGGGAGTCTTCTCTCCAACCTGTCTACCTAATACCCCAAATAGGACGACACTTTAAACCCAGCACATTGCTGGTATGTGTTACAGAAATTTATTGTTGCTATTTTAGTGTTGATTCCGTATTCTCAGTGCGGATTCTCTTATTTCTATTTCTAAGGCCGCATACACACGGGCGGACTGTTCGTCCAACTTTGTCCGCTGAACAGTGTTTGGGCGGACAGTCCGCTCGTGTGTGGGCTTTCAGCGGACAGTTTCAGCGGACAGTTTGACGGACAAGGTTTTTCGGAAATTCCGTAAAACTGTCCGCTGAAACCTTGTTTCAGCGAACAGTCCGCTCGTGTGTAGGCTTGTTCGTCAAACAAAGTTGCGCGCATGCTCAGAAAGGATTTTCACGCCGAAAGCTATAATGCAGTGTATAGGACGTCGTATTTTTCGTCCCGTCGTACGTGCCGTTCACGTCATCGCGCACGGTTTCAGCAAACTGTTCGTCCGTCGTGTGTGGCCATGTCCGTCCATGCTAAGTTTGAGCGGACTGTTTGCCGAAACTGTTGGACGGACAAAGTTGGGCGAACAGTCCGCGCGTGTCTACGCGGCCTTAGGGGCTGGAAAGCCCTGCGTCCCTTTTTTTTTTTTCTTCCCTTCTTCTCTATATTTAGTTTTTTTCTATCTATTACCCATTTGATACTTACTTTAATTCTCTTGCTTTGGTGGCACCTGCCTGACGGCTCTCCGTAAATTTTAAACGAGATGACAGACCATATTAAGTTCACCACTTTTAATGTTAAGGGGTTGAATTCCCCCGAAAAGCGGCGTATCCTCCAGCAGGATCTGAAGAATTCTTGCACTGACGTGGCCTTTATCCAAGAAACGCACTTTAAGAAGATGAATCTCCCTTTCCTTAGGTCAAGATTCTTCCCCCATGTTTACCATTCCACCAACCCCTTCGCTAAGACTAAAGGTGTCTCTATTATGATCTCAAGCAAGCTTCCCTGGGTACTCCAGGAATCCCAGGTGGACCCTGAAGGTCGCTTTCTTTTTCTCAAGGGCCTGGATAGGGGAATTGTTATTTACCCTTGCTACGATATATGCCCCCAATGTTCATCAGGACGTGTTTCTTAGAACTACTCTTGAGCTTTTATGGGATTTCAGGGAGGGTCAGCTGATTGTGGGAGGGGACTTTAACTTTCCCCTTTCACCCTCGGTTGATATCTCTACCTCGAGCTCTTCGGTCCCTGTTTCGGTAAAGAAGAAAATAACCCAGTGTCTATTGCGGGACCAACTGGTGGATGTGTGGCGTTTGCAACATACAGGGGAAAGGGACTATTCTTTTTATTTCCCCCCCCTTACAAATCCTATTCAAGAATAGATTTTTTTCTAATCCCCCATGACCTCCTGCACCTGGTGGAATCTTCATCCATTGGCCATATTACTTGGTCCGATCATGCTCCTGTAGCCCTTACTTACATTCCCTCAAAGAACCCCTCGCCCAGGTCATTGTTCTGGTGCCTTAATGACAGTCTTCTCCAGGATCCAGAGGTTCTGGCAGATGTTACTAACTTTGCTTGACCTGTATTTTCAAGAAAACGAGGTGCAGGACTATGACCAGGGGATGGTTTGGGAGGCACACAAGTCGGTTCTTCATGGGGCCCGGATCAAACGATCGCGGAATGAACAGCTGACTAAGTTATTCTTTAAACTGACCTCTGCTGAAGCAAGCCATAAACATGCTCCCACGCGGGCCCTAGAAATTAAACTGGGGATAATTTGTGCCCAGATCAATGATCTACTTCACTATAAAGCGAAGGCGGCACTCCAATTTTGTCAGAAAATGACCTATGAGTCAGAGAATAAATGTGGGAAGAACCTAGCTCAGTCTGTTAAAGAGCTGAAATCTGCCTCCTATATACCACAGTTGTTGGATGGGAACGGTCAATGGGCCTCTACTCCAACTCAGATAGCCGAAGCTTTCGGGGAATTTTATCGTGATCTTTACAATCTGCCCCCCTCTGGATGCAGTCAGGAAGAACTAGATAGGTATGTGGCCGGTTCGGGACTGTCCACTCTGTCGTTGGATTCGCAAGAACGCTTAGAAGACCCGATTACATTGGAGGAGGTACAGCGAGCCGTGGGCTCTTTGAAAGGGGGTAAAGCCCCGGGCCCAGACGGATACACTTCACAATATTATAAGATCTTCCTTCCTCCACTCGGCCCACGCCTGGTGCAATTCTTTAACGGTCTGGGTTCAGGGGGAACCTTCCAAGGGATACCCTTAGAGCCCATATTTGCTTGATCCCCAAAGAGGGCAAGGACCTGGGCCTTTGTGGGAGTAATAGACCGATCTCCCTCTTGAACTTGGATTTGAAGTTATTCTCCAAAATTCTTGCCACACGTTTGGCGCAACATCTGCAATCCCTCATTCACATCGACCAGGTAGGCTTCACCCCTACCAGGGAAGCCCGGGACAATATTATTAAAGTACTCAATTTGGTGCATAAAGCTAAATCTTCCGGGACTCTCTGTCTTTTCGTGAGTACAGATGCTGAAAAGGCTTTCGATCGGGTCAATTGGACATTTATATTCTCGGTCCTCCATCACAGAGGCCTAGGGCGACGAATGATGTCGTGGATAAGTAAAATATATTCTTGCCCCCTGGCTCAGGTAAAAGTGAATGAGTTACATGAGGTACATATATCCCCCTGAATTTCCCCCCTCTTGTTACTAGGACACGTGGTCTCCTTCAAAAATGGCGTTCCGGTTTTCATTAATGGTTCGGGAGATGCAATCTCATTAAAATGAATATTCTTCCTAAATTTATATATCTTTTTCAGGCTCTCCCGATCCAGATTCCAGTCTTATTTTTTAAACAGGCCCAGTCCATGTTTATTCAATTTATATGGGCCCATAAAAAACCTCGACTTCAGCAATCACAACTGACATTAGCTAAACAGGGAGGGTTGGCTCTTCCCGACTTGCGACGCTATTACCAGGCCTCTCACATGGGGCGGGTGTTAGACTGGAACCGTAATCAATCCACTAAACTATGGGTGCAATTAGAGCAGTCTCACTCTCGTATTCCACTGAAAAGCACCCTATGGTGTTACAAAGATCTGCCTAAGGACTTGAAGTCGCATCCTATCATAGGGGCCTCTCTGAAAGTCTGTTACCGGATGGCTATCCAAAATGTACTTACAACTCTGGCCTCCCCCCTATTTCCTATCCTTGGACACCCAAGTTTTGCGTTGAGGATTTACTCCCGAGAGTATGATTCGCTTAGACATGCTAAATTGGACCATGCGTCTAAATATGTTAGTGACAGAAAATGGCCAGCTATTTCAATCTTGACCGATCCATCAGGAAATTTTCAGTTGCCTTTTTGGAGAGCAGTGCAATTACATAATTTCCTCCACTCTCTTCCGAATCCCCAATAATTTGATCGCCGTCAGACGGACTTTGAGACGCTATGTACGAGTGAAGGTCCTTTGGCCCATATCTTTTCTCAGACATATGCGCTTCTAAATACATCTCCGGACTTACCGTGTCTGACCAGTTGGGAAAGGGATCTTAATTGCACACTTTCCCCGGAGCAAAGACATCGTATTATTATTCTCGCTTTTAAGTCCTCGATGTGTACCAAGATGCAGGAAACAAATTTTAAAGTCCTTACAAGGTGGTATTTGACACCAACTAAACTGAATAAATATTTCCCCTCCGCCTCTGACAGATGTTGGCATTGTGGGGTAGAAGAGGGTACGTTGCTTCACATATTCTGGTCCTGTCCCAGTTTGGTCGTCTTCTGGAGAGAGGTAAATTTACGGAAATTTCAATTCCGGAAGAGGCGGCATTTTTTCTCTTACACCTCTCATGGATCCCTATTAAAAAATATAGAAAATCCATTTTAAGACACCTGATAAATGCTGCGAAGTCCTGTATCCCGCTCTATTGGAAACAAAGTTCCCCTCCCTCCATCGTTCATTGGGTTAGGAAAGTAGAAGAAATTAAAAAGATGGAGGACTTGATCCTTACAGCACAAGATAAACAGGAGACCTTTAAACAAACTTGGAACGACTGGAATGTTTTCATATACTCGCTGGAGGGACACCACCTGCTTTCACCTTAGTGTCCAGGTTAACCTAACGGGGCCCTTGGGCAGTGGCTACCATCGTG
This sequence comes from Lithobates pipiens, assembly GCF_037356315.1. Taxonomy (NCBI): domain Eukaryota; kingdom Metazoa; phylum Chordata; class Amphibia; order Anura; family Ranidae; genus Lithobates; species Lithobates pipiens. The sequence continues at coordinate 117,425,710 of NW_027507787.1, forward strand.
GGTGTTTTTCCTCTTTATTTGTACTGAGTTTTTGGTTCTTTGGATTGTTTTGTACTGTCATGATATGTTGTATTTTGTGGACCGCTTTTCCCTGTTTGGAGTTGAATAAAGATTATATTGTAAAAAAAAGGATGAAAAAAAGACGGATGGCAAAAAAAATTAGAGGGGTGATAACCCTTCCCTATGTTTTCCAAAAATCTTAAAAATAGATTTTTTGGCTGGAGCTACACTTTAAAAATGTTCAAAATTACAAACAGATTTTACTTAACACAACAAACCTACACAGTCCCTGTCTTGTTTGCACCGCCTGTATACTGCTGTTCTGCGTATATAGGGCCTGGGGGCCCCACGCTTTTCCTTTTTTAAATATGGGTACGGGGTTCCCCTTAATATCCGTACAAGACCCAAAGGGGCTGGTAATGGGCAAGGGGGCTACCCATGCCATTTTTCTCAATGATTTTCATCCATATTACCAGAACCAGATATTACATTAAAACCGCAAGCAGTTTTAAATGACTTTTTTCCATTAAATTTTATTTTGTGCAGGGACTGTTCTAAACACGGGAAACACGTGCCACTTCAAAGGCATACTATATACACCCCCAAGCACAATATTTAAGGGAATATTTCACTTTTTTTTTTCACTTTAATCATTACTAACCACTTTCAGACCGCACCATTTTGCTGGCTTAAGACCAGACCACTTTTTGCTATTCGGCACTGCGTCGTTTTAACTGACAATTGCGCAGTCGTGCGACGTGGCTCCCAAACAAAATTGATGTCCTTTTTTTCCCACAAATGAGCAGAGATCAGCGTCACTTGTTGCTAGGCAGAACGGGGAGATGCTGTTTACAACGGCATCTCCTCCTTCCTTCTCCTTGATCCGAAGAATACAAGGATCCTTCCCCAGGCTTTTTAGGATCTTTTGACCCCAGATCTCATATTTAAGAGCTCCTGTCATGCTTTTTTTCTATAACAAGGGATGTTTACAGGTTTTGCAGGATCAGGGAGGCCATGCAGCGTAGGTTAGCTGAGGCATTCGGTCCGGAGTCATCTGGGTCACTAAGGACAACATGATCTGCAGCCACCTCCTCCCAGCCACGTACACGTCCATGGGTTTCTTGGGACTGTAAATCATCCCTACAAGACTGCTGCTGCTGCTGCTGCTGATGCTGACTGCCAAGCTCCACTTCCATGCTGACCCAATCCTCCTCCTCTTCCTGTGTGATGGGTGGGACAGCAGGAACACTGTCTAGATAAAGGGGGCCTTGAGAGGCAAGGAAGTCCTCCTCTTCCTGCCTCTGTTCTGCCTCAAGTGCCCTGTCCATTATTCCATGCAGCATATGCTCCAACAGGTGGACAAGAGGTACAGTGTCACTGATGCATGCACTGTCACTGCTCACCATCCTTATGGGCTCCTCAAACGGTGACAGAACAGTGCATACATCCCTGATCATGCCCCACTGGCGTGGTGAGAAAAAAATGAGCTCCCCTGACCCTGTCCTGGTGCCGTAGTCGCACAGGTACTCATTGATGGCCCTTTGCTGCGTGTGCAGCCGCTGCAGCATGGCCAACGTTGAGTTCAACCTGGTGGGCATGTCGCATATAAGGCGTTTTTGGGCAGGTTCAACTCTTTTTTTTTTGGAGCTCAGCCAGCCGAGCACTGGCATTAAATGATCGGCGGAAATGCACACAGAGTTTCCTGGCCTGCTTCAGGACATCCTGTAAGCCCGGGTACCTGCCCAAGAACCGCTGCACCACCAGGTTAAGGACGTGAGCCACACAGGGCACATGGGTCAGTTGCCCCTGTCGGAGGGTGGAGAGGAGGTTGGTGCCATTGTCGCAAACCACCATTCCTGGCTTAAGCTGGCGTGGCGTCAACCACCTCTCTGCCTGTCCCTGCAGAGCTGACAAAATATCTGCCCCAGTATGGCTCCTGTCCCCCAAACAAACCAGCGCAAGCAAGGCATGGCATATTTTTGCCTGTGTACTTGCATAGCCCCTTGAACACCTACGGAGCACCGCTGGTAACGATGACAGAGCACTGGAAGAGGCCATGGAGGAAGAAGAAGAGGAAGGGGTGGAGGAGAGAGGTGTGTCACAACCAGTAATAGCATTTTGGAGGAGTGGTGGCGGAACAACCTCCAACACTACTGCACCTTGTCCTGCATCCTTCCCAGCTGCCAGAAGAGTGACCCAATGGGCTGTGAAAGATAGTCCACCTCCCTGTCCATGCCTGCTGGACCATGAGTCAGTGGTAATATGCACCTTACCACTGACAGCCCTGCCAAGGACATTGCCTTCCACATGCCGGTAGAGAGCCAGAATCGGCTTCCGTGAGAAAAAGTGGCATTTGGGGACCTGCCACTGAGGCATGATGCGGATGCACATTGCACAAACTCATGGAAGGGGGCTGAGTCTACCAACTGAAAAGGCAGCAGTTGAAGTGCTAGCAATTTAGCCAAGCTAGCATTCAATCGCTGGGCATGTGGATGGCTGGGAGTTAATTTCTTTTGACGGTCCAGCAGCTGGGGCAGGGAAATTTGCCTGCTACAATCGGACGTGGGTGTACTGCTAGCAGAGTGCCCACAAGCACTTGGCTGTGACACACCTAATTCTACACCTTCATTCCTCTCAGTGCAGGTTTCAGAGAGAACTGAAGGTCTAGTGGGGTTGATGAGGAGCAAGGAGAGGTCCTTTGTTCTTTGGTGTGGGTCTTTAAGGTACGCTTGCCAACGAGCTGCATGGCGGGTCAACATATGTCTGGTCAAGCATGTGGTACCCAAGTGGCTAATGTTTTGGCCACACGAGATACGCTTGAGACATATGTTGCAAATAGAACTTTTGGAATAACGCGCAGAGGCAGCGCCCTGCACAGGCGGAGCTCTGCGGTGTGATTCAGACGGTGTGCTGCCCCTAAGCTGGCCCCCGGAGGGCATCCTGCCTCGTTGTAGATGTGCCTCCTCCTCCTCTCTCCTATCAGGCACCCATGTGGAGTCAGTGACCTCATCAACCCCTCCCTCTTCATCACTGGAGCAAACCTGGCAGTATGCAGCAGGTGGTGGAACATGACTGCCAGATTGCTGTCCTTCTTTAGTTTCCCCTCTCTCTGCACTCACGCTACTGCCTTCCTCTAGCTGAGTATCATCATCAGAGCCTTCAAAACATTGGGCATCCTCCTGGAGCATGTACCCAACACTGTGCTCAAACAGTTCGAGGGACTCCTCAGGAGGACATGGTGTGTCTAGGGAAGGAGTGACTGATGATGACATTGAGACGAGGGAAGAGGATGCGTTGGCAGCTGCTTTGCTAGTACCCTGAGCCTGGATGAGAGAGGATGAAGAAGGCTTGGTCATCCACTCTACCAAGTCTTTGGCATGATGCGGCTCAACGCGTCCAGCTGCCGAAAATAAGGACAAGCGTGTCCCATGGCCACATGCTGATGACGATGCACTGCGTCCACGACCAGCACTGTTGTTTCTAGACGCAGAGCCTGCTTGCCCTCTTTTATCGGCTTGTGACTGTCTGCCTCTCCTTGTTGGCCTTCCAGACATAGTAATGGCCTGCAGGGTGATGGGAAAACCAGCAATTGGGTAGTGTATATTGTGCTGGAGGCACACAACACCCACTAACTCCTGCAGAGGCCTGTATGATAGAACATCAGCAATAAAGGGTAGATACAGGTGTATACTGCGCTGGAGGCACACAACACCCACTAACTCCTGCAGATGCCTTTATTATAGAACACCAGCAATAAAGGGTAGATACAGGTGTATACCGTTCTGGAGGCACACAACACCCACTAACTCCGGCAGATGGCTGTATTAGAGATCACTAGCAATAAAGGGTAGATACAGGTATATATTGTTCTGTGCTGGAGGCACAAAACACCCACTAACTCCTGCAGATGCCTTTATTAAAGAACACCAGCAATAAAGGTTAGATACAGGTGCATACTGTGCTGTGCTGGAGGCACAAAACACCCACTAACTCCTGCAGATGCCTTTATTATAGAACACCAGCAATAAAGGGTAGATACAAGTGTATGCTGTGCTGTGCTGTGCTGTGCTGGAGGCACAAAACATCCACTAACTCCTGCAGATGCCTTTATTATAGAACACCAGCAATAAAGGGTACATGCAGGTTTATATCATGCTGTGCTAGAGGCACACAACACCCACTAACTCCTGCAGATGCCTTTATTATAGAACACCAGCAATAAAGGGTAGATACAAGTGTATGCTGTGCTGTGCTGGAGGCACAAAACACCCACTAACTCCTGCAGATGCCTTTATTTTTTTTTGTTTTCAAAAAAGGTTTATTAAAGCGATAAATAGAAAACAGTGTCAGCAAAAAGGATCAGATGACATATACAGCATAAGCAGTTGGATGACAAGATTGTAATGAAGTGGCAAACAGACCGTAGGACTCTACAGACCAAACAAAAAATATAAACATTAGTGTAGATCTTACATCCAACAAAAGACTGCAAGAAAGAGAAAAGATAAAACATTCAATGTTCTGACCTTCATATCTAAAATGTATAAGAATAGACCATACAGAGAAAGAGAGGAGAAAAGTTCAGAAAGGAAATAAAAAAATAAATAAAAAAATTTGCAGATAGCCAAGAGAAAAAACCCAAGGTGCGATCATTTTAGTAAACGGAATAGGAACCATGGGTTCCACTTTAGGTCATATATATGAGTCGTGTCCTGCAGAGTATGGAAAATCTTGGATCAATGCGTGAGAGAACTTGAGATAAAGGGATCGACGGGGACTTCCAGTGAAGTGCTATAGTCCATAGCATAGAGACACATACAGTGGTGTGAAAAAAGTGTTTGCCCCCTTCCTCATTTCCTGTTCCTTTGCATGTTTGTCACACTTAAGTGTTTCGGAACATCAAACCAATTTAAACAATAGTCAAGGACAACACAAGTAAACACAAAATGCAATTTGTAAATGAAGGTGTTTATTATTAAAAGTGAAAAAAATCCAAACCATCATGGCCCTGTGTGAAAAAGTGATTGCCCCCTAAACCTAATAACTGGTTGGGCCACCCTTAGCAGCAACAACTGCAACCAAGCGTTTGCGATAACGTGCAATGAGACTTTTACAGCGTCCTGGAGGAATTTTGGCCCACTCATCTTTGCAGAATTGTCCTAATTCAGTTACATTAGAGGGTTTTCGAGCATGAACGGCCTTTTTAAGGTCATACCACAACATCTCAATAGGATTCAGGTCAGGACTTTGGCTAGGCCACTCCAAAGTCTTCATTTTGTTTTTCTTCAGCCATTCGGTGGTGGACTTGCTGGTGTGTTTAGGATCATTGTCCTGCTGCAGAACCCAAGTTCGTTTCAGCTTGAGTACACGAACAGATGGTCGGGCATTCTCCTTCAGGATCTCTTGGTAGACAGCAGAATTCATAGTTCCTTTTATCACGGCAAGTCTTCCAGGTCCTGAAGCAGCAAAACAGCCCCAGACCATCACACTACCACCACCATATTTTACTGTTGGTATAATGTTCTTTTTATGAAATGCAGTGTTCCTTCTACGCCAGATATACTTGGACACACACCTTCCAAAGAGTTCCACTTTTGTCTCATCGGTCCACAGAATGTTGTCCCAAAAGTCTTGGGGATCATCAAGATGTGTTGTGGAGAAATTGAGGCGAGCTTTGATGTTCTTTTTGCTCAGCAGTGGTTTTCTCCTTGGAACTCTGCCATGCAGGTCATTTTTGCCCAGTCTTTTCCTGATGGTGGAGGCATGAATGCTGACCTTAACTGAGGCAAGTGAGGCCTGCAGTTCCTTGGACGTTGTTGTGGGGTCTTTTGTGACCTCTTGGATGAGTCGTCGCTGCGCTCTTGGGGTAATTTTGGGCGGCCGGCCACTCCTGGGAATGGCTCTCACTGTGGTTCGCTGGATTCCCAAAGCTTTGGAAATGGCTTTATAACCCTTTCCAGACTGATAGATCTCAATTACTTTCTTTCTCAATTGTTCCTGAATTTCTTTGGGTCTCGGCATGATGTGTAGCTTTTAAGGATCTTCTGGTGGACCTTACTGTGTCAAGCAGCTCCTATTTAAGTGATGCCTTGATTGTGAACAGGTGTGGAAATAATCAGGCCTGGGTGTGGCTAGAGAAATTGAACTCAGGTGTGGACAACCACAGTTATAGTATGTTTTAACAAGGGGGGCAATCACTTTTTCACACAGGGCCATGATGGTTTGGATTTTTTTTCACCTTTAATAATAAACACCTTCATTTACAAATTGCATTTTGTGTTTACTTGTGTTGTCCTTGACTATTGTTCAAATTGATTTGATGTTCCGAAACACTTAAGTGTGACAAACATGCAAAGGAACAGGAAATGAGGAAGGGGGCAAACACTTTTTCACACCACTGTATGGAGTGAACGAGCCTTACAAAGTGTTTTGGGGTGTCAGGCGGGGTTTGGAAGAGAAGATAAGTGATAAGTGAGGGACAATGCCCGGCCAGCGAGCTTGTCCATCAGCCTTAAAACCTCTTGCCAGACTGGACGAATTAAACCACAGTCCCAAAAGATGTGAACAAAGGTGCCCAGGCGATTGCAACCTCTAAAACAGTTAGGGGATGTATGGGCATAGATCTGGTGCAAACGTACCGGAGTGTAGTACCATCTGGTGATTACTTTAATAGCCGTTTCCCTGATTGTTAAGGATCTAGTGCATTTACGCATATTGTCCCATCCCTCCTCCCAGTCTACAACACCAGTCCCCAGTGCCAACTCCTTCTCCCATTGTGATCTATACCGCAGAGTCTGGTCCACAGTATGTCCTTCAAGAGCTTTGTAGATCAGGGAGATCAGGCCTTTTTGGCGTGGGAAGTTAAAACATAAATCCTCAAAGATAGTGAGTTGGGTCTGGGACCGGATTCTGTAATGGGAGAGAAAGAAGTGGCGGATTTGTAAGTATCTGAAACGTTCACCGTCCGGGAGTTGGTGCTGGGTCTGTAATATCGAGAAGGGAACAAAGTCAGAACCCGTCACAAAGTCCCTTAACTGAGTAAGTTTACATTGAACCCACAATCCGAAAGATTCAGTATGGAGATAGGCTGGGGGGAACCTAGGATCACCCAGGAAAGAGGCGCCCATAGAGCTCTCCGAGGTGAGGTTGCATTTGTGTTTGTAGCGGTGCCACAGTAGTAGACTGTCCGCAACTATAGTATTAAGCGTGTATAAAGTAGAGTGAGGTCGATGCGTTGACCACATAAGGCCCGGGAGATAAAAGGGCGTTATCGAATCACTCTCAAACCTCACCCAAGGGACTCTGGAGTTAGGGATCGACCACTGTGCTTGTTGCGTAAATCTGCAGGTAAGATAATACAACCAAATTTGAGGAACCCCCAGACCTCCACTTCTCATAGAGCTGTACAGGACCCCCTTAGCAAACCTGGGCGATCGATTATTCCAAATAAATCTGTTGAAATGGGATTGAAGGTTGAGGAGAAAAGATTTGGAGAGCTTAACCGGTAGGGAGCGAAACAGATATAACAGCCTGGGGAGGATGACCATTTTGAGCGCTGTGATCCTTCCTATAAATGGGATATGTAAAGAGAGCCAGCTTTTAATAGTATTTTTAAGTTTACTAATCAATGGGGGGTAATTAACCCCAAAGAGATCACGGAAATTCCCGGGCAGTCCTACTCCCAAGTAGGGAATGTGGGAAGTGGCCCAAGTAAAGGAGTAGTTTTGTTTAATAAGGGCCAAATCAGTGGGAGCAAAACCTATAGGAAGGGCCACAGATTTGGAGACATTAATGGAAAGACCAGAGACCTTCGCAAAGTGCGACAGTGTTAGAAAAAGGTTGGGAAGTGAGACATGAGGATTGGTTATAAACATCAGAACATCATCTGCATACATGCAAAATTTGTACATTTCGTCACCCTTAGGCCGCGTACACACGGGCGGATTGTTCGCCCAACTTTGTTCGTCAAACAATCCGACAAACAGTCCGCTCAAAATTTGCATGAACGGACTTGACCACACATGATGAACGAACAGTCCGCTGAAAGCGTGCGCGATGACGTGAACGGCACGTACGACGGGACGAGAAATTCGACGTCCAATACACTGCAATGCAACCTTCGTCGTGTAAATCCTTTCTGAGCATGCGCGAAACTTAGTTTGTCGAACAAGCCTACACACGAGCGGACTGTCCGCTGAAACCAAGTTTCAGCGGACTGTCTTACGGAAATTCCGAAAAACTTTGTTCGTCAGACTGTCCGCTGAAGCCCACACACGAGCGAACTGTCCGCTGAAACACTGTTCAGCGGACAAAGTTGGGCGAACAGTCCGCCCGTGTGTACGCGGCCTCACTGTAACCAGCAATGTCAGGATGTCTCAAAAGAGCAATCGCGAGGGGTTCTAGGGCTAAAGCGAAGATTAAGGGGGAAAGGGGACACCCTTGTCTAGTGCCTCTACCTATTGGGAAGAATTCGGAGCAACAGCCAGGTAGCTTAATGCGGGTCATAGGGTTATCGTAAAGGGCTTTGAAACCTACCAGGAATCTACCTTGAAAGCCCATGCGTGGTAGAAGTGTGTTGATGTAATCCCATGTAACACTGTCAAACGCCTTCTGTATGTCTAGGCTTAACAGGAGGAGCTTGCGGGAAAATAGGTTGGCGTCTTGGATAACGTCTGTTGCTAAGCGGATGTTGTCTGTTATGAAGCGATGTGGGATAAATCCAGATTGGAAGGGGGAAATCAAGGAGGAGATAAACTTTGCCAGTCTGTCAGCTAAAATTCTACTAAATATTTTGATATCGTTATTTATAACCGAGATAGGCCTAAAATTTTGGGGTAAATTATGATTCTTATTGGGTTTAGGGATTAGTGACATGTTGGCTAACAACAATTCCTCTGGGAAGCTATTGCCAAGTAGGATTGAGTTGAAGAGGTGTACCATTCTAGGGGCTAGGATCATGGAGTATTTTTTGTAATAAAGGGCCGAAAAGCCATCCGGGCCTGGGGCAGAACCCATTTTCAGTGATTTGATGACCCCTAAGAGTTCCGGGTTTGTGATAGGGGCATTGAGTTCTTCAAGTTGTGAGGTGGAAAGTGTCGGGAGGGGGATGTCATAAAGCCAGGACAGGTCTTCAGGGGAGGGGAGAGTGTGGGGGGGCTCTAAGAGCTTGGTATAGAATTGCTCAAAGATTTTGAGTACCTCCTTGGGATGTGAAGACACAAATCCGTCTCCATTAGACAGCCGGTATAAATGAGGAGGGCGAATCGAGTTAGACAATCTCCTAGCAAACATAGTCGATGCTGAGTTATTGAATAATAAACAGCGGGCTTTAGTCCAACGTAGCGTCTTTTCTACCTTGGACGACAACAGGGAGTCTAGTTCCAGTCGTTTTTGTTCGATGGAATGTCTGGTAGAATCCAAGTGTAACAAAGACGTATTTTTATATAATTGATCTAGTTCCCTGGTTAACTCCACTATTCTGAGTCTATTGGACTTGTTACGGGCAGCAGAAATACTAATAATTTTCCCTCTGATGACAGCTTTATGTGCCGTCCAGAGAAGTGAGGGCTGAATATCTGGGCGGGCATTCAGAGAAAAATAGTCTTCCAGAGATTGGGCCACTTGGGAATCTACCGCTGGGTCAGAGAGAATGGACTCATTCAATCTCCAAGAATGGGGCGTGGGGGTGAGCCTAATAAACCCCGTAGTGAAGGATGTGACCTGATGGTCTGACCATACACAGGGGTGGATGGAGGCCGCTAAAGAATTAGCAAGTATGACTGGAGAAGTGTATATGTAGTCTAATCTCGCATAACTGTTATGAGGATGGGAGAAAAAGGTGAACTCTCTGCAGCCTACGTTATGTGCCCTCCAGGTGTCAGTGAGTTGCAGATCCCGTAGGCCACCAGTGAGAGATTTCGGGAATGCTCTAGATGCGACCGTAGTCGACGAGCGGTCTAGAGTGGCGTTGGCTATTGAGTTAAAATCACCACCTATGATCATATGAGAGGAGTGGTGTTGTGCCAATTTCTCAAAAAATGACCTAAAAAAGGTTGCTGAGCCTTCATTGGGTGCATAAACACTGGCAATAGTAAGTTCCCTGTTGTGGAAATCCCTTTTACAATCATATAACGACTTTCAGGGTCCCTGAATATTTGCTTAACCTCCATCGGGAGGGAAGAGTGGAGGAGTATGGCGGCACCCCTGGTCTTGGACGAGTGGAGCGAGTAAAAGGCTTGAGGGAAATCTTTATGGAAAAATTTGGGATGGGAGGAGCGGGAGAAATGTGTTTCTTGGAGAAGAAGGATTTTAGCTCCAAGTTGTTTATAAAAGGTAAAGGCTTTGCGCTGTTTGGAAGGGGAGTTAAATCCTTTAACGTTATGTGAGATACATGTTATTGCCATGGTATATGAGAAAATACGTAGATAGTTGGGGGATCAGATCCGATGGAGGGGGGGAGGGGGAAGTCACAAAGGAACACTCGTCCATCAAGTCCAAGAATGTCAGGGGAACCCTCACAGCATCTCCCAGAATCCCCAGAAATAGGGTACAATGCAGTAACACCAAGAGTAAAATTAGATCACAGAACCTGAGTATAAAAAAAACATATGCTGTAGAAGAATCATAGGATTTGAAAAATGATCGACCTATAGAAGAGAGAACCAAAAAACATAGAAAAATAAAACTAACATTTGAAAAAACAATCCCAGCCTCTGACATAGGCCTGAGAAACAACATTAATGATAGATGTGGTAGCGTGTGGGAGAGAGTTCCCACACCGAAGGAAAAGTCGTGTACCGAGACAACTAGGTCTCGCGCCCAGTAGGGTTGCGCAGTGGTAGGGAGCACCCACCAGAGAAGCAACCAACCACTGGAAAGGGGAGCCATAATACAGCTCCTAGGGACTTGTAAAATTCCAGAGGAGTAGGTAGAAGACCGCAGAAAACATATGCTCCTCCTCCCTCTTCTCCCCCCCCCCCCCCGAAAAAAGGGGAGGGGAAGAGAGAGAGGGAAAAAAATGCTACTCTCGAAAAAACAAACAAAAGCATAGTGTGTATGTCCTCTGGGAGTCAATGTTAACCGCATATAGAACCTCAAGATGAGCCGGAGTAAGGTACCATTAACGAGGGCTATCTTCCACCCGGTCCCCAACACCATACCGGATCCTACGTCTGTCTCTCCTGGTAGGGGGTGTTTGCCATATGGGTGTAGCTCTGGGAGTGGAGGGCAGTCTGCGAATCGCAGAGGCATCCAATAAGCCAAGTTTTACCAGGATTTCTTGACCCTCCAGGACGGAGGTGGCGGAGTACGTCGTGCCATTATGGGGGATCACCAGACGAAACGGGAATCCCCACCGGTATCTGATACGGGCCGATTGCAAGACAGTGGTTATCTCCTTCAAGTTCCTTCTCCTCTCCAAAGTCGCCGGTGCAATATCAGGAAAAATCTGGATAAAGTGATCATCAAGGGTTATCCTCTGCTTGTTGCGGGCTGCTCTCAATATTTCTTCCTTAACTAGAAAATCCTTCATGCAAAGGATGATATCCCTAGGTGGCTAGTCCTCCGGGGGTTTGGGGCGAAGAGCCCTATGAATACGATCACATTTGAACATGTTGGAATCATGGTCGGGGAGCAAGGATTTAAACAACCTAATCACCACCGGGATGAGCTCAGATTCGGACTCAGGAATTCCACGGAGGCGCAGATTATTGCGCCTGTTTCTGTTGTCAAGGTCTTCGATCTGAGTCTGCAGCAGCTGGACCGTAGAGGATAGTGCTTCATGTTCTCTGCTAAGGTCATTATGAGCTATCGCCAACTCATCATGCTTAGTCTCTAACCTCTCCGTCCTCGCGCCCAGGGCAGAGATTTCTTGTGAAAGTGCATGTGAAGTCTTTTGTAGTTCTGATTGGAATTTAGACGCCAATCTGTTGTACATGGATTCCAGACTTTCCTCTAGGTCCGCTTTAGAGAGGGTGCTAGGGCACTCACTATTCGACGATGGAGCAAGTGAGGATGGACCTGGTGAACGTGGAGAGGTGGCGGGACCCGGGGAGAGGCCGCCTCTGATGGCTCCATCCCGCTCCATGTTAGATTGTTCCTGGGAACGGAGAAGATACTGTGTGAGGGTCTTTTGAGCGATGCCCCGTGTTTTTTTTTTTTAGATGCCTTTATTATAGAACACCAGCAATAAAGGGTACATGCAGGTTTATATCATGCTGTGCTAGAGGCACACAACACCCACTAACTCCTGCAGATGGCTGTATTAGAGAACACCAGCATTAAAAGGTAGATACAGGTGTATAATGTGCTGTGCTGGTAGCACACAACACCCCCTAACTCCTGCAGATTGCTGTATTAGAGAACAGCAATAAAGGGTAGATACAGGTGTATACTGCGCTGGAGGCACACAACATCCACTAACTCCTGCAGATGCCGGAACACTACACAAGGTCGCCGTGATGGCGGCCTTATATAGTGTGGGGAATTTACTAAACCCCTTGAGCTATAAATGGCCACGGGCATCCTGCCTGTGGCCAATTATGGCTCTTCTCACTGCCGGCGCTGTGATTGGCCAAGCATGTGGGGTCACAGTGCATGCTTGGCCAATCATGCGCCAGCAATGCACTGCGATGGCCCACAGAGTTCTGGCTTCGCCGAACGGGGGAACAGCCGGTGTTAGAGTCAAACATGCGTTAGACTAAAACACCAAGCTCATCCCTACCCACACGGTGGCTACTCCGGTACAACCTGAGTCGCAGGCCGTCCCTGATGCTGCACCAGTCTCTGTGCTGGTACCCACCTCGGGTATAACCTCTATAAGAGCTATGTCTGTTGCCGACTACGCCATTGAATTCTGTACTCTGGCAGCAGAGGTTGCTTGGAACAATGAGGCCCTCGTGGCTGCTTTTTTCTCATGGTCTCTCGAATTCCATCAAGGATGAGATAGCAGCCCAAGATATACCCACTGAGCTGGAGAGCTTGATCTCTTTTGCCATCCTCATTGACTCCAGATTCAGAGAATGACTTTCTCTTAGGGAGCACTTGCGAAAGCCTCCTGTACGTTTGCCTCTGAGCTTTGTAGTCCCACCCATGCCTCCCTCACCTCCCATGCCTCCTGGTACCGAGTCAGTCAGTGAAGATGAACCCATGCACATGGGCTTCATGTGTTTCTCTGCGGATGAGAGAGCCTTTAGGAGGAGGGAGAGATTGTGCCTTTACTGTGGCCAGGCAGGTCCCTTTTTGAAGTCTTGTCCTACCCGTCCAGGGAACGCCCGAACCTTGAGGTGCTGTCATGGACAGACCTTAGGTGGTGTTGTTTAGTCCCCAGTTATCCAGAAGGATAAGCCCCTGGTTTCGGTCACCCTTTCTTGGGATGAGTCGTCCATCTAGATATAGGCTCTAATCGACTCTCGGGCTGCAGGCCTTTTCATTGATGCTGCATTTTTTCCGCAGCACTCGATTCCGCTGCAGCAGTGTGACACTCCACTTGCCATTGAGGCTCTTGATGGGAGACCTTTACAGCCTGCCCATGTGACTTATGAGATGGTTCCGTTGTCCATGGCCATAGGGGCTCTTCACCATGAGATAATCCAATTCCAAGTTATTTCCTCACCCAGGTTTCCACTGGTTATTGGTTATCCTTGGTTACAGAAGCACAACCCCTCTTTTGATTGGCTCCGTGCTGAGGTTCTCTCCTGGTCACCACAATGCAGTGTGACATGCATCCTGAAGGTATCCAAGGTCCTGTGCACCTCTTCCCTCTCCTCCCTGCTGGAGGAGTACCGCAAATTTAACGATGTCTTTGATAGAGGTCAAGCCGGTAGTTTGCCTCCACACCGGTCTTATGATTGCGCAATTGACCTTCAACCTTGTGCCATACCTCCTCGTGGCCAAGTTTACCCTTTGTCGGTCTTGGAGGATAAGGCCATGGAGAAGTGTGTTGCTGACACACTTTCTCGAGGCTTCATCTGCAAATCCTCATCTCCTGCTGGTGCTGGTTTCTTCTTTATGAAGAAGTGCGGTGAACTGAGACCTTGTATAGATTATAGGGGTCTCAATCGTGTCACGATTAAGAATGCCTACCCGATTCCATTGATTACAGAGTTATTTGATCGCCTCAAAGGAGCAACGGTTTTCACGAAGCTTGACTTGAGAGGAGCATACAATCTTGTGTGCATTAAGGAGGGCGGTGAATACCTGGTAATGCCTTTTGGCCTTTGTAACGCCCCGGCAGTTTTCCAGGAATTTATCAACGATGTCCTCCAAGATTTGTTGCAGTTATGTGTGGTGGTTTATCTCGATGATATCCTCATATTTTCCAAGTCCCTGGAGAGCCACCGCACAGATGTCTGTTGTGTGCTTCAGAAACTGAGAGAACAATCTCTACTATAAACTGGAGAAGTGCGAGTTCCATCATGAACAGGTTACATTCCTAGGCTATGTCATTTCCACTGCTGGTTTTTCGATGGACTCAGAGAAACTTTTGGCAGTCCTACAGTGGCCTCAACCCGTGGGTTTATGTCCTCTGCAGCGTTTCCTTGGCTTTGCCAACTACTATCTGAAGTTTATTCATAACTGCTCGTCTCTGGTCAAGCACCTGACTGATATGAGCAGAAATGACGGTAACCCACAAAGTGGGTCTCCAGAGTCCATTAAGGCCTTTGAGACTCTCAAGGCTGCCTTTGTTTCTGCTCCTGTGTTGGCACATCCTAATCCTACGTTGCATTTTATCCCAGAAGTTGATGCTTCTGAGACTGGAGTTGGCGCCATTCTGTCTCAACGTCCTAACTCTGAGAGCGCTATGCATCCGCGTGGCTACTTTTCCAAGAAATTGTCACCTGCTGAGTGCAATTATGAGATTGGTGACAGAGAGCTGTTGGCAATCATTTTAGCCCTGAAAGAATGGAGACATCTCCTTGAAGGTACCACTGTGCCTGTTCTTATTATTACTGACCATTAGAATCTTTCATTCTTGTCTGAGGCTAAGCGACTCTCTCCCAGAAGGGCACGATGGGCTCTTTTCTTGTCAAGCTTTAATTACATTGTCTCATTCTTACCCGGTACTAAGAATGTAAGGGCTGATGCCTTGACACAACAATTTTCCTCCACTTCAAAGTCTGTTCCGGTTCCTGTGATCCCTCCTGATTGTATCTTGGCTATGGTTCGCACCAGTTTTACTTCTCCTTTGGGTGACAAAATTCTTGCTACTCAGGTCCATGCTCCTCCTGAGAAACCTTGTGACTGCTGCTTTGTCCCAGAGCGTCTCCGTACTGCTGTGCTTCAGACTTACCACTCTCCCAAGGCAGCTGGCCATCCTGGGAAGAATAAACTCATTTGGGCCATCTCCCAACAATTCTGGTGGCCTAGTCTATGGTCTGATGTTACTGCCTTTGTAGCTGCCTGTCCCGCGTGTGCTCAGAGTAAGACTCCACGACACCTTCCAGTGGCCCTCCTACAACCCATACCCAATGGAGAGAGGCCCTGGACTCACCTGTTAATGGATTTCATTGTGGAGTTGCCCAACTCCCAAGGCAACACTGTTATCCTTATGGTGGTTGACCGGTTCTCAAAGATGTGTCATTGTATTCCACTTAGGAAGTTGCCCACCTCTGTCCCTTCCCACCTTCCAGTTTTGCTCAGGAGATCTTTCGCTTACATGGGCTACCCAAAGTGATTGTCTCGAACAGGGGCAGTCAGTTTGTCTCCCGGTTCTGGCGAGCTTTTTGTGCACAGGGAATCCAGCTTGCATTCTCTTCTGCATATAAGCCGCAGTCTAATGGGGCCACGGAGCGAGCCAATCAGTCCTTGGAGCAATTCCTACATTGCTATTTTTCTGACCACCATAACAACTGGTCAGACCTATTACCATGGGCAGAGTTTGCTCACAGCAGTGCCTTGAATTCTGCCTCCCAATTGTCTCCATTTATGGCGATTTATGGTTTACAACCTTCCATGTTGCCTGACTCGCTTGTTCCGCAGAGTATTCCTGCGGTAGTTAGAAACACACCTCAGGACACACTTAGCACTTACCCTACACCCTAGCGGTTAAACCCTTCACTGCCAGTGTCATTTTGTCAGAAACCATGAATCAGACCGAGACAGAAGTACAATTAAATCACACTTGTTTATTAAATAAAAAGGTAAATAGAAAAAGCGTAGTCAAAGCATAGCCAGAGTCCAGTAACTAGATCGAGTAGTCAGCCAGGCCAGAGTTCAATAACCAGATCAGGTAATCAGCCAGGCCAGAAATCAGGGATCCAAGTAGAGCAACAGCAAGCAGGATAAGGAGCCAGAAGGGATGTCAGCAAGCCAGTCTTTAAAGAGAACCGCAGGAGATGGTTTCTTGTGATGTGACCAAGGCGAAGGCAGAGGTGAAATGAGCTGGACATCTTTAAGTAGGCAGGTCAGAACGAGGACCACCAATAGAAAGCTCAATTTGTGGGGAAAATTTTTTGTTTGGGAGCCACGTTGCACAACTGCGCAATTGTCAGTTAAAGCGACGCAGTGGCAAATCACAAAAAACTCTCTGGTCTTTGGTCAGCCAAATGGTCCAGGACAGAAGTGGTTAAAGAATTATTCTTCTTTTAATCCTCCTATTAACAACAACCATCATATTGGGGTATTTAAAAAAGATTTAGAGACCATTTCCTCTAAGAAAACAGTTAATTCCCTTTATATAAATACCTGCAACCACAGCTGTCATTTTCTGTCAGTGTGCACTCTAAATTGCAAAATATTTTTTTTTCCCATTACCTTTTTTTGAAAGTAACACGGGATTACAGAACAAAAAGTCAGCAGGGAAAGTTATACATGAACACAAAAGCTAATCATTTAAAATTATGTTAACCTTTCGGAAAAAGAGTAGTCACTCTTAGGAAAAGACCAATTCAATAATAACTTAAACCATCAAACATGAACAAAAATGAAAAACAGTCGGTAGTTCAAATAGCAACCTTTTCTCTTTAAATTAGGTTCTATCTATATGGCTCTTTACCATTACGTTAAGTTTCTTTTGCGATTAACCCTGATGTGTCGCTAGCATTCCTTTAAGGTGCGGCCCTCAGGGTCAGGTCGGGTGAAGGGAGGGGGAAGGGAGAGAAAAAAAAAGGGGGGGTTTTCGGGGGGGGGGGGGGGATATATGGTTGGGAAAAGGCATTCCAAATGGAACGTGGAACAAGTAGAACATACATTTTTTGCGTGGAAAGGAAATGAGACCAATGGAACCCTCTCTCCCCTCATTCAGGGAGTTGTCTGGAGTGTATAGCTTTATCACTAAGTTAAGGGGGTTCTGACTTGCCTCAGTTCTTGTTTATTAACGATCAGGTCATGTTGACCCCTATGTAAGCTCTTTGAAATTTGGGAGCCCTGGATGACATTCAAGAAGTCCCAGCTTTTTAGAGGATTTCTCAATTCTATCTAAGGTAATGTAGATCAGCTCCTCCATCTCATCTTCTCGGTTTACTCGCTGTATCCACTCTACTATTGATGGAGGGGAGGTAGATTTCCAATGGACTGACTCGCACATCCTAGCAGCATTAACTAGGTGCATTACAACTGATTTAAAGTAGCGTTTCTTGGGGAGTTTGGTCAGGTGTAAAAGAAACTGCGCTGGCGAGAAGTCTATTTTTAGACTGGATATTTTCCCTATTGTTTCATGGACTTTCAGCCAATATGGCTGCAGGTCCGGGCAATCCTACCAGACATGTAGGAACGTGCCCGTTTCCCTGCTGCATCGCCAGCACTGACCAGTAGTGATGGCCGAACGGTTCGCCCGGCGGTCGTTTTGCGCCAAATTTCGGCTGTTCACGGCCCGCCCGTTCGGCGGACTATTGGCACCGTTCGCCCGGCGGACTTCCGTGTTTACTGTGTAAAAGAACTTTGACCTATGATGACACATCATGGGGTACAGGACAGCCAATTGAGACATTACAGCACATGGACACTTGGACATTCCCCCTAACTTATAAATACACCCGATCTGGCGGCCATTTTACATTCTTTCTTCTGTCACTATAGGGAGAGGTTGCTGTGTGGAGCAGGGAGAGATTGCAGTGACCCAAATCGCTAGCTATTTGGTACACAAAAGTTATTTTCAGGACTAATATAGGTGTTAGGTGTATACAGGTTTGCTGTGCTACTGATTGTTGCAGCAGCCTGAGTGTCTTTTGTCAGTTTAGAGAAAGGGACAGGACGCTGTGTCTGCTGTAGGGACAGTCAGTTTAGTCATCATTAGCTGTTACTATCAGGTCCACAAAAGTGCTATTCCAGTAACCAGTTATTGTTCCAGCAGCCTCTGTTTTGTCAGTTTATATAGGGACAGGCAGGAAGCAGTGTGTGAGGCAGTGAGGGTCAGTTTAATCAGTAGCTGTTACTATTAGTTCCACAAAGGTTCTTTTCAGGACTGGTATCAGTGGTATGGTAATAGGCTTGTACACGTATAATATTCTTTCTTCCAAATATAGAAAGAATATTATACTTGACTGCTGCCCTTCTGCTGCAGTCTGCTAATCATTCACAACCCACTTGTTCCACAAAGCTCCTTATAAAGACTGGTAACTTGGTCTGTCTAGGGTGCTACAGTACATAGGGTTGAGTGAGGTACAGTCTGCTATTCTATAAGGACTGGTATTGGTCCACAGTACATAGGGTTGAGGTGCACTACTGCTGACCGCTGCCCTATACTGCAGCAGTCCTTCATTGGTATAGGGACTGACGTACAGTCTGCTAATCACTCACACACAACCTACTTGGTCCACAAAAGTCCTTATAAGGACTGGTAAGGTATAGGGTACTACAGTACATAGGGTTGAGTGAGGTACAGTCTGCCATTCTATAAGGACTGGTATCG
The DNA here is from genome assembly GCF_037356315.1 of Lithobates pipiens. NCBI lineage: Eukaryota > Metazoa > Chordata > Amphibia > Anura > Ranidae > Lithobates > Lithobates pipiens. The sequence goes on from NW_027507787.1 coordinate 117,444,557, forward strand.
GTCCACAATACATAGGGTTGAGGTGCACTACTGCTGACCGCTGCCCTATACTGCAGCAGTCCTTTATCAGTATAGGAACTGAGAGTTTTGTCACAGGGTCCTTTAAAAAATGACAGGCAGAGGAAGAGGCAGGCCCTTCCGCAGGGGTGGTAGGGGTAGGGCAGGAGCAACAGGCTTGAGCCAAAGTGGGAAGTTGCAGAAGGTGCGTTCAATTACTTTAAAGGACGCACCAGACTTGGTTGAGTGGCTTGCTCAGCCTTACTCTTCTGCACCCTCCTCATCCTCTCGATCTGCACCCTCTTCTTCACTCTCTGCTATGTGCACCCCCAAAGACACTACCACCAACAACACCGCCACCACCACCACATACCTTCCGCTTGAGTCACAGGAATTATTTTCCGATCCATATCAAGACATTTCTGATGCGCAGCCACTCTTGGTATTGGATCAGGAAGAGGAGGCAGCAACAACCGCTACTCAGCAGTCTGACGACAGTACCCAGATTAGCCCAAGGAGGAGGTTGGTCCCCGGTGTTGCTGCCTACTCCGAGATCTCTACTTATAGCGGTGGGGAAGGTGACGTTGATGATGATGTATCTAGTGATGTCACGTGGGTGCCCACAAGAGAGGAAGAGGAGGGGAGTTCAGAGGGAGATATGGACCAGCAGATAGGGAGGAAAAGCAGGAATAACTTACATTGCACAGGAGGGACAAAGCAGACTGCAAATGTATCAGGAGCGAGTCATCGACCATGTACGGTCACATCTGGCGCTCCCAGGACACTGGCACATGGCTCCGCAGTGTGGGCTTTTTTTAACATGTCTGCTGCTGACAATAGCGTTGCCATCTGCAATCTTTGCAGTCAACGCATTAGTCGTGGTAAGCCCAACACTCACCTAGGGACGACCGCCTTAAGAAGGCACATGAGCAGCCATCACCGAGCCGAGTGGGAGTAACGGAACACACAAAGCCACACTGCAGGCTCTCACCATCCAGACTCGTCTTCTACTTCTCCTTCTCCTCACAATTGTCCTCCACTCCACCTTCCATCACGCCAAGCTCACGTTTTTCTGCTAAAAGGCAGGCTTCCGTGGGTCTAATGTTTGAGCGTAAAAAAATGATGATGCTGGATAACCCTCTTGCCCAACGGTTGACGGCTGGCTTGTCAGAACTCATAGCCCGCCAACTACTGCCATATAAACTGGTGGACTCGGAGGCCTTTCGCAAATTTGTGGCCATTGGAACACCACAATGGAAGGTCCCAGGAAGGAAGTATTTCTCAGAGAAGGGCATCCCAGAGCTATATGGCCATGTTCAGCGGCAAGTGAATGTATCTCTGGCACTCAGTGTCGGTGCCAAGATACATCTGACCACAGACACGTGGTCTAGCAAACATGGGCAGGGAAGGTATATCACTTTTACTGCCCACTGGGTGAACCTTCTGATGGCCGTCAAGCATGTAACCCGTGGCACCCGTGTAGATTTGGTTTTACCGCCACGGATTGCATGCAGGGCTGACTCTTCTTCTCCTCCTCCTCCTACTCCATCCTCCTCCCTCTCCTCCTCAGCTGACTCTGAACCGTATGAACTCTGCGGCAGAACCGGTTCTGGGAAGCTGTTTTTTTTTTCACCGCGCCAGTGGCTGCTCATGCACAACGCATGCAGACTTCTGCATCCATTTGAGGAGATCACTTTATGTAGCGTGCATTGCGTCGTGTCATTGATCAAGCTGTGGAGGAGCAGGAGCGGAAAGATGAGGAAGTCGCAATTCTGGATGAATTCCCGGGGGGGCTACTCTATCTGAGACAAGTCAACAACAGGAGTCTGAAGAGGAGTCAGAGGAGGATGGTGGCGGGGTGGATGAGGAAGAGCAAGAAGAGCATGCTTTAAACCTTTCTGGGACCCCTGTTGTTGTGCGTGGATGGGGAAAGGAGAATGAAGAGGACGACATTATCCTGGATGATGAGCAGGAGCCAGGCCACCACACCGCTTCCACTTTAGTGCAAATGGGGGCCTTCATGCTCCAGTGTTTTAATAGGGACCCCCGTATAAAAAGCATAAGGGTCAAGGACCAGTACTGGGTGGCAACGTACTTAGACCATCGGTACAAACACAAAATGGCGGAAATGTTAACGCCATCACAGAGGGCTGGCAGAATGCAGCACTTCCAGGCCTTGCTTCGAGAAATGCTGCATTCTGCTTTTGCGTGCGCTGGCAGCGGAGCAATTCCCACTCCCAGAGAAAGAGTTGCGGGTACCAATCCAACAGCGCCTGCAAGAAGAGGCCAGTTTGAAGATGTGTTGGTGACTTCGGATATGAGGTCATTCTTTCAGCCGAACCATCGACAGGTGTCATCCGGATCCAGCATCAGGGAACGCCTAGACTGTCAGGTGTCCAACTACATCGGGTTAACGGCCGATGTGGACGCTCTGAGGAGTGATGAACCCCTGGACTACTGGGTGGGCAGGCTTGACCTCTGGCCAGAGCTTGCCCAATTTGCAATGGAACTGTTTGCTTGCCCCTCATCCAGTGTCCTGTCCGAAAGGACATTCAGCGCAGCAGGGGGGATCATGACCGATAAGCGTACTCGCCTGGCTCACGACAGTGTTAACTACCTCACATTTCTAAAAATGAATGAGGCATGGATCTCGGAGGAATTCAACACATGTGACCAGTAGACCATGTATATGTCTATAAACAATTTTTTTTTTTTTCGCACAGAGACCTTCTTTCTTCATTTGGCTCACTTCCTTGTCCAAAAGAAGCACACCGTACTATATGCCCGTACCCTCCTCTTTGAAGAGGTTGAGCGGTGTCATATTTCTACTGGGGCTGCTTATTATGAGGGGCTCCCACCATCCCTGTGCTGTGCTGACTTCCTCCTGGGGCTGTGCCTCTGCTGTGCATATTTTGAGGTGCTCCCACCATCCCTGTGCTATGCTGACTTCCTCCTGGGGCTGCTTACGGTGCAGGTGTCAATGCTGTATATCACGGTGCTGATGTCAGTGCTCTCTGTCATGGTGCTGCTGTCAGTGCTGTATATCACGGTGCTGGTGTGAGTGCTTTATGTCACGCTGCTGATGTCAGTGCTGTATATCACGGTGCTGGTGTGAGTGCTTTATGTCCCGCTGCTGATGTCAGTGCTCTCTATCATGGTGCTATTGTCAGATCACTCTATCATGGTGCAGGTGTCATTGCTGTATGTCACGCTGCTGGTGATCATCTCCTGCACCCTCTTCTTTGCCTACCCTGGTCCCTGACCTTCCCTCTCCTCCATTGCCTTCATGCGCTCCACAGTCCTGAATTGTCACAACAATTTCCCATATAAAAAAAGAATGCTTGTAGTTGTCGATCCCAGATTCAACTCATACATGTGTTATGTCATTGGCCATGTGGTGGGACTATGTTTGCACAGCTATTAATTATTTTGTGGCTGCAAATTTGACCTGTAGGTTTGCGAAGTTCGCCTCCCATTGAAGTCAATGGGGCCCGCCGCGAACGTTCCGGTTCGCAAACTATCGGCCGTGTTCGCGGTCCGCGTTCTCAAAACGTCCCGTCGGAAGTTCATCCATCACTACTAACCAGACATAATATTTATGAAGTAAATCTGGGGTTCTATACCAGTGTGAGCATAGTTTATACCCATTCTCTTGCGTTGAAACATTTAGTAACCCCTTATGAATATAGAGTCATCCTTGTCTGTCTCCATTCTGAAGGCTGTGTCCCAGTATGTGCGGTCTGCACGTAACAGAACCTCAGAGTTTTCAAATAAGGAGGCGTAAATGCCCGAGATAACATGAGTCTGGGGTTCTGTACAGGAGCAAAGAGATTCAAACAAGGTTGCAGGTTTGGTGAATGTATCTCTCCAAACTGGGGCATCAAGGTAATGCTTAAGTTGCATGTAAGACCAGAAGGGGAATGATCCGTTTTTGGATATTTCAGATAATTCTGATTGTTTCTTAAAAGGGCCTCTGTGGAAGAATTGTTTAGATAGCATCTCCTTGTAAAGCCATTCTGCTTGTGCAAATGCTCCAGACAGGCCCAAAGGGAAATCTTTGTTTCCTCTGATTGGAGAGATAGAACATTATTTGTTTGAAATAGAGTAAAAAGCACATGTTTTATCAAACGCGTGTAAAGTGGCACTAATGAGAGGATGCGCCAGTATCTGCGTAGGTCTCTTACTTTTGGGTAACTATGGCATGTATTGTAAGTTAGAGTCTGAGATCAGGTTCTCCAGGACCAGCCACCCTTTGTATTTGGTGTGAATTTTCCAGTCAACGATCCGAGCCAGGTGGACCCCCAGTAATAGTGCTGTATATCAGGCAATCCAATTCCACCCTTCAGTTTTGGGAGCACTAGTTTATTAGGGGGCTTTTTTCCCCCATAAAAAGGATCGACATACCGCTTTGCATTTAATGAAAAAGGCAGGTGGTAGACTAATCGGTATGGTTTGGAATTTGTATAACAGACGTGGCAGAATTGTCATTTTGATAATGGATGCACGTTCAAACCAGGAGATGGAAGAACTGTCCCACCTCTGAAGGTCCTGATGTATGGTTTGAATTTCGGCCATGAAATTCCTTTTGTAAAGGTTTGAGAGTTTTGCGGGAAGTTGGATACCAAAATACTTTATCGCATCTGATTTCCACTTAAAGGGGAAGTGCTGTTGGCATTGCTGAGCCACCTCTGTCCCCAGAGATATATTCATGGCATATGACTTGGAGTAGTTGATTTTTAAGCTTGCCAGGTTTTTGAACTTATTCAGGATTTGCAGGAGGTTGGGCAGAGTTGTCAGCAGAGAGGAGAGAAAAAGGAGGTCATCATCAGCGAACGCCACTATCTTGTATTCTCTGTCTCGGACTTTGATGCCTTTGATGTCTGGGTGCATTTGAATGGAGTGGTTCGAGGGTGAGTATGTAAAGCAGTGGGGAGAGAGGGCAGCCTTGTCTTGTCCAATTGTGGATGGAGAAGGCATCCAACAGTATCCGTTTGCTCTGACTCTAGCATTCAGATTTGCATATAGGGACATAATGAAAGCTCTAATGCTAGGTCCCAGTCCTAGAGATATCAGGACATCTTCCATGTAGTCCCATGCAACCCTGTCAAAAAACCCCCCTGCTGGGAAGATGTCAGCCAGTGAGATAAGTTTAAGCCTTTTATTGTATTATCCCTAGCCTCTCGGCCTGGGACGAAACTCACTTGATCCAAGCCTACCCAATGGGGTATGTGTACAGCTAGTCGCGTTGCTATAATTTTAGAAAATAATTTTACATCCACATTGAGTAGCGAGATCAGGCGATAGCTGGCAACACTCGAGGGATCTTTCCATTCTTTAGGGATCACCACGATGTATGCTTCCAGCAATCTCGCTGATCGGGTAGGTTTGGTGGAGAGTGAATTGAATGCCTTTAGACCTTTCGGTGCTAAGGTTTGTGAGAAACATTTGTAATACGGGGGCGTGAGCCCATATGGGCCCAGACTCCTGCCTGGTTTCATGGTTTTTAGTGCTGTCAAAAGTTCTTCCATTGCTATTGGGGCCTCTAAGGCCTGGGCTTCATCAACCGACAGTTCTGGAGGGCTCTATCGATTTAGGAATTCCTGGATTTGGGCAAGTCTCTTGGTGGGTCCAGACGGGCTCACATTCCCCACCCGTAGGTTGTATAGTTGGCTGTAGTATTTCTTAAATTGCTAGGCAATTTCTTCATTTTTGGAAACGGTATGACCTGAAGGATCAGTGATGTGATGGATCGTGGAGTCCAGTGTGCGTTGTTGTGTTGCCCTGGTGAGAAATCTTGGATCATGGGTGAAATTTCTGGGGTATAATTACGTATAAAATAGTCATCAAGCGGAAGCCCGTCGGATGGCAGCATAATCCGCGAGCTCTGCACTGCCCCGGCCCCACAGCTCCTCCAGCGCCGCTCAAAGCACTGAGCCCCGGCCGCAAGCAGACCAGGCTGATAGGGAAAACACCCGGGAACCCCCGGGATGGCAGGAGCAACAGCAAGGAGAGACCTTTCCCATGTTATGAACACGGGAACGGGACCCGCAGCCAGATCCAAGATGCCGCCGGATGCCGCCACACGAGGGGACACACAGGAGGAGGAGGACGCCATAGCAGACCAACCTCTCTGCTCAGCAGGGCTGACAGGCCCCACAGTGAGTACTAACTCCAATGCCTGTTTGTCCCCCAGCTCAACAGAATCCCTCCTCGGCAGGGTCCTTGACGACATGCCGCTCACTACTATGGAGGACATTACAGCCAGCCCAGGGGGTAATGAGGCCTTTGTACCAGGCTCCCACCCCTCACCTCAGGACTTTTCCTCCATTGTCGCAATGTTTGGAACCATGCTAGCCAGAGGTCTCTCCCAAACTGCCACCTAAATCACCTCAGCCATTCAAGCTGAATTGCAGCAACTGGGAAATAGAATTTGAAACGATCGAAATTAAAGCGGATCAAACAATAACTAGAGTGAATCAAAACACTGCGCGAATACAGGACCTACAAGACCAAATTGAAACTGCGTTCTCCAAAATTGACAACCTCGAAAATCGTTCGAGGAGATACAATTTCCTCATCAGAGGAGTCCCTGAATCCTTCCAGAACTCGGCCCAAGTGGTCAAAACATTCATTAAGGATCTCATTCCAGATATTCCTGATCACCGCCTTGATATGGACCGCGCTCACAGAGCACTGCAACCCCCATGCCAAGACGGGCTCCCGAGGGACATTATAGTCAAGCTGTACTTTTACAAAGTTAAGGAGGAAGTTATGCAACGATCTCGGGGTGAAGGGCCTCTTATGTTCCAAGGCCACCCCATACAAGTTTTTGCTGACCTTTCGCCCGACACAATTAAAAAAAGGAGGTCACTGAAACCGCTCCTACTAGCACTCTCCCAGAAATCGATCCCCTACAGGTGGTCCTTCCCCTTTCGCCTTTCATTCTCTTTCAGCTCCAAGTCTTATGGCTTCTCGTCATTTCTGGAAGGTGAAAAACTCCTCCTTCAACTTTACCTCATCTCACGGGACCCAGATTCATCTTCGACTGGCAAGGCCCCTAACTCGTCCTCTAAGAGACCACCACCGTCTAGTCCCATCGCCTCTGCATGGCAGAAGCATATGTCTAAGAAGTCCAAAGATTCCAGGCCACCTTAACGGCAGCGTTAAGTCTGGGTTCAGAATGGACCCGAGTTACTCCCTTCAATCCTGTCGGATCTTCTGATGTACTTTTTTTTCAACCGTTCATCGAAACTGGTGCTAGTACTAGCACCCCTCTCCCCGACTCCTCAGTTGGGAAACGCAGAACTTGTATCATCAAGTGCTTATTGTTTGCATTGTTTTTGACCCACCTAAGGGTTCTAGGACTGAAAGCACTATTTTTCATTCGGATTTTCCAACAAAAGGTCACTTTTGGTGGGTTTTTTTGTTTTTTGTTTTGTCCTGTCATATACAATGCTAATCTAGTTATGGTTTCAATGTCTTTTCAAATAGGGGTGCCCTCCTATTATTTAGCCTTATTTAGAATTAGATGCTTATTGTAACGAAGGGCTATCCCTGGGTCCCATGACCGGTATACAGGGGAGTCACTCCTCCCCATTTCATTTACTTGGACCTGCTGCAGTGTTTGCCGCAGGGGATTCCCCTCGAGCCCCTAGACCACTTCGACCCTGACCTCCATTGAAGGTCTGAGGCCGGTTCGGTGGTCGGGGAGTTCGGGTCCCTTGGGACATTGTTAAGGGCTTAGCCCTTTAGCATTTTCTTGAAACATATTTTATTAACAAGCATCATAACAGTTACACAGTGTAGTTCACTTGTTGGTGTGCAGAATTACAGAACATTTTGCGACAATGTATCAAGTACTTTGCATATACAACGGGTGTCAAGACCCGAACAGTAAAGTAGAGTAGGCATGAAAAGATACATTACAAATGCACAACAAATATGAGAACAGGAAGGTAATAAGATAATAGAAACTTCAGAACTTGGGAAAAAACCTTCCTAAGTTTGTGGGTCAATCCCAAGTAGGGATTGTTGGCCTGTGTAATAGACAATTTTCAGTGAGGGGGACATATTAGGAGAAGGGGAAGAAAAGCAAGAGGTGTGAAAGTAAGACTGGGAGAAACAGGGAAGGGGAAGGGGAGTGAGACAGGAGGGAAAGGGCTGGCCGACCCACCCAGGCACGGGGGCCTACAAAGAACAAGAGTTCGGGTAGTATTGAACATGAGGGGGACATATTAGGAGAAGGGGAAGAAAAGCAAGAGGTGTGAAAGTAAGACTGGGAGAAACAGGGAAGGGGAAGGGGAGTGAGACAGGAGGGAAAGGGCTGGCCGACCCACCCAGGCACGGGGGCCTACAAAGAACAAGAGTTCGGGTAGTATTGAACATGCTATATCAGCAGTCCAATGCATCTAAGTGGACATTAACAGGCAAAAAGTGATCAGCCCATGGTTGCCAGATTTTATTATGCTTGGGGAGACGGTCAAGGAATTTGGCTTCAGTCCTACTGTGGATCATGGCCTGCGTTACCCTATTCTTAACGGCAGGCAGGGGTAAAGTTGGGGTTTTCCAGGCGTGTGCTATGGTTTGTTTCGCTGCAGTTGTAAGCTGGAGAAAAAGTTTCAATTGATTGCGAGTGCAACATTCAGGAGACTTATTGAGTAGAGCGAAGACAGGGTCTGGCTGTAAAGTGAGTTTGAATAAAGTGGATGCCATTTGGAACACTGCTACCCAGAATTGCTGGGCTACCGGACACGTCCACCAGATGTGCAGGTGGGTGCCAGCAGTGTTACAACCCCTAAAACAGAACGCCGAGTATCCTGGAACGTATTTGGCGATTCTAGCTGGCACTAGGTACCAACGCATTAATACTTTAAAATTGGCCTCAGAGGCAACAACATTTTGAGATGCGTTCTTGGTATTAGTCCAAATCTCGCTCCAGGCGTCAACGTCTAGGTCTATAGACAGATCGGCCGACCACCTCGTTGCGTATGGTGGGAGGGACGGGGGGGGGGGGAAATTGAGGTGAGCATATAATTGCGATATGACACCTGGGGCATGTGGGTCTGAGTTGCATATTTTTTCAAAAAATGATATGTGGTGTTGGGTCGGGCTGGGCTTAGGGAGAGATTGTAAGAAGTGTAGAATCTGAAGGTAACGGAAGTATTCCACACTGGGAAGGTGATATTGTTCCTGGAGTTCATGGAATGTTTTTGGCGATCCGCCCCTCAAGAGGTCTAAGACTCTGGTTATGCCTGCTCCGAACCAGGTTGTAAAAAGGCCTGGTTCAGTGAGAGCCGGGGGGAAGAGCGGGTTACCAAAAATAGATAACAATGGAGTATGCGTGGATATGAGTGCGGAGGATTTACGAGAAGCGTCCCAAATTTTCAGGGAATGCACGGTAACTGGATTTGTGAGGGGGCCTCTCTTGGAATGGGGTAACCAGAGTAGGTTGGAAATGGCAACGGGGTGGACATCTACAGCTTCAAGGCTAACCCACAAGGGAATTTCTGATGTAGCATGGTAAAGAGCTAGTTGGGCCACTTGAGCTGCTCTATAATACTGTAAGAAGTTGGGCACCCCTAGGCCGCCCTGTGTCTTGTGGCGGAAGAGAACAGATCTAGCAATCCTCGGTCTGGTCGGCTCCCAAATATATTTAAAGGTTTTATTTTGCATGATACGATGGAAATACGGGGGAACCGTGGTGGGGAGAACTCTGTAGAGGTAGAGTAATTTAGGTAGAAGGGACATCTTGACCGCTGTAATTCTACCCAGCCACGAGACACAAAGAGGCTGCCAAGAAGCCAAGATACTCGTAAATCTCTTGAGTAAGGGAAGGTAATTTGTACGGTAGAGGGAGGACGGGTCGTTCGTCAATTGGATGCCTAGGTAAGGGATGGAGGATGAGGACCATAAGAAAGGGAAATTATTTTGTAGCCGTTTAAGGTCATCTGTTGGCAGGGACACATTGAGGGCCTTGGATTTAGTTTGATTGACTTCTAGGCCCGATATAGTAGCGAAGCTATCTAGAAGTTTACAGAGGTTAGGTAAAGTAATGTGGGGGGTTGTGACGAAAAGTAGGGCGTCGTCGGCAAACAAGCATAACTTATGTGATGTTGAAGCTAACTCGAGACCGCGTATATCGGGGTGTGCCCTAATCAGAGCCGCCAGGGGTTCTATTGCTAATGCAAATAGGATGAGGGAGAGGGGGCATCCCTGTCTCGTCCCCCTTTGAATGGGAAAGGGCGATGAGCGTGAACCAGCATATCTAACGTAAGCTTGGGGATGGGCATACAAAGCGTTTATCCAACTTAGAAAATAGGGGCCGAAGCCCCAACGTTGTAAAATATAGTGAAGGTATGGCCAGGATACCGTGTCGAACGCTTTGCGTATATCAAGCGAGAGCAAATGCATAGGGATGTTTCTCGATTTTGCTATATGTTGGAGGAGAATCACACGACGGATATTGTCACTAGCTTGCCTCTGGGGAATAAATCCCACTTGGTCTTTATGGATCAATCTACCTATAATCGGGTTCAGGCGTAGGGCCAAGACCTTGGCAAGGATCTTGATGTCCACGTTGAGCAGAGAGATGGGCCTAAAATTGGACCAAATTGAGTGGTCAGAATTGGGTTTGGGGATCATGGTGATAATGGCTGTCAATGTGTCCCTGCCCAGAGACTGACCCTGGAGGATAGAATTAAAGGAGTGTGTAAGGATTGGGGCTAGCGTATCAGAGAATTTTTTGTAGTAGGCTGCAGGTAATCCGTCGGGTCCGGGACGCTTATGAGGTTTGAGAGATTTGATGCCCGCCAATACTTCAGATAAAGCAATAGGGGCTTCGATTGTGTCGAGATTTGTAGGAGATAGCTGGGGTAGTTGTAGAGGGCGGAGCAGGGCATCAGCTTGAGAAGTAGGGAAGGATGATGTGGCTGCGTATAGCTTTGACAATTGAGTGGAGAACTCAGTGAGAATTTTAGCGGGGTTACTGGTGGGACCTCTTTGTGATATTCGAAGTCTTATGGGCTTATATGATTTCTCGGGGTTCTTTAAACGCATCGCCAAAAAAGTATCGGGCTTGTTGGCTTTAATGTAAGCAGTGTGGGAGGATCTACGGAGTTGCTTATCAGCTTCTTCAGTTAAAAGTAGGTCTAGCTCTAGTTTAGTTTTCTCGAACGCCAACCTATTAGAAACCGTAGGGTCAGATTGGAAAAAGAGATAGTGTTGGTGGAGGGTGGCCTCTAGTTGGGAGGAACGCTCTTGCCTGATCTTCTGGAGCTGTGAGGCGACAGAGATACACGTGCCCCTAATAACCGGTTTGTGAGCCTCCCAGAGGAGAGTGGGGGAGATACCTGGGGTGGTGTTGTGGGTGAGGTATTCCGTGAGGGGTACTTGGATATCCAGACAATATGATTGGTTGGAAAGGAGAGTTTCATTCATGCTCCATTCTCTGCTAACGGGAGGAGGGATAATGGAAGAAACAGTCGTGATTGTAGCGCAGTGGTCTGACCAAGTAATGGGGTAAATGCGTGAGTGAAGGAGAGTGGGAGCAGATGCTACAGGTATAAAGATATGGTCTATTCTAGAGAAAGACTTATGGGGATTAGAATAGAAGGTATAGTTTTTCTTAAGGGGATTACATTCCCTCCAGGTGTCTACCAGTGCCGCCTTTTGAAATTGTTTGCGGAGTTTCATGGAGGGGGCCAGTTGTTCCGGGGAGTAGGGTGACCTATCGAGGTGTGGGTAAAGAACTTGATTGGAATCACCGCACATAAATAGGGCACCGACGTGGTGTGTTCGGATGACCTGAAGGAGGTGGGAGAAGAACGGGTTGGGATTCGTATTAGGAGCGTAGTAGGAGACTATTGTGACAGCCGTGTCCTGGAGTAGACCTGTGAGTATAAGGTATCGACCCTCAGGGTCTTTAATTTCGGTTCCGGGGGTGAATAGAAGGGTATGGTGAAAGGCAAGAAGGACCCCTCTGTGTTTCGTGTCTGCAGAGGCTGTAAAGACCTGAGGATATTTGGAGTGAAAGAATTTGGGGGTAGTGTGCTTAGAGAAATGGGTTTCCTGAAGGGCCACTATGCCAGCCTTCAGGGTAAGAAACGTGCGAAATGCCTTGACCCGTTTTTGTGGTGAGTTAAGTCCTTTAACATTTAAGGACAAAATGTTCAGGGGGGCCATTGCGTGAGGGAAAGAGTATGTTCGGGGGACCCGTTAGGGCCCGAGTGGGCCGACCAGCCAAGAAGAAAGAAAGGGAGGGGAGGGGTATAGCAGAGGAAAAGAAAAAGTAAGAGCAGGAAAAGTTTGTGCAGGGAGGGGGGAAGAGGTGTGAGGCGGTGCGAGCAAAGGCACACCGCCCAACAAATTGGTGTTGCGGTCCGCCCGACCAGAGGGCGGGCAGGCGGAGTGTGCATCAGCAAATGGGGGGAGCAGTGACTGCTCACCGCCGCGTACCCGTTGAAGTAACATTTAACAGTATAGTTAAAAAACAAAACTTAATAACAACAAACTCTACCAGATGAATGTGGCAGTTCAAGTATACATAAAAGAGGTGTAAAGGGGTTTCAATCACAGTAAAAAGTGAACCGTGAAGTAACAGTATGGGGGGTAAAAATAGATCAAAAATTATATATATATAAAAAATATATAAAAAAGAAAAAAAAAAAAAAAAAGGGGGGGGGGGGGAAGGGAAGTATATGATTCGCTTTACGATATAGCTGTGGAGAAACTATCATAAGAATCGTATGGTTGGTAGAGATGTCCATGCTAAAACAAAAAAACAAAAAGAAAAAGAGATAAACAGAATACTGTGAGAAGATCAGGGTTTGCAAGTCCCAAGAACTGACGACTCAAAAAAATGAGGACGCCAAAGCAAAAAGTAGGGCAAAAAAGCTGGTAAGAGCGTTTCTCAGCGGGGAATAAAGACCTTCGGGCTAGGGAAGCCTACGCTGGAGGAACGTTTCGGGGTGTCCCGCTTAGCAGAAGAGGAGCTTGGAGTAGCTTGACGATTCCGTCTTGGTGTGGCTGCATAGGAGTAGGGAGCAGGACGAGCTGGAGTGTGTGGGAGAGATGTGTCTCGAGGTTCAGGTGCCACAAGGTGGAGAGATTCCAATAAATTCTGTAGGGCTTCGGATGAAGAACAGGTATGTTGTTGACCTTGAAAGGAGAAGTGGAGCGCAAAAGGGAAGCGCCAAGCATATTTTATCTGATGTTGCATCAATATTTGGAGCTGCGGTTTCATGGCACGTCTCTTTACAATCGTCGAGGGTGCAAGATCGGTGAAGAGCTGATATGCGTGGCCTTGGAATAGCAGATCTTGTTTGTTTCGTGCGGCCGAAATCAGTTGCTCTTTCGTTCGGAAGTAGTGAAGTTTCACTATGATATCTCGGGGAGGGCCTTCGGGTTGACGACGCGTTAAGGCTCTATGAATCCGATCGAATTCAAGACGTTCGATCGGGATCGACGGGGACAGTTCCTGAAAGAGAGCGGTCGTAAAAGACTGCAAGTCGTCTACCGTCTCGGGGATGCCACGAAGGCGAAGATTTGATCTCCGTGAGCGGTTTTCTGCGTCCTCTAAACGGGATAGGAGGACCGCGTTGTCATCTCGGAGGCTTGCTTGGTCACGGACCAATTCTTGTATTGTGAGTTCCGTATCGTCTGCCCTCGTTTCGAGGTCTGCTGTGCGCTGGCCTAGGTCACGGATCTCACGGGTAAGTCTGTCTGTTATTTGGTCGGATGTGGCTTTGAGGGCTTTGTGGAGCATGGTCTCCATGTGTTTCAAGAAGTCTGCTTGGGACATACCTGTCTGTGAGGTAGGTTGCGGTATGTTCATACACTCCGTGGAGGTGTCCTCCTCATCGCTGCTCCCATGATGTTGCGGGCTGGTAGTGAGCTGGGCCGCCGCTGAGGCCTTCGCCGCCATTTTGGAGGAAGCACGCGCCAGTGCTTCTTTGATTGGTTTCGGCTTATTTTTGCCCCGGTGGCCGGTCAGAACCATTCCGGGAGAAGCACAGGGCGGTCCGCTACGTGGGTCCTCAAAGATCGAGGTGATTGCCGACTGGGAATGCAGTGCTATGGCTCGGGATTGCGGCGGTGAGAGCGGAGCTCTAACGGGATGCGTCCGTCATGGTGAGCTTCGCGCATGCGCCCCCGCCCTTTAGCATTTTGTTGTTAAGGTTTCTGGAGATGGCCGGGGTGGCTGTCCTGTGCCTCCACGTATCTCTAACCGAGTGGGGGGTTCCTTTTGGTTCCTCTTTCGGATTGGAGATCTCGTGCACCCTCAATTTATGGGTGGTGCACGCATAAGGTTAAGTTTGGGGTAGGGTTGGATGAGGTGCGGGAATGGATTCCTGCACTTCATCTGGGTTTATGCGAATACTTACTTGTTGTCTCTGTTTGCTGAAATCTTGCTTCTCTTATGTTTTCTCCTAGCAGACCCATCTTCATCCCCTTCAGTCTCCACCCTATCTTTCCCCTCTCTCCTCCAAAGGTCACCAATAAATACATGCTTCCAAGAATTGGCGGTCATCGTCCTCACTGAACAAGGTATGTCCCACTCTCTCCCAGATGGTACATCCCACCTGATCCATGCCAGAACATGACACTACTTCTCCACTCCTATATATAGTATCACATAATGTCCAGGGCCTCAACTCCCCTGTTAAAAGACGTAAACTGTTCAAACTTTACCAATCCCAAAAATCTGCGGTTCTCCTGCTTCAGGAGACCCACTTCCCTAAATCTTACGCGCTTAACAAGGGTCAGGACAAATTCTTCGCTTCAATGCTAGGCTCGCTTTCCCCGCAACTGGAAGGAATTATAGTCCTAGGTGGGGACTCGAACATAGCATTTGATCTATCTTTCTTTAGATAAATTAGGAACTGGCCTCCCACGCCCCAAGCGACCCTCCAAACAAAGCACTAGGATAGCCAAACTCCTCTTTGACTCAGGTCTAGTGGATGTTTGGAGAGAACTCAACCCCCTTACCAAAGACCATACACATTACTCGGCCCCACAAAAATCATACGCCAGGATAGATCATATTTTCCTACGTGGTACTAACGTTCCTCTAGCAATAAAGTCTAACATCAGAGACTCCCCTGTCTCAGACCATTCTATGGTCACACTATGACTCCGACACTCCTGCAACACAAATAAAGAATTTAAGTGGTGACTCAATGAATCGCTGCTTAGTAATCTGGATCACTGCTCCATGTTAGAAAGGGATCTAAAAGACTACTTCCTAACCAACGACACTGAGGAGATTTCTCCTGTTACATTGTGCGCAGTCCATAAGGTAGTGATACGGGGCCAAATCATACAACTTTCCTCCCAATCAAAGAGAGTCAAGCGTAACTTAGCCCTCACCACGGAGGCAGAAAAACACCTCCGCTGGTCCGGAGCCAGGTTTTACTTGCAAAAAGATAAAATAGGATCCAAATTGGCCTCCAAATTGTCACCCAAGTCGCGCCTCCTGGCTTTCCCCAAAATTCGGTTGCCATCGGGCATTCCTACACAAAACCCGCAGCGTATCATGGACCATGACTTTTACACTTCCATCTATAAGGACGACAATCCCAGCCCTCCCTCCAGCATTGAGTGGTTCCTAGAATCCCTCCCATTGCCCAAACTCTCTAGGGACCATGCTGAGCTACTTGAACAACCCATTACTTCCTCTGAGGTTAAGGAGACCATAAAGAATCTCAAACTAGGTTCCGCCCCGGGCCCAGACAGCTTTTCGGCCGGCTACTACAAAAAATTCTCTGACACCCTAGCACCCTATCTAGCAAGATTTTTCAACTCACTTCAACATGGAACTCCCCTGGATAAAGCCTTAAACCTGGCATACATCTCGGTCATTCCAAAACCTGGAAAGGACCCTTCATTGGTGAGCAACTATCGCCCGATCTCCTTGATCAACAACGATCTTAAACTTTTAAAGAAAATAATGGCAAATCGTTTATCCTCATTCATTGCCCAGTATGTACACCAAGATCAAGCAGGCTTTATCCCGGGGAGACAGGGCCCGGACCAAGTTAGAATGGCCATAGATATAGTGTCCCTCCTTAACTCTCAATGGGATGGAGGAGCCACACAAGAAGGGTTCCTGCTTTCCGTTGACTTACAAAAAGCTTTTGACACAGTCACCTGGCTGTATATCTTTACAGTCCTCGGAAAGTGGGGTATGGGTCCAAATTTCCTAGGTACACTGAAATCCCTTTACTCCAATCCCAGCACCCAAGTTAGATTGCAAGGCAGGTATTCTGACACGTTTATGATCGAGAAAGGCACCAGACAGGGATGCCCGCTATCGCCCCTGATTTTTGCAATAGCCATTGAATCCCTGGCTATAGCCATCCGTAATAACCCAGATATCAGAGGAGTGTCATGCGGCTCTCAAGAACATAAATGTGCCCTATTTGCGGATGATCTACTCCTTTTCGTCACATCCCCCCTCATCTCTACTCCCAACATTGTCAAACTCCTTGAGCAATTTGGGGTTGCCTCAGGTCTCTGAGTTAATATTGCAAAATCCGCCGCTCTGAATATATCCATCTCGCCGAACCTTCTTACACATCTTCAAACTCACTTCCCTTTTGCCTGGAACTCGACCGGCCTTCCCATATATAGGAATCGACTTAACCAACAGCTATGATAGGTTATTTTCCAGCAACTACCCTCCCATGTTCAAAAAACTCGAAGCAGATATGTCAATGTGGTCCAAATGTGATCTATCCTGGCTGGGCCGGGTTAATTCAATAAAAATGACCCTCTTGCCTTGCCTGTTGTATCTCTTCCGATCTCTGCCAATCCCAATCAAAAAAGCCCAAGTTATGAGGTTCCAATCCTCCAACCTAAAATTTATCTGGGGATCCAAAAGCAGAAGATGCTCCAAAGGAACCCTTTATAGACTCAAAACCCAAGGTGGTCTTGCCCTGCCCAGCATTTGGTGGTACTACCAAGCTGCACAAGTGGCCCAACTCTTAGTGGTTTATTCCAAGGGCCCTAAGCCGGATTGGTTACTAATGGAGAGGCATGCGGCACCGAGACACACAATAGATTACCTACTCTGGGCTACACCACGACTCCGACCAGCGATACTGGCCCCTACCCGTTTCCACTCTATGTCGTTGTGGGACAGGCTGCAAAAACACCCAGCCCTGGCCTCCCCTATGCGCCCACTGGCACATCTCTTCCACAACCCAGTCTTCCCACCAGGACAAAATATTCTAGCATTTAAGTGGTGGGTGGACAAGGGCTTATACAGGATTGGCCACTTCCTACACACCACTGGACATCTCACAGTCGGATACTGTGTGAGTAAATTAGAGATGCCCACCACTGAAAGATACAGGCTATTTCAAATTTCCCACTTTTTACGATCCAAATGGCCTCCCAGTCCTGACCCCCCTGTCACCGACTCCATACGAAACATGGTGCGCCAACACACAAGATCAGAGGGGAGGTATCTCCATCATATATAACTCTCTAGCCAAGGCCGCTAACAAACCGTTATACGCCCGACTTTGGGAACAAGATCTGGCAGTAGAGTGGGACTTGACCACATGGTATTTCTATTTTCACAGATCCTTCAAAGGCATTATGAATATATCTTTAATGGAAGCTAGCATCAAAATCATGATGAGATGGTATTGTGTTTCGGCCACTTTGGCAAAAAATTTTCCCGGACGCATCCCCGCTATGCTTTAGGGAATGTGGTCACACAGGCTCCCTATCCCTGTCCCTGTGTGACATAGGTCACACAGGACATGCCCTAGGATACGGGACTTTTGGAATAGTTTTTTCCACCTATTGAGAAAGATTACGGGTATAGCTGTTCCACAGCTCCCCGTAATAGCACTTCTTAATGCCCGCATGGAAAAGACCTCCAAACACACCCAATCCTTGATTTTCTATATGCTCTTAGGAGCCAGAATCACTATAGCCAAAATTTGGAAGAGGCCCACGGTACCCCTTAATAGCATGAAACAAAAAATTTCCTGGATCATGGCCCAAGAAAAGATTGTTTGTAAGCTAATGGACAAAACCCACAAATTCCAATTGATTTGGGAACCATGGGCGAACTACATCGGAGTCCCCATAATTCCAGGGACTTAGATGACTAGGGCCACTCCTCTTCCCCTAGGTGACCTTCTCTCCCTTTCCTCGTACTCCCCCCTTCTTCTTTGGGTCTGCTCTCTCACCTACTCTTTCTGGATTCTCTTCTCTTCCTGCGCCTTCCTATTTTTTCATTTCTTTCAAGCAGAGACATAATTTCCCCAGTGTCTCATTCCCTCATAAACGGAACTAGACTGATAGTATAGGCCTATCAGTGCAGCTGGGTTTTCTCACAACCACAATGATTAATTTCCTAGATTCTCCGCTGAATACCACATATCCCGGGTTATGTTCTCATCAGACCACTACACATAATGATAACTGATCAAAATAATTTTATCTTTTACCTGTTGGGGTTATGCAGCTCCCCTAAGACTATCTATATAGTCCTCAGAGGTAGGCCTGAGGCGGTTGGCCTTCTCCACAGTGTGCTCCCCTTGGGGTGGAGAGTGGCCCACCCTCAGCAGTCTATCTCCTCTTCAGCCAAAATACTGTAGTCTAAGGGATTAGTATTGACTGATTTTAACGCCTGCTTACCCGGATTGCATTCAACTACCGGAGAATAAGAGAAGCCGTTTTATGTTATCTGTAATGGTTGGATATCCTGGATCTCCTTTATGTACTTCCTGTTTCAGATTTTTTCCTGTATTATATTTGTTTTAAAACTCAATAAAAATATTGGAAAAAAAATAGTCATCAAGCTCCTGATTTAGGTTTGCGATCGTTTCTGGGTTTGTCAAGAGTGAATCGTCTAGCCTCCAGATTTTGGTGGAGGTGACTCGGGTCGGAAAGGTCAGGGTAAAAGTTACAGGGTGGTGGTCCGAGAGAACCATGCCCTCTATAGTGGCGCTTTGTAGGTAGGAAAGGTCTGCCTGAGAGACAAATAGGTAGTCTATTCTTGTGTAGCGCTCTCTTGGTGTCGAGTAGAATGTGTAATCTCTTTCTTGAAAGTGCAATGTCCTCCAGGTGCCGCGTAGTGTTAATGAGGCTAGTTGCTGTTTGATTTGTCGCAATGTGGAATAGGGGAGAGAGGGAACAAATTAGCTTCACACAAATCAAAAATTCGTCAAATTTCCGTAAATTCGCACATTCGGGAGGATCCGAAATACGAATTGTCGTGAAAGTCGTTCTTTCAGGCCTTGTTGTTTATCGGTGCTTTCTGTTGTTCGTTCTGACCAGTCGACCGTTTTAAACCATGTTTCGTGTATGTACTTGTCGTAGAGTTTGTGCTGTGCAGGGGCTTTGGTGTTGGGCTTTTAGCTTTGACACAAGCCCGGTCCATGAACAGGGCGAGGAGGAGTTTGTGGACCAAGAATTGGTTGCGCCAATGTGACCAGTTCTCGCACATGCCTTTGCTCCGTGAGATCCGGGAGAATAATCCTGATGATTTCAGGAATTATCTCCGGATGACGGACCCCGTTTTTCACTGTCTGTTGGCTTTGCTATCCCCTTATATCAAAAAGCAGGATACCTGCATGCGGCAAGCCATCACTCCGGAGCAGAGGCTCATTGTCACGTTGCGCTACTTGGCGACAGGGAGAAGCCTTCAGGACCTAAAGTTCTCCACAGGCATCTCCCCCCCAGGCTCTGGGGATCATTATTCCAGAGACCTGTTCTGCCATCATTCAGGTTCTGCAGAAGGACTATATGAAGGTAAGTTTTATCCTTTAACATCACATTCTATGTATTTAATGATTGCTAATGTCTTGTATTTCTTTCCTCATTCCCTAATTACCATGATTGCAATATGCTCTAATTGATATGCTGTGCCCCTTTGTCCTCATGCATGCTGGAAGCTTTTCAAGTTCCTTTTTTGTCCTTCATGCATATTTGCCTTCACTAACTTCCCCACCATGCTCTTCTGGGCCCATAAACCTATAATCTAGTCACTTAGCAATGTCTTTTGTCAGCTCCATAGTATTGCTTTCCCCTAAATACCCCCTAAAATGTGTACAAATGTTATGTGTGTGCTTAAATTCATGCAGAGTGCCATTTTTTTTTTTTTTTTTTTGGCTGGACCAAACTCATTAGGAACCCCCCTCCCCCAACTGCTAGGTCAGCTGATAGCAATCCTCTATCTGCTGACTTTACCAAACCCAATACACACTATACCTACCTTTTTTCTGGTCAGATTTATGGATGAATTCACCAAAGCATGTAGTGCAATGGCCTGCCTCAATACTTTCAAATGCTACAGCAGGGGTAGGGAACCTTTTTGGCAGAGCCATAAACGAAACATATTTTAAAATGTAATTCCGCGAGAGCCATACAATATGTTTAAAACTAATTTATTTATTTATTTATTTTTTCTTTTTTTTGTTGTCATTGTTTCTTTTTTTTATTCCTTAAGCTTTACAACATGTTTCCAAGACTGATAGGCTAAGGCCGCGTACACACGGGCGGATTGTCTGCCCAACTAAGTTCGTCAGACAATCCGACAGACAGTCCGTTCAACTTTTGAATGAACGGACTTGCCCACACACGACACTTTTTGAGCGGACTAATACGGCGGACTAAGTTCGGCATACAATCCGCCCTACTTTTGAAATGAACGGACTCGCCCACACACGCGGAGGAAAGTCCGCTAATTTCGAGCGCGTCTCCAGGTAGGCGGGGCCCGCGAAGGAGACGTTGCTGGCCCCGCCGCCTGGAATGGACTTAAAGGGGAACCCCAACGCCGAAAAAAATCGGCGTGGGGGTCCCCCCCAAGTCCACAACAGACCCTTGTCCGAGCACGCTACCCGGCCGGCCAGGAAAGGGGGGCGAGCGAGCGCCCCCCGCCACCCTATGCCGTACCAGGCCGCGTGCCCTCAACATGGGGGGTGCCGCGCGGCCCCCCCACCCCAAAGCACCTTGTCCCCATGTTGATGAGGACAAGGGCCTCTTCCCGACAACCCTGGCCGTTGGTTGTCGGGGTCTGCGGGCGGGGGGCTTATCGGAATCCGGGAGCCCCCTTTAATAAGGGGGCCCCCGGATACCGGCCCCCCACCCTATGTGAATGAGTATGGGGTACCCCTACCCATTCACCTGTAAAATAAAAGTACCAAAAAAAAACACAACACACGAGATAAAATATTTTATTGCACAGCTCCGGGGGTCTTCCGTCTTCGGGGGTCTTCTCGCCGGACTCCTCCGCTATCTTCTTGTAGCTCTTTTGCTAGCGGAGGAGTCCGGCTTTCTTCCTCCCCGCCGCCGACCTCTTCTCCCGACTTCGGGGGTCTTGTCCCCCTCTTCGGTTCTTCTGCCGGGCCACCGCGCCTTCTTATAGCTCTTTTACAGGCGGTGGCCCGGTCTTCTGTCGCCGCTGTCGCCGCCGCCGCCGCCTTCCGTTCTTCTTCTTCTTCTTCTTCTTCTTCTTCTTCTTCTTCTTCTTCTCCAGGAGATGTTGCCTCGACGATCTCTCTGGCCGGAATGCCAGAGCCGCGCTGCGCGGCCACTTATATAGTGACAATGTGGCGGTGTCACATGGTATATGTCACATGGGTTGGTCACATGGGTTGATGTCACATGGGGACTATGACATCGTAAGGGGGCGGGGTCACCATGTGACACCAACCCATGTGACATATACCATGTGACACCGCCCCATTGTCACTATATTAGTGGCCGCGCAGCGCGGCTCTGGCATTCCGGCCGGAGAGATCGTCAAGGCAACATCTCCTGGAGAAGAAGAAGAAGAAGAAGAAGAAGAACGGAAGGCGGCGGCGACAGCGGCGACAGAAGACCACACACGAGCGGACTGTCCGCTGAAATGTGTTTCGGCGGACTAAGTTGGGCAGACAGTCCGCCCGTGTGTATGCGGCCTTACTCCCTGGCAGCCATCAGCAAGTCTTTCAGAACTTTGAACACATGAATGCTTTTATAAGGGAGGTATTTACAAAACAGAAGAAAACACTAGACGTAAATGACCAAAGAAATCTTATTGATGCATTTCTGGCAAAACAACAAGAGGTACACATTCTGTTTAATCGTTTACTGTTCATTGTAATTTTTTTTAAAACTTTATCTCTTTATTAATTTATTTTCAATTTAAACAAAACATACAACATTTCCTTACAAAAAAATAAAAAATGAAAAAAGGGTAAGAACATGAGTAGAAAAGTCCATAAAACCCTTTTACACCTTTCTGTTCCCAACATTCACCCCCCCCCCCACCCACCCACCCACTTACACCATCTTTCTCCTCTCACTATTTACCTGCCTGGTAACCCTTCCACTTTTAGGTATAAATACCTTTACTCACTTTCTCGCACCACAACTTCCAAATCGTATCAAATTTTTTTATGCCTCCCTGTCTTATATTTGCTACCCTTTCCTTAAGGATTACCCCATTCATATTCTGCACCCACTCCCCACTGGTAGGGGGTTCAGAGGACTGCCATTTCTAGGCTATAAGCTTCCTGGCTTGAAAAAGGCACCTTAATTCTGCTAATTTAGTATCTTTGGGCTCACTACCTCCATCTATCCATCCCAATACGCATCCCAGAGGTTCCATCTCTACTGTCATCTCAAATACATGAGCTATTGTTTCCACCACCTCCCTCCAGTAGCGCTGTAGTTTGGGGCATCTCGAGAACATGTGTATCATATCCCCCTCTGTCCTTCCACATCTGGGGCAGGAGGCGTCTTGCCTTCGACCAAACAAGAAGAGTTTCTTCGGGGTATAGTATACCCTGTACAGTAAGAATAGATGGGACAGCTTTTGAGATGGAGAGAGGGACACCCAAGGTGCTAGCACGAGTATCCTCTCCCATTGGGCTTCCGAGATACTTCCCACATCTATTTCCCATTTCTTTCTATACGGTTGTCTCTGTGTTCTTACCCGAGTCCTCTTATTTAGACTTGCATAGGTTTTAGATATAGACCTTTCCCTGGTTTCACTCGCAGAACTTCCTGGATTACCGGTGTCTCACACCACTCTATTGCAATCACCCCAAACTGTTTCTCCAAGGCGTGTCTGACCTGCAGGTATCTGAAAAAAGACTTGTTCGAAATTGCATACTGCTCCCTTAATTCCTGGAATGAATTCAAGTTACCATTCTGGTAGATCTGATGGATAAACGTAATACCTCTACTTTCCCATTCCTTAATTTGCCCTATTTTTTGTATCTCACCCAGCTTGCTATTAGCCCATTGAGGGGAGTATTCAGTAAACCCTCTGTATCCCAATATTCCTTTAGCTGTTTCCCACACCTGTATCCTCAAGCCTAGGGTAGGAATACCTTGCATAGAGATCCCTGACTCCAGGGCCTCTACCAATGGCCTACCCAAAAGTTGCTCAAGGAGTGTTTTCTTTTCTCGTCCCCCACCCTCAATGTCCCCTCCACCCAGGTATTTTAACTGTGCTGCTAAAAAGTAGCTAAATGGGTGTGGGAGTGCCACTCCCCCTTCATTGTTTGGAGATTGCAAGGTCCTTAGGCTGATACGCGCTTGACGCCCCTTCCAGATCAATTCTCTAAATATAGAATCGATCTTGTAGAACCATTTCCTATAAATCCATATTGGAGAGTTGTGTAAGATATACAGAAGTTGTGGTAAGAATATCATTTTAATTAAGTTACATCGGCCTGCTGCCGATAAGGGAAGTTTCTTCCATATGTTAATTTTATCCTTAAATTTAGTTAGAAATGAAACTGTTATTTACTATATACTGTTTATGGTCTTTGGTAACATAAATACCCAGGTATTTCATATGGCTCACTATTTGCAGACGTGCAGCTTCTTGGGGTAGAGGACTATCCAGGGTATCGACTGGTAATATACAAGATTTCCCCCAATTTATCTTTAATCCAGAAAGGTTTCCAAAATGTTTAATTCTGGACATTACTTCCCCTATTGAGTTCTGTATGTCTCCGAGAAGCAAGAGAAGGTCATCTGCGAATAGTATTATTTTTTCTTCCTTCGCCCCTCTCCTAAATCCCTTTATCTCCGCATTTGATCTAAGGGACACGGCGAGGGGCTAAATTGACAGGGCAAAGAGGAGGGGAGACAGAGGACACCCCTGTCTCGTCCCCCCTCCTCAATCGGATCCTAGCAGAACTGTCATTGTTTATCCTTACCCTTGCTTCCGGTGAGCTATACCACAATTTTACCCATTTTACAAAAACCGGTCCCACCTGAAATTCCTTCAAAACTCTCCACAAATAGCCCCATTCTAAAGTATCAAAGGCCTTGGTGGCATCTAAAGAGAAAAAAAAATATTTTAATTTTTAATCGACTAATTTCAATTATAACTGTAATATCCACGTCATCTCCCCCACTGTAATATCCACATCTCCCCTAAGATTGTCTGCTTGCTTACCACTACACAGGCAGGCAGATCCATGAGCAGTTGAGGTGGGTGATGACGTCAGCGCGCCGGTGTACCAAGATGACCGCAGGTCCAGAGCTAGGCCGAAGCTGTGGCCTTTCCTAAGGGCTCAATCCACGGATCGGCACACCGCGCAATTCGCGGATTGAGAGGTGAGAGTCAGATGCAGCCATCAAAAGAGCCACATCTGGCTCGAGAGCCGTAGGTTCCCTACCCCTGTGCTACAGTTTCAAGGTTTTTTTCTCCTATTATTATCTTAAAAGGTAATAGCAGAATGTCCAAAAGTGCTTCCATTTGTTCCTTTTTTTGGTATTATGACACTTCTTACCTGTCAAGTGGGCTGCCAATAGTGTAAGTAAGGAGGGGCTGCCCAAAGTATCACACATTATTTAGGCATTCAGCTCTCAATGAAGTGGAGAGGGTTACCTGTCCAAAACATCCCCCCCCTCATTTAGCCCATCAGATAGGGGGGATGGGGGGGTGATGACTCTGATAAGGGGACCTTATCCTTCAGGCTTTAAATACTAATTTCCCAAAATGTTATACTGATCTTGGCCAAAAATGTTTGTGTCTAATCTGCTTGCAATGTTGATGTGCAAAATTACACATTTTTTGTCTTGTTTCACTCCACAGTTTCCTTCAATGCCACAGGAATGGCAGACTGTGGCCTCCCACTTTGCCAGCCGTTGGGACTTTCCCAATTGTGGAGGTGCAATTGATGGGAAACATGTCCTCATTGTTCCACCCCCCAACTCAGGGTCCTACTTTTATAATTACAAGGGGTTTAATAGTATCGTGATGTTGGCGGTGATGTCAGCGACCTATGACTTCCTTTATGTGGACGTGGGGCAAAATGTCCGGATGTCGGATGGTGGAGTGTTCGTACGGATGGAATTCTACTGGCGTCTCCAGAGTGGCAGTCTGGGCTTGCCACCCCCAGAGGAGAATGTAGAAGAACTCCTGTTTGTTTTCGTCATGGATGAGGCATTTGCCCTGGCAAACCACCTGATGCAACCTTTCCCGATGAGGACCCTCACCCTGGATCAGAGGATCTTTAATTTCTGGCTGGCCAGAGCCAGAAGAGTCGTGGAGAACACTTTTGGAATACTGGCCAGCCGGTTCCGCCTATTTTTGACGCCAATACACATGGCGGAATATAAACTAAATCAGATTGTGCTTGCCTGCTGTGTTCCTCACAATTCTTTTGAAAAAACATTCATCTACTATGTGGTCTCAGTTGGCCAAGATGCAGACTTGCCTGAAAATGAGAATCCCACGTCCCTTGAAGCTGCTCGCCCTGGCTTGCCCCCCCCCCCCCCCAAAGCGTCCACGAGGTCAGAACCCAATACATGGAGTACTTTGTGGGTAGGGGGGCCATTGATATGCCAGACAATGTCTGAGAGGCATTTTTTTAATACATTTTTCTTTGAAACTACAATAATCTTTGTTTTCATTTATGGCTTGGCTTGGTTTTTGGTTGTCTCCTAGGTATTTTTGCTTTTTTTTTGGGCCTTTTTCTACAACAGTGCAAACCCAAGTTCTGAGCTAGATGAGGTGACAGTCCCTTCTTCAGATAATCTTATTATGTTGTGGGTCTGCTACACATACACCTTGTTTTTGTTGCAAATGTATGTAGTGCATTACTGACAAAAATATTGCTAATTTTCAGCACCATGGCAGAAATATGTGGGGTCAGGAAAATGGCGTGATTGGGGAAATGTAAACATCACTGTGGGTGTTATTTACTAAAGGCACATCCACTATGCACTACAAGTGCACTGCAAAAGTGCACCTGGAACTGCACTTGGAGTGCAAAGTGGATTTGCCTTTAGTATATAACACCCATTGCTACAGAAAACAACAACTTTACTCCAAATACTGCTTTTGCACATTGAAAAAGGAAGCCACACATTGTTGATAATTTCACTTTTTAATCCAAGCACATTCACATGTGTATTTAGAAAAGGGTTTTACAACAAACCAACATATTTGGCGTATAGAAAACATTATTTTGGGTAACATTTTTGTAACTTGGCGTTTTTGTGTAAACAGGCATGTATCAAAGCATTACATACAGAATACAGGAACTTACAAAGTTCAACTTTGAAAAGTGAAGACCATATCAGACATGAGTATGTACAAACTGGGCTGATATTGCCTTCATCACATGGGGTGTCACCCCTGGAAAAGCCAAAATTGGAAGATGCACACACATTGAGAATCATAACTTGGCCATTTTCCTCCTGATCCCATGCCTAATGTCAACATGTGCTATCTCCCATCATGGGGTATCAATGTATATGTTTTGGGGGTGCAACCCCTTCATCTCAGCCACTTTCCACAAAACACGTACATTGATCCCCAATGATGGGAGATAGTACATGTTGGCACACTGTATGTGTCAGGAAGGGCATGCCAGCACCCAAGGTGGCTGCAGAAGAAGACGACCTGTTACCTCTTCATGTCAGGAAGGGCATGCCAGCACCCAAGGTGGCTGCAGAAGAAGATGATCTATTACCTCTGCCCCTGTCAGGATGCCATTGGTGTGCACGCACCATGTGACAGCTTTTGCTGCCCAAACAGGCTATTTAAACTCAGCCAGTTTCCATGCTCAGTGCTGTCTGCTCTACAGCGTTCCCTGTGTAACCTGCAATTAGCTACCTGACTTCTGTTCCTGTTTCCTGCCTGCATCCGACCCCGGCTTGTCCCCCACTCCGCACCTGCCTGCTCCTTTTGCCACTCCGCTGCCAGCCTGTTGACGACCTGGCCTGTAATCTGATTCTGCTTCTGCTTCAGCCCCTGTTCCTGACGTGCCCATTGTGTATGACCAGGCCTGCTTGTACTTGCCTTCTCTTCAGCCTTGAGGGTGCCACCATCCCTTCTGCTGCATCTGCACTCCTGCCTGTGGGGACCAGTTGTCTACTTGTTCCAGCTACCTAACTACCACTGCTCTGGGATTTCTACAGACCGGCCGAGTGCTCCGAGCCAGCTCCAGGTTCAGCGATCCCGCCAGGCACTAGTGCGACTCTGTATCTCGGTGCTTCCTGTCAGCTCTATCAGGGGCTCCAAGTCAGAGTTGTAAGAGAGGCCGTCCTCTGCATATCAGGCTCCATCACCAGGTACGTGACAGTATGCTTCTTCCAAATTTGGCTTTTTGCAAAATACAAAAGTTGTTTGTTAAAAAAAAAACCCTAGCTAGTTTGGGGATTTTCAGACTCTCCCCAAAACATCAATGATGTTCTTCATTTTCTGTTTAACATCATTGATGTTTTTCTGTATAATTTCTAAATCGCAATTGCACCTCATTATCTCCCCAATCAGGATCTGGGCACTTTCATGGGTAAAATGTGATTCTTCTTCCACATCACCTAAAAAAATAAACACACCATGTATTATAAATATGCCGACATACATTGATTAGCTTACCGGAAGCTGTGGTCTCCGACACTCACCTGTTGTGGTGACAATTTGTCATAGTTTCATAGTTAGTAAGGTTGAATAAAGACACCTGTCCATCCAGTTCAACCTGAGTGAGTGTCTACAATAGACCCCATCCCTGTACATTGCACACTCACATTGGTCCATACCCTCAAGGCGCCCACAATCCAAGGTCCCCATTCATATACTAGGGCCAATTTTGGACAGAAGCCAATTAACCTACCTGCATGTCTTTGGATTGTGGGAGGAAACCGGAGTACCCGGAGGAAACCCACGCAGGCACAGGGAGAACATGCAAACTCCAGGCAGGTAGTGTCGTGGTTGGGATTTGAACCAGCGACCCTTCTTACTGCTAGGTGAGAGTGCTAACCACTACACCACTGTGCCGCCCATACCCAACTTCAACAATCTCTCCTTCCTCCTCCTCCTCCTCCTCCTCCTCCTCCTCCTCCTTCTTCTGGTGTTGGAATTTCACCTTCTTTGGGAGGTGTGGGGTCCCTGGTGTCCTCAGAGGTCCTGAGTCTTCTCTCCCCTATGAGAATGTAAAAAAGGAATACTTATCATACAGAGGGCAGAAATAGAAATATGAAACATTGCTTGGAAGTGTGGTACAATTGTGTTTTTTGGTTGAGTTCAAAGGTGACAATATTATTTTGGACACTTTCTAAAGCTGCAATACTTATCTGCAGTTAGGGATGAGCTTCGCGCTCGAGTCGAACATACGTTCGACTCGAACTGTTTGGCCGTTTGGCGAATACTGAACGTTATGGGCCGTTCGCACCAAATTCGTGTGGCGCTCACGGCCCACAATGCACTGCGCCATCACAGTGCATTGCTGGCTCATGATTGGCAAAGCATGCCCTGTGACCCCCGCATGCTTGGCCAATCACAGCGCCGGCAGCGAGGAGAGCCATGATTTTCCACAGGCAGGATGCCTGTGGCCAATCATAGCTCAGGCTGTGTAGTACATGCCCCACACTATATAAGGCCGCCAGCGCGGCGGCCTTGTGTAGTGTGTTGGCGTCTGTAGGAGTTAGTGGGTGTTCTGTGTACTTTCAACACAGTATACACCGTTCTTTATCGGCTGATTTTGCGTTCTTACTCTTCTGTAGTGGTTGTTGTCTGCATGCCCTGACCGCAGTATACACCATTATATCCACCTATATAGCTAGCTATATTTCTAATTTTTAATAGAGCTTGCAGTCAGTTGTAGGAGATTGTGCGTGCTGTCTGTGTGCCCTGACCGCAGTATACACCGTTACATCCACCTACATAGCTCTTCTCTAATTGAGCCATCTGCAAGAGTTAGTGGCTGTTGTGTGTGCCTCCAGCACAATATACACTACCCAATTGCTGGTTTTCCCATCTCCCTTCAGGCCATTGCCATGTCTGGAAGGCCAGCAAGGAGAGGCAGACAGGCGCAAGCCGATAAAAGAGGGCAAGCAGGCTCTGTGTCTAGAGACAACAGTGCTGGTCGTGGATGCGGTGCATCGCCATCATCAGCACGTGGCCATGGGACACGTGTGTCCTTCTTTTCGGCAGCTGGACATGTTGAGCCGCAACATCCCGAAGACTTGGTAGAGTGGATGACCAAGCCCTCTTCATCCTCCTCATCCTCTCTCACCCAGGCTCAGGGTACTAGCAAAGCAGCTGCCAACGCATCGCTTTCCCTCCTCTCAATGTCATCATCAGTGACTCCTTCCCTAGACCCACCACGTCCTCCTGAGGAGTCTCCTGAACTCTTTGAGCACAGTGTTGGGTACATGCTCCAGGAGGATGCCCAGTGTTTTGTAGGCTCTGATGATGATACTCAGCTAGAGGAAGGCAGTAGCGTGAGCACAGAGAGAAGGGATGCTCAAGAAGGACAGCAATCTGGCAGTCATGTTCCACAAGCTGCAGCATACTGCCAGGTTTGCTCCAGCGATGAAGAGGGAGGGGATGATGAGGGCACTGACTCCACGTGGGTGCCTGGTAGGAGAGAGGAGGAGGAGGAGGCACATGTCCAATGAGGCAGGATGCCCTCTGGGGGCCAGCTTAGGGGCAGCACACCGACTGAATCACACCGCAGAACTCTGCCTGTGCAGGGCGCTGCCTCTGCGCGTTATTCTAAAAGTTCTTTGGTGTGAGCCTTTTTTGAGACGAGTGCATCAGATCGCACCACTGCTATTTGCAACATATGTCTCAAGCATATCTTGCGTGGCCAAAACATCAGCCGCTTGGGCACCACATGCTTGACCAGACATATGTTGACCTGCCATGCAGCTCGTTGGCAAGCGTACCTCAAAGACCCACACCAAAGAACAAAGAGGACCTCTCCTTGCTCCTCATCAGCTGGGATCTCCAACCCCACTAGACCTTCAGTCCTCTCTGAAACCTGCTCTGAGAGGAATGAAGGTGTAGAATTAGGTGTGTCACAGTCAAGTGCTTCCGGGCACTCTGCTAGCAGTACACCCACGTCCGATTATAGCAGGCAAATGTCCCTGCCCCAGCTGCTGGACCGCCAAAAGAAGTTCACTCCCAGCCATCCACATGCCCAGCGGTTGAATGCTAGCTTGGCTAAATTGCTAGCACTTCAACTGCTGTCTTTTCAGTTGGTAGACTCAGCCCCCTTCCATGAGTTTGTGCAATGTGCATCCGCATCATGCCTCAGTGGCAGGTCCCCAAATGCCACTTTTTCTCACGGAAGCCGTTTCCGGCTCTCTACCGGAATGTGGAAGGCAATGTCCTTGGCAGGGCAGTCAGTGGTAAGGTGCATATTACCACTGACTCATGGTCCAGCAGGCATGGACAGGGAGGTGGAATATCTTTCAGGGCCCATTGGGTCACTCTTCTGGCAGCTGGGAAGGATGCAGGACAAGGTGCAGTAGTGTTGGAGGTTGTTCCGCCACCACTCCTCCAAAATGCTATTACTGGTTGTGACACACCTCTCTCCTCCACCCCCTCCTCTTCCTCTTCCTCCATGGCCTCTTCCAGTGCTCTGTCATCGTTACCAGCGGTGCTCCGTAGGTGTTCATGGGGCTATGCAAGTACGCAGGCAAAAATATGCCATGCCTTGCTTGCGCTGGTTTGTTTGGGGGACAGGAGCCACACTGGGGCAGATATTTTGTCAGCTCTGCAGGGGCAGGCCGAGAGGTGATTGACGCCACGCCAGCTTAAGCCAGGAATGGTGGTTTGCGACAATGGCACCAACCTCCTCTCCGCCCTCCGACAGGGACAACTGACCCATGTGCCCTGTGTGGCTCACGTCCTTAACCTGGTGGTGCAGCGGTTCTTGGCAGGTACCCGGGCTTACAGGATGTCCTGAAGCAGGCCAGGAAAGTCTGTGTGCATTTCCGCCGATCATTTAATGCCAGTGCTCGGCTGGCTGAGCTCCAAAAGGAGTTGAACCTGCCCAAGAACCGCCTTATATGTGACATGCCCACCAGGTGGAACTCAACATTGGCCATGCTGCAGCGGCTGCGCACGCAGCAGAGGGCCATCAATGAGTACCTGTGCGACTACGGCACCAGGGCAGGGTCAGGGGAGCTCGGTTTTTTCTCACCACGCCAGTGGGGCATGATCAGGGATGCATGCACTGTCCTGTCACCGTTTGAGGAAGCCACAAGGATGGTGAGCAGTGACAGAGCATGCATCAGTGACACTGTACCTCTTGTCCACCTCTTGGAGCATACGCTGCGTGGAATAATGGACAGGGCACTTGAGGCAGAACAGAGGCAGGAAGAGGAGGACTTCCTTGCCTCTCAAGGCCCCCTTTATCCAAACAGTGTTCCTGCTGTGCCACCCATCACACAGGAAGAGGAGGAGGAGGATGATGATGATTGTGTCAGCATGAAGGTTTTGGCTGGCACTCAGCATCAGCAGCAGCAGCAGCAGTCTTGTAGGGATGATATACAGTCCCAAGAAACCCGTGGACTTGTACATGGCTGGGAGGAGGTAGCTGCGGATCATGTTGTCCTTAGTGAATGCCCCAGCTAACCTATGCTGCATGGCCTCCCTCATCCTGCAAACCTGCGGAAGGATCCTCGTATTCTTCGGATCAAGGAGAGGGACCATCACTGGCTGGCCACTCTCCTTGATCCACGGTACAAGGGTAAGGTTGCCGACCTTATCTTGCCGTCGCAGAGGGAGCAGAGGATGAGAAATCTCCGGGAGGCCTTGCAGAAAGGTCTGTGCAACGCGTTCCCAGAGACTGGGAGGTTACAAACTCCTGGTCCTGGACAACGTGTTGCTGAGGCATCGGTCAGAAGGAGTAGTGGAGAAGGTGGCCGTCTGACCGATGCGTTCAGACAATTTTTTAGTCTGCAGCCCCAAGGTATGATCGGTTCCAGCAACCATCGCCAGCGTCTGATTTACATGGTGCAGGATTACCTAGGGGCAAGGTCAGACTTGGACACCTTTCCCACCGAAAATCCTCTGGCTTACTGGGTCTTGAGGATGGATCACTGGCCAGAGCTTTCACAGTATGCAGTTGAGCTACTGGCCTGTCCTGCATCCAGCGTTCTTTCGGAACGCACCTTCAGTGCTGCTGGTGGCTTTGTTACCGATCCCAGGGTGAGCCTGTCCACCGACTCAGTTGATCGACTGACCTTCATCAAGACGAATCAGTCTTGGATCACCCACAGCTACCAAGCACCTGAAGCTGATGTAACCGAATATTTTTTTTTTGAAATATCACATCTCTTCAAGACTGCCTATGCTGATGCTGAGTGACTGTCCTGTTATGTTGATTGTCTATCCTCTTCCTCCTTCGCTGATATGTTGGAAGAACATTTTTGGTTCTGGGTGATGCCACCAGCCCAATTTTTCAGCCTCTGTTTAACAGGGGCGTTTAATTGCAATTTTTGATGCAATGCTTTGCAGCAGGGCTCATTCCTGCACCATAACTAGAGTATATGGGAGAGGTTGCAGTGTTGTGGCACCAGCACCAGTGCCAGCAGCCCAATTTTTCTGCCCCTGTTTAACATGGGCGTTTAATTAAAACATTTTATGCAATGCTTTGCAGCAGGGCTCATTCTTGCACCACAACTAGAGTATATGGGACAGGTTGCAGTGTCATGGCACCAGCACCAGTGCCAGCAGCCCAATTTTTCAGCCCTGTTTAACAGGGGCGTTTAATTACAATTTTTGATGCAATTCTTTGCAGCAGGGCTCATTCCTGCACTACAACTAGAGTATATGGGAGAGGTTGCAGTGTCGTGGCACCAGCACCAGTGCCTAAGGCCCATGTAATTACAATTCTTGATATAATAGTTCACAGGAGGGCCCGTTCCTGTTCCCATCCAGAGTAACTGTGAGGACTTATAGTGTTGTGGCACCAGCACCACAACTACCAAAGGTCAATTTTTCAATACAATGGCATGTAATTACAATTCTTGATATAATCGTTCACAGCAGGGCACTCCAGCGCCCACCAAGAGTCACTTTGAGGGCTTACAATGTTGTGGCAACACCAAGACCTTGTTCCGCTATTTCTGCAGAGCATATAGGGCAGGCCCCTACTTTCAAACATCCAACTTACAAACGTCTCCTACTTGCAAACGGAAGGAGACAACAGGAAGTGAGATGAAAAAAGACGGACGGCAAAACAAATTATACAGGGGGGCGGAGCCGGCCGGCAGAGTGTATGGCTGCTTAGACACACAGCTCCTGCTGTGAACTCTCTCCGGAGCAGCAAATAGCGACGAGAGGCACCGAATTTTCATTCAAGCAGACCGAGAACGGTGTGCTGACACCAGTGGGTATGCCGAGGAAGAGGAAAGACCGGAGAGAACCCGGTAAGCTAACGGACTTTTTCGTCCACTCAGGCTGCGCGGATAGCCAAGATGGCGCCGGCCATAGCTCCAGCAACACGCGCCCGTCCTCCCCGCATGTTAGAGGGGGATGGAGAGGAGACAGTACTCCTGCGGAGGAGCGGAGACAGCGCTTCCCTGACTCTCGTGCCTCATCTACTTCAAATAGTCCTGCTAAAACCAAACAAAAGATAGCAGACACATCACCCTAGGGGTCTGACTCAGATAGCAGGGGAGTAGTGTTAGATGACACCTTGGAGTTCCAAGACGCCATTGCGGCCCTCCCCACAAACAATGCCCCAGTAATGGACTCCACTATGAAGGAGATGCTGTTAACCCTGCATAGCGCAATTCACACAGATATGCTGCAACTGGTCAAACAATGTAAATCTGAAGTCAAAGTGGTCAGCAGCAGAGTGACCCACATTGAGAGTAAGATGGGTGAATTTACTGCAACCTTCAATGCAATGGTGGACGCGCACAATGATCATGATGATGACATTCAATGGCTGAAATCAAAGGTCGCGGACCTCGAGGATCGTTCCAGGAGGAACAATATTAAGATAAGGGGGATCCCTGAAACGGTTAAACCACAAGAATTGGTGACCTTTTTGGCCAAGGTAATGAAAGACGCACTACCGGACCTCTTGGTGGAAGAATTAATAATAGACAGGATTCATAGACTGCCGAAACCCCGACACATCCCTGAACAGCTTCCGAGAGACACTATAGCTCGAATCCATTATTATCATGTTAAAGAAAAATTTATGGCTGCGACCAGAAATGCGACCCAATTGCCAGAGACTCTGCAAGGGCTGTCTTTCTTCGCAGATCTCTCGGCCCACACAATGCAACGCAGACGCAATTTGGTGACCATCACCAAACCATTAAGGAACCACAAAATTCCCTACCGCTGGAATTACCCAGCCAAATTGGTGGTGATGAGAGGCGACCGTGACTACACGATCTCTACCCTGGAAGACGGCATCAAGCTGTTAGAAAAATGGAACATCATCCCACGCCAGAACGACACTCTTCTGCCGGAAGAAATGGATGGTAAGCGAGATCCCGACCATCACACCTGAACTTTCCACAGGTTGATGCCCACATTTCAACTCCGTACACTCCGGAGAGCCGTACCGGCGGCACAGACTAGTTAATCTTTCCCCTAAAATTAGCAGGTGCATACCTGTTCAGATTTCGTGAGAAATCGTACCTTTTTATCTCAAGTGCTCAAGCACAATTGTTTGTTTGACTTTTCTTCAGTTTTTCTCTTCTTTTTTCTTTGTTTGCATTTTTTTTTTGCTTCACGGTTCTCAGTCCACTTGGACGGTTCATTGGTAGAAATCCTACAAGGCAATAACTCTGCACTACTGAGTTACGGTATCCTACATACTTTTGTGATTGATACTTACTTTGTACGCCACCCACGATCCACTGGTATACCCCACTGTTCCATTATCATACATATTCGTCCTGGTTACCAATTGGACATTTTTACCAACAGTTTTACCTACTTCTGTGCACTAAGAACTTTACCGCAATATTCTTACTGCTTCCCTTTCATTGAACATGGCGTTCAAAATTACTTCCATGAATGTCAACGGTTTAAATATTCCTTTTAAAAGGCATATGGTGTGGAAAGAGGCCCAGTCCCAAAAATGTGATATACTATGTTTACAAGAAACACACTTTAAGGAAAAAGGACATCCTCACCTATCTCACAACCAATTCCCGCACTGCTATTATGCATGCGCGCAATCAAAAAAAAGAGGAGTCGCTATCCTAATTAAACAATCGTTAGCGTTTAAATACAAAGCCCACTACAGTGATGGTGAAGGCAGATATATTATTCTGACGTGTGAGATAGGTGATGTCGCTTATACCATTGTTAATGCTTACGCTCCCAACAATAATCAAATAGCTTTTTTAAATAAGCTATGGAAAAAAGTACAGCGAAATATGCATGGTCATGTTATACTTTGTGGTGACCTGAACGTTATCGCTGACCACCAGCTGGACATATCTAACTCTGGTGACAGGAAAACGTTTAGATCCTCCCTATCTGGTTTCACTTGCAAAAATAATTTATATGATGTTTGGAGATGCCAACACTCCAATGAAAAGGATTTCTCTTTCTTTTCAAAAGTTCACCTGACGTACTCTAGAATTGATGTTTTCTTAGTGGACAAAATTATTTTACAAAAAATCTCGGAGTCTGACATAGGACATATCTCTTGGTCCGATCACGCGCCGGTATCTGTAACAGTGGGCACTCAAAGTATTACCACTAGAGCCAACAGATGGCGCAACGACATCCTACTGTTCGCAGACCCGGCGCTTGCATCGGAAATAGAGAGATCAATCAAAGAATTTTTTGTATTTAATGACACGTCCAATGTTGATCCTTTCACCCTATGGCTATCCCATAAGGCGTATGTGAGGGGGATTATATTTAAACATAGTGCGGCCATACGGAGGAAAAGGAGGCAGCGACTGGAAGACGTCCTGAATGACATTACTCAATTGGAATCCCTAAATAAATTAACACCTTCCTTGGACACTAGTTCTAAACTGTTTAAAGCAAGAGAAGACCTTAGGAACATGTTAGTTTCGCAACATGTCAGGACTATACATAGACTTAAAGCTAACTTTTATATGCATGGTAATAAAGCAGGTAAACTACTAGCAAACCAACTAAAAGATAAAATTAATAGACAAAAAATTCCCTTCCTGATTCACCATAAGACTAGATCTAAATACATTAACCCTAAAGGCATTGCAGATACTTTTAGAGACTACTACGAAAGTTTGTACAATATAGGAAAAGATCCTGATACCCCCCAACAGTCATTGAGCATGATCAATTCCTTTTTAAAAGATATCTTACTTCCCTCGGTTCAACCTGGGGACTTAGATATACTAAATTCTCCCTTTACTGAATTGGAGATCAAGGAAACTATAGCTAAACTTCCCAATGGTAAAACGCCAGGGCCAGACGGATATTCCCCGGAATATTATAAACAATATAAAGAAATACTAGCTCCGCACCTACAGAGGGTCTTCCATGGCGCTGCCTCCTCGGCCTCTTTCCCTGAAGAGATGTTACAAGCTACGATTATCACACTACCCAAACCAGGGAAGGAACCAAATAGTGCCCAAAATTTCAGACCTATATCGCTGTTAAATACAGATGTTAAATTATATGCAAAAATTTTAGCAAATAGATTGGCGAAAGTTTTGCCACGTCTTATTAACCTCCCTGGTGGTACGATTATTTCGCATTTTAGGTGCTAAAAGCGGTACCATTATTTTGCATGAAAATTTGGCGTTTTATATTGTAGTCCTGCAATTCTTAGGAATAACTCACTTAAATCTGTCCAAACCAGAGTCTAGCAGACATCCCGGGTATGATAAAGTTTGA
The DNA here is from genome assembly GCF_037356315.1 of Lithobates pipiens. Classification (NCBI taxonomy): domain Eukaryota; kingdom Metazoa; phylum Chordata; class Amphibia; order Anura; family Ranidae; genus Lithobates; species Lithobates pipiens. The sequence continues at coordinate 117,481,632 of NW_027507787.1, forward strand.
AAAATGAAATCATAAAATTATAAAAATTATTCAATAATGTAATCAAATCAAAAACACTGAAATTTGCTCAGTTGCAGAATTGTCACTGTCTTTACTTTTCAGTATTTGATGACGGATCTCCCCACAAATCGCTATCGCTCAATTCTCCGAGCGATTCCAATTTATTATCGCTGTTTTCTAGCTGGTCTAAAACCATTTTTGATGTAAAAGGACAGTTTTGGTTGCTATGGACAATCTCCAGTTTCCAGGCATAAAGAACAGTTTTTATTACATAAAACTGCATGCAGGACACTGGGCAGACCATTAGGGACAACGGGGATGTGAAATATTTACATACAGCAATGTAATCTGTAAGATTACATTATACTGTATGTTTACTGTTTGTTTCACTTTTTGAATTTGGCGCCGATCTCCGTCCCCGTGCGTCGCAAGGCTCGCAGGGCACGGAGATCGGCGATGTGATGCATCGAGCGAGACACGGCTCGCTCGTACAGCGGGGAGACAACGCTGGATCCGAGGGAGAAGGTAAGTAAACCTCCTCCTGGATCCAGCGATGCAGTCCCGAGTCTGGCTCGGGGATACCGCTTTTGGTATGAAAATTCCACCCCGAGCCAGACTCGGGAATACCGTCAGGGGGGTTAATCAAGACCAGGTGGGATTTGTAGAAAGTAGACAAGCCACAGACGCTACAAGGCATATAATTAACATTATACACTGTGCAAACGAATCCAAACAACCCTCTGTTCTCCTGTCCTTAGACGCCGAAAAGGCCTTTGACAGGATACATTGGGGATATATGTCCAAAGTGCTAGATACAGTGGTGTGAAAAAGTGTTTGCCCCCTTCCTCATTTCCTGTTCCTTTGCATGTTTGTCACACTTAAGTGTTTCGGAACATCAAACCAATTTAAACAATAGTCAAGGACAACACAAGTAAACACAAAATGCAATTTGTAAATGAAGGTGTTTATTATTAAAGGTGAAAAAAAATCCAAACCATCATGGCCCTGTGTGAAAAAGTGATTGCCCCCCTTGTTAAAACATACTATAACTGTGGTTGTCCACACCTGAGTTCAATTTCTCTAGCCACACCCAGGCCTGATTATTGCCACACCTGTTCACAATCAAGGCATTACTTAAATAGGAGCTGCTTGACACAGTAAGGTCCACCAGAAGATCCTTAAAAGCTACACATCATGCCGAGACCCAAAGAAATTCAGGAACAATTGAGAAAGAAAGTAATTGAGATCTATCAGTCTGGAAAGGGTTATAAAGCCATTTCCAAAGCTTTGGGAATCCAGCGAACCACAGTGAGAGCCATTATCCACAAATGGCGAAGACATGGAACAGTGGTGAACCTTCCCAGGAGTGGCCGGCCGCCCAAAATTACCCCAAGAGCGCAGCGACGACTCATCCAAGAGGTCACAAAAGACCCCACAACAACGTCCAAGGAACTGCAGGCCTCACTTGCCTCAGTTAAGGTCAGCGTTCATGCCTCCACCATCAGGAAAAGACTGGGCAAAAATGTCCTGCATGGCAGAGTTCCAAGGAGAAAACCACTGCTGAGCAAAAAGAACATCAAAGCTCGTCTCAATTTCTCCACAACACATCTTGATGATCCCCAAGACTTTTGGGACAACATTCTGTGGACCGATGAGACAAAAGTGGAACTCTTTGGAAGGTGTGTGTGTCCAAGTATATCTGGCGTAGAAGGAACACTGCATTTCATAAAAAGAACATTATACCAACAGTAAAATATGGTGGTGGTAGTGTGATGGTCTGGGGCTGTTTTGCTGCTTCAGGACCTGGAAGACTTGCCGTGATAAAAGGAACTATGAATTCTGCGGTCTACCAAGAGATCCTGAAGGAGAATGTCCGACCATCTGTTCGTGTACTCAAGCTGAAACGAACTTGGGTTCTGCAGCAGGACAATGATCCTAAACACACCAGCAAGTCCACCATCGAATGGCTGAAGAAAAACAAAATGAAGACTTTGGAGTGGCCTAGCCAAAGTCCTGACCTGAATCCTATTGAGATGTTGTGGTATGACCTTAAAAAGGCCGTTCATGCTCGAAAACCCTCTAATGTAACTGAATTAGGACAATTCTGCAAAGATGAGTGGGCCAAAATTCCTCCAGGACGCTGTAAAAGCCTCATTGCACGTTATTGCAAACGCTTGGTTGCAGTTGTTGCTGCTAAGGGTGGACCAACCAGTTATTAGGTTTAGGGGGCAATCACTTTTTCACACAGGGCCATGATGGTTTGGATTTTTTTTCACCTTTAATAATAAACACCTTCATTTACAAATTGCATTTTGTGTTTACTTGTGTTGTCCTTGACTATTGTTTAAATTGGTTTGATGTTCCGAAACACTTAAGTGTGACAAACATGCAAAGGAACAGGAAATGAGGAAGGGGGCAAACACTTTTTCACACCACTGTAAATTAGGGCTCAACGGGCAAATAAAGTCAGCTATCAATGCTTTATACTCTAATCCGTCAGCCATGATATTCACAGAAGGTATCTTCTCTGACCCATTTCACATATCTAATGGTACACGACAAGGGTGTCCCTTATCACCACTAATATTCGCACTTATGATGGAACCGTTAGCGGAAAGAATTAGACAACATCCCCTAATAAAAGGCATACTTGTAGGAAAGGAAGAACACACAGTAACACTATTTGCAGATGACATTATACTTTCGCTGTCCAATCCGACTCAATCCCTTAAGCCCCGTACACACGAGAGGACTTATGTCTGACAGACTTCCGAAGGAGTTCCGTCGGAGTTCTGCCGGAGTTCCGACGGAGTTCTGACGGACTTTTCGGCTGAGCGGACTTGGCCACACACAATCACACTAAACTCCGACGGATTCGAAAGTGATGACGTACGACTGGATTCGAATAAGGAAGTCCATAGCCAGTAGCCAATAGCTGCCCTAGCGCCGGTTTTAGTCCGTCGGAATAGCATACACACGAGCACATTTTTCGAAGGGACCGGGTCCGGAGGAGTTCCTTCGGAAAAATTTGAAGCATGTTCCATATTGTAAAGTCCTTCGGACTTTGGCGAGTCAAAAGTCCGTTGCAGCCCACACACGATCGAATAGTCTGACGGAATCAGTCCGTCGGACTTTGGATGTTGAAAAGTCCGCTCGTGTGTACGGGGCTTTACAGCTATACAGGACTTACTTACTCAATTTAATGCAATTTCCTATTACAAAGTTAACGACTCAAAATCCAATATCATGGGACTGGTACTGCCTTTAGACATGGAACTATCATTAAAAAACACACTGCCATTTACGTGGGTAGACAGATCTCTTCAGTATCTGGGCATTTCACTCACAAATCAACTTTCCCAGCTTTACCAAACTAACTTTGAACCACTGATTGCAGAATTCACACAAGAAATGCTAAAAATGAAACGTTATTATCTATCCTGGTCAGGTAGACTGGCCGCATATAAAATGATCCTGCTCCCCAAATTACTATATTACTTTAGAACGCTCCCTATTCAGGTGCCAGCCTCCTTCTACTCTAAAATCCAAAATGTTTTGTCACACTTCTTATGGGACGGGAAAAAGGCTAGATGCCATCATAATCTCCTTACGAAGCATAGGGAAGCAGGAGGAATGGGGGTCCCACTTTTAAAGGACTACCATATGGCAGCTATCTTAACACAAGCAGCAGCATGGTATGACACATCACAACCAATCCATTGGTGTAGGGCAGAAAAAACCTATGTGCAGAAGGGGGAGACGCAAAACTTATTACCTACTACAGTATTATCCAACCTACCATTATATGGGAGTCACCCCACGATTTACGCAACCTTTAAAGCATGGGCTTACTTCTTGCAAGTCAAAAACCCTCACGTTAAACATGTTACATCACATATCCCCATTAGAACTCTTCTTTTACTCATGCCGGACCTGCAGCTTCAAAACTGGGAAACTGCAGGAATTCACTTTATAGCAGACCTCTATGATACACAAAAACTGAAATCCTTTGCAAGTTTACAGTCCGAATACTCACTGCCACCCTCGGAGTTCCTGACATTCGCTAGAGTTTCACGAATTCTGAGAGCAACATCTACCCCCGTGATTGATATCCCGGAGGAGATCCATAAAGTATGGACAGGTGGTTCTTCTAGGAAAAAAGGTATCTCATGTTTTTATAACTTACTAAACAGCAAGAAACATCTAGATATTCCTAAACAATTCCAAAAATGGGAATCAGAGTTGAAAGTTACCATATCTCGGGAGCAATGGCTCCGCGCAATCAGGTTCAATATTATTCATACTAGATGTTCTAGCTATAAAGAAACTACACAAAAACGAATGCTTAGATGGTATAAAACTCCTTATATAATAGCAAAATATGACAAAACACAGAATAACCTATGCTGGAGGGGCTGCGGTCATGTAGGTAACTTAGTGCACATGGCTTGGTCTTGTATCTCTTTGAGGAGCTATTGGACAGTGATATCAAACTTAATAGCCGGTGTGACAGGCATCTTGAACAAGGTAACTGCTGCACAAGCAATCCTAAGTGTTGATCTAGACATATACCCCAACAACTGCCGCTCTGTAGTGCTACATATTCTCCACGCTGCACGACTAGTTATAGCCCGTCACTGGAAATCAGCATCTCCTCCACTGATCAGAGAGGTTTTACAATTGGTAAAGGACTCGTGTGCATATGAAAAAACAATTGCATGGAAGGAGGGCAACCATAAGAAAGTCCTAGCCCAGTGGTCCTTATGGGATAAATTTAATAAAACAAATTAGATCACATGCCTGTAAACTGGATTATTGCCTTAGCTTATCTGTTTTTCTTTTGTCTATAAGTAATAACTACTTACGATAGTACTGTTACTGCATTACACACAGAAGTTTGCCAAATCTCGTTGGTCTTAGTGACAAAATGTACAGTTGACGCACTAACATTTTTTTTTCTTTGTGTCTACTCTGTATTTCTAATATGCAAAACTTCATATGATACCCGTGTATATGCTATGTATGATTATATAATAATCGCTCTGTCTATTTTCTTTTCTATATTGTTTTTATAGCAATATTTGTATCTATATTTGAAAACTTAATAAAAAAAAATAATAAAAAAAAAACAAATTATACAGGGGTGATAACCCTTCCCTATGTTTTCCAAAAAGCTTAAAAATTGATTTTTTGGACTGGAGCTACACTTTGTAATTTTCAACTGGTAAATTTTTAAACAGATTCTACTTAACACAACAAACCTACACAGTCCCTTTCTTGTTTGCACTGCCTGTATACTGCTGTTCTGACTATATAGGGGCTGGGGGCCTCACGTATTTCCTTTTTTGAATATGGGTACGGGGTTCCCCTTAATATCCGTACAAGACCCAAAGGGGCTGTTAATGGGCAGGGGGGGCTACCCATGCCATTTTTCTTAATGATTTTCTTCCATATTGCCGGTGTTCTGGCGTATAGAGTCCGGGCATCACATAGTGTCCACTCCGTACTGCGCATGCGCAGTACGGAGCAGACGAAGCTTCGGAAAATCTCTGAAGCTGAACGGTGCCTGCGCCGTGAGTGGAGGTGGTAGCCCCACCATCCAAGCGGACATAGGGTTGTGAATTTTAGAGGGCCCCTCGCGGGCGAGCTTCGCTCGCCACGCTTCGGGCTCGGCCTCGCTGCGCTCGACTCTTTTTTTATTCTAACTCTATGTCCACTTGGATAGTGGGGATAGAACCTGGACTCACGGCGCAGGCGCCGTTCATCCTCGGAAATTTTCAGAATCTGTGTTCCTGTGTACTGCGCATGCGCAGTACGCAGGGGACACTATCTGATGGAGGACGCTATTTGACAAGACACCGGAACCAGATATAACATTAAAACCGCAAGCAGTTTTAAATGATGTTATTTCCGTTAAATGTCATTTTTTGCAGGGACTGTTCTAAACACGGGAAACACGTGGCACTTCACAGGCATACTATAGACACCCCCCAGGCACCATATTTAAAGAAATATTTCACTTTTTTTTTCACTTTAATCGTCATTAAAATCAGTGCTCCCGCCAAAACAGCCATTTTTAAAAACATTTTATGCATTGACCCATGTCCCCTGGGGCAGGAGCCGGGCCCCCAAACCCTTTTTAGGACAGTATCTTGCATATTAGCCATTAAAATTAGCACTTTTAATTTCGAACGTTCGAGTCCTATAGGCTTCAATGGGGTTCTAAAGTTCGTACAAATTTTCGTTCCGTTCGACTGTTCTGGTGCAAACCGAACCGGGGAGTGTTCGGCTCATCCCTACCTGCAGTGTGAAGAAATGTAGTGAAGTGTAATTTGGGAAAACATCATTTTGGGAGTGGGCTAACGAACAATGTTGATCACAAACGATTAAACCCATGAACTTGAAAGTGGCCATTTTAAACTGTACAACATTAAATCAAAGCACATGGAGCAGTATGCAAGCAATAATAATCATATGAACACACGACAACTACTTACTTTTTTGAAGAAGTCGCTTGATCCTTCTGTACTGATTGTGCTCCCTCAGTTTCAGGTCTGACCAGCGTTTTCTCAGTTGATCCTTGGATCGTTGTACCCCAAAATTCTTCTGAAGACTCTTCATTATTTTAGTCATGATCTTGGCCTTTCTGATATTTGGGTTTGGGTCCATACTTCCCATCATAGTCGTTCCTCTTCAATATGTCCACCATCTCCAACATCTCTCCAAAATACATATTTGAGGCCTTAAATCTCCTTCAGAATCGGGGCATTTCAGGCTCCGGGCTTTCCTCCTCGTTAGTGAAACTCTAAATGCGCACCTGCTGTTTCTCCGCCATGTGCTCTCCCCACTGCGCTGAAAGAGAAGGGGCGGGGAATAGTCTAGAAAGAACATCAGGGGCAGGTGGAGTTTCACGCCTGCGCACTGTAGATAAAACACATCACGTGTGTGTCGTACGTATGATCTGTGAGCAGAGTGAGGACAATCGTACAAACGAAGGTACAATTTTTAACTTGGTACATCACTAGCCTATACTGCTTCTATATAGGCCTATGTTGGGACAAGATTAGGAGAGTTTAGCATGGCATTATTATTAGTAGGGTTTGTCTTGTGTTGTGTCTTGCAGACAAGATAGATCCCTTCAAGAACTCCAATTTTATGGGGCTATTCATTGACCTGCTCAGGGAGGTGCCCTGCCTGTGGCAGATGATCAACCCCTTTTATAATGGCCGAAGAAAGAGGAAGGCAGCGCTGGAGAAACGTCTTGCTTTGGTGAAGATCATGGTCCCCACGGCAGACATGACCTATGTGATGTTTAAAATTGGTGCCCTGAAGAATACATATCTCAGGGAGCGAAAGAAGCGCCAGGATTCCCTGAGATCAGGAGATCAAGATGCCATTTATGTCCCCAGGATGGGGTACTACGAGAGGCTGTATTTTCTGATAGACCAGGGGGAACCCAGGCCACCACTCTCTAGTCTTTCTTCAAGGCTTCCTTCACTCCCAGCTGAGGCTTCCGACATCCAACCTGGGCCTTCCAGGCAGCAACATGTAGAGGGGCCCAGCTTGAGACAAGTATAGCATTGTTGAACATATTTCTTGTCGTACATTTAATGATGTTAACTAGATGTTATTATTGATCAGTAAGTTGCGATTTAACAAAGTGGTTTACATCTCAATAGACAGTAGTGACCAAAAATGATTGGGACAAGAATGAAAAATGCTGGGCTCAGAATGATAGTCTGTTCTATTTTGTAACATTCAATTTGCAACAGTCATGAGCACAAAATTGTGTGATTGATGAGCAAAAAACTAAAACTATGTCCCATTTTCATACACAGGAAGACCTCAGCCGGGAGGAGGCTGTGGCAAGTGGCAGCTGGGAGGTCGACCATCGCCCTCCTTCTCCTCCTCCTTCCACAACTACAGGAGCTGAGCCACAGCCTGGAAGGAAGCCTGGGGGGAAGTGCCCAAGGAAGACCAGAGAGTGATGGCCTGGATTCAGTCTGGTCTAACAGAAGATGCAACCTCTTGTAGAACCACAGCCTGGGGACATAGATGGCATCTGCTCTTCCTGATCTCTAGGACTTCTGGACCAGACTGAGATATGTACTCCTCAGGCCACCAATTTTGCATTTTAAAATTAGTTGACCATTTTCTCCAGCGTTGCCTTCCTCTTTATTTGTTTGACACCTAAATAAAGTTTTTTTTGGTTGAAGAAATACTTGTGTATGTGTTTTACTTCAAAAAAGACAGTTTATTTGTGAGTAGGCAGGTACATTTCAAAAATACAAAGTCAAATGAATAACAAGGGGCACCAACACTAAACAACCCCCTGTAGATTAAAAAAGAAAAACAAAATTAAAAAGATAATAATGGTGTTGTGGTAAGTTGACACACAAAACACACCCAAAAAAATGCAAAGATGAGCAAACTGTCAAAAAAGGAGATGCTGATTAAAAAAACCAACCACAAAAAAAAAAAGATTGGGTAGATGTGACGAATTAATATATTGTATTGCTGAAATGAGTAAAAAGAATAAAGAAATACATTTGTGAGAAGTGTGTTTGAATCTGAGCATCAAAACAACTTCATTCTTGTAGCATTGTAAAGAAAAAGAGAATGTGCTGCATGAAATAATTTTTTAACATTGCAGCGTGACGAATGGGCTATATCAATTATGAGCAGTAGTTTTACCTGAGCGAGCGCTTCCGTCTCCGAATTTTATTGTGAGCATGCGTGGCACCTTGTCCGTCGGACTAGGCTACACATGATCGGACAAAGTCCGATTGGATCATGTTGTCGGAAAATGTTATAGCCAAGCTGGAAAACGGTCTGTCGGATACTCCGACGGAAACAGTTCGATGGAGCCCACACATGGTCAGATTATCCGACAACACGGTCCTATCGGACATTGTCCATCGGAAAATCCGACCGTGTGTACAAGGGCTAAGGCTGACCGCCTGTATTTTTAGGAGGAGTCAGGCTGCATAAAGCCTGCCCTTCTTTACATCCTCCCTTGTGGTCATAGGCTGTAGTGTGTGCCGTCACGTCATTTCAGGGTTAGAACAGGTCACGTTGTCACTTCCGGTTCTGGCTACAGAGCAGCAGCGCGGTCGGCTGTAGGATCTTGCCAGTTCTCTCTCCCAGGGTCGCAGTTCGGGTAGGTGTGGGCGGGTGGCATCTATTGAGGACTCACATTGGATGCCACCTGTCCTGCACAGGTAACGGCCCAGGCTCGGGGGGGATCTGTATTCGCAGGGTTGCTTGGCGGCGCGGGGGTGTCCTAGGGGTTATTTTCAGGCTTTTACTGCCCCCATCCTACTCCCCAGCAGTGCTTGTACAGTGTACAGACCAGGGTGCTTATCTAAAAATACATGCAATGATTTACTAATGTATGCTAAACTGCATTAACATAGGTTTGTATGTGCCCAAAGGGGTTCAGCTTTAAAAAAAAAAGGTAAAAAATAAAAATTTAAATCATGTAGTGGTACCAAGTAGCAGTTTCCGTCCTACTTCAAGAGCTCCATACAAGATCATCAGTGTCTTCGCCTGTCAGTGGGCACTGTGCATCCATCACACAGCCCATTCGCTCCCACTCATGCTATAAGACTGCGGATGGGGGTGTCCATGGTAGTACATTTAGCAGAAAGGGCGGCCTGCAATGTGCTGCCATTTCACCTGATTGGGGCCACGCTGCTAGTGCCCTGTTACTACATACTATGCACGTACCATAGGTATGGGTTTTCAGGGGTTAATTCAGGCTACGGAGTTGACAGGACCTATCATCTCATTATAGTCTGTGGGGGTCCTTGGGGGGCTGCATTGTTATAGAACATTTCTCATGCAAATCATGTTTCTAAAGCCGCGTACACACGTAGCCGTCTCTCCGACGTACTTAGTCTGGTGGACTTCCCGCCAGACTGTCCGTCGGACTTTCGAACGGGCTACTTGCCCACACACGGCACTTTTTCAGCGGACTAATACGGCGTACTAAGTCCGCCGTACTATCCGCCCTACTTTTGAAATGAACAGACTCGCCCACACACGTGGAGGAAAGTCCGCTCATTTCGAGCGCGTCTCCAGGTAGGCGGCGTTCGCTGGCCCCGCTGCCTGGTATGGACTTAAAGGGGAACCCCAATGCCGAAAAAAATCAGCGTGGGGGTTCCCCCCAAAGTCCACAACAGACCCTTGTCCGAGCACGCTACCCGGCCGGCCAGGAAAGGGGGGACGAGAGAGCGCGCCCCCCTTCCTGAGCCTTACCAGGCCGCGTGCCCTCAACATGGGGGGTGCCTTGGGGAAGGCACCTTGTCCCCATGTTGATGAGGACAAGGGCCTCTTCCCGACAACCCTGGCCGTTGGTTGTCAGGATCTGCGGGATACCGGCCCCCCACCCCAAGAAGAAGAGAAGAACGGAAGGCGGCGGCGGCGACAGAAGACCGGGCCACCGCCTTTAAAAGAGCTAGAAGAAGGCGCGGTGGCCCGGCAGAAAAACCGAAGAGGGGGACAAAACCCCCGAAGTCGGAAGAAGAGGCCGGCGGCGAGGAAGAATGCCGGGCTCCTCCGCTAGCAAAAGAGCTACAAGAAGATAGCGGAGGAGTCCGGCGAGAAGACCCCCGAAGACGGAAGACCCCGGAGCTGTGCAATAAACTATTTTATCTCGTGTGTTGTATTTTTTTTGTACTTTTTTTTTACAGGTGAATGGGTAGGGGTACATTGTACCCCATACTCATTCACATAGGGTGGGGGGCCGGTATCCGGGGGCCCCCTTATTAAAGGGGGCTCCCGGATTTCGATAAGCCCCCCACCCGCAGACCCCGAAAACCAACGGTCAGGGTTGTCGGGAAGAGGCCCTTGTCCTCATCAACATGGGGACAAGGTGCCACGCGGCCCCCCCTTCCCTAAGGCACCCCCATGTTGAGGGCACGGCTCAGGGGGGGGGGGGGCGCTCGCCCCTCCTTTCTTGGCCGACCGGGTAGCGTGCTCGGACAAGGGTCTGTTGTGGACTTTGGGGGGAACCCCACGCCGAATTTTTTCGGCGTTGGGGTTCCCCTTTAAGTCCATACCAGGTGGCGGGGCCGGCGGCGTCTCCTTCGGCCCTGCCTACCTGGAGACCCGCTCGAAATGAGCGGATTTTTCTCCGGGCGGGAAAAGTCCGCTCATTTCAAAAGTACGGCGGACTGGCATACACACGGCCGGATTGTCCGCCGAAATGCGAGTCTGGCGGGAAGATTGGAGTGTAACACGGCATTCTAAGTCCGTCGTACTTTCGGGTCAAAAAAGTATGTCGGAGGCTACACACGGGGGGATTGTCCGGCGGACTGGAGTTTGCCGGACTTTTCCACCCGCTTGTTTGATCGTGTGTACGCGGCATAAGGCAATTTACATTTCTCATGCAATTATGTTCTCCTTTTAAACATTTTATTGAAGATAATTATTAGTACATATTTTACAATAAAATATGATATATAATATGAATAGAGAACTTCTCAAACATATAAGAGTAAAAATAATAAATTAATGTCTTAAAGATAAGGTATATGAGTATGTGTAAACTTTTCTGCACTTTTCAAATTATAATTATTATTGTTAGTACAATACTTGGTGAGGTTAAGATTAAACTAGAAGAATAACAGTACAATATTTTTAAAGATTGATTAAACAAAGTATTACCTATTTATGACAGATCATCTATCTAGGGGCCGTCAGGAAAGGACAAAAAGAAAAGATAAGATTGCGCTATGGACAAATTTACCCGTTTGCTAGACAAGTTTAAATAAGTAAATGTTAAAATGATTATAATAAAGTGAACTGTGAAGGGTTAAAGCTGCCTGTGCTTGAAACCTATCCCTCTAGATGGGAATAGATTAGAAATGTGAAAAGTAAAATAAGCTTTGGCGCTAAAACCTAAATGGTGTACTAAAAATGCTAATACTCTGCAAATTACATAAAATGAAGCCCAATGTGGGAATTTCACCAATACACTGTATACGTGATATTAAAGCTATATGTAAATGGAAATGTGTATCCGTTATCCTACATAGTAACTATGCACAAGTGTGGTAAAAAATAATGACTATGCACAAGTGTGGTAAATGATATGATAAAAATTACAACTAATCTATCACAACTAAAAATGTAGGTGCTTTGACAAAAAGTGCTTTAGCTCACGTAAATGAGCCAATACTTATATTCTAAAAAGTGACAATCAAAAGGACATTGTGAAAATACCAAGTGAAAACATCAAAAAAATCAAAAAAATCATATAATGTCCAATCCAAAATGTGTTATAATGTCCAAAAAAATAACAATATTTGTTCAAAGTCGCATCATCTAGTTGCTGAAAAAACGCATAAGACTTTTATCAGATAGGAAGGTGAAGCAAGGTGACTGGTGAAAACAAGGGTTAAATTCCTCTCCGGTGCGCCACTCTGTGTTAGAGAAAAAATGTATATATGCGCTCACCAGACATTAAACCCTCAATGGGTTAACCAAGCAGTCACAGTATGAGCCACTGTGCAGCTCTCTCGAGGCTCTGCCACCGCTGTGCTGTGGGGATATTTTACACTCTTCCTTCCGTGAATGGTCCCAGGGAACTGAAGAAAGTGCAGAGAAGGGCATCCAAACTGATAAGAGGCATGGAGGAGCTCAGCTTGTCAAACACAACTTGCTCCAGAGATAAGAGACACCCTTTAGCTGCAAACCAGCATCAATTCTTATACTTGCACAAAGTTGGGGATTTTGTAGGTCCTACAAAATCCCCAACTTTGTGCAAGTATAAGAATTGATGCTGGTTTGCAGCTAAAGGGTGTCTCTTATCTCTGGAGCAAGTTGTGTTTGACAAGCTGAGCTCCTCCATGCCTCTTATCAGTTTGGATGCCCTTCTCTGCACTTTCTTCAGTTCCCTGGGACCATTCACGGAAGGAAGAGTGTAAAATATCCCCACAGCACAGCGGTGGCAGAGCCTCGAGAGAGCTGCACAGTGGCTCATACTGTGACTGCTTGGTTAACCCATTGAGGGTTTAATGTCTGGTGAGCGCATATATACATTTTTTCTCTAACACAGAGTGGCGCACCGGAGAGGAATTTAACCCTTGTTTTCACCAGTCACCTTGCTTCACCTTCCTATCTGATAAAAGTCTTATGCGTTTTTTCAGCAACTAGATGATGCGTCAGGAAAGGAGTCCATCCAAACAGGGCCAGGTTCCAGCTATTGGTCTGCTTTGTCCCATATGGATGGACAATGATCCTGGCCATCCCAAGTATGTCTTATGTAACTTTACCTATAGTAATAAATATAAATCTATAATCTACTATATGGTTGAATAATATAAGATGGAATTAAAGAGTTTAATGTAAAGTAAGAGAGGGGGAGAGGGGGGAAAAGGGATCATCAGAAGAATCAATGAATCAATGATGTCATGGATCATATAGCAGTAATGTGGGTAAATATCAAGCAATCTCAATGTAAGAGCAGTGAATTATTAAGTCCTGGTGGTAGATTTTTTTTAACCCAGGGGGGCCAAATTTTTTCAAACTCAGCAATATTATTAATTAGTATTATTAATATAGCATCAAGTAAGGTCGATTCCATTTTGGAATGAATCATAGCTTGTGTTACACACTGTTTAACTGACACAACGCAAAGTGTATTTGATTTCCAAGCCTTCGCTATGGATTGTTTAGCAGCAGTTGTAACTAGACATGTGCATTCGTTTTTGTCCAAATGCATTTTCGTCCGAATTTCAGCTATTTTCGTCTTCATTTTGACAAATGATAACGAAAGCACAGAATATGAAAAATGAAAGATCCGACATAAATAAATGCTTTATTTTCATTTTCGTTGTTACAACAGTTTGATATAGAATAGGAGATTCGACGTGAGTCTGACAATAACAATCTGTGTCTATAGAACCTGTGGTCGAATGTGCCTAACCTTACCTCTATTAGTCCAAGATTATATAGAGAAAATATTTGACAGAGAAAAAAGTTTTGACCGAGAGAAAAGATTCTGCAAGCTACTGTCCTAAAAAACCTTTTTAGGACAGTAACTTGCATATTAGCCTTTAAAATTAGCACTTTAGATTTTGAACGTTGGAGTCCCATAGACTTTAATAGGGTTCTAAAGTTCACATGAAGTATGCTATATACTAGCTCCGTCGAATCTTCTTTATACATTCGACAGACACCATAAGCTTTCAAAGACAGATTCGACCGTAATTCATGTGGATTTTCGGACGAATGCAATTTTTGAATGAAAAACAAAATAAATAAAAATGAATTTCAGGAGTTACTAAATAAATAAATTTTTCGGACGAAAACGAAATTCCAAAACGAAATATTTTACTCTGCACATGTCTAGTTGTAACATACAGTAGAAGCTTGAATTGACAATGTGTTAGATTAGATGGTTTGCTGTTTAAAAGGGCCACCAGTGGATCAGGTAATATGTTTATTGCAAACATCGTAGAAAGTATATTAAATATTTTTAACCAAAAGGTTTGAACAATGGGACAGGTTCACCAAATATGAATATGGGTACCAGGGTCACAACAGACTCGAAAACATTGGGAGGGATATTGGTGAATAAATTTGGATATTCTTGCAGGAACTAGATACCACCTAGTAAGAACCTTGTCGTTCATTTCAAGGGCTACAATGTTTGGAGAAGCTGACTTTGAGTCCAATCTAATGTGTAAGGTTGGAGATTTAACTCATTCTCCCATTTAGATGTGTAGGATGGGGGGGAGGATGTTGTGTGTGAAAATAGCTGCGTATATAAATCTGAGATGAGTCCTCGTCTATGGGGGTCCATTGTACAAGATCTTTCAAAGATTGTAAATTTAGGAGATGTCAAATTTGAGGGAGAATATTGTGATAGGAAATTCTTAATTTGTAAATATCTAAAAGCTTCATTATGTGGTAAGTTGTGGGTATTACAAAGTGTAGGAAAGAGTGTGATTTTGGCAGATACATAAGAGTGATGGGCTCGCGTAATATCAGCATTAAGCTAGGTGGAGAAGGAGGATGGAGAGGTCCAAGCTGGGTAAAAGGAGGGATTATTCAGGAAAGAAAGAAGTGGGTTATGTTGAGATTGGAGACCAAAACGTGTTTTAACCACTTTCAGACCGGACCAATTTGCTGGTCAAAGACCAGATCACTTTTTGCGATTCGGCACTGCGTTGCTTTAACTGACAATTGTGCGGTCGTGCGACGTGGCTCCCAAACAAAATTGACGTCCTATTTTTCCCACAAAATAGAGCTTTCTTTTGGTGGTATTTGATCACCCGTGCGGTTTTTATTTTTTGCGCTATAAACAAAAATAGAGCGACAATTTTGAAAAAAACGCATTATATTATAATAAATATCCCCCAAAAATATATAAAAAAACATTTTTTTCCCTCAGTTTAGGCCGATACGTATTCTTCTACATATTTTTGGTAAAAAAATCGCAATAAGCGATTATTGATTGGTTTGCGCAAAAGTTATAGCGTTTACAAAATAGGGATAGTTTTATAGCATTTTTATTAATAATTTTTTATTATTTTTTTTTTTTACTAGTTATGGCGGCGATCAGTGATTTTTATTGTGACTGCGACATTGTGGGGGACCCATCGGACATTTTTGACACATTTTTGGGACCATTGTCATTTATACAATAATCACTGCTATATAAATGCAGTGATTCCTGTGTAAATGACACTGGCAGTGAAGGGGTTAACCAGTGGGTGGCAGTGTAGGGGTTAAGTGTTCCTAGGGGTGTGTTACTAACTGTGGGGGGGTTGGGCTTTCATTTAGTGAACACTGATCTCTGCTCCAATCACATGGAGCAGAGATCAGCGTCACTAGTTGCTAGGCAGAATGGAGAAATGTTGTTTACAATGGCATTTCTTCATTCGGCCGCTCCGTGAGACGATCGAGGGGATGCCCGCGGCGATCGAGTCCACGGGTCCCGCGACCAGACTCACGGAGGTCCCAACCAGCGCGGGAGCGAGCCGGCGGCAGCGCGCTCCCGATGGCAGGGTGGCAAATTTAAAGGGACGTACATGTACGCCCATTTGCCTGCCCGTGCCATTCTGTGGACGTACATCGTCGTGCGCTGGTCGGCAAGTGGTTAAGTCTATCCCAAATTGAGAAACTATGTTTAGTAATGGGATTCGTGGTTGTACGGTGTTGAGTTGGTGTAAGCCAAAGTAAATTTGATGCAGAAAGTGGATCACATTCAACTGATTCAATTGCTACCCAAAGTGGAATTTCTTTAGTAGCATGATATTTGGGTAATTGAGTAAGTTGGGAGGCGTAATAATATTTTGAAAAGTTCAGAACACTTTCTTTAATCCGGGGCATGTACAGTGTAGGTTGTGGTAAACAAGGTTTAAGTTTGCCCCAAATAAATTGAGCTGTCTTGCGTTGGAGGATTCGTAAAAAATGTGCAGGAACCTGGCTAGGGAGCACCCTAAGTAAGTATAAAATCTTAGGCAATATTGACATTTTTATCACAGAGATTCTACCCAACCAAACCAGTGGTAAGAATGACAATGTTTTCAGTAAAGAGGAAAGATGAGCTAGCATGGGTGGGTAGTTTACTGAGAATAAATTGTCAGGATTAGCTGTGAGTGAGACTACTAAATAGGTTATATGTGTTGTTTCCCAAGTAAATGGGAGGGAGTTTTGTAGCTGTGTTTGTAATTCTGGTGTGAGTGAAATATTCAGGGCTTTAGATTTATGTGGATTCATTTTCAGGCCTGATATTGAACCAAATTTATTAGATGTATCAATGAGATTTGGAGCTGATATTAGTGGCGATGTAAGGAATATCAAAACATCATCGGAAAATAGACATAATTTGTGTTGGTGTCCTCCTAATTCAAGGACTTTTATGTTTGTATTGGATCTTATAAGTTGGACAAGGGATTCTATTGCCAGGGCAAAAAGAAGAGGGGACAAGGGGCATCCCTGCCTAGTTCCTCTTTCAATATTGAAGGGTCAGAGTGAAATCCCGAGTAGGATATGTATGCTTTCGGATTATGATAATGAGAGGATACCCATGTCAGGAACTGCGCTCCAAATCCCCATTTGTGAAGAACATCAAGATAAGGCAGAGAATCTAATGGCCTTCTGTATGTCAATTAAAAAAGTGAAAATTTCGCCCTGGGACTTTAGATGAGGTGAGCACCACTAAGCCAATAAAAGTAACAAGAGTAAGTACAGTATATGTTTTTATTCAGTAAAAGTATTACAAGCATTATTGTCATCAGAGAAAGCCACTTAGTACAATGTACATATAACTGGATTGAATAAAATTGGTAGTAATAGTACATTTGTGTATGAACAATCACATAACATAACATACAAACATCAGGTGTACCCAACATGTTTCGCGAGTCCTAGCTCGCTCTTCAGAGGTAGATGTGTATGAATTGTACCTAAGGTGAAAGGATACAGTTTGGTATATGGCATGATACTTTGTACTTTAGAGGTCCCATACTCACCACTACACATAGCCGAGCCAACGTATGTGAGGCCTCCAGACAGTGGCAGCAAGTGTATCGCCAGGGAGCTGAGGAGGCAGAGCCGGAAGAAACCCCACACAGGGCAGATTGGAGGGAAAGCATTGCATGGATGGAAAATGTGTATCCCTATTGGTCTCACTATGTCCATGATAGGTATTGATTGTAAACATAAAGGTGTATGTCAGATAATCTGGAGTATTAGGTAAAATACAAGAGTAATAACATGGACAGTTCTACATATAATATATAAGACTAGAGTCATGAATGGCATGGACAAAGGACTATAGGGAAATGTGGTAAAGAAACACCAGAGACTGGCATGAGTGGAAATAAAGAAGGTGAGCAAAAAGAGATGAAAAATAAATTAAGTGCAAATATGGGAGAAAGCCAATGTGTTCAGAGACAAGCTACAGGTGAGCACTTGAGAAAAACCAATGAGTATACCTGAGTGAGATAGGTGTATAATTGTATCTGTGGTAGAGTCCTGTAAGGGGCATCCACAAGCATAGGTGTTCAGTGAAAGAAAAGCTGCAAATGAATCCATGGAGTGCTAAACCTCCAAGTTATATCCAGGAAGGGCTCAAGAGGCTCTGCCCCCAACGTCATGTGTGGATAACAGGAAGGTGCACAAGCACTCCTATAGGTCATCCAGATGGTACAATGCGGCAGCCATAACAACGGCACAAAATCGCAGACATTGAACGGCTGGCGCATGCACATGGCGCGGATTTGTAGGTGGCCCTACCCACACAAAAGAGCATATGGGGACAGCAGGGGACAAGAGATCCCCCTTTATTCTCATTGCAGCTCCCAAAGCAAAACCAAAGCCGCCAACAGCAAGAAGCAACACATCAAATGGGTGAGGATATGAGCCTTAGATTGAATGGTGTATTAACTAGTACATTGTAATGACGTAGAGTGCAAGTATAGTGCATGTATTGGCAGAGGTGACAGAAGACCAGTTTCGGGCTGTATGGGTGTCTTCCACCCGAATTCAATATAGAAACAAAGTAAGGTCTGGTGTCACCAGTAACACACCTCCATCCCTGTAATATGCAACAAAAAAAGAGAAACTTTCGCCCTGGGACTTTAGATGAGGTGTGCACCACTAAGCCAATAAAAGTAACTAGAGTAAGTACAGAACATGTTTTTATTCAGTAAAAGTATTACAAGCATTATTGTCATCAGAGAATAGTGATGGCCGAACGGTTTGCCCGGCGGTTGTTTCGCAGTGAATTTCGGCTGTTCGCGATTCGCCCGATCGGCGGACTATTGCCGCCGTTCGCCCGGCGGACTTCCGTGTTTTTACTGTGTAAAAGAACTTTGACCTATGATGACACATCCATCATGGGGTACAGGACAGCCAATTGAGACATTACAGCACATGTGTCACGAGGATCCTGGCAGCAGTGGTCAGTCCGGACCTTCCGCCGCGCGTCCGCGGGTGCGCGCCTGCGCGTCCGTGCGCGGGTGCGAGCGTGCGGACGTGCACGCGTGTGTGCGCTCGTTGGCGCCAGGCGGGCTATTTAACTCAGTTGGTCACATCCAGTTCTTGCTGTCTGATCTACAGCGTGCGAGTACCCTGATTCTGAGAACCTGCCTTCTGTGACCTGTTGACCCGGCTTGTTTACTTACTGTCCTGCTATCCGCCTGCATCTGACCCCGGCCTGCCTGACCTCCCCTCTGCTTGATCCTTCGGTGCCTTGCTGCCTGCCCGTTTACCGACCCGGCTCGTCCGACCATCCACCTGCTTGATCCTTGGTACCTTTGCTGACCGTCTGACCTCTGACCCGGCTTGTCTGACTGCTCTGCTTCCAGCCTCCTGTTCCGGTGCCGTCTGCTGCTCTACCTCCAGTAGTGGTTCCAGCACCTGCCTTAAGTCCTGCCTCTGCCAGAGTTCCTGCATTGGTGTCCTGGTCCAGCCTCTCTGCCTGCCGCTCTGCTTCCGCTTCCTGTACCTGCCTGCTGATCCTGTTCCCTCCGATTCCAGTCATTCCCTGATCCAGCTGTTGATCCTGCCAGACACTCGTGCCCCTCTTGACTCTTGTGTTACCTGTATACACTACCAGGGCCCTTGAGTCGGAGCCGCAAGAGAGGTCTGCTCCTGCAAGTCGGGCTCTACCACCAGGTACGTGACAACATGGACACTTGGACATTCCCCCTAACTTATAAATAGACCCGATCCGGCGGCCATTTTACATTCTTTCTTCTGTCACTATAGGGAGAGGTTGCTGTGTGGAGCAGGGAGAGATTGCAGTGACCCAAATCGCTAGCTATTTGGTACACAAAAGTTCTTTTCAGGACTGGTATAGGTGTTAGGTGTATATAGGTTTGCTGTGCTACTGATTGTTGCAGCAGCCTGAACGTCTTTTGTCAGTTTAGAGAAAGGGACAGGACGGTGTGTGCTGCTGTAGGGACAGTCAGTTTAGTCATTAGCTGTTACTATCAGGTCCACAAAAGTGCTATTCCAGTTATTGTTCCAGTAGCCTCTGTTTTGTCAGTTTATATAGGGACAGGCAGGAAGCAGTGTGTGAGGCAGTGAGGGTCAGTTTAATCAGTAGCTGTTACTATTAGTTCCACAAAGGTTCTTTTCAGGACTGGTATGGTAATAGGCTTGTACACGTATAATATTCTTTCTTCTAAATATAGAAAGAATATTATATTTGACTGCTGCCCTTCTGCTGCAGTCTGCTAATCATTCAAACCTACTTGTTCCACAAAGGTCCTTTATAAGGACTGGTAATAACCTGGTGTAGGGTTCTACAGTACATAGGGTTGAGTGAGGTTCAGTCTGCCATTCTATAAGGACTGGTATAGGTCCACAATACATAGGGTTGAGGTGCACTACTGCTGACCGCTGCCCTATACTGCAGCAGTCCTTCATCAGTATAGGGACTGACGTACAGTCTGCTAATCACTCACAACCTACTTGTTAACTTGGTCTGTCTAGGGTTCTATACTGCAGCAATCCTTCATCGGTATAGGGACTGACGTACAGTCTGCTAATCACTCACAACCTACTTGTTCCACAAAGGTCATTATAAGGACTGGTAACTTGGTCTTTCTAGGGTTCTACAGTACATAGGGTTGAGTGAGGTACAGTCTGCCATTCTATAAGGACTGGTATAGGTCCACAATACATAGGGTTGAGGTGCACTACTGCTGACCGCTGCCCTATACTGCAGCAGTCCTTCATCGGTATAGGGACTGACGTACAGTCTGCTAATCACTCACAACCTACTTGTTAACTTGGTCTGTCTAGGGACTGACGTACAGTCTGCTAATCACTCACAACCTACTTGTTCCACAAAGGTCCTTATAAGGACTGGTAACTTGGTCTGTCTAGGGTTCTAAAGTACATAGGGTTAAGTGAGGTACAGTCTGCCATTCTATAAGGACTGGTATAGGTCCACAATACATAGGGTTGAGGTGCAATACATAGGGTTGAGGTGCACTACTGCTGACCGCTGCCCTATACTGCAGCAGTCCTTCATCAGTATAGGGACTGACGTACAGTCTGCTAATCACTCACAACCTACTTGTTAACTTGGTCTGTCTAGGGTTCTATATTGCAGCAGTCTTTCATCGGATAGGGACTGGTGTACAGTCTGCTAATCACTCACAACCTACTTGTTCCACAAAGGTCCTTATAAGGACTGGTAACTTGGTCTGTCTAGGGTTCTACAGTACATAGGGTTGTGTGAGGTACAGTCTGCCATTCTATAAGGACTGGTATAGGTCCACAATACATAGGGTTGAGGTACACTACTGCTGACCACTGCCCTATACTGCAGCAGTCCTTCATCGGTATAGGGACTGACGTACAGTCTTCTAATCACTCACACACAACCTACTTGTTCCACAAGGGTCCTTCTAAGGACTGGTAAGGTATAGGGTACTACAGTACATAGGGTTGTGAGGTACAGTCTGCTATTCTATAAGGACTGGTATAGGTCCACAATACATAGGGTTGAGGTGCACTACTGCTGACCGCTGCTCTATACTGCAGCAGTCCTTCATCGGTATAGGGATTGAGAGTTTTGTCACAGGGTCATTTAAAAAATGACAGGCAAAGGAAGAGGCAGGCCCTTCCGCAGGGGTGGTAGGGGTAGGGCAGGAGCAACAGGCTTGAGCCAAAGTGGGAAGTTGCAGAAGGTGCGTTCAATTACTTTAAAGGACGCACCAGACTTGGTTAAGTGGCTCGCTCAACCTTACTCTTCTGCACCCTCCTCATCCTCTCGATCTGCACCCTCTTCTTCACTCTCTGCTATGTGCACCCCCAAAGACTACCACCAACAACACCACCACATACCTTCCGCTTGAGTCACAGGAATTATTTTCCGATCCATATCAAGAAGAAATTTCTGATGCGCAGCCACTCTTGGTATTGGATCAGGAAGAGGAGGTAGCAACAACCGCTACTGTCACGTACCTAGTAGACGAGCCCGGAATGCAGGGAGCGGCCCCTCGTATCCCCTGGCTAATGAACCCCTGGAGGTGGTAACAGGAATTCAAAAGTTCAGAGGGCACAAGTGCCTGGCAGATAGAGGCAGGTCCGGATAAGCAGCAGAACACTGACAGCGAGTAGGTAGGGCTGATGGTAATCGGCTGGTGTAGGCAGGCACAAGTGAGTAGACTGGCAGGCAGACGATCTTAAGCGAAGACAGCAGTCACAGGAAATCCAAACGGGTAGGCAGGAACAGCGGAGTCGGGTGCAGGCTGGGTCAGCAGGAAACGGTCAATGCAGTACAAGAGGATGAGGCAGAGACGTGGTCAGACAAGCAAGAAGTCGTAGGCAGGCAGCAACGGATCAAGGTCAAGAACTAGCCGGGTAACCAAGGTAACAGGTACAGGAACTGAATAGCAGGATCTCCGAACACGCTGTAGGCTGGACAGCAAGAAGGGAACGGAGCAAGGACCTTAAGAAGCCCTTAGGGCGCCAAACCGGTCGCACGACGAGTCAGCGTGCCCCCACGAGTGGCCGTGCGCCCGTTCGTGACCCCACGTGCACGCGTGCGCTCGTTCATGCCGACGGGAGAGCGTCCGTTCGCTTTAGCGCGCGTCAAAGGGGAACGACGGGTTCTCAACGACAGGCTTCTGCGGGTAAGTCTCCCGTGTGCGACCGGAACGCCAGGACGATCGTGACATTGCCCCCTCCCAAGGGGCAGCCTCCGGATGCCCAACTGAGCCATCTTACTCGGGTGACAATTCTTAAAGGCACGGATGAGTCTCTTAGCGTGGATGTTAGATTCTGGCTCCCAGGAGTTCTCCTCAGGTCCGTACCCCTTCCACTTGAACAAAAATTGAATCTGGTTCTGTCTCTTCCTGCAGTCCAGTATGGATTCAATCTCGAATTCAATTTCCCCATTGACCATCACGGGTTCTGGAGGACTGGTAATTCTGTCAGCAAAAGGATCCGGGACTGCGGGCTTGAGAAGTGACACATGGAAGACTGGATGGATCCGGAAGGATTCAGGAAACTTGAGCTCAAAAGCCACGTTGTTTAATTTCCTCTTGATCGGGAAGGGACCCACGAATCTTGGGCCCAACTTCTTGGAGGGGCAGGACAGTCTAAGGTTCAAGGTGGACAACCAGACCTGATCCCCAACCTTGAGATCCAGCTCCCCCTTCTCTTTCTGTCGAAAACTTCTTTGTTATGCTCCTGTGACTTGGTCAGGGTTTCTTGTAGAAGTTTGTTATTTACTTCAAAGAAGTTAAGACTCTCCTGTACCGCTGGTACCGAACACTCGGGGAGATTACCAGACAAGAACAATGGATGGAAACCAAAGTTCGCATAGAAAGGGGACTGCTTGGTGGCAGAGTGGACTGTGTTGTTGTAGGCGAACTCGGCCATAGGTAGAAGAGAGACCCAGTCATCTTGGGAGAAGGACGAGAAACAACGAAGGTACTGCTCCAGTGTCTGGTTCGTCCTCTCGGTCTGGCCGTTGGTCTGCGGGAGGTAGGCTGAGGACAGGCAAAGTTCGATTTTCAGAGCTCCGCAGAGTGCTCTCCAGAATCTTGAGGTGAACTGCACCCCCCCTATCAGTGATGTTAGCGGGGATGCCATGGAGTCTTACAATCTCCTTAACGAAGGTGTTGGCTGTCTCTGTGGCTGAGGGGGTGCCCTTCATGGGCAGGAAGTGGGCCATTTTGGTGAGTCTATCGACTATGACGAAGATCGCTGAATAGTTCTCCGAAGGAGGGAGTTCGACGATGAAATCCATGGAGATCATCCTCCATGGTCTATCAGGAACAGGCAGCGGTTTTAGCAGACCCCAGGCTCTAGACTTGTTGCCCTTACTCCGAATACAGGTGACACAAGCCTCCACATACCTCTTGCAGTCGTCCTTCATTCGTGGCCACCAGAATGTACGTCGGAGTAATTCCAAAGTCTTGAATACCCCAAAGTGGCCGGCCAATGGGTGGTCATGACAGGAGGCCAGAACCAGTGTCCGAACTTCCTGGGGAACAAAAATCTTGCCCTCATGCCACAGAAGGTCATTACTGGAAGATAACGGGATACCGGATGGAGGTGTTGTGCCTATGGAAGCCTGCTTAACTTGAGACACCACATCCCCCTGGAGCAGAAGAAAGTTCCCTGTAGAAAGGATGGTATCAGTAGGTGGCAGGCTCTCCGGTTGACTGTACATGCGGGATAGAGCGTCTGGCTTGGTATTCTTGGATCCGGGACGGTATGTGATGTGAAATGAAAACCTGGAGAAGAAGAGTGCCCACCTGGCCTGACTGGGCTTTAATCTCTTTGCTGTCTTAAGGTACTCCAAGTTTTTATGGTCGGTATAGACCAGAATCGGATGGATGGCTCCCTCCAGCAGGTAGCGCCACTCCTCGAGTGCAGATTTAATTGCCAGTAACTCACGATCTCCGACGTCGTAGTTCTTCTCTGCCTCCGACAATTTGCGGGAAAAGAAGGCAACCGGGTGGAGTAAGGACTTGGGCCCCTGCCTCTGGGAAAGAATCGCTCCGACTGCTATTTCTGAGGCGTCAACTTCGAGGATATATGGTAGAGCGGGATCGGGGTGTTTCAGGACAGAGGCCGATACAAACAAATCCTTCAGGGTCTTGATGGCCTCTTGTGCTTCGGGGGTCCAATGAAACTTCTGGCCCTGCTTGGTCAGTCCGGTAATGGGAGAGATAATAGAAGAGAATCCCTTAATAAACTTGCGGTAAAAATTTGCGAATCCCACAAATCGCTGAACTCCCTTTTTATCGGAAGGGACAGGCCAGTCCTGAATTGCAGAGATCTTCTGGGGATCCATCTCAATCCCTCTCACAGAGATGACCAGGCCAAGAAACTGGATGCTCTGCCGTTCGAAGACACATTTCTCGGGTTTGGCGTACAAGCCGTGAAGGCGGAGACGAGTCAGGACCTTCTTCACGTGTTCCCGGTGGTCGGCTAAAGTGGGGGAAAAAATTAGGATGTCATCAAGGTAAATAATTACAAACAGATCAAGGTAATCTCTAAAAATGTCATTGACAAAATGCTGAAACGTGGCTGGGGCGTTACACAACCCGAACGGCATCACCAAGTATTCGAAGTGCCCGAAGCGGGTACGGAAGGCAGTCTTCCACTCGTCACCCCTCCTAATACGGACGAGGTTGTAGGCACCCCGAAGATCCAGCTTGGAGAACAACTTAGCAGAACCTAGCATCTGAAAAAGTTTGGGTACTAATGGCAGGGGGGTAGCGATTTTTAATGGTGATTTTGTTCAACGCCCGATAGTCCACACATGGGCGTAAGGAGTGGTCTTTCTTTTCCACGAAGAAAATCCCAGCGCCAGCCGGGGAGGTAGAGGGTCGGATAAATCCCTTCTCAAGGTTATCATCCAAGTAGGACTTCAGGGTACTCAGTTCAGACTCGGATAGAGGGAAGATTCTTCCGAAGGGGATTTCTGCCCCCGGGAGTAGTTCAATAGGGCAGTCATATGGCCTATGAGGTGGTAGAGTCTCGGCCCCCTTCTTACTGAAAACATCTAGGAAGTCATGATATTCCTTGGGCACAGCTTGTCGGGTTTCTTCGTCTGCTTCCAAGCAGAGGAGGGCCGAAGAGTCCCCGTTAACTGAAGGGCAACAATGCTGGAGACAGTAGACCGAAGGAAACTCAATCATTCCAGTGGCCCAATTGATGCGTGGGTTGTGTGCTTTCAACCAAGGCATACCTAGAATGATGGGGAACAGAGGAGACTTGATGACATCTAGGCATAGGAATTCTTGGTGAGTCCCGGCGATGACAGCAGTCACAGGAAATCCAAACGGGTAGACAGGAACAGCGGAGTCGGGTGCAGGCCGGGTCAGCAGGAAACAGCCAATGCAGTACAAGAGGATGAGGCAGAGACGTGGTCAGACAAGCAAGAAGTCGTAGGCAGGCAGCAACGGATCAAGGTCAAGAACTAGCCGGGTAACAGGAACCAAGGTAACAGGTACAGGAACTGAATAGCAGGATCTCCGAACACGCTGTAGGCTGGACAGCAAGAAGGGAACGGAGCAAGGACCTTAAGAAGCCTTTAGGGCGCCAAACCGGTCGCACGACGAGTCAGCGTGCCCCCGCGAGTGGCCGTGCGCCCGTTCGTGACCCCACGTGCACGCGTGCGCTCGTTCATGCCGACGCGAGAGCGTCCGTTCGCTTTAGCGCGCGTCAAAGGGGAACGACAGGTTCTCAACGACAGGCTTCTGCGGGTAAGTCTCCCGTGTGCGACCGGAACGCCAGGACGATCGTGACAGCTACTCAGCAGTCTGACGACAGTACCCAGATCAGCCCAAGGAGGAGGTTGGTCCCTGCTGTTGCTGCCTACTCCGAGATCTCTACTTATAGCGGTGGGGAAGGTGACGTCGATGATGATGTGTCTAGTGATGTCACGTGGTTGCCCACAAGAGAGGAAGAGGAGGAGAGTTCAGAGGGAGATATGGACCAGCAGATAGGGAGGAGAAGCAGGAATAACTTACATTGCACAGGAGGGACAAAGCAGACTGAAAATGTATCAGGAGTGAGTCATCGACCATGTACGGTCACATCTGGCGCTCCCAGGACACCGGCACATGGCTCCGCAGTGTGGGCTTTTTTTAACGTGTCCGCTGCTGACAATAGCGTTGCCATCTGCAATCTTTGCAGTCAACGCATTAGTCGCGGTAAGCCCAACACTCACCTAGGGATGACCGCCTTAAGAAGGCACATGAGCAGCCATCACTGAGCCGAGTGGGAGCAACGGAACACACAAAGCCACACTCCAGGCTCTCACCGTCCAGCCTCTACTTCTCCTTCTCCTCTCTCCTCACAATTGTCCTCCACTCCACCTTCCATTACGCCAAGCTCACGTTTTCATGCAAAAAGGCAGGCTTCCGTGGGCCTAATGTTCGAGCGTAAAAAAATGGTGATGCCGGATAACCCTCTTGCCCAATGGTTGATGGCTGGCTTGTCAGAACTCATAGCCCGCCAACTACTGCCATATAAACTGGTGGACTCGGAGGCCTTTCGCAAATTTGTGGCCATTGGAACACCACAATGGAAGGTCCCAGGAAGGAAGTATTTCTCACAGAAGGGCATCCCAGAGCTATGTGGCCATGTTCAGCGGCAAGTGAATGTATCTCTGGCACACAGTGTCGGTGCCAAGATACATCTGACCACAGACGCGTGGTCTAGCAAACACGGGCAGGGAAGGTATATCACTTTTACTGCCCACTGGGTGAACCTTCTGACGGCCGTCAAGCATGTAATCCGTGGCACCCGTGTAGATTTGGTTTTACCGCCACGGATTGCATGCAGGCCTGACTCTTCTTCTCCTCCTCCTACTCCATCCTCCTCCCTCTCCTCCTCAGCTGACTCCTCCTTTTCCGCTGCTAGCGTCTCTTCCGCTGCGCCGCCCAAGCTCCCCAGAACCTATTTGACATGCCAGGGGAGACGTTGCCATGCCGTGCTGCGTCTGTTGTGCCTGGAAGCCAAGAGCCACACTGGCCCGGCACTCCTTTCAGCTTTGCGTTCACAGGCAGATCAGTGGCTAACACCGCTCAATTTGACAGTTGGTAAAGTGGTGTGTGGCAATGGTGCCAATCTGCTTAGCGCATTGAAACAGGGTAAAATCACGCACGTGCCATGCATGGCACACGTCTTAAACTTGGTCGTGTAGCGATTCCTTGTCAAATACCCTGGGATCCAGGACATCTTGCGGCAGGCAAGGAAAATCTCGGGCCATTTCAGAAGTTCTTACACGGCCATGGTTCGCCTTACATTCAGCTGCGACACAATCTGCCGGTCAGACGTCTTATGTGCGATTGCCGACGCGATGGAACTCAACCTTCTATATGCTTGATAGGCTGCTCCAGCAGAAACATGCAGTTAACGTCTTAGGTTCTGGGGAGCTGGTCATACGCGACGCATGCAGACTTCTGCGGCCATTTGAGGAGATCACCAAACTGGTCAGTCGCAGCCATGGCGCCATCAGCGACATGGTACCTTATGCCTTCTTTATGGAGCGTGCATTGCGTCGAGTCATTGATCAAGCTGTGGAGGAGCGGGAAGATGAGGAAGTCGCAATGCTGGATGAATTCCCAGGGGGGGCTACTCTATCTGAGACAAGTCAACAACAGGAGTCTGAAGAGGAGTCAGAGGAGGATGGTGCTGGGGCGGATGAGGAGGAGCAAGAAGAGCATGCTTTAAACCTTTCTGGGATCCCTGTTGTGCGTGGATGGGGAGAGGAGAATGAAGAGGACGACATTATCCTGGATGATGAGCAGGAGCCAGGCCACCACACCGCTTCCACTTTAGTGCAAATGGGGGCCTTCATACTCCAGTGTTTTAATAGGGACCCCCGTATAAAAAGCATAAGGGTCAAGGACCAGTACTGGGTGGCAACGTACTTAGACCCCCGGTACAAACACAAAATGGCAGAAATGTTACCACCGTCACAGAGGGCTGGCAGAATGGAGCACTTCCAGGCCTTGCTTTGAGAAATGCTGCATTCTGCCTTTGCGTGCGCTGGCAGAGGAGAAATTCCCACTCCCAGAGAAGGAGTTGCGGGTACCAATCCAACAGCGCCTGCAAGAAGAGGCCGGTTTGAAGATGTGTTGGTGACTTCGGATACGAGGTCATTCTTTCAGATGACCCATCCACAGCTGACATCCTCCTGGGGCTGCTTATTATGAGGGGCTCCCACCATCCCTGTGCTATGCTGACTTCCTCCTGGGGCTGCTTATTATGAGGGGCTCCCACCATACCTGTGCTATGCTCATTATGATGGGCTCCCACCATCCCTGTGCTGTGCATATTTTGAGGTGCTCCCACCATCCTTGTGCTATGCTCATTATGAGGGGCTCCCACCATCCCTGTGCTATGCTCATTATGAGGGGTTCCCACCATCCCTGTGCTGTGCATATTTTGAGGTGCTCCCACCATCCCTGTGCTATGCTGACTTCCTCCTGGGGCTGCTTACGGTGCAGGTGTCAGTGCTGTATATCACGGTGCTGATGTCAGTACTCTCTATCACGGTGCTGCTGTCAGTGCTGTATATCACGGTGCTGGTGTTAGTGCTTTATGTCACGCTGCTGATGTCAGTGCTCTCTATCACGGTGCTGTTGTCAGATGACTCTATCACGGTGCAGGTGTCATTGCTGTATATCACGCTGCTGATGTCAGTGCTCTCTATCACGGTGCTGGTGTCAGATGACTCTATCACAGTGCAGGTGTCATTGCTGTATGTCACGCTGCTGGTGATCATCTCCTGCACCCTCTTCTTTGCCTACCCTGGTCCCTGACCTTCCCTCTCCTCCATTGCCTTCATGCGCTCCACAGTCCTGAATTGTCACAACAATTTCCCATATAAAAAAAGAATGCTTGTAGATTTCGATCCCAGATTCACCTCATACATGTGTTATGTCATTGGCCGTGTGGTGGGACTATGTTTGCACAGCTATTAATTATTTTGTGGCTGAAAATTTGACCTGTAGGTTTGCGAAGTTCGCCTCCCATTGAAGTCAATGGGGCCGGCCGCGAACGTTCCGGTTCGCAAACTATCGGCCGCGTTTGCGGTCCGCGTTCGCGAATCGTCCCGTCGGAAGTTCGTCCATCACTACTCATAACATCTCAAGAAACACCAAATCTGTTGTTATGTGTGGAAAGTAATAGCAATTTTAAGAGCTTATTTATGTATCCTAAAATTAAAGAACAATTGGGGAAAAGAGAATATATTCCCATTTAAGGATTACATATATTTTGTCATTCTAAATGTTATGTCAATAAGTATTAATTTAACTTACTGGGTCACCAAGAAGAATTCAGTCCATTTGATCTTCAGGATCTGGTTGTGTTGATGCTATGCGACTCCTTTTGTGGATGCTTGGGTGGTCTTGTTGGCCAGTTTCATCTTTTCGATTTGTAGGAGAATTTGACAATGCTTGACATTTGGAACCTTCAGTTGAGTTATCCGGAGTTGACAGGTGAAGATATTGAATCACTGTTGAGAGGTCATCCACTGTTTTACAGGTATAAGAGGTACCTTTATGAGAGAATCGGATGGCAAATGGGAAACTCCAACGATATGGAATGTGATGATGTTGGAGAATTTGTAGATGGGGTTTCATCTCTCTTCTTTTAATGAGAGTTTGTTTTGCGAGAGGTCTTGAAATATTTGATAGCGATATCCTTGGAAAGATAAAATGTCTTTACTTCAAGGAGCTTCCATTATTTGTAGTTTGGTACGAAAATAATGTAATTTCAAGACAATATCTCTGGGGAGGCCATCATCTTTTTTGGGGGCCAGGGTTCTATGAATTCTGTCCATCTCCAGCCTTTCAATAGGGACAGATGGGACAAGTTCCTGGAAGAGAGCTGTAATTGTAGAATGGAGATCTATTATTGTTTCAGGTATTCCACAAATTCTTAGGTTAGAACTCCTGGCCCTGTTTTCAAAATCTTCAGTGCAGGTAGTAAGGGATGAATTTTCCTCTCTTAGTGTTTCTATCTCCTCATTATGAGTATTAGCAATGTCATTTATTTCATCCATTCTGTGTTCTAATATAGTTGTGTGGTGTCCCACTTCACCGATTTCCAGGGTCAGTTTCTCAGTTATAGTATCTGAGGTGATTTGAAGTGCTTTTTGGAGAACCCGTTCAAATTGTAAATAATAAGGTCAGAGCCATTAGGGATATTTTGGAGAGAGATAGGAGTCATATCAAATTCAGAATCAGGTTTTAGATACTGTGAGAAACACATTCCTTGTCTGTTTCTGTGTGTGAGGTAAATTGAAAAGTTTTGTTTTTCTCACAGCATACATCATATCAATTTGTGCCCAATAGTATAAGAAACCAAGATATTACCGTGAAAGTGTGATATTTGTTTGTGAATCGGTGATACGAGGCAGTAATGTCCCAGGAGAAGCGGAGCTCTAAGAAGCCATGTCTTCTCAGTGAGCCTCGCACAGGCCCCCCCGCAATTACATTCTCATGCAATTTATGTTCTCATGCAATTTATGTTCTCATGCGATTCAAATTCTCATGCAATTTATGTTTCTCAGTCGGGGGGTGTGGCCGGATGTGTAGGGTGGAGTGAGTGTGATGAGAGGACGCCGTGTGTAACTCCCTCCAGGGCCCCCATGATGGAAGCGTGGAGCGTATAGCGTTCAATGCCACGGCCAAGTACAGCGTGAGGAGGGCCGGAGCTGAATAACATAGCTGGACGCTTAACGCTGGACGGGAGGAGGAGTGACAGCGCTACGCTATCGCGCTGCGCCGCCGGGGATCTCCGCTGACCTCCGAGTCTGCAGCCGTCGTATCCGACGTCCGAAGTGAAACGCGAGCCCACGAGTACCCCCGATCAACGCCGAACCTCTCCAATCGTGAGATACTGAGAGATACCGTGCACAAGCGTTACCGAAGGCTCCCCCGATCCCCAGTAAGCTGCGACAGGAGGAAGGAGGTAAGCGGCAGGAGTGCGGGGAGGAGGAAGCCGGCAGTCAGAGGGGGCACTACAGGCAGAGGACTGATAAGGAAAGCTGCGGTACAGCGATGCCTATGAGCCGGATGGGGTAAGAAAGACCTGTACTCTCCGGTCATCTTTTCATTTTGTCTCTCTCTTTCGATGTCTGGATGTTCGGATTCCACTGCCTCCTGTGTGTGCCTTAAGGTGAGAGACTGCTAAATTGTTAGCCTGGGCAAAGGAATACTTCCTGGCAAAAAAGAATCTGAATATGCTGTAAGCAGCGCTTAAGAAATATCTGATTATGAGAACGTGTGGATTGACTATAAAGTTGTTTATAAAACTAGCACAGTACTGTATTGACCTATTAACAGTGGGACGGTCTCTGTTTTAAAAAAGCTGACAGGCTAAACAGTTCATGAGCCAATGTGAGTAAATAAATGCATGTGGGGTTGCAGAACCAGGAAATAAGAGGTTTTTGTGTTACCTGAAATGAGCATTGGAATACGGTCATTACTGCATTAAGTGAATATTGTGTGGTGGGCGGCTGGATCAGTATCCCTTTAAAACAGGATATAACACGATATATCCAGGATTGTCCCGAAGTAGGGACGAGAAAAAGGAAAGTAAGATGCAACATTTGCGTTCTGCAAAAGAAAGGGGGGAAAAAAGCTTGCAACAGTCCGTCACAGCAGCTAAGTTAGAACAATATGCCCATAATCCGGTTCAGTCATCTCAGACCCCTCCAAAAAAAGGACAGTCAAAAGGGCAGCAAGGCGTAATGACTGAAAGGAAAAGTATGGGGCAGTCAAATATTAATATCAACACACAAGTCGGAGCAGTGGTAAAACCCTCAGTAAATAAAAATGCGGAAGCAGGGGAACAGAATATAGAAGCTACAGTAGGTGACTCCCCCCCGATAGAAAAGGAGCCAACTATAAAGGATGTGTTATTGGCCGTAAATGCATGCAACATTTCACTTAAAGAACTCTGTAATCAAATGAAGGGAGTGAAGGAAGATCTAATCGTGGTAAGGCAAGACTTACAGAAAGTGGTGGAAAGGACGACAGAACTTGAGATAAGGACTAGTCGATTAGAAGACGATACAACCTTCCTAATTAAAGAAGTAGAAAGCCTGAAGGAGCAGTTCAGTGGATATAGAACAAGAATGGACGAAATGGAAAATAGGCTCCGGAGGGACAATGTGCGAGTAGTGGGCCTTCCCGAAAAAAGCGAGGGTGTAAACCCTACGGAATTTATGGAGCATCTTTTGGTAGAACTGTTTGGAAGGGAGGTTTTTTCAACAACGTTCTCAATAGAGAGGGCGCATAGGGTACCCTTTAGAGCACCATTGGAGGGGGGCCGTCCCAGGCCATTACTATTGAAATTACTTAATTATAAAGATAAAGTGGTGTTATTACGGAAAGCAAGGGAAATGGGGAATGTACTGTATAAGGGTGTTAGAATTTCACTATATTCTGACTTTTCCCCAGAACTCCAGAGAAAAAGGGTAGAGTTCCTCCAGGTGAAACGCAGGTTACAGAAGCTCAGGGTGCCGTATGCTCTTCTTTATCCTGCAAAGCTACGGATTAATGCACTAGGGCATACCCAGGTTTTTTGTTCCCCAATGGAAGTGGAAAAATGAATAGAAGAAAATAAAGAAAAATTTTAGACGTTGGGGTTCTCGGTAGTAAGAGGGTCAGGAGGTTAGAATGAGCTGGGGGGATGAAGTATGTGTGTTTTTTTTTTCTCCCCCCTTTTTTTTTTTTTTGTGTGTTGTATGGGAGGGGGGCGGGAGGGAGGTAATACACGGCGAGTGTAACAGGTGTGGGTGGCGAATAGGTCGTGAAGAGAGTGGTATAAGGTCACTAATAGCCCCTAGGGTAACACCTAGGAAGGTGGGGGAGGGGTGGGAGGGAGGTAGAACGGGGGGGGAGGGGGGGAAAATACGGGGGAGGTTGAAGGGGAAAAAAAATATGTTTGCACTAATAAATGGGGTGCAGGAAATAACTCAAATTAAGAAAGGACACAAAATATGGGGTGGTAAAACTTGGGGTGGTAAAAAACAAGGAAAATTTATTAGGTACAAGGGGGTAAATGGTAATAAACAGTTATATAGTATAATCCACACTAAGAGACACATAATATACGAGAAGTTAATAAAAGAAGGTAGGGGGGAGTTGGGGGGCACTGGGAGACAAGTGGATCTCAATAGTATCCTCAGCAGATTGGTTATCCTGCTCTCTTCTTTACCTGCTCTATTGTTTGTCTTTATTTGCTTATGGTTATGCAGGATGGAAAAATTAAGATAGGCTCCTGGAACGTGAGGGGCCTGGGGATGCAGGTGAAACAAAAAGCTGTGTTATCTATGTTGGAGGGATATGGAGTAGAGTTGTTCTGCCTGCAGGAGACCCATTTAAATAGAGACACAATATACCGGTTGCAGTGTAGAAAATATCAATTTCAATACCACTCTGTCTATTCGACATATAGTAGAGGGGTGAGTGTCTTGGTAAAAACGGGGGTGAATTTTGTATGTAAACGGGTCAGCCTGGATGAAAAGGGCAGATATATTTTCTTACATTGCTTAATAGAAAATAGAGAATGTATGTTGGCAAATATCTACATCCCTCCACCATTTAAAATGGAAGTGCTCTTTAAATTACAGGAATTCTTAGTGGGGATAGATGGTGTTCCTATAATAATAGTAGGGGACTTCAACACGGTCTTGGATATTAAAATTGATAGATTCCCAGAAAAAATACTGGCAGAACCAGCTGGGCAGGGGAGGATGGGTCAGTACCTGGAAGAAGTAGGACTACTGGATTTATGGAGAACTGGGAACCCGGGAGCCCGGCAGTATAGTTGTCACTCGGTCACGCATGCTACACTATCCAGGATTGATATGATACTGGGGAATGACCTGGCCTTACAAATGGTGGAAAAGATTGAATACCAGCCCAGGGGGATCTCAGATCATTCCCCAGTAACAGCAGTATTAAAAATGAGAGAACGAAAGGTTCAAAGGATGTGGAAAGTGAACCCGCTCTGGTTGGAACTGATAAATAAAGAGACAGAAGAACGCCCTGAGAGAATCCAGTGGGAACTAAAAGAATTTCTAAAATATAACCGGGGCACAGTAACATCAGGGATCCTATGGGACACTCTGAAAGCTTTTGTGAGGGGTCTCCTGATCCAATCAATAGCAAAAATAAATAGAAAGTCTAGGGAGCAGGAGGTACAAATAGGGAGAGAAGTGTTAGAGGCTGAAAGAGATTTTATTAGTGACCCCATCCAGGGCAAAGAAAAAATCTGGGTAGATAAACAAGAAGAACTTAGGCTAATAACCCTGAAGAAAGCAGAGATACAACATATGTTCCAACGGCAAGCCTCCTTTGCTGAAGGGGAAAGCGTGGGAAAAATGCTAGCACAACTGGTGAAGAATAACACGGGTCCCTCCTCAATATCGGCGATTAGGATTCCTGAGGGTGAGGTTACAACGGAAACTGGGAGTATATGCCAAGTATTTGAAGGATATTATAAAAAATTATATACTGCACAGAAAGTGGGGATGGAGGAGCAAATGGAAACATTTCTAGGTCAATTAGAGGTACCATGTTTGAAACAAGAAGAAAGAGAAGAACTGGAAGCCCCAATAACTTTGAAAGAACTTCAGGAAGCAGTTGCGAGTATGCCAAATCAGAAGTCGCCAGGGCTGGATGGGCTACCGATTAAAGTTTATAAAAATTTTGGCGAGATACTGCTTCCTGAACTCCTTGAGATGTTAAGAGGAGCATGTGGGGAGGGTAAATTGCCACCATCAATGATGGAGGCGGTTATAATCCTGTTGTATAAAGAAGGAAAGGACGCCCTAGATGTTGCAGCGTATAGACCAATCTCTCTCCTGTGTACCGATACAAAGATACTGGCTAAGGTATTAGCGATTAGGCTTAATCGAGTTATAGCAAGATTAGTCCATATGGACCAAACAGGGTTCATAGCTAATAGGTCAACGAGTATAAATATTAGAAGAGCCTTTTTGAATTTGCAGATCCCAATGGATAATGATACTCCGGGTGCAGTAGTGGCATTGGATGTAAGGAAAGCATTTGATAGCGTAGAATGGGGATATATATGGAAAGTCTTGGAGAAATTTGGCCTGGGTCCTTCCTTCATAGGTTGGATTAGGATGTTATATGATAAACCTAGTGCGAGACTAAAAATTAATAATGAGTTATCCGGGAAAATAGAGCTGGGGAGAGGGACGAGGCAGGGGTGTCCATTATCGCCCCTGCTCTTTGCGTTGGCTATAGAGCCCTTGGCATGTGCAATTAGAGCAAACCGGGAGATAGTCGGTTTTGTAAGAAAAACTGTAGAGGAAAAAATCTCACTTTATGCAGATGATATCCTATTGTTTCTGGGGGATATGAGGCACTCATTACCAAGGGCAATGGGATTGGTGCAAGGGTTTGGAGGCTTCTCAGGGCTGGAGATTAATTGGGAAAAGTCGGAATGTCTCCCTCTGGACCCAATTGATCAGCAAACGGCCCTGGGAACCCCCCAAATGCCAACACTGGACAAGTTGAAATATCTGGGAGTAACCTTGACAAGGGATCCTAAGCAATTTATAAGTTATAATTTAGTCCCATTATTGGTTAAGTTTAAACAAAAAATTGCTATATGGAAGCGAATGCCTCTCTCGGTGGCTGGTAGATGTAATCTGATAAAAATGATATGGATGCCCCAACTTTTATACATATTGCATAATGCCCCAACATGGATTAATAGAAGTTGGTTTAATAAAATCGAGATGTTGTTTAGGGAGTTAATATGGAAGGGAGGACAGGCTAGATTGAGATTGCGGATGCTCCAGCTACCGGGAGAGAAAGGAGGATTCGCAGTCCCCTATTCGGAGTGCTACTTCTGGGCGTCCCAATTACAACAGCTAGGGGGGATTGATGAGATGAACGGAGGAACCCCAAATGGGAGATTAGTATTAACAGGCTCCCCACATAGCAAGCTGATTGAGACCTTGGAAGCGGACTCATTCCAGTGCAGATGTCCTACAGTAAAAATGATGTTAAAGCTATGGGATATAGTTAAAAAAAAAATGGGATATAGTAAAATAACAAAGTATACACCTCTTTGGAACAATAAGAAGCTACAGGAAATATGGCGAGTTGGAAAAATTTTAGAATGGGAAAAATGCGGTATTGTAAGGCTTAGCCATTTATATGGCGGCAGGGGTATCAAATCTTTTGATCAACTGCAAAAAGAATTTAAGATATCACAAAACTCATTCTATGCTTATATACAAGTGAGGCATGCCTTAAAGACCCAGTTTGGAAACGTATCACTAACATGGGAAGAACTGCCCTTGCTATATCCAGTAGCACAAGTAGGACCCACTAAAGGATTAATATCTAAATTCTATGCCCAGCTGAGTGAACAGACTAACTGCGAGAGGAAAGGGAGGGTCGAGAAGGGGAAATGGGAGCATGATCTAGGCAATATAACACGGGCACAGTGGAAAAATATTCTATCAGCATGCCCAAAGGTCTCGGTTTCTCCTCCCCATAGGATTTCCCATCTGATGGTAATTAACAGAGCATATTATACTCCCCAGAAATTATTTAGATTTGGTAAGAGAACAGATGACTGTTGCCCCAGGTGTGGGGGGTCAGGGAATTTAATACATATGCTCTGGAAATGTCCCAAATTATTCAGATACTGGGAAGGAGTGGTAGAGACAATAAGTAGGGCCTTTGGGACTGTGATAGAATTAAACCCCATAGTGTGTATTTTAGGATATAGAAATGAGGAAGTAGAGAGAAAGGGAGTAACAACGGTAATTCTAAGATGTCTATTCCAAGCCAGAAGAATGATTGCTAGGAGATGGCAATCAAATCTAGCCCCCACAGTAGAGGATTGGATGAGTGCTGTAAACGAATATCTATGTAAGGAGAGAGCAGTATACGCAAAACGAAATAACTTAAAAGAGTTCAATAGAAATTGGAGAGATTGGATAGAAGAGATGCACACCCCAGTTTAAATCACGATAGGAAAAGGAAGAAGAGAGGGGGAGGGGGGATGGGTATTGGGAGAGAGCAGGGTAGAGGACATTAAAGGTATGGGAAGCATTATAACATATTCACGATACATGGTATGATAAAAGCACAAATATATATAGAAGAGAGGGGGAGGGGGGATGGGTAGTGGGAGGGAGCTGGGTAGAGGACATTAAAGGTATGGGAAGCATTATAACATATTCACGACACATGGTAGGATAAAAGCACAAATATATATACTGGAGGGGAGGGGAGGGGGGGGGGTTGTATTGATAGAAAGGGTGGGAGGGAGGGGGGCGGGGTTTATCATTAGGAAAAATGTAGGAATTGCAAAAATACTCGAGGACGGATAAAGGGGATTATGGTAATGACTAGATATTGTTTTAATTTTGTCAAGTAGATGTGATGTATGGATGTATTTTCATCTCCCCCCCTTCCTAGAACTTTAAAATTCAGGCCTCTGAAAGGAAGGAATATGTATTGAAATTTTGGTAATGTTATTTTAAGATGTGGTTTGTATATTGTGAAAACTTAATAAAGATTAATATATAGAAAAGCAAAAAAAAAAATAATAATTATGTTTCTCATGCTATTTACATTTCTTTTTTTTTTTCCAAACAAATTTTATTGAAAATATAATAGTGCAAAATTACAAATATTTTTTTCCATCATACAAACATTCAAAAATCATGGAACAGTCTGTACATATCAGCGACTATACCAGTATATCAAAGATTAGGGATTGACAAAACGTCACAAGTGTAAACGGAACAGTGCGCACATGGTGTCTCGTTGCTCCATCAGGCGGAGAAGAGAATAAAACCTGAACTTTAAAGTGTCTGTTTATGAAGCTCAAAGTTGTTAAGTATTCTCCTGATCTGGCTCTTGGAACTGCTATTGAAAAGGGAGTCCCAGGTGGTAGGTATATGTTATGGTGTGTTTGCATGAGAAATCGGTAATTACTGGGTCAGATGTTACTGACTGTGCCCTCTTTTGCGAGGGCTCCAGCAGTAACCGGTATGCAGGCAGGTCCTTAATAGGTACTGAAAAAGAGAGGAAGAAGAGACGAAAAAAAAAGGGAAAAAAAAACAAAAAGGGGGGGGGGGGGTGAGGAGGGGGGGTTACACGGGGGTGGAAAAAAAGGGGGGGGGATTGAGGGGGGGAGTATGAGTTGGGTCGGGTGTAGATGTTTATCTCCTCAGTCTCCGCTGAGAGTCATGTGGGTGTGGTGTGGGAATGCGTTAGGGTGGGTCGGATTAGGTGCGGGTGGCGTTGAATGCCCGGGAGAGACGCAGCTATATCAATGACATGTGGTCTCCCAATCACTTCCCTGGTCGGGGTTGGGAGATCCATGTCCTTAGAGGTGGGGGAGGAAAAAAGAAAGAGGGGGGAAACGTTTGGGAAGACAATGTGGTGTCAATCACTTGAGATCAGCGTAAGTGTAGAAGTCAGGGAGGGGTCATCAGCGTGAGAAACCGGTTGTACGGAAGTGCGTCCAACATGCCCATGTTTTTGAGAATTTGGCTGGAGAGTCCCGGGAGATGTGGATAAGTTCCTCCATTTCAGCTATTTTGTTAATTTGCCTGAACCATTCTGGGATGGTTGGTACTTGAGGGGAGCCCCAGTGTCTCGGGAAGCACAATTTTGCCGCGTTGAGCAGGGGTAAGATTAATGTCTTGCGATAGTATGGGGCTGAGAGGGCTGAGTGGTGAAAGAGACATTGGGCTGGGGTGTGGTCCAGTGTGTAGGTGGAGATTATTTCAGTGAATTCTCGTACTTGCGTCCAAAATGGTTGGATTGACGGGCAGGACCAAAAAATGTGGAATAGCGAGCCCGGTTCTTCATTACATCTCCAAAATTTGTTGGGATATGCAGGGTTGAGTTTGTGTAAGATAGCCGGGGTTCTGTACCAGCGTACTAGGGTTTTGTAGTTATTCTCCTGAATGGATACATTCAGAGATCCTTTGTGGGCAACCGTAAAGATGCGTTCCCATTGGTCATTGGAGAATTCTGATCCCGTCTCTCTTTCCCAGTTCGTGAAGGCTCTCCTTTCTTTAGGGGAGATCTCCGTGAAAAGCATGGTGTATATGTATGAAATTAGGTGTTGTTGGGGGTCGGATTGGGAGCGCAAGTTTTCAAAAGGAGTGAGTGGTCGTGTGATAGAAGAGTCACGATTAATCATCTTTAAAAAGCGGCGGATTTGAAAGTAGATCCAGATAGGGATAGGGATGTTTGTGAGGGTGGGCGTTAGTGCCAGGCGATCGAGGAGAGAACTGTCCCTGAAAAATTGGTGTGCCAATAAGTCTGAATGTAGCCCTTGGTGCGATAAGAATTGAGCAGACATTCCAGGGGGGAAGGCGGGGTTATGTTTGATAGGAGTTAGGGGACCCGGAACGGATGAGACATGTGTCTTTTGACAGGTTTCTCTGAAACAATGGAGTGTCGGAGCAATAAGGGGGTGCTGTCTAATCACGGTAGGGACGTGTTGTGGCGACAACCAGGGTGTCGCTCGAAACGGCAATGCCGACATTGAGTTTTCTAGTCTAACCCAATCTTTGCGTTGACCGTGTAATGTCCAGTCAACAATTCTGGTGAGTTGACAGGCCCAGTTATATTTTTGAAGGTCTGGTAGGCCAATGCCCCCTTTTGTCTTCGGTCGTGTTAGTAGATCATATGCGATTCTTGGGCGTTTCAGTTTCCATAAGAAACTTGTACATAACCTCCTATAGGACAGGAAGAAGGACGTGGGTAGTTTAATGGGAACAGTCTGTAAGAGGTATAGGATGCGCGGTAGGATATTCATCTTGATAATGGCTGCTCGGCCAAACCATGAGAATTGTGGTTTATTCCAGTTTCTAAGGTCGTCGAATATGGTCTTAAGGATGGGGAGATCGTTTTTGGCAAAGAGATCAGAAAGGTTCGCCGTGAGGTAGATCCCTAGATATTTGATGGCATCGTGCTTCTACAGGAAAGGAAAGTTTTCCTCGCACTGTGTGACCGTTTCCCGTGGAATGGTGACATTTGGGGCATGGGATTTGGTAAAATTGATCTTAAAATTAGAGAGGTGCTGAAAATGTTTGAACTCATTTAACAAATTTGGTATGGAGATATGTGGCTCGCTGAGGGAAAGTAAAATATCATCAGCAAAGGCTGCTAGTTTATATGTGTGGTCTCCTATCGGAATGCCTTTAATGCTGTCATTGGATCTAATGCAGTTTAAGAACGGCTCCAGTGTTAGTACAAAGAGAATGGGGGAGAGAGGACATCCTTGCCTTGTTCCATTGGCTATGGAGAAGGCGTTCGACAGATGGCCATTTATGCGGACTCTCGCAGACGGAGACGTGTACAGGGACATGATGGAGTTGAACATATGGTTTTGCGGGGGCGTAACCGGATGTGAGCGGCGGCGGACGGTTTTAGAAAGAGCTCCATACATCCTGAGTCCAATCCGTCTCCATCCTTACTTCATCTGACCTGCTGGGAGCCTGAAACTGTGGCTGCATGTTCCCTGGGATGCCCTGAGGCGATCAGTGCCATTATTTTGTATTTTCTCCCCTTCAGTCGGCCGAGGAAAGGTCACCGCCGGGAGCTCGCGGCCGCCATCTTGCCGCTCCGGAGCTCCGGTAATCCGCTGGAATTGGGCCGCATCGGGAGGTAGGGGACCCCCATCCACCCTCCCAATCTACTGGGCTCTCCCCCCTGTGTGCTCCGGTGGCTTGTTTGGGCCTGAGAAGTGAACGGGGAGGCCGCGGACCGCTCCGGCCTAGTTCGGCCTAGTGAGGCCTGTGAATCCCCGGTCTTTCCTACGGCGGCCGGCCGCGGAAGGCCATCGCGACCGAACAGCTTTCTGCCTGGGGGTCTGAGTGCCTTTTCGCCTGCCTAATTATTGCATGCTGAAGTGGCCAGGGCTGATACTGCAGTGTGTGTCTGGGGGGGCCTCATACCTGGATGACTCCTTGACTACCCTCACTGTTCCTTTGTGCTTAGCCCTGCTCTTTATCACAGCCTGGACTCAGCTGCCACAGTATATGCACCCCGGCCTTTCCTGATTTTCCTAGCTGTCTGACTCCCACCCTGCTGCTGCAACTGCTGGTTGAGGATTGCTGTGGATGGACACTGCCTTTATTACCACCCGGCCTGCCTTACCTGCTTGAAACCACATAATCTAGGAGGGAACTGACCTCACACTCCGGTATAGCGGTAACTGCTTGCATTGCTCCTCTCCCCCTCCTCCATGCCGGCAAAGAACAAAACCGCTACCCCGCACTCCAGCAAGAAGCAACCGCCGGCGCAAGCTGAACGCCCTGCCACCGTCTCAACTGACAGGCTCCACAATTTGCTAGCTGACCTGAATATGGAGACGAGACAGGGAGGCCCTTCTGCCCCGGAGGTCCCAACCTCTGGAGACACGGCGGTGATCCTACTTGCCATTGAAAACAGTAGATCCTCACTGCTGACTCGTATTGACAAGCTCACGGAGGAATGTAACTGCATACGGGCTGACCTGGACAAGTTTAGAGGCCGCCTCACAGAGTCTGAATCCCGCATATCAGCCGCGGAGGACCTGACCGCTAATCATGACCACCGCATTGAGGCGTTGGAGGGCACGGTTAAAATGCTGGTAGCTAAATCCGATGATGCCGAGAACCACCTACGGAGGAATAATGTGAGAGTGCTTGGATTGCCGGAGGGATCCGAGGGAGATCGTCCTGCAGAATTTGCTGAAGCCTTCTTTAAAGGCATCCTGGACCTGACTCCTGTATCGCCGATCTACGTGGTGGAACGGGCACATAGAGTACCGACTGGCCGTCGTCCACCTGGGGCGCCACCTAGACCGTTCCTGGTACGGTTCCTTAACTATCGGAATTGGGACCGCATCCTAAGTGAAGCCAGGAAACATCCAAACCTTAAGTATGAAAACGCCGAAATACATCTATATCCCGGCAGATCTGCAGAAGAAGAGGAAAACCTTCCAGGACATCCGTCGACGCCTCAGAGAAAAGGGCCTACCTTACAGTATGCTATATCCGAGCCGGCTACGCGTGGTGCATGCGGGCTCTGCAAAGTTTTTTGACTCCCTGGAGGAGGCGGACTCCTGGTTCTCTGCCCTGCGATAGAGTGTCCTTGTTTTCAGTGATTCTGGTGTTGGGCTGGTGATTTTTATTTTTATTTTTTTCTGCCCTATGAAGGCCTTACTCCTCTACAATATTACCACATGTGCTCCTGTTCCGTTCTCTTGATGTTTTTGCATCCTGAAATAAACAGAGCAACGACAATTGGAAGACGGTTGCATTCGGGGACGCTGTCTCCTCCCCCCTCTCTTTTTTTGATTGTCTTTTGTTCCCTTTTTCTTTTGCTCGAGTCTGTCTCCAAATCAAGTACTGTCATCGCATCACCTAAGAGTGGGGGACATAGAACTATCTAGTCCTCCTCGCCCAGCGATTGGTTTTTGGTAACGGACTGTTCCAGTTTTTTGTTTGGGGATGAAGCACACCTACCTCAATGGTTCTGGCGGGTTGGCAGGGGTTGTTTGCTTGCTGCTGAATTACTATACTTTAATGCTGCCTATTTACTTAAGAGTATGCACTGTTTGTTGTGGGTGGGTGTTGGTGGTACCATATTGCTATGGCTGTGGCGGGTCGGAGGGTGGGGGGACAGGGCGATTGGCTCTCCCCCCTTCGTCTGATGGGATACTTTATTATTTATGTATATCCTAGATGGAGCTTAAATTGATGTCATGGAACGTGCGTGGCCTAAATAGCCGCTTCAAGAGAGCACTTATGTTCAAGTATTTACAAACGCACAAACCACATATTCTTTTTCTGCAAGAAACCCATCTCACGGGCAGCCGGCATTTGGCCCTCCGCAGGAGGTGGGTAAGACAGTCCTTCCATGCCACATATTCTAGTTATGCTAGAGGAGTGTCCATTCTCCTAAACAGATCCCTCAATTGTCAGGTTGAACATGTTATCTCGGACCCGGGGGGGGGCGGTTTGTCATATTGCTGCTGTCTATAGAAGCCCAGTTGTTTGCGGTTGTGAATGTATATGTCCCACCCCCTTTTTCAACATCTGTGCTTCACGCAGTGTATGACAGGCTGGCTCCTCACGTGGTCACGAGACTTATCATAGCAGGATATTTTAATGGCATTCTGGACCGGACTTTGGATACTTCCAATCCGACCAGGCTTCCGGATACGGATTTGGAGCAATGGGCCACGGCCCTGCAGCTCACGGAGGTCTGGAGGTGGAAGAATCCACAGGAGAGGCGCTTCTCCCACCTGTCTGCGGTCCACCGCTCAGGCTCCAGAATAGACCTGGCCTTTTGCTCCCCGGCTATGCTCCCATTGGTGACCTCGGCAACATACTTGTCTGCGGGAATTTCGGATCATTCCCCCCTGGAGGTCATTCTGCAGCTTGGGGGGAGGGTGGGCAGGGATGGCTGGAGATTAGCGACTCGCTGGCTGCGGGATGAGAGGGTGGAGGAGAATATGCGAGGGAAGATTGCTCAATATTGGGACTGTAATGATAATGTGTCCACCCCACAGATCACCTGGGATGCCTTCAAGGCAACTGTAAGAGGCGATTATATTTCGCCAATAAAGGCTGCCAGGGTGGACTGTGCCTCGGAGACCAAGGACCTGGAATCCAATGTATGTGTGGCAGAGGGGGAGTTTGCATCGGATCCTTCTCCTGGGGCATATTCCTCCCTGGCACGGGCTCGGAGCGAGCTGTCTTTACATTTTTCTAATGAGACGACCTCCTCTGAGTGGTTTCTCAGAGCCAGGGTTTTTGAGTC
Source organism: Lithobates pipiens (assembly GCF_037356315.1). NCBI lineage: Eukaryota > Metazoa > Chordata > Amphibia > Anura > Ranidae > Lithobates > Lithobates pipiens. The sequence goes on from NW_027507787.1 coordinate 117,525,929, forward strand.
GGGGGACAAGAATGGGAGGCTGTTGGCCGGTCTGGTGGCTGACCCCAAATTTCAAACGGTTGTGCCCATGATACATACTGAGACAGGGGGGGGTGACTTCTAACCCAGCTGACATTCTTAATGAATTTCAAATGTATTACTTCTCACTATATAGATCCACTATTGAGCAGTTGTCCCCTGAGCACCTCTCATTTCTTCAGGGCCTGTCTCTGACGGGTTTGACGGGGGAGGACGTGGCCCTACTGGAAGCGGACATTTCAATAACTGAAATAGAAGCAGCAATCCGCTCCCTACCGCCTAATAAGACGCCGGGTCCGGATGGGCTTCCAGGTGACTGGTACAAAATGTACATGGCTGATCTAGTCCCGCGGCTCCATAAGTTATATGCCCTTAGTTTAGAGACGGGTTCTCTGCCTGACTCGATGACACAGGCCCACATAGTTCTGGTACATAAGCCGGGGAAGGATCCCTCCTATTGTTCGGCATACCGTCCTATATCCCTTCTCAACTATGATTTAAAGATACTGACGAAAGTGTTGGCCACCAGGCTGATGGGAATCCTCCCGTTTTTGGTAAACATAGATCAGACTGGTTTTATGCCAGGGAAGTCAACGGATGTCAATATCCGTAGAGTCTTCACTCATCTGCAAATCCCTTCCATGGACCAGGACACCAGAGTTTTAGTGGCCTTGGACCTGGAAAAGGCATTTGACTTAGACATGTGCAAAAGGAAAAAATTTGTTTAGTTTCGTTTCGTTTTAATTAGTTAATTCATTAATTTCGTTTATTTATATTCGTTAACTTCCTTAAATTCGTTTTCGGATTTCGTTTAGTTTTCTACCGAATTCGAAAAATCGGCCACATTCGAAAATATTTCAACGAAATTCGAAAATATTTCTACCGGATTCGAAATGATTTCAACATGATTCGACATTATTTCAACCACATTCTAAAATATTTTGTGACCCGAATTTAGGGCCATGTATCTCGGGGTCACTTGGTGCTAGAAACTCCAAATTTGGATATGTTGTAGTGCTAGTACTATTATGTTTGTATACCAAATTTGGGGTTTCTAGCTATAAGTGACCCCGAGATATGTGGCCCTAAAATCGGGTCGCAAAATGTTATTAGTTAATAGAGCAGAGAATTACATTTTGCGACCCGATTTTGGGGCCACATATCTCGGGGTCACTTACAGCTAGAAAACCCCAAATTTGGTATGCAAACACAATAATACTAGCAATACAACATATCCAAATTTGAAGTGTCTAGCACCAAGTGACCCCGAGATACATGGCCCTAAAGTCGGGTCACAAAATATTTTCGAATGCGGTTGAAATAATGTCGAATCATGTTGAAATCATTTCGAATGCAGTTGAAATAATGTCGAATCATGTTGAAAAAATTTCGAATGCATTCGAAATTATTTCAACATGATTCAACATTATTTCAACCGCATTCGAAAATATTTTGTGACCCGACTTTAGGGCCATGTATCTCGGGGTCACTTGGTGCTAGACACTTCAAATTTGGATATGTTGTAGTGCTAGTACCATTGTGTTTGCATACCAAATTTAGGGTTTCTATCTATAAGTGACCCCGAGATATGTGGCCCCAAAATCGGGTCGCAAAATGTCATTCTCTGCTCTATTAACTAATAACATTTTGCGACCCAATTTTGGGGCCACATATCTCGGGGTCACTTATAGCTAGAAACCCCAAATTTGGTATGCAAACACAATAATACTAGCAATACAACATATCCAAATTTGTGTCTAGCACCAAGTGACCCCGAGATACATGGCCTTAAAGTCGGGTCACAAAATATTTTCGAATGCGGTTGAAATAATGTCCAATCATGTTGAAATCATTTCGAATGCAGTTGAAATAATGTCGAATCATGTTGAAATAATTTCAAATGCGGTTGAAATAATTTCGAATCATGTCGAATTCATTCGTTATATTTCTTTCGTATTCGTTGTAATTTGTTTGTTTTTTTTATTCGGATGCATCCGAATGTCTGAAAGATGCAAAATTCGGCCGAATTTTGATTCGTTACGAAACGAATTGCACAAGCCTAATTTGACTCAGTGTCCTGGACCTACATGGAGGAGGTACTTAGGTTGTATGGCTTTGGCCCCATCTATAGGAAGTGGATTCAGCTGTTGTATCAGAAACCAACTGCACAAATTAAGCTGGGAGGGGTGCTGTCCTCCTCATTCCCGGTGGAGAGGGGCATCCGACAAGGATGTCCTCTATCCCCGGCCCTTTTTTCCTTAATGGTGGAGTCCTTGGCGGTTGCACTGCGATCCTCGGATGCCGTTCGGGGTGCGGGTGGGATCCTTGGAGGAAAAGGTTGCACTGTATGCTGACAATATTATTCTTTTCCTCCGGGATCCCGGCCCGTCCCTCCGGGCGGCGTTAGAGCTTCTGTCACGATTCGCGACCGTGTCGGGCCTAAAGGTAAACTGGGATAAGTCCCAGATTCTGCCAGTGCACCCGGGTGCTGGAAGGCTGGCTGACTCCTCACTTCCGCTGCAGTGGGCGGAACAAATTAAGTATCTGGGTATCATCATTTCTCCCAGGGTACAGGACTTTTGTAAACTTAATCTTCTTCCCATCCTACAAACTACACAGAATAGGCTTAAAGTGTGGGCCAGCCTTCCCCTTACGCTGATAGGTCGAATTAATTTAATTAAAATGAAATTGCTTCCCCCTCTCCTCTACGTAATGCGCCATTCTCCAACGTGGATACCCAAAATTCTTTTTCAGAGACTAAACTCTCACATATCCAGTTTTTTGTGGGGCACCACGCCTCCCCGATTCCGCTTATCCGTACTACAGAGACCTTGGACGCAGGGGGGTCTGGCGTGCCCTAATTTTTTTCTCTATTTCATAGCGGCGATGCTCACGCACGTCCACGGCTGGCTTACCTCGGATGACACCAATGCAGCAGTTGCCTTGGAGGCCTCCATTGTGGGATCATTTGAAGCACTGCGGAACGTTTTATTTCGGGGCCCTAGAGCTCTGCATCCTCTCACCGCCTCGATGAGGACGGTGCTGAGGGCGTGGTCTGGGGTGGTTGGCCACCGGCTGGCTGGGCCCCGGGTGCTTTCTCCTAATACTCCATTGTGGCTAAATCCCTCCCTACCTGAATTCTACTCTATTCCGGATCTGATTGTGTGGGCGTCAAGGGGCGTTCGGTGTCTACACCACATCTGCGAGAATGGTGCATTACTGACATTTGACCAGCTTAAATCTAGGTTTAACTTGCCCAATGTGTACTTCTTTTGGTTCCTGCAGCTTCGCCATGCATATGGGGCTCAGTTTGGTAGTTCGCCCCTAACCTTGTATCAATCTAATATGGAGTCGCTTCTGCGACAGGAGACGCTGCTTAAACCATTATCCTCGATTTACAAGGCTTTGCAACCCTCGGTTCATAGCGGATTAGAAAAACTCTGGGAATTTTGGGTAGCGGAGCTGCCGGGACTAGATGGAAAGGACTGGGAGGACATTTGGGACGCCCCCTTTAGACATTTAATCTCCTCCAGAGATCGGCTGATTCAATTTAAAATACTGCATACGTTTTATTACACCCCATATAGACTTCATAGGATTTACCCTGACTCTTCACCACAGTGCTGGCTCTGTGGAGCGGATTCGGCGGGGTACATTCATATGATTTGGGCTTGCCCCATGGTGCAACATTACTGGACACTAGTATATAAAGGGAAAAACTAGTGCGCTCCACCTAAAATGTCCTACAGGAAAGAAATGATGTATCTAGGAAGCAGCCAGCATAGAAAAGTGTTCTCTGCACCAAAAATTAAATATATAGATTAATAAAAATGCGGCGCTACCAAAAAAGTGCTAAAACCAATCAGTGAATAATAATCTCAAAATAAATGTAAATCAAATGATGTCCACTAAGTATAACATGAATACAATAGGAAATAAATCAATTTCAATAATCCAAAAAATATACGTGTATACAATAAATGTGCAATAATTAGTGAATAGAAGTCCGTGAAGAAATATTCAAACACCTAAACGATCCGCATAAACAATCCAAATGCAAACAAACATTGTAAAAATTACATATATAAAAATATATATAAAAAATCAATAGTGGAATTTCGTGAAAAAATATAAATATAATGATTATTTAAACAATCAATATACACACGTGATAGTCCGTAATTAAAGTGCACTAATGACTGATGCCATTGCAAAATTTATAGATAAAGTTCATGCAAAAAATGTGAAAAGGCGATTCCCACAAGTGACAAATCACTGCAAACTTCAGTGCTTAATAGACATGTGCAGAGTAAAATATTTCGTTTCGGAATTTCGTTTTCGTCTGAAAACTTAATTTATTTAGTTACTCCCGAAATTCGTTTTTATTTATTTCGTTTTTCGTTCAAAAATTGCATTCGTCCGAAAATCCACATGAATTACGGTCGAATCTGTCTTGGAAGGCTTATGGTGTCTGTCGAATGTATAAAGAAGATTCGACGGAGCTAACTATATAGCATACTTTAGAACCCTATTAAAGTCTATGGGACTCCAACGTTCAAAATCTAAAGTGCTAATTTTAAAGGCTAATTTGCAAGTTACTGTCCTAAAAAGTGTTTGGGGACCCGGGTCCTGCCCCAGGGGACATGTATCAATGCAAAAAAAAGTTTTAAAAACGGCCGTTTTTTCGGGAGCAGTGATTTTAATAATGATTAAAGTGAAACAATAAAAGTGTAATATTCCTTTAAATTTCGTAGGGGGGGGGTTGTCTATAGTATGCCTGTGAAGGGGCGCATGTTTCCCGTGCTTAGAATTGTCCCTGCACAAAGTGTCATTTATGCAGGAAAAAAAGTCCTTTAAAATCACTCGCAGCTATAATGAATTGTCGGCTCCCGTAATACAGAGAACACTCATTGAAAGTCATTGATAAAAAAATAAATAAATAAATAAATAAATAAAAAAAAAAGCGTGGGGGTCCCCCAAATTCAATTACCAGGCCCTTCAGGTCTGGTATGGATATTAAGGAGAACCCTGCCTCAAATTTAAGAAAAAAATTGACGTGGGGTTCCCCCTAAATATCCATAACCAGACCCTTCAGGTCTGGTATGGATATTAAGGGGAACCCCGCGTCAAATTAAAAAAAAAATTGACGTGGGGTTCCCCCTAAAAATCCATACCAGACCCTTTATCCGAGCACGCAACCTGGCAGGCCGCAGGAAAAGAGGGGGGGGCGAGAGAGCGGCCCCCCCTCCCTCCTGAACCGTACCAGGCCACATGCCCTCAACATTGGGAGGATGCTTTGGGGGTCCGGGACCCCTCAAAGCACCTTGTCCCCATGTTGATGAGGACAAGGGCCTCATCCCCACAACCCTGGCCGGTGGTTGTGGAGGTCTGCGGGCGGGGGGCTTATCAGAATCTGGAAGCCCCCTTTAACAAGGGGACCCCCAGATCCCGGCCCCCCCCCTGTTTGAAATGGCAAGGGGGTACAAAAGTACCCCTACCATTTCACAAAGAAAGTGTAAAAAATGTTTAAATAAAACAAACACACTTTTAAAAAATTCCTTTATTAAAAATAAAAAAAAGATTCCAGCGGCGGTAATCCACTCTTGCTATCCAGCGACGGACGGTCAGCTCTCCATCGATGTCTAATGTCATCCAGCGCAGCGCAGCATCCTTCTTCTGTCTCCTCCACGGAGACACTGGAGGCATTCCGGCGCTGACGTTTCTTATATACGGAGGGCGGGGCCACCCGTCACCTGACCCCGCCCCCCTCTGACGCAAGGGGAAACCCGGGGTTCCCCGTGACGTATGGGTGACCCCGCCCCCCTCTGATGTAACAGAAACCTGCCTGTGTTACATCAGAGGGGTGCGGGTCACCCCTACGTCACAGGGAACCCCGGGTTTCCCCTTGCGTCAGAGGGGGGCGGGGTCAGGTGACGGGTGGCCCCGCCCACCCTATATAAGAAACGTCAAGCCGCCGGAATGTCTGTAGTGTCTCCTCCACGGAGACAGAAGAAGGATGCTGCGCTGCGCTGGATGACATTAGACATCGATGGAGAGCTGACCGTCCGTCGCTGGATAGCAAGAGTGGATTACCGCCGCTGGAATCTTTTTTTTATTTTTAATAAAGGAATTTTTCAAAAGTGTGTTTGTTTTATTTAACCATTTTTTACACTTTCTTTGTGAAATGGTAGGGGTACTTTTGTACCCCCTTACCATTTCAAACAGGGGGGGGGCGGGATCTGGGGGTCCCCTTGTTAAAGGGGGCTTCCAGATTCTGATAAGCCCCCCGCCCGCAGACCTCCACAACCACCGGCCAGGGTTGTGGGGATGAGGCCCTTGTCCTCATCAACATGGGGACAAGGTGCTTTGAGGGGTCACGGACCCCCAAAGCATCCTCCCAATGTTGAGGGCATGTGGCCTGGTACGGTTCAGGAGGGAGGGGGGGCCGCTCTCTCGTCCCCCCCTCTTTTCCTGCGGCCTGCCAGGTTGCGTGCTCAGATAAAGGGTCTGGTATGGATTTTTAGGGGGAACCCCATGTCAAATTTTTTTTAAATTTGATGCGGGGTTCCCCTTAATATCCATACCAGACCTGAAGGGCCTGGAAATTGAATTTGGGGGACCCCCACGCTTTTTTTTTTATTTATTTATTTATTTTTTTATCAATGACTTTCAATGAGTGTTCTCTGTATTACGGGAGCCGACAATTCATAATAGCTGCGAGTGATTTTAAAGGACTTTTTTTCCTGCATAAATGACACTTTGTGCAGGGACAATTCTAAGCACGGGAAACATGCGCCCCTTCACAGGCATACTATAGACAACCCCCCCCTACGAAATTTAAAGGAATATTACACTTTTATTGTTTCACTTTAATCATTATTAAAATCACTGCTCCCGAAAAAACGGCCGTTTTTAAAACTTTTTTTTGCATTGATACATGTCCCCTGGGGCAGGACCCGGGTCCCCAAACACTTTTTAGGACAGTAACTTGCAGAATCTTTTCTCTCTGTCAAATCTTTTTTCTCTGTCGAATATTTTCTCTATATAATCTTGGACTAATAGAGGTAAGGTTAGGCACATTCGACCACAGGTTCTATAGACACAGATTGTTGTCAGAGTCATGTCGAATCTCCTATTCTATATCGAACTGTTGTAACAATGAAAACGAAAATAAAGCATTTATTTATGTCGGATCTTTCGTTTTTCGGATTTTGTGCTTTCGTTATCGTTTGTCAAAACGAAAACGAAAATAGCTGAAATTCGGACGAAAATGCATTCGGACGAAAACGAATGCACATGTCTAGTGCTTAATGGGTGCACCACCTATTTCCCCCAGCCTCTCACCTCCAATATCTGGTATACAGGCACTGTGTAAAGGGATAACTGCTGGCTTCTATTTCGTTCACACTGCTCCACCGCTGATTAAATTTCACTGTGAGGATATATATTATATGCCCTCCCAATAGCTCCAGGATATCCAGGCCATAAAGAGTGGAAAAACACAGAGGGCTCTCATGTGTAGTAACTTCGCTATTTATTGTAATCAACAGTAAAATCCACACTTACATTTAAAATTACAGCAGAGTGTACAGCAGACGCGAACTTCCGGTTTCGGCCGTAAACCAGAAGTAATGGGTCCGACACCGAATTCCTTCCCTCTTTACTGGACACTAGTGCTCTCTTTTATTACTGAGCTGACAATGATCCCTATACCTCAGACGATGGAGATATGTCTGCTTGGGTTGGTGGACATTTTGGTTCCCTCGCGGGCAGTCCGCACATTACTGGGGCTGCTGCTCTTCTATGCAAGGAAACTTGTTGTGCTCCGGTGGAGGGCCCCCATAACAGCCCTCACCCTGAGTGCATGGAAGTCATTGGTTAACCTGGCAGTACCATTGTACAAGGAAGCATATTTCATCCGGGGATGCCCTCAGAAGTTCCAGAAGGTTTGGAATATTTGGTTGGAGTCTGAGACAACGGTTGTGGAGCAAGACGACCCTGTTAGATTGTCAACCCAATCTATTTAGTAGACAACTCCTTTGGTGAGCTTTATCTGGGGTAGGGTTTGTACCGCCCAGGTGTCCAGTTGACGCCCACTTATAGACCTTTGTTTGTAGACTACCTGTAATGCATCACTGAACTTAAGTTGATTACTAAAACTTACATTACTCCTGTCACTTTTAGCAGCAAGCTACGGGGTTTGGTTGTTGTATGTTCTTTGGGTTAGGCTGATTGTTTTTTTTGGTGTTGTGCCTTACCTGTTGTGTTGTATTGTTTGAGCCGGGGAATGCCCCAAGGCTCTGTTCTGTAACCTTCTCTTTTAAAACAAATAAAAAGAATAAAAAAAAAAAAAAAAAAAAAGAACATATGGTTTTGCAGACCTATGTGTTTCAGTACTGCTCCCATGTAGTCCCATGCCAGTCTGTCGAACGCCTTCTCTGCATCCATCGACAGGAAGAAGCCTTTGTGTTTATTAGTTGTCATCCAGTGGTGGAGGTTTATGGCTTTGATCGTACTATCTCTTGCCTCTCTCCCCGCAACAAAGCCAACTTGATCGTTTTTTATTAAAGAGGGTAAAAGGGGAAGCAAACGGTTGGCAAGGATTTTGGCAAACAGTTTTATATCGACATTTAGTAAAGAAATCGGCCTGTAATTAGTAACTGATGTGGTGTCCTTCCCTTCTTTCGGGATAACTGTGATGTAGGCTTCTAATAGCCTATGAAAGGGGCTCGCCGAGGAAGATAAGGAGTTAAAGGCTTTGAGGAAGGGCTCAGTAATGTCTTCTGTAAACGTTTTGAAGTAGGCAGCTGTAAAGCTGTCTGGGCCAGGGCTCTTCCCTGTTTTCATCTGTTTGATCGCACTTTTTAGTTTGTCTGCTGATATGGGATTTTCTAGTTTACGAGCCTCTTCCCTGTCAATGGGCTTAGGGAAATGTCCTTTCAAAAATTCCTTGATAAGGGAGCGTCTCATGTTTATTGCGTTGGGATCATCTGGGTGCGTGTTGAGATTGTACAGGTTGGAATAGTATGTTACAAATTGTGAGGCTATGTCAGGGGCCGAGACTTTAGATCTGCCTTGGGAGTCTTTAATGCTGTGGATGGTGGTGCGAGCTCTGTTATTTTGGATGGCTCTAGCTAGGTACTTACTGCTTTTGTTACCAAATTCATAGAATCATTTCTGTTGTAGCACAAATTTACGTTTTGTTTTTAGGGCTAATTCTGTGAGTAGAAGGTCCCTAGTTTGGATGAGGTCCTGGTATGTCTGTTGGGCTTGAGTTTGTTTATGAGCTAGCTCTAGATTTTTGATCTTCTGGATCAGAGTTGCGATTTTAGCTTGATGGGCTTTCTTATGCACGGTCTTCAGGGCAATGAATCTCCCTCTTAGGACGCATTTGTGGGCCTCCCATTGTGTCAACGGGGGTGTTTCCCCATTATCGTTATCTAGAAAGAAGTCATGAATAGCTTGTTTAATGTTGAGGGTATCTTCTTTTGAGGTTAGAAGAGTAGAATCTAGGCGCCATGTCTTTGATATGTTCCGGTGATCAGGGAGGGTCAATGTCATTGTGATTGGGTGGTGGTCGGATAGGAGCATTGGTTCTATCGTCGCATGAGAAAGGAGGGGGAGGTCTGTCTGGGAAAGAAAGATGTAATCTATTCTGGAGTATTTGTTGTAAGGGGATGAAAAGAATGTGTAGTCCTTTTCATTTGGGTGTAGAGTACGCCATGAGTCGTGAAGGAGCAGATCTTGGAGTTGTAATTTTATTTGTCGTAAGGTTTTGTAAGGTAGGACAGTGGTCCCTGATGAGGTGTCCAAAAGTGGGTGTAGGGCAACATTAAAGTCCCCCCCCCCGAGTATGGTTATCCCCGTGGAGAAGCCTGTCAGGAGTTGGGAAATCTGTCTAAAGAAGCTAAGTTGTGCAGAGTTCGGGCTGTAGATATTAGCTAAAGTTACCGGTCGGCCTTGGATCTGGCCTTTCAGAAAGAGGTATCTGCCTTTCTTGTCAATAAGCGAGTCTGTGAGTTCCCATTGTAAGTATTTGGAGATCAGAATCGATACTCCTTTCGTTTTGGCGAGCGGGTTGGAGGAGTGGTAGGAATATGGGAACCAATAATTTGTGAGTTTAGGTATTTTGTCTGAACGGAAGTGGGTTTCCTGAAGGAAAACTATGTTGCTTCTTAATTTTTGCATCTGAGAGAGGACTTGACTGCGTTTCTCCGGGACATTAAGGCCTTTCGCATTTAGGGATGTCACTTTTAACGTGGTGGGAACAATGGTATTGTTAGAGTTGGACATAGTGTTTCGGGGATGTGGCTCCATCTAAGTAAGAAGGTTTGGAGTCTTGTCTTGGAGCGCAGCTATATGTGGCCAGTAGCACCGTGTGGGGGTTTAAATGGGCTGTGGGGAGACGGTTAAGTATTGGGGAGACTGAGGAGATAAAGGGGAAAGGTTGGGGGAGGGAGTTCAGGAGGGGAGGTGTGTGGAGTGTGCTTGAGGGAGGAGTGGGGGGGAGGAGGTAGGGGGGAAGGAAGGAGGGGGTGGGGGGAGGGAGAGGGAGAGAAAAGGGGAGAGGGGAAGAGGAGACAAGAGGGGTGGTGTTCCGGAGGGAAGAGAGAGTCTAAGGACCTCCCTTACACGGAATTATTCAGTCCGGTGAGAGTCAACGGGAAACTTGTGTTCCCGTTGTGTGGGGAAATGGAAGGTGGCGGACTCTAAGGGTGGGATGGAATGTAGAGTCATCCAGTCTTCAGAGGTATGTGAGTATCCAAGATAAGTAAGAGAGCCAATGAGGTATATATTGGCGAGTAGGGACTATGGGTCAACCGAGGGGGGTTCGGTAGTGTGCAGGTGCGAGGTTGCCATATCGAACATTAGACAATTGTTTGTGGGGGTTCGGAACGGGTTAACAGGGTGGGGGATAGTTTATTATATTCATAAAGGGCATGTCTATCACTGAGCAGGAGAAGTCTCGTCTATAGGAAATACAGTTTTTTATTAGGTAAGAGGTTGCCAGACGCCTTGCATATCCTGCAGTAACCTGTGGGCTCGTCTAAAGTGGATCTCCGGCGTGTGGGACCAACCTCCAGGAGGATCGATTAGAAATTCCCCTGCGGGGTGAGGTAGCCGGCAATCCAGCCTAGGTGAGAGGGAGGGAACAGTCCGACACGACTGGTGATCAGAGCGGTGCAACCGAATATCTGTTTATATAAACAAGTTTTAACAATAGAACATTGGAGTGTCAACATAAAAAGAAACAAAACCTTGTAACACAATATAGAGGAACAAGAACAACCATTTATAAGGAGGTCACATGTCATACAAATAGAATGAATAGAAGCAACTGGATAAGTTGGGCTCTATCTGCATTCCCATACAAAGGGAAGATGTGGTAAACGCTAGCATGAGTCCGTGAATGGCAACAGTGGATACTGTGCAGTAGTGTCTCTATTAATGCTCCCTCGAATCTCCAGGGGAGAATTCCTCCTACCTACACGAGTCCTCAGGGTTAGGAAAAAAACGAGTGAATCCACTCAGATCCCGACTATGTGTAGACAAGTGACCCCTACCTTTCGCTTTTCATTTCATTATTTTATTTATTTATTTATTTTTATTTATTTTTATTTATTTTTATTTATTTATTTATTTATTTTCCCCTTTTCTTTTATATGAATCATGTGGAGCCAAGAACTGGTAATCCAGTGGTTAAACCACTTGCGGCCCGCTCACAGTTGGCTGGTTACGGGATAGGATGTTTGGGTGCCTGTGTCTACACATATGACCCCTCCATGAGAATAATAGGACATTTGGGTATGGACAATGTGGGAGGGGGTGGAGATAAGGATTCCCTATAAGTTCTGAGTGGAATCACCCAACCTGCAACAAAAACATTTATAGCATGTATACATCTAACAACCAGTCTAATGGCAGAGGTTTTTACATTAGTGCGGAGAGACCTTTTGTTGGTTTACCCCTAAATAGGAGTTTCTTACGGACAGTCCCTGTCGATCAAGGGTGCTGGGTGGAGGAAAGAGGGGCATGTACAAGGGGATGGTAGGGTGAGGGGGTGAGAAGGATAAGGAAAGGAAAAGGCTGTTTGGAGGGCTACGAGTCACTAATAACTAATGTTGGTCTTTCGAGCAGGAGTGTATTATACTTGCGTGATTGAGTTCACCGTGGTGGTAGGCCCTCCGTGTTGTAGGGGTAAGTTTCTGTTGCTTCCTCTGGGGGTGATCGGTCAGTCCGTCGTCTTTTCTGGTTGGCGGGATCCAATCAAGGCGAGGACCTTCTTCTTTGGTGTGGGGGGTCTGCGTGTAGGTAGTTGTTAGAATATGAAAATTTATAAATGGTTTGGGTCTTTTGAGAATGATTGACTTGCTTATGTATATCATTATATATTCTAGATATGGATAAAGTGAAATAAATAATATATATATATATATATATATATATATATATATATATATATATATATATATATATATATATATATATATATGTATGTATGTATATGTATATATATGTGTATATATATGTATGTATGTATGTATATGTGTGTATATATGTGTATGTATGTTTGCATACATGTATGTAAAAGTTTTTGAAGCTTCATATGCATTTCATGGCAAGTAGTTCTATGTACATTTCACATATGGCTGTAATTTAGAGCCAGTTGATCATTCCCCTCCCCCATTGTAAGAGGTAATGTTACATTATTGTTCAAAGACAGAGTTTCAGTATGATACATGTTATTTCTTTATATTACAGTATTTCCTGATTAGGATTATCATTACGTACATTGCTTTTTAAACATATATAATCTATTTACTGATATATGTAGTATTTGGTTTAGAAGATAGGAAACTTGTATTGTATAAGGTAAATGGTTTAATACATGGCAGTTTTGCCATCCCAATGGAATGTTTTGATTAGAGACGGTTTTGTATTTCAACATCCTGTTGGATGAGGTGGGAGGGAATTTGCTCATTCAGAATTCGCGGGCTTTTCCTGTGGTACAACAGAGCTCAGTTAAACCATTCTTAATTGGGAAAAGGGTGGGGGTTTTTAGTTTTAGGGGTAGAAAAATACAGACAGGCAGTTTCTAGAGGGCAGACTTACACTCCTGCAGACTGACACAGACTTTGGAGGAGGCTGACAAACTTTCTCACCCACACACACACACAAAGATACATTTATCTTCATTTTAAGAGTAAGAAACTTATTGATGCTATTTTATATTCTACATTTTGACACTGTTCTTGTAATATTTTGCTATTTTTATTATTAAATCAATTTTGGTATTTTTACACGAGAACTGAACGGATTTTCTTGGAAATTTCCTCATCAATATGAATTATTGAAATATAGTTATTAATACAGTAATAACTCAAATTCTACATTTTTGGCGAGCCTTGCCAGTGTCAATTTATCTGAATATCGAACTTTTTTTGAAAAAATTCTACTTTCGCTTGACGAGAGGGAATAGAAGCACAAACATTGATTATTGAGTCAAGCTTCAGAAGAAATCGAAAAAGCACATTTTCGGCATCATTGAATTGAACTTGGAAGAAAAGGAATTATCAAAATTGGTGAGACGTTTGCGCACGTGCAAGAAAATCTGTTTCTTGATGAAGTAATTTCCCGCCAAGAGAGGGAACGCGTGTTACATGAATGAAGCTTATCCTACATTGGTAAGTATGAATCTTATTCATGAATTGTCTGATGAGAGTGAATTAGAATTTAAAAATCTGTCAAAGTTTGTTAAAGATGATGAATTATGGTGTTACATGTTCAATGAATGCTTACAAGCTAATATCAAAATACAAAAGTCAAAATTTACTTTTAAGAAATTCAGGAAACAGGTTAAGAATTTGATTAAATTGATTAAAGTTTACGATACAATGATATCAGGAGTTCCTGAAAAAAATGTAGTTTGTACTAAGGGGAAAACAGAGACTCTGGTATGTTTGTCTGAACGGATAGATGATTTGCAGAGTGCAATTCAAATAAAGGATATTCAGTTGTCTGAGTTACAGAATAATGTAAAGTTTAAAACAGAGTCAAGCAAGAGTTTAGAGATTAATGTTAATGCAGACTCTATGAATGTGAATGCAGATCCTATGCAGAAGTCTTTTGTACAAGATAAGCGGTCTATCAAGGTTGATGACCAAGAACAGAAAGGTTTGTTTAAACCAAAATTATCTTCGGTACCAGTTAAGCGGTCTATAGGAAAATATGACCAGGAACATGAAGTTTTGCTTAAAAGAAAAATATTAAATAAAGCTGCAGCATGTAGACATATTTTAGACAAACAAAGGGAAAATGCCATTCAAAGAGTTGTCACGTGTAATGCCACACCCAGAGATGATGAGATACACGTCACAGGCGGAGCTAAAGTTTCAGAGCAGACAGGAAATGTTATTCCCATACATAGTACACAAAGGAAAACTTTGGAAGTAGAAAATACAGAACATATTTCTGAGCAATTTATTCTTTCTTCTTCAAACAATAGTTTGATTGATTTGCCTTATGCCTCAGAAGTCAAACAGATCAGTACATTGACTGTTAATGACAGTTCAATCAATATGACAAACAATGATGAAAATGAGAGGGATGGATTACTTCCATCACCATCAGGATTTAGGGAAAAAGGTTCTGAGTCACCTCCAACATTAAAATATGTGACTTCACTTTTAATAGATGAAAGTGGAAGGCCATGGTTGCATGGTTTATTAAATGGTAAGAATACTAAATGGTTAATAGATTTAGGATCTGAACTCAGTTTAACTAAACACAAATTATCTGTGAATATTGATTCTCCAAAATGTAATTTAATTGATTTCAATGGAAAAAAACATACAGTTGCAGTTAAAGTTTCTGATGTGACTCTCTAAATTCCCGGAATTTTAAAAATAAATATAGACATATGGTGTTGCCAAAATACAGAGAATATTTTAGGCATGGATGTGATTAGTAAATTAGATTGGATTATTGATTTAAGTAATTCTACTATATGGAAAGATTCATCTAGGCCCAAATCTATGTTAAGAGATTACTCAAAGTACAGTAACGGAAGTATTTGTACAGCAGTCGCTGACATGTCTTCAGATTTTAACCACTTGCCGACCGCCGCACGACGATATACGTCGACAGAATGGCACGGGCAGGCAGGCCCCCCCCCGGTGCCAGCGGCGGTCGGTATCCGTACAGGAGCGATCCGGGATGAGGGGGCGGCCATTCGTTCATGGCCACCCCCTCGCGATCGCTCCTGACGAATGGAAGTGAGGCGTGACATCACTTCCTCTCCTGTAATGTAAACACAGGCAGAGGAAGTGATGTAATCTCTCCTCCGTGTCGGTATTTTTCGTTCCGGCACCGAGGAGAGAGGATCGGTGAGTTGCACCAACACGACACTACACAGTAGAACATGCCAGGCACACTCACACCCCCCCTTCAACCCCCGATCACCCCCCCAATTACCCCTGCCCCCCCAGTCACAGTGACACCAATTGCATTTTTATTTATTTATTTATTTTTTTGCATTGGTGTCATTTGTGACTGTAATAACTGTTAGGGCAGTTAGGGTTAGCCCCTTTTAGTTCTAAGGTACCCCCCTAACCCCCCCAATAAAGGTTTAACCCCGTGATCACCCCCCGTCGCCAGTGTCACTAAGGCTGGGTTCACATTGCAGCGGTTTATGAGAACGGATGTGATTCGCACCGCACTGCAGTGCAAATCACATCCGATCTCTGTGTGATTGGAGTTCAGCCATACAGATAGTATGGCTGAATTCGCGTCGCATCCGCCGCACCCGCCGCAAACTCGCACGGGACTCTTTTTTTGGTCCGCAGCAGAATCGGATCGCATGGGTGTTCACACCATGCGATCCGAGTTTGCAGATCGCACTGCGATATGCGAACTGATCTGGGGGTGTCATTAACATTTCACTGACACTCCCAGCAGTTCGCATAGGGCAGTGTGAACTGCCGCCGGGAGGCATGTGATGCGGGAACCCGCCGCAGATTCGTGGCGTTCCCACATCGCTCCAGTGTGAACCCAGCCTAATAAGCGATAGTTTTTCTGATCGCTGTATTAGTGTCACAGGTGACGCTAGTTAGGCAGGTAGGTATTTAGGTTCGCCGCAGCTTTTTATAGCGCCAGGGACCCCCATATACTACCGCATAAAGCCCCCTGATTGCCCCCTAGTTAACCCTTTCACCAGTGATCACCATATAACTGTTACAGGTGACGCTGGTTGGTTAGTTATTTTTTTATAGTTTCAGGGCACCCGCCATTTATTACCTAATAAAGGTTTAACCCCCTGATCACCCGGCGGGTGATATAAGTTTGAGGGTCAGATAAGGTCTGCGTCGCCCCAGGCAGCGTCAGGTTAGTGCCAGTACCGCTAACACCCACGGACAAAGCATACACCTCCCTTAGTAATATAGTATCTGATCAGATCTATATTAGCGTCGCCAGCAGTTTAGGTTTCCCAAAACGCATTGTTAGCGGGATCAGCCCAGATACCTGCTAGCACCTGCGTTTAGCCCCTCCGCCAAGCCCAGACCAGCTCACCCAAGTGCAGTATCGATCGATCACTGTCACTTACAAAACACAACACGCATAACTGCAGCGTTCGCAGAGTCAGGCCTGATCCCTGCGATCGCTAACAGTTTTTCTTGTAGCGTTTTGATACAGTCGCTGACAGCCTAGGTGCTTTTTTACCTGTGAGTCTCACTAGTGTACCCCTAAATTTAGGGGTGTCTACTTTCCAAAATGGGGTCATTTGGGGGGGGGGGGGTTGTGCCATCTTGGCATTTTATGGCCTTCAAAACTGTAATAGGTAGTGAGGAGTGAAGTCAAAAATTTACGCCCTTAGAAAGCCTGAAGGCAGTGCTTGGTTTTCGGGGCCCCGTACGCGGCTAGGCTCCCAAAAAGTCCCACATATGTGGTATCCCCATACTCAGGAGAAGCAGCAAAACTTATTTTGGGGTGTCATTTCACATATGCCCATAGCATGTGTGAGCAATATATCATTTAGTGACAACTTTGTGAAAAAAAAAATAAATAATAAAAGTTTGTAATTTTCCCGCAACTTGTGCCAAATATAAAATATTCCATGGACTCAACATGCCTCTCAGCAAATAGCTTGGGGTGTCTACTTTCTAAAATGGGGTCATTTGTGGGGGTTTTGTGCCATCTTGGCATTTTATGGCCTTCAAAACTGTAATAGGTAATGAGGAGTGAAGTCAAATATTTACGCCCTTAGAAAACCTGAAGGCGGTTCTTGGCTTTCAGGGCCCCGTACACGGCTAGGCTCCCAAAAAATCCCACACATGTGGTATCCCCGTACTCAGGAGAAGCAGCAGAATTTATTTTGGGGTGTCATTTCACATATGCCCATGGCATGTGTGAGCAATATATCATTTAGTGACAACTTTGTGAAAAAAAAATAAAAAAAAATTTAAGTTTGTAATTTTCCCGCAACTTGTGGCAAAATATAAAATATTCCATGGACTCAACATGCCTCTCAGCAAATAGCTTGGGGTGTCTACTTTCTAAAATGGGGTCATTTGTGGGGGTTTTGTGCCATCTTGGCATTTTATGGCCTTCAAAACTGTAATAGGTAGTGAGAAGTGAAATCAAAAATTTACGCCCTTAAAAAGCCTGAAGGCGGTGCTTGGTTTTCGGTGCCCCGTACGCGGCTAGGCTCCCAAAAAGTCCCACATATGTGGTATCCCCGTACTCAGGAGAAGAAGCAGAATTTATTTTGGGGTGTTATTTCACATATGCCCAGAGCATGTGTGAGCAATATATAATTTAGTGACAACTTTGTGAAAAAATAAAAATAAAAATAAAAGTTTGTAATTTTCCCGCAACTTGTGGCAAAATATAAAATATTCCATGGACTCAACATGCCTCTCAACAAATAGTTTGGGGTGTCTACTTTCTAAAATGGGGTCATTTGTGGGGGTTTTGTGCCATCTTGGCATTTTATGGCCTTCAAAACTGTAATAGGTAGTGAGAAGTGAAATCAAAAATTTACGCCCTTAGAAAGCCTGAAGGCGGTGCTTGGTTTTCGGGGCCCCGTACGCGGCTAGGCTCCCAAAAAGTCCCACATATGTGGTATCCCCGTACTCAGGAGAAGCAGCAGAATTTATTTTGGGGTGTCATTTCACATATGCCCATAGCAGGTGTGAGCAATATATCATTTAGTGACAACTTTGTGTTTTTGTCATTATTCAATCGCTTGAGGCAAAAAAATAAAATATTCAATGGGCTCAACATGCCTCTTATCAATTTCCTTAGGGGGTCTACTTTCCAAAATGGGGTCATTTGGGGGGGGTTTGTACTGCCCTGCCATTTTAGCACCTCAAGAAATGAGATAGGCAGTCGTAAACTAAAAGCTGCGTAAATTCCAGAAAACGTACCTTAGATTGTAGATGTGACAACTTTTGCGCAAACCAATAAATATACAGTTATTGACTTTTTTTTTACCAAAGACATGTGGCTGAATACATTTTGGCCTAAATGTATGACTAAAATTGAGTTTATTGGATTTTTCTAATAACAAAAAGTAGAAAATATCATTTTTTTCAAAATTTGCGGTATTTTTACGTTTATATCGCAAAAAATAAAAATCGCAGAGGCAATCAAATACCATCAAAAGAAAGCTCTATTTGTGGGAAGAAAAGGACGCAAATTTTGTTTGGATACAACATTGCATGACCGCGCAATTACCAGTTAAAGCAGCGCAGTGCCAAATTGTAAAAAGACCTCTGGTCAATGACCAGCAAAATGGTCCGGTCTGAAAGTGGTTAATTGGCCACACACAGGAACCAATCTCGAATTGGAACAATCGGTTAGAGCACATAAAAGTCTTTGGAGTCAGACCAAAATGGATACAGGTTTGTTTAAAGATATTAAGATAGAAATTGAGGGAAGAGATCCAAAGCCCCAAATTCAAAATAAGTTGCCACAAGAATCAATAGGTCCTGTTTTTGACATTGTACAATCATTTTTACAGCAAGGAATATTAAAGAAGGCACAATCAGTGGTAAATAATTGTATTTGGCCTATCAAGAATGCTGATGATTCGTATTCTATATCAGTTGATGTAAGATCACTGAATAAACGCATTGCAAATAACAAACCTATTGTTCCCAATTTAAATTTAATGGCACAAATGGATGCCAAGGCCAAAGTGTTTTCAGTACTGGAAATAGCCAATAGTCATTTTTCAGTACCATTGACAAACAGCTGTCATTATAAACTTGCTTTCAGCTTTGATAAAGAAACTTATGCATTCACTAGAATAATTCCAGGATTAGATATCAGTGATGGTTTAGTACACGAGTGCTTGGAGAAAGTTTTATCAAAATTTTCTAGACAAAAATGTATTTTCCAGCACGTGGACAAAATTTTGCTGTCTACACAAAATACAGAGGAACATGCCATTCTGTTGACGGAGTTATTTACTTTGTTACAAACAGCAGGGTTGAAATTGAACACAGAGTCAGTTCAGTTAACCTCCCTGGCGGTATGATTCAGTCTGGAATAAGGTGCTGAAAGCGGTACAATTATTTTGCATGGAAATCTGGCGTTTTATTTTGTAGTCCTGTAATTCTTAGGAATAACTCTCTTAAATCTGTTCAAACCAGAGTCTAGCAGACATCCCGGGTATGATAAAGTTTATAATATAATAAAGAATAATAAAAAATATTCAATAATGTAATCAAATCCTAAAACACTGAAAAAGGGACACTTTCTGGTTGCTATGGACAATCTCCAAATTTCAGGCAGAAAAAAACAGTATTTATAATATAAAAGTGCATGCAGGGCACTGCACAGACCACTAGGGACAAAGGGGGGTGTGTATTTTTTAATACAGCACTGTAATCTGTAAGATTACAGTGCTGTGTGTGTTTTGTGTACTTTTACTTTTTTGAATTTGCCGCCGTTCTCCGCTCCCGTGCGCCGTAACGTCGCAGGGAACGGAGCTCGGCGGCATTCGGCACTGTGAATCGAGCGGAGGACAGCTCGATCACACAGCACGGCGGACATCGCTGGATCCAGGGGACAAGGTGAGTAACTCTCCCTGTGTCCTCCCCTGCATCGAGCGATGGGATCCCGAGTCTGGCTCGGGTTTACCGCTCCTGTAATTAAAATCCCAACCCGAGCCAGACTCGGGATTACCGCTAGGGAGGTTAATGAAAAATAAAGTCAATTTTCTTCATATGCAAATTAGTCAGGGACAGGGACAGTTATCACAGGAAAAAGTTAGAAACATTTCTGCTATTCCAATTCCAACATCTTACAAGGCATTATATAAATTTTTGAGTGAAGTACATTTTTGTAAAGAGTTTTTACAGGAATATGATGATAAAGTTAAACCATTAATGGATTTCTTGAAACAAAAAGATGTTGTGTTTGATCAATGGACTCAAACCCAGACAAATGCCTTTGAAATGTTGAAAAAGTGATTTTGTCTCAGGTAAAAGATGGTGAACCGGAAATAATAGGTTTTTTCTCCAGAGGATTGACGAATATGGAAAAGATTTTTGACACAAATATGAAGCAATTGTTAAGTGTTTATTTTGCAGTCAAAGTAACCAAAACGATTGTGAGATCTAGTAGGATCATATTACAGACACCTTATCGGTCAGTAAAAATTATTTTAAAGAGAATTCATTCAGGTGAATTATATGACAAATATTGCCCATTTTTTAAAACTTTATAATCTAAACCCATACAGGTAGATGTGATAACAGAACATTCTCAGTTAAATGTATTCAGAAAGCCTGTAAATGGTATTGTTAGAACAAGTGCTGAGAGAGGCTTTGAGCCAGGATTTGTTAATGCTATTAAGAATTGTTCATCAGGTATGTGTTACCCAAAGCATGGTTATACTATTCAGCAAAAATTCTACAGAAAATGCTGAATTGGAAAATGCTAGAAGTACAGTACAGCACGCATTACTCTGAAATATTAAAGAGGAGAAGTAAATATATAGTTTGCTTCAATCTTCTAGGGTTGATTTAAAACCTTTTCTTTCGTTTGATAAAACAAAGGTTTTATATCATGACAAAAAAAGAGAAATTGCGTCTTGTTATAGTTTAAATACACAAACTAATAAAATAAGGAGTATTGGTCAGTTTAAGAAAAATAGAGCAAAGTAAGGTAATTAGAAATGTTATTATTAAAATATGTTTAGTATGTCATAATAAAATATTAGAATTTTGGTATGTTAAATGAATAAATCAAAGAAGGTATATTTTGCATTTATTTAAATTCACAATAATGATACTGCATTCTTTTTTAGGATCTGACTTGTAAGCCACCAAAAGAAAGACATTTTATATTTCTAGACCTTCCAGATGAAAACAAAATCTTGAAATTTAAGAATATCAGTTCTGAGAGAAGAATTGACAGAAGAGATTAATTCGTTATAATTATTGTTGTCTTTCTATGTTCAATAACGTTTTTCAACTTTACAGAGTGCAGGAAGAAGAAGAAAAAAAAAACCCTCAAGAGAACCTCTGATAAGAGAGGACATTTTAAAACAATGGACTTTTTATTTTTTGACTACTGATGAAATAATTTATCCATCCGATATTGCAGTTTTTTTATATATTATTTTTATGTGACAAGATATGGTTCTCATATCAAGATGAGATATTTTTTACACATCGATTTTTATAAACACATGTGGTGTATTTTCAGAGTTGAAAGGGTTAAACATCCTTACAATAGAGTCATTCTAGTTAGAGGTAACATCTGGTGTTAATTAAGACAGAGTACATTTTTCTTAAAAGTCATATAGACAAGTTAGGAGTAACTTTTACATGGTAATATGTAACTATTTAGTTTTGAAATTATCTCACATATATGAACAAATTGAAGTTAAGAAACATATTTTATGTTTAATTTCGACAAGGTTTATGCTAAACATAATTTGGAGGGAAAAAAAATGAATCATACATTTTTTAAGTGATCTTCATATTTCAAAGTATTGTACAACAAGTTTACATTTATGAATTATGAAATTAAGGGGATTTATTTATTTGGTAAAAGAATAAGAAAATAATAAGGGTGAAAATATTTTTCATGGTATATGAAGCAAAAGGTTTATGAAATTCACTTTTCCTTGTATAGAATCAAAATTTGAAAATGTACATTCAAGTCAATTATCTTAAGATCTAATTGTATGGATGAATACAAATGTGATGCGTTTGAGGTATGAATGGATTTAGAAATGGATTTAGATTTAGATTCAGATTTAGATTCAGATTTTGATAACAGATTTAAAATGAAAAGATTGTTTAATCATTCATTTTGAGAGGGAATTGTTAGAATATGAAAATTTATAAATGGTTTGGGTCTTTTGAGAATGATTGACTTGCTTATGTATATCATTATATATTCTAGATATGGATAAAGTGAAATAAATATATATATATATATATATATATATATATATATATATATATATATATATATATATATATATGTATATGTATGTATGTATATATATGTATATATATGTGTATATGTATGTATGTATGTATATGTGTGTATATATGTGTATGTATGTTTGCATACATGTATGTAAAAGTTTTTGAAGCTTCATATGCATTTCATGGGAAGTAGTTCTATGTACATTTCACATATGGCTGTAATTTAGAGCCAGTTGATCATTCTCCTCCCCCATTGTAAGAGGTAATGTTACATTATTGTTCAAAGACAGAGTTTCAGTATGATACATGTTATTTCTTTATATTGCAGTATTTCCTGATTAGGATTATCATTACGTACATTGCTTTTTAAACGTATATAATCTATTTACTGATATATGTAGTATTTGGTTTAGAAGATAGGAAACTTGTATTGTATAAGGTAAATGGTTTAATACATGGCAGTTTTACCATCCCAATGGAATGTTTTGATTAGAGACGGTTTTGTATTTCAACATCCTGTTGGATGAGGTGGGAGGGAATTTGCTCATTCAGAATTTGCGGGCTTTTCCTGTGGTACAACAGAGCTCAGTTAAACCATTCTTAATTGGGAAAAGGGTGGGGGTTTTTAGTTTTAGGGGTAGAAAAATACAGACAGGCAGTTTCTAGAGGGCAGACTTACACTCCTGCAGACTGGCACAGACTTTGGAGGAGGCTGACAAACTTTCTCACCCACACACACACACAAAGATACATTTATCTTCATTTTAAGAATAAGAAACTTATTGATGCTATTTTATATTCTACATTTTGACACTGTTCTTGTAATATTTTGCTATTTTTATTATTAAATCAATTTTGGTATTTTTACACGAGAACTGAACGGATTTTCTTGGAAATTTCCTCATCAATATGAATTATTGAAATATAGTTATTAATACATTAATAACTCAATTTCTACAGTAGTTTCTTTGGTGTGATTTTAAGAGCGCGGCAGCGTGGAAAACTGTGTGGCAGGTACCAGCGATAGGAGCCTCGGAGTGAGGTTAAAGCTGAGCAGAGTCTCACTATTCTGGGCCTCCGTGGCAAGGTCTCCTATGAGCAGGAGAAGCCGTAGGGCTGTTGTTCGGGTTGTTCCTGGATCCTGTAGGCGGGTTAATCCTGGGCGAGTTGGATCTGAGCCTCCTGATGTGAAATTCGTCATGAACTGGGATGGCATCCATTGAGTTGGTTCTCCTAAGATGGGGAGGTTTGAGAGATCTATACCAATCCGGCAGTTCAACGTATGGTTTGTTCAGTGTTTCACAGAAGGTGGATAATTCTTCTGGTACCCTCAAAAGCGCTGTTCTCCCAGGCGCTGATGCAGAGAGGCAGAAGGGAAATTTCCAGTGGTACTGGATGTTGTTTGTGCGCAGTATGTCAAGGAGTGGACGCAAGTCCCTTCTGCTCTGGAGGGTAATGGGTGATAAATCTTGAAAGATTTTTATGTCCATGCCACGGTATAATAAGTTGCGGCGATCTCTGGCTCTGCGCAGGATATCTTCCTTAAGCTTAAAATTGACCAGGCAGCACACAATATCTCTGGGGGGGTCAGCATCCCTTCCCCTGGGCCTGAGAGCTCTGTGTAAGCGTTCAAATTCAATGGGGGTCTCTGGGGGCCTTCCCAGCAAATCATTGAATACGGCAGTGACAGCCTGGGCAATTTGGGTGTGATCGATCGTTTCTGGCATGCCTCTTACCCGCAAGTTATGTCGTCCCCCACGGTTGTCCAGGTCCTCCATGTATCTGTGCATATCCCTGATCTGGGTGCCTTGTGCCTGGGAAGAAGTCTGCAGCTGGTGGATGGCATTTTCATTGCGGGCTGTAGCATCCTCAATGTCTTCCATGCGCACCGACATAGCCTGGATATCTCTCCTGAGCTCTGTGATCGCTGTGGCTAGTGTAGCTTTGATGTCTTCTGCCACTGATCGCAGATCACCTATGTTCAGGGGTTGCTCCGACTGTGTGCACTGTGATGGTAGTGGTGCCTGGTGCCTGCCAGAGGGGCTGAGGCTGGATGAGCGTGCGGAGGCCGAGTAGGCCCGAGATGAAGCTGGGGCCTCGCGTGATTGCGTCCGGAAGAGCTCCGGGATACCGCGGGTCGTTTGTGCATCGGACTCCCTGGGCGACCTGGATCGGGTTGGGGACGGATTCCCCTTCGGTTTCCCCATGTCTGTGGGGTCGGATGGCTCATTTAGGCAGTGTATAGAACCCCTGAAGACCGGAGCGCAGTGTCTATGCGTCCATTAGAGTCCGGCGCAAAGCCACGCCCCCGCTATTTACATTTCTCATACAATTTATGGTTTCTCATGCCAATTTTTCCCATGTTTCTCATGTTTCTTACGTTTCTCATGTTCTTAATTTTTTTATGTTTCTTACATTTCTCATGTTTTTCATGTTTCCCATGTTTCTTACGTTTCTCATATTTCTTACATTTCTCATGTTCTTTTGTTTCTCATGTTCCTACATTTCCCATGTTTCTTACGTTTCCCATGTTTCTTACGTTTCCCATGTTTCTTACATTTCCCATGTTCTTACATTTCTCATGTTCTTACATTTCCCATGTTTCTCATGTTTCCCATGTTTCTTACGTTTCTCACGTTTGCCATGTTTCTTACGTTTCTTGCGTTCTTGCGTTTCTGTGTTCTTGCGTTTCTTGCATTTCTCATGTTTCTTCCATTTCTCATGTTCTTCCATTTCTCATGTTCTTACGTTTCCCATGTTTCTTACGCTTCTCATGTTTCTTATATTTCTCATGGTTCTCACGTTTCCAATGTTTTTCTTACATTTCCCATGTTTTCTTACATTTCCCGTGTTTCTTACGACTTCCCATGTTTCTTACGTTTCTTGCGTGTCCCATGTTTCTTACGTGTCCCATGTTTCTTACGTTTCCCATGTTTCTTGCATTTCATGTCATATGCCTTTTAATGTCATTGCCCATGTTTCTTACGTTTCTCATGGTTCTCACATTTCTCATGGTTCTCACATTTCCCATGTTTTTCTTACATTTCCCATGTTTTTCATTCATTTTCCATGTTTTTCTTAAATTTCCCATGTTTTCTTACATTTCCCATGTGTCTTACATTTTCCCATGTTTCTTACGTGTCCCATGTTTCTTACGTGTCCCATGTTTCTTACGTGTCCCATGTTTCTTACGTGTCCCATGATTCTTACGTGTCCCATGTTTCTTACCTGCCCCATGTTTCTTGCGCTTCCCATGTTTCTTACTCTTCCCATGGTTCTTACGCTTCCCATGGTTCTTACACTTCCCATGTCTCTTGCGTTTCATGTCATATGCCTTTTCATGTCATTGCCTTTCGTTCACTGCCTTTCATTCACTGCATTTCCGTTAGCTTGTGCTTACATCCAGCATCTGTCACGTCTATAGATCCATATGGGTTGAGGTTTAATTTTAAATTGATTGTCGTCCCACAATCTTCTCGCCTGTAGTCCATACATCATACGTACACTTTCACCATTACACCTTTACTACTACCCACCACAGTCTGTGGGTACCTTAGCCCTGAGTGTTTGTTTTTAATTTCCTGTCTTCGCGCTGCAGGTTGCTTGGGCTTGCTTACTGCATACAGTAAGGTGGTGTTGTCATTAGGTTCACATTCATGCGCTGTTGGTCTTGTCATTTCTGCCCTCACATCCTCATACTTGTCAGGTACCAGAGGTATTGCTATGTCATGGGCTAGTTGTCTGTTATGTTCTCTGGTCATTTTCACACAGCTGGGTTGTCCATGTTCTTCCACTGCAGGTTACCTTGATAGGGGTTTAACAGATTGGCTTGTTCGGTGGCAAGTCTCCTCATCTGGTCTTACGCTGCTCACATATTTCGTACAAACTCACGTTTCTCATGCAATTTCGTTTCTCATGCAATTTCGTTTCTCATGCAATTCACGTTTCTCATGCAGTATTTTGTTTCTATGCCAACTCACGTTTTCATATTTCTCTTGTCTTCCCAGGTTTCTCTCTCATTTTCCCAGGTTTCTCTAATTTTCCGGGGTTTCTCATGTTGTCCCGTGTTACACACATTTCTCACGTTCATCATTTCACGTTCTCGCGCAAACCCGCGTTTCTTACGCAGTTAGCGTTTTTCTTGCAGCCTCGGTTCTTATTCTGCTCATGTTTTCATCAGCTCACGCTACTCATGTTTCTCATTCAGTCACATTCCTTCACGTAGCTTACGTTCCTGTCACAGGTTTCTCAGTCTGCTCACGTTTTTCTCGCAGCTTATGTTCCTGACCCAGTTGTGTGTCATTTCCACACTACCTTAATTTCCTAGCTACTTTCGGCCAGGAGTTGTGCAATAGTATGGAGCTATTGGTAAGGCAGCTCCAGCAGCTTCTACGGGCTCAGGGGCTTTAGTAGATTCCAGAACCCTCTCGGTGCCTAGGCCAGTTCCAGTAGGCCCAGGTCTCGGACGCAGATGCCGGCGCCACGCCTTCTCTTCGGTTTCCAGCATTTGTGATGGATTAGGGTCCATTGGGCTGATGCAGCAGCCTTGATCAATAAATCTTTATTTTGAATACCAGGTAGGCTCATGACATGGCTTGGGATGTTTTCCAGGCTTTCCGGCCAAGGTTTCCTAGTCCTGACGGTTAACATCCAGTTCCCATTTGCTTTTCTGTTTTTTGCCATTTCCAACTCGTATCAGCCTACAGCACTATCGGGGCCTATCTGGCTGAGACTCAACATTTCATGTTGTTGGAAGTCCCCGATAGGACTTTCTTTATTTTTTACACACTCTATTTAAGCATCCTCAGGGATCCAGAAGTGTAGCCCTCCTGCTGTGCTCATCAGACTTCCCATTGTGAGTCATATTTTTCGTGACATATCTGACATGCTCTCTAGGTCTCCTTTGGTGTTGTTAACCAGCTTGGCGCTCAGGCAGCACTATATCGGGCCTTTTATGGTTCCTGAGGCCAGGGGAGTAGTGCTTCTGGCCCAGGGTCTCGCATACATTGGCCAGTCAACTGGTTTGTCACTCCAGCCTTTTCGGTTACATCTGCATGCTCGCAAGATGCAGCAATTGGGAGGCGGAACTGTCATCAGGTTCTTGGAGTTGGGCAAGGTGTGGATGTTGGTTTAAACCAGCTCGTCAGTGTCACATCTAACAAACCCAGGGGATGGTCCTCTGTTGCCTTTTCCTAAGGCTCCCCTCTCTGCAGCTCAATGCATACTTCATTACCGTCCCCTTTTGGCCAAACAGGGTCCGGACCCTAAGCTATTAATTCAGCATAGGAGCAGCTTCTGTGACTTTGCGCCAGGGGGTCCCAGCTATTATTATTTGTAATTTGGGTAGGTGGAGGTCGTCTTGTTTCTCTGGGTATGTCCCAGAGCCACTTTTTGAGATGTCATAAGCATTGTCAATTTGGCAGATTGAACGTTAATTCAGTGTGCAATAAATCTGTTTGTTAAGCTTTCATCCTACTGTGTTTATTTTGACCACGTGACCCCAGCACACCCCAGGTCAATGTTCTCTGTTGCTCTTTTGTTCATTTCTTATACTATCCACAGATTAACTCTTTTTTTTTTTTTCCAAAGGTTTTTATTGGTTTTCAGAATACATCATACAGTGAAATAATAACACATAGATATATATATATATATAGATATATATAAAACATGCAATCCATGTTGAGCAAGAATAATACAAACAAATATGATATGGTTGTACAGTAGATGTAGAATGGAATCCAAGGTCTAAATAAACAGTTTTAACAAGATGCTAAAATCTATGGGAGAAATTCCCAAGGTAAATAAAATCAGATCGTTTAATTGTGTAGGTATAGAGTTGTACTATGATCAACAGGTCTAAAGGTGGATTGCCCGACCGTGACAACAAAGAACGTGTCAAGGTAAGTAAAGATTGAGAAGGAGGTAAGGGGGTATGTGATAGGTTTATATTTTCCATTCTGAAGATGTATCTCCTTGTAGAGAGGAGGGTGGGAAGAGGGACCTATGGTAAAGAGAGACGGGATAAAGAACGAGTGAGAAAGGGTAAAGAGAGGGGAGGATGTGTCTTCAGGTAAAAGAATCAGAAAGGGATTCAGGAGATCTGCCACTCGCCGTCTACGAATCTACACCCTTTTAGGGTGGACGGATGAGGTGTCGTGTGGTAGGAAACCCAGGGGGTACTTCGTGCTAAGTACAGGTATCTAAATATGCGAAGGTTATTCAGGAGGGATTTTGAAGCAGGTCGTGAAAGTCAGCAGTCGTTCGAAAGTGGATCCAAGGTGCCCATTTGGAGCTAAATTTCGTCGGAGTGTCAGCGTGAATGTGAATCAGTTCTTCTATGTTTGCTATCTTGTCAACTCTATGGAGCCATTCTGCAATGGAAGGGATAGTAGAAGATTTCCAATAGATAGGGATACATTGTTTAGCTGCACTGATTAAGTGGAATGTAAGAGATTTTCGGTAAGATGTGCTAGAGCGGGCATCATGATGTAACAAGAAAAGTGCTGGAGAGAAGGGTATTGTCGAGCTCGTAAGTTTTTCAATGTTCCTATGTATTGTCTGCCAGAAAGGACGTATGGCTGAGCAAAGCCACCACAGGTGTAGGAGGGTGCCACCTGGATTGTGACATCTCCAGCATGTATCCGGAGTCTCTGCATGCCAGGAGTGGATCAGAGCAGGAGAACGGTACCAGCGACATTGTAATTTATAGCCATTTTCCTGCGTTGATACGTTCAGCGAACCTTTATGAATATGTAGGAAGATACGTTCCCATTCTTCCTGTGAAAAGGAAGATTCCAGGTCTTTCTCCCAAGCCTTGCAAGCCAACGAAGCGCCAGGGTTGTAATTTTGGAATAGAAGTGAATGAGTCAAAGAGACGAGGTGAGTCAGGGGAGTCCGTGAGGTGCAGAGTTTCTCTAAGGGAGTCAGGGGTCTAGTGCAGTCATTTTGTTTATTCGTGAATTGCAGGTAATGTCTAATTTGTTGGTAGGTCCACATGGGGATTGGGGGCATTTTTAAGTTTTCCGCGATTTGTCGTGCCATGAGCAGTCTTCCTTTGTTGTAAAAGGAGTTAATGAGAATCGGATCGTTAGTCCAATGTTTAACCAGGAAGGATTCGTGCATGCCTGGCGGAAAGAGTGGGTTCAATTTCAGTGGAGTCATTGGTCCAGGATTAGATGAAATTTCCTTTTGAGCGCATATAGTAGAGAAGCATTGTAAAGCTGGGGCTATTAAGGGATGGGATTTAGTCGAAGCGAGCATGTGTGAGCGCTGTACCCAAGGAAGATGTCGAAGAGGGGAGTCCACGAACGAAGCTTCTAGAGCAATCCAATCTTTGTAAGGTGAGTGAATGTTCCAGTCAATAATCCTCGTCATATGAGTGGCTTTGTAGTAGTTAGCGATGTCAGGGAGACCTATGCCACCTTTATCTTTGGGTAGGGAGAGTTGGTGATAGCTAATTCTGGGTCTGTGCGCATTCCACAGGTAATTCGTACATGCTCGTTTATACGATTTAAAAAAGGCTATGGGGAGTTTAATCGGGACGGCTTGCAAAAGATACAGAATGCGGGGGAGAATATTCATTTTGAGAATAGCAGCTCTACCGAACCACGAAAAGATCGGCTTGTTCCATAGCTTTAGGTCTGACAATATCTTATGTAGTATTGGTAGATAATTTTTTGCGTATAGGTCGTCTAAATTTTTTGGGAGTTGTATGCCCAGATAGGTAATAGTCTCATTTGTCCATTGAAACGGGAAGTTAAGTTTACATTGTTCGGCCAATTCATGAGGTAGAGAGATATTGAGAGCATAGGATTTACTAAAGTTAATTTTTAGGTTAGACAAAGTATTAAATGAGCCAAATGCTTTTAAAAGGGACGGAATCGTTATAAGGGGATTGGTGAGAAATAGTAAGATGTCGTCAGCGTACGCTGCGATTTTGTATTCTTTCGTTTTCGATTTAATTCCAGTGACATCTGGGTTACGCCTCAAACTATTTAAGAAGGGTTCCAAGGTGAGAATATATAGAATGGGGGACAGGGGACATCCCTGTCTGGTCCCGTTTCGTATGGAGAAGGCATTCGATAAGGTATTATTCACTCTGATTTTCGCTTTCGGGTTGAGATATAAAGCATCAATAAAGCGGAGAAAGCGAGGTCCTAATCCGATGGTTTTCAAAACACAGTGCATGTAATCCCATGCTACCCTATCGAATGCCTTCTCCGCGTCAAGGGAAAGGAAAAAGCCCCTTTGTCCAGAGGTTTTGATTAAATGATGCAAGTTAATGGCTTTAATCGTATTGTCCCGTGCCTCACGGCCAGGGACGAATCCGACTTGATCACCAGAGATCAGTGTAGGGATAAGAGGAAGAATTCTGTTAGCAAGAATTTTAGAGAAAAATTTCAAATCAACATTAAGTAGTGAGATAGGTCTATAATTTTCAGCTTTGGTTGGGTCTTTGTCACCCTTCGGAATTACCACTATATGGGCTTCTAGCATATCCTGATGGAGGGGAGTGGTGTCTGAAATGGAGTTGAAGGCTCTACAGAAGGGATCTAAGAGAACATCCGAAAAGGTTTTGTAATAAACCGCAGGCAGACCATCAGGGCCTGGGCTCTTTCCAGTTTTGGCCTGCTTAAGGGCGGTCTTCCATTCTAAAGAAGTAATCGGGGCCTCTAGAGAGGATATGATGTCTGGGTTTTGAATTTTGGGACAGAATTGGTGTAAAAATCCCTCCATCGTTCGTTGTCTGTGAGGTTTAGCTAAGGGGGGTACGTCAGAGTTTTTAAGATTGTATAAATTAGAGTAGAAGCATTCAAATTCTTTGGCTATCTCTTCGTTCGATGTAAGTTTTTTACCTGTGGAAGTATGTAAGGAATGTACAATCGTCTTCGACCGTTTGGCTTTCAAGGCTTGGGCCAAAAGGTGACCACTTTTATTGCCGAACTGGTAAACGAGTTTCTGAGAGAGCATATACTTTTTCCGGATAGATTTCCCCAATTCCTCACGAATGGAGGAACGAATTGCTTGTAACTCGTGGAGGGTTTGCTCAGCCAGTGTACATTTGTGTGCTGTCTCTAACTTTTTAAGACGTGTGAAAAGATCGGATAGACGACGTTTTCGTTCTCTATTGATCGCAGCAGAGATGGTAATGAGTTTCCCTCTGATAACAGTTTTGTGAGCTGCCCATTGAGTGATTGAAGAGGTGTCTGGAGTAGTGTTTTCAGAAAAATAATCAGTGAGACATTGTTGGAGTTGAGAGGTGTGAATAGTGTCAGTCAGGATACTTGGATCCAATTTCCAGATATATGTGTGGTCATGAGTCTCAGGGAATTGCAGAGTAATTGAAATCGGGTGATGATCCGACAGAACCATCGGTTCTATAGTCGCCTGTTTAAGATAGGATAGATCCTTCTGTGTTAAGAAAAGGTAATCAAGTCTAGAGTATTTGTCGTGAGGGTTAGAATAGAAGGTGAAGTCTTTTTCGGTCGGATGAAGGGTCCTCCAAGCATCGTGGAGAAGTAAATCTTGTAGCGTCAGTCTAATTTGTTTTAGGGCCCTGTAAGGGAGAGTAGAGGAACCAGTCGATGTGTCGATCCGAGGATCTAGGGGGACATTAAAGTCGCCTCCTAGAATCAGCATACCTGATTGAAAAGTCGCCAATTGATTCGAGATTAATCTAAAGAAGGGGACTTGTGCCGAATTAGGGCTATATATATTCGCCAGTGTGATCGGTTTGTCGTGTATCGAGCCCTTAAGAAAAATGTATCTTCCATGATCATCGATCTTGGTGTCAATTACTTGGAAGGGGGTCCGCTTGGATATGAGAATGGATACACCCTTCGTTTTAGAATTCGGAGTGGTGGAGTGATAACCCTGAGGGTAGTGTAAGTTGGAGAATTTAGGCGTGGCCTGAGAGCTAAAATGGGTTTCCTGAATAAAAATGATATCAGCTTTCATAGATTTCATATGTGTCAGAAGTTGAGATCTCTTTTCAGGCGTGTTAAGACCTTTCGCATTTAGAGATACGATCTTGAGAGATCTAAATTGTGGCGTGCGTATTGAGTGCTGGGAGGGCATGATGAGCAAAATCGTAAGTGACCAGCAGAGAAACAGACGGCGAGTAGCAGAAAACCTACGGGGTTGGGAAAGGGAATGCGAAGGGCAGGATATTAAGCAATTAGGAAAGAAAGAGAAAGAAAAAGGGAAGAAAGAGGAGAGAGAGAGAGAAAGAAGAAAAAAAAAGGAGGAAGGGGGGAGGCGAGGAATTAGATATGTTCAAAGGTAAGTATATTGTAGATAGTATGTGACAAGAAAAGGGAAAGAAAAGGTGGGTGTTTGAGGGGTGTAAATACAACTGGGGTCCGGAAGTATTTATTAGAAACTTCCCGACAACAAATAATACCAGTAAAGGTCAGGTGGATCTCATAGAGATTCCTGTGGTGGAGAGTGTTCGGTAACCCGATTAAGATGGGGTATGCTCCATTTCCCTTGAGGTCGAGAAGGGAGAGGGAGGGGTATCAGTTCGTTTGTGGCGACAACGATAACATGAGAGGAAATATACAAACATGGAAGAAAATGGAGATATTGTTATGTAAAGATATGGGGATTGAGTAGAGTCCACATAAAGATCACGGAGAAAGGCACTGCTGATCAGGAAGATGCACAATACAACTAGGAGGGATCGGATGTAAGTTCTTAATAATGTACCTTAAAAATTCAACCTAGAACATAAACATGAAAACCGAAGGCATTCTTTATAACTACGCTCGAAGCGAGTATTCAGGATCTAGGAGTGTACACACTGAGGTGCAAGTTGACTGTATATTCAAGGAATGGAGTGGGATCGATTCTACTTGCGAGGGTTGTCACAGAGAGAACAAATGGTCGTAGCCAGACAGTCAGTGAATATACAGTGTTATGCGGTATTGAAGCATAAATCAAATGATAAGGTTATTAAGCAAACAACATTAATCAAAAGGTTATAGAGTATTTCAAACTGAACGGATACACTCAGCATGCATCTAGTTTATCAGATATATAGAGAGCCAAGAAAATTTGAGAGAAAGCAGAAAAACATTATACCAGTCATTAGAAAAGGAAAAGTAAGTTAGCATTGGATCATCAAAAAAAAAAAAAAGGGAAAAGGAAAAAGGAAAAAAGTAAAGCAGGAGATGATGTCCAAGTCCAAGTAAGTTCTCCAACTCTTAAGGATCGCATCGTGGGTATAGTTAACGTCCAGTCAGACAGCTTACCTACAGGTTTGACGTACGAAATCCAATACAGTGTATCAGGGTCTGTAGGTGGTGCGGTGAGGATGCAGGAGAACATTCGTGATAAATGACTCCATATGAGTGTATCCGAGGTACAGTCCAGGGCAGTAAACCGCGAAATTTCTCGTACGTCGATAATGGTTGACGAATGAAAAAAGAAGTAGAACTCTTCATGACAGTATAAGTTCCAGGTTTCTTGTGAGGCTGCGTTTTACTCAGTTAACCGGGAAAACAAAGAACAAGATTTGCGGTGTAATGTGTCAGCGAGACGGATTTCCAGGAAGCAGAGACTTTATGATCTCCTGGGCTTTCAGTGGTCCGGTGAGGCTGTAGGGCTGAGATTGCGCACGTTGCCTTGAGCTCTCGGTGATGAAGCAGGGGGATGGCTCCTCCTGCGTCTGCCGATGTTAAAGTTGCCTGCTTCTGCAATGCCTTCCATAGAGTCAGCTCTCTGTAACACGGGGAGACGAAAATCACTGTACCAGTCAGGCACTTCGACGTGGGGCAAATTGAGAGTACTACAAAAGTGCTCAAGATCTTCAGGCACTCTGAGATTAACCGAGTGACCGTTATAGTTGACTGAGAGACAAAGCGGGAATTTCCATCTGTACGGAATAGCGCGGGCTCTCAAAAGATCTAGGATCGGTTTTAGCTCTCGTCTTCTCTGTAGAGTAATGGCCGACAGATCTTGAAAAAGTTTAATTTCAGCGCCATGGTGAAGCATCCGCCCTCCATTTCTCGCTCTCCGCATAATTTCTTCCTTAAGAATATAATCTGCTATGCAGCATATGACATCCCTAGGGGGATCAGCATCCCTTACTCTGGGTCGTAGGGCTCGATGGATGCGTTCTAGGACAATAGGCGTATCAGGGGGCCTCTCCAAGAGGCCATTAAAAATGGCCGTGACAGCGCGGGTTAGCTGTGTAGGTTCCACGGACTCTGGAAGACCTCGTAATCGGACGTTGTGTCTTCTTCCACGGTTGTCGAGGTCTTCCAAATGACGGTTAATGTCCCTGAAGTGGACCGCGTGGGATTCCGAGACTTGTTGCAGTCGGCAAAGAGTAGTGTCATGGCGAGCCTGTGTGTCCTCTATGTCTTCCACCCTCAGTATCATCGACTGAAAGTCCGCGCGTAATTCGGAGACCGCAGCCGCTAGTGCTCCTTTGATATCCGCCGTCATAGCTTTCAAATCTGCAAGACTGAGCGACTGAGACGACGGTGGATCCGTGGGTTGAGATTGTGGGCTCCGGCTTCTGGATCTGTTAGGCCCTCTGCCATGAGGTGAATCGTCGCGCGGTGTGGCGTGTGAGTCAGACGCCGTTCCTCTAGGCCGCGCGCGGAATATCTCCGGTATATGTTGGTTTAAAAGGGCGTCTTGGCTCCTGGACGAACGGGAGGGTAAACCAGAAGGGTTTTGCGGTGTACTCCCCATGTTTTTCGGTGAGATAGATACCCGATAGATAGATAGCTGGACCTCTGGGAGAGAGAGCTTAGAAGCGAGCGTCCATCTTCCTCAGGCACCAAGCCACGCCCTCCGATTAACTCTGAGTACAAGTGTAAGCCCTTGTACACAAGGTCGGATATTCCGACGGAAAGTGTCCAATCGGACCATGTTGTTAGATAATCCGACCGTGTATGGGCTCCATCGGACTGTTTCCATCGGAATATCCGACGGAGCAAGTTTTCCAGCTTGGCTATAAAATTTTACGACAACATGATCCAATCATACCTTGTTCGATCATATGTAGAGAATTCCGATCGGACAAAGTGCCACGCATGCTCAGATCAAATTCCTACACCAAAGCTATTGGCTACTAGCCTGAACGTAGTCCCGTCATAACGAAATAACGTCACCACATTCTGAACGATCAGATTTTCCGACAACTATTTTCGACCGTGTGTATGCAACAGTTTCAGACAAAATCCGATGGACAAAATCCGACGGATTTGGTTGTCGGAATGTCTGACCATGTGTACGGGGGCTAAGGCTGACTGCAGGTCAGCCTGTATTTGTAGGAGGGGTCAGTCTTCATAAAGCCTGCCCTCCTTTGCCTCCTCCCTTGTGGTCATAGGCTCTCGTGTCCCACCCACTCACTCCCCTTTTCTTTACCTTTTAATTTTCATTTCATACTTGGGTATGCCCCCTTTTAGGCATACTGGCCACGTGACCCTGGCACACCCCAGATCAATGTTCTCTGTTGCTCTTTTGTTCCTTTCCTATACTGTCCACAGATTGACTCCTAGTACAATGATAAATTCATCATAACGAACGTTCATAATTGTTCCGAAAACGAAAATCTGTATTTTATATGAATCCAAATTGAATTTTGGGCGCGAATTAACGGAACGTAATGAAACAAAACAAATTTCTTGACAGGGCACATCTCTAATACAGATTTTTAACCCACTTTCAAGCTTCAAGGTCTGCAGATATGGGGGGTGGTGTTGTGATTTTAGGTAAAAAAAATTAAGTTTTGAGATTATTGGGAAATCAGCATACCTTGAGTGAACTGCGTAAAGATCCTACTTTGAACTTTAAACGTGAAAGTGTTATTTGATTAGGGGCTGAAAATGGGAATACTTAGAAAAAAACTTCCTTTCATGAGGATTTATCTAACCCTCCCAGGTGCCCAATTGTTTAGCCTACTGTATTTAGCGCCACCCCGCAAGGGCCACTGTAATATACGGGTCTTCTGTCCCACACCAGTGATGGCTCACCCTTCCCAGGATCTCAGTAACACCAAAACACAGTTTAAACTTTTAGCTGGGCTTTATTAGAACTAGCAAAAAGCCCTGAAAAAAGATAAACTGATTAACAGAATACAAATATTAAGTGCAATAATATACTACAACTTCTCAGTAAAGGAAAACAGGATTTGTGTTCATTCACTTTAACCGCCAGTGGGAGGCCTTGCCTGAAATGCACTGAACGAGTGGTGAACAAAACTGTACAATACAATACAAAGAATAATGTTCAACAATTTCCCAAAAGTGATATTACTGACTATAAGATCCTACCTAGGTCTTGTAGGTTCTCGCTAACCACTGGCCAGTGGGAATTCTATTCACACAAACACACACAGAGTCTGCAAGCGTTGGGGCCCTTTAAATCATGTGTTTGAGTACTCAGACTTTTGTGAAGTAATATTTGGAATCCACAGAATAGAAAGGGGTATCTTCGCAAAGTGTCACAAAGATTAACAGATGTGGAGATCCACCTTCAGATAAAGCTGCATTAACAGTAAATAGGACCTAGCAGCTAGATCCACATACACAAGGATGGCAGAAGATCTCTCACCATTAGATGCACTTGATATATTTTCCTTCCAGCAATTGGTAGATTGATCGCTGTCTCAGTTGACTGGATGGTGATGGGAGCAACACATGCCACAGAAACCTCCAAACAGGATAATGATGATGATTGCTGCAGCACTGAAATTGGTCTCTAGATTTCTCTGCACTGTTAGCACATCTTCAGTAATCAGGCAGAATAACACACTGCCAACTCCCCTCTCAAGTGTGCACCTTCCTTTAGGAGAGTCATAGGCTCTGGAAGTGCTCAAGAGATAAACACATTCAGTTACATTAGAGGGTTTTCGAGCATGAACGGCCTTTTTAAGGTCATACCACAACATCTCAATAGGATTCAGGTCAGGACTTTGGCTAGGCCACTCCAAAGTCTTCATTTTGTTTTTCTTCAGCCATTCGGTGGTGGACTTGCTGGTGTGTTTAGGATCATTGTCCTGCTGCAGAACCCAAGTTCGTTTCAGCTTGAGTACACGAACAGATGGTCGGACATTCTCCTTCAGGATCTCTTGGTAGACAGTAGAATTCATAGTTCCTTTTATCACGGCAAGTCTTCCAGGTCCTGAAGCAGCAAAACAGCCCCAGACCATCACACTACCACCACCATATTTTATTGTTGGTATAATGTTCTTTTTATGAAATGCAGTGTTCCTTCTACGCCAGATATACTTGGACACACACCTTCCAAAGAGTTCCACTTTTGTCTCATCGGTCCACAGAATGTTGTCCCAAAAGTCTTGGGGATCATCAAGATGTGTTGTGGAGAAATTGAGACGAGCTTTGATGTTCTTTTTGCTCAGCAGTGGTTTTCTCCTTGGAACTCTGCCATGCAGGCCATTTTTGCCCAGTCTTTTCCTGATGGTGGAGGCATGAACGCTGATCTTAACTGAGGCAAGTGAGGCCTGCAGTTCCTTGGACGTTGTTGTGGGGTCTTTTGTGACCTCTTGGATGAGTCGTTGCTGCGCTCTTGGGGTAATTTTGGGCGGCCGGCCACTCCTGGGAAGGTTCACCAC
Source organism: Lithobates pipiens (assembly GCF_037356315.1). Lineage (NCBI taxonomy): Eukaryota > Metazoa > Chordata > Amphibia > Anura > Ranidae > Lithobates > Lithobates pipiens. The sequence continues at coordinate 117,563,990 of NW_027507787.1, forward strand.
TGTTCCATGTCTTCGCCATTTGTGGATAATGGCTCTCACTGTGGTTCGCTGGATTCCCAAAGCTTTGGAAATGGCTTTATAACCCTTTCCAGACTGATAGATCTCAATTACTTTCTTTCTCAATTGTTCCTGAATTTCTTTGGGTCTCGGCATGATGTGTAGCTTTTAAGGATCTTCTGGTGGACCTTACTGTGTCAAGCAGCTCCTATTTAAGTGATGCCTTGATTGTGAACAGGTGTGGCAATAATCAGGCCTGGGTGTGGCTAGAGAAATTGAACTCAGGTGTGGACAACCACAGTTATAGTATGTTTTAACAAGGGGGGCAATCACTTTTTCACACAGGGCCATGATGGTTTGGATTTTTTTTCACCTTTAATAATAAACACCTTCATTTACAAATTGCATTTTGTGTTTACTTGTGTTGTCCTTGACTATTGTTTAAATTGGTTTGATGTTCCGAAACACTTAAGTGTGACAAACATGCAAAGGAACAGGAAATGAGGAAGGGGGCAAACACTTTTTTCACACCACTGTATATTACAGAGGCAATACTAAGCCTGTGCTACATCCACCCCCTTCTAAAAAAATCTTTGGTCCCCCAAAGAGAGAGATGAGTGCAGTTAATAATAACATAGCATTTGTACAGTAACCTTACACATGGACCAACAAATTAGGCCTATGATCTTAGGCTGATTTTATGACATTTCCTAACAAATGCATTAGGTGATGGGACCTGCCACCAAAGTGTGTTTGGCGATGGGTTGGGGACATCGGTCATTGGTACCACTATAGAATGCACCTGAGAATCAGGAAGTCTGTGAGCAGTGGGAATAGCTTCTTCTGAGCTTGTTCCAGGGGTGTCATATGTTAATCTGAGTGGGGGTCTCACTGTTCTCTTAGCTCTCTGTTCTTTGGGCTGAAGACTAGTCTCTTCACAGGATTCTCCATCCAGTTCAAGGTGGCTTTCCTCAAACAGTTCTCCTTCAAGTTCAGAGGAACTCCCATCCGGAAACCCTTCATCAGGTTCATGGACTAACTGGTAAGCTTGCTCTACTAGCTCTGAATTTCCTTGCACCTGGGGTACAAATTCTGATGCATCAGGCCGGAGCACACTTGAGGGCTGATTAGCAGTTGATGTGGAGGGAGTGGCATCCATGGGCTCAGATGGCCACAACCATCCTACCTCAAGCTCATCATCACTGTCATCTTCTATTGTTGTGGCCTCATCTGGCAGTAGAGGTTGAGACCTAGTAACTGGAACTTGCCTGGAAGAAGATGGTTTGGGTAATGAAGTCTCAGTTCTCACAGGTACCCTGACGATTTCACTCAGAGGCAGTAAATGATTTCGATGCCAGGTCTTCAGGGGACCTGTTTTTCCATCAGGCCGAATTTGGTATACAGGAAGACCAGGCAGTTGCTTACAGACAACATATTGTTGAGAACTCCAACGGTCAGCTAACTTATGCTTTCCAGAAAGACCCAGATTCATCAGCAACACCTTGTCACTCTGCTGTAAATTCTGAATCCTAACTTTCAAATCATAATTCTTACTGTTCCTTCTCATAGGCTGTCTTTAGGTTCTTTCTGAGCCTATCCACATAGCCCCTGTAGGATGTAGTGGAAGTTCTGTCTATTGAGACACTGAAGGCCAAGTCCACTGGCAGACGAGCTTCTCTTCCAAACATCAGTCTATATGGTGAGTAACCTGTTGCGTAATTTTCAGTACTGTTATAGGCATGAACCACAGCAGAAATATGCCTGCTCCAATGCAGTTTTCTGTCAGATGGAAGGTTTCCAAGCATGTCAAGGAGGGTACGATTAAACCTCTATAGTTGAGGATCCCCTTGAGGGTGGTAAGGTGTCATTCTTGATTTTTTGATACTCAGGAGTAGGGATGAGCCGAACACCCCCCGGTTCGGTTCGCACCAGAACTTTCGAATGGACCCCAAATTCGTACGAATGTTAGAACCCCATTAAAGTCTATGGGACTCGAACGTTCGAAATTAAAAGTGCTAATTTTAACGGCTAATATGCAAGATACTGTCCTAAAAAGGGTTTGGGGACCTGGCTCCTGCCCCAGGGGACATGGGTCAATGCCTAAAATGTTTTTAAAAATGGCCGTTTTGGCGGGAGCACTGATTTTAATGACGATTAAAGTGAAAAAAAAAGTGAAATATTCCTTTAAATATGGTGCCTGGGGGGTGTCTGTAGTATGCCTGTGAAGTGCCACGTGTTTCCCGTGTTTAGAACACTCCCTGCACAAAATGACATTAAACGGAAATAACACCATTTAAAACTGCTTGCGGTTTTAATGTTATATCTGGTTCCTGCAATATGGTTGAAAATCATTGAGAAAAATGGCATGGGTAGCCCTCCCTGCCCATTACCAGCCCCTTTAGGTCTTGTACGCATATTAAGGGGAACCCCGTACCCATATTAAAAAAAGGAAATGCGTGTGTCCCCAAGGCCCTATATACTCAGTACAGCAGTATACAGGCGGTGCAAACAAGACAGGGACTGTGTAGGTTTGTTGTGTTAAGTTGAATCTGTTTGTAATTTTCAACTGGTACATTTTTAAAGTGTAGCTCCAGTCAAAAAAAACTATTTTTAAGCTTTTTGGAAAACATAGGGAAGGGTTATCACCCCTGTATAATTTGTTTTGTCGTCCATCTTTTTTCATCTCACTTGCTGTTGTCTCCTTCCGTTTGCAAGTAGGAGATGTTTGTAAGTTGGATGTTTGAAAGTAGGGGCCTGCCCTATATGCTCTGCAGAAATGGCGGAACAAGGTGTTGGTTTTGCCACAACATTGTAAGCCCTCAAAGTGACTCTTGGTGGGCGCTGGAGCGCCCTGCTGTGAACGATTATATCAAGAATTGTAATTACATGCCATTGTTGAACAGTGGTAGAAAAATTGACCTTTGGTGGTTGTGGTGCTGGTGCCACAACACTATAAGTCCTCAGCGTTACTCTGGGTGGGCACAGGAAGGGGCCCTCCTGTGAAATATTATATCAAGAATTGTAATTACATGTCCCTGTTAAACAGGGGCAGAAAAATTGGGCCTTAGGCACTGGTGCTGGTGCCACCACACTGCAACCTCTGCCATATACTCTAGTTTTATTGCAGGAATTAGCCCTGCTGCAAAGCATTGCATCAAAAATTGTACTTAAACGCCCCTGTTAAACAGGGGCAGAAAAATTTGGCCTTAGGCACTGCTGCTGGTGCCACCACACTGCAACCTCTTCCATATACTCTAGTTTTATTGCAGGAATTAGCCCTGCTGCAAAGCATTGCATCAAAAACTGTACTTAAACGCCCCTGTTAAACAGGGGCAGAAAAATTGGGCCTTAGGCACTGGTGCTGGTGCCACCACACTGCAACCTCTTCCATATACTCTAGTTTTATTGCAGGAATTAGCCCTGCTGCAAAGCATTGCATCAAAAATTGTACTTAAATGCCCCTGTTAAACAGGGGCAGAAAAATTTGGCCTTAGGCACTGGTGCTGGTGCCACCACACTGCAACCTCTGCCATATACTCTAGTTTTATTGCAGGAATTAGCCCTGCTGCAAAGCATTGCATCAAAAATTGTAATTAAGGGGGCGTGGCTTGGCTGAGCTCGATGGCGGACGTGTAATAGGTAAGCTCCGGCACCTCAAGACGACAACTACCAGCAATTTGAGGTACATTCGCTCCTACTTAAACATCTACCATGGGAACGGCCTCCCGAACATCCTCGGCCTCTCGGTCCCGCTCCCCGAGGGAGAACACCGCCGAACGAGGGCACCATATCCCGGAGATGTTTCGGTCACAGAGGGGGAACATGGCGCCGTCCCGCCATGGCCCCTCACAGGCCCTTAACTCACGCTCTCAGTCCCACGCTGAAATCGTGCTATCGGAAACTTCCCCAGAAGTGACACCCGCTACTCGATCTGCGCGCGATTGCCTCAGATATTAAAGACACCTTATCGGCAGCCATCGCTGAACTGCGCATAGATCTAAAAACGCTTTCAGACCGAGTACATACTGTAGAAAAGGTGACAGACTCACATGAATCGACCATCCGTCGTTCCACTAGGAAGATTGACAACCATACCTTGCAGCTCAGGGACATGCAGAGACACATGGAGGACCTGGACAACAGGGGAAGGCGCCATAACCTTAGAGTCAGAGGCCTCCCTGAAGCCATTGAAGGTGAGCATATAGCTCCCGCGGTCACCACCATCTTTAATTCCGTGCTGGACAGGCCCTCCCAAACTGCCATTGACATGGATCGGATTCATCGTGCCCTTCGGCCCAAAGGTAGGGACACTGATCCCCCCCGGGATATAGTATGCTGTTTGACCAATTTTCACCTTAAAGAAGACATACTCAAAGCTGCTAGAATTAAACAGCAAATTTCCTATGAATCCGCCCCCATACAAATATTTCAAGACCTCTCTGGTATCACCCTACAACACCGCAGGGATTTGAAGCCTCTCCTGGATATGCTAAGGGCCAGGGGTATTTTGTACAAATGGAAGTTTCCGTTCTGCCTTACTGCCTCCTATCAGGGACGCACGGCACATCTCAAAGTACCGGAAGACCTACCTAACTTTTGTGATATGTTAGATCTACCCCCGATCACGGTCCCAAACTGGTATGCTAACTTTCGCCCCCTGATACCCAAAACTCTTCCTCCTGAAGAGCTGATGGACACTCAAGCAACCTCCTACTGACGGAGAAGATCTCCCTCCAGACCTAGGGGGCTCCGTCAATCTGGCATAATTACCAGGGATTACAGTCTGGTGTCCTCTCCTCGCTCACGTAGAGCAAGGAGAGACTACTGAAATGTTGTCTTTTACCTCTTAACCTTCACATAGAGACAGAGACTGGACAGCTGTCGTTCCTATAGTGATCTATGGCCCTATGGAAATATGTTCTGCATCCCATCTACCATTGGATACCATTGGATACTGAATTAATCCTCTTAGTTCACTGTTTGCCCTTTTTTTTTTTTTCATTTTCTTTGTGTCTTTATGTGCGCTTCTCTTTTTTGGATGTCACTGCTGCCTATGATGGTTTCTCTAAGGGAACGCCTGGAACTCTACTGGACTCCTGCGATATGCCAAGGCAAGCGACTTAAGGTATATGTCCTATTTGTTTTCTACGACCGGTTCCCACAAGGGGGGGCTCCTCCGCACTACAACACCCAGAATGCACGTGGGCTCACGTGGATTGTACTCTATACTGGATCTATCAGGCCTCCGGAGCTTATCTATACAGGTTCCCGTCCAGCGGGAGGCCCCTGCTCCGCCCCTGCTCCGCGGTGACTGCTTGGACTCTCCTTTTGCTGCTCCGGGGGTACTTATGTTACAGATTTGTTCTATTTGGTGGAAATTCAGAGGCCCGACAACCCAATTTGCTTTCTTGTTCTGTCTCTTACCGCTGTGGGCCATGCTAAGACAGGCTACGATAATTCTGTTCTTACCTATCGCATGTGCTCAACCCCCGGATGTCGAGACATGTGGTTATTCTCATGCACTCTGATGCGGACTACTGTCTTACAAGGCCAGTATGCATTAACTGTAAACGCAAACTTGCACGAGCGTGTGGTTTCCACGGAAGCTGTATCCACTATAGGAGGACGGTGCTCTGCCCTCATATTTACTCTGCCTTTGCCTAGTGACTCTAGCCCGCAACTTTACACTGGTTGAGTGTGTCAGAACTGGTTAATGTCTCTTACTGATTTGTGTTTTTGTTCCCCGCTCTAGGTGTCACAAACGGGCTATTTCTATTTCTTATTTTTTATGCTTGTTTTGCTTATGTTTCTGGTTCCCATACAGCAGACTATCCCCTGCGCTCTATATGTTCTGATAATACTTGCATTTATATATGGCTATGCTCCCCCCCGTCACCCTATAGAACTTGATGTACCCTCCCAAGGTTATATGTTCTGTTATGCTTCACTCCTTCCACCAGGACGGCGTAGGCTGACATCCTCCGCCCTTGTGGTCGTTATGTACATCGTTCCCTCCCCTGATAGTAACATGCATGCTTACCTTTCTAACTACCCGATCTTCCTGTTATATCTTTACAAACTGTATGGGAGCTCCCATGTAATAGCCTCTATTTGACTACAATTTTTCTATGTTAAATACTATACCTCACGAAAACTTTGCCCGTCTCCTAAGTCCTGGGTGGCCGTAACACCACCATACTGTGTATTATATCTTATATACTATATAGTTAATATTCAGCGATTTTTCTACTAGTCCCTCGCTGGGTTTTGTTCTAGTGAACCCCGCTGTGGGGAGGGTGAGGGGTCACACGTCTTATTGGTGTGGGATCCCCTGACCCTCTCTACACCGTCGCTTATATTTTACCACCTGAAAAAGTGGTTGTTTGGATTTTTCCCCCTCCCCGGGTTTTTTCTTTTTTTTTTTTTCTTCTTTTTTTCTTTTGACGCCCTCCGATCTCACCCGTAACCCGCACAATATGGAGGTCCTAGATCCCCCTAACGCTCCCCCTGCAGATTTAAAACAGAGTGCTTTCTCTACTATTTGCTATTCACTAAATATTAAAGGCCTAAACACCCCCGAAAAACGATCCCAACTGTTATACACTCTGCGCAAGGCCAAAGCACATATTGCCCTTATACAAGAAACCCATTTTCGTACTGACGCTATCCCGAAACTCCAAAACACCTTTTACCCCACGGTATACCACGCGACCAATGATGAAGCGAAATCAAAAGGGGTATCTATACTTATTTCAAAATCCTGCCCCTTAATCGTTTCTGATGTGCTCCAAGACAAGAAAGGTCGTTACCTCTTTCTCAAGGGCCGTATTTATAACAGACATGTGACTATAGCCAACATCTATGCCCCGAACTCTCACCAGGTATCCTTTTTCAAAGAGACTCTCTCCCACCTTACGTCCTTTCAAGAGAGACTCCTCATCGTTGGTGGAGATTTTAATGTTCCCCTAAATCCCTCCCTTGATACTTCCAATGGTTCCTCCTGTATTACTTTCCGGGCACTGAGAGCCATAAAATCGCAACTCCAAATGCTGTCCTTGCATGATACCTGGTGCACACTTCACCCGACGGTTAAGGACTTTACTTTTTTCTCGCCCCTACATAATAAATATTCCCGGTTAGATCACTTTTTAATTTCCCAAGCAGACATTGCCAGTTTGGAAAAGGCCACGATTGAACCTCTACTCCTGTCAGACCACAACCCAATAACGATCACCCTTTCACTGTCACAGGATCCCCCACGGTCTGCTATATGGAGACTGGATGACTCCTTACTACTGGACACAGCCAATACTGCCTCACTCACAGACAATCTTTCTAACTATTTTACTGAAAACGCGACAGACGACGTATCCCGAGCCGCAATTTGGGCGGCGCATAAATGTGTTGTTCGGGGACTATTTCTATCTATGGCAGCACATAGACGCAAAATGAAGAAAGCACACATGGATAAACTATATGGGCGCATTCACTCTCTGGAAAGGGCTCACAAACGCAATCTTGCTGAATCATACCTCACCGAACTAACGTCGGTTAGAGAAGAGCTATTGGAGGAACTGCAAAAAACCTTAAAGCGTAAATTTGCTTTAACCCACAAATTGTTTTACGAATCTGGCAATAAGGCCGGTAGGTTACTCGCTAGAGCCCTTCAGAGAAGGAAGGCGTCGTATACCATTCATAAGATTGTTACCCCGACCGGACACTCAATAGTTGACTCTGACACTATAGCGCAGAATTTTGTGACATACTTTCATTTCCTATACAATTTACCGCAGCAGCAACATGCGGACATAACACGATCTAGAACTGATCTCATAACCGATTTCCTCTCTAAATACGCGCCGCCTTCTATAGACCCCATTCTTAGAACAGCTCTAGATGCCCCCCTTTCTTTGCCTGAAGCCACCCTTGCCCTTAAACAATTGAAAGCAGGCAAAAGCCCGGGCCCAGATGGTCTATCTGCGGCCTACTATAAATCTTTATCCGATGTCTTACTCCCACAATTTCTTGCGACATTCAACGACCTCTCAACATCCACCAGACCAAACACAGATTTACTTGAAGCACATATCACGTTTATTCCCAAACCAGGCAAAGACGCCACATTGATCCCCAATTATCGCCCGATCTCGTTACTTAACGTAGACGTTAAACTGTATGCCAAGATCTTAGCAAATAGAATATCACCCTTGCTTCCTGATATCATATCTACTGACCAAGTGGGCTTTATCCCTGGTAGGGAAGCCAGGGATAACACTATCAAAGCCCTGAACATTCACCACTGGTTAACCACCACTAACTCAAAAGGCTTTTTTCATTCGTTGGATGCGGAGAAGGCATTTGACAGAGTAGCCTGGGACTATATGCTCCTTGTGCTACAACATCTCGGACTCCCTCCTCGATTGCTGTTAATGATCGGGGTTTTATACTCTACTCCCTTGGCTAGAATAAGAGTTAATGGACGTCTGTCGAATGCCTTCTCCATCACCAATGGTACCCGTCAGGGTTGCCCTCTCTCCCCACTCATTTATGTGCTGACCCTTGAACCCCTTCTTCGTATGCTGAGAGAAAACCCCGACATCAAGGGGATAGATATCAAAGGTAAATCATATAAAGTTTCTGCATATGCGGATGATATAATGCTTTTTCTTGCTGACCCGATAGTCACAATCCCAAATTTATTAACGGACCTGGATTCCTTCCAAACCATCTCTAACTTAAAGATAAACTTCGACAAATCGAAAGCGTTAAACATCACTTTACCCGATCATACTCTAACCCACTGCAAACGTAACTTTCCCTTCGGTTGGGAACGCCTCGCTTTAACGTATTTAGGTATAAACATCCCCTCTGATCTATCCAAATTGTATGAACATAATTTTGGCCTAACGCTTCTTAAAATTCAGGAAGACCTTCTTACCTGGCATAAAGGCCCCTTCTCATGGTTTGGAAGAATAGCAATCCTTAAAATGAATATCCTTCCTCGTTTGCTCTATCTCCTGCAAACTGTCCCTATCGCTCTTCCCAAACTATTTTTCCGCACGTACAAAAACATATGCAGGAAATTCATCTGGGGCTACCGTGCTCCGAGACTGAGTTGGGCCAAACTTATTCTTTCCAAAAGCGTTGGTGGCTTGGGCCTACCTGACATCCATAACTATTATCAAGCCAGTATGCTTACCAGAATGGTTGACTGGCACGTACACCACCGCAATAAGGCCTGGATTCAACTGGAGCGGGATGTATCCCCACTTCCGTTGATAAATCTCCCATGGATAGCTAAATCAGCAATCCCTGCGACGTGTCGGACTCATCCCCTTATAGGCCCAACTATACAAACCTTTCATTGTACGAGTAACACTCTCCACATTGGTGGTCCACTGGGGCCTATGACACCCCTCTCCTCGAACCCGGATTTTCCTCCCAACATCTCCGAAAGGGGGCCACCTCGTCGGGAATCATCTTATAGAACACTCCAATTCATAGAACATGGAGCGATCTTATCATATCCTAATATGGTCTCTAAATTCCCAGAACTCCATTTACCATTTTTTAAATATCTCCAAATCAGGCACTTTCTTACTTCTCAACCATTCACACTTTGGAACAGGGAGCTAACCCCCTTTGAAGCCTTATGTAATAGTTCTGAACCCCATCAACACTTGATTTCAACCATCACTACACTGCTTCACTCAGATACCAAGGCACATGATAACACCAAAATGTTATGGGATACGGAACTGTCAACTTTATTGACCACTGAAGACTGGATGCGAATATATCAACACACACATAAGGGTACTTTAAACGTATCAGCACAAGAAAACCGTTATAAGATCTATTCTAGATGGTATCACACTCCCGATAAAATACACAGACTATTCCCAGACATCCCTCCGACTTGCTGGAGATGCGACGCTAATGTAAGCTCCTTTTTACATGTCTGGTGGCATTGCCCAATACTCCAACCGTTTTGGAAAGCAGTCCATGAACATATAGTAAAGATTACGACGTACACTCCAGACTACTCTCCAGCCCAATATCTTCTTCACAACACACGGCTCCCACAACGCAGCTATAAGAAGTCCCTTGCCCTACACATGATCAATGCCGCCACACTATGCATCCCCAGACATTGGAGAACCACCAGAGCCCCAACTTTGAATGAATGGTTCCGACAAATTAACCATACGGAGTAAATGGAAAAACGTATACATCAGGCTCACGATGCACACTCTAGATTCACTCACACCTGGGCATGTTGGATGCACTTTAAGCTCTCCCCTGCATATACCGACATGCACTCGTTACCCTCACCAACATTTTGACTAGACAATGAGATGAATGTTTATCCCAATCTTTAGGGGGCAGTCTACCCCAATCCTCTCTTTCTCCCCTTGGATCTCCCCTTCAACCTCCTTACAGCATACGGGTGACCCTCCCTTTTACCCCATAGATGATTTCATTCACATTATCTTTTTACCTTTATACTCTAGTTTCGGTCAACAATCATCCTCCCCCCCCCCCCCCCTACCTCCTTTCCTCCCCTTCCATGTTACACATTGTGTTGTTTTATGCTACTGTTGACGTTTGGATCTATTTTTGCAACAAAAGCAGTTCTATACAGCTGTACTAGATTTCATCAAGTCTCCTCTTACTCCCCTCGGTCACTGACCCGAACATGATTCTCCCATCCACAGTTTGCTCCCATTTGGGGTGGATGCCACTGCAAAATTCTTGATGCACTTTTCCAGGTTTACATCCTTTATACCTTGGACCATAATTGGCTTCAGAAGTTACCTATGCACGGGGTCCTCCTACCGATGATTCCTGCACCTACGATTTTACACACCCTCGTTATCTAAGCAACACAGTTAACAGAAGTAGGCCCCAGGTATTATATTATATTGCCCCATTCTTACTGTTTAGTTGTAGTATTTTCAATGACTGCTACCTGTTCAAGGCTTAAACAGTGATGCACTCGATATACCTAGGTATTGCATTGATCAAGCAATTACACTGTATATCTGTGAGCTCATATGTTGCTGTATCATATTTTTACCTGTGTAAGCCTGTTTGTTATATTTCAAAACTCCAATAAAATACTTTGAAACAAAAAAAAAAAATTGTAATTAAATGCCCCTGTTAAACAGGGGCAGAAAAATTGGGCCTTAGGCACTGGTGCTGGTGCCACCACACTGCAACCTCTGCCATATACTCTAGTTTTATTGCAGGAATTAGCCCTGCTGCAAAGCATTGCATCAAAAATTGTACTTAAATGCCCCTGTTAAACAGGGGCAGAAAAATTGGGCTGATGGCATCAACCAGAACCAGAAATGTTGTTCCAGCATATCAGCGGAGGAGGAAGAGGATAGACAATCAACATAACAGGACAGTCACTCAGCATCAGCATAGGCAGTCTTGAAGGGATGTGATATTTAAAAAAAAATTATTCTGTTACATCAGCTTCAGGTGTTTGGTAGCTGTGGGTGATCCAAGACTGATTCATCTTGATGAAGGTCAGTCGATCAACTGATTCGGTGGACAGGCGCACCCTGTGATCGGTAACAAAGCCACCAGCAGCACTGAAGGTGCGTTCCGAAAGAACGCTGGATGCAGGACAGGCCAGTAGCTCAATTGCATACTGTGCAAGCTTGCACCTTCTCCACCGCTCCTTCTGACCGATGCCTCAGCAACACGTTGTCCAGGACCAGGAGTTTGTAACCTCCCAGTCTCTGGGAACGCGTTGCACAGACCTTTCTGCAAGGCCTCCCGGAGATGTCTCATCCTCTGCTCCCTCTGCGATGGCAAGATAAGGTCGGAAACCTTACCCTTGTACCGTGGATCAAGGAGAGTGGCCAGCCAGTAATGGTCCCTCTCCTTGATCCGAAGAATACGAGGATCCTTCCGCAGGCTTTGCAGGATCAGGGAGGCCATGCAGCGTAGGTTAGGTGAGGCATTCTGTCCGGAGTCCTCTGGGTCACTAAGGACAACATGATCCGCAGCTACCTCCTCCCAGCCACGTACAAGTCCACGTGTTTCTTGGGACTTAAATCATCCCTACAAGACTGCTGCTGCTGATGCTGATGCTGAGTGCCAACGTCCACCTCCATGCTGACACAATCATCCTCCTCCTCCTCTTCCTCCTCCTCATCCTCTTCCTGTGTGATGGGTGGCACAGCAGGAACACTGTCTGGATAAAGGGGGCCTTGAGAGGCAAGGAAGTCCTCCTCTTCCTGCCTCTGTTCTGCCTCAAGTGCCCTGTCCATTATTCCACGCAGCGTATGCTCCAAGAGGTGGACAAGAGGTACAGTGTCACTGATGCATGCACTGTCACTGCTCACCATCCTTGTGGCCTCCTCAAACGGTGACAGGACAGTGCATGCATCCCTGATCATGCCCCACTAGCGTGGTGAGAAAAAACCGAGCTCCCCTGACCTTGTCCTGGTGCCGTAGTCGCACAGGTACTCATTGATGGCCCTCTGCTGCATGTGCAGCCACTGCAGCATGGCCAATGTTGAGTTCCATCTGGTGGGCATGTCACATATAAGGCGGTTCTTGGGCAGGTTCAACTCCTTTTGGAGCTCAGCCAGCCAAGCACAGGCATTAAATGATCGGCGGAAATGCACACAGACTTTCCTGGCCTGCTTCAGGACATCCTGTAAGCCGGGGTACCTGCACAAGAACCGCTGCACCACCAGGTTAAGGACGTGAGCTACACAGGGCACATGGGTCAGTTGTCCCTGTCGGAGGGCGGAGAGGAGGTTGGTGCCATTGTCGCAAACCACCATTCCTGGCTTAAGCTGGCGTGGCATCAACCACCTCTCGGCCTGCCCCTGCAGAGCTGACAAAACATCCGCCCCAGTGTGGCTCCTGTCCCCCAAACAAACCAGCGCAAGCACGGCATGGCATTGTTTTGCCTGCGTACTTGCGTAGCCCCTGGAACGCCTACGGAGCACCGCTGGTTCTGAGGACAGAGCACTGGAAGAGGCCATGGAGGAAGAAGAAGAGGAGGGGGTGGAGGAGAGAGGTGTGTCACAACCAATAGTAGCATTTTGGAGGCGTGGTGGCGGAACAACCTCCAACACTACTGCACCTTGTCCTGCATCCTTCCCAGCTGCCAGAAGAGTGACCCAATGGGCCGTGAAAGACAGGTAACGTCCCTGTCCATGCCTGCTGGACCATGAGTCAGCGGTAATATGCACCTTACCGCTGACCGCCCTGTCCAGCGAGGCAAGGACATTGCCTTCCACATGCCGGTAGAGAGCCGGAATCGCCTTCCGTGAGAAAAAGTGGCGTTTGGGGACCTGCCACTGAGGAACCGCACATTGTACAAACTCACGGAAGGGGGCCGAGTCTACCAACTGAAAAGGCAGCAGTTGAAGTTCTAGCAATTTAGCCAAGCTAGCATTCAACCGCTGGGCATGTGGATGGCTGGGAGTGAACTTCTTCCGCCGGTCCAGCAGCTGGGGCAGGGACATTTGCCTGCTATAATCGGACGTGGGTGTACCGCTAGCAGAGTTCCCGGAAGCACTTGGCTGTGACACACCTAATTCTACACCTTCATTCCTCTCAGAGCAGGTTTCAGAGAGGACTGAAGGTCTAGTGGGGTTGGAGATGCCAGCTGATGAGGAGCAAGGAGAGGTCCGCTTTGTTCTTTGGTGTGGGTCTTTGAAGTACACTTGCCAACGAGCTGCATGGCAGGTCAACATATGTCTGGTCAAGCATGTGGTGCCCAAGCAGCTGATGTTTTGGCCACGTGAGATACGCTTGAGACATATGTTGCAAATAGCAGCGGTGCAATCTGATGCACTCGTCTCAAAAAAGGCCCACACCAAAGAACTTTTAGAATAACGCGCAGAGGCAGCGCTCTGCACAGGCAGCGCTCTGCACAGGCAGCGCTCTGCACAGGCAGAGCTCTGCGGTGTGATTCAGTCGGTGTGCTGCCCCTAAGCTGGCCCCCGGAGGGCATCCTGCCTCGTTGGACATGTGCCTCCTCCTCCTCCTCCCTCCTTCCAGGCACCCACGTGGAGTCAGTGCCCTCATCATCCCCTCCCTCTTCATCGCTGTAGCAAACCTGGCAGTATGCTGCAGCTTGTGGAACATGACTGCCAGATTGCTGTCCTTCTTGAGCATCCCCTCTCTCTGCGCTCACGCTACTGCCTTCCTCTAGCTGAGTGTCATCATCAGAGCCCACAAAACACTGGGCATCCTCCTGGAGCATGTACCCAACACTGTGCTCAAAGAGTTCAGGAGACTCCTCAGGAGGACGTGGTGGGTCTAGGGAAGGAGTCACTGATGATGACATTGAGAGGAGGGAAGACGATGCGTTGGCAGCTGCTTTGCTAGTACCCTGAGACTGGGTGAGAGAGGATGAGGAGGATGAAGAGGGCTTGGTCATCCACTCTACCAAGTCGTTGGCATGTTGCGGTTCAACATGTCCAGCTGCCGAAAAGAAGGACAAGTGTGTCCCATGGCCACGTGCTGATGACAATGCACCGCGTCCACGACCAGCACTGTTGTCTCTAGACACAGAGCCTGCTTGCCCTCTTTTATCGGCTCGCGCCTGTCTGCCTCTCCTTGCTGGCCTTCTAGACATGGTAATGGCCTGAAGGGAGTTGGGTAAAAAAGCAGTTGGGTAGTGTATATTGTGCTAGAGGCACACAACACCCACTAACTCCTGCAGATGCCTTTATTATAGAACACCAGAGATAAAGGGGTATATACAGATGTATACTGTGCTGTGCTGGAGGCACACACAACTTCCAATAACTCCTGCAGATGGCAAGTGGGCTCAAATAGAGAACAGCTATGTAGGTGGATATAGCGGTATGTACTGGGTACAGAGCACGCAGACAGCACGCACTATCTCCTAACACTACTGACTGCAAGCTCTATTATAAAAGATAGATCACTAGCTATATAGGTGAGGTGAATATAGCGGTGTATACTGCAGTCAGGGCACGCAGACAATAACCAGAGAACACCAGAGATAAAGGGGTATATACAGATGTATACTGTGCTGTGCTGGAGGCACACACAACTTCCAATAACTCCTGCAGATGGCAAGTGGTCTCAAATAGAAAAAAGTGATTGCCCCCCTTGTTAAAACATACTATAACTGTGGTTGTCCACACCTGAGTTCAATTTCTCTAGCCACACCCAGGCCTGATTATTGCCACACCTGTTCACAATCAAGGCATCACTTAAATAGGAGCTGCTTGACACAGTAAGGTTCACCAGAAGATCCTTAAAAGCTACACATCATGCCGAGACCCAAAGAAATTCAGGAACAATTGAGAAAGAAAGTAATTGAGATCTATCAGTCTGGAAAGGGTTATAAAGCCATTTCCAAAGCTTTGGGAATCCAGCGAACCACAGTGAGAGCCATTATCCACAAATGGCGAAGACATGGAACAGTGGTGAACCTTCCCAGGAGTGGCCGGCCGCCCAAAATTACCCCAAGAGCGCAGCGACGACTCATCCAAGAGGTCACAAAAGACCCCACAACAACGCCCAAGGAACTGCAGGCCTCACTTGCCTCAGTTAAGGTCAGCGTTCATGCCTCCACCATCAGGAAAAGACTGGGCAAAAATGGCCTGCATGGCAGAGTTCCAAGGAGAAAACCACTGCTGAGCAAAAAGAACATCAAAGCTCGTCTCAATTTCTCCACAACACATCTTGATGATCCCCAAGACTTTTGGGACAACATTCTGTGGACCGATGAGACAAAAGTGGAACTCTTTGGAAGGTGTGTGTCCAAGTATATCTGGCGTAGAAGGAACACTGCATTTCATAAAAAGAACATTATACCAACAGTAAAATATGGTGGTGGTAGTGTGATGGTCTGGGGCTGTTTTGCTGCTTCAGGACCTGGAAGACTTGCCGTGATAAAAGGAACTATGAATTCTGCTGTCTACCAAGAGATCCTGAAGGAGAATGTCCGACCATCTGTTCGTGTACTCAAGCTGAAACAAACTTGGGTTCTGCAGCAGGACAATGATCCTAAACACACCAGCAAGTCCACCACCGAATGGCTGAAGAAAAACAAAATGAAGACTTTGGAGTGGCCTAGCCAAAGTCCTGACCTGAATCCTATTGAGATGTTGTGGTATGACCTTAAAAAGGCCGTTCATGCTCGAAAACCCTCTAATGTAACTGAATTAGGACAATTCTGCAAAGATGAGTGGGCCAAAATTCCTCCAGGACGCTGTAAAAGCCTCATTGCACGTTATCGCAAACGCTTGGTTGCAGTTGTTGCTGCTAAGGGTGGCCCAACCAGTTATTAGGTTTAGGGGGCAATCACTTTTTCACACAGGGCCATGATGGTTTGGATTTTTTTTCACCTTTAATAATAAACACCTTCATTTACAAATTGCATTTTGTGTTTACTTGTGTTGTCCTTGACTATTGTTTAAATTGGTTTGATGTTCCGAAACACTTAAGTGTGACAAACATGCAAAGGAACAGAAAATGAGGAAGGGGGCAAACACTTTTTCACACCACTGTAGGTGAGGTGAATATAGCGGTGTATACTGCGGTCAGGGCACGCAGACAATAACCACTACACAACAGCAAGATCGAAAATCGGCCGAAAACGATCGGTGTGTACTGTGTTGAAGGTACACAGAACACCCACTGCTTCAGACGCCAACACACTACACGAGGCCGCCGCGCTGGCGGCCTTATATAGTGTGGGACGTGCACTACACAGCCTGAGCTATGCCTGTGATTGGCCTGTGGCCAATCATGGCTCTCCTCGCTGCTGGCGCTGCGATTGGCCAAGCATGCGGGGTCACAGTGCATGCTTGGCCAATCATGAGCCAGCAATGCACTGCGCCATCGCAGTGCATTGTGGGCCGTGAGCGGCACACGAATTTGACGCGAACGGACCAAAATGTTCGGACTTCGCCGAACGGACGAACAGCCAATGTTCGAGTCGAACGTACGTTCGACTCGAACACGAAGCTCATCCCTACTCAGGAGATCCAATAGCTGTTTAATGAGCCTGCTTTCAAAGTCTCTTCTTTGGTCAGAGTGAATTCTCTGAGGTAATCCATAATGAACAAAGAATTTATCCACTAACACTTTGGCGACTGTAACAGCTCGTTGATCTCTTGTTGGATAAGCCTGGGCATAATGGGTGAAATGATCAGTCACTACCAACACATTCCCTTGACCACTCGTGTCGGGTTCCAGACACAATAAATCGATGCACACCAGATCCATAGGACTTTGACTCTGTAGATGACCCATTGGGGCAGCTCTGGAAGGCAAAGTCTTTCTCTGGATGCAGCGAAGGCAGGAGTGACAGTAACTTTTGATTTCAATTTGCATACACGGCCAGTAGAAACGATCCCTAACTAACTTAAATGCTCTATCAGGTCCCAAGTGTCCATGTTGATCATGTAATGCATTCAGCACTGTCCCCTTATGCTTCTCCGGGAGGAACAGCTGCCAACTCTCCTCTCTGAATCATCCGAGGGGCCCCTTCGGTAGACCACCCCATCTGAGAGCTGCAGTCGATTCCACTCCTTGTGAACCAATCGAGCCTCCTTTGGGGAGTCTGCTGTGAGTAGAAGTTCTGGGCAACCACTCTCAAAGGCTTTCAAAGTCAGAGAACAAAGGGGATCTTCTGTTTGATCCTTCCTCAAGTCTTTCTTGGAAAGGGTAGGCAGTCCTTCATCCCTCACTTGGGTCAAGTCCCAATAGAGCTTTGGGACCCCAACAGTGGTGACTCCAATGGCTTCGTCCCCTGTCGCTCCTCTGGCTCGGTACTCAATCCCTTGACATAAAGCCTGAATGCCTTCTGTCGTCAGTTGAGTCCACCCTTCTGTATGAGTTAGCGGGTCATAGGGTCTCCTTGACAGAGCATCAGCGTCACTATTAACAACTCCAGGTCAGTACTTCAAGCTAAAACGGAAACTAGAAAGTGCTGCCAACCATCGATGTCCCGTGGAATCCAGCTTGGCCGTGGTAAGGACATATGTGAGTGGGTTGTTATCTGTTTTGACTTCGAATTCTGCACCATACAGGTATTCTTTAAGCTTGTCCACGACAGCCCATTTTAACGCCAAAAATTCCAACTTGTGGGTAGGGCAATTTCTCTGATAGAGTAAGGCTTCGACTCGCATAAGCAACAGGTCTCAGACGTTCATCATGTTCTTGGTACAACACACCACCTAGTCCTTCTCTACTGGCATCAACATGGAGCTCATAGGGCTTGCGGTTGTCAGCGTAGGCTAAAACTGGTACATTGGTCAAGCTCAGTTTCAACTGAAGGAAAGCTTGTTCGCACTGATCAGACCACTCTCCCTCTATGGACTCCCGAGACTTTCTCGCTCCACTAATTTGCCGGACTACTTCTGGGACCTCTTGCTCTCCATCATCTCCAGCCCGAAAAAGCTCAGTGAGAGGTCTGGCTATTTTGGCAAAATTCTCCACAAACCTCCTGTAGTAGGAGCAGAACCCAAGAAAAGCTTTTGCACATTTCTGGGCCTGGGCCAAGTGGTAACGGCTTCCAACTTCTTGGGGTCAGTGGCCTCTCCTTCCGCTGAGACAACATGCCCAAGGTAGGTGACTGTTGACTGGTAGAACTGGCACTTCTCAAGGGACAGCTTCAACCCCTCTTCATAGAGTTGCTTCAGAACCTTCTCTAGACGCTTCTCATGTTCTTCCAAAGTCCATCCAAAGACAATTATGTCGTCTAGGTACACTAATGCCCCGTACACACGAGAGGGATTAAGTCTGACAGACCTCCAAAGGAGTTCCGCCGGAGTTCCGACGGAGTTCTGGCGGACTTTTCGACCGAACGGACTTGACCACACACCATCACACCAAACTCCGACGGAGTCGAACGTGATGACGTACGACTGGATTCGACGTAGGAAGTTCCTAGACAGTAGCCAATAGCTGCCCTAGCGTCGGTTTTAGTCCGTCGGAGTAGCACACACACGAGCGGATTTTTCAAAGGGGACCGGGTCCGGCGGAGTTCCGTCGGGAAAATTTAAAGCATGCTTCATTTCTAAAGTCCGTCAGACTTTAGCTTCGCTAAAGTCCGTTGCAGCCCACACACGATCGGATAGTCCGCCGGACTCAGTCCGTCGGAGTTTGGATGTCGAAAAGTCCGCTCGTGTGTACGGGGCATAACAGTTCAATTAAGTTCATATCACCAACAGGGGCTACAAACAGACCCTGTGGCATCCTTTCAAACTCAAAGAACCCCACTGGGCAGATGAAAGCGTTTTTCTCCCAGTCATCTGGATGCATCGGGATCTGATGGTACCCACTTCTCAGGTCTAACACGCTGAACCATTTGGCTCCTGAAAGGCATTGCAGGGCATCTTCTATTCGTAGAGTGGTGTACTGGTCTGGAATGGTTCTTTTGTTGAGAGTGCGATAATCGATACAGAGCCGTAATGACCCATTTTTCTTCCTCACCACCACAATGGGAGAAGCATAGGGATTTCAGGACTCCCGAATAATTCCCATCTTCTTCAACTCCGCAATATGTTCTCTAAGGTCATCTAAATCAGCTAATGTGATTCGGCAAGACCTTTCCCGAAATGGCCTATCCTCTTGTAGACGAATATGATGCTGTGCACTCTGCGCATCCCACGTCAAACTCATTTTTAGAGAAAATTTTCCTCCACTTTAAGAGTTGTGTTTTTGCCCGTTCTTTCCATTCAGATGTCATAGGAGAGCCTTTTGGATAGAAATTCTCTTCTGGTCACTCTTCCTTGGCTTCCCCCACTACACTGTGTTGTGTGATGGGTGTGGCTGGATTTACCTGCCTTATCATCATTCGGGTCCGAAGCTTCACTGGAGAATCAGTAACATTACGAACACTGACAGGAACTTTTCCATGGGTTCTCTGTAAGGCCTTCATAGAGATTACTTCTGGAATCAGTTCCAAACCTGAATTTGTCTTCTGTGGGTCACCTTCAAGGATAACATAAGGACCAGGTTGGTCCCCATTCAGTTTGACTGAAGCCCGCAAACATGTTACTTCACCTGGCTGCAAGACCTTTTCCATCTTGTCCAACTTCCACAATTTTCCCACTCCTTCTGTTAGGGCCTTTTGTTCATGGACCAATTGCTGGTACACTGAGTGCAACATCGGATGTACACTTTTAGCTGCATCTTCACCCTCTGAGACCTGAGGACTAAGTAACCGACGAACCAAGTCAGTGTTCGTCCATACAATCAAGGAACTCCGATTAGCCCCCCAGGAGGTGGGGACATACAATGGCCAATGTGTCTGAAGTCTCTTTCTGCCCTACAACAGATGGGCCAAATTCAAGCTTGACTGGAAGATATCCGTCATAGGGGAGCTTCTTAGTTCCTATACCCCAGATCTCTAGACTTTCTAACTTCTGCAAGGGCAGGTGTTTCAGGTGTTTATCATAGAAATCACGGTAAATTAGAGTCACTTGGGCACCAGAGTCTAGAAGGGCTTTTGTGTATACACCTTCCACCTGAACTGGCACTATAGGAGAAGGACCCACCAGCTTGTCAGGCAACTTGCTTGGTTGTTTTGATGCAGCTTGCTTGGCTGTTTGGGCTTGAATCCCTCTTTTGGCCTGGGCCCATTTCCATTGTTGTCTGGACTGACAGTTTTGGTTGTGGTGTGCACCGATCTCCCCGTGATCCGGGACCCGACTCTGAGAGTAGCTTGGGCAGCCTAACTGAGGCTTTGGGTGAGGCTTGGTACAAAGGTTTAGGCCTTACCCGCCCTTCATTTAAGACTTGTGAACTGGAGCGAGTTGACTTAGACGGGCACCCGGCTGGCTCCCTCACCAGGGCTCTCTGGAGTTTCCCGCTGGCTTATGATATACTCTTCGTGGCTTTGGTGGGCTGGGACAGTCACATTGATAGTGACCAATACCCCCACAATTATAGCAGACCACTGAACTAAAGGGCTCTCCAGCAGGAACATTCTGTATTGCCTCTGCCCTGGTTGGTTCCAATGCCTTCCCCCCTCTGGTATGGCAATTCTGGCAGACAGCGATGTCATCAACTCCATCATCTGTACATCTGAGTTTTCAAAGCCATTACTTCGGACTGGACTTCTACTATGCCCATGTTTCCTACTTCTATGGTGAAAGCCGCATGTGAAGCACTAGCAGGTTTTTTAGCCTAAATTAAAGCCTCTTCTTCTAGGATAGTTTTGACCAAATTGGAATAAGTCAATGGCTTGTTCTGGTCTCTAGCCTGAAATTTCAACATTATGGGATCCAGTGGGAGTGCTCCTTTAAGAATTTGATCCAACAAGGCTTTGCTTGCCTGACTCAGCTCCATGCCTCCTTTTAGAATGACCTGATGAAGGATTTTATCCAGTCGCCGGACATAAGCGGATAACTCTTCTCCTTCATTTTGATAGGTGTGTGAGAACATGTAAATTAGCAAAGCACAATCCTCCACTCCTCCAAAAACCTCTCGTAAAGCTTCTAGACACTCAGTGGCTGTGCAGCCTGGCTTGTCCCTTTTTGGATTTCTGATTACATCTGAAGCAGGAGATCTTAGGCTCTCGATTAATCTTTGTCTTTTTACTGTGTCAGTGACTTCCTATTCTTCCACAGCCTGCACTGCCTGATCTATCCAAGTTTCAAAGTCCTCTTCCCTGGATGGCACAGGGACCTTCCCAGAATAGAACCACAACTTTCAATATCCATAATTGGCAGATGTGGCTGAGTTTTGTGCCAACGTTTCCACCAGCTTTCCCATATCGGTAAGGAATGTAGCAGGAGGGAACCCTGTAGTTGGGGTGGAAGTAGTAGCTGATATTCTTGGTCCTGATGTTGTTGAGCTAGCATTTTCAGGGTGATCATCCAGCATACTTGGCCTTATAAGCTGAGCTTTGAGATCCCCTAGTAACTGTATGCTATCTCCCTGGAAACAGGTCGGGATTCCTCTTTTCCATTCTAGCAAAGCATAGGTGCAAGAGGCTACCCAATCAACTTTCAGGTCCAATATGAATGTTTTCTGATCAGGCATCAAAGCCTACACTACTTGCTGGACCTGTTTCTCAGTCCAGATGGCACCAGTGAGACTCATAATTACACAGAGCCCCAACGTGCCATTTTGCTCTTCACACCACTTGGTAGCAATGACCGGGTCCATCATGGTGACTTGGCTGGTAGTGGTAGTCATCACTCTGTGACAGGGACCAGAAGGTATCCCGGACGAGAACCCCCACATGTAGCACCACCCCCGCAAGGGCCACTGTAATATACGGGTCTTCTGTCCCACACCAGTGATGGCTCACGCTCCCCAGGATCTCAGTAACACCAAAACACAGTTTAAACTTTTAGCTAGGCTTTATTAGAACTAGCAAAAAGCCCTGAAAAGAGATAAACTGATTAACAGAATACAAATATTAAGTGCGATAATATACTACAACTTCTCAGTAAAGGAAAACAGGATTTGTGTTCATTCACTTTAACCGCCAGTGGGAGGCCTTGCCTGAAATGCACTGAACGAGTGGTGAACAAAACTGTACAATACAATACAAGGAATAATGTTCAACAATTTCCCAAAAGTGATATTACTGACTATAAGATCCTACCTAGGTCTTGTAGGTTCTAGCTAACCACTGGCCAGTGGGAATTCTATTCTATTCACACAAACACACACAGAGTCTGCCAGCCCTTTGGGGCCCTTTAAATCCTGTGTTTGAGTACTCACTTTGTGAAGTAATATATGTAATCCACAGAATGGAAAGGGGTATCTTCGCAAAGTGTCACAAAGATTAACAGATGTGGAGATCCACTTTCAGATAAAGCTGCATTAACAGTAAATAGGACCTAGCAGCTAGATCCACATACACAAGGATGGCAGAAGATCTCTCACCATTAGATGCGCTTGATATATTTTCCTTCCAACAATTGGTAGATTGATCGCTGTCTCAGTTGACTGGATGGTGATGGGAGCAACACATGCCACAGAAACCTCCAAACAGGATAATGATGATGATTGCTGCAGCACTGAAATTGGTCTCTAGATTTCTCTTGACTGTTAGCACATCTTCAGTAATCAGGCAGAATAACACAATGCCAACTCCCCTCTCAAGTGTGCACCTTCCTTTAGGAGAGTCACAGGCTCTGGAGGTGCTCAAGAGATAAACACATGGGATACTTTTTTCTGTCCGCCTGCCACAATGCCAGTCTGTCTCTCCTCCTGTGTCCTCCTCTCTCCCCCAATCACAGCTCTCCTGGGCAGCTATCCAATCCTGTCTTTTATTGTTTTTGTTGTTAGGGGTGGACTTACTTCTTAGCTACAGCAGGACCCAATCTGCCTTCAATCCTGCAGCTGTACCCAATAGAGTCTCTCCTTCTGCTATCAGTTTAGCCAGAAAATGCAATGCAATGTTTCAGAGAGCAATATTCTGCATATATTACCGAGGCAATACTAAGCCTGTGCTACATGTAGTTTTCACAAGAGCATATTTGAGGGATGCAAAAGATTTACACCAATCTCTGAAAACGATACGTATTGGTGAAGAATCAAATGTTTTTCTTGTAACAGCTGATGTCTCTTCCATTTATACAATAATCAAACATTCTTGCTTTAAATTAGTAGAGTGATTACATCCCTAGGCCTCAAAAAATCTTTCTAAAAAATGTCTTGAATTTTGTTTGAGCCATAACTATTTTTTATTTGGCAGAGATTTTTATATTCAAAAGCAGGTGTAGCCATGGCCACAACATTTGCAACCAGCTTGGCAAATCTCTAAACACATTCTGTCATAAAATCAGAATAAGCATCAATTACTATTCTATAGAAGGTTCATTGATGACCTCCTCCTAATGTAGAAAGGTACAGAGGAGTCTTTACATGAGTTTATCGAGAACTCAATAATAATGCCAACATTAAGCCGGATTATCAATTTCATCCTAAATGTATTGCTTTCATGGATCTTACCATTTTCAGGGTGGCAGATAGATTATATAATAAAATATATATTTTTTTACACACAAAATTGGAACAGTGATGATTCTAATCAGATTATCCTCTCATTTCTTGACAAATTGCCCTACACACCTCACAATACCTCAACCAAATAATCTCTCATTCTCACATCACCTCTCCAAGTACAACTTGGTTGATACATGGAGAGAAAATAATAATAAAAGATACACCTACTTTTCACACCCTCATCAATCCTTCTCCCACATTGACCATATTTTCTTAACTATTGGTATGATACCTGAAATACTTGCATCTGATATACTCCCCATTCCATGGTCACACCACAATGCAGTAATTACAACCATAGCTTCCACTATGTCAAAGGCACATGATCCTACATGGTATATACCGGATATAATACTAAAAGATCCATCACAATGCCAGAAAGTTGAGCAGGCTTTAAAAGAATATCTGATGCACATTAACACACCAGATATATCCCCCGTTACACTATGGGAAGCCCACAAACTGGTATTGCGAGACAATATACAAAGAATATTGACATTATTCAAAAGGGAACGTAAAATTCTTGCCCGAAAACTAGAAAACGACTTTAACACTGTGTCTAGATCATTTCAATACAATCCGTCACCCAACGCAAAATCCCAATTAGAAAAAATGTGTATAGAATAAGACATATTTCTTACACAAACGGCAGATAAAACCTTTAAACGCACTAGACATAATTTTTATACAAAAAACAACAAACCAGGCACTAGCACGAGCACTAAATTCAGTAAATAAATAATTTAAACCAATTCACCTGAAGGTGTCTAAAGACAATTACTCAAGCAACCCAGTCAAAATTGTGCATAAATTCAAAACTCATCTAGCATCTTCATACAAATCAGCCCAAATTTTTAATGATACAGAAGCTGATTCCTTATTTTCTAACATCATTTTACCAGAATTATCCCATGACCAAAAAGCACTTTTAGAAAAACCTATATCAATGGAGGAAGTGGCCGCCTCTATTAAAGAACTAAAAACAAATAAAAGACCAGGTCTGGATGGTTATTCAGCTCTATATTTGAAATCTGCATTGAATATTTCAATCTGCATTTAATGTACTGTTGAATGACCATTCTTTCAAGCAAGAATCATTGACGTCAATAGTATGCATGATCCCGAAACCCCTTTCCAATGCTGCCTCCTGCGCAGGTTATTGCCCCATCTCTCTGCTGAATCCTAGATATTAACTACTTCCGCCCCGAACCATTTTGCTGGTCAAAGACCAGACCACTTTTTGTGATTCGGCACTGCGTCGCTTTAACTGACAATTATGCAGTCATGCGAAGTGGCTCCCAAACAAAATTGACGTCCTTTTTTTCCCATAAATAGAGCTTTCTTTTGGTGGTATTTGATCACCCCTGCGGTTTTTATTTTTTGCGCTATAAACAAAAATAGAGCATCAAAATATATTAAAAAACATTTTTTTCCCTCAGTTTAGGCCTATACGTATTCTTCTACATATTTTTGGTAAAAAAAATCGCAATAAGCGATTATTGATTGGTTTGCGCAAAAGTTATAGCGTTTACAAAATAGGGGATAGTTTTATGGCATTTTTATTAATATTTTTTTTTTACTAGTAATGGCGGCGATCAGCGATTTTTATTGTGACTGCAACATTATGGCGGACACATCAGACATTTTTGACACATTTTTGGGACCATTGTCATTTATACAGCAATCACTGCTATATAAATGCAGTGATTCCTGTGTAAATGACACTGGCAGTGTAGGGGTTAACCAGTGGGTTAACCCCTACACTGGCAGTCCACTTTTGAATCAATGTGCAAAAATTACCCACTTGCTAAAGGAATGATATCATCTCTTTACACACAACTTTTGACTACATCAAAATCCAATTAATTAACCGATGTCCAAAAGTGGGAGGAAGATTTGGGACGAAAACTAAACGATGCAGAATGGCTTGAAATATGGTTAACTACTAAATTTTCCTCGACCCATGTTACTGCGATGGAAGCAAATTATAAAGTTCTAACCCATTGGTACCTAGTACCTGCCAGAATGGCTAAATACACTCCCAACCATTCAGCCTTCTGTTTCAGGGGTTGTACAGATCCAGGTACACACCTACATATATGGTGGACATGTCCAATAGCAAAACTTTATTAGGGGAAAAAATTTGAACTACCCTCCAAAATGTTCCAAACGCCGCTAACACCAGACCCTTTCATTGCATTACTTAATCTAAAACCAGATCATCTAACATTCTCCCAATTTAAGCTTTTTGTTCAACTTTAAATCACTGCTAAACAAACAATGGCAAAAGCATGGAAATCACCAAAACTGTCATTGGCTGAAACCAAGAACAGAATGAATTCTGCAATGTCTCATGCTAAAATGTCTGCTATTGAAGACAACCAATTTCCAAAATTCAAGAAAATATGGAAACCATGGATAAAGACTCATTTACCCCAAATTTCAATGATTCAGTCCTTCAGCCATGGTATCTGATTATTTAACTGACTACCTGATTACTTAACAAAATCATATAACCACATTAGGCCCCTTTCACACTAACGTCCCGTTCAGGCCCGCCTGTCAGTTTTTCAGGCGGACCTGAACGGGTGCTCCATAGAGCTCTATGGAGCGTCGGATGTCAGCGGTGACATGTCCGCTGACATCCGACCCGCTCCGATCCGAAAAAGTGTGACGGAGGAAAAAGCTATTTTTCCATCCGTCTGCGGATCGGATCGGATGACGACGGGCACTGCGGTCCGTCGTCATCCGATCTCCCATAGGGGAGAGCGGCGCTGTGACAGGTCCGTCCCTGCACAGTGTGCGGAGACAGACCTGTCATCTCCCTGCTCAGCGGGGATCGGCGGAGTGATCCCCGCTGAGCAAACGGACATCCACGGGGCGGATCAGAACTGATCCGCCCCGTGTGAAAGGACCCTTATTCATACATGGAATATATATGCAGAACCATGTTCTGGTACCTGGACCAACCTTGTGAACTTACTCTTTATCTATTCTTTGTTCTCCTTCCTTTTCTCTTACCTTTCTTTGTTATCTCATTTTATGTTCTGGTTTAATATTTGATCATCCATATCTACTCTATATTTATACATACTAGAATGATATATGTATGTATATGTACGTTTTTTATAAAGATATCTTCTGTTAGATATTTATAGTTACAACTTCCATACTTATTAGATAAAGTAACAAAGAACAGTTAATTAATTAATTAAATGTATATGATGAAGTTTAGTGCAAACAATAACATACTATGTGACATATATACATATATATATATATATATATATATATATATATATATATATATTTATGGTTCAGAGCCCTATGTCCGATACGTATAACGATGACAAACAGGGTTAACATAACTCACCACTTGACATAGACCTGAGGGTGTGCCCTGGTCTAACGTACGGTATACCAAAATAAGGGGGCAAAAACATACTGGTAGGGAATTGTTCTTTATCGATTGAGTTAGATCACTGAGTGAGTTAACAGATGCCTGAGCTATTACCACCTGAGGATTGTGGCTGTACTGGGTGAAGCAGGCAGACTCCTACCTGCCTAGCTATTCAATGACATGTCTGGGGACCCGCTGTTACCGATTATGTAAAAGTGGATGTCTACGCTGGAGCTTACTTGCTGCTCTTTGAAACCGCTAGGGGAAGTACGAAGTGATCTTTGTATCAGGCTAAGTAGCGTCTACATAGCTCTCGGCCTGCTGGATTACCGCAGGTGAACTTTCCAGGTCACAGGTATCTGTAGTAGGCCAACACCTGGCTGCTTGTAGGACCATGCTAGGGGAGAGAACAAACGAGGGGATAGTCAGGATGGTCGGAATACCCTTAAGGATGTCACCCGTTCGGGTAAGCATTTGTCACCGACCATCGGTTGGATTTCCTGGACTTCACGAAGCATGGTTCAACCAGCGTGGGACATGAATAAAGAAGGTTTGCGGGGTCCGGCAAGGACAAGAAATGTTGCCTGCCGGCTAGGTATCGCCGAACAGTGTTATGGGATAGGCAGCTAGGTATGACAATATGACGAAAGGCCAGTAACCGCCTGATGTTGGAGGTTTCATAGGAGTGGTGTGTCTGGAATTTCTGAAGGCCCTCCAGGCTGTCTGGTAGTTTGAGCATGTTGCGAGAAAGTGAGACGTTTACGAGTTTGGTCGCTGTTTGTAGATATTGTACTAAACCGGGGTTTAGGTGAGACCGACCAAGGACAATGGCTGACACTGGATTGGCTCCAGTCAAATACGACAGCGCATCTGCTACGAGATTGCTCTAGGCCAGGAACAACGTATAGTCAACTTTAAACTGAATTATAATGACAGCTGTACCAGCCTGCCCAGGCAGGACATGACTGCTAGGGATTTAGACCTATCTTACAATAATCACTGCTGGTTGCCTGATGGTGGCCAAAAATTGCAGCGAAGCCTGTGATGGTCGCTACATCTGTCACTAGCTGGGGTGATAGGGGCGAGATAGACGGTATAGACATGATATACCGATCTACGTAGTACGGAACCTCTGATATTGAAAGATCCGTGGCATCCAGATTAAGGGTCTGACAGGGGCCCTGAATCTGGGAGGGGAAGACGAGGATGCATGACATAAAGACCAACCCTGGGGAATGACCATATTACAGAACTGAGCATACCCGAAACAGACTGAAGCTGCTTCTAGGTATACCCCTGTGTGTGGGTGAAGTGTTTGAAAAACTGACCTGATAGGGACAGCTTGTCAAGGGGGAAACTGGCGTGCGAGGATGTTCTACATGTCCCTAAAGATGGCAGTTGTGATGAGCAAGCGTCTAGCGTTGGCTACGGGCAGATGTTTCTGGATACCCGTTAGAGGGGATCTTACTGTATGGGCCATCACAGACGGCTCACCGGGGTCCTGTAAGGATAGAAATGTCGGGTGCTGGCTAGATACAGCCTGACCGTGTTACGAGAAGAAGCCAGCTGCGTGTGGCAACTCGACCTCTGGTGTAGGACGGAAGCTGAACTCAACTGCCCAACGGGAGAAATGAGTGTCAGGGATGGCGAGTGGCGTAGTCATCGGGGCTAAGTGGCCAAATGAGTACCGCTGAAAATGATGTGTGGCTGAGTGCCAACAAAATGCTTGCAACGATCACAAGTTACGCTAAGTTGCACGCCTAGCCGTGATAGCAAGTGTTGCGCTTAAATGTGTGCTCACAATGATAGCAAGGGAGTTTACGTCACTGGAGATGTGTTTGTGGTGGCTGGACTCGGTGGTGTCGCAGACATCCGGACACAGGGCTATGAGCAGTATGACCTGAAAAGGCTGAATAAGTTATGCCAAGATGCGTGCTTGCTACGAATGCAAGAAGTTATGCTAGGATGCGTAGTTAGCTAGGTTGAAAAGACAAAGTCCACCCAGCCCACGACAAAATCAACAATTTAGACGAACAACATTGCACAACCCGACACACCCAATGCTATCCCCACAGCTGATCCAGAGGAAGGCAAAAAACCCCCGCAGAGCATGCTCTAATTAGCTACAGCAGGGGAAAAAATTCCTTCCTGACCCCTCGAGCGGCGATCAGATTTCTCCCTGGATCAACCTACCTACAATATAGCACCCCGTTATACTACGTACGTTAGGAAGATATCCAGGCCTTACCCAGCAACGCACTGAGCCAGCCAGAACTGCCTGCCAGCAAGGATAGTACTAGGTTCGTGCCTGGGGCTTGCTAGCGACAACTGCAAAGTTTATGCTAGGATGTGTGCTAGCAACTATTGCAAGAAGTCTATGCTTGGATGCGTGTTTGCAACGATTGCAAGAAGTTTATGCTTGGATGTGAGTCTGCCATGATTGCAGGGAGTTATGCCTGGGTGTGCTTGTGGTGACTGCAGGATGTTTGTGATTGGATGCGTGCTAGCAACAAGCTTGTACAGAGTTGTACTTGGATGCGTGCGAAATGAATCCGATATGAACCGGATGTAGGTGTGAAATTAATCCTATGAATTTGGTTATGTGATAAATCCGACCCAACGATCGTGGAGTAGATGACAATGAATCCGATATGAATTGTTGAGTTATACCCATAAGGCTGAAAAGACGGGTGCGGATTAATGCGTTGCTGGTTTGAGTGATTTGAGTTGGTAAGCGATGAATATGTGGAATGAAATAAATGAAATGTTTGCCATGATATAGACAAGAATTAGTATGTTCCAACTTGATGAGTTGGAACTGCGGAGCACAGAATGAAATGAGGTCAAGACACCTGGGGTATGCCTAGATGAATCAGTGCATGGAGGGTGCTGCTGGACTTGACTGACCTGTAAACACAAAGGCAAAAACCAGTTGAGGATTCCATACCTGTCGTAGACAACTGGCCAAATGGTGACTCCTAATGGGAGTGGTGAGCTTTGAAATGAAATGAAATGACATAAAAATGAAATGAGACAAACAAACACAATGAAATGTTTTTTTTTTTTTTTTAGATATATATATATATATTTTTCCCTTTTTTTTTCCATTATTATTATTATTATTTCTTCCCTTTTCCCCCCCTTTTTTTTTTTCCTTTTTTGAAATGAAATGAAATGAAATGAGATGAACAAACATAAATGAAATGTTGCCTTTGATGAGAACCTGCCATGGCAGAAGCGCAGCTCGGTCGTGTCACAGGCGCCACTGACAGCGAGCCGGACTCTGGAGCATGTACTGAAATGAGGCAATTAGTGAAATGAGGCCAAATGAGCATGGCCCCCCGTCCAGAACCCGAATTTATAAACAACTGGGTTTGAACCGAGGTGCAGGAGGTGACAGTGAAATGAGTGAAATGAGTGAATCCGCCATGACAGAGGCCCGAATCGCCATGCCGTAACTTTGCGACTGAGCACGAAACGGACTCTGGAGCATGTACTGAAATGAGGCCAGTCCTGGGGCACGCCGAGACGAATTAGAACATAGGTGTGACTATTCGTGTCGGAGCGTGATAGGTGAAACGAAATGATACCCATGACAAAGACAGGGATCAACGACTGCGCTCAAGAATCAACGGTGAACCCTGTCTCTGGAGCATGTACTGAAATGAGGCCAGTCCTGGGGCACGCCGAGACGAATTAGTGCACAGGTGTGACTATTCGTGTCGGAGCGTGATAGGTGAAACGAAATGATACCCATGACAAAGACAGGGATCAACGACTGCGCTCAAGAATCAACGGTGAACCCTGTCTCTGGAGCATGTACTGAAATGAGGCCAGTCCTGGGGCACGCCGAGACGAATTAGTGCAAAGGTGTGACTATTCGTGTCGGAGCGTGATAGGTGAAACGAAATGATATGCCATGACAAAGACAAGAATCGAAAACCGTGGCTGAACCTGCGAATGACTCTGTCCCTGGAGCATGTATTGAAATGAGGCCGACAACTGGGGCACACCGGAGCGAATCGGTGCATCGGAGATGCGACTAGATTCGAATCGGAGCGCGACTTGTGACTGAAATGAAATGAAATGATTGAAATGATTGAAACTCTCCGGTTAGTTTAGAATTTAGGACGTCTGTATGGGAATTTTCGAAATGATCCGAACGATTCGGACGTAGGGACCCGTGATTTGGTCGGTATGCGGAAGGTTTGAAAAATGAAACGCTCGATGTGGTGTCATGAATGAGTGACCACGACTTCTTTCGAGAAGAATGAAATGAAATGCAATGATTAAAATGAGCCGGTTAATTAAAATTTAGAACCTCTGATTGGGAATTTCGAAATGAACCGGACGATTCGGACGTTTCAGTAGAGACCAGTGATTTGGTCGGTATATCGGGTTTGTGAAATGAAATGCTCGATATGGTGTCACGAACGGATGACCACGACTTCTTTCGAGAAGCGAGGAGCACAAATGTTTAGAGGTAACGAACGCGTGAACGATATCGGAAAAACTACGAAGGTGATATTTCAGTGAGTGGTTCGTGAGAACAACAGATCACAGTTTAGTGACATGAATAACATGAAATGAGAAATGGGAGCCGAAGCCCTACCCGTGACCGCCGAACCAGATGCGTTGCACGATACCGACAAGTTTTCGAGTGTCACGCCTCAGACAATACACGAACGCTCACGACGGCAAAACCGACTGTAACACGAGGATGAAGACAGGACTTCAATGAAGACAGAACTCACGAACACTGCACTCATTCTATCGAACGGTCTCGAATAGTCGGCCCTAGATCTGTGGCGTAGCTAGTATTGCACACAGGAACCGACAAGGAACACAGCAGAATGAGCTGATTAAATATCCCTCCGGGCTCCTCCCAAATTCCGGCCACTGATAAGGAACACAGCTGAACGGGCTGATCAATTACTCCTCCGGGCTCCTCCCATAAATACAGGCCACCATACTGGCCTTTCAACATATATATATATATATATATATATATATATATATATAAATAAAATTAGTTTTATTGTTTAAACAATAAAGCTTATGTTTATACATCCTTGTACATGTAACCAATGTACTTTCATTTTATTATGCAATCAATAAACCCTTTCGACAAGAAAATATTTCCACCACTGTGCCATGTGGTGTAACTTTAAAAAGTTACAGATAGAAATAGCCTGCCTATCAGGCTTCCAATCATAGCAGAGATGACAGAAAGAGAATGGTAGAAGACATGGAGGACTTGCAGCGTGGAGAACAGCGCAGATACAGGTATGTGCCGGGCAGGGGGGGGGGGGGGGGGGGGCACACTACCAGCATTTGATAGGGAACAGTAGTGGCAATTGATGGGGCACACTGATGAGAATTGATGGGGCACACTGATGGCAATTGATGGGGCACACCTGCGGCAATTGATGGGCACACTGACGGCAATTGATGGGGCACACTGGCAGCAATTGATGGGGCACACTGCCAGCAATTGATGGGGCACACTGGCAGCATTTGATTTGGCACACGGGCAGCAATTGATTTGGTACACTGACAGCAATTGATGGGCACACTGGAAGAAATTGATTGGGCATAGTGGTGGCAATTATTGGGCACGGTGGCGGCAATTGATGGGCACACTGGCAGCAATTGATGGGTACAGTAGCTGTGTTTGATGGCACAGTGGTGGCAATTTATGGGTACAGTGGCTGTGTTTGATGGGCACAGTGGCTGCACTTGATGTTTTTTTTTTTTTTCAGTCTGTTTGCGCCCCACAAAAATTTGGAGCACCAGCCGCCACTGACCTCTAGTCACCACATACAACCCAGAACTTGAAGGGTCAAACAGATAATCAAAGATTTACAACCCATTATAACAGAGGATGAAACTCTGAAAGGAATATTCCAACAACCTCCATTATTTGCTTTCACACAACCACCCAACCTCAGACACAAACTAATCAGCAGGAAACTTCACTCTGATTATGAAGTCACAAATAATGGAAGCAAACCCTGCAATAAAAAACACTGCAAACTATGCAACCAAATCAATCTATCCAAAAGTGTCACACACACAAATGGGACCTTCAATATCATGGGATCTTACAACTGTACCTCCAGTAATGTTGTGTACCTCATCCAATGCAAATAGTGCAGCAAAGGATCTTATGTTGGTGAAACAGGACAGAAGTTGCAAGCAAGGATGAATTTGCACAGACATACCATCAAGGAACATAAAGAGGACAGTTTATGCACACCATTATACTAAAGTTTTACGACCCCCTCTGTGACTAGCATCCCCCCTCCTCCATTCCATAGCT
The DNA here is from genome assembly GCF_037356315.1 of Lithobates pipiens. Taxonomy (NCBI): domain Eukaryota; kingdom Metazoa; phylum Chordata; class Amphibia; order Anura; family Ranidae; genus Lithobates; species Lithobates pipiens. The sequence continues at coordinate 117,597,703 of NW_027507787.1, forward strand.
CTCCCTCTGTCGTATCTCAAAAACTCTGCTGCTATATTTATTACCATTGATTTGTATTTGTTTGTATTTCTCTCTTTTTTTTCTCTCTCCTTTCCCTCAGAGATGTGTTTTTTTTTTTTTAACATTCTACTTAAAAATTTGTGAATCAGTACTGCTTGAACATTGAAGAAGGGGACATACTACGAAAACTTGTCCTGAAAAATTGTATGTTAGTGCAAATAAAAAAAGTATCACGGGAGTGCGCATGCGCAGAGTATCCAAGCTGGCCGCTTAAGCCGGAGCTCCTCCACATCCAGCCCCAGTCCCAACGGTGCTCACAGCATGGCTCAGACAGCTCTCCAACGAGAACCAGTTGGCGATTAGGGATGAGCTTCGTGTTCGAGTCGAACGTACGTTCGACTCGAACATTGGCTGTTCGGCGAATTCCGAACGTTTGGGCCGTTCGCGTCAAAATTCGAGTGGCGCGCGTGGACCACAATGCACTGCGGTGGCGCAGTGCATTGCTGGCTCATGATCGGCCAAGCATGCACTGTGACCCCGCATGCTTGGCCAATCGTAGCGCCAGCAGCGAGGAGAGCCATGATTGGCCACAGGCATCCTGCCTGTGGCCAATCATAGCTCAGGCTGTGTAGTGCACGCCCCACACTATATAAGGCCGCCTTTGAGGCGGCCTCGTGTAGTGTGTTAGCATCTGAAGCAGTGGGTGTTCTGTGTACCTTCAACACAGTACACACCAATCGTTTTTGGCTGATTTCCTATCTTGCTGCTGTGTAGTGGTTGTTGTCTGTGCCCTGACCGCAGTATACACCACTATACTCACCTCACCTATATAGCTAGTGATCTAGCTTTAACCACTTAACAACTGCCCATTGCCGATTAACGGCTTCAGGGCGGTTGTTTAACTCTGAGAGGCCGTTAATTAACGGCCTCCCAGAATTCTGCTCTCGCGCGCCCCCAAGGGGCGCGCACTCGAGAGCATCCGTGACCGCCGGGTCCACAGGACCTGGCGCATCACGGATCACGGTAAACGACCGCTCGTCGCGGCCGTTTACCACGTGATCGCTCCGTCAAGTGACGGAGTGATCACTTGTAAACAAACCGGCGTCATGTTATGACGCCGGTTCCTCCCTCCCCTCTCTGTACCGATCGGTACAGCGGAGGGGAAAGAGATCGGTGTCAGCAGCGATGTGGGCTGCATCTGCAGTGCCCACATCGCTGCTCACCGAATTTAACCCCTCAATTCCCTGCCAATACTCTGCAATACCAGTGCATACTCTGCAGTACCCTGCCATTACTCTGCAGTACCCCGCCATTACTCTGCAGTACCCCGCCATTACTCTGCAGTGCAGTACCCTGCCATTACTCTGCAGTACCCTGCCATTACTCTGCAGTACCCCCCATTACTCTACAGTACCCCCCAATACTCTGCAGTACCCCCCAATACTCTGCAGTACCCGCCATTACTCTGCAGTACCCCGCCATTACTCTGCAGTGCAGTACCCTGCCATTACTCTGGAGTACCCTGCCATTAATCTGCAGTACCCCCCATTACTCTGCAGTAACCCCCATTACTCTGCAGTACCCTACCATTACTCTGGAGTACCCCCCAATACTCTGCAGTACCCTGCTATTACTCTGTAGTACCCCGCCAATACCCCGCCAATACTCTGCAATACCCTGCCATAAATTGCCATACCCAGCCATACTCGGAGATACCCAGCCATACTCGGTGATACCCTGAAATACCCAGCCATAGACGCCCCCCACCCCTCACCGCCCTCCTGTACTTCTACCAACTCACCAGTACGATCAAAGCCAGAATCTTTTTTTTATTTTTTATTTCAGGCTTCCCAGCCTAGAGGTGAGATGTGGGGTCATATTGACCCCCAGATTTCACTGTAAAGAGGACCTGTCACCCCATATTCCTATTACAAGGGATGTTTACATTCCTTGTAATAGGAATAAAAGTGATCAAAAATATATTTTTGGGGAAAAAAATGTCAAACTAAAATAAATAAAGTAAAATGAACAATTAAAAAAAAAAAAATTTTTTTTAAAGCGCCCATGTCCCCATGTGCTCGCATGCAGAAGCGAACGCATGCGTAAGCCCCGCCCACATATGAAAACGGTGTTCAAACCACACATGTGAGGTATCGCCGAGAACGTTAGAGCGAGAGCAATAATTCTAGTCCTAGACCTCCTCTGCAACTCAAAACATGTAACCAGTAAAAAAAAATGTAAGCGTCGCCTATGGGGATTTTTTAAGTAGCGACGTTTGGCGCCATTCCACGGGCATGTGCAATTTTGAAGAGTGACATGTTTGATATCTATTTACTCCGCATAACTTCATCTTACACTTTATGCAAACATTGGGCTAACTTTACTGTTTTTTTTGTTTGTTTTTTAAGCACAAAACTGTTTTTTTCCCCCAAAAAACGCGTTTGAAAAATTGCTGTGCAAATACTGTGTGAGATAAAAATTTGCAACGACCACCATTGTATTCTCCAGGGTCTTTTGGTATGCATATGCTGTGTGTGTGAAATAACCTGATAAGATGACAATTTTGTGGGAAAAAAAAAAAAAGGAAATAGGTCGTCAGTACTTCAGGTGTGATCAATTTTCAGATATTGGCACCATAGCTTGTGGACTCTATAACTTTCACAAAGACCAAATAATATCCACCAATTTGTACTTATTTTTACCAAAGATATGTAGTAGTATGAATTTTGGCCAAAATTTATGAAGAAAAAATTACTAATCTGCTAAATTTTATAACAGAAACGAAGAAAAATTCATTTTTTCGCAGAATTTTCGGTCTTTTTTCTTTTATAGCACAAAAAATAAAAAACTGAGAGGTGATTAAATACCACCAAAAGAAAGCTCTATTTGTGTGAAAAAAAGGACAAACATTTCCTATAGGTCCAGTGTTGCATGACTGAGTAATTGTCATTCAAAATGTGAGGGCACCGAAAGCTGAAAATTGGTCTGGTTATTAAGGGTGTTTAAGTGCCCAGTGGTCAAGTGGTTAATAATAGAGCTTGCAGTCAGTAGTGTTAGGAGATAGTGCGTGCTGTCTGCGTGCTCTGTACCCAGTACATACCGCTATAATATAGGGCAGGCCCCTACTTTCAAACATCCAACTTACAAACATCTCCTACTTGCAAACGCAAGGAGACAGCAGCAAGTGAGATGAAAAAAGATGGACGACAAAACAAATTATACAGGGGTGATAACCCTTCCCTATGTTTTCCAAAAAGCTTAAAAATAGTTTGTTTGACTGGAGCTACACTTTAAAAATGTACCGGTTGAAAATTACAAACAGATTCAACTTAACACAACAAACCTACACAGTCCCTGTCTTGTTTGCACCGCCTGTATACTGCTGTTCTGAGTATATAGGGCCTGGGGGCCACACGCATTTCCTTTTTTTAATATGGGTACGGGGTTCCCCTTAATATGCGTTCAAGACCCAAATAGGCTGGTAATGGGTAGGGAGGGCTACCCATGCCATTTTTCTGAATGATTTTCAACCATATTGCAGGAACCAGATATAACATTAAAACCGCAAGCAGTTTTAAATGGTGTTATTTCCGTTTAATGTCATTTTGTGCAGGGACTGTTCCAAACATGGGAAACACATGGCACTTCACAGGCATACTACAGACACCCCCCAGGCACCATATTTAAAGGAATATTTCACCTTTTTTTTTCCACTTTAATCGTCATTAAAATCAGTGCTCCCGCCAAAACGGCAGTTTTTAAAACTTTTTTTTGCAGTGACCCATGTCCCCTGAGGCAGGAGGCAGGTCCCCAAACCCTTTTTAGGACACTATCTTGCATATTAGCCGTTAAAATTAGCACTTTCCATTTCGAACGTTCGAGTCCCATAGACTTCAATGGGGTTCTAACGTTCGTTTCGAACGCGGGGGTCGTTCGCAAGTTCTGGTGCGAACCGAACCGGGGGGTGTTCGGCTCATCCCTATTGGCGATTCAGACCCCTGGCGGCCAGTGGAAGCCCACCGCTCACTATCCAGGAAATAAAAGCATTTGAACGAAGAATGATAATTCTTTTTGTCACAAAAAATAATGGCCTGCATTTAGATATTGGTTTCCTTACCCATTATACTAAAGTTTTACGCCTCCCTCTGTGACTAGCATCTCCCCCCCCCCCCCCCCCCCCTCCATTCCATAGCTCTCCCTCTGTCTTATCTCAATAACTCTGCTGCTATCTTTATTACCATTGATTTTATGTGTTTGTTTTTTCTCTTTTTTTTCTCTCTCCTTTCCCTCAGAGATGTGTTTTTTTTAACAGTCTGCTTAAAAATTTGTGAATCAGTACTGCTTGGATCTTGAAGAAGGAGACATACCACGAAAGCTTGTCCTGGAAAATTGTATATTAGTGCACACAAAAAAAGTATCACGGGAGTGCGCATGCGGGGAGATTGCCGATTAACCCGGAGCTCCTCCACACCCAGCTCCAGCCCCAACGGCACTCACAGTATGGCCCAGACAGCTCCCCAATGAGATCCAGCGGGCGATTCAGACCCCCGGTGGTCCATGGAAGCCCACCGTATGACCGGGAACCAGGTCCGTAGAGATCTCGGGCCTCTATTTAATCAGACGCTGCCGCCCGGGTGTACCAAGATGGCCACCACGGCCCAGCAACACGCTTCGGGGAAGGAAAACCTCATTGAACAAAGGCAAGTGATAGCCCCAGCCTCCCTCACATACACACCAGCTAACCAGAGCATGAGCAAGCAGCAAACGACTCCTTCTGCATCCACTGAATCGCTGCTCAGCAGGAACTTTGGAGACCCCCCCATTCTCCCCAGCAGGTCCTAATCTGATGCCACAACAGGGAGGACCCTCTCCCACATACCTATCCCCAGAGGCTGACACCCACTCAGAAGAGCTCTTCTTGAAACTCTCAGCACTATTAGAAAGGGGTCTTGCCTCCACTGCAGCAAAGATAACAGGGAACATAAAGACAGATTTCCAGAACCTGGGTTCTAGGATGGAAGCTATTGAGCATAAACTTTTATTTGACAGTAACTACCACTAATCAGAATTCAGACCACATCCAGACCCTGCAAGATAGGCTGGACTCAGCCCTACTCAGAATTGATGAACTAGAAAACAGATCTAGTCGATACAATTTTAGGATCAGAGGCCTTCCGGAGTCCATTGTTGATGTGTCACAGTCACAGGCAACACAGGAAATAATCAAATCCCTGATTCCGAACATACCGCAACACCGCCCGGAACTGGACAGAGTCCACAGAGCCCTAGGGCACCCCAGAAAGGATGGGTCTCCCAGAGACATCATCGTTAAGCCACACTTCTACCTGGTCAAGGAGGAGTTAATGAAGCAGTCCAGAGCAATGAAACAAATCATATGTCAAGGGCACCCCATACAAATTTTCGCTGATTTGTCCCCATCCACAGTCCAGAGAAGATGAGACTTAAAACTCCTACTGTCGGTTCTGGTCCAAAATGAAATTAAATACTGGTGGACATTCCCGTTCGCTGTCAAATTCCTATACAAGGGCAAACACTACTCATTCTCCAGCTTCCAATATGGAGAGAAGATACTCCTTTCCCTCAAGCTCATCTCATTGGGAGCAGACATGGACACTTCCAACCCAGCATACAACTCAGCTAAATGAACGTCTCATTCCAGCGGAACTCCTGTGGAACAAGCAGAGGACAAAGAGAACAAAGGACAATACTTCCCGACCTAAAGTGGAGAACTGTTGCTGGTTACCTTTATCTAGAAGCTTCCTCTTCTTTCCTCAAAGAAGGAGTAAACACTTAGGACTTCCTTCCCAACCAATAGGAGCCATAGCTTCCCTAATTTTCCCCAAGCTTTATCTCCCCTTACCCACCAGTTTATAACTGTTCCTCCCTTGGTTTGTCCCTCTCCCCCACCGACCATGGAGGGGTCAGACTCCAGGGAGCAGGGTCAACCCCACAGAGACTCGGCCGCAAACACCAGCCAAAATAACTTTCTTTCCTCTACCTCTCTTAGACAAGATATACTGGCAATAGTCTCCCTGAACCCTTCTCGCTTTTTGCTTGTTTTTCTTGTTCCTGCGAGAGCGTGTTTTGCTCCAACTGAGGTTAAGCTAAGAAGGATCTTCAGTTGCCACACTTTCAGGGAAGATGGGGGAGTAGTTTCCACCATAAGGGTACCCAAAGGGGAACTGAAACAAATCCCTATTTAGATAGGCGAACTGTCTGTGTTGCATTTTCCTTAAAAGTGATCTGCTTAAGTGTTTTTACACTTTTTGTATTTGTTTGGTTATGACTTTTGAATGATTAAGCACTGGCACCAAGGCGCTGGGTGCTGAGCATATGCCTCCACCTACCGTGCAGATTTCCTAGAATCTGTGGATAGGTTTTCTGCCCTTTGTTGATATGCTTCTGGTAGGAGTAGACCCCGGGGAGCTAGTCCAAAATTCATGAAGAGGTTCCCTATGGCCTCTTCCTCTCTCCTTTCCCTAATCTCTTCTTTCTCCTCCCCAGCCTCTATCTCGGACTCTCAATAATCATTTCCCTCTCAATATCCACCCAGGTCCACAAGGTGACTACTGAATGCACATCAGGGTCACCCAAAAGACCCTCCAGCTTGATTACCCTTTGACAGGCATCCAATACGGTAAGTGGCGCGGGATCTGACAGCACTTCCACTCCTCTCCTCCATGGCTAACCCTCCCAGTTCTGCTATTAAAATAGCCACTCACAATGCCCAGGGACTGAATTCTTCCCTCAAAAGGAGAAAGTTGTTTGACAGCTACAAATCACTCAATATTGATGTGATTATGATTCAAGAAACTCACTTCCCTAAACGGTACAGCCCTAACTACTTACAGAACCATTTCCCACTGTTTTACCTAGCTAAAGCAGAGGGCAAGTCAAAAGCAGTAGTAATTCTATTCTCTAAAAATTGCAACTTTTGCAGGCAGAATACAAAGACCCAGAAGGGAGATTAATTCTGGTAAAGGGGTCCATAGATGGTCAAGTATCCTCCTTTATATTGTACTATGCCCCAAATAAGGGACAACACAAATTATTCCAAACAATGATGGCAACCCTAAATCCTCTCCTAGTGGGGACCCCCGTATTAGGAGGTGACTCCAATATAGCACTTGATCAAGGGTTGGACAAATCCAACCCAACCAAAATCACACTAACTCACCCCACCAGAGCTAGCCTAAAATTAGCTAGATTGATCCATGCTCAGGGGATGGCAGAGGTTTGGCATGAATCCAACCCAACGAAAAGGTACTACACCCACTTTTCTTGCCCCCATCAATCCTATGCTAGGATAGATCACATCCTTTTGCCCACACACCACCTTCCCAATGTAGTAAGATCCAAAATCACAGACACAACACTGTCTGATCACTCCATAGTCACAACTACTCTATGTAACTCCTCCCACAGATCCAAGCTCTCCCACTAGAGATTAAATGAGTCTATCCTAATGGTCCCCATTAGGGTGATCGAGATCAACAAAGCGCTACTAGAATACTTCTCTCTTAACAAAGTTGGGGATGTTTCAGCAAAAGTTCTCTGGGCAGCCCATAAAGTCACTATCAGGGGTAAAATCATTCAACTCGCTTCTCAAATCAAAAGGGAAAGGGAGGTGGAAATTGAAAAATTAGAAAAAAACCTATGCAGCCCTTCGGGCTCAGCATAAAAGAGACCCATGTGGAGTTACTGTGTCCCAACTAGACACCGCCAGACTAGAACTGAACCTAGCTCTCACAGCACGAGCTAAGAAACGTTACGTTGGAGCGGTGCTAAATTTTATTCCCAAAAGGATAAACTAGGCTTGATGCTGGCTAACAAACTGTCCCCCCAGGACAAGGTTTAAAGCTATCCCTAATATCTGGACTCATAACCAAATTACAACTTCCGACCCCACCAAAATTCTCTCAGGGACTTCTATAATAAACTATATAGTGACAATCAACAGGACACTAATAGCTCCATATCACAATTCCTTGACACCCTCCCTATCCCCACACTTTTGGAAAGACATAAAACTATCATGGAAGACCAAATTTCAGCAGAAGAAACCTTAGAAGTCATAAAAAATCTAAAGAAGGGATCAGCTCCGGGACCTGACAGGCTATCTGTCCCCTACTACAAATCATTTGCAGAGACTTTAGTAGGGATGGCCGAACGGTTCGCCCGGCGGTCGTTTCGCGGCGAATTTTGGCTGTTTGCCGTCCACCCGATCGGCGGACTGTTGCCACCGTTCGCCCGGCGGACTTCCGTGTTTACTGTGTAAAAGAACTTTGACCTATGATGACACATCCATCATGGGGTACAGGACAGCCAATTGAGACATTACAGCACATGGACACTTGGACATTCCCCCTAACTTATAAATAGACCCGCTCCGGCGGCCATTTTACATTCTTTCTTCTGTCACTATAGGGAGAGGTTGCTGTGTGGAGCAGGGAGAGATTGCAGTGACCCAAATCGCTAGCTATTTGGTCCACAAAAGTTCTTTTCAGGACTGGTATAGGTGTTAGGTGTAGTTCAGGAATATAGGTTTGAGGCACTGCTGTGCTACTGATTGTTGCAGCAGCCTGTCTCTTGTCAGTGTAGAGAGAGGGACAGTACGCTGTGTGCTGCAGGGACAGTCAGTTTAATCATTAGCTGTTACTATTAGGTCCACAAAAGTGCTATTCAAGTTATTGTTCCAGCAGCCTCTGTTTTGTCAGTTTAAATAGGGACAGGCAGGAATCTGTGTGTGAGGCAGTGAGGGACAGTCAGTTTAATCAGTAGCTGTTACTATTAGGTCCACAAAGGTTCTTTTCAGGACTGGTATGGTAATAGGCTTGTACACGTATAATATTCTTTCTTCAAAATATAGAAAGAATATTATACTTGACTGCTGCCCTTCTGCTGCAGTAGTCCTTTATCAGTATAGGGACTGAGGTACAGTCTGTTAATCATTCACAACCTACTTGTTCCACAAAGGTCCTTATAAGGACTGGTAAGGTCTAGGGTGCTACAGTACATAGGGTTGAGTGAGGTACAGTCTGCTATTCCTTAAGGACTGGTATAGGTCCACAATACATAGGGTTGAGATGCACTACTGCTGAGTCTGACTGCTGCCCTATACTGCAGCAGTCCTTTATCAGTATAGGGACCGAGGTACAGTCTGCTAATAATTCACAACCTACTTGTTCCACAAAGGTCCTTATAAGGACTGGTAAGGTCTAGGGTGCTACAGTACATAGGGTTGAGTGAGGTACAGTCTGCTATTCCTTAAGGACTGGTATAGGTCCACAATACATAGGGTTGAGGTGCACTACTGCTGAGTCTGACTGCTGCCCTATACTGCAGCAGTCCTTTATCAGTATAGGGACCGAGGTACAGTCTGCTAATCATTCACAAACTACTTGTTCCACAAAGGTCCTTATAAGGACTGGTAAGGTCTAGGGTGCTACAGTACATAGGGTTGAGCGAGGTACAGTCTGCTATTCTTTAAGGACTGGTATAGGTCCACAATACATAGGGTTGAGGTGTACTACTGCTGACTGCTGCCCTATACTGCAGCAGTCCTTTATCAGTATAGGGACTGAGAGTTTTATCACAGGGTCATTTAAAAAATGACAGGCAGAAGAAGAGGCAGGCCCTTCCGCAGGGGTGGTAGGGGTAGGGCAGGAGCAACAGGCTTGAGCCAAAGTGGGAAGTTTCAGAAGGTGCGTTCAATTACTTTAAAGGACGCACCAGAACCTATTCGACATGCCAGGTGAGACGTTGCCATGCCGTGCTGCTTCTGTTGTGCCTGGAAGCCAAGAGCCACACTGGCCCGGTACTCCTTTCAGCTTTGCGTTCACAGGCAGATCAGTGGCTAACACCGCTCAATTTGACAGTTGGTAAAGTGGTGTGTGACAACGGTGCCAATCTGCTTAGCGCATTGAAACAGGGTAAAATCATGCACGTGCCATGCATGGCACACGTCTTAAACTTGGTCGTGCAGCGATTCGTTGTCAAATACCCTGGGGTCCAGGACATCTTGTGGCAGGCAAGGAAAATCTCAGCCCATTTCAGAAGATCTTACACGGCCATGGCTCGCCTTGCTGACGTTGAGCGGCGACACAATCTGCCGGTCAGATGTCTTATTTGTGATTGCCCGACGTGATGGAACTCAACCTTCTATATTCTTGATAGGCTGCTCCAGCAGAAACGTGCAGTTAACGTCTTCCTGTATGAACTCTGCGGCAGAACAGGTTCTGGGGAGCTGTTTTTTTTTTCACCACACCAGTGGCTGCTCATGCACGACGCATGCAGACTTCTGCGGCCATTTGAGGAGATCACCAAACTGGTCAGTCGCAGCCAAAGCGCCATCAGTGACATGGTACCTTATGCCTTCTTTATGGAGCGTGCATTGCATCATGTCATTGATCAAGCTGGGGAGGAGCAGGAGCGGGAAGATGAGGAAGTCGCAATGCTGGATGAATTCCCAAGGGGGGCTACTCTATCTGAGACAAGTCAACAACAGGAGTCTGAAGAGGACTCAGAGGAGGATGGTGCCGGGGCGGATGAGTAGGAGCAAGAAGAGCATGCTTTAAACCTTTGTGGGATCCCTGTTGTTGTGCGTGGATGGGGAGAGGAGAATGAAGAGGACGACATTATCCTGGATGATGAGCAGGAGCCAGGCCACCACACCGCTTCCAGTTTAGTGCGAATGGGGGGCCTTCATGCTCCAGTGTTTTAATAGACCCCCGTGTTTTAATAGACCCCGTATAAAAAGCATAAGGGTCAAGGACCAATACTGGGTGGCAACGTACTTAGACCCCCGGTACAAACACAAAATGGTGGAAATGTTACCGCCGTCACAGAGGGCTGTCAGAATGGAGCACTTCCAGGCCTTGCTTCAAGAAATGCTGCATTCTGCTTTTGCGTGCGCTGGCAGAGGAGCAATTCCCACTCCCAGAGAAGGAGTTGCAGGTACCAATCCAACAGCGCCTGCAAGAAGAGGCCGGTTTGAAGATGTGTTGGTGACTTCGGATATGAGGTCATTCTTTCAGCTGACCCATCGGCAGGTGTCATCTGGATCCAGCATCAGGGAACGCCTAGACCGTCAGGTGTCCGACTACATTGGGTTAACGGCTGATGTGGACGCTCTGAGGAGTGATGAACCCCTGGACTACTGGGTGAGCAGGCTTGACCTCTGGCCAGAGCTTGCCCAATTTGCAATCGAACTGTTGGCTTGCCCCTCATCCATTGTTCTGTCCGAAAGGACGTTCAGCGCAGCAGGGGGGATCGTGACCGATAAGCATACTCGCCTAGCTTACGACAGTGTTAACTACCTCACATTTCTAAAAATGAATGAGGCATGGATCTCGGAGGAATTCAAAACATGTGACCAGTAGACCATGTATATGTCTATAAACAATTTTTTTAATTGAGCACACAGACCTTCTTTCTTCATTTGGCTCACTTCCTTGTCCAAAAAAAGCACACCGTACTATATGCCCATACCCTCCTGTTTGAAGAGGTTGAGCGGTGTCATATTTCTACTGGGGCTGCTTATTATGAGGGGCTTCCACCATCCCTGTGCTGTGCTGACTACCTCCTGGGGCTACTTATTATGAGGGGCTCCCACCATCCCTGTGCTGTGCTGACTCCCTCCTGGGGCTGTATCTCTGCTGTGCATATTATGAGGGGCTCCCACCATCCCTGTGCTATGCTCATTATGAGGGGCTCCCACCATCCCTGTGCTGTGCTGACTTCCTCCTGGGGCTGCTTATTATGAGGGGCTCCCACCATCCCTGTGATATGCTGACATCCTCCTGGGGCTGCTTATTATGAGGGGCTCCCACCATCCCTGTGCTGTGCTGACTTCCTCCTGGGGCTGTACCTCTGCTGTGCATATTATGAGGGGCTCCCACCATCTCTGTGCTATGCTCATTATGAGGGGCTCCCACCATCCCTGTGCTATGCTCATTATGAGGGGCTCCCACCATCCCTGTGCTATGCCGACTTCCTCCTGGGGCTGCTTACGGTGCAGGTGTCAGTTCTCTCTATCACAGTGCTGGTGTCAGATCACTCTATCACGGTGCAGGTGTCATTGCTGTATGTCACGCTGCTGATGTTAGTGCTTTCTATCACGGTGCTGCTGTCAGTGCTGTATATCACTGTGCTGGTGTCAGTGCTTTATGTCACGCTGCTGATGTCAGTGCTCTCTATCACGGTGCTGGTGTCAGATCACTCTATCACGGTGCAGGTGTCATTGCTGTATGTCATGCTGCTGATGTCAGTGCTCTCTATCACGGTGCTGGTGTCAGATCACTCTATCACGGTGCAGGTGTCATTGCTGTATGTCACGCTGCTGATGTCAGTGCTCTCTATCACGGTGCTGCTGTCAGTGTTGTATATCACGGTGCTGGTGTTAGTGCTTTATGTCACACTGCTGATGTCAGTGCTCTCTATCATGGTGCAGGTGTCATTGCTGTATGTCACGCTGCTGATGTCAGTGCTCTCTATCATGGTGCTGCTGTCAGTGCTGTATATCACGGTGCTGGTGTTAGTGCTTTATGCCACACTGCTGATGTCAGTGCTCTCTATCACGGTGCTGGTGTCAGATCACTCTATCATGGTGCAGGTGTCATTTCTGTATGTCACGCTGTTGATGTCAGTGCTCTCTATCACGGTGCTGCTGTCAGTGCTGTATATCACGGTGCTGGTGTTAGTGCTTTATGTCACGCTGCTAATGTCAGTGCTCTCTATCACGGTGCTGGTGTCAGATCACTCTATCACGGTGCAGGTGTCATTGTTGTATGTCACGCTGCTGATGTCAGTGCTCTCTATCACGGTGCTGGTGTCAGATCACTCTATCACGGTGCAGGTGTCATTGTTGTATGTCATGCTGCTGATGTCAGTGCTCTCTATCACGGTGCTGGTGTCAGATCACTCTATCACGGTGCAGGTGTCATTGCTGTATGTCACACTGCTGGTGATCATCTCCTGCACCCTCTTCTTTGCCTACCCTGACCTTCCCTCTCCTCCATTGCCTTCATGCGCTCCACAGTCCTGAATTGTCACAACAATTTCACATATAAAAAAAGTGAATGCTTGTAGTTGTCGATTCGCCTCATACATGTGTTATGTCATTGGCCATGTGGTGGGACTATGTTTGCACAGCTAGTAATTATTTTGTGGCTACAAATTTGACCTGTAGGTTTGCAAAGTTTGCCTCCCATTGAAGTCAATGGGGCCCGCCGCAAACTTTCCGGTTCGCAAACTATTGGCCGCATTCACGGTCCGCGTTCGCGAAACGTCCCGTCGGAAGTTCGTCCATCACTAGACCTTAGCTCCCTACCTAACTAAATTCTTCAACAAAAAAGTAAATGACACCCCCCTCAACCCTGACCTAAACACAGCTTTCATCACCATCATCCGGAAACCAGAGAAAAATCCCAAAGAGGTATTGAACTACAGACCAATTTCATTAATAAACAATGACTTGAAAATCCTCACGAAAATCCGTGCAAACAGACTAAACACCTTTATCTGCTCATATATTCACAAAGATCAGGTTGGCTTCATCCCAGGCAGGCAGGGACCTGACCAAACCAGACAAACCATCTCAATTCTACAGTCTAACTGGCCAGGGGGCCCCAAACAACAGGGAATGCTACTGTCCTTAGATATACAAAAAGCATTTGACTCAGTGTCCTCGCAGTATATTTTCTCGCTCTTAGAGCGGTGGGGGTTTGGTAATCGCTTTGTAGGAATCATAAAAGCCCTATACTCTACAACAACAGTCCTCATTAGATTACAAGGATATCACTCCGCCCTGATTCACATTGTATGAGGCACGAGGCAAGGCTGCCCTCTATCCCCACTAATATTCGCCATAGCTATTGACCATTTCCTTCACAGCATTTGGTCAAACAAACCAAACCCCCCCAAAATTCTCGAACTACGAGCTGTGGTGCGGTCAAGCCATGTGTCAGGGAACTCACCATGTGAATGTCTGTCCCCGTGTAGCAGTAGCTTATTTTCGTTCCAAGGGCCATGCGCGGTGAACGAACAGACGTATGCACACGCCAATACGAACACGTGGGCGCACTTGCACGCCAAACGAACATATGTACGTACTCACGCACGCACGACCATGTCCACCAATCCTGCCACATGTCACCATATATAAACAGGGTCCTGACCTGATACCAGTGCTGGATCGTCTTCAGCTCGTTCCTGAGATACCTGATTGCTTTTTGTACCTGTTACCTTGTTCCTGATTACCCGGCTTGCTTGACTACTCTTCTGGATCACCCCTGCTTACTACTTCCTGGATTTATTATACTGACCTCGGCTTGGACTCTCTATTTCGGCTTTCTTCCTGATTTGTACCTCACTGCCAGCACGTTACCAGACCTCTGCTCATCCTTGACTACGAACCTGCCTTCCGTTCCTGTACCTCGTTGCCAGCCGTTGCCAACCTTTGCTTGTTCCTGATGTGCAGTGTTTTCCACATACCTGCTTGGCTTCCGCTGAACACCTCTGGTGACCAGTCTACACCTCTTCCTCCGTGAGGATCTAGTGTCTTCAAGCTTCTATCTTCAACCTGCAGGCACCTGCACCCTTTCGCTGCCTCAGCACTCCCTGTCCTCACTTCCAGCGGTGTTGAGACCAGAACCATGCAAGAGGCCACCCCCAGCATTCGGACTCCGCTTTAAAGTACGTGACAGTATGGGCCTGCAAGATGGCTATCACCAACTTGAGCAGAGAGTTGGGTAATTGACGCCAAGCACAGCAGCTTCTCAAGGGGCCACAGCATCCCGGTCCTCCGGTCCGGCAGCCTCAGCATCTGCACCTGCAGTAGTGGTTCCACCCCCAGAGCCTCAAGTTCCTACTCCAGAGAGGTTTTCATGAATGCTTGCCAGTTATATTTCCTGCTACAGCCCCGTACCTTCTCCCTGTTAAGCACAAAGGTGGGATTCATTGTTTCATTACTTCAGGGGGAACCCCAAACCTAGGCTCACCGCTTATTGGAATAGGCCAGCCCTCTGTTAGACACTATGGACTCTTTCTTGATGGAAATGGCCAAGTTGTATGATGATCCTCTGCGTGCCACAACCGCAGAAGCCAGTCTCCATGCTCTCCAGCAGGGCCATAGGCCCGTGGAGGACTACGTAACGGACTTCAGGCGGTGGAGTTCTGATACTCAGTGGAACAACGCCGCCCTCCGCTACCAATTCTGCATTGGACTCTCCGAGGCTCTATAAGATGAGTTGGCCCATGTCGGAATTCCCAGTTCTTTGGAGGACCTGATCCAAGTATCAATCCAAATAGATCGTCGTCTAAGGGAACAGAGATCTGAGAGAATCAGTCAAATTCGTCCCACATGGATGTTGCCTAAGGTCCCGAACCATCCTCCCATTCTGACGTCCCATGTACCTGCTACCACCTCTGAAGCACCAGAGCCAATTCAAATAGGCCTGCTTTGTTCACCGTTATCTCCAGAAGAAAAGCAGCGTCAACGCCAGAACAATCTCTGCCTCTATTGTGGAGAAGCTGGTCATTATGCAAATACATGCCCGAACAAGACCCGTAAGTTCAACCCTTTGCTTCATGAACCCAGTGCATTGCCTTTGACAAGATCTATTCACATCGCTGTTCCTATTTCCTTCCAGCTTCCAGAAGGAACACTCCGGGTCCAGGCTATAGTTGATTCTGGCGCCTGCAGCTGCTTCATCGATCATGCTTTCGTTCTTCAACACAACATTCCATTGATACCCAAGCAACATCAACTCTCCATACGGCTAGCGGTTGGATCAAACATCAGATCTGGCCCTATTACCCACGAGACCCAACCATTATCCGCCAACATACTACCCGACCATCAGGAACTACTCCGCCTGGACGTTATCTCCTCGCCACTATTCCCAATCATTCTGGGAATGCCATGGCTACAAGCCCATAATCCCCAAATAAATTGGGTGACTGATGAGGTTTTTTAGTCTGCTTACTGCCTCCAGAACTGCCTCAAGGTCTCCCACCATTTGGTCCCAGTCATTGCCTACTTAGGACCTATATCTGAGACTCAAAGACTGGTCCCATCTGCATATCATAGTTTCTTAGACGTTTTTGACAAACAAAAGGCTGACACTCTTCCCCTTCATCGGGTTTATGATTGCCCAATTGAATTATTGCCAGGAGCTGAAATTCCTTTCGGAAGGATTTTTTCTTTGTCAGAACCTGAACTTCTGGTCCTTAACCACTTCAGCCCCGGACCAATTGGCAGCCTAAGGACCAGATGTCTTTTTACAATTTCACACTGCACTGCTTTAACTGGTAATTGCGCGGTCATGCAATGTTGTAACCAAACGAAATTTGCGTCCTTTTCTTCCCACAAATAGAGCTTTCTTTTGATGGTATTTGATTGCCTCTGCGATTTTAATTTTTTGCGATATAAATGGAAAAAGACCGAAAATTTTGAAAAAAAAAGATATTTTCTTCTTTTTGTTATAAGAAAAATCGAATAAACTAAATTTTAGTCATACGTTTAGGGCAAAATGTATTCAGCCACATGTCTTTATTAAAAAAAATGTCAATAAGCGTATATTTATTGGTTTGCGCAAAAGTCATAGCGTCTACAAACTAGAGTACATTTTCTGGAATTTACACATTTTTTAATTTATGACTGCCTATCTCATTTCTTGAGGTGCTAAAATGGTAGGGCAGTACAACCCCCCCCCCCCAAATGACCCCATTTTGGAAAGTAGACACCCCAAGGAAATTGCTGAGGGGCATGTTGAGCACATTGAATATTTATTTTTTTTGTCCTAAGGGAGTGAATAATGACAAAAAAAATGAAAAAATTATATATTGCTCACACATGCCATGGTTATATGTGGAATTGCACCCCAAAATATATTCTGCTACTTCTCCCGAGTATGGGGATACCACATGTGTGGGACTTTTTGGGAGCCTAGTCGCGCACGGCACCCCGAAAACCAATCACCACCTTCAGGATTTCTAAGGGTGAAAATTTTTGATTTCACTCCTCACTACCTATCACAGTTTCGAAGGCCATAAAATGCCAAAATAGCACAAAACCCCCCAAAATGACCCAATTTTGGAAATTAGACACCCCAAGCTATTTGCTGAGAGGCATGTTGAGTCCATGGAATATTTTATATTTTGCCACAAGTTGTGGGAATAGTACAAACTTTTTTATTTTTTTTGCTCAAAGTTGTCACTAAATGATATATTGCTCACACATGCTATGGGCATATGTGAAATTACACCCCAAAATACATTTTGCTGCTTCTCCTGAGTATGGGAATACCACATGTGTGGGACTTTTTGGGAGCCTAGCCGCGTACGGGACCCCAAAATCCAAGCACCGCCTTCAGGATTTCTAAGGGCATTCATTTTTTATTTTACTCCTCACTACCTATCACTACCTATCACAGTTTTGAAGGCCATAAAATGCCAAGATGGCACAAAACCCCCCCAAATGACCCAATTTTTTTAAAGTAGACACCCCAAGCTATTTGCTGAGGGGCATGTTGAGACCATTGAATATTTTTTTTTTGTCCCAAGGGATTGAATAATGACAAAAAATAAAAATATTTTTTTTTTTACAAAAAGTTGTCACTAAATTATATATTGCTCACACGTGCCATGGTTATATGTGGAATTGCCCCCAAAATACATTTTGCTACTTCGAAGGCCATAAAATGCCAAAATAGCACAAACCCCCCCCCCCCCCCCCAAATGACCCTATTTTGGAAAGTAGACACCCCAAGCTATTGATGAGAGTCATGTTGGCTGAACGAAAAAAAAGAGATTGATCGGTGGGTATGCCCACCATTAGAATACCTCCCTTCATCCACCCACTTCTAATGATGGACATACATGCACCATTTATATATGTCGAAGCATGGGGGCATCCTCCCACAAAAAAGTTATGCCACGTACACACGGTCGAACTTTTCCACGGGCAAGCCCTCTGTCAGAATTTCGACCGTATGTACGCAGCATTAGGAGCAAAATCGCTCCTCCGCCCCTGCTGCCCTCATGCTTCGGGCATATATGCTCTTTTTTTAACTGTAGTGGTGAAATCACCTCCTACAGCGTTGGAGTCGTGGCTTTATGTATTGTGGGAGCAAACGCTGTTGCTGTCAAGATAAATAAATCCACGCTGCAACTGAATGGCGTACCTGCTAAGCAAATTATGGTTAACGTTAAAACAAAGTAGGCACACGGGGCAGGATGGGGCGGAGCACTAGAAGATAGGCTCGTCCGGAGCTCCTCCATCCCTCCCTCTCCACTAGGAACTCTGACGGCGCTCTCCATCCCCCTTCACCGCATGGCGAGAGCAGAGCGGAGATTCGATCAGGCATGCTGACAGCCTGAATAGAGCCGGCCCGCCTCGGCTTTCCCCGCAGCCTGACGCGGCTTAGGAACGGCTTCATCCGCCCACTGACACGGTCGCTCGACCCCCGTGACCTGCCGCAGACCGGAAGTGAACCCTGACGGGGGAAAGAAGGAGACGCCGGTCTCGGCGGGAGCTTCGAACCACGGATGTACAGCCGCCAGCCAACATCAGAGAGCTCACCGCTTCATCAGAGCACAGCATAGCGGAAGAAACCCCCGGCCATGATCACTGGAGCGCGGTACAGTACATCAAACACTAAGTAGCAGTTAATGATGAAATGTGATTTGCCAGGACAGAGCTGTTCACTGAGCCTTGGGAAAACTGTGACATAAAGAGATACACGCTGAAAACTGCTAAGGCTGGGCTCACTTGCGCTGTTGGCGTTGTGGCTCTCCACCTCAGATCCTGCAGGACGCCCCCCTAGTAACCCCCTGAACCCCTTACAAGCAGGAGGAGGGGGCCGGTGCAGATAAGCAAAGAGCTTCCCACAGATCACAAAACGTCTGTTCTGCCCCCGCCGGCTTCCCCACCCCCCCCCCCCACCCCTCTTTCTCTTTATTGCTGTTTTCTGGTTGTTGTGCCCTCATCTTTCTAAGAAGATTGGGAGGAGACTGGCTTATAAAGAAGTAATAGACTATATATACCCCATGGCCACGTGTTAAGGTCCCCCCAGGGTGGCCCCTTGGGCAAGGAGCACAGCCGGGCAAGGGAGAGAACATACAAGTTTTGAGGGCTTATACTGGTATTCCCCTCACCCTACCCACAGAATGTGACATTGTTTTCCTTTTTGTACGCAACACAGAGAAGAGGGGGTATTTAGAGGTGCGTTCAAGAACCGAGACCACCGTTCTCTGAGGAAGTTATATTTGACCAATTAAGCTGGGCCCAACCTTGAGTCAATCTTAAAGAGCCCTAACCATACGGAGTAGGCGTTGGCCAGGAAGTAAAGTAAAAGAAGAAGAAGATTTTAAGACAAAACCTGATAAAGAGACTGTATAAAGATTGTATTAATACTGATTGGAACTGATAGTGTGATTACAGCTTGCAGACCTGTAGATCTCGGTTGGGGTTCCGTATCTGGGCAGGGGTGGTACTGTATTATAATTAAGTAAAAATCCCCGGGTAGGTGGGGAAGGGAGAGGAGAGAAGAGTAGCTCCTGGGGTCAGGGAGAAGGACTGTGACACAGAGAGTCTCTCCACCCTTTCTCTCTACTTGTTAGTGGGTCTCCAAGAAAGGATTAAAAACAAGGGGACCTTACCGATACGGGAAGATGAAGGGGAAGGTAAAAACAGGAAAAAAAACCCCACTGACTTCTAGCCCAGGGGGAATCCAGCGTTACATGGCAAGCAACTCTAGTATAACAGAGGAAGGATCCGGTAGCCCAAAATCTGTAGCAACACGGAGATCTGGGCCAAATAAGCAAAGGATATTAGAGGAGGGTAAAGGGGGAATGGAAAATGGAGCTAATAAGGGGCCCCCAAAGGAAGGAAATGTGAGGGAGGAAATAGGACAGGAGATGGAGGGCACTAGGGGAGGAGGTATCGTTCCAGTAACACCCCAGGAAAGTGAAGGACCCCCAATTAGGGAGATGCTAACAGAAATGTTCACAAAAATGGAAGATTCACTAAAAGTGGAAATAGCAGGAGTAAGGTCAGACATAGGTTTAGTACTTGGGAGGGTGGAAGAGATAGAGGGGAGATTAGACAACCAGGACCAAAGACTAGATGAGATATCAGAACAAATTACATCCCTTCAGTTAGCGAATAGGAGCCTCCAATATAAATTGGAGGACCAGGATAACCGGGGGAGAAGGAAAAATGTGCGCATCAAGGGCCTCCCAGAAAAACATAGCAACAAGGATTTGGGCAGTATAATAAAGCAGGTATTTAACCCCCTACTAGGTAGAGACCCTGGGGACACCCTTAGGATAGACAGAGCTCATAGGATAGCAAAACGGACAGGGTTAAGGGAAGAGCAACCCAGAGATGTAATAGTGAGGTTTCACTACGTAGAGGAGAGGGGACTCATTATGGAGAAATTGAGAACAGCAGCAGGATTGATCTTCGAGGGGGTAGAACTGCAGGTCTTCCCGGACCTTGCCGTAGAAACATTAGTGAGAAGGAGGCTGTTGAAGCCCCTCACACAACAGATGATGGCCTTGGGCATACCCTATCAGTGGGGATTTCCCGCGTGTTTAATTGGGAAAAAAGACGGCCGCTCCGCAGTCCTACGATTCCCCGAAGATCTACAAGGGTTCTGCGAAAGGTTGGATATCCCCCCTCCCCGGTTACCAGGGTGGGAGGTGGAAGAAAAAACAGTACGCACCCCAAGGATCCCTAGATGGAGAGGAACGAGAGGAGTCGAGCCTAGAGTACAGTAAAAACTTAAAGAGGGCGTGAAGGGGGAAGCGAGAGGATGGTAGAGTTGGGAGGGTAAAGGGAGGGTAGGAGGGAGGAGGGTTTCGGGGAGTCTCTGGTGGGAGCCCTTGGGTATATATGGGTAAAAGAAGGTTCCTTCTAGTAAGGTATCTAACCCATATGAACAACAAAATGTGGGGGGAACTCCGACCACCCTTGTCAGGGGCATTGTTGCGGAGAGGGGGAGGGAAGAGAGGGGAGGAGGGAGGAGAGAGGGGGGAGGGAGGGATTTGTTGGTTTGGGGTTAGAGTCCCCCTCAGTTTTTTTTTTTTTTTTTTTTTTTTTTTTTTTTTTTTTTTCCCCCAAAGGTTTACCCCCCGGTGTTTCAAAGGGGCTGTGCCCCCGGATCAGCCTATGTGAGACTCCGACACACACTGCAAATACTCGATGGTTGCAATTAATATAATATCATACAACGTAAGGGGATTAAATATAAAAGAAAAAAGATTTAAGATAGATAAAGAACTCCAATTAATAGGGGGGAATGTGGTCTGCCTTCAAGAGACATTTCTTACTAATGAATCCCCTGTAAAGCTGGCATCATTTCAATTTCCATTATGGTTTTACGGGGACGCACCCTCAGCCCATTCCAGAGGCGTAGCTACGGGGTTCGACAGAACAACCAGATTTGAAATAGAGGAGCGACTGGCTGATCCGGAGGGTAGATATTTGTTTCTCAGGGGCAAATTGTTTGATTTGAAATGTACTATAGTGAATGTATACGCACCCAACAGAAACCCAGACAGATTCTTAAAGACTGTTCTTGAGACGCTGGAGGGTTTCAAAGTGGGCAAAGTAATCATAGCAGGAGACCTGAATTGGACCCTAAATCCTAAGATGGACAACTCGGGGGGTGGTAGTAGGGCGGCTGAGGGGAGATACAGATCTTTAAAAAGCACCTTAGCCAATGCACAGATTATAGACGCATGGAGAATTTTCCACCCAAAAGATAGAGACTATACCCATTATTCAGCTCCACATAACTCCTTCGCAAGATTAGATTATATTCTACTTGATCATCAACTAATCCCAAATCTGAAAAAAGCAGAAATTAAAGCAATCACCCTCTCCGACCACGCCCCAGTAGTAATTCAGTTGGAAGTACAGGGAGAGAGTGGAGCAGGGAGGACGTGGAAATTAAATAATTCTCTTTTACATGACCCGGAAGTCTCAGCCAAGATAGAACAGGAACTGATTAGTTTCTATGAATTAAACGACACATCGGGTATAACGAGAGCTACCCTTTGGGAAACACACAAAGTAGTTATTAGAGGGGTCCTGATTGGGATTGGAGCATGGAAGAAAAAGGAAAGGGAACAACAAAAAACTTACCTGTACAGGGAGATTAATAAATTAGAACAGGACACTAGACCAAAGGGACTAAGGGAGAGAAAGGAGTTGAGGGAAAAAAAAAGAGATCTGGAAAAAATTCTGGAACAAGAAAGGGAATCGGTATTCCATAAAATAAACAGAGAGAGATATCAATGGGGGAATTGGTCGGGAAAATGGATAGCAAAAAGAGTCAAGGACCATAAGAATAGGACCCATATTTCAATGATTAAAGATAAAAGAGGAGAGTCCCAATATTCCACTCCAAAAATTGCAGAAAATTTCCATAGGTACTATAGTGAGTTGTACAACATAAGAGGGAAAGGGGGAGATAAGGAGAGGAGGAAAGGAAGAATAGAGGAATATCTTCGGGACATGGACTTCCCCAGAGGAGTAAAAGAGGAGATGCAGATATTAGAATCTCCGATAACACCGGAGGAAGTGAGTAGAGTAGTTAATAATACAGCACTCGGGGGGAGTCCAGGTCCCGACGGATACTCGATTCTCTACTATAAGAAGTTTCAGAAGTTCCTAATCCCAAAACTCTGCGACTATTTCAATGCAGTGGGAGTAGGAGAGAGGTTTAGGGAGGAAGCCCTGTGCGCACATATAACCTTGATTTTGAAAGAGGGGAAGGACCCAGCAGCCGTAGAGAGTTACCGACCGATCTCCCTATTAAACACGGACATAAAAATCTTTTCGAAAATACTTGCAGAAAGACTAAAAACCCTCCTCCCGGATTGGATCCACCCGGATCAGGTGGGGTTTGTCCAGGGGCGAGAAGGGAGAGACAATTCCAGAAAGTCCATAGCATTAATTCAGGAAGCGAGCAGGCGAAAAACTCCCACAGTACTGCTGTCAGTAGATGCCGAAAAGGCCTTCGACAGAGTGGAGTGGGAGTTTATGGACAGGGTATTAGAACATCTAGGACTAGGAGAAAAGATGTTGAGATGGATTAAATCCCTATACTGGCAACCCACAGCGAGAATCAGAGTAAACGGATCCCTGTCTAGCCCCCTACAATTGTTTAATGGGACTAGGCAGGGATGCCCCCTTTCACCGATCATGTTTGTGATTGCTTTGGAACCACTACTGGTTGCAATAAGGAGGAACCAGGACATACGGGGCCTCCGGGTCGGTGGGAGGGAATATAAAATCTCTGCATTTGCGGATGATGTACTGGTATACATGGTTAACCCAATCACAACAATCCCACCCCTCCTTAAAGAGTTCGAAAAGTTTGGCCACTTCTCAAACTTTAAAATAAATGCGACCAAGTCGGAAATCTTAAAGATAAACTTAACGCAGGCCGAACAGACAGCGCTAAGTTCCCAGCTACCATTTAAATGGTGCAAAGGAGAGTTATCCTACCTGGGTATAAAATTGACGACACAAATGGACAATCTCTACGGGGCGAACTACCTACCTTTATTGAACAATATCAAGGATAAGTTAAATAAAATGAGACATAAAGCCCTCACGTGGATGGGGAGGATAAATACAATAAAGACATTTATACTACCATTAGTAATGTACACGCTTCAAATGATCCCTATCCCCTTGCCCGTAAGCTACCTGGGAAAGGTTAAATCAATGATTTTATCGTTTATATGGGCTCGAAAGAGGCCGAGAATAGCTTATAATATCTTGGTGAAGGAGAAAGAGAGGGGTGGGGTAGCTCTACCGGATCTCACTAAATACTATGAGGCGATAATAATTTCAAGGGTAGCGGACTGGCGTCATAACAAACAAGGGAAGAGTTGGGTAGATTTGGAAGTTACACTAAGCAACACAGAGTTAGCTAAAATGATATGGATCCCTTCTCAATATAGGGATTTAGGGACGAGCACTTGCACTTTAACTAGGCATACGTTAAAAATTTGGGATAAAATAAATAAAAGACACAAATGGCACTTCAACTCACCTTTAATGTCACTCTTGGACACAAATTACTTCCCCCCAGGGAAAGAAGAACGCTTATACTTTAGTAGGTGGGCAAAAAGGGAAGACATAACACTTTTAGAAGTAATGAAAGGGAATAGGATAAGCACTTTTAGGGAAATTTCACAAGAATGGGGGCGTAAGCCACTCGACTATTGGAGATACACGCAAATGGTGCACTTCATACAAATGTTACCACAACCATTAAGAGGAAAGACACAACTTTACCCACTTGAAAAATTATTTAAAGAACCACAATGTTTACAGAAAAGGATCTCTAAAATATATAAAATATTAAAGCAAGAAGGAGACGTGGAGCTCCCAGACTACTTAAGGAAATGGGAGGAAGAAATAGGGCCCTTGAGAAGTCAGGAGCAGAGGAGCAAAATAATTAAAATGACGCACGCCCTGGCAAAAGATATGCAGACGATCGAAATGTCATTTAAATTAATAGCGAGGTGGCACTTGACGCCACAGAGACTACAGAGGTTCAGTGAGGATAATCAGAAGCTATGCTGGAGGGAATGTGGGGGACTAGGTTCTTTTAAGCATATATGGTGGGAGTGCCCCAAAATAACCCCTTTTTGGGAACAAATAAGAGAATTGATATTTTTAGTGACAGGGGAAACGGTGGGAAACTCTCCATGGGAATGCCTGTTCCACGATACAAAGAAAGGGATCGGGCAATACAGAAGCACATTGACCCCAGTCTTATTGAATGTGGCCAAATCCCTGATTCCGTGTCATTGGAAGTCTGTGCAAGTACCGACAGTTTTAGAGTGGACCCGGAAAGTTGAACATATAAGGGTAATGGAGGAATCCATACAAAGACTTGGGGACATAGGCCAAAAACATGCAAGCAAATGGCAACAATGGGGAGCATATTTGGAAAAAGAGTAACACATATGGTTGAGTAGGGAAGGAGAGGAACGAGGGGAGTGAAACGGGGGACTGGGGGCTTTGCATCCCCCTCTTTTTTTTTCTTTTTTTGGTTTTTTTTTTTTTTTTTTTTTTTTTTTTTTTTTTTTTTTTGGGAGGGGGGGGTACATGAACATGGGTACTAAAATAATGAATGTAAATGTAATATGCACATGATGATTTGTATGTGAGAAAACAAATAAAGAGTATACAAAAACGTTAAAACAAAGTAACATTACAGTATAACAGTAAAACCTTACCATACCATTCCTGCAAAGCAAATGCCAAAAAAAACAGTAAAAAATAAAACATTTTTTAACACAACCTGTGCCTAAAATATATATATGCCGAAGCATGGGGGCATCCTCCTGCAAAAAAGTTATGCCGCGTACACACGGTCAAATCTTTCCATGGGCAAGCCCTCCGTCGGAATTTCGACCGTATGTACGCGGCATTAGAAGCAAAATCGCTCCTCCACCCCTGCTGCCCCCATGCTTCGGGCATATATGCTCTTTTTTTTTTTTAACTGTAGTGGTGAAATCACCTCCTACGGCGTTGGAGTCGTGGCTTTATGTATTGTGGGAGCAAACGCTGTTCCTGTCAAGATAAATAAATCCACGCTGCAACTGAATGGCGTACGTGCTAAGCAAATTATGGTTAACGTTAAAACAAAGTAACATTACAGTATAACAGTAAAACCTTACCATACCTGCAAAGCAAATGCCAAAAAAAACAGTAAAAAATAAAACATTTTTTAACACAACCTGTGCCTAAAATATATATATGCCAAAGCATGGGGGCATCCTCCCGCAAAAAAGTTATGCCGCGTACACATGGCCAAACTTTTCCACGGGCAAGCCCTCCATCGGAATTTCGACCGTATGTACGCGGCATTAGGAGCAAAATCGCTCCTCCTCCCTTGCTGCCTCCATGCTTCGGCATATATGCTCTTTTTTTTTTAACTGTGGTGGTGAAATCACCTCCTACAGCACTGGAATCACGGCTTTATGTATCGTGGGAGCAAACGCTATTGCTGTCAAGATAAATAAATCTGCGCTGCAGCTGAATGGCGTACCTGTAAACAAAAAAAATGGTTAACAATAAAACACAGTAAACAGTAACGTATAAAAAATTAGAGAGGAGAGAGAGAACAATAAAATGACAACTATTTTTGGTTTTTATATTTTATATATCTTTTTATTTTTTTATTTTACTTTTTTTTTTTTACACTTTTTTTTTAAAATGTAAACTGTAACAACTGTAACGGTTCGGGTCTCTCAAAATGTGATGGCATCTTGGGAGACCCTGTGTTAGTGTGCTTAGCATGTGAAATGCTGTACCCTACGCTAATACTTCACTAGTTCATGGTAGTGTTTAAAACACTAACCAAGGCAAAGACCAGGATTGCCAGGACAGCGTGGACAACAACAACGGGTGTAACGCCTATATCCGCGCTTGGTACAGACACGACACCTTCTTTGGGGGGCTCGTTAGGTAGGGGTACTCGGGAGGGCATAAGCATAATGCCTCTCATGCAGCCAGCTTACTGCATTTGGTTGGGAATGGTGAGGTGCAGAACCGTCTAGATACAGAAGCTCTGTGACAACCTCTCTTTGGAAGAAAAGAAAGGTTAAAGTCCCGCCTGAAGCTTTGTATAGCACAAAAGCATTCAGCATAGCCAATTGAAATAAGTAAGCAGACACTTTTTTGTACCAGCGTCTGGCCTTACGGGCAACTAGATACGGTGCCAACAACTGGTCATTGAGGTCCACCTCTCCCATATTTTGGTTATATTTGTGGACACAGAGGGGTTTCTCCACAATACCAGTCGCCGTATGAATTTGGACCGTCGTGTCTGCATGAAGGGAGGTAAGAACGAAAACATTCTTATTATCCCTCCACTTCATAGCGAGCAAATTATTACACCGATAGCAGGCTCTCTTCCCCAGCCTAAGACGGGAATCTACAAGCCACTGGGGAAAGCCCCGGCGATTAGGTCGCACGGTGCCACATGCTCCAATCTGATGATCAAACAAGTGACTAAACAGTGGCACGCTGGTGTAATAATTGTCCACGTACAAGTGGTACCCCTTTCCGAATAAGGGTGACACCAATTTCCACACTATCTTGCCAGCACTTCCTATGTAGTCAGGGCAGTTCTCCGGCTCTACGTGGCTATCTTTACCCTCATAAACCATAAAACTCCATGTATAGCCTGTGACCCTGTCACAGCACTTATAGAGCTTGACCCCGTATTTGATACGCTTGTTGGGAATGTACTGTTTGAATGGCAAGCGACCAGTAAACTTAATCAGGGACTCATCAACGCAGACACCTTGATGGGGAGTAAACAAGTCTGCAAAACGTTGGTTGAAGTGGTTTATGAGGGGCCGAATTTTGTAGAGCCGATCGTATTCAGGGTCTCCACCAGGGGTCAAGTCCTGGGGAAAAAAGTGTGGGAACTCCCACCCAAGATCCACTCCCCCACCAAAAAAAATAAAAATAAATAAAGGTACGCTCATATGCATATATATTTCACAGAAAATACAGTACATTTATTGTAAAGTGCCAGTTTACAAATACAAAATAAGTTAACTTATCAAACAGAATAATCAACACAATGGGTGATGATCTTTCCCTCACAAGGAATTTCTAACACAAATACACCCTGTTCCAAATTCAAATACAGCAAATTAGAAAATATCCCACAAACTGGAATAACGTTGCCCTTGCCGTGCAAGATTATCGGCAACGGATCAAAAAACTCACGGATCGGATCATTCCTTGGATCTGAGTCACAGATCGGATCTTTTTTCGGATCAGCAAATAATAATTGAATTTGCAAAAACCTGTGAAAAATTTTACCACCATATAGTCCCCACTGCAATATACATCTCCCCTACTGTAATATCCACGTCATCTCCCCCAATAATATTTTGGCTGAGCATGGATGGGTGTGGCTGGGTATTAGCAGAATATGTATTGGCAGAGTAAGTATTGGCAGAGTATTGCAGAATATTGGCAGGATAAGTATTGGCAGGGTATTGCAGAGTATTGGCATGGTATGACAGATTATTGCTGGGTATTGCAGATTATTGGCAGGGCATTGCTGGGTATTGCAGGGTAAGTATTGCAGAGTCTTGGCAGGGTAAGTATTGCAGAGTAAGTATCGTCAGGGTATGTATTGCAGAGTATTGGCAGGGTATTGCAGAGTATCGGCGGGGTATGTATTGCAGAGTATTGGGAGGGTATTGGAGAGTATTGGCAGGGTAAGTATTGCAGAGTAAGTATCGGCAGAGTATGTAATGCAGAGTATTGGCAGGGTATTGCAGAGTATTGGCAGGGTATGTATTGCAGAGTAAGTATCGGCAGGGTATGTATTGCAGAGTATTGGCAGGGTATGTATTGCAGAGTAATGGCAGGGTATGTATTGCAGAGTATTGGCAGGGTATTACAGAGTATTGGCAGGGTATTGCAGAGTAATGGCAGGGTATGTATTGCAGAGTATTGGCATGGTATTGCAGAGTGCTGGCAGGGTATTTCAGCGTATTGGGTAATGCAGAGTATTGGGTAATGCAGAGAATTGGCGGGGTATTGCAGAGTATTGGTGGAGTAATTCAGAGTATTGGCAGGGTATAACAGAGTATTGGTGGAGTAATGCAGAGTATTGGTGGAGTAATGCAGAGTATTGGCTGGGTATTGCAGAGTATTGAGTAATGCAGAGTATTGGTGGAGTAATGCAGAGTATTGGCGGGGTATTGCAGAGTATTGAGTAATGCAGAGTATTGGTGCAGTAATGCAGAGTATTGGTGGGGTATTGCAGAGTAATGGCAGGGTATGTATTGCAGAGTATTGGCTTGGTATTGCAGAGTGCTGGCAGGGTATTTCAGCGTATTGGGTAATGCAGAGTATTGGGTATTGTGGAGTATTGGCAGGGTGTTGCAGAGTATTGGGTAATGCAGAGTATTGGCGGGGTAATGCAGAGTATTGGCGGGGTATTGCAGAGTATTGGTGGAGTAATGCAGAGTATTGGCTGGGTATTGCAGAGTATTGAGTAATGCAGAGTATTGGTGGAGTAATGCAGAGTATTGGCGGGGTATTGCAGAGTATTGAGTAATGCAGAGTATTGGTGCAGTAATGCAGAGTATTGGTGGGGTATTGCAGAGTATTGGGTAATGCAGAGTATTGGCGGAGTAATGCAGAATGCTAGTGACTAACCTGGTTTACTTCTCGGGAGAGCACTGGGTAGAGGGGAGGGAGGAGACAGTCCGTATCCCAGCGGCGTGTGTCTGTCGCTGGCTGCGCTGGAGGCCGTATGCGCACTGCCCACTGACTCCAGTGCGTGCCCACGTGTACGTCCGACGTCATGTGACCGGGTTGCTAGACGCGGAGCGGCCCTAGCCTAGCAACCAGTCACTCGGGCGGCAGAGGAGCCGCGGGCTACGCACTGGCAGCGGGCTACTCAAGCGGCTAAAGGGAACGGCGTTCCCGTTGTGGAAATAGTACGGGAACGCCATTCCCATGCGTTCCCGCAGGACTCGAGCCCTGGTCTCCACGATGACGACAAAGTTCATTGTCATTGAAATGCATGAACCGCAAGATCTGCTCGTATCGTTTCCTGGACATGGAGTTAGAGAACACGGGCATGTGGTCAGTCGGATGCGTGGACCAATAAGCCCGCAACGTCATGAATTTATGTGTACCCATGTTGAGGGAAAGGCCCAGAAAGGTCTTAAATTCGGAAACCGTAACTGGTTTCCAATCTCTGGCAAGGGAAGGCAACTGGGGATTAGCGGCGATGTGTTGACCAGCATATAAATTTGTTTGGTCCAAAATAGATCTATAGAGATCTTCCGTAAATTACAGAGAATAAAAATCAAGTGGCGTAAAATCATCTGTATCCACCTGAATACCGGGTTGGGCAGTGAATGGGGAAGTACTGGTGCTGCAGAAGTGGTGGTCACCCAATCAAGATTGGCGAATTCTGCAGGAAGGGCACTATGGGAACGACGGGCCTGCCTTTGTCTTCTTCTTGGTGGCAGCGGGACTCTACTTGTGCTTGCCATCTCGCCAGCTTGAACTGCACTTATGGGACTCGCCACGTCACCTTGTGATACTGCAGTGCTGGATGTACGTCCAGGGTGTACTAGACCACTGGTGCTTGCCAGTTCACCAGAAGGATGAGCAGCACTAGTACTGGCTCTCTGCTCCATACGAGGGACCTGCGGTTCCTGCACCTTAACAACATCAGAAGATCGGGGTCGGGTACACCTGACGTTAACAGGGACCTCATCTTCGTCGTCGGAGCTATCTGTCATGGAGCCGCTGTCCTCTATAGGTTCGTATTCTGAGCCTGAATCTGACAGATCAGTGTCTTCCTCTTCACTATCTGTCATGCTCAGAAACGTGTAGGCCTCTTCACTAGTGTACCTTCGCTTTGCCATTTTGGGCTCTAAATTTAGGGGTACACTAGTGAGACTCACAGGTAAAAAAAGCACCTAGGCTGTCAGCGACTGTATCAAAACGCTACAACGCGATCGCAGGTATCAAGCCTGACTCTGCGAACGCTGCAGTTATGTGTGTTGTGTTTTGTAAGTGACAGTGATCGATCGATACTGCACTTGGGTGGGCTGGGCTGGGCGGAGAAGCAAAACGCAGGTGCTAGCAGGTATCTGGATTGATCCCGCTAACAATGCTTTTTTTTTGGAACTCTAAACTGCTGGGCACGCTAGTATAGATCTGATCAGATCAGATATTGATCTGTTCAGATACTATACTACTAAGGGAGGTGTATGCTTTGCGCGTGGGTGTTAGCAGTACTGGCACTAACCTAGCACTGCCTGGGGTGATGTAGACCCTATCTGACCCTAAAACCTAATTGATATCACCCGCCGGGTGATCAGGGGGTTAAACCTTTATTGAGTAATAAATGGCGGGTGCCCTGATGCTATAAAAAGTGAACTACCTAACCAGCGTCACCCGTAACACTTATACGGTGATCACTGGTGAAAGGGTTAACTAGGGGCAATCAGGGGGTTAAAACCTTTATTGGGTATTTATATGGGGGTACCTGACGCTATATAAAAACCTGATGGGGGACCTAAATAACTAAATAACTAACTGGCTAACCAGCGTCACCAGTGACACTTATACAGTGATCGCTGGTGAAAGGGTTAACTCTAGGGGCAATCAAGGGGTTAAAACCTTTATTAGGTTATATATGGGGGTACCTAACGCTATAAAAACCTGGCGGTGAACCTAAAAAAAAAAACTATCTTCTTAGCGGCACCAGTGACACTAATGCAGCGATCAGAAAAACGATTGCTTAGTGACACTGGTAAAAGGGGGTGAAAGGGTTAACTGGGGGGGCAATCAAGGCGTTAAACCTGTATTGGGGGGGTAGGGGGCTACCCTGGACCTAAAGGGGCCTAACACTAGCTGCCCTGACACTTTTTACAGTCACAACTGACATTAAATGCAGTGATCAGTAAATAAATGATCACTGCAATCAGTGACACTGTGACTGGGGGGGGGGGGGGCGGGGGTCGATCAGGGGGGTGATTGGGGGGTAACTGGGGTGAAAAGTGTGCCTATGTGTACCTATGTGTCAGTGGACTGTTGGTGCACTTACTTGGATGTCTTCTCTCCTCGCTGTCCGGTCAAAAAGACCGCCACGAGGGGAGTGACATCACTTCCTCCTTCCTGTGTTTACAATACACAGGGGAGGAAGCTTCTCATTCGCCAGCAGCGATCGAGAGGGGATGGCCAGAAACCAACGGCCATCCCCTCATCCCGGATCGCTCCTGAAGCGAACCGGACCGCCGCATCCAGCGGGAGGGGGTCCGATCGGACCCCCCACCCGCTGGAAGGCGAGCACGTACATGTACGTGCTTGTGCCTGTCAGTGCCATTGCACCGACGTACATTGCCATGCGGTGGTCCTTAAGTGGTTAAGGAATATATCGATGAGAATCTCAAGAAGGGATTATTCTTCGCCGAGAAGAAGGATCATTCTCTCCACTCATGTGTGGACTACAGGGACTTGAACAAAATAACCATTAAAAATCGATATCCTCTCCCATTGATCCCGGAACTATTCCAGAGACTTTGTTTGCCTATAATTTAATCAGAATCCATAAGGGGAGTGAGTGGAAAACAGCTTTCCAGACATGCTTTGGTCACTTTGAGTACCTGGTCATGCCATTCGAACTCTGCAATGCACCAGCTACCTTCCAGCATTTCGTTAATTATATTTTCAGGGACTTTTTGGATCTATTCGTGATCGTCTACTTGGATGATATTTTGATATTTTCAACCTCTCTAGAAGCACATCGTGACCATGTAAAACAAGTTCTTCTCAGGCTAAGACAAAACGGACTCTATGCTAAAGCCGAGAAATGTGAGTTTGAGCTCCAGACCATTCACTTTCTCGGCCTGGTGATATCGATTGAGGGTGTGGCAATGGACCCTCAGAAGGTTTCTTTTGAGGAATAGACCATGTCCCCAGATTCTATTTGTATTTTCTCTATGTAGTTCCTAGCTTTTTTCTTTTGAAGCATCCTGGCTAGATATTTAGTGGGTTTATTTTCTTCTTGATATCTTACTTGATTAAGTTGGTTATAATATTTTTTAGTTTCTTGTTCCATTATCCCCTGCAGTTCTTCTCTCTTGGATAATAATTTCTGATATAACTTTTTATCTACGATCCCCAGTTTGTGTTGTTGTTCTATTCTACAAATTTCTTCTCTTAGTTTATTGCTCCTTTCTTCCCGTTCTTTTTTTTTCTGCGAGCCCCGTGCGATCAGGATCCCTCGGATATACGCCTTGTGGGCGTCCCATAGAACCTGCCCGGAAATTCCCACGGTCTCATTAGTCCGAAAATACCTTTCTAATTCTTTACTCACTACTTCCCCCCCCCCTCCTTATCATAGATCAGTGTGTCATTTAACCGCCACCTACAGACATGTTTACCTTGTCCGGGAATCTGTATTTTCATTTTTATAGGGGCATGATCTGACTGTGTTGTTATTTCTATGTTTGTTTCTAATACCGTCTCTAGGGCTCTGTGCTCCACGAAAATATAATCAATCCTAGAGTACGTCCCGTGTACCGGGGAGAAAAATGTATAGTCCAATATTTTGGGGTGTTGCGCCCTCCAAACGTCCACCGATTGATTTTTCCTTAAGTTTTGAATTAGCTTTTTTAATTGGGCGCTATTCCTTCCCAGTACACGGGACGTACTATCTAATCCGGGGTCTAAACACAGGTTCAGATCTCCCATTATAATTACATAACCACTTTTAAATTCTTCTATTTTAGCCAGTATTCCCTTAAAAAATTTTATAGGGTTATTATTCGGGGAGTAGATATTAACCAGTATATACCTAATATTTCCTAATTTTCCTTTCAAAAATAAATATCTTCCTTCTGGATCTGTTTTTCTTCCTTCCACAATAAAGCGAATATCTTTCCCAAATCCTATCGTGACTCCTCTTGCCCTCTTTGAAATCGTATCCCCATAATACCATATCGGATGGTCTTTAGAGTAGAGCCTAATCCTTGACGTGTGTGATATATGCGTCTCTTGGAGAAAGATCACATCTGCCCCAAACTGTTTTAATTCTCCCAAAATTTTATGCGTCTTTCTTAATGTATTGAGCCCCCTGACGTTATAGGACAAGAAATTTAATTCCATTTTTTTTTATCCCTGTTCTCCATAGTAGCCTTGTTTTCTCTCTCTTTCTTTTTTTTTCCAGCTTCAGGGTTTCCCTACTGACATATCCTTCCCTCCCCCTCCAACCCACCCCCCTCCCTCCCCCGCTGTTTCTGCCTACATATGGCCCTCGACTTATCAATTGGCCTCGAAACTTTGGCCATTTCTAAGTCTTAATGCTCCAAGGTGGGGTTCTGCCTTTTATCTCCCTTCCCCCCCCTCCTCTGATGTTTATCCACAAAAAGGGGGGGGGGAATGGGGCTGCCCCCCAGCCGGCCAACTTATCATGCCATCCCATCCCTCCTCCATCCCTCCCCACCGTCCCCCTAGAGATTTTTGTCTCTTCCTCTTTTATATTGGCAACATAGTTCCTAGGACATTTCCTCGAACCCATCTGTCCAACCGGGTAAGATTGGAGTTTGAATCTCCAGTTTCTCACAGAATTCTCCCAACTCTTCAGGGAAACTTAATTTAGCTGTTCTTCCATCTTTAAATGCTAACAGGCAAGCCGGGAATCCCCATCTATATCTAATATTCTGTGCTCTCATCTGTTCCAGCAGAGGTTTTAAGAGGCGTTTTCTAGCCAAAGTCTCAGGTGCTAGGTCGGGGAAAATTTGTATCTCTGTTTCTGCGTATTTGAATGGGGGTTTTCCCCTTAATTTTCTGCAAATCTCCGCTTTGTCTTCGTAATGTTTGAATCTTACGATAATATCCCGTTGTCTTCCCATTTCTTTGCCTTCAGATTTTATCTTCCCGACCCGGTGCACCCTCTCAATCTCAGGAAATGCCTCCTCTTCTATGTCTAATATAGGACAGAATATGTCTTTCATAGTGTCCTTTAACTCCTCTTTTTTGTTCTCTGGAACAGATCGTATTCTCAGATTTTGTCTTCTATTTCTATTTTCTTGATCTTCGAGTCGATAGAGTATTCTCCTCTGATTCTGATATACTATCTTGACTTGTGCCTGTACTTTATTTAGCTTCTGCACTTGTGTATTGATTCTTTCTTCCGCTGCCTCGACTTTCGTTAGTAAATATCCTAACTCACTTCTCAGGGTGTTGATATCAGATTTTATAGAATTCTCCAATTTTAGGAGCAACTCCCTCATTGTCCCTTTTGCTATTCCCTGTTCATCTGTCTTTTGCTCTTCACTTTTACATTGTTCCAGTTCACTCTCAGTTGTCAGTTCATCTCTAGATTGATCTGAGGTTTCCCCTGTTTTTTTTTCCGACCCCCTGCTTTTCTCATGATTAGGGGGTAGCTTTTCCTTCCCACCACCTCTCGGGCTGGCTCCTTGGGTCATGTATTGTTTTATAGTACTTTCGGTAGTTATATTTTTTGGGGTCTTGGGGCCTCCTCCCTTGACGGTTTGTTTTGAGGCTCTGCTCATGTTGCTTTTTTTTTTTGTCTCACGTGGTCGTCTCCCCAGTTTGCTGGTCTCCTCGTGTCTTCTCTTCCCGGCAGGAGGTTTTGAAAAAGACTCCTTCTTCACTTTCCTAAATATCCCTATTGATATTCCTGGGGGGGGGGGGGGGGGGGGGGGGTAGCTGTTTTATCTCCTCACGGCTTGTTTTATGAGGCTTCTATGGTGAGCCTCGTTGCAGCACCTTCCAAAATTTTCCGTTGAGTTGTTAAATTAGGAGCGTATAGTTCTCTAACAGAGAAAAAATTTCAGACAGCAGCCTTACTTATCTGGTTAGGCCGTTGTTCCACGCATTCCAGACAGCTGACCAGCCAAATATCCTCTTATGTGCATCTGCCAAAGTGGTCAGCTTGTATGCGGCTAAGGGGTTTTTCCAGTAAGTATATTGTTTTTATTATTCTCTACCTATAACTCCTCCTTATTAATGACCAATCAGTGAGAAATATTTTATAAACAGACGAATAGGAAAAGTCAAGAAAGAGGCAATATAGTGCAGCAATCAGACTGTCTATTCCAGGGCATTATTCCTCAGTCGTTGTCCGATTAATACTCATATGTGAGTCCCGTACTAGGAAATATAATAGGATTCCCCTATTGTTTTTTCTATCCTGTCTTCCGACCTATTACCGTTATTTTAACAAGCCGTCAGTTCAGTATACTTCCTGTAGAGACATATACAGCGTCTGAGGTCATGTCCGATATGGTAGACTCCTAGCGAACTGCTAGGAAGCGACTGAGTGATTTTCTAAATATATGGTGTCATTCATGCAGTTTCCTGCCAGCTGCTACTGTTTTTAACCAATAGTCCAAACAAAAAAAAAAAAGGGTTATATATTGGTCATATATTGACAGATGGGGAGTAAAGAGAGCTACTCTGCATGTCTTTCCAGGCGATATTCCTTCAAGATTCCTAATGTTGTCCTCAGGTCCCCTTGTTTGGGCGTCCGCATTAGTAATTTACATATAGGCAACTGGGGGCATGTCCGCACTTTTTATGTCATTCCCACTGTTCCCAGCCTGTTTCCACTTCGTTTACTATCCATCAGCTTATTTTAATTCATACCCAGATCTGTGGGAAAGTGAAGACCATATGATAAAGAACTATAACCATAGATATGTGTGTGTTTCAGACCATTTCCCCCTGCGTTTTCCACGTTGCAGCTGTGTAGCTAATTACTGACAGTCACTGCATTTATCTAAATTGCTGGTACCTGGGAAGAGCTCTCCAACTTTATAACCATTCATACTACCCCTTATTCATGCTCCAATTTTAGCAGTCAATAATTAAATATAATCATTATATAGACAGCAATGACTTGCAGGGTATCTGCTAAACTTATCTGTTTCCTTTGTTGTTCCTTCGCATATATCTTCTTACGAGTCTGTGTCTCCAGTCTCCTTGATGTCCATATGTTGCTTCCGCAGTCTGCTGGTGCCTGTACCGAAGAGGTGGGGGGGCGGGGGGGGGGGGAGGACGGAGGACAGGCCACCGTTACTAGCACTGCTCGTTGTCTCTTGGCCGGCGGGAATGCAGGTTCCGGAGTGGCGTCATGCGGCGGTATGTATAATCTGCCGGAGCCTCTCACCCTCCGGCATGTCTCCGCTTTCAATTTCTCTTCCGCGCGCCTTCTCCTTCCGAGTGTCCTCGTAAACCCCTCCCTCCAACTAGAGCGTCCCTACGTCATCGTCCTTCCCCCAACAGGTAAGATATGTACTGAAGTCATTCTGAGTTGCTGCATCACTGCTGAGCAGGGTGAGCTATGGCTCAGAAGGTTTCAACCATTTTATCCTGGCCACCCCCAACCGACAAGAAAGGGGTAGAACGTTTCCTTGGTTTCTCTAATGTTTATAGGAATTTTATCAAGAATTTTTCCAGTATTATAGCGCCTATCACACAAGGAAACAAAGTCGTTTTCAATGGACTGCTGCAGCTCAAGCTGCATTTGATAAACTAAAAGGACTGTTTACATCCGCTCCAATAATAAAACATCCTGACCATGCCTTGCCTTATACCCTGGAAGTGCATGCATCAGAAAATGCTGTAGGAGCCATTCTGTCCCAACACCAAGGGCCTAAGTCCTTAATGCACCCTGTAGCCTTCTTTTCCAAAAAATTAGGTGTGTCGGAAAGGAACTATGATGTGGGGGATCGAGAACTTCTGGCAATAAAATCAGCCTTAGAAGAATGGCGGTACCTCCTGGAGGGGGCAGCACACCCAATACTGATCTTTACAGATCATAAAAATTTAGAGTATCTCAGAATGGTCAAAGGCCTCAGACCCATTCTCTCCAGGTACAAACCTCCAAGAGAAGGATGGGCTTTTCTGGCAGGGAAATAAACTTTTTGTCCCTCAGAATCTCTTCACTTCCGTCCTACAGGTCTGTCATGACTATCCCCTGGCAGGTCACTTTGGGGGTCACAAGACTATGAATCTAGTTCAAAGACACTTCTGGTGGCCAAATCTTGCAAAGGACTGTAGGGATTATGTCAATTCTTGTCCGACTTGCCTCAGGAATAAGAATAGCAAGAATAAAGCATGGGGAGTGTTGAGACCGCTACCTATTCCTGAAAGACCATGGGATAAAATTGCAATGGATTTTATTGTTGAACTTCCTCCCTCTGAAGGCACTATCTTTGTAGTGGGGGTTCGTTTTTCTAAAATGGCACACTTTATTCCCATGAAAGGAACTCCATCTGCAACTGAAACAGCCAGAATATTTATTACAGAAGTCGTTAGGCTCCATGGAATTCCCAGTGATGTTGTTTCTGACCATGGAGTTCAATTCACGTCTAAATTCTGGAAATCATTATGTGAAGCACTAGGCCTTAAACTTAATTTATCCTCAGCCTCTCATCCCCAGGCCAATGGGCAGACGGAACGTACTAACCAAACATTGGAGCAGTATTTACATTGTTTCCCTTCCTTTTCCCAGGAGGATTGGGACTCATTACTGCCTCTGGCAGAATTTGCATTCAACAATTCTACTCACTCTGCCACAAATCAGTCACCATTCTTTTCTAATTACGGTTTTCATCCCTCTTTTCTGCCAACATTCATACTGGATTCTCCTGTACCAGCTGTCCAGGACAGGCTGAATTTCTTTGTTACCAACAATCAGGTACTTAAGGAAACCATTTCCAAGGCACAGGAGGACAATAAAAGATTCTCGACAAGAAGAGGAGGGGGGAATTGGACTTAAAGGTCAGTGACCGTGCATGGCTTTTATCTGCGAACTTGAAGCTGGCATGTCCCTCTAAAAAATTGGGACCCAGATATTTGGGGCCTTTTTCAATTAAGAACAAAATCAATCCAGTAGCCTATGAACTTGAACTTCCCGACTCATTCAGGATCCATCCTGTGTTCCATGCTTCGTTACTTAAACCTGATGTACTAAATTCCTTTCCAGATCGTGAGATAGGTCCTCCAGAAGCTGTGATGGTAGATGGGGAGGAAGAGTTCGAGATTGAAGCCATTCTGGATTACAGGAAACGACAAGGACAAGATCAATATTTAATCGAATGGAAAGGCTTTGTTCCTGAAGAAAATTCCTGGGAGCCCGAAGCAATCCTCCATGCCCAGAGGCTCATACGGGCCTTTCATCGCTCCCACCTTAAAGGTTTGGTTCGAAGAGGCATCCGGAGGCTGCCCTTAAGGGGGGGCACTGTCAGGGAACTCACAGTGTGAATGTCTGTCCCTCTGTAGCAGCAGCTTATTTTCGTTCCAAGGGCCATGCGCAGTATCCCCGTCAGAGGCGACCGAGTTCCGGAATGAATGGATGTACGAACACGCCAATACGAACACGTGGATGCACTCGCATGCCAAACCGAACGTATGTACGTACTCATGCACGCACGACCTCGTCCACCAATCCTGGCACATATCACCATATATAAACAGGATATTGAACCCGATATCACTGCTGGATCGTCTTCAGCTCATTCCTGAGATACCTGATTGCTGTTTGTACCTGTTACCTTGTTCCTGATTACCCAGCTTGCTTGACTACTCTTCTGGATCACCCCTGCTTACTACTTCCTGGATTTATTATACTGACCCCGGCTTGGACTCTCTACTTCGGCTTGCTTCCTGACTCTGTACCTCACTGCCAGAATGTTACCAGACCTCTGCCTGTCCTTGACTACGAACCTGCCTTCCATTCCTGTACCTCGTAGCCAGCCAGTTACCAACCTTGCTTGTTCCTGACGTGCAGTGTTTTCCACATACCTGCTTGGCTTCCGCTGAACACCTCCGGTGACCAGTCTACACCTCTTCCTCCGTGAGGATCCAGTGTCTTCAAGCCTCTATCTTCAACTTGCAGGCACCTGCACCCTTTCGCTGCCTCACCACTCCCGGTCCTCACTTCCAGGGGTATTGAGACTGGAACCGTGCAAGAGGCCACCCCCAGCATTCGGACTCCGCTCTAAGGTACGTGACACCATGGAGCAGAGAGGAGGGTTTTCGGTGATTTACGCATTACTTTCCCAACCCCGAGGCAAATCCTCTTGCATGCTGGCTTGGGAGGAGGACCTCCAAATCCAGTGAAGTGTGGAGACCTGGCAGTCGGCTCTAGCCTCCTCATACAAAGGAATTATAAACACTTCCCTTATGGAAGCGAATATAAAAACCTTGACCAGGTGGTACATGACCCCAGCCAGATTGGCAAAATTTTACCCATCGGCTGAGCCCCTATGCTTCAGGGGATGCCAGCTCATGGGCACAATTGCCAGGCCGTTCTGGAAGAAAATATTTAATCTTATCAAAAGAGTAACTGGATGCGAGATTCCCAGGTCCCCAGAAAATGCTCTATTAAATGCACACTTTTCTTGCATCTCCAAATACAATGCAAGCTGATCCACTTTATTTTTTTTTGAGCTAAAGTAACATTGGCTAAGGCCTGGAAGCAACCCACAGTCTCAGCAAGGTAAGCCACCAGGAAAATTTCCTGGATCATGGCCCAGGAAAAACTAGCGAGCATTATCAACGATTCAAAACAAAAATTTGAGATGACCTGGGAATCTTGGGCTCAATTTATGGGTATACCTATTACCCCAGGAATTCTCCCCAACCAAAACCAGAATTAAAATTGAGAGTCACGAACTTCAAATCCCCCCCACCCCCTTTGTTTCTCCCCCTTCTATCCTCTCCTAATTCTTTCCTTTCAGGGGTCTGTCCCTATCCATTCACAGAGTACCTAATCGATTAAATTGGTACTCCACCAGAGCTCCGCCCTGGTGACAGAGAGTCTTAGGCAGAAGCTTCCTGGGAGGTTTGGAGGGGTCCCATCCCCCGACACAGCATGTTCCCTACAGGTACTTGGCGATGGTTACCATTTTACTCCCCCCTTACGGGCCTCACGGGCCTTCTTGATAGCCTCTGGATATCATACATAGGAGACATAGGTTAGGCTTTGAGGAGGCTTCTGGTTTAGATCCTCCCCAATAGCAGAAGTTTTGAATAACAATCAATGGATGGATTTCCTTGTACTCACTGCTACATTTCAGATCCTCGGTAGAAGCCATCCATGCATGCTTCCAGACTGGCTCTGTATACTAATGCCGCATACACACGATCAGACTATCCGGTGGGCTTGGTCCGGCGGACCGGAGTCGGCCGGACAATCCACCCATGTGTGGGCTCCAGCTGACTTTTTCTTCCCAAAAGTCCTTCAGACTTAGAAAGTAGTTTTGACTCAAAAATTGTCAAAACAATCCGACCGTCTGTGCGCTAGTCTGCCGGACTTTTGAAATGAACAGACTTGCTCACACGGAGAAAAGTTTGTTCATTTTGAACGTGGCTTTAGGTAGACGAAACTAGCGCAGGAGGTCCATGTCACCGCCTCCATAGGCGAGATTGACACCTCGCTGTCCCGTCACCCGGTATGGACTACGCCCAAAAAAACGGCGCTGGGGTCCCCCCAAGGTCCATATCAGACCCTAATCTGAGCACGCAGCCTGGCTGGTCAGGAAAAGGGGTGGGGGCAAGCTAGTGACCCCCCCTCCTGAGCCGTACTGGGCCACGTGCCCTCAACATGCCCCCCACCCCAAAGCACCTTGTCCCCATGTTTCATAGTTAGTAAGTTTAAATAAAGACACTCCATCCAGTGTAAGTGTCTACAATTGTCCCTATCCCTGTACATCGCACACTCACATCAGTGCCTACCATCAAGGAGCCCACAATCCAAGGTCCCCATTCATATACTAGGGCCAATTTTTGGACAGAAGGCAATCAACCTGCCTGCATGTCTTTGGATTGTGGGAGGAAATCGGAGTACCCGGAGGGAACCCATGTAGGCACAGGGAGAACATGCAAACTTTAGGCAGGTAGTGTTGTGGTTGGGATTCAAACCAGCAACCCTTCTTACTGCTAGGTGAGAGTGCTAACCACTACACCACTGTGCCACCCAGAGGATAAGGGCCTCTTCCCAACAACCCTGGTCGTTGGTTGTCGGGGTCTGCGGGCGGGGGGCTTATTGGAATCCGGGAGCCCCTTTAAGAAGGGGGCCCAAGATACCCGCCCCCCACCCTATGTGAATGAGTATTGGGGTACCATGTACCCCTAACCATTCACCTGGTGAAAAAAAGTGTAAAAATAAAACACAACACATGTTTTTAAAATAATTTATTGCACAGCTCTGGTGGTCTTCTTCCGTCTTGGGGGGACTTCTCGCCAGACTCCTCCGCTATCTTCTGCTCTTTTACTAGCTCTTTTACTAGCGGAGGAGCCCGGCTTTCTTCTTCATCGCCTCCACCGTCCGGGGGTCTTCTTCTGACTTCGGGGGTCTTGTCCCCCTCTTCGGGGGTCTTGCCCCCCTCTTCGGTTCTTCTTGCCGGCCTCCGCTCCTTCTTCCAGCTCTTTTACTAGCGGTGGCCCGGTCTTCTGTCGCCGGCGTCGCCTTCTCATCTTATCTTCTTCTGTTCTTCTCTTCTTCTTCTTCTTCTTCCTTGGGATGTTGACTCAATGCTCTCTCTGGCCGCAATGACAGGGACTCGTTGTGCGGCGACTTATATAGGGACAATGGGAGGGGTCACCGGATGATGTCACATGGTGACCCCACCACCTTATGATGTCATAGTCCCAGAGGATGCTGGGACTGTGACATCATAAGGGGAGGGGACATCACCCGGTGACCCCGCCCCTTGTCCCTATATAAGTCGCCGCACAAAGAGTCCCTGTCATTGCGGCCGGAGACAGCGTCGAGTCAACTTCTCAAGGAAGAAGAAGAAGAAGAGAAGAAGAACAGAAGACGAGAAGGCAATGTCGGCGACAGAAGACCGGGCCACCGCTAATAAAAGAGCTGGGAGAAGAAAACGGAGGCCTGGCAAGAAGAACCAAAGAGGGGGGCAAGACCCCCGAAGAGGGGGACAAGACCCCCGAAGTCGAATGAAGACCCTCGTTTGTTTATACAGTGATGGTGGAACCCCTGCGAGGGAAGATTACTGTTTGTTTGAACTCTTGCATTACCTTTAAATAAAAGTGGACTGCCATGCCCTAAAACGCAAGTCTGGAGTGGCACGTTTCTGGAAAACTGCATGCACCACTTGAACCTAATCACCCTGGATTGTCACTATATGTATATATATATATATATATATATATATATATATATATATATATATATAGATAGATAATCATCTTCTGTAATTCAAATTTCATATAGAATGAAATTGAATTCCAATAGAAAAGAATAGAAAATAATCGAAAAACTGCATAGAAAAACAATAGAACAGAACAGAATAGAAAAAAATATATAATATTCTTTTATATTATTTTATATTCTATTCTAATTTGATTTCATTCTATATGAAATTTGAATTTCAGAAAACGTATATATATATATATATATATTTATGGTTCAGAGCCCTATGGCCGGTATGGATAAGGATGACAAACAGGGTTAACACAAACTTACCACTTGAAATGGACCTGAAAGTGTGCCTTGGTCTAACGTACGGTATACCAAAATAAGGGGCCATACTCTAGATAACAAATGAGGATTAAATGAAATGAACATGAAATGAAGTGAAATGAGTACTCCTGTGAGGAGTATGATGCCTTGAGAAATACCCACCCTCCCATCCCCTTTTTAGGGCATTTCTCAAGGCATCATACTCCTCACAGGAGTACTCATTTCACTTCATTTCATGTTCATTTCATTTAATCCTCATTTGTTATCTAGAGTATGGCCCCTTATTTTGGTATACCGTACGTTAGACCAAGGCACACTTTCAGGTCCATTTCAAGTGGTAAGTTTGTGTTAACCCTGTTTGTCATCCTTATCCGTACCGGCCATAGGGCTCTGAACCATAAATAAGAAGGCCAGTAGGTTGGCCTGAATTTATGGGAGGAGCCCGGAGGAGTATTTAATCAGCCCTTTCGGCTGTGTTCCTTGTGGGTTCCTGTGCGTGATACCCACCCTCCCATCCCCTTTTTAGGGCATCACGCACAGGAACCCACAAGGAACACAGCCGAAAGGGCTGATTAAATACTCCTCCGGGCTCCTCCCATAAATTCAGGCCACCATACTGGCCTTCTTATTTATGGTTCAGAGCCCTATGGCCGGTACGGATAAGGATGACAAACAGGGTTAACACAAACTTACCACTTGAAATGGACCTGAAAGTGTGCCTTGGTCTAACGTACGGTATACAAAAATAAGGGGGCAAAAACATCAAGGTAGGGATTGTGCTTTATTGACTTAATCTAGTTACTGAGTGAGTTTGACGAAGGCTTGGGCCATCTCAACTTGTGGATTGGGAATATAGCGGGCAAAGCAGGTGGACTTCCATCTGCCCAGTTTCCTGATTACGTGGCCCGGGACCCCTTGGCGGGAGGCTGTTGAGGCTGCCCCGATACGGAACGAGTGTCCGGAGTACTGAGCAGGGTTGAGCTGAAGGATACGTAGAAGTATCCTAACATGTTCCATGAACCGAGCAGCGTTTAGGGGCTTGGTATGGAACGGCAGGAGTGGACTAGCGTCTGGTTGATCGACCAGAAGGGACACCAGGCGGGTAAGAGTGGAGACTGGACACCAGCTGTTGTTGGTCTTATAATAATGGATGTCCGTACCAGGGCCAGCCTGCTGTGTTTTGGAGACTGCTAGATGTAAGATGAAGTGGTCTTCGTAACGGACCAGGTGGCGTTTGCAAAGCATGCGTTCTGCGGGGTTGTTACAGGTGAACTCTCCTGGCCATAAGAAGCCGTAGAAGGCCAGATGTATGGCTGATTGTAAGACCACGCTAGGATGTAGACCGAAGGGTGACGTGGCCAGGATATCTGACATGCTCCTGAAGATA
This sequence comes from Lithobates pipiens, assembly GCF_037356315.1. Taxonomy (NCBI): domain Eukaryota; kingdom Metazoa; phylum Chordata; class Amphibia; order Anura; family Ranidae; genus Lithobates; species Lithobates pipiens. The sequence continues at coordinate 117,642,163 of NW_027507787.1, forward strand.
TCTTCTGTAATAGGCAGGCGTTTGGTGCTGATCACTGGCTGGCGCCTCTGGACGCCACGCAAGACAGCCCGTACGGCATGGTAAGAAAACAACGAGGGTTCAGTGGGGTCCTGGAGGGACGTGAAATGTTGGACGCAGATACAGCCGGATTGTATTGTGGAATAATGCGAGTTCCGAGTGGCAGTAGGAGATAAAGGCCAGGACCTGTTTGACCCAGGATGTCTCTGTACCGTGGCGTGTCATAAAAAAGGTTGAAGGCCCTCCAGGCCGATTGGTAGGCCTTGAGGGTGTTGCGTGAGAGGGAAAGGTTGATGAGCTGAGTTGCTGCTAGAAGGTGTGGGGCTAGTCCAGGGTCAGCTGAGACCAGGACGGGATAGCTGCTGACATTGGTTCGGCTTCGGGCACCTGTTCAAAAAATGAGACAAAATTAAAGCGAGAGAGGGCATCTACTGCCAGATTGCGTTTACCGGGGATAAAGGAGCAGTAGACATTGAACTGAAATAGTAACGAGAGCTGAACCAGCCGACGCAGGAAGGACATCACCACTAGAGATCTGGACCTGCCTTTATTAATGATTTCTGCAGTGACCAAGTTATCTGTCGAAAAGGCCACGGTTTGGCCCGACCAGCTGCGGCCCCAGATGTGTGCTGCTGCTACGATGGGGTACAACTCAAAAAGGGAGGACGTTTCGGAGAAGCCGGGTATTGCCAGTATCTGGGGAGGCCAGGGAGCTGCGAGCCAGAGGTGGCCAAAAATTTCCGCGAAGCCTGTGGAGGCAGCAGCGTCGGGCACCACCTAGGGTTAAAGGGAAAATACAGAGGGAATGAACAGGGATACGCCATTCCAGGATGACAGAAATTCCTCCCACATAGATAGGTCCACCATCACCGCAGAATTGAGGCTGAGGACCTGCTCCAGATCCTGCATGTGGGACAGTAACACCAGAAGGCGGGACACAAAGGAGCGACCCTGGGGGATGATACGCATGGCAAAGTTCAGCATGCTGAGAAGGGATTGCAGCTGTTTCTGGGTGCACGCTCTGGAGTGGGTGAAGTCCCTCAGGACCTCCCTGATGCAGGCCAGTTTATCCGGGGGGAGGCTGGCCTACATGGTGTTGGTGTCCAAGTTAACCCCGAGAAAGGTGATGGACTGCGCTGGACCATCCACCTTGTGTTCCGCAATAGGGACATTGAGGTTCCTGAATACCACCCTCAACTTATCCAGGTCCCCCGGAGGTGAGCCGGGTGGCTCAATCAACAGGAAGTCATCCAGGTAGTGTATGACTTCTTGACACCGAGCTTCGTGTAGAAGGATCCACGTAAGTGACTGTGCAAACTTGTCAAAGAGCCAGGGGCTGCTTTTAGACCCGAAGGTCAGCTTGGTAGCAAAATAATACAGCTCCCTCCACTTGATGCCATGCCAGCACCAAAGAGATGGGTGGATGGGAAGGAGCTTGAAGGCATCCAAGATATCGGCCTTGGAGAGCCAGGTGCCCGTGCCTGTCTTGAGTAGGGCCTGGATGGCCATGTCTATGGAGGCGTATTTAAGAGAAAACTCCTCGGAGGGGATGAGAGAATTTAGACTGGGGATAGAAGAGGAATGAGGCGCTGACAAGTCGTACACCAATCTCAATTTATTTGAAAACTTGCCCTTGACAAGCCCAATAGGGCTGACTCTCCAGGTGTTGAAGGGGGGCTGGGTGAAAGGGCCTATCCTAAAGTCCCGATCTAACTCTAGCTTGTAGGAGATGATCTATGGCCTGTTCGTCGATGGCCGCTGACCGTAGGTTCCGGCACTCATATGTGACATGAGGGAGGGAGATGAGACCCGTGTGGAAGCCTTGGGTGAAGCTTGGGTGAAGCCTTGGGTGAAGCCTTGAAGGAGTTAGATGGACAGCGAGGGAATGGGGTGTGAAGCCAGGTAGAAGCTGAGCCACGAGATGTCGACCCAGCTCAGTCACGACTTCTTGAGCTGTTTAACCTCGCACATGAGCCTGGGGTGAGCCCTTTGGCACAGAGTGAAAATATGGAGCAGCCGGCATTGGCTAAAGTTACATGAGCCGTATTTATAATTATTGCAGATTGCTGCTCCTCCTATGGTCTTGACCGGGCGCCCAAATTTATCCAGCTGAGGCAGGCGTGCAGGGGCCTGTTGGCCCTGAGCAGTACCCGAGGCACAAGGGTTTTCTGAGGGGTGAGCTGCTATCAGGTGGCGGTGTGGGTGGCCGACTGGTAAATTGCGCAGAGGGGAGAACGTAGGCCCGCAAAGTGGCGACAGAACAGCTCGGTGTCCATAACGCTCCAGTCAGTAGGCGTCTAGAATTGCAGGAGCCTGGCGGCCGCTTTAGCAAAGAAAGAGCGGTGGTAGTCGTAGAAACCAAAACCCCCATATTTGTAGCCCAGATATACGACAGTGTGAAGGTACCGATCCAGCTCCTCCCTCCTGCTGGGGGAGGCTGAGCAGATTACATCCCTCAACATGCCAAAGGCCAATGTAAATTCTATGACTGAAAGCTTCCTGTCCAGCCTGGGATCTTTGGCCTTGAGGTCCACTGATACATCCCCCCACGTATACGCCTTGTTCTCCACAAGATCATGGACGGAGATGAGTAGGGAGGCGAGATTGACATCCTTGCCCTCTGGGATGTCCTTCCTGAAGTTGGCTGGGACCAGATGAGAAGGGTACACCATGGTACTGCACCCTGTGGTACCTGTGAGAGGAATAGCCACTGCCTGGGCTGCTGGTTCGGGAGAAGAAACGGGTGGGCGAGTCTCCAGGAGGGCCACCCTATTCTAGACCTCAGAAACTGAGGTAGCTAGGGAAGACATCAGGGTATGGAGTTGAGTAATAAAGGAGGTGATAGAATCCAGGGAGGCCTGCTGGGTACTGGATCCTGCCATGGCTGGAGGAGGGAAGAGGAGCTTGAAGAGCTCGGCCTTCCTGGCTGTCACAGGAAAGGGTACACCTCTACGCCTCAACTCTGATGTCAGTCTAGGAATGGTCCATGCTCTGGGGGATCGCAGGCTGCCATTCTCTGAAACTGGAGATGGGGACAACGGGGCAGTGAGATCCTCACTGCCGGCCATGGACATGGTGGTGTAGTCCAAGCCTGGGCGAGCCAACTTGTGCTTGGGGTTGGATTCTCTCTGAGCAGAACCTATATAGGGTGACATGGATTACAAGACTCGCTGGTGATCTCTGATGGTATACATACCTAATGAAAAAAGGGGGCACTCCTGCTTACGTGCGCCTACTATTTTTTTTTTTTAATCTTACCTAAGGAGGCACCGTCCGAACAGGTGCAAGGTGGACCTACTGAAACTCGACTGACCTAAGAACATGAAGGCAAAACTTGTTGAGAGTTCTACACCTGTTTACAGACAACTAGCTGAAATAGTGACTTCAGTGAGGTGGTGAGTCTTGAAATGAAATGAAATGAAATGAGACAAACAAACAAAAATGAAATGTTGCCTTTAAGTAAAACGTTTGCCATGACAGAGGCATGACTCGGTCGTGTTGTAGACGCAACTGACAGCGAACCGGACTCTGGAGCATGTACTGAAATGAGGCAATTAGTGAAATGAGGCCAATGAGCAAGGCCCCCGGCTGGAATCGGAACATTGCAAAACAACTGGATTCGAACCGGGGTGCAGAACGTGACAGTGAAATGAGTGAGTCCGCCATGGCAGAGGCCCGGATCACCATGCCGTAACCTTACGACTGAGCACGAAACGGACTCTGGAGCATGTACTGAAATGAGGCCTGTCCTGGGGCACGCCGAGACGAATTTAGTGCATTCATGTCGGAGCGTGATAGGTGAAACAAAATGATACCCATCACAAAGACAAGAATCAGAGGGTGCGCCCATGACTTGACAAATGAATCCTGTCTCTGGAGCATGTACTAAAATGAGGCCAAAAAGCTGGGCACACCGGAACGAATCGGTGCATCTGAAAAATGCGACAGGATTCGAATCGGAGCGCAATAAGTGACCAGAAATTATATGCCATGACAGAGACAAGAATCAGCGACTGGACCAATGATTCGACAAAGAATCTGTCTCTGGAGCATGTACAGAAATGAGGCCAAACAACTGGGTGCAGCGGAGCGAATCGGTGCATTCCTGAAATGCGACTGGATTCATAACGGAGCGTAATACGTGACAAGAAATGATATGCCATGACAAAGACAAGAATCCGAGACTGCGCCTGAACCTGTGAGTGACTCTGTCTCTGGCGCATGTACTGAAATGAGGCCGAAAAACTGGGGCGCACCGAAGATGCAACTAGATTCGAATTGGAGCGTGACTCATGACAGAAATGAATGAAATGATTTCGAAATGATTTGAAATAATCCGGACTGATTAGAACATTCTGACATGGTGAACTGTAATTTTTAGAAATGATTTCAATGATCCGGAATGTTTAGAAATGACTAGTGAGTAGTCCGAATGAATGAAATGTCTGTGAAATTAATGCCTAATGTGGCATAACCAATGTGTCACGAAAAAATTAAAACAACGACTTCTTTCGAGAAGCTAAGGAGCAGCCGATGTTTGCGGTAACGAATGCGTGCGACATGATCGGAGTATGTTTGTGAAATGTTAGTGAGTGGTTCGTGAGTTCAGACTATCGCAGTTTAGTGACATAGTAAAACATGAAATAGGAGCCAAAGCCCTACCTGCGACAGCCGAACCAGATGCGTTGTACAACAATGGCAATTTTGAGTATTGCGACACTTCAGACAACGACGACACACGAACGCTCACAAAGACAAGACAGACTCGTAACACGGACTCACGGAGACAGGACTAATGAACACGGGAACTCACGAACACTGAATTCACAATGTATAACCTCGAATAGTCAGGCCTAGATCTCTGACGTATCAGATATCGCGCACAAGAACCGACAAGGAACACAGCCAAACGGGCTGATTAAATCCGGGCTCCTTCCATAAATTCAGGTCACCATACTGGCCTTTCCTATATATATATATATATATATATATATATATATATATATATATATATATATATATATATATATAACCCTTTTCCAAAATTAAAATTTTGTATAGCTTTTGAATTTGAATAGAGAAAATTGAGTACTGTCCGTGATACTTTTTTTACTTTCAAAATATTTTATTTTCAAAAGAATTTATAAAACAGAGTAACTTTTACATCATAAAGACTAACCATACATTGTCTTATGCCACGTACACACGATCAGACTATCTGGCAGACAAACCGCCGGAAAGTCCGTATGACTTTCCGAATTAGCGGAATGGACCCACACACAACCGGACTTTTGAAATGAATGGACTTGCCCACACATGGAGGAAAGTCCGTTAATTTTGAACGCGGCTCCAGGTAGCCGGGACTAGCGCAGGGGGTCAATGTCGTCGCCTCCATGGGCGAGATTGACACCTCGCTAGCCCCGTCACCTGGTATGGACTTAAAGGGGAAGCCCTACGCTGAAAAAACGGTGTGGGGGTCCCCCCCAAGGTCCATATCAGACCCTTATCCGAGCATGCTGCCCGGCCGGTCAGGAAAAGGGGGTGGGGGCAGGTTTCCGTTACATCAGAGGGGGACGGGTCACCCATACGTCATTGGGAAAGCTCTGGCTTCCCTCACTAGGATCAGAGGGGGCGGGGTCAGGTGGTGGGTGGCCCCGCCCTCCTAATATACGAAACGTCAGGCGCTGGGATCCCCGCAGTGTCTCCTCAGTGGAGACAGAAGATGGATACATGGATGGACTGCGCTGGACTGAAAATCACCTGTCGCTGGATCAGATCAGCCATCGCTGGACCCCGGAGAGATGATCATCTGTCGCTGGATAGCAAGAGTGGATTACCACCACTGGAATCTTTTTATTTTTTATTTTTTTTGTTTCTAATAAAGGAATTTTTCAAAAGGGTGTTTGTCTTATTTAACCATTTTTTACACATTCTTTGTGAAATGGTAGGAGTACTTTTGTACCTCCTTACCATTTCAAATGGGGGGGCTGGGATCTGGGGGTCCCCTTGTTAAAGGGGGCTTCCAGATTCTGATAAGCCCCCCACCCACAGACCCCCACAACCACTGGCCAGGGTTGTGGGTATGAGGCCCTTGTCCCCATCAACATGGTGACATGGTGCTTTGAGGGGTCACAGACTCCCAAAGCATCCTCCCAATGTTGAGGGCATGTGGCCTGGTACGGTCTCTTGTCTTCCCCTCTTTTTCTGCGGCCTGCCAGGTTGCGTGCTTGGATAAAGGGTCTGGTATGGATTTTTAGGGGGACCCCACGTCATTTTTTTTTTAATTTGACGCGGGGTTCCCCTAATATCCATACCAGACCTGAAGGGCCTATTAATTGAATTTAGGGGAACCCCACACTTTTTTTTTTTATCAATGAATGAATTGTCGGCTCCCATAATACAGAGAACAATCATTGAGTGTTCTCTGTATTACGGGAGCCAACAATTCATCATAGCCGCAAGTGATTTTACATATAGTTACATAGTTAGTAAGGTTGAATAAAGACACCAGTCCATCCAGTTCAACCTGAGTAAGTGTCTACAATTGTCCCTATCTTTGTACATTGCACACTCACATCCTCAAAGAGCCCACAATCCAAGGTCCCCATCCATTCATTCAGGCAGGCAGTGTCATGGTTGGGATTTGAACCAGCGATCCTTCTTACTGCTAGGTGAGAGTGCTAACCACTACACCACTACACCACTGTGGCGCCCTAAAAGACTTTTTTTCCTGCAGAAATGACACTTTGTGCAGGGACAGTTCTAAGCATGGGAAACATGCACCCCTTCACAGGCATACGATAGACACCCCTCAGGTAGGGTCATTTGGGGGGTATTTATACTTTCCTGACTTGTTAGTGTCTCAAGAAATGAGATACACCTGATGTACTGAAGGCCTGAACAGATGTGATCAATTTTCAGTGATTGGCACCATAGTTTGTAGACTCTATAACTTTCACAAAGACCAAATAATATACACTAATCTGGGTTATTTTTACCAAAGATATGTAGCAGTATAAATTTTGGCAAAAATGTATGAAGAAAAATTACTAATTAGCAACATTTTATGACAGAAACAAAGAAAAAAGCATTTTTTTCACAAAATTGACGGTCTTTTTTTATTTATAGCACAAAAAATGTAAAACCCACTAGTGATTAAATACCACCAAAAGAAAGCTCAATTTGTGTGAAAAAAAGGACGCACGTTTCATATGGGTACAGTGTTGCATGACTGAGTAATTGTCATTTAAACTGTAAGAGTGCTGAAAGCTGAAAATTGGTCTGGGCAGGAAGGGGGTGTAAGTACACTGTATTGAGGTGGTTAATAACAGGGGCATATATACATGGTGAGTTTTCCACCTTGAACCTTGACCTCCTTGATCCTCCTATGAACTTCCTATATAAGCCTTGCCTCTGCACTTCCAGTCATTAGATTATTGTGGTCTGATCCTGCTTACTACTTGAGCTATTTCTATTGCTGTTTGGAAACAAATTTGGCTTGTGAACCTGACCACAAAACTCTCCTCCTGCATCAACCTTGGCTTGTGACCTCAATTATGAAACTCTCTCCTGCACCGAATTTGGTCTAGCTATTCAGACTTTCCTATCTCTCGCAGTTCTGAGAGCTGAGCTTGTCTGGCGTTGTCGGCCATTGGTCTCCACTCATTACAGGTATTCTCCTAACAGAATAATCTGGCCACAACATGGAGATCACCACACTGCCACGATCCCTGAGTGAACATGTTGTCTCACTAACTGAGATAGTTCAAGGCTTACAAGCACATGTGCAAGAGTTACAGGGAGAAATAATTGAATTGTGAGCTCAACTTGCGCAGCAACAGACAGCTACCATCAGTGATTCAAACTGCTTCCCTTTGCCTGATAAATTCAATGGGGATCCTTTACTCTATATAGGCTTTCTGAATCAATGTTGACTGCACTCTCAGTGTCAACCTTTCCAATTTGCAATCCCATGCTCCAAGATAGGCTTTATTATATCTCTGTTTGTTGATGAGGCCAGGGTATGGGTTTTCCTCATACTTGGACCAAGACCATGAGATTCTAGGAGATCTAGGTTTGTGACAACCATTAATTTAATTTACGATGATCCGAACCACAGCACACCTGCTAGAACAGTTTTACTGAACTTGCACCAAGGAAGACGTCCTGTTACTGAATATGCTGCCGAATTTTGTCGATGGGTAACTGATACCACCTGGAACGACAGTGCAAAGTACTTTCACTTTAGAAAAGGACTTTCTGAGAATATAAAAGATGAACTTTCCAGAATAGGAATTAATTGAGCATTAAGATTGATAGATGATTTATGGAGAGACGATTTGAGAAACAAAGATCTGTTGACTTTAGTTCCTCGTTCAATTGTCAAACAATGGCTAAATCATTTGCCAGCTTTGAACCTGAACCTGAACCTATGCAGGTTGGAGCTTTGCCGAAAAGAGACACAGACATGAACTGAATCTTTGCCTCTATTGTGGTCAGTCAGATCACTACTCCCTCAGGTGTCCAAATAAATCAAGACGGCCAAGATAAACAATTGCAGCAGCCGGTCAAAGAAAATTGTCCACATCTAGGGAAAAAGTGAAATCGATTAGACAACCCTTGTCTTCCACAACACAAGGAGAAAATTACTCACATTTTACCCACATTTTACTTTAAGCATCACTCTTTAAGAGAGAGAGACCAGTTATTCTCCACCTCAGCAATGCTGGATTCCAGGGCTGGTGGTAACTTTATGGATTTGAAGTTTGCTGAAGAAAATTGCATCACCCAAATACCTAAACCATCCCCAGTACATATTTAGACAGTGGATGGCTCTCTAATCACTCATGAGACTATTCCTCTGCAGTTAAGTAATGAGCATCGACACCAAGAGTTAAAGTGGTTGTAAACCCTTACAACACACTTTGACCTACAGGTAAGCCTAGATTAAGGCTTACCTGTAGGTCCAAGAAATATCTCCTAAACCTACACGGTTTAGGAGATATTTGCCGAAAGACAGGCACCACGCCATCGACTGAGCGCGCCGCCATCAACGGCGATATGCCGTGCGTGACAGCTCCCGTGCGCATGCATGGGAGTGACATCATCGCGGCTTTGCCGAATGACAGCGGCGGAGCAGCGAGACCCACCTAGAAGATGGATGCGCTGGACTACAGGTGACTTCGCTGGCTCCTGTGTCAGTTAAGTGACACATAATGGACTACTATGCGATGCATAATAGTCCATTATGCTTTACCTTTGCAGGGAATGAAAGAGAAAGTAAACTCCTCAGGGTTTACTTCCTCTTTAATATCTTTCAACCTGATTTGATCAGACCATGGCTCTTGGTCTGGCAGGCCAGAAACCTTGCATTTTCTTCTGAACATTGTCAGTTACACTGTCTAAAGAAGGATATCTCACCCACTGTTATTAAATAACCTGGGAAGATTGCCCCCCCAGTACCAAGACTTTAACCGGTTCCGGACTGGCACACGCAGATATACTGCGGCACAATGGCTCTCCTGGGCGAAATCCCATACAGGCACATCCTCACCCTTAGTGGCAGCCAGAGGGAATACACAAGCTGCCACACGGTGGGGTACCTGATGAGCGTGGCCTGCGGGCACTATCACCGCTGGCCATGCGCAAACACGTGCACGAACGCCAGCATGTGTAACGACTGCACAATTGTCAGTTAAAGAGACTCAGTGCCAAATTGTAAAAAGTGCCCTGGTTAGGAAGGGGGTAAAATCTTCTGGGCCTGAAGCGCTTAAAGACATTTGTGATAAGAAAAATGCAGACAAATTGCCACTGCACTGAGCCCATGATTGCCCAATAGATATAATCTACTGTGTAAAGCTTGGTGAAAACTAACCTGTAGTGAAATCCTGATTAATCATAACAATGCTCAGGAGGGCACAGAGTCACATCGGCTTCTTTAAAGGATTAGTTAATTAGCTCATGTTAATTCTGTTTCTGGTTACAGGTGTATTGTTAAAGTAATATGAGCAGGAGGGGTAACCTTCTACTCTACTGTATATAAGACTTGTATTTTGGTTCTAATAAAGAGTCCATGTTCAGCAACTAAACAAGTATCGTCTCATTTTGTGCTTGTGAGCGGTTGTAATATATGATATTTATATTTAGACTGGGAGGAAGCGGTATATGACGAAAGCACTCAAGCAGAGTGTGGGATGTTCGTTACATTGCTGGTAAGCAGTGAGATACTTCCTGCTGACATCCAAACTTACACCTGCATCCAAGGTCCGGATAGCAGGAGAGGATAGGAGAGGTACAGATACCAGCTACCAAGGAAGAGGAATTCAGAAGGAGGTTGTGAGAGATGCAGATACAACACAGAGGGCCAGTATCAGAGCAGGTCCTTCTGGGATGCTTTGATACTATCCGCTGTGAACTCTGGAAAGAAGTGCTAGCCCATGAGCAGTGGCACCAGGGAAAAGTTCTCCCCTCCATCCAGGAAAGGTATTGGTCGAAGTATGGATTGCGGGTGCTGTTTTTGGGAGAAAAAATGCACAAGGAGCAGACAGCTGAATTAAGCAGGCTGGTCTGGGCAGAGATGCGGCTGGATGAGAGCTACAGAGCCCTCCGGTGGAATGTATCCCAGGCATGACCTTGGATAGTGGATGGCAGCCTAATGGAAGGCTTTCGGTATGGCGGCCTGGGACTGTTGTATGTGAAGCTGACAGGGGACCCTAACTTTGGGAGTGATTTGGAGTGGCAGTTGGACGAAATCATGGATTTCAGAGAAGGGCTACTGAACATCTCAGAAGTGCACTGGGCACTGGAATATATATAGTTTCTGGCTGTTCAGGAATGGGAGCTGGAGATTGCCTCCTTTATGACAGGCGTAAGTATATATATATATATATATATATATATATATATATATATATATATATATATACAGTGGTGTGAAAAAGTGTTTGCCCCCTTCCTCATTTCCTGTTCCTTTGCATGTTTGTCACACTTAAGTGTTTCGGAACATCAAACCAATTTAAACAATAGTCAAGGACAACACAAGTAAACACAAAATGCAATTTGTAAATGAAGGTGTTTATTATTAAAGGTGAAAAAAAATCCAAACCATCATGGCCCTGTGTGAAAAAGTGATTGCCCCCCTTGTTAAAACATACTATAACTGTGGTTGTCCACACCTGAGTTCAATTTCTCTAGCCACACCCAGGCCTGATTATTGCCACACCTGTTCACAATCAAGGCATCACTTAAATAGGAGCTGCTTGACACAGTAAGGTTCAGCAAAAGAATCTTAAAAGCTACACATCATGCCGAGACCCAAAGAAATTCAGGAACAATTGAGAAAGAAAGTAATTGAGATCTATCAGTCTGGAAAGGGTTATAAAGCCATTTCCAAAGCTTTGGGAATCCAGCGAACCACAGTGAGAGCCATTATCCACAAATGGAGAAGACATGGAACAGTGGTGAACCTTCCCAGGAGTGGCCGGCCGCCCAAAATTACCCCAAGAGCGCAGCGACGACTCATCCAAGAGGTCACAAAAGACCCCTCAACAACGTCCAAGGAACTGCAGGCCTCACTTGCCTCAGTTAAGGTCAGCGTTCATGCCTCCACCCTCAGGAAAAGACTGGGCAAAAATGGCCTGCATAGCAGAGTTCCAAGGAGAAAACCACTGCTGAGCAAAAAGAACATCAAAGCTCGTCTCAATTTCTCCACAACACATCTTGATGATCCCCAAGACTTTTGGGACAACATTCTGTGGACCGATGAGACAAAAGTGGAACTCTTTGGAAGGTGTGTGTCCAAGTATATCTGGCGTAGAAGGAACACTGCATTTCATAAAAAGAACATTATACCAACAGTAAAATATGGTGGTGGTAGTGTGATGGTTTGGGGCTGTTTTGCTGCTTCAGGACCTGGAAGACTTGCCGTGATAAAAGGAACTATGAATTCTGCTGTCTACCAAGAGATCCTGAAGGAGAATGTCCGACCATCTGTTCGTGTACTCAAGCTGAAACGAACTTGGGTTCTGCAGCAGGACAATGATCCTAAACACACCAGCAAGTCCACCACCGAATGGCTGAAGAAAAACAAAATGAAGACTTTGGAGTGGCCTAGCCAAAGTCCTGACCTGAATCCTATTGAGATGTTGTGGTATGACCTTAAAAAGGCCGTTCATGCTCGAAAACCCTCTAATGTAACTGAATTAGGACAATTCTGCAAAGATGAGTGGGCCAAAAATCCTCCAGGACGCTGTAAAAGCCTCATTGCACGTTATCGCAAACGCTTGGTTGCAGTTGTTGCTGCTAAGGGTGGCCCAACCAGTTATTAGGTTTAGGGGGCAATCACTTTTTCACACAGGGCCATGATGGTTTGGATTTTTTTTCACCTTTAATAATAAACACCTTAATTTACAAATTGCATTTTGTGTTTACTTGTGTTGTCCTTGACTATTGTTTAAATTGGTTTGATGTTCCGAAACACTTAAGTGTGACAAACATGCAAAGGAACAGGAAATGAGGAAGGGGGCAAACACTTTTTCACACCACTGTATATATATATATATATATATATATATATATATATATATATATATATATATATATATGCTGGAATTCAAATGATATCTCTGATGTCAGTAGAGTCACTGTGACTTTCATTACATATTCTCGGCATGTCTTTGATGTGACCCACATTTGTTCCTTTTATTATTAGATCAGGACCAGTATAAATCTAAGTCCTGTATTTGTACAACACCATCCATCTCTCCCCATTCTTCCATATTTGGGGTTATACACCACTTCCTGCTTGTTTCTTATGGGGCTGTACACATGTAAGTTATGTTGCTTCAGCCTTAACTATAAATATATACTCTATATGAGAATATTGATACAAGATACATGTATTACTGTAACAATATATATTGTGCATTTTAATTACATATTTCTTTCTCCCATGTTTTCTAACTTTTAAGGTTCTCTGGTCATACATGTATGGTTCTGAAGAAGCTATTTGCACAATGCGTCAGCCATTGCTTATGATATGAAGTATAATTTTGATTATCAAGTTATAAATGAACATGTGTCTCCATTTTTAACCAATTTGTATATATATTATATCTTGTGATACATTTTTTTAAAGACTAATATGCAAGTTATTGTCCTAAAAAGGTTTTGGGGACCCGGCTCCTGCCCCAGGGGACATGTATCAATGCAAAAAAAAGGTTTTAAAAAGTGAAGTTTTTTCAGGAGCACTGATTTTAATGATGCTTAAAGTTAAAAAATAAGTGAAATATTTGTTTAAATATTGTGCCTGGGGTGTGTCTATAGTATGCCTGTGAAGTGGCACGTTTTTCCCGTGTTTAGAACAGTCAATGCACAAAATTACATTTCTAACGGAAAAAAAGTAATTTAAAACCGCTTGTGGTTTTAAAGTATTGTCTGGTTCCGGCAATACGGATGAAAATCATTGAGAAAAATGGCATGGGTAGCCCCCCTGTTCATTACCAGCCCCTTTGGATCTTGTATGGATTTTAAGGGGAACCCTGTACCCAAATTAAAAAAAGGAAAGGTGTGGGGCCCCCAGGCCCTATATACTTAGAACAGTAGTATACAGGTGGTGCAAGACAGGGACTGTGTAGGTTTGTTGTGTTAAGTAGAATCTGTTTGTAATTTTTAACTGGTACATTGTTAAAGTGTAGCTCCAGTCAAAAAATCTTTTTTTAAGCTTTTTGGAAAACATAGGGAAGGGTTATCACCCCTGTATAATTTTTTTGCCGTCCATCTTCTTTCATCTCACTTCCTGTTGTCTCCTTCTGTTTGCAAGTAGGAGACGTTTGTAAGTTGAATGTTTGAAAGTAGGGGCCTGCCTTGTATGCTCTGCAGAAATTTTGGCCTAAGGTGTTTGTGAGGGCTTAAAGTGTTGTAGCAACACCGTTATTCTTGGTGGGCACTGGAACGCCCTGCTGTGAACTATTATATCAAGAATTGTAATTACATGCCATTGTTGAACAGTGGTAGAAAAATTGGGCCTTAAGTGGTGGTGGTGGTGCAATTGGTCCTCACAGTTACTCTCGGTGTGTGCTGGAATGGGCCCTGCTGTGAAATATTATATCAAGAATTGTAATTGAATGCACCTGTTAAACAGGGGCTGAAAAATTGGGCCTTAGACACTGGTGCCACAACACTGCAACACCTCACAGAAACTCTAGTTGGAGAGCAGGAATGAGCCCTGCTGCAAAGTATTGCATCAGAAATTGTAATTACATGCCCCTGTTAAACAGGGGCAGAAAAATTGGGCCTTAGGAACTGGTGCTGGTGCCACGACACTGCAACCTCTCACAGATACTCTAGTTGGAGTGCAGGAATGAGCCCTGCTGCAAAGAATTGCATCAAAATATAATAATAATAAAAAATATCCAATAATATAATCAAATTAAAAACACTGAAATTTGCTCAGTTGCAGAATTGTCGCTGTCATTACTTTTCAGTATTTGATGATGGATCTCCCCGCAAATCACTATCGCTCAATTCTGTGAGTGATTCTAATTTATTATCACTGTTTTCTAGCTGGTCTATAACCACTTTTGATGTAAAGGGACAGTTTTGGTTGCTATGGACAATCTCCAGTTTCCAGGCAGAAAGAACAGCTTTTATAATATAAAACTGCATGCAGGACACTGGGCAGAAGACTAGGGACAAAAGGGATGTGAAATAATTACATACAACAATGTAATCTGTAAGATTACATTATACTGTATGTAATGTGTGTGTTTCACTTTTTGAATTTAGCGCCGCTCCCCGTCCCCCTGCGTCGCAACGCTCGCAAGGGAATAGATAGAGTGGAGGATGAGCCGCTCGCACTGTGGGGAGACATTGCTGGATCCAGGGGACAAGGTAAACATACTCATCCTGGGTCCAGTAATGTGATCCCGAGTCTGGCTCTGGGTTACAGCTAATGGTACTGAATTTTCACCCCAGTCACGGGAATACCACCAGGGGGGTTAAACAGGGGCTGAAAAATTGGGCCTTAGCCACTGGTGCTGGTGCCAGAACACTGCAACCCCTCACAGATACTCTAGTTGGAGTGCAGGAATGAGCCATGCTACAAAGTATTGCATCAAAAATTGTAATTACACACCCCTCTTAAACAGGGACTGAAAAATTGGGCCTTAGGCCCTGATGCTGGTGCCAGGACGCTGCAACCCCTCACAGATACTCTAGTTGGAGTGCAAGAATGAGTCCTGCTGCAAAGTATTGCATCAAAAATTGTAATTACGTGCCACTGGTGGTAGCGCCCAGAACCAAAAATTTTCTTCCAAGCTATCAGCAGGATCATTGAGGAGGAATAGGATAGTCAGTCAGCATAACAGGATAGTCACTCAGCATCAGCATAGGCAGTCTTGAAGGGATGTGACATTTAAAAAAAAATAATTTGGTTACATCAGCTTCAGGTGCTTGGTAGCTAGTGGTGATCCAAGACTGATTCATCTTTATGAGGGTCAGTCGATCAACTGAGTCGGTGGACAGGCGCACACTGTGATCGGTTAAAAAGACTCCAGCAGCACTGAATGTGCGTTCCGAAAGAATGCTGGATACAGGCCAGTAGCTCAATTGCATACTGTGCAAGCTCTGGCCAGTGATCCATCCTCAAGACCCGGTAACCCAGAGGATTTTCGGTTGGAGAGGTGTCCAAGTCTGACCTTGCCCCTAGGTATTCCTGCACCATGTAAATCAGACGCTGGCGATGGTTGCTGGAACCGATCATACCTTGGGGCTGCGGACTAAAAAATTGTCTGAACGCATTGGTCAGATGGCCACCTTCTCCACCGCTCCTTCTGTGACTGACCGAAGCCTCAGCAACACGTTGTCAAGGACCAGGAATTTGTAACCTCCCAGTCTCTGGGAACACATTGCACAGACTTTTCTGCAAGTCCTCCCGGAGATGTCCCATCCTCTGCTCCCTCTGCGACGTTAAGATAAGGTCCGCAACCTTACCCTTGTACTGAGAGTTGCCAGACAGTAATGATCCCTCTCCTTGATCCGCTAAATACGAGAATCCTTCTGCAGGTTTTGCAGGATCAGGGAGGCCATGCAGCATAGGTTAGCTGAGGCATTCGGTCTGGAGTCCTCTGGGTCACTAAGGATGACATAATCCTCAGCCACCTCCTTCCAGCCACGTACAAGTCCACGGGTTTCTTGGGACTGTAAATCATCCCTAAAAGTCTGCTGCTGATGCTGAGTGCCAGGCTCCACCTCCATGCTGACACAATCCTCCTCCTCCTCCTGTGTGATCAGTGGGACAGCAGGGACACTGTATGGATAAAGGGGGCTTTGAGAGGCAGGGAAGTCCTCCTCTTCTTGCCTCTGTTCTGCCTCAAGTGCCCTGTCCATTATTCCATGCAGTGTGTGGTCCAACAGATGGACAAGATGTACAGTGTTACTGATGCATGCACTGTCATTGCTCACCATCCTCGTGGCCTCCTCAAATGATGACAGGACAGTGCATGAATCCCTGATCATGGCCCACTGGTGTGGGGAAAAAAACAACCTCCCCTTACCTTGTTCTGGTGCCGTAGTCACACAGGTACTCATTAATGGCCCTCTGCTGCATGTGCAGCCACTGCAGCATGGCCAACGTTGAGTTCCACCTGGTGAGCATGTCATAGATAAGGCGGTTCTTGGACAGGTTCAATTCCTTTTGGAGCTCAGCCAGCCGAGCACTGGCATTATATGACCGGCGGCAGGGATGAGCTTCGTGTTCGAGTCGAACATACGTTCGACTTGAACATCGGCTGTTCACCCGTTCGGCGAATTCCGAACATTATGGGCCATTCACGCCAAATTCGTGTGGCGCTCACGGCCCACAATGCACTGCGTCATCGCAGTGCATTGCTGGCTCATGATTGGCCAAGCATGCACTGTGACCCCGCATGCTTGGCCAATCACAGCGCCAGCAGTGAGGAGAGCAATGATTGGCCACAGGCAGGATGCCTGTGGCCAATCATAGCTCAGGCTGTGTAGTACACGCCCCACACTATATAAGGCCGCCAGCGCGGCGGCCTTGTGTAGTGTGTTGGCATCTGAAGCAGTTAGTGGGTGTTCTGTGTACCTTCAACACAGTATACACCGATCGTTATCGGCCGATTTTCGATCTTGCTCTTCTGTAGTGGTTGTTGTCTGCGTGTCCTGACCGCAGTATACACCGCTATATTCACCTCACCTATATAGCTAGTGATCTATCTTTTATAATAGAGCTTGCAGTCAGTAGTGTTAGGATCTTGTGCGTGCTGTCTGCGTGCTCTGTACCCAGTAAACACCGCTATATCCACCTACATAGCTCTTCTCTATTTGAGCCATCTGCCATCTGCAGGAGTTTTTGGAAGTTGTGTGTGCCTCCAGCACAGCACAGTATACATCTGTATATACCCCTTTATCTCTGGTGTTCTATAATAAAGGCATCTGCAGGAGTTAGTGGGTGTTTTGTGCCTCCAGCACAATATACACCTGTATCTACCCTTTATTGCTGTTCTCTAATAGAGCCATCTGCAGGGCTTAGTGGGTGTTGTGTGCCTCCAGTACAGTATACCCCTTTATCTCTGGAGTTCTATAATAAAGGCATCTGCAGGAGTTAGTGGGTGTTGTGTGCCTCCAGCACAATATACACTATCCAACTGCTGTTTTACCCAACTCCCTTCAGGCCATTACCATGCCTGGAAGGCCAGCAAGGAAAGGCAGACAGGCGCGAGCCTATAAAAGAGAGCAAGCAGGCTCTGTGTCTAAAGACAACAGTGCTGGTCGTGGACGCGTTGCATTGTCATCAGCACTTGGCCATGGGACACGCTTCTCCTTCTTTTCGGCAGCTTGACATGTTGAGCCGCAACATGCCAACGACTTGGTAGAGTGGATGACCAAGCCCTCTTCATCCTCCTCATCCTCTCTCACCCAGTCTCAGGGTACTAGCAAAGCAGCTGCCAACGCATCGTCTTCCCTCCTCTCAATGTCATCATCAGTGACTCCTTCCCTAGACCCACCACGTCCTCCTGAGGAGTCTCCTGAACTCTTTGAGCACAGTGTTGGGTACATGCTCCAGGAGGATGCCCAGTGTTTTGTAGGCTCTGATGATGACACTCAGCTAGAGGAAGGCAGTAGCATGAATGCAGAGAGAGGGGATGCTCAAGAAGGACAGCAATCTGGCAGTCATGTTCCACAAGCTGCAGCATATTGCCAGGTTTGCTACAGCGATGAAGAGGGAGGGGATGATGAGGGCACTGACTCCACATGGGTGCCTGGTAGGAGAGAGGAGGAGGAGGCACATGTCCAACGAGGCAGGATGCCCTCCGGGGGCCAGCTTAGGGGCAGCACACCAACTGAATCACACCGCAGAGCTCTGCCTGTGCAGGGCGCTGCCTCTGCGCGTTATTCTAAAAATTCTTAGGTGTGGGCCTTTTTTGAGACGAGTGCATCAGATCGCACCGCTGCTATTTGCAACATATGTCTCAAGCGTATCTCGCGTGGCCAAAACATCAGCCGCTTGGGCACCACATGCTTGACCAGACATATGTTGACCTGCCATGCAGCTCGTTGGCAAGCGTACCTCAAAGACCCACACCAAAGAACAAAGCTGACCTCTCCTTGCTCCTCATCAGCTGGCATCTCCAACCCCACTAGACCTTCAGTCCTCTCTGAAACCTGCTCTGAGAGGAATGAAGGTGTAGAATTAGGTGTGTCACAGCCAAGTGCTTCCGGGCACTCTGCTAGCAGTACACCCACGTCCGATTATATCAGGCAAATGTCCCTGCCCCAGCTGCTGGATCGGCAAAAGAAGTTCACTCCCAGCCATCCACACGCCCAGCGGTTGAATGCTAGCTTGGCTAAATTGCTAGCACTTCAACTTCTGTCTTTTCAGTTGGTAGACTCGGCCCCCTTCCATGAGTTTGTGCAATGTGCATCCGCATCATGCCTCAGTGGCAGGTCCCCAAATGCCACTTTTTCTCACGGAAGGCGATTCCGGCTCTCTACCGGCATGTGGAAGGCAATGTCCTTGCCTCGCTGGACAGGGCGGTCAGCGGTAAGGTGCATATTACCGCTGACTCATGGTCCAGCAGGCATGGACAGGGACGTTACCTGTCTTTCACGGCCCATTGGGTCACTCTTCTGGCAGCTGGGAAGGATGCAGGACAAGGTACAGTAGTGTTGGAGGTTGTTCCGCCACCACGCCTCCAAAATGCTACTACTGGTTGTGACACACCTCTCTTCTCCACCCCCTTCTCTTCTTCTTCCTTCATGGCCTCTTCCAGTGCTCTGTCCTTGGAACCAGTGGTGCTCCGTAGGCATTCAAGGGGCTATGCAAGTACGCAGGCAAAACAATGCCATGCCGTGCTTGCGCTGGTTTGTTTGGGGGACAGGAGCCACACTGGGGCGGATGTTTTGTCAGCTCTGCAGGGGCAGGCCGAGAGGTGGTTGACGTCACGCCAAGGAATGTTGGTTTGCGACAATGGCACCAACCTCCTCTCCGCTCTCCGACAGGGACAACTGACCCATGTGCCCTGTGTAGCTCACGTCCTTAACCTGGTGGTGCAGCTGTTCTTGGGCAGGTACCCGGGCTTACAGGATGTCCTGAAGCAGGCCAGGAAAGTCTGTGTGCATTTCCGCCGATCATTTAATGCCTGTGCTCGGCTGGCTGAGCTTCAAAAGGAGTTGAACCTGCCCAAGAACCGCCTTATATGTGACATGCCCACCAGGTGGAACTCAACATTGGCCATGCTGCAGCAGCTGCACACACAGCAGAGGGCCATCAATGAGTACCTGTGTGACTACGGCACCAGGACAGGGTCAGGGGAGCTCGGTTTTTTCTCACCACGCCAGTGGGGCATGATCAAGGATGCATGCACTGTCCTGTCACCGTTTGAGGAGGCCACAAGGATGGTGAGCAGTGACAGTGCATGCATCAGTGACACTGTACCTCTTGTCCACCTCTTGGAGCATACGCTGCGTGGAATAATGGACAGGGCACTTGAGGCAGAACAGAGGCGGGAAGATGAGGACTTCCTTGCCTCTCAAGGCCCCCTTTATCCAGACAGTGTTCCTGCTGTGCCACCCATCACACAGGAAGTGGATGAGGAGGAGGAAGAGGAGGAGGAGGATGATTGTGTCAGCATGGAGGTGGACGTTGGCACTCAGCATCAGCAGCAGCAGCAGTCTTGTAGGGATGATTTACAGTCCCAAGAAACATGTGTACTTGTACGTGGCTGAGAGGAGGTAGCTGCGGATCATGTTGTCCTTAGTGACCCAGAGGACTCCGGACCGAATGCCTCAGCTAACCTACGCTGCATGGCCTCCCTGATCTTGCAAAGCCTGCGGAAGGATCCTCGTATTCTTCGGATCAAGGAGAGGGACCATTACTGGCTGGCCACTCTCCTTGATCCACGGTACAAGGGTAAGGTTGCCGACCTTATCTTGCCATCGCAGAGGGAGCAGAGGATGAGACATCTCCGGGAGGCCTTGCAGAAAGGTCTGTGCAACGCGTTCCCAGAGACTGGGAGGTTACAAACTCCTGGTCCTGGACAACGTGTTGCTGAGGCATTGGTCAGAAGGAGCGGTGGAGAAGGTGGCCATCTGACTGATGCTTTCAGACAATTTTTTAGTCCGCAGCCCCAAAGCATGATCGGTTCCAGCAACCATCGCCAGCGTCTGATTTACATGGTGCAGGAATACCTAGGGGCAAGGTCAGACTTGGACACCTTTCCCACCGAAAATCCTCTGGCTTACTGGGTCTTGAGGATGGATCACTGGCCAGAGCTTGCACAGTATGCAATTGAGCTACTGGCCTGTCCTGCATCCAGCGTTCTTTCGGAACGCACCTTCAGTGCTGCTGGTGGCTTTGTTACCGATCACAGGGTGCGCCTGTCCACCGAATCAGTTGCTCAACTGACCTTCATCAAGATGAATCAGTCTTGGATCACCCACAGCTACCAAGCACCTGAAGCTGATGTAACCGAATAATTTTTTTTGAAATATCACATCCCTTCAAGACTGCCTAAGCTGATGCTGAGTGACTGTCCTGTTATGTTGATTGTCTATTCTCTTCGTCCTCCGCTGATATGTTGGAAGAACATTTCTGGTTCTGGGTGATGCCACCAGCCCAATTTCTCTGCCCCTGTTTAACAGGGGCGTTTAATTACAATTTTTGATGCAATGCTTTGCAGCAGGGCTAATTCCTGCAATAAAACTAGAGTATATGGGAGAGGTTGCAGTGTCGTGGCACCAGCACCAGTGCCTAAGGCCCAATTTTTCTGCCCCTGTTTAACAGGGACATGTAATTACAATTCTTGATATAATATTTCACAGGAGGGCCCGTTCCTGTGCCCACCCAGAGTAACTGTGAGGACTTATAGTGTTGTGGCACCAGCACCACAACCACCAAAGGTCAATTTTTCTACCACTGTTCAACAATGGCATGTAATTACAATTCTTGATATAATCGTTCACAGCAGGGCGCTCGAGCGCCCACCAAGAGTCACTTTGAGGGCTTACAATGTTGTGGCAAAACCAACACCTTGGTCCGCCATTTCTGCAGAGAATATAGGGCAGGCCCCTACTTTCAAACATCCAACTTACAAACATCTCCTACTTGCAAACGGAAGGAGACAACAGCAAGTGAAATGAAAAAAGATGTACGACAAAACAAATTATACAGGAGTGATCACCCTTCCCTATGTTTTCCAAAAAGCTTAAAAATAGTTTTTTTGACTGGAGCTACACTTTAAAAATGTACCAGTTTAAAATTACAAACAGATTCAACTTAACACAACAAACCTACACAGTCCCTGTCTTGTTTGCACCGCCTGTATACTGCTGTTCTGAGTATATAGGGCCTGGGGGCCACACGCATTTCCTTTTTTTAATATGGGTACTGGGTTCCTCTTAATATGCGTACAAGACCCAAAGGGGCTGGTAATGTGCAGGGAGGGCTACCCATGCCATTTTTCTCAATGATTTTCAACCATATTGCAGGAACCAGATATAACATTAAAACCGCAAGCAGTTTTAAATGGTGTTATTTCCGTTTAATGTCATTTTGTGCAGGGACTGTTCTAAACACAGGAAACACGTGGCACTTCACAGGCATACTACAGACACCCCCCAGGCACCATATTTAAAGGAATATTTCACTTTTTTTTCACTTTAATCGTCCTTAAAATCAGTGCTCCCGCCAAAACGGCCATTTTTAAAAACATTTTAGGCATTGACCCATGTCCCCTGGGGCAGGAGCCAGGTCCCCAAACCCTTTTTAGGACAGTATCTTGCATATTAGCCGTTAAAATTAGCACTTTTAATTTCGAACGTTCGAGTCCCATAGACTTCAATGGGGTTCTAAAGTTCGTACGAATTTGGGGTCCATTTGAAAGTTCTGGTGCGAACCGAACCGGGGGGTGTTCAGCTTATCCCTAACAGGCGGAAATGAACACAGACTTTCCTGGCCTGCCTCAGGACATCCTGTAAGCTCGGATACCTGCCCAAGAACCTGACCAATAAAACTGCACCACAAAGTTAAGCACGTGAGCCACACAGGGCACATTGGTCAGTTGTCCCTGGAGGGCGGAGAGGATGTTGGTGCCATTGTCGCAAACCACCATTCCTGGCTTAAGCTGGCGTGGCGTCAACCACCTTTCAGCCTGCCCCTGCAGAGCTGATAGAATATCTGCCCCAGTGTGGTTCCTGTCCCCCAAGCACACCAGCGAAAGCACTCTATGGCATCTTTTTGCCTGTGTACTTGTGTAGCCCCTTGAACGCCTACAGAGCACCGCTGGTTCCAAGGACAAAGCACAGGAAGAGGCCATGGAGGAAGAAGAAGAGGAAGGGGTGGAGGAGAGAGGTGTGTCACAACCAGTAGTAGCATTTAGGAGGCGTGGTGGCGGAACAACCTCCAACACTACTGCACCTTGTGCTGCATCCTTCCCAGCTGCCAGAAGATCGATAGAGTGGAGGAACATTGGAGAGGTTCCAATCTTAAAAAATCGATCTCTCAGAAAGAAACGCAATGGATCCATAGATTGCGTACTTTAAGTCCCCAAGGTATCAGCATTGATCTTGATTTAAATTGCTTCCTGTCTAAATGGTAATACTTGTAATAGTAATAGTAATTCAGATTTAAATTGATCCTGTCCAATTGACAATCATTTAATTTATCCACCATTTCAGGAATCTCGTTTTTTTTTTTTTGTTTTTTTATATTTATTTCTATTTTTATTTTATTTTATTTTAATTTTATTATTTTTTTCCATTTCCTTTTTTATCTTTATTTGCTTTTTTATTATTTTTTCTTCTTTATTATTATTTTTTTTATTACTATTTTTATTTATTTCTTTTTTCATTTATTTTTACTTTTATTTTTATTTTTTCTATTTTTATTTTTATTTTTATTTTATTTTATTTTTAGTATTTATTTTATTTTTTTATTTTATTTTATTTTATTTTATTTTTTTCATTTTTATTTTCATTTTTTATATTTCATTTCTATTTTTATTTATTTTGAAGATTCCTATATGATGGGTCTGTTTACATGAAAGATAATAGCAAATATAGTACAGTAATCCAAGTTCCTTATATTAGTTAATTGTCTTATATTTTATTTTTATTTTTTATAGATTTTTATTGTTTCTTATATATTTTATTTCAAATATTTTAAATATGTAAGAATGGATGTTTGTTACTCTGTCTTTTTCAAATAAAGTTTTATATAATGCAATGCGAACCAACATAATGATGATGCAGGATATAGAGTGATCTTACTTCCTCTGCTCATGATTGGCGTTTGCTCCACCTTGTTTAGGAGGAGTCTTTTCCGTGTAAGGGCCCTTTCACATGTGCGGACCGTTCGTCCGTTTTTCCCTACATCCGTTTACAGGTTAAAACAGAGCACAATGAATGTCTATGGGATCGCGGACGTTAGCGGATCATGCGCTAACGTCCGTTAACATCCGTTTCCATCCGTTTCCATTAAGCTCCGGTTTTCTGGACGGAAGAAAACCCTATTTTCTCTTCCGTCAAAAAAACGGAACGGACGTAAAACGGATGTTTGCGGATGATCCGATCCGCGGACATCCGTTTTTCATCAAAAAATATAAATTAATGTATAGCTAACCTCTGACCCAGGTAGTGGTCAGTCACATGCACAAGCACATGCTGCTAGTGGAGAGAGTGGAGAGAGGAGAGGAGAGTGGAGATCCCTTCGAGACCGCTACAGGCGGAAGCTAAATGAGGAGGCAAAAGAAAGCCGGAGCGGAGCAGGACCATCCACCAAAAAAAAGCCCCTTTTTTGACATGCTGGACTTCTTGAGAAGTGTCATGAACTTAAGAAGGTAAGTAAATACATTATTTCTCCCCTATATTAAATTATTTGGCCGAGTAAAAAAAATTATATACTCCAAAGAGGAAGTACAAAAGTACAGAAAAGTACAAGCATGCTAGCTCATTATGAATTACTTACCTGTGATGGAAGCCCCCGCTGTGGTCCCCGTTCCCCTCCTCCGTTGCCGCCATCACTCCCTGAGTGACTTCTGCGTATCGTGGCTCCGGTACTGTGACTGGCCATAGCCACAATGACGTCATGCACGTGGGATCCACCAGTCATGGCACAATCGTCTTCAGAAACGGCACGCTTAGGCGCCGTTGTCTAGGGGTTTTCTGCTAATATCTCCAAATCGTGTAGGTTTAGGGGATATTTCTTGCACCTACCTGTATGTATAAGTGGTCCACTTTAATGACACACATGGATCCATGTATTGTAATAACTCTACTGTACTCACCTGTAATCCATCTATTAACAAATATTTTACAGTACCACCAGCAACATATCGGATACAGAAGAGGAGGGGGGTGCAGTGGATACCCAGCCTGCGGCAGAGGAAGACATTGGAGTTGGAGGTAGGGAGCAAGCTCCTGAGGAAATCCCATCTTCCCAATCAACAGCCATGCTTGAAAGACGTGTGCCACAACGTGTGCCTGTAAGTATCCTATATAAAATGTCCCATTTTGAAATGTTGATAGAATAAAATGTGCTAATAAATGTTCCAACCCTCAGATTCGTTCTGTTGGAGCTACTGCTTCAAGAAGCAAGCGACACGGACAGCACAGACCTGACATGGATGGAGCCATGCTGACGTTCATGCAAGAAATGAGGGCAATGAGACGGGCGGATAGCAACGATCCTTTTTCCAACCCCAATAACCAAGATGCAAGTTTTGTGAAAAACCTATATCACCACATATCAAAGGTTCCCACTGCTCGGAAAATGGACGTTCACATGGCCATCTTCCATTTTACTGGTGTGTGCGTAAGGACTGCACTATCTGGAGATCCCATGCCACCAGTTATTACCCATCCCCAACGTCCATATGTTGAGCAAGCTCCGCAGCATCTTTATCCCCATCCATACAACCACCCAGGCATTATCCCCCATCACCAACGTGCTCCAGCCCCCACTGCCCAAAATTTAGCACCCCCACCTCAAGTGGCACCCACCTTTGAGTCATCCAGTTCCCAGGCCACTTCTTACATTAGTTCTCCCCAGTCGTCCAATCCCTATCCCATTTCCCACAGTCCTTATTATCAGGACCTTTAAAAAAAAAACATTTTATGTTGCCCCATTGTAGTTGGCCACCCAGTTTGCACTGCAGCAATAGATGTTTTTTTTTGGGTTATATATATTTTTGGAAATATGGTTGTACATTTGAATTTATTTTTGAGTTTCTATGTTGTGGTCACTGACATTAATAAACATAATTGACTGCGTGGAATATTTTATTGTATTTATTGTACTCTATATAACACAAAAACAACTGATGC
Source organism: Lithobates pipiens (assembly GCF_037356315.1). Lineage (NCBI taxonomy): Eukaryota > Metazoa > Chordata > Amphibia > Anura > Ranidae > Lithobates > Lithobates pipiens. The sequence continues at coordinate 117,668,023 of NW_027507787.1, forward strand.
AAAAGAATGTGATGGTCATAGGGTCATTGATGATTGATCTTGGCACTAGGAGAATGAAAACTACAAGCTTTATACACTGATAGCAGTCACAAGACTGCTATACTGCTAACATGAAAATGCATTATTTCTTAAAACTATTGCATTTCCAGTTTATGTGGGAAAACAAATACAATGCAGGGTACCAAAAGGGGGTCAAACATGTACTAATAAAGGTGTACCTAATAAAGTGCCTGGTGAGTGTTTTTACACATGTTGATACTGCCACGGAACCTCTCCCTCTGGGGACATGAAATAGTTTGCAAACGTATCACGCATGGTAACAACTGAATTGTTGGGTCGCAGTCCAGTAAACCGTACAGAAGGTAAATCGATCTCGTCCTCTTCCTCAACAGTAATTCCTTCTTTCTCACGTATAATGTTATGGAGGACACAACATGCTTGTATAGCTAGTTCAGCATTCTTCAGGCTCAGTTGAATTGTTGTATGGAATATGCGCCACTTGCTGGTCAAAATGCCAAAGGTACATTCAATAAGTCGCCTTGCGCGACTCAACCGATAGTTAAAACATTTTTTGGGGGGAGTTAGATTGTGCCTGGCATAAGGCCTTAGGAGATTCATAGAAAGTGCAAATGCCTCATCAGCTACAAGTACATGTGGCATATCTGGCGCCACAGTTCCTGGAAGAGGTTTGTCTGATGGCAAATGGAAGTGGCCCTCAAGTAGTCTTCTCGATGCTTTTCGATGCTGTAAACACTCTTGAGTCTGCAGTACGTCCATATGCCCCAATATCTACAGCTACAAACTTATAATTACTGTCACAGATTGCCATAAGCACAAAGGAGAAGTATTTCTTATAGTTAAAATATTGTGAGCCAGATCCAGGTGGTATCTGAATTCGGATGTGTTTCCCATCCAGGGCTCCAACACAATTAGGGAATTGGGTCTTATTCCAAAACCCATTTGCAATTTCCTGCCACATAGATGTATCTGGAACAGGCATTGCAGTACACCGAATCTCCTCCCATATTGCTTGACAGGTGTCATGCACAATTCCAGAAATTGTAGAGATTCCCAACAAAAAGTAGTGGTTTAGGGACGTATAGGATAGTCCAGATGCCAGAAACCTGGGAAGAGTAGAACAAATAATGAAAGGAACCCTACATTATGCTGGACATAAGCAGAAAGGCTGGCTGGCTTACCTCAGGGTAAGTAGAAGTCGCTCCTCTGGAGGCACACAACGTCTCATATCCGTGTTCATCCTTTCCAAACGGGGTTGCAACTTTTCTAATAAAAATTCAAACGTTGGTAGAGACATTCGCGTAAAATTAAAAAATGTGGGAGTGCGCATGCGCGGCGCCCTGTGATGGACGCTTAAACACAGGGCTCCGCACCGCCCCAGCCAGCCCGCACACTTAGCGGCCGAACACCGCAGCGGACCGGGACCAAATTACTTGCGGAGGTGCCCGCTGACACGGGGGCACTTTTTCATGAGCCCAGGCGCCGCCAGGAGAGGACTAAGCTCCCGTTTTGAGGGACTCCCGGGAGCAGCCGAAAAACCCAAGATGGCGGCGGAGCGGCCGCCTCATGAGGCTCACACAGGCTCCTCAGGCTCATCTCCCTGGCGTGACAGACTGCATGAGGAGGTATGCGGAGGGGGTCTCTCAAACCTATCCCAGGGAGGGCCTTTATCCCCTGCTACCACTGTCTCCCTGCTTAACCAGATGCTGGAGGAAATTCAGGGGCTTTCCCCCGGAGGGGAACACACAGGCAGGATTCAGAATACACTGACTTATAAGGAGGCAGCCCTGCTCATCCCTCAGCCATCCCAGTCTCCTCAGGCACAGGACATGTCAGTGCTCTTTTCTAAATTTGCTGAAATGCTTGACAGGGGGCTAGCACAGACTGCATCTGTAATCACTTCTGATATCAAAGCTGATCTTCATATGCTGGGGAACCGAATTGAAAATATTGGATGCCACAGTTGATCGGGTGAACCAGAATACTGATCGATTTCAAGAATTACATGAGTAACTCGAAGGGGCGTACGCCAAAATTGATGATTTGGAAAATAGGTCGCGCAGACTGAAATTTCGCGTCAGAGGACTACCTGAGTCCGTTACTGATGTACATGAAGCAGTGCATTCTCTTATCAAGACCCTTATACCTGACATAAGATCACACAGATTGGAATTAGACCGTGCACATAGAGCCCTGGGTCCCCCTCGCAAGGATGGACTCCAGCGCGATATTGTAGTCAAGCCTCACTACTTCAGCGTTAAGGAAGAGGTTATGAAGAGGGCCCGGTCCTCGCCCCAAATTCTGTTAATGGGTCATCAAATACAAATTTACGCGGACATCTCTCCCTTCACCATTCAAAAGCGGCGTTCCCTCAAGCCATTGCTAACGATCCTGACGCAGAAGAATATCAAATACTGGTGGATGTTCCCGTTTGGTCTGAAATTTGACTTTAATGGTAAACCTTATCGCTTCTCTTCACTGCAGAACGGGGAACATTTGCTACGAAAGCTTGGTCTTCTTCCCACGGATCCTCCTTCACCCATGCAGACCTCCTCTTCTGGGATGTCCAAGCGACTGCCACCATCTAGCCCGCTCACCTCCCTCTGGATCTCTCCCAAGCACAAGAAAGCGAAGGATGGACTTCCTCCATGAATTTGAGACTCTCCTTTCCCGGGTTCCTATTTTTGTAACACGTTTTTTTGGGCAGAGTCCACTCTGACCATGGGCCTCAGGGCCAGTTGAAAACTTTTTGAAAAATCCCTTTTTTGTTTTTTTGTTTTTTTGTCCATTGGGCATTATTATACCTCAGTTCAGGCTTTATCTCAGGCCTTTAATTTGAATTATTTGGTCTTTAGTCTTTAAAATGTTGAATATTGGTGTTCAGTTTTTCTCTATTTTAATGCATGCTTATTCATTGGTGTTGTGGGGGTTGGGGCGTACCTCCTGCGCGCTCACTCTATCCCGGGTGAGGAATTCCCTAGTGGAGTGTTCTTACCTAGGATGGGTTATTCCTCCTTCGGGGGGACTATGTGGTTGGTGGCCTCGGGCGGAGGGATTCTGTCCTTTCCTCCGTCTCGGGTCCACTGTTTTTCTTTTATTTTTATCTCTTCTTTCTATATTCTCTCTCTTTACCCCTTCTCTTCTTTCCTTTCTGCAGCTCTAGAAATGGACCCTCTCACCTGTGACACACGAAATGACGCTTGGTGGATTTCATGGATTCTCTGGAACTCGCATCTGGCATTTAGCGCGAAGGTAGGCTTACAGGGATTTCCTGCCTTCGGTACCTCTCTGCTCCATGGCTAATCCCCCCAGTGACGGCCCTTCCTTACGCTTAGCTTCTCATAACGCCCAAGGCCTTAATTCCCCGGTCAAACATAAAAAAAATTTTCAACAATACCACGGCCAAAAAATTGATATCTTATTCCTTCAAGAAACACACTTCCCTAAATCGTACCAACCATCTTTCATTCATGCCAAATTTCCCAAATTTTTCTTAGCCAATGCTGACAATAAAACGAAAGGGGTGGGTATTTTCTTTGCACGTGGGGTTCAGTTTTCGGTGGTCTCCAACTTTAGAGACCCTGGAGGCAGATTCCTACTTGTTAAGGTTCTCATAGATGAACAAATTTATTCTCTTATTTCCTACTATGCACCGAATAAAGGACAAGCGCAGTTTTTTCAATCCATGTTCAATACCCTAGCTCCAATAACAGAAGGTATTGTCATTTATGGTGGGGACTCTAACCTTGCGTTCGACTGTGGTGTTGACAAAACACGTCCCCCAGGAAAGGATAGGGTCCGTCCGACCAAGCAGAGTCTGAAAGTTGCTAGACAACTGTTTCATTATGGTCTAGTCAATATATGGAGGGAACTTAATCCTAGAACTCGGGACTATACTCATTATTCTAGTCCTCACCAAACCTTCGCTAGAATCGATCACTTTTTTGTCCTCCAACAACATATTCCGCTGGTTCAAAGGGCAGTTATTAAGGACTCTGCTTTGTCGGATCACTCCTCGGTTCTTCTCTCTCTCCAGGGTGGCTCACTCCCGCGATCTGGATTTCATTGGCGCCTGAATGCTTCCATACTTAGTAACCCGGTTCATGTGACTGAGATAGAGAAACACATACAGGATTATTTCCACCTCAATGACGTGGACGACATCTCCCCTTCGTCGCTCTGGGCAGCTCATAAGGCCACCATTAGGGGTACCTTTATTCAAATTTCCTCTAGACTTCGCAATGCTCGCAAGGTAGACATAGACAGGCTTGAGAGGGAATTCTCCTCCTTAAGCAAATTAAACAAAGCTCATCCCTCTAAACTCACTGCTGACCAACTTAATGCTACCCGCACCAATCTAAACCTTGCACTAACAGCTGTAGCGGAAAAAGATCTCAGATGGGAAGGGGGACGCTTCTATCATCACAGTAACAGATTAGGCACATTACTGGCTAAAAGACTAACCCCCAAAACCAGACTGTTTTCTCTTCCCAAGATAAGATTGAAAGACGGTTCTCCCTCTCAGAATCCCCGTAAAATATTGTCCGCTTTCCACGACTTTTATCTCTCTCTTTACGGTAGCAAGGTAGCCTGCTCATCTCCTGATGATGTCCACTCATTTCTACAATCGATACAAATCCCTAATTTAAAAGGTCACCATAGGGATGAAATGGATGCGCCGATTTCGGCTGAGGAAATAGAAGGGGTCATCAAAAATCTAAAGACTAACTCCGCGCCTGGGCCGGATGGATTCTCCGTTTATTACTATAAACACTTTTCTCATGTCCTGGCCCCTTACTTAGCACGCTTCTTTAATCACCTCCGGTCTGGTTCTTCCCTGGATAAAGCCCTGAACTCAGCTTTCGTTACGGTCATCCCTAAACCGGGAAAAGATCCCAGTTGTGTTTCTAATTATAGACCGATATCCTTGATCAATAATGATCTTAAAATCCTAACGAAACTCTTCGCTAATCGACTCTCTAACTTCATCAGTCTTTATATTCATGCTGACCAAGTGGGCTTTATCCCGGGAAGACAGGGCCCGGATCAGATTAGGAGGGCAGTGGACATAATTTCGCTCCTGGGTTCAAAGTGGGATGGGGGACCCTCCCAACAGGGTTGTCTCCTTTCTCTTGATCTTATGAAAGCGTTTGACTCGGTATCCTGGTCTTTCCTGTTTTCTACCCTGGAAAGATGGGGATTTGGTCAGTCATTTATGAACATCATTCATGCCCTCTACTCAAACCCAGAAGCCCAAATTAAGATGCAGGGTTACTATTCCAGCCCTTTCCCGATTCTCAGGGGCACGAGACAGGGATGCCCCTTATCGCCCCTGTTCTTTGCCATGATCATTGAGACTCTGGCAGTAGCGATTAGAGCGAACGCAGACATTACAGGTGTACGGTGTGGCCCACAAACTCATAAATGTGCCTTGTTTGCGGATGACGTTCTGCTTTTTATTACTTATCCAACCACATCGCTCCCAGTTCTCTGCAGACTTCTTAATGATTTTGGCGAAATCTCGGGCCTTAAGGTCAATTATGCTAAATCCTCTGCGCTTAACATTAACCTACCATTATCACTTGTCTCCCGTCTAAAATCTAGCTTCAAGTTCACATGGTCAGACTCTTCCCTCCCTTACTTAGGAATACACCTGACGGCTTCCATTGACAAATTATACAATGCTAACTTTCCCTCGACTTTTCGCAAATTGGAGGAAGATCTCGTCTTTTGGGACTCACTTAAATTATCTTGGTTAGGCAGGGTGAATTCAGTTAAAATGACACTTCTCCCACGTATTCTGTATCTTTTTCGGTCTCTACCGATCCTGGTACCTAAGGACCGTATCCGTATCTTTCAGTCCAGAATTATGAAATTTATTTGGGGATCCAAAAGCCACAGAATATCAAAGGAAACTATGTTCTGTATGAAAAATCAAGGGGGTCTTGGGGTCCCCAACATTCTCTGGTATTATAAGGTGGCACAACTCTCCCAATTATCTACGGTTTATTTAAAAACCGCTCACCCGGATTGGGTTAATATGGAAAGACAGGCAGTGCCCAACTTTACACTTGACTATCTTCTTTGGTGTGCACCTAAGATCAGACCAGCCATACTAACACTTACACTCTCACACTCAATTGCTCTCTGGGACTCCATGAAAGCTAATCCACATATTACCTCCAAATGGAAGCCCCTCTCTCACGTTTTCAGGAACCCCCTATTTCCTACGGGCCAGGACATTAAGGCATTTCGTTGGTGGCTAGATAAGGGCATTTATAGGATTGGCCACCTAGTCTCCCCCTCAGGTCCTTTTTCTCTAAGTCATTGTCTGAGGAAACTGCACATGCCAGTTTCGGAAAAATTCAGATTCCAACAAATCTCTCATTTCCTCAAATCTCTAGGATTGTCTTCAGGCTCTCCTCTCTCAATTACTGAATATGAACTTTGGGGTGGCCAGGCCATGGAGCAGAGAGGGGGGATTTCTGTGATCTATCGTGCGCTTGCCCAAACAGAATCTAAAACGCTTTTTATGCGGGAATGGGAAAATGATCTCCATCAGCAATGGTCTTTAGGCGATTGGCACATGGCAACTCGTGCGGCATCTAAAGGCTTACTCAATACAACTCTTATTGAAGCTAACTTAAAGGTTCTTATGAGGTGGTACATGGTTCCTCTGAGACTAGAAAAAATATACCCGAACGCTTCTCCCCTCTGTTTTCGCGAATGTGGTCACATTGGCTCTATGGTACACATTTGGTGGGAGTGCCCCAAAATTAGAAATCTATGGAATAAGGTATTCCATATTATCCGGAAGATCACAACCTTGCCTATCCACAAAACGCCTCAAATAGCCCTTCTAAATTTCCCTCTACAGGGTGTTCCAAAATGAACACAACATCTCATTAGATTTATTCTCATTGGTACCAAACTTACCATTGCCAGGGCCTGGAAGCAGCCCACTGTTTCCTTGGGATTGGTAAAAAGGAAAATATAATGGATTATGGTTCAAGAAAAAATAGTGAGCATCTTCCTTGACAAGGTAGATAAACACACAGCGACATGGGATCCGTGGATCAGATACACCACTAAATGTCTTCATACTCCTGAGCAATGACCATGAGCCAGGTGAGAGCGGTCCATTTCGACAGTATCTTCTATTTCAACTGTTCCTTACTATCTCTACTTTTCCTTTTCCTCTCTATTCTTCATCTTTTCTCTCTCTTTACTATTTTTCTATATCAAGTGCTCTCTTTGCTACCGTATCTAGGTTCAACGAGGGGTTTCTATACTCTATAAGAGTACAACATTACAATGCTAAATATGTTTAATTACTTTTTCATGGCAATTGCCTTTCTTTCGCTCAATTAGTTCTTTAATTACCTGATACGAGTTATTTTCACTCGCTTAGGTAAAGGTTTTTTTTTTTCCTACCTAGACCAGTCGATAGGTTATTTGTAGGCTTATGGTATTCTTTTTTCTTTGTTTTTATTGGGTCTGAACCTTCAGGTGTCCGACACAGTGTGATCCCATTTGGGGTGTCGGACACGAGTGGCCTTCCACTACTGTTTAGCTGCTAGTATTATGGGTTCTGAAACCCAAGTGTTGTTATGTACCCCTGCAGGTATCTCTCGTGATATTCTTTTAGTATACTAGTTTGTATGCCTACTTTAGTCATCTCAATTATACTAGACATGTTTTAGCAAACCTTATGCTTTGCTCTCTATCTATGTGAAACTCATTGTTGTAAGCTATTACCTTGAGAACAGATCTGCTGTTGTTCTGTATTTCATTGTTATTTCAATAAAAATCTATTGAAAGTAAAATTAAAAAATGTTTGCGAGAACCGTCGCAGATCTGCATAGTGCAGAGCAAAAAAACCCTTCAGTGGGCCTCTTCAGCAGCATGGGATGTGTCCAGTACCTGCGTCTTATTGCAGATTTGTTCCTGCTCATGCGTTTCTGTCTCCTCAAATAAGATAGCATGACAAATAATGTCACATGCTCAAAAAATCTGTCCAAATCCATTGCTAAATAAGCACATACACTACAGCAAGGAATCAGGAAGCACAAAGCCAGCTGAAACCACAAAGCAGCATGGGAAGCACAATGTATGCTGGGGAAAACAAGGAATCATGGGAAGATCCACATAATTCATGAAAAAATGATTAGTTAGGCCCCTTTCACACTAACGTCCCGTTCAGGCCCGCCTGTCAGTTTTTCAGGCGGACCTGAACGGGTGCTCCATAGAGCTCTATGGAGCGTCGGATGTCAGCGGTGACATGTCCGCTGACATCCGACCCGCTCCGATCCGAAAAAGTGTGACGGAGGAAAAAGCTATTTTTCCATCCGTCTGCGGATCGGATCGGGTGACGACGGGCACTGCGGTCCGTCGTCATCCGATCTCCCATAGGGGAGAGCGGCGCTGTGACAGGTCCGTCCCTGCACAGTGTGCGGAGACAGACCTGTCATCTCCCTGCTCAGCGGGGATCGGCGGAGTGATCCCCGCTGAGCAAACGGACATCCACGGGGCGGATCAGAACTGATCCGCCCCGTGTGAAAGGACCCATACAGTTCTAAAAAAGTGGATATAAACGGATGAAAAACGGACAAAAACGAATGAAAAACGGATGAAAAACGGACATAAACGGATGAAAAACGGATGAAAAACGGATGAAAAACTGACAAAAACTGATGAAAAACGGACATAAACGGATAAAAACTGACAAAAACTGATGAAAAACTGACAAAAAATGGATGAAGACGGACATAAACTGATGAAAAACGGATGAAAAACTGAAATGAAAAGTATGAAAACTGACAACTGATGATAAAAAACGTGACTGAACTGATCTAATGTACGGTCAGCATGTGTGAAAGGGCCCTAATTCGTATAAATGTCACTCTCTATTAGGGATGGCCGAACTGTTCGCCCGGCGGTCGTTTTGCGGCAAATTTTGCGTGTTCGCGATTCGCCCGATCGGCGGACTATTGCCGCTGTTTGCCTGGTGGACATATGTGTTTACAGTGTGAAAGAACTTTGACGCATGATGACACATCCATCATGGGGTACAGGACAGCCAATTGAGACATTTCAGCACATGCAGAATTGGACATTCCCCCTACCTTATAAATAGACCTGATCTGGCGGCCATTTTACATTCTGTCTTATTTCAGTGCAGGGACAGGACACTGTGTGCAGCAGGGAGAGACTGTAGTGACACAAATTGCTAGCTATTACGTCCACAAAAGTCCTTTTAAGGACTTGTATGGTATAGGTGTAGTACAGTATATAGGGTTCAGTGCACTGCTGTGCTGGTGATTGCAGCAGCCTGTCTTTTGTCAGTGTAGGGAGGGACAGGATGCTGTGTGCAGCAGGGACAGTCAGTTTAATCACTAGCTATTACTATTAGGTCCACAAAGGTCCTTTTAAGGACTGGTATAGGTGTACAGTATATAGGGTTGTACACGTATAATATAATTTCTTCCAAATATAGAAAGAATATTATACTTGACTGCTACCCTATTCTGCAGCAGTGCTTTATCAGTGTAGGGACTGAGGTACAGTCTGCAAATCACTAGCTACTAGGTCCACAAAGGTCCTTGTAAGGACTGGTATAGGTGTACAATATATAGGGTTGTGGTTCACTGCTGCTGACTGCTGCCCTATTCTGCAGCAGTCCTTTATCAGTGTAGGGACTGAGGTACAGTCTGAAAATCACTAGCTACTAGGTCCACAAAGGTCCTTGTAAGGACTGGTATAGGTGTACTATTTTGTGAGCAGTATATAGGTGTGTAATACACGTATAAAATACTTTCACATATAGAAAGCATAGTATAGTGCATTTCCACTGTGCAGCATTGTGACTGCTGAGCGGTTCTGCAGCGATACTACAAAGAGTGACAAACGCAATAAAAAAAAGTATTATAACTGGTGTGATAGACCAGTGGCCCCCAAAAACAACAGATTGAAGCGGGGTGTTATATACCTTCTTCCACATACATACTGCAGTTCTCTAGAGACTTTTGTCACAGGGTTATTTAAAAAATGACAGACAGAGGAAGAGGCAGGCCCTTCCGCAGGGGGGGTAGGGGTAGGGCAGGAGCAACAGACTTGAACCAAAGTGGCAAATTGCAGAAGGTGCGTGCAATTACATCAAAGGACACACCAGACTTGGTTGAGTGGCTCACTCAGCCTTACCCTTCTGCACCCTCCTCATCCTCTCGATCTGCACCCTCTTCTTCACTCTCTGCTGTGTGCACCCCCAAAGACACTACCACCAACACCACCACATACCTTCCGCTTGAGTCACAGGAATTATTTCCCGATCCATATCAAGACATTTCCGATGCGCAGCCACTCTTGGCATTGGATCAGGAAGAGGAGGTAGCAACAACCGCCACTCAGCAGTCTGACAACAGTACCCAGATCAGCCCAAGGAGGAGGTTGGTCCCCACTATTGCTGCCTACTCCGAGATCTGTAATTATAGCGGTGGGGAAGGTGACGTCGATGATGACCTCTCTAGTGATGCCATGTGGGTGCCCACAAGAGAGGAAGAGGAGGGAAGTTCAGACGGAGATATGGACCAGCAGATAGGGAGGAGAAGCAGGAAGAACTTACATTGCACAGGAGGGACAAAGCAGACTGCAAATGTATCAGGAGTGAGGCATCAACCCATGTACAGTCACATCTGGCGCTCCCAGGACGCCGGCACATGGCTCTGCAGTGTGGGCTTTTTTTAACGTGTCCGCTGCTGACAATAGTGTTGCCATCTGCAGCCTTTGCAGTCAACGCATAAATCGCGGTAAGCCCAACACTCACCTAGGGAAAACTGCCTTAAGAAGGCACATGAGCTGCCATCACCGAGCCCAGTGGGAGCAACGGAACACACAAAGCCACACTCCAGGCTCTCACCATCCAGCCTCGTCTTCTACTTCTCCTTCTCTTCTCTCCTCACAATTGTCCTCCACTCCACCTTCCACCATGCCAAGCTCACGTTTTTCGGCAAAAAGGCAGGCTTCTGTGGGCCAAATGTTTGAGCGTAAAAAAATGATGACACTGGATAACCCTCTTGCCCAACGGTTGACGGCTGGCTTGTCAGAACTGATAGCCCTCCAACTACTGCCATATAAACAGGTGGACTCGGAGGCCTTTCGAAAATTTGTGGCCATTGGAACACCAAAATGTAAGGTCCCAGGAAGGAAGTATTTCTCACAGAAGGGTATCCCAGAGCTATATGGCCATGTTCAGCGGGAAGTGAATGTATCTCTGGCACACAGTGTCGGTGCCAAGATACATTTGACCACAGACACGTGGTCTAGCAAACACGGGTAGGGAAGGTATATCACTTTTACTGCCCACTGGGTGAACCTTCTGACGGCCGTCAAGCATGTAACCCGTGGCACCCGTGTAGATTTGGTTTTACCCCCACGGATTGCATGCAGGCCCGGCTCTTCTTCTCCTCCTCCTCCTACACCATCCTCCTCCCTCTCTTCCTCGACTGACTCCTCCTTTTCCATTGCGAGCGTCTCTTCCGCTGCGCTGCCCAAGCTCCCCAGAACCTATTCAACATGCCAGGTGAGACGTTGCCATGCCGTGCTGCGTCTGTTGTGCCTGGAAGCCAAGAGCCACACTGGCCCAGCACTCCTTTTAGCTTTGCGTTCACAGGCAGATCAGTGGCTAACACCGCTCAATTTGACAGTTGGTAAAGTGGTGTGTGACAACGGTGCCAATCTGCTTAGCGCATTGAAACAGGGCAAAATTATGCACATGCCATGCATGGCACATGTCTTAAACTTGGTCGTGCAGCGATTCGTTGTCAAATACCCTGGGGTCTAGAACATCTTGCGGCAGGCAAGGAAAATCTTGGCCCATTTCAGAAGATCTTACACGGCCATGGCTCGCCTTGCTAACATTCAGCGGCGACACAATCTGCCAGTCAGACGTCTTATTTGCGATTGCCCGACACGGTGGAACTCAACCTTCTATATGCTTGATAGGCTGCTCCAGCAGAAATGTGCAGTTAACATCTACCTGTATGAACTCTGCGGCAGAACAGGTTCTGGGGAGCTGGGTTTTTTTCACCGCGCCAGTGGCTGCTCATGCGCGACACATGCAGACTTCTGCGGCCATTTGATGAGATCACCAAACTGGTCAGTCGCAGCCATGGTACCATCAGTGACATGGTACCTTATGCCTTCTTTATGGAGTGTGCATTCCGTTGTGTCATTGATCAAGCCGCGGAGGAGCAGGAGCGGGAAGATGAGGAAGTCGCAATGCTGGATGAATTCCCAGAGGGGGCTACCCTATCTGAGACAAGTCAACAACAGGAGTCTGAAAAGGAGTCAGAGGAGAATGGTGCCGGGGCAGATGAGGAGGAGAAAGAAGAGCATGCTTTAAACCTTTCTGGGATCCCTGTTGTTGTGCGTGGATGGGGAGAGGAGAACGAGGAGGATGACATTATCCTGGATGATGAGCAGGAGCCAGGCCACCACACCGCTTCCAGTTTAGTGCAAATGGGGGCCTTCATGCTCCAGTGTTTTAACGGGGACCCCCGTATAAAAAGCATAAGGTTCAAGCACCAGTACTGGGTGGCAACGTATTTAGATCCCCGGTACAAACACAAAATGGCGGAAATGTTACCACCATCACAGAGGGCTGTCAGAATGGAGCACTTCCAGGCCTTGCTTCGAGAAATGCTGCATTCTCCTTTTGCATGCGCTGGCAGAGGAGCAATTCCCACTCCCAGAGAAAGAGTTGCGGGTACCAATCCAACAGCACCTGCAAGAAGAGGGCGGTTTGAAGATGCGTTGGTGACTTGTGATATGAGGTCATTCTTTCAGCCGACCCATTGACAGATCCAGCATCAGGGAACGCCTAGACCGGCAGGTGTCCGACTTCATCGGGTTAACGGCCGATGTGGACACTCTGAGGAGTGATAAGTCCCTGGACTACTGGGTGGGCAGGCTTGACCTCTGGCCAGAACTTGCCCAATTTGCAATGGAACTGTTGGCTTGCCCCTCGTCCAGTGTCCTGTCCGAAAGGACGTTCAGCGCAGCAGGGGGGATCCTGACCGATAAGCGCACTCGCCTAGCTCACGACAGTGTTGACTACCTCACATTTTTAAAAATGAATGAGGCATATCTGTTGAATTCCTCCGAGATATGTGACCAGTAGACCATGTATATCTCTATAAACGATTTATTTAATCGAGCACACAGAACTTTTTTCTACATTTGGCTCACTTCCCTGTACAAAAAAAGCACACTGTACTATATGCCCGTACCCTCCTGTTTGAAGAGGTTGAGCGGTGTCATATTTTTTGGTGCTCAGCAGCGAGTTGCTGGTATCAGTGCTGCTGTCGGTGCTCTCTATCTCAGTGCTGGTGTCAGTGTTCTATATCAAGGTGCTGGTGTCAGTGCTCTCTATCTCGGTGCTGGTGTCAGTGCTCTCTATCTCGGTGCTGGTGTCAGTGCTCTATATCACGGTGCTGGTGTCCGTGCTCTATATCAAGGTGCTGGTGTCAGTGCTCTCTATCACGGTTCTGGTGTCAGTGCACTCTATCACGGTGCTTGTGTCAGTGCTCTATATCACGGTGCTGGTGTGAATGCTCTATATCATGGTGCTGGTGTCAGTGCTCTCTATCATGGTGCTGGTGTCAGTGCACTCTATCTCGGTGCTGGTGTCAGTGCTCTATATTGCGGTGCTGGTATCAGTGCTCTATATCACGGTGCTGGTGTCAGTGCACTCTATCACGTTGCTGGTGTCAGTGCACTCTATCACGGTGCTGTTGTCAGTGCACTCTATCATGGTGCTGGTGATCATCTCCTGCACCCTCTTCATAGCCTACCCTGACCTTTCCTCTCCTCCATTGCCTTCATGCGCTCCTGAGTCCTGAATTGTCAAAATTTCCCATATAAAAAAAGAATGCTTGTAGTTGTCAATCCTAGATTCACTTCATACATATGTTATGTCAGTGGCCATGTGGTGGGATTATGTGTGCACAGCTAATCATTTTTTTGTGGCTGAAAATATGACCTGTAGGTTTTTAAAGTTCGCCTGCTATTGAAGTCAATGGGGCCCGTCCAGGTGCATTCGCGGTTCGCGAAACGTCCCATCGGATGTTCGTTCATCTCTACTCTCTATTGACCGGAAGTGATGTCTGTGATGATGCCCTGGAGGAGGGGCGAAGCACGTCAACGCAATTTCCGGTCTACATTCTAGCCACTGATGCCATTTCCTGCCTCCGTGGAATGCATGCTAGCTGAGTGGTGATCGCGGAAGTTTGCTCTGGATATTCGATTTTATGCGCAGTTCATTTAATGAAGTCTCGCAATATTGAACCATATCTAGTCTTTTTTCTTATTGGTGGAACACTTATATGAAAATCCCTCTGCAATCCGGTGTGCATGTGTCTGTTTTTGGAATCCCTCTATACCAGGGGTGGCCAACCAGACAAAGACCAAGAGCCACATTTTTTACCAAGTTACCGCAAAGAGCCACATCATACGCATGGGCACACATGAACATCACCCCATCCCTTCCTCATACACACATACTTTTGCTCAGCTGGATTTATTGTAAATGTCACACACTGTTTTAACACTACAAAGACCACAGGCCAGTCATTTTCATCAAGTCAGTATTTCTTCCTTTGAAAGTACATCCATGTGACAGAAGACAGCAGCTCATCTAATTTCCAAAATACAAATTGTCTTACAAACAGTGAACTGGTCAGGATAACAATAAACAGTTAATGGGTCTTCTAGCCTGAACTAGCAGTAAATTCTTCCAAAAAACATCACAGAAAGCATGCAGCACACACAGAGCTCTGGATAAATAACTGAAAAGAAGCTGAAATGCTTAACAGCCAGCCGTGTGTCACACTATCAACAGACAGAGAATGTGCCCAGCAGATCTTATCAGTGTGCAGGTAAAACAGCTATTAAAAAAAAAAAAAAGTACAGAGCAAGACAGAGGGAGAAGGGAGGACAGATCAGTAACCTGCACACTGCCCGAAGCCATTGATTTCTGGAAGACACTGCAGCCAGTGTACATGTGACATTGCTTGATCGTGGGACATCCCTAATCCCACGATCTTGTTCACATTCAGCTAGCGCTCTGTGTGCTGTAGGACTGGTTTTGCTGTAGTTGTGGTCATACCTTCTTGTATCTCATCGGCTTCAGATACAGCGTGTTTCTCCTTCCTCTGCCCCCCTTCAGCCTCACTCAGCGCCTATGTATTCAAATGTGGCGGGCTGGGGAGGGTTACACTACCTGCTGATTGGCTGTTGATGTGTGGGAGGAGCGGAGCAGGTCCTCGCTTATACCCTCATAAGCAGAGGAGTGCAGAGACTCAGGCTGCCTGTCACTGTAAACCAGCCCACTGAGCCATCGGCCCAGTCCGAACGTAAGAGCTGCATGGAACGGGGCAAAGAGCCGCATGCGGCTCGAGAGCCGTGGGTTGGCCACCCCTGCTTTATACCATCAGTTCATATATTTGCCTAATCAGCTCCGGTTGCCTGAGTGGTGAGTTTAGCCCAAGAAGGGGACATATTGTGTTGCATGTTCAGTATGTTGGACACTTTATTAATTTAATTAATTATGATGGACACTATATATATATATTTTTTATCATTTGCACATATGATGATACTTTAGGCACAATCACGATGGATATTTATTTTTGTTAATTTTGAGCATATTTATATAGTCATTATTGCTGGCGCTGTTTTTACTGGTATAGCAATTTTTGAAGTCTTAGCAATTTTATACAGCAGCTGCAAAATTATTTTCTATTTCATTTTATTTTATTTCACTTTTTGTGTGGATAATTTGTTTTTTATTTTGTTTTGTCACTCTGAGCACCAGTTTTCTGTTTTACATATTTCTTTTCCCTTTTGGGAGTGCACTTGGCAGCAATGGAGATTTTTTCTTTTATTAATAGCAGAAATTTAAATGCAGATGAATTTTTTTCACCGACTAATGATCATATAGACATTAACCTAGATTTCAAGCATCTGAAAAGTACCCTTGATAAACAAATAAGGACATGGTGGAATGTTTTTGCCCTAAAGAAATATGTTAGGGATATGATTACCCCTAGAAGTTTGAGATGGGACATTGCTCCCAACGACGGTTTGGTGGATAAAGATCTTGAAACTGAATGGTTCTCTTCCTTAATCATACTGAAAGAAAATTATTAGGTATGATAATAGGAAGAAAGGAGAAAAAATTGGAGTTGATTGAAACTAATATCAATGCAATTAAATCTAAATTGAGTACTTCAATTACATCTGGGGAGCACAAAGATAAATTAAAACAGCTCCAAGATTTTGTAGATAAATTAGATAAGGACACTCAAAAGAAAAACATTTTTTTTTAAGGGATTCTAATGATTACAAAACTAATAAAGTTTATAAATGGCAAGAGGTAGCTGAGGGACCCAGCAATATTTCTGGAAACCCAGCTGAAGGTTCTGAGCGTATACCAGATTTGAAACTCCTATAAGGAAATATGATGTTTCCCAAAAAGATCATGGGAAGGGTAACTGGCAAAATAGGGATTGCCATTACTCCATGACACCCCAATACGGGGTCCCCACATAACCGTTTCAAACCCCTCTCTTATGATTATGGGTATTCATCTAATAGAGGATCATATAATCAGAGGAGTTTTGATACTAGACGTGGGAACTATGGAGGACAGTCTTGGCCTCAGGTCCAACCCGTTTATTTTTCTCCTCCTAACCAGAGAGGACATGACCAGAGAGGAGGGGGTTATGGTGGACAGCGCTGGCCAGTGAATCAATCTGGCTATGGTCCTCCTCCAAATAGGGGTTGGGGATGGTATCCCAGCAGTTCCAGGGGTGATTTTGAGGGTAGAGGATCTGGGGGACCACCACCAATGAGTGGGAGAGGAGGTGGGACATCCAGAGGTCAAGGTAAGAATAATCCCAGCCAACCGAACAGGAAGGAGGAAGAATGGATGCCTTGGTATCCCACAGCATCCCAATTGCCTGGAGAAGAAGAAAGAAAAGAAGAATTAGAGGATGCAGAAGAGGTAAAAGGAAAACGAAAAAGAGAAGCTTAATGGAGGGAATTTTTTATCTCAGCGATGTAAATTTTTCTAATGATGAATTGAAAGTTTTGGATCTTGGTCTAAAATTTGCTATGGACAGGAATTTGAATACATTTGATGTTTTTATCGATTTTCAAAAATGTATTAGCCCTTGTACACACGGTCGGAGAATCCATCGGAATGTGTCCTATCGGACCGTGTTGTCGGATAATCCGACTGTGTGTGGTATGCATCGGACTGATTCCATCGGAATATCCGTCGGACCCAATTTTCCAACTTGTTGGAAATATTTCCCGACCAACTGGTTCGATCGGACATACTCCGATCATGTGTAGAGAATTTTGATCGGACCAAGTGCCACGCATGCTCAGATCAAATTCCTACATCAAAGCTATTGGCTACTAGCATGAACGTAGTCTCATCGTAACAAAATTACGTTATCACGTTCTGAATGATCGGATTTTTCGACAACTTAGTCCGACCGTGTGTATGCAACAGTTTCAGCCAAGATCCGACGGACAAAATCCAACGAACAAAATCTGACGGATTTGGTTGTCGAAATCTCCGGCCGTGTGTACAGGGGCTTAGAAAGATCAATATAAAAAAAAATTATTCCAAAAACAAGCCATCAGCTGGTCCATGTGTTGAGGACTATCTTCATAGTTCCCTCAAAAACAATTACATTTTTAATCCTCAAATTGCCAACAACCATTTTGTTGGAGTTTTTAAGTCCTTGCTTGAGCAGGATCTGGAAAGACTTGCTATACGACCGAAGAGGCGAAAGAAAGACTTAGGCCGCGTACACACGGGCGGACTGTTGGCTCAACTTTGTCCGCTGAACAGTGTTTCAGCGGACAGTCTGCTCGTGTGTGGGGCTTCAGCGGACAGTTTCAGCGGACAGTTTGACGAACAAAGTTTTTCGGAAATTCCGAAAAACTGTCCGCTGAAACTTGGTTTGAGCGAACAGTCCGCCCGTGTGTAGGCCACTTTCGAAATGAGCAAACTGTTCCCGCTCGGAGGGAAGTCTGCTCATTTCGAGCGTGTGTGCAGGTAGGCGGGGCCCGCGACGGAGACATCGCGGGCTCCGCCGCCTGGAATGGACTTAAAGGGGAACCCCAACGCCGAAAAAAAATCGGCGTGGGGGTCCCCCCAAAGTCCCCAACAGACCCTTGTCCGAGCACGCTACCCGGCCGGCCAGGAAAGGGGGGCGAGCGAGCGCGCCCCCCCTCCTGAGCCGTACCAGGCCGCGTGCCCTCAACATGGGGGGTGCCTTGGGGAAGGGGGGGCCGCGCGGCCCCCCCACCCCAAAGCACCTTGTCCCCATGTTGATGAGGACAAGGGCCTCTTCCCGACAACCCTGGCCGTTGGTTGTCGGGGTCTGCGGGCGGGGGGCTTATCGGAATCCGGGAGCCCCCTTTAATAAGGGGGCCCCCAGATACCGGCCCCCCACCCTATGTGAAAGAGTATGGGGTACAATGTACCCCTACCCATTCACCTGTAAAATAAAAGTACCCAAAAAAAAAACACAACACTCGAGATAAAATATTTTATTGCACAGCTCCGGGGGTCTTCCGTCTTCGGGGGTCTTCTCGCCGGACTCCTCCGCTACCTTCTTGTAGCTCTTTTGCTAGCGGAGGAGTCCAGCTTTCTTCCTCCCCGCCGCCTACCTCTTCTCCCGACTTCGGGGGTCTTGTCCCCCTCTTCGGTTCTTCTGCCGGGCCACCGCGCCTTCTTATAGCTCTTTTGCAGGCGGTGGCCCGGTCTTCTGTCGCCGCTGTCGCCGCCGCCTTCCGTTCTTCTTCTTCTTCTTCTTGTTCTTCTCCAGGAGATGTTGACACGTCGCTCTCTCCGTCCGGAATGCCAGAGCCGCGCTGAGCGGCCACTTATATAGTGACAATGGGGCGGTGTCACATGGTATATGTCACATGGGTTGGTCACATGGTGACCCCGCCCCCTTACGATGTCATAGTCCCCATGTGACATCAACCCATGTGACCAACCCATGTGACATATACCATGTGACACCGCCCCATTGTCACTATATAAGTGGCCGCTCAGCACGGCTCTGGCATTCCGGCCGGAGAGAGCGACGTGTCAACATCTCCTGGAGAAGAACAAGAAGAACAAGAAGAAGAAGAAGAACGGAAGGCGGCGGCGACAGCGGCGACAGAAGACCGGGCCACTGCCTGCAAAAGAGCTATAAGAAGGCGCGGTGGCCCGGCAGAAGAACCGAAGAGGGGGACAAGACCCCCGAAGTCGGGAGAAGAGGCCGGCGGCGAGGAGGAAGAAAGCTGGACTCCTCCGCTAGCAAAAGAGCTACAAGAAGATAGCGGAGGAGTCCGGCGAGAAGACCCCCGAAGACGGAAGACCCCCGGAGCTGTGCAATAAAATATTTTATCTCGTGTGTTGTGTTTTTTTTTTGGGTACTTTTATTTTACAGGTGAATGGGTAGGGGTACATTGTACCCCATACTCATTCACATAGGGTGGGGGGCCGGTATCCGGGGGCCCCCTTATTAAAGGGGGCTCCCGGATTCCGATAAGCCCCCCACCCGCAGACCCCGACAACCAACGGCCAGGGTTGTCGGGAAGAGGCCCTTGTCCTCATCAACATGGGGACAAGGTGCTTTGGGGTGGGGGGGCCGCACGGCCCCCCCTTACCCAAGGCACCCCCCATGTTGAGGGCACGCGGCCTGGTACGGCTCAGGAGGGGGGGCGCGCTCGCTCGCCCCCCTTTCCTGGCCGGCCGGGTAGCGTGCTCGGACAAGGGTCTGTTGTGGACTTTGGGGGGACCCCCACGCCGATTTTTTTCGGCGTTGGGGTTCCCCTTTAAGTCCATTCCAGGCGGCGGAGCCCGCGACGTCTCCGTCGCGGGCCCCGCCTACCTTGACACGCGCTCGAAATGAGCGGACTGTTGCCTCGTGTGTGGGCGAGTCCGCTCATTTCAAAAGTTGCGCGGACTTAGTACGACGAACAAAGTTTGCCGTATTTGTCCGCTCAAAAAGTGCCGTGTGTGGGCGTGTTCGTTCATTCAAAAGTTTGAGCGGACTGCTTGACGAACTTAGTTTCGGCAGACAGTCCCCGCGTGTGTACGCCGCCTTAGAGAACGGTTTCGAGTTATTGGAAAAGAACAAAACCATAGTGATTAGGACAGCTGATAAGGGAGGAGGAGTAGTGATACTTAATAAAGCTGATTATCTTGAAGAGTAAAACAGGTTTGTAGAGATCCAGAAACATATGAAAAATTCAAAGGGAATCCCACCAAAAAATTCAAAGATAAGCTGAAGAATCTGATAAAGACTGCAACAGCTGATGGCATTTTTTTTTTTAAATGTATGTTTATTGAAAAATTTTTGAGCAAAACAAAAGAATTACAAATACTTTACAGTAACCATTGATATTGGCAAAACGTAGCATTGGCATCATCGTTCAAATTACCAAGAAGTAAAAGAAAAACATATAAAAGTACCATACGAGAAAAGAAGAAGGGTAAACCAGGTATCTGCACACAATGATATTTGTATAGTAAAAAAAAAGAAAAGAAAAAAACAATATGTGGGTAAGGGGGTGAAGACACTGATATGATACCCCTAGTAGATCGCCTTAGGGGGGATTATCAGAGGGGCCGACAGTGGATTCTGGGTTTAATAGAGAGTTGTCCCAGGGATCCCATACCATAGAAAATTTAGGCAGAGAATCTTGAGCTACTGCCGTCATATGTTCCATCCTACGTATCTGTGCAATGGATGAGACTACTTGGGTGTGTGTAGGAGGTATAGGAGATAGCCGATGGGCAGGTATTACTCTTATAGCCGCTAGGAGTATAAAGGCCATCAGTTTTTTAGCATATTTAGGGATACCCGGCACCGGAAGGCCCAGTAAGTAGTGTGTTGGATTCAGCCTGATATCTTTCTCTAATAGTGATTGGAGCAGGGATTGAACCATAGACCAGAAAGGTGTGATCAGTGGGCAATCCCAGAAGATATAGTAATGCGTACCCACATCCTGTAGGCATCTCCAACATAAACGGGATAATGAGGGATCTAATTTATATAAAACTTCAGGAGTCTTGTACCAGAACATCAACACCTTGTAGGCTGTCTCTTTCTGCTCAACACATCTCGAAGCTTTGGAGATGGAAGTCCAGATCTCCTGCCACTGAGGGAGAGAATCAGGAGTGGGTAAAATCTTGGCCCATCTCCACATATAGAGGTGGCAATCCAACGTTAGTGGCAACGAGTCAAGAAGAATCCTGTATATAGAGGATATGAGACCTCTCTGTTGAGGTCCCTGGGTACACAAGACCTCAAAGGCGTTAGGTTTCTCTAGGGTCATTGCAGGAGATATGGAGCAAAAATAATGTTTAAATTGAAGATATGTAAATAAGGACTGTTGCGGGATTTCAAATTTGTTTTGGAGGTCTGGGAAGGACATAAGTTTGCGGGTCACTGGGTGGACCAGGTGACGGAGTTGAAAAATGCCTGCTTGAGACCACGGAGCCATAGCCACAGTAGAAAGGCTGTCAGGTATGTCTGGGTTGCAAATAACATTTAAAAGGGGTGGGCGAGGGGAAGAGAGGGAGAACTTCTTATGGCATTTTTTCCAAATGGATAAAGTAAACAGCATTGGTTCTAAGCTTATGTGTTTAAGTTGTGACATAGAAAAGTCGGACCACAAGGATGAACGGGGCTAATGACACTCATCTCCAATTCTGCCCATCGACTTGTTGCAAAGTATGATGACCAGGAGACCGTCGCTGATAGGTGGACCACGTAGTAATACTTTACAATATCGGGGGCTCCTAGACCTCCATGTGAGCGTGGGGTGAAGACAACTGTGTGAGCAATTCTATGTGATCTGTTTCCCCAGATAAATTTAGTGAAGGCCCGCTGAATACTTCGAAGTTGAGACATAGGGAGGGCTATAGGGCTATAGGTAAGGCTATAGGTAAGGTTTTCGAAAAGTACAGAAACTTTGGGAGTATAGCCATTTTCAGAACATTTATCCTACCTAAAAGAGACAAGGGACAATCCATCCATTTACGGAGTAGGCCGTGGGTTTCCGAGATTAAGGAGAGGAAATTGGCTTGGTATGGTGTGCGGTAAGATGCTGTTAAGTGTATGCCCAAATATTTGAGTGAACCAGAGCACCAGCGATAAGGGAAGTCATTTTGTAACGAGACAAGAGTTGGAAGGGGGATGTGAATGGGAAGGGATTCGGTCTTAGCTGTATTCATTTTATAACCTGAGAGTTTGCGGAACGTATCTAATAGGATATGCAGGTTAGGGAGCGAAGTGTGTGGTTTCGTTAGAGTGAGTAAAATGTAATCCGCGAATAAAGACAGCTTATATTCCTTCCGTCGCAGGGAGACCCCGCTAATGTCCGGACTCTCCCAGATGAGGGCAGCTAAGGGTTCAAGCCATAGAATGAATAACAAAGGGGAGAGGGGGCAGCCCTGTCTAGTACCATTGCTGTGTGTAAATGTTGGAGATATGAACTTGTGATGTGGGACGGGAATAGAGGGCTTGGAGAGCCGATACAAAGGAACCTGAGAAACCATAACGCATGAGTGTGGCAAACATGTAGGGCCAACCTAGCCTATTAAAAGCTTTTTGGGCATCTAAGCTGAGAATAAAGGCGGAGCGGGAGGTTTTATCGAGCAGATCGATTAAATCAATGGTGCGTCTGGTGTTGTCATCTGCTCACCTACCTAAAACAAAACCTATTTGGTCTTTATGGACAAGAGTGGGAATCATAGAGGAAAGTCTGTTGGCTAAGATTTTGGTAAAAATTTTATAATCTGAGTTGAGTAAGGCTATGGGTCTGTAATTATCTGGTAGAGATGGGATTTTGCCGGGTTTCGGAAGGACTGTGATATGTGCGTGTAGAAACTGTGGATGCGGAATGGTCCCTTTCTGTAAGGAAGAGTAGAGCTTTAGTAGATAGGGACTCAGGATTGGGAGGAAGGTTTTATAATATATATAGGGTAAGCCATCAGGACCAGGGGATTTGTGCAAGGGCAGTTCCTTCATGACTGTCTCTAATTCCTCTGAGGAGACAGCCGCGTTTAGGGCAGCTACCTGGGACGGTGATAATTTGGGCAGCTTTAAAGGGGAACAAAAAGAGTCAAATTCCTCTTGGGTAAACAGGTGTTTAGGGTCGGAGGCCAAACAGTTGTACAGTTTATCATAAAATGTTCCAAAAACTTTGGACATAGTTAATGGGCAATGAGTCGGGGTACCGTCAACCTGAAGGAGGAGCTTAGGATAGGATTGAAAAGGACGTGGGTTAAGCTTGTTCACCAGCATCCTATGGGGCTTATTGGTGAACTCGTAAAATGTCTGTTTCGCTCATAATAGGGCCTTAGAGCATTTTTGCATATCCAGGGATTTCAAGCGTTCGCGAAGGGAGGTAACTGTGTGCAGGCGTGTCACCGTAGGGGTGGCCAGAAGCAAAGTTTCCGCTTTTTGTAGCTGCAAGAAGATGTCTTGCCTCTGAGCTGCTGAGTCTCGTTTCAGGCGAGAGCCAGCAGAGATGCATGCGCCTCTAAAGAACGCCTTGTGAGCTTCCCATAGGGTGGACACCTCCGCTACAGAGCCCTTATTTAGATGAAAAAATTCTGATATATTTTGGGACAATTGTGCCTCCACAATGGAGTTGCGGAGAAGAAAGTCATTGAGTCTCCAATGACAGGTTCTAGGTGTGGAGCAGGAGAGTGCAAGGTCGAGTTGAACAGAAGCATGGTCTGACAACGTTATGAGGTTCAGTTCCGACGCGACCGCCGATGTAAGTAAGGATGTTGTTACAAAGAGGTAGTCTAGTCTGCAGTACATCTTATGTGGGGGAGAAAAAAAAGAAAATGGCCTGTGGGTAGGGTGCTTAATTCTCCAGATGTCCAGCAGATTGTGGGCTCTAGTGAGTTTGCGAAATGCAGTGGATTGGCGTTCCACTTTAGATGACGGCGTAAAGGAGAAGAGTGTTTGTCTGTCTCTTCTAGGAGACATGGTCATGTTGAAATCGCCTCCTACAATCATGAAGGGTTGGGCATATTTGCCTAGGCTGTCCAATAGGTCAGTGAGAAATTGAATTTGACCCGAGGAACATAAACATTAATCACAGTAAGAGAACGTGAGAGATAGTCGCAGTCCAGAAGAATGTATCTACCCCGGGGGTCTATGAGTGAGGATTTTACCCTTAATGGGCATGATTTCTTAATCAGGATTGCAACCCCTGCTTTGCCAGAGGGGTCAGAAGCCATAAGGGAATTTGGAAAGTGCTTAGCAGCAAATTTAAGAGAACCCCCCGGGACGGAAATGAGTCTCCTGGACCAGGACTATGTCCGCAGCTGAAGATTTGAACTCCTTCAGAGCCAACCAGCACTTATGAATGGAGTTCAAGCCTTTAACATTATATGAAAGGACCCGTAAAGCCATCATTATGGATTGGCATCAGTGTAATGTAACCATAACAAACACATACTGGCCTAAAATACCCGTATGAAATAACTAGGTAATATACCATGGTGTATCCTGTGGGAGTGAAGCAAATGAAAGCATACAACATCAACTATAAGGAAAGAAGATAGATAAAACAGTGAGTTAGGTAAGTCAAAAATAGAAAATAGACCAAAAAAAAGGTCTATAAAAAGAAAAAAAAAAACTGTAGAAAAAGAGCCTGGGGGGTAAAAACCACCCAGGAGTCCAATAAAATGGAATAAAAGAAGGCACATATGGGGTTCCAGCTCATCTGGAGCGACCCCCCGCTGCCTTCCAACAGCGACTGAGTGTAACAAAAACTGAACTTTTTTCTAGTCCAAAGATATGAAGAAAACCCATAAATATGGGTGTAAACCCCCCAAAAACAGGGGAAACATGGTGTCATAGGGGCTGAGGCCAATTCCAGCTTGGTTGTGGGGTTGAGGTACCCTCAAGGAGGGAGTCGGGAGAACGGATTGCGTTGAGGGGTGGAAAAGTTTTTCTGTGACTTTTGACGAACGGGGGTCCAAATCCGTCCTGGGATGGACATAGGTTTAGGCGTCATAGGAAGAGGAGTGGGATCTTCGTCTGGGATCGGTGGAAGACCAAGATGGCGGATGAATGCTTTGCTTTCCTGTAGGTCTCTCATGGAGTATTGGATTCCGTCTTTCGTGGCCGATAAACGGAAGGGGAACCCCCATCGGTATGGGACTTGATGATTCTGCAGATGTGTGGTCACAGGGCGAAAGCTGTGGCATTTGGCAAGGGTGATTGGTGACAAGTCACTGAAAATCTTTATCTTTGCCCCTTAAATTCTAAGCGAGATTTGTTGCGAGTGGCTATTGTTAAAGCTTCTTTACTGTCGTAATAATGAAAGCACACTATGATGTCTCTGGGGTTTGCTCCTGTTGGACGTTTAGGGGCCAGGAATATGTGTGCCCTGTCCAGTCTCCAGTCAATGTCCGGAATCCGGGGGGCCACCACGTTAAAGAGGCTGAGTAAGTATGGTCTGATCTCCCCCTCGCTGATGGTTTCAGGGACACCTCTGATACGTAGGTTTTGACGGCGTTCCTTGTTTTCTAAAGCCTTGTACACATGGTCGGAGAATCTGTCCGAATGCGTCTTATCGGACCGTGTCGTCAGATAATCCGACTGTGTGTGGTATGCATCCGACTGATTCCGTCCGAATCTCCGTCCGACCCAATTTTCCAACATGTGGGAAATATTTCCCAACCAACTGGGCCGGTCGGACCTAATCCGATCATGTGTAGAGCATTTTCATCGGACCAAGTGCCACGCATGCTCACATTCAAATTCCGACACGGAAGCGCTCGTTCAGGTAAAACTACTGCTCGTAAGCGATATAGCACATTTGTCACGCTGCAATGTTAAAAAATCATTCATCAAGCGCATTCTCTTGTTCTTTACAATGGTGCAAGAACCAACTTCTTTTGATGCTCATAGTCACACACACTTCTCCCGAACAGATTTCATTACTCTTTTTTAACCATTTCAGCAATACAATTTTAGTTTGCTTCACATCTACACAATGTTTGATTTTATTTTTTATTTTTGGGATGTTTTTTTTTGGGGGGGGGGGGATTCCCTAAAAATCTCCTTTAAAGACACTGCTCATTTCTCCTTATTTATTTATTTATTTATTTTTTTGGGGGGTGTAAACTTACAACAACAACATTATTGTATTTTTTTTTTTTTTTAAAAGAAAATTTTATTAAAGTTTATATCAATACATGTGAAAAACGATAAATACAAACAGATCTCTTCTGCGTTAAACAAAATATCGAGCATTGTTAATACAGCGAGGCCAGAACTTCAGTCAAGAAAGTTAAACGAACATATAGACCTCACAAGTTCAAATTATTATATCATAGCCAGCAAAAGCAAGAGTGAGATGTACATATCGGACCCGATGAAATTAGGTGGGCCTGAGAATCAGGCTCCAATCCCAGGGCTATCTCCTATCGGAATAGTTAATTTTGTGTACATACCATTTTATATATATAATGCGGATTCAAGGAGAAAACAATCATACAAATTCTCATATACCAAACAGAAGACCCTTGAATCCTGTGTCTATTAAGTTAAAGGGAAAGTGTTATCTGTGTCTCATATAGAAACATAAGACTGAAATTGCCCAGTTTGGATTGAGTTGGGTCTTACGTTACAACGAAAATCAACAAGGGATTCGGGGTCTTACAAGGGGAGCTGGCTGTGGAGGATCATGAACGTGCATAAAGAGGTAATCATATGTTCAGAAGAGTGGGATCAGAAAGAGGAGAGTAGGGAATAAAGGAACGGGTAGTTAGGGGATGTAGAGAGGGTGGGGGAAAGATAGCATATATAGAAGAGATAAAGGCTAAGTTAGGGGGTTCGCCTCCCGGGATTGCTTCAATTAGCCAATTGGTCTTAAGAGGGGAGTTGTGTTTCTAACGGTTTCAAGGGAAGGTAGAACATCCTTCGTGTCTATTGTATTTGCAGTTATCAAGGACGACTAGTCAAGAGAGTAGTGTAGGCTGGTGTGGTTTTAAAGTGGATCCAACAGGCCCATTTCGAACTAAATTTTGAAGGAGTATCACGCGCAATGTGGATCAGTTCTTCCATCTTTGCCGAGTGATCAATTCTGCAAAACCATTCTTTGATGGTGGGTACCTGGGTGGATTTCCATTTGGTCGGGATACATTGTTTAGCTGCATTTATCATAAACATAGCTAGTGATTTATGGTAAGTGTTATGAGATCCGGAAGAGACATGCAATATACACTGAGCTGGGGAAGGTTCGATATTGTATGTAGTGACCTGGGTAGTTATGTCACAAACTTCTTTCCAGAAAGGGACCAACAAGGGACATGACCACCAAATATGTAGAAATGTGCCGGTGTCCGAGAGACACCTCCAGCATCTATTTTGTGAATTCGGGAATAATTTGTTTAGTTTCGCTGGTGTATGATACCACCTAGTTTGGACTTTGTAATTATTCTCTTGGGAATTAACATTTAATGTGCCCTTATGTGTGGTTAAGAAAATGTTCCTCCATTGTTCGTCAGTCAAGGAGAGGTTTAGGTCCTCTTCCCAGCGGTTGTAAGCGACGTAATCCCTAGGGCTTAAATGGTCAAAGAGCAATGCATGCGTAAGGGCTATCAGGTGTCTTTGTGGGGACTGTTGGGAACATAATTTTTCAAAGGGAGTTTGTGTACGGGAACAGTCACGATTTTTATTCAGTGAGCGGAGGAAATGGGAGATTTGGATATACGGCCATTGGGGGATGGGGGGCATCTCTAATGTAGCTGTAATATCTGATATAGATAGTAGTTCACCTCTGGAAAAAAAGTTGCCTGCTCTGGTTTGGGTTGGTGTCCAGTCTGGGCTCAGAAAGTGGGTGGATAAACCTGGGGGAAAGTCTGGGTTTAGTTTGAATGTCGTTAACGGGCCGGGAATAGATGAAATCTGCGATCGCTTGCAAATTAGTTGAAAATAATGTAGAGTCGGGCCAATTAATGGATGACCCTTCATAGTCAATGGGATTTTGTTCGGGTTGAACCACGGAGTGGAGCCAAGGGGTTCACATGAGAAGGACGATTCTATGGAAACCCAATCTTTTGAGGTAGCATGTATATTCCAATCAGCAATTCGGGACATGTGAACTGCGTAGCAATAGTTAAGTATGTCAGGTAGGCCTATGCCACCTAGAGCTTTTGGGCGTGTTAGATATTTGAAGCTAATCCTAGGTCTTCGGTCATTCCAGAGAAATCTTGAGCAGACAGATTTATATGTTTTGAAAAATGTTGTTGGGAGTCGAATCGGAACTGCCTGTAAGATATAAAGAAGTCTCGGAAGAGCGTTCATCTTGAGAATGGCCGCCCTGCCGAACCAGGAAAAAACCGGCCTGTTCCACCGTTGGAGGTCTAGGATTAGCTTGTTCAGTAAGGGTAAATGGTTCTTGGAATATAGGTCCACTAGTTTGTGGGGAATTTGAATACCGAGGTATGTTATGTGGTCGGTTCTCCATTTGAAAGGAAAGTTACTCTCGCATTGTTGTACCGTGTCTTGCGTTAAGGAAATGTTTAGTGCGTATGACTTCGTGAAATTAATTTTGAGATTAGATATAGATTGAAATGACTGGAACTCGGCTAGGAGATTCGGGAGGGTAGTTATAGGTTCAGATAAAAAAAGTAGGATATCGTCCGCGAAGGCGGCATACTTAAATTCTTTAAATCTGGTGCTTATCCCTTTGATGTTTGGGTTGTTTTTTAGCTGTTCAAGAAAAGGTTCTAGCGTTAATATAAAAAGGATGGGGGACAGCGGGCATCCTTTTCGCGTGCCGTTGCGTATGTGAAAGGCGTCTGACAGAGTGCCATTAACTTTTACTCTAGCTATTGGGTTAGAGTATAATGCTAGGATAAAATTCAACATGTTAGGGCCCAAACCCAATGCGCGGAGCACAGCTTCCATATATTCCCATGACACTCTGTCAAACGCCTTTTCTGCATCTAGGGACAAGAAAAACCCCTTTTGGCCCGAATGAGTGATGAGATGATGTAGATTAAGGGCCTTGAGAGTATTGTCTCTAGCTTCGCGTCCAGGGACGAAACCCACTTGGTCGTTTGAGATGAGATCTGGGATCAGAGGGAGCAATCTATTCGCTAAAATCTTTGAGAAAATCTTTAGGTCCACGTTCAGTAACGAGATTGGCCTATAGTTCCCTGTATTAGTGGGGTCCTTGTCTGGTTTCGGGATTACTGCAATGTGGGCTTCCAGAAGCCCAGTGGGGAGTGATCCAGTGGAAGCAATCGAATTAAAAGCTTTAAGAAAAGGATTTTGTAGGCTGTCCGTAAATGTTTTATAATAGGCCGCCGTGAGGCCGTCCGGGCCTGGGCTTTTTGCAGGCTTTAGTTGTTTCACCGCTTGTTTCCATTCCGAAATGGCGATAGGGGCGTCTATAGTGTCTACTATAGTTGGGCAAATCTTTTTAAGAGACGGATTGTCAAGGAGAGAACGCAATTTGTCGGATTTCAGTCGGGAGGGGAGGTTGTCAGGTTTGGTACCGTCAAGGTTGTATAAAGATTTATAGTAATTCTCAAATTCCCGTGCAATTTCTTGATTTTTCGTAATAGGTTTACCCTTCGGAGAGTGAAGTAAGTGAATTGTGTGTTTTGCTTTCCTTGTGTGGAGGGCCTGGGCTAAGAGATGTCCCGATTTATTTCCGAATTCATAAAAAAGTTTTTTCGTGAGAATAAACTTACGTTTCATTTTGAGCTCTAAGTCTTCCCTGATGAGAGAGCGTACCTCCAAAAGTTCTGTGAGTGTGTTTTGAGCTAGAGTGCGTTTGTGTGTGGCTTCTAAAGATTTGAGTCTGGAGAATAGGGTCGCTAGATTAGCTGCTTTCCTCTTCCTAATTGCTGAGGCAATAGCGATAATCTTCCCCCTAACCACACTTTTGTGAGCTTCCCATTGTGTTAAATGGGAAACATCAGGCGTGTCATTTTCTCTAAAATAATTCGTCAGGCATTCCCTAATGTCTGATGTGTTAATCTGGTCAGTCAATATGCTTGCATCTAGTCTCCAGATATATTTGCCGGATCTCTCATCAGGGAAAACAAGCGTTGCTGAGACCGGATGGTGGTCAGAGCAGGTCATAGGTTCAATTGTGGCCGAATATAAGAAGTCCAGAGTTTCTTGTTGGATAAAGATACCGTCTATGCGCGAATATTTATTGTGCGGTGCAGAGTAAAAAGTGTAGTCTCTTTCTTGGGGGAAAAGCGTCCTCCAGGTGTCATGGAGTAAGAGAGTTTGGAGACTTTTTCTTATCTGTTTAATGGCCCTGTAAGGGAGATGGGAAGTACCTGAGGAGGTATCTAGAATTGGTTCCAGAGGCACATTTAGATCACCTCCAAAAATTAAAAGACCTTCATGAAAGGAGGATAATCGATTGATTGTCTCCCGAAAGAATTTGACTTGAGACGTGTTCGGGCTATAAACGTTTGCTAGGGTTACGGGTTTACCATTGATGGTCCCTTTCAGGAAGAGGAATCTACCTTCTGTGTCTGCGATAGTGTCCACAATTTGGATCGATACATTTTTAGAGAGCAGAATGGAGACCCCTTTAGTCTTGGAGGTGAGTGAGGTTGCGTGGAAGCTATGGGGGTATGCCTGGTTTTGTAATTTGGGTATGGAATCCTGTCGGAAGTGCGTTTCCTGTAAAAAAATAATATCAGCTTTCATAGCTTTCATGTTCGTCAGTACTTGGGAACGTTTTTCTGGGGAGTTCAGACCTTTTGTATTCAATGAAATTATTTTAAGGGAGGTGTTTTTGTTAGGAGATTGCGGAGAGGGCATGATGATCGGGGTGATTAGACTGATGATAAATTAAAGCAGATACAGTTATATAAGGGAGTCTAGGGAATCCCGGGAGGCAAAGTATAATAAAGAGAGGCTGTAAGTGTGAAGGGGGGGGGGAGGGGAAGAGAAAGATAAAGTGAAAGAGGGAAGAGAGAAACAAAGAAAAGAAGAGGAAAGAAGAAAAAGAAGAGAAGAAATAAAAAGGGGGACAGAGTGCCATTAACTTTTACTCTAGCTATTGGGTTAGAGTATAATGCTAGGATAAAATTCAACATGTTAGGGCCCAAACCCAATGCGCGGAGCACAGCTTCCATATATTCCCATGACACTCTGTCAAACGCCTTTTCTGCATCTAGGGACAAGAAAAACCCCTTTTGGCCCGAATGAGTGATGAGATGATGTAGATTAAGGGCCTTGAGAGTATTGTCTCTAGCTTCGCGTCCAGGGACGAAACCCACTTGGTCGTTTGAGATGAGA
Source organism: Lithobates pipiens (assembly GCF_037356315.1). NCBI lineage: Eukaryota > Metazoa > Chordata > Amphibia > Anura > Ranidae > Lithobates > Lithobates pipiens. The sequence goes on from NW_027507787.1 coordinate 117,699,429, forward strand.
TCTGGGATCAGAGGGAGCAATCTATTCGCTAAAATCTTTGAGAAAATCTTTAGGTCCACGTTCAGTAACGAGATTGGCCTATAGTTCCCTGTATTAGTGGGGTCCTTGTCTGGTTTCGGGATTACTGCAATGTGGGCTTCCAGAAGCCCAGTGGGGAGTGATCCAGTGGAAGCAATCGAATTAAAAGCTTTAAGAAAAGGATTTTGTAGGCTGTCTGTAAATGTTTTATAATAGGCCGTCGTGAGGCCGTCCGGGCCTGGGCTTTTTGCAGGCTTTAGTTGTTTCACCGCTTGTTTCCATTCCGAAATGGCGATAGGGGCGTCTATAGTGTCTACTATAGTTGGGCAAATCTTTTTAAGAGACGGATTGTCAAGGAGAGAACGCAATTTGTCGGATTTCAGTCGGGAGGGGAGGTTGTCAGGTTTGGTACCGTCAAGGTTGTATAAAGATTTATAGTAATTCTCAAATTCCCGTGCAATTTCTTGATTTTTCGTAATAGGTTTACCCTTCGGAGAGTGAAGTAAGTGAATTGTGTGTTTTGCTTTCCTTGTGTGGAGGGCCTGGGCTAAGAGATGTCCCGATTTATTTCCGAATTCATAAAAAAGTTTTTTCGTGAGAATAAACTTACGTTTCATTTTGAGCTCTAAGTCTTCCCTGATGAGAGAGCGTACCTCCAAAAGTTCTGTGAGTGTGTTTTGAGCTAGAGTGCGTTTGTGTGTGGCTTCTAAAGATTTGAGTCTGGAGAATAGGGTCGCTAGATTAGCTGCTTTCCTCTTCCTAATTGCTGAGACAATAGCGATAATCTTCCCCCTAACCACACTTTTGTGAGCTTCCCATTGTGTTAAATGGGAAACATCAGGCGTGTCATTTTCTCTAAAATAATTCGTCAGGCATTCCCTAATGTCTGATGTGTTAATCTGGTCAGTCAATATGCTTGCATCTAGTCTCCAGATATATTTGCCGGATCTCTCATCAGGGAAAACAAGCGTTGCTGAGACCGGATGGTGGTCAGAGCAGGTCATAGGTTCAATTGTGGCCGAATATAAGAAGTCCAGAGTTTCTTGTTGGATAAAGATACCGTCTATGCGCGAATATTTATTGTGCGGTGCAGAGTAAAAAGTGTAGTCTCTTTCTTGGGGGAAAAGCGTCCTCCAGGTGTCATGGAGTAAGAGAGTTTGGAGACTTTTTCTTATCTGTTTAATGGCCCTGTAAGGGAGATGGGAAGTACCTGAGGAGGTATCTAGAATTGGTTCCAGAGGCACATTTAGATCACCTCCAAAAATTAAAAGACCTTCATGAAAGGAGGATAATCGATTGATTGTCTCCCGAAAGAATTTGACTTGAGACGTGTTCGGGCTATAAACGTTTGCTAGGGTTACGGGTTTACCATTGATGGTCCCTTTCAGGAAGAGGAATCTACCTTCTGTGTCTGCGATAGTGTCCACAATTTGGATCGATACATTTTTAGAGAGCAGAATGGAGACCCCTTTAGTCTTGGAGGTGAGTGAGGTTGCGTGGAAGCTATGGGGGTATGCCTGGTTTTGTAATTTGGGTATGGAATCCTGTCGGAAGTGCGTTTCCTGTAAAAAAATAATATCAGCTTTCATAGCTTTCATGTTCGTCAGTACTTGGGAACGTTTTTCTGGGGAGTTCAGACCTTTTGTATTCAATGAAATTATTTTAAGGGAGGTGTTTTTGTTAGGAGATTGCGGAGAGGGCATGATGATCGGGGTGATTAGACTGATGATAAATTAAAGCAGATACAGTTATATAAGGGAGTCTAGGGAATCCCGGGAGGCAAAGTATAATAAAGAGAGGCTGTAAGTGTGAAGGGGGGGGGGGGAGGGGAAGAGAAAGATAAAGTGAAAGAGGGAAGAGAGAAACAAAGAAAAGAAGAGGAAAGAAGAAAAAGAAGAGAAGAAATAAAAAGGGGGAAAAGGGGGGATTAGTAGAAAATAAATGAAGTGTTGTGAGAACTAGTAACCTAAGAGAGGAAGGGGGTAAGGGTGATACCGGTTATGGGGGCGAACCAGTCGTCCCTATGAGACAATGTGCTGTATACCGGGATAGTCGACCGTGACTACCTGCGTCGATCTTGTGGGGGTGGTGTGCAAAGTACCAAAATGTATTTGCTCTGGTGTCCAGAAATGGCCAAAAGGCAGAGTGGATCAACTTGCGTCAGTTAAGTGACAGAATGCGAGTGTATAGGTGAGCCCTGTGCGACTATAAGCCATAGGGCTCTAGATGAGCCTTTTGATGGGAAATGCACAAACATATTAAACAAGATAGCAAACGAGGCAGTAAACATAAATATGGGTCTCGTGGAATCTTGGATAGCTAGGACTCCCTGGGGAATCCGGTGAAAAGTTACACACAAATTGAGAGATCCCAATAACCAAAAAGGATGAGAAAGAAACAGACCTATCTGGTGAAAACATATATGTAATCCGTACGAGGACTAAAGAGGAGAAGACATTAGTATATGCGATAGAACAGAACATGGAATGTGATAAACAAAACATTTGAGACCTCACAGGCCATAACAACATTCGGCAACCTGTAGGTAGGTTAAATAAGTAACCGAAGAGTGAGTACCTGCATAAGTGGATCGAAAGGACCTCATAAAACATTTTCATAATAACAAGTGCAAACCATTATGGATCTACTCCTTCCACCCATAACAACCACTGACGCTAACTTGTCAGTGGAAGAAGAGAAAAGCTTCTCAATGACTTCCTATTAACATAGCATTAATCGATAGAAACTTCAGAAATCCTGTTCCCCCATTGCACACCCCCCTGCAAGCGTGTATATATCTAATATGGCAGCGGGAGGTAGTATACGTGCCATCAGATGTATGTTCTCAAGCAAATTGGAACTAAATTTAGTTTGAAGGACTGGAGTCCTTTCGTGAGAAGCTTCCCTCTTATTAAGCTAAAAAGTGCTAATTTCGAAGGAATAGAACTACAAATTGAGAGGTAAGGTACGGTTCATATACCTGGTTGGGTAGCAACAATGCTGGGGGTCAATATACCCTATGTGAGTGTTGAACACACACAACAACGGAAAGAAAAAAAAAAAAAAAAAAAAAAGGGGGGGGGGGGGAGGGAGGGGAGCATCGTCTTTCCCACGGTTCTTAGTAAGGTTCTAATAGATCAGCATTTCTAGGAAAGTGGGAACCTTCATTTTCAGTTCCATTTCTTTCCTGCTGGCTGTAGAGAAAAACTCAGTTCCGGCTCAACTTGTTATTCTTTTCTCTTCTTCCTTCGAGGGGGATCATCGAGGATAATTGATCGTCTGAACGATTTGTAAGACATGCACCTGGAAGTGTGGGACACAATACATCGTACCTGGATTATACGAACGATCACCGGCTTACATAAACTCTGTTTTGTTCATAGTTCGTAGAAACGTTCACCTTCAACGAGTGGGAGGAAACTGTTTAAGCGTTCGGAACAAAGATAGATACCTCTGAGAATAGGGAGTCGATCCGTACGCATAGAGTTACATGGGCTTCGTTGGTTCGTCTTCAGGGTCGAATTCTCGGTTGCCATAGGGGAAGGAAGGATAAATCAGGAAACGTTCGAATATCTATAAAACTGCATAGTGGCTATAGTTACATCTGACAGGAGACTAAGTCAGAGACATGTGCACAGTTATAGTAACTAAACGAAGGTTGAGACTAAATCGGACTGTGAGGTCAACAACATTTCGGAGCAAAAATAATTCGTGCAAGCTTACGTATCCTGCGCTCAATTGATCCGAGCTCTACGATGGGCCGGAGAAGCTGAGGGGCTGCCGTTCCTTGGTATATCTCTTTCCCTCAAGGGTGGTTGTCGGAAAGAAGGGGTTTGAAGTGGCCTGCGGCGTCTTCCAAGGCTGAAATTTCCTGCTTCCTCTAGACCTTCCATTGAGGTGGATCTGACGGGTGCTGGGAGTCTGAAGTCACTGTACCAGTCTGGTAAGCTTACCACTGGAATATCAATGGTAGCGCAGAAGTGTTCTATGTCTTCCGGTACCCTCAAATTCGCCGTACGGCCTTGGTGACTTACCGATAGGCAGAAGGGAAATTTCCATCTGTATTGTATCGCTCTGGCTCGTAGGGCATCCAGCAGCGGCCTGAGTTCTCTTCTGCGCTGCAGCGTGATGTTGGATAGATCCTGAAATACTTTTATCTGCACTCCTTCAAACATTACTTGGTTTCTTGATCTGGCCTTACGGAGTATCTCTTCTTTGATCGGGAACTCCACGAGGCAGCACACGATGTCACGTGGAGGGTCTGTTTCTCTGTTTCTAGGCCGCAGGGCTCTGTGCAATCTCTCAAAGATAATCGGTGTTTCTGCAGGCCTTTCCAAAATGTCATTAAAAATTGTAGTTACCGTTTGGTTAAGGTTGGCGGGTTCAACGGACTCCGGAATACCCCTCACCCTCAAATTCCGACGTCTCCCCCTGTTATCCAGGTCCTCCATATGGCGGTTGATCTCCCGCAGGTGGATGGCGTGGGATTCTGTTAGTTGCTGGACCTGGCAGAGGGAGGCATCATGGCGGGCTTGTGTGATCTCCATGTCTTCCACTCTCTCAGCAATGGAATGTAGGTCATCCCTGAGGTCCGCTATTGCTGCAGCTAGGGTGGATTTAATGTCCGCCGCCACCGACCGGAGATCCTCTATGCTGATGGCTGATTGTGCGCGAGGCGTCGGATCTCCTCTGTCCCTGTGCGGGCTTCTGCTGTGGGAGCGGTGTGCACGCGACGGCGCTTCCGTGGAGGCCTGAGAGTTGCCTCTAGGCCGCGTTTTAAAGATCTCAGGAATGTGCCGGGCCGAGCGCGATTCCGGTTCCGCCGGTGATCGGGATCGTGCCCCCGCTGTTTTGTCCTCCTGTCTCTCCATAATTCCGCCGTTAATCAGTGGTTTACAAGCTGATAGCTGAATTTGCAGGGCCAACTGGACGGGAGCTAAGGATTCACGCTTCCATCTTGGTGCGGTGCCGAGCCACGCCCCTATTGTATTTTTTATATTTTCTTTTTCTTTTTTAATCCACAGGAGGTTGTTTAGTGTTGGTACCCCTTGTTCTTTATTTCACTTTGTATTTTGGAAATGTACCTGCCTGCTCACAAATAAACTGTACTTTTGAAAGGAAAACACATTTCACAAGTATTTCATCAAACAAAAATAAAATTTATTTTGTTTGCTCGAAAATAAAACTAGGAACGCAGCACTGGAGAAACTTCTTAACTTTGGTGCAGCCTTTGGCCCCCAGGGCAGACATGACTAAATGAGATATAAAAAAATTGGTGGCCTGAGGAGTACATATCTCAGGGAGAGAAGTCTGCTCCCGAAGTCCTAGAGAGCAGGAAATTCAGATGCCATTTCTGTCCCCAGGATGGTGATCTTGAAGTGGCTGCATCATCTGGCACACCAGACTCAACCCAGGCCATCACTCTCTGGTCTTCCTTTGTGACTTCCCACCAGGCATCCTTCCAGGCTGTGGCTGGGCTCCTGTAGCTGGGGCAGGAGGAGAAGGAGGGCGTTGGTGGACCTCCTGGCTGCCACTTGCCACAGCCTCCCCCCGACTGAGGTCTTCCTGTGTATGAAAAGGGGACATAGTTTTAGTTTTTTGATCATCAATCACACCATTTTGTGCTCCTGGCTTTTGCTAATTGAATGTTACCAAATAGAACAGACTATCATTCTGACACCAGCATTTTTCTTTCCCGTCCCAATCATTTTTGGTCACTACTGTCTATTGAGATGTAAACCACTTGGAGAAATCTCAACTTACTGATCAATAAGAACATCTAGTTACCATCATTAAATGTAACACAAGAAATATGTTCAACAATGCAATACCTGTCTCAAGCCTCAAGCTGGGCCCCACCACAAGGTGCTGCCTGGAAGGCCCAGGTTGTACATCAGAAGCCTCAACTGGGGGTGAAGGATGCCTTGGAGGAAGCCTGGAGAGTGGTGGCCTGAGTGGTGGCCTGGGTACAGCCTGTCAAAGTGCACCATCCTGGGGTAATAAACAGCATCTGAATCTCCTGCTCTCAAGGACTCCAGGTGCTTCTTTCTCTCCCTGAAATATGTAAGCTTCATGGCCACAATTTTGCGATTCAGATATGTCATGTCTGCCGTGAGGACCCTGATCTGCACCAAAGCAAGCAGTTTCTCCAGTGCTGCTTTCCTCTTTGATCTGTCATAATAAAACTTGTTGTGGAACTGCCACAGGCAGGGCATCTCCATGTAGAGCTTGAGGAATAGCCCCATAAAGTTGGCATTGTTGAATGGGTCCATTTTGTCTGCAAGACACAACACAAGACAAACCCTCAAATACTAATAATGCAATTAAAATCCCTCCTAATCTTGTCCCAACAGCGGCCTAGATACAAGCAGTCTAGTCTAGTGAAGCATAAAGTTAAAAATGTTACCTTCGTTTCCATGTTCGCCACGTCCGTGACTCACACTCTCCTCCCAGATCGTACGGACGATACACATGTGTAGCGTTTTATATACAGTGCGCATGCGTGAAACTCCGCCCGCCCCTGACGTTCTTTCCAGACTATTCCCCGCCCCTTCGCTTCCCGTGCAGTGGGGAGAGCACATGGCGGAGAGAACGCAGGTGCGCAATAATAGTTCCACTAACGAGGAGGAGGGTGAGGAAAGCCTGGAGCCTGAAACGTCCCGATCCAGGAAGACAAGATTTAAGGCCTCAAATATGTCTTTTGGAGAGATGTTGGAGATGGTTGACACATTGAACAGGACCGACTATGATGGGAAGTATGGACCTTACCCAAACCCAAATGTCAGAAAGGCCAAGATCATGAATAAAGTTGTGAAGAGTCTTTTGAAGAATTTTGGGGTACGCCGATCCAAGGATCAACTGAGAAAACGCTGGTCAGACCTGAAACTGAGGGAGCACAAGCAGTACCTAAGGATCAAGCGTGTTCTTAAAAAAAGTAAGTAGTTGTCGTGTGTTCATATGATTATTCTTGCTTGCATACATGCTCCATGTGCTTTGATTTCATGTTGTGCATTTTAAAATGGCCACTTTCAAGGTCATGGTTTCGTTCGTTCGTATGAAACATCGTTCTGCAGGGAAGTATTCCAGTGGCCCCAATAATGTTCTCACCTTGTAACTCGGCCCAAAAGCACAATTGTACAACACTTCCAAGCAATGTTTCATATTCCTATTTCTGCCCTCTGTGTGCTAATTAATCTTTGTTTACATTCTCATAGGGGAGAGAAGACTCAGCAAGTATGAGGACACCAGGGACCATGAGGACACCAGGGACCACACCCCTCCCAAAGAAGGGCAACTTCCAAAAGAAGAAACAGAGGAGCAGGAGCAGGAGCAGGAGGAGGAGCTTCCGGTAAGCTCATCAATGTATATCACCATATTTGGTGTGTTTTTTTTTTTCTAGGTGATGTGGAGGAAGATTCCCGTTTTACCAGTGAAAGTGCCCAGAACTTGATTGGGGAGATAATGGGGTGCAATAGGGATTTGGAAATTCTACAACAAAACATCAATGATGTTAAAAATAAAATGAAGAACATCATTGATGTTTTGGGGAGAGCGTGAAAACGAAAAAAATAGATAGGGTTTTATTTTTGCTTTTTAAAATAAAAATGTTGTATTTTGCATAATCCAAATTTGGAAGATGCACAGAGTGTGTAAACATGCGCTATCTCCCATCATGGGGGATCAATGTACATGTTTTGTGGAAAGTGTCTGAGATGAAGGGGTTGCAGCCCCAAAGCATGTACATTGATCCTCCATGATGGGAGATAGCACATGTTGACACACTGTGTGCATCTTCCAAATTTGGATTTTTCAGGGGTCACACCCCATGTGATGAAGGCAATATCGTCTGAGTTTGTCCTCAGTTTGTACATACTCATGTCTGATATTGTCTTCACTTTTCCAAGTTGAACTTTGTAAGTTCCTATGTTCTGTATTTTACGGTTTGATACATGCCTGTTTACACAAAAAAACAAGTAAAAAATAAATCTGATTAAACTCAGTTTTGGATACCCAAAATATCTTGGTTTGTTGTAAAAACCTTTACTAAACGCACATATGAATGTGCTTGTATTAAAAAGTTGAATTCTCAACAATGTGTGGCTTCCTTTTTCATTGGGCTTAAAATGAATTTGTAGTGAAATTTGAGTTTGTGCTGAGAAGGAGTGCGATTTACTAAAGGCAACTCCACTTTGCACTCCAAGTGCAGTTTCAGGTCTACTTTTGCAGTGCACTTGTAGTGCATAGTGTATGTGCCTTTAGTAAAAAGCACCCACAGTGAGGTGTAAATTTGGACAATCATGCCATTTTCATGCCATGGTGCTGAAAATTAGCATGATTTATATCAGTAATGCACTGCACATTAGTTAACAAAAAGAAGGTGTGTGTGTGTAGCAGACCCACAACATAATAAGATTATCTGAAGAAGAGACTGTCCCCTCATCTCGCTCTGAACTTGGGTTTGCACTGTTGGTGAAAAAGGCACAACTTGACTAAAAATGGCAAAGTGGGAGGCCACAGTCTGCCATTCCTGTGGCGTTGAAGGACACTGTGTAGTGACACAAGAAAAAAAAAAGGAATTTGACAAATCAACATTGCATGCAGATTAGACACCCACATGTTTGGTCAAAATTTGTATAAAATTCTTTGAAATGAGTATTTAAAGCCTAAAGTATAAGGTCCCCTTATGAAAGTCATAACCCCCCCCCCCCCCCTTGATTGAGAGCTGAATGCCTAAATAATGTGTGATACTTTGTGAAGCCCCTCCTTAGTTACACTATTGGCAGCCCACCGGAGAGGTAAGAAGTGTCATAATAACAAAATGGAAGGACATTTTGACATTCTGCTATTACATAGCAAGAAAATTAATGTGTTTAAAACAAAAAACTAGCATTTGAAAGTATTGAGGCAGGCCCTTACACTACATGCTTTGGTGAATTTGTCCATAAATGTGATCATGAAAAAGGTATTTAGAGTGTGTATTGGGTTGGGTCAAGTCATCAGATAGAAGATTGCTATCAGCTGAGCTAGCAGTTGGGGAGAGGGGGGTTACTAATGAGTTTGGTACAACTCCAAAAATCCAAAAAAGGTCACTTTGCATAAATTGAAGCACGCACATCACATTTGTAGAGATTTTAGTGGGTGTTTAGGGGAAAGCAATACTATGGAGCTGACAAAAGACATTGTCAAGTGACTAGACTATAGTTTTAGGGGCCAAGAAGAGCATGGTGGGGAAGTTAGTGAGGCAAATATGCATGAGGACAAAGGGGCAGAGCATATGAATTAGAGCATATTGCAATGATGGTAATTAGGGAATGAGGAAAGAAATGCAAGACATTAGCAATCATGAAATACATAGAATGTGATGTTTAAGGATAAAACTTAGCAGAATATAGTCCTTCTGCAGGAGCTGAATGATGGCAGAACAGGTCTCTGGAATAATGATCCCCAGAGCCTGGGGGGAGATGCCTGTAGAGAACTTGAGGTCCTGAAGGCTTCTCCCTGTCGCCAAGTAGCGCAACGTGGCGATGAGCCTCTGCTCCGGAGTGATGGCTTGCTGCATGCAGGTATCCTGCCTGTTGATATAAGGGGACAGAAAAGCCAGCAGACAATGAAAAACGGGGTCCGTCATCCTGAGAATGATCCAGAAATGATCAGGATTATTCTCGCGGATCTCACGGAGCAGAGGCATGTGGGAGAACTGGTGACGCTGGTGCAACCAATTCTTGATCATCCAAACATGTTTTGTCTACGTACTCATCGTACAGTTTGTGCTGTGCAGGGGTTCTTACTTTGACTTTGACACAAGCCCTTTGGCGTTGAAGGACACTGTGTAGTGACACAAGAAAAAAAAAAGGAATTTTACAAATCAACATTGCATGCAGATTAGACACCCACATTTTTGGTCAAAATTAGTATAACATTTTTTGAAATGAGTATTTAAAGCCTAAAGTATAAGGTCCCCTTATTAAAGTCCCCTTTCAAAGCATACTATACCAAGATAGAGTCCACAATGAGAAGCAAATACTTAATGACTGCACGCACTGATTATCAGATACGCAAAGACAAGCACAAACTGAAGAGCAGTAGAGATCTGAATCACTAATCTGAAAAGCGCGAATCGTCTTTCACCAAACTTCTACTAAAACACGAGATCAGCAGAAAGAGCCCAAAGGGTGCCGGACGTGGTGCTGAACTTCCTTTTTTTAGTGCCACCGTACACAGCTTACGTCACCGCGTTCTTGTCAACCGCGAAATCAGACAACTTGGCCCGACCGTGTGCATGCAACAGTTTTGGACGCAATCCGTCGGACTAAACCCGACGGGCAAAATCCGACGGATTTGGTTGCCAAAATCTCCGACCGTGTGTACGTGGGCTAAGTCCTCCTGTTGGGACTGAAGTTGGGAAATAGATTGCTTCAGGCCAGCATTGTCCTCTTCCAAAACGTGAACGTATTGTATCAGATCATCAAACTTAGTTTCCAGGACATCGGCGCGTTCACCGATTTGGGCAAGCTCCCCCCGCAACTCGTGCACAAGTTTCCCCATCTCCTTAGAGACGTTACTGGTCAAGTCTTGCAGGAGAGCCCGCAGTTTGTCATCTAGGACTTCTACTGTTACAGGAGCGGCCATTTTTTCTGGTGGGGTGTCCGAAGGGGTCTCCGAGGTGCACAGCTGATGGCATTTTAAAGAAAAAGGAAGCAAGATATTTGATCCCGGATGCTCCGAAAGTCCATGTGATCTATCAGTTACCAAAATTGCACAAAAATCCATTGAAACCTCCGGGACGACCAATAATCAGTGGAATCGAATCGTTGTTTTCAAGAATTGGCGAATACATTGATTATTTTTTACAGCCACTTACAGCTAAATGCCCATCCTATCTTAACCTCCCTGGTGGTATGATTCAGCCTAGTTTTAGGTGCTGAAAGCTGTACAATTATTTTGCATTGAAATTTGGCGTTTTATTTTGTAGTCCTGTAATTCTTAGGCCGCGTACACACGGGCGGATTGTCTGCCCAACTAAGTTCGTCAGACAATCCGACAGACAGTCAGGTTCAACTTTTGAATGAACGGACTTGACCACACACGATGAACAGACAGTCCGCTGAAAACTTGCGCGATGACGTGTACAGCACGTACGACGGGACTAGAAAAACGACGTCCAATACACTGCAATGCAACCTTCGGCCGTGTAAATCCTTTCTGAGCATGCGCCATACTTAGTCCGTCCAACTTGCCTACACACGAGCGGACTGTCCGCTGAAACCAAGTTTGGACGGACAAAATTACGGAAATTCCGAAAGACTAAGTCCGTCAGATTGTCCGCTGAAAAAGTCCGCTGAAGCCCACACACGATCGGATTGTCCGCTGAAACACGGTTCAGCGGACTAAGTTGGGCAGACAATCCGCCCGTGTGTACGCGGCCTTAGGAATAACTCTCTAAAATCTGTTCAAACCAGAGTCTAGCAGACATCCCGGTTATGATAAAGTTTATAATATAATAAAGAATAATAAAAATTATTCAATAATGTAATTAAATCCTAAAACACTGAAAAAGGGACACGTTTTGGTTGCTATGGACAATCTCCAAATTCCAGGCAGAAAAAACAGTATTTATAATATAAAAGTGCATGCAGGGCATTGCACAGACCACTAGGGACAAAGGGGGTGTGTAATTTTTAATACAGCACTGTAATCTGTAAGATTTGATCCCGACCCGAGCCAGACTCGGGATTACCGCCAGGGAGGTTAAAGATAGTAAAGATTTGATCAAGTTAATTAGTTCGATGACTGTGGATGAAAGTTGTATCCTAGCAAGTGTAGATGTTAATTCATTATACACAAATATTCAGCAGCCACATGCACTTCAGGCTGTTGATTGGACGTTGAGGGAAATATTAACATCAAAAATAAACAGAGAAAAATGATTCTACAAGCCCTAGATTTGGCCAAGAGCCACAATTTTTTCTGGCACGAGAAAGAATTTTATAGACAGAAGAGGGGTGTCGCTATAGGTGCCAAATACGCCCCATCAGTGACTAACCTTTTTATGAGTTTTTGGGAAAAGGGTGCTATTTACAAAGTGAACGGTATGGAATTGAGACTATATAACGATACATAGACTATATTATAATCATTTGGGCAGGATCGCAAGATTCTTTTACATTTTTTTTTGCAAAAAATAGGTGATAACCCATTTGGTATCTCTTTTTCTGAAAACTTTAGTTGTCAAGAGGTGAATTTTTTGGACCTAACAATATTTAAGGAAGGAAATACATTTTTCACACGCACCTTTTTCAAAGATATAGATAGGAATGGTTACATTCCACTCACCAGTTGTCACCATCCGAGGTGGCTGGGTGGCATTCCTAAGAGCCAGTTATAAAGTAGAAGTTTACAACAAACAGTCTAATTTAATTTTAGAACGTTTCCAGGACAAAGGATACAACTTGGAAGATTTGAAACGGACCAAGGAAATTATAGGAGAGATGGACAGAGATGAGTTGTTGAAAAAGAAGCCTAGAAAACAACAGTATTTTGGCTTAGCTTTTTTGACTGGCTATAATCGACAGTTCAGAGATTTCAAAAAGATAATAAAAAAAAAACATTGGTCTCTTTTACTGGAAGATAAAGAGCTAAAACAAGTGCTGCCCAGGCATGCTAAATTTATTTACACAAAGCCACCAACTTTAAAACTGCAATTTGCACACAATGTTGTGAATCCACCTAGGACATTATTCACCTTTTTAGACCAAACAGGGTTTTATAGTTGTGGCAGATGTGTGATGTGTAGGACTTCTAGATTTAGGAAAAGAAAAATTACACAGTTCGATTTATTGGTCACAGGGAGATCATATGAAATAAAAAAAAGTTTATCAGATGCGGAACTACACATGTAAGCTACCTGTTGTCTTGCCCATGTGGGCTTCAATATTGTATTTTCATAGATATTTTTATTTTTATTTTTTATTTATTTTCATTTTTATTTTTATTTCTATTTTTATTTTATTTTAATTTATTATTATTTTTTCTATTTCCTTATTTATCTTTATGTTCTTTTTTATTATTTATTTTTTTATTATTATTTGTTTCTATATTACTATTTTTATTTATTTATTTTTTCATTTATTTTTACTTTTATTTTTTTTATATTTTTATTTTAAATTTTTTATATTTTTTTTAGTGTTTATTTTATATTTTTTTATTTTTCTATTTTTATCTTCATTTTTTATTTTTCATTTCTATTTTTATTTTATTTTGAAGATTACTGATATAATGGGTCATTTTACATGAAAGATAATGGCAAATATAAGGAACTTGGTTTACTATACTATATTATTTAATTGTCTTATATTTTATATATATTTTTATATATTTTTATTGTTTCTTATATATTTTATTTCAACTATTTTAAATATGTAAGAACGGATGTTTGTTACTCTGTCTTTGTCAAATAAAGTTTTATATAATGCAATGTGAACCAACATGATGATGATGCAGGAAATAGAGTGATCTTACTTCCTCTGCTCATGATTGGCGTTTGCTCCACCTTGTTTAGGAGGAGTCTTTTACATTTAATTTATATAACTGTCACTCTCTATTGACCGGAAGTGATGTCTGTGATGATGCCCTGGAGGAGGGGCGAAACGAGTCAGCGTAATTTCCGGTCTACAGTCTAGCCACTGATGCCATTTCCTGCCTTCGTGGAACGCACGCTAGCTGAGCGGCGATCGCGGAAGTTTGCTCTGAATGTTCGATTTTCCATTGCATCCTGTAAGTAGCTCTTTATGCGTAGTCTCGCAATATTTCACCATATCTAGTCTTTTTTCTTTTCGGTGGAACACTTATATGACAATCCCTCTGCAATCCGGTATGCATTTGTTGGTTTTTGGAATCCCTCTATACCATCAGTTCATATATTTGCCTAATCAGCTCCGGTTGCCTGGGTGGTGAGTTTAGCCCAAGAAGGATACATATTGTGGAAGCTCGCACCCCCAGTCCTTAATCAAAGCTGAAGCAAATTTGCTGAGGAATCACCTCAGCGAAAGGGGTTACAGTAAGCCCTTGTACATACGGTCGGAGAATCCGTTGGAATGTGTCCTATCGGACCGTGTTGTCGGATAATCCGACTGTGTGTGGTATGCATCGGACTGATTCCGTCGGAATATCCGTCGGACCAAGTTCTCCAATTTGCTGGAAATATTTTCCGACAAACTGGTCCGATCCGACATACTCCGTTCATGTGTAGCCTACTCCGACGGACAAGGTGCCACGCATGCTCACATTCAAATTCCGACACGGAAGCGCTCGTTCAGGTAAAACTACTGCTCGTAAGCGATATAGCCCATTCGTCACACTGCAATATTAAAAATTCTTTCAGCAAGCGCATTCTCTTGTTCTTTACAATGCTGCAAGAACGAACTTCTTTTGATGCTCATAGTCACACACACTTCTCCCGAACGTATTTCATTACTCTTTTTTTTTTCTCATTTCAAGTTTATTCACTCAAATAAAATACAGTCAAAATTTAACCGTTACAGCAATAGGGTCTCCACATTCAAAATACACATATGGTAATCAATCAAGACTAAATAATAAACTGAAGGCAGGGAGGGTACCAACTACCTGAGAGTAAAGCTGACTGGTAAATAACTGTAGAACTTCAACTCAGGATTATTGATTTCGTCATGTAATAATACCCATACAATTCGGTAATGTGTTTTTTTTTTTTTCTCCCACTAAGAAAAGAATTAGGTGTGGGAGGGTTATATAAAGAAGAGAAAAGAAAAGGACTAGAGAGATGAGAACAAAGAAAAAGAGTTATGAAAGCTTTTTCGTGTTAGTAACATCCAGTGGCTGCATCTTAGCGGACAAGGGAGATAGTTCATCCCTCAGATGGTCCATTATAATTTCCAGCAATCAGGTCCTGATAGGTTTGTGTGCTTCTAAAGGTGAACCACGGTGTCCATGTGCTGTGGTATTTATCCACCGCATCATTAGACTGGGCCACCATCTCCTCCATGTCACAAACCTCCCCGATTTGAAAGAGCCATTCCCTGATCGCAGGGACACTCGTCGATTTCCAATAGCGTGGTATCAAAGCTTTGGCTGCATTCAAGAGATATCTAGTCAATGATTTCTTATAACGTCGGAAGGAGAAGGTCGTGACATGGAGGAGACAGCACACCGCGTCAAGTCTCATGGACGTTTCGGTTATGGCCCTGATCAGACCCCTCACCGTGTTCCAAAATTGCTGAATGGGGGGGGCAATGCCACCATATGTGTAAAAGCGTTCCAGTTTCCCTCTGACAGCGCCAGCATATATCTGAAGTTTGAGGGAACCATTTGTGTAGTTTCGCTGGCGTGGCGTACCATTGAGTAAGTAATTTATAGGATGTTTCCTGCGTTCTGGTGCTCAAGGAGCATTTATGTGCCAGAGCACAGGCCTTCCCCCATTGACTGGTAGAGAGTTCAGTCCCAAGAGCCTCAGACCATTGCTCCCTGAGTCTCTCCACTCTCCTTTCCCCTGTATTCCGCAGCCAGGCTTATGAAAGAGACGTGGTGTTCAGAGTTTGTTTACCCTCCCAGCATACTCTTTCCATTTCCGTAAGATCTCTCACAAAGTGCCCTCTATAGGAAGGCCTATTGGCGTAACTTCGAATTCGGAGGTAAGTCCAGTAGGTCAAGTGAGGTAATGAATTTGCTGATTTGAAAGTCGTGAAGTCCATCAGCTGTTTGTTATGAAAGCAATGTTTTGTAAGAAGGGGTGTGTGGTGGTTGGAGGACTGGTAGAGGTGTGCTCCCATCCCTGGTGGGAAGTCGGGGTTATTACATATAGGCATTAGTGGGCTCAATGTGGAAGAGAGTTTTGCAGAATTATTATTATTGGCCAGTTGGTGAAAAATTTTAAGAGTGGTGTGAATTAGAGGTTGTTGTTTCAGCGCTCTCGGGTATCCGGACTCTGGCACCCAAGGAAGAAATCTCAGTGGTAGAGGGCTCAGCTCATTTTCCAATGCCACCCAATCTTTGGCTTCCCCATGACAGTGCCAATCAATAATTCTTGCTACGTGCGCCGCCTGGTAATATTGTTTGTAATCAGGTAAGCCCATCCCTCCACACTCCTTGGGTAAGGTCAAGAGAGAATGTTTTATACGGGGCCTTTTATGCGCCCAGACAAATTGTATTTGAATCACCTGCAATTTCTTGAAAAAGTTTGACGGAACCAAGATTGGGAGAGTTCTGAACAAATAGAGTAGTTTGGGCAGAATATTCATTTTGCATATGGCTGCCCTGCCAAACCATGAGAAGTTCCTTGGGTGCCACTCCTTCAGTTCCTTCTCAATGACCTTGAGCAAAGGCATAAAGTTTTTATCAAAAACCCGAGAGAGCGTGGGGGTAAGCCATACCCCCAGATATTGGAGCGCCTCAGTCTCCCATCTAAAGGGGCTGTCAATCCGCAGCAACTCCAGTGAGTGGCTCGGTAGACTAATGTTTAGGGCTTCCGACTTGGTTAGGTTGATTTTCAATTTAGATAGGTAACCATATACCGAAAATTCAAGTAATAAGTTGGGGATAGAGATATGGGGATTCGTTAGGAAAAATAAGAGATCGTCCGCATAGGCGGCGATCTTGTATTCCGTCTGGGCTGTCTGAAAGCCTGAAACGTCAGGGTTCATCTTCAATAGCCTAATGAAGGGTTCCAATGAGATAATGAATAGAATGGGTGATAGGGGGCAGCCCTGCCTCGTTCCATTGGATATGTGGACCGTATCGGATAAAGAGCCATTGATGCAGAGTTTTGCAGAGGGGTTTTTATATAAAGCGGAAACCCAGGACATCATATGTGGGCCCAGGAAAAATAAATTTGCAGGTTGCAAGCATAAAATCCCAGGCTACTCTATCGAAGGCCTTCTCCGCGTCAGTAGAGAGGAGAAGGCCTTCGATGTTTCGCTCATGTGCCATCTGGATGAGATTAAGTGACTTTGTCACATTGTCTTTGGCCTCCCTCCCCGGCATAAATCCGGCCTGTTCTGGTCCAATTATGGTGTGAAGTAGAGGTTTTAATCTATTTGCCATGATTTTAGCCATGATTTTGACATCTAAGTTCAAAAGGGAAATCGGCCTATAATTGGCACAAAAGGTCGGATCTTTATTTGGCTTAGGCAGGACAGTAATGTGAGCCTCTAGAAACGTTGGAGGTGTTTCTCTGGGGGATGAGAAGGAGTTCAGTGCTTTTGTCAATGGTTTTGACAGGGCATCAATAAAAGTTTTGTAGTATATCGCAGTATAGCCGTCAGGGCCAGGGCTCTTCCCTGATTTCAAGTCCCCAATTACCCCACGGACCTCAGCTTCATCCACCGGGGCCTCCAAAAGTTCAGAGTCCTCCAAGGGTATCCGAGGTAATTTAGATTTAAGTAAATAGTCCTGTATAGCTTGGGTCCGGGATCCTATCAAGTCATCTGGTCTATGTTGGGGCGGCAGGTTGTAGAGTTTGGTGTAATAGGTCTGGAAATGCCTAGCTATCTGTTCGTCTGATACATCAAGTTTGCCTTCCTGATTGGCTATGCCTGAGATGCTGTTTCGGTAATGAGGTCCCTTCAATGCTCTTGCCAAGAACTTGCCCGATTTGTCCCCGTGTTCATAATAAATTCTCCGCCGAAAAAATAAAAATCTCTTCGACGTGGCGTCTAGAATCTGGTGTAATAGTTTCCTGGCTGCTAAGAGGTCTGTTGCCATCTGTGTAGATAGAGATTGTTTGTGTAAGGTCTCGAGCTTCTAGATTGTGTTCACTATGTTGGTAATTTCAGTTGCCCTGTCTCTCTTGCGCTGAGAGCCCATTCTCATTAGAGCCCCCCTGAGCGTGCATTTGTGAGCCTCCCACACCACCAAAGGGTCCATACCCTGCGTAGTGTTAAGTGTGAAGAACTCCTGAAGTTGGGAGGATATTTCGGGTAATGCCGCGTACACACGAGCGGATTGTATGGCGTACTTAGTCCGTCATACAATCCGACGGACAATCCGGCGTACTTTCCACTGAACGGACTTGACCACACATGGATACACAAGCAGTCCGTCGAAAGCTTGCGCGATGACGTGTACAGCACGTACGACGGGACTAGAAATAGGAAGTCCAAGACACAGCAAAGCACCCTTCCGCCGTGTAAATCCTTTCTGGGCATGCGCCATTCTTAGTCCGTCGAACTAGCATACTGACGACCGTATTGTCCACTGAAACCAAAGTACGACGGACAGATTTTTGGAAAAACCGAAAATCTTAGTAATCCGGACTGCACGCTGAAAAAGTCCGCTGAAGCCCACACACGAGCGGATTGTCCACTGAAATGTGTTTCAACTGACTAAGTACGTCAAACAGTTCGACCGTGTGTACGCGGCATAAGAATTTGGGATCTGTCAAGAGGGATGAGTTCAACCTCCAGGTTGAGGGTTTTGTCGTGTATTGGTGTCTGAGTGTGAGGGAGATCGGGGCATGATCAGAAAAACCCTGAACTCCTATATCTTCTCCGGTTAGTAAGTGTATGTATGTCCCTACGGGAAACAAATAAATAATCTATCCTAGAATATTGTGTTGAGTGCGGAACATAAACATTGGCCAATGTGATAGGATTGCCCTTATATTGCCCCTTCAGAAAGAGAAATCTGCCTTCAGTGTCTGACATTTTTTCTATCAGTGTGAAGGGTGCATCTCTGCTGATAAGAATCGATACCCCTTTTGTTTTCGCTTGAGCGTTCGTGGCATGGTGGGCCTCGACAAAAAAGGCGTCAGTCAGTCTGGGTATGTTATTCGTCCGAAAGTGAGTTTCTTGTAAAAAGGTAGTGGGGCCTACCTTTCTTAAGTTCCCGTAGAAGAAATGATCTCTTCTCTGGAATATTCAAGCCCTGCACGTTGTGAGAGATCACGATAGGGTTACGCCCCAATGCTGAGTACGCCATGGCGCTGGAATCTATAGTTTCCAATAAATAAGACCTGTATACAAAAGCAAAGCAGAGGGTATGAAACAAAAGGAAAACGTTGATATTCATAACCTGGACCATAAGACACTGCCTACAGCCACTGGAATTCAAGAACTAGTCCTATATAGGTATAGATAGAGTAAGAAAATGAGGAACAGAAGAGCTGTAAAGGAAAAGAAGGGAAGTCAAGATATCAGTATACAACCTATACAGTAAATATACTGTGCAAAGGTTTCAAATTGTGGGACCGACAGAGTCCAAGCGACCCCGTCTGCCCCACTGTAGAGAGCTGAGGGAGGCGAGCGGTCGTACCAGCCGTCAAACTGCACACCTATCAGGCCGGTGTTGCCAAAAAACAAAGAAAAAACAAAGAGGAACACCTGACATGAGAGGGTGAAGAACCTCGGCCCTCAGTTACTTATTTTGAAAATGTGCCTAAAATAGCCCTTCCACATCATTGCCTATTAATAGCTGGGTGGCCGAACATTATCAAACATTTTAGTGTAACAAGATATGAAATATGTTTAATGTGACCAGACATTAAACTTAAGAAGGAAAGAACAAAGCAAGAAACCCCTTTAAGAAGGCAACTTATTAATTACCGACTTTCCCGCCAAACTGTGGCGCCCACCATCCACCACCAAAAAAAAAAAAAAGATCACCTGCAAGTCCCACCCCTTAGTTAAGGTCTTACTCATAGTGAGTTTACGCTTAGAAGTCCTTTCCCAAAATCTCACCAAGTCCAAATCTCCTGTCACGTAGCTGATGTATGAACGATGGGACCGGGAGACTAGTACATGCCGCATAAGCGGAAAGGGTGGTAGCTCAAGGGTGGTGGCTTCGGATAGGAGGGATGGGAAGGTTTGGAGAGGGCAGGCACGAAGAATTTTTAATTTATCCCCCCCCTTCCGAAAAAAAAAAAAGAAAAAAAAATATTATTCCCTTGGTTATGAGTTTGCTAGATCCAGGATTCTCGGGAAGCAAGACTTTAAAAAATGGTGATCGTGGTAGTCAGTATATGCTAAACCGGTTAGGCTCAGTATGCATCATCACTCCCTCTGGAGTTGTGTGCTCTGCTGTTATTTGGTGTACCCGCTGCAGATCCTCCATGGTGATTGGGTCTAACCTTTTTGGGTAATCTCTTCTCTGGGGAGGACGACGGTGAGTCCGGGGGGCTCCTTTCCGGGGGAGGTAGGCGAAATTCCTGGTACCACTCTGGAAGGTCAACATGACCTAGGTGTAGGGCATGGCAAAACTCAGGTAGGTCCTCTGGAGAGCGCAAGGTGAACTGTCTGCAATTGTGGGTCACCAGGAGGGCGAACGGGAAGCGCCAGGTGTACCTCATCTCTTTGGCGCGGAGTTTGTCCAGCAAGGGGCGCAACGCCCTGTGGTTTTTTAGTGTGATCTGTGAGAGATCCTGGAATAACATTATGGTTTCCCCATTGAATATTATCTGTTCATTCCTGCGTGCCTTCTGCATAATCTCCTCTTTCAGGGTGAAGCTTTGCAGACAGCAAATAATATCACGAGGGGGCATGTTATCCGCACCTCTGGCCCTCAGAGCCCGGTGCGCTCTGACAAATTCTATGTCAGTGTCCTCTGGTCTTTCTAGCAGGCTGTTAAATACTCTCCTTAGTGCTGGTACAATCTGATCAGTCTCCACTGTTTCAGGGACCCCCCTCACTCTGATGTTGCACCGTCTGCCCCTATTGTCGAGATCCTCGAGGTGTCTATTCATATCAATAAAGTGATTTGAGTGTGTGAGGGTTACCTTATCCAGACGAACGATGGCCTACTCTCTCATTTTCCCCACCGCCTCAGCAGCCACCATGCGGTCATTCAGAACCACCAGGCTAGATTTTAAGTCCGTGATGGCCGCGGAAAAGGACGATTTTATGTCCGCCGCTATGATGGCCATGTCCGCATAGGTTAGTGGGAGGTTAGGGTGTGCAGGTCCCCTACCGTTGTCCTCGGGCGCCGATTGGGAATCTTTGATGAAATCCTCTGATGCACGCGGCGGCGCCATCTTGGAGCCGTTAGTCTCCGGCTGCGTCCTGGGTTGACTGCGGAAGATTTCCGAGATATTCTGGCCCCGAAATGCTTCAGATGTCCGACGGGATCTAGTGCGCGGTGTTCGGCCACCAAGTTTGCTCATGATCCGTGGTTAAGTGTGCGGAAGGCGGTTGAATGGCCGAGGTCTCTCCGGAGCTCTGCACTCAAGCTGCCATGTCCGCCACGCGCCAAGCCACGCCCCCCTCATTACTCTTTTTTTAACCATTTCAGCAATACAATTTTAGTTTGCCTCACATCTACACAATTTTAGATTTTGTTTATTCTTTTTTTTCCCTAAAAATCTTCTTTAAAGACAGTTTGCTAATTTATCCTTTTTTGGGGGTGTTTTGTGTGTGTAAACTTACCACAACATTATTGTATTTTTGAGATTTTGTTTTTATTTTTTAATCTACAGGAGGTTGTTTAGTGTTGGTACCCCTTGTTATTCCTTTCACTTATTTTTTGGGAAATTTACCTGCCTGCTCACAAATAAACTGGCTTTTTGGAAGGAAAACACACACACAAGTATTTCATCAATCAAAAAAACCTTTATTTTGGTCGCAATAAACTAAAAAGAGGAATGCAGCACTGGAGAAACATATTACTTTGGTGCAGCCTTTGGCCCCCAGGGCAGACATGAACAAATTATAATAGAAAAAATTGGTGGCCTGAGGGGTACATATCTCAGGGAGAGAAGTCTGGTCCCCAAGTCCTAGAGAACAGGAAATTCAGATGCCATTTATGCCCCCAGGATGTGGATCTTCAAGAGGCTGCATCTTCTGGCAGACCAGACTGAACCCAGGCCATCACTCACTCGTCTTCCTTGGGCACTTCCCTCCAGGCATCCTTCGACCGAGGACTTCCTGTGTATGAAAAGGGGACATAGATTTCGTTTTTTGCTCATCAATCACACCATTTTGTGTTCCTGGCTTTTGCAAATTGAATGTAACCAAATAGAACAGACTATCATTCTGAGCCCAGCATTTTTCTTTCCCGTCCCAATCATTTTTGGTCACTACTGTCTCTTGATATGTAAACCACTTTGATAAATCACAACTTACTTATCAATAAGAACATCTAGTTAACATCATTAAATGTAACACAAGAAATATGTTCAACAATGCAATACCTGTCTCAAGCTGGGCCCCACCCCATGTTGCTGCCTGGAAGGCCCAGGTTGGACATCAGAAGCCTCAGCTGGGGGTGAAGGATGCCTTGAAGGAAGACTGGAGAGTGGTGGCCTGAGTGGTGGCTTGGGTACCCCCTGGTCTACCAGAAAATGCAGCCTGTCAAAGTAAACCATCCTGGGGTAATAAACGGCATCTGTATCTCCTGCTCTCAAGGACTCCAGGTGCTTCTTTCTCTCCCTGAAATATGTAATCCTCATGGCCCCAATTTTCCTATTCAGATAGGCCATGTCTGCCGTGGGGACCATGATCCGCACCAAAGAAAGCAGTTTCTCCAGTGCTGCGTTCCTCTTTGTTATGTTGGCATAAAACTTGTTGTGGAACTGCCACAGGTAGGGCATCTCCTTGTAGAGTTCTAGGAATAGCCCCATAAAATTTTCATTTTGGAATGGATCCATATTGTCTGCAAGACACAACACAAGACAAACCCTCAAATACTAATAATGCCATTCAAAACCCTCCTAATCTTGTCCCAACATCGGCCTATATAGAAGCAGTCTAGTCTAGTGAAGCACCAAGTTAAAAATGTTAACTTCATTTGCACGTTCGTCACGTCCGCGCCTCACTCTCTTCCCAGATCGTACAGACGATACACGTGTGTTGCATTTTATATACAGTGCGCATGCGTGAAACTCCGCCCGCCCCTGACGTTCTTTCTAGACTATTCCCCGCCCCTTCGCTTCCGGCGCAGTGGGGAGAGCACGCAGGTGCACACTAATAATAGTTCCACTAACAAGGAGGAGGGTGAGGAAAGCCCAGAGCCTGAAACGTCCCGATCCAGGAAGAGAAGATTTAAGGCCTCAAATATGTCTTTTGGAGAGATGTTGGAGATAGTCGACATATTGAACAGGACCGACTATGATGGGAAGTATGGACCTTACCCAAACCCAAATATCAGAAAGGCCAAGATCATGTCTAAAGTTGTGAAGAGTCTTTTGAAGAATTTTGGGGTACGTCGATCCAAGGATGAACTGAGAAAACGCTGGTCAGACCTGAAACTGAGGGAGCACGAGCAGTACCTAAGGATCAAGCGTGTTCTTAAAAAAAGTAAGTAGTTGTCGTGTGTTCATATGATTATTCTTGCTTGCATACATGCTCCATGTGCTTTGATTTCATGTTGTGCATTTTAAAATGGCCACTTTCAAGTTCATGGTTTCATTCGTTTGTAAGAAACATCGTTCTGCAGGGAAGTATTCCAGCTTAACAAAGTGTACCCAATAATGTTCTCACCTTGTAACTTGGCCCAAAAACACAATTGTACAACAATTCCAAGCAATGTTTCAGATTCCTATTTCTGCCCTCTGTGTGCTAATTATTCTTTGTTTACATTCTCATAGGGGAGAGAAGACTCGGCAAGTACGAGGACACCAGGGACCACACCCCTCCCAAAGAAGGGCAACTTCCAAAAGCACAAACAGAGGAGCAGGAGCAGGAGGAGGAGGAGGAAGGAGAGATCGTGGAGGTTGGGCAAATTGTCACCACAACAGGTGAGTGTCGGAGAACACAGCTTCCAGTAAGCTCAGCAATGTATATCACCATATTTTTATTACATGGTGTGTTTTTTTGCTTTGTTTTGTAGATGATGTGGAAGAAGATTCCCGTTTTACCAGTGAAAGTGCCCAGATCTTGATCGGGGAGATAATGGGGTGCAATCGTGATTTGGAAATTATCCAACAAAACATCAATGATGTTAAAAATAAAATGAAGAGCATCATTGATGTTTTGGGGAGAGTGTGAAACAACAAAAACTAGATAGGGTTTTATTTTTGCTATTTTAAAAACAAAATGTTGTATTTATCGAAATTCCAAATTTGGAAGATGCACAGAGTGTGTAAACATGCGCTACCTCCCATCATGGGGGATCAATGTACACGTTTTGTGGAAAGTGGCTGAGATGAAGGGGTTGCAGCCCCAAAGCATGTACATTGATCCCCCATGATGGGAGATAGCACATGTTGACACACTGTGTGCATCTTCCAAATTTGTTTTTTTCAGGGGTGACACCCCATGTGATGAAGGCAATATCAGCCCAGTTTGTACATACTCAGGTCTGATATTGTCTTCACTTTTCAAAGTTGAACTTTGTAAGTTCCCGTGTTCAGTATTTTACGTTTTAATACATGCCTGTTTACACAAAAACAACAAGGAAAGTAAATTCAGATTAAATTCTTTTTTGGATACACACAATTTCTTGGTTTGTTGTAAAAACCTTTTTGAAACGCACATGTGAATGTGCTTGTATTAAAAAGTTTAATTATCAACAATTTGTGGCTTCCTTTTTCATTGCGCATAAAATGTATTTTTAGTCAAATTTTAGTTTGTGCTGAGAAGGAGTGTGATTTACTAAAGGAAACTCCACTTTGCACTCCAAGTGCAGTTTCAGGTGTACTTTTGCAGTGCACTTGTAGTGCATAGTGGATGTGCCTTTAGTAAAAAGCACCCACAGTGAGGTGTAAATTTGGACAATCATGCCATTTTCCTGCCATGGTGCTGAAAATGAGCACGATTTTGGTCAGTAATGCACTACATACATCATTTACAAAAACAAGGTGTGTGTGTAGCAGACCCACAACATAATAAGATTATCTGAAGAAGAGACCGTCCCCTCATCTCGCTCTGAACTTGGGTTTGCACTGTTGGTGAAAAAGGCACAACTTCAAAAAAAATGGCAAAGTAGGAGGCCACAGTCTGCCATTCCTGTGGCGTTGAAGGACACTGTGTAGTGAAACAAGAACAAAAATTAGTAATTTGACAAATCAACATTGCATGCAGATTAGACACCCACATTTTTGGTCAAAATTAGTATAACATTTTGTGAACTGAGTATTTAAAGCCTAAAGTATAAGGTCCCCTTATGAGAGTCATCACCCCCCCACCCATATTATGGGCCCTTGCTAAAAAATGAGGGGGGATGTTTAGGACAGGTAACCCTCTCTACTTGATTGAGAGCTGACTGCCTAAATAATGTGTGATACTTTGTGAAGCCCCTCCTTACTTACACTATTGGCACCCCACGGGACAGGTAAGAAGTGTCATAATAACAAAATGAAAACAAAATGGAAGCACATTTTGATATTCTGCTATTACATATCAAGAAAATTAATGTGTTAAAAAAATGCATTTGAAAGTATTGAGGCAGGCCCTTACACTACATGCTTTGGTGAATTCATCCATAAATGTGACCATCAAAAAGGTAGGTATAGTGTGTATTTGGTTTGGTCAAGTCATCAGATAGAGGATTGCTATCAGATGAGCTAGCAGTTGGGGGGAGGCGGGTTCCTAATGAGTTTGACACAACCCCAAAAATTTAAAAAAGGTCACTTTACATGAATTGAAGCACACACCTATCATTTGTTGACATTTTAGGGGGTGTTTAGGGGAAAGCAATACTATGGAGCTGACAAAAAACATTGTTAAGTGACTAGACTATAGTTTTATGGGCCAATAAGAGCATGGTGGGGAAGTTAGTGAGGCAAATATGCATGAGGACAAAGGGGCAGAGCATATGAATTAGAACATATTGCAATGATGTTAATTAGGGAACGAGGAAAGAAATGCAAGACATTAGCAATCATGAAATACATAGAATGTGATGTTAAAGGATAAAACTTAGCTTCATATAGTCCTTCTGCAGGACCTGAATGATGGCAGAACAGGTCTCTGGAATAATGATCCCCAGAGCCTGGGGGGAGATGCCTGCAGAAAACTTGAGGTCCTGATGGCTTCTCCCTGTCGCCAAGTAGCGCAACGTGGCGATGAGCCTCTGCTCCAGAGTGATGGCTTGCTGCATGCAGGTATCCTGTCTGGTGATATAAGGGGTCAGCAAAGCCAGAAGACAGTGAAAAACGGGGTCCGTCATCCGGAGAAAATTCCTGAAATCATCAAGATTATTCTCCCGGATCTCACGGAGCAAAGGCATGTGCGAGAACTGGTCACGCTGGCGCAACCAATTCTTGGTCCACAAACACCTACCCTCCCTGTTCATGGACCGGGCTTGTTCCAAAGTAAGAACCCCAACACGAAGCCCCTGCACAGCACAAACTCTACGACAAGTACGTAGACGAAACATGGTTTGAAAACGGTCGGCTCGTCAGAATGGACACCGGAAAGCACCGACAAAACAGCAAGGCCTGAAAGAACGACCTGAATAGCAGAAGCAAGCAGACAATAAAAAATGCCTTTCAAAGCGTACTATACCAAGATATAGTCCACAATGAGAAACAAATACTTAATGACTGCACGAACTGATTATCAGATACGCAAAGACAAGCACAAACCGAAGAGCAGTAGCGATCTGAATCACTAATGTGAAAAGCGAGAATCGTCTCTCCCCAAACTTCTACTAACACGAGATCAGCAGAAGGAGCCCAAAGGATGCCAGACGTGGTGCTTAACTTCCCTTTTCTAGTCCCGCCGTACGCGGCTTACGTCACCGCGTTCTTGGCAACCGCAAAATCCGACAACTGGGTCCGACCGTGTGTATGCAACAGTTTCGGACACAATCCGTCGGACAAAACCTGACGGATTTGGTTGGCAGAATGTCCGATCGTGTGTACAAGGGCTAAGACTATTCTCAAGAAATCTTTTAAAAAATCTCTTGATAGAGATAGAATCCAATTATTGTTTGTCCATCCATAAAATGGATGGACATGACCACAATAATAACCATATACTCAAGCTATCATGGGATTGTGCGTGAGGTGATCAGCAGACACTGGCATCTCCTAACAGGCGGTCGTATCATCCATAAATATATTGGTGATGCTCCCCAAATCACCTATAGAAAATGCCACTCTTTGAAAGATAGGCTGGTCCATACTCATTTTCGTCTCGAACATCGTCTGTTCGGCGAATTCCGAACATTATGGGCCGTTCGCACCAAATTCGAGTGTGCGTCATGGCCCATAATTCACTGCGGCATCCCAGTGCATTGCTGGTTGATTGGCCAAGCATGCACTATGACCCACATGCTTGGCCAATCACAGTGCCGCGTGTACAGCGAGCTGTAATTGGCCAAAGCCAGGGTGGCTTTGGCCAATTATGGCTCAGGGGGTTTAGTACATGCCCCACACTATATAAGGCCGCCTGCGCGGCAGTCTTGTGTAGTGTGTTTTGCATCGGCGGAGATAGAGATAGACGGAGAGACAGTGTCTTTGAATTTCATTTGAAGCTGTTGCAATTACAGTTGGTGTATTGTGACACTTGCACAGTGTACACCTAAAGCTACCCCAATTGCTGGTGTTCTGCTGGTCCTATACCACAGGCAGCTGTAGCAATTACAGTCGGTGTATTGTGCCACCTTCACAGTGTACACCTAAAGCCACCCCAATAGCTGGTGTTCTGCTGGTCCTATACCACAGGCAGCTGTAGCAATTACAGTTGGTGTATTGTGCCACCTGCACAGTGTGCACCTAAAGCTATCCCAATTGCTTGTGTTCTGCTGGTCCTACACTACAGGCAGCTGTAGCAATTAGAGTCAGTGTATTGTGCCACCTGCACAGTGTACACCTAAAGCTACCCCGATTGCTGGTGTTCTGCTGGTCCTATACCACAGGCAGCTGTAGCCATTACAGTTGGTGTATTGTGCCACCTGCACAGTGTACACCTAAAGCTACCCCAATAGCTGGTGTTCTTCTGATCCTATATCACAGGCAGCTGCTGCAGCAATTACAGTTGGTGTATTGGGTCATCTGCACAGTGTACACCTAAAGCTACCCCAATTGCTGGTGTTCTGATCCTATAGCACAGGCAGGCAGCTCCAGTAATTACAGTCGGTGTACTGTGTCATCTGCACAGTGTGTACTTAAAGCTACCCCTATTGCTGGTGTTCTGCTGATCCTATACCGCAGACAGCTGCAGTAATTACAGTCGGTGTACTGTGTCATCTGCACAGTGTGCACTTAAAGCTACCCCAATTGCTGGTGTTCTCATAGTAATAATACTACAGGCAGGCAGTTGATTCTGCTAGCTGCAGTATAATCAGTATATATGTCCCAGCTTTGTTCAGTTACATCTCCCTGCAGGCCATTAGTATGTCTGGAAGGCCAAAAAGAAGAGGCAGACAGTCACGAGCCAATAAAAGAGGGCAAGCAGGCTCTGTGTCTAGAGGCAACAGTGCTGGTCGTGCATCATCATCAGCACATGGCCATGGGACACACTTGTCCTTATTTTCGGCAGCTGGATGTGTTGAGCCGCAACATGCCGAAGACTTGGTAGAGTGGATGACCAAGCCATCCTCATCCTCCTCATTAGGGATGAGCTTCGAGTTTGAGTTGAACAATTTGGGGTGTTCGCCGCAAATTCGAAAAGATGCGGAACACCCTATACAAGTCTATGGGAGAAATCTAAAGTGCTAATTTTAAAGGCTAATATGCAAGTTATTGTCCTAAAAAGTGTTTGGGGACCTGGGTCCTGCCCCAGGGGACATGTATCAATGCAAAAAAAAGTTTTAATAACTGCAGTTTTTTCGGGAGCAGTGATTTTAATAATGCTTAAAGTGAAACAATATAAGTGTAATATTCCTTTAAATTTCATACCTGGGGGGTGTCTGTAAAGGGGCACATGTTTCCCGTGCTTAGAACTGTCTCTGCACAAAGTGTCATTTCTGCAGGAAAAAAGTCATTTAAAATCACTTGCGGCTATAATGATTTGTCGGCTCCCCGTGATACAGAGAACAGTCATTGAAAGTCATTGATATAAAAAAAAAAAAAAAAGCATGAGGTTCCCCCAAATTCAATTACCAGGCCCTTCAGGTCTGGTATGAATTTTAAGGGGAACTCCATGCCAATTTTTTTTTTTAAATGCCGTGGAGTTCCCCCTAAAAATCCATGCCAGACCCATTATCCGAGCACGCAACCTGGCCGGCCGCAGGAAAAGAGGGGGGACGAGAGCGCCCTCCCCTCCTGAACCGTACCAGGCCACATGCCCTCAACATTGGGAGGATGCTTTTGGGGGTCTGTGACCCCTAAAAGCACATTGTCCCCATGTTAATGAGGACAAGGGCCTCATCCCCACAACCCTGGCCAGTGATTGTGGGGGTCTGCGGGCGGGGGGCTTATCAGAATCTGGAAGCCCCCTTAAACAAGGGGACCCCAGATCCCGCCCCCCTGTTTGAAATGGTAAGGGGGTACAAAAGTACCCCTACCATTTCACAAAGAAAGTGTAAAAGAATGTTAAAAAGACACACACACCGTTGCAAAAGTCCTTTATTAAAAATAAAAGAAATTAAAAAAAATTCCAGTGGTGGTAATCCACTCTTGCTATCCAGTGACAGATGATCATCTCTCCGGGGTCCAGCGATGGCTGATCTGATCCAGTGACAAGTGATCTCTCCCTCCAGTGCAGCACATCCATCCATCCTCTGTTTCCACTGGCGGAGACACTGCGGGGATCCCGGCAGCCTGACATTTCTTATATGAGGAGGATGGGGCCACCCATCACCTGACCCCACCCCCCTCTGACGCAAGTGGAAAAGCCTGGCTTCCCCAATGAGGTATGGGTGACCCCACCCCCTCTGATGTAACGCAGGTTTCCGTTACATCAGGGCAACTTCGCTGCCATTGTGCTCTTGCTGGGTGTCCAGTGTGCTCCTGTTCCTTTAAGGGGGCTTGGGCAGTCTCCAGGCACTTGCCCCACATCTATCCATTCCATGGATGTGCTTCCACTGTGGAGACACTTTTAAATTTATAGTGTTAGGACTGCAAGCAACACAGGGTGCCGTGACGAGGCCTTGCAGCTTTCACATGCTTTTGCAAATGTGTGCTATCTAAACCCCTGCTTTTAACAGATGGTTAGACAGGTTAATTTGGTTGGTTAGCAGACTGGTTGGTGAGTTGAGCTATGGAATTGTCTCTGTTTTGTACTGGTGATTGTGACACACCTCTCTCCTCTACCCCCTCCTCTTCTTCTTCCTCCATGGCCTCTTCCTGTGCTCTGTCCTCGGAACCATCTGTGCTCCGTAGGCATTCAAGGGGCTACACATGTACGCAGGCAAAAATATGCCATGCCGTGCTTGCGCTGGTGTGCTTGGGGGACAGGAGCCACACTGGGGCAGATATTCTGTCAGCTCTGCAGGGGCAGGCTGAGAGGTGGTTGACGCCACACCAGCTTAAGCCAGGAATGGTGGTTTGCGACAATGGCACCAACTTCGGCACCAACTTCCTCTCCACCTTCCAACAGGGACAACTGACCCATGTGCCCTGTGTGGCTCACATCCTTAACTTGGTGGTGCGGAGGTTCTTGGGCAGATACCCGGGCTTACAGGATGTCCTGAGGCAGCCAGGAAAGTCTATGTGCATTTCTGCCGGTCACATAATGACAGTGCTCGGCTGGCTGACCTCCAAAAGGAATTGAACCTGCCTAAGAACCACCTAATCTGTAGCATGCCCACCAGGTGGAACTCAACGTGGGCCATGCTGCAGAAGCTGCACACATCAATGAATACTTGTGTGACTACGGCACCAGAACAAGGTCAGGGGAGCTTGGTTTTTTCCCCACACCAGTGGGTCATGATCAGGGATGCATGCACTGTCCTGTCACCCTTTGAGGAGGCCACAAGGATGGTGAGAAGTGACAGTGCATGCATCAGTGACACTTTACTTCTTGTCCACCTGTTGGAACACATGCTGCATGGAATAATGGACAGGGAACTTGAGGCAGAACAGAGGCTGGAAAAGGAGGACTTCCTTGCCTCTCAAGGTCCCCTTTACCCAGACAGTGTTCCTGCTGGCCCCCCAATCACACAGTAAGAGGAGGAGGAGGAGGATTGTGTCAGCATGGAGATGGAGCCTGGCACTCAGCATTAGGGATGAGCTTCGAGTTCGAGTCGAACTCATGTTCGACTCGAACATTGCCTGTTCGCCTGTTCAGCGAACAGTGAACAATTTGGGCTGTTCACGGCAAATTCGAAAAGCCTGGAACACCCTATACAAGTCTATGGGAGAAATCTAAAGTGCTAATTTTAAAGGGTAATATGCAGGTTACTGTCCTAAAAAGTGTTTGGGGACCTGGGTCCTGCCCCAGGGGACATGGATCAATGCAAAAAAAATGTTTTAAAAACGGCCGTTTTAGAGTGCATGCGCGGGATCTCGAATGCAGACGTGCTCTGAGAGAGCTCCGCATGATCCGGCCCAAATACAGTTATATTGAGCACAGCCAGCGGGACGACGGCAACGGAAATGGCAGGGGGAAGTACCGGAGACGGTAATGAACCGGCGGGCTCAGGGTCAGCGCAAAGCCTTAAAATCCTCCCGAGGGCCCGGGTTCTCCCCTGAACGCAGGCCGCAATCCAAGATGGCGCCGGGACGCCGAGACACACGAGGCCCTGCCTCCGGAGCAGCAGCTTTCCTGCGGGAGGGAGACAGTAGAATCCCCCTGGAACTCCCAGGGGATCCATTCTCTTCACAATCTTCCGGGGACATGGAGGAGGACCAGCAGGGTGAGTCCCGTTCACGTCCCTCTTCCCCTGCCATAGATGAGGATGCACAGGAACTGGTGGGCTCCCCCGGATCCTCTATGGACAAAAATATGGCTGAAATGGCGGAGGCCATGTCCAGTCATCTTAGCTCTGCTACCGTAGCACCACAGCAAGCATATTACTCCGGGGATACAGTTTCACTAGCCCGGTACTCCACAATGCTACAACAGGAGCTTTCTAAGGCCTGTACTTTGATTACCACAGATCTTAAGTGGGACATTCATAGTATTGGTGAGGGATTTGACATGGTGGAAGCTAAGGTTGAAGGCACTGTCAAAAGGGTTAACCAGAACACCCATATGCTTACAGACCTCCAGGACAGACTAGAGGATGCCCTTACAAAAATTGAGGACTTGGAAAATCGCTCTCGCAGGCACAATGTGCGCATTCGCGGCCTGCCCGAAACGCATACAGATCTGGAATGGGCTATGAAGGTGCTGATGAAGGAATTGATCCTAGACATTGCCCCACATCACATGGAAATTGACCGCATCCATAGGGCCCTCACTGCCCCTAGATCTGATGGCCTACCTCGTGATGTAATTGTCAAACCGCACTATTATCAGGCAAAGGAAAAGTTGATGCTTGCTGCTCGCAATCGGCAGGACTTGACACTTTGTGGGTCATCAATTCAGCGGAACCCAACCAGGGGTACCCCCCGGAAGACCTGAAAGCGTACTTTGGTGCCTTCCATGCAATCCTGGACATACTACACGAAGAAGAAGTGATACTACCATTTTTGACCTGATTTACGCACCTGAGTCCGCCTTTGACTGCGCAATTGCGTAGTCGCCCTGTTAGCACAACCATAGTACAGTTTCCTATTTTTCTGAATAATTTTTTCTCGAAACAGTTCCCTCGTAACTGACTTGAAGTTACTGTGTTTTTTTTATTTTTATTTTTTCTATTTTATTTTTATACATGTTTTTATAGCATTCTCTCTGTTTACTGCCTGAACCTTATTTTTGTTATCCTGAGGGTGCAGAGTCGGTCCTGTCATGGGGCCCATTAGGGCCTCCCCTGGGGGGGCAGACGCTGGGGCTGGGGGTGCCATTTGGTGCCGGCTCGCCCTGGAGTCGTTGCCCTTGGGGAAGGACAGGCTCGCACGGCCAGTGTACTACTCAGACCGACAGTATGCGGGACCCGAGCCCGCCCTGCTGGCCTGCTTTGGAGCTAGGGCCATTTGGGCTGGATCGGAAATCCATGCTGCTCTCTTGCAAGACTACCTTCCCTCCGAGGAGTGGGGTACCCTTGCCAAGTCCAGATAGGTTATCAAATCCGGCAGGGATTATTTCCCACATTGTTATGCGATTTGCACAAGTTAACTGGTATATGTTTGCGGGCCAATGGCCCTTGTCTTTTATGTTAACTAATCTTTTGTTTCTTTTCTTCTTCTTTTCTCTTTCTACCCCCTGTCTTCCCCGAGCTGTGGTCATGACCCTCACTCATGCATGTTGGTCCTGGAGGTCAAGGGACTGGGAGTCCTATCTATTGGAGGCTCTTTCCGCCCCCACAGTATTGCAAGGTAAGAGTGCTCTGCCCTACCACGATGGCTAGGTCATACTCATCCGACTTTTCGGTGATCACCCATAATGTACATGGCTTTAATTCCCCAGCTAAAAGGACTAAAGCCTTCCAATTCTATCACAAACAGAAAGTAGATATATTGCTATTACAGGAAACACATTTTTCTAAGACGTCAGCCCCAGGTTATCTTAATGTAAAATACCCGCAGTTTTACTTAGCTAATGGACCCGATAAAAAAGAGGGGGTAGCTATTGCCTTTCTAGACGAACCCCATTTACGCCCATCAACATAATTAAGGATAAGGGAGGCAGATATATCATGGCAGTAGGACGCATCCATGACCAACTCGTTTCCTTTGTGTCTTATTATGCCCCAAATTCAGGACAGGTGGACTTTTTTAGTAAGATGTTGAGGATACTGATGTCCAAGGTCCAGGGACAGGTGATCATGGGAGGGGATAGCAACATACCGCTTGACAGAATTATGGATAAATCCAACCCTGACAGACCTGCTCTCAAAAGACTGCCGACTGGGAGCAATAGGGTAGCTAGACTGTTACATCTATATGATTTAATTGATGCATGGCGAGAGAGTAATCCCACTACTAGGGATTATACACACTTTTCACAGGTGCACCACACTTATTCCAGGATAGATCATCTATTGGTCCGCACACTTCTACTCCCATATCTGACGTCGGTGAAAATACTGTCCACCCCCTGGTCGGACCATTCCCCGATTAAACTGTCTTTGACAGGGTTGTGGTCTAAAGCTTCCCCAGCCCGCGGCGACTAAATGCCAGTCTGTTAAACGACCCCGTTTTGCACACTGAAATAGAAAAAGAACTACAAAAGTACTTTACTGTTAATAAATCCTCAGATACGTCACCCACGATCAATTGGGCAGCCCATAAGGCCTCGATTAGGGGCATTCTGATACAAATAGGTGCTAGGCAAAAGCGGGCCCGCGAACATGCGATTCGGCAACTAGAAGCCAATTTAGACCGGCTGATGCAGGAACAACATACTCACCCGCACTGCGACATTAGACATAGGATTGATGACGTTAGACTGGAATTAAACTTGGCTTTGACGACTCAGGCAGAAAAACATATTAGCTGGTCTAAACATAGGTACTATACAATGGGTGACAAACCGAACACCATGTTAGCCAGGAAACTAGTTCCCCGACCCCACACACCCACATTACCTAAACTAAGGCTCTCCACGGGTCGCTCCACTCAAAACCCCGAACTTATTCTGAAGGAATTTCACAATTTCTACACCAAACTATATGGTTCGCAGACCAAGTATGATCCTCGTCGGGCCGACACCTTTTTCCGTGATGCCCCGCTACCCCAGTTGATGCGAGCCCACGCAGACCTGATGGATGCTGAATTCACAGACTTAGAGGTCAAAATGGCAATTAAATCGTTACACCCCGGGGGCGTGGCCTGACTGAGCATGGGGTAGGACCTGCACGCTAGGAGCTCCACAAATTATCCTGATTTCCAGTGATCCTGCACTCTAACGATCCCCCCATCCGAACTGGCAGCCTTTCTGGGACCCCTCCACACACCCCACTCATCCTCTTGCCCTCCGGTGATCGGATCGGAGCGGCGTTCTCCCGCGGGCGGCGGCGGAGCTCAGGCGAGTCCCCGGCTTCGGCCTACACACGGAGGCCACGGCCATCTTGGTACACCCATCCCCGGGACCAGCGCTGAGCCCTGAGCGGACTTACATTCTCCCGCCCTGCCGGACCTCTCGGCGCTGTTGACCTTCCGCCCGAACACTAGAGGGGTGGCCCTGTTAAACGGGCTTTCTGCGGAGGCAGCGCTCAGGTGAGCTCCTGGCTTCGGCCTGGCCGCGGCCATCTTGGAACACCCGTCTTTGGAACCAGCACTGGGCCCTGCGCGGACCGGAGTCCCTGTCTCCTGCCTGGACACCCTGCATTACTGGCCATCCACCCACAGAGTGAAGGGGCGACCCTGTGGACCTGATTCTGCTCTCGGGCAGGGCCACGGCCTGTACACAGTGACCCGCCGCCATCTTGGTGCACCTGACCCTCAGATAGGCTCTGGGTTCTGTCTCTGCTGCCCTCTGTCCATTCTCCCTGGCCTGTCTTGACGTGCCCACACCATCACCGAACCTGAAATCATGTCCCCCCCGAAGAGCCTAAAATCATCCGCAGCAAAGCTTGCTCAGTACCGCCGGACCGAAGGAGAGGTGCCGGAGGAGGATGGCGGTGCTGGGCGGACGGGAGGGGGGCGAGAGCAGGGAGACACGGATAAACTTCTGGAAGCGATCACACTCTGCAGGACGTCCCTCACAGCCCAGATTGAGGGAGTTAAGATGGACGTGTCCTTGATTAGACAAGATTTTCAGAAAATCCGCGAACGGGTCACAGAGGCGGAAACCCGCATCAGCACAGTTGAAGATGCCCTCCCACCACTGCAGGCCGGATCTGAACACATGCAAAGACAGATTAACCAGTTGCTCGCCAAACAAGACGACATGGAAAATCGCCTGAGGAGGTGTAATCTCCGCTTCATCGGTCTCCCGGAGGGAGCGGAGGGCAAAGACCCAACATTGTTCCTGGAACAGCTGCTGGTAACCACCTACGGTCGGGAGGCCTTCTCCCCTGTGCTGGTGGTGGAGAGGGCGCATAGAATGCCCGCTAAACCCCCTCCTCAGGGGGCTCCCCCCGCACACTTATTGCAAAGCTTTTAAACTACAAGGATCGAGATGCCGCGTTGAGACTTGCGAGAGAGAGGGGTAATATCCCAGTGGGAAACGTGAAGGTGGCAATATTTCCTGACTTCTCAGGCGAAATACAGAAGCGACGTCAGAGCTTCATGGAAGCCAAACGTAGGCTACGCGACCGTCACCTGAAGTATTCCATGCTCTTCCCAGCACGCCTGAGAGTGGAACATGATGGCCGAGTGTCGTTCTTTGAGGACCCTCGTGAAGTCATCTCGTGGCTGGAACGTGGGCCTGCGCACGACGGGAGAGACCGACGTCACATTCAGTGAATGGAATGGTGAGATCACCTTGTTTTATGTTTCCGCCGGCACTTGGCCCTCCTAATTACCCTGGCCACATTCCCAAATTGTTTCCCTTTTTTCTCTTGGATGGTTAGAGTGGACTTGCTGAATTTCATTGCTCCCCTCATGGGAGTCTTTTTTTTTTTTTTTTTTTTCTATACCCCTGATCGTATCCGCCGCACGGAGCTTCGGAGATGTGTTGGTCTTACAAGCCGCATGCATAGTGCAGCGAATTTATGCCCCACTAGCCACTGGGAACTATGATTTAGTGGATGAACGTTGGATCTGGGCTTTGCTGCCTGTTTTTTATACCAACCTGCGGGGGCACGCAACTTGGCCCCATTTTCATCCTCCTTTACGGTGGTGGGCCCGGGACCACTGTTTGATCCAGCAACTAAACCTGTTCCTCATCTTCATTCTAGATGTGCAGTTACTATTTTTCCCAGCTGACAGTTTGGAGTTGTTAAGGGATAATGCCTACACAAGTTGGGGTGGGTGTAAGGCGGGGAGGGGGGGTGAGGGTTGTTCAACAGTTGATTTTACAATGTTTGAATGTACATATGGTGCCTCAGGAAATCCTTATGGGAAAATGTTCAGGGGCTGTGGGGGTGCTAGTTGTGGTGAAGCATGTGCTTCGGCCCTCCTTTATAATATATTTCCCATTAGCCCATAAGATGCAGCGAGGTTCAGCCTCACTGAACCCTGGAGTTCACCACCACCGAAGTTCTGGAAGGACAGTTAGTTTACAACTGTCGGGGGATGAGGCCCGCACATGTGGGGGTAGGTGTAGGGTGGGGAGGGGGGAGGGGAACGTTATATTGTTATATTCTCAATGTCTCAGTGCACAGGTATTATCGCAGAAGGGGACCACGACAATAGGTATGTCTCCTCAATGGTTATCACATGTATGGTACGATCTATGCCAGTGTCTGATGTTACTCAAGTTCTGGATACTCCATGCTGCTTTACTAGATGATCCGTGGTGTTATTTTTCACAAGACACGCTATGACAACTAAAAAATTCCTGACATGGAATGTGAGGGGCCTGCGTGAGAAGGTTAAACGCTCGGCAGCCCTCTCATTCCTAAAGCAGCAGAGGGCGGATGTGGTGGCATTGGTGGAGACCCATATAGAAGGGAGGCTGCAGATGGCCCTCCGACGCCCGTGGGTGGGGTGGGCATACCATTCCACGCACACTACCCACGCCAGAGGTGTCTCAATATTAATTGCTAAATCTGTGCACTTTGAGCTATGTGAAGTAATTACTGACCCTCAGGGCCGATATGTATTTCTTCATGCTAAATTATATGGCGAGCAATTTCTCCTCATGGCCTTTTATATACCTCCACCATTCAGTATGACTGTGATTATCGAGGGACTCGCCCTTATGACCCGACATCCCACAATACCAGTGATCTGGATGGGAGACTTCAATACCACTCTGCGGCCGGCATTAGATAGACTCCAGACTACACAGGGGATGGACGCAGCTAAAAGGGAGACAAAATTTTCAAAACTGATCTCCACTGTCCACTTAATAGACACTTGGCGCCACAAATTTCCCCTCACAAAAGCCTATTCCTGCTTCTCACCTTCCCACAACTCCATGTCCCGTATTGACTTTATTCTTGTATCAAGCACCCTAACGCCACGACTATTAGAAACAGCCTTTTGCCCAAGACTACTATCTGACCACAACCCTTACTGGACCTCGCTGAGCATCCCCGTGGGTAAACCCCATAAGCCCTGGCGCCTAAACCCATTTTGGTTGTCCCTGTTACCGGATGATGACGAGCTCCCGAACCTATGGCAACAATACTTTGCGGACAATGACCAAACTGCCTCTATTGCGGCGATTTGGGACTCATTCAAACTATACGCGCGCGCGACCCTTGCCTCCCACATAAATGTAATTAAGACAAAATCCGCAGATGTCTTTGACAGGGCGCTAGCAGAACTAAGTTCCACGGAACAGGAGTATGCCATTAATCCTACCCCAGAGATAGCTGCTCGATTCAAGCTGCAATCCAGAGTGGCAACTCAACTCCAGTTTACAAAGGCCAGACAAAAACTGTTTTTCACGAAGCAGAAATTCTTTGAGCATGGAGAAAAGGCAGGCAAGCTGCTGGCTTACCTGGTACATAGTGAGGATAGACCCCCAGTGGTCATCACGCTACATGGGCCGGAGGGCCATCAGATAACAGATCCCCAAAGAGTAACTGCTAGATTTAGAGACTTCTTTGCAGATTTATACAAGACAATGACTACAGACCCAACGGACCAGAGAACGGCCTTCTTACGTAGCATTACCCTCCCTCAACTGACAACAGACCAGCTTGACCTTCTTGAGGCGCCCCTCACTACAGACGAAATAGCCACGGCCATAGCCAGCTTTGCCAGATCCAAATCCCCTGGTTCAGACGGTCTCCCAATCGAGTTATATTCTCAGTACAGTGAACTACTTACCCCGAAACTGCTCACGCTATACAACCACCTGTTTGAAACCTTTTCCTTACCACCATCCATGAGAGAGGCAGTAATAGTGCTCATTCCCAAACCAGGGAAAGACCCGGGATATCCGGAATCATATCGTCCAATCTCCCTACTCCAGGTAGACATAAAAGTTCTCGCCAAGGTACTATCCTTGAGATTGAACAAAGTTATCCTGTCCTTAATACATGTCGACCAGGCGGGATTCATGCCGGGTCGCAACACATCCTTTAACCTACGCAAATTGTTCATCAACCTACAGGCTACACACATGGAGGCAGGATCTAGGGTGGTGGTGACTTTAGACACGGCGAAAGCCTTTGACTCGGTGGAATGGGAGTACTTATGGAAATGTCTGGAGGGGTATGGCTTCGGCCCTAAATTCATCAAATGGGTACAATTGATGTATCAGTCGCCCACAGCCAGGGTAATGGCGAACGGATGGCCCTCCGAGCAGTTTGACCTCACCAGGGGCACAAGGCAGGGCTGCCCTCTCTCGCCGTTGTTATACGCCCTGGCTGCTGAGCCGCTAGCCATATCCATCCGGAATAATCCAGAAATCAAGGGACTATGCTCAGGTAATCTGATTGAAAAAATTAGTATGTACGCGGATGACACCCTTTTATACCTAGCAGATCCGGGTTCCTTCTTGCGGGTGGCACTGCATATAATCGAACAATTTGGGACCTTCTCTGGTTTAAAAATTAACTGGGAGAAATCGCAAATATTACCAATAGACAGTTTCCCACCAACCGAGTCACAGGCCAATCTGCCACTTCAGAGAGTTAGTACCATCAAATATCTTGGGATCCATGTATCCAGAATGTCGACAGACTTTGTACGTCTCAATATTGAGCCCCTCACGTCCTATGTAAAAACTAAGCTGAGGACCTGGGCTCATTTGCCACTGGGGGTATGGGGCAGAATAAACTTAATTAAAATGGTTCTACTTCCCAAAGTATTATATGTGATGTGGCACTCCCCGACATACTTACCTTTGAAATACTTCAAGACTCTAGAAGCTCTCCTCAAATCTTTCGTATGGGGTCCTAACAGACACAAACTGGCATGGCAGACGCTAAAAAACCCACCTGACCTGGGAGGTTTGGCACTACCAGATTTCAACCTATACTATATTTCGTCCCAATTATCACAACTATACCACATTGACAAGACAGACAGGGAGCGGTTCCTCCAGCTGATGTGCCCCAAGTGGGCCAGATGCACTAAAGACCCTATTTATGCGATAACAATAAACACCGGAAATACTGATTTGAGGACTGGTGAACTGGCCCTGCTGCGCCAATACAGACGCATATGGGACATTGCCTCCGCTAAACTAGAGTTTCCCAATATAACGACTTCACCCCGTTATGGCACAACAAGGTCCTACCTGAATTCTTGCAAATTCCTGATGTAGATTGCTGGTCCACCTATGGAATCTTCTATCTCCATCATTTACTTACCGATGGGACTCTAAAAACCTTCCACACACTCCAAGTGGAGTACAATCTTCCCAATCATATGTTTTTTAGATATCTGCAAGTCAAACATGCAATCCGCACTCAATTCCCGTTGTCCCCCCCTAAGCCCACTTCAAATGTCGCTATGGCAATCATCAAAAACACTGATCCTCAAAAACTAATTTCAGCCTTCTACAATCTGCTTTCCACCCCAGTGGTAACTAAAATAGCTTATGGACTTAAACCTCGCTGGGAAAGGGCGGTGGGACCTATCGAGGACGGGGAATGGGAGGAAGCTCTGGAATTCTGTAAGACAGTTTCCCCAAAACTGTCGGACAGGCTGACTCAAATTTACATACTCCATCAAGCGTACCTTACCCCCCTCAGGGTTGCCAGGTACAGAGGCTCCCAGTCCTCCTTGTGCCAAATGTGCGGAAGGGAGACAAGAACATTCATTCACTTACTGTGGTCATGCCCCAAAGTACAGGGACTATGGACACAGATAATAAGATTCCTCCATGACGAAATGGGCTCTCCAGCCATGCTGGACCCAAAAATGTGCCTTTTAGGACTCTTGCCAGACTCGACCGACAGGTACATGAAGACATTTCTACACGAGACGTTATTCACAGCACGAAAGACAATAGCTCGGAAATGGATGAGGACTTGTCCCCCGAGCATTGCAGAATGGAAAGCAGAAATAAACAACACCCTCCCCTACAAAAAATGTATATACACCAATAGGGGTTGTCCTGAGAAATACTACAAAATTTGGGACAGGTGGCTGCAGGAGTCTAGCACTTGTTCATAGCCGGTCTATGCACAATACATAGTAATGTAAATGACAAGTAGATCCTCCGGCCTCTGGGTAGTGAAGTAGCCCAAACCACTGACACAAGGTACCTTTTGGCTTTAGTTATTTCATGCATAAAACGTGATGTGACATTGACGATTTGAGATGGTTATACAATTGTTATCTGAGGAGCTGTACGATCTGTAGCATTTTTGTAACTGTAATCTGTAACATGTATGCACTGTGAATCGAAATAAACTTGGTTGATTTAAAAAAAAAATCGTTACACCCCTCAAAGGCCCCTGGACCAGATGGTTTCACGGGCCATTATTATAGGAAATTCCAGGATATATTGATTCCTCACCTGTGCTCTTATTTTAACAAGCTTCGGAGGGGAAGTAAGATACCCTTACATGAAAATGTAGCATATCTCAGTGTCATCCCGAAGCCCGACAGGGATCATGGGGACTGTGCAAACTACCGTCCAATCTCCCTGATCAACACGGACCTAAAAATTCTAACTAAAGTTTTGGCGTTTAGACTTAATACCTTCCTGCCGAACTATATTCATCCCGACCAGGCCGGCTTTGTCCCGAACAGACAGTCATCAGATCAAACCCGCAAATTAATCAATCTCATATCAGCAGTGCAGTCAGACTGGGACGGTGAGGGCACTAGATGGGGAATGTTGCTATCGTTGGTTATTAAAAAAGCGTTTGACTCCCTCTCTTGGGAATAGTTATTTGATGTACTACACCGATATGGCTTTGGCAAACGCTTTTTGACTCTCCTCAGAACGCTTTATGACACTCCGTCGGCATCGTTGATGCTACGGGGATACTCCTCTCGGCCTCTTCCGATTAGAAGGGGCACGAGACAGGGCTGCCCACTGTCCCCGCTCCTGTTTGTCCTTGTGATAGAGCCACTGGCTATTAGGATCAGGGAGTGCCAGGATGTCCAGGGGATCACGTGTGGAAATAGAGAACATAAATGCTTACTCTTCGCTGACGACCTACTGCTTACACTGACATCACCAGTTACTTCCCTCCCCAATTTACATGCGATCCTACAACCCTTCTCTGAAATTTCGGGGTTAAAAATTAACCAGTCTAAATCTAGAGCGCTCAATCTCTCATTGTTGGAGGCCACGCGGAAGGCTCTTGAACGCTCATATAAATTTAAATGGGAGCCAGAGGCACTGTCATACCTTGGTATCTATCTGACCCCGATGATTCAGTCATTGTGTAGGAAAAACTATCCCCCACTTTACAAAAAACTAACTGAGGATCTAGCGAAATGGCAGGTTCATCCCCCATTGTGGTTCGGCAGACTACACTCCATTAAAATGAATGTGTTGCCTAGAATACTATATTTGTTCCGCACTCTACCGGTGGCTTTACTACGAAGGGATCTTTAATTACTGCAAAATGGAATCCTTCGGTTTATTTGGGGAAATAAGAGGCCCAGGGTGAACAGAAGCACAATGTACACTTTATAGAAACATGGGGGGCTGGGCCTGCCTGATCTGCAGAAATACTTTCATGCGGCTCAGCTGGCCCACCTCTCCAGATACCACTCACACCAACCACATGCTATATGGATGGACATGGAATCTTATTCCTGTCGTCCCTCACAGATTTCGCAGATAATGTGGCTTCCAATGAAGGATAGACCACTGATATTGTGTCCCACTTTGTCATTGGCTCTGGCTATATGGGACAGACTGTCAAAAATACATAAATTCAAGTCACCCCACAATCCGCTAGTGCCATTATTGAACAATAAAGAGTTCACCCCGGGCCTCTCTCCTCAACTATTTAGTTGGTGGACAAATAAAGGGCTACTGCGCATCGCTGATTTATGCGACCATAGGGGCATCCTTTCTGAACGAGCTCTGATAGATAAATTTGATATGCCGTCCAACTGCGCCATTATGTGCAGGGTGTGGCCTGTAGGGGAAACCTGGGGTCCCTGACTCCCATGGAACAGCTGAGTAGACAATATGACAAAATTAGAAGCCATTTATCGGCCATATATACAATCCTAAGGGGTACAGCGAAGAAATTGAGTTATACGATCCAATGGGAGCAGGACCTTCAGGAAACCTTTGAATTAGATGATTGGTGTATACTCTCTGAGACGGCATATCGCTTACTCACCAACACATCGGTGATAGAGGCAAACTATAAGGTTTTGTTAAGGTGGTACATGGTCCCAACCAGATTGGCCGCTTTTGTACCAGGGGCAACGTCCCAATGTTTTAGGGGCTGCGGCCAGGTGGGGACCACCTACCATATTTGGTGGTCATGCCCGAAGGTCAGAAGGTTTTGGATTAGAGTGTATAACTTTGTCTATACAATCACGGGCCTGAACCTGAAAAAATCACCTAAGCTGGCCCTCTTGGGAGGTAAAGCGGTAGAGGCCTCCAAGCATCAGCAGAGGCTCCTCACTTTTCTATTTATTTCAGCTAAGATTACCATAGCACGTAACTGGAGGTCTGCCACATTACCGATAGCCCAGCTCAAACATAAAATGTCATGGTTAATGCTTAA
The DNA here is from genome assembly GCF_037356315.1 of Lithobates pipiens. Lineage (NCBI taxonomy): Eukaryota > Metazoa > Chordata > Amphibia > Anura > Ranidae > Lithobates > Lithobates pipiens. The sequence continues at coordinate 117,743,001 of NW_027507787.1, forward strand.
CGAGCGGCTATCTGCGCTGTCTCAAGACAGGATGGGAATGTTTCACAGAATATGGGACCCATGGATTGTCTACCTAACTAACGATCCCAGGACACGCGTTGCTTAATGTTATTATAGTAGTAAGGACTCGAGAATCTAGGACCACAGCTCTCCCCCAATTCTCTTCCTTCCCCACCCTCTCCTATTCTTTACTCCTATCTCCCCTTCTGCTATTGGGTCTTTCCCCTCTTCTTTTCTGCTCTTTGTTTTCTTCACATCTCTCATTGAGTGGTGCTAGTTGCATGATTAGATACCTATAAAACATAAGAGGTAACTGTATCGGCAGGTGGGGTCATGTGTGATCCAGAGTCTTTGGCTGTAGGACCTGAGTTGCCACAGACAGAATATTTTAAGAAATGACCGGTGAATTACTCAATTGTGCATTGTACTAGATGTAATACTTAGCCGCATTGATGAGACTTTTGTTTGTATTGTACTGAAAACCTTCAATAAACATATTGAAACATAAAAACGGCCGTTTTTTCAGGAGCAGTGATTTTAATAATGATTAAAGTGAAACAATAAAAGTGTAATATTCCTTTAAATGTGGTACCTGGGGGGTGTCTCTAGTATGCCTGTGAAGGGGCGCATGTTTCTGGTGCTTAGAACTGTCCCTGCACAAAGTGTCATTTGTGCAGGAAAAAAAGGCTTTTAAAATCACTTGTGGCTATATTGTCGGCTCCCGTAATACAGAGAACACTCAATGAGTGTTCTCTGTATTAGCCGACAATTCATTCATTCATTGATAAAAAAAATTAAAAAAAAAAGCGTGGGGGTTCCCCTGAATTCAATTACCATGTCCTTCAGGTCTGATATGGATATTAAGGGGAACTCCTAATATAAGAAACGTCAGCGCTGGGATCCCCGCAGTGTCTCCGCACTGGAGACAGAAGACGGATGTATGGACAGCGCTGGACTGAGAGATCCCCCATCGCTGGATATGATCATCCATTGCTGGATAGCAAGAGTGGATTACCACCGCTGGAATCTTTTTTTATTTATTTTTAATTTTTAATAAACAAATTTTTCAAAAGTGTGTTTGTCTTATTTAACCATTTTTACACTTTCTTTGTGAAATGGTAGGGGTACTTTTGTACCCCCTTACCATTTCAAACCGGGGGGGCAGAATCTGGGGGTCCCCTTGTTAAAGGGGGCTTCCAGATTCTGATAAGCCCCCCGCCCGCAGAGCCCCACAACCACCGCTCAGGGTTGTGGGGATGAGGCCCTTGTCCCCATCAACATGGGGAAATGGTGCTTTGAGGGGTCACAGACCCCCAAAGCATCCTCCCAATGCTGAGGGCATGTGGTGGTACGGTTCAGGAGGGAGGGGGGCCGCTCTCTCATCCCCCCCTCTTTTCCTGCAGCCGGCCAGGTTGCGTGCTTGGATAAAGGGTCTGGTATGGATATTTAGGGGGACACCCACATCAAATTTTTTTTTTATTTGACACGGGGTTCCCCTTAATATCCATAGCAGACCTGAAGGGCCTGGTAATTGAATTTAGGGGAACCTCCACGCTTTTTTTTTTATCAATGAATGAATGAATTGTCAGCTAATACAGAGAGCAGCTGCGCAACCTCCTTTGGTATCCTTAAACTTGATACATGTATATTACAGGGTATCATTATGACCTTCACTGATTTTTGAATTTTTTATATCTTTACTTTTTGCCACAATCATTTTAACACCAGTTCACTCACAGTTTTTCTTGGTCAATGGAATATCTTCCCAGTTTCTTCTATTTATTCCCATTTCACGGTTTGTTTCACCCTCTTCACCTTTCTCACTATTGATCACCTCTCACTGGTTCACTATGCTATGGTTCTGAAGGTCCATACGATATTTATTTTTCACTTACATTTTATCTCCGTAGACTTGGGTCCATTATGTTTTGTAGCTCCCCCGAGTCGCCGTGGGAGGCCCCCTCTTTGGTGGTTATACCCTGCGATCGGGTCATGTTGGGACGAGGGTAAGCAGTCCTGCCCCCTTTTCTTTCCCCCTCCCATGGATATATTATTTGTTTAAACATCATGATAGTTTCATAGTTTCATAGTTAGTAAGGTTGAATAAAGACACCAGTCCATCCAGTTCAACCTGAGTGAGTGTCTACCCCTATCCCTGTACATTGCACACTCACATTGGTCTCTACCCTCAAGGAGCCCACAATCTAAGGTCCCCATTCATATACTAAGGCCAATTTTGGTCAGAGGCCAATTAACCTACCTGCATGTCTTTGGAGTGTGGGAGGAAACCGGAGTACCCGGAGGAAACCCACGCAGGCACAGGGAGAACATGCAAACTCCAGGCAGGTAGTGTCGTGGTTGGGATTTGAACCAGCGACCCTTTTACTGCTAGGTGAGAGTGCTAACCACTACACCACACCTTTTTTTGCATTGATACATGTTACCTGGGGCAGGAGCCGGGTCCCCAAACCCTTTTTAGGACAATAACTTGCATATTACCCTTTAAAATTGCACTTTTGATTTTGAACGTTCGAGTCAAACAGAACCGGGGGGGTGTTTGGTTCTTCCCTACTCAACCATCAGGGATGAACCATCAGGGATGTTTAGGTGCCATGGGTGTGACTATTGTAGCTAGATGTTAGAAGGTTCTTTTTACATGCTGCCTATTGGAGAGGTTTATAATATGACATTTTTTGCTAATTGTCAGACTAAAGGTATTGTTTACATAGCATTTTGTAAATGTGGTTTGTTTTATATTGGAAAAAAGTTCAGAAACTTCTAAAGACGTGTTTACAACCACATTTATTACATCATAAAAAAATTTCTATATACCCCAATAGGTAGACATGTGGCAATAGAATATAAAATGACACATCCATGGTGTGTTTCACAGCCCTTGAAAGGGTCAGAGAGGACCCTCAGGGCGGTAACATTGATCAAAGGCTGCTTCAATGTGAAGTTAAATGGATATTTAAATTGAACGCCATCAGGGCACCGGGTCTTAATAACTCCTTTAGCTACAGATCTTTTCTTTAATTGAGGATTGGGCCACTGTCCATATCATAGCCCCTTTGTTCCCTGATTTGTTTAACCTCCCTGGCGGTATGATTATTTCGGATTTTAGGTGCTAAAAGCGGTACAATTATTTAGCATGAAAATTTGGTGTTTTATATTGTAGTCCTGTAATTCTTAGGAATAACTCACTTAAATCTGTCCAAACCAGAGTCTAGCAGACATCCCGGGTATGATAAAGTTTTAAAAATGAAATTATCAATTATAATATAATAAATAACTATAAATAATTATACCAAATAATAATATAACAATAATACAAATTATTCAATAATGTAATCAATCAAAAACACTGAAATTTGCTCAGTTGCAGAATTGTCACTGTGATTACTTTTCAATATTTGATGACAGATCTCCCCACAAATCGCTATCCCTCAATTCTGCCAGTGATTCCAATTTATTATCGCTGTTTTCTAGCTGATCTAAAATAATTTTTGATGTAAAGGGACAGTTTTGGTTGCTATGGACAATCTCCAGTTTCCAGGCATAAAGAACAGTTTTTATAATATAAAACTGCATGCAGGACACTGGGCAGACCACTAGGGACAAAGGGGATAGGAAATTATTAGACATGTGCAAAAGGAAAAAATTTGTTTCGTTTTGTTTCGTTTTAATTTGTTAATTCATTCATTTCGTTTAGTTATATTCGTTAACTTCCTTAAATTCATTTTCGGATTTCGTTTAGTTTTCTACCGAATTCGAAAAAAATCGGCCACATTCGAAAATATTTCAACGAAATTCGAAAATATTTCTACCGGATTCGAAATGATTTCAACATGATTCGACATTATTTCAACCACATTCGAAAATATTTTGTGACCCGACTTTAAGGCCATGTATCTCGGGGTCACTTGGTGCTATAAACTCCAAATTTGGATATGTTGTAGTGCTAGTACTATTGTGTTTGCATACCAAATTTGGGGTTTCTAGCTATGAGTGACCCCGATATATGTGGCCCCAAAATCGGGTTGAAAAATTTTATTAGTTAATAGAGCAGAGAATGACATTTTGCGACCCGATTTTGGGGCCACATATCTCGGGGTCACTTATAGCTAGAACCCCAAATTTGGTATGCAAACACAATAGTACTAGCACTACAACATATCCTAATTTGGAGTTTCTAGCACCAAGTGACCCCGAGATACATGGCCTTAAAGTCGGGTCACAAAATATTTTCGAAAGCGGTTGAAATAATGTTGAATCATGTTGAAATCATTTCGAATGCGGTTGAAATAATGTTGAATCATGTTGAAATCATTTCGAATGCAGTTGAAATAATGTCGAATCATGTTGAAATAATTTCGAATGCATTCGAAATTATTTCAACATGATTCAACATTATTTCAACCGCATTCGAAAATATTTTGTGACCCGACTTTAGGGCCATGTATCTCGGGGTCACTTGGTGCTAGACACTTAATTTGGATATGTTGTAGTGCTAGTACCATTGTGTTTGCATACCAAATTTGGGGTTTCTAGCTATAAGTGACCCCGAGATATGTGGCCCCAAAATCGGGTCGCAAAATGTAATTCTCTGCTCTAATCACTAATAACATTTTGCGACCCGATTTTGGGGCCACATATCTCGGGGTCACTTATAGCTAGAAACCTCAAATTTGGTATGCATACACAATAATACTAGCACTACAACATATCCAAATTTGAAGTGTCTAGCACCAAGTGACCCCAAGATACATGGCCCTAAAGTCGGGTCACTAAATATTTTTGAATGCGGTTTTTTCGTTTTCGTTTTGACAAACGATAACGAAAGCACAAAATCCGAAAAACGAAAGATCCGACATAAATAAATGCTTTATTTTCGTTTTCATTGTTACAACAGTTCGATATAGAATAGGAGATTCGACATGACTCTGACAACAATCTGTGTCTATAGAACCTGTGGTCGAATGTGCCTAACCTTACCTCTATTAGTCCAAGATTATATAGAGAAAATATTCGACAGAGAAAAAAGATTTGACAGAGAGAAAAGATTCTGCAAGTTACTGTCCTAAAAAGTGTGTGGGGACCCGGGTCCTGCCCCAGGGTACATGTATCAATGCAAAAAAAAGTTTTAAAACGGCCGTTTTTTCGGGAGCAGTGATTTTAATAATGATTAAAGTGAAACAATAAAAGTGTAATATTCCTTTAAATTTCATAGGGGGGGTTGTCTATAGTATGCCTGTGAAGGGGCGCATGTTTCCCGTGCTTAGAACTGTCCCTGCACAAAGTGTCATTTATGCAGGAAAAAAAGTTCTTTAAAATCACTCGCAGCTATTATGAATTGTCGGCTCCGTAATACAGAGAACACTCATTGAAAGTCATTGATAAAAAAATAAATAAATAAGTAAATAAATAAAAAAGCGTGGGGGTCCCCCAAATTCAATTACCAGGCCCTTCAGGTCTGGTATGGATATTAAGGGGAACCCTGCCTCAAATTTAAGAAAAAATTTGACGTGGGGTTCCCCCTAAATATCCATAACCAGACCTTTCAGGTCTGGTATGGATATTAAGGGGAACCCCGCATCAAATTTAAAAAAAAATTGCCGCCGCTGGAATCTTTTTTTTATTTTTTTATTCTTAATAAAGGAATTTTTCAAAAGTGGGGGGGGGATCTGGGGGTCCCCTTGTAAAAGGGGGCTTCCAGATTCTGATAAGTCCCCCGCCCGCAGACCTCCACAACCACCGGCCAGGGTTGTGGGGATGAGGCCCTTGTCCTCATCAACATGGGGACAAGGTGCTTTGAGGGGTCACAGACCCCCAAAGCATCCTCCCAATGTTGAGGGCATGTGGCCTGGTACGGTTCAGGAGGGAGGGGGGGCCGCTCTTTCCCCCCCCTCTTTTCCTGCAGCCTGCCAGGTTGCGTGCTCGGAAAAAGGGTCTGGTATGGATTGTTAGGGGGAACCCCACGTCAATTTTTTTTTAAATTTGACGCGGGGTTCCCCTTAATATCCATACCAGACCTGAAGGGTCTGGTTATGGATATTTAGGGGGAACCCCACGTCAAATTTTTTCTTAAATTTGAGGCAGGGTTCCCCTTAATATCCATACCAGACCTGAAGGGCCTGGTAATTGAATTTGGGGGACCCCCACGCTCTTTTTATTTATTTATTTTTTAATTTTTTTATCAATGACTTTCAATGAGTGTTCTCTGTATTACGGAGCCGACAATTCATAATAGCTGCGAGTGATTTTAAAGGACTTTTTTTCCTGCATAAATGACACTTTGTGCTGGGACAGTTCTAAGCACCAGAAACATGCGCCCCTTCACAGACACACTATAGACACCCACCCCCCCCACGAAATTTAAAGGAATATTACACTTTTATTGTTTCACTTTAATCATTATTAAAATAACTGCTCCCGAAAAAACGGCCGTTTTTAAAACTTTTTTTTGCATTGATACATGTCCCCTGGGGCAGGACCCGGGTCCCCAAACACTTTTTAGGACAGTAACTTGCAAATTAGCCTTTAAAATTAGCACTTTAGATTTTGAACGTTGGAGTCCCATAGACTTTAATCGGGTTCTAAAGTATGCTATATAGTTAGCTCCGTCGAATCTTCTTTATACATTCGACAGACACCATAAGCCTTCCAAGACAGATTCGACCGTAATTCATGTGGATTTTCGGACTAATGCAATTTTTGAACGAAAAACAAAATAAATAAAAACGAATTTCGGGAGTAACTAAATAAATTAAGTTTTCGGACGAAAACGAAATTCCGAAACGAAATATTTTACTCTGCACATGTCTAATAAGTAGGTGTCTATTAGTACGCAGGCCACTTAAGTGCACCCCTAATTGGGACCATCAGAGGAACCGTCCTCTCATCTACGCATCAGGCTGGACCGATAGTCCCGTAGGGTTTTCCCATTCCACAGTTGTTGTCTCAGAGTCTAATCATATATTTCAGACTTTTTGAAACTTTAGGGGGCATCCTCTGTTAGAATATACTTCCTTATACTAACGATTTCCATGAATTCAGGGTGAGGGCTGCCGTGGGGGCCCTCCATCGGAGCACAACGAGTTTCCTGGCATAGAAGAGTAACAATCCCAGCAATGTATGGAGTGCGTTTGAGGGGGCAAGAATGTCTACCAAGCCAAACAGGCAGATCTCTAGAGTTTGGGGTATAGGGATCGTTGTTAGCCTAGTAATGAAAGAAGTAGCCATTGACCAATAATGCTGAACCTAAGGACAGGACCAGATCATGTGTATGTACCCAGCAGTCAGCTTGACAGCGCCAACACCGTGATGTGCAGTCAGGGTATATTTTATGGAGCCTACATGGGGTATAGCAACATTTATGTAATATTTTAAACTGCATTAGCCGGTCTCTGGAGGAGACCAAGTGTCTAAAGGGGGAGTCACAGACATCCTCCCAACCCTCCCCATCCAACTCCGGCAGCTCTGATACCCAAAAGTCATGAAGTTTTTCCAGACCATGATGCACGGAGGGCTGCAAAGCCTTGTAAATCGTGGACAATGGCTTAAGTAGTGTTTCTTGACGTAGGAGCGACTCCATGTTAGACTGTAATGGGGTTAGGGGAGAGCTCCCAAACTGTGCCCTATAAGCGTGGTGGAGCTGCAGGAACCGGAATAAGTACACATTAGGTAAGTCAAATCTAGATTTAAGCTGGTCAAATGTCAGTAATGCACTGTTCTCACAAATATGATGTAAATACCGAATGCCCCCGCAATGCCCACACGATTGGGTCCAGGATGAAATAGAATTCAGGGAGGAAGGGATTAAGCCATAATGGCGTATTTGGGGAGCATACCCGAGACTCAGTCGGCCATGCCCTCAGCACCGTCTTCATTGAGGTAGTGAGAGGATGCGGAGCCCTAGCACACCTAAATAAAACATTCTGCAGTGCTTCAAGCGACCCCACAATTGAGGCCTCCAGGCGTCCGAGGTAAGCCAGCCATGGGCCTGGGTAAGCATTGCCGCAATAAAATAAAGGAAAAAATCAGGACAGGCCAGGCCCCCCTGCATCCAGGGCCTTTAGAGTATGGTCAATCGGAACCGAGGAGGTGTGGAGTCACCAGTTACCAGTCACCAGGGAGCCCGTCAGGTCCCAGGGGGAAGTGAGCGAATCGCTGTTTCTATTTCAGTCACTGTTAGAATATTATTCCAAATTCATAATTCGGCACTTATAGGTGTTATAATATATTTATGGCAAGCTTGCAAAACATATTTTGTTTTATGATTAATCATAATAAATAGTATGTGTGAATGACCTTGATCAAGTGTTCAGTGAAACATATCCTCATCTAAAGCTGAGTTAGTAATACGTTTCTGATGTAGCCAATTTGAGTATGACATATATGGTATCTTGGTACAGGATGTCATGAGAAGACAAAAAAAGACATGTGTCTATGTAGCTAAAGCAATGATACATTGTGGATTATATCTTGTTAAAATAAGTTTAGAGTAGTCTCAGTCATGTTAAAGCGGGAGTCCGCCGGGAGTTCCGCCGTTTTTTTTTTTTTTAAAAGCCAGCAGCTACAAATACTGCAGCTGCTGACTTTTAAAATAAGGACACTTACCCGCCCAGCGCACCCACGATGCCGGCACCCGAAGCCGATCTCTCGATCGTCTCTCGGGTGCTGCCGCCGCCATCTTGGGTATGGGAATCAGGAAGTGGAGCCTTTCGGCTTCATTTCCCGGTTCCCTACTGCGCATGCCCGAGTTGCGCTGCGCAATAAGGATGGACCCGCTGCCTCTGGGATCTGTGTGTTTCCCAGCAGGCAGCGGGGGACTTTCGGAAAGGGGCGTAGATCTACGCCCCTTTCCGCAGATAGCTATCCCGAAAGTGGGTGCGGATACCTGTACTGTACAGGTACCTGCACCCCCCTCCCCCCTGAAAGGTGCCAATTGTGGCGCCGGAGGGGGGAGGATTCCAATGAGCGGAAGGTCCACTTTAGGGTGGACCTCCGCTTTAATACATATTAGTATATAGTTACTTAATGTAAAGTTGCTAATATGTGTTCATATTATGTAAATGTATGGTTATATGACATATAGATGGAGTGTTACATGTGAGCTTGTCAATCAAGCTCCATATGACTCTGAGTTAGTATCTAATTTTGGATCGCACATTGCGGAAGTTAGCAGAAATGAATGTGTGCCATACAAGGTTCTAAGTTTGTGAGGTTATGACGTTCACATGTAACATATAAGCCAATGTTTCCAGATTGAAGATGGACACTCACAGACACCCACACACACACACCCACTGTAGAGATGATACTGACATATTCACACAGAGATTAATGACTTGGGACAGCTGAATTCTGCCAGAAGTCTAAGAACGTAATTTCCTGTTTCTTCTTGAAGGACACACAAGACAGCATGGACATGAGACAGCAACCATTGAAACACACATGCTTTCATAAGCTTATTACAGCTTTATAACTATTCTATTTCATATATTTTATCTACACTGAACTGAACTATTATACTTTTTACATTGTATTTATGATGCCAACTGTGTGACAAATAAACTCACACTTTCTTTTAAGTCAGTTTGACTATCAATGCTATTGATTCGGAAACGCCTCTGAGATATAAGAATATAGACATTAAATAATATTCTTTCAGTGGCGAGCCAGACACTTGCGTAATTTCTCAGTTTTTATGGAAATCTCGATCCTTGCTGAGGGGGGAGAGATTAGCGCAGTCTTGCGAATATTCAAGTCTCGAGAAAAAAAGACGGTTCAGAACCTATCAACCAAGAGGCATTTGTGTTGCATCAGATGTGGACAACAGTCCCGTATCAGACGGTTGAAGACGAGAAATTCTTCTAAATACGGTGAGTAAAAGTTATGGAATTTATTGATGATATAGCGAGAGACAGCAAACTAGAGTCTTTTTATCCAAATGACAGTCATTAATGAGCATATATGTACAATGAATGTTTACAAGCCAATGTGCAGATAGAGAAAAATAAATTTACTGTTAAGAAGGAGCGTAAAAAGATTTCGGACATTTTAAACCTAGTGAGAATATTTAATAAGAGGATTATTAATATTTTACCTGCCAAAAATGTGTGTACACTAAAGCAGACAGAAACTAACAATGTACAGAACACAGGAATACATGAAAATGTGTCCCAAGATTCTGTTAGTTGTCCAAACTGTGAGATTTTTTGTAATTACATCTTGAAGAACAATTAGAATCTAAAAAAATGATTTTTCCAGAGTTACAAAATGACAGTAGACAGGTTGCTGTAATAACTACAGATGACAAAAAGACTGTATCCAAGTCTAAGCTACCTTCTTATATTCTGGAAAATTTGGATATGGAGAATGTTGATGCTACTAATGAAGTAGAAATGAAACATAAAAACGTATTATGTAGAACTGCAAAACTAAAGTTGTAAATACATGACCAACTTATGAAAGTTTTAAAAGATTTTCCTATTTATGACATTGAGGCAACTGTATTTTCCAATTGGGATTTATTTGAAATGTTTGCAGATCGTTTTAATCTGTCAAATGATCAGCACAATTACATATTTTAGTTGTGAGTTCCTGTTAATTTTGCTAAAAGAATTAATTCAACTGTTAATGATGACGAAGGTCAGGAAAAGCAAAATGACGTGACAGATAGACTACGACAATTATTGCTATGTATGACCGGTGAGCAAATACCGACCATAGAAATGTTAGATCTATTACAGACTACTGTAGAAGAAGATCCATTTGGGTTTAAAATAAAATTTTGCAAGGTTTATGAAATGATTTTTGGAGTAGATAATGACAATGACCCAGGTTTAAAAATAGCTTTCATAAAAATTTTAAATACCTTGACCCAACTTCAGTAGCCATAGCACAGGAACGTCAAAATTTAAATGATGTAGTAAGTTTCATTGATAAAATTAGGAGGCAATTGAATCAAAGCAATCTCACACACGAGGTAGCTATAATTCAATGTGACAAAAATAGTCAGGCGGCAGACATGTCAGAAATTACAAATCTTAGTAGGAATGACGATGACAGGTGCAGGCAAGTGAGGCAAGGAGAGCCTATCACGTGTCTTTACTGTCATAGATCTGACCATATGAGAAAACATTGCTGTAAATTTAAGAGAGATTCACAAATCAAAACTAAAGATATGGAGAATGAAAAATCAGCTTTTGTACAACCTGTTTTTTCATGTCAAGATAAAATATTGACTGAATTGTCTTATGCCACAGAAGTCAAACAGATCAGTAATTTGACTGTTAACGGCAGTTCAGACAACACTGTCACTGAACAAAAGGGTTTATTGCCATTGCCAAAAATAGAATCACATCGGGAATGGTAGACCATATATACAATGTTTGCTGAATGGTAAAAATATTAATTGCCTCATTGACAGTGGATCAGAGATTAGCCTTACCAGAGAAAACATACCTGTGAAACCTAATTTTCCTATGTGCAATATAGTGGGTTTTAATAATACAGGTAGTCTGCTAGACAGGTATCTAATGTAACATTTGAGGTACCTGGATTAGTGAAAACTAAAATTAACATTTGGGTCTGTCACAAAGCAGAGAATATACTCGGCATTGATGTAATCAATGAACAAAAGTGGGTGATTGATTTGGCAAATAAAATTATTTGGAAAGATCCATCTAGGCCCAAATCAGTGCTTATTTATCCCTCTGTATACAGTAATGTTGGTTCCATTACCAATATGTCTACAGAACAAAAGTGGCCTGGTGTTGATGGTAATTGTGCTTTAAAGGAAGTGGTACAAAGTTTTCCAAGTTTGTGGTCAAAGTTTAAAAATTATATTGGAACTTTGAAAAATACTGAATTGAATATTGAGGGAAAAGATCCAGAACCCCTTAGTTAGTATGAGTTACCACTAGAATCAATTGGTCCACTTTCTGCCATTATTCAAGAGTTTGTACAACTTGGAATTGTAAGGAAAGCTAAATCAGTGGTAAATAACTGTATGTGGCCTATCAAAAATACAGATAATTCATATTCTTTATCAGTTGACTTGCGGACATTGAATAAACAAATCACAAATAACCCAGTTCTTCCTGATAAATCTAATATAAAGTTACATTTGAATGCTGAGGACAAAGTGTTCTCTGTACTAGAAATCGCTAATAGCCATTTTTCCGTTCCTTTAACGAATAGTTGTCAGTACAAACTTGCATTCACATTCAGAAAAGAGACTTATACGTTCACTCGATTAATACCTGGTCTAGGTATTGGTGATGGTATAGTTCATGAAACTATAGCAAAAATACTTTCAACATTTTCTAGGCCAGACTGCATTTGTCAGCATGTGGATACAATTTTGCTGAATACTCAGAATATCGATGAACATATGGCTCTTTTGTCTGAGTTTTTTATGATGTTACAAGCTGAAGGTTTAAAATTAAACACGGCAAAAGTTCAGCTGATGAAAAGTCAAGTGAAATACCTTCACATGCAAATTAGTCAAGGAAAGAGACAATTGTTGCAAGAAACAGTTAGAGATATCACTGCAATTCCAACTCCAACAACTCATAAGGCATTGCATCAATTTTTGCATAAAATGAATCTTTGCAAAGAGTTTGTACACTGTTTTGCAGAAAAAGTTAATCCACTCTATATTCTTTTGAGAAATAAAGGTAATATAGTTGACCAATGGGGTCCAAATGTTGAAAAAAGATTTGCAGAATGCTTCAGCATTAAATACAGTAGAGGTTTGTTCTGAAATATCTTTTGTTTTGAAAACTCATGTATCTGAGAATGCCATCTCAGTAACGTTGTCTCGATTACTAAAAGGTAAGGAGAAAATAATTGCTTATTTCTCCAGAGTTTTATCGTTTTTGGAAAAGACTTTTGAGCCAGGTGTAAAGCAACTGCTAAGTGTTTACTATGCAATTAAGGCTACAGAAAGCATAGTAAAATCATATGGTTCAGAGCTTTATCATCCAAACACATTCAAATAGATGTAAAAGGAAGACATCTTCAGGAATGTACACCGACACATGTTTATACAGCTGTATCTGAGAAGTCTTCATCTCAGGTTTCCAGCATAAGAACAGAGAAGGACATAGAATCAGTACTTGTTACTGCAGAACAGTCTAACACTAGAATAAAAGCTTCAACACAGAATACAGTTATGCAGATTTTTAATCTTTTAGAGATGAGAACCAAGGCATAGTCCATTGTTGTCTCTGGGTGTTATAAAACCTTTGTTTGTGAAAATATGGCTTTATATCATGACTAAAGAGAAATGTTGCATTCTGTCATACCTAAACTTCACAGTACATGTTTTATAGTTGAGGCCATTTTAGACAGGATAAGGACAGTACATTGTCATACAGAAGTTCTCTTTGAAGGAAATACAAGATAGTATTATTTTACATATAGTTTAACAAATTCACAAAGTTATTGTCCTACAACGTTTTAACATTTGTTGAAAAAAAAAGATAAGTTCCAAGAATTGAATGTAAATATTTTATGCCTAATTAATGATACTGCATCTCTTTTACAGATATGGCATCTAAAATCAAATAAATATGGAGGATAACAAGCTCCTATGAAGAGCAAAGAGAATATCAGGAAATTCAAAGTTAAAGAAGAGATCCTCTTGGAAAGAATATTGGACAAAAGATTTATACTTCATATTTATGAATGTTTTATCTTATTCAACAAGGTGTTTCTAACAGAACTTGATCAGTACTTGAAGAAGACATTTTAAAGACATTTCATGAAGAAAAAAATTAATCAGAAGAAACTTTAGCTACTATAGATAAACAATTTAGGACTGAAACATTTATCCACAGATACATTTTTTTGATAATCCAATTATTCTGATAGTAATGTTCATATTAAGTTAGGATTAGGATTATCATTATTATTTTTATGTATTTTTCCCTTATTCATATATTGAATATTTTAGGTAACAAATGTACAATCATTATAATTAGTAGAACATTTTTTGTTCATAATTTAGGAAATATATCACTCTTAATAGAACTATGGAAAGTTATGACAAGTTTTAGAGTGTAACGTATATTTCCAAAGAGCTAAAATATTATTTTGGCACAAATGTGGAAATATATTATTGCATCATTTATTTATTTTAATAATAATAATAATAATAATAATAATTATTATTATTATTATTATTATTAATAATAATAATTATTGATATGAGTCATGATTATGTTATACTTTAAAAAAAAAAAAAAAAAACTATACCATTATTTTAAGATTTAGAATAGATAGATCTAAGCCCCTGTACACACGGTCGGACATTCTGCCAGCCAAATCTGTCAGCGGGACTAGAAAAGGGAAGTTCAGCACCACGTCCGGCACCCTTTGGGCTCCTTCTGCTGATCTTGTGTCTATCGCGTGTTAGTAAAAGTTTGGTGAGAGACGATTCGCGCTTTTCAGATTTGTGATTCAGATCGCTACCGCTCTTCGGTTTGTGCTTGTCTTTGCGTATCTGATAATTAGTGCGTGCAGTCAGTAAGTATTTGTTGATCATTGTGGACTATATCTTGGTATAGTACGCTTTGAAAGGCATTTTTTATTGTCTGCTTGCTTCTGCTATTCAGGTCGTTCTTTCAGGCCTTGCTGTTTATCGGTGCTTTCTGGTGTCCGTTTTGACGAGCCGACCGTTTTCAAACCATGTTTCCTCTATGTACTCGTCGTAGAGTTTCTGCTGTGCAGGGGCTTCGTGTTGGGGTTGTTACTTTGACACAAGCCCGGTCCATGAACAGGGAGGGGAGGCGTTTGTGGACCAAGAATTGGTTGCGCCAGCGTGACCAGTTCTCGCACATGCCTTTGCTCCATGAGATCCAGGAGAATAATCCTGATGATTTCAGGAATTATCTCCGGATGACGGACCCTGTTTTTCACCATCTGCTGGCTTTGCTGACCCCTTATATCACCAGGCAGGATACCTGCATGCGGCAAGCCATCACTCCGGAGCAGAGGCTCATCGCCACGTTGCGCTACTTGGCGACTGGGAGAAGCCTTCAGGACCTCAAGTTCTCTACAGGCATCTCCCCCCAGGCTCTGGGGCTCATTATTCCAGAGACATGTTCTGCCATAATTCAGGTCCTGCAGAAGGACTATATGAAGCTAAGTTTTATCCTTTAACATCACATTCTATGTATTTCATGATTGCTAATGTCTTGCATTTCTTTCCTCATTCCCTAATTACCATCATTGCAATGTGCTCTATTTCATATATTCTGCCCCTTTGTCCTCATGCATATTTGCCTCACTAACTTCCCCACCATGCTCTTCTTGGCCCATAAAACTATAGTCTAGTCATTTACCAATGTCTTTTGTCAGCTCCATAGTATTGCTTTTGCCTAAACACCCCCTAAAATGTCTACAAATGTGATGTGTGTGCTTCAATTCATTCAGAGTGACATTTCTTTTTTTTTGGGTGGGTTGTGCCAAACTCATTAGGAACCCCCCTCCCCCCAACTGCTAGCTCAGCTGATAGCAATCCTCTATCTGCTGACTTTACCAAACCCAATACACACTATACCTACCTTTTTGATGCTCACATTTATGGATGAATTCACCTAAGCATGTAGTGCAAGGGCCTGCCTCAATACTTTAAAATGCTTTTTTTTAACCTATTAATTATCTGGATATGTAATAGCAGAATGTCAAAAAGTGCTTACATTTTGGTTTCTTTTTGTTATTATGACACTTCTTACCTGTCCGGTGGGCTGCCAATAGTGTAACTAAGGAGGGGCTTCCCAAACTATCACACATTATTTAGCCATTCAGCTCTCAATCAAGTGGAGAGGGTTACCTGTCCTAAACCCCCCCACAATTTTTAGCAAGGGCCCATCAGATGGGGGATATGGGGGGTGGGGGAGGGATGGGGGGGTGATGACTCTCATAAGGGGACATTAGACTTAATACTCAGTTCCCAAAATTGTTGACTAATTTTGTCCCAAAATGTTGGTGTCTAATCTGCTTGTAATGTTGATTTGTCAAATTACAAATTTTTGTTCTTGTTTCACTCCACAGTGTCCTTCAACGCCACAGGAATGGCAGACTGTGGCCTCCCACTTTGCCAGTCGTTGGGACTTTCCCAATTGTGGAGGAGCAATAGATGGGAAGCACGTCCACATTGTCCCACCACCCAACTCGGGGTCGTACTATTTTAACTACAAGGGGTTTCATAGTATTGTGATGTTGGAGGTGGTGTCTGCGACATATGAGTTTCTGTATGTGGATGTGAAGCAAAATGGACGGATGTCGGATGGTGGAGTGTTCTCCCGGACGGAGTTCTACTGGCATCTCCAGAGTGGCAGTCTGGACTTGCCACCCCCAGAGGAGAATCAGGAAGGACTCCCGTTTGTCTTTGTCGCGAATAAGGCTTTTGCCCTGGCGAACCATCTGATGCGGCCTTTCCCCATGAGGACCCTCACCCCAGACCAAAGGATTTTTAATTTCCGCCTGTCCAGAGCCTGAAGAGTGGTGGAGAAGCCCTTTGGAATACTGGCCAGCTGGTTCTGCCTTTTTCTTACGCCTATTCACATGGCGGAATACAAACTGAATCACATAGTGCTGGCATGCTGTGTTCTGCACAATTATTTGAAAAAAGTTTCTGTGAACTATGCGGTCTCAGTTGGCCAACAAGAAGCAGACTTGATGGAAAATGCAGATAACCTCACGGGCCTTGAACATGCTCATCCTGGCTTGCCCCCCCAAAGCGCCCGTGAGGTTAGAACACAATACATGGACTACTTTGTGGGTAGGGGGGCCATTGATATGCCAGACAATGTCTGAGCGGCATTTTAAGAATACATTTTGATCTGAAACTACTTCATTTACTGCTTGGCTTGGTTTTAGTTGTCTCCTAGGTATAATTAGGTTTTTTCAAGTTGTGCCTTTTTCACCAACAGTGCAAACCCAAGTTCAGAGCGAGATGAGGGGAAAGTCTCTTCTTCAGATAATCTTATTATGTTGTGGGTCTGCTACACACACACACCTTGTTTTTGGTAACTAATGTATGTAGTGCATTACTCACCAAAATCGTGTTCATTTTCAGCACCATGGCAGGAAAATGGCATGATTGTCAAAATTTACACATCACTGTGGGTGTTTTTTTATTAAAGGCACATCCACTATGCACAACAAGTGCACTGCAAAAGTACACTTGAAACTGCACTTGGAGTGCAAAGTGGAGTTGCCTTTAGTAAATCACACTCCTTCTCAGCACAAACTAAAATTGTACTACAAATTCATTTTTGGTGCCATGAAAAAGGAAGCCACACATTGTTGATAATTTAACTTTTTAATCCAAGCACATTCACATGTGCGTTTCGAAAAGGTTTTTACAACTAACCAAGAAATTGTGTGTTTCAAAAACAGAGTTTAATTAAAATTTGGTTTACTTGGTGTTTTTGGGTAAACAGGCATGTATCTAACTGTAAAATACAGAACACAGGAACTTACAAAGTTCAACTTTGAAAAGTGAAGACAATATCAGACATGAGTATGTACAAACTGGGCTGATATTGCCTTCATCACATGGGGTGTCACCCCTGAAAAATCCAAATTTGGAAGATGCACACAGTGTGTCAACATGTGCTAACTCCCATCATGGGGGATCAATTTACATGCTTTGGGGCTGCAACCCCTTCATCTCAGACACTTTACACAAAACACGTACATTGATCCCCCATGATGGGAGATAGCGCATGTTTACACACTCTGTGCATCTTCCATATTTGTAATTTTGAGAAATACAACATTTTGTTTTTAAAATTTCAAAAATAAGACCCTATCTAGTTTTTGGTGTTTCACACTCTCCCCGAAACATCAATGATGTTCTTCAATTTTTGATTAACATCATTGATGTTTTGCAGGATATGTTCCCAATCCCGATTGCACCCCATTATCTCCCCAATCTGGATCTGGGCACTTTCACTGGTAAAACGGGAATATTCTTCCACATCACCTACAAAACAAAGCAAAAAAAAACACCATGTAATATAAATATGGTGACATACATTGATGAGCTTACCGGAAGCTGTGTTCTCCCACACTCACCTGTTGTGATGACAATTTGCCCAACCTCCACGATCTCTCCTTCCTCCTCCTCCTCCTGCTCCTCTGTTTGTGATTTTGGCAGTTGGCCTTCTTTGGGAGGGGTGGGGTCCCCGAGGTGTCCTCATACTTGCCGAGTCTTCTCTCCCCGATGAGAATGGAAAAAAATAAACAATTAGCACACAGAGGGCAGAATTAACAATATGAAACATTGTTTGGAAGTGTTGTTCAATTGTTTATTTTGGCTGAGCTTCAAGGTCATAACATTATTGGGGACACTGTGTTCAGCTGGAATACTTACCGGAAGAACAATGTTTCCTACGAACGAATGAAACCATGAACTTGAAAGTGGCCATTTTAAAATGCACAAAATGAACTCAAAGCACATGGAGCAGTATGTAAGCAATAATAATCATATGAACACACGACAACTACTTACTTTTGTCAAGAACACGCTTGATCCTTATTTAATGCTCGTGCTCCCTCAGTTTCAGGTCTGACCAGCGTTTTCTAAGTTGATCCATGGATCAGTGTACCCCAAAATTATGCAGAAGACTCTTCACAACTTTAGTCCTGTTCTTGTCCTCTGTGATATTTGAGTTTGGGTAAGGTCCATACTTCCCATCATAGTCGGTCCTGTTCAATATGTAGACCATCTCCAACATCTCTCCAAAAGACATATTTGAGGCCTTAAATCTTCTCTTCCTGGATCAGGACGTTTCAGGCTCCGGGCTTTCCTCACCCTCCTCCTCGTTAGTGGAATTATTAGTGCGCACCTGTGTTTTCTCCGCCATGTGCTCTCCCCACTGCGCCGGAAGCGAAGGGGCGGGGAATAGTCTGGAAAGAACGTCAGGGGAGGGCGGAGTTTCACACATGCACACTGTATATAAAACGCAACACGCGTGCGTCGTCCGTACGATCTGTGAACAGAGGGAGAAGCTGAGGCGACGAACGTGCAAACAAAGGTAACATTTTGAACTTGGTACATCACTAGGCTACACTGCTTCTAGATTGAGGCCTGCATTAGTGGAGTTTAGACTGACATTAGGGTTTGTCTTGTGTTGTGTCTTGCACACATTATGGACGGGCTTAATACAGAGACATGCCCATCCTGTGTCAATCAACACACCCTCTATATAGTAACAGACAAAAGAGGCAGGCAGCACTGTTGGAACTGGTTGAGTTTGTGAATCCGGTGGTCCCCAGGGCAGATGACAAATATATAAAAAAGAAAATTGGGAACCTCAGGAGTACATATCTGAAGGAGAGGAAGAAGGTGCTGAAGTCCGTGAAATCTGGAGCTTCAGCAGATGATGTTTATGTCCCCACCCTGTGGTATTATGACAGGATGCATTTTCTGGCAGACCAGGCTGAGGTAAGAGAATCCCTCTCTACTCTTCCTTCCACGCGTCCTATGCTCCATTCCACACCCGCTGAGTCTTACGACGCCCAACCTGGGCCTTCCACTCAGGAAGAACTGGGGGAGCCCAGCTTGAGCCAGGTATAGTATTGTTGTACATATTTGTGGAGTCAAAATGAATGATGTTAACTTGATTTTTGCTCACTAATTGCTGAGTTTTGAAAGTGTTTCACATATCAATAGACAGTAGTGGCCAAAACCTTTGGGACAAGAAAGAAAAATGCTGGGCTCAGAATGATAGTCTTTTCTATTTGTTAACAATTTGCAACAGTGTTGATGTGAAAATTGTGTGTGTTTGATGAACCAAAAACTCAAACTATGTCCCTTTTTCATACACAGGAAGAACTCAGCCAGGACCAGGAGGGTGTGGAATGCAGCAGCCAGGAGGTGGCTGTGGAAAGTGGCAGCCAGGAGGAGGCGGGGGTAAGTGGTAGCAAGGTGGTGGGCAGGCAAGGGAGCCTCACTGAATGCCAGGTCCCTCCCCTCCGCCTTACACGCAAAAGGGCGAGAAAGGGGGGGAATGTTGAGGAGTCGGCCCTGAGGCTGATTGGTGAGGCTTCTGCGTCACTCCAAGCAAAACCCACCTACCAAGAGGCCTTTGCCACCATGGTTGCATGCAAGCTTAATAAAATGGAGCAGGGGCAACAGATCTTGTGTGAGCAGGTTATTCTCCACACCCTCAACAAGGGTCTGTTGGGCCAAATGACACAAGAAACACACTTGTGTGGTTTGGCCCATGCCCCTGCTCCTCCTCCTCCTCCTCCTTCTGCCACACCTCCAGCACCACAGCCACAGTCTGGAAGGAAGCGTGGAAGGAAGACCAGAGAGTGATGACCTGGGTTCAGTCTGGTCTGACAGAAGATGCAGCTTGTTGTAGTACCACAGCCTGGGAACATAGATGTCATCTGCTGCTGTTCCGGGTTTCATGGACTTCAGGACCAGACTTCTCTCCCTCAGATATATATTCCTCAGGCCACCAATTTTTGCATTTAAATAGCTGATGTGTGCCCTGGGGGCCAAAGGCTTCACGAATCTCCCCAGTTTCAACATTGCTGCCTCCCTCTTTATCTGTTACTGACACCGAAATAAAGGTATTTTTTGTTTTGAAGAAATACTTGCGTATGTGTTTTCCTTCCAAAAGGCCAGTTTATTTGTGATCAGCCAGGTACATTTCAAAAATACAAAGTGAAATAAATAACAAGGGGTACCAACACTAAACAACCTCCTGTAGATTAAAAAAGCAAAACAAAATATCAAAAATAGAATAATGTTGTTGTTGTAAGTTTACACACAAAAAAAAACAAAAAAAAAAAGGAGAAATGAGCAAACTGTCTTTAAAGGAGATTTTTAGGGAATCTCCAAAAAAACATGCAAAAAAGAAAAAAACAAATCTAAAATTGTGTAGATGTGATGCAAACTAAAATTGTATTGCTGAAATGGTTAAAAAAGACTAATGAAATACGTTCGGGAGAAGTGTGTGTGACTATGAGCATCAAAAGAAGTTTGTTCTCGCAGCATTGTAAAGAACAAGAGAATGCGCTTGATGAAAGAATTTTTATCATTGCAGCGTGACGAATGTGCTATATCGCTTACGAGCAGTAGTTTTACCTGAACGAGCACTTCCGTGTCAGAATTTGAATGTCAGCATGCGTGGCACCTTATCCATCGGAGTAGGCTACACATGATCGGAGTATGTCCGACCGGCCCAGTTGGTCAGGAAATATTTCCAACATGTTGGAAAATTGGGTCCGACGGATATTCCAACGGAATCAGTCCGATGCATACCACACACAGTCGGATTATCCTACGACACGGTCCGATAGGACACATTCCGACGGATTCTCCGACCATGTGTACAAGGGCTAAGAGGAGTTAAGAGTAAAGAGAATAGCATTTAGAATGAAAGTTATTTCTAGCTGCTTCAGTTCTGAGGAATATTGTGTCCGATCATTTGATACAAGGATGTGTAAGTGTGACATAAATGATGTTATGAATGTATTAAATCAATTTGATATGATTAATCATAATTCAGGGGGGATTGTTAGAATATTATTCCAAATTCATAATTCGGCACTTATAGGTGTTATAATATATTTATGGCAAGCTTGCAAAATATATTTTGTTTTATGATTAATCATAATAAATAGTATGTGTGAATGACCTTGATCAAGTGTTCAGTGAAACATATCCTCATCTAAAGCTGAGTTAGTAATATGTTTCTGATGTAGCCAATTTGAGTATGACATATATGGTATCTTGGTACAGGATGTCATGAGAAGACAAAAATAGACATGTGTCTATGTAGCTAAAGCAATGATACATTGTGGATTATATCTTGTTAAAATAAGTCTAGAGTTGTCTCAGTCATGTTAATACATATTAGTATATAGTTACTTAATGTAAAGTTGCTAATATGTGTTCATATTATGTAAATGTATGGTTATATGACATATAGATGGAGTGTTATGCCGCGTACACACGAGCGGACTTTTCAACATCCAAAGTCCGACGGAATGATTCCGGCAGACTACTCGATCGTGTGTGGGCTGCAACGGACTTTTGATTCGCAAAAGTCTGACGGACTTTAGAAAATGGAACATGCTTCAAATTTTTCCGACGGAACTCCGCCGGACCCAGTTCCGATGTAGAATTCCGCTCGTCTGTATGCTGTTCCGACAGACCAAAAACGACACATGCTCTGAAGCAAGTACGAGACGGAAGTGCTCGGTCTTGTAAAACTCCAGTTCGTATTGGAAGTAGCACATTCGTCATGCTGCAAATTCTGTGCTCGTTTAAATGCAGCGCATCTTCTTTATAATGTGTAATATTTGGGGGTTATTTTAGCTTAAAGGTAGAGCTTACCAGTGAGCTGAGTCCACGCCAGATATGCCGTTTTAAGGGCTTGTAGGCCCACTTTTATTAAAGAAAGAAAAGTCCGATAACAAAATAGTTGCCCACACAGGGGTTTCAGCTTTCCACAGCAATAATGTACGTAGAACCAAAAATACCAAGCCACCTGGCTCTCTTTAGCAGCACTGCTGCTCAGACTAATGCTGCAGCCCTCTTGGCTCTGTAACAGGGTTCCTGTACACCTAGTACCTCAGCACTCTTTACGAGTTTCCTTTTTTCAGCCCACAAGCTTGGACCCTCTGTCTGCTCTGACAGACCGACCTGTGCAGACATGCACACTTCTTCTCCCTTACTCGCCAGGACTCCTCGGGAGGGTGGAGCCCAGAACCATGGTGTTGGCTTTGTTTTAAGCCCAAGACCCACCTGTGCAATCATCCAGCCAGACTGCTGGCTGGTCCCAAAACCCGGTCCCAGGATTGGAGATTCCGTACTACCACAAATGCTAGAAGAACGAAGTTGCTTTGCTGCTCATATTCACTCACAGAGTTCTCACAAAACACATTTCTGGCTTATTTCTCCTCATCTCATGAATGATCTTGTTTTTAGTTTAAAGCCCCATCTCAGTAATAATGTTTTTTTTTGGTAGTCGTCTTTTTTTTATTTTTTCATCCATATTTTTCGTATAATTCTTTACCAATTATTTTCTTGTGATCTCCATATTTAATTATTCTGTCAAGTTAACACCAAAAACCTTTTTTTTTTTTTTTGTTTTTTCATGACCACAATAACCTTTTTATTTTGTGTGTGTCATTACCACAATAACCTTTTTATTTTGTGTGTGTCATTACCCCAATAACCTTTTTATTTTGTGTGTGTCATTACCACAATAACCTTTTTATTTTGTGTGTGTCATTACCACAATAACCTTTTTATTTTTATTCTGGTGACAAGTTACCACAATAACATTTTTTATTTTTTTTTGGAACCTCAAGGAGGTTGGTGTCCCTTGTTAACTTCACATTGTCTTTTAGAAATGTCTTTGACCAAAAAACACATAGGCAATTATATTTTCAAAAAAAAAAATCCATTTATTCTGGTTCAACAAAAAAAAATGAAGGCAACACTGGAGAAACTTGTGACATTTGTGTAGCCTTTTGGCCCCAGGGCAAACATTAAAGTCTGTGGAAAAGGAAAATTCACATATTGAGAAGTACAATATGGTCCCTGAATCCCAGAGATCAAGAGCAGCAGCAGATGGTATATATGTCCCCAGGCTGTGGTACAACAGGCTGCGTCTTTGGTCAGACCAGAGTGAAGCCAGGTCATCACTTTCTTCTCTTCGCTCCACCCTTCACTGCACCCTTCCCTGCAGACTTCTCAGCAGCCTTCCTGTGAGGCTGTGTCTCCGGTGGTGTACTTGTGGCAGGAGGAGGAGGAGGAGGAACAGGAGGAACTTGATCCACAATTTCGCTGGTGGCAGTTAATTCGCCATTCAGCCCCTTCTGCAAGGCCGAGAAAATAATTCTCTCACACTGGAGGCGTTGGCCCATCTCCAATTGCTGCAACCGGCTGGCTATATAGCAGCCATAGGCCTCTTCAGCTTCAGGGGGGCTCCTTAAGACATTTGTAGCCTCTCGAATGAGGCGCAGGGATTCCTCCTGTGTGACCGTCATCTTCTTTTGCCTTTTTGCCGGAAGACGGAGGGGAGGCACCTGCGATTGTGTGAGTCTTCTACTGGGCCCGGCCACCTCCTGGCTGACAGTGGGCCCGGCCACCTCCTGGCTGACAGTGGGCCCGGCCACCTCCTGGCTGACAGTGGGCCCAGCCTCCTCCTGCCTGCCACTTTCCACACCTTCCTCCTGGCTGAGCTCATCCTGTGTATAAAAAAGGGACATCGTTTTAGTTTTTTGTTCATCAATCATAAACATTTTTTAGCTCCTGACTTCAAAATTCTGTTAATACATATAAAAGAGTATCATTATGACAGCACTATTTCTTGTTTCTGCTAGTGACAAACATTTGTGGCCACTACTGTAAATTGATATGTCAAAATATTTGTTTTTTTAACATCAATAATAGCGTTTAAATTATAACATCTAGTTAACATCATTAATATTATGAATATCACTATTTATTGTAACAAACTACCTGGCTCCAGCTGGGTGCATCCGCTTCTTCCAGGATGGAAGGCTCAGCTTGCTCATCAGCCTCTGCTGAGGTGGAGGGAATGCTGCAGGGAAGGGTGGAGGGAAGGGTGGAGGGAAGGGTTGAAAGCGATTCCCTGGCCTTACTCTGGTCGCCAATAAACCGTAGTTTGTCAAAGTACCACAGCCTGGGTACATACACATCACCTGGTGCTGCTCCTGATGTGATGGATTTAAGGATTTTCTTATTCTCCTTTCGGTACATATTTCTCAATATTTGAATTTTCTTTTCCACAAAGTCCACGTCTGCCTCTGGGATCCAAGTCTGCACAAATGCCAGAAGTTTCTCCAGCGTTGCCCTCCTTACTGGTTTATTATAATAATCAATGTGCTTTACTTGCCACAGATTTGTCAGCTCCTTGTATTTATCAATAAATAGACTCAAAAATTCAGGATCTTTAAATTTCTGATTCATTTTTCTGAAAGACAATACACAAGCCAAAAACAATAATGTTAGCCCAAACTCTCCTAATCTTAGCCCAATATAGACCCCAATCTCTAAGCAGGATATGCCACTGATTTGGGGAATTTTTTTAAACTTACCTTCGTTTTGCTTGCTCACAACTTCCGTTCCTATTTTCTCCAAAGAACGTACGACATGTGCATTTTGGCGTTATATACAGTGCGCACGCGTAGAACCACGCCTGCGTTGCCCGCCCATGATGTTCTTTTGGTCAAGTCTTTTTTTCCCGCCCTTTTGTGCGCACATAACGTACGTAAGCACGTACGACATGTGCATTTTGGCGTTATATACAGTGCGCACGCGTAGAACCACCCCTGCGTTGCCCGCCCATGACGTTCTTTTGGTCAAGTCTTTTTTTCCCGCCCTTTTGTGCGCACATAATGTACGTAAGCACGTACGACATGTGCATGTTGGCGTTATATACAGTGCGCACGCGTAGAACCACGCCTGCGTTGCCCGCCCATGACGTTCTTTTGGTCAAGTCTTTTTTTCCCGCCCTTTTGTGCGCACATAACGTACGTAAGCACGTACGACATGTGCATTTTGGCGTTATATACAGTGCGCACGCGTAGAACCATGCCTGCGTTGCCCGCCCATGACGTTCTTTTACAAGAATATTTCCCGCCCCCTTTTCTCTACGGTGCGCAGTAGAAGAAACATGGCGGAAACACAACAGGTGCTTGATAATGACTCCAGTAGTCACGAATCCCCGGAGCCACAAACGTCCCAATCCGGAAAGAGGAGATTTAAGGCCTCAAATATGGCATTTGAAGAGATGGTGGAGATGGTGGCAATCTTACGAAGTAAGGATTATGATGGCAAGCATGGACCATACACCCATCCGAACTTGCGCAAGGTCAGAATCATGGCCAAAGTAGTTAAGACCCTGCACAATCGTTTTGGGGTACGACGGTCAAAAGACCAATTGAGGAAACGGTGGTCCGACCTTAAATTGAGGGAGCCGGATCAGTACAGAAGGATCAAGAAAGTTCTTAAAAAAAGTAAGTACTTGTCGTGTGTTCCTATTATGATTATTGCATACTGATCCATATGCTTTACCTTTGTACAATGTAAAAAATTGCTGCTTTCATGTTGGTGGATACAGTAATCGTATCGTTAATAACAAACCCTCGTTCGTTGTTCGTGTCTGTCAGGAAAGGTTCCCTCCGCTGGTAATATCAATCATTTGGCATGCAGTACTGCGATCCACCAGCAGGTGTCTCCTGCTGGAATTATGTCATCTTTGGTCCGCAGTACTGGTGTCCACCAGCGGAGGGATCCTGGCAGTATGGAGCAGGTATTGCCCTCTGCAGTCAGGCGTCACATGACTGACAGCAGCCATTATAAATACCCGGCAAGTTCATATACACTTCGCCTTGGTATTGTCCTTGAGCCCTGACCTGCAGCCTGTTTGATACCTGATACCTGATACCTGATACCTGATACCTGATACCTGATACCTGATACCTGATACCTGATACCTGATACCTGATACCTGATACCTGTTACCTGATACCTGTTACCTGATACCTGTTACCTGATACCTGTTACCTGTTACCTGTTACCTGATCCCCGATCCCTGTTTCCTGTATCCTGCCTCTTGTACCTGTTCCCTCTCTCCTTGTCCCCCTATTCTGCTTACCTCCTATTTATGACCCCGGCCTGGCTTGACTACGATTCTGGTTCTCCCTTTTGTTACATTATACTGGTTTACTTGCTTATCTGCACTGTTTGGTTGTTAGTTTGTTCACTTAGTTTGTATTGGTGGGTTGTTCACATTTATATGCGTTTGCTTAATAAATTTACCTTCACTTATTTGTGTCTGGTTCACGTGTCGCAGTCACACAGTTCTGGTCACATCTGGTTCATGACAGAATACCAAGGCCATTCCTGACCAGAAGTGGCTGCACAGGGGAACCATTTGCTTTAGTTTGGTTGCAAACATGAATGCTGATGAGATCATTTATTTTTCTCTGCTGGCATCTGAGAGTGGTGATTATTGCCGCCAGGTTTTGAAAGAATGGTCTAGTGACCAGTTGTTTGCAGCTATGCGTTTGGCTCACTCCCTGGTCGATCAGGGTTATACATTGTTTGAGGAGGTGCAGCCTTTGATAAAGATCTGTACTGAGCTAGCCCTGCCCTGTATCCCAGATGGCCGTGATGATTTCACTCCTCCTTTTGATATGAATCAGGTTGTATCTTTAGTATGGCTTTTTGAAGATGATCCTTCTGATTTTTGTGAACACTACTCAGCCTGTTCCCCACAGGTGATTGCTGAGTGCATTGTATCTGCTCAGTCTTTGGTTAGACAGGGAGGCTTAAAACTTAAGTTTGTACAACCCATACTTTCAGCATGGTCTGACATGGTGCAATCAGCCCCAGCCAAACAATCCACCTCTGCCATCAGGTATGAGCCTACCCAAAAGTATGTTTCCCCACCAGCCATGTCAGCCTCAGTTGCAGCCCAGTACACGCTGCTCCCAACCAAATACTCCTATCCAGTCTCTACTCCCTGTACTTATCCTGTATTCAACCCACCTGCTTCCTCTCCGCTGTCTACAAACCCACAAGTTCTTTCCCCAGCTACTGGTACCTCTTCTCTGCCATATCACAATCCTCCTTTCCAGTCTGCTGCACCCCTTATTTACAGTCCTGTAGTCACCTACAGAGCTTCAGTGGCTAAGCCAAAGAAAAAACGAAAGTTTTTCCCAACCAAAATGGTCTTACCATTAACCCAACCTGCCTCCACACCTACCAACCTGTCCCAGCCCGGAGTGCCAGAGCCAGAGCTCCAGCCCGGAGTGCCAGAGCCAGAGCTCCAGCCCGGAGTGCCAGAGCCAGAGCTCCAGCCCGGAGTGCCAGAGCCAGAGCTCCAGCCTGATGTCCCGGCCTTCCAGCCAGACGCCTTCCAGCCTGATGTCCCGGCCTTCCAGCCAGACGCCTTCCAGCCTGATGTCCCGGCCTTCCAGCCAGACGCCTTCCAGCCTGATGTCCCGGCCTTCCAGCCAGACTCCTTCCAGCCTGATGTCCCGGCCTTCCAGCCAGACGCCTTCCAGCCTGATGTCCCGGCCTTCCAGCCAGACGCCTTCCAGCCTGACGTCTTGCAGTCTGATGTCCCGGCCTTCCAGTCTGACATCTTGCAGTCTGATGTCCCGGCCTTCCAGTCTGGCGTCTTGCAGTCTGATGTCTCGGCCTTCCAGTCTGACGTCTTGCAGTCCGATGTCTCGGCCTTCCAGTCTGATATCTTGCAGTCTGATGTCCCGGCCTTCCAGTCTGATGTCTTGCAGTCTGATGTCCCGGCCTTCCAGTCTGATGTCTTGCAGCCTGATGTCCCGGCCTTCCAGTCTGATGTCTTTCAGTCTGATGTCCCGGCCTTCCAGTCTGATGTTCCGGCCTTCCAGTCTGATGCCTTCCAGTCTGATGCCCCGGCCTTCCAGTCCGATGCCTTCCAGTCTGATGCCCCGGCCTTCCAGTCTGATGCCTTCCAGTCTGATGCCCCGGCCTTCCAGTCTGATGCCTTCCAGTCTGATGCCCCGGCCTTCCAGTCTGATGCCTTCCAGTCTGATGCCCCGGCCTTCCAGTCTGATGCCTTCCAGTCTGATGCCCCGGCCTTCCAGTCTGATGTCCCGGCCTTGCAGTCTGATGCCTTCCAGTCTGATGTTCCGGCCTTGCAGTCTGATGCCTTCCAGTCTGATGTCCCGGCCTCGCAGTCTGATGCCCTCCAGTCTGATGTCCCGGCCTCGCAGTCTGATTCCTTCCAGTCTGATGTCCCGGCCTCGCAGTCCGACGCCTTCCAGTCTGATGTCCCGGCCTTGCAGTCCGACGCCTTCCAGTCTGATGTCCCGGCCTTGCAGTCCGACGCCTTCCAGTCTGATGTCCCGGCCTTGCAGTCCGACGCCTTCCAGTCTGATGTCCCGGCCTTGCAGTCCGACGCCT
Source organism: Lithobates pipiens (assembly GCF_037356315.1). Lineage (NCBI taxonomy): Eukaryota > Metazoa > Chordata > Amphibia > Anura > Ranidae > Lithobates > Lithobates pipiens. Next base: position 117,771,970 of record NW_027507787.1, read on the forward strand.
TCCAGTCTGATGTCCCGGCCTTGCAGTCCGACGCCTTCCAGTCTGATGTCCCGGCCTTGCAGTCCGATGCCTTCCAGTCTGATGTGCCTGCTGTCCAGCTTGATGTGCCTGCCTTCCAGCCTGACGTGCCGCTGCCCGCCTTCCAGCCTGACGTGCCACTGCCCGCCTTCCAGCCTGACGTGCCGCTGCCCGCCTTCCAGCCTGACGTGCCAGCTTCCCGGCCCGATGTGGTTCTGTCTACTGCCCTGCTTGAAGTGTCTGTTACCCAACCTAATGTGACTTTGCCCATAGCCCAGCTTGACGCAGTGGACTTTCCCCAGCAACTGCTAGTTGGAGCGTCCGGAGGTCGCTCCTTTGAGGGGGGGTACTGTCAGGAAAGGTTCCCTCCGCTGGTAATATCAATCATTTGGCATGCAGTACTGCGATCCACCAGCAGGTGTCTCCTGCTGGAATTATGTCAACTTTGGTCCGCAGTACTGGTGTCCACCAGCGGAGGGATCCTGGCAGTATGGAGCAGGTATTGCCCTCTGCAGTCAGGCGTCACATGACTGACAGCAGCCATTATAAATACCCGGCAAGTTCATATACACTTCGCCTTGGTATTGTCCTTGAGCCCTGACCTGCAGCCTGTTTGATACCTGATACCTGATACCTGTTACCTGATACCTGATACCTGTTACCTGATACCTATTACCTGATACCTATTACCTGATACCTGTTACCTGTTACCTGTTACCTGATCCCCGATCCCTGTTTCCTGTATCCTGCCTCTTGTACCTGTTCCCTCTCTCCTTGTTCCCCTATTCTGCTTACCTCCTATTTATGACCCCGGCCTGGCTTGACTACGATTCTGGTTCTCCCTTTTGTTACATTATACTGGTTTACTTGCTTATCTGCACTGTTTGGTTGTTAGTTTGTTCACTTAGTTTGTATTGGTGGGTTGTTCACATTTATATGCGTTTGCTTAATAAATTTACCTTCACTTATTTGTGTCTGGTTCACTTGTCGCAGTCACACAGTTCTGGTCACATCTGGTTCATGACAGTGTCAAACCTCGTTTATGATACAGGGTTTAATCCTCATTTTTTTGCAGTGTAATTTTTATGAACAAAAAAAAGATTAGGACATTGTGGTTTAGATGTGTTTCAAACTACAATGACTAGAAAAGAACATTCAGTGGAATTGAAGGAGAGGACACTTGGCAGCTGGTTAAAAACACATCTGCACTCATGAGCAAAAGTGTGGGACACCAGAGAACATTTATTAGGGTAAACCACACGGGGTTCCTTGGTATACTTGGGGGGGGGGGTGGGTTGGGCATGTGTGAAACTTGGCACAAAAAGCGAATTATTGTAGTTTTTGGCAAAGTGAATTGATTTATCATGTCTTCACATTTTGCATCTCTTCATAAACAGACAATTGTACAACACTTCTAATCAAGGTTTCATCTTCCTAGTTCTGGCCTTAAATATCTGTGTGCTAAGTATACCTTTTTGTTTGTTAATTTCTCATAGGGGAGAAAAGACTCACAAAGCAGGATCCCAGGGACCGCCGCCCTTGCCAGCATGAATTTAGGTTAGCCCCATCCCCCCCGTGGATGTGCATGTGGAGGAAGGAGAGGTGGAGGAAGGAGAGGAGATGGGCACCCCACCAGGTGAGTGTCTGACACCACAGCTTCAGGTAATCGATGTATACCTGCATATTTCAAAACACGTTTTTACATCTATTTTAGGTGATGTTCTGGTTGTGGAAAGGGACACATTTCCAAGCACCAGTGCCCCCCCCCCCCCGAGGATGTGGAGGAAGGAGAGGTTGAGGAAGGAGAGGTGGAGGAAGTAGGGGAGATGGGCACCCCACCAGGTGAGTGTCTGACACCCCAGCTTGTTGAAATCCATGTATGACTGCATATTTTTTAAACCAATTTTTATCATCTATTGTAGGTGATGTTCTGGTTGTGGAAAGGGCCCCGTTTTCCAGTGACAGCGCACAAAGGCTGATTGGCCAGATAATGTGCTGGAATGGGGAAATAGATGCCATGCGAACTAGCCTGGATCTCCTGAAGAATCGGATTGACAATATGCAGCAGGAAATGAAGAACATGATCGATATTTTGGGGAGAATATAATCCGTTTCTCCATAATATCGATCATGTTCTTCATTTCCCTTGTTTTACTTAAGATTGTTACTTCCTAAATTATAAATATTGTGGCTGATTGTTGTTACATTTTTCATATTTTTTACGAAAAAGAAAACAAAAATTTAAAAAAACAAAAAAAACAAAAAACTAATTTGAAAAATATAAAAAAAAGGAAAATAAAAAATGTTTTTAAAAGAAATTTAAATTAAATTAACACCAAAAAAATTTTTTTCTGAGAAATATTCAATGGCACATGTGAATGTGGCCAAATTAAAATTTTGAAGAATCAACAATGTGTGGCGTATTCTTTCAATGCTCAATACCAGTTTGGGAAAAGTGACCAGTGACAATGGGCCTTATTTAATTAATGAAAATACACTTGGCACTACAAGTGCACTAGGATAACATAGGAGACAGCACAAACCAAAAGCAAGCAAGAAAACAAAATTCTGATTTGATCTTCGTTTATTATTTTAATTGTTAAAAATTAAAGATTGTGTGGCATTGCAATGGCCCCCCTACCGTTAAAATAAGTTACATATTTTTCTCGAACCTCACGAGCACTTTGGGGGGCCAAGCCAGTACGGCCAGTATCCAGGCCTGTCATAGTTTCGGGAACAAGTCCAGCCACAGGCACAAATGAAGATAAATAATTTGTTGAGTTCTTATTTAAATAGTTGTGCAAGATGCAACATGTAAGTACAACATGGTTAAGTTTGTATTCCGCAAGGTTGATTGGAGTAAGAAAAACACGGAACCGGCTGGCCATTATTCCAAAGGCATTTTCAACAACTCTTCTCGCTCTGGCCTGCTGGTAGTTGAAAACCCTCCTCTCCGGGGTGAGGGTTCTTTGGGGGAATGGCCTCATGACGTGCTCGTCCAGACTGAAAGCTTCATCAGCTATGAAGACGAAGGGGAGTTCTTCAACATTATCGGAATCAGGTGGCAATCCCAGTCCACCTGTCTGTAGACGGCGGTAGAACTCCGTCTGGGCGAAGACTCCTCCATCAGACATCCGGCCATTCTTCCCCACGTCCACATACATAAATTCAAACTGTGCCAACACCACCGCCATTAACACAATACTGTGAAACCCCTTGTAGTTATAATAGTACGACCCCGAATGGGGTGGTGGCACAATGTGGACGTGCTTCCCATCTATCGCCCCACCGCAGTTCGGAAAGTCCCAACGGGTGGCAAAATGGGATGCCACAGTCTGCCATTCCTGTGGCGATGAAGGAAACTGGGGAGGCAAAGCATAAAAAAAAAAAAAATAAGTACTTTTGCACATTAAACATTGTACATTACAACACAAACTTTATTTCCCGCTTCTGCCTAGTCACAGGACACCGATCGTCTGCTCCCTATCATCGGGAACAGTGATCAGGGTCAGGTCACTGCTAGCCCATCCCCCAGACAGTTAATAAACACTCACCCAGAACACACTTTAACCATTCCTCGGCCCCCTTGTGCTTAACACCTTCACTGCATGTGACATTTTTACAGTAATCAATACAATTTTAGAGCATTGATCACTGTATTAATGACAATGGTCCCAAAAATGTATGGAAATTGGCCAATGTGTCCGCCATAATGTGGCAGTCACAATAAAAAAATTAAAAACGGTTAGCACCGCCATTACTATTTACAAAAATGGCAAGATTTTAAAAATGCCAGCAAAATAGACCATATTTTGGATACGATAGAACTTTTGCACAAAACAATCAATAAACGCTTATTGTGATTCATTTGAACAAATTTGTTTAAGAATACGTATCAGCATAAAATGGTGTCCAAATAAATCAGGGTGATATATTTTTGGGGCTATATTTCTTATAGCGAAAAGTGAAAAATAATGCATATTTGTAAAAATGCGGTTTGGTTTTGTTGGTGGTTAATCGCAAAAAATAAAAAAGCAGAGGTGATCAAAGACAACCAAATAAAACCTCTACTTGTGCTAATAAAATGAAGATAATTTACTAGGAGGAGCCATGTTACAAGGACGCACAATTGTCAATTCAAACAACGCACTGCCAAATCACAAAAAAAAGTGCTGATGGTCAGGAAGGGGGAAAATCATTCCAGGGTTGAAGTGGGTTAAAAATACAATATATAATTCAACATTAATTTAAGGACACACAGACTAGTTGGAATTATATTAAGTGGGGGGGGGGATCCAGTTAAAGGACACACAGACCATTTGGGATACTATTAAGGGGGGGGGGGGGATTCAGTTAAGGGGACACAGACCATTTGGAATAATATTAAATGTTTGGTTTTAGGATAAAGCAATACAATGGAGCTTTTTCAAAAAGAACCAAAAACACTGCGCTATTCAAATGTGTAGACGGTATACAAACAGCAGCTAACACAACATCTAGGTGTACAAATGTGGCATAATAAATTTTGTGAAAAACAGTGTAGCGCTTATTTGTTTTTACCACATTACAATGTGACCAATGTAATCAGTGCATACATTAAACTGTGCAAACAAATAAAAACATTTAAACACTCTTTGCTGTATATGATAAACAAAGCTGGAATGTCCAAACAAATATATGAAAAAATATATATATATCAAAAATAGGAAAACAACGTTAAAACAAGTGAAAAGTTCTCCAAATTTTCTGTGTGTGATACGATGAAGTGTAAACAGTCCTACGCCTTCTCCAAGGAATGATCGCACAATCACCGCGTGAACCCTCCACCACATGAAATGGGGGCTTACCAGACTTAATGGATCCTACTCAAAATTATATTTGGAGGATCATATATGCTTGTAGATATACATAGGCTTTTTCGGTGTTGTCCTTTTCTGGAAGACTTTCAAGTGTGGCTATTTCCTCTACAGTATGTCTCCATCCACATAAATCATCATAGGTAATGGGGTAGATATAAAGGAAGGGAGCAGGGACCACAATAGTGTAACTCCGTTTTTCGTTTAAAGTCATTTAATAAAAAATTATCAAACTCACGTGTACAAAGAACATAAGCGCTTTTTCAATAAAATCTCAGGCTGCAGTGAAGTCCCGACGCGTTTCGTCTTAAGCAGACATCATCTGGGGTACAACTTCAAGGCAGCCCTCCAGTTTATATAGCCAGACCCCCAATCAGGCCTAGATTTCGTCCATCAGTGTCACCACACATCACTTCCGGTATCCAATATGGCCGCCGGCGTGCGTTCCACGCCTCTTTTTAATAATGTGAAGGGTCTAGTCAAATAACTGGTACATCCCATACTCTTATATGTGTTGGACGAACCACTTCCGTGTATCTCAATGACGAAAGCGAACGTCCTGACGTGCGCCATCAACGTCCAAATGGAACGCAGGCGTAAACACTAAAATATTCAGCCGATCTTTTCACCTCAGCGGAAGTAAGGTGAACGTGACCTCCGCGTATCTCACGAACGGAAGTGGGCAGCCTGGAACGCACCATCTTTATCCAATGGAGTGCGGACGTATGTCAACATCCCGGCGCCATAACGTCACTTTCGTGTCCCCGGACTCAAAAAATAAATAAACGTATAACAAAAAACGCCATCTCTAGGGTGGAATACAGATCGGTACAGAGTAGAACGGATCTCCTATACATATTAAATAAGGAAAAATAGAGTATATACTCTGAGCTGAGGGATATATCTAGTAGCAATAATTGATAAAATATATAAAAAATATATAAATAAAAAACATTAAATGCTCGGACGCTGCATCCAATAAGAACACAGTGCCTATAATTGCATATTAGCTTATCTAACCATATTTGACAGGGATAGTAAATTAAGAAGGAAAATTTCGAAAAAATTTATTTCCAGTAATTTTACCCAACCAAATCCTCTAAAAAAGTTATTATAATCTACCTAGAGATATCAACTAAAAAATGAATAGGAAAATAAATATGACCGAATCTATTCGGGTGGGCGATTATTACATCGTGACACCCTATATAGATAATGACCTACGCAATATCAATCCAAAAAATTGAAAAATTTAAAAAAATTGAAAAAAATTAAAAAACCTATAAAAATCAAATGTAATCATAAGTTTAAAAATGTATATAAAAAGACTTAACCCAAAAATATATATATACTCAAGAATGGCGCTCTATTGATATTATGGCCCAATCAAAGAGAGACCGAAAGCCATATGTGTTGACATATTAGGTGGACCAAACCTAAATCGCTTTTAACCATTTACTAATACTCACAAAGTACATTTTCCCCACATATTACTACCATGTATAACCAAAAGAGAGGGAAAGAGGAGAATAAAATAAAATAAAGATATAGATGTAAGAGATAGACAGACCTCAGCCATCATCAATAAATGCATCCATATCCCACACCACGCCCAAGCCAAACGGGGAGTGGGACCCAATGTTATGTGTCAACCATCGTTGATGAATGCATTGATATCCCACTCCACGTTTAGACCAAACGGGAAGTAGGATTTGATGGTGTATATCCAATAGGTCTCTAACCTGGATACGCCCCTGGTCATGGCACCCCCCCTCCAGGGTGGCGTGTACTTATCAATAATCAAGAACTCTGTTCCGGTAGGATCACTATTATGACACTGCTTATAGTGTCTAGGAACAGTGTGTTTTGAATCTTTACTCTTGATAAGAGATATATGTTCGCCTACCCTGATTGCAAATGTCCTGATTGTCCTTCCTACATATTGCTTGCCGCATGGGCAGGTGATTAAATATACCACATACTTGGTATCACAAGTGCAAAAAGGCTTAATAATATGTGTCTTGTTAGTAGTTGTAGATGTAAATTCAGTAGCTTTACGTCTCCCAAAGATATTATATCTACATACACTGCACTTTTTACAGGGGTAGAAACCCATCATGTTGTGAAAAAAGGATGGACGATTAGGTGGATCTAGGATGTTGGGGGCTATACTACTCTGTAAGGATGGAACTCCCCTAAAAAGTATTTTAGCTTGTTCGGGTAGCTTGGGGCCTAACACAGAATCATTCTTTAATATACTCCAATGTCTGTTTATAATAGATTTGATCTGTCTATGTTGTGATGAAAACGTTGTTAACATAGACCATCTATAAGTATCATCAGGTACACTTTGTGTTTTCTCAACAATAAGGTCCTCTCTATTAGTTTCCGCAACTTTACATATTTCCCTATCCAAAATTGCACTATCATACCCCTTATCTTCAAATTTCTGTCTAAGATTTTTGGCTTGTATTCTGAATGTGTCTAGATCTGTACAGTTCCTCCGAAGGCGTAGAAACTGGCTTTGTGGGACCGAATTGAGCCAAGCTCTATGGTGGCAGCTATCTAGGGGAATGAAGCTATTCCGATCTGTCTCTTTAAAATGTGTTTTAAACACAAATTTATTGTTTGCTATTTCAATTTCTAGATCCAAAAAGTTGATCTTAGAGGTACTCATCTCGAGTGATAGTGAAATGCCCCTATCATTGTGGTTCAAGATATCAAAAAATTCTCTTAGCGATTCGGGTGTGCCATTCCATAGGAGGAGGATGTCGTCTATATATCTTGCCCACAGAACCAACGAAGGGCTATGATGGGCATAGACGACATCCTCCTCCCACTTTGCCATAAATAAATTGGCGAGACTGGGGGCAAATTTAGCCCCCATTGCAACACCTCTCTGCTGTAAGTAGTAATTCCCATTGAACCAAAAATAGTTATGCTCGGTTGCAAACTCGAGCAGTTCAATGAGATAGTCACGTTGAAATGACGCTAGAGAATCTTCTTGATCCAAAAAATAGCGGACAGCTTCTATACCCCTTCTGTGTGGAATACAAGTGTATAAAGAGGCCACATCTGCTGTGGCGATAATGCATTCTTCCTGGGGAGTTATGTTTTCCAATCTCCTGATTGTCGCTCCTGTATCCTTAAGATACGAAGGAGTTTTTTTCACTAAAGGTTGCAAGTAAAAATCTATATACCGACCTATACGTGAGGTAATAGAATTGATACCACTCACTATAGGCCTGCCGGGAGGGTTAATCGCATCTTTATGAATCTTTGGTAGATAATATATGGTAGGAATTCTTGGGGCAGTAGGGATCAAAAACGATTTTTCTTTCTTATTCAATATTTTCGAGTCGTATCCCTTCTCGACAAGGCTCTTAAGTTGTCTTTTATAAAGACTTGTGGGATTGTTAGGAAGTAATTTATATGTCCCTGGTTCTTCCAATATCCTGCACATTTCAGCTTTATACTGTTCTTTGTCCAGAATAACAATCCCACCCCCTTTGTCAGCAGGGCACACGACTACCTCCTTTTGTTCACATAAAGAGTTAAAGCCGGTCTGTGAGAGGGTGGACCTATTCGCATGTTTAATAGGAAGTTTCTCCAGGTCACCTAGTACAAGGTCCTTAAAAATTTTTACCGCCGGAGCTATAGGTACAGGGGGTACAAATAAAGACGGGTTAGATAACCCTGAATGTACAGTGCCAAACGTGGCTGCTGTATACCCTGTTCTAAATGGATTGGTTGTCAGATATCTTTGAACATTAATTTTCCTAATGAATTTATGTACGTCTATAAAGGTATTAAATTTATTAAGACGTTTGGGGGGTGCATATTTTAATCCCTTATCCAATACAGATAATTCTGCTTGAGAGAAAGTTTTCTTACTTAGATTAAAGACACCCTTTCCTATCACACTCACCTTCTTTTTCCTCCGTTGTAATCGTTTCCCCCCTCTGCACCCTCTCTTAGATCCTGGCCTCTTTTTTTGGTATATGGATCCTCGCAAAAATCCTGATTTCTAAAATTACTATTACCGGTAGGTGGATTGTATGTAGGTAGTGCATAGGCGTTATTTTTGATTTCATTGTCTCTCTGATCCCTTAATGGAGAAAACCTGTTGTATGTAGAAATTGGAGCTACATTATGATTTTGAGACCCCGCATAATACAAATTCGGGGGGGCACGTCTAGGTGACGGAGAGTAATATGATGTCTCATTATAATCTCTAAAATGATAATCATCGCGGTTGAAGGGACGTCCTCGGTTGGACCCCCTTCCACCTCTTTTCCCCCGGTGATTACCTCTCCCCCTCTGTGGTTTGTTGGGAGTATGAGGATTAAAATGTTGTACTGTGTACTGGGAGGGTGGTAAACCCTCATCAGGGTGTCTCTGTACAGCGTCACTATAGGACATAGGGGGTCTAACTTCCCTAGGACCTATAGTAGAACCAACATCTTGAGGTCCACTTGGGGGTTGTGCATCCATCGTAGATGTGGTTTGTAATGATTTTTGCCAACTGAACACATTTCCTGTCTTATAATCGTTAATGTCTCTAGAATATTTTTTCTGTTTTTTGTACTTCTGTTCCCTGTCTTCCTTCTCTAAATGATTCAATAAGTTAGCTGAAAGAGAGTTATATTGTGGGGTATTTTTAAAACCTCCAAGTTTGTCTCTAAGCTCCTTAATTTCTTTATCTAAAAGTCCCAACCTATTATTCTTTCTAGTAATCAAGAAGCCTAGAAGGTTAATTCCAGCTTCATTGAAATACTTAAACCAGGACTCAAGGTCTTGCTCGCCTTGTTGAGGGTATATATCCCATCTCAGGCTTCTGGGGACCATGTGTTCCGCAGTGTATTGTTGCAGGAACGCTAGATCCCACTGTAGGTGGAGCTCTGATGTCATAATATTTTTTAGTCTCATAAACATCCCTCCAATCTCTGTATTACTACCCGTGGCTACAAACACATCATCGGTATTAACCTTATGTGAAGCCCGATATTCAAAAATATCCATTTCAATAATGGGGAAAAGAAGTGCTTCTATATGAAAAAAAGCAAAAGAATTGCAGCAATGTGAAAACCAACCTATTAATCAAATTTTTTCAAAAAGAACCAAAAACACTGCGCTATTCAAATGTGTAGACGGTATACAAACAGCAGCTAACACAACATCTAGGTGTACAAATGTGGCATAATAAATTTTGTGAAAAACAGCGTAGCGCTTATTTGTTTTTACCACATTACAATGTGACCAATGTAATCAGTGCATACTTTAAACTGTGCAAACAAATAAAAACATTTAAACACTCTTTGCTGTATATGATAAACAAAGCTGGAATGTCCAAACAAATATATGAAAAAATATATATATATCAAAAATAGGAAAACAACGTTAAAACAAGTGAAAAGTTCTCCAAATTTTCTGTGTGTGATACGATGAAGTGTAAACAGTCCTACACCTTCTCCAAGGAATGATCGCACAATCACCGCGTGAACCCTCCACCACATGAAATGGGGGCTTACCAGACTTAATGGATCCTACTCAAAATTATATTTGGAGGATCATATATGCTTGTAGATATACATAGGCTTTTTCGGTGTTGTCCTTTTCTGGAAGACTTTCAAGTGTGGCTATTTCCTCTACAGTATGTCTCCATCCACATAAATCATCATAGGTAATGGGGTAGATATAAAGGAAGGAAGCAGGGACCACAATAGTGTAACTCCTTTTTCGTTTAAAGTAATTTAATAAAAAATTATCAAACTCACGTGTACAAAGAATACAATACAATGGAGCTGACAAAAGACATTTTAAGTGACTAGACTAGGTGGATATGGGCCTACCATAGCATGTTGGTAAAGTTTAATGAAGGCAAATATGCATGAAAGACAAAAAAGGAGCATTAAAATATTACAGCATGCATGAGGACAAAGGGGACATTCACAGCATATTGCAATCATGGTAATTAGAGATTGAGGAAAGAAATACAAGACATTAGCAAACATTAAAGACAATAAAATGTGATGTTAAATGATAAATCATACCTTAATATAGTCCTCCTGCAGGACCTGTATGATGGCAGAACAGGTCTCTGGAATAATGATCCCCAGAGCCTGGGGGGAGATGCCTGTCGAGAACTTGAGGTCCTGAAGGCTTCTCCCTGTCGCCAAGTAGCGCAACGTGGCGATGAGCCTCTGCTCCGGAGTGATGGCTTGCCGCATGCAGGTATCCTGCCTGCTGATATAAGGGGTCAGCAAAGCCAGCAGACAGTGAAAAATGGGGTCCGTCATCCGGAGATAATTCCTGAAATCATCAGGATTATTCTCCCGGATCTCACGAAGCAAAGGCATGTGCGAGAACTGGTCACGCTGGAGCAACCAATTCTTCGTCCATGAACTCCTCAACACCCTGTTCACGGACTGTTCTTGGGTTGAAGAATGAACTACAACACCAAGCACAAGCAAAGCACGAACTTGACGACGAGTACGTACACGCAACATGGCTTCAAAACGGTCGGCTTGTCAGAACGAACTTAACAGAAGTCACTGAAGAACAGCAAGGCCTGTGAAGAGCGAGCTAAAAGTCAGCGAGCGCAGTAGATCGCACTGCAAAATACAGAGACGAACTGACTACACGCACTAAAAAACAGATACAAACCTCACAAGCACAAACTGAAAAGCAGTGAAAAACGTTCTGAAAAATACGAGTCTGAAAAGCGCAAATCGTCTCTCACCAAACTTCTACTAACACGAGGTAAACACAAAATTAGCAGAAGGAGCCCAAAGGGTGGCGCACTTGGTATTGAACTTCCGTTTTATAGTCTCGTCAGACCTGGTGTACGTCACCGCGTACCAGACGGGCAGACTTTAGTGGGATCGTGTGTAGGCAAGTCCATTTCCACGGAACTCTGTCGGAACTCCGGCGGAACTCCGTCGGAACTCCGGCGGAACTCCGTTGGAAACTCCTTCGGAGTTAAGTCCGCTCGTGTGTACGGGGCTTTACATGTGAGCTTGTCAATCAAGCTCCATATGACTTTCTGAGTTAGTATCTACTTTTGGATCGCACATTGCGGAAGTTAGCAGAAATGAATGTGTGCCATACAAGGTTCTAAGTTTGTGAGGTTATGACGTTCACATGTAACATATAAGCCAATGTTTCCAGATTGAAGATGGACACTCACAGACACCCACACACACACACCCACTGTAGAGATGATACTGACATATTCACACAGAGATTAATGACTTGGGACAGCTGAATTCTGCCAGAAGTCTAAGAACGTAATTTCCTGTTTCTTCTTGAAGGACACACAAGATAGCATGGACGTGAGACAGCAACCATTGAAACACACATGCTTTCATAAGCTTATTACAGCTTTATTACTATTCTATTTCATATATTTTTACCTACACTGAACTGAACTATTATACTTTTTACATTGTATTTATGATGCCAACTGTGTGACAAATAAACTCACACTTTCTTTTAAGTCAGTTTGACTATAAATGCTATTGATTCGGAAATGCCTATGAGATATAACAATATAGACATTAAATAATATTCTTTCAGTCACTGAGATTTCGGATTCCAATAAGGCTACGTCTTCCTCCATCAGAACCATTAGAGACAGTCCCTGGAGAAAGGAGAAGTGCTCAGGGAGTACCTGCGTGGTGGGGGATCTATACAATGAGGAATAGAATTCTTTAAACTCATTAAGGATGTCAGATGGGTTAGTAGTGACTCCCCCTGACTCAGTGTGTATGATGGGCACAACTGTCTGAAATTTGGGGTCGGCCACCATACTGGCTAAAAGCCTCCCGTTCTTGTCCCCAGACTCAAAAATCCTGGCCCTGAGCAGTCTCTCCGAGGAGGCCATCAAGTTAGATAAGTGCACAGAAAGCGCCCTTTGAGCCTGTGCCAGGGAGGAATATGCCCCAGGTGAAGAATCCAACACGAACTCTTCCTCTGCCGTGCGCACACCAGACTATAGGTCCTTGGTTTCAGAGGCATAGTCCACCCTGGCAGCTTTGATTGCAGATATGTAGTCCCCCCTTATGGTCACCTTAAAGGCATCCCAGGTCACCCGGGCAGTGGTCACATTATCATTACAGTTCCAATACTGGTCAATCTTCTCTCGCATATTCTCTTCCACTTTCTCATCCTGCAGCCAATGTGTTGCCAGTCGCCAGCAACCCCTGCGCTCCCCCTATCCATGCTGCAGAATGACCTCTAGGGGAGAATGATCTGAGATCCTCACCAAGGCTACATACGGAAGCATAGCCGGAGAACAAAAGGTCAGGTCTATTCTGGAGCCCGAGCGATGGACCGCAGATAAATGGGAGAAGTGCCATGTCTGCAGATTTTTCCATCTCCAGACCTCCGTGAGTGGCAGGGCCAAGGCCCATTGCTCCAGATACGGGTCCAGAAGTCTGGTTGGATTGGAGGTGTCCATAGTCCGATCCAGGATGCCATTAAAGTCTCCCGCTATGATGAGTCTAGTGAGAGTCTAGTGACCATGTAAGGAGCCAGCCTGTCATACACCGCATGAAGCACAGATGTTGAGAAAGGGGGACGGAAGATAGATGTTCACAAAAGCAAACATCTGAGCCTCTATATTCAGCAGCAATATGACAAACCATCCCCCCGGATCTGAAATGACGTGTTCCAGCTGGCAATTAAAAGACCTGTTTAGGAGAATGGACTCTCCTCTGGCATAGTTAGAATATGTGGCGTGGAAGGACTGTCACACCCATCTCCTGCGGAGGGCCAAATGTCTACTGCCCATCAGGTGTGTCTCCTGTAGAAAGAGAATATGCGGCTTATCTGCTTGCAAATACTTACCGTATATACTCGAGTATAAGCCGAGATTTTCAGCCTCTTTTTTGAGGCTGAAAGTGCCCCCTCGGCTTATACTCGAGTCACCGCTGTCTGACTGCTCGATCAGCGCATCGAGCAGACAGACGGCGGACATTAAAATTCAAAAGCCGCGCCTCCTTCTCCGCCTCCGCCTGTGATAGGCGGAACACTGAATTTCCCAGCAGTCAGTGTTCCGCCTATCACGGACATCCGCTCATCCTCGTACTACGGACGAGGATGAGAGGATGTCCGTGATAGGCGGAACACAGGCTGCTGGGAAATTGAGTGTTCCGCCTATCACAGGCGGAGGCGGAGGCGCGGCTTTTGAATTGTAGAATGGCCGCCGAGAAGAGCGGCGATCCTGGAGCGGCGATCCATCGGCACGACACAGGACGGAGGAGGCACGGGACGGAGGAGGCACGGGACGGAGGAGGCACGGGACGGAGGAGGCACGGGACAGAGGAGGCTCGGGACGGAGGAGGCTCGGGACGACGGCGGCTCGGGACGGAGGCTCGGGACACAGGTAGGCTGGACACACACACAAGGCTGCACGGACACACACACAGGGATGGATGGATGGATGGACACACACACACACACACACACACACACACACACACACACACACACACACACACAGGGATGGATGGATGGATGGATGGATGGATACACACACACACACACACACACACACACAGGGATGGATGGATGGATGGATACACACACACACACACACACACACACAGGGATGGATGGATGGATGGATGGATACACACACACACACACACACACACACGCACACAGGGATGGATGGATGGATACACACACAGGGATGGATGGACGGACACACACACAGGGATGGATGGATGGATGGACACACACACAGGGATGGATGGACGGACACACACACAGGGATGGACGGACACACAGGGATGGACAGCCATGTCTCACCCTCGGCTTATACACGAGTCAATACGTTTTCCAGTTTTTTGGGGGTAAATTGGGGGCCTCGGCTTATATTCGGGTCGGCCTATACTCGAGTATATACGGTAAATATAAGTGCTCTCTTGAAACGACAATTTAGGCCATACACATTCCATGACACCAATCTAAGCTCCATCTAACATATAAACATTTAACAGGGCAGCCCACCAAGGGAGGAAATAACCACTACGCCCCATCCACCCCCCAGCCCGCCACCCCCACAAAAGGACAAGAGGAACAACACCCATATGCAGACCATATCATATTCACATATGTAAATAGGTAGTATCAATGCATAGAAATCTAGCAGCAAGCAAACAACCCCTGCCAACCCGCCAAAACCATTGGAACAGGTCAGCTTCATCCCTAAACAAAACTGGAAAAGTCTGTTACCAAAAACTAATTGCAGGGGCAAAAAGAACTATGCAGTTCTATTTCCCCTATTCTTTTGTGGTGCGATCACAGTACTTGGAGTGAAGACAGACTCGTAACAAAAGGGGGGGATAACGTCCACAGGTATATCAGTCTTCCATTCTGCATTGCTCCATTTATTCCAGGATGAATGAGATAGTAAAAGGAGTAGACAGGAAGGATATCCAGTCATGTAGCAAAATGTAAGGACCCGTCAGGGCATGGCACTGTACCAGTCAAGCGCCATGGGTTATTTCAAACAAAAAAACAGCTTACCGAAGGGTGGAGAACCAGCAGTCCGCCTCCTCCGGGGAGTCAAAGAATTTCGTGGTGCCAGCGTGTACAACTCTCAGCCGGCTCGGGTATAAGATACTGTAAAGCAGTCCCTTTTCTCTGAGGCACCGGCGGATGTCTTGGAAGGTCTTTCTCTTCTTCTGTAGGTCAGCCGAGAAGTCAGGATATAGGTGTATTTTGGCGTTTTCATACTTGCGGTTGGGATGTTTCCTAGCTTCACTTAGGATGCGGTCACGGTCTCAGTAATTAAGGAACCTTACCAGGAATGGACGAGGTGGTGCCCCAGGGGGACGGCAACCAGTGGGCACTCGATGAGCACATTCGACCACGTAGGACAGGTGCTAATGCCAGGATGTCTTTAAAGAAAGTTTTGGCAAATTCTGCAGTTCATTCGCCCTCGGAGCCCTCAGAGCCCTCTGGTAGGCCAAGCACTCTCATATTATTCCTCCTGAGGCGATTCTCGGCATCATCGGGTTTAGCTACTAATGATTTAACTGTATTCTCCAACACTTCAATTCGATGGTCACTACTGGTGGTTAGGTCCTCCGAGGCTGATATGCGTGATTCAGATTCGGTGAGGTGACCTCTGACGTTATCTAGGTCAGCATGTATGCAATTACATTCCTCCGTTAGCTTGTCGATACGGGTCAGCAGTGAGGATCTACTGTTTTCAATGGCTAGTAGGATCACCGCCGTGTCTCCAGAGCCTGAGGTTTCCGGGACTGATGGGCCCCCCTGACTCACTGCCATATTGAGCTCAGCCAGCAGTGCGTGCAGCCTGTCTGCTAGAATAGTGTCTGAATGCTCGGCCTGTACCGGTGGTTGCTTTTTGCTGGAATGCGGGGTAGGTTTTATTCTTTTTTCAGAATGGATGATGGAACCGGGGCCAATTCCGTCCGTTCTTATTATTGAGGGTCGTTGGGCCAGGTCCCGCTGGGGCTGTAAGGGGTTATAATGTCCAAGGGTAGCCAGGCACTCAGGTATTCAATGTGCAATGGCAGCTTCCCCCCTTCAGCAATTATGCCGGCAGTATCAACAGGTACAGTACATGTGGCTCAAGGCATTTATCGCAGTGATACCTAAGGAGGGAAAAGACCCTACCGCTTGTAGCAGTTATAGGCCGATTTCGCTGCTAAATACTGATCTTAAAATATTCACAAAAATTATAGTCACCAGAATTCAAAAATATATTCCGACCTTATTCCATTTGGATCAGGTCGGATTTGTGCCTACCCATGAATCCAGAGGCAACACAATTAAAGTGTTAAACCTTCTACACGTGGTAAATAAGGAACATACACCTTGTATATTTTTAGGAAACCGATGTGGAAAAAGCCTTTGATAGGGTCAATTGGCAGTTCATGAAGGCGGTCTTGAGGTATGTGGGGATTGGAGACACCATGTTTAATTGCATACGTACATTATATTTGGAACCCTCAGCTCGAGTAAGAGCCAATGGGGTGTTATTGGAACCTTTTATGATAAAAAATGGTACAAGACAAGGCTGCCCCCTTTTGCCACTCCTATTTGCTTTGTCATTAGAGCCTCTTCTCTGCATGGTCCGGTTAAACCCAGATATAGGTGGAGTGAAGATTGGGGACACCCAACAGAAGGTATTTGTCTATGCGGATGACATGTTGTTTGCATTGACAAACCCGATAATTTCTTTACCGATCCTCCTTTGTGAATTTCAGAGATATGGCATACTATCAAACCTGAAAATCAATTTTAATAAGTCAGAGGCGATGGGGGTAGGTATAAGCGATTCTCAGTTTCCGAACTTTGAGACCAGTTTTAAATTTAAATGGACAACTATATCCCTGAGTTACTTAGGGACATCTATTCCTCCCGGTATATCTAAAGTATTCAAGCTAAATTTCCCTCCATTATTAAAAGGGACAGAGGACTTACTTAAAAAATGGCAGATGGGGATAAATTCTTGGTTTGGGAGGTGCAACATCCTTAAGATGCGCATTCTTTCTAAATTTTTGTATCTTCTCCAGGCATTACCAATATACATTCCTTCTAAATACTTTGACCAAGTAGCAGCAATGTTCGCTGCATTTATCTGGGCCCACAAACACCCGAGATTGAATAGACAACAACTCTCACTCCCTAAAACCCATGGTGGACTAGGATTACCTGACATACGGAAATATCAACAGGCGATTCACTTAACTAGGTTGATTGATTGGAACCATCATCAAATAACTAAATTATGGTGAAGATTGGAACAAGCTGAAAGTAAAAAATTACTTACTAGAGCACCTTGGTGTAATCTATCAAAGCTAGAGGACATAAAGAACCGTCCGATAATTGGACTGATGGTACGAATATGTGCACTGCTATTTACTAAGTACCCTCTTATATCAACATACTCCTCTTTGTTTCCGATATTAGGGAACCCCGCATTCCTACCAGGAACTCAGGATCTAGTTTTTAAGTCATTGAGGCGAAAGGGTTGTTTTCAGGCATCGCACTTTCTGATCAATAATAAATGGCCGACGATACTAGAATTAATGGACACAATAGGTCCGGAGAGCCATCCAATTTACTTAGTTTTTCCGCTCATTACCCCCACCAGACAGTTTCAGTTGGAGCCTTACCAGATACGAGACATATTGCACAGAGGAGGGCCCCCTCTCCCATGCCTTGTCAGCTACATATCAGTTACTGATTAAACCAGCTGAGGACTATCAGCTTCCATGCCTTTGTGCATGGGAGACAGATATAGGATATAAGTTTACAGCATGTCAATGGCAAAACATTCTTAAGTTTACACAGGGATCTTCTATATGCACGAAGACACAGGAGACAAACTATAAAGTGCTCACTAGATGGTATCAAACCCCAGTAAAACTGCAAAAAATATATCCCTCTTTATCTGATCGATGCTGGAGATGTCAAGAAGACAACAATCCTACATGTCTTCTGGCTATGTCCAAAATTAGAAGACTATTGGAAGACGATCCATCAAATAACTCAAAAATTTGTGGAGAGCAGAATTCCTAAGACCTGGCTTTTTTCCTGCTTCATGCATCTAATATCCCTAATAAAATGTATAAAAAATCAGTGCTTCGACATCTTCTCGATGCAGCAAAGGCATGTATTCCCTTACGTTGGAAATCTACAAAAGCGCCCTCTATAGGTATGTGGTTTAAAAAGGAGGCGTCCCAGAAGTCGCTGAGCAGGAGGACTTACAGGAGAAGGTAATGAGCATTTTTCATATGATTTTAGAGGGGAATGTCCCGCCCAACATGGACTTGGACAGAGTACACAGGGCGCTAGGGCCTAAACCAGCAGACCCGCAAAGGCCCAGGGATATAATTTGCCGCCTCCATAGATATGCGCACAAGGAGACTCTGCTGAGGAAGGCATGGGTGGCTGGTAATATTGAGATAGAGGGTTCAGTAGTGAAGCTCCTACCTGACTTATCCCGGGCCACATTACAGCGCAGAGCACAGTTGCGCACTGTCTTGGACTGTGTACGGCGGGAGGGACATACATACAGATGGAAATACCCTCTTGCTGTGGTAATAAGAAAAGGAACATCTACATGCACACTGAGACTATACAGCGATCTTCCAAAATTATTTGCCTTTATAGGTGTGGAGCCGTTTATGGTGCCGAACTGGAGACTCCCACTCTCTCAGCTGCAGAGAAAAAACCCAGAAAGTACAGGAGGGAAAGAGAGGGAGTGAGAAAGATGAGAAAGACATATTACAGTATAATGAGACTTGTGTTAGAATCTGTGCTAAATTAACTCATATCCCTGAATCTGAATTTTTTTTTTCTCGTAGCCTCACCCCATAGGTTTTCAACTTGTTTAAACACTCTTGAGTCTTCTTTTTTTGGGATGAATGGAGATAATGGGGGGTGAGGTGGGGGGGGGAAGGGAGGGGGGGGAGAGTCTAAGATAAAATATACAAATAAGATTAGATAATTATTATAAAGGGGGGAGGGTTCGGGTCCTTGGGGTCCTTGGGGGGGATTTACATGACCTAGGTTCCTAGGACCTAGGTTCCTAGAAGAGGTGGTCACTTAAGAGAGTATTATAATTCACTAGGGATAAAGAGAGATAAAGAAAGAGGGAATGGGATGATAGAGGTTGCAGTGGTCTTTCCTTTTTTTTTTTTTTTTCACTAGATGTGCAGGGAGGAGGAGGGGATTTAATATAATACATAAATGTTTGTTTAATACATGTTTGTTTTTCTCGGGGGGGGGAGGGGTAATGGACGTGGAGGGTCAGTAAATGTAAATGTGAATGATGGTGCACAGGGGATGGTTTAGACTTATGAGGGATGAGAGGGCGGGACAAGGAGGGACAATGAGTAGGGGGTGAGAGAACATAGAACTAGTACACAAGAAACTGTGGGTTTTATTTTATTTTTTTTAACTAATTAATACGGTGAATCACTAAACACTAATATTAGTAACCTTTAATATTATCACTAATAAAATAAAGCACAGAGCTAGGGACCCGGGGGAAACAGAGGGCTTATGGATTGGGACCAGACCCCCCTACCTGAACCTAAGGATGAATAAAATAACTTTTTAGGATTTGACCTCCAGCTCCATCCCCCCCCCCCCCCTTTTTTTTTTTTTTTTTTTTTTTTTTTTTTTTTTTGGGATGAGGAATGTAAGGTATTATATTGTATTGTTGCTTTATTGTATTAATGTATCTTTTTGGAACAATGTCAATACACAATATGGCTCTTTGAGGAAAGGGGAGAGAAACGGAGAGGAGATATGGAAAATGGGAAGGGAAGAGACCGATATAAATTATATATAAATTATATATGCAGGGGAGGCTTAAACTTTGGATAAATATAGAGGGGGGAACATGTTTGAATCTGCAAACACAGGCGCAGCTGTGGATGTGTGTGCCCATATACGTATATGCAAGGGTATAGGAGTATACATGTAAAAGTATGTACGTAGATGGTAATGGACAGACATAATTAACTTTGCCTGTGTTATGGCTTTTGTCTCCTTCCCTTTCCGTTTTTTTTTTTTTTTTTTTTTTACCCCCCCTCTCTCAAAGAGCCATGTTGGAGTAGACACAATCTGTGTAGAGAAGTAACAGGTGATAGTAGAAAACATGATATTATAAAAGACTGGTGGGGGAGGGCACGGGGGAAGCTCGCCCAGGAGCAGCCAAGCACAACCACAAAACCCCATTAGGTAAACACCCATAATCCGGAGGGTCTGGAAATTGAGTGGATAAAAGCAGTAGAGCTTTGGAATTCGTGGGGAGACCGTTGGTAAACGGTCGACCCAGGGATTGGTAGTGGGGGAGGGAGGGAGGGAGTAGTAGACTAGACGGGAGGGAGGGGGGTGGGAGGGGGTGGGGCTAGAGGGGGCTCCCCCCCCCCCCTTTTATTTTATTTTTTGCACCTTTATTGGTCTCTGCCTATTTCCCCGAGGAGATATGGAGACTTTAAAAATAAATGTCCCTGAATGTAAAGGGACTGAACGTCCCGGAAAAAAGACGAATGTTATTCCACGATTTAAAGAGACTGAAAATAGATGTAGCGTTTATCCAAGAAACACATTTCAGAGAAAATAATCTTTCTCTGCTGAGGTCTACGGGATATCCAACGGTTTACCATGCACTTAACCCGATTTCCAAAACTAAGGGAGTTACCATCATGATATCAAAAACAGTAGCATGGAATCATAAGGATTCCATGATAGATGCAAAGGGAAGGTATCTCTTTGTAAAGGGGACGATGGGAGGGGTAGGAGTTACATTAGCAACATATTATGCCCCCAATATACAACAAGACCTCTTTGTTAAAGAGATACTTGATAAACTTATGGATTTTGAAGAAGGACAGTTGATTATGGGGGGAGACCTTAATATCCCATTAATCCCCAGTGAAGACACCTCATCAGGGACATCGTCAGTGACACCTAAAATAAGAAAGAGGATAGCTCAGGCATTAACAGAAACAAAACTGGCAGATATATGGCAATTATTACACCCCAAGGAAAGAGATTACTCTTTTTTCTCCAATCCGCATAGAGTGTACTCACGAATAGATATGTTTTTTATTCCGCATAAACAATTACCCTCAGTTAAGGAAGCCACTATTGGCCTAATTACTTGGTCAGATCATGCTCCAATTTTTTTAAAATATAACTTAACGGGGAAAAAACATCTAACCTCTAGGATGTGGAAACTTAACGAGAGCCTCCTCCAGGATCCTTTAGTCCTGGAGGATATTAGAAAGGAGATAAAATTCTTCTTTCAGGAGAACGAAGGCCCAGAAAGTTCCTCGGGTACAATCTGGGAAACGCACAAGGCAGTAATCAGAGGAGTATTAATTAAGCATGGAGCAAGGATTAAGAAGGAAAGAGAAACTAAGTTAACAGAATTATTAGTAAAAATGCAACATCTAGAAGCACAACATAAACACGCCCAGAACTTAGAAGTTGAACAAGAATTAATAAGTATACGTAGGCAAGTTACAGATTTATTACAGTACAGAGCTAAAATGGCAATTCAGATAGGACGTAAGTGTAGCTATGAATCCGGCAATAAATGCGGAAAACAATTAGCGAGAGCATTACGGGAAATACAAACCAATACACATATACCTATAATAAGAAAAAAAGATGGGGAGGAAGAACGGATGCCAGAACAGATCGCTGGTGTGTTTGGCGATTTCTACTCCTCATTGTATAACCTGAACTTGAGGGCAGCAGATCAAGCTAAGATAAATGAATACATAAGTTCAAGTGAAATGCCGACTCTGACAGGTACTGCACGGGAGGAGATGGAATCCCCCATCACACTAGTAGAAGTACAAAACACGATAAAACAGATAAAAAGTGGGAAAGCACCTGGTCCAGATGGACTAACAGCCCAATATTATAAGACGTTTATGCCGGAATTAGGTCCACATATGGTTAAATTGTTTAATGAAATAGGAGACATATCGACTTTCCACTCAGATACACTTAAAGCTAAAATCACAGTGATACAGAAGGAAGGTAAAGACCCGAAACAATGTGGAAGCTATAGGCCAATATCCTTACTGAACGCAGATTTGAAAATATTTAGCAAACTACTAGCCTTGAGGATACAACAGTATTTGCCCTCTTTGATTCATCAAGACCAAGTGGGATTTGTCCCAACAAGAGAATCAAGGGACAATACTATTAAGGCCCTAAACCTAATACATACAGTTAACTCTACCGAGACTCCCTGTATATTTCTGGGAACAGATGCAGAAAAAGCTTTTGATCGGGTGGGGTGGGGGTTTATGTTCTCGGTACTTCGACATATAAAGCTAGGAGGGAAAATGTTGGGCTGGATAACAAGCTTGTACGGAAAACCTACAGCTCAAGTAAGAGTAAATGGAGTGGTATCTACACCTTTCCCAATAACAAATGGGACCAGACAGGGATGTCCATTGTCCCCTTTGTTATTTGCGTTGACCCTCGAACCACTTTTATGCAGAGTAAGGCTCAACAGGGATATCCAAGGAATAATTATAGGAGATACCCATAATAAAGTTGCAGCATATGCAGATGATATGCTTTTCACAGTGACGAACCCGATAATCTCGCTCCCAAATCTATGTAAGGAAATCGAGACATACAGTACACTATCCTACTTTAAAATAAACTGCTCCAAGTCAGAAGCCTTAATGATAGCAGTCCCAGAGAAAATGATGAGACTAATAAAATTAGATTATAAATTTAATTGGACGGACTATGGTTTGAAATACTTGGGAATAATGATCGCAACAGACCTCAATAAGATATATGAATTAAATTTTGCACCAGCATTGAAGATGGTACGAGGATGCCTGGAGAGATGGCACAGGGGAATATATTCCTGGTTTGGAAGAAATAATATAATTAAGATGAATATTTTGCCAAAACTCCTGTACCTCCTACAGGCAATTCCAATGTTAATACCAAGAAAATTCTTCAGAACTATACAAACATTATTTATGAAATTTATTTGGGCAGATAAACAACCAAGGATATGGAGGACATTATTAACATTACCAAAGCAATACGGGGGATTAGCAACACCAGACATATATAAATATTACCAGGCAATACATCTAGGTAGACTACTAGACTGGTGTCGACATGGAGATCAGAAAATATGGGTAAAATTAGAGCAAGCACAATGTAGGGAGCTACTACATAGAGCACCTTGGTGCTACAGAAATTTGACCTTAGATACGAAGCTACACCCTACAATAGGACCTACATTACAGATATGCTACCATCTCCTAGCTAAGAATAAGATATCGACACAGAACTCCCCTCTAGTTCCTATATTGGGCAATCCCCGATTTATACCAGGCATACAGAAAGGACCTTTTGATAAGCTGATTAAAAAAGGAATATATCAAGCCTCGCATTTCGTGAAAAAAGGTAAATGGCCAACAAGGGAGGAGATGACAGATAGAAAAGGTCCCTTTCAATTAGATTTCTGGCAGGCGGCACAATTAGGACACTTTTTAAGAACAGAGATAGAGCCAGAGTTACTAGACCGAGACTATACGCCATTTGAGAAACTTTGTACGGAAAAGGAACCAATTACGCATGTAATCTCGAAAATGTATGCGTTACTGATTAAACCCGTAGAAAATTTTCAGTTACCCTTCTTTCGGAAGTGGGAAATAGACCTAGGAAGGATTTTCTCTGAGGAGCAGAAGAAAAAGATGATACAATCAATTTTTAAAACAGCAACATGCACAAAATTGCAGGAAACTAACTATAAAATTATTGCACAGTGGTACAGAACACCAGAAAAACTTCAAAAATATTTCCCTCATATATCAAATAAGTGTTGGAGGTGCCAGAAAGAAGTGGGAAATTTTTTACACATATTTTGGCCATGTCCAAAAATTAAGAAATACTGGAAAGATGTACGAGAGATCATTCAAAAATTCAGTGAAGTAGAGATACGGGAGGATCCAGCAGTATTCCTCTTGAATTTGTCAGAGACCTCAGGGAATATAGGTGGGAACTCCATCATGTGTCACTTGGTAAATACAGCCAAGTCATGTATAACACTTAGGTGGAAACAAATACAACCTCCCAGTGTGAGCATGTGGTTGAAGAAAGTCGAGGAGGTGAACAGGATGGAAGACCTAATATGGACAGCTAGGAAAAGAAGGAAAACTTATTTGGAAATATGGACACCATGGAATCTCTATATCTCCTCGGGGGATGGAAGGAGACGGATCGACGCAGTTTAGGGGGGTGGGGGGGGAGACTCGGGGGGAGGAGATGAGAACTCCCCCTCTCTCCCCCCTCCCCCTCTCTCTGGCTTGGTTCGTTTTTTTTTTTTCTCTTCTCGGGGGGGGGGGGGGGGGGGGCTGAAGAATAGGGGGGAAAATAGTAAGAGGGGTAGATGAGTAAAAAGGAGATAACAATACAACTCTAATCTGTTCGGGAACAGTACCAATCTAGGATCAGACATGGGGTATGTGGGACTGAGAGAGAAGTTTCTATGTTACTGTCCCGATATGTTATATATATTACCATTAACCTTGCGTGTTTTCTTTGTGGTTTTATATATTATACTATAAGGGGAGTAAGAAGCGAACGGAATGGAATGAACTGTTATGCTATTTCTGTTTATTATGTATGAACATGGAAACTAGATGTATGACTCTTAGATTGTTTATGTAAAACTCTGTTTTTGCTTACCTATGGAAAGGAAAAAAATAAATAAATAAAGAAATTGAAAGAAAATAGAAGAATTAATTCTTACTAAACGATATCAAAAAGAATGTTATAACAGGACTTGGACCTTTTGGAATCTGTATATCTTTTCTGAAGAGGGAAGGGCCCTATTTAAAAGAGATATGGTAGATTAAATGAAAGTAACACTAAGGCCGCGTACACACGGGCGGACTGTTCGCCCAACCTTGTCCGCTGAACAGTGTTTGGGCGGACAGTCCGCCCATGTGTGGGCTTTCAGCGGACAGTTTCAGCGGACAGTTGGACGGACAAAGTCTTTCGGAAATTCCGAAAAACTGTCCGCTGAAACTGTGTTTGAGCGAACAGTCCGCCCGTGTGTAGGCTACTTTCGAAATGAGCAAACTGTTCCCGCTCGGAAAGTCCGCCCATTTCGAGCGCGTGTACAGGTAGGCGGGGCCCGCGAAGGAGACGTCGCGGGCTCCGCCGCCTGGAATGGGCTTAAAGGGGAACCCCAACGCTGAAAAAAATCGGCGTGGGGGTTCCCCCAAAGTCCACACCAGACCCTTGTCCGAGCACGCTACCCGGCCGGCCAGGAAAGGGGGGCGAGCGAGCGCGCCCCCCCTCCTGAGCCGTACCAGGCCACGTGCCCTCAACATGGGGGGGGTGCCTTGGGGAAGGGGGGGCCGCGCGGCCCCCCCACCCCAAAGCACCTTGCCCCCATGTTGATGAGGACAAGGGCCTCTTCCCGACAACCCTGGCCGTTGGTTGTCGGGGTCTGCGGGCGGGGGGCTTATCGGAATCCGGGAGCCCCCTTTAAGAAGGGGGCCCCCGGATACCGGCCCCCCCACCCTATGTGAATGAGTATGGGGTACAATGTACCCCTACCCATTCACCTGTAAAATAAAGTACAAAAAAAAACACAACACAGGGAAAAAATATTTTATTGCACAGCTCCGGGGATCTTCCGTCTTCGGGGGTCTTCTCGCCGGACTCCTCCGCTATCTGTGTGTAACTCTTTTACTAGCGGAGGAGTCCGGCTTTCTTCCTCCCCGCCGCCGGCCTCTTCTCCCGACTTCGGGGGTCTTGTCCCCCTCTTCGGTTCTTCTGCCGGGCCACCGCGCCTTCTTGTAGCTCTTTTGCAGGCGGTGGCCCGGTCTTCTGTCGCCGCTGCCTTCCGTTCTTCTGTCGCCGCCTTCGGTTCTTCTGCCGGGCCACCGCGCCTTCTTGTAGCTCTTTTACAGGCGGTGGCCCGGTCTTCTGTCGCCGCTGTCGTCGCCGCCGCCGCCGCCTTCCGTTCTTGTTCTTCTTCTTGTTCTTCTTCTTCTTCTCCAGGAGATGTTGACTCGACGAGCTCTCCGGCCGGAATGCCAGAGCCGCGCTGTGCGGTCACTTATATAGTGACAATGGGGCGGTGTCACATGGTATATGTCACATGGGTTGGTCACATGGGTTGATGTCACATGGGGACTATGACATCGTAAGGGGGCGGGGTCACCATGTGACCAACCCATGTGACATATACCATGTGACACCGCCCCATTGTCACTATATAAGTGACCGCACAGCGCGGCTCTGGCATTCCGGCCGGAGAGCTCGTCGAGCTGTGCAATAAAATATTTTTTCCCTGTGTTGTGTTTTTTTTTGTACTTTATTTCACAGGTGAATGGGTAGGGGTACATTGTACCCCATACTCATTCACATAGGGTGGGGGGCCGGTATCCGGGGGCCCCCTTCTTAAAGGGGGCTCCCGGATTCCGATAAGCCCCCCGCCCGCAGACCCCGACAACCAACGGCCAGGGTTGTCGGGAAGAGGCCCTTGTCCTCATCAACATGGGGACAAGGTGCTTTGGGGTGGGGGGGCTGCGCGGCCCCCCCTTCCCCAAGGCACCCCCCCATGTTGAGGGCACGCGGCCTGGTACGGCTCAGGAGGGGGGTCGCGCTCGCTCGCCCCCCTTTCCTGGCCGGCCGGGTAGCGTGCTCGGACAAGGGTCTGGTGTGGACTTTGGGGGAACCCCCACGCCGATTTTTTTCGGCGTTGGGGTTCCCCTTTAAGCCCATTCCAGGCGGCGGAGCCCGCGACGTCTCCTTCGCGGGCCCCGCCTACCTGTACACTCGCTCGAAATGGGCGGATTTGCCTCCTCCTTACGTGGGCGAGTCCGTTCATTTCAAAAGTTGAGCGAACTGTTTGGCAAACAGTTCGCTGAAACAGTCCGCTCGTGTGTGGGCAAGTCCGCTCATGCAAATTTTGAGCGGACTGTTTGCCGAAACTGTTTGACGAACAAGGTTGGGCAAACAGTCCGCGCGTGTGTACGCGGCCTAAGGGATCTCTTGGAATAAAGTTGGAGGATATAAAAGATTTTGTTTGGAAGGAACAATAACTAAGGGGGAGCACGTTTGCTAACTCCATCTCCTTTATAGAGAGTAAGAGGGGGGGGGGGTGGAGGGGAGAGATTATTATTACTTTTTAAAAAAAAATTACTTTTGAAATGTATTTCTTTTTTGTTTTTTTTTGTTTTATTTATGTTTTTCTTTATTTAGTTTGAGAAAATTTGAGACATAGAAATATTGTTGGCAACCGGCTATAATATGACGGACACTGATGTATAGAGAAATAATGCGGGAAGCTATGTTGTCCGTTAAAGGGGGTAGAAATGGTAACTATGTAATATATATCATGATATTTCGAAGGTTATGAATAAGTTGAATGATGTTAATTTGAAGTATCTGAATTGTTGTTAGAAGACACCTGTGTGTTCTTTTTTTACCTCCTTTTTTCTTTTCTTTTTTCTGTGTTTCTTGAAATAAATAAAAAAATTGAAAAAAAAAGAAAAAAGAAGAAAAAAAATAGCACTTTTGATTTCTCCCATAGACTTTTAAAGGGTGTTTTGTGGCTTTACTGTTCGGCGAGCTGGCGAACAGCCAATGTTCGAGTTAGAGTTCACCTTAATACCATCCTTGCATGTCACAGGTGTTCAAATTAAATAAAAAAAATTCTTACTGGGTACCTGTCTAGCCTTTTGTATGTTACTTCCTGTGTCTGACCCCGCGGGTATGGGCATGTATTGTTGTCATCCCTGGCAGCGCACTGTCTCCTGGGAGCTAAGTGTCAGTATTTCCAGGAGTCAGTGCGGATGGCTGTCCTTAAACCTCACAAGATCCCAAAAGCGCAAGTGATGCGATGGTGCCGGCCTTCGTCTGTGGTTGTTTTGTGTTCTCTTTGTTGCCATCAAAACGGGGTGTACAAACTGAGCATGCACAGAAGCGAGCAGTGAATGCTGGTAGCTCAGCTGCTCTTCACTGCATCCAGAAAGTTTATGCTTGTGGGCTTCACATGCCCACAAGCAAGATGAAACCTCCCATCCACACATTTTTAAACTACGTTTTTTGGAACGAAACCGGACATCAAGGGAGATATTTCTCAAAACAAGTGAGTGTAACATTGTCCATATGTAAGTGTCTGAATGGTTTAAAAAAAATGAACAGTGTTACTGGTTGCCTGGGGAGACCGTGGCTTTGGGTGGAAAGTCTGTGCAGCTGTAGGGATGGTGACCAGGCTCTATGCAGTAAAGTATCTCTCAACAAGCTCCACCAGCTTGTCTGCCAACTAGGGGTCTCCTTGACTCATCCACTTCTGCAGAACAATTGGCAGTGATTTCAGGAATTGGTCCATGACCACACGCTCCACTATTTGTCCTGCAGACAGGGGCTGTAGCCATTTCCGCACCAGGTGGATTAGATCAAACATCTACAATCTTTGGGGCCTCTAATCTTCCCGCTTGACCTTCTCATAGTCTCCTACTTCTGCAGACTCCAGATCATAGTAGGCCTTCTGCGATTCTCCAGAAAGTAAGGGGGCAACCAGTCCTGCCCATTGGGTTTCAGCGGTCCGTTCAAACATTAGCAGAAAGGCCTCTGGATCATCATCTGCAGTCATCTTAGAAAGAGAGCAACCTACATGGATGGCTGAGGGCTTGTCTCCAACATCATAAATTTTAGTAAAGGATCATTGTGCTAGCGTCTCCACAACCTCAGTCAGGGTTTTCCTATCCACTTTTGCAGCAGTGGCTAGCTGTTCAAACAGCCTCTGCGATTGCTCCTGTACAGCACCAATCTGTGCGATAGTGTTTGATAGGATGTTGATAGTCTAGTTGTAGATTTACCCTCGATACCTCTGCATAAGGTGTGACTTTCAATCCCCATAGGCCTGGATATTTAACCCTTTAAAACACTGACAAAAGACGACAAGGTCTCTCCGAGAAAATCAAATCTTTTATTCTTTGGTGTGAATATATATAGGATGCTTTCAAAAAGTACTGCCCTCTGAATATCATACAGATTATCCAATCAGAGAGAAGCATATTTTATGACAAAAGTGAAACTAAGCAAAAACATAATTTCTAAGAAATCATGTGCTTTACAAGAAACTTATGAGACACGAAACTTGAAAGTAGATAACAGGAACATGAGAAACGAAACTAGATTACCAATACGCACACCTAGTAATATGTGAAATGGATGCAACAAAGGCAATCAAAATGGAAGCTGATTATAATAAAATAGATGCAGTTAAGCTAAATATCCATTCAATTCCCTCTTTGATCATATAAGATGGTTTCTACAGTCTATGTTGTGTTTTAATACTTCTTTGGGATTGTGGCATAGATTGCCTGATGATTCTTCACGTATGTCATGCAGGATAGAACCTTATCATCAGGAGATTGAAGGCGTGCAATTATGCAGGTACAACAATTAAAGCAGAGGTAAAGAATCAGAGCAAGGATAAATATCATAACAATAACAAGGACAATGTCTTTTAACCATGAAAATACACCTCCAAGCCCAAATCCCAAATTCTCAAATGGGCTCCATGTTTTATGTTTTAGCAATGTCCCTAGCTTCCTGCTGTAGCTGGCCTACTTCTTTTCGGTGTTGTACAATAATATCATATTAGTCAGGCACCTTTGCACGTGTGTTAGCGATCCAAGTACAGGATTCGTAGTCCTCAGTAATTTCACATAGACCTGTAAGAGCTGCACTCATGCTTTCTATAGCCAACTCATGTAGTTCTAGCTGTTTTCTAATTTCTCTTGTTTCTATGTTTAACATAGCAATGTCATCTGAATTCCTCTCCATTATCTCATCCAATATACTTGAATAATTGTTCAACATTTTCATTGTATCTATACTGCATCCTGTCCAAGAAGGGAACCATGCCCATAACATACCTTGTTTATAGAACAATTCAGATTTTGTCTCTGTGTTTGAGGGGGTACCTGGGGTGTATACGTGCCTCTAGGGGATGTCCCCTTTTATCATCCCCTACCACTCCCATGACAGGTACCAAGGATGCAAGGTAACACCATCCCTTAACATGGAGGGGCACCCAGGGATAACACACTTTCCCACAACACACATAGATACTTTGTCCCAGTGCTAAAGGACTCTTAGCATGAGTGTACTTGTCATGTGTTGCGATTATAAATTGGTGAAATATATCACCTACATTATCAGGGAAGGAGGAAAAGTTATGCAAAGTACGGTTTAGCCCTGGGTCAGATACTGGGTCAGAAACAGTGAGCAGACAGAGGCAAAGTCTCTGGATTCGCACATGGAGAACTAGACATGAGCACTAGACATGTGCAATTTGTTTCGTAATGAATTGAAATTCAGCCGAATTGTGCATCAAAAATAACAAATTTTAGCTAATACGAAAGAAATTATAGCAGATATAACAAATTAATTCAACAAGATTTGGTAATTTGTTAAAGATCTAATGAAACAAAAGGTCAACTCAAAGTAAATCTTACAGTCCAATCAGCTGATTAATTTTATGCTGGAGGTTGAATTACTGGCAAAGTGCATTCCTGACAACTGAGTGAGAAGGGTGCTGTATTGTATTTGAGCAGACGAGAAGAGATATTGTCATTGGGTTAATAGATTCAATAAACAAACGACTTTCCAAATTATGAATCATTATCACGAATATATACATACATAAATATCGAATTTCAACTAATACGAAATAATAAATATTGACACTCTACAGAAATAACAAATTATCCAAAAATGAATTAATGTAACATAATGAATATAACAGAACGAAATTATGTATTTTATGAATAAAAAGCAAAAAGAAAAAAGGCTCCTCTAAATGCAGAATTAAAATAATTTAATATCCCCAAAAGGATTAAAAAGAACTTACAGGATCTGAAAAGCTAAAAAGCATGTCATCATTATTAACCCCCCTGGCGGTATTCCCGAGTCTGGCTCGGGGTGGAGATTTTATACCAAAAGCGTTAACCCCGAGCCAGACTCGGGACTAGAGGTTGACCGATATGGGTTTTTCTCTGGCCGATGCCGATGCCGATATTTAGAAATCGGGGCGGCCGATGGCCGATATATGATGCCGATTTTTGCAGCCGATTTTTGTGGCCGATTTTTTTTTTTTTCCTTCATTAAATCTAACAGTTTAGTTAAATAATAAAGAAGGGATACAGAAAATTGCTTAAATTAACCATTTATTAAACAGAAGTACACAAGCCTCCAGTCAGTGCAAATGTATGTCAGTTAGATAAAAACATAACTATGTATCTTAAAAATACACAAAAACAGGTGAGGTAATCAAAACGTTTGAAAAAAAAATCAACGTAATCAACAGAATAGATAGTAAACAATAGAAAAGTGGAAATTTTCTTTAGTTTTAGGCTTTTTGCTTCAGTTCCAGTTCCCGATTCTTTTCTTCACTCACATCCATCACCTAAAAGTTCTCTTGGTACTCCCAGTTTAAGAGCTTCAGGTTGTAGTTCAGGAAACAGAGCCTCTCTGCATTTTCTCCTGTGAGCCTGCTCCTCTTCTTGTCATAAATGATCCCAATCTCGCTGAACACTCTTTCACTGGGAACAGAAGAGGCAGGTGGACAGAGAAATTTTCTTGCCAGTGGTGCAAGGTGACACAGGCGGGATGCATTCTGTTTCCACCATTCCAGTGGCAGACCAGTCCGTCTGTCTATTAGTGGCTCTCGGAGGTACTTTTCCAACTGCTCAGAAATTAACTGCTCATCACTCTCTTCAGCAGGAGTTCCATGAGCCCCCAAAATGTTTGCATACATTTTCTCCAGAAGTCCAGAGGGACTGGGTTCCTCCTTCACTTCTGCCCTTGTCCTGGTCCGTTTTGGTTCTGGTCCTTCATCTCCACTGGTGGCTCTTTTTTGTTCGGACACAATAGCATTCTCTTCTCGCAGCCAAGTTTTTGCTTTGCTCAGTGTGTCACTTGCAAATACATGAGCCTTGTACCGAGGATCAAGCAGTGTTGCCAGCACCAAGCATTTGGTATCTTCAATCTTTGTGAATCGTCTCTCCATGCTTTGCCACATGGTTTCCCAAAGTGTTTGGATCCCCCTTGTGGTGTGACCCTCTGCCTGAAGCACCATCTTCAGTACAGCAATGCATGGGATGATGCAGGAGATGGAGGCCTCTGCCTTGCTGATATCCAAAGTCACTTCCTCAATAGGGCCCAGTGTATCTATCAAATTTGAGATGATATCCCATTGTTCTGCTGGAGGTGTGGTAAACTTGCCATGTTCTGCTACATATAGATTGAGGGCACGCTTCTGCTCCAGCATCCTCTGCAACATATGTAATGTGGAGTTCCAGCGGGTGGGAACATCCTGAATGATGCTGTGCTGGGGGAGGCCAAGATCTTTTTGGATGGCTCCAAGACGCTGCTTTGCAAGCACAGAGTGGCTAAAGTGTGTAGCACAAGTCTTTAATTTGGCAATGATGTCCCCCACTACTCGCTGACTGCTGATGCCCTCTTTCACCACAAGTTGTAATGTATGTGCACTGCAGCTTAAGTCTGGTATATCTGCCAGTCTGAGGCCTTTAATCATGTTGGCACCACTGTCTCGCAGCACAAGCACCACTCTGTCTTGGTTGATGTCCCAATCATTAAGCATGCTAAGGAACATCTCCCTGATATAGTCCCCAGTATGGGAGCCAGACATGGCCTTGACATTTAGAACTACCTGTTTCCTTTCCCAGTTACTGTCTATAAAATGACATGTTAGGCTCATAAGTGATTCTGCTTCACCAGACCAACAGTCTGTTGTGAAGGACAAATAGGGTCCAGCATTTTCTGTTGTAATTAGTGTCTTAATCTGCTGTGTAACCTTCTTGTACACACTGTCCAGCATGTCTGTGCGGTAGTATTTTTCACTTTTGATTGAATATCTTGGTTCTATGGTTGCCAGCAAGCGTTGGAAGCCAATATCTGCAACAACTGTAAAGGGCTGGTTGTCTGTGGCAATCATTTCTGTGATTAGGGTATCAATTTTCTTGGACCGGGGATCAGTATTTTGCCATTTTCTTTTAGAATCAAACATCTGTACTACAGTGGGCTGAAAGTTGGCAGAAGAAGAAGCTGCATCTTCTTTCTCCCTCTGTGCTCCTTTATAAGCTTGGAGGTGGTGGACTTTCAGATGATTCCACATATTTGTGGTATTTTTAGCCTTTCCTTTTTCTGCTCCCATGCTCAGCAATTTCTGGCAGATATTGCACTTGGCCTTCCCTGATGTTGGCTCACTGAAATACTGCCATACTGGGTTTGATTTCTTTTCAGCCATCATCAAACTGTAATTATTAAAAAATTTAAAATTACAATCTTAGTCATTTTAAAGGAGGGCACAGCAGTGGCGGCTGGTGCTCAAACATTTTTTGGTGGCGCAAACAAACTGGAAAAAAACCCCATCAAACGCAGCCACTGTGCCCCATCAAATGCTGCCAGTGTGCATCCCCCATCCGCCCTGCACTTACCTTGTCTCTGTAAGGCAGTGGGTCACGGCGGCGGTGTGCTCCACAATCCTCAATGTCTTCTCCTGTCCTCTGTATAGGCGTCCAATCAAACTGACTGTCGTTTCAGCCAATCAGGTGACAGGTAACAGACCCGAGCATCTGATTGGCTGAGAGGCGGTTCAGGGTTAGGAAAGTGAATGAATCGGTTTCCTAATACAGCGCTGAGTGAACAGCGAGCACCCAGCACCTTTTTGGATGTCTATTAGAGCCTATGGCTCTAATCGGGTGCTTCCAAAAAAAATGCCATGCATGAACTTATGGTGATAGATATGTGACAGGAGAGAGGCGCCAGCGCCCGTCTGCCCCTTATGGATGCACCTCCACTGGGGTACAGAGAGGCGGCTGTGGAGGTGGGGGTACAGAGAGGCGGCTGTGGAGGTGGGGATACAGAGAGGTGGCTGTGGAGGTGAGGGGGTACAGAGAGGCGGCTGTGGAGGTGGGGAGGTACAGAGAGGCGGCTGTGGAGGTGGGGGGGGTACAGAGAGGTGGCTGTGGAGGTGGGGGGGTACAGAGAGGCTGCTGTGGAGGAGGAGGGGTACAGAGAGGCGGCTGTGGAGGAGGTGGGGATACAGAGAGGCGGCTGTGGAGGAGGTGGGGATACAGAGAGGCGGCTGTGGAGGAGGTGGGGATACAGAGAGGCGGCTGTGGAGGAGGTGGGGATACAGAGAGGCGGCTGTGGAGGAGGTGGGGATACAGAGACGCGGCTGTGGAGGTGGGGGGGTACAGAGAGGCGGCTGTGGAGGTGGGGGGGGGGGGGTACAGAGAGGCGGCTGTGGAGGTGGGGGGGTACAGAGAGGCAGCTGTGGAGGTGAGGGGGGTACAGAGAGGCGGCTGTGGAGGTGAGGGGGTACAGAGAGGCGGCTGTGGAGGTGGGGGGGTACAGAGAGGCTGCTGTGGAGGTGGGGGGGTACAGAGAGGCTGCTGTGGAGGAGGGGGGGTACAGAGAGGCGACTGTGGAGGAGGGGGGGTACAGAGAGGCGACTGTGGAGGGGGGGTACAGAGAGGCGACTGTGGAGGGGGGGTACAGAGAGGCGACTGTGGAGGGAGGGTACAGAGAGGCGACTGTGGAGGGGGGGTACAGAGAGGCGACTGTGGAGGGGGGTACAGAGAGGCGACTGTGGAGGGGGGGTACAGAGAGGCGACTGTGGAGGGGGGGTACAGAGAGGCGACTGTGGAGGGGGGGTACAGAGAGGCGACTGTGGAGGGGGGGTACAGAGAGGCGACTGTGGAGGGGGGGTACAGAGAGGCGACTGTGGAGGGGGGTACAGAGAGGCGACTGTGGAGGGGGGGTACAGAGAGGCGACTGTGGAGGGGGGGTACAGAGAGGCGACTGTGGAGGGGGGGTACAGAGAGGCGACTGTGGAGGGGGGGTACAGAAAGGCGACTGTGGAGGGGGGGTACAGAAAGGTGACTGTGGAGGGGGGTACTGAGAGGTGAATGTAGAGGGGTGGTATATAGAGGCGACTGTGGAGGAGGATCATCCATTTTCTAAATGGCAGGTTTCACTTTAAAAGGATATTAATTTATACAGTAGCATACTCCATTTTTTTGACTCACCGTGCATACAAGCTGGCATCTATCTGTATGCACGTGACCCAATAGCATGCACCTAGCCCTGATGAGCTGACCAGCCAATCACAGTGAGATAGAAACAGGCTCCGCCTCCACAGGGAAGGAAGAGGATCTTAGCTAGTGCTGGCTACGATCTCCTGCGGAGGCTTGTGATATGTTAATGATGTTCCTCTGCTACTGCCTGGGGAAGGGAGGGGCGGGGCAGTGCAGTGCCAGTGAAACTTTCTCCTTCCACTCTATAGTGGCCAGCCGCACGGGTGAAGGATGGAGGATTAATTGTACATGCTGCTGCAGCGGGGACACAGGTCTGTACTGCAGGCGGCCGGGTATAGTGTTACCCGCAAATCGGCGTGGTATGCACAATAATCGGCCGATGCCGATTTCTTAAAAACGGCCAAATATCGGCCGATATATCGGCCGGCCGATATATCGGTCGACCTCTACTCGGGACTGCATCGCTAAATGCAGGGAGAGTTTACTTACCTTCTTCCCTGGATCCAGCGATGTCCCCCCACTGTGCGAGCGAGCCGTGCTCCGCTCGATCTGTCACGGAGCCGGCCTCCGTTCCCTGTGAGCGTTGTGATGCATGGAGACGGAGAGCCGTGCCAAATTCAAAAAGTGAAACACACATTACAGAATACATTGATGTTTGTAATAATTTCACATCCCCTTTGTCCCTAGTGTTCTGCCCAGTGTCCTGCATGCAGTTTTATAATATAAAAACTATTCTTTATGCCTGGAAACTGGAGATTGTCCATA
The DNA here is from genome assembly GCF_037356315.1 of Lithobates pipiens. Classification (NCBI taxonomy): domain Eukaryota; kingdom Metazoa; phylum Chordata; class Amphibia; order Anura; family Ranidae; genus Lithobates; species Lithobates pipiens. The sequence continues at coordinate 117,808,259 of NW_027507787.1, forward strand.
GCAACCAAAACTGTCCCTTTACATCAAAAATGATTTTAGACCAGCTAGAAAACAGCAATAATAAATTAGAATCACTCGCAGAATTGAGCGATAGCGATTTGTGGGGAGATCCATCATCAAATACTGAGAAGTAATGACAGTGACAATTCTGATACTGAGAAAATTTCTGTGTTTTTGATTTGATTACATTATTGAATAATTTTTGAGTGAAATAAAGGTGAGGTGGCGCTGGACGGAGGGAATGAAGGGAGGTGTCTAAGGCGCTTTATATATCGCGGATCCGCTGGAAGAGATCAAACGCGGTGTGTAAGGAAGGGATGAGAAGGAATCAAATCACTTACCTATTTCGAAGTCCGCTGTGACCACCAATGCCCCAGTATATTTATGCATCTGAGGAGTTCAAGTGTGATGTGGAGTGATTTATGATTTGGCTTTTCCTTTACATTGTTCATGTGAGTGCATTGAGATTGGTTTTTATTCTATTAAAGTGTTGAAACTGTATTACGCTATTGGAGGCTTCCTTTATATTTTCTTTGCAAGGTATATATACTTTACGTACTTTACCAAGGAGACACCAAGGTGTATGGGCTTCGCAATTTTTGATGATCTTACAGTTATCGCCTTATCTAGAGGAGTTAAAGCTCTATTAGCCAAACACGTGAGTGTGAGGCTTATTAGCTAGTGAATGTACTCACAACAGGGGATTCACGGTCACAGAAGGTATGGTGAAGAAGCAATTCACACTGATTATCACTTTCACGTGGATTACCTGTGTTGGACTTATTTATGACTTTTTACACTATCTTTCACTGGATGATTATTTTTTGACAATAGTTTTTTTATCACACACATATATATATTTTTTTATATATATCTTTTTCTTATTTGATTTAAGTTGAACTAGAAAGTTTAAATTTATAGTATATTGATTGCACTTTTAGCACTTTATATTGAGTTTCATATGTGTTAAGTGCAATTCTCAAACCAATTGCTTTTCCTCTTTGTAATGCTGAGTTCAAATCTTATGCTTCTGATAGAAATGAAATACAGGAGACCTTTTCTGTAGCCCAAATCCAAGCTGAATGGCCAAACGTTTATTGTTTTCACAGTTCTTATATACACTCAAAAATGACGAGTCATACACAAAAATATCAGATAAGGAGAAAACAGCCTTTCTCCATCGTGTGGTCAGCAGATGGGCGTAGTCTGAGTGACCTTACACTTTTCACAATACCTATCTCTTAACACAGCAATTTTGTACAAATAATGTCAAGTCAACTTAAGCTAGAACTCTGATCCTATCATTTTCCCCCTTTGACATCATCCTTCTCCCAACTCTGGGTCCTTACTCATAAGTTATAGCCAATACTTTCCTGAGTACTATCCCTGACCGCGGGTTGTCAGAGGAGAACAATGTCCTCATCCCCCAGTTCCATATCAGCATCTCAAAAGCAAAGAGAATCAAAGAGAAGGGTGACGTCAACTCATAATCTCAAACTCAGAGTTCTTATAGGGCACCCCTATTCATTCTTTTAACTTTCTTTTGAATTCTCTTGTATATACAACAATTAATAATTGTCATTATAGCAAAAGCAAACATAAGTATTAGTATAGGACTCAACATCCAATTAAGTATAGTAGTGGCGGTAGGAGACCATCCACTGAAAACATTGTACCAGTGGTGGGTAGTTTCATCTCTTATCTGTGAAGATAAATGTATTAATTTTCCTTTATCTATAACTGCAGATATTAGATTATTTTGAAGGATATGTTCCTGTGTCTCTATGTGTTTTCTAAGTATTTCAGACTCTCTTAAGATTTGTTGTAAGGGCTCTAATGATATTATGAAAAGTGTAGTATCAGTAAGATTATCTACCGTCCATTCTTGATTGAATATTCTATGTGTATCTGGTTCAAAAAGGAAAGTTTCATTCTGCCATTTAAGCATTTTAAAATTCTTTACACATCCTGAAAAAGGAGCTGTTTTATTTAAACTTTCCATAGTTTCCTGATCATTTGTAATTAAAAAAATATGTTGTGGTCCTATCTCCATAAATCTGTTTCCTACACTTACTGGTAGTCTCTGAAACTTACATATATTAGATTGATGTTTCAATAAGCAAGGTTCATAGACTGGAGAACTTCTTCCACAAACTATTCCCTTATTAGTTTTAGTACATAGACCTAGATCATGAGTCATGTTTTGTGTATCTACATAATGTCCATAGATCTCAGGATACCAAAATTCAGGTAGATCCTTTCCTATCAAGAGTGGCATTACTATTAACTTATGCCGCGTACACACGACCAGAGTTTTCGAGGGACAAAGTCTGACAGACTTTCGACGGAGTTCTGAAGGAGTTCTGACAGAGTTCTGACGGACTTTCCGAATGAACGGACTTGGCCACACACAATCACACCAAAGTCCGACGGATTCGAACGTGATGACGTATGACTGGACTAGAATAAGGAAGTTCATAGCCAGTAGCCAATAGCTGCCCTAGCGTCTGTTTTAGTCCGTCAGACTAGCACACACGAGCGGATTTCTGGGTCCGGCAGAGTTCTGTCGGAAAAATTTGAAACATGTTCCATTTCTAAAGTCTGTCAGACTTTTGCAAATCAAAAGTCCGCTGCAGCCCACACACGTTCGAATGGTCTGCCGGAATCATTCCGTCAGACTTTTGATGTTGAAAAGTCTGGTCGTGTGTACGGGGCATAACACATTACCTCAATCCTTTCTACTTTATATACATCAAATCTTCCAGCACACCATCTTTCCTCACATTCAACTTCTTTTCCTGGTACTTCAAACCATGTACTTTCTAAATTTAAACCCTTGAAATAGTTCATCCAAGTGTGATAATTCCCCAATCGTAGCTCATCTCGAGCTCTATTAATTTGAATGTGATAAGATAGTGTAGAGAAAGCACATTGAGTAATGTTTATGAACTTTTGATTTGCTTTCCACAACTCCAAACTAGCTAGTGCTGTGTGATTAACCATAATATTGAGATATTTAGTTAACTGTACCTGGCTAATTTGTGTTTCAAATGTTGTAGGTAACCATTTGCTTGTGATTATTAAACTATCAGCTATGTGACTTCCTGCACGTTTCCACTTATTTTGTATCATTTCCATCTGTAACCCATTCATTACTCCCATTCTGGTTCCTGCAGCTCCCAGAACTGTATCATACCATTCTCGTCAATACCTACACTCTGGTAGCTGGGGAAAAGTTACATTAAATTTGATTTTTGTTTTCTGTTGTGATACCGAAACATTTATGCAAGATTTAGGAATAGGAGTTAATACAGAGGATTCAAAGATGGTAGGTAGAGTGTCCTCTATCTTTATATCGAAACCATAATGTTGCCATTGTATATATCCTCCTGTTGTTTTACCTGATTTCCTTATTGGTACAAAATACCATGCTGCACAAATATAAGTTGCAGATTGATTTGTACTAATAGGACCTGTTAGATTGAATTGTGCACTTCCACTTACTGGTCTGGGACCCTTTCCCCTCTGTAGGTTCCTGTAGGTTTGGGAATCTGGGGTAGAAAGTAACATTTGTGTTTTGTCAAATACTTCCCTCCATGTTTCAGATGGACCTAACTTATGACATTTATGTGGTGTGTTATTAAAGGGTGATGGTAAATTGTCCCTCCACTGGAAAGTTATGTTTACTTGTGCTTGTGACTTAGCTTTTATGAAGGCCACTGGTGAACGTGGATAATAGTCATTTTCTTTTACATAGAAAGGACCCTCCTGTCCTGACACAGTGAAATTTCCTACAGTATACACTTGCATTACACCCCCATCATGATTTATCCATTTAAGATCAGTACTGTTTTCATGAACTGTTACATTGATATCGGGAGTCTATGTGTAAACAAACATTTGAAAACATTCAAGCACTATTATCATAGTTAGAAAGATCATCATTCTGTTTCTCTCGGTTCAGGACTCTTTTTGCAGTGTGATGCGTGGATCCAGGCTTCTTTTCCCTCCAACTTGACCGATGTGGGAGTGGTCAGCAGTACTTGATATGGTCCTTCAAACCGTGGCTCTAAAGCTTTTCTGGTATGTTTCTTTACATAGACCCAATCTCCGGGGCTCAGTGAATGAGTACCTGCTATAGAGTTGGGATCTGGAATGGAAGCATAAACACTCTTGTGGATCTTGGTTAGATGCTGTTGCAATTGTATCACATATGTAGTCAAACTATCACATTGCAATTGCATACTCTGTGGAAAGTATAAACCTAATCTAGGTGCATTCCCAAAAAGTATCTCATATGGAGACAACCCTGTTTTTCCTGTTGGGGTATATCTTATGGAGAACAAAGCCAAAGGCAGGCATTCTGGCCATGGCTTGTTTAACTCTTGCATGACTTTCTGTATTTTTAGCTTTATTGTCCCATTTACTCTTTCTACTGATCCTGAACTCTGTGGGTGATAAGGGGTGTGGAAACTCTGTTGAACCCCTAATATGGTCATCACATTCTGCATTACTTCACCTGTAAAGTGTGTCCCCCTATCTGATTCTATTGTTTCAGGTAATCCGAACCTTGGTATTAATTCAGTGATCAGTTTCTTAGCCATGGCTTTTGCCGTGGCTGATTTTAACGAATATCCCTCTGGCCAGCCTGAAAATAAATCGATTCACACAAGTACAAATTCAAAGGGGCCACTTTTTGGCAACTGTATGTAGTCAATTTGCAGCCTTTGAAAGGGGTACTGGGCCCGAGCTTGGTGTTTTCTTGGCGTTTTTACTTTTTGTCCTGGATTATTCAGGAGACAGATTTGGCATGCTGCACAGTAGTTTTTGGCCATACTACTGAATCCTGGTGCAAGCCATCCTTGGTTCACAATTCTATACATGGAATTGGAACTGACATGGGTAGGTAGGTGGATTGCCGTGGCCATGGCTGGATACAGAGACACCGGTAGGCATACTTTACCTCCTGCCCTCCATACATTGTCAGGGTCAATTTGGGCTCCCATCCTTACCCACTTGTCTCTTTCACTGTCTGCCACTTGCTCCTGTAGCTTGCTCAACTGTTGCCATGAAGGCTTTACTATACTTACCTCTGCCACTGCCACTGTCTCAGGGTACATCTCTTTCTGGGCTGCCTGTTTCGCAGTTAAATCTGCAAAGGCATTTCCTTTTGCTACCCTTGTCTTTTCACTTGTGTGTGCCGCTATCTTTCAAGATTGCTACCCTTTTAACTTTTTGAAGATGTGTCAAAACCCGTTTTATTCATTCCGCATGTTTTACTGGTGTGCCTGCTGCTGTCAGATACCCTCGAGCTCTCCATATATGGCCGAAATCGTGCGCTACACCATAAGCATAGGCAGAGTCAGTGTAAATATTTCCTTCTTGTCCTTGCAAATATTCTAAGGCTTGTTATAAAGCTTTTAATTCTGCTTCCTGTGCTGACATGTGGGCTGGTAAGGGCTGTGCTTGAATCACCTGTGTATCAGTTACTACTGCATATCCTGTGTGATATCTTCCTTTATCATCAGCAAATCTGCTGCCATCTATATACAAAGTGTGCTCAGCGTCTAAAATTGGTGTATCTATAACATTAGGGAACCCCATTGTCTCTTGTTCCATGAGCTGAAAACAGTCGTGTTCAACTATCTCTCTAAACAGAAGAGTGTCAGTTTCCTCATCTCCTTCCTCCTTATTCCCCCTTGTCAAATCTGGTGACCGAAGAAGCAAAAAGGTGGCCAAATTCAAAGTTGTACAGCGCTGAAAAGTGACATTTGGAGGTAATAAAGTACACTGTAACCTTAGTTGCCTAGCCATTGAAATGTGTTTGGCGAGACAAGATTGCATGTATGTCATGTGTAGTGTGCACTACAACTGGATTGTCTAGAACAATTTCTGATGACTTATCTATAATTATTGACACTTCTGCTACTGCCCGTACACAGGACGGTGAACCTCTGGACACTGGATCTAATGCTGCTGAGAAGTAAGCAACGGGCCTTTGTTTTATATGTGACTGTGTCAAAATTCCTGTTGCATGTCCGGTGATCTCAGCAATGTATAAATGGAATGTCTTTGTATAATCGGGGATACCTAGAGCCGGTGCAGAAATCAACAACTGTTTCAAAGTGACAAACGACTCATAAGCTACTTGTGTAAGCATATACGGTACAATTTTCAAACAATCGTATAATGGCTGCATCAAAGAGCTAGCGTGGGGTATCCATTGTCTACAATATGACACGATACCCAGAAACATACGCAATTGTTTGAAATTTCGTGGGGGTAAGATTCCCTTTATCGCCTGTACTCTCTCGTCTGTGAGATGTCTTGTTCCTTGTGATATGCAATGTCCTAAGAAGACAACTTTTTCCTGACACACTTGTAACTTTTTCCTGTTAACCTTGCAACCCTTTTTTGCCAAGAATTGCAAAAGTGCCAAAGTGGCATGGAGACATGTTTCCCTATCTGGACAGCATAGCTGTCATCCACATATTGTAGCAATACACAAGAGTCTATTACCGAAAAATGCGTACTGGTGGATGGCACCTGTGACAACAGTGTGTGGGGGTTTGGTACTAAAGGTGTCATGGGTGCCAAGATTTTATTCACTGCCCGCAAGTCCTGTACCATTCTATATTTGACTTGACTGTCAGTGCCGGGCTTCTTTTTTACTGGATACAAGGGAGTATTAGCGGGTGATTTTACTTCCTTCAATGCCCCCGCTTTAAGCAGAGATTGTATTTGTGTAGCTATAGCTGCTTCTTGCGGCGCACTAAGAGGATATTGTTTCAGCTGGGGTAGGACGGCACCTGGAATCAACTGTAATTTAACTGGGGAAACAGGTAGTAAACCAACATCTGCTTGATGACTTTCCCACAAATCTTCTGGGAGTGTCTGCAGAGCCTGATATATATCTGGAGGAGGGTGACACAGAATTTCGGGTTCCTCCTCAAAATATTGGATCACATTACACGTGTCGAGGTGTTGTTCCTCATCTATCGTTAATGTTACTGTACCATCTGTATGATGCAATATTGGCTCCCAATTTTTGTAAAATATCTGCTCCCAGCAGATTTGTTGGTGCTCCTCGTGATATTAAAAACCAAGAAAGAAAAATCCTATTTCCAACTTTAACCTTTAGGGGCTTTGTCAGGGGAGCGTCAGATAAAATACCATCATACCCCGTAATTAATACTGTTTCAGTGGACTCCTGGCCGGGCTGTATCACCGAGTCTGAAAGCAGGCTGCGCGAAGCTCCACTGTCCACTAAACATGAGATGTTTTTATTGTCTATTTGTATTGGGATGTGTAACATTTTTGTATGTGATTTTCCTAAGACAGGAGCGAGTCATGCCCTCTAATCCTCCGATTGATTAGGAGGTCTGGAGGCCTGCCTAGATCCATATCTAGTAACAAACCTGGCTGGAGATGAAAAGTCGTCTCCCTCATCTCTCATTTTTTTCCTACAATAGCGTTTCACGTGGACAATTTTGTTGCAGTAGTGCCAAGTCAAAGGTTTTCGATACTGTTCATATTCCCTATCTTGTGGGGTGGTTATGGCATTAACAGTAGGGTGTCTTCGGGATTTCGTCTCTACCAGGTCAGCCTCTAATCCCTGTGCTTTTTGCAACAATGTTCCTCTATCTCTAGTTGCTCTCCACTCCGGTGTACAGGCTTTCAGTCTTTTACTTATCTGTGGAATTAATCCTTCCATAAATTGTCTATTGAAGGCTTGGATCGTAGTTGGCTGAGCCAAATTCAATCCTTCATCTGCCATCATACTTTCCATAGACAAGTAAAAGTCTGATACTGTCTGTCCTGGAGTTTGTTTCATGGGTGATATGGACCCTCTCTCTATTTGTTTTGCCGTACAGAAAGCTTCCAACCTAACAACAAATGGGGCCCTTGAATCTATGTGTCTGACGTGTCCTGCCTGTTGGTTGCCGTCTGCGTCAAACCGGTCTATAGGTCGGTGCGGACCTATTTCTGTCACAAATTGCTGAAACAGAGTAGGAGTCATTTTATGTCTACACAAATCTTCCCCGTCTTGCCATGTTGCATCATGTGTATCCATCAACTGTCTTACAAATCTACAAAACGCGGCTGGTTTCGCTACTGGGTCTGGGCCATTCTGTATTAGTGCCATAAGGGCGTCTGGTGTCCATGGTGCCCAGGTCCTTATCTGCATCCTACGAGTAACAGTAGGTGGGGCATTTGGATGGGCTACTTGTCCAAATTCCGGATTATTTACCTGTACAATGTGTGTATCAGTGCGTACGGGGGGGGGCTACAGTTTCTGGATGGGGTTTTTGTGCCCCACAATGCACACATTCTATTGCCCATTCTGGGTTTTGTGTTCCACAAACCTGACAAACCCATCCCCTGCCTTGGAGTGAAGGATATATCTTATGTGGTTTATGTTCTATGTCAGTGTATGGGGGTGGAATGGCTGAGCTGGGGTCAACCAGAGCCTCAGCATTTTTTGTTCTTCTATCCTTCATGTCCCAACCATCACAATCTGGGTTATATTTCCACCCCTCCTCTTTTGCTCTATAAGAGACCTTAATTAAGCACTGAACCTGACGCATCCATTGCTTCTCTAACACCTCTCCTTGTCTGTCCCTTTTTATTTCCTTCCACACGTCTGGGTCTAAACCCGCTGCTCCTTTTACCTTAAATTTATGAAGTATGGTTTTTAAATATTGTGCTTCATCTTTCCCATATATGTTCTTAATTATCTGTGGCACCGTATAGTGAGCCACAGTTCCTTGACGGGGTTTTGTGTACCTCTGACCCATTCTAACAGTCCGTGCCTAGGTAGCGTGTGGGACACTGTTATATGTCCCAAAATAAAAAAATGAAAAAGTGTGTATGCGGGACCCTACAACAGCTCCTCGTTGCCTTCCTCCTAGGATGCTAGAATACTAAAAAAAAACCTCCCCGGGATGAGATTTCTGAAATCGAATTACTTTATATGCTAGCCAACTGACAAATATTATGACCAGACTGACGGCTACAACATATACAAGCATTCCTTTAAGTGGCCAGGTATCCGACTAGATCTCCGGGCTTGTGGAGACCTTATTCCCCCTCCCGTATCTGGGATCCCTCTCGTGCACTCTTATCCCTGCTTTATGGAGCAGACAGGGCTTATACTCTCAACCTGCCTATGGTTTATGAATTAGATGTGAGGTTAAGCATAAGCGTCAGACCCCCCCCCCCGAAAGGGCGCATTCCGTTGCTTAGTTTGGCAATCCCCTTCTAACTCATACCATCCTTGACAAGGCTCATTCACTTTCTCAACAAGACAGACAAACAACAAATTATCAGCAAAACAAAGGTATAATAGTTCAAGACTCACCCCACAGAGGTTGCAGTTAATATGCTGCGTGGAGACCCGTTTCTGACAGAACTGACTAAAGGCACAAATCAGGGAAGCTCAGAGTATAAAGAGAAACAAAGGCTTTCTCTTACCTGGCCAGGCTTCGTGGTCTGCGGTTCCCGAAATGCCCCAGTGTTATGGTTCTGTCAGCTCCGTTCGTCCACCTCTAGTAGGATCATTGATGAGTCCCTGTTCTTCGGGCGTCAAAATTGTTAAGTGCAATTCTCAAACCAATTGCTTTTCCTCTTTGTAATGCTGAGTTCAAATCTTATGCTTCTGATAGAAATGAAATACAGGAGACCTTTTCTGTAGCCCAAATCCAAGCTGAATGGCCAAACGTTTATTATTTTCACAGTTCTTACATACACTCAAAAATGACGAGTCATACACAAAAATATCAGATAAGGAGAAAACAGCCTTTCTCCATGATGTGGTCAGCAGATGGGCGTAGTCTGAGTGACTTTACACTTTTCACAATACCTATCTCTTAACACAGCAATTTTGTACAAATAATGTCAAGTCATAACTTAAGCTAGAACTCTGATCCTATCAATATGTACTGTATATGCGAGTGTACATATCTTTATTGTCATAATTTAAATTATTTTTTGTGTGTGTTTGATTCGATTATGTAGGTGGTGTAAGTTGAATTATTATTATTTACACATTTAGCGCTATGTGTCACATTTTTTCTGTTTAAAGGAAAAATTATTGCACCAGTTTAATATAATTCTAGCATAATTAGCAGCTGAGCTTATAGGTATTGGTGGTAATTGGGTGTGGTGTATCTATTTTAATCGAATTTATATTATTTTTTGGTATAATTATTTATAGTTATTTATTATATTATCATTTTTTCTCGTTCAAAATGTTTTATTTTATGTTAAAATAAATTACATGTACAGAATATAAGACAAATTATGTGATACCAGAAATAAAAAGTAGACATATTGAAGTACGGATGATACAAAGCAAAGAAGAATTTCAAGATATTCTCGTGGGAATGACAATAAATGGCCTTTATATATTTTAGAATTTGAAAACATTCTTATAGCTGAGTTTTAAACATTTTAATCCCAAGAAAATATAAATATGTCTAAAAGAAAATATATGATTTTAAAGTTTTGACCATAACTTCTAAAGTATGTTTATAGTAAGTATTATATAGTAAGGTAAGAACATAAAAGGTATATAGGAGGGGAAGGGGAGGGAATAATTCTCCGGAGGAGGTTTTATATATCATCTAATGTTGTAATTCTATAAAAAATCTTAATCACCATAACAATAAAACTCGGTTGTCAATATTATCTGACGTACAATATTTAATCCAGAGTTTCCATATGATATCAAACTTTGTCATCTGGTTTTTATCTATAGCATCCATTTTAGCATGGATGAAAGATTGATTCATTCTACGTTTGGTTTCTGCAATATTCACCACATCTGTTTTCCACGCATTGGCTATAGTCTGCTTTGCGGCTATCAGGAGTGTAAGAACTAATTTGAATTGTTTGATTCAGAAAGGCTGGTTTTAAATTAAGGAGAGCTATAATTGGGTCTGGAAAAATTGGACGATCAAAAAATTTTGTAATTATCAGAAAGATCTTTTTCCAAAATGGTTGTACAATTGAGCAATGCCACCAGGTATGTATATAGGTACCTTTTTCTGGACAGCCACGAAAGCAGAGGCCAGTGTTGTCTGTTGAGAATTTGGCGATTCTCGCAGGAACCAAATACCAGCGTGTGAGAACTTTATATGATGATTCAGACGCCAATATATTTATAGAGGAAGATTTTGTGAAAGACCATATGTTGGACCAAGACCTAGAATCGATCGTACAATCCAAATCTTTTTCCCACTTGGCCACATATTTAGGTATAAGAGCATTAGAATTAGATATCAATTGTGTATACAATGATGTAATACGACCTTTAGCATGTGGTTCCTTGAGACAAAATCTTTCAAATTGAGAAATATTATGTAAGTTTACATTTAAATTGAGAAGAGGAGTATAAAAATCTTTGATTTTGGAGATATCTGAATATTTCTGATTGTGGAAGCTTATATAATTCACATAGATCTGCAAAAGATTTTATTGATGTAGTTGAAGTTAAATTATATAGACAAGTGATACCAGCCTTAGACCAAGCTTTAAAGGTTTTGGGATATTTCCAGGCTGGGTAAAAAGTCGGATTCTTGTGGAAAGATAATAGCGGATTTTGTGGAGATTGCAGACCATGTGAATTTCTATACCTATCCCATATAGATAGAGAGTGCTTAGAAATGGGGTTATTTATAGACTTAGAATCCGCAGGTTGTAACCATAATATATTGTTTATAGGAAGAGGATCACAGTCTACAGCTTCAATGAGGACCCATAAAGGAATCTCTGTAGAAGAGTGATATTTTGTTAATTGAGATAATTGAGCTGCCTTATAATATATGTTAAAGTCTGGGAATCCCAAACCACCCAAAGCTTTGGGGAGAACAAGTGTTTTTTTGTGAAGTCTGGGTTTTATTTTCCCCAAGTAAATTTCGTTACTTTTTGTTGAATCAGCCTAAGAAAATATGCAGGAATATGAATCAGGAGAGTTCTGAATAAATATAAAAATTTCGGAAGAACAGACATTTTTATGATATTGATTTTCCCAAACCATGATATCGGCATTGATGACAAATTAGATAACGACCTAGTAATATTTTTTAATAGAGCTGGGTAATTAGCTGCAAATAAATCGGAGGGGTTAGGAGTAAACTGCACACCCAGATATGGGAGGCTATCACCTACCCACTTAAAGAGTAGTGAATTTTGTAAAGATTGTTTATCTTTTTCGACAAGTGAAATGTTTAATGCTGAAGATTTTTGAATATTGACCTTAAGGCCCAAAATAAATGAGAATTCTTGTATTACAACCATAAGATTTGGGGCCGAAACATGTGGAGAAGATAGAAAAAGGAGAATATTGTCTGCGAATAAACAGAGCTTATGATGAAAGCCACCCATTTCAATACCTGTTATAGTGGGTTCCATCCTAATTCTTTGTGCTAAAGGTTCAATGAGTAAAGCAAATAATAATGGCGAAAGTGGACATCCTTGACGAGTTCCCCTCAGTATATTAAACTTGTCCGATTTGTACCCTGCATATCTGATATAAGCTTTGGGATCTTTATACAAACTAGAGATCCATCGTAAAAAATGAGGGCCGAATCCCCATTTGGAAAGGGTATAGTTCATATATGACCAAGATACTGGGTCAAAAGCTTTCATAATATCTAAAGAAAGAAAACAAGTGGGAATACGTCTTTTTTTAGCGGCATGTGACAGGAGTGTTGCACGTCTAATATTATCTCCTGCTTAACGTAATGGAATGAAGCCCACTTGATCACGATGTATTAGATTGCCTATAATAGTATTTAATCTGTTAGCTAGAATTTTGGCTAAAATTTTTATGTCCAAATTTAATAACGAAATAGGGCGATAATTAGACCATATTGAATCGTCTGTGTGAGGTTTAGGGAGCATACAGATAATTGCAGTTAGGGTTTCTCTTCTAAAAGAATGACCTTCCAAAAGGGAATTAAAGTGTTTGTCAAGACTGGAGATAGGGTGTCTACAAACGTTTTGTAATACAGCGCAGAAAAACCATCAGGACCTGGCCTTTTATTTAGTTTCAGATTTTTGATAACTTCAGATACCTCTATAATTGACACTGGTTCCTCCATCATTTCCATTTGTGTTTTAGTGTCGGTAGAGATATATGAGAGAAAAAATCATTTGCTCTAGAAGGGTCCAACTCATTATTAGAAGAGTATAAATTTTTTAATTGTGTTTTGAATTTTTGTAATATTTTTAAAGGATTATTTGTGTATACCACCCTAGAGATTTTCAGACGTATCGATTTCGTTGGGTTCTGGCAGGATTTTAATGCCCTGGCTAATAGTGTGTGAGGTTTATTCGCATTGATATAGAAATTGTGTTGTGATCTCTTGATGGTTTTATCCGCTGCTTCAGTAAGGAATAGATAAAATTCCAATTTAGCTTTGTCAAGATTTATTTTAGATAAAGAAGAAGGGTTATTTTGGAATGCTGTGTGACATTTATTGAAATTTGTTTCTAAAGTCTGACAAAGGATTTTCCGCTCTCTGTTGAATATGTTTGCTTGCTGTAGACATATGCCACGGAGAACAGGTTTGTGTGCTTCCCATAATGTAGTCGGAGAGACGTCAGGTGTGGAGTTATATTTTATATAATCTTTGAGCGCAATTTCAATATTATTTTTATGAGCTGGATTTTTGAGTAGGAAATCTCTTAATATCCATGTTGGGTCTTTTTTTTTTGGAATTATAGAGGCAACAGTAATGTAGCCTGCACTATGATCGGACCATGGGATGGGAATAATTTTTGTAGATATTATTTCTGGAATTAGCCCTATGGACATAAATATATGGTCTATCCTAGAGAATGAGCGATGAGGGAACGAGTAATGTGTGTATTGTCTCTTGGTTGGATTCAATTCTCTCCAAGTATCTACTAGGTTATGTTTTGTAATTAGTTTTGATAAGAGTTGTTTGTCTGCTGTATGTGACTGTGGGATTGGTGATTTATCCAAAAATGGGAATATGGTCTGATTAGAATCTCCACATAGAATTGTAGTACCTATTTTGTGGTGTTCTATAGTTTGAAATAAATGAGAAAGAAAAGAAATAGGATTTTTGTTAGGAGCGTAGTATGATGTAATGGTGATAGCGGTATCAAATAGGTGTCCTTTAAGAATCAAGTAACGACCTTCTGGATCCTTGATTTCCCTCATTAGGGAAAATGGTGTATTGCGATGGAAAGCTATAAGCACGCCTCGTTTTTTAGAGGAGGCCGAAGCTGTGTATACTTGGGGGTAGTCTTTACTGAAAAATTTGGGAGTGGATTGTGACGCAAAATGAGTCTCTTGGAGGCAAACTATATGTGCTTTCTTGGATGAAAATGTGCGGAAGGCTTTAGTGCGTTTGTGTAGAACGTTTAGTCCCTGAGTATTTAATGATATGATGTTTAATGGGGCCATGGAGTTGGGAAAAGTAAATATGTGTTGGTGTTTATGTTAGAACGTGTGTCATATAAGAAATTATTTGTCTCCAGAGTATAGGGGTGGAGGGAAAGGAGATAATGACTGAAAAAGAAAATACAATTAATATACAATATTGAAATATATCTTAACATATCTATGTTCTTAATGTGTCCGTTGGGAGGAGAAAATCTCTCCCTCCAAGGGTACATGAGCCACTGTCAACTGCCCGGTGTGCACCGAGCTGCTGAGGGTAGCAAGAGAGGGTGCAAGGAACTTCCCTGCAGGACACCAAGAGCCAATCATATAATTTCATTTTTCAAGCAAAAAATAAAAATGTAAGATTAAGGCAACCTCAGAAACAAAGAAGAAAAGAGAGAGAAAAAAAAGTTATAATAAGGTGCCTAAATTATTAGGAACATTTCTTAAATAAGATTATGATAAAAATATTGATAGTCAGAGAAAAAACTCGGCAGTAGCCATTCTGTTGAAAAGGCAAGATAGTAGCCTCAGTACAAGTGTTTATCAGCCCATATATATTATAATTTTTATGATTTCATTTTTCAAACTTTATCATACCCCAGATGTCTACTAGACTCTGGTTTGGACAGATTTAAGTGAGTTATTCCTAAGAATTACAGGACTACAATATAAAACGCCAAATTTTCATGCAAAATAATTGTATCGCTTTCAGCACCTAAAATCTGAAATAATCATATAACGCCAGGGAGGTTAATGCAGGTAATCCTGGCGAAGTAAGGAGGTCCCAAGTGTATATAAATAAAGGAATATATAGAAGAGCGCCAAATCAGTAAAAAGTGCATTTATTTTATACAATTAATAAAAGTCTCACTTACATCCATAATTATTATTGTCCTCCGTTTGATAGTCAAATCACTGTTCCCTTTCGCTGGTGCTGTTACTGGATGAATCCTCCTCCACAGCGCACTAGGGGAAGCTCTACTGTGTTCTGTGGTGCACAGAGAATCAGACTGGCTTGCGGACAGCGTGTGACATCAGCTGGGGGGGTACCCAAAAGCACAACGCGTTTCTGAGCTTGCGCAAGCCTCGTTCGGGCATGCGCGCTCCTTTCTCAAGTGCAGGTATCAAATATATATATTCCTTTATTGGTATCCTATTCATGAGATGACTTCACTCTAAAGAAGCAGCTGCCGCAGGTGATTGTGCACATACATCCCTTATCCTCTAAGGACAGCAAGCAACCTTTCTGGATCTTCAGCAAATTCCAAGTACTGTTTTCTCAGATAACTTTTTTAAAAACATCTTGCTTTTATAAAAACTGTTTTGAATCTATTTTAATGAACAATACAGACTGAACTGAAAAGGACACACCAGTATCTTTTAAAGCGCTAGTATTTTGTGTTGTTTTTTTTTTCACCAAGTGTATATAAGGTTCTCAGGGCTGTTCAATGCTTGTACTTTAAAGTCCAGGGTCACCAGCAGGGAGATGTCATGAGCCCCGCAAATTACACTAAGCCAGCAGACAAATTCACTTGTCAGAATCAGCGGAGGACTGAGCTCCCGGAATTGACCTCAGCGGCAAGGGACGGCAACCAGCGTGGACCGCAAGTCGGAAAGTAGTCATCAAGAAGGGACGTGCTTTGGAACGTCTGATTGGTTCCTTTGTCAACCTGTATTTTACGAATGGCAATGAAACAAAACGAAACAAAATTCTAGTGCACAAGTCTAATGTGCACTCATAGAAGGCACTGATAGAAGGCACTAATGAGCACTGATAGAAGGCACTCAGGAGCAGTGATAGGAGGCACTGATGGACACTGATAGGAGGCATTTATGGGCACTGATAGGAGGCACTGATGAGCACTGTTAGGATTCACTGATGAGCATTGATAGAAGGCACTGATGAGCACTGATAGGAGGTACTGATAGAAGGCACTGATGGGTGCTGATAGGAGGCATTTATGGGCACTGTTAGGATTCACTGATAAGCACTGATAGAAGGCACTGTTGGGCACTGATAGAAGGCACTGATGGGAGGCACTGATAAGAGGCACCAATGAGTACTGATAGGAGGCAACAATGGGCAATGATAAGAAGCACTGATAGGAGGCACTGATGAACACTGCTAGGAGGCATTGATGGGCACTGATAGTTAACAGCAGTCCTTTCCTAACACAGACACAGCGTGGGAGGAAAGGGCTGTGAATAACCGACAAGTCAGTTTACATCTGATCAGCTGATCACATGGTAAAGGGCCGCTGTGATTGCGCTGGATGCATGTCCCAGGGGCATGCAGGAAGCATGGTTTTGGGAGGATATCCATGGACACTCTCCAGAAATTGGAAGTCTGGGGCTCGGATGGAAGCCCTGAAGGTTCTAGTTATGTCTCTGGGCACTAGCACTTGTTAGAGAGACTGTCCTTTATAAAGACTCTGCTCCTAAATACTATACAGTTGGTGCCATCATACCTCAGGAGCCACAGAGTGTGAAAAGAATAGCGCTACACTTTAATGAAGACCTAGATTCTTTCCTAAATTTACATACTGCTGGAGAAAATTGGATCATGCTTTGCTGGGATTTTTGGCCTTCCTCTGGATCAACTGTGGGTATAGGATTGTGTATATGGGAGTGTATGTTTTATTTTTTTTCCCCCTTGGTTCAACTAGATGGACTTGTGTCTTTTTTCAAGTTGACTAACTATGTAACTATGGTGGTAAACCCATAAAATGACCTGCACCTAATTCAGGCAATCATTTGTGACCACTTCAGTAACAGTACCAACACCTGCAACAAAGTCGGAACTACAACATGCTGTGTCAGATTCTTAAAGAAACCGCCAGTTCACAGATAAGAAACTGAAGGTAATTAAACCCAACTGTGGCTGGTATACAGAAATGTGCTTAGAGTAGGGGATTTTGTGCTGGGAAGCTGTTATGACTGTGCCATCTTCCTGAATGGGAATCATGGTTGCTAGGATGCCAGCAGCTGTCTATCTTTTATTTTTTCTTTGATATATTTTTGAAAAATATTCCTACCCCTTGAAATCTTCCATATTTTGTCATGTTACAACCAAAAAGTTAAATGTATTTTATTGGAATTTTATGTGATAGATCAACACAAAGTGCCACTTAATTGTGAAGTGGAACAAAAATTATAAATGGTTTTCAAAATATTGCACAAATAAATATCTGAAAAGTGTGGTGTGCATTTGTATTCAGCCCCTTCACTCTGATACCCCTAACTAAAATCCAGTGGAATTTCCTTCAGAAGTCACCTAATTAGTAAATAGAGTCCACCTGTGTGTAACTTAATCTCAGTATAAATACAGCTGTTCTGTGAAGCCCTCAGATTTTTGTTAGAGAACCTTGGTGAACAAACCACATCATGAAGGCCATATGAAGGCCAAGGAACACACCAGGTCAGGGATAAGGTTTGTAGAAGTTTAAAGCTAGGTTAGGTAATGAAAAAATATCCCAAGCCTGCGGGCCCCCCATCCAAAAGCACCTTGTCCCCATATTGATGACCAACGGCCAGGGTTGTCAGGTTCTGCGGGCGGGGGACTTATTGGAATCCGGGAGCCCCCTTTAATAAGGAGAGAATTGGAGAGCGGTAGAAGAGGCTGGGGAGTGGGAGAAGAACTGGAAAGCGCAGAGAAGTCGGAAGAGACACCAGAAGTCGGAAGAAGACCCCCCGGAGCTACCTAATAAACTACTTTAAAAACCTGTATAGTGTGTTTTTTTATTGACACTTTTTCCCCCAGGTGAATGGGTAGGGGTACGATGTACCCCATACTTATTCACATAGGGTGGGAGGCTGGGATCTGGAGGCCCCTTATTAAAGGGGGCTCCCGGATTCCAATAAACCCCCTGCCTGCAGACCCTGACAGCCAACGGCCAGGGTTGTTGGGAAAAGGTCCTTGTCCTCATCAACATGGGGACAAGGTGCTTTGGGGTGGGGGGCCCGCAGGGCACTCCCCTTCCACAAAGCACCCACCACCCATGTTGAGGGCATGTGGCCTGGTATGGCTCAGTAGGTGGGGGCGCTCGCTTGTCCCCACCCCCTTTCCTGACCGGCCGGGCTGCGTGCTTGGATAAGGGTCTGGTATGGATTTTGGGGGGACCCCACACCATTTTTTCAGCATAGGGGCTTCTCCGTAAAATCCATATCAGACTTAAAAGGGACATTGACGCCCCTCTCGCACTCGTTGCAATAGGTAAATGTGTTTTTCCTATTGCAGCGAGCGCGAGATGTACAGTACCCTGCAGACGAGAACCAGCGTGATAGGATCGCGCTGGAAACATTCTTGCGGGCAGGTGCTGTAGCTGCCCTTGCTTCATATTTGGTCTGTCGCACCAGCATACAGACGAACTGGTTGCCAATAGGAACTGGGTCCGGCAAATTAAAACATGCTCTATTTCTAAAGTCCGTCAGATTTTTGGCAAGCAAAGGTCCAATGGAGCCCACACGCGATTGAATTGTCCGATGGATTCGTTCTGTCAGACCTTTGCTGTCAAAAAGTCCGGTCGTGTGTACGTGGCATTAGTCTAGCAGCAGAATTCATAATAGACTGAATGGGGGAATATATATATATATATATATATATATATATATATATATATATATATAGCTATATATAAGGTTATATAGATACAGAGATATATAGGGATATGAAGGGGAGATTTATGCCACGTACACACGATCGGACAATCCGCCCGTGTGTGGGCTCCGGCTGACTTTTTTGTTCCCAAAAGTCCAGCGGACTTAGAAAGAAGTTTGTGTTCTAGTCTGCTGGACTTTTAAAAGGAACGGACTTGCCCGCAGATGGAGAAAAGACCATTCATTTTGAACGCGGCTCTAGATAGACGGAACTAGCGAAGGAAGTCAATGTCGCCGCCTCCATGGGCGAGATTGAGACCTTGCTAGACCCGGCACCTGGTGTGGACTTAAATGGGAAGCCCTACGCCGAAAAAACAGCATGGGGGCTCCCCCCAAAGTCCATATCAGACCCTTATCCGAGCGTGTAGCCTGGCCGGTCAGGAAAGGGGATGGGGACGAGCGAGTACCCCCTCCTGAGTTGTACCAGGCCGTGTGCCCTCAACATGGGAGGATGCTTTGGGGAAGGGGAGCCCTGAGGCCCCCCACCCCAAAGCACCTTGTCCCCATGTTGATGAGGACAAGGGCCTCTTCCCGACAACCCTGGCCATTGGTTGTCGTGGTCTGCAGGCCGGGAGCTTATCTGAATCCGGGATCCCCCTTTAATAAGGGGGACCCCAGATACCATCTCCCCACCCTTTGTGAATGAGTATGGGGTACGATGTACCCCTACCCGTTCACCTGGTGAAAAAAGTGTAAATAAAAAAACACAACACAAGTTTTTAAAATAATTTATTAGAACGCTCCGGTGGTCTTCCATCTTGGGGGGTCTTCTCGCTGGACTCCCCCGCTATCTTCTTGTCTTTTACTAGCTCTTTTACTAGCAAAGGAGCCCAGCTTTCTTCTTCGTTGCCGCCGCCGTCCGTGGGTCTTCTTCCGACTTCGGGGGTCTTGTCCCACTCTTCAGGGGTCTTGTCCCCCTCTTTGGTTCTTCTGCCGGGCCTCTGCTATCTTCTTATAGTTCTTTTACTAGCGTTGGCCCGGTCTTCTTTCGCTGATGCTGTCGCCTTCTTCTCTTCTTCCTTGCGACATTGACACAACGCTCTCTCTGGCCACAATGGCAGGGACGCATTGTGCGGCGACTTATATAGGGACAAGAGGCAGGGTCACTAAGTAAGGTCATGTGGTGACCCTGCCCCCTTATGATGTCACAGTCCCGGTTGATGCTGGACCCAGAGGGTCTGATATGGACTCTGGGGAGACGTTTTTTTGGCATAGGGCTTCCCCATTTAAGTCCATACCAGGTGACGGGGCTAGTGAGGTGTCAATCTCGCCGATGGAGGCGGCGACATTGACTTCATTTGCTAGTTCCCTCTACCTGGAGCCACGTTCAAAAAGAACAGACTTTTCTCCGTGTGTGGGCAAGTCCGTTCATTTCAAAAGTCTGGCGGACAACCCTGGTCAGGCAGAAAAGTCCGGTCGTGTGTGGGCAGGTCCACTCGGAAAAGTCCGGTGGACCTCCGCTGTAAAGTCCAGCGGGTTGTCCGCCAGACTAAGTCCACCGTACTAAGTCCAATCGTGATAGTCCAATCGTGTGTACACAGCAATAGGGGGATATAGTTAAGTACAACCTATGTGTGCGATTATATGTCAGTATTATGTTGTATATCTCTGTATGTTGTGGTCGTTCAGGTGCTTATCTAATAGTTTCTTGAAACTTTCAATGCTCCCCGCTGAGAACACCGCCTGTGGAAGGGAATTCCACATCCTTACGCCATTACAGTAAAAAACCCTCCTACCGGGGCGTGGCTTGGCGCGCAACGGAGATGGCAGCCTAGAAGGAGAGCTCCGTCGGAAAGCGGCCCCAGCCCGTCTGATTACAGCAGCAAACGGCACAATAATGAGCAAGCAAGCTAAGCACCAGCACCAGACCCGTCCCCGCCGCTCAGTAGCAGTTAATCCCGGCCGGGATATCTCTGATATCTTCAAGAACCAGGCCTCAGCATTACAGGCCCCGGGGGAGGACAAGATGGCGCTGGTCCATGCGGACGAGGAATACAGCGAGGACTCGCAATCGGCCACCGAGGACAATGGTAGGCACAGCTCCCGTTCCACGCACCCACTTACCTACGAGGATATGTCTGGCTTCGCAGCCGACATTAAGGCCTCATTCTCCGCAGCGATCACGGACTTAAAGACCAGCTTCCTGGTCATGCAGGAAAAAATGGCGGCGGGGAAGATGACGGCGGGGAAGATGAGAGACAGGTCCATACACAGACTTGACGAGGTCGTCACAGCTCACTCCCTACATTTCATAGAAATGAACAGACATTTAGAGGACCTGGATAACAGGGGGAGACGTAATAATATCAGGGTACGCGGCATACCAGAGTCCGTTGCGGCCGACCAAATCACCTCAGTCTTACAAAGGGTTTTCAATACTCTACTCGAACGTCCGGAGGACTCGGCTATTGACTTCGTTAGAGCGCACAGGGCACTCAGAGCGAGAGGCCCTGATACCCTACCCCCACGCGATATCATCTGTTGCTTACAGAGCTTCACACTTAAAGAGGATGTAATGGCCAAGGCTCGCAGGAACGACCAAATAGTGTTCAACGGGGAGAATATAAAACTTTTCCAAGACCTGTCCCAAATAACTTTGAAAAACCGAAGGGCTCTACGTCCTCTGCTTGATAAGCTGAGGGAGAAAGATATACGTTACTCTTGGCGCTTTCCCTTCGCCCTCCTGGTTACACATGGAGGCAAGCAACATATCCTACGAACGCCTGCAGAACTCCCGGAATTTTGCGCAGCCCTCCAGCTTGATCCGATCGTTCTGCCCGACTGGTATCAGGAGTTTTCCATGCCAACTAAGGACAGAAGCCCACCATTCTCACCGTTCTCCTCGCCGGAAAAGCACCTCACCAAACGACAGAGGCAGGGACGAGGAGATTTCTCACCAAGGGGAACTCCCCGAAGTCGCCCACACTCCTCCAGGAACCTGATGGAAGCATAAGATTTGTGATGCATTCATACCTGCCTACTTCCCGGGCACTTCAACGTTGCTCTTTTCCCACCTAACCACCGTCTAGCCTTTGGGGTTTCCATGTTCCGCCATCGCCAACCACAGAGCATTTCTAAATACCTGCTTACATATCGTAGAAACGACTCCCTATGAAACCACGATCCGTTCGATTTAACCCTGTTTCTTAGGTGTTTCTTCGGAAATACCGCACCAGAACTAAACAATTGCATCCGTGGGGTATATAGGCTGTGGGACAACGGCTGACTTTCTGAGTAATGCAGCCCTAGCGGGGCGATGGTGTTTGAGGATCCATGATCAATGGGCAGGGATGCTTACCTAGGGCAGTAACAGCCCTCTCAGATCGTTTTCAAGCGGGTGGCGGGCGGGTACGGTTCATTGGAGGGTCGGAAGTGCCTTAATTTATCATTTATTGCCATTTGCTAGGCTTGCTTGTTCTAGTTCTATTTCTATTTTTGTTTTATTTCTGTTCTGGTTTTTGTTTACTGTTTTTCCGTTTTATTAATCAGATATCAGTTTGCATTATATGTTTGCTGCTGTGACAGACCAATTAGCACCTTCCATATGCTTTGTGGAGCCGCCCACGACGGCTCCTTACACTTACAGTTGAATTACCGTCGTAATAGACGACGGTACGGTGCCTTTAGATACATACCTTCTCAGGGCAGACACCGGGTTCATTGGCCTGAGGTGATCTGCACGGTGAAGGTTGCTATCTCCGGGAAGGGCCTTCCCGAACCCCACAATAGTGCTCCAGGCGGGTTACTTAGGGACCAGTCTCACGCACTAATTTTGACCCCCTTGAGACGGTTATTTACTCTTAAGGGGGTGTGACCTACAACTCCGTCTTCATCTCATTTTATCTTCTCTATTTTCTTCACTGCTTTCTTTCTCTTTATTTCGCCTTGCCACGATACAAACGACAGTGTAAATATACTGTGTACTACTGACTATTGTGTACATCATAACTTTCTGCTGTCTTGTTGAGATTGTTCCTGCAGGTGTCGGATCCCGCACCTCCCTGAGCCTGAACCATGGCATATTCTGATTTGGGACGTAACCCAACGGTAGTTTCCCATAATGTCAAAGGGCTTAACATCCCTGAAAAAAGAACCACTTTACTAAGAGAACTTAAAAAAGGTAGGCCCAATTTTGTATTTTTACAGGAGACTCACTTTAAGACAGAACACACACCAAGACTGACTGACTCCTACTTCGTGGACGCTTACCATGCCACCAGCCCTGGGACTAAATCAAAAGGGGTCTCGATACTGGTGAGCAGGGAGGCTGACTTTGAGGTTACAGACAAGCTGGTCGACCCTGAAGGGAGGTTCCTTTTACTCAAAGGGACCTGCAGAGGGACTCCCCTGACTCTGGCAAACGTATACTTTCCCAACTCGGCTCAACTCACTTTCTGCCGGAAACTGATTGATGAACTGAAGTGTTTCGGTTCGGGTAGACTGATTCTGGGTGGAGACTTTAACGTACCCCTTATACCGACTGAAGATACCTCCAATGGCAAAACCGCCATCCCTTACAGGGCCCTTAAGAGCATTAAGAAGCTCCTGCATTCTCTGAGTCTGGTGGACTCATGGCGTCACCTGAATCCTGAGGGCAGGGACTACTCCTTTTTTTCTATTCCTCATAACCGCCACTCACGAATAGACTATATCTTCGTTTCTCAGAGAGACTTGTCGCGGCTGAGTGCTGCCCACAATGGGATACAATCCATCTCTGACCATGCTCCAATATCTATGACACTAGACTGGACAAATGCCCCAGCCAGACTCAATACGTGGAGACTGAACTCGTCACTACTAACAGACCCCGCGCTACTACCGGACTTGGTCTCCTCCTTGACTGAATTCTTCAAGCTAAATGACACACCTGGGATGAACCCCTTAGTGATCTGGGAAACTCACAAATGTCATATTAGGGGCGAGCTGATACGCATGGGATCTCGTAAAAAACGGGAGAGAGACAAAATGATCAATGAATTGACCGCAAAAATAAGATCCCTTGAATCGTTACATAAACGCTCCCTCACAGTACACTCAGCAGAATCACTACTTGAGACACGGAAAGCTCTTAAACAGCTCCTAGACAACACTACCAGGAGGTTCTTATTTTTTAGAAGGAAAGTCTACTATGAACATGGGGACAAAACGGGTAAAGTCCTGGCGAGGGCCCTGAACACCCGAATAACACACAATCACATCAGAGGTATCACTGGTAAGGAAGGGAAGACAGATATCGAAACCGAGAAGATTGCCCAACATTTCCAAAACTACTATACAAACCTATACAACCTTCCGAATCAGCAGAGACTGCCGGATCTGGGGGGAGACAGGACCCAAGCGATTCGGAATTACTTAGACGCAGTTAACCTCCCCAGACTTAACGAGGAGGACAGTAACCAGTTGGACAGACCCTTTGACGACTCCGAAATTAAGACAGCTATAAGAGAGTTGAAGACGGGCAAGAGTCCGGGGCCTGATGGGTTCAGCGCCATTTATTATAAGACATTTACGGAGATTTTACTCAACCCTTTTAGAAATGCAATGAACTCCTTGACAACCCAGAGACCAAACTCAAATGACTTCTTGTCCGCCTTTATCACTGTTCTTCCCAAGGAGGGGAAGGATCCACTTAACTGTTCCAGTTACAGGCCCATATCCCTCCTAAATACGGACGTGAAACTGGTAGCAAAGATCTTGGCTAACAGACTGAAACCCCTACTCCACGAATTGATTGGACCCGAACAGGCCGGATTTA
Organism: Lithobates pipiens; assembly: GCF_037356315.1. Taxonomy (NCBI): domain Eukaryota; kingdom Metazoa; phylum Chordata; class Amphibia; order Anura; family Ranidae; genus Lithobates; species Lithobates pipiens. The sequence goes on from NW_027507787.1 coordinate 117,833,092, forward strand.
TGCTGGGCAGGGAGGAAAAAGACAATGTGACGAAATCCCTGAACCTGATTCATATGGCGCACCAGCGAAAGATCGAGGGCTTTCTCCTGTCAACCGACGCGGAGAAGGCCTTCGATCGAGTAGCCTGGGATTATATGTTCGAGGCGTGTAGGCGTGCTGGCTTGGGCCCCGGCATGATGGCCTGGATTTCGGCACTGTATTGGAACCCTTCGGCTAGGCTTAAAGTGAATGGTTCCCTCTCAGAGACAGTGTTTATCAAGAATGGCACAAGGCAGGGGTGCCCTCTGTCACCCCTGCTTTTCATTATTGCTCTAGAGCCATTCATAAGACACACCATCATGAACCCATCGATTAGGGGATTTCAACTCAAAGAGAGAATTTTCAAAATTGCGGCTTACGCCGATGATTTGCTGTTCTATTTAACAGAACCCCACACTTCTATTCCTTCGCTTTTGAGTGAATTTACAAAATTTGGATATATCTCCAACTTCAAAATAAACTATTCTAAATCGATGGCCATGAATGTGTCTCTTCCCGAGGCCCGACTGTCGGTGGCCAGAGCCGGTACCCCCTTTAAATGGACAGCCTCAGCTATTAAATACTTGGGAATTTGGCTGACCCCCAGACTTGCACTGACGTATGCGCAGAATTTTCCCCCCCTACTTAAGAGCATTACACAGGACCTTCAGAGATGGGGGTCGGGCTACTTTTCATGGTTTGGCAGGGCGGCCATTTGTAAGATGGCTGTACTGCCAAAGGTACTTTACTTGCTCCGAACATTGCCCATCAAGATACCCATGAGCTTTTTTAAATCGCTACACTCCCTTCAAACAAGTTTTATCTGGTCCCGCAAACCCCCCAGGTTGAAAAAGTCTCTCCTAACCAAGCCCAAAGAAAGGGGTGGCCTAGGTATACCTGATTATAAACTTTATTACTATGCTGCGCATATTGCACGTATCATAGATTGGCACTGTCACTCCCAGATTAAAGATTGGGTCTTGTTGGAAGAGGAAGCGAGTACGATCAACCTCCAGTTCTCTCCCTGGATCCCAAGGCTTAGATATCCCAGATCCATGCTATCCCACCCCACTATAGGCACTACTCTTCATATTTTTCATATACTGGCCAAACAACCCGAATTCTCCACCCCTCTGAGCCCTTTAACCCCTATCCGAGATAATCCGGACTTTGCGCCGGGCTTACAGAACCCGTTACTCAGAATACAGAGACCGAAAAGACCGCTCTTAGCGCTAGATTGTTTTAACGGTAGCCTGATGAAAGACTTCGCAGACCTTAAAGTAGATAATGATTTGCCAAGACTACCACTCTGGACATACTTTCAACTTAGGAGCTACTGTAATGATGCCACACGTAGATCACACTTGACGAGAGCAGTGATGGATCTAGAATCAGTTTGCTTGAAAGGTGAACCCACCCCAAAAACTACTTCGCTTACATATGCATGGTTGAGATCATTGGGTCCACGAGAGGATCACAGGCTCAGGGAGAAGTGGGCTCGGGCTTTAGGTTCACCGATTTCGGACGACCAATGGGACAGGGCCTGTATTCTATCACACAAATGCTCACTGAGCACGAAAATGCAAGAAACGTCCTACAAACTGTTGACTCATTGGTATGCCACTCCGGAGAGAATTCACAAATGGTTCCCGCACTCACCAGACAGCTGTTGGCGGTGTGAACGAGAGGAGGGCACTCTATTCCACATTTGGTGGCAATGCGACCAACTACAACAATACTGGTCAGGGGTGAGGGAGCTGATTGGGCGGATCATGGAGACCAGTCTAGGGTTGGATGCGGCATGTTGTTTGCTCCACATCACCAACACCTCCTTTAAGAAATACAAGAAGTCGCTCACCAGACATATGATAAATGCAGCCAATTCTCTAATCCCACTATATTGGAAATCCAAAACTACCCCAACCATAAGAGAATGGCTACTTAAAATTGCTTCTATCTGCGAGATGGAAGACACGGCAGCCCAATCTAATGAGCGTGTGGATGGTTATCACAAGACCTGGTCTCCGTGGTTTGCCTTTAAATACTCCCAGTCCTTCGGGGACTACATGGGTCGCGGCCTGACGGCCTGATGTGCGGTGGGGCTCTGACAACTAGTTAATCACTACCCTATACCATACAAACATAGCTCCTGTTCGCGTGCTAGAGCCTCAGGAACAAGGCGAATTTCTTCTCCCTTTCTTTCCGTTTGTCTTTACTCTCTATTTCTATCCTTGTATATTTCTATACTTGATTTCTTCGATAAACTACTAGTTTCTCTTGATATGTCTTTTAGCTGTACATCGAGCTTGAAGGGTTCCCGAGGGAATCCGGGGTTGGATAATAAATTACCCTTCTAGGTCCGGTATGGCTCGCAATGGAAGGACTTGATGTTTAGATGATACCCCTATAATACCCAACTAAGAAATGTTGTTGACACAATTTTAATCTTGTTGAGCATAGTTGATTTCTGCAGTGTCTTTTGCATACTCTTGTAATATGTGTTTTTATTTGCCAATAAACCTTTCTTGAATGGAAAAAAAAAACCCACCTACCTCTACGTAGTTTGAGGTTTAACATCTTTTCTTCTAATTTTAATGAGTGACCACAAGTCTTGTTAAATTCCCTTCCACTAAAAAGTTTTATCCCTTTTGTGGGGTCACCAGTATGGTATTTCATATCCCCTTTCAAGCGTCTCTTCTCCACAGAGAATAAGTTCAGTGCTTGCAACCTTTCCTCATATAGTAACTAATATCCTCCAGACTCTTTATTAGCTTTGTTGCCCTTCTTTGTACTCGCCCCATTTCCAGTACATCCATGCTGAGGACTGGTGCCCAGAACTGGACAGCATACTCTAGGTACGGCCATACCAGAGTCTTGTAGAGCAGGAGAATTATCGTTTTATATCTGGAATTAATCCCTTTTTTAACGCATGACAATATTCTGTTTGCTTTGTTAGCATCAGCTTAGCATTGCATGCCATTGCTGAGCCTATCATCTACTAAGACCCCAGGTCCTTTTCTATCCTAGATTCCCCCAGAAGTTCTCTCCCAAGTGTATAGATTGCATTCATATTTTTGCCACCCAAATGCATTATTTTTCCATGTAGTTGCCCACCCCATTAATTTGTTCAGATCTTTTTGCAAGGTTTCCACATCCTGCGGAGAAGTTATTGCACTGCTTAGCTTAGTATCGTCCGCAAATACAGAGATTGAATCCTGGGGGACCCCACTACCCCCCTGACCATTCTGAGTACTCCTCACTTATCACGACCCTCTGAACTCGCCCTTGTAGCCAGTTTTCAATTGATGTACTCACCCTATGGTCCATGCCAACAGACCTTATTTTGTACAGTAAACATTTATAGGGAACTGTGTCAAATGCTTTAGCAAAATCCAGATACACCACTTTTATGGGCCTTCCTTTATTATCAAACAGATTGGTTTGGCAAGAATGATTCTTCATGAATCCATGCTGATTACTGCTAAATAGGGATGAGCCGAACACCCCCCTGTTCGGTTTGCATCCAGAACAATGCGAACAGGCAAAAAATTAGTTTGAACGCGCAAACACCATTAAAGTCTATGGGACATGAACATGAATAATCAAAAGTGCTAATTTTAAAGGCTTATATGCATGATATTGTCATAAAAAATGTTTGGGAACCTAGGTCCTGCCCCAGGGGACGTGTATCATGCAAAAAAAGTTTTAAAAAACTGCTGTTTTGTCCAGGAGCAAGGATTTTAATAATGCTTAAAGTGAAACAATGAAAGTGTAATAGTCCTTTAAATTTCGTACCTGGGGGGTGTTTATAGTATGCCTGCAAAGGGGCATGTGTGTCCTGTGTTTAGAAGAGTCTGACAGCAAAATTACATTTCTAAAGGAAAAAAGTAATTTGAAACTACTCGCGGCTATAATGAATTGTCGGGTCAGACAATACACATAACAGCTCATTCATAAAAACGGCATGAAATTTCCCCAAAGGGGAACCACGAACCAAAATGTAAAAAAAATCGGGGTCCTCCTAAAAAACATACCAGGCTCTTCAGGTCTGGTATGGATATTAAGGGGAACCCTGCGCCAAAATGTAAAACAAAAATGGCGTGGGGTCCCCCCAAAAATCCAAACCCTTATCTGAGCACACAACCTGGCAGGCCGCAGGAAAAGAGGGGGGCGAGAGAGTGCCCCCTCCTGAACTGTACCAGGCCACATGCCCTCAACATGGGGAGGATGTCCCCATGTTGATGGGGACAATGGCCTCATCCCCACAACCCTTTCCCGGTGGTTGTGGGGGTCTTCGGGTGGGGGGCTTATCGGAGTTTGGAAGCCCCCTTTAGCAAGGGGACCCCCAGATCCCAGCCCCCCCTGTGTGAATTGGTAATGGGGTACAATTGTACCCCTACCATTTCACAAAACAGTGTCAAAAGGGTTAAAAAACACAAGAGACGGTTTTTGGCAAGTCCTTTATTAATTTCTTCTTTCCGCTTCTTACATCTTCTTTCTTCTGGTCTTCCTTTGGTGTTCTTCTTCCTCCATCTTCTTCTTCTTCATCTTCTTCATCTTCTTCTTCCTCCACTCTTCTTGTCCCGCATCTTGCTCTGGCTTCTTCTCCGCTCCGTCCGCACAGTCCGTCTCAGTGGAAGTCTTCCACCACGTGACGCTTCTGTTCTTTTGACACTTTCTATATAATGAAGGGTGGGGCCACCCAGTGACCCCGCCCCCTCTGAAGCACAGCGAAAGCCATAGGGAAGTCCCCATGCGCCAGAGGGGGGCGGGGTCACCAGGTTGCCCCGCCCTCCGTTATATAACAAGTGTCAGAAGAACAGAAGTGTCACACGGTGGAAGACTCCCACAGAGGCGGATTGTATGGATGGAGCAGAGAAGAAGCCGGAGCAAGATGCAGGGATGAGAAGAGTGGAGGAAGAAGAAGAACACCAAAGAAAGACCAGAAGAAAGAAGATGGAAGAAGAAGCGGAAAGAAGAAAAAATTAATAAAGGACTTGTCAAAAACTTTCTCTTGTGTTTTTTAACCCTTTTGACACTTTTTTTGTGAAATGATAGGAGTACATTTGTACCCCATTACCAATTCATACAGGGGGGCAGGATCTGGTGTGCCCAGATAAGCCCCCGCCGACAGGCCCCCACAACCACTGGGCAAGGGTTGTGGGGATGAGGCCCTTGTCCCCATCAACATGGGGACATCCTCCCCATGTTGAGGGCATGTGACCTGCTTCGGATCAGGAGGGGGCGCTCTCTCGACCACCCCTCTTTGGCCTGCCAGGTTGCGTGCTCGGATAAGGGTCTGGTATGGATTTTTGGGGGATCCCACGCCATTTGTTTTTTTAAATTTTCCCCTTAATATCCATACCAGACTTGAAGGTTTTTTTTTTTTGGTTCAGGGTTCCCCTGTGGCGAAATTCCAATGTTGTTTTTATCAATGAGCTGTTATGTGTATTGTCGGACCCGACAATTCATTTTAGCTGCGAGTAGTTTTAAATGACTTTTTTCTTTTAGAAATGTCATTTTGCTGTCAGATTGTTCTAAACATGGGAAACATGCACCCCTTTACAGGCATACTATAGACACCCCCAGGTAAAAAATTTAAAGGAATATTACACTTTTATTGTTTCACCTTAAGCATTATTAAAATCACTGCTCCCGGAAAAACGCCAGTTTTTAACACTTTTTTTGCATTGATATATGTCGCCTGGGGCAGGACCCGGGTCGACAAACACTTTTTATGACAATATCATGCATATAAGCCTTTAAAATTAGAACTTTTGATTTCTCCCATAGACTTTTAAAGGATGTTCCGTGGCTGTTGAATTTGCCGCGAACATCTAAAATTGTTCGCTGTTCGGTGAACTGGCGAACAGCCAATGTTCGAATTAAACTCATGCTCGACTCGAACATAAAGCTCATCCCTACTGCTAATGATATCGTTCTCATTACTAAAATCTTGTTTATAGTCCCTTATCATTCCCTCCGAGAGTTTACATACTATTGATGTTAGGCTAACTGGTCTGTCATTCCCAGGGATGCATTTTGGGCACTTTTTAAATATTGGTACTACATTGGCTTTCTTCAATCAGTTGGTACCATTCCAGTCAGTAGACTGTAAGTAAAAGTTAGGAAAAATGGTCTGGCAATTACTTGACTGAGTTCCCTAAGTACTCTCGGGTGCAAGCCATCTGGTCCCGGTGATTTATTAATGTTAAGTTCCCCAAGTCTCATTTTTATTCTGTCCTCTGTTAACCATGGAAGTGCTTCCTGTGATGTAGCATGAGGATAAACACTGTAGTTTTGGCTAAGTCAAAGATGTGGGCAGAGGTCAGCTCCAAAAAAGCTAAAAGTAGTATGGTACCAACATCCCTAAAATTAATAAGACAAATGAATTGGAGATATGGGACTTTAGAGGTAGACCGCATAGAGAATCACTCAAGTTTAATATAAAAATATATAAATTATTTATTTAAAAGTACATAAAAAAAGAGTAAGGAATACAGTTTAATCACAGTCATAGGTATACACACAATTCCTATCTCTGACAATGAAATATTGTAATCACATACAAAGTGGTATCATATCCAACATTTCAACATGTTTCGCCGGTGTGGCTTCATCAGGTAAAAGGACAATAGGACATAATTATTTAGTGTAAAGGAGCGTGATTCACTCAACCTTAGGTGTATATAGAAAAGAAAAAAGGAAAAAAGGGGGTATTAATCTATAACATAAGTAGCCTCACTGCCCTGCATCCAAGACCAGTCCAAACAATGCCAGATCTCCCATAGGGAGGGATGTAATATTAATCATTCAAACTGTCATAGGAAAGAGACAATAATACCTGCACTATATGTTAAATTTAAATCATTTGAGGAGAGAGATAGAGCACCAGTCCATAACAGGTACTAATAAATCCATATATGGATATGCTTAGTCTTGGGTAGGCCATTCCAAATGTTGGATTTGTTTTTTCCTTGGTGCTACCCTTTATTTCTTTATCTCTCCTTTCTTTATTTCCTTTGGACTCTGTGGCCATTGATGTGTGGGTGCTCAGCTGTTGCCCAACGAGCCATCTCAGAGGATGTTGCCAGTTTTATTCCTCTAACAAAGGTGGATATGTATGTATAAATAACAATGTATTGTACTTTGTATTAACTTTGATGTGCAGTACAATGTATTGTTAAAACTGATGAATTTTTGCAGATGTAATGCACGTGTGGTTTTAGTTGTACCAAGCAATTGAGCAAGGTGAGGGTTGTAGGGGCGGGTTTTTTTTTTCTTTCCTGACATGCATACTCAGCCTTCATGCATTTGGTCTGGTCCTTCTGCCATCAGATCCCTGTGCAGACGCTCAAGGGTGTGCAATAGAACCAGTGCTTTACCCATCACGTGTAGCACTGTTCTGATGCATGCGTGGACCCTATTTGTTGGGCTTTCCAGAGCTAGAATGTGCAATCATTTCACAACCCACCCTTGAGCTGGAGACTCATCTTCAGTCTGGGAGTGTCTGCACTGGTTGCATGCCATGCAGTATCAAACTATGCAGTGGAAGTAACATGGTACTTTCATTTCCGGATGTCAGTCTGAGGGTCGTGGACCTCCGTTTTTGCATCCGAGGGGCATCATCACAGTGTGATGCCACATTTTGGCGCCACGGGGAGGGACGAGGGAAGTGAAGCTGCGCTAAAAATAACTGATGGGACACCAACCATGGAAGTTGGGGCAGTGCACTTATCACTGTAAAAAAATATATGTTAAGACTAGTAAAAAGCTGTATGGCAGTATGTGAATAAAGAAACATAAATTGTTTACAAATATAAGTAACAAACACCACTAAAAATTTGCAAAATAATTAATAAAACCCAATCCTATGATAAAAATATAAACAGATGATGATAAGGGATAATAGTGAACAAAAACATAAGTGACATTGATAAGTGACATAAATGCAGAATTAATTGTCAACTATCAGTGAATAAATGTGACATAAGATTGCTGATAAATGCAAATAAATGTCCATACAATTTATTTGGGTGACTTGATCACGGTGACATTAATCCAAACAAGAACTGTGAGAAGAAAGGGAAAGTGTCTCCACCTAGGTACACACTGCTGCTTACCGAAACAATATGGCCACTCGTTACAAGGGACCCAGAAGCGCAAATGGCTAATAATCCAGCCTAGGATCTTAATGGCAAGCACCACACTCCTCTATCATAACAGTGATCCTCCTCATTCAAACAGGGCCAGAGGGTAAAATCCCATTAGAATAAAGAGAAGCTGGCATAATGCAAAACCTTCACTATTTATTAATCTTCTAAAAAGTCAAATGGACACTTAAAATAACGTTGGGTAAATGCAGCATAAACAAAATAGTCGAGCTGCTCGGCTCCCGACAGCAGCCCATTCTCTTCCGGGCCTCACGCAGCACGCGGTCAGGTCAGCACACCGCTCCTCCCTATGTGTTTTGTCACTACAAAGAACGTTGTCACGGGGTACGGGCGGTGTCCCGAAGCACCTCATAAATAACAAACATATTTAACCAAGCCTCGATCTGAGTCCTGTAATGCCGTCAACAGACACCATCTTAGTTGTGGGCAAGAACACTAAATGTGCATATACAAATGCCGTTAAGGCAAGAGCAAAAACATTATTTAAATGTGTATCCACACATTTATGACAAAAAGAGGAGTGGAAGCCATCACATCAATACCGAACCATACATCTTAAAAAACGAATGATATTAAAATGAAAAAATGAACAGTTGTTTAGAAGCAAAGAAAGGCTGTGCGATGCTAGAGGCCTCTGACCCTGATGGAACAAACTATAAAAAAATATTTTGAATTGCAGACTAGATTATAATAATCATAGAAACTGACATACTGGTTCCATAGGTCCATATCTAAAAAACCATGACCTATGTATATAGCATAGGGACACGTGAGTAAAAAATTATTAGATATTTATAATCAATTAATAGCGCTGATAGACAAATAATAAAAGGAAAAAAATCCTGGAAAAAGTCTATCAGAAGGAGTCACCCTCGGCTATCCAGGACTCAGATCGAATCCACACAATCATATATAGAAAACATCTGCAGGCCACATGGACACTGAAGCATATAAACAACACCCACCGTAGAGCAGATGATGAATGGCTCGATAGTATAGCTTTTAGACATGTAACTAGAGCTGAACTTTGTGGTCCTTCTGGTCCTACACCCATTGATTGAACACACCTGGCACTTTCTGCACTGGTAATACCCACTAAGTTCTGCAAAAAACACCAAGGATTCCCATTATTTATTACCTACCTAAGGTGTATAAGAGTCTTATTTGCCCCCCAGGACGTCCTATAGTTAGTGGAATAGATTCTATCAATTCCCGGGTGGGCAAATACATAGACTTCTTTTTGCAACCTTTGGTACGTAGGATGCCTTCATATGTGAAGGACACACAGCATGTCATCAACCTTCTTGCGAACCTTAAGCCCGATTTGGCCATTTGGTTGGTGACTGCTGACATCACTTCACTCTACACTGTGATTCCCCCATCAGTTGGGTTTGGATGTAGTGTCCTTATTTTTGAACTGAGCTTCTAATTTACCTCAAGACCAGATTGATTTTATTATGATATTATTGGAGTATGTGGCTAACCATAGTTTCTTCTGATTTGATGGGCATTTCTATTGTCAAGATAGGGGGGTCACAATGGGGGCTAAGTACGCCCCTAGCTTGGCGAACCTATTCATGGCCAAGTGGAAGGAGGATGTCGTCTATGCCCAGCCAAGGCCCGAGCTGACCTTGTGGGCTCGTTACATAGACGACATCCTCCTCCTATGAAATGGCAGCGAGTCAGATCTTTCAGCTTTTATGGACTCCCTCAATTCCAATGATAGTGGCATTCACCTCAATTATGAGGCCAGTAAGGAGAAAATTTACTTTCTGAACCTCATGATTTCTGTCAGTGGAGAGCAGGTTGTTACTTCCACGTTCTTCAAACCTACTGACATAAATTTGTTTATTCCCCATAATAGTTGTCACCATACCTCCTGGCTTAAGTCAGTGCCTAAGATTCAGTACTTAAGACTAAGGTGTAATTGCACTGAACACAGCACTTTTTTGGCACAGGCTCAGGTCCTCACCCAAAGATTTGTTACTAGGGTTACTCACTTGAGTCCCTTACCAACACCCTCAGACAGGTTGAGTGTGTTGATAGAACTAATTTGCTGGAGTATAATAGAGGTCGTGTAAATGGTGTATTTCACAACCCATTTATCACCAATTACTCTTGCCAGCATTCTAGCATTAAACATATAGTGAACAAGCACTGGCACATTCTTAGGAATGATAAAGTTCTTAAGCAAATTTTGTCTGATAGACCTCAGGTCATTTTTAGGGGTATGCCCTCTTTGAAGGACAAATTAGCCCCTAACATTTTGAACCGTCCCACTATTAAACCTACCTTTTTTGCAGAACTTACTGGGTATTACCAGTGCAGAAAGTGCCAGGTGTGTTCAATCAATGGGTGTAGGACCAGAAGGACCACAGATTTCAGCTCTAGTTGCACGTCTAAGAGCTATGCTATCGAGCCATTCATCACCTGCTCTATGGTGGGTGTTGTTTATATGTTTAAGTGTCCATGTGGCCTGCAGTACATAGGCCGGACTAAGCGACCATCGCAAGGATTTCACCAAGCATTCTGTGTCAAAACATTACCTTACAGGGCATAACAGAGATCCATCTAATACTATATTTTTAGGTATAGATAAATATAGGCCCCATTGGAGGGGTAGCTGCTTGGTTAGGAGCATCTCCAAATTAGAAATGTCTTGGGTGCGCAAGTTAAAATGTTACACTCCTTTTGGGTTAAACATTGAGGTTAATGTAAATTCTTTTATTGATAACTCCTAGTGACTTTTATTTAATATGTTTGATTTTTCACTGCTATATACTGCCACTCTCGAATTGCAATGTTTGGAAATGGCTTAGTTTACATTTTTATTCTATTTTCTATATAAGATTTAGGGATGAGCTTCGAGTTCGAATCAAACTCATGTTCGGCTCGGTGAACAGTGAACAATTTGGGGTGTTCACTGCAAATTCGAAAAACCGCAGAGCACCCTGTACAAGTCTATGGGAGAAATCTAAAGTGCTAATTTTAAAGCTTAATATGCAAGTTACTGTCCTAAAAAGTGTTTGGGGACCTGGGTCCTGCCCAGGGGACATGTATCTATGCAAAAAAAAGTTTTAAAAATGCATTTTTTTGGGAGCAGTGATTTTAATAATGCTTAAAGTGAAACAATAAAAGTGTAATATTCCTTTAAATTTCGTACCTGGGGGGTGTGTATAGTATGCCTGTGAAGGGGCGCATGTTTCCCATGCTTAGAACTGTCCCTGCACAAAGTGTCATTTCTGCAGGTAAAAAAGTAATTTAAAATCACTCGCGGCTATAATGAATTGTTGGCTCCCCGTAATATAGAGAACAGTCATTTAAAGTCATTGATAAAAAAAAAAAGGCGTGGGGTTCCCCCAAATTCAATTACCAGGTCCTTTGTGACAAAAGGCGAGATCTGCAAAATACTCACCATACCTCTCAGCAAATAGCTTGGGTTGTCTGCTTTCTAAAATGGGGTCATTGGGGGGGGGGGGGGGGAATTGTGCCATCTGGGCATTCTATACATCCTTAGAAAGCCTGAAGGTGGTGCTTGGGTTTGGGGTCCCGTACGCGGCTAGACTTCCAAAAAGTCTCACACATGTGGTATCCCCATACTCAGGAGAAGCAACAGAATGTATTTTGGGGTGTAATTCCTATGGCATGTTTGAGCAATATATCATTTAGTGACAACTTTGTGCAAAAAAAAAAAAATATATATATATATTTTTCCCGCAACTTGTGTCAAAATATAAAATATTTAATGGACTCGATATGCCTCTCAGCAAATAGCTTGGGGTGTCGACTTTCCAAAATGGGGTCATTTGGGGGGGTTTGAACTGTCCTGGCATTTTATGCACAACATTTAGAAGCTTATGTCACATATCACCCACTCTTCTAACCACTTGAAGACAAAGCCCTTTCTGACACTTTTTGTTTACATGAAAACATTTTTTTTTTTTTGCAAGAAAATTATGTTGAATCCCCAAACATTATATATATTTTTTAAAGCAAAGACCCTACAGATTAAAATGGTGGGTATTGCATTTTTTTTCACACAGTATTTGTGCAGTGATTTTTCAAACACATTTTTTTGTGAAAAAATACACTTTTTTAAAATTTGAATGCACTAAAACACACTATATTGCCCAAATTTTTGATGAAATAAAAAAGATGATCTTAGGCCGAGTACATGGATACCTGCTTTAAAATTGCGTACAAACGCGCAGTGGCGACAAACTACATACATTTTTAAAAGCCTTTACAGGTTACCACATTAGATTTACAGAGGAGGTCTACTGCTAAAATTACTGCCCTCGATCTGAGCTTCGCAGTGATACCTCACATGCATGGTGCAATTGCTGTTTACATATGACGCCAGACCAACACTTGTGTTCGCCTTTGCGCAACGGCAGCGGGGACAGGGGTGCTTTTTTTTTTTTTTTTAACAGTTCCTTCCATTTTTTTTATTTAATCATTTTTATTGTTATCTTAGGGAATGTAAATATCCCCTATGATAGCAATAGGTAGTGACAGGTACTTTTAGACCCTCTATTAGACCCTAAATATTTCCTCTGCCCTCAAGGCATCTGACCACATGTTTGGTGTGATAAAATGCTTTCCCAATTTCCCAGTGATGCTGTTTATATCCAGGAGGGGGGACATTCCCTCCCACTGCTTGTAAAAGCAGTCTAATTAGCTGCTAGGATTGCTTTTACATGAAAGCCGATCACTGGCTGAAAAGAATGATACCAAGATGATACCTAAACCCGCAGGCATCATTCTGGTATAACCATTCAAAATCCAGCAACATACCAGTACGCTGCTGGTCCTTGTTGGACATATATTGTAATCTTTTTTTTTTCATGCAGCCTGTTGGCTTAACGAAAAAAAAGAGATTAATCAGTGGGTATGCCCACCATCAGAATACCTCCCTTCATCCACCCACTTCTAATGATGGGCATACATGCACAATTTATATATGCCGAAGCATGGGGGCATCCTCCCGCAAAAATGTAATGCCGCATACACGCGGTCAAACTTTTCCACGGGCAAGCCCTCCGTCAGAATTTCGACCATATGTAGGCGGCATTAGGAGCAAAATCGCTGCCCCCATGCTTTGGCATATATGCTCTCTCTTTTTTTTTTTTAACTGTGGTGGTGAAATCACCTCCTACAGCGTTGGAGTCACACCTTTATGTATCGTGGGAGCAAACGCTGTTGCTGTCAAGATAAATAAATCCGCGCTGCAACTGAATGGCATTCCTGCTAAGCAAATGATGGTTAACCTTAAAACAAAGTAACATTACAGTATAACAGTAAAACCTTACCATACCATACCTGCAAAGAAAATACCAAAAAAAAACCATAGCAAAAAGTAAAACATTTTTTAACGCAACCTGTGCCTAAAATATATATATGCCGAAGCATTGGGGCATCCTCCCGCAAAAAAGTTATGCCGCGTACACACGGTCAAACTTTTCCACGGGCAAGCCCTCCATCGGAATTTTGACTGTATGGAGCAAAATCGCTCCTCCGCCCCTGCTTCCCCCATGCTTCGGCATATATGCTATTTTTTTTTAACTGTGGTGGTGAAATCACCTCCTACAGCACTGGAGTCATGGCTTTATGTATCGTGGGAGTAAACGCTGTTGCTGTCAAGATAAATAAATCCGCGCTGCAACTGAATGGCGCACCTGAAATCAAAAAATGGTTAACAATAAAACACAGTAAACAGTATGAAAGTTTAAAAAAAATTACATACCTGAAAAGCAAGCATGATAAAACATAATAAAATATTGCAGAATAGAATACAGTAAAAAAGAGCAACAATAGAGAGACAATAGAGAAAGAGAATAATGTAATGACAACTATTTTTGGTTTTTATATGTTATTTTTTTTTGTGTTTTTTTTTTTTTTTAACACTTTTTTTTGTAATTGTAACAACTGTAATGGTTCGGGTCTCTCAAAATGCGATGGCATCTTGGGAGACCCTGTGTAAGTGTGTCCTAGCCTGTGAAATGCTGTACCCTATGCTAAAACGTCACTAGTGTGTGGTAGCGTTCAAAACATTCACCAATGCAAAGACCAGGATTGCCAGGACAGCGTGGACAATAATAACGGTGTCATGCCTACATCCTTGCTTGGAACAGACACAACATCTTCTTTAGGGGGTTCATTGGGTAGGGGTACTCTCGAGGACATTTGGAAAATGCCTCTCATGCAGCCGGCTTACCGCATTTGGTTGGGAATGGTGAGGTGCAGAACCATCTGGATACAGAAGGTCTGTGACAATCTCTTTCTGGAATAAAAGAAAGGATAACGTCCCACCTGAAGCTCTGTATAGCACATGAGTGTTCAGCAAAGGCAATTGAAATAAGTAAACAAACACATTTTTGTTCCAGCGTCTGGCCTTACGAGCAACTAGATATGGCGCCAACAACTGGTCGTTGAGGCCCACCCCTCCCATATTTTGTTTATATTCGTGGACACAGAGAGGTTTCTCCACAACACCAGTCGCCGTATAAATTTGGACTGTCGTTTCTGCATGAAGGGGGTAAGAATGAAAACATTCTTATTATCCTCCACTTCATAGGCTGGGGGAGAGAGCCTACTTGCAGTATAATAACTTGCTCGCTAAGATGGGAATCTACAAGCCCCTGGGGAAAGCCCCCGATTAGGTCGCAAGGTGCCACATGCTCCAATCTGCTGATCAAACAAATGACTAAACAGTGGCACGCTTGTGTAATAATTGTCCACGTAAAAGTGGTACCCCTTTCCGAAAAAGGAAGACACCAAGTTCCACACTATCTTGCCAGCACTCCCTATGTAATCTGGGCAGTTCTTCGGCTCTACGTAACTATCTTTTCCCTCATAAACCGTAAAGCTCCATGTATAGCCTGTTGCTCTGTCACAGAACTTATAGAGCTTGACCCCCCGTATCTGGCACGCTTGTTGGGAATGTACTGTTTGAATGACAAGCGGGCAGAAAATTTATTTAGGGACACATCAACGCAGACAACTTGATGGGGAATAAACAAGGCTGCAAAACGTTGGTTGAACTGGTTTATGAGGGGCCGAATTTTGTAAAGCCGATCGTATTCAGGGTCTCCACGAGGACGACAAAGTTCATTGTCGTTGAAGTGCAAGAACTGCAAGATCTGCTCGTATCGTTTCCTGGACATGGAGTTAGAGAACAAAGGCATATGGTCAATCGGATGCGTGGACCAATACGTTCGCAACATCATGAATTTATGTGTGCCCATGTTGAAGGAAAGGCACAGAAAGGTCTTAAATTCGGAAACCGTAATTGGTTTCCAATCTCTGTCAAGGGAAGGCAACTGGGGATTAGCGGCGATGTGTTGACCAGCATATAAATTAGTTTGGTCCACAATAGATCTATAGAGATCTTCAGTGAAAAACAGCGAATAAAAATCAAGTGGCGTAAAATCAGCTGTTTCCACCTGAATACCGGGTTGGCCAGTGAATGGGGATAGTACTGGTGCTGCAGAAGTGGTGGACACCCAATTAGAATTGGCGAATTCTGCAGGAAGGGCACTATGGGAAGGACGGGCCTGCCTTTGTATTCTTCTTGGTGGCAGCGGGACACTACTTGTGCTTCCATCTCGCCAGCTTGAACTGCACTTATGGGACTCGCCATGTCACCACATGTTACTGCAGTGCTGGATGTACGTCCAGGGTGTACTAGGCTGCTGGTGCTTGCCAGTTCACCAGAAGGATGAGCGGCGCTAGTACTGGCTCTCTGCTCCATAAGAGGGACCTGCAGTTCTTGCACCTCAACAACATCAGAAGATCGAGGTCTGGTACGCTTGACCTTATTAGGGACCTCACCTTCGTCGTCAGAGCTATCTGTCATGGAACCGTTGTCCTCTACAGGATCGTATTCTAAGCCTGAATCCGACAGATGAGTGACTTCCTCTTCACTATCTGTAATGCTCAGAAACGTGTAGGCCTCTTCACTAGTGTACCTTTGATTTGCCATTTTGGGCTCTAAATTTAGTGGTACACTAGTGAGATTCACAAGTAAAAAAGCACCTAGGCTGTCAGCGACTGTATAAAACGCTACCAAAAAAAACTGTTAGCAATCGCAGGGATCAGGCCTGCAGTTATGTGTGTTGTGTTTTGTAAGTGACAGTGATCGATCGATACTGCACTTGGGTGGGCTGGGCTGGGCAGAGAGGCAAAACTCAGGTGCTAGCAGGTATCTGGGCTGATCCTGCTAACAATGCGTTTTTTGGAACCCTAAACTGCTGGGGACGCTAGTATAGATTTGATTAGATCAGATATTGATCTGTTCAGATACTATACCACTAAGGGAGGTGTATGCTTTGCGCGTGAGTGTTAGCGTTACTGGCACTAACCTAGCACTGCCTGGGGCAACACAGACCCTATCTGACCCTAAAGCCTAATTGATATCACCCACCGGATGATCAGGGGTTTAAACCTTTATTGGGTAATAGATGGTGGGTGCCCTGATGCTAAAAAAAGCAAACTAACTAACCAGCATCACCCGTAACACATATACGGTAATCACTGATGAAAGGGTTAACTAGGGGCAATCAGGGGGTTAAAACCTTTATTAGGTATTATATGGGGGTACCTGACGCTATATAAAAACCTGACGGGGAACCTAAATAACGAAATAACTAAATGGCTAACCAGCGTCACCAGTGACACTTATACGGTGATCACTGGTGAAAGGGTTAACTCTAGGGGCAATCAGGGGGTTAAAACCTTTATTAGGTATTATATGGGGGTACCTGACGCTATATAAAAACCTGACGGGGAACCTAAATAACGAAATAACTAACTGCCTAACCAGCATCACCAGTGACACTTATACGGTGATCACTGGTCAAAGGGTTAACTCTAGGGGCAATCAGGGGGTTAAAACCTTTATAAGGTAGTATATGGGGGTACCTAACACTATAAAAAAGTGGCGGTGAACCTAAAAAATCTTTATTAGGGGGGTAGGGGGCTACCCTGGACCTAAAGGGGCCTAACACTAACTGCCCTGACACTTTTTACAGTCACAACTGACACTAAATGCGGTGATCAGTATATAAATGACCACTGCAATCAGTGACACTGTGACTGGGGGGGGCAGGGGGTGATCTGGGGGGGTGATCGGGGGTGACTAGGGTGAAAAGTGTGCCTATGTGTACCTACGTGTCAGTGTAGTGTTGGTGCACTTACTTGGATGTCTTCTCTCCTCGCTGTCTGGTCAAAAAGACCGCCACGAGGAGAGTGACATCACTTTCTCCTGCCTGTGTTTACACTACACAGGCAGGGGAAGCTTCTCATTTGCCAGGAGCGTTCGCAAGGGGGTGGCAAGAAACCAACGGCCGCTCCCTCATCCTGGATCGCTCCTGAAGCGAAACGGACCACCACCACCAGCGGGAGGGGGTCCAATCGGACCCCCCACCCCCTGGAAGGCAGGCACATATGGGTACGTGATTGTGCCTGTCCGTGCCATTGTGCCGACGTATATGTACAGGCAGCGGTCCTTAACTGGTTAAAAATAAAAAAATTTAAAAGATTCCAGCGGTGGTAATCCACTCTTGCTATCCAGCGATGGATGATCATCTTTTCGGGGTCCAGCGATGACTGATCTCATCCAACGACGGGTGATCTCTCACTCACGTCCAACGCAGTCCATCCTTCCTCTGTCTCCACTGGTGTAGACACTGCAGGGATCCCTGAAGCCTGAAATTTCTTATATGAGGAGGGCAGGGCCACCCGTCACCTGTCCCCACCCCCTCTGATGCAGGGGGAAAAGCCTGGCTTCCCCAATGACGTGTGGGTGACCCCGCCCCCATATGATGTAACGCAGGTTTCCGTTACATCAGAAGGGGGCAGGGTCACCCATGTGTCATTGAGGAAGCCAGGCTTTCCCCCCTGTGTCAGAGGGGGCGGGGTCAGGTGACAGGTGGCCCCGCCCTCCTCATATAAGAAATGTCAGGCTGCCGGGATCCCCGCAGTGTCTCTGCCAGTGGAGACAGAGGAAGGATGGACTGTGCTGTGCCGGAAAGAGAGATCACCCATCGCTGGATCAGATCAGCCATTGCTGGACCCCCGAGAGATGATCATCCATCACTGGATAGCAAGAGTGGATTACCACCGCTGGAAACTTTTTTTATTTATTTTTTGTTTTAATAAAGGACTTTTTCAAAAGTGTGTTTGTCTTTTTTAACATTCTTTTACACTTTCTTTGTGAAATGGTTTACCATTTCAAACAGGGGGGTTCTGGGGGTCCCCTTGTTAAAGGGGGTTTCCAGATTCTGATAAGCCCCCCCGCCCCAGACCCCCACAACCAACGGCCAGGGTTGTGGGGATGAGGCCATTGTCCTCATCAACATGGGGACAAGGTGCTTTGAGGAGTCTGTGACCCCCCAAAGCATCCTCCCAATGTTGAGGGCATGTGGCCTGGTACGGATGGGGGGCACTCTCTCATCCCCCCTCTTTTCCTGCGGCCTGCCAAGTTAAAGGGTCTGATATGGATTTTTAGGGGGAACCCCACATCATTTTCTTTTTAAATTTGACGTGAGGTTCTCCTTAATATCTATACCAGACCTGAAGGGCCTGGTAATTTAATCTAAGGAAGCCCCACGCTTTTTTTTTTTATCAATGGCTTTAAATTACTTCTCTGTATTATGGGGAGCCAACAATTCATTATAGCCGCAAGTGATTTTAAATGACTTTTTTTCCTGCAGAAATGACACTTTGTGCAGGGACAGTCCTAAGCACGGGAGACATACTATAGACATCCCCCACTTATGAAATTTAAAGGAATATTACACTTTTATTGTTTCACTTTAATCATTTTTTAAATCACTGCTCCCGATAAAACGGCAGTTTTTAAAACTTTTTTTTTGCATTGATACATGTCCCCTGGGGCAGGACCCAGGTCCCCAAACACTTTTTAGGACAATAACTTGCATATTAGCCTTTAAAATTAGCACTTTAGATTTTGAACTTTCGAGTCCCATAGACTTTAATAGGGTTCTAAAGTTCACACAAAGTTTAGGTCTGTTCACAGGTTCTGGTGCTTAACCAAACTGGGGGGGGGGGGGGGGGGGTGTTCGGCTCATCCTTAATAAGATTGTGTGAATTTGATCTGAGTTCTGGATAGCCGAGGGTCACTACTTCTGATAGACTTTTTTCCAGGCTCTTTTTTCCTTTTATTATTTGTCTATCGGCGCTATTAATTGATTATAAATATCTAATAATTTTTTACTCACGTGTCTAGCATTGCGCATCTTGGTGTGACTTTCTTCTCTTCTAAACAACTGTTCATTTTTTTATTTTAATATCATTAGTTTATGCATGCTTCAGTATTGATGTGATGGCTTCCACTCCTCTTTTTGTCATCAATATGTGGATACTCATATAAATAATCTTTCTGCCCTTGCCTTAACGGCGTTTGTATATGCACATGTAGTGTTCTTGCCCACAACTAAGATGGCATTGGTTGACGGCGTTACAGGACTCCGCCTGTACCCCTTGACAATGTCCAGGGAGGGGGGAGCGGCGTGCTGACCTCACCACGTGCTGCGTGAGTCCCGGAAGAGAACGGGCTGCTGACGAGAGCCGGCTGGCTTGACTATTTTGTATATGCTGCATTTACTCAACGTTATTTTAAGTGTCCATTTGACTTTTTAGAAGATTAATAAATAGTGAAGGTTTTACACTATGACAGCTTCTCTTTATTCTATGGGGATTTAACCCTCTGGCCCTGTTTGAATGAGGAGGATCGCTGTTATGATAGAGGAGTGTGGCGCTTGCCATTAAGATCCTAGGTTACACAAAGGGAGCTCAGAAACAAATGTTGCTCAAGCAACCAGTAGCTGGTTTGAAAGGGATTTAAATAGAAAAGCACATGAGGGGCTGGACAGGAAGTAGCAGGAAGGAATCATATATTAGGCAACAGGTGAGGGGCAGCGACACCCGTAGCTGCAGAGTGCACAGAGCTGAACACCAGGTAGTTGAACAACAGGTGGCAGCTGACCTACAGCAGTAAAGGTGAGACACAGATCAGCTCCGCAGCTGATCTGTGACAGGTAGGATGTTGAGTTCCAGCATCAGTGGGATTTTCCCAACTGTGGTGGTGGTATTGATGGCAAACATGTCAGGATTGTCCCACCACCCAACTCGGGCTCATATTATTTTAACTAGAAGGGCGTTTGCAGCATAGTCCTGCTGTAATGTTTGCAATACATGAGTTCCTGTTTTTGGATGTTGGGAAGAATGGCCACAACTGTGATGGAGGTGTCATTATGCAGACAGAGTTCTACCATCAGCTCCAGAATGGCCCCTTAAATTTGCCACCTGCTGAGGAGAATGTTGAGCGCCTTAATTTTGTTTTTGTGGCAGAGGTCTTTGCTCTGGAACATCTTATGAAGCCCTTTCCTATGAGGAACCTCCCCCCAGAGCAGAGAATCTTTAATTATAGGCTCTCTTGTGCCAGAAGGGTGGTTGAAAATGCCTTTATCATCCTCTCCAGTCACTTCAGGCTGTTTTTTAACACCTATTAACCTGGAACAATATAAAATAAACCATGTTGTATTGTGCTGTTGTATCCTCCACAATTTTTTATGGAGGAATGCTAGCAGCTACCTTTCCTCAGTGTCAACTGATGTGGACCCCGCAGTCTCAGGCCCAGCTGATGAGGCTGCAGCTCATCCATTGGTGGGCATGATGGTGGCTCTCGAAACTGGCTGTGCTGGGTTGCACTCCCAGAATGCACGAGATATCCGGTAAAAATACATGGATTATTTTGTGGGGGGGGAGGGGGGTACAGTGGCTTGGCAGCAAACTGTAGCTGATCAAGAATAATATTTTTATTTGTTCATAAACTCCTATTTAATAAAACTGTTTTCCGTTACCGACTTTGGCGTGTTTTGACTATCCCTGTTTGCCTGTGATCTGACCTTTTGGTGTGTCCCTGACTATTCTTGTCTGCTTGTGGCCCCGACCTTGGCTTTGTCCCTCACCATCCCTATCCTCCTGTTGCCTACTGTGAGTGTGAGCTGGGGGACCCTGGGGGTCGCGACCTGGAGCCAGTTGCAGCCAAGTCCATCCTCACCACCAGAGGCGCTGGTGAACACCTGCTGGCTCTTAGATTCCACGCCCCAGGTAATCTTACGCTCTAACCCAGTGGGATCTGTCCCCGTCTGCAGCAGTCAGCCGTAGGGTCCACAACCTTGCGGTGCACTCCTGATCCTATGGTGTGCACCTGTCACCTCGCCTCAAGGTGACCTGACAGTTTGATCAGCCATGGACCCGGCTGACGTGCCGCTTCCTGCAGATGATCCATTGCAGAGCTTAGTTCGCAGACTTGAGACCCAAGAATCACATCAGACCCAGGTGATGCGATTCCTTCAGGATTTGGCATCCCGTTTTGAACAGGTTCAGGCCTCATTAGGACCCCCGGTTCAACAACCTCAACCGCTATCTGCCGCTGCACCTATCGCATCAGTCGCAGCCACACATTCATTACAACTACCAGCTCCGGTCCGTTTCTCTGGGGACTCCAAGGCTTGCAGGGGATTCCTTAGCCAGTGCATATATCATATCCCTCCTGTCCGGCGAAGCGTTAGCCTGGGCCGCCCCTCTGTGGGAACTTAATGATCCAGTGGTTTCTAGCCTGTCTGATTTCTTGAAACTTTTTCGGAATATCTTCGAGGAACCGGGTCGTGTCTCCTCAGTGGCTAGCGCTCTTTTACGTCTCCGTCAAGAGTCCGCGTCTGTGGAACAGTATGCTCTTCAGTTCCGTATCCTCTCAGCTGAATTGAGCTGGAATAATGAGGCCCTAGTTGCAACCTTTTTACATGGCCTCTCTGATAGAGTGAAAGATGAATTAGCAGGAAGATCCCTTCCTGCTGATCTGGACAGTGTCATCACCTTGTGTAACCAGATCGATATTCGCTTTCAGGAGAGGGCCCTGGAAAAAAGACGCAAGCACTCCCCGTTCTTTATGCAGCCTGAGTCCCCAGAACCTTCTCTTTGATCCGAGATGCACCCCCTGCCTACCGAGGAACCTATGCAGTTGGGCTGGACTAAGTTATCTCCCGAAGAACGTGCTAGGCGCAGAACTCTGGGCCTATGCCTCTATTGTGGGACCAAAGGTCACTTCCGTGACACTTGTTCTCTTCGTCCGGAAAAACGCTCAGGGCTAATACATCTGGAAGGTGGCGTATTAGACCCTGAAATATCACCATCACCTTCTCGTCTTCTCCTTTTTGTGTTGCTTCATGTCGGTGCTTCCACTCGTTTGGTCTCAGCACATCTGGATTCCGGAGCCGCTGACAATTTCATGGATTGGGAAACTGCATCCTCCATGAGACTTACCCTTTTGCCCCTTACAAGGCCATTGGTGGTCTTGGCAATTAATGGCACTGTTCTCCCAGGGGGCCCTATCCGTTTCCAGACTCTTCATGTTAAGATGTCAGTAGGGACACTCCACCAGGAGTGGATATCCTTCCTTGTCTTACCTAAGGCTTCATCTCCTATCATATTAGGTCTTCCTTGGTTACGGCTCCATTCTCCACACGTTGACTGGTCTGCCGGTCAGATCCTGGCTTGGGGTTCCTCCTGTTCCTCTTCCTGCCTACTCAAGGGTACCCCAAAGGAGAAATTTCCTGTTACCACCATCTCAGTATCTTCTGCTCTTCCCGCTGTATATAGCGATCTCTGGGATGCGTCCTGCAATTGTCGGACTGATGCACTCTCTAGGTCATGTGGTACTCTGGATGAGGGGCCCACCTATGAACCTGAGTCGATCATTCACTCCAGTTCGCATAACCATTTACCTTTGCCTGTCCCTAATTTCCCTTGGACGCACAGCCAGACTAACTTGTCTGCAAGTTCCACAGTTGCTATGCCCTGTGATGCGATTGAGATGGTCGCTACACCTGACAATACTATTCAGTTGACCTCTGCACCAGTTATGCCAGTCCAGCCCATGCCCAATGAGCTTCTTGTTTAACACCTTCGGTGACCTGGCCTAACCCTACTGCTACTATGTCCGTTCAAACCCGTTTAAGAGGCTCAATCCATTCTTTGGATAGAATACCTCATTCGGCCAGGAGGGGTTTTCAATTTTTTTCTCAGGGTTCTCTGCATTCTGTTTGTGTTGCAGCTACCCAGCTTGACTCTTGTGACATGTCACTTTCTAACCAACATGACCTCAGGGATCCACTGACTTCTGCCCAGTCTGGTGGTCCTGTTATGGATGCCCAGCTCATGTTTAAGGGTGTGGGGGTCCCCGCTCAGACTCCTGATCTTCTCATGCCCTTACCTATTCCTAAAAAGCCTTTAGCCCTCAAGTCCTCTCGTCCTCTCCCTACCTCTGCTTCGGTCTCTGAGGATAATCTAAAATACCAGATTAGTCAAGTTTTGGATTCCCGGCTCCGTAAAGGCATTCTTCAATACCTCGTACTTTGGAAAGGGTTTTGTCCTGAGGAGAGGTCTTGGATCACTGCATCTGAGGTCTTTGCTCCCTGTCTGTTAAGGAAGTTCCATCTGGAGTTTGCCTTTAAGCCTGGACCCAGGCGGGGGCGGGGAGGCCTCGTAAGAGGGAGGATACTGTCATGGTTATGCAGTGATCTTCCTGTGTTTGCTTACCTCCCCTCATGTCTTCAGACTAAGAGGCCAGCCACTTCCACCTGGTGGTTTTTATAACCTCTCCTCTAAGCATGGCTCCACCCCAGGCCCTATCAGGGAGCCCTATATTAACCTGTGAACTGCAGGCCATCAGCGCTGATCAACCATTGTGTATTCCTTTGTGTGTTAGTTTCCTGCCGTGTGCTCTTCTACTGTTTTCCGTTACCGACTTTGGCGTGTTTTGACTATCCCTGTTTGTCTGTGATCAGACCTTTTGGCGTGTCCCCGACTATTCTTGTCTGCTTGTGGCCCCGACCTTGGCTTTGTCCCTCTCCATCCCTATCCTCCTGTTGCCTACTGTGGGTGTGAGCTGGGGGACCCTGGGGGTCGCGACCTGGAGCCAGTTGCAGCCAAGTCCATCCTCAGCACCAGAGGCGCTGGTGAACACCTGCTGGCTCTTAGACTCCGCGCCCCAGGGAATCTTACATTCTAACTCCAGTGGGATCTGTCCCCCGTCTGCAGCAGTCAGCCGTAGGGTCCACAACCTTGCGGTGCACTCCTGATCCTACGGTGTGCACCTGTCACCTCGCCTCAAGGTGACCTGACACGTACCTTATTTGCTACATGGGGTGACAATCTCTTCTTCAGTTAACTACTATGTTATGCTGTGTGTCTCCTATACACACACACAATGTTTTTGTTATTAATGTATCTAATGCATTAAGTTCAAAAACATTATGCCTTTTCAACGCCATTAATTTCTTTGAGGCCATAAAATTGCCTGAGTTGGCCATATTTTAGAGCACATTGTCACTAACTACACAAACGTAACAAATACACTGGTATTGAGCATTGAAATAATAAGCTTACACATTGTTTAGTAAAAAAAATTTACTCAAACCACATTCACATGGGCATTTTAAAGTTTTATAACAAACCCACATCTTGGTGTATAAACATGTATGTTTGCCATTATTTTGCCTTTTTTGGGGCTAAACAGGAATGTTTGAAAACATAAGAAACACATCCCCAACTCAGGAACTTGCAAAGTTTGAGTTTGGTAAAGTGAAAGCCATATGCGACATTAGTATCCCAAGACTGTGTTGATGTTGCCTTCCTCAGATTGGGTGATCTCACCCCTCTAAATGCCAAAATTTGAAGCCATGTACACGTAGAGTCATACCTGTTAAATGTTTCTTATGATTCCCTGCCTAAAATGTGTGTAGGTACAAACAGGTTAGTTTTTAATGCCTCAAAACACACAGTGTGAATTAACAGCAGGAGAAGGGCTCTAGGACCCAGCATCTCTGGCAGGAGAAGGACTTTAGGACCCAGCATCTCTGGCAGGAGAAGGACTTTAGGACCCAGTATCTCTACCAGCAGGTCACATGGGCCTATATAAGGAAGTCTGCTAGTGTCTGCAATTGCTGGTTTGTCTTCAGCTCACCCTGTGTTCCTGTGCCCTGTAGTATCTGCTGATCTGATCTCCTGTGTACCGACCTGGCTTGTTTTGACCTGTTCTTCCCGATCCTCTGGCTTGACCCTTTGGCTTGCACCTGACTTCTTCCTGCCTGCTCCCAGCATCTGACCCCAGCCTGGCTATTGGAATCTGCTTATCCTGCTCCCTGTACTAAGACATATTTAATTGAGAGGTAAAAATATGCTGGAAGACATAAGAAACATAAAGCATTAAGTGGTGGAGTGTCAAATCAATAATTGGATATATTTACACTGAAAGAGTTAATAAAATGAATGGTATATTGTCCACCATCTATATATGCAGGCAGTCGGATACCTGACATTACTAAAAATAGGGTAGAACAACAATAACAGCCCTATATAGGTTGATAGAGAAAAGTGGGGATATAAAAGATATACTGATCACAGCAGCCCTCATACCTGTAAAACAGCAACTGATAATGAATAAAGACAGCAAATCATCACACTGGCATCCCACATGTGAAGTCTGCGGGCTGCCAGAGAGACGAGTGCTGGTAAATATATCAAAACGAAACTCCAATCAGCTGGCGTGGAGGTAATTGTGCCAGCTGATGGAGAACAGTGGACCCAGCTTAAACCAGCCACCGAGAGGTGTGCGCACGGTCCCGCCCCTGCTACGCATGTCCGAAGACAGAGGTGTCGGAGCAAGGACTGCCCACTACACCCACGACACACACAGGCTGCTCCGGCAGACAGCGCATGTCCACCGGAGTAGCAAGATGGAGGATGGCGATGGACGCGCCGGCTAGAGCCTCCAAAAACACCACCCAGAGTATAAAATTCGGGCAGCTTTGTGTGCCAGACGAACCCTGTGAATAGCGCCCTGTGAATTTATCGCCCTGAAGAAGGAGACTACCTACAGCTCTGAAACGCGTATGGTGATCGCATCTACAGCTGACTATGTATAGTCTTGTATTTTGTTACCCACTGCTATAAATTTCCATGATATGTATCCACTTTTTATCTTTATGTGATTTTATATATATTCAATAAAGTAAATTAACTGTTTTTGATCCTAGTTTGTACGTGCCAGTAAAATCCATTATTAGGGAGTCGTTTCTATGTAGTTGTATCCTTGGATGTGGCACAACCACTCTACACAGCCCTGCCAAACTATATCATTGTTCATGAATTTTTGGTAGCAGATACCGTTCCCTGTTTATTGGTCCGGCAGTCCTGTGTGCTTTACTATTTTAATTATTGGTCTATATTTGATAATATTTCTCTGGTTGAACATTTTTCAACATAAGATATTCATTTTTGCTCTGGTTTTTTATTACTGACATTTTTTCTAATTATATAGGTAAATTGAATCTATTGAATTACAGTTAGGTTACCATGACAGGCTATACAGGAAACAAGTGGGCAGAGGCGGCTCTTTAATTAGGCGATTGCCTTAGGCCTCGCCCTCAGAAGGGCCTCACGGGCCGCGGCCGAATAATTTGCCTGACAGGAAACAGTGTGCGGACTCGGGAGTGGAACGGTCAGTGTGTGTTTTGCCGGGTGAGCGAGCGGGTGGGTGCTGCACATAGACGCTGCGCCGGCTGTCTGAGCTGATGAGCCTCCACCGCCGCCGATGCGGACGAGTTAGATGACATCAATCATCTCGGCTCAGTCAGGCTGCATCCAAAACACAGCTCCACCGCTGCGGCGCTGTCCTAGCCTTTTCCCAGTCGGCTGCCCCAGTGCATGGCGGGAGTTGTAGTTCTTCACAGCACAGACAACAGACTTGGGCCTCTGGTGCCTGTGCTGTGCAGAGACTACAACTCCCAGATTGCACTGCATGAGGCCAGGGAGCGCAAAGGCAACATCACCTGTCGCCGGCTTCGTTCTTATGCTGCCTTTAGTAGTATAGAAGACTGAGGAGCAGGTATAGTACATGCATCATCATGCTGTCAGCTGTCTGTACATAATACATTACCCGGTCTTGCTATGGTCTCATGGCCAGTACCTTGACTGTCACAGTCTCATGGTCTGTCTCTGTCTCACTGTCTACCCCTAGTACCCTGTCTGTCTCACAGTCTACCCCTAGTACCCTGTCTGTCTCACTGTCTACCCCCAGTACCCTGTCTGTCTCACTGTCTGCCCCTAGTACCCTGTCTGTCTCACTGTCTGCCCCTAGTACCCTGTCTGTCTCACTGTGTGCCCCTAGTACCCTGTCTGTCTCACTGTCTACCCCTAGTACCCTGTCTCACTGTCTACCCCTAGTACCCTGTCTGTCTCACTGTCTGCCCCTAGTACCCTGTCTGTCTCACTGTCTGCCCCTAGTACCCTGTCTGTCTCACTGTCTGCCCCTAGTACCCTGTCTGTCTCACAGTCTGTCCCCAGTAACCTGTCTGTCTCACTGTCTGTCCCCAGTACCCTGTCTGTCTCACGGTCTGTCCCCAGTACCCTGTCTGTCTCACGGTCTGTCCCCAGTACCCTGTCTGTCTCACGGTCTGTCCCCAGTACCCTGTCTGTCTCTCACTGTCTGTCCCCAGTACCCTGTCTGTCTCTCACGGTCTGTGCCCAGTACCCTGTCTGTCTCTCACGGTCTGTCCCCAGTACCCTGTCTGTCTCTCACGGTCTGCCCCCAGTACCCTGTCTGTCTCACGGTCTGTCCCCAGTACCCTGTCTGTCTCTCACGGTCTGTCCCCAGTACCCTGTCTGTCTCTCACGGTCTGTCCCCAGTACCCTGTCTGTCTCTCACGGTCTGTCCCCAGTACCCTGTCTGTCTCTCACGGTCTGTCCCCAGTACCCTGTCTGTCTCTCACGGTCTGTCCCCAGTACCCTGTCTGTCTCTCACGGTCTGTCCCCAGTACCCTGTCTGTCTCACGGTCTGTCCCCAGTACCCTGTCTGTCTCACGGTCTGTCCCCAGTACCCTGTCTGCCTCACGGTCTGTCCCCAGTACCCTGTCTTTCTCTCACAGTCTGTCCCCAGTACCCTGTCTGTCTCTCACGGTCTGTCCCCAGTACCCTGTCTGTCTCACGATCTGTCCCCAGTAACCTGACTGTCTCTCACGGTCTGTCCCCAGTACCCTGTCTGTCTCTCACGGTCTGTCCCCAGTACACTGTCTGTCTCTCACGGTCTGTCCCCAGTACCCTGTCTGTCTCTCACGGTCTGTCCCCAGTACCCTGTCTGTCTCTCACGGTCTGTCCCCAGTACCCTGTCTGTCTCTCACGGTCTGTCCCCAGTATCCTGTCTGTCTCTCACGGTCTGTCCCCAGTACCCTGTCTGTCTCTCACGGTCTGTCCCCAGTACCCTGTCTGTCTCTCACGGTCTGTCCCCAGTACCCTGTCTGTCTCTCACGGTCTGTCCCCAGTACCCTGTCTGTCTCACGGTCTGTCCCCAGTACCCTGTCTGTCTCACGGTCTGTCCCCAGTACCCTGTCTGTCTCACGGTCTGTCCTCAGTACCCTGTCTTTCTCTCATGGTCTGTCCCCAGTACCCTGTCTGTCTCTCACGGTCTGTCCCCAGTACCCTGTCTGTCTCACGATCTGTCCCCAGTAACCTGACTGTCTCTCACGGTCTGTCCCCAGTACCCTGTCTGTCTCTCACGATCTGCCCCCAGTACCCTGTCTGTCTCTCACGGTCTGTCCCCAGTACCCTGTCTGTCTCTCACGGTCTGTCCCCAGTACCCTGTCTGTCTCTCACGGTCTGTCCCCAGTACCCTGTCTGTCTCTCACGGTCTGTCCCCAGTACCCTGTCTGTCTCTCACGGTCTGTCCCCAGTACCCTGTCTGTCTCTCACGGTCTGTCCCCAGTACCCTGTCTGTCTCTCACGATCTGTCCCCAGTACCCTGTCTGTCTCTCACGGTCTGCCCCCAGTACCCTGTCTGTCTCACGGTCTGTCCCCAGTACCCTGTCTGTCTCTCACGGTCTGCCCCCAGTACCCTGTCTGTCTCTCACGGTCTGTCCCCAGTACCCTGTCTGTCTCTCACGGTCTGTCCCCAGTACCCTGTCTGTCTCTCACGGTCTGTCCCCAGTACCCTGTCTGTCTCTCACGGTCTGTCCCCAGTACCCTGTCTGTCTCTCACGGTCTGTCCCCAGTACCCTGTCTGTCTCTCACGGTCTGTCCCCAGTACCCTGTCTGTCTCTCACGGTCTGTCCCCAGTACCCTGTCTGTCTCTCACGGTCTGTCCCCAGTACCCTGTCTGTCTCTCACGGTCTGTCCCCAGTACCCTGTCTGTCTCTCACGGTCTGTCCCCAGTACCCTGTCTGTCTCTCACGGTCTGTCCCCAGTACCCTGTCTGTCTCTCACGGTCTGTCCCCAGTACCCTGTCTGTCTCTCACGGTCTGTCCCCAGTACCCTGTCTGTCTCACGGTCTGTCCCCAGTACCCTGTCTGTCTCACGGTCTGTCCCCAGTACCCTGTCTTTCTCTCACGGTCTGTCCCCAGTACCCTGTCTGTCTCTCACGGTCTGTCCCCAGTACCCTGTCTGTCTCACGATCTGTCCCCAGTAACCTGACTGTCTCTCACGGTCTGTCCCCAGTACCCTGTCTGTCTCTCACGGTCTGTCCCCAGTACCCTGTCTGTCTCTCACGGTCTGTCCCCAGTACCCTGTCTGTCTCTCATGGTCTGCCCCCAGTACCCTGTCTGTCTCTGACGGTCTGCCCCCAGGACCCTGTCTGTCTCACGGTCTGTCCCCAGTACCCTGTCTGTCTCACGGTCTGTCCCCAGTACCCTGTCTGTCTCTCACGGTCTGTCCCCAGTACCCTGTCTGTCTCTCACGGTCTGTCCCCAGTACCCTGTCTGTCTCTCACGGTCTGTCCCCAGTACCCTGTCTGTCTCTCACGGTCTGTCCCCAGTACCCTGTCTGTCTCTCACGGTCTGTCCCCAGTACCCTGTCTGTCTCTCACGGTCTGTCCCCAGTACCCTGTCTGTCTCTCACGGTCTGTCCCCAGTACCCTGTCTGTCTCTCACGGTCTGTCCCCAGTACCCTGTCTGTCTCTCACGGTCTGTCCCCAGTACCCTGTCTGTCTCTCACGGTCTGTCCCCAGTACCCTGTCTGTCTCTCACGGTCTGTCCCCAGTACCCTGTCTGTCTCTCACGGTCTGTCCCCAGTACCCTGTCTGTCTCTCACGGTCTGTCCCCAGTACCCTGTCTGTCTCTCACGGTCTGTCCCCAGTACCCTGTCTGTCTCTCACGATCTGCCCCCAGTACCCTGTCTGTCTCACGGTCTGTCCCCAGTACCCTGTCTGTCTCTCACGGTCTGCCCCCAGTACCCTGTCTGTCTCTCACGGTCTGCCCCCAGGACCCTGTCTGTCTCTCACGGTCTGTCCCCAGTACCCTGTCTGTCTCTCACGGTCTGCCCCCAGTACCCTGTCTGTCTCTCACGGTCTGCCCCCAGGACCCTGTCTGTCTCTCACGGTCTGTCCCCAGTACCCTGTCTGTCTCTCACGGTCTGTCCCCAGTACCCTGTCTGTCTCTCACGGTCTGTCCCCAGTACCCTGTCTGTCTCACGGTCTGTCCCCAGTACCCTGTCTGTCTCTCACGGTCTGTCCCCAGTACCCTGTCTGTCTCTCACGGTCTGTCCCCAGTACCCTGTCTGTCTCTCACGGTCTGTCCCCAGTACCCTGTCTGTCTCTCACGGTCTGTCCCCAGTACCCTGTCTGTCTCTCACGGTCTGTCCCCAGTACCCTGTCTGTCTCTCACGGTCTGTCCCCAGTACCCTGTCTGTCTCTCACGGTCTGCCCCCAGTACCCTGTCTGTCTCTCACGGTCTGCCCCCAGGACCCTGTCTGTCTCACGGTCTGTCCCCAGTACACTGTCTGTCTCACGGTCTGTCCCCAGTACACTGTCTGTCTCACGGTCTGTCCCCAGTACCCTGTCTGTCTCTCACGGTCTGTCCCCAGTACCCTGTCTGTCTCTCACGGTCTGTCCCCAGTACCCTGTCTGTCTCTCACGGTCTGTCCCCAGTACCCTGTCTGTCTCTCACGGTCTGTCCCCAGTACCCTGTCTGTCTCTCACGGTCTGTCCCCAGTACCCTGTCTGTCTCTCACGGTCTGTCCCCAGTACCCTGTCTGTCTCTCACGGTCTGTCCCCAGTACCCTGTCTGTCTCTCACGGTCTGTCCCCAGTACCCTGTCTGTCTCTCACGGTCTGTCCCCAGTACCCTGTCTGTCTCTCACGGTCTGTCCCCAGTACCCTGTCTGTCTCTCACGGTCTGTCCCCAGTACCCTGTCTGTCTCTCACGGTCTGCCCCCAGTACCCTGTCTGTCTCT
Source organism: Lithobates pipiens (assembly GCF_037356315.1). Classification (NCBI taxonomy): domain Eukaryota; kingdom Metazoa; phylum Chordata; class Amphibia; order Anura; family Ranidae; genus Lithobates; species Lithobates pipiens. The sequence continues at coordinate 117,864,590 of NW_027507787.1, forward strand.
CACGGTCTGTCCCCAGTACCCTGTCTGTCTCTCACGGTCTGTCCCCAGTACCCTGTCTGTCTCTCACGGTCTGTCCCCAGTACCCTGTCTGTCTCTCACGGTCTGTCCCCAGTACCCTGTCTGTCTCTCACGGTCTGTCCCCAGTACCCTGTCTGTCTCTCACGGTCTGTCCCCAGTACCCTGTCTGTCTCACGGTCTGTCCCCAGTACCCTGTCTGTCTCTCACGGTCTGTCCCCAGTACCCTGTCTGTCTCTCACGGTCTGTCCCCAGTACCCTGTCTGTCTCTCACGGTCTGTCCCCAGTACCCTGTCTGTCTCTCACGGTCTGTCCCCAGTACCATGTCTGTCTCTCATGGTCTGCCCCCAGTACCCTGTCTGTCTCACGGTCTGTCCCCAGTACCCTGTCTGTCTCTCACGGTCTGTCCCCAGTACCCTGTCTGTCTCTCACGGTCTGTCCCCAGTACCCTGTCTGTCTCTCACGGTCTGTCCCCAGTACCCTGTCTGTCTCTCACGGTCTGTCCCCAGTACCCTGTCTGTCTCTCACGGTCTGTCCCCAGTACCCTGTCTGTCTCACGGTCTGTCCCCAGTACCCTGTCTGTCTCACGGTCTGTCCCCAGTACCCTGTCTTTCTCTCACGGTCTGTCCCCAGTACCCTGTCTGTCTCTCACGGTCTGTCCCCAGTACCCTGTCTGTCTCACGATCTGTCCCCAGTAACCTGACTGTCTCTCACGGTCTGTCCCCAGTACCCTGTCTGTCTCTCACGATCTGCCCCCACTACCCTGTCTGTCTCTCACGGTCTGTCCCCAGTACCCTGTCTGTCTCTCACGGTCTGTCCCCAGTACCCTGTCTGTCTCTCACGGTCTGTCCCCAGTACCCTGTCTGTCTCTCACGGTCTGCCCCCAGTACCCTGTCTGTCTCTCACGGTCTGCCCCCAGTACCCTGTCTGTCTCTCACGGTCTGTCCCCAGTACCCTGTCTGTCTCTCACGGTCTGTCCCCAGTACCCTGTCTGTCTCTCACGGTCTGTCCCCAGTACCCTGTCTGTCTCTCACGGTCTGTCCCCAGTACCCTGTCTGTCTCTCACGATCTGCCCCCAGTACCCTGTCTGTCTCACGGTCTGTCCCCAGTACCCTGTCTGTCTCTCACGGTCTGCCCCCAGTACCCTGTCTGTCTCTCACGGTCTGCCCCCAGGACCCTGTCTGTCTCTCACGGTCTGTCCCCAGTACCCTGTCTGTCTCTCACGGTCTGTCCCCAGTACCCTGTCTGTCTCTCACGGTCTGTCCCCAGTACCCTGTCTGTCTCACGGTCTGTCCCCAGTACCCTGTCTGTCTCTCACGGTCTGCCCCCAGTACCCTGTCTGTCTCTCACGGTCTGCCCCCAGGACCCTGTCTGTCTCTCACGGTCTGTCCCCAGTACCCTGTCTGTCTCTCACGGTCTGTCCCCAGTACCCTGTCTGTCTCTCACGGTCTGTCCCCAGTACCCTGTCTGTCTCTCACGGTCTGTCCCCAGTACCCTGTCTGTCTCACGGTCTGTCCCCAGTACCCTGTCTGTCTCTCACGGTCTGTCCCCAGTACCCTGTCTGTCTCTCACGGTCTGTCCCCAGTACCCTGTCTGTCTCTCACGGTCTGTCCCCAGTACCCTGTCTGTCTCTCACGGTCTGTCCCCAGTACCATGTCTGTCTCTCATGGTCTGCCCCCAGTACCCTGTCTGTCTCACGGTCTGTCCCCAGTACCCTGTCTGTCTCTCACGGTCTGTCCCCAGTACCCTGTCTGTCTCTCACGGTCTGTCCCCAGTACCCTGTCTGTCTCTCACGGTCTGTCCCCAGTACCCTGTCTGTCTCTCACGATCTGTCCCCATTACCCTGTCTGTCTCTCACGGTCTGTCCCCAGTACCCTGCCTGTCTCTCACGGTCTGTCCCCAGTACCCTGTCTGTCTCTCACGGTCTGTCCCCAGTACCCTGTCTGTCTCTCACGGTCTGTCCCCAGTACCCTGTCTGTCTCTCACGGTCTGTCCCCAGTACCCTGTCTGTCTCTCACGGTCTGTCCCCAGTACCCTGTCTGTCTCTCATGGTCTCATGTACCTTGTCTCAGTGCTGTGTCTTGGCCTAGACCGACAAGGCCCAGGCCTAGGGCAGCACTTTGCAGGGGCACCAAAATAGCCGCCCCACACAGTGGCAACATTTAATGGGGCACAGTGTCGGCTGCGTTTGATGGGGCACAGTGTCGGCTGCGTTTGATGGGGCATAGTGGCGGCTGCGTTTGATGGGGCACAGTGGCGGCTGCGTTTGATGGGGCACAGTGGCGGCTGCATTTGATGGGCACAGTGGCTGCATTTGATGGGCACAGTGGCTGCATTTGATGGGGCACAGTGGCTGCATTTGATGGGGCACAGTGGTGGCTGCATTTGATGGGCACAGTGGCTGCATTTGATGGGACACAGTGGCGGCTGCATTTGATGGGCACAGTGGCTGCATTTGATGGTACAGTGAGGCTGCAATTTTTTTTCTTTTTGTTTTTTTAAATTTGAGCACCAGCCGCTACTGGGTGGGATCATCATTGTGCCGCTTCTCCTTACTCACACAGTCTCTGACCGTCTCCTGTATCATTGCCTGCACAGTCTCTGACCATCTCCTGTGCACAGTCTCTGTAGATCAAACAGAAGCATCTTCCTTGGCTGTAAAGGATAGGAGAGTTTAATTCCACTTTAAGGCTGTCAGCAGATTGGCCTCTACAAACTGTAGAGTGAGTGGGGCCTCATGCCTAAGTTTTGCCTAAGGCCTCACAAAGTCTAGAGCCGCCTCTGCGAGTGGGACACGCTTATGAAGGTCTTCTTAAAAGACTTTGGAGACAAGGAACAGATTGACTCTGAGATTTCCTCCCTATTTCATAGACTCTCCAAGACATTGGAGCGAAAATCAATGCTTTTTCTGGCATGTCAGGTCCTTTAAGGACTATATAAAGGAAGACATTAATCCGCTGGGACTGCGAGTCCAGATCTTCCCCATCTTGGAGGGTCTGGACTCGGAGTTTAAAGGTAAATGGGAACAAGTGCTGCGGACATGCTCACGTGGTTTAGTGGACATTTTAGCTGAGGAATACAATAAACGTTCAAGGGCCCTTGATATCGATATTACCACCTTATGTAATCAACTTCAATAATTTAAATAAAAAAGATCAATAACACACAAAGAAAACAAACTTAAAATACACTTGGAAGCTTTCAATAGAGACATTTTAAAGAAAAAAGGTCAAAAATTCTCTCGGGACCAAAATGCCTTTAAGGATGGTAGGGCCTTCAAATGGAACTCTACCTCCAACAAATCCAACTCAAACAAAGGTCCCTTCAATCCACCTCATTCCTTGGCAACTCCCAATCAGTTGGGTAGAAATACATCTTCCCTCCCTCACCCTGCACCCCACCCTCAACTTAATCATAAGTTGAAGACTGCACCGAGCACTAAACGCCTATATTCTGGCGACTCCATCGATATGCAACAAGCTAAAAAACTCACATTTGACATGACCAAACACCCCCAAATTGCACCATCACTTACCTCATCTTTAGGACATTATGATACACAATCCCTTTCGGGTACTCAGGAAGATCCTGAATACACACACTAATCAAACCAATCAAAATCCAGTCACTTTTACTTCATTTGATACCATTTCCAATGATCCCTCTTTTTTAAAGCGAATTCTTGCGGGCACCTCCCCTCCACTGGACAACCTCAATACCTACACTCAAGTAGCTCTATAATCCCATCTCATTAGCCACTCATTGATTTAACCATTGTCAACCTTTCTTCTTATAATATTTCTATTGATGAGATCAGTGTCTTGAAGAAAGGCCTACATTTTTGCCCTAATCAGGACATTGATATTTTTGATATGTACAAAGATCTTCCACTCTTTATTCGCAAACTACTTTTGAAAAAACTTTTCTCCAGCAAATAAGTTTTGACTGAATATACCCCTCAAGAGACACAGGCCCTAAGTCAATTAGTTGCTCTCTTGGAGGAAAGTGATCTAACTGACTTTATCAATCGGATTGATCTGACTTCACTTCTGGAAGACACTGCGCATTCTCACGATGCCCCCATAATATCAACAAAATCTAATTTAAAGAAAAAAATCAGATTTCTGCCCCACCCCGCCCCCAGCACTTGTCCCAATGCTGCGGCATTTTTGAAACGTATACATAATGATCTGGAAGCTTTAAAAATCCACACCCAATCTTCTGCCAACCTTAGTAAACAAGAACATCTAGCCTTAAAACAGCTTTCTTTAATCAAACACATTACTATCAAGGCATCTGATAAGGGAGGGAATATTGTCGTTTTGGACAATACAGCATATGTTGACATGTGCAATAAAATACTTAGGAACGCTGATTGGTATCGCCAAGTTCCGGCAGATATCATGAAAAAATATAATTATAAATTTTATTTACTCGTCGACTCGGCATACTTTAACCAAATTATTACTCAACATACTTGGGAATTTATTAGAAATAAATTTCCCCGTTTACACGTTTTTTACGCCTTACCCAAGATCCATAAGGATGCCAAGAACCCCCCTGGAAGGCCCATCATCTCAGGAGTTGGCTCAGTCAGTGATAATGCCAGTAAACTTGTGGATGAATTTCTCAAGCCACTAGTTTTTTCCATACCTTCTTTCATTAAGGATACCCTACATTTTCTTCAAATTATTGATTCTTTACAGATCCCAGACCATGCCCTTTTTGTCACGGTGGACGTAGAATCCCTTTACAGTTCAATTCCTCATGATAAGGGTATAGCTGTTATTAAACACTTCTTATCTATGGATACCAGGGTCGATCTGAGGTACGGAGAGTTCATCGTGTCGATCTTGGAATATATCCTACAACATAATGTATTTACCTTCAATGGCTCCCACTACCTCCAGGTGCAGGGGGTTGCAATGGGGACATGTTGTGCCCCGTCGTACGCCAACCTGTACCTGGGGGAGTGGGAGGCAATGGTCCTAGATGATGGGGACTTAGCGATGTACTCGGACCACATACTCTGTTGGTACCGGTACATCGATGACATCTTCATCATCTGGGATGGCCCCCCGTGACCTATTGGAGCAGTGGCTTCTGAGAATCAATACAAATTACTTCAATCTACATTTTACTATGACTTTTGATCCTGACTGTGTGACCTTCCTTGATGTTGAGATCTATAGGGGGGAATTGGGTACTGTGTTGCGTAAACTGTACAGGAAGCCAACTGCAGGCAATTCCATTCTTTATGCCTCAAGCTTCCACCCTAAACCCTTATTAAATTCTATTCCTTACAGTCAGTATCATTTATTTGCTCCTTTGAGAGCGCAATTGTTTTTATGTAGTCAAAACTAAACAGGAATTTTGGAAAAGAGCATATAGACATATTACAAGTATGCGCACATGTGATCCGGATCTCCCTTTGGGCCGGCATACCAGTCTGGTTCATAGGGGTATCTTTCCGAAAATCAAATTGCTTATCTTGAACAGAGTTCATCCCGACCCTAGGGGGGGTGATTGGAACAAAACCCTTCTTCAGATGGAATCCCGGTGGAGCCATCTTTTAAAAGCCACTCAGGCCCTGGGCCTCAATGACAGCATTTGGGATTAAACCCTTCTTAGAAGGGTTCATCTCAGCTGGCAGGGAGCAGTAACAAATAATCAATTAATATTAATTCAGGGTGTTTATACTATATCAATTAATTTTACCACATGTTATATCTCTCATATATCTGTAACCATGTATTGTGCTTATCGTATATTAATACATTTTTGCCAATTATTATGTGACTTGTTTTTCACATACTTGTTTTTTTTTTGTTTTTTTTTGCATTTATATATTGCGCTTACATTGTATTAATTTTGAATTATTAATTTGTCATCACGATTGCCAGTCTTCCGGGCCACCCGCTTTTTGTTTTTTCATTTATCTTTTTACCACCCATTTACTCCCAATGGTATGTCTCTACTTATTTGATATTCATCCCTCCCCAACACTTCCCTTGCCATCTGGGCACTATTCACAGGGTTTGCCCGACACAAAAAGCCATCTGAGTTTTACACTCTGGGCGGCGTTTTTGGAGGCTCTAGCCGGTGTTCTGGCATATAGAGTCCGGGCATCATATAGTGTCCGCCCCGTACTGCGCAAGTGAGCAGAAGAAGCTTCGGAAAATCTCTGAAGATGAACGTCGCCTGCGCCGTGAGTGGAGGTGGTAGCCCCACCATCCAAGCGGACATAGGGTTGTGAAAATTAGAGGGCCCCTCGCTTCGCTTGCCGCGCTTCGGACTCGGCCTCGCTGCACTCGGCTCTTTTATATTCCAACTCTATGTCTACTTGGATGGTGGGGCTAGAACCTGGACTCACGGCGCAGGCGCTGTTCATCTTTGGCTATTTTCAGAATCTGTGTGTGCTGTGTACTGCGCATGCGCAGTACACAGCGGACGCTATCCGATGGAGGACTGGATATGATAGGACGCCGGCACGTTCATCGCCGGCCACCCTCCATCTTGCTACTCCGGCGGACTTGTGCTGTCCGCCAGAGTGGCCTGTGTGTGTCGGTGGGTGTAGTGGGCGGGGCCTCGCTCAGACGCCTCTGTCTTCTGACATGCGTAGCAGGGGCGGGACCGCGCGCACACCACTCGGGGGGCTGGTTTAAGCTGGGTCCACTGTTCTCCATCAGCTGGTGCAATTACTTCCGCTCCAGCTGATTGGAGTTTAGTTTTTATATATTTACCAGCACTCGTCTCTCTGGCAGCCCACAGACTTCACATGTGGGACGCCAGTCTGATGATTTGCTGTCTTTATTCATTATCAGTTGCTGTGATCAGTATATCTTTTATATCCCCACTTTTCTCTATCAACCTATATGAGCATAGGAACCTACATAGGGCTATTATTGTTGTTCTACCCTATTTTCAGTAATGTCAGGTATCCGACTGCCTGCAAATATAGATGGTGGACAATATACCATTCATTTTATTAACTCTTTCAGCGTATATATATATATACAATTATTGATTTGACACTCCGCCATGTAATGCTTTATGTTTATTTTTATTTTTTTTTCACAATAAAGTTTATTGAAGGTAAATATATAGATACAGAACAATGACATAGCAATAAAAGTCAGTATACAGAATACATTGAATGAACTTTTGTTGGTAAAAGAGTAAATCCAAAAGATTTGCTAGTGAATCTAACATACAAGACGCACATATTATGATTAGCTCCTTCTGAGTTAGTAACTAAAAGTCATAGATGATGTCTAAAGAGTTATAGGCTAAGATAGAGATATTCTGAAAGGTGTACAAAACCTGAAATTGTATCTTATCACATGTAAGTAAACATAGGGTAATCCGGGTGAGTGGCAAAGTTTAAGTCGACAGGTGAAAAGATCAATAGGCTGCTCTGAGTCCCCCTATCAATTAGGCAGTTAAAGTTTAAAAAACCTCTGAAGTGATAAAGGTACACCAAGGCTCCCATCTCTGTAGGAACAGCTCAATGTTTCCCCTTTTGATGGCTACAATTTCTTCCATACCAAAAATAGAATGAACTTTTGTAAGCCACTCTTTAGTTGACGGAACAACCTGTGAATTCCAGTGTAAAGGAATAATACTTTTAGCAGCGTTGATTAAGTGTCTAACAAGGGACTTCTTATACGCTCTGTACGATAGGTTATTTATATGCAGAAGACACCAGGCTGCACTGAGGGTCTTATTCAGGCCTGTTATGTGTTTTTCGTCCAGTGCTTTACTTGATTCCAGTATGTTAGTATTTTTGGACAGCTCCACCATAAATGTAAAAAAAGAACCCACCTCTGAACCACATCTCCAGCATATACTAGACTCCCCGGAGGCCCAATGTTTTTTTTTAAGCAGGGTGATGTACCATTGTGTATGTATTTTGTAGGAGGTTTCCTGCATACGGAAACTAAATGAGCATTTGTGAGTGAAAACACTCGCTTTTTCCCACTTGGCCTCTGAGATTTGTATCTGAAGGTCTTTCTCCCACATTAGTTTATGTCTGTCCGCTCTGTCTTTCTCCGTCTGGGTTAACCATTTATATATCAGGGATGTGGTTTTCCTAATGGGCTCCTTCCGAGCACAGATGCGCTTGAAGGAAGTTAGTGGTCTAAGGAACTCCTCTTTATTTTTCTGGTTGTTGGAAATGTAGTCATGTATTTGCAAGTAGGACCATTCGGTCAGTGGATAGGACTCAGTCTCTCTGCTCAATTCCAGGAAGGTTTTTAATTTATTATTCTGCAAACAATGTGTTATCAGTAGTGGTTTGGTTGGGTAAACTCTAAACATTTTTTTGTTATTCAGCCCAGGGGTGAAGTCAGGGTTGTTGGCTAGTGAAGATAACGGGCCCAGTGTTGTGGAAATCTCGTATTTCGCTGCTATTTTATGGAATATTTTCAGTGTGGTGCTGATAATGGGATGACTCTTGATATTAAGTGGGATAGCTGAGTGGTTCGACCAGGGAAGATGTGGGATGACCAAATTCGAGTATGTTTTTTCAATGCTAACCCAATATTTGCAATGTTCATGGCAATGCCAATCTTTATCTCCAACACTTCCTCTGTTTAATTCTTTGTTTATTTTATTAAGGTTTCAAAGAAGAAGTATATTACAAAAAAAAATATACTACCCATTCCATTTTCGTATCTATCCCCGGCCCCCCTCCACCCGCTCCCTCCCTCCCCTCTCTCTCTCTCCAACTCTCCCCCGCGCTCCCCCCCTCATTTCCCCTCGGATCCACTCATTCTGAGATATTCCCTTGTTTTCTTATACTCCAGCCATTTTTCCCACTTACTGAGGTAGGATTCCACTTGGTCCCCTCTTCTAGATATTGATTCCTCCATTGATCTTACCCACTCTATTTTGCCTAACCATTCCCTCATAGATGGGGGTTCGGGAGTGCCCCATCTCTTTGGGATCAGGCTTTTTGCTGCAATCAGTAAGTGGGGGGTCAATGAGTTTTTATATTCCCCCAGTGTTTTGTCAGTGTCGTGAAACAGGCATGTCCATGGTTCCTTCTTTACCTCTTCCCCTGTTATTCGGAAAATATTTTCTATAATTTTCTCCCAGTATGGGCCAATCTTTCCACACTCCCACCATATGTGTGCAAAGGTTCCCACCTTATCGCAGCCCCGCCAACATAGTGCTGATATACCTGCTCTCCTCTTATGGGCTCTTTGTGGGACAACATACCATCTTGCCATTAATTTAAATGACATTTCTAATGACATATTGTCCCTAGATATTGTACCTGCTATTCTTAAGATCTTCTTTCTACGTTCCTTATCCCCCACGGTGCCCAACTCTTCTTCCCATTTTTTCAGGTATAGTGGTTCCCCTGGGTCCTCTTCCTCCTGTAAAATTTTATAGATTTTGGACATACTTTTTTTCTTGCAGCTCGAATCCGAGAGCATTCTCTCCATTGGTCTGAGATCTCCTGTCCCTCGGAGTGGCTTAGGCAAAGTGTTTAATTTGTGCATATCTCCAGCTATCTAAATTCCTACTTCCCCATCTTTGTCTTATTTCTCCTAAAGTGCAAAATCTGTCCCCGTTCATCACATCTTTCAGTAAAATATTATCTTTTTTTGCCCATCTAGTGAAGTAAACAAATTCCTCCTTCCCTGGTTTAAAAAAACTTGTGTCTAATAAAGAAATTAAAGGTGAGTTGTACTGCCAGTGATTTGATTCGCCCACTTTATCCCATGTTTTAAACAAATTAGTAGTTAGTGGATTAGTGCTCCTCCCCAAATCGCGAAAATTCCTTGGTATCCAGATCCTCTTTCCTAGATTAACTCCACTTTGTATTTTCTCTATATTTACCCACCCTTTATCCCCTTTATCATACACCCAATCCACCACTCGTGAGATTACTGCTGCCTGATAGTATCTTCTAAAGTTTGGGGCTGCTAATCCTCCTCCTACTTTCCCCCTTTCCAGAGTCGCATAAGAAATCCTGGGATTCCTACGTCCCCATATGTATTTTAAAGTTAGAGTTTTAAGTTTCGTAAAGAACTCCTGCGGAACTTTTATTGGAATCATTTGGAACATATATGTCAATTTTGGTAAAATGAACATTTTTAACGCATTTACTCTCCCTATTAATGACAAGGGTTTATATCTCATACTTTTAAAACATTCTTTGACCTTATTTAATATATATGTATAATTGGCCGCGTATACAGATGACAATGTGGGCGTAATTCTTACCCCCAGATAACTCAGCTCCTCCCTACACCAAATGAAGGGGAAAGAGCTCTGGAGTTCCTCTTGTTCTTTTTTAGGTACTGTTATGTTCAGAATTTCGGTTTTTGATATGTTGATCTTAAAATTTGTCAACCTCCCATATCTATGGATCTCCTTAATTATATTTGGGAGGGTCACCCTGAGTTCTGAGGCATAAAATAATATGTCATCTGCATACGCAGACACCTTATACTCTTCTCTACCAATTCTCACTCCCCTTATATCTTCATTTTTCCTAATCGAGACCAACAAGGGTTCCAAGGCCAGAACAAACAGCATTGGGGACAAAGGACACCCCTGTCTGGTTCCATTATATAGCTTTACTACTGGGGAAAGATTACCGTTAATTTTTATTTTTGCCGTCGGGTGGGAGTAAAATGCTTTTATCCATCGCAATGTTTTTTCTTTTAATCCCAGATGTCCTAAGGTCTCGAACATGAAGCCCCAGTCGACCCTGTCAAATGCTTTTTCAGCGTCCACTGATAACAGGGCGACTGGGGATCCGCTGCTTTCCACTCCATGGATCAACATGAGGGTTTTAAGGCAGTTATCTCTACCCTCCCTTCCCATGACAAACCCCGTTTGATCGCTATGGACCCATTGGGGTAGTAATGGTTTTAGCCTTTCTGCTATTACTTTTGAAAATATCTTCACATCCGTATTCAGAAGAGAGATCGGTCTATAACTCCCCGGGGTTGTTGGGTCCTTCCCCTCCTTTAATATCAAAGTTATGTAAGCCATCAGTGCTTCTTCCCTAAGTTCTTCCCCTTCTGCGACTGCGTTCATATACTCGCATAGTTTGGGCGCCAATATTTTTTCAAACTTTTTATAATAAAGGATTGGAAACCCATCCGGGCCTGGACTCTTCCCGATTGCCATCCCCCTTATTGCCCGCACCACCTCATCTACCGTTACCGGGGCGTCTAACCTCTCTAACTCATCCTCTGGAACTGTAGGGAACTCTATTCCTGTTAGGTACTCGATAGCATCTTTTTTATTCCTGCTTTTCTCCTTTCCCTGTCCTACCTTATATAGCTGGCTATAATAACCATGGAAGACCGCTGCAATTTCGGGAGTGGAATGCTTCATTTCCCCCTTTTCATTTTTTATTTTTGATATGAAGGAGACATTTCTTCTCTCCCGCACTACTCTTGCTAACCATTTCCCAGATTTATTCCCCTCCTGGTATCTTATACTCTCTGCCCAGTGGTTGACTCGCACCCTTTCCTTCTCCATGAGTCCTTCTAATTCTAGCTTCTTATCTTTTAGTTCTACTCTCTCTGGGATCCCCTTTGGTCTTGTTCGTTGCTCCAATTCCCAAATCTCCTTATTTAACTCTTGTAACCTTTTCCCTGTTTCCCTCTTTTTCCCTGTCCCGATGCTTATTAAAATTCCTCTTATAAATGCTTTGTGGGTCTCCCATATCGTACCCCTCGTAACCTCTGGGGAGTCATTTCTTATAAAGAACTCTTCCAGCTCTGTTTCAATCCTACTTCTAGTCTCTAGGTCCTGAATTAGCGCTTCATTTAATCTCCATGTCTCTCTTTTGGCCTGGTCTGTTGCTAGCTCCAGCTGTACCATAACTGGGGCATGGTCAGATAGGGAGATAGGTTTTATTACTATATCTTTGAGTGCTGGGAGCATTTGATGTTCAATCAGTACATAGTCGATTCGTGTAAATGTCCCATGCACCGATGAGTAGAAGGTATAGTCTCTGCTATTTGGATGTTTAATCCTCCAAGCGTCGACCAGCTGAAATTCTAAAAGCGTAGCCTTTATCTTTTTATATCTAAGCCCCGACCATCGGGGGGACCCCGCAGAAGAGTCCACCCGAGGGTCGAGGCACATATTCAGATCCCCCGCCACTATCAATTTACCTTTTCTGAACTCTGCCAATAAATCCAGGGCCTTCCTTAGGAATTTATCTGGGTCCCTATTTGGGGCATATATGTTCGCAAAAGTGTATACTCCATCCAAGATTCTTCCCCTTATGAACAAAAATCTCCCTTCCGGATCGGCCATTTGTTTCTCAACTTCAAACCTGACACTCCTCTCGAATCCTATTGCTACCCCCCTCGCGTAGCATGTAGTAGAGTCGCCATAGAACCATGTAGGGAACTTCCGAGATGTCAGTCCCCCTCTGGTCTCGTGTGACATATGCGTTTCCTGCAGACAGATCACATTCGCTCCATATAATTCTAGCTCCTTGTTTACTCTAAACTTTTTTTGGGGAGTGCTTATACCCCTCACATTGTATGTTATCAAATTCAACCTTGTCATATCTCACTCATCCTCCTCCCCTCCCCCCACCCCCCGCCCCCCGCCGGGGGGGGGGCAAAGGCCCCCCCCCCGCCGGGGGTCGACGCGGGGAGCGAGAGGAGGGGGAGACGAGAGAGCGCGAGAGAGAGTACATGTCCCCTATTTGAGAGAGAGATTGCCCCCCATCCCACCCCCCCCTTCCTCCCACCCGCTACCCAGCCCCCTCCCTCCCTAACCCTCCCCCATCCCCCTCCCCCCCTCCTCCCTTCAGAGGAGTGAACAAATTCCATTTTTGTTCCTCGCATAGGTGTCCCGGTGACCCGTAGGTCACCTTTTTGCCCGCCTAGCTTTCTTTGGGAGGTCCGCCTCAATCACAGCCTATCGAAGCACCCGCGCCCTCCCCCCCCACCTCCCGCCCCCCCCCCGCTCCCCAATGATGGTGATTATACCCCGTCTCTCCCCCCCCTATCCCCGACCCTGGACCACTGCATAGCCCCACTATTTCCGTTGTTCCCCCTCCTCCCATCCTGGAATTGGTGGTGGAGGGATTTCTAGCCTATTACAAAAGTCCGTTAAGTCCTCTGGGAACCTTAATACTGCAGTGCGGCCGTCTCTCCTTCCCCTAAGACATGCTGGAAATCCCCATTGATAGGGAACGTTTAATGACCTCATCAGATCTGTCAGGGGTTTAAGGAGCCTTCTTCTCCTCAATGTTTCCCCCGCCAGGTCTGAGAATATCTGTATCTCCGATTCCTGGAACATAATCTTGTCCTTCCTTCGGATATTCCCCAGTACTAGCGCCTTTTCCTCATAGAAATGAAATCTGATTATTACATCTCTTGGTTTTCCTGTGGCTTGGGGCCGATAACCCAAGACTCGGTGCACTCTGTCTATTTTTAGTATTTCATCCTCCGCTCTTCCTAGGATAGGATTAAACAGGTCCCGCATCACCTTAGGAAGTTCTTCATTTTTAAATTTTTCTTCCAAACCTTTTATCCTTAAGTTTTTCCTTCTTCCGCGGTTTTCCTGGTCCTCGATTTTATATAGGATTGTCCTATTTATTTTTTGGGCTGATTTCACTTGTTCGCTTAGGTCCCTCAGTTTCTGTTCATACCCATTCATTCTTTCCTCCATTTCCTCGACCCTGCCTAGTACTAGACCAATGTCCGCCCTTATCCCAGCTATATCGGATTTAAGTGAAGTTTCTACTTTAGTCAATGCCTCTGTAAATATCTCTTTCAACATGCCCAAGGTCGCTTGTGGCTCCGCCAGCACTGGGTCTCCTTCTATGTCAAATTGAGTTTCAGGTTGAGTTTCGGGTTGGGGAGGGGCCTCTCCTTTTCTCCCCAGTTCTTCCCTTCTTTTGACCTTATCATCTTCTCGGGAGCTAACCCCCCCCATCCTAGTGCGAGTTGAGCATAAGTCCTTAGGTTTTTCCGCTCCCCGCCCCTCTCCCATCTCCATAGTTTTACTGATGCCCGCGCCTGATTTTCTTAGTGTCTTCTGGCTGGGGGTTTCCTGGCTGTTTTCCGTCGTACTTGTTTCCCCCACCAGATATCGTTGTATCCCCCCCGGACTAGTGGGTCCCGCCCCTCCCCTTTTATTCATTTTCCCCCGCATACTCCTTTTGTAGTGGGTCAGCTCCAGAGACTCAAGGCCTTTTTCAGGGCCAAGGTCCTTTTCCTTTTCCTGTAACTCTTTGTGGGGTACCGGTTGCTTACATCACTTTCTAGGAGCGGGGCACTTCTATCAATTAGGGAGAGGTGCTGAAGAGAATTATTTTGCGTGGGAGTTTTTTTTTTTTTTTTTTTTTTTCCTTTCTTCCCCTTCCCCGTTCCTTCTTTCACGAAGTGGGGGGCGCACAATGATGTAGTTCTTCCCCCTTATGCCAGTCTGCCAACAGGCGACAGCAGATGGGCAGTGGGCTTCCCTTTTTGTCACAGGTATATGGCGTAGTTCAGTTCCCGCGTCAATACCAGCATTTACCACCTGTGTCTGCCTGCCGGTCCACTGTCGAGTAGGCAAGGGGGAAGATAGTCGCAAGGGAGCGCTAACCGTCCTCACTACTTTATGCCTCTGTATGAGAAATGTATGCAAAAGAGAGAGAAAACTCCACACTGCATGGCTGTTTGTCTGCCCTTCATATATCCATCCACCTCACACAACTTCTCGTCCTGCAGGGTTTATATCCAACTGATCAGACAAGATTAATAGCAATCCAGTGGTCTGGTAGTGAGCGTCACACTGATAGCATTCATTAGGAGGGTTATAACTATTCGCCTTATCACTTTAAAAAAACAGAGCCATTTTCATCGGTACTTTCAGTCAGTCTTAGTGTGTAGCGATATATAAGAGATCAACTGTCCATTCCCCCTTCTTTCATCCACATTACTTGCTCACCTCACCGCTCCGCTGCTCCTCTGCTCTGTCACTGTTATCTGATCCAAGACCTTACCTGCACGTGAGGGGGGGTAAAGATGTCCGTGGAGTCAGGTCGGCTCAGTGGAGAGGGGGGGGGGGGCACAGGGCTCCGCACATTGCTGCCGTCCTACCGCTGTGTCCCTGCTTCACAAGGGAACGCTCGCTCTGCTTGCTCTCTCTGTGCTGTCTTCACCTGGGGCGTCCGCTCTGTCTCGTACAGGCGAACAGCTGATGGCAGGCGGGCGGTGCGGTCGACACGGAAGGCGGGAGGCGGGGACGACGAGGGAAGAGGACGCACGCCGCTCCGGCAGCTGCTACGTGTCAGCGGCTCCTCCCATCCCCTCGCCAATCTATAATTCTTGAGATCTGCGAGGCAAAGTAATATTTATTAAAATCAGGTAGGCCTATCCCCCCTTTCTGTTTGGGTCTCTGTAAGTAATTGAGTTGGATGTGGGGTTTCTTGTTCGCCCAAAGGAAGTTCCTTTGGATTCGTACCAAATGTGTAAAAAAAGGAGTCAGGGATATCTATGGAAAGTGTATGAAATAGGTACAGCAGCCTTGGCAACACTGCCATTTTTACTATGGCAGCCCTGCCAAACCAAGAGAACCTCCCCCTCCTCCATCTCTTGAGGTCTGCCTCTATGTTTCTAAGCAAAGGTTGGAAATTGAGTGTGTACAGGGAGTTGGACCCCTAAATAAGTCAAAGAAGTATGTTCCCATTTAAATGGGCAGTTGGATCTGGTTAATCGTTCTGTGGTTTTAGTAAGGTTCAGTCCTAGGGCTTCACATTTCTTCTGGTTAATTTTAAAGTTGGAAAGGTGGTGGAACTCCTGGAAGGCTTTGATAAGATTGGGAATTGAGATATGTGGCTGAGTGATATAAAAAAGTAAATCGTCTGCATAAGCAGCTGTCTTAAACTCTCTCCCTTTCAAATCAAAGCCGTGAATTGCCTTTTGGGAGTTAACGGTTCTGATCAGGGGTTCGATGGATAAGATGAAAAGAAGTGGAGACAGGGGACATCCCTGTCTCTTCGCTTATTGATTTTTACCTGCTTGGAAAGAATCCCATTGACGTTAATTTTTGTGCTTGGGTTGGTGTAAATTGATTGTATCCACTTCATCAGATTGGGTCCGAAGCCCACATGCTCACAAACCTTAAACATGTAGTCCCACGCTACCCGGTCGAAGGCCTTCTCTGCATCAGTTGACAGCAGAAGACCTTCTACCCCATCCCGGGTGAACTGATTGAGAGTTTTGGTGGTGTTGTCTTTCGCTTCACGGTTTGGCATAAAGCCAACCTGCTCAGGGTCGATAAGTTTTTCCAGCATGGGTCTTATTCTGTTGGACACGATCTTTGAAAGAATTTTTAAATCTAAATTGAGGAGCGAAATAGGCCTATAGTTTGTACACTTGGAGGGATCTTTGTTTGGTTTGGGCAAGACGGTGATGTATGCCATAAGGAATTCCGCAGAGGCTTTATATCCTTGTGTGATGGCATTAAATGCATTGGTTAAGCGTTCCGTTAAAATGTTTTCATAAGATTTGTAATATTGTGAAGTCAGCCCATCTGGGCCTGGGCTTTTCCCAGTCACTAATTCTTTGATGGCTTTCGTTACCTCGGATTTGGTAATTGAGTGCTCTAAAAGTGCTGTATCATAACTCGTGAGTGAAGGCATGGAGCAATTGTTTAGGTATGTGGAGAATGCCTGATCTCGGGTCCCCGAGTCTGTTTGTTTTCTATTTTGTGGGGGAATGATTATAGGGAAGAATAGAATGAATGGAAAATATCAGCGATTTTTGAGGAATCGTGTCATGGTGCCGTTTTTGGTACAAATTACATGGATGTTATTGGAAAATATTGTTTCTTTAAGTGCCTTGGCCAGGAATTTACCTCCTCTGTCTCCATGCTCGTAATAAATAGATTTTTTGAAGAATAGTAGTCACTTGGTTTTGCTGTCTAACAGTTCCTGAAGATCTTTCCTAGCTTTTGTAAGCTCGATAAAATTTTCCTGTGCAAGAGATTGTTTGTGTATCAATTCTAGCTTCGTGATTTTTTTGTACTAACTCATTTAGAAATTTTTCTTTCTCCCTCTTCTTTCTGGCACCCCATCTAATCAGTTCTCCTCTGATCACGCTTTTATGCGCTTCCCAAAGCGTCAGGGGAGAAACATCTGGAGTGCTGTTCTCAGAAAAATAATCTGAGAGTGCTTTATGTATGTGGGCTTGTATATTCGGATCTGCCAGGAGTGAGGCGTTAAGTCTCCAACAAAAGGGACGTGTTTGTTTGGTGCTCATGTGCAGATGAATGGATACTGGTGCGTGATCTGATAGGTTGATAGAACCTATCTCGGCCTTTGTCAGATCTTGTATGTCCCTTTGTGTAATAAATAGGTGGTCTATTCTCGCGTATCTATTGTGGACGGAAGAATAAAAAGTGAAATCCCTGCCAGTCGGGTGTAGTGTTCGCCAGGTATCTAAAAGGATGAGAGATTTCAGTAACGTTTTTATTTTCTTTAGGATGTTGTAGGCGATACTAGATTTGCCTGAGGATGTGTCTTGGTTAGGTTCAAGGGGAACATTAAAGTCACCACCGAGAATAATCCAACCCTCTGTGAAACTTTTCAGCTCATCTATAATCAATTGGCAAAAGGCCACATGTGACGTGTTTGGAAAATAAACATTTGCCAAAGTGTCAGGGCTGGCTTAGCCCTTCCTCCTCTGGGCTTGGGAGGTTGCTTGGATCAATGAGGCCCTCGTGGCTGCTTTTTCTCATGGTGTCTCGGATTCCATCAAGGATGAGATAGTAGCCTGAGATATACCCACTGAGCTGGAGAGCTTGATCTTGTTTGCCATCCTCATTGACTCCAGACTCAGAGAAAGACTTTCTCTTATGGATCGCTTGCGGAAGCCTCCTGTACATTTGCCTCCGAGCTTTGTAGTCCCACCCATGCCTCCCTCACCTCCCATGCCTCCTGGTACCGAGTTGGTCAGTGAAGATGAACCCATGCACCTGGGTTTCAAGCGTCTATCTGCAGATGAGAGAGCCTTTAGGAGGAGGGAGAGATTGTGCCTTTATTGTGGCCAGGCAGGTCACTTTTTAAAGTCTTGTCCTACCCGTCCAGGGAACGTCCGAACCTTGAGGTCCTGTCATTGACAGACCTTAGGTGGTGTTGTTTCGTCCCCAGTTATCCAGAAGGATAAGCCCCTGGTTTCAGTCACCCTTTGTCAGGGAAATGGCCGTAGGAGAACTGGCTATAGTGTTAGTTGCCAACAGCAGGAGAAGGGCTCTAGGACCCAGAATCTCTGGCAGGAGAAGGACTTTAGGACCCAGTATCTCTACCAGTAGGTCACATGGTCCTATATAAGGAAGTCTGCTGGTGTCTGCAGTTGCTGGTTTGTCAATCTTCCTGTGTTCCTGAACCTCTGTGAAAGTACTATTTGGATTCCTGTTGTGACCCGGCTTGTTCCTGACCTGTCTGATCTGCTCTTCTGGTTTTGACCCCCTGGCTTGCTTTACCGACTTGCTGTCTTCTCCTATACCTGATCCTGGCTAGTATCACGGACTTCGCTACAGTTACCTGTTCCTGCCTGCTTCCTGATACCAGACCTTTGATTTGTCCCCGTTTCTGCAACCTGCCTCATCCTCCTGCTGGATCTACTGTGTTTGACCCCTGGCCTGGCTTCCACTACTGCTCCTTATGCACACCTTGCCAAGTATTAGAGGATTCTTATAGACTTTAACTCTGCTGTGCTTCCTGCATTACCTGGTGTCCTTCAGGTGCCCACCAGCTCTTATCTCCGGAATCCATCTGGCAACCTGTGCTTCTCTGGGCACTACACCTTCTGTACCCAACTTCAGGGGTGTACAGCACTCAGCCGCAAGGGGAGCCCTCTCGGCATTTCGGCCTCCAACCAGGTACGTGACACCCTTTCTTGGGCTGAGTCGTCCATCGAGATACAGGCTCTAATCGACTCTGGGGCTGCAGGCCTGTTCATTGATGCTGCTTTTGTTTCGCAGCACTCGATTCCACTGCAACTGCGTGACACTCCACTTGCCATTGAGGCTCTTGACAGGAGACCTTTACAGCCTGCCCACGTGACTCATAAGACGGTTCCATTGTCCATGGCCGTAGGGGCTCTTCACCATGAGATAATCCAATTCCAAGTTATTTCCTCACCCAGATTTCCGCTGGTTATTGGTTATCCTTGGTTACAGAGGCACAACCCCTCTTTTGATTGGCTCCCTGCTGAGGTTCTCTCCTGGTCACCACAATGCAGTGAGACATGCTTCCTGAAGGTATCTAAGGTCCTGTGCACCACTTCACTCCCCTCCTTGCTGGAGGAGAACCGTGATTTTGGCGATGTCTTTGATAAAGGTCAAGCTGGTAGTTTGCCTCCACACTGCCCTTAGGATTGCGCAATTGACCTTCAACCTGGTACCATACCTCCTCGTGGCCGGGTTTACCCTTTGTCGGTCTTGGAGGATAAGGCCATGGAGGAGTATGTTGCTGACGCACTTGAGGTTTCATCCGCAAATCCTTGTGGTGCTGGTTTCTTCTTTGTGAAAAAAAAGAGCGGTGAACTGAGACCTTGTATAGATTATAGGGGTCTCAATCGTGTCACGATTAAGAATGCCTACCCAAATCCATTAATTACTGAGTTATTTGACCGCCTCAAGGGAGCAATGGTTTTCACGAAGCTTGGCCTGAGAGGGGCATACAATCTTGTGCGCATTAAGGAGGGCGACGAGTGGAAGACTGCGTTTAATACCAGAACAGGCCATTATGAATACCTGGTAATGCCTTTTGGCCTTTGTAACGCCCCGGCAGTTTTCCAGGAATTTATTAACGATGTCTTCCCAGATTTGTTGCAGTTGTGTGTGGTGGTGTATCTCGATGATATCCTCATATTTTCCAAATCCCTGGAGAGCCACCACACAGATGTCTGTCATGTGCTTCAGAAACTAAGAGAGAACAATCTCTATTGTCATTTCCACTGCTGGTTTTTCAATGGACCCAGAGAAACTTTTGGCTGTCCTACAGTGGCCTTGACCCATGGGTTTCATAGTTTCATAGTTAGTTAGGTTGAATTAAGACACCAGTCCATCCAGTTCAACCTGAGTGAGTGTCTACAATTGTCCCTATCCCTGTACATTGCACTTTCACATTGGTCCCTACCCTCAAGGAGTCCACAATCCAAGGTCCCCATTCATATACTAGGGCCAATTTTGAACAGAAGCCAATTAACCTACCTGCATGTCTTTGGATTGTGGGAGGAAATCGGAGTGCCCGGAGGAAACCCACGCAGGCACAGGGAGAACATGCAAACTCCAGGCAGGTGGTGTCGTGGTTGGGATTTGAACCAGTGACCCTTCTTACTGCTAGGTGAGAGTGCTAACCACTACACCACTGTGCTGCCCAGTGTGCTGGTTTACGTCCTCTGCAGCGTTTCCTGGGCTTTGCCAATTACTATCGTAAGTTTATTCGTAACTTCTCGTCTCTGGTCAAGCCTCTGACTGATATGACCAGAAAGAATGTAACCCACAAAGTTGGTCTCCGGAGTCCATTAAGGCCTTTGAGACTCTCAAGGCTGCCTTTGTTTCTGCTCCTGTGTTGGCACATCCTGATCCTACATTGCCTTTTATCCTAGAAGTTGATGCTTCTGAGACTGGAGTTGGCGCCCTTCTGTCCCAACGACCTAACTCTGAGAGCGCTATGCATCCGTGTGGCTACTTTTCCAAGAAATTGTCACCTGCTGTGTGCAATTATGAGATTGATGACAGAGAGCTGTTGGCGAACATTTTAGCCCTGAAAGAATGGAGACATCTCCTTGAAGGTACCACTGTGCCCGTTCTTATTCTTACTGACCATAAGAATCTTACATTCTTGTCTGAGGCTAAGCGACTCTCTCCCAGAAGGGCGCGATGTGCTCTTTTCTTGTCGAGCTTTAATTACATTGTCTCATTCTTACCCGGTACTAAGAATGTAAGGGCTGATGCCTTGTCACGAAAATTTTCCTCCACTTCCAAGTCGGAGTCGGTTCCGGTTCCTATGATTCCTCCTGATCGTATCTTAGCTACGGTTCGCACCAGTCTTACTTCTCCTTTGGGTGACAAGATTCTTGTTGCTCAGGTCCATGCTCCTCCTGATAAACCTTGTGACCGCTGCTTTGTCCCAGAGAGTCTCCGTACTGCAATGCTCCAGACTTACCATTCTCCCAAGGCAGCTGGCCATCCTGGGAAGAATCAACTCATTTGGGCCATCTCCCAACAATTCTGGTGGCCTAGTCTACGGGCTGATGTTACTGCTTTTATAGCTGCCTGTCCCGTGTGTTCTCAGAGTAAGACTCCATGACACCTTCCAGTGGGCCTCCTACAACCCATACCCAATGGAGAGAGGACCTGTCTATGGATTTCAATTTTAATAAAGTTTATTAAGCAAATGAACAGGTACAATAGAAAACAAGGGTTACATCGTAACAAATTACGAAGCAGAATACTTAGTAAGTAAACAGTAAATCCAAACACAAAAATACATTTTTTACCTGAGTGTCATATCTAGTTACATTGACAACTTAGCGATGCAATCCATACTTATATGTCTACACATTAGAGTTGTGCCATAGAGACTCTCGACAAAAGAGGTCAGTTGGCTCTTCCCCACTGGGCAGCCTCAGAAAAGAGGGAAGACCAGAGAGCTGAATCCTGCCCAATAGTAGTACACATTTATCACCCCTTAGTGAGTCTGGCAAAAGCGTCCGAGTACCTGAAGAGCACCCACTGAGACCAGGTTGTGTGAAATCCGTTTGCTGTTTCAGTGGCAATAGCAAGCGTCTCTTCCATCGTGAAAATATAGTTAACTGAACATAACCATTCCCTGTTGGTGTTAATTGTGTTTTCCAATATCTGTGGATCAGTGATTTGGCCGCCATGAGAAGGTATTTAGTCAGGGACCTTTTATATCACCTCAATGGGAAATCAGAGATGTGGAGTAAGCAACAGGCCGGGGAAAGAGTCATCTTAGTGTCTGTTATCTGCCGGACTAGCCCCAATACCTGATCCCAATAGCCAGTTGTCTTGGGACAGCTCCACCAGATGTGTAGCATGTCTCCCTTAGCCTGACCGCATCTCCAACACGGGTCCGAGGACAGCGGGTACCATCTCCTCACCTTATCTGGAGTTGCATACCAGTGTGAGAGAAGCTTATATGAATTCTCCTGCAGCCTAGTGCTAATGGAGCACTTATGTGCAAGTATATATGCATTTTGCCATTGCATGTCTGTGAACCGTGTTTGAAGAGCTGATTCCCACTGGTCCCTGAACCTGGTCGAGTCCGGGTTCTCAAGCTGTTGTAAAAATGTATACAGGATGGAGGTAGTCCTCCCCACTGGCTCACCTTTACGGCATAAGGTTTTCAAAGGTGGTTAGGTCCCTCAACATGTTCTGTTTCCTTGAAGGTGCCAGTATGTAATGGCAAGCTCGTCTATAGGTCCAGAAAGACAGAAGTGGTGGAAACCACAAGAAGTGGTATGTCACCTCGCATATCCATGTACGAACGTACCTGGCCGGTGGATGTAAAGTGGGAGGCTAGAATGGGTGAGGTGTCCTCTAGCATGAAAGTCCCAGACTCTAGGCCAGGTGGGAAGTCCGGATTTTGTGCCAGAGGGGACATAGGGCCTGGGACTGTCACTATCTGATGTGAGGCAACCAGCTTGTGGAAAACTTTCAGTGTGACCCTGATGAGGGGGTGTTGAGATAGACCCGGTGGGCATCTGGTCCATGGTATCCAAGGTGTGAATTTTAAAGGCGTTAGTGAAAAGCTTTCTTCCAGGGAGACCCAGTCCTTTCTGTCGGCATGACAGTGCCAATCAATGATTTGCGCAAGATGCGTAGCATAATAGTAGAATTTAAAATTCGGGAACCCTAGCCCTCCATCTATCTTTGGGCGAATTAGGATGCGTAAACTGATGTGGGGCTTCTTGTTGGCCCATAGAAATCTCCACAAAATAGACTGTAGGTGTTTGAAAAAGGTAACTGGGAGTTCAATGGGCAGTGTGTGAAGGAGGTATAGTACTCTAGGGAGCGTCACCTTTTTAATAATGGCCGCCCTACCAAACCAAAAAAAATACTTGAGGGACCACTTAGTCAGGTCAAGTTCTATCTGGCGTAACATAGGTGTGAAATTTTTGGCATAAAGAGCATGGAGCTGGGGTGTGAGCTGAGTCCCCAGGTAAGTTAGTGAGTTGGTAACCCATATAAAGGAACTATTCTGTTGAGCTAATAACAATACATCTGAGGGAAGCGTAAGATTCATCGCCTCAGATTTGTTGTAATTGATCTTAAGATGGGATATGTAACCAAAGACTGTCTATGGATTTCATTGTGGAATTGCCCAACTCCCAAGGCAACACTGTTATCCTTATGGTGGTTGACCGGTTCTCAAAGATGTGTCATTGTATTCCACTTAAGAAGTTGCCCACCTCTAAGGAACTGACTTCCATTTTTGCTCGGGAGATCTTTCGCTTACATGGGCTACCCAAGGTGATTGTCTCGGATAGGGGCAGTCAGTTTGTCTCCCGGTTCTGGCGAGCCTTTTGTGCACAGTTGGGAATCCAGCTTGCGTCCTCTTCTGCGTATCACCCGCAGTCTAATGGGGCCGCAGAACGAGCCAATCAGTCCTTGGAGCAATTCCTACGTTGCTATATTTCTGACCATCATAACAACTGGTTTGACCTATTGCCTTGAGCAGAGTTTGCTCACAACAGTGCCTTGAATTCTGCCTCCTGATTGTCTCCATTTATGGCAAATTATGGTTTCCAACCTTCCTTGTTGCCTGACTCGTTTGTTCCACAGAGTATTCCTGCGTTAGAGGAGCATCTCCGTGGTCTTCTTTCCACTTGGGTACAGGTCCAGGAGGCTTTGCGTCATGCTAATGATAGGTACAGACTCAATGCTGACCGCAGACGCCTGCCAGCGCCTTCCTACCAGGTTGGGGACAGGGTCTGGCTGTCATCTCGCAACCTCCGGCTTTGTGTTCCCTCACTGAAGTTTGCACCTCGGTTTATTGGGCCGTTCTGTATCCTTTGCAGGATTAACCCAGTAGCTTACGCATTGGAACTTCCTCCTAGTATGCCCATCTCAAATGTGTTTCATGTCCCCTTATTGAAACCGTTGGTCTGTAACTGATTTACCACCTCAGTGCCACCCTATTCAGGTTGAGAACCATGAGGAGTATGAGGTACGATCCATTGTTGACTCCCGTAGGTTCCGTGGGCGCATACAGTACCTGGTGCATTGGAAGGGGTACGGTCCGGAGGAACGCTCCTGGGTTTCATCCTCGGACGTACATGCCCCTGTCCTCCTCCGTGAGTTCCATAGACGGTTTCCCCTCAAGCCTGGGGGCCCTCCGAGGGAGAGGGGTCATCGAGGGGGGGTACTGTCAGGGCTGGCTTAGCCCTTCCTCCTCTGGGCTGGCCGCTCAGCTGTCGGCTAATTGCCAGCTCTCTTCTCTCTCCACTGTTACCAGCTGTTTCCGATTATGCTCATCTGGCCAGCCTATTTAAAGTCTCCAGCTCATTTCTCCATTGCCTTCACGTTTGGTCACATCACTAGGAACCATCTCCTGCTGTTGTTTCAAGACTGGCTTGCTGACATCCCACCTGGCTTCCATCCTGCTTGCAGTTGCTCACCTTGGATCCCTGATGTCTGGACTGGCTGATTACTCAATCTGGTTTATGAACTTTGGACTGGCTGACTACCCTGGCTACTGGACTCTGGCTTGCTTGACTACGCTTTTTCCTATTTACCTTATTTAATTAATAAACAAGTGTGATTGGATTGTACTTCTGTCTCTGTCTGTTTCATGGTTCCTGACGCAAAGTTACCGGTTTTCCGTTCATAAAACCCTTTAAAAAAATATATCTGCCATCTGGATCAACTAATTGGTGTCGGATATCAAATGGTGACTTTTTGCTGAGAAGGATGGAGACCCCTTTTGTTTTGGCGTGAGCGTTCGTGGCATGAAAAGCCTGCGTGAAAAAGTTATTTGTTAGTTTGGGCACCTGGTTTCCTTTGAAATGTGTTTCCTGTAAATAGACAATTTGCGGATTACTCTTCTTAAGTTCATTAAGCAATTTATTTCTTTTCTCCGGTGCATTTAGGCCATTCACATTATGAGAGATAATTGTAGGTGAGCTGCCTAAGCCTGCGTATGCCATTATGTGGGTAGAATAAGCCTGAAGAGGGGGGGAGGGAGGTTGAGAGAAAAAAAAGGGGGGGAGGGAAGAAGGGAGGGGAGAATAGAGGAAGCCGAGAAAGAGAAGAGAAAAAAAAAAAGAAAAAATTAGAAAGAAGGGAGATTTTACTCAAGACCTGTCATGGGGAAAATATCTATCCCTGACGGCAGTGGTTTCGTTAGAAATGTGAATGAAACATGCCTTACTACAACCAGTAATAATTCTGGGGAGGTTAGTGGTGTGGCTACTTCAGGAATAACCTCGTAATCTGTATCACAAGAAAAAATAAGAATTTTTCAAGAAATAAACAAACCGTATCATTTACTTGGAGGAGTGAAAGCTCTCTGAAATGAAACATTCTCCATTGTAATAATCTGAAAAACGATTGATTGTATTTCCTAATCTAAGCAAACAATTTGGCACCAAACCCATCATTGTGCCTTGAAGGTTAAACAATATTAAAGTGGAGTTGCCCCCCAAAAAATAAAACTACTTAAAATTCTTAAAAAAAATCAAAAAAAAATAATTGGCAAAAAAAAATTTTTTTACTCACCTCTAAATACCGGTTGCTAGGGGGTCCCTCGTAGTCTGCCTTCTTAATTTCCCGGGCTGGTGACATCACTTCCCCTCGCGCCGCACATTCACCTGGGACCTGTCACGTGTCCCAGGTGACTGTACGGCGTATCACCGCGCCCTGCGCCGCTCGCGCATGCGCAGTGGGTGCCCGGCTGTGAAGCCACAGCCGGTTGCCCACAGTATACATGACGGCGCCGCGAGCGGAGCGGGGAGCGAGGGGGGGGCTTCGTTCCCCCGCATCGCTGGAACCCGGGACAGGTAAGTGTCCGATTATTAAAAGCCAGCAGCTGCAGTATTTGTAGCTGCTGACTTTTAATTTTTTTTTTTTAGGGGGTACCCCACTTTAACTAAACTTCTGCTTTGTGTGCAGAGGTAACTGTTACAGCTAGCCACATGAAAGCAGAGTGGACTTACAGTAATGCTTAGCTATCAGTCCTGATAAAAGCTACTGAAAGGTGCCCATTGGGGGAGAACCCTTATGCTTCTCTCACATTTATTTAACAATTTTCCTAACATGTTGTTATGTAAATTCCATCACTTCTGGTACAGTAGCAAAGCTAAGGCACAACTAATCAGTGTGGAGTAGTAAACCTAAAATCGCAAACTAAAATTTAATAATAAGACATACTTTGTCAGACGCTGTGGGGTCTTTCATGAGAAAAGCGAGATGTGTAAACTGCTTCATTCTACCCCCAATTAAGTGGCCCCTTTGTTGGTGAAAAATAAAAATAACTCTAGTGGAAGTAATAATTTTTTGTAAATAAGCTCAATTGGGGCTTTTCTTGCAAATTTGTAGTCCCAAGAAGTCTGTGACCTCAATATGATTATTAATCCCGTACCCCAAGGAGTCCAGGTGATAGGAGGGTATTGATGTTGGAAATCTTCAAATAAATGTGAAATGTTAGGCTGCTGTGATCTTGAATCCTGCTTTATATCAAAATAAAGTCATTAAATTGTCGCAATTAGTCTATCATGGTACAGGTGGGTAAGCGATTGTCTTTTGTTTTGCTTGATTTGTGGGGTAAAGGGGTTGTAATTATCATATAATTTTTGTTTTTTCCCTCCTACTCCCTTGACAAATGGCAACTTGCAAGATAATATACGTGGTGGCGAGGAGGTGTTAATCACCGGGGGTGGAAGACGGAACTCCTGGTACCATTCAGGCTCAATCAGCTCGATCTGTACATTGTTACAAAACGTCGGGGGTGCACAGAAGGTGTTGTTTCCCATTGCATGTCACTTGCACAGCAAAAGTAAATTTCCACCTGTAAGGTATTCCTTTCTCCCTAAGGCAGTGTTTCTCAAATCCAGTCCTCAGGCCCCCCCAACAGGTCATGTTTTCAGGTTTTCCATTATTTTTCACAGGTGATTTGATCAGTTTCACTGCCTTAGCAATTACCACAGCCGTTTCATCTGAGGGAAATCCTGAAAACATGACCTGTTGGGGGGGCCTGAGGACTGGATTTGAGAAACACTGCCCTAAGGACATCTAGGACAGGCTTAAACACTCTTCTATTCCTGAGGGTGATGGGGGAAAGGTCCTGATATAGCTGGACGGTAGTCTCATTAAAAAGAATCTGCTCATTTTGTCTCGCTTTCTGAAGAATTTCCTCTATAAGAGCAAAGCTGGTTAGGCAGCATATGATATCACGCAGAGGGGCTGGTTCTGGAGCTCTGGGTCTAAGGGCTCTATGAGCCCTGTCAAATTCAATGGGAGATTCTTGTGGTATTTCCAGAAGCTTATTGAAAACTGAGCATAGTACATGTCTTATCTGTTCTGCAGGAATTGTCTCAGAAATTCCTCTGACTCTTATGTTACACCTTCTGCCCCTATTATCTAAATCTTCTAGGTGTCTGTTAACATTAATCAGATGTTGTGAGTGATTGTATGAGACTTCCTCCAGCCTTTGGATAGCTTTGTCCCTTTGTCTGCCTGCTCTCTCCCCTGCCGCCATTTGTTCAGTCAGTGTCATGAAAATCGCATGAAGAAACTGACCCCCAGGTCTTCTGGTTTACGATCGGGGCGTCACCGCGGGTGCGCGGGATCATGCGCATGCGGTCGTGCTTGGGTGCACGGGCACGTGCGCGCGTCCGTGTTGGCGCCAAATGGCCTATTTAAACTTGCCTCTTGCTAATGGTCTCTGCTGTCTGCTCTACAGCGTTATACCTGTGAGACCTGATCCGTAGCATTCGTTCCTGATTGACCCGGCCTGCCTGTGACCCACCTGCTATCTGCCTGCACCCGACCCCGGCTTGTTGTGACGATTCTCCTTCCTGTTCCCTTGTACTTCGCTTCCAGTCTGATATCTGACCCGGCTTGCTTTGACAAATCCATCTGCTAAGGTTACCTGCTTCATTGAACAGTGTTACCTGCTATAAGTTTCCTGCTTTACTGAACTGTGACATTTGCTATAAATTACCTGCTGATCCATCCGCTGTGATTACCTGTTCCACTGGATGTTTCCCCCCTTCTGTTGTGCACCAGTCTGCAAAGCTGAACCTCATCTATCCATCCTTCTCATCTGTTGATCCTGACAGGCACCTGTACCCCTCCTTACTCCTGTGTTCCCTGTTACATTACCAGGAAACCGGTAGTGGGAGTTGTAAAGGGAGGTCTCTTTCCGCAATCCGGGGCTCACTACAAAAAAAATAACGTGACAGTCAGCATTAAAATATCAGCATTGAGATCAGTGATTGCGGTGGAGAGAGGTCTTTATGTCTGCTGCAATATCCATCATCTCAGCATGTGTGAGAGGTTGATCAGTTGGCAGTGTGCTCCTTACCAGGTTCTCAGAGTTTGTCAGGGATTCCGAGTCGAAGTTCTCCTCCTCCTCTCTCGTGCTGGAGCGTGCCATATTGTCCTCCACTGGGCCTCTCCTCTCCTGGCCTTGTGACAGGAATATCTCTGGGATTGCTTTATGTTTCGATGAGCCCGGTGTCCGGGGGTGGTTGTGGTGAGATCCCCCTCTGGAGAGCTTGCCCATTCTGTGGTGAATCGATAGCTTAGGCTTAAGTTCTCCACCTTCACTCTGCTCTGGAGCTCAGTCCTCAGGCGTCCATCTTTCCCGCGTGCCAGGCCACGCCCCCACTTTATGCCTCTTATGTCTTCCAGCATATTTTTACCTCTCAATTAAATATGTATATCGCTCCAATTGCTCTAATACTTAAATTAATAATTGTCAATAATTACATATATTACCCATACATATTTTATTGTTTACCAATAATATGGTTTACATATTTTACGCTTCTCCAATCTGGATAGATATAAAGCATGGGGACTGATATATATCTATATTGAGCATTTTTTGAGTTAACCCTCTTTTCAATTTAATACCATCTTGTTTTGTATTTATTTATATATATATATATATATATATATATATATATATATATATATATATATATACATTTTTTTTCTTTTTGACCCAGCACCCTTTTTTCCAGCCCCAGTGTTTCCCTGTTATTAGTCCAGCTACCATCTTTTCCCCTTGTTTTTCTTTACAGGGGCCTTTCAGGGAAGTGTATTTGGGATTCTCTGCCTTGGCAATTACAGAATTACTAATGATACGCCTTTGCTCCATTACCCCTCCCCTTCTTCCCCTTCTTGGGAAGCCCTAAACACTGGCAAAACCTGTAATCCATCTGATATTGCTTACTGCTTTTTTAAAAAACTGTGGGATACATCCAACTGTTGTCACAAGCTTTGTGAGTACCATTTGCATTCCATCTTGTTTTTAACCTCCCATGTTTTATCATTTGCCTGCTCTAATATTTTTCTATCTGTTATTCAATAGAGTCCTTTTGTTTATGTTGAATTTACATCCCCTGAAGAAGGAGACTACCTACAGCTCAGAAACGCATAGGGTGATCGCATCTACATCTGACTATGTATAGTCTTGTATTTTGTTACTCGCTGCTATAAATTTCCATGATATGTATCCACTTTTTATCTTTATGTGATTTTATATATATTCAATAAAGTAAATTAACTGTTTTTGAGCCTAGTTTGTACGTGCCAGTAAAATCCATTATTAGGGGTCTTTTCTATGTAGTTGTATTCTTGGATGTGGCACAACCACTCTACACAGCCCTGCCAAACTATATCATTGTTCATATGAAACTTGCGTCCTTTTTTTCACACAAATAGAACGTTCCTTTGGTGGTATTTAATCACTAGTGGGGGGTTTTTTGTGCTATAAATAAAAAAATTGTGAAGAGAATGCCTTTTTCTTTGTTTTTATCATAACATTTTGCTAATTAGTAATTTTTCTTCATACATTTTGGCTAACATTTATACTGCTACATATCTTTGGTAAATATAACTCAAATTAGTGTATATTATTTGGTCTTTGTGAAAGTTATAGAGACTACAAACTATGGTGCCAATCTCTGAAAATTGATCACATCAGATCAGGTCTTCAGTAAATTAGGTGAATCTCATTTCTTGAGACACTAACAAGTCAGGAAAGTACAAATACCCCCCAAAAGACCCCTTTTTAGAAAGTAGGCATTCCGAGGTATTAAGTAAGTAGCATGGGTAAGTTGTCATTTTTTCCCACAAATCTTTGCAAATTTAATATTATTTTTTTTTTTTTTTACAAAATTGTCATATTATCAGGTTATTTCTCACACACAGCATATGCATAAAACAATTACACCCAAAAATACATTCTGCTACTCTTCCCAAGTATGGCGATACCACATGTGTGATACTTTTACACAGCCGGGCTACAGAGGACCAACATTGAAGTAGCACCTTCAGGCATTCTACGAGCATAAATGACATATTTCACTGCTTAACCACCTATTACATGTTTGAAGGCTCCGGAGCACCAGGACAATGGAATTGCCCACAAAATGACCCAATTTTGGAAAGCAAACACCCCAACGTTTAAACTATGAGGCATAATTAATCTTTTGAACTGATCTTTTTTTCCATAAGTTTTTGGAATGTGGAAAAAAAATTAAAACACATTTTTTTATACAAAGTTTTCAATTTATAAGATATTTATAACACATAGCATATATATAGCAAAAAATTACACCCTAAAATACATTCTGCTACTCTTCCTGAGTATGGCGATACCACATGTGTGAGACTTTAACACAGCCTGGCCACATTTAGAGGACCAATATTGAAGTAGTACCTTCAGGTGTTCTAGGAGCATAAAT
Source organism: Lithobates pipiens (assembly GCF_037356315.1). Lineage (NCBI taxonomy): Eukaryota > Metazoa > Chordata > Amphibia > Anura > Ranidae > Lithobates > Lithobates pipiens. The sequence continues at coordinate 117,895,540 of NW_027507787.1, forward strand.
TACAATTCTCATTTCATTCCTACCTATCATACTTTTGAAGGTCATGGAGCACCAGGACAATGGAATTACCCACAAAATGACCCCATTTTGGAAAGCAAACACCCCAGCGTATTTTCTATGAGGCATGGGCTGCAAATAGGTACTCGGGTACTCTAATGGCCTGGTGACAGGTACTCGGGTATTCTGCTGCGCTGGTGACAGGTACTCGGGTACTCTGATGGGCTAGTGAGAGGTACTCAGGTACTCTGATGGCCTGGTGACAGGCACTTGGGTACTCTAATGGCCTGGTGACAGGCACTGTGGGTACTCTGATGGCCTGGTGACTGGTATTCGGGTACTCTGAAGGGTGGTGACAGGTAGTCGGGTACTTATATGGATTGTGATAGGCACTTAGGTACTCAGGTACTCATATCGACTGTGACAGGTACTCGGGTACTCAGATGAACTGTGACAGGTACTTAGGTACTTATATGGATTGTGACAGGTACTCAGATGGACTGTGACAGGTACTCGGGTACTCAGATGAACTGTGACAGTTACTCAGGTATAGACATGTGCATTTCATTTCGTTCGGAATCAAAATTCGGATTGAATTTTCATTATTCGGACATTCAGATGCATCCAAATTACGGAATTACAATGCTAACGAATTCAAACGAAATTCGAATCAAATTCGAAAAATGACATTTTGCGACCCGAATTTGGGGTCATGTATCTCGGGGCCTCTTATAGCTAGGAACTCCAAATTTGGTATGCAAACACAGTAGAACTAGCACTACAACATATCCATGGGGTTTCTAGCAGAAAAGTGCTTGATATTTAGCGAACCGACTTTAGGGCCCCATAACATAAAATTTGGATATGGTGTAGTGCTATTTCTACTGTGTTTGCATACCAAATTTGGGGTTCCTAGCTATAAGTGGCCCTGAGATACATGGCCCCAAATTCGGGTCTGAAAATGTCATTCTCTGCTGCAGAAAAGTAATATAAATGAAATAAGATGTGTGTGTTGTTTTGCACTGGTATACTGCAAGTATGAGAAGTTGATGTGACAGATGTATACAAGTAAGTAACCATCTTCCAAAATTTCTAATTCAAATAGAAAAGATTAGAAAAAAATATAATTTAATAGAATAAAATAGAAAGAATATAGAACCATCTTCTGAAATTCAAATTTCAAATAGAATAAATTTGATTTTCGAATAGTATGAATTCAAAATTTTTACTTAAAGTGGAGGGCCACCCTGAAAAAAAAAATATTAAAAATTACAAAAAAATCAAAAAAAAAAAAATCAAAAAAAATTTTTTTTTTTACTTACCAGAAATGCCTGTTGCTAGGCACATAATCCTAATCTTCCTCTTCCTCCTCAGCGGAGATCTTCTTTCTTCTCTCCTCGTCGCGTTGTCTTCTGGGTAATGGGTCGCGCTGTGTTCTGGGAACTGTGTGTCCCAGAACACAGCACGTCCCATTCACAAAGCGCTGCGCAACTCGTGCATGCGCAGTAGGAAACGGGCAGTGAAGCCGTAAGGCTCCACTGCCTGTTTCCCTTAGAAGGAATGGCGGCGCCGGGACCCGAGAGCCGAGGGACGGGTCGGCCTCGGGCGGCCAACATCGTGGGCGCCCTGGACAGGTAAGTGTGCTTATTAAGTCAGCAGCTGCAGTGTTTGCAGCTGCTGACTTTTAATTTTTATTTTTTTAAACAGCCCTCCTCTTTAACTAATTTTAAATTTGGATAGAAAAGATTATAATAAAATAGAAAATAGACTAGAAAAATGATAGAACAGAAACATTTTTGGAAGATGGTTAGTTACTTATACTTACTTATATATATCTGTCGATGTGACATACTTGCAGTGTACCAGTGCAAAAAAAACCACACACATCTTATTTCATTTATATTTATGGTATCAATGAAGTTGTCGGCATGCCTGATTGAAGAAGTCACAGATGTCGATCGCAAGGCAAGTGCATATGCTGTATGTCATTGTCCACTTGCCAAAAGTTGTGTATTGTATTTGTCCACTTGCCACGTCACCTGCCACAAGTTGTGTATTGTCCACTTGCCATGACACCTGCCACGAGTGCCATGTGACCTGCCACGAGTGCCACGTGGCCAGCCACGAGTGCCACGTGACCAGCCACGAGTGCCACGTGACCAGCCACGTGCCACGTGACCTGACACGAGTGCCACGTGGCCTGACACGAGTGCCACGTGACTGGCCACGAGTGCCACGTGACTTGACACGAGTGCCACGTGGCCAGCCACGAGTGCCACGTGACCGCCACGAGTGCCACATGACTTGACACAAGTGCCATGTGACCGGCCATGAGTGCCATGTGACCAAGTTGTGGATTGTCCACTTGCCACATCACCTGCCACCAAGCGACCCCAGATATGGGCAATATGAAAGTACTTTTCTGCAGCAGAGAATGACATTTTGCGAGCCAAATTTTGGGCCACATATCTCGGGGTCACTTATAGCTAGAAACATAAAATTTGGTATGCAAACACAATAGAACTAGCACTATAACATATCCCAATTTGGGGTTTCTCACACCAAGTGACCCCGAGATACATGGCCCTAAAGTCGGGTCGCAAAATATTTTCGAATCCGGTTGAAATAGTTTTCAATGCAGTTGAAATAATTTTGAATCATGTTGAAATCATTTCAGTTCGGTAGAAATATTTTCGAATTTGGTTGAAATATTTTCGAATGTGAATTTTTTTTCGAATTCGGCAGAAAACTAAATGAAATAGGAAAATTAATTTAATGAATTTAACTAATATAACTAAACTAAATTAATTAACGAATTAAAACGAAACAAAACTAAATACATTTTTTCCTTTTGCACATGTCTACTCAGGTACTCATATGGACTGTGACAGGTACTCAAATGGACTGTGACAGGTACTCAGGGTACTCAGATGGACTTTGACAGGTTCTCGGGTACTCTGATGGACTGTGACAGGTACTCGAGTACTCTGATGGACTGTGACAGGCACTCAGGTACTTGGGTACTCATATGGACTGTGACAGGTACTCGGGTAATCAGATGGTCTGTGACAGGTACTCAGGTACTCTGATGGACTGTGACAAGTACTCGGGTACTCTAATGGACTGTGACAGGGACTCAGATGAACTTTGACAGGTATTTGATGGGTGGTGAAAGGTACTATGATGGGTGGTGACTGGTCCTCTTTATTGGGGGGGACAATCGTGATTGGTGTACACTGTAAGCGGTAACGAGATCTTACCGCAATCTTCTCACACACGATCAGTGTGCGAGGACTCGGAGGAGAACCCGGTAACAGCTAGTTACCGTGGTTTGCTGGAATTTAGTGATCGGCTGTGAAAGGATCACAGCCAATCACGTGGGTAAACAGTCGGCCAATGGCTGTTTACCAGCGTCGGTGAGGAGCAGTGTTCCCAGGAACATGCCGCCACTGACGTGCATGCACTCATTTCTCAACCACTTATTACACATTTGAAGGCCCTGGAGCACCAGGACAATGGAATTGCCCACAAAATGACCCAATTTTGGAAAGCAAACACCCCAACATTTAATCTGAGGCATAATGAGTCTTTTGAACGGATCTTTTTTTTTTCATAAGTTTTTGGCATGTGGATAAAAAATGAAAACATTTTTTTATACAAAGTTATTTATAAGATATTTCTAACACATAGCATGTATATAGCAAAAAATCACACCCCAAAATACATTCTGCTACTCTTCCCGAGTATGGTGTTACCAAATGTGTGAGACTTTTACACAGCCTAGCCACATTCAGAGGACTAATATTGAAGTAGTACCTTCAGGTGTTCTAGGAGCATAAATTACAAATCTCATTTCATTCCTACCTATCACACTTTTGAAGGTCCTGGAGCACCAGGACAGTGGAATTACCCAAAAAATTACCCCAATTTGGAAAGCAAACACCCCAGCATATTTTCTATGAGGCATGGGCTGCAAATAGGTACTCAGGTACTCTGATGGCCTGGTGACAGGTACTTGGGTACTCTGATGGCCTGGTGACAGGTACTTGGGTATTCTGATGGCCTGGTGACAGGTACTCGGGGTAATCTGATGGGCTGGTGAGAGGTACTCGGGTACTGTGATGGCCTGGTGACAGGTACTCGGGTACTCTGATGGCCTGGTGACAGGTACTGTGGGTACTCTGATGGCCTGGTGATTGGTATGTGGGTACTCTAAAGGGCAGTGACAGGTAGTCAGGTACTCATATGGATTGTGATAGGCACTCAGGTACTCATATGGACTGTGACAGGTACTCGGGTACTCAGATGAACTGTGACAGGTACTTTGGTATTTATATGGACCGTGACAGGTACTCAGGTACACGGGTACTCAGATGAACTGTGACAGGTATTTGGGTACTCAGATGAACTGTGGCAGGTACTTAGGTACTTATATGGACTGTGACAGGTACTCAGATGGACTGTGACAGGTACTCAGGTACTCGGATGGTCTGTGACAGGTACTCGGGTACTCAGATGGACTGTGACAGGTACTCGGGTACTCTGATGGACTGTGACAGGTTCTAAGGTACTCTGATGGACTGTGACAGGTACTCAGATGAGCTGTGAGGGGTGGTGAAAGGTACTATGATGGGTGGTGACAGGTCCTCTTTATTGGGAGGTGTGATTGGTGTACACTGTAAGCAGTAACGAGATGTTACCGCAATCTCCTACTCACACACGATCTGTGTGTGAGGACTCGGAGGAGAACCCGGCAACAGCTAGTTGTCGCGGTTTGCTGACATTTAGTGAACGGCTGTGAAAGGATCACAGCCAATCATGTGGGTAAACAGCTGGCCAATGGCTGTTTACCAGCGTTGGTGACGAGCAGTGGGTCGCCACTGATGTGCACGCGCAGCTCGCTTGCGATCGCACGCATGCGCCCTTCACAGTGTGGTGGAACCAACTGTGATCGGATGTGACTTCATCACGGTCACTCACGTGGTAAACAGTCATGCCCAATGACAGTGTACACCTAAACCTACTCCAATTGCTGATGTTCTGCTGATCCTAGCCGCAGGCAGCTGTAGCAATTACAGTCGGTATATTGTGCCATCTGCACAGTGTACACCTCAAGCCACCTCAATTTCTGGTGTTCTACTGATCCTATCCGCAGGCAGCTGTAGCAATTACAGTCGGTGTATTGTGCCATCTGCACAGTGTAAGCCTAAAGCTACCTCAATTGCTGGTGTTCTGCTGATCCTATCCGCAGGCAGCTGTAGCAATTGCAGTCAGTGTATTGTGCCATCTGCACAGTGTGCACCTAAAGCTACCCCAATTGCTGGTGTTCTGCTGATCCTATCTGCAGGCAGCTGTAGCAATTAGTCTGTGTATTGTAACATCTGCACAGTGTGCACCTAAAGCTACCCCAATTGCTGGTGTTCTGCTGATCCTACCCGCAGGCAGCTGTAGCAATTACAGTCGGTGTATTGTGCCATCTGCACAGTGTACACCTAAAGCCACCTCAATTTCTGGTGGTCTGCTGATCCTATCCGCAGGCAGCTGTAGCAATTACAGTTGGTGTATTGTGTAATCTGCACAGTGTGCACATAAATCTACCCCAATTGCTGGTGTTCTGCTGATCCTACACCGCAGGCAGCTGCAGTAATTACAGTCGGTGTACTGTGTAATCTGCACAGTGTACACATAAAGCTAACCCAATTGCTGGTGTTCTCATACTAATAATACTACAGGGAGGCAGTTGATTCTGCTAGCTGCAGTATATCAGTATATACATCCCAGCTTTGTGCAGCTACATCTCCCTGCAGGCCATTAGTATGTCTGTAAGGCCAACAAGGAGAGGCAGACAATCACAAGCCAATAAAAAAGTGCAAGCAGGCTCTGTGTCTAGAGGCAACAGTGCTGGTCGTGGACACGGTGCATCCTCTTCAGCACGTGGCCATGGGACACGCTTGTCCTTATTTTTGGCAGCTGAACGCGTTGAGCCGCAACATGACAAAGACTTGGTAGAGTGGATGACCAAGCTGTCCTCATCCTCCTCATCCTCTCTCGCCCAGGCTCAGGGTACTGGCAAAGCAGCTGCTAACGTGGCCTCTTCCCTTGGCTCAAAGGCATCAGTCACTCCTTCCCTAGCCCCACCATTGGGTTATCTTGTCAATTAATAAGTTGTCATAATCTTCAGTCTATCCTGGGCATCTGTATACTATGCCGATTCTAAGTTAAGATCTCTCTCTGGTTGGAAAAGAGACCCAGAGAGTTTCATGTATTTAATAAATTTCGATGTTAGTACAGCGATCTCCCCTGCTGTTGTATTGTGTTCTGACAGGGGGACCCCCCCACAATTGGCTGAGAGCACTGATCGGGAGACGGTCAGCTACTGGTTTTCCAGCATGCTTGTCCAACCACTTCTGTCGGATCATGCTGCCATACACACGGGCCGAGCGCTGGCCGATGTTGCCCAACATTCGGCCCCTGTGTACTAGGCTTTAGCAACACAAATCATTCATATTTGTTTAACCACTTGCCTACTGGGCACTTTTACTCCCTTCCTGCGCAGGCCATTTTTCAGCTTTCACACTTTGAATGACAATTGCGTGGTCATGCAGCACTGTACCCATATGGGACATTTTTATCATTTATTTCACACAAATAGAGCTTTCTTTTGATGGTATTTAATCACCAAAGGGTTTTTAAATTTTTGCTGAAAAATTTAAAAAATATTTCAAAAAACAAATGAAAACGTTTTCTTTTTGCAAACAGGTAATTTTTCTCCTTCACTGATGTGAGCTGATGAGTCCGAACTAATGGGCACTAATAGGCAGCACTGATTGGCACTGATATGCTGCACTGATGAGGTGGCACTGATATGCAGCACTGATAAGCACTGATAGGTAGCACTGATGGTCACAAATAGGCAGCACTGAAGGGCACTGATAGCCGTCAACTGATAGGCAACACCAATGGAACACATTTGAGGAGGCACTGATTGGCGGCACTAACAGCAATGATTGACACTAATTATCAGTGCAGATGTCCCCGTTCACACTAGTTGGTTACCAGCTCTTTCCTCTCCTCATGCTGTGACAATGAGGAAGAAAATGCTGATAAACACCGAGTGTGTTTACATCGTGATCAGCTGTGAATGAACATCAATATATGGCCTCCCAGAACTGGATAACTGAGTTGTAGCTGTCATTTGGCTAAAGCGCGGTCGGCAAGTGGTTAAATGTGCTGAGAACAAAAATGTTCCCACTCCAAAAATCACCTTTTCCACAACCGTGGCCAGTAGTTGTGGCGGTCTGAGGGCAGGTGGTTTATCGGAATCTGGTAGCCCCCTTTAACAAGGGGGCTCCCAGATCCCCCCCCCCCATGTGAATGAGTATGGGGTACATTGTACCCCCTTTCATTCACCAAAAAAGTGTCAAAAATTAATAAAAACCCAGGAACGTTTTTGACAAATTCTTTATTAAAATATATATAAAAAAAAAACAATTGTCCCCCAATGTAAACCCATCGTCAATCACGCCCGCACACTGCCGGAACCCAAAAAAATTTGCTCCGTTTCTGAAGACTGCTGAATGCCTCCTTTGCCGTTTGACAGTTCTTATATAGGTAAGGGTGGGTTGGCCTGACGCAGAGGGGGGCATGGCTGTGCAATGGCGAAGTAGAGAGTCACAGGTGCAGAGCACTGACCGTTCCCTCCAGCAAACTTGGTTAACTATCGCTATCGCTCGAAGGCAGCTTTGGAGCTGAGAAGCTACGGCTATAGATAGCTATAATCATCTACATCAAGGGATGAGCAGTAAAAGGAGGAAAGGGGAAGAGAAGACGACCCTGAAAACCCCACTACAGCAGGAAATTAAAAGTTATTTTCCATGTACACGGGCAGCAACAGCACGGGCATCAGCCATGGAGATGCGGGGAGTGACCTGTGTAGAGATACCACTGGCGGCCCCTCAGATGAGCTTACCGCTGCCACGGGAGCTTCTGGGAATAAACATTCAACAAGATGAGAAGCAGATGGTGTCAGAGACAAGGATGGAGTCCCGAGAAGGAATGGACCTTAATACCGGAGGACTAGACCTGAGAGCAATCCTGCAAGCGCTTCCGACACGTAGCGCGATGGAAGCATTGGTGTTCAGCCTGGAGGAGGGACACTGCAGGGAGCTCCAGCTGATCCAGATGGAAATGCAGGACCTATCAGATAGATTTAAAGAGGAGAAGCAGGCAGTAATCTGTCTAGAGGAATGGATGGCTAAATTAGCAAGAGAACAGTCCTCTCAAGGGGCACAGACCTCCTCTATATATTTAAAATTGGAAGAATATGAGGACCGAAGTCAAAGGAATAACCTTAGATTTAGAGGGATTCCGGAAGATATTGAGGAAGGGATGCTATATGAGACAGTGGTTCGGATATGCCAGAAGCTGGGAGTTTACTTTAAAAGAGATTGAATTCGATAGATTGCACAGAGCCCCGGGAACACACTCTACAGACCCACATAGACCACGTGATGTGATCGGTCGCCTGCACCGCTATGCTCATAAAGAGCTGATCAGTAGGAAAGCATGGGACACAGGTCTGATAATATATGAAGGAGCCTCAATTAAAATTCTTCCAGACCTATCCTGGGCTACCCTGCAGCGGAGGGTGAAATTGCGTCCCCTTCTGGAGAAGATAAAGTCGGCGGGAGGCTCGTACCGCTGGGGGTATCTGATATCTTTGAAGGCGAGGGAAGTTACAAATTCCTTTCTCCTGTGCACTCCCTGCCTTGTTTTCCTTCTTGGAAGTGGAGCAGTGTGATTTCCCAGATTGGCTCCAGCCGATAGAAAAGGCAGCAAAAAGAGGTAGGACTGCAACATGTAACGGACATCGCTTCATTGAGTGGGGAAGGATAGCAGACGCTTCCCGTCGGGGTTCCAAATTGGATACTGTAAGTTATAACGGGACTTTATTCCCTCTGTTAATATGGTCAGATCTATAATGACTTTTGTTGTTTCTCTTTTGGAGGACTGTCCATCTTTTTCTATTTCACTTCTTTGCTTGGGACCTCCCCCCTTCTCCCCCCCCATTTTTTTTATATTTGTGTGTGGACTTTGCTGTGGGAGTAGGGCTCCAATGGATTGTTCCTGCCTGTCCTATCCCTGTTCATCCTGCTGGTCCCTTTTCTTTTTTTTTTTTGTTAGGAATTATGAGGGCCATGTCTGGCCTGGCTATGCCCTGCCCTGCCCTGGGAGAATATCGGAAGAGACTTCATATGATTGATGAATGACTGGTGAATACAGGGGCAGGGGAGATAGCTATCATTATTAGTCATTATTAATTGAATTCAGTGATCAATAAGTTTATACAATTTTGAGAATAAAATGGCTATAATATGGGGGGGGGGGTGTTAGGGAGGGGGGAAAGAGGAAGTAAAGAGGGGAAGAGGAGGAGGGGGAAAAAAATTAAGAGAGGAAGGGAAAAAGCATAATATATTGACTTTAGGGAAATTTGTGGAGGGCTCCTGTTTTTGGCGAGGTCCGACTGGGTGTTCACCCCTCGCTCCACCCGATCTCCTATTTGAGTGTCTCCACCCTCGCAAGAGAAGGCCTTGGATATCCAAGAGTCAGGGGGGTAGTACTCGGCAAGGTGGATAGAATGAAGGGAAGATGGGGGGGGAACTGTGTTAGATGGGTAGGGGAGGGGGATAAAAACTTAGAAAGGAAAAGAAGTTAACGGTAAATATGTAGATATATACATATATGTGCTTGGCTAAGGCTGAAACTATATAGAAGGGATTTGGGAAACACATTAATTGTTTTTTTTTTTTTTTTTAGAAGCACTTTGTGGTATGGTGTATCCGGAAAACACTTTTGAGTTTGGAGGATTATTGGGGAGGGGGAGGGGGGGTGAACTGAATGTTGGAGGGGGAGGGAGGGGGTGGGGGGGAATAGGAAATAAATTCAGCACAGAAAGAATATGTTTTCACACGTATATATATACTTTGCACATAAATATGGGATGGTAGTTATTAACATAAAAATTTATATTGATGGACGCCTAGTCAGAGTGCTCCAGAGACCAGGGCTGCAATTTAGCTATAATTAGCGGACAGAGAGAGCGAAAGCGGCAGGGATGGCTTCCAGAAGCTCCTCACTTACCCGCACACAAGCGGATCCAGCGACGCAGCTCAGCCGCACCATACCGGAGCTGTTCCGATCACAGCAAGCGGACGCACAGGCCTCCGGGTACCCGCATGGCGGAGGGACAGGGAGCCAGGCAGAGCAGGCAGATCAGAGATGGCTCCAGGCATTCAATTTTCCCCTTTTCTTAGTCTGGAAGATCTGCAGACAGTGGCCATGGACATTAAAAATACACTGGCAGCAGCAATTGCAGATGTCAGATCGGACATTAAGGCGGTAGCCTCCCGCTTAGACCACGTGGAAACAACAACCATGACACACAGCATGGTGATAGAAAAAATCCAGCAGGTATCCAGTATTCATAATCAGAATCTGATAGATATGCATCGGCATATCAAAGATTTGGATAACAGGGGAAGGAGGAGGAACCTGCACTTCAGAGGAATTCCTGAGTCGGTGGAAGGGCCACAATTACAACAGGTAATATGGGCTCTCTGTAATACCTTGCTAGGTAGGCCTCCCGACGCTCCGATTGAAATGGAACATTGTCAAAGGGCTCTAAGACCTAGGGGACGGGACTCGAATCCTCCCAGGGTTGTGGTATGTTGCCTGGTCAGCTTTGCACAAAAGGAGGACATTCTGCATCAGGCGCGCAACCATGGGCAGCTTCAGCATGATGGTCAGCCTGTCCAGATTTTTCAAAACCTCTCGGCCATCACGCTGCAACACAAGAGGGCATTGCGCTCATTACTCAATGTCCTCAGAGACAGACGTATAGTGTACCACTGGAAGTTTCCTTTTTGTCTGACTGCTACAATAGGCAATCGTATGGCCTTCCTGCGGGCACCTGCTGATCTACAAGAATTCTGTGATACCCTGGGTATCCCACTGGTACGGGTCCCAGACTGGTTTAGCTCCTACATGATGCCGGACCCATGGGTCTCTGTGCACCAGGACGTCACCTCACGCTCAAGACGACACAGACAAAGGAGACTACGTTCCTCATCTGAATCATCACAGAGAGGCCCGGACGCAATGATCACCGAACATGGACCGAGATCTTCACCAAATGCCTCACGACAGAAAACTGAAGTTTAAGCAGGACTTGGTCTGCTGTACAAACAACCAACTCAGACGGCCCCACTCACAAGTTGCTATGTCTTATCCGACTATGGATCCGTGTATATAATCTGTGATGCTGAGAATGGTTACCTTTAAGAGTACTGAACTCCTCTAACTTTTGCTTTAAAGAAGCTCCATTCCCTTAACACTACCGGCTGGTAGTGCTAGCCAATTTAACATACTGGCTCTTAACAAGCTCCCTCCCCTATAGGGGAGACCAATCCAGCCTGGATACTGCCAATTTACTGGATGACCACACGTTGGAAACCTTTAGTGGCCTTACAGAAACTACCCCGGACTGTGTTCCTTCAGGCATCCCAGCCCCCATCTGGGAAGTGGTCCTCCACGCTGGACAAGCAAGCCAGTATAGCTGGAGCCGAGAACTTACACTAAAACTCAAACCTAAACTGAAATGCATGGTCGGCTTGCTGCTCGACGATAATTGAATCAGCGAGAGACCCAGAGCACCTAGATCTCTTTCAGAGATTGCCAGCTAAAACTTCATTAGATAAGTATCACCCTCACTCTGGACTGTTGCAGAGGCAGAACTACTGTTTTGGGTATTCTGGTTATTGGCCCGTTTCGTGGGCTTGATAATAACGTGGGGAAAGTTAAAGCTGGAACATTTCTTGCTGGTTATTTTTGTTTAAGGTTGGTGGGGAGACCCTGAGTCGGATGCATGAGCAGTAGCCAAGGCTGATAGCTAAATTGCTTCCAAGATTTTTGTTTATTTTTTTTTATGGAGGCCCCGAGCCTCCTGGCCTCTGGTTCCTAATATAAACGTAATTGTTCAAAATGCCTTGGCGGGAGCTCGGGGGTCCGACGAGGGGTGGGATCCCCACATATTACGCCATTTGGTTATTATACTTGTATTATATCTAATGTTTAGGAATAAGGTATGCGAGTGGTACAGGCCATAGAGCAGGACTGTATATGTAGAACTAAGGATAACAGTGATACGGCTTTTAGATAAAGGCTGGACTAGGAAGTGTTGGTACCTAGCACTTGACAGCGTGAGGCCTACATGCCTTCATAAGGCCAAGATGTCGCATAAACTTAACAAACCCTGCATTCATGACTCCCTGGTGTCATGGGGGGCTGGGGAGCACCCCACCTGCTTGTGGGTGGGGTGGGACCTGGCATCCGCCCTCACCAGTGGAACCCTAAGCAGCTGTCCATTATCACAATTTAAGATTGTAGACCTGGTCGGAGTAAATGTATTGGTTCACCCGCTATACCTCACTCCCACATCAGAGAGGCGGGATCCCTTTGAACGAACTCCGGCTTCCTTTACTGTTTCCCCTTATCTCCCTTAGAAATAGGTGAGCCGGCAGGTCGGGGCTAATCTCCGGATATATTACTGACAAACTCAACCGATACGTTTTTGCCCTTTCTACCTAGGGGAAGCAGGGTAATAGGCGAGCCCCCAGCACGCGAGACTGTGACTCCCCTTCCAAACACTCTGCTGTACATCCTCTCGCTACACTCTCCTCACCTACTCTCCACCACCCTCTGATTTCCCTTTCTCTTCACCCGCCATACAAATTACCCCTCCATTTTTTTTCTTCTCCTCCCTTCTCCTCACCCCCCGTTCCTCTCCCTTCCTACACCACCCCTTTTTCACCAACTGAAGCCCAACTGCCCTCCCCTATCATAGATTCAGTCCCGTAGCCAAAAGAAGAGAAGGATCCTGATCATAAGGATTTGAAGATGTTGCAAACTCTGCCTCGCTCTGCTCCGCTTTCCCTTAAAATATACTCGCTAAACGTGAGAGGTTTGAATATCCCAGAAAAGTGTAGGTGTGTTCTTGCGGAGGCACATAGACAAAGAGCTCATGTATTGTTCTTTCAGGAAATGCATTTCAAAACCGTATCGCACCCACGTTTCCAGAATGACCGCTTCCCCACAGCTTACCACGCCACTTGCCCAGATTCTAAGACAAAAGGGGTCTCAATTCTCCCGCCAAGAACCTGGACCTTGAAATTACGGAACAGATGGCGGACCCGGCAGGGAGATATCTCTTCCTAAAGGTTAAATGGAAGGAGAAACCAATTACTTTAGCTAATGTGTACTATCCCAATACTAAGCAGGTGCCCTTTATAAGAGCTATAGCCACTGTACTTGCCCTGTTTCAATCAGGGATCTTAATCCTGGGTGGAGACTTCAATCTGCCTCTGGACCCGCTCCTAGACACCTCCTCTGGAACCTCATCCATTCCCTACTCTGCATTGCACCAGATTAAGCTACAGTTAGCCTCCCTCACCTTACATGACTCATGGAGAACATTATACCCCCGCGACAGGGACTATACCTGTCTATTCTATACTATACTATACCACGGGACCGTTACGCCCGAATAGACTACCTATTTATAACACAAGCGGACCTGACCTATCTTCAGGCAGCCACAATAGAGAACATGGTTCTTTCGGACCACCACCCAATAACGACCACACTAGTCTTCCCAACCCGGATCACCTCCACTAAAATCTGGAGACTGGGCGCGTCTCTCCTTGCAGACCCGGGGAATCACACGAGCCTGAGCCAGGATCTGGTGGAGTATTTCCAGCGTAATGACACCCCGGAGGTTTTCCCCATGTTGCAATGGGAGGCCCATAAATGCTTTATTAGAGGTCAACTTCTGGCCATGTCTGCTAAAAGGAAAAGAGAACAGCAGGATCTGATCCTCTCCCTTTTCACTAAAATATGGTCACTAGAAACTCAACAAAACAAACTTTAGCTGCAGAACTCTCACAAGATTTGCAGGAGTTGAGGGCTCAATTGATAGAGGAATTGTTCAAGAAAGCGTCGCAACGTAGAATTCTGGCCCAAAAGGTATTCTACGAGCAAGGCAACAAACCAGGCAGACTGCTGGCCAAAGCGACTCAGCAACGAGAATTACACTCCTCTGTCCACCACATTACGGATGCCCGGGGTAACACACACTCGAAGAAAGAAGGTATAGCCCATCAGTTTGAGACTTACTATGAGCAACTGTATAATTTAAACAAGGGGGGAGGAAACCCATGGATGGACTTGTGACGCAGCCCGCCCGAATCCTAGAATTCTGAAACTCATACAGCCCTCCAGCCCTACCCGAGACAGAGGCCCAAACCTTAGAGGCCCCGTTAACGGTAGAAGAATTTACAGCGGCACTGAAGGCAATAAAGCCAGGCAAAAGCCCGGGCCCAGACGGCTTTACAGGCCAGTATTATAAAAGTTTTGCGGACCTCCTAGCACCCAGATTTTTAAAAGCTTTCAACCAACTTACTTCAGAGCCTAATAGATCGGAGCGGTTATTGGAGGTGTACATTTCAGTGATCCCTAAAGAAGGGAAAGATCCCTTGAACGTAGCTAGCTACCGCCCGATCTCGCTACTCAATGTGGACATGAAGCTTTTTTGCAAACATTTTGGCAACACGGCTAGCTCTTCACATGCCCTATTGGGTAGGACTGGATCAAATAGGGCTTGTCCCTGGTCAAGAAGCCAGGGACAACACGATTAAGGCCCTAAACTTGCCCCACTGGCTAACCTCGTCCCGACAGAAAGGCTTATTCCTGGCAATGGATGCGGAGAAGGTGTTCGACAGGGTAGCATGGGATTATATGGAGGCGGTTCTAAGCCACTTGGGGCTCGTCCACGTATGCAAACGTTTATCATGGCCTTATATACTAATCCCAATGCAAGAGTTAGAGTGAATGGACACCTGTCGGACGCCTTCTCCATCCACAATGGGACAAGGCAGGGCTGCCCCTTCTCCCCCTTGCTGTATATTCTCACTTTAAAGCCCCTCTTAAGAAGTATCCGCATGAACCCCAACATCAAAGGTATTCAGGTACAGGAGAGAGAATATAAAACTGTTTGCAGATGATGTGCTGTTGTTCCTCTCCGCTCCCCTCACGACTTTGCCCAATTTTCTGCAGGTCTTGGAGCAATTCAAAAACCTATCTAACCTACAAATTAATTATACCAAATCATTCGCTATGAATGTCTCTCTTCCTACAGACATTTAAATAGAAAACCGAGGCAATAACGTACCTGGGTATTCAACTCCCGGGCAAGCTCTCAGAACTGTATGTCAGAAACTTCCAAATAGAATTACAAAACATACGCCAAGACCTCCAGAGATGGGACATATCCACTATCTTCTGGTTTGGGCGAGCGGCCATCCTTAAAATGACAATTCTACCCTTCCTGCTGTACAAACTGCAAACGCTACCAATCAGTCTTCCACCCAAATTCTTTACTCAATACAGAGCCATCTGTAGGGCATTTCTTTGGGGTAACAAGTCGGCCAGAGTAGGATGATCAAAACTAGTCCTACCAAAACTAAAAGGAGGCATTGGTCTACCCGACGTACAACGGTACTATTGGGCGGTCCATCTAGCGCCGGTGGTGGACTGGAATGTGCATGTCAACAGTGAGGAATGGGTGGCACTGGAGAATCTAATCTCAAACTGTAATCTACAAGATGCTCCTTGGATAGCTAGAAATAAGACGCCCGTCCGAGTCTTGGCCCATCCTCTCATAGGAGCCACTCTACAGGCGTTCAAGAAAGCATGTGCAGTTCACTCGGTCTCAGACAAATTGTGTCCTTATACTCCGATCAGAGGCCACCCTGACTTCGCCCCTGGGCTATCAGGGGCCTTTGCCCATGTGGAGTTTCCCTCGGGGGAGATGCTAGCCAAGCAGGTTTTCCGCAGAGGCCTATTTGTACGGCAAGAACTGGCAGAGATTTCGGAAACTGGATTTTTCCCATTCTGGCCATACATGCCGCTGAAACTCTTCCTTGATGATCCTAAGCCCTTGTACACACGGTCGGAGAATCCGTCGGAATGTGTCCTATCGGACCGTGTTGTCGGATAATCCGACTGTGTGTGGTATGCATCGGACTGTTTCCGTCGGAATATCCATCGGACCAAGTTTTCCAACTTGCTGGAAATATTTTCCGATAAACTGATCCGATCGGACATACTCCGATCATGTGTAGCCTACTCCGACGGACAAGGTGCCACGCATGCTCACATTCAAATTCCGACACGGAAGCACTCATTCAGGTGAAACTACTGCTCGTAAACGATACAGCACATTCGTCACGCTGCAATGTTAAAAATTCTTTCATGAAGCGCATTCTCTTTCTTCTTTACAATGCTGCAAGAACAAACTTCTTTTGATGCTCATAGTCACACACACTTCTCCCGAACGTATTTCATTACTCTTTTTTAACCATTTCAGCAATACAATTTTAGTTTGCGTCACATCTACACAATTTTAGATTTTGTTTATTCTTTTTTGGATGTTTTTTTTTTTGGATTCCCTAAAAATCTCCTTTAAAGACAGTTTGCTAATTTCTCCTTTTTTTGGGATGTTTTGTGTGTGTAAACTTACCACAACATTATTGTATTTTTGATATTTTGTTTTTATTCTTTAATCTACAGGAGGTTGTTTCGTGTTGGTACCCCTTGTTATTCATTTCACTTTTTTTTTGGAAATGTACCTGCCTGCTCACAAATAAACTGGCCTTTTGGAAGGAAAACACATACACAAACAAAAAAAACCTTTATTTTGGTCGCAATTAAATAAAAAGAGGAACGCAGCGCTGGAGAAACTTGTTACTTTGGTGCAGCCTTTGGCCCCCAGGGCAGACATGAACAAATTAGAATATAAAAAATTGGTGGCCTGAGGAGTACATATCTCAGGGAGAGAAGTCTGGTCCCGAAGTCCTAGAGAACAGGAAATTCAGATGCCATTTATGTCCCCAGGATGTGGATCTTCAAGAGGCTGCATCTTCTGGCAGACCAGACTGAACCCAGGCCATCACTCACTCGTCTTCCTTAGGCACTTTCCTCCAGGCATCCTTCGAGGCTGTGGCTGTGCTCCTGTAGTTGGGGCAGGAGAAGGAGGGCGTTGTTCGACCTCCTGGCTGCCACTTGCCACAACCTCCCCCCGACTGAGGTCTTCCTGTGTATGAAAAGGGGACATAGTTTTAGTTTTTTGATCATCAATCACACCATTTTGTGCTCCTGGCTTTTGATAATTGAATGTTACCAAATAGAACAGACTATCATTCTGAGCCCAGCATTTTTCTTTCCCGTCCCAGGTCATTTTTGGTCACTACTGTCTATTGAGATGTAAACCACTTTGTTAACACAACTTACTGCTCAATAAGAACATCTAGTTAACATCATTAAATGTAACACAAGAAATATGTTCAACAATGCAATACCTGTCTCAAGCTGGGCCCCACCACATGTTGCTGCCTGGAAGGCCCAGGTTGGACATTGGAAGCCTCAGCTGGGGGTGAAGGATGCCTTGAAGGAAGACTGGAGAGTGGTGGCTTGAGTGGTGGCCTGGGTACCCCCTGGTCTACCAGAAAATGCATCCTGTCAAAGTGAACCGTCCTGGGGTAATAAACTGCATCTGTATCTCCTGCTCTCAAGGACTCCAGGTGCTTCTTTCTCTCCCTGAAATATGTAATCCTCATGGCCCCAATTTTCCTATTCAGATAGGCCATGTCTGCTGTGGGGATTATGATCCGCACCAAAGAAAGCATTTTATCCAGCGCTGCGTTCCTCTTTGTTTTGTCGGCATAAAACTTGTTGTGGAACTGCCACAGGCAGGGCATCTCCTTGTAGAGTTCTAGGAATAGCCCCATAAAATTTGGGTTTTGGAATGGATCCAGATTGTCTGCAAGACACAACACAAGACAGACCCTCAAATACTAATAATGCCATTAAAAACCCTCATAATCTTGTCCCAACATCGGCCTATATAGAAGCAGTCTAGTCTAGTGAAGCACCAAGTTAAAAATGTTACCTTCGTTTGCACGTTTGTCGCGTCCGCGCTTCACTCTCTTCCCAGATCGTACTTACGATACACGCGTGTTGCGTTTTATATACAGTGCACATGTGTGAAACTACGCCTGCCCCTGACGTTCTTTCTAGACTATTCCCCGCCCCTTCGCTTCCGGCGCAGTGGAGAGAGCACATGACGGAGAGAACGCAGGTGCGCACTAATAATAGTTCCATTAACGAGGAGGAGGGGGAGGAAAGGCCGGAGCCTGAAACGTCCCGATCCAGGAAGAGAAGATTTAAGGCCTCAATTATGTCTTTTGGAGAGATGTTGGAGATGGTGGACATATTGAACAGGACCGACTATGATGAGAAGTATGGCCCTTACCCAATCCCAAATATCAGAAAGGCCAAGATCATGTCTAAAGTTGTGAAGAGTCTTCATAAGAATTTTGGGGTACGCCGATCCAAGGATCAACTGAGAAAACGCTGGTCAGACCTGAAACTGAGGGAGCACGAGCAGTACATAAGGATCAAACGTGTTCTTAAAAAAAGTAAGTAGTTGTCGTGTGTTCATATGATTATTCTTGCTTGCATACTGCTCCATGTGCTTTGATTTCATGTTGTGCATTTTAAAATGCCCACTTTCAAGTTCATGGGTTCATTCATTTGTAAGAAACATCGTTCTGCAGGGAAGTATTCCAGCTGAACAAAGTGTCCACAATAATGTTCTCACCTTGGAACTCGGCCAAAAAACACAATTGTACAACACTTCCAAGCAATGTTTCAGATTCCTATTTCAGCCCCTCTGTGTGCTAATTATTCTTTGTTTACATTCTCATAGGGGAGAGAAGACTCGGCAAGTATGAGGACACCAGGGACCACACCCCTCCCAAAGAAGGCCAACTTCCAAAAGCAGAAACAGAGGAGCAGGAGCAGGAGGAGGAGGAGGAAGGAGAGATCGTGGAGGTTGGGCAAATTGTCACCACAATAGGTGAGTGTCGGAGAACACAGCTTCCGGTAAGCTCATCAATGTATGTCACCATATTTTTATTACATAGTGTGTTTTTTTGCTTTGTTTTGTAGGTGATGTGGAAGAAGATTCCCGTTTTACCAGTGAAAGTGCCCAGATCCTGATTGGGGAGATAATGGGGTGCAATCGGGATTTGGAAAATATACAGAAAAACATCAATGATGTTAAAAATAAAATGAAGAACATCATTGATGTTTTGGGGAGAGTGTGAAACACAAAAAACTAGATAGGGTTTTATTTTTGCTATTTGAAACAAAAAATGTTTTATTTCTTGAAATTCCAAATTTGGAAGATGCACAGTGTGTGTAAACATGCGCTATCTCCCATCATGGGGGATCAATGTACGTGTTTTGTGTAAAGTGTCTGAGATGAAGGGGTTGCAGCCCCAAAGCATGTACATTGATCCCCCATGATGGGAGATAGCACATGTTGGCACACTGTGTGCATCTTCCAAATTTGGATTTTTCAGGGGTCACACCCCATGTGAGGAAGGCAATATCAGCCCAGTTTGTACATACTCATGTCTGATATTGTCTTCACTTTTCAAAGTTGAACTTTGTAAGTTCCTGTGTTCTGTATTTTACGGTTTGATACATGCCTGTTTACACAAAAACAACAAGTAAACAACATTCTGATTAAACTCTGTTTTTGATACACACAATTTCTTGGTTTGTTGTAAAAACCTTTTTTAAACGCACATGTGAATGTGCTTGTATTAAAAAGTTTAATTATCAACAATGGGTGGCTTCCTTCATTGCGCAAAAAATTTATTTGTAGTAAAATTCTAGCTTGTGCTGAGAAGGAGTGTGATTTACTAAAGGCAACTCCACTTTGCACTCCAAGTGCAGTTTCCAGTGTACTTTTGCAGTGCACTTGTAGTGCATAGTGGATGTGCCTTTAGTAAAAAGCACCCACAGTGAGGTGTAAATTTGGACAATCATGCAATTTTCCTGCCATGGTGCTGAAAATGAGCATGATTTTGGTCAGTAATGCACTACATACATAAGATTACAAAACCAAGGTGTGTGCGTAGCAGACCCACAACATAATAAGATTATCTGAAGAAGAGACTGTCCCCTCATCTCGCTTTGAACTTGGATTTGCACTGTTGGTGAAAAAGGCACAACTTGAAAAAAACTGGCAAAGTGGGAGGCCATAGTCTGCCATTCCTGTGGCGTTGAAGGACACTGTGTAGTGAAACAAGAACAACATTTAGTAATTTGACAAATCAACATTGCAAGCAGATTAGACACCAACATTTTTGGTCAAAATTAGTATAACATTTTGGGAACTGAGTATTTAAAGCCTAAAGTATAAGGTCCCCTTATGAGAGTCATCACCCTCCCATCCCCCCCATCTGATGTGCCCTTGCTAAAAAATGAGGGGGGATGTTTGGGACAGGTAACCCTCTCCACTTGATTGAGAACTGAATGCCTAAATAATGTGTGATACTTTGGGAAGCCCCTCCTTACTTACACTATTGGCAGCCCACCGGACAGATATGAAGTGTCATAATAACAAAAAGAAAACGGAAAAAGTCCCGACATGTTTCGCCATAACCATGGCTTCTTCAGGGGAATCAGTTCTTTAGCCCAAAGGAGAATGAATAACAACTAAGGATGGCAATAAACAATACATGATTATTTACATAAAAAAGTGCAAAGTAACATACCGCCCAGTTTCCCCCACCGATGCAGTCTATACCGATCAATTAAAGCAAAATAAATCACTGAAAATTAGTTATTCCAATTAAACTACAATTAGATACATACCCCTGGCTCATCCACAGGCCCACAGTTGGTGGAGCTATCCCACAAAGGGGAAAAAAGGAATGGAACAACCAAGCCTTAGGTCTCACCTATAGTGACTGCAGGGGGCAGAGAGGAGGCCAATCAATATAAATTGTAAATAGACATTAATTAGAAGGTCAAGAGGAAAAATCTATAATATTACAGCTAAGGCATGCAAAAGAGATATACATCTCATATACATACCGATCAAAGTTGGTATAAAGAAATTCGTATCGGGGACGTGAGAGTGTTAGAACAGATTTATAATGAAGAGGACATGGTGTCAGAATAACCTAAATGCAAATAAAATAGAACAAAAAAGATTGTATAGAAAATAATTCCCCAAAAAAAAAAATATGTCCCCTTTACTTTCAGTAATCAATGTACCACTGCACTGAATAGACACATTGGTTATTGTTAGGCGCGTCCCTCCTTAGCTCGAGCTGGACTTTCACTGGAAAGCTCTCTTCAATCGATTGGCGTGGTAATTCAAAGAAACCAAACGCCTTGGAAACAGGTTTGATTCTGAATACACACTTCTTTATTTCCTGTTACCATTTTTATGTGCTTCAAACGTTGTATTGTCAGCCAATCAGGATTAAACAAGACATTCCAGACATAACCAATCATAAAACATTGACATTTAGTGCGTCATACATTAAGCAGATTTTTTTAGGGGAATTTTTGATAAAGGTCCCCAGACATACATTTATAAAAATATATTCATGACCTTAAAAATCGTCTACAATTAAACCACATATTTTCATTTCACCTTATGAATATTTCCTACTTCCTATAAGTTCTTGCATCTAGCTCTGACCACAGAATACATCCTGTTCTACACTCCGAAAATATCTTGCACAAGATTTTGCAGATTTTGCAGAGAGGCAAACATTGTATATACTTGCAAGCAGTTCCTATATAATAAAAATGCATTTTTAACTCCTGAAGCTCCTTATCCTTACATATTTCTAGCATAAGCTTAAAGGGTGACTCTCCCTACCCTTACAGTTATCATCATGATTTTGATGTAAATGTGGTACGTTTCTCCGCCCTTGAACATGTACCAATGCATGCACGAGGAGGGGAAATAGATTCCACACTATTAAAACTGGAAACAAAATGGATACATAACTTGAATGCTACTCAGCATCCTGGTTTGAATGAGTATATTACATTCAAACATTTCTTATAATCTAGGCCATATCTGGACCTTGCCCAACTTGACTGTCCGCCATGACTCACCTCCTCCCCCCCTTTATATATATATATATATATATATATATATATATATATATATATATATTAAACTGTAAGTTTGTCTAATATTATTTTTTATCTAGAATACTTTATTATAATTTAAATTATAATTTGTTTAACCACTTAAGGACCGCCGCATGCCAATGTACGTCATCACAATGGCATGTACAGGCACAAGCACGTACATGTACGTGCTTGCCTTCCAGCGGGTGAGGGGTCCGATCGGACCCCCTCCCGCTGGAT
Organism: Lithobates pipiens; assembly: GCF_037356315.1. NCBI lineage: Eukaryota > Metazoa > Chordata > Amphibia > Anura > Ranidae > Lithobates > Lithobates pipiens. The sequence goes on from NW_027507787.1 coordinate 117,917,899, forward strand.
GCGGCGGTCCGTTTCGCTTCAGGAGCGATCCGGGATGAGGGGATGGCCGTTGGTTTCTGGCCACCCCTTCTCGATCACTCCTGGCGAATGAGAAGCTTCCTCCCACTGTGTATAGTAAACACAGGCAGGGAGGAAGTGATGTCATTCTCCTTGGGGCGGTCTTTTTGACCGGACTACGAGGAGAAGTGAAAGTAAGTGTGCACCAACACTACACTAACACGTAGGCACACATAGGCACACAAACCCCCCCCAATCACCCCCCCGATCGCTCCCCCCCCAGTCACAGTGTCAATGATTGCAGTGATCATTTATTTACTGATCACTGCATTCAGTGTCAGTTGTGACAGTAAAAACTGTCAGGGCAGTTAGTGTTAGGTCCAGGGTAGCCCCCTACCACCCCCCAATAAAGGTTTAACCCCCTGATTGCCCCTAGAGTTAACCCTTTCACCCCCTTTTGCCAGTGTCACTAAGCGATCATTTTTCTGATCGCTGCATTAGTGTCGCTAGTGTCGCTAGGTAGCTAGTTATTTTTTTAGGTTCACCGCCAGGTTTTTATAGCACTAGGTACCCCGATATACTACCCAATAATGGTTTTAACCCCTTGATTGCTCCTAGTTAACCTTTTCACCCCCTTTTGCCAGTGTCACTAAGCGATCATTTTTCTGATCACTGCATTAGTGTCACTAGTGTTGCTAGGTAGCTAGTTATTTTTTTAGGTTCAATGCCAGGTTTTTATAGCGCTAGGTACCCCCATATACTACCCAATAATGGTTTTAACCCCCTGATTGCCCCTAGTTAACCCTTTCACCAGCGATCACAGTATAAGTGTCACTGGTGATGCTGGTTAGCCAGTTAGTTATTTAGGTTCCAGGTTTTTATATAGCGCCAGGGACCCCCATATACTACCTAATAAAAATTTGAACCCCCTGATTGCCCCTAGTTAACCCTTTCACCAGGGATCACCGTATAAGTGTTATGGGTGACCCTGGTTAGTTAGTTTGCTTTTTATAGCATTAGGGAACCCACCATTTATTACCCAATAAAGGTTTAACTCCCTGATCACCCGGCGGGTGATATCAATTAGGTTTTAGGGTCAGGGTCTGTGTCGCCCCAGTCAGCGCTAGGTTAGTGCCAGTACCGCTAACACCCACGCGCAAAGCATAAACCTCCCGTAGTGGTATAGAATCTAAACAGATCAATATCTGATCTGATCAGATCTATACTAGCGTCCCCAGCAGTTTAGGGTTCCAAAAAAAATGCATTGTTAGCAGGATCAGCCCAGATACCTGCTAGCACCTGCGTTTTGCCCCTCCGCCCAGCCCACCCAAGTGCAGTATCGATCGATCACTGTCACTTACAAAACACTAAACACATAACTGCAGCGTTCGCAGAGTCAGGCCTGATCCCTGCGATCGCTAACAGTTTTTTTTGGTAGCGTTTTAAATTTAAATCCGGAAGGCAGTGCTTGGTTTTCGGGGTCCCGTACGTGGCTAGGCTCCCAAAAAGTCCCCCACATGTGGTATCCCCGTTCTCGGGAGAAAAAGCAGAATTTATTTTTGGGGTGTAATTTGACTTATGCCCATAGCATGTGTGAGCAATATTTCATTTAGTGGCAACTTTGTGCAAAAAAATTTTTTTTAATATTCCTGCAACTTGTGGCAAAATATAAAACGTTTCATGGACTCAACATGCCTCTCAGTAAATAGCTTGGGTGTCTACTTTCCAAAATGGGGTCATTTGGGGGGGGGTTTTGTGCTATTTTGGCATTTTATGGCCTTTTCGAAACTGTGATAGGTAGTGAGGAGTGAAATCAAAAATTTGCACCCTTAGAAATCCTGAAGGCAGTGATTGGTTTTCGGGGTGCCGTACGCAGCTAGACTCCCAAAAAGTCCCACATATGTGGTATCCTCGTACTCAGGAGAAGCAGCAGAATATATTTTGGGGTGCAATTCCACATATAACTATGGCATGTGTGAGCAATATATCATTTAGTGACAACTTTTTGTAAACTTTTTTTTTTGTGTGTCATTATTCAATCACTTGGGTCAAAAAAAAAATATTCAATGGGCTCAATATGCCCCTCAGCAATTTTCTTGGGGTGTCTACTTTCCAAAATGGGGTCATTTGGGGGGGTTTTGTGTTATTTTGGCATTTTATGGCCTTTGAACCTGTGATAGGTAGTGAGGAGTGAAATCAAAAATTTGCACCCTTAGAAATCCTGAAGGCAGTGATTGGTTTTCGGGGTGCCGTACGCGGCTAGACTCCCAAAAAGTCCCACATATGTGGTATCCCCATACTCAGGAGAAGCAGCAGAATATATTTTGGGGTGCAATTCCACTTATAACTATGGCATGTGTGAGCAATATATCATTTAGTGACAACTTTTTGTAAACTTTTTTTTTTTGTGTTTCATTATTCAATCACTTGGGACAAAAAAAAATATTCAATGGGCTCAACATGCCCCTCAGCAATTTCCTTGGGGTATCTACTTTCCAAAATAGGGCCATTTGGGGGGGGTTTGTACTGCCCTGCCATTTTAGCACCTCAAGAAATGAGATAGGCAGTCATAAATTAAAAGCTGTGTAAATTCCAGAAAATGTACTCTAGTTTGTAGACGCTATAACTTTTGCGCAAACCAATAAATATACGCTTATTGACATTTTTTTTACTAAAGACATGTGGCTGAATAAATTTTGCCCTAAATGTATGACTAAAATTGAGTTTATTCGATTTTTCTTATAACAAAAAGTAGAAAATATCTTTTTTTCTCAAAAGTCTTTTTGCATTTATATCGCAAAAAATAAAAATCGCAGAGGCAATCAAATACCATAAAAAAAAGCTCTATTTGTGGGAAGAAAAGGACGCAAATTTCGTTTGGGTACAACATTGCATGACCGTGCAATTACCAGTTAAAGCAGTGCAGTGCGAAATTGTAAAAAGACCTTTGGTCCTTAGGCTGAAAATTGGTCTGGGGCTGAAGTGATTAATGTGGTTATCTCTTTTCATTTGGATATATGATTTAATGTCTTCATTATGATCATTGGTAATACCCTTGGTAAAAAAACGTATTTATACATTTCAATTTTCTCTTTTTTTATCTTGTCTATATATTTGTAACTCCCTTTAAACTGATTGATATAACGTCATTTCTATCATACTGCCTAAACCCCCTACCGCTTTAGTCTCACAAAATTGCGTTAATCCCTCTGTATGTGATGATATTTTTATGGATTTACTTTCTTGGTATGGCTGCCCCTGGCTCGTTCTCCTGTGCCCCGCTATGGTGTTGCTTTCCCCCTTGGGTGATCCAGCCTGGCTCCAGCCCTTCAGTGCCTGTATGGACTCCCTGGCTCTGTATTGTGGAAACAGCGCCCGTTGTAACACTCCCGGCTTTGGTACACGCCCCTCACTATCTTTTTGCCCCCTATCCGGTATTATATTCCGGAATATACCATCTAATTTTGCCTGCTTGAGTCATCTCTGACAATTGCGTCATTTGCATTACTATGCCGACGCTTTGTTAGCCGCTAGGCATCCTAGGGATTGTAGGCATACTGTGTGTGGCGGGCCCCTATGCGGAGAGTGCTCTGTCCGCTCTCTGTTGGCGCGCACGCTCGGCGCATGCACGATTTGATGTCGACGTCACACTCTGATGACGTCAGATCGTTAGCGCCCACAGGGTGGGGGGTATACAAGACCCTCCAGCATTCGGCTGGTTGCTGGCTCTCTGGGGACGCTGATGTCTATCGCACAGGCGGACAAGGTTAGTTGCACAGTTAGGCTGATTGTGTTCCACACCTATCCAGCCTTCCTCTTAGCATTTCCATTGCATGCAATCTACATACATGTATATTTCTTTCTTTGTTCCTTCTTTTATTATTAGGGGCTATACTATTAAGCAAAATTGCTTACTAATTAGCCCTGTCGTGGTTGGGCTCAGTTGTCGGATACCAACCATTATCTTTGATTGGTGAAGACTCTCAAATATCCCTAGGTTATGATTTAGGTGAGCATATTTATTAAGTCTCCCTTTTTTTTTGGAATTATTTTCTATACAATCTTTTTTGTTCTATTTTATTTGCATTTAGGTTATTCTGACACCATGTCCTCTTCATTATAAATCTGTTCTAACACTCTCAGCGTCCCCGATATGAATTCCTTTATACTAACTTTGATCGGTATGTATATGAGACGTATATCTCTTTTGCATGCCTTAGCTGTAATATTATAGATTTTTCCTCTTGACCTTCTAATTAATGTCTATTTACAATTTATATTGATTGGCCTCCTCTCTGCCCCCTGCAGTCACAATAGGTGAGACCTAAGGCTTGGTTGTTCCATTCCTTTTTTCCCCTTTGTGGGATAGCTCCACCAACTGTGGGCCTGTGGATGAGCCAGGGGTATGTATCTAATTGTAGTTTAATTGGAATAACTAATTTTCAGTGATTTATTTTGCTTTAATTGATCGGTGTAGACTGCATCGGTGGGGGGAACTGGGTGGTATGTTACTTTGCACTTTTTTATGTAAATAATCATGTATTGTTTATTGCCATCCTTAGTTGTTATTCATTCTCCTTTGGGTTAAAGAACTGATTCCCCTGAAGAAGCCATGGTTATGGCGAAACATGTCGGGACTTTCTTGACCAGCAATTTAAACTGAGTGGAGTAAATTTTTATCCTTGTATTGTGGTATTCTTTGTAAAACATCTGTTATTCTACAGAATATGTTAATTAAAAAAATTAGTTTTTTCAATAAAGCTTTGTTGTACAAAACATTTTTTTATGTATACTATTCAACCATTCAAGCTTTTGGCAACTTCATGACATAATTTTATGTTTAAATTGGCACCGCAATAATCCCACTCTCCCTACATCCACATTTTCCATTTGCAAGAAGGGATGAGGTGCCCCACCCATTAAATTTTCTCGCCATAAAACTCCTTTCCCTAAACAAAAAGAAAACAAAATGGAAGCACATTTTGACATTCTGCTATTACATATCAAGATAATTAATATGTTAAAAAAAATAGTATTTGAAAGTATTGAGGCAGGCCCTTGCGCTACGTGCTTAGGTGAACTCATCCATAAATGTGATCATTAAAAAGGTAGGAATAGTGTGTATTGGGTTTGGTCAAGTCATCAGATAGAGGATTGCTATCATCTGAGCTAGCATTTGGGGGGAGGGGGGTTACTAATGAGTTTGGCACAACCCCAAAAATTACAAAAAAGTCACTCTGCATGAATTAAAGCACACACATAACATTTGTAGACATTTTAGGGGGTGTTTAGGGGAAAGCAATACTATGGAGCTGACAAAAGACATTGGTAAGTGACTAGACTATAGTTTTATGGGCCAAGAAGAGCATGGTGGGGAAGTTAGTGAGGCAAATATGCCTGAGGACAAAGGGGCAGAGCATTTGAATTAGAGCATATTGCAATGATGGTAAATAGGGAATGAGGAAAGAAATGCAAGACATTAGCAATCATGAAATACATAGAATGTGATGTTTAAGGATAAAACTTAGCATAATATAGTCCTTCTGCAGGACCTGAATGATGGCAGAACAGGTCTCTGGAATAATGATCCCCAGATCCTGGGGGGAGATGCCTGTAGAGAACTTGGTCCTGAAGGCTTCTCCCTGTCGCCAAGTAGCGCAACGTGGTGATGAGCCTCTGCTCCGGAGTGATGGCTTGCTGCATGCAGGTATCCTGCCTGGTAATATAAGGGGTCAGCAAAGCCAGCAGACGGTGAAAAATGGGGTCCGTCATCCGGAGATAATTCCTGAAATCATCAGGATTATTCTCGCGGATCTCACGGAGCAAAGGCATGTGCGAGAACTGGTGACGCTGCCGCAACCAATTCTTGGTCCACAAACGCCTGCCCTCCCTGTTCATGGACTGGGCTTGTGTCAAAGTAAGAACCCCAACATGAAGCCCCTGCACAGCACAAACTCTACGATGAGTACGTAGATGAAACATGGTTTGAAAATGGTCGGCTGGTCAGAACGGACACCAGAAAGCACTGATAAACAGCAAGGCCTGAAAGAATGAACTGAATAGCAAAAGCAAGCAGACAATAAAAAATGCCTTTCAAAGCATACTATACCAAGATATAGTCCACAATGAGAAACAAACACTTAATGACTGCACACACTGATTATCAGATACGCAAAGACAAGCAGAAACCGAAGAGCAGTAGCGATCTGAATCACTAATGTGAAAAGCGTGAATCGTCTCTCCCCAAACTTCTACTAACACGAGATCAGCAGGAGCCCAAAGGGTGCCGGACGTGGTGCTGAACTTCCCTTTTCTAGTCCCGCCGTACACGGCTTACGTCACCGTGTTCTTGGCAACCGCAAAATCCGACAACTTGGTCTGACCGTGTGTATGCAACAGTTTCGGACACAATCCGTCGGACAAAATCCGTCGGACAAAATCCAACGGATTTGGTTGGCAGAATGTCCGACCGTGTGTACAAGGGCTAAGAGGAGAGATAAGTTCACACAACATGACAAAATCCTGGAAGCGATTTGCTCCCGAACGGAGCCACTGTCCCATGTTATCTCGTGTCTGTACGCTTCCTTATTTGAGACTCCTACGGCAGCGGCCCAAACAGACCGCGCCTATTGGAGCTCCACATTAGGAGTGGAAATAGAGGAAGAGCCATGGGAACGCTCCAACCTGCTGTACAACCATAAGGGGTCACTGAACGTCTCAGTGCAAGAGAGTGGCTATAAACTTCGAACACGCTGGTACAGAACCCCGGACTTGCTACACAAATTCCATCCTGATTTATCTGACAAATGCTGGCGCTGTGGGAAAGAAAGGGGCTCAATTGCCCATATATGGTGGTACTGCCCAGAGATGAGGTCATTCTGGCTCAGAGTACATGAGATCACAGAGAAGGTTTCCACACTCAGGTTGGATTTCTCTGTAGCACAATATTTATTACATTTGTCTACACTGCCCAAGAAACGCTACTATAAATCAATCGCAATGCACATGGTCAATGCGGCAAGGATGTGCGTACCAGTGCATTGGAGGTCAACACCACCCCCTTCTATAGCGGAATGGTTACAGAGGATCAACCGTATAGCGGAAATGGAGGAGCTAATTTATATCTCCTGCTGACAAGTTTGCACATATTTGGGAACCTTGACTATCCTTTAAAAACTCCCAACAGTATAGAGAAAATATACAGGAAACAGGACTAAGTACTCCGGGCTCCTAAAAGCGGCCCACAGACCAAATTAAATGAAACCCTATTACGCTAACCCCCCAAAACTTAGGGGAGGGTAGTTGGTGATGATTTCACCCCCTCCCCTCAGTTGCCGGTTTTGGGTGTAATTAGTGCACGTTCTCCCTACCCCTTCGATCCCAATCCCCCCACCCCCCCCCCCTTTTTTTTCTCTTCTTTTCTCTCTCTGCTTCTCTGCTCTTCCCCTGTCCTCATAAATCCAGATCACCGGAGAGATGCCCAAAGCGATTTATCATCATGTCCGAGGGGTACTACCAGAATGTAGGCCTCTTGAGCGAGAGAAGTCTTTAGAAACAGCGAGATGCTAGTAATTACACAGCTCAAATAGCACTTTTATTGTGATCCCTAGGTATCTAGGGTACTCTGTAAAGTTTACCTATCGAGAACTCACTACGCTGGAAGGGTTTGTCTTTCGTTGTTATGTTTTGTATGTTTGCTGTTGCGTGTTTTTACCTTTCCTCTTTAGGAGACGGTGTCAAGATTCCGATATGGTGAGCTTAAACCTTCCCCCATCCCTTACTTTGTATTCTGTATCCCGAAAACTTTCAATAAAATGTTTATGCAAAAAAAAAAAAAAATGAATATTGATATACATAAATTACAAGTCACTAATAAATCACAGACAAGAGTGAGGGGTTTTCCTTTTTTCTTTCTTTTTTTTTGGGGGGGGTATTCTGGGGTTGTAAGAGTAAGAAGAATTATTTTGAGGCATATAGGATGTTTTTTAGAGAAAATATATGGATATCGCATGTATATGAATATAATATAAATATACAAATGTAGGTATGAAACCCCTCTTAAGGAATATAAACTTTGGAGATGAAGATAGAGGGAGAAGGGAGGTGGAACGGGGGGATGGGATGGGAGGGTGGACAGGGGGGAAATTATGGTGGGACAAGGGGCACTATGTCAATTTTTCTGTATACAGTAATTAAGGGTTTGACAGGAGGGGGAGGGGAGGGGGGAGAGGGGAGAGGGGACTAAGATAAAATAATGGGTATAACTTAAGGAAATAAAGGGGAAGGAAAGACAAGGACCATATTAGAAATACTCTCTGGGGAAAACAGAGTTATGATATGTTGGGATTAAAAGGTTATAAACGAATAGTGTTAGAGGATATATAAATGGAAATATATACTTTAGAGGAGACACTACTAAATATATGTAATGGAAGTACAAAAATATATAGGCTGAATGTGTTGAAATAAAATTTGCAATGGGGGAAGAAGCTGCTTTAGAGGATAAAAAAGAAGCAAGAAAATAGCTGGAGGGAAGGGAAGGGAGGCTCTGCCATATGGGCCATAGCTAGCCACCCCCTATATTCAGTACCTATGGGAAACTAAGTACCCTTAGGTAGATGCTGGGAAACTTAGCGATTCCCCCCTTTTTTTTATTTACATTTTTTTCTTTTTTTTTCTTTCCCTCTTGGGCTGACCCCTGGTCCGGAGAAGATGGATGAACTACGAGTCATATCATTAAATGTTAGAGGACTTAATATCCCCGAAAAATGTAGGATGCTGTTGAATGATTTAAAACATTTTAATACGGATGTCGGAATGGTGCAGGAGACACATTTGAGGGTAGGAGTATTTCCCTACCTTCAAAATAGACATTTTCCCAATGTATACCATGCTTCCAATTCTGAGACTAAAACTAAAGGAGTGGCTATTTTGATCTCCAACCGAATCACATGGTCTTTGTTGGATAAATGTCTGGATTCAGACGGGAGATATCTTTTTCTTAAAGGATTCATAGGTAGTGTAAAGGTCACGTTGGTTATGATCTATGCCCCTAATGTCCATCAAGATAGGTTCTTGGAAAAAACACTAGCAAAATGAACGGAATTCAGAGAAGGCAAACTGATTTTAGGGGGAGACCTAAATATCCCCCTAGACCCTACACTAGATACTTCCACTGGAACATCATCGGTACCTAGTGAAAATAGGAGATGTGCCCTAAGGAAGTTCCATGAACTCCAGTTGATAGATGCCTGGCGGGCCCTCCATGGGGAAGAGAGAGATTATACCTTTTTCTCAAATCCCCATCAATTATACTCCCGATTTGACCTTTTTTTTAATACCACAACAGTTACTTCCTTTGGTACAAGATATATTAATTGGAAATATAAACTGGTCAGACCATGCACCAGTTACGATTAAGATTTGCATGTCGAGTGCAACTCAATCAGTGGAATGGAGATGGCGCTTAAATAAAAGCTTATTACAGTTCACAGAAATTCGAGAGGAATTAATAAAAGAAATTAACTGGTACTTCGAGACAAATGATAATGGGGAGAGTGACCCGGGAATGATATGGGAGACCCATAAAGTAGTAATTAGAGGAATTTTAATTAAGCATGGCTCCCGAATAAAGAAGGCCAGAGAAGAAAAAACGAGAAAACTGTTGGAAAAAAATAAAGGATATAGAAGTACAGCATAAGAGGATACCAGAAAGGGGAATGGGAAATAAATTGCCATTTCTGAGGAGACATCTATCTGATCTGCTCTGGTATAAAGCGAAGGCAGTACTACAGCAAGGAAGGAGGATGACATATGATTTCGGAGCCAAGTGTGGCAAATTGTTAGCAAAAAAATGTAAAAAAAACAACAGACACGGTCATATATACCGTACATTAAAACAAAAAGTGGCCAAAAATTGCAATGCCAAAAGACATTGCAAATGAATTCAAGGAGTATTAAACTTCTTTATATAACCTACCGGTAGCTCCTTTGCCGCCCTTGTCTCTGGAAGAATATTTATCCTCCTCACAATTAGTGAGTCTACCATCACCTGTCCGATGAAAACTGGAGATACCAATCACAATGGAGGAAGTGTCCACAGTAATAAAGACGTTTAAACAGGGAAAGTCTCCAGGCCCAGATGGGTTCTCTATACAATATTTCAAAAGCTTTTTCTCACTACTGGGTCCACACATGGTAAAAATGTTCAATGAACTAGGACAAACAACTAACCTCCCACCAGATGCATTAAGAGCACATATTACGGTGATCCTGAAAAAATGGAAGGACCGGTCGGTGTGCAGTAGCTACCGACCGATATCATTACTATTGTGGACCTAAAAATATTCACAAAGACACTTGCATCTCCTTTACAGCCCCAGCTCGCTCGGTTGGTACACTTGGACCAAGTGGGGTTTATCCCTACACGGGAGGCAAGAGATAGTACTATCAAAGTAGTAGGACAACAACTGCACTAAAGTATTTAGGAATACAGGTCCCTCCAAAGTTAACAGACATATATGCAATGAATTTCCTACCATTACTTAGGGAAGTTAGAACATTATTATATAGATGGAATAGAGCTATACATTGCTGGTTTGGGAGATGCAATATGAATATAGTGCCAAAATATTTGTACTTGTTTCAGGCACTACCTATTTTTATCCCTATGAGCTACTTCAGTCAAATTTGTGCAGAGTTTACAAAGTTTATTTGGGCAAGTAGGCATCCAAGGATTAATAGAAATTTGCTGACAATGCCAAAAAAGGCAGGCGGAATAGTGGCACCAGATTTATACAAATACTACCAAGCTGCCCAGCTCAGCAGGATAATTGATTGGGGAAGACGTGGAGAATACAAACACTGGATTACTATTGAACAACAAGTAAGCCCAGTACCCTTGAACAGAGCAATTTGGTGTTATGTAGCTCTACCCTCCAAGTTAAACATACACCCTATGATTGGCCCTACATTACAAATAGGTTTTACGATCATACAGAAACACAGATTTTCCACCCTTAATTCACCATTATTTCCCATTCTGGGAAAGCCAGAATTCTCTCAAGTAGGAAACTGAGAGAGAAAGGATGTTTTAAAGCCTCACATTTTGTGATTGCCAGTAGGTGGCCATCGATTGAGCTCTTGACACAACAGGGAGGACAGTTTGAAATACCTTTCTGGCAGACAGGACAAGTACAACACTTTCTAGCGACACTGAGCCCGACGCATAATTATGGGAGATCTCGTACAAAGTTTAAGACATATTGTGAGGAGAAGGAGCCTTTATCCCATATTATCACTAAGATGTACTTTATTGACAGCCCCCCAGAGGACTTCACACTGCTGAGTCTGGATAAATGGGAGAGAGATTTAGACCAAGTTTTCTCACCAGACCAACGTCAGAAAATAATACACTTAACTTTAAAATCATTGAGGTGTACTAAGATACAGTTGTTGAACTATAAGTTATTAACACGATGGTACTATACCCCCTCGAAGATGAATAAAATATTCCCAGATGCGTCAGGGAGTTGCTGGAGGGGCTGTCAGGGACGAGGTACGTTGCTTCATATTTTCTGGACATGCCTAGTAATTAAACAGTTTTGGCAAGAGGTACAGAGAACTACCCAACTATTCAGGCAATATCAGATCCCAGGGGACCTTTTTATTACACTGTTCATAAATCCTTATTAAGACTTATAAAAATGTGATTGTGTGCCATCTGGTGAATGCAGCAAAAAGCTGCATTCCCAGATGCTGGAAGGAGTCATGAGCACCCCATATTTCTATGTGGCTTAACATAGTTTGAAGAATTGGGATAATGGAAAGTTTGATACCTATGACCCCGGAAAGAAGTGAATGCATCATACAGATATGGGCGCCCTGGGAGAAATATCTACAAACGGAGGAAGGGAAGAGGCTAATAGGAGAGGAATTGGGAGAATAGAATAGGGAAGTGAAATAAATGGGGGTTATAGATAGATAAGTCAATGAACTTTGAAGGGACTGGACCAGGGGACAGCTAGGAGAGCAAGGGAGGGGTGTTTTAGATTTTTTGTTTTTTTTTGTCTGTTGTTGTGATGTCTCTATGGACCCTTAAGCCGCGTACACACGGGCGGATTGTATGGCCTACTTAGTCCGTCATACAATCCGACGGACAGTCCGTCATACTTTCGAATGAATGGACTTGACCACACACGGATAGCCAAACAGTCCGTCGAAAGCTTGCGCGATGACGTGTACAGCACGTACGACGGGACTAGAAATAGGAAGTCCAATACACAGCAATGCAATCTTCCGCCGTGTAAATCCTTTCTGAGCATGCGCCATTCTTAGACCGTCGAACTAGCCTACTCACGAGCGGATTGTCCGCTGAAACCAAAGTATGACGGACAGTATTACGGAATTCCGAAATACTTAGTACGCCAGACTGCACGCTGAAAAAGTCCGCTGAAGCACACACACGAGCGGACTGTCCGCTGAAATGTGTTTCGGCGGACTAAGTTGGCCATACAGTCCGCCCGCGTGTACGCGGCTTTAGGATTTAGGGGCCCACAGATTAATAGGAAACAAGGGGGAATTGGTTATGTCTTGTATGTATAAAAAAGGGAAAAAGGGAAAGGGGAAAGTAGCTGATTTAGAAATTGTAATGAAGTTGAATTTTATTTGTAATATAAATGGCTGGGGCTATGTATATTATGTTTGTATGTACTACTGTACCCCTTTGGAGAAATAAAGAATAAAAAAAAACAAAAAAACACACACTTCTCTTTTAATGTCAGGCATGTTGAGTCACCAAAAAATAAAACCACTACCTTCATTGCCATTTGGGTTATCTTGTCAATTAATAAGTTATCATAATCTTCAGTCTATCCTGGGGGTCTGTATACTATGCCAATTCTAAGTTAAGATCCCTCTCTGGTTGGAAAGCAGACCCAGAGATTTTCATGTATTTAATACATTTTTTTTTATTAATGTTAGTGTCATGTTCTTTTTGACATACAGTATATGGTACTTCTCCTCTTTCTTACTCTATATTTTCTTTATAGAGTGTACACTGGTATAGTTATTTCCCAGGCATTTGAATCCTTGAATCATGTCTCAGTAGTTGAAACAAAGTCCAAGGTATCCTCAAACATAAGAGCTGTCAGCTCAGAAAGCTTGTTGCCTAAACTATGAACATTAGTGCTCATGACTTGACAAATCCTGCTATCCATTACTGTATTTTTAGCACCAGAAATTGTAACTGAATTAACTACCCCATCAGCCAAATTCTTAAGCTTAGTACTAGTTCTTTTTCATCCAACCCACCGGTCTTAACCTATGTACTAACAATTTGATGTTAGTACAGTGATCTCCCCTGCTGTTGTATTGTGTTCTGACAGGGGGACCACCCCACAATTGGCTGAGAGCGCTGATCGGGGGACAGTCAGCTACTGGTTTTCCAGCATGCTTGTCCAACCACTTCTGTCAGATCATGCTGCCATACACACGGGCCGAAAGCTGGACATTTTCTATTGAACTGGCCGATGTTGCCCAACATTCAGTCTGTGTGTACTAGGCTTTAGCAACACAAATCCCTCACAATTGTTTAACCACTTGCCTACTGGGCACTTTTACTCCCTTCCTGCGCAGGTCATTTTTCAGCTTTCGCATTTTAAATGACAATTATGCGGTCATGCAGCATTGTACCCATATGGGAAATTTTTATCATTTATTTCACACAAATTGAGCTTTCTTTTGGTGGTATTTAATCACCAAAGGGTTTTTAAATTTTTGCTGAAAAATTGAAAAAATATTTCAAAAAACAAATGAAAACGTTTTTCTTTTTGCAAACAGGTAATTTTTCTCCTTCACTGATGTGAGCTGATGAGTCCGAACTAATGGGCACTAATAGGCAGCACTGATTGGCACTGATAGGCTGCACTGATGAGGTAGCACTGATATGCAGCACTGATAGGCACTGATAGGTGGCACTGATGATCACAAATAGGTAGCACTGAAGGTCACTGATAGCCGTCAACTGATAGGCTGCACCAATGGAACACTTTTGAGGAGGCACTGATTGGCAGCACTGACAGCACTGATTGACACTGATAGGCAGCAATGATGGTCACTCATTATCAGTGCAGATGTCCCCGTTCACACTAGTTGGTTACCAGCTCTTTCCTCTCCTCAAGCTGTGACAACGAGGAAGAAAATGCTGATAAACACCAAGTGTGTTTATATCGTGAATGAACATCAATATATGGTCTCCCAGAACTGGGCTCTTGGGAAGCTCCGTGAGTCAGGTCGCGGGTCCCACAGACTCGATCGCCGTGGGTAAACCCGCGATCGCCTCATGGAGAGGAAGAACGGGTAGATGCTAAAGTAAACAAGCATCTCCCCATTCTGCCCAGCAACAGTGTCACTGATCTCTGCTCCCTTTGATTGGAGCAGAGATCAGTGATATGTAAAACACAGCCACGCCCCCCACAGTTAGCAACACGCCCTTAGGACACACTTAACCCCTACACTGCCAGTGTCATTTACACAGGAAACAGGGCATTTGTATAGCGATTTTATAGTGATTGCTGTATCCCTGGGTGCACCTGCAGTGTTATGAATATTTTGTATATCTGCTACAAAATTAAATAAAGGGAAATAAATTATAGTAATTTACATTTTTATTCACAGGCTGAGAGGGCAGCAGCAAAGAAGCAATTAAAAATACTAGATACCGTGCACACAGGAAAAATAAAATACGAAATACGAAAAATATGATATCCAGACCATGACTTTTTTACTGTTCAATTTATTTGAACATATAGGTTGGATCATCTTTAATAATAGTTCAGGTCTCATAGTGCAGCTTTTAAGAAACAGGAAAAAAATAAGTCTTGTAACCTGAAAAAGAGTGGGTACCAGAGTAAATGTAGTGGAAACTCTACATACTCTACACTTCCCAGTAAAATACATATTATTTAGTATTCTAATATACTCACAGGGGCGTTTCTTAATGAATAGCGAAGTCTTTGTGTAATATGTGAATCAGTATCCCTTCTCCTAAAGGGTGTGTAGCGGAGATATGTATGTCTTCATCCAAAGCCGCATTTGCTACATATTTTCAGGAGTAGAAATTGAAGAATCCTTCGTTCGTTCAAAACTTCAACAATAGATGTTTTATTGTTCAGGCAGATAAGCAAAGACAAGATTGACATCTGGTAACATATGGCTTGGTGATAGCCACAGAAAGAGGAAAGGGACATCTGATCTACATTCTCGAAAGTTCTTTCTCTTCTCACCGATCCTCCCTCTCCATAATCCTACTTCATTCTTATACTGTTTCATGATGTTATGTCAGCATATCCTAATAACACCCATATTTGCATATATACCTAATATGGTTCAGTCTATAGATAAGTAGCATAACTCCACCCATTGTCCTGACATAGTAACTCAAAAATAGAAATACCTACTCAGCTATACTCTCTGTTGTTCTGTGACCTTCAGAAACCATAACTTATTACCGTACATATAACTTACATATATTTTCTGAAACTTTTATCACTTAAAATATTAATTAATGCAAAAACTTCTAGCAATTCCCCCTCAATGCATTATATTCAACAAATAATAAGTGTATCCATCTTAAATAATAAATGTCTCTAATTCTCTTTTTTCCAATACAAACAATACAATAAACATTAATACAATACACATTAATACATTTTAGTGTGTCAGATATTGTACATAAACTTTTTGAGATATTTCTATTAAAAATATTTAAATATGTCATTTCATTATATGACACATTCTCTATGTGTATTCTTATCTGTGAAACCACTGACCTACTGACCTTTAGTCATAAACTCTGGACATGGAGAACACCTTGTACCAAAATGACATTCACACAACCTAGCATTTATGGCCCTTTCATACAAATTTTGAATCAATTGCTCCAGATGTACCATAGCTAACCACTGGATCAGATAAACCAGAAGTAATTTTCCGACTAAAAATACTTGTCATCATTTTTTCACCTTTTTTTCATTTCTTCCTTAATCAATTTATAAAATCATTTCATTCTAACCATAATACAGATTTGAAACAAAATACATAAAAACTTTCCCATTATTTGATTGTCATATTTTATATATTATATCTATCATTCTATTTATTTTTCAATTTATTGATCCATCTATCCATGACATCCAAGCAACTTTTTCTATTTTTTATTTTTTTTAAACATTCCAAAATTATTTAATTCAACAATAACTTTGTTTAGACACATTGAAATGCTTTTATTCATATACTCTAATTATACCTTTTTGTCTTTCCTATTATCTTATCACTATCATCATTATTCATAATTCATAAAAAAAATTCTTATGAGAATCACATTCTAACTCCCCCTCACATAAAGATCGACCGACCACTTCCGGTTCCGGCGCCGCATGGAGTAGCTGTTCCTCTCACAGCTCCCGCTAACCGCCCTCCACATCGGCCTGAAAATCGGCGTTTTCCGCCCCCAAAAGCTTCACCAGCCTTCTCCACGTCCCCGGCCACGAGATGGACCGGTTCGTCGAAAAAACCGGGCCGCGATCGTACGCGGCCGCCGCCGCGCGGCCGGCCCAGCCACAAATCGAGGCCCCGGCTTCGGCCTACATGGATCCGGCCTGTGCGGCCCAGCCTGAGGAGATGACGCCTGCTATGGAGGTAGGAGACCGGCCTTCTCATCCATCCAGCATGAGTGACACTTTACCACCACAGATCCAGGCCCCCCCTCCTCCATCTAGCCCTGAAACGTCTCCCTTCATGCAGCAGCCACACTTACCTCCACTGCCACAAGACCATCACACAGAACTCCTGGCACAGGCTGTGGCTGCTCTCCTCTCCCCTATGATAGCTGCATCAGTGGAGAAGGCTGTCAGCTCAGGTATGCAGAAAGTCCAAGCCCAGCTGGGGGAACATGCATCCAGACTGAATGAAGCAGAGCATCGCATATCCACCATTGAGGACGAACTTTACCAGACGCAATCCCTGGAACATGCACAGGACAGAACGAACAAATTTATTCTGGAAAAACTCGATGACCTCGAGAACAGGTCCAGGAGGAACAACCTGCGTTTTGTAGGTTTCCCTGAATCGCTCCATCAATCTGCCCTAATGGAATTATGCGCTCGTCGCATCCCTGAAGCTCTGGGTCTGGGAGGCCCGTGTACCGTGGAGCGCGCTCACCGCATGGGGGCTTTCAACTCGGAACGCAAGTTACCGCGCCCGATCATAGCCAAATATCTTAACTACTCAGACAAAGCCGCCATACTGCAACAATACCGGCAAGCAAGATCCCTGCAGATAGAAGGAGTCCGCATTCTGATCTTCGCCGACTATTCGGTAGACGTTTCTAAACGACGCAAAGCTTTCCAGCATGTTTGTGCAGAACTTCACCAACGGCAATTCAAATTCACTTTGGCATTCCCGGCTACCCTACGGATCAAAACACCTTCCGGTGAACAACTGTCCTTTCAAGACCCGGAGGAAGCATCTTCCTACTTGAAATCGTCGCGCTCAGGATCCCTCCTCAGCCCCAAACCTAAGGCCCCACCACTCAACCGGGCCCTGGATCAGAGGAGCCCGCGCAAAGACTCTCCCAAGCGCTTCAGGGCCTTGGGTCCAACTCACCATGGCCTTACCACACGCTGAGGGGCACGTACTGGCCCCGCTGCTTCCACACACAAGTGTTTCCTTCTTCACGGCTCTGTTTGGCCTTCCTCCGTACCTGGTTAAGGTGCTCTGAATTTTGGACTCTCCCTCCTGGACAGTCCACACCTCACAGGTAATATCTGTTACTACTTGATCAGACTTGTTGTTCTGTCTGCCTACATCTTGAATTGACTCTTTACTGACGAACTTTCTCGTTATGTTCTATTTTAGTTGTATTTTTACCCTTCCTCAGTGGTACATGGTTATAGAGGTATTTTGCTTAACATGGTAATTTATGTTCACTGACTTGTGATATCTATATTTTCTTTTTTGTATACATTCGTGCCCTCTTCCCCCTGGGTTTCTTTGTGCAGACCTGCTTCCACACACTGCTCTCCCGCATGCCCTGCTGTTGCCTTATACTCCATCTCCAAGGGGCGGAAGCCCCTGACATGATGCAGGGCTGGTTATGGGAACTGGTCTCCACAGTGATCCCCATGCGGAAAAAAGCGAAGTTGGTTAGCTATTATGTTTATTTCTGCTTATCCTATCTTTGGTTACTGCTACAGTTTTATCCTTCCCCCTCCTCTCCTTTTCCTCTACCCGATAATTTTACTATTAGTGCACGCATCCTCATCGTCCCCCTTCTTAGGGCTTTGATCTCATGCTCCAGTGTAGATAACTACTGCTCACTATACTCAACCACACACATCCTAATGATTTTACTACTAGTTCATCATACCCCCATCCTAATCCCATCATGCTGCGAATAATTTCGTGGAATGTGAAGGGCCTTCGTTCCCCCGCTAAGAGAATGAAGGTTCTTCGCCATCTCAAACGGCTCAAAGCAGATATAGCTTTGCTTCAGGAGACACACCTTTCTTCACCCGATTTTGTTCGGATGAAGAAACTCTGGGTGGGGGCGGTGGCGGGCTCAGAAGCTCTCGGCCGTAAAGCGGGAGTCCTTATCCTTATTCATAAAAACCTCCCATGTACCATACTGTCAACGGATACGGATACTCAGGGCAGATTGCTCTCTATTCGTGTCCGCATTGGGACAAAAGAAATAGTGATATCCAACATATACGCCCCAAACAGTCCTACGAAACAGTTCTTCACCACACTGACCACTTGGCTCCTGCGCTACCCTTCCTTACCCCAAGTCGTTGGGGGAGACTTTAACTCCGTAATACACCCACTAGCTGATAATTCTTCGAAAAGACGACTTGACTCGTCCTCGACACCGACCAACGCTACATTGTTAGCGGACACAATGGAATCCCTTCGTCTCCTTGACTTATGGCGCCTACACCACCCGACTGATAGGGAATTTTCCTTTTACTCCCATCCACACAACATATTCACTAGAATTGACTACATATTTAGCTCGCATGACCTACTCCCCTTCATCCCGGACGCGGAGATACATGATATTGCTATCTCTGACCATGCTCCTATATCTATATCTCTAGAGACTCCTGATATCCATCCGAATCCCAAACTTTGGCGATTCCCCGCCTTCCTCCAACACAACGCGGACTTCCACACCTACATCACCAAAGAATGGCGTTTATACGTACAAACTAATGCGGACCATGCGGACAACCCTAATCTGCTATGGGACGCAGGGAAAGCTTTCCTTCGAGGACGCATTATCTCTTATGCATCCTCCTTCAAAAAGAATGCACATCTTAAATACACTACGGCCAGTTCCAGACTCCATCAGGCTCAACATACACTCTATACCCATGACACACCTGAGAACCGGGAAGCTTGGCGAATAGCCAAACAATCCTTTGAAACTTGGGCCGACACACTGGAATCGATTAAGAGAGCTCACTTTGATGCCACCCTTCACAAATTTGGGAACAAAGCCGGTAAACTGCTAGCCAGACTATGTAAGGGACCCTACCGCCCAACTATCATCCCTGCTATCCGGGAGCCTGACGGCTCTATAACGACGTCGCAAAAGGGCATAAACTCAGCCATGCTGCGCTATTATACGGCTTTGTATGCGGCCGACCCTATCGATGAGCAAACGGCACGCGAATTTATAGACAAAGTGACTCTGACTCAAATATCCCCCTCGCAACTGGACTCCCTAAATGCCCCCATATCTCTCGCGGAAATAACCAACACGATCCGGACTCTAGCCTCTTCAAAAGCCCCTGGTCCAGATGGACTAACGGGCGAATTTTATAAATCCCTGAACTCACTCCTAGCACCCACACTTGAAAGGGTATACCAACACATATGGACAGGGGGCCCCTATCTACCCACGGGTAATCAGGCGATAATAAAACTTCTAGAAAAAAAGGGGAAGGAACCTACAGAACCAGGCTCTTATAGGCCCATTTCGCTTCTAAATCTTGATGTCAAGATTTTATCCAAAATCATAGCCACAAGGCTAGCTGACATCATCCCTTTTCTGATCCATCCTGCCCAGTCAGGCTTTGTGAAAGGCAGAACGGCGACGATCAACATCAGAAAGGTGATGATGGCACTAGAGCACGCTAGATGTAACCCGAACGGGGATTTTGCCATCATTACTCTTGATGCCGAAAAAGCTTTCGACAATGTTAGTATTGAATGGCTGTCTCTGGTTTTGAACAAAATGGGATTCACTGGCCCTTTCTTACATCTCGTAAAATCTATGTATACCTCTCCGGCCGCCAGATTGGTTGCAGCTGGCCTGCTCTCAAATGAATTTCGCCTACATAAGGGTACGAGACAAGGCTGCCCCTTATCCCCTCTCCTCTTTAATTTGGCCCTGGAACCACTATCTAGGTTTTTGTCAACAGTAGCCCCAATCCATGGCATTCCGATAGGGGAGCTACAACTGAAGACGTCTCTCTTTGCAGATGACGTCCTCATATTCTCCGCAAATCCTTCCGCAGATATGCCCACGATAAAAAACACATTTGATCTATTCCGAAAATGTTCCGGTTTATGCATAAATTATTCCAAGAGCGAGATATTGCCCCTCGGTCCCCTCCCACCTCCGGCCTGGTCTCACAACTCCATCTTCTCGATAGCTAAATCACATATCACTTACCTGGGTATCAAAATAGGGAAACTCCCTTCCTCACTCTACCAACTGAATTACCCTCCCCTCTTTACCAAGCTCACTCTGGAACTTGAAAACTGGATGGATCTGCCCCTCTCGCTCCTGGGAAGATGTCACCTGATAAAAATGGTCAGTTTCGCACGCCTGCTATACCCTCTTCAAACGATACCTTTACTCATCAGACACAAGGACATTCAAATTTTAAACTCTGCAATATCAAAATTTCTTTGGCGAAACAAAAGACCGCGCATTGCTTTCTCGAAACTTCATCTTCCCAGGACCGAAGGCGGTATTAGTCTTCCGAACGTTAGACTGTATAATTTAGCATGTCTCTTGAGGGTGAGTCTAGACTGGATTACCCAAAAGTCCCAATGTTCAAACTTCCATTTGGAAACGGCAATGGTCCATCCCTATTCCCTTACTGCCCTTCTTCACTGCAAGTGGAAATCTCTATCAACTCCGCATCAACACAACCTCCTGCTGAGGGACACTGCCATTGCCTGGAGGGAGGTAAGGAAAAGTCTCCGTCTCTCTCCTTTCATCTCTAAATTTCTTCCAATACAAGGGAACCCAAATTTTACTCCGGGTTTGGAACGACAGCCTTACGATGAATGGCGCCATAAGGGTCTTGTTACGTTTTTCTCCATGTGTGATCCGGATTCTGGCAGGGTGGTATCATTTAGATCTCTAGCCGCAAAATTTTCTCTTCCGGATGCCTCGAACTTCCATTATCGTCAATGTGTCAGCTTTCTTCAAAAAACCTGCAGGAACGAATCTGTCAGATTCACTACATCGTTCATGGAAACTCTCATTCAGAATGACACCTGCAAAATTTCTGACATATACAAACCACTACTTTTGAAAACGACTCCCTCCTTAGCCTCGTCATCAGTGCTGAATTGGGCGAAAGACTTTCCAGAAGAGGACATAGTAGTCAAAATCCTGCAAGGCCTCAACTCTGTGTACAATCTGGTCCCTAATGAATCATGGAGGGAAACCCAGCTGAAAATCACTCACCGCGCCCATATTCCTTTTCTTCCAACTCCCAACCATTCTTCAGCCTCTTCCTCCCCTTCACTGTGCCCAATGTGCCAGCAACCCAAACCTTCTCTCGTACACCGGTTCTGGACTTACAACTATATTGCTACTTTTTGGGATCAAGTTCTGGCTTATATCTTCCGGATTACGCTGTTGAAACTCCCCAAGAACCCGCTCCTCCTCATCTTTGGGCATTGGGACTACACACTACTCCCCTGGTCCACCGCCCCCAGCCCACCGGGAAAGGACTGGTCCTTGATCTGCCTCCTATTAGCCAGAAGGGCCATACTGGCCAACTGGACCTCCGCATCCACGCCCTCCATTTCACAGGTCGAAAGGGATCTCTTACAACTCCTTTTTCGGGACAAAATTAATGCCAACCTGGACCACCAGAAAGCCTCCAAACGCTTTCACGACAGATGGGACCTTTTTATTATGAAGCAGCTCTCTCCACACGACCGTACGCTCCTTGATAAACACTCATTTGTGTACAAAGATCCCCGTCAAACATGAACTCTTCCACTACTGGATGTTTCCCTTCAATGGAGTATTGGACCTAAGCCCCCTTCCCCCCCTCTCTTCTTTTTCCTCCCCCCCCCCTCTCCCATCCTCTCTTCTGTTTTTGCCATATTTGGTTAGTTCCATGAGGTTAATTTTAGAGTCTCCGGGCTATTAGATCCATCCAGTTATTGTCTCCTCATGCTTGTCTAGTCCTACTAGGGAGTGGATTAGTGTCCGCTCTCGTTTAAGTTTTTAAGTCTTTTGTTCTTCCTTTCTTTTCTTGTAGACGACACGACACGATAGTCCTTGATAACATAATCAAAAAAAAAATATTTTTTTTGAAAAAACAAGAAATATTAACAAATAGAAATTTAGTTGTGCTTGTTGCATTGTCATGGAAGAATTTTAAAAAAACTAAATAAAAAAATAAAAAAATAGTTTTCTTTAAATTTAGAAACAAAAGACATATCTATAAAAGAAAATGAAAACAAGTATCAAATTATTTTTCTAAATAATTTTTCCTAAATAATTTTCATTAATCGATTTAAACCATTTTAGAATGATAATCCTTTCTGTGTTTACCCATTTTATTTTTACCAATTATTTTTATTTTTACCAATACTTTTGAAACAAAAACTATAATCCCAATGTACCTTAAAAATAACAAAATAATCTTCCCAATTAATATCCCAGTTGACATCTCTGATGACATCCTTGGTACCTTCAGATCTATAATTATTAACCATAACTTTAGCTACTGGAATACATTTCTAAACATACTCATTAGAAGTAGAAATCTCATTCAAGACATCACTTCTTTTTAAATTTAACAAAGGCCTAGCCATGTTTTGTGAACAAACTTCTGAAATACCTATACCCGTTGTTTGCAAAATTTGCAACCACACTACTTTCTATACAACAGATTATATAAAAAAAACTAAGTATGCTAATCTCAAAAGACTGTCATTAACTCAAAAAGTTAACAAACCCTATGTTTAGAAAATAATAAAGTTTTTAAACTATAGCAGGTAAATAAGTCACCCAATATTTACCTTTATCATCTTAACCAATACTATTCATACGCTCTACAATACCTGAGTACTTAATATGATAAGAAACAAAAACTTTACTGAACCTAAAATTGCATACATGTCCTTCACTACCTGTCCTATAAAATTTTAAATCATTAACTGATTCCATGGTTTGAAATCCAACTCCAATGGAATATGACATAAGTTCCACAACAACTTTGCTTTAATTAAAAATATAATTTTTTCTAGAATTATCTCAATTAATTTATCAAAAAGAAACATTAACTAAAAAAAAACATCATTGTATCCTGCTTTAGCAGTTGAAAAAAACTAATATAATAAATCTATATAGCTTTGCCAAATCCCTTGATACTTTGTAGTATCAGGTTAGGCCTCTTTCACTTTAGATAATTCTATAAACAAATAAAACAATATTCAGAAGTTTGATGACAAAGTGTTCTAAAATGAGTAGTTCAGAATTTTTTTAATTAGCTAAACCAAAAAAATAAATCAGTCAGTCGGGTACCTGGATATGCAAAAAGAAATATTTTCATTTAAAAATAACTCTATCCATTATTGTTGGAATCCAATCATTTTTACAATAAATTTTCTCCTTTATCAGTCTGTACTGATTCTAACTAAGACAACATGTCATAGTCCCCCTCTTTATCCTGTGACTAATATTAAATCTTGTAAAAGAAAAATCTTGCCAGATTACAATTTTTTTCTCTACACTGACAATTTATTTTAATTTTGTAAAAGAACATTAATTTAGGTTGGGCTTTCCTAAATATTCTGTTTCTGAAAGAAATTTGATCATGTTGAAGTTTCTTTTCAGAACCAAGCATTCCCCTCATACAGTATGATTGAATGAACCACACTTGCTCTGTCACTGACTGCTAAACCAACACATGGCAGTCTTAAGACTAATGTAATTAATGTAGACACATACAGAAAATTGATATTGTTATTCCATTGTGCCAATATTTGGATCCATCTATAGAAGCACAAGAAACAATTTTCCCAATAAATGTCCACTAAAAGTTGAAAAGGTGACATTCTCATGATTAATTTACACAACTTTGGCTCTGTCCCTCACACCGCATCAATTTAACAGTGTTTTTAAATCTCACTACAACTGAACTTTTTAACATCCACTTGCCATTAGACAAAGCTGTGTGTATTGACACCTCCTGTTTTCCTTGAAAAGATGTTTGCAAAACAAATGGTGCTAAACCCACAATGTCTCAGATCTGTAGCATTGGACAAACACATTTATTTATAAATACCAATGAAATTGTCTCATCATCCACATACACTTGAATGTACAATGGCTGAGAGAAATCTCTATAATTTACCAAAAATACTAGATTAATAAGGGCTTTCTTTAGATCTTCAAATGTTTGTATATAAGTTATCTTTTGTTATTAAAAAAATATATATTTGCCCTAAAGTAAGCCTATATAATTCATTAAAATTTACTCAGACAGATACCTTGTCTGCAAAAATCTCAATGAACACTCGAAAAAAGTTATTAAGGCCAAAAAAACATATTTTTAAAAACAATTACTTTTAGTAAGTAATAATACTTTTTAAAATATATATTTTTCTCATCAGTGAACCCTCTTCCAAGTATCTGGAAAATTTAACACAAAAGTGTATTGTGCTTTGATCCATAAAAGTGAAAAATGTCATGGCATGTCTGACCAGTCTGTAACTTGATCCGCATCTCTCTGTTGGTAATACACTCCTCACATGTCACATACTCTTCAGAGAATGATCTGTTACTGACAGTCTTGGCTACCATGGTTTGTACACCCTACACTGTACAATTTGGTAACAATCTTGTTTCTCGTTTTTTAAAATGTTTAACCTTTTTATCACTTTTTAAACATATTTTGTTTGTACATCTGCGAGAAATCATGTACACCATGTTATATGACTTGCCTGATTATACTAACGACAAAAAATTGTTTAGAAGACAATCTCGTGAAACTCACAGATTGGATCCTGCCCATGACCTGCGATTGGCCATTTCCCCGAGAAAACTCCTCCCACAACAAAAGTCCTTACTTTTACCAGAAATACTAATTTACAAAAACTTTTAACAATAGTTATTTTTACAATTTTTTTAGATTGAACAAAAACTTTCATATTTTAATATTTTCTCTGGGTAATCTTAAGTAAATTAACCCATTGTCCTGACTAGGGATGGCCGAACGGTTCCCCCAGGGGTCGTTTCGCGGCGAATTTTGGCTGTTCGCGGTCCGCCCGATCAGCGGACTATTGCCGCTGTTCGCCCGGCGGACTTCCGTGTTTACTGTGTAAAAGAACTTTGACCTATGATGACACATCCATCGTGGGGTACAGGACAGCCAATTGAGACATTACAGCACATGGCCACTTGGACATTCCCCCTAACATATAAATAGACCCAATCCGGCAGCCATTTTACATTCTTTCGTATGTCACTATAGGGAGAGGTTGCTGTGTGGAGCAGGGACAGACTGCAGTGACCCAAATCGCTAGCTATTAGGTCCACAAAAGTTATTTTAAGGACTGGTATGGTATAGGTGTTAGGTGTAGTTCAGGATATAGGCTTGAGGCACTGCTGTGCTAGTGATTGTTGCAGCGGCCTGTCTTTTGTCAGTGTAGAGAGAGGGACAGGACGCTGTGTGAAGCAGGGACAGTCAGTTTAATCATTAACTGTTACTATTATGTCCACAAAAGTCCTTTTCAGGACTGGGATGGTAAAGTAGTACAGGATATAGTTTTGAGTGCTATTCAAGTTATTGCTCCAGCAGCCTGTGTTTTGTCAGTTTAAATAGGGACAGGTAGGAAGCTGTGTGTGGCAGTGAGGGACAGTCAGTTTAATCAGTAGCTGTTACTATTAGGTCCACAAAGGTTATTTTCAGGACTGGTATGGTAATAGGCTTGTACACGTATAACATTCTTTCTTCCAAATATAGAAAGAATATTATACTTGACTGCTGCCCTTCTGCTGCAGTAGTCATTTATGAGTATAGGGACTGAGGTACAGTCTGCTAATCCCAACCTACTAGTTCCACAAAGGTCCTTATAAGGACTGGTAAGGTATAGCGTACTACAGTACATAGGGTTGAGTGAGGTACAGTCTGCTATTCCTTAAGGACTGGTATAGGTCCACAATACATAGGGTTGAGGTGCACTACTGCTGACTGCTGCCCTATACTGCAGCAGTCCTTTATCAGTATAGGGACTGAGGTACAGTCTGCTAATCATTCACAATCTACTAGTTCCACAAAGGTCCTTATAAGGACTGGTAAGGTATAGTGTACTATAGTACATAGGGTTGAGTGAGGTACAGTCTGCTATTCCTTAAGGACTGGTATAGGTCCACAATATATAGGGTTGAGGTGCACTATTGCTGACTGCTGCCCTATACTGCAGCAGTCCTTTATCAGTATAGGGACTGAGGTACAGTCTGCTAATCCTTCACAACCTACTAGTTCCACAAAGGTCCTTATAAGGACTGGTAAGGTATAGTGTACTACAGTACATAGGGTTGAGTGAGGTACAGTCTGCTATTCCTTAAGGACTGGTATAGGTCCACAATATATAGGGTTGAGGTGCACTACTGCTGACTGCTGCCCTATACTGCAGCAGTCTTTTATCAGTATAGGGACTGAGGTACAGTCTGCTAATCATTCACAACCTACTAGTTCCATAAAGGTCCTTATAAGGACTGGTAAGGTATAGCGTACTACAGTACATAGGGTTGAGTGAGGTACAGTCTGCTATTCCTTAAGGACTGGTATAGGTCCACAATATATAGGGTTGAGGTGCACTACTGCTGACTGCTGCCCTATACTGTAGCAGTCCTTTATCAGTATAGGGACTGAGGTACAGTCTGCTAATCATTCACAACCTACTAGTTCCACAAAGGTCCTTATAAGGACTGGTAAGGTATAGTGTACTACAGTACATAGGGTTGAGTGAGGTACAGTCTGCTATTCCTTAAGGACTGGTATAGGTCCACAATATATAGGGTTGAGGTGCACTACTGCTGACTGCTGCCCTATACTGCAGCAGTCCTTTATCAGTATAGGGACTGAGGTACAGTCTGCTAATCCTTCACAACCTACTAGTTCCACAAAGGTCCTTATAAGGACTGGTAAGGTATAGTGTACTACAGTACATAGGGTTGAGTGAGGTACAGTCTGCTATTCCTTAAGGACTGGTATAGGTCCACAATATATAGGGTTGAGGTGCACTACAGCTGACTGCTGCCCTATACTGCAGCAGTCCTTTATCAGTACAGGGACTGAGAGTTTTGTCACAGGGTCATTTAAAAAATGACAGGCAGAGGAAGAGGCAGGCCCTTCCGCAGGCGTGGTAGGGGTAGGGCAGGAGCAATAGGCTTGAGCCAAAGTGGGAAGTTGCAGAAGGTGCGTTCACTTACTTTAAAGGATGCACCAGACTTGGTTGAGTGGCTCACTCAGCCTTACTCTTCTGTATCCTCCTCATCCTCTTGATCTGCACCCTCTTCTTCACTCTCTGCTATGTGCACCCCCAAAGACACTACCACCCACAACACCACCACCACCACATACCTTCCGCTTGAGTCACAGGAATTATTTTCCGATCCATATCAAGACATTTCTGATGTGCAGCCACTCTTGGCATTGGATCAGGAAGAGGAGGTAGCAAGAACCGCCACTCAGCAGTATGACGACAGTATCCAGATCAGCTCAAGGAGGAGGTTGGCCCCCGGTGTTGCTGCCTACTCCGAGATCTCTACTTATAGCAGTGGGGAAGGTGACATTGATGATGATGTGTCTAGTGATGTCACGTGGGTGCCCACAAGAGAGGAAGAGGAGGGGAGTTCAGAGGGAGATATGGACCAGCAGATAGGGAGGAGAAGCAGGAATAACTTACATTGCACAGGAGGGACAAAGCAGACTGCTAATGTATCAGGAGCGAGGCATCAATCATGTACGGTCACATCTGGCGCTCCCAGGATGCCGGCACATGGCTCCGCAGTGTGGGCTTTTTTTTAACGTGTCCGCTGCTGACAATAGTGTTGCCATCTGCAATCTTTGCAGTCAACACATTAATCACGGTAAGCCCAACGCTCACCTAGGGACAACCGCCTTAAGAAGGCACATGAGCCTGCCAACTACTGCCATATAAACTGGTGGACTCTGAGGCCTTTCGAAAATTTGTGGCCATTGGAACACCACAATGGAAGGTCCCAGCAAGGAAGTATTTCTCAGAGAAGGGCATCCCAGAGCTATATGGCCATGTTCAGCGGCAAGTGAATGTATCTCTGGCACACAGTGTCGGTGCCAAGATACATCTGACCACAGACACGTGGTCTAGCAAACACGGGCAGGGAAGGTATATCACTTTTACTGCCCACTGGGTGAACCTTCTGACGGCCGTCAAGCATGTAACCTGTGGCACCCGTGTAGATTTGGTTTTACCGCCACGGATTGCATGCAGGCCTGGCTCTTCTTCTCCTCCTCCTCCTACTCCATCCTCCTCCCTCTCCTCCTCGGCTGACTCCTTCTTTTCCGCTGCTAGCGTCTCTTCCGCTGCGCCGCCCAAGCTCCCCAGAACCTATTCAGGTATTCAGCCAGGTGAGACGTTGCCATGCCGTGCTGCTTCTGTTGTGCCTGGAAGCCAAGAGCCACACTGGCTCGGCACTCCTTTCAACTTTGCGTTCACAGGCAGATCAGTGGCTAACACCGCTCAATTTGACAGTTGGTAAAGTGGTGTGTGACAACGGTGCCAATCTGCTTAGCGCATTGAAACAGGGCAAAATTACGCACGTGCCATGCATGGCACACGTCTTAAACTTGATCGTGCAGCGATTCGTTGTCAAATACCCTGGGGTCCAGGACATCTTGCGGCAGGCAAGGAAAATCTCGGCCCATTTCAGAAGATCTTACACGGCCATGGCTCACTTTGCTGACATTCAGTGGCGACACAATCTGCCGGTCAGACATCCTATTTGCAATTGCCCGACGTGATGGAACTCAACCTTCTATATGCTTGATAGGCTGCTCCAGCAGAAACGTGCAGTTAACGTCTACCTGTATGAACTCTGCGGCAGAACAGGTTCTGGGGAGCTGGGTTTTTTTTCACCGCGTCAGTGGCTGCTCATGCGCGATGCATGCAGACATCTTCGGCCATTTGAGGAGATCACCAAACTGGTCAGTCGCAGCCATGGCGCCATCAGTGACATGGTACCTTATGCCTTCTTTATGGAGCATGCATTGCGTCGTGTCATTGATCAAGCTGTGGAGGAGCAGGAGTGGGAAGATGAGGAAGTCGCAATGCTGGATGAATTCCCAGGGGGGGCTACTCTATCTGAGACAAGTCAACAACAGGAATCTGAAGAGGAGTCAGAGGAGGATGGTGCCGGGGCGGATGAGGAGGAGCAAGAAGAGCATGCTTTAAACCTTTCTGGAATCCCTGTTGTTGTGCGTGGATGGGGAGAGGAGAATGAAGAGGACGACATTATCCTGGATGATGAGCAGGAGCCAGGCCACCACACTGCTTCCAGTTTAGTGCAAATGGGGGCCTTCATGCTCCAGTGTTTTAATAGCGACCCCCGTATAAAAAGCATAAGGGTCAAGGACCAGTACTGGGTGGCAACGTACTTAGACCCCCAGTACAAACACAAAATGGCGGAAATGTTACCGCCATCACAGAGGGCTGTCAAAATGGAGCACTTCCAGGCCTTGCTTGGAGAAATGCTGCATTCTGCTTTTGCGTGCGGGTACCAATCCAACAGCGCCTGCAAGAAGAGGCCGGTTTGAAGATGTGTTGGTGACTTCTGATATGAGGTCATTCTTTCAGCAACCCATCGACAGGTGTCATCCGGATCCAGCATCAAGGAACGCCTAGACCGTCAGGTGTCCGACTACATCGGGTTAACGGCCGATTTGGACGCTCTGAGGAGTGATGAACCCCTGGACTACTGGGTGGGCAGGCTTGACCGCTGGCCAGAGCTTGCCCAATTTGCAATGGAACTGTTGGCTTGCCCCTCGTCCAGTGTGCTGTCCGAAAGGACGTTCAGCGCAGAAGGGGGGATTGCTTATTATGAGGGGCTCCCACCATCCCTGTGCTGTGCTGACTTCCTCCTGGGGCTGCTTATTATGAGGGGCTCCCACCATCCCTGTGCTGTGCTGACTTCCTCCTGGGGCTGTACCTCTGCTGTGCATATTATGAGGGGCTCCCACCATCCCTGTGCTATGCTCATTATGAGGGGCTCCCACCATCCCTGTGCTATGCTCATTATGAGGGGCTCCCACCATCCCTGTGCTGTGCTGACTTCCTCATGGGGCTGCTTATTATGAGCTCCCACCATCCCTGTGCTATGCTGACATCCTCCTGGGGCTGCTTATTATGAGGGGCTCCCACCATCCCTGTGCTATGCTGACATCCTCCTGGAGCTGCTTATTATGAGGGTCTCCCACCATCCCTGTGCTGTGCTGACTTCCTCCTGGGGCTGTACCTCTGCTGTGCATGTTATGAGGGGCTCCCACCATCCCTGTGCTATGCTCATTATGAGGGGCTCCCACCATCCCTGTGCTATGCTGACTTCCTCCTGGGGCTGCTTACGGTGCAGGTGTCAGTGCTGTATATCACTGTGCTGGTGTCAGTGCTGTATATCACGGTGCTGGTGTCAGTGCTGTATATCGCGGTGCTGGTGTCAGTGCTTTATGTCACGCTGCTGATGTCAGTGCTCTCTGTCACGGTGCTGGTGTCAGATCACTCTATCACGGTGCAGGTGTCATTGCTGTATGTCACGCTGCTGATGTCAGTGCACGGTGCTGGTGTCAGTGCTGTATATCACGGTGCTGTTGTCAGTGCTTTATGTCACGCTGCTGATGTCAGTGCTCTCTATCACGGTGCTGGTGTCAGATCACTCTATCACGGTGCAGGTGTCATTGCTGTATGTCACGCTGCTGGTGATCATCTCCTGCACCCTCTTCTTTGCCTACCCTGGTCCCTGACCTTCCCTCTCCTCCATTGCTTTCATGCGCTCCACTGTCCTGAATTGTCACAACAATTTCACATATAAAAAAAGAATACTTGTAGTTGTCGATCCCAGATTCACCTCATACATGTGTTATGTCATTGGCCATGTGGTGGGACTATGTTTGCACAGCTAGTAATTATTTTGTGGCTGCAAATTTGACCTGTAGGTTTGCAAAGTTCGCCTCTCATTGAAGTCAATGGTGCCCGCCACGAACGTTACGGTTCGCGAACTATCGGCCGCGTTCGCGGTCAACGTTCGCGAAACGTCTCGTCGGAAGTTCGTCCATCACTAGTACTGACATAGTAACTCAAATACCTACTCAGCAAAACCACTCCTCCCTATACTCTCTGTTGTTCTGTGACCTTCAGAAACCATAACTTATTACCGTACATATAACTTACATATATTTTCAGACACTTTTATCACTTAAAATGTTAACTCAAAAACATAACCCGAGCCCATATCTCATCATGATATCACAATATATTATGTACATCATCCTCCCCTTTAAATATATATATACATATATATATATATATATATATATATATATATATATATATATATATACATACACACACACACACACACACACACACACACACACACACACACACACACACACACACATCTAATGGGGCATGGTAATTTAATCAGAAAGTCCTCACATCCTCACAATGGTTCCCCTGAATCCCTTTGATATAAATATGAAGCTCAATATTTCCACATCAGAATCAACAACAGACAGGTATTTTTTTCTTTTGTTTTAACAAATTATTTTTGTTTAAAGTATTGTCTTTTGCTGTGATATGCACCTGGATCAAGGGTCCAGCATTGTCATTCTCTTTCTACCATGTTCATACAGAGCCCCCTTCTCAAACCATTGGTGCTTAATGCCCACTAGGGATGAGCAGAACACCCCCCGGTTCGGTTCGCACCAGAACTTTCGAATGGACCCCAAATTCGTACGAACGTTAGAACCCCATTGAAGTCTATGGGACTCGAACGTTCGTAATTAAAAGTGCTAATTTTAACGGCTAATATGCAAGAAAAGGGTTTGGGGACCTGGCTCCTGCCCCAGGGGACATGGGTCAATGCAAAAAAAAGTTTTAAAAACGTCCGTTTTGGCGGGAGCACTGATTTTAATGACGATTAAAGTGAAAAAAAAGTGAAATATTCCTTTAAATATCATGCCTGGGGGGTGTCTGTAGTATGCCTGTGAAGTGCCATGTGTTTCTCGTGTTTAGAACAGTCCCTGCACAAAATGACATTTAACGGAAATGACGTCATTTAAAACTGCTTGCGGTTTTAATGTTATATCTGGTTCCTGCAATATGGTTGAAAATCATTGAGAAAAATGGCATGGGTAGCCCTCCCTGCCCATTACCAGCCCCTTTGGGTCTTGTACGCATATTAAGGGGAACCCCATACCCATATTAAAAAAAGGAAATACGTGTGGCCCCCAGGCCCTATATACTCAGAACAGCAGTATACAGGCGGTGCAAACAAGACAGGGACTGTGTAGGTTTGATGTGTTAAGCTGAATCTGTTTATAATTTTCAACTGGTACATTTTTAAAGTGTAGCTCCAGTCAAAAAAACTATTTTTAAGCTTTTTGGAAAACATAGGTTATCACTCCAGTATAATTTGTTTTGCCCTCCGTCTTTTTTCATCTCACTTGCTGTTATCTCCTACCGTTTGCAAGTAGGAGATGTTTGTAAGTTGGATGTTTGAAAGTAGGGGCCTGCCCTATATGCTCTGCAGAAATGGCGGAACAAGGTGTTGGTTTTGCCACAACATTGTAAGCCTTCAAAGTGACTCTTGGTGGGCGCTGAAGCGCCCTGCTGTGAACGATTATATCAAGAATTGTAATTACATGCCATTGTTGAACAGTGGTAGAAAAATTGACCTTTGGTGGTTGTGGTGCTGGTACCACAACACTATAAGTCCTCACAGTTACTCTGGGTGGGCACAGGAATGGGCCCTCCTGTGAAATATTATATCAAGAATTGTAATTACATGCCCCTGTTAAACAGGGGCAGAAAAATTGGGCCTTAGCCATTGGGCTGGTGCCACGACACTGCAACCTCTCCCATATACTCTAGTTTTAGTGCAGGAATTAGCCCTGCTGCAAAGCATTGCATCAAAAATTGTAATTAAACGCCCCTGTTAAACAGGGGCAGAAAAATTGGGCCTTAGGCACTGGTGCTGGTGCCACGACACTGCAACCTCTCCCATATACTCTAGTTTTAGTGCAGGAATTAGCCCTGCTGCAAAGCATTGCATCAAAAATTTGTAATTAAACACCCCTGTTAAACAGGGGCAGAAAAATTGGGCCTTAGGCACTAGTGCTGGTGCCAAGACACTGCAACCTCTCCCATATACTCTAGATGTAGTGCAGGAATTAGCCCTGCTGCAAAGCATTGCATCAAAAATTGTAATTAAACGCCGCTGTTAAACAGGGGCAGAAAAATTGGGCTGATGGCATCACCCAGAACCAGAAATGTTCTTCTAACATATCAGCGGAGGAGGAAGAGGAAAGACAATCAACATAACAGGACAGTCACTCAGCATCAGCATAGGCAGTCTTGAAGGAATGGGATATTTCAAAAAAAATTATTCGGTTAAATGAGCTTCAGGTGCTTGGTAGCTGTGGGTGATCCAAGACTGATTCATATTGATGAAGGTCAGTCGATCAACTGATTCGGTGGACAGGCGCACCCTGTGATCGGTAACAAAGCCACCAGCAGCACGAAAGAACGCTGGATGCAGGACAGGCCAGTAGCTCAATTGCATACTGTGCAAGCTCTGGCCAGTGATCCATCCTCAAGACCCAGTAAGCCATAGGATTTTCGGTGGGAAAGGTGTCCAAGTCTGACCTTGCCCCTAGGTATTCCTGCACCATGTAAATCAGACGCTGTCGATGGTTGCTGGAACCGATCATACCTTGGGGCTGCGGACTAAAAAATTGTCTGAAAGGATCGGTCAGACGGCCACCTTCTCCACCTCTCCTTCTGACCGATGCCTCACCAACACGTTGTCCAGGACCAGGAGTTTGTAACCTCCCAGTCTCTGGGAACGCGTTGCACAGACCTTTCTGCAAGGCCTCCCGGAGATGTCTCATCCTCTGCTCCCTCTGCGATGGCAAGATAAGGTCGGCAACCTTACCCTTGTACCGTGGATCAAGGAGAGTGGCCAGGCAGTAATGGTCAATCTCCTTGATCCGAAGAATATGAGGATCCTGGGCTTTGCAGGATCAGGGAGGCCATGCAGCGTAGGTTAGCTGAGGCATTCAGTCCGGAGTCCTCTGGGTCACTAAGGACAACATGATCCGCAGCTACCTCCTCCCAGCCACGTACAAGTCCACGGGTTTCTTGGGACTGTAAATCATCCCTACAAGACTGCTGCTCCTGCTGCTGATGCTGAGTGCCAGCCTCCACCTCCATGCTGACACAATCATCCTCCTCATCCTCCTCCTCCTCATCCTCTTCCTGTGTGATGGGTGGCACAGCAGGAACACTGTCTGGATAAAGGGGGCCTTGAGAGGCAAGGAAGTCCTCCTCTTCCTGCATCTGTTCTGCCTCAAGTGCCATGTCCCTTATTCCACGCAGTGTATGCTCCAAGAGGTGGACAAGAGGTACAGTGTCACTGATGCATGCACTGTCACTGCTCACCATCCTTGTGGCATCCTCAAACAGTGACAGGACAGTGCATGCATCCCTGATCATGCCCCACTGGCGTGGTGAGAAAAAAACAAGCTTCCCTGACCCTGTCCTGGTGCCGTAGTCGCACAGGTACTCATTGATGGCCCTCTGCTGTGTGTGCAGCCGCTGCAGCATGGCCAACGTTGAGTTCCACCTGGTGGGCATGTCACATATAAGGTGGTTCTTGGGCAGGTTCAACTCCTTTTGGAGCTCAGCCAGCCGAGCACAGGCATTAAATGATCGGCAGAAATGCACAAAGGCTTTCCTGGCCTGCTTCAGGACATCCTGTAAGTCGGGGTACCTGCCCAAGAACCGCTGCACCACCAGGTTAAGGACGTGAGCCACACAGGGCACATGGGTCAGTTGTCCCTGTCGGAGGGCGGAAAGGAGGTTGGTGCCATTGTCGCAAACCACCATTCCTGGCTTAAGCTGGCGTGGCGTCAACCACCTCTCGGCCTGCCCCTGCAGAGCTGATAAAACAGCCCAGTGTGGCTCCTGTCCCCCAAACAAACCAGTGCAAGCACGGCATGGCATCGTTTTGCCTGCATACTTGCGTAGTCCCTGGAATGCCTACGGAGCACCGCTGGTTCTGAGGACAGAGCACTGGAAGAGGCCATGGAGGAAGAAGAAGAGGAGGGGGTGGAGGAGAGAGGTGTGTCACAACCAATAGTAGCATTTTGGAGGCGTGGTGGCGGAACAACCTCCAACACTACTGCACCTTGTCCTGCATCCTTCCCAGCTGCCAGAAGAGTGACCCAATGGGCCGTGAAAGACAGGTAACATCCCTGTCCATGCCTGCTGGACCATGAGTCAGCGGTAATATGCACCTTACCGCTGACTGCCCTGTCCAGCGAGGCAAGGAGATTGCCTTCCACATGCCGGTAGAGAGCCGGAATCGCCTTCCGTGAGAAAAAGTGGTGTTTGGGGACCTGCCACTGAGGAACCGCACATTGTACAAACTCACGGAAGGGGGCCGAGTCTACCAACTGAAAAGGCAGCAGTTGAAGTGCTAGCAATTTAGCCAAGCTAGCATTCAACCGCTGGGCATGTGGATGTCTGGGAGTGAACTTCTTTCGCCGGTCCAGCAGCTGGGGCAGGGACATTTGCCTGCTATAATCGGACGTGGGTGTACTGCTAGCAGAGTGTCCGGAAGCACTTGGCTGTGACACACCTAATTCTATACCTTCATTCCTCTCAGAGCAGGTTTCAGAGAGGACTGAAGGTCTAGTGGGGTTGGAGATCCCAGCTGATGAGGAGCAAGGAGAGGTCCGCTTTGTTCTTTGGTGTGGGTCTTTGAGGTACGCTTGCCAACGAGCTGCATGGCAGGTCAACATATGTCTAGTCAAGCATGTGGTGCCCAAGCGGCTGATGCTTTGGCCACACGAGATACGCTTGAGACATATGTTGCAAATAGCAGCGGTGCGATCTGATGAAAAAGGCCCACACCAAAGAACTTTTAGAATAACGCGCAGAGGCAGTGCCCTGCACAGGCGGAGCTCTGCGGTGTGATTCAGTCGGTGTTTGCTGCCCCTAAGCTGGCCCCCGGAGGGCATCCTGCCTCGTTGGACATGTGCCTCCTCCTCCTCCTCTCTCCTACCAGGCACCCATGTGGAGTCAGTGCCCTCATCATCCCCTCCCTCTTCATCGCTGGTGCAAACCTGGCAGTATGCTGCAGCTTGTGGAACATGACTGCCAGATTGCTGTCCTTCTTGAGCATCCCCTCTCTCTGCATTCACGCTACTGCCTTCCTCTAGCTGAGTATCATCATCAGAGCCTACAAAACACTGGGCATCCTCTTGGAGCATATACCCAACACTGTGCTCAAAGAGTTCATGAGACTCCTCAGGAGGACGTGGTTTGTCTAGGGAAGGAGTCACTGATGATGACATAGAGAGGAGGGAAGACAATGCGTTGGCAGCTGCTTTGCTAGTAACCTGAGCCTGGGTGAGAGAGGATGAGGAGGATGAAGAGGGCTTGGTCATCCACTATACCAAGTCGTTGGCATGTTGCGGCTCAACATGTCCAGCTGCCGAAAAGAAGGACAAGCGTGTCCCATGGCCACGTGCTGATGATGACGATGCACCACGTCCACGACCAGCACTGTTGTCTCTAGACACAGAGCCTGCTTGCCCTCTTTTATCGGCTCGCGCCTGTCTGCCTCTCCTTGCTGGCCTTCCAGACATGGTAATGGCCTGAAGGGAGTTGGGAAAACCAGAAATTGGGTAGTGTATATTGTGCTGGAGGCACACACAACTTCCACTAACTCCTGCAGGTGGCAGATGGCTCAAATAGAGAAGAGCTATGTCGGTGGATATAGCAGTGCATACTGGGTTCAGAGCACGCAGACAGCACGCACAATCTCCTACCACTGACTGCAAGCTTGATTTAAAACGAGCAAGATAGTTAGCTATATAGGTGGAATAGCGGTGTATACTGGGTTCAGAGCACGCAGACAGCACGCACACTCTTCTACCGCTGACTGCAAGCTCTATTTAAAACGAGCAAGATAGTTAGCTATATAGGTGGATATAGCAGTGTATACTGGGTTCAGAGCACGCAGACAGCACACACAATCTGCTAACGCTGACTGCAAGCTCTATTTAAAACGAGCAAGATAGTTAGCTATATAGGTGGATATAGCGGTGTATACTGGGTTCAGAGCACGCAGACAGCACGCACAATCTCCTACCGCTGACTGCAAGCTCTATTTAAAACGAGCAAGATAGTTAGCTATATACAGTGCCTTGCGAAAGTATTCGGCCCCCTTGAACTTTTCAACCTTTTGCCACATTTCAGGCTTCAAACATAAAGATATAACATT
This sequence comes from Lithobates pipiens, assembly GCF_037356315.1. Taxonomy (NCBI): domain Eukaryota; kingdom Metazoa; phylum Chordata; class Amphibia; order Anura; family Ranidae; genus Lithobates; species Lithobates pipiens. The sequence continues at coordinate 117,955,775 of NW_027507787.1, forward strand.
TTTATTTTTTGTGAAGAATCACCAACAAGTGGGACACAATTGTGAAGTGGAACGAAATCTATTGGATTTTTGAAACTTTTTTAACTAATAAAAAAATGAAAAGTGGGGCGTGCAAAATTATTCTGCCCCCTTGCGTTAATACTTTTTAGAGCCACCTTTTACTGCGATTACAGCTGCAAGTCGCTTGGGGTATGTCTCTATCAGTTTTGCACATCGAGAGACTGAAATTCTTGCCCATTCTTCCTTGCAAAACAGCTCGAGCTCAGTGAGGTTGGATGGAGAGCGTTTGTGAACAGCAGTTTTTAGCTCTTTCCTCAGATTCTCGATTGGATTCAGGTCTGGACTTTGACTTGGCCATTCTAACACCTGGATACGTTTATTTGTGAACCATTCCTTTTTAGATTTTGCTGTATGTTTGGGATCATTGTCTTGTTGGAAGATAAATCTCCGTCCCAGTTTCAGGTCTTTTGCAGACTCCAACAGGTTTTCATCCAGAATGGTCCTGTATTTGGCTGCATCCATCTTCCCCTCAATTTTAACCATCTTCCCTGTCCCTGCTGAAGAAAAGCAGGCCCAAACCATGATGCTGCCACCACCATGTTTGACAGTGGGGTTGCTGTGTTGAGGGTGATGAGCTGTGTTGCTTTTACGCCAAACATATCGTTTTGCATTGTGGGCAAAAAGTTCGATTTTGGTTTCATTTGACCAGAGCACCTTCTTCCACATATTTGGTGTGTCTCCCAGGTGGCTTGTGGCAAACTTTAGACAAGACTTTTTATGGATATCTTTGAGAAATGGCTTTCTTCTTGCCACTCTTCCATAAAGGCCAGATTTGTGCAGTGTACGACTGATTGTTGTCCTATGGACAGACTCTCCCACCTCAGCTGTAGTTCTCTGCAGTTCATCCAGAGTGATCATGGGCCTCTTGGCTGCATCTCTGATCAGTCTTCTCCTTGTCTGAGCTGAAAGTTTAGAGGGACGGCCAGGTCTTGGTAGATTTGCAGTGGTCTGATACTCCTTCCATTTCAAAATGATCGCTTGCACAGTGCTCCTTGGGATGTTTAAAGCTTGGGAAATCTTTTTGTATCCAAATCCGGCTTTAAACTTCTCCACAACAGTATTACGGACCTGCCTGGTGTGTTCCTTGGTCTTCATGATGCTCTCTGCCCTTTCAACAGAACCCTGAGACTATCACAGAGCAGGTGCATTTATACAGAGACTTGATTACACACAGGTGGATTCTATTTATCACCATCAGTCATTTAGGACAACATTGGATCATTCAGAGATCCTCGCTGAACTTCTGGAGTGAGTTTGCTGCACTGAAAGTAAAGGGGCCGAATAATTTTGCACGCACTACTTTTCAGTTTTTTATTTGCTAAAAAAGTTTAAAATATCCAATAGATTTCGTTCCACTTCACAATTGTGTCCCACTTGTTTCTTCACAAAAAATTTAAATTTTATATCTTTATGTTTGAAGCCTGAAATGTGGCAAAAGGTTGAAAAGTTAAAGGGGGCCGAATACTTTCGCAAGGCACTGTAGGTGGAATAGCGGTGTATGCTGGGTTCAGAGCACGCAGAGAGCACGCACAATCTCCTACCGCTGACTGCAAGCTCGATTTAAAACGAGCAAGATAGTTAGCTATATAGGTGGAATAGCGGTGTATTCTGGGTTCAGAGCACACAGACAGCACGCACAATCTCCTACCGCTGACTGCAAGCTCTATTTAAAACGAGCAAGATAGTTAGCTATATAGGTGGATATAGCGGTGTATACTGGGTTCAGAGCACGCAGACAGCACGCACAATCTCCTAACACTGACTGAAAGCTCTATTTAAAACAAGCAAGATAGTTAGCTATATAGGTGGATATATCGGTGTATACTGCGCTCAGAGCACGCAGACAGCACGCACAATCTCCTAACACTGACTGAAAGCTCTATTTAAAACAAGCAAGATAGTTAGCTATATAGGTGGATATAGCGGTGTATACTGCGTTCAGAGCACGCAGACAGCACGCACAATCTCCTAACACTGACTGCAAGCTCTATTATAAAAGATATATATATTGCTAGCTATATAGGTGAATATAGCAGTGTATACTGCGGTCAGGGCACGCAGACAACAACCACTACAGAAGAGCAAGAATGAAAAATCAGCCGATAACGATCGGTGTATACTGTGTTGAAGGTACACAGAACACCCATTAACTGCTACAGACGCCAACACACTACACAAGGCCGCCGCGCTGGCGGCCTTATATAGTGTGGGGCGTGTACTACACAGCCTGAGCTATGATTGGCCACAGGCATCCTGCCTGTGGCCAATCATGGCTCTCCTCGCTGCCGGCACTGTGATTGGCCAAGCATGCGGGGTCACAGTGCATGCTTGGCCAATAATGAGCCAGCAACGCACTGCGCCATCGCAGTACATTGTGGGCCGTGAGCGCCACACGAATTTGGCGCGAACGGCCCATAACGTTCGGAATTCGCTGAACGGGCGAACAGCCGATGTTCGAGTGGAACGTATGTTCGACTCGAACACAAAGCTCATCCCTAATGCCCACAGTCATGTGATATGCCACTCTTATGATGCAATTAGCTGTCAGTGTTGATAAAACTACAAAAAAACTGTATCATCCTTCTTCGAAGATACTTTGTACCCTTCACCCACCTGTGGGATAATCACTTTACCAACCATGTCTATCAATTCATGTTGTTATTATTTGGTTCCTGACCGGCACACGCTGATGTATGTCGGCAGAATGGCACGGCTGAGCAAATGGGCGCACCTATACGTCCCTTTAAATTTACCGCCGTGCTATCATGTGTACGCCACCTGTGGTGCACACGCTCACCAGGCAGGACCTCTGTGAGTCTGGTCGCAGGTCCCACGGAATGTAATGAAGCATCTCCCCGTTCTGCCTAGTGACAGTGTCACTGATTTCTGCTCCCTGTGATCGGGAGCAGGGACCAGTGACATGTCACGCGTAGCCACGCCCCCCCACAGTTAGAGTCACTCCCCAGGACACACTTAACCCTTACACTGCCTCCTAGTGGTTAACCTCTTCACTGCCAGTGTCATTTACACAGGAATCAGTGTATTTGTATAGCACTGATTGCTGTATAAATGACAATGGTCCCAAAAATGTGTCAAAAATATCCGATTTAACTGCCATAATGTCGCAGTCATGATAAAAATCGCTGATCGCCAACATTAGCAGTAAAAAAAATATTAATAAAAATGCCATAATACTATCCTCTATTTTGTAAATGCTATAACTTTTGCGTAAACCAATAAATAAACGCTTATTGAGATTTTTTTACCAAAAATATGTAGAAGAATACGTATTGGCCTAAACTTAGGAAAAAAAATGTAATATACTTTTGGGGGATATTTATTATAGGAAAATGTAAAAAATAATGCTTTTTTTTCAAAATTGGCACTCTTTTTTTGTTTATAGTTCAAAAAAATAAAAACCACAGGGGTGATCAAGTACCACCAAAAGAAAGCTCTATTTGTGGGGAAAAAAAGACGTTGATTTTGTTTGGGAGCCAGATTGTGTGCAATTGTCAGTTAAAGTGACGCAGTGCAAAATAACAAAAAGGGCTCTGGTCAGGAAGGGGGTAAAATCTTGCAGGGCTGAAGCAGTTAAGGACATATTACTTGTTACCCCATCCCCACTGTTATAAGGGTCTATTCCCCTCCATTCTATTTTATTTTTTTCTGTTATGTTATTTTAAGCTCTATTCCATTTCAATAAAATATTTTAACAAGAAAAAAAAAAAACTGTAGCAAATTTAAAACAACAAAAAAATCAGTGTACTAAAATGAAACAACATTCTGCAGTCAAACAGAGATAAGGAAAAATATTGTTCATATTATGTTTTACGCAATTCTGTACTCAACCACCACTAAACTGCCTGTGTAGATGCAAACGTAAATTACAGCAAGCAAATCTGATTGTGTGTTTCAGACTGTAAGCTAAGCTAGCAAAGTGGAAGTAGAAGAATAAAATTAATTAATAAATAGCCTGGAGGAAAAGAAAAAGCATTAGACCTCACTAGCAATGAAAGACTTTCTTCGAGTTAAGTCATTTTTATTGAATCACCTGTGTTCAAAAATTGATACGTTTAAATAGAAATTACCATAGAAATGCTTTGTTTATTAAATCGGATGTGCTATGTTTTCATAAAGGCCTTCCCTGGGTGCACCTGCAGTGTTATGAATATTTTGTATATCTGCTACAAAATTAAATAAAGGGAAATAAATTATAGTAATTTACATTTTTATTCACAGGCTGAGAGGGCAGCAGCAAAGAAGCAATTAAAAATACTAGATACCGTGCACACAGGAAAAATAAAATACAAAAAAATATGATATCCAGACCACTACTTTTTTACTGTTCAATTTATTTGAACATATAGGTTGGATCATCTTTAATAATAGTTCAGGTCTCATAGTGCAACTGTTTATTGGAGAAATTGTTATGCAACAGACTTAGATTTTGCACAGTTAAAGGCATTGACTGTAAAAAATATAACATATGCACGGTATCTTGTAAAAAATTTTTGTATCTATGGTGATTTTCTATGTTTGTTTTGATATACATTGCATTTATTATATTATATCTATGCTTACTCCCTGTACTTTCTCTATGTACCAAATAAAAATCGTTTGTAAACAAAAAAAATATAACATGTTTCTTCTTTATCTAAGAACAAGCCATGTGGACCAACAACAGAGGTCCGAACTAGTACATTGAGGAGTAGCTTTTTACTATGCTAATCTTTTGACCTGTACGGAATCTTTTTTTTTGTGTCAGACTATAGGGCAGTGGTTATTTAGCTTTTTTTTAAGTCATAGACCCCTTTTAGACTCTGGTGTAAACTATGGATCCCCTTGTTAAAAATCCCTTTCATAATAAAAACTTGAAGTCTCCTCAATTTGTTACCATACTCACAAAAGTTGTTTATTTTAAACAAAGAAGTATATAGAAATATTCAACCATTCAGAAGGAGAGAGAGAGATAATAGATGGTACGTGTCTTCAGAGTGTAGGATTTCTTCTCTCTCTCTGGATGATCTTCAGATTTAGTCATCATTTTATACTTTATGTAAACATGATGTAATAACTTTACACCTAAACATTTTCCTTGTCAAAAGTTTTTATTGATCATTAGGGATGAGCTGGGCGTTCGTGTCGAACGCATCTTCGTCTTGAACACCGGGTGTTCGCCCGTTCGGCGAAGCCAGAACTTTATGGGCACATTCGTGTGGTGCTCACGGCTCACATTGCACTGCGGCATCACAGTGCATTGCTGGCTATTGATTGGCCAAGCATGCACTATGACCCGCATGTTTGGCCAATCACAGCACCGGCAGCGAGGAGAGCCATAATTGACCAATTATAGCTCAGGGGGTTTAGTACACGCCCCACACTATATAAGTCCGCCTGCGCGGCAGCCTTGCATAGTGTGTTGCAGCGGCTCATAGAGAGAGAGATAGGCAGGGACAGTGTATTCATTTATTTTGAATCTAGAGCAATTACAGTCAGTGTATCATGCCCCCTGCACAGTGTACACCTGAAGCTACCCCAATTGCTGGTGTTGTTCTGGTCCTATACCACAGGCAGCTGCAGTAATTACAGTCAGTGTATTGTGCCACCTGCACAGTGTAGATCTGAAGCTACCCCCAATTGCTTGTGTTGTTCTAGTCCTATACCACAGGCAGCTGTAGCAGTTACAGTCGGTGTATTGTGCCACCTGCACAGTGTACACCTGAAGCTACCCCCAATTGCTCGTGGTGTTCTAGTCCTATACAACAGGCAGCTGCAGCACTTACAGTCTGTGTATTGTGCCACCTGCACAGTGTACACCTGAAGCTACCCCAATTGCTGATGTTGTTCTAGTCCTATACCACAGGCAGCTGCAGCAGTTACAGTCGGTGTATTGTGCCACCTGCACAGTGTACACCTGAAGTGACCCCAATTGCTCGTGTTGTTCTAGTCCTATACCACAGGCAGTTGCAGCAGTTACAGTTGGTGTATTGTGCCTCCTGCACAGTGTACACCTGAAGCTACCCCAATTGCTTGTGTTGTTCTAGTCCTATACCACAGACAGCTGCAGCACTTACAGTCTGTGTATTGTGCCACCTGCACATTGTACACCTGAAGCTACCCCAATTGCTGACGTTGTTCTAGTCCTATACCACAGGCAGCTGCAGCAGTTACAGTCGGTGTATTGTGCCTCCTGCACAGTGTACACCTGAAGCTACCCCAATTGCTTGTGTTGTTCTAGTCCTATACCACAGACAGCTGCAGCAGTAACAGTCAGTGTATTGTGCCACCTGCACAGTGTACACCTGAAGCTACCCCCAATTGCTCATGTTGTTCTAGTCCTATACCACAGGAAGCTGCAGCGGTTACAGTCGATGTATTGTGCCACCTGCACAGTGTACACCTGAAGCTACCCCAATTGTTGGTGTTGTTCTAGTCCTATACCACAGGCAGCTGCAGCAGTTACAGTCAGAGTATTGTGCCACCTGCACAGTGTACACCTGAAGCTACCCCAATTGCTCATGTTCTTCAGATCCTATACCACAGGCAGGCAGCTGCAGTAATTACAGTCGGTGTACTATGTCATCTGCTTAGTGTGCACCTAAAGCTACCCCAATTGCTGGTGTTCTCAACTCCCGGCAGGCCATTAGTATGTCTGGAAGGCCAACAAGAGAGGCAGACAGTCATGGGCCAATAAAAGAGGCAACAGTGCTGGTCATGGACGCTGTGCAACGTCATCAGCACCTGGCCATGCGACGCGCTTGTCCTTATTTTCGGCAGCTGGACGTGTTGAGCCGCAACATGCCGAAGACTTGGTAGAGTAGATGACCAAACCCTCCTCATCCTCCTCATCCTGTCTCACCCAGGCTCAGGGTACTGGCAAAGCAGCTTCCAATGCGGACTCTTCCCTCATCTTAATGGCATCAGTCACTCCTTCCCTAGACCCACCATGTCCTCCTGAAGAGTCCCCCGAACTGTTTGAGCACAGTATTGGGTACTTGCTCCAGGAGGATGCCCAGCATTTTGAAGGCTCTGAGGATGATACCCAGCTAGAGGAAGGCAGTAGTGTGGGCCCAGAGAGAGGGGATGCCCAAGAAGGACAGCAATCTGGCAGTCATGTTCCACCAGCTACAGCATACTGCCAGGTTTGCTCCAGTGATGAGCAGGAAGGGGATGATGAGGTCACTGACTCCACGTGGGTGACTGATAGGAGAGAGGAGGAGGAGGCACATCTCCAATGAGGCAGGATGCCCTCCAGGGGCCAGCTTAAGGGCAGCACACCGAGTGAATCACACCGCAGAGCTCCGCCTGTGCAGGGCGCTGCCTCTGTGGATTATTCCAAAATTTCATTGGTGTGGGCCTTTTTTAAGATGAGTGCATCAGATCGCACCGCTGCATATGCCTCAAGCGTATCTCTCATGGCCAAAACATCAGCCGCTTGGGCACCACATGCTTGACCAGACATATGTTGACCTCCCATGCAGTTCGTTGGCAAGCATACCTTAAAGTGGTTGTAAACCCTCCCCCACAATATTGTCCCATGTAAATCAGCATAAAAAACCCAAATAAATACTGCTTGTAGATATCTCCTTACTTGCTTAGTATTGTTGTAATCCTTGTTGTTCTATAGAATGAAGTCACTGAGCATGCCCAGATCTCCCCTGATTTAAGGCACACTGTCTATGTCTTATCTATCTGTTATCAGGATTTCCTAAGGCACAGTTCTGAACTCTGCTAATCACTCAGAGCGTCCTCCTACACACCATGTGACCAAGTGACCTCACATAGTCTAAATATTGGCCATTACTGCAGTCTTATCAGCTGAAGCTGATAAGTCTGACAAAGGGAAACATTAGAAATCAGCACAAGTAAATACTATGAAATAAACAAGTAAGCTATGAACAGGGAAGCAGGGTTGCCATAGAAACTTTGGATTGAGAAGGAGGCTTGGTTAACAGTACAGGAAGTGCTCAATGTAAGGGCGGAAATACACTCCACTGTGGACTCAGAAAACAATACTTAAGATGGTGCTGCCTAATCCCTGGAAACAAGTTTTTTAAAGTTTCTTTAAACAATAAGTAATAAAATGCGATTTTGGCTGGATTACAGTGGCTAAAGTCTGATAATGACTTATTATAATGGACTAAATGAAAAGAAGCATCAGAGTGGGAGAGTTTACTTCCTCTTTAAAGACCCACACCAAAGAAAAAGCGGACCTCTCTTTGCTCCTAATCATCTGGGTTCTCCAACCCCCCTATACCTTCAGTCCCAGGGGTCAAGTCCTGGGGAAAAAAGTGTGGGAACTTCCACCCAAGATTCACTCCCCCACCAAAAAAAATAAAAAAATGATACGCTCATATGCATATATATTTCACAGAAAATACAGTGCAACATTTATTGTAAAGTGCCAGTTTACAAAAACAAAATAAGTTAACTTGTCAAACGAACAGAATAATCACCACAGGAACAAAGAGGGACGGCAGAACGGAGGGGGTCATGGAGGAAAACTGGAGAGGGACAGCAACAGAACAGAGAGGGACAGTAGCAGAATGGAGGGGGGCAGCAGCAGAACAGAGGGGGGCAGCAGCAGAACGGAGGGGGACAGCAGCAGAACGGAGGGGGATAGCAGCAGAACGGAGGGGGACAGCAGAACGGAGGGGGACAGCAGAACGGAGGGGGAGTGGGGGACCAGCATATGCAGGACGCAGCTGCTAATGGGAACTGTGTTCCTGTTGTGAAAAAAGTGCAGGAACTCCGTTCCCATGCGTTCCCGCAGGACTTGAGCCCTGTTCAGTCCTCTCTGAAACCTGCACTGAGAGGAATGACGGTGTAGAATTAGGTGTGCCACAGCCAAGTACTTGTGGGCACTCTGGTAGCAGTTCACCAACGTCCTCTAGCTTATATAGAGGCTGGGCCACATGCTGCACTGGCCAATCTAAGGGCACACAAGTTAAATGAATGTTAATTGGCTGCCCTGCAGCTGTTAAAAAAGTGCCATTACATTACCGAACACCGAACCTGAACCCAAAAACCAAAAAGTCTGGTACAAATCCGAACTTTACAGTTCGGGTTAGCTCAACCCTAATTTCCAACCCCACTATACCGTCAGTCCTCTCTGAAACCTGCACTGAGAGGAATGAAGGTGTAGAATTAGGTGTGCCACAGCCAAGTACTTGTGGGCACTCTGGTAGCAGTTCAACAACGTCCGATTGTACCAGGCCAATTTCCCTGCCCCAGCTGCTGGACTGTCGAAAGAAATTCACTCCCAGCCATCCACATGCCCAGTTGAATGCTAGCTCGGCTAAATTGCTTGCACTTCAACCGCTGCCTTTTCAGTTGGTAGACTCGGCCCTCTTCCATGAGTTTGTGCAATGTGCAGTTCCTCAGTGGCAGGTTCCCAAACGCCACTTTTTCTCATGGAAGGTGATTCCAGCTCTCTAGCAGCATGTGGAAGGCAATGTCCATGCCTCGCTTGCCAGGACGGTCAGTGGTAAGGTGCATATTACCACTGACTCATGGTGCAGCAGGCATGGACAGGGAGGTTACCTATCTTTCTCAGAGCATTGGGTGACTCTTCTGGCAGCTGGGAAGGATGCAGGACAAGGTACAGAAGTGTTGGAGGTTGTTCCGCCACCACGCCTCCAAAATGCTACTGCTGGTTCTCTCCTCCACCCCCTCCTCTTCTTCTTCCTCCATGGCCTCTTCCTGTGCTTTGTCCTTGAAAACAGCAGTGCTCCGTAGGCGTTCAAGGGGCTACACAGGTACGCAGGCAAAAAGATGCCATGTTGTGCTTGCGCTGGTGTGCTTGGGGGACAAGAACAACCATGGGGCAGATATTCTGTCAGCTCTGCAGGGGCAGGCTGAGAGGTGGTAGACGCCACGGTAGCTTAAGCCAGGAATGGTGGTTTGCGACAATGACACCAACCTCCTCTCCGCCCTCTGACAGGGACAACTGACCCATGTGCCCTGTCTGGCTCAGGTGCTTAACTTGGTGGTGCAGCAGTTCTTGGACAGGTACCGGGCGTACAGGATGTCCTGAGGCAGGCCAGGAAAGTCTGTGTTCATATAATGCCAGTGCTCAGCTGGCTGAGCTCCAAAAGGAATTGAATCTGCCCAAGAACCGCCTTATCTGTGACATGCCCACTGGGTGGAACTCAACGTTGGCCATGCTTCAGCAGCTGCGCACGCAGCAGAGGGCCCTCAATGAATATCTCTGCGACTACGGGCACCAGGAAAGGGTCAGGGGAGCTTGTTTTTTTCCCCATGCCAGTGGGCCATGATCAGGGATGCATGCACTGTCCTGTCACCGTTTGAGGAGGCCACAAGGATGGTGAGCAGTGACAGTGCATGCATCAGTGACACTGTAGCTCTTGTCCACCTGTTGAAGCACATGCTGCGTGGAATAATGGACAGGGCACTTGAGGCAGAATATCATATAAATGTACTCACCGAGGCCAAGATGCCGAGAGCGGTCGCTGTTGCTACTCGGCGCAGACCACCCCTTAAAGTGGCACAGAGAGTGGTTGCACCAAGAGGCACAAGCTACCAGTAGGACAGTCACTTGCTAGCAGATCAGCAGGTAGCTTGAGCAGAGCTGAGAGGTGATGTCCCGTGGGAAGGTCCGAAAGCAATGGTAGCAAGTCCGTAAGGCAAAGACAGAATCCAGGAGACAGGCCAGGGGTCAAACACAGTCCAGATCAGAAGACAAGTACCAGGAACGCTGAGACAGAAGGATAATCCAAGACAAGCCGGGGGTCGAACACAGGAGACAGCAGGTAAGTCCAGATGCAGGCTGAGGGTCAAACACGTTAGAAAGCAGGAGTCCAAGATCAAGCCAGAGGTCGGGTCAGGAGAAGATCAGCGAGGTCGATAAGGCAATCCGGGTCACAACGGGTAATACAGATAACAGAAGCAGACGTGGGAATCACAGGAAGCTGAAGACAAACCAGCAGTGTGTTTGGATGACCTCACTTCCTTTATAGGTCAGCGAGGGGTCACACCCTGTGTGTGTGTGCTTGTGTGCTTTCGTTTATTCCTCTTGCACACAGCTGTGCGCCGGAGTGCTTTAACCGTGCGCATCCTATGACAGTGCCCCCCCCCGAGGGGCGGCCTCCGGACGCCCAAGCTAGCCATCAATTCCGGATGTTGCTGATGGAATGTCTTTATTAATTTGGGAGCGTGAAGGTTCTTGGATGGTTCCCAGGAGTTATTTTCTGAAGGATACCCCTTCCATTTTACCAGGTATTGTATTTGTCTACCGACTTTCCTGCATCCTAGTAAAGCTTCTACTTCGAATTCATCTTCTCCATCGATCTTGATGGGTGGAGGAGGAAGCACTTCCCTTCCAGGAAAAGGACTAGGAACCAATGGCTTCAAAAGGGAGGCATGGAAAACAGGGTGTATCCTGTATGATTCAGGGAGGGCTAGTTCAAAGGCTACAGGATTTATTACCCTTTTGATTTTGAATGGTCCTATGAATCTGGGACCCAGCTTGCGTGTGGGACAAGGAAGTTTGAGATTGGTGGCAGATAGCCAGACTTCCTCGCCAATTTTAAAGGTAGGGTTCTCCTTCCTTCCCCTATCATGGTATTTTTTGTAATCATCCTGGGCCTTCTGTATGGTCTCCTGGATCCTTTGGAAATTAGATTGGATGGCGGCTATCCGATCTTGGACCGCAGGAACAGTGGATTCTGGGATGGAGTTGGGGAGGAAAGAAGGGTGAAACCCACAGTTGATCCAAAAGGGAGTCTGGTTGGTAGTTGTATGAATAGAATTATTGTAGGCGAATTCTGCATATGGCAATAGGGCCGACCAATCATTCTGAGATCCTGAACAAAAGCAGCGAAGATACTGCTCAAGGGTTTGGTTTGTCCGTTCCGTTTGCCCGTTACTTTGGGGATGATATGCCGATGACAAACAGATCTTGATTTCCAGTATCTTGCAGAGTTCTCTCCAAAATCTAGAGGTAAACTGTGGACCTCTATCAGACGTGATACTGCTGGGAACCCCATGGAGCCTGACAACCTCCTTAATAAAGAGATTGGCAGTTTCCAGAGCAGAGGGAGTACCGACCATAGGTAGGAAATGGGCCATCTTTGAAAGACGGTCGACTACTACCAGAATTGTGGTGAAACCTTCCGAGGGCGGTAGCTCCACAATAAAATCCATTGACACGTCTGCCCAAGGTCGGTCAGGAATGGGCAAAGGCCTTAACAGACCCCAGGGCTTGATCTTGGGACCCTTGCTACGCTGGCACAGTACACAAGAGGCAATGTAAGTCTGGCAGTCCTGTCTCCAACATGGCCACCAGAAAGAACGAGAGATCAGTTCCGCTGTTTTCTGTGTCCCAAAGTGGCCGGCCAATTTGTGATCATGACAAATCCTTAGAACTTGAGTCCTAATCTCAAGGGGAACGAAGACCTTGTTTCGGGCCCAAAACAGATTGTCACGTTTTTCCAAGGTAGATAGGACTGGGTCATTGCAATGGACTGAAGCTGTTTTGATGGCCGTAAGTAAGTCAGGCTGTGGGAGTAGAAGGAAGTTGTGAGGAGACAAGATCGTACTAGGCTCCGTTACCTGGGAAGACTCAGGGAACATGCGCGAGAGCGCATCCGCTTTGTTGTTCTTGGATCCGGGCCGGTACGAGATATGGAACTGGAATCTTGAAAAGAAAAGCGCCCAACGGGCTTGACGGGGTCTTAAGCGTTTGGCAGTCCGCAGATATTCAAGATTCTTGTGATCTGTGAATATTGTGATGGGATGAGTGGCTCCTTCCAAGAGGTATCTCCACTCCTCCAGGGCGAACTTGATGGCCAATAGTTCTCGGTCTCCTACGTCATAATTCCTCTCCGGTGGGGTTAGCTTCCGAGATGCGAAAGCCACCGGGTGTAACAAAGCTTTAGGCCCTTGTCGTTGAGAGAGGATGGCTCCTGTGGCTGTCTCTGAGGCATCTACTTCCAGTACGAATGGTAATACTGGATCGGGATGCCATAAAATAGGAGCTGAGGTGAACAAGGTCTTTAGTTTGGTAAAGGCTACTTGGGCTTCTTGAGACCACTGAAATCGTGTATGTTGGCGGGTCAGCTGAGTAATGGGGGCGACTATTGAAGAGAACCCGGCGATGAATCTGCGATAAAAGTTAGCGAAGCCTATAAACCTTTGCACGGCTTTCTTATCCCTTGGAGCAGGCCATTCCAAGATTGCCTTGATCTTTTGGGGGTCCATGGAGATGCCCTCAGTAAAAATGATGAATCCTAAGAACTGAACTGTAGTTATCTCAAATTCACATTTCTCCGCCTTAAGGTACAGCCAATGTTGTCGGAGGATGGTGAGGACTTTCCGCACGTGGACCCTGTGGAGTTCAAGAGAAGCAGAGAAAATAAGGATATCATCTAAATATACCACTATAAAATGATCAAGATAGTCTCTGAAGATGTCATTTACTAGATGCTGAAATGTGGCCGGGGCATTGCACAGGCCAAAGGGCATAACAAGATATTCATAGTGGCCAAATCTTGATCTGAAGGCTGTCTTCCATTCATCCCCAGCACGGATTCTAATGAGATTGTAGGCCCCCCGCAAGTCCAGTTTGGAAAATACTTTGGCAGATCCTAAGCGCTGGAATAACTCAGGGATGAGTGGAAGTGGGTAGCGATTTTTGATTGTGACTTTATTAAGTTCCCTGTAGTCAACACATGGCCTAAGGGATCCATCCTTTTTTCCCACGAAGAAAATACCTGCCCCTGCTGGCGAAGAAGATGGGCGAATGAACCCCTTTTCAAGATTTTCATCAATGTAGGCTTTGAGAGCCTTTAGTTCAGTCTCGGATAAGGGGAAAATTCGTCCAAACGGGATCTCAGAACCAGGTAACAGTTCAATGGGACAGTCATATGGTCTGTGTGGTGGTAGACGGTCAGCCTTCTTTTTATCGAAGACGTCCTTAAACTCGGAATAGACCTGAGGAATGTGCTGCAGGTGATCAGTGGTGGGGGCCACGGTCATACAAGGAGCTGGAACAGAATCAAAACAATGCTGCATACAGTAAGCGGATGTAAAGGACACTTCCTTCTTGTTCCAACTGATCTGGGGATCATGAGCCTGCAACCAAGGAAGTCCCAGGATGATAGGGAACATGGGAGATGATATTAGGTCGAAGCGTAGAAGTTCTCTATGGCCAGAGTCTGTAATAGTGAGCAAAGGTAGTGTCTCCTGTGTTACTGGACCTGAGAGTGGCAGAGATCCATCTGCTAAATGGACTAGAAGATGTGTTGCTTTATTCTGGCTTGGAATGCGTAGTTGCTGTGCGAGGGAGATGTCCAAAAAGCAACTACATGCCCCTGAATCAATCACGGCTGGGAGTGGGATCTTCTCTTCTGCCAGCTGTAGGGAAACAGAGAGAGTCACATAAGTTTGAGCAGGACCAACACTCTGGTAGTTCATTACACACCGTGGGGGCAACTTACGGGGTCTCACGGGACAGCTGTGAATGAAATGTCCAAGCCCCCCACAGTATAAGCACAGATTGGCTTGGCGTCTTCGTTGTCGCTCTTCTGGGGTGAGACGAGGACGGACCAAACCTAGCTGCATGGGCTCCCCTTCCGAAGCTGAGGGACCCGAAGGAACCGGGATGGGCGGATACGGGATAGTGGCCTTAGGAAGCATCCAACTAGGCCGAGGGGCCTGGAGGCGTTCGGAGCGCCGCTCGCGCATCCGTCTGTCCAGTTTTGTAGCCAACTGGATTAATTCCTCCAGGGAGGCAGGAGTCTCTACTCGGGCCAACTCATCCTTTAGGTTCTCGGAGAGCCCCAACCGGTATTGATAACGCAGGGCCGCCTCGTTCCAGCTGGTGTCAGCTGACCACTTGCGAAACTCAACGGTGTAATCCTCCACCGGTCTTCTCCCCTGTGAGAGAGCATGCAGGGTAGCCTCAGCCGTGGCAGTACGCTGAGGGTCATCATATAATTGTCCCATAGCCTCAAAGAAGGTGTCCGTGGAGTTTAACAAGGGGCTTCTCTGTTCCATAAGGCTATGGGCCCAGGCCTGGGGTTCCTCAGCCAGAAGAGAGATAATAAACCCGACCTTGACAATCTCTGAAGAAAAGGTCCTGGGTTGCAAAGCCAAGTACAAGGAACATGCATTTTTAAAGGCTCTGAATTTCTTTCGGTCGCCTGAAAATCGCTCAGGCGTGGGTACTCGTGGTTCGGGTACTGCCATCATCATACCGGGTGGAGGCTGGACATGAGGTGTGGAGGCATCGCTGACTGAGGCCTGCGTAGGATTTGTGGGTGCCGGAGCTGTGGCTAGTCGCTGAAGCCTGCTGTCGATCTGCGCATAGCCATCCTGTAGTCTCTGTACTGCTTCTGTGAGTGCAGAGACTTGTTGGCACAGGACTTCTAATGGCGAACCCGCTCTGTTGGCCTCTGTCATGGCTGGTTTGTACTATCATATAAATTTACTCACCGAGGCCAAGATGCCGAGAGCGGTCGCTGTTGCGACTCGGCGCAGACCACCCCTGAAAGTGGCACAGAGAGTGGTTGCACCAAGAGGCACAAGCTACCAGTAGGACAGTCACTTGCTAGCAGATCAGCAGGTAGCTTGAGCAGAGCTGAGAGGTGATGTCCCGTGGGAAGGTCCGAAAGCAATGGTAGCAAGTCCGTAAGGCAAAGACAGAATCCAGGAGACAGGCCAGGGGTCAAACACAGTCCAGATCAGAAGACAAGTACCAGGAACGCTGAGACAGAAGGATAATCCAAGACAAGCCGGGGGTCGAACACAGGAGACAGCAGGTAAGTCCAGATGCAGGCTGAGGGTCAAACACGTTAGAAAGCAGGAGTCCAAGATCAAGCCAGAGGTCGGGTCAGGAGAAGATCAGCGAGGTCGATAAGGCAATCCGGGTCACAACGGGTAATACAGATAACAGAAGCAGACGTGGGAATCACAGGAAGCTGAAGACAAACCAGCAGTGTGTTTGGATGACCTCACTTCCTTTATAGGTCAGCGAGGGGTCACACCCTGTGTGTGTGTGCTTGTGTGCTTTCGTTTATTCCTCTTGCACACAGCTGTGCGCCGGAGTGCTTTAACCGTGCGCATCCTATGACACAGAACAGAGGCAGGAAGAGGAGGACTTCCTTGCCTCTCAAGGCCCCATTTATCCAAACAGTGTTCCTGCTGTCCCGCCGATCCCACAGGAAGAGGAGGAGGAGGAAGATTGTGTCAGCATGGAGGTGGAGCCTGGCACTCAGCATCAGCAGCAGTCTTTTAGGGATGATTTACATTCCCAAGAAACCTGTGGACTTGTACCTGGCTGGGAGGAGGTGGCTGCGGATCATGTCATTCTTTGTGACCCAGAGCACTCTGGACCGAATGCCTCAGCTGACCTACGCTGCATGGCCTCCCTGATCCTGCAAAGCCTGCGGAAGGATCCTCATATTCAACGGATCAAGGAGAGGGATCATTACTGGCTGGCAACTCTCCTTGATCCACGGTACAAGGGTAAGGTTGCAGACATTATCTTGCTATTGGGAGGCCTTGCAGAAAGGTCTGTGCAACGGGTTCCCAGAGACTGGGAGGTTACAATTTCCTGGTCCTGGGCAACGTGTTGCTGAGGCTTTGGTCAGTCACAGAAGGAGCGGTGGAGAAGGTGGCCGTCTGAACAATGCGTTCAGACAATTTTTTAGTCCGTAGCCCCAACGTATGATCAGTTCCAGCATCTGGTCATACCAGCAACTGATTTACATGGTGCAGGAATACCTAGGGGCAAGGTCAGACTTGGAAACCTTTCCCACCAAAAATCCTCTGGGTTACTGGGTCTTGAGGATGGATCACTGGCCAGAACTTGCACAGTATGCAATTGAGCTACTGGCCTGTCCTGCATTTAGCGTTCTTTCGGAATGCACATTCAGTGCTGCTGGAGGCTTTGTAACCGATCACAGGGTGCGCCTGTCCACCGACTCGGTTGATCGACTGACCTTCATAAAGATGAATCAGTCTTGGATCACCCCCAGCTACCAAGCACCTGAAGCTGATGTAATCGATTATTATTTTTTTTAAATGCCACATCCGTGCAAGACTGCCTATGCTGATGCGGAGTGACTATACTGTTATGCTGACTGACTATCCTCTTCCTCCTCAATAATCCTGCTGATAGCTTGGAAGAACATTTTAGTTCTGGGCGCCGCCACCAGTGGCTAAGGCCCAATTTTTCAGCCCCTGTTTAACAGGGGCATGTAATTACAATTTTTTATGCAATACTTTTCAGCAGGGCTCATTCCTGCACTCCAACTAGAGTATCTGTGAGGGGTTGCAGTGTCGTGGCACCAGCACCAGTGCCTAAGGCCCAATTTTTCAGTCCCTGTTTAACAGGGGCGTGTAATTACAATTTTTGATGCAATATTTTGCAGCGCTCAACTACAATATTTGTGAGTGGTTGAAGTGCTGTGGCACCAGAACCAGTGCCTAAGGCCTAATTTTTAAGCGCCTTCCATGAGAAAAGTGGCGTTTGGGAACCTGCCACTGAGGAACTGAACATTGCACAAACTCACGGAAGGAGGCAGAGTACCAACTGAAAAGGCAGCAGTTGAAGTGATAGCAATTTAGCCAAGCTAGCATTCAACCGCTGGGCATGTGGATGGCTGGGAGTGAACTTCTTTCGACAGTCCAGCAGCTGGGGCAGGGAAACTTGCCTTGAACAATCGGATGTCGGTGTACCGATAGCAGAGTGCCGCAAGTACTTGGCTGTGACACACCTAATTCTACACCTTCATTCCTCTCAGTGCAGGTTTCAGAGATGACTGAAGGTATAGTGGGGTTGGAGATTAGGGTTGAGCTAACCTGAACTGTAAAGTTCGGGTTTGTACCAGACTTTCCGGTTTTTGGGTTCAGGTTCGGTGTTCGGTAATGTAATGGCACTTTTTTAACAGCTGCAGGGCAGCCAATTAACATTCATTTAACTTGTGTGCCCTTAGAAGCCATCACAGCCATGCCTACTAATGGCATGGCTGTGATTGGCCAGTGCAGCATGTGGCCCAGCCTCTATATAAGCTAGAGGAACATAGCAAAGCACGTCACTCTGCTTTAGATAGTGTAGGGAAAGGTTGCTGCTGCTGCTGCTTTGAGGGAGAGAATTAGATAGGAGTCCTGCTTCATAAATCTAATTACTTAGCGATCTACCTTGATTTTCTTGTGTGGGTGCAGTGCACAAGCTTTTTACACTGCCCTGAGCCCAGTGCCAGAGAAAAGATAGATAGTGTAGGGAAAAGTTGCTGCTGCTGTTTTGAGGGAGAGAATTAGATAGGAGTCCTGCTTCAGAAATATTCTTACCCAACGATCTACCTTGATTTAGTTGTGTGGGTGCAGTGCACATTCTTTTTACACTGCCCTGAGCCCAGTGCCAGAGAAAATATAACTTTTATCCGTCTGTTAGTTAGGTTGGCATTGGCAGGCATTTTTTGCACCGGCACTGCATATGTTACTGTGAGATACACCTTTTAGTTACTGTTGCTCTATTCTGCTATTCTAAAAACATTAATTTAGGGCAAAAAAAATTTTTTACAGTGTTTTCTGCATATCTATACCTGTGAGATACACACTTTAGATACTGTTCTTCTATTGTGCTATTCAAAAAAATTATAATTTAGTGCAAAAAAAATAGGGGAATAGCATTTTCTGCATATCTGTACATGTGAGATACACCGTGTAGATACTGTTGCTCTATTCTGCCATTCTATAAACACACTTTAGATACTGTTGTTTTATTCTGCTATTCCCAAAAAATAATTTAGGGCAAGATTTTTTTTTTGAATTGCATTTTCTTCATATCTGTACGTGTGAGATACACCCTTTAGATAGTGTTCTTCTATTCTGCTATTCAAAAAACACCCATTTAGGGCAAGATCCTAAATTTGAGAAAAATGAGGAGAACGCCAAATAAGGGACATGGCCCTGGTCATGGTGCTGCTGGTGGAGCTCCTGTTGCAGGGAGAGGACATGGTGGATCTGTGCCAGCTACACACACAAGTGAAACACCTTCCTCAGGTGCGAGTAGGCGACAGAGCCTGCAGCAGTATTTGGTCGGGCCTAATGCGGTTCTACGAATGTTAAGGCCAGGACAAGTACAGGCGATAGTAGATTGGGTTACTGACAGTGCCTTCAGTTCCTTCACATTGTCTCCCACCCAGTCTACTGCTGAAAGATCAGAGTGGGCATCTGCAGCCGATGTCTATCAGTCTTTCACGTCACTCCCTTGCAAATCAGCCAAGCAGTTTGAGCCCCAAATCATGCAGCAGTCTCTTCTGCTTTTTGATGACTCTGTTAGCAAGGTATCCCAGGGCCATCCACCTAGCCCTGCCCCAGAAGTAGAAGAGATTGAGTGCACCAATGCCCAACCACTTATGTTTGAAGATGAGTACATGGGAGGATCATCGCAGCACGTCTCACAGGTGCCAACTGCTGCTGCTTTCGCAATTGTGTGGAATGACAAGGATGGCAGGGGTGAAGACTGGGTGGAAGATGATGTAGAGGACAATGAGGTCGTCGTACCCACATGGAATCAACATCATGGAGGTGACCTGTGTAGTTTGGCAGAAGAGGCGGTGGTCCCACAGAGCCACCAGCACAGCAGAAGAGGGAGCAAGGGACCGAGCACACTAAAGCCAGGTACAAGGAGTTCCCTAGCATGGCAGTTCTTCAGACAATGTGCTGATGACAAGACACGAGTGGTTTGCACACTGTGCAATCAGAGCCTGAAGCGAGGCATAAATGTTCTCAATCTGAGCACAACCTGCGCAAGTGCAAAGCACGAGCTGCAGTGGAGTAGACACCTCAAAACCAAGAAAGGTCTCTGGCTCCTCTTGCTTCCTCTTCTGCTGCAGTCTTGGCCTCTTCATCCACCTCTGTAGTCACAGTGGCACCTGCCAACCCGCAAACAGAGTATCTGCCAGCAACACTACCACCTGGGTCACCAACCATCTCCACAACGTCCCATAGAAGCGTTCAGCTCTCTATCTCCCAAACACTGGAGCGGAAGAGGAAGTACCCCCCGAAAGCCAGCATTTCAAAATTCCTGGCCTTTGAAAATTATGTCATTCTGTCTGGTGGAGACGCAGAGTTTTAAAAGCCTGATGGCATTGGCTATCCCACAGTACGTTGTGCCCAGCCGCCACTACTTTTCCAGGCGAGCCATCCCTTCCCTGCACAACCAAGTGGGGGACAAAATCAGATGTGCACTGTACAACGACATCTGTGGCAAGGTCCACCAAACTACGGATACATGGACCAGTAAGCACGGTCAGGGATGTTATATCTCCCTAACAGCACACTGGGTAAATGCAGTGGTGGCTGGGTCTGAGGCGGATAGCAGTTTTGCACATGTCTTTCCACAACCGAGGATTGCAGGGCGCTTCAGTTTGCCTCCTGTTGCTAATTCCTCCTACTCCACTTCCTTATCCTCTACCGCCTCCTCATCAGCAGCGCAACTTTGGCCTTCGCGCTCACCACCACATATGTGATGTGCCCACAAGGTGGAACTCCATGTTGGCCAGGCTGCGAGCAGCAGCAAGCGATAGTGGAGTTTCAGCTGCAGCATGCACACCTGAGTCACTCTGCAGAACAGCACCACTTCACCACCCATAACTGGGCCTCCATGCAAGACCTGTGTGCCTTGTTGCGCTGTTTTGAGTACTCCACCAACATGGCCAGTGTCTCTGATGCCGTTCTCAGCGTTGCTATCCCAGTTCTATGCCTCCTTGAAAAGATGATGGAAGAGGATGTGGTACAGGAGGAGGAGGAGGAGGAGGAGGAAGAGGGATCATTTCAAAGGCTTTCAGGGCAGTCATTCACAAGTGGCTCCGAGGGTGGGTTCCTGCACCAACAAATGCCAGGTACACAATTGTCCAGTTGAATTGCTGGTAGCTTTCTTTATTTTTCTACAATTGTCCAACAAGGGCACAGTTCTGGAGGATGACAAGGTGGAGGATGAGGAGGAAGAGATGGAGGAGGGAGAACTATGTTCACAGCAGGGTGGCACCCAGACCAGCTCATGGCCATCACTGTTGCGTGGCTGGAGGGGATACAGAGGACACAGATGATACGCCTCCCACAGAGGACAGCTTTTCATTGCCTCTGGGCAGCCTGGCACACATGAGCGATTACATGCTGCAGTGTCTCCGCAACGACCGCCGAGTTGCCTACATTCTAATTGGTGCTGATTACTGGGTGGCCACGCTGCTGGATCCCCGTTACAAGGACAACGTACCATCCTTAATTCCCTCACTGGAGCATGATCGTAAGATGCGCGAGTACAAGCACACTCTGGTAGACGCGCTGCTGGTGGCATTCCCACCTGACAGCGGGGGCACAGTGTAAGCACAAGGCGAAGGCAGAGGAGGAGGAAGAAGTCGCCAACTCAGCCGGGCACCACCAGCACCTCAGAAGGCAGGGTAAGCATGGCCATAATGTGGAAAAGCTTTGTCAGCACGCCGCAAGAACCAGCATCACCAGCTGATATGGAACGTGTTAGCAGGAGGCAGCATTTCACCAACATGGTGGAGCAGTATGTATGCACACGTCTACACGTACTGAATGACGGGTCTGACCCCTTCAACTTCTGGGTCTCCAAATTGGGCACATGGCCTGAGCTTGCCCTTTATGCCTTGAAGGTGCTGGCCTGCCCTGCAGCCAGTGTATTATCTGAACGTGCATTTAGCAGGGCAGAATGCGTTATCACAGACAATCGCAGTCGCCTGTCCAGAGCCAATGTGAACAAGCTCACGTTCATTAAAATGAACCAGGCATGGATCCCACAGGACTTGTTCTTACCTTGTGCAGAATAGACATGTATACCAGCTCTTTTGGGGTGTACCCTAATTTAAAAAATAAAATAAAAAATAAAAACAAAAACCAGTGTTGGCTATCTTGTCCTCCTCCACCGCTGCTTCCACCTACACCGCCACATCCAGCACCATCTCAACCTCCTACTCCATATGGACCTCGTCCTCCTAGGTCAAGATTATTATTTTTTATTTTTTTTATTTCAAAGTATTTTATTTTGTATCACAACAAGAATAATACAATTGAAAGTGACATACAGAATATCGATTCAGTCAAAACATAGAAAGGTTACAGGCAGCACAACAAGATGAATCGTGTGTAACACGTCAGAGATATAAAATGTAAAATCATTTTAGACAGACATGGTAGTGTTATGCCGCGTACACACGGTCGGGGAATCCGTCGGAATGCGTCTTATCGGACCGTGTCGTCAGATAATCCGACTGTGTGTGGTATGCATCGGACTGATTCCGTCCGAATCTCTGTCCGACCCAATTTTCCAACATGTTCCAACATGACGCCCGCACCGCCCCAGTGTAAAAGACGCCTAATACAGCCATCTGCAGGTGTTAGTGGGTGTTGTGTGCCTCCAGCGCAGTATACACCTGTATCTACCCTTTATTGCTGTTGTTCTCTAATACAACCATCTGCAGGAGTTAGTGGGTGTTGTGTGCCTCCAGCACATTATACACCTGTATCTACCCTTTATTGCTGGTGTTGTCTGTTGCATAGCTTGCATATTAGCCTTTAAAATTAGCACTTTTGATTTCGAACGTTCGAGTCCCATAGGGTTATAACATTCATACGAATTTTAAGTCTGTTCGAAGGTTCTGGTACAAACCGAACCGGGGGGTGTTCGGCTCACCCCTAAGGGCGAGTGTCTCAATTGCTATTGCAAAGATTAGCGGAGATAAAGGACAGCCTTGTCTGGTGCCTTTGGTTATATGTATTGGCTTGGAGTAGTGGCCTTGAAGCCTAATATAGGCTTTAGGATTTGAATAAAAAGCTTGGATCAGGCCCATAAACTTGTCACTAAAGCCCCAAAGTTCAAGGATTGTAAAGATGTATAGCCAGGAGACCGAATCAAAGGCCTTTTGAAGATCCAGTAATAAAAGCATGCCTGATTGTTTTGGACCTCCTGGCCAGTGTGTCTGGAGGATGGAGACTATGTCTATGGCTCTTCTGATCTGATAAGAGCCCTGTCTGCTTGGGATGAACCCCACTTGATCCTTATGAACATATCGGTTAATGAAGGAAGCTAGACGATTTGCAAGGAGTTTGGTAAGGATTTTTAAGTCGCTATTGATGAGGGAGATGGATCTATAATTACTGACTTCTTCCAGGTTTTTATCCTGTTTCGGTATTACTGCAATGTAGGCTGTGTTTAGGTGAGGATCGAGTGGGGTCCCCTGTGCCTTTGCGTAAAAAATTGTGTCAAATGTGGAGTCAGGGTGGTGGTAAATGTCTTTTAATAGGGGTTAGGGGGACCATCGGGGCCTGTAGCAGAACCTGATTTGAGGTTCTTAATGACTTCCTGTACCTCTTCTTCTGAGAAGGGGGCCTCCAGCATATTATTTTTTATTTTTATGCATTTTATGTTATTTTAAGTTATTTCCTTATCCACATTTGATTGCAGAACACTTGTCATGCTCTTAACAACATTTTGCTGACATTTGCAGCCCTCTAGCCCTTTCCATTACTTTTTTAGAGCCATTTTAGTCCTCAAAAGTTCGGGTCCCCATTGACTTCAAAAGTTCAGCCAAACCCATCAAACCCAGACATCCAGGTGTCTGCTCAATCTTACTGGAGATCCCAGCTGATGAGGAGCAAGGAGAGGTCCTCTTTGTTCTTTGGTGTGGGTCTTTTAGGTATGCTTGCATGGCAGGTCAACATATGTCTGGTCAAGCATGTAGTGCTCAAGCGGCTGATGTTTTGGCCACGCGAGATACGCTTGAGACATATCTTGCAAATAGCAATGGTGCAATTTGATGCACTCATCTCAAAAAAGGCCCACGCCAATGAAATTTTGGAACAACGCATAGAGGCAGCGCCCCGCACATGCGGAGCTCTGCGGTGTGATGCATTTGGTGTACTGTCCTTAAGCTGGCCCCTGGAGGGCATCCTCCTCCTCTCTCCTATCAGGCACCCATGTGGAGTCAGTGACCTCATCATCCCCTCCCTCATCATCACTGGAGCAAACCTGGCAGTATGCTGCAGATGGAGGAATATGACTGCCAGATTGCTGTACTTCTTGGGCACCCCCTCTCTCTGGGCTCACGTTACTGCCTTCCTCTAGCTGGGTATCATCATCAGAGCCTTAAAAACGCTCGGCATCCTCATGGAGTATATACCCAACACTGTGCTCAAACATTTCAGGGACTCCTCAGGAGCACATGGTGGGGCTAGGGAAGGAGTGACTGATGCCATTGAGATGAGGGAAGAGGCCGTGTTGCCAGTTGCTTTGCCAGTACCCTGAGGCTGGGTGAGAGAGGATGAGGAGGATGAGGACGGTTTGGTCATCCACTCTACCAAGTCTTCGGCATGTTGCGGCTCAACGCGTCCAGCTGCCGAAAATAAGGACAAGCGTGTCCCATGGCCACGTGCTGATGAGGATGCCGTGTCCATGACCAACACTGTTGCCTCTAGGCACAGAGCCTGCTTGCCCTGTTTTATTGGCTCATGACTGTCTGCATCTCGTTGTTGGCCTTCCAGACATACTAATGGCCTGCAGGGAGATATAGCTGCAAAAAGCTGGGACGTATATACTGACTATACTGCAGCTAGCAGAATCAACTGCCTGCCTGTAGTATTATTACTAAGAGAACACCAGCAATTGGGGTAGCTTTAGGTGCACACTGTGCAGATGACACAGTAAACCGTCTGTAATTACTGCAGCTGCCTGCCTGTGGTATAGGATCAGAAGATCACCAGCAATTGGGGTAGCTTTAAGTTCACACTGTGCATATGACACAGTACACCGACTGTAATTACTGCAGCTACCTGCGGTATAGGATCAGCAGAACACCAGAAATTGGGGTAGCTTTAGGTGCACACTGTGCAGATGACACAGTACACCGACTGTAATTGCTACAGCTGCCTGTGGATAGGATCAGCAGGGCACCAACAGTTGGGATAGCTTTAGGCATACACTGTGCAGATGACACAATACACAGACTGTAATTACTGCAGCTGACTGCCTGTGGTATAGGATATGAAGAACATCAGCAATTGGGGTAGCTTTAGGTGCACACTGTGCAGATGACACAGTACACCGACTGTAATTACGGCAGCTGCCTGTGGTATAGGATCAGCAGAACACCAGAAATTGGGGTAGCTTTAGGTGCACACTGTGCAGATGACACAGTACACTGACTGTAATTGCTACAGCTGCCTGCGGATAGGATCAGCAGGGCACCAACAATCAGGATAGCTTTAGGCATATACTGTGCAGATGACACAATACACAGACTGTAATTACTGCAGCTGCCTGCCTACGGTATAGGATCTGAAGAACACCAGCAATTGGGGTAGCTTTAAGTGCACACTGTGCAGATGACAGTACACCTACAGTAATTACTGCAGCTGCCTGCGGTATAGGATCAGAAGAACACCAGCAATTGGGGTAGATTTAGGTGTATACTGTGCAGATGACACAATACACTGACTGTAATTACTGCAGCTGCCTGCCTACGGTATAGGATCAGCAGAACACCAGCAATCGGGGTAGCTTTAAGTGCACACTGTGCAGATGACACAGTACACCGACTGTAATTACTGCAGCTGTCTGCGGTATAGGATCAGCAGAACACCAGCAATTTGGGTAGCTTTAGGCGTACACTGTGCAGATGACACAATACACTGACTGTAATTACTGCAGCTGCCTGCCTGCGGTATAGGATTAGCAGAACACCAGCAATCAGGGTAGCTTTAAGTGCACACTGTGCAGATGACACAGTACACGGACTGTAATTACTGGAGCTGCCTGCGGATAGGATCAGCAGAACACCAGCAATTGAGGTAGCTTTAGGTGTACACTGTGCAGGTGGCACAATACACCGACTGTAATTGCTGCAGCAGCTGCCTGGCTGTGCTATAGGGTCAGCAGAACATCAGTAATTGGGGTAGTGTCAGGAAGATCCTTCTCACGAGCATCCGAGTGGCGTAAGACGCAGAAGATCATCTGTGCGCAAGAAGAGCGCTATCGCGGTCGGCGGTGCGCGCGGGAGCGCGCGCGGCCGCTTGACGCAATTGGCGCCAATAGCGCTATTTAAAGTGGATCCTTGCTTTGCTGCCTTGCTGCCCGATCAACAGCGTTCCCGTGTACTCTGGTATCCTGTATCTGAATTCACCTGATCTGTATCCTGATCCGTATTGAACCCGGCCTGTTCCTGACTTCGCTGTTTGCTGCCTGCCCCCGACTTTTGGCTTCCTACCCGACTACTCTTCTAGATTTCGTTTCTGTACCTGATCTGCTCGCCTGTGCCTGACCTGGACCGTTGTACTACTCTGCTACCTGCCGGTTTCCTGTTTACCGTTGCTGGACTACAGAACACCTCCCAGTCTGCCACCGTACCCGGCTGTTGTCTTCCACTGTGTCCTGTTGCCTCTTATCTCTTGCTGCGGACTCCTTCCACTTCCCGCTATATTCTGTTTGCACCTGCACTCCGCTGCTGGACTACAGAACTCCTCCCGCTGTCCGCTTTACCCTGCAGCCACCTGCACTCTGCTGTGGGACTACAGGACTCCTCCCGCTGTCCGCTGTACCTTGCCATCACCTGCACTCCGCTGCTGGACTACAGGACACCTCCCATTATCAACGGTCTTCTGCTTCCTACACCGACCATCCAGTCAGGCACTTGTGCTCCTCTGTGCTCCCGAGCCCCTGTCACCTCTACCAGGGCCTCCTGAGTCAGAGGTCTACGAGAGGCCGCTCCCTGCATTCCGGGCTCTGCCTTAAGGTACATGAAAGGTAGCTTTAGGTGTACACTGTGCAGGTGGCACAATACACCGACTGTAATTGCAACAGCTTCAAATGAAATTCAAAGACACTGTATCTCCATCTATCTCTCTCCGCCGAATGCAACACACTACACGAGACCGCCGCACACTCGAACACAAAGCTCATTCCTAGTCGTCGTCTTCATCTTCACTTTTCAGTAGCTCATTGAGTGGGTAAGCTATTTTAGTGAATCCCTCTATGAATCTCCTGTAATAGGAACAGAATCCCAGAAATTACCTGAGCTCGGTCACATTATTGGTCCTCAGCCAGGAGGTGATGGCATCCAGCTTCTGGGGGTCAGTGGCCACTCCGCCTGCAGGCACGATGTGACCGAGGGTTGATAAAACTGGCACTTCTCCAGGGACAGCTTCAAACCCTCATCATGGAGTCTCTTGAGGACCTTCTCCAGACACTCTTCGTGCTCCTCTAAGGTCTTCCCGAAGATATTGATGTCATCTAGATACACCAACACTTCTGTTAGGTTCATGTCACCCATTGTCTTCTCCATGAGTCTTTGGAAAGTGGCTGGGGCACCAGGCAAGCCATGAGACATATGGTCAAATTCAAAGAACCCCACCGGTGTAATGAAGGAGGTCTTCTCCGATCCTCAGGGTGCATGGAGATTTGATAATACCCATTCTTCAGATCCAGCACGCTGTTGTCAGGTTCTCAACAGGAGGGTGATGGGGTTCAAGGGCTGGGTACCCCTCAGGACTTGCTGGGCACAGACCTCATCCACCTTCCAGAGGTCTAGACCCCTCTTCAACAAGATATGGTGCATAATTTTGTCCAAATGTATTCCAACAACTTCTCTTCCTCATTTTAGTAAGTGTGCTCCAACTGGTACATGAGATCAGAAACCTTCTCTGTGTGCCCAAACACATCCAGCAGAATGTTCAGGTAGTCCTGGGCAACACAATCTTGCTTGCTGAGCTTCATATTGTGGATGGCTTCTGAGGTAGGCCCTCTTAAACTCTGTGATTCTCTGTTTCTTGTGGGTTTCAGGAATGAGGAATGTCCCATTAATCCAAGGGTTGTGTGGCCTGGTCCAGCCTCTTTAATGTTTTCCTCCCCTGTAGGCACTGGTTGTTTTCCAGAAAAGTCCCTGAGATTCTGATACCTAGTTCCAGAGTATGTTGAAGGGTCTTTCTGACAATTTGACACAAAGCCTACTTTCACACTGGGGTGGGCGGGCTCCAGTGGTAAACGAAGGTTAAAGTGGCGCTACTCAGCCGCTAGCGTGGTAGTTTTAACCCTCGCTAGCAGCCGAAAAAGGGTTAAAACCACCCGCCAGCGGGTTTGCAATGGGAAGGGGCGCAGGAGCGGTGAATACACCACTCCTATAGCACTGCAAAGATGTTGCTTGCAGGACTTTTTTCACCGTCCTGCCCTCGGGCTTTCACATTGGAGTGAATTGAGCAGCTCTTTCAGGGCGCTTTGCAGGCACTATTTTTAGTGCTATAGTGCCTGCAAAGCGCCTCAGTGTGAAAGTAGCCAAAGTCTCCCAGGGCAGCAAAGAATTCTGGTCCAAGTGTGGCCAGAGGTAATGGGGAGGTAACTTCTGCCCTAGTTGAAGCAGCTTGACTGGAGCAGGTAGGACCCTCATTTGGAACCTTCAGTTGGATTATACAAAGCTTTGTCTTGTTGGTCAATTGCATACTGGCACCTTTGAAGCTTTCAGGGACTCCTGGTCCCTAACAGCGCATAGGTGCAGGAGGTCCCTCCGGTCTGTTTTGACAGCAATCACCCACACCTTCCTGTCTGGCGACACCATCTTCACAGCTTGGCTAATTTGTTCCTCAGCCCAGGCCTCCCCAGTGAGTTCAATCACCACACTCGACTCTGAACGGAGTCCATCTTGGCACTTGTAGGGGTGCGGTCTTGAGTAGCTGATTGCAAAGTAGCAGAATTACACCGGACGACGTCCCCACGTGTAGTGATACCCCTGAAGGAGCTCCTTTAAGTTTGTTCAGTCCATTTCACTGCCTCTCAACCCCAAAGAACTGTCTCAGCCCCTCTGGCACACCTAGAAAACAGTGTAGTTGCAAACACAGTAAAACAAACACAAATGTAGTGAACAGGAAGTTTGATTACTGGGAGGCTTTCCACAATCAAACAATCAGTGATCTGGTAACTCAATAGTCAAGAATGTCAAACTGTGATCTTTAATAGCTAATCAAACCCAAAATGCAGACTTCAAAATAACACAGTCAAACAATTTAAATAGGTGTCAGGCATAAAGGGGAAATGTATAAAGTGAAAGAACCTTGCGCTAAGTGGTAATTTTAGTGATATTAATAAGCTGCTCAAAAGTGCAAAGTGCTGGCTCATCTAGTTTGGGGTGTGTATAATTGTGATGCTGTGAATACAATAATGCCAATCTATTTGCATCAACATATTAAAGTACATAGTGCAGAATAATTAGTATAATAAACAAAACATATGTGCTTGGAATAAATAAACAGTGAAGTGAATTAATCCATCAAAGCAAAGTCCAAATATTTGTTGTGATGCAACTTCAATCTTTACACCATCACCAATGACAAACTTAATATAAATCACCAGGTAGATGTAAGTGAAAGGCCTACTCACTAGACAACTGTGATATCTTTAAATAAAAAGAAGGTCAATTTAGGCTGTGCTTGTGCGTCAGAAATCTTGCTGATGTACCAATAGGGATATTGCTGGAAACCTTGTTTTTTCTCCACTGCAGTTGCCAATTAAAAACCAGATAAAAACGGGACCATACTGTAAAACCGTTTAATTTAAAAAAGGATTTAAAACATTTGCCAAATGGAGCAATGGAGCCTTCTTGACAGAGCATCCACATCTTTGTTCTCAACCCCTGGACGTTACTTCGGGCTGAAAGGACACTGATAGGGCAGCCAACCATCTATGACCCATGGCATCCAACTTGGCGGTAGTGAGGATGTAGGTGAAAGGATTATTGTCGGTCTTGATCACAAACTCTGCTCCACACAGGTGATCCCTCAGCTTATACACAACTACCCATTTCAAGGCCAGGAATTCAAGTTTGTGGATGGGGTAGTTCTTCTCGGCGGGTCCCAAGCTCCGGCTCACATAGGCGTCAGGCTGTAAATGGCTGTCATGCTCTTAATAGAGCACCCTGCCTAACCCATCTAGACTGGCATCAACTTGTAGTTCATATGGCTTGATTGGATCTTCATAGACTATTACTGGAGCAATTGTTAGGCTACATTTCAGCTGCCTAAAGGCCCCTTCACATTGTGCCAGTGCTTTGATGGATTAATTTCTGACCCACAAACATAGACTAAATTTACCTTTTTAGTTAAAGAGGTCACAGTGGCCTGCGTTGGTAGGCCTTTCACTCACATCCACTTGTATGAAGTTTGTCATTGGAGATGGCGTAAAGATTGAAGTTGCATCACAACAGATATATGGACTTTGATTGATGGATTAATTCACTTCACTGTTTATTTATTACAAGCACATATGTTTCGTTTATTATTCTAATTATTTAGCACTATGTACTTTACTATGTTGTTACAAACAGATTGACATTATTGTATTCACAGCGCCTCCTATTATACACACCCCAAAATAAAAGGGAACTGATCTGACTTAACAACTGTCAGTCTGTTTCCCTAAAATCCTGAAATCACAGACCCAGGCAGTTAAATGTGAGGCAATAGGCCACAAAAGCAATTTATCACTTTAAAAATGAATGTGATAGTTCCTCTTTAAAGGTAGTCGCTGGAATCACTAAATTGCTGATACTGGAGGAGTAACAGAAAGGGTCCTCACAATAGAGATATTCTGGATCTGGCGTTCGTATACTTGGTGTGCTGTTGAGCATGATAAACAAAGGGGTACTTGAAAGTATCCTGGTAGGCAAAATTAAGATGTAGGATGCTAGCAGTATCCTGATTAGGGATGAGCTTGATTTTCGAGTCGAACTTATGTTCGACTCGAACATGGGCTGTTCGCGCGTTCGGCGATTACCGAACGTTATGGGCGGTTCGCGCCAAATTCGTGTGGCGCTTACGGCCCACAATGCACTGCGCCATCGCAGTGCATTGCTGGCTCATGATTGGCCAAGCATGCACTGTGACCCCGCATGCTTGGCCAATCACAGCGCCGGCAGCGAGGAGAGCCATAATTGGCCACAGACAGGATGTCTCTGGCCAATTATAACTCAGGGGTTTAAGTACACGCCCCACAATATATAAGGCTGCCAGCGCGGTGGCCTTGTGTAGTGTGTTCTGGAGTTCAGGGAGAGAAGGATAGGCAGGGACAGTTTGTTCTTTTCTCAGGCATCTGCAAGAGTTAGTGGGTGATGTGTGCCTCAAGCGCAGTATACACCTGTATCTACCCGTTATTGCTGTTGTTCTCTAATACAGCCATCTGCAGGAGTTAGTGGGTGTTGTGTGCCTCCAGCGCAGTATACACCTTTATCTACCATTTATTGCTGTTGTTCTCTAATACAGCCATCTGCAGGAATTAGTGGGTGTTGTGTGCCTCCAGCGTAGTATACACCTGTATCTACACTTTATTACTGTTGTTCTCTAATACAGCTATCTGCAGGAGTTAGTGAGTGCTGGGTGCCTCCAGCACAGCACAGTATACACCTATATCTACCCTTTATTGCTGGTGTTCTATAATAAAGGCATCTGCAGGAGTTAGTGGGTGTTGTGTGCCTCCAGCGCAAATATACACCTGTATCTATCCTTTAATGCTTTTGTTCTCTAATACAGTGAGTTTGGGGACCTGGCTCCTGCCCCAGGGGACATGGGTCAATGCAAAAAAAAGTTTTAAAAACGCCCGTTTTGGCGGGAGCACTGATTTTAATGACGATTAAAGTAAAAAAAAGTGAAATATTCCTTTAAATATCGTGCCTGGGGGGTGTCTATAGTATGCCTGTGAAGTGCCACGTGTTTCCCGTGTTTAGAGGAGCAAGGAGAGGTCTGCTTTGTTCTTTGGTGTGGGTCATTGAGGTACGCTTGCCAACCAGCTGCATGGCAGGTCAACATATGTCTGGTCAAGCATATGGTGCCCAAGCGGCTGATGTTTTGGCCACGCGAGATACGCTTGAGATATATGTTGCAAATAGCAGCGGTGCTATCTGATGCACTCATCTCAAAAAAGGCCCACACCAAAGAACTTTTAGAATAACGCTCAGAGGCAGCACCCTGCACAGGCGGAGCTCTGCGGTGTGATTCAGTCGGTGTGCTGCCCCTAAACTGGCCCCCGGAGGGCATACTGCCTCGTTGGACATGTGCCTCCTCCTCCTGCTCCTCCTCCTCCTCCTCCTCTCTCCTACCAGGCACCCACGTGGAGTCAGTGCCCTCATCATCCCCTCCCTCTTCATCGCTGGCGCAAACCTGGCAGTATGCTGCAGCTTGTGGAACATGACTGCCAGATTGCTGTCCTTCTTGAGCATCCCCTCTCTCTGCATTCACGCTACTGCCTTCCTCTAGCTGAGTATCATCATCAGAGCCTACAAAACACTGGGCATCCTCCTTGAGCATGTACCCAACACTGTTCTCAAAGAGTTCAGGAGACTCCTCAGGAGGACGTGGTGGGTCTAGGGAAGGAGTCACTGATGATGACATTGAGAGGAGGGAAGAAGATGCGTTGGCAGCTGCTTTGCTAGTACCCTGAGCCTGGGTGAGAGAGGATGAGGAGGATGAAGAGGGCTTGGTCCTCCACTCTACCAAGACGTTGGCATGTTTCGGCTCAACATGTCCAGCTGCCGAAAAGAAGGACAAGCATGTCCCATGGCCACATGCTGATGATGACGATGCACCGCGTCCACGACCAGCACTGTTGTCTCTAGACACAGAGCCTGCTTGCCCTCTTTTATCGGCTCGCGCCTGTCTGCCTCTCCTTGCTGGCCTTCCAGACATGGTAATAGCATGAAGGGAGTTGGGAAAACCAGCAATTGGGTAGTGTATTTTGTGCTGGAGGCACACACAACATCCACTAACTCCTGCAGATGGCACATGGCTCAATTAGAGAAGAGCTATGTAGGTGGATATAACGGTGTATACTGGGTTCAGAGCACGCAGACAGCACAAACAATCTCCTACCACTGACTGCAAGCTCTATTTAAAACGAGCAAGATAGTTAGCTATATAGGTGAATATAGCGGTGTGTACTGGGTTCAGAACACGCAGACAGCACGCACAATCTCCTACCACTGACTGCAAAC
Source organism: Lithobates pipiens (assembly GCF_037356315.1). Classification (NCBI taxonomy): domain Eukaryota; kingdom Metazoa; phylum Chordata; class Amphibia; order Anura; family Ranidae; genus Lithobates; species Lithobates pipiens. Next base: position 117,988,849 of record NW_027507787.1, read on the forward strand.
TCTATTTAAAACGAGCACGATAGTTAGCTATATAGATGAATATGGTGGTGTATACTGGGTTCAGAGCACGCAGACAGCACGCACAATCTCCTACCACTGACTGCAAGCTCTATTTAAAACGAGCAAGATAGTTAGCTATATAGGTGGATATAGCGGTGTATACTGGGTTCAGAGCACGCAGACAGCACGCACAATCTCCTACCACTGACTGCAAGCTCTATTAAAAAAGAGAAATATAGCTAGCTATATAGGGGAATATAGCGGTGTATACTGGGTTCAGAGCACGAAGACAGCACGCACAATCTCCTACCACTGACTGCAAGCTTTATTTTAAACAAGCAAGATAGTTAGCTATATAGGTGGATATATCGGTGTATACTGGGTTCAGAGCACACAGACAGCACGCAAAATCTCCTACCACTGACTGCAAGCTCTTTTTAAAACGAGCAAGATAGCTAGCTATATAGATGGATATAGCGGTGTATACTGGGTTCAGAGCACGCAGACAGCACGCACAATCTCCTACCACTGACTGCAAGCTCTATTTAAAACTAGCAAGATAGTTAGCTATATTGGTGGATATAGCGGTGTATACTGGGTTCAGAGCATGCAGACAGCACGCACAATCTCCTACCACTGACTGCAAGCTCTATTAAAAAAGAGAAATATAGCTAGCTATATAGGTGAATATAGCGGTGTATACTGCAGTCAGGGCACGCAGACAACAACCACTACAGAAGAGCAAGAACAAAAAATCGGCCGATAACGATCGGTGTATACTATGTTGAAGGTACACAGAACACCCACTAACTCCTGCAGACACCAACACACTACACAAGGCCGCCGAGCTGGCGGCCTTATATTGTGTGGGGCGTGTACTACACAGCCTGAGCTAAGATTGGCCAAAGGCATCCTGCCTGTGGCCAATCATAGCTCTCCTCGCTGCGATTGGCCAAGCATGCGGGGTCACTGTGCATGCTTGGCCAAACATGATCCAGCAATGCACTGTGATGGCGCAGTGCATTGTGGGCCATGAGCGCCACACAAATTTGGCGCGAACGGCCCATAAGGTTCGGAATTCGCAGAACGGGCAAACAGCCGATGTTCGCAGAGCATGATCCAATTTGCTAAAGCAGGGGAAAAAATTCCTTCCTGATCCCCCGAGAGGCAATCGGATTTTCCCCGGATCAACTTTACCTATAAATTTTAGTACCCAGTTATATTACGTACACTTGGGAAATAATCCAGGCCTTTCTTAAAGCAATCCACTGAGCTGGCCATAACCACCTCTGCAGGGAGTCTATTCCACATTTTTACAGCTCTTACTGTGAAGAAACCTTTCCGTATTTGGAGATGAAATCTCTTCTCCTCTAGACGTAAAGAGTGCCCCCTTGTCCTCTTTGTTGACTTTAAAGTGAATAACTCGACACCAAGTTCCCTATATGGACCCCTTATATATTTGTACATGTTGATCAAATCCCCCCTTAATCTCCTCTTATCAAGAGTGAATAAATTCAGTTCCTCTAATCTTTCCTCATAGCTGAGTTGCTCCATGCCTCTTATCAGTTTGGTTGCCCTTCTCTGCACTTTCTCCAGTTCCCCGATATCCTTTTTGAGGAATGGTGCCCAAAACTGAACGGCATATTCCAGATGAGGTCTTACTAATGATTTGAACAGGGGCAAAATGATATCTCTCTCTCTGGAGTACATACCTCTCTTAATACAGGAAAGGACTTTGGAAACCGCAGCTTAGCATTGCATGCTATTATTGAGCTTATGATCTACCAAAACCCCCAGATCCTTCTCCACTAAGGATTCCCCCAGTTGTACTCCCCCTAGCGTGTATGATGCATGCATATTCTTAGCCCCCAAGTGCATAACTTTACATTTCTCAACATTAAACCTCATCTGCCACATAGTCGCCCAATTAGACAGAGCATTGAGGTCTGCTTGTAAATTGGTGACATCCTGTAAGGACGTTATTGCACTGCATAGCTTGGTGTCATCTGTAAAGACGGAAATGTTACTCTTGATCCCAGACCCAATATCATTTATAAAGATATTAAAAAGTAAGGGTCCCAGCACTGAACCTTGGGGTACACCACTCATAACCTTAGACCATTCAGAGTAAGAATTATAGTCATCGTTCATTGATTTTGTATGGTTTCCATCATTGAAAGCATTTAGCCAGTTTGCGTCACTGACTATTTGAATGTATACATGTCTGGGATTGGTACCTTCTTCTGTATTGTATTGTATTGTCCTTATATGGGCATTCACATCCTGTGTTACTGCTGTGAGGTCACACCCTTTGTGGGAGGTGTTCAGCTGTTGGAGGCAAACCCACCAGGGCGTGGCTTCCAGTGGGAAAGGTAAATAAATAAAGCTTTGATCAAGGTGAGCAAAGACTTGCTGACGGTTTGGAGAATGAAAGACTGCTGGTGATGGCTCTTTACTGGGGAACCAGAGGGGCTTGGCTGAGGAGCAGCCAGGCTGAAATGAGGATGTAGGTTGCATTGGGGATGTCTGGTCATTGGGATGAATGGGTTGGAAAAGGTAAGCTTAAAGTATTATATCATTAAGATGGAAATGGGAGCTTATTGGAAGCACAGCAGAATATGGGGCTGTGTGCATAGCATAGCAGCCGAATTTCTATGAAAGTCCTCAGCTGAAGTGCTAACAGGACAGAATGCTACTAGTCCCTACACACAACTGCAGCTTGAGCTGATATCGATGGATGGAATTTCAGTCTCCACTTGTATACCCCAGGGATGCTGGGCGGTCGGCCCAGATCCCCAACAACTTGATGGAGTGAGCCCAGTCACCCTGCTTTCTCTCCAGCGGCTGAAAATACTCGAGGGAGAAGGGTCAGTCCAGGCCTCTCCCCAGTGGCGGATATGTTCTCTTAGAGAGGCAGAGGTTGGCTGGGTGAGGAATACTCTGCTTGGACCAATTTGTTTGGAGTACTGTGTGAATACCGGCATTGGGGGACTGGAATCACTGACTAACTTTGGAGTCAACCCATCTGGGGTCTCCTCCTGTGTTAGTCTCCTGCCGAAAGGGAAGAAATGTGACAGACCTAGCTGGGACAGAGGCTGTTGGAGGGGACAGAACCCTTTATTGCTGTTGTTCTCTAATACAGCCATCTACAAGAGTTAGTGGGTGTTGTGTGCCTCTAGCACAGCACAGTATACACCTATATCTACCCTTTATTACTGGTGTTCTATAATAAAGGCATCTGCAGGAGTTAGTGGGTGTTGTGTGCCTCCAGCACAGTATACACCTATATCTACCCTTTATTGCTGGTGTTCTATAATAAAGGCATCTGCAGGAGTTAGTGGGTGTTGTGTGCCTCCAGTGCAGTATACACCTATATCTACCCTTTATTGCTGTTGTTCTCTAATACAGCCATCTGCAGGAGTTAGTGGATATTGTGTGCCTCCGGCACAGCACAGTATACACCTATATCTACCCTTTATTGCAGGCGTTCTATAATAAAGGCATCTGTAGGAGTTAGTGGGTGTTGTGTGCCTCCAGTGCAGTATTCACCTGTATCTACCCTTTATTGCTTTTGTTCTCTAATACAGTCATCTGCAGGAATTAGTGGGTGTTGTGTGCCTTCAGCACAGTATACACCTGTATCTACGCTTTTTTAGACATGTGCATTCGTTTTCGTCCGAATGCATTTTCGTCCGAATTTCAGGTATTTTCGTTTTGACAAACAATAACGAAAGCACAGAATCCGAAAAATGAAAGATCTGACATAAATAAATGCTTTATTTTCGTTTTCCTTGCTACAACAGTTCGATATAGAATAGGAGATTCGATGTGACTCTGACAATAACAATCTGTGTCTATAGAACCTGTGGTCGAATGTGCCTAACTTTACCTCTATTAGTCCAAGATTATATAGAGAAAATATTCGACAGAGAGAAAAGATTCTGCAAGTTACTGTTCTAAAAAGTGTTTGGGGACCTAAGTCCTGCCCCAGGGGACATGTATCAATGCAAAAAAAGTTTTAAAAACTGATGTTTTTTCGGGAGCAGTGATTTTAATAATGATTAAAGTGAAACAATAAAAGTGTAATATTCCTTTAAATTTCATAGCTGGGGGTGTCTATAGTATGCCTGTGAAGGGGCGCATGTTTCTGTTTGTTATATGCGGAGGGCGGGACGAACCGTCACCTGACCCCACCCCCTCTGACGCAAGGGGAAACCCGGGCTTCCAAGTGACGTATTGGTGACCCCGCACCCCTCTGATGTAACGGAAACCTGCCTGTGTTACATCAGAGGGGGTGGGGTCACCCATACGTCACGGGGAAACCCGGGTTTTCCCTTGCGTCAGAGGGGGGCGGGTCAGGTGATGGGTGGCCCCGCCCTCCGCATATATCAAACGTCAGGCCGCCGGGATCCCCGCAGTGTCTCCTCCGTGGAGACAGAAGATGGATGGATTTGCTGCGCTGGATCAGATCAACCATCGCTGGAGAGATATCATCCGTCGCTGGATAGCAAGAGTGGATTACCACTGCTGGAATCTTTTTTTTTTATTTTTAATAAAGGAATTTTTCAAAAGTGTGTTTGTCTTATTTAACATTTTTTTACACTTTCTTTGTGAAATGGTAGGGGTACTTTTGTACCCCCTTACAATTTCAAACAGGGGGGGCTGGGATCTGGGGGTCCCCTTGTTAAAGGGGGCTTCCAGATTCTGATAAGCCCCCTGCCCGCAGACCCCCACAACCACCGGCCAGGGTTGTGGGGATGAGGCCCTTCTCCACATCAACATGGGGACAAGGTGCTTTGAGGGGTCACAGACCCCCAAAGCATCCTCCCAATGTTGAGGGCATGTGGCCTGGTTCGGTTCAGGAGGGATGGGGGCCGCTTTCTCGTCCCCCCTCTTTTCCTGCAGCCTGCCAGGTTGCGTGCTTGGATAAAGGGTCTGGTATGAATTTTTAGGGGGAACCCTAACCCCACATCAATTTTCCCCTTAATATCCATACCAGACCTGAAGGGCCTGGGAATTGAATTTGGGGGACCCCCACGCTTTTTTTTTTTTTTTTTTATCAATGACTTTCAATGAGTGTTCTCTGTATTACGGAGCCGACAATTCATAATAGCTGCGAATGATTTTAAAGGACTTTTTTCCTGCATAAATGACACTTTGTGCAGGGACAGTTCTAAGCACCAGAAACATGTGCCCCTTCACAGGCATACTATAGACACCCCCCAGCTACGAAATTTAAAGGAATATTATACTTTTATTGTTTCACTTTAATCATTATTAAAATCACTGCTCCCGAAAAAACTGTAGTTTTTAAAAAAAAATTTTTGCATTGATAGATGTCCCCTGGGGGAGGATCCAGGTCCCCAAACACTTTTTAGGACAGTGACTTGCATATTAGCCTTTAAAATTAGCCCTTTAGATGTTGAACGTTGGAGTCCCATAGACTTTAATAGGGTTCTAAAGTTCACACAAAGTATGCTATATACTATCTCCGTCAAATCTTCTTTATGCATTCGACAGACATCATAAGCATTCAAAGACAGATTCGACCGTAATTCTTGTGGATTTTCGGACGAATGCAATTTTTGAACGAAAAACAAAATAAATAAAAACGAATTTCGGGAGTAACTAAATAAATTAATTTTTCGGACGAAAAAGAAATTCAGAAGAAAAATATTTTACTCTGCACATGTCTACGCTTTATTGCTGTTGGTCTCAAATACAGCCATCTGCAGGAGTTAATGGGTGTAGTGTGCCTCCAGCACAGTATACACCTGTATCTACCCTTTATTGCTGTTGTTCTATAATACAGTCATCTGCAGGAATTCGTGGGTGTCGTGTGCCTCCAGCACGGTATACACCTGTATATACCCTTTATTGGTGTTGTTCTCCAATACAGCCATCTGCAGTAGTTAGTGTGTGTTGTGTGCCTCCAGCAAAGCACAGTATACCCCTATATCTACCCTTTAATGCTGGTGTTCTATAATAAAGGCATCTGCAGGAGTTAGTGGGTATTGTGAGCCTCCAGCACAGTATACACCTGTATCTGCCCCTTATTGCTGGTGTTCTATAATAAAGACATCTGCAGGAGTTAGTGGGTGTTGTGTGCCTCCAGTGCAGTATACACCTGTATCTACCCTTAATTGCTGTTGTTCTCTAATACAGCCATCTACAGGAGTTAGTGGGTGTTGTGTGCCTCCAGAACAGCACAGTATACACCTGTATCTGCCCTTTATTGCTGTTGTTCTATAATAAAGGCATCTGCAGGAGTTAGTGGGTGTTGTGTGCCTCCAGCACAGTAAACACCTGTATCTACACTTTTTTGCTGGTTTTCTATAATAAAGGCATTTGCAGGCGTTAGTGGGTGTTGAGTGCCTCCAGTACAGAACAGTATACACCTATATCTACCCTTTATTGCTGGTGTTCTATAATAAAGGCATCTGCAGAAGTTAGTGGGTGTTGTGTGCCTCCAGCACAGTATATACCTGTATCTACCCTGTATTGCTGTTGTTCTCTAATACAGCCATCTGCAGGAATTAGTGGGTGTTGTGTGCCTCCAGCGCAGTATACACCAGTATCTACCATTTATTGCTGGTGTTCTATAATAAAGGCATCTGCAGGAGTTAGTTGGTGTTGTGTGCCTCCAGCACAGCACAGTATACACCTATCTCTACCCTTTATTGCTGGTATTCTATAATAAAGGCATCTGTAGGAGTTAGTGGTGGTTGTGTGCCTCCAGCGCAGTATACACCTATATCTACAATTTATTGCTGTTGTTCTCTAATACAGCCATCTGCAGGAGTTAGTGGGTGTAGTGTGCCTCCAGCACAGTATACACCTATATCTACCCTTTATTTCTGTTGTTCTGCAATACAGCCATCTGCAGTAGTTAGTGTGTGTTGTGTGCCTCCAGCAAAGCACAGTATAAGCCTATATCTACCGGTTATTGCTGGTATTCTATAATAAAGGCATCTGCAGGAGTTAGTGGGTGTTGTGTGCCTCCAGTGCAATATACACCTATATCTACCCTTTATTGCTGTTTGTTCTCCAATACAGCCCTCTGCAGTAGTTAGTGTGTGTTGTGTGCCTCCAGCAAAGCACAGTATACACCTATATCTACCCTTTATTGCTGGTGTTCTATATTAAAGGCATCTGCAGGAGCTAGTGGGTGTTGTGTGCCTCCAGAACAGTATATACCTGTACCTACCCTTTATTGCTGGTGTTCTATAATAAAAGCATCTGCAGGAGCTAGTGGGTGTTGTGTGCCTCCAGCACAGCACAGTACACACGTATATCTGCGCTTTATTGCTGGTGTTCTATAATAAAGGCATCTGCAGGAGTTAGTGGTTGTGGTGTGCCTCCAGTGCAGTGTACACCTGTATCTACCCTTTATTGCTGGTGTTCTCAAATACAGCCATCTGCAGGAGTGAGTGGTTGTTGTGTGCCTCCAGAGCAGTATACACCTGTATCTACCATTTATTGCTGTTATTCTCTAATACAGCCATCTGAAGGAATTAGTGGGTGTTGTGTGCCTCCACCGCAGTATACACCTGTATCTACCATTTATTGCTGTTGTTCTCTAATACAGCCATCTGAAGGAATTAGTGGGTGTTGTGTGCCTCCAGCACAGTATACACCTGTATCTACCCTTTATTGCTGTTGTTCTCTAATATAGCCATCTGCAGGAATTAGTGGGTGTTGTGTGCCTCCAGCCCAGCATACACCTGTATCTACCCTTTATTTCTGTTGTTCTCCAATACAGCCATCTGCAGTAGTTAGTGTGTGTTGTGTGCCTCCAGCAAAGCACAGTATACACATATATCTACCCTTTATTGTTGGTGTTCTATAATACAGGCATCTGCAGGAGTTAGTGGGTGTTGTGAGCCTCAAGCACAGTATACACCTATATCTGCCCGTTATTGCTGGTGTTCTATAATAAAGGCAGCTGCAGGAGTTAGTAGGTGTTGTGTGCCTCCAGTGCAGTATACACCTGTATCTACCCTTTATTGCTGTTGTTCTCTAATACAGCCATATGCAGGAGTTAGTGGGTGTTGTGTGCCTCCAGCACAGCACAGTATACACCTATATCTACCCTTTATTGCTGGTGTTCTATGATAAAGGTATCTGCAGGAGTTAGTGGGTGTTGTGTGCCTCCAGCACAGTATAAACCTATATCAACCCTTTATTGCTGGTGTTCTATAATAAAGGCATCTGCAGGAGTTAGTGGGTGTTTTGTGACTCCAGCACATAACAGTACACACCTATATCTACCCTTTATTCCCGGTGTTCTATAATAAAGGCATCTGCAGGAGTTAGTGGGTGTTGTGTGCCTCCAGCACAGCATAGTATACACCTGTATCTACCCTTTATTGCTGCTGTTATATAATAAAGGCATCTGAAGGAGTTAGTGGTTGTTGTGTGCCTCCAGCGCAGTATACACCTGTATCTACGATTTATTGCTGTTGTTCTCTAATACAGCCATCTGAATGAATTATTGGGTGTTGTGTGCCTCAAGCGCAATATACACCTGTATCTACCCTTTATTGCTGTTGTTCTCTAATACAGCCATCTGCTGGAATTAGTGGGTGTTGTGTGCCTCCAGTGAAATATACACCTGTATCTACCTTTTATTGCTGTTGTTCTCCAATACAGCCATCTGCAGTAGTTAGGTCGCGTACACACGCGGGGACTGTTCGGCCAACTTTGTCCGCTGAACAGTGTTTCGGCGGACAGTCCGCCCGTGTGTGGGCTTTCAGTGGACAGTTTCAGCGAACAGTACGCTGAACAAGGTTTTTCGGAAATTCCGAAAAACTGTCCGCTGAAACTTTGTTTCAGCGAACAGTCCCCTCGTGTGTAGGCTTGTTCGTCAAACTAAGTTCCGCGCATGCTCAGAAAGGATTTACACGCCGAAAGTTATAATGCAGTGTATGGGACGTCGTATTTTTCGTCCCGTCGTACGTGCCGTTCACGTCATCGCGCACGGTTTCAGCAAACTGTTCGTTCGTCGTGTGTGGTCATGTCCGTCCATGCTAATTTTGAGCGGACTGTTTGTTGAAACTGTTTGACGGACAAAGTTGGGCGAACAGTCCCCGCGTGTGTACGCGGCCTTAGAGTGTTTTGTGTGCCTCCAGCACAGCACAGCACAGTATACACCTATATCTACCCTTTATTACTGGTGTTCAATAATAAAGGCATCTGCAGGAGTTAGTGGTTGTTGTGTGCCTCCAGCGCAGTATAGACCTGCATCTACCCTTTATTACTGGTGTTCAATAATAAAGGCATTTGCAGGAGTTAGTGGTTGTTGTGTGCCTCCAGCACAGTATAGACCTGCATCTACCCTTTTTGCTGTTGTTCTCTAATACAGCCATCTGCAGGAGTTAGTGGGTGTTGTGTGCCTCCTGCGCAGTATACATCTGTATTTACCCTTTATTGCTGTTGTTCTCAAATACTGCCATCTGCAGGAGTTAGTGGGTGTTGTTTACCTCCAGTGCAGAATACACCTGCATCTACCCTTTATTGCTGTTTTTCTCTGCAGGAGTTAGTGGGTGTTGTGTGCCTCCAGCGCAGTATACACCTGTATTTACCCTTTATTGCTGTTGTTCTCAAATACAGCCATCTGCAGGTGTTAGTGGGTGTTGTTTGCCTCCAGTGCAGTATACACCTGCATCTACCCTTTATTGCTGTTTTTCTCTAATACAGCCATCTGCAGGAGTTAGTGTGGGGTATGTGCCTCCAGCACAGTATAAACCTGTATCTACCCGTTAATGCTGGTGTTCTATAATAAAGGCATCCCCAGGATTTAGTGGTTGTTGTGTACCTCCAGCACAGTATACACCTGTATCTACCCTTTATTTCTGTTGTTCTCTAATACAGCCATCTGCAGGAGTTAGTGGGTCTTGTGTGCCTCCAGTGCAGTATACACCTGTATCTACCGTTTCTTGCTGGTGTTCTATAATAAAGGCATCTGCAGGAGTTAGTGGGTGTTGTGTGCCTCCAGCATAGTATATACCTGTATCTACCCTGTATTGCTGTTGTTCTCTAATAAAGCAATCTGCAGGAATTAGTGGGTGTTGTGTGCCTCCAGCGCAGTATACACCTCTATCTACCATTTATTGCTGGTGTTCTATAATAAAGGCATCTGCAGGAGTTAGTGGTTGTTGTGTGCCTCCAGCGCAGTATAGACCTGCATCTACCCTTTATTACTGGTGTTTAATAATAAAGGCATTTGCAGGAGTTAGTGGTTGTTGTGTGCCTCCAGCGCAGTATAGACCTGCATCTACCCTTTTTCCTGTTGTTCTCTAATACAGCCATCTGCAGGAGTTAGTGGGTGTTGTGTGCCTCCAGCGCAGTATACACCTGTATTTACCCTTTATTGCTGTTGCTCTCAAATACAGCCATCTGCAGGAGTTAGTGGGTGTTGTTTGCCTCCAGTGCAGTATACTTCTGCATCTACCCTTCATTGCTGTTTTTCTCTGCAGGAGTTAGTGGGTGTTGTGTGCCTCCAGCGCAGTATACACCTATTTACCCTTTCTTGCTGTTGTTCTGCAATACAGCCATCTGCAGTAGTTAGTGTGTGTTGTGTGCCTCCAGCAAAGTACAGTATACACCTATATCTACCGGTTATTGCTGGTATTCTATAATAAAGGCATCTGCAGGAATTAGTGGGTGTTGTGTGCCTCCAGCGCAATATACACCTATATCTACCCTTTATTGCTGTTTGTTCTCCAATACAGCCCTCTGCAGTAGTTAGTGTGTGTTGTGTGCCTCCAGCATAGCACAGTATACACCTATATCTACCCTTTATTGCTGGTGTTCTATATTAAAGGCATCTGCAGGAGTTAGTGGGTGTTGTGTGCCTCCAGCACAGTATATACCTATAGCTAACCTTTATTGCTGGTATTCTATATTAAAGGCGCCTGCAGGAGCTAGTGGGTGTTGTGCGCCTCCAGAACAGTATATACCTGTGTCTACCCTTTATTGCAGGTGTTCTATAATAAAGGCATCTACAGGAGTTAGTAGGTGTTGTGTGCCTCCAGAACAGTATACACCTGTATCTACCATTTATTCCTGGTGTTCTATAATAAAGGCATCTGCAGGAGTTAATGGTTGTTGTGTGCCTACAGTGCATTATACACCTGTATCTACCCTTTATTGCTTTTGTTCTCCAATACAGCCATCTGCAGTAGTTAGGTGTATACTGTGCTATGCTGAAGGCACACAACATACACTATCTCTATCCTTTATTGATGGTGTTCTATAATAAAGGCATCTGCAGGATTTAGTGGGTGTTGTGTGCCTCGAGCACATAACAGTATACACCTATATCTACCCTTTATTCATCTGCAGGAGTTAGTGGGTGGTGTGTGCCTCCAGCACAGTATATACCTATATCTACCCGTTATTGCTGGTGTTCTATAATAAAGGCATCTGCAGGAGTTAGTGGGTGTTGTGTGCCTCCAGCACAGCACAGTATACACGTGTATCTACCCTTTACTGCTGGTGTTCTCAAATACAGCCATCTGCAGGAGTTAGTGGTTGTTGTGTGCCTCCAGAGCAGTATACACCTGTATCTACCATTTATTGCTGTTGTTCTCTAATACAGCCATCTGAAGGAATTAGTGGGTGTTGTGTGCCTCCACTGCAGTATATACCTGTATCTACCTTTTATTGCTGTTGTTCTCTAATACAGCCATCTGAAGGAATTAGTGGGTGTTGTGTGCCTCCCGTGCAGTATACACCTGTATCTACGATTTTTTTCTGTTGTTCTCTAATACAGCCATCTGAATGAATTATTGAGTGTTGTGTGCCTCAAGCGCAATATACACCTGTATCTACCCTTTATTGCTGTTGTTCTCTAATACAGCCATCTGCAGGAATTAGTGGGTGTTGTGTGCCTCCAGTGAAATATACACCTCTATCTACCATTTATTGCTGGTGTTCTATAATAAAGGCATCTGCAGGAGTTAGTGGTTGTTGTGTGCCTCCAGCGCAGTATAGACCTGCATCTACCCTTTATTACTGGTGTTTAATAATAAAGGCATTTGCAGGAGTTAGTGGTTGTTGTGTGCCTCCAGCGCAGTATAGACCTGCATCTACCCTTTTTCCTGTTGTTCTCTAATACAGCCATCTGCAGGAGTTAGTGGGTGTTGTGTGCCTCCAGCGCAGTATACACCTGTATTTACCCTTTATTGCTGTTGCTCTCAAATACAGCCATCTGCAGGAGTTAGTGGGTGTTGTTTGCCTCCAGTGCAGTATACTTCTGCATCTACCCTTCATTGCTGTTTTTCTCTGCAGGAGTTAGTGGGTGTTGTGTGCCTCCAGCGCAGTATACACCTATTTACCCTTTCTTGCTGTTGTTCTGCAATACAGCCATCTGCAGTAGTTAGTGTGTGTTGTGTGCCTCCAGCAAAGTACAGTATACACCTATATCTACCGGTTATTGCTGGTATTCTATAATAAAGGCATCTGCAGGAATTAGTGGGTGTTGTGTGCCTCCAGCGCAATATACACCTATATCTACCCTTTATTGCTGTTTGTTCTCCAATACAGCCCTCTGCAGTAGTTAGTGTGTGTTGTGTGCCTCCAGCAAAGCACAGTATACACCTATATCTACCCTTTATTGCTGGTGTTCTATATTAAAGGCATCTGCAGGAGTTAGTGGGTGTTGTGTGCCTCCAGCACAGTATATACCTATAGCTAACCTTTATTGCTGGTATTCTATAATAAAGGCACCTGCAGGAGTTAGTGGGTGTTGTGCGCCTCCAGAACAGTATATACCTGTGTCTACCCTTTATTGCAGGTGTTCTATAATAAAGGCATCTACAGGAGTTAGTAGGTGTTGTGTGCCTCCAGAACAGTATACACCTGTATCTACCATTTATTCCTGGTGTTCTATAATAAAGGCATCTGCAGGAGTTAATGGTTGTTGTGTGCCTACAGTGCATTATACACCTATATCTACCCTTTATTGCTTTTGTTCTCCAATACAGACATCTGCAGTAGTTAGTGTATGTTGTGTGCCTTCAGCACAGCACAGTATACACCTATCTCTACCCTTTATTGCTGGTGTTCTATATTAAAGGCATCTGCAGGAGTTAGTGGGTGTTGTGTGCCTCCAGCACAGTATATACCTATAGCTAACCTTTATTGCTGGTATTCTATATTAAAGGCACCTGCAGGAGTTAGTGGGTGTTGTGCGCCTCCAGAACAGTATATACCTGTGTCTACCCTTTATTGCAGGTGTTCTATAATAAAGGCATCTACAGGAGTTAGTAGGTGTTGTGTGCCTCCAGAACAGTATACACCTGTATCTACCATTTATTCCTGGTGTTCTATAATAAAGGCATCTGCAGGAGTTAATGGTTGTTGTGTGCCTACAGTGCATTATACATCTGTATCTACCCTTTATTGCTTTTGTTCTCCAATACAGCCATCTGCAGTAGTTAGGTGTATACTGTGCTATGCTGAAGGCACACAACATACACTATCTCTATCCTTTATTGATGGTGTTCTATAATAAAGGCATCTGCAGGATTTAGTGGGTGTTGTGTGCCTCGAGCACATAACAGTATACACCTATATCTACCCTTTATTCATCTGCAGGAGTTAGTGGGTGGTGTGTGCCTCCAGCACAGTATATACCTATATCTACCCGTTATTGCTGGTGTTCTATAATAAAGGCATCTGCAGGAGTTAGTGGGTGTTGTGTGCCTCCAGCACAGCACAGTATACACGTGTATCTACCCTTTACTGCTGGTGTTCTCAAATACAGCCATCTGCAGGAGTTAGTGGTTGTTGTGTGCCTCCAGAGCAGTATACACCTGTATCTACCATTTATTGCTGTTGTTCTCTAATACAGCCATCTGAAGGAATTAGTGGGTGTTGTGTGCCTCCACTGCAGTATATACCTGTATCTACCTTTTATTGCTGTTGTTCTCTAATACAGCCATCTGAAGGAATTAGTGGGTGTTGTGTGCCTCCCGTGCAGTATACACCTGTATCTACGATTTTTTCTGTTGTTCTCTAATACAGCCATCTGAATGAATTATTGAGTGTTGTGTGCCTCAAGCGCAATATACACCTGTATCTACCCTTTATTGCTGTTGTTCTCTAATACAGCCATCTGCAGGAATTAGTGGGTGTTGTGTGCCTCCAGTGAAATATACACCTGTATCTACCTTTTATTGCTGTTGTTCTCCAATACAGCCATCTGCAGTAGTTAGTGTGTGTTGTGTGCCTCCAGCAAAGCACAGTATACACATATATCTACCCTTTATTTGCTGGTGTTCTATAATAAAGGTATCTGGAGGAGTTAGTGGGTGTTGTGAGCCTCCAGCACAGTATACACCTGTATCTGGCCATTATTGCTGATGTTCTATAATAAAGGCATCTGCAGGACTTAGTGGGAGTTGTGTGCCTCCAGCACAGTATATACCTGTATCTACCTTTTATTGCTGGTGTTCTATAAAAAAGGCATCTGCAGGATTTAGTGGGTGTTGTGTGCCTCCAGCACAGCATACACCTGTATCTACCATTTATTGCTGGTATTCTATATTAAAGGCGTCTGCAGGAGTTAGTGGGTGTTGTGTGCCTCGAGCACATAACAGTATACACCTATATCTACCCTCTATTCATCTGCAGGAGTTAGTGGGTGGTGTGTGCCTCCAGCACAGTATATACCTATATCTACCCGTTATTGCTGGTGTTCTATAATAAAGGCATCTGCAGGAGTTAGTGGGTGTTGTGTGCCTCCAGCACAGCACAGTATACACGTATATCTGTACTTTATTGCTGGTGTTCTATAATAAAGGCATCTGCAGGAGTTAGTGGTTGTGGTGTGCCTCCAGTGCAGTATACACCTGTATCTAACCTTTATTGCTGGTGTTCTCAAATACAGCCATCTGCAGGAGTTAGTGGTTGTTGTGTGCCTCCAGAGCAGTATACACCTGTATCTACCATTTATTGCTGTTGTTCTCTAATACAGCCATCTGAGGGAATTAGTGGGTGTTGTGTGCCTCCACCACAGTATACACCTGTATCTACCCTTTATTGCTGTTGTTCTCTAATACAGCCATCTGAAGGAATTAGTGGGTGTTGTGTGCTTCCAGCGCAGTATACACCTGTATCTACGATTTATTGCTGTTGTTCTCTAATACAGCCATCTGAATGAATTATTGGGTGTTGTGTGCCTCAAGCGCAATATACACCTGTATCTACCCTTTATTGCTGTTGTTCTCTAATACAGCCATCTGCAGGAATTAGTGGGTGTTGTGTGCCTCCAGTAAAATATACACCTGTATCTACCTTTTATTGCTGTTGTTCTCCAATACAGCCATCTGCAGTAGTTAGTGTGTGTTGTGTGCCTCCAGCAAAGCACAGTATACACATATATCTAACCTTTATTTGCTGTTGTTCTATAATAAAGGTATCTGGAGGAGTTAGTGGGTGTTGTGAGCCTCCAGCACAGTATACACCTGTATCTGACCATTATTGCTGATGTTCTATAATAGAGGCATCTGCAGGACTTAGTGGGAGTTGTGTGCCTCCATTGCAGTATACATCTGTATCTACCCTTTATTGCTGTTGTTCTCTAATACAGACATCTGCAGGAGTTAGTGGGTTGTGTGTGCCTCCAGCACAGTATACACTTGTATCTACAATTTATTGCTGGTATTCTATAATAAAGGCATCTGCAGGAGTTATGGGGTGTTGTGCACCTCCAGCACAGAACAATATACACCTGTATCTACCTTGTATTGCTGGTGTTCTATAATAAAGGCATCTGCAGGACTTAGTGGGTGTTGTGTGCCTTCAGTGCAGTATACACCTGTATCTAGCCTTTATTGCTGTTGTTCTATAATAGAGGCATCTGCAGGACTTAGTGGGAGTTGTGTGCTTCCAGTGCAGTATACACCTGTATCTAGCCTTTATTGCTGTTGTTCTCTAATAAAGCCATCTGCAGGAGTTAGTGGGTGTTGTGTGCCTTCAGCACAGCACAGTATACACCTATATCTATCTTTTACTGCTGGTGTTCTATAATAAAGGCATCTGCAGGAGTTAGTGGGTGTTGTGTGCCTCCAACACAGTATGTACCTATATCTACCCTTTATTGCTGGTGTTCTATAATAAAGGCATCTGCAGGAGTTAGTGGGTGTTGTGTGCCTCCAGCACATAAGAGTAAACACCTATATCTACCCTTTATTCCTGGTGTTCTATAATAAAGGCATATGCAGCAGTTAGTGGGTGTTGTGTGCCTCCAGCACAGTATACACCTGTATCTACCCGTTATTGCTGGTGTTTTATAATAAAGGCATCTGCAGGAGTTAGTGCTTGTTGTGTGCCTCCAGCACAGTATACACCTGTATCTACCCTTTATTGCTGTTGTTCTCCAATACAGCCATCTGCAGTAGTTAGTCTGTTTTGTGTGCCCCCAGCACAGCACAGTATACACCTATGTCTACCCTTTATTACTGGTGTTCTATAATAAAGGCATCTGCAGGAGTTAGTGGTTGTTGTGTGCCTCCAGCGCAGTATAGACCTGCATCTACCCTTTATTACTGGTGTTCAATAATAAAGGCATCTGCAGGAGTTAGTGGTTGTTGTGTGCCTCAAGCGCAGTATAGACCTGCATCTACCCTTTATTGCTGTTGTTCTCTAATACAGCCATCTGCAGGAGTTAGTGGGTGTTGTGTGCCTCCAGCGCAGTATACACCTGTATTTACCCTTTATTGCTGTTGTTCTCAAATACAGCCATCTGCAGGAGTTAGTGGGCGTTGTTTGCCTCCAGTGCTGTATACACCTGCATCTACCCTTTATTGCTGTTTTTCTCTAATACAGCCATCTGCAGGAGTTAGTGGGTGGTATGTGCCTCCAGCACAGTATAAACCTGTATCTACCCGTTATTGCTGGTGTTCTATAATAAAGGCATCCCCAGGATTTAGTGGTTGTTGTGTGCCTCCAGCGCAGTATACACCTGTATCTACCCTTTATGGCTGGTGTTCTCAAATACAGCCATCTGCAGGAGTTAGTGGGTGTTGTGTGCCCCCAGTGCAGTATATACCTGTATCTACCCTTATTGCTGTTGTTCTCTAATACAGCCATCTGCAGAAGTTAGTGGGTCTTGTGTGCCTCCAGTGCAGTATACACTTGTATCTACCGTTTATTTGTGTTGTTCTATAATAAAGCCATCTGCAGGAGGTAGTGGGTTTTGTGTGCCTCCAGCACAGTATACACCTATATCTACCCTTTATAGCTGGTGTTCTATAATAAAGGCATCTGCAGGAATTGGTGGGTGTTGTGTACCTCCAGTGCAGTACACACCTTTATCTACCCTGTATTGCTGTTGTTCTCAAATACAGCCATCTGCAGGAGTTAGTGGGTCTTGTGTGCCTCCAGTGCAGTATACACCTGTATCTACCGTTTATTGCTGTTGTTCTATAATAAAGCCATCTGCAGGAGGTAGTGGGTTTTGTGTGCCTCCAGCACAGTATACACCTATATCTACCCTTTATAGCTGGTGTTCTATAATAAAGGCATCTGCAGGAATTGGTGGGTGTTGTGTACCTCCAGTGCAGTACACACCTTTATCTACCCTGTATTGCTGTTGTTCTCAAATACAGCCATCTGCAGGAGTTAGTGGGTGTTGTGTGCCACCAGCACAGCACAGTTTACACCTATATCTACCCTTTATTGCTGGTGTTCTATAATAAAGGCGTCTGCAGGAGTTAGTGGATGTTGTGTGCCTCCAGCACAGTATACACCTTTATCTACCCTTTATTGCTGTTCTTCTCCAATACAGCCATCTGCATTAGTTAATGTGTGTTGTGTGCCTCCAGCAAAGCACAGTATACACCTATATCTACCCATTATTAATGGTGTTCTATAATAATACTGCATCTGCAGGAGTTAGTGGGTGTTGTTTGTCTCCAGAGCAGTATACACCTGTATCTACGCTTTATTGCTGTTGTTCTCTAATACAACCATCTGCAGGAGTTAGTGGGTGTTGTGTGCCTCCAGCGCAGTATACACCTGTATCTACCCTGTATTGCTGTTGTTCTCAAATACAGCCATCTGCAGGAATTAGTGGGTGTTGTGTGCCTCCAGCACAGCACAGTATAGACCTATATCTACCCTTTATTGCTGTTGTTCTCTAATACAGCCATCTGCAGGAGTTTGAGGTGTCGTGTGCCTCCAGTGCAGTATACACCTCTATCTACCCTTTATTGCTGTTGTTCTCTAATACAGCCATCTGCAGGAGTTAGTGAGTGTTGTGTGCCTCCAGCACAGCACAGTATACACCTATATCTATCCTTCATTGCTGGTGTTCTATAATAAAGGCATCTGCAGGATTTAGTGGGTGTTGTGTGCCTCCAGCACAGTATACACCTGTATCTACCTTTTATTGCTGGTGTTCTATAATAAAGGCATCTGCAGGAGTTAGTGGGTGTTGTGCGCCTCCAGTACAGCACAGTATACACCTGTATCTACCCTTTATTGCTTGTGTTCTATAATAAATTCATCTGCAGGAGTTAGTGGGTGTTGTGTGCCTCCAGAGCAGTATACACCTGTATCTACCCTATATTGCTGTTGTTCTCAAATACAGCCATCAGCAGGAGTTAGTGGGTGTTCTGTGCCTCCAGTGCAGTATAGACCTATATATACCCTCTATTGCTGTTGTTCTCAAATACAGCCATCTGCAGGAGTTAGTGGGAGTGTTGTTCCTCCAGCACAGCACAGTATACACCTATATCTACCCTTTATTGCTGGTGTTCTATAATAAAGGCATCGGCAGGAGTTGTGTTTGTGTGCCTCCAGCACAGTATACACCGGTATCTACCCTTTATTGCTGTTGTTCTCCAATACAGCCATCTGCATTAGTTAATGTGTGTTGTGTGCCTCCAGCACAGCACAGTATATGCCTATATCTACCCATTATTACTGGTGTTCTATAATAATACTGCATCTGCAGGAGTTAGTGGGTGTTGTGTGTCTCCAGAGCAGTATACACCTGTATCTACGCTTTATTGCTGTTGTTCTCTTATACAGCCATCTGCAGGAGTTAGTGGGTGTTGTGTGCCTTCAGCGCACTATAAACCTATGTCTACCCTTTATTGCTCTTTTTCTCAAATACAGCCATCTGCAGGAGTTAGTTGGTGTTGTGTGCCTCCAGCGCAGTATATACCTGAATCTACACTTTATTGCTGTTGTTCTCTAATACAGCCATCTGCAGGAATTAGTGGGTTTTGTGTGCCTCCAGCACAGCACAGTATAGACCTATATCTACCCTTCATAGCTGGTGTTCTATAATAAAGGCATCTGCAGGATTTAGTGGGTGTTGTGTGCCTCCAGAACAGTATACACCTGTATCTACTGTGAGGGGTTAGCTCGGCAGTGGGTGTGTGTGACACCCGCATTTGTTTGCTCCTGATTTGCATTTGCCTGCTGCTGATTTGCATTTGCTAGAGCCAGCTGTCTCAGTATCTCCTCCATGCTGGCCGTAAAAAAAAACTGCCCGCATTCTCCACCAACTGTGAGGGGTTAGCTCGGCAGTGGGTGTGTGTGACCCCCTGGATGGGTTCACAACACAAAATCAGGCACAGCAGACAGCGTTGTAGGTGGAAAAAGCAAAAGGTGCGGTTTATTTAAGCTACATGCAGTGAAAGATATAACAGCCAAACAAAAAACATGAAAATAAATCCTCATCAGCTTGACCTCTTATTACACACATAGATTCCCTGTCTAACAACTGAGTGCAGCCTTGTGCTGCACCAGTCCCTGTCTCTGTCTCTGTTGTAGAGGTTTGCCACACAGGCGTTAACTCACCGCACAGAACAGGTGTCACACTCCCCAGTCTATACAAACACAAAACTGGTTCCAGGATGGAGCATCACCCTAAGCATGCTGTTTTTTTTTTGTAGAGGTCTTAATGAGCCCACTTACTTCAGCTGGGCTCATTAACTCTTCCCCTATAGGACTCCCAGAACCCCCTCTAGTTGTACAAGTCTGCATAAAGCCTGAATCTAGGGCATACATATTTCCCATCCTGGATACAACCAGGTGATTTTACCTGCCTGCTGCCACATACCCCCCCCCCCTCTTGTTTAAACCTTGGGGTTGTAACACAAGCAGTCAGACACGCATGTATCTGAGACAAAGCATCCACATTCCCCATTTTAACACCAGGGCAATGCTTAACTGTAAAGTTAAATTCCTGTAGGGCCAGGAACCACCTATTTACCCTTCTATTGGTCTCCTTGTTTTGAGCCATCCACTTTAAAGGAGCGTGATCAGTCACCAGGTCAAAGTGCCTACTTAGCAGATAGTACCGAAGGGAATCTAGAGCCCACTTCACTGCTAAACATTCCTTCTCAATCGTGGCGTAATTTACCTCATGGGACTTCAACTTCCTGCTGAGGTAAATGACTGGGTGCTCTTCCCTGTTCCAGACCTGGGATAACACTGCTCCTAACCCAACGTCTGATGCATCAGTTTGTACAACGAAGTCCTTAGAGAAGTCTGGTGAGTACAACACTGGCTGGCTACATAAGGCTGTTTTTAAGGACTGAAATGCTTCTTCAGCCTCTGGGGACCATTTAACCATGACAGACTCTTTCCCTTTTGTCAGGTTGGTGAGGGGCACAGCCTGAGAAGCAAAATGTGGAATGAATCGTCGATAATAGCCAGCGATTCCCAGAAAGGCTCGTACCTGTTTCTTGCTGTTGGGACGTGGCTGACTCTGTATGGCCTCGACTTTATTGACTTGGGGTTTTATCACCCCCCTCCCAATAGTGTACCCAAGATATTTGGCCTCCTCCTGTCCAATGGTACACTTCTTTGGATTGGCCGTAAACCCAGCTTCCCGGATAGAGTCTAGGACTGCTTGTACTTTTGGCAAATGTGAGACCCAGTCTGTGCTATGGATAATCACATCATCGAGGTAAGCTGCAGCATATTTCTGATGGGGCCTCAGAATCTTATCCATTTTCCGCTGGAATGTTGCCGGTGCATTCTGTAACCCAAACGACATTCTCTTATATTGGAATGTCCCATCTGGGGTTACAAACGCAGTTTTCTCCTTGGCCGACTCGGCCAGGGGAATTTGCCAATACCCTTTAAAGAGATCAAGAGTTGTCATATATCGGTCTGTTCCCAGCCCGATATATGGGGTAGGTGTAAAATTTTGTAACTTTATTCAATTGTCGAAAATCGTTACAAAACCGCCAGCTCCCATCAGGTTTGGGCACTAGTATGATAGGACTGGACCAGTCACTCTGGGACTCCTCTATCACACCCAATTCCAGCATGCTTTGAACCTCCCCACGTATTGCCGCCCGTCGGGCCTCTGGTATTCTATAAGGTTTTAGTTTTACCCTTTCTCCTGGCGGGGTGATAATGTCATGCTCTACGCCAGATGTCTGTCCCGGCAGCTCAGAGAAAATCTCTTTGTTACGAAGTACAAACTCTTTAACCTCCCGTTGTTGGGGGTCGATAAGGTGACTGCTATTCCAACCTCAGGAACTAAGCAATCAGACTGGGCTTGTGACAAAGTCTCTGCAACTAGGGATTCCCTATCCCTCCAGGCTTTCAGCAGATTGACGTGATAGATCTGTTCCGGCTTTCACCTTCCTGGCTGTCTAACCCTGCAGTTCACCTCACTAATTTTTTCAATTACTTCATATGGACCTTGCCATTTGGCCAGAAATTAGCTTTCAACCGTAGGGACTAGCACCAAGACCCTATCCCCCGGGGAAAAAGTACGGGTCTTGGCCCCATGGTTGTACACTCTCTGCTGTGCTAACTGCGCTTGGATCAAATGTTCCTTTACGATTGGCATTACCTGTGCAATTCTATCTTGCATCAGGGCGACATGCTCAATCACACTCCTGTGAGGAGAACTCTCATTTTCCCAAGTTTCCTTGGCGATATCCAGCAGCCCTCTTGGGTGTCTCCCATAGAGCAACTCAAAGGGTGAGAAACCCATAGAGGATTGGGGTACCTCCCTAATGGCAAACATCAGATAGGGTATTAGACAGTCCCAATTCATTCCATCTCTATCCACCACCTTCTTTAACATTTGTTTTAGGGTTTTGTTGAATCTTTCAACCAACCCATCTGTTTGGGGGTGATACACAGATGTACGCAATTGTGTCACTTTGAACAACTTGTATAGTTCTTTCATAACCCGGGACATAAAGGGTGTACCTTGGTCCGTAAGCAGTTCCTTACAAATACCCACGCGGCTAAAAACAAGAGATACCCTGTTTCCCCTAAAATAAGACCTAGCGTGATTATCGGTGTTGGCTGCAATATAAGCCCTACCACCCAAATAAGCCCTACTCTGTTTCCTCAAAAATAAGCCCTACCCTGAAAAGAAGACCTACAAGGACTTTAACTAGGGCTTATTTGGGGGGTAGGGCTTTTATTGCAGCTATCACCGACAATCACACTAGGTCTTATTTTAGGGGAAACAGGGTAGCTCTTTGGCTTTGGTTTTGGCCGAGGTATTTCGAAGAGGAATTGCTTCCGGATAACGGGTGGCATAGTCCAATATAACCAAAATGTACTGATGCCCCCTAGCAGACTTCATTATCGGACCTACCAAATCCATTGCGATCCTCTGAAAGGGGACCTCAATGATAGGAAGAGGTACCAGCGGCTTACGGAAATGTGGCATAGGTGCCGACTTCTGACACACAGGGCAGGAAGAACAATAATTTTCTGTTTCCTTCATGACCCCAGGCCAATAGAATCTCTGCAATACCCTCTCTCTGGTTTTCTCGGTCCCCAGATGACCTGCCAGAATGTGCCCATGGGCCAATTCTAACACCAACTTCCTGTAAGGTTTGGGCACCACAAGTTGCTCAATGGTTTCTTCTGCCCTTTGAGCCACTCGATACAGCAGGTCCCTTTCCATAGTGAAGTACGGGTAAGTGCAAGTCTTATCTGGGTTCACTAACTCGCCATCTATTTTCACCACATTTTCCCGTGCCTTTATTAGGGTGGGGTCTATTAACTGTTCTGTGGCAAAATTTTCCCTGTGAACCTCAAGATCCGAAAACTCCACAGACGGCATGTTTTCATCTGAGGATGTTGTCTCCTCCCCAGTTTCTCGAGTTTCCCCCCGCCAATACCGACAAGGAAAATTCAGGAGAGTCCTCACCATTCCCAGAGGACTTCTGGTCATCTTCCTGGTCTATAGGGGCACCAGTGGGGGGCTCAGGACAATCCCAGAGTTCCCAGAACTTTGGAAAATCCCTTCCCACAATAGCATCATGTGGTAAGTGAGACACTAACCCCACCTGATGAGAGAGGTTACCTTTGGGGGTCTCAAAAAACACTGAAGTTACAGGATACTCTCGGGTGTCCCCATGCACACAAATAACAACCACCTTGTTCTTCCCAGAGACCTCTGTAGTAACTAATTCAGCTTTTATCAATGTTACCAGGCTACCTGAATCCAGCAACACATCAACATTTCTACCATTAATACACATTTTACATAATTGTTTCTCAGGTCCCCGAATGGCAGTGCATGCAACTGTCGCAAACAGCGACTGACGTCTCTCCCTTATAAAGTCACATTGCATAGGCTCATCCACAACTGGGCAATTGGCTGCAATATGTCCCTCTTCGCGGCAGCGGTAGCAAATAATCTTTTTCGCTGCCTCTTGCAGCCTGGGCTTCCCCGCCAGACCTTAGGTAGAACTCCCACCCTCTCACTCTCTCCACCCTCACCCCTTGGAGTCATCTTACCCGCCACTGGGAATGATCTGGTCTTAGGGTGGAAAGTCCATGAGTCCCTGGAAGAGGTGGTCAGGTTCTCTGTAGCCAAGTACCTCTCAACCAGATCTACAACTTTATCTGCATTTTCTGGGTCTCCATGGCTTACCCATTTTTGGATGGCAGTAGGAAGAACTCTCAGCAAACGATCCATAACAACACGTTCCACAATGTTTGGTGCGGTCAAAGTCTCTGGCTGCAGCCACTTCCTGCTCAGGTGAATGAGATCATACATTTGAGACCTGGGGGGTTTTCCAACCTGAAAAGTCCAATTATGCACACGTTGAGCCCGGACGGCCAGGGTGACACCCAGCCGTGCCAATATTTCTGTTTTTAGCACCATATAGTCTTTTGCTTGGTCAGGCTCTAGGTCATAATAAGCTTTCTGCGATTCCCCAGTTAACAGAGGGGCCACCAGTCCAGCCCACTGCTCCTTAGGCCACTTTTCCCTTTCAGCAGTCCTTTCAAATGTGGTAAAAAACACCTCCGGATCATCCTCTCCAGTCATTTTTGTCAGTAAACGGCTCACACCAAAGGACGCGGTATTAGTGTAACCACTTGCCTCATTGGTCTGCGGACGTTGCTGTATTAATGTCTCTATTTGCTGTTGAAAACTCTGCTCTTGCTTCTGCAACACATCTATGAAGCGGGCTTCAGATTGCTGCTGGGCTTGTTGCTGAGCTTCCAGACTCTGCAGGTGAGCTTTCTGCTGAGCTTCCAGACTCTGCTGCAAAGTTGAATTTGTCTGCTGCTGGGCTGCAAGGCTCTTTTGTAAACCCACATTTGTTTGCTGCTGATTTGCATTTGCCTGCTGCTGATTTGCATTTGCTAGAGCCAGCTGTCTCAGTATCTCCTCCATGCTGGCTTTAAAAAAAAACTGCCCGCATTCTCCACCAACTGTGAGGGGTTAGCTCGGCAGCGGGTGTGTGTGACCCCCTGGATGGGTTCACAACACAAAATCAGGCACAGCAGACAGCGTTGTAGGTGGAAAAAACAAAAGGTGCGGTTTATTTATGCTTCATGCAGTGAAAAATATAACAGCCAAACAAAAAAACATGAAAATAAATCCTGGTCAGCTTGACCTCTAATTACACACATAGATTCCCTGTCTAACAACTGAGTGCAGCCTTGTGCTGCACCAGTCCCTGTCTCTGTTGTAGAGGTTTGCCACACAGGCGTTAACTCACCGCACAGAACAGGTGTCACACTCCCCAGTCTATACAAACACAAAACTGGTTCCAGGATGGAGCATCTCCCTAAGCATGCTGGGGTTTTTTGTAGAGGTCTTAATGAGCCCACTTACTTCAGCTGGGCTCATTAACTCTTCCCCTATAGGACTCCCAGCACTCCCCTCTAGTTGTACAAGTCCGCATAAAGCCTGAATCTAGGGCATACACATTTCCCATCCTGGATACAACCAGGTGATTTTACCTGCCTGCTGCCACACTACCCTTTGTTCCCGGTGTTCTATAATAAAGGCATCTGAAGGAGTAAGTGGGTGTTTTCCGACTCCAGTGCAGTATACACCTGTATCTACCCTTTATTGCTGTTGTTCTCTAATACAGCCATCTGCAGGAGTTAGTGGGTGTTCTGTGCCTCCAGCGCAGTATAGACCTATATATACCCTTTATTGCTGTTGTTCTCAAATACAGCCATCTGCAGGAGTTAGTGGGTGTTGTTTGCCTCCAGCACAGCACAGTAAACACCTATATCTACCCTTTATTGCTGGCGTTCTATAATAAAGGCATCTGCAGGAGTTAGTGGTTGTTGTGAACCTCCAGTGCAGTATACACCTGTATCTACCCTTTATTGCTAGTGTTCTCAAATTCAGCCATCTATAGGAGTTAGTGGGTGTTGTGTGCCTCCAGTGCAGTATACATCTGTATCTACCCTTTATTGCTGGTGTTCTCCATGACCTATGCATTTGGTAATTACACCACTTCCTGGAAATATTCAATTTCCTTACCCCATACCTTTACCATTCCCATTTACCTTACCCCTTCCCCAATAAATAGACCACATCGGAGTTTGGAGTATAAAATTGTCCATAGCAGCCTTTATTTAACCAATCTTCAACTAAAATAAAATAAATAACTGTTATTGCTATAATAGAAAATACTTATATACAGCAATTACAACTCCTGGTCGTTTGGTCTTTGATGGTACCTCGGTTCTCCATTTAACGTTACCCTTTTTACCAATACACTGCGGGATCAAAATTTTACCATACCAGGCCTCCGACCGTTTATCAGCCAGGAGACAACCCACTTTCCCGCAGTGTCACCACACCCGTATCCCAGCCTACCCTTCTGCTGGGCTACACCAAAAGGGGGCACATACCACCTATGGGCCCCCTCACACACTTCCATCACATCATTTTCTTTACCCCGTCAAAGACCAAAGACACCACCACCGCCCGCAAGGATGACCACCTTAGCCTTAAGGGCCCCGCCCCACCCGCAGAGCCCGTTCAATCCCATCCTGCACCCCCAGGGCCCAAAGGTTGGTCCCCACAGCCGTGAGATGCACGCCACCCCCCCGAAGGTACATTCCCACATTCACCTCCAACTCCGTTTGACATCCACAACGAGATCCCTAGTTCACCGGACCCCTAAGTCATTGCCCCCCACATGTAGCACTAACACATCCGGGGGCCTATCCAGTCTGGTGTACCGATGAATTTCAGGCACAACCCTGCTCCACTTCAGCCCAGGGATCCCCAGCCACCGTATGCTCGCTTCCCTACGAGAAATCCCCAGCTGCCTTCCTTATGGCCTGACATCTGCTCTCCTGGCACCCCAAAAAACGTAGGAGTGCCCCAATATCCAGACGAGGCGTTCGCGACCTCCTTCTGAAACAATAAGACAAAGTACTAAAGCAACTGTGCAACACCCTTCTGTGTCCCCCCATCCAGCCAAACCTTTCTTCTCCCCCCGCACCGTAAAACAGCATCCACCCCGAACAAAAACCCCTGAGCTCCACCTACACCAGATGCGGCCTCACGTACGACTTAAACCTCCTCAATTCCCATCTCCCAATCCTCTTGACCACAGCCTCGTCCAACCCGCATCTGGCAGCCTCTGTGGACGCCCCGATGCGGAAGGAGTGGGAGGCAAACTGCGAGCAATCCAAACCCCCGGCCCGTAAACACTTCCGGAACACGGCCACAAATTGAAATCTGGATAAAAAGGTCCCGTCCTGGTGCATCAACAAAGGGCCCACCCCCCGAGGTCTAACCCCCATAAACTCTGAAACCAACCGCACCGGGCATAACCCCGAACCTGGCAAAGCGAAAAGCCAGATGTCCACCCCTCTGCCCTTTTGGTCGGTCTTCGACCTACGCAGCTTCAACATCACCCTATCCACCCCCAGCGCCACATCCTGACCCAACAGACCTCCCCCAACTGTCTTTGCCGGACTAACCAACTCCCCCACCCGAAAAGCCCCAAAAAACGCTAACGAAAATGCTGCTTGGAACAACCGCACTTCATAACTGGAAGTGCACTGTTCCCCCAATTGATCACAAATGACCTGTAAGATATGGAACGTCACAGGTCTTCTCATATCTGTGGCCTTGCGGTACCCTTTTAGCGCCTGTTTCACCCAAAACCCTTTTGTGAAATCCACTTCCCCGCGTAATTTAAACCAAAAGGCCAGCGCCGCTAGCTTACGCTCGATCGAAGCCACTGACCCCGAGTGCTCCATAACCCTAGAAATAAAACACACCACCAACAGCCCCTGGTCACCCCCCCCCCCCAGCTCGGCGTCCGCCAGCCGTGTAAAATCCAGCCATTCCTCCCACACTTTACTGTATGCCGCCCAAGTTGCACCGCTCACCAACCTCCTGATCCATCCCGCGGCGATTCCAACGCAACCTCCCAGAGCCACCCCGGGCAGGGGATTCCCTCTCTCGCTGCGTCCAGAGCCAAAGCCCAGAACCTCTCCCACTAAAATCGAGACAAGGCATCAGCAACATTATTGTCTACCCCCGGGATATGGACGGCATACAAGAAAATGTTCATCTGCAATCACTGCAGCACTAGATGGCGCAACAGCCTAATCACTGGCTGCGAAGATGCCGACATCCGATTTATTACCTGCACCACGCCCATGTTGTTGCAGTGCAACCTGATCTTCAGATCCCGGCATGTTTCTCCCCACAGTTCCACTGCCAGTACCACTGGAAACAATTCCAGCAGCACTAGGTTCCTCGTGTACCCTGCCTCCACCCACGTCCATGGCCAGGCCTCCACGCACCATTGTCCCTGGAAAAAGGCCCCATAGCCAGTGGACCCCGCCGTGTCCGTCATCAATTCCACGTCAAAGTTACTCACCGGCCCCTTCATCCATACCGACCATCCATTGAAGCCTTCCAAAAACGTCTGCCAAATCCGTAAGTCCTCCCTATGTTCCCTAGTTAACCGAATGAAGTGGGTCGGAGCCTGCGTTCCCGCCGTAGCCGCTGACAGCTGTCAGCAAAAAACCCGGCCCATCGGAATGATCCGGCAAGCAAAAATGTACCCAAGACCGACTGCAACTTCCAAAGTTGCACCTTCCGCATGCCTATCAACTCCCGCAACTCCCCTTTCAGCCCTTCCACCTTGTCCCCCGGCAATCGGCATTCCATGACATCCATATCTATCTCAATGCCCAAAAAACGTCAAACCGTGGCCGGCCCTTCCGTCTTGTCGGCCGCCAGTGGCACCCCGAACTTCCCCGCAATGTGCTGTAATGTGGCCAAAAGGATCGCACACACATTGGAAGAAGGGGGGCCCACTACTAGGTAATCGTCCAGGTAATGAATCACTGATGCCCAGCCCGACACATCCCGCACCACCCATTCCAAGAATGAACTAAACAGTTCAAACAAGGCACAGGACACGGAACAGCTCATGGGCAAACATTGGTCCACGTAAAACTGTTCCTGCCAACAACACCCCAAGAGCCGAAAGCTCTCTGGGTGCACCGGCAACAGCCGAAACGCTGCCTCGATGTCAGACTTCGCCATAAGGGCCCCTTTCCCGAAGTGCCGAATCCAGCCCACCGCAGCGTCAAACGATGTGTATGACACCATGCAGGCTTCAGGATCTATGGCGTCATTCACGGAACCCCCTTTCGTAAAGGATAGATGATGTATAAGCCTTGTTAGGCTCCTTCTTAGGCACCACCCCCAATGGAGACACCACCAAATCCGGGAAACGGTCGCTCCGTGAATGGACCACACATTCTCCCCAACGACACCTCCTTCGCAAATTTTTCGCTGACCACCCCCGGATTCCGCAATGTGGACTGTAAGTTCTTGGCCATTGGAGGAACCACTTGCAATGAACACGGGATCCTAAAACCCACTGCGAACCCTTCCCCCAACACCCGCGCTGCCCCCCTGTCCGGGTATCTATTTAGGAACTTGCAGGACCCCTCATTAAACTGCTAGCACACCCCCAATTTTTTCCCGGCCGGAAGTCCAGAGGCGGGAGTTCCCCCGGCCCCCCCTGAAAAAACTGTGAAGGTGCCCGTGTCGACGACATCAAGCGCATCCAGAGGCTGATATCCTTGTGGTCCCACCGAATATCAGGACGCACGGCCCTCCGCTGCCGAAACTGCTCGTCATAACGCAGCCAAGCCGTACCCCCATACACTCTATGTGCTTCCCCGATGGCGTCCATGTAACAAAACAGCCGAGCAGAATGGCAAACGCTTGCAGCCAATTAGTGAAAGTCCTCGGTATCAGCCGATACCTCCTCTTCTCCTCATCGTCCTTCTTTGAATCATCAGGCTTGACCCTATCCAAATTGAACTTCTCTAGGGGGAGTAGCGAAAAGATCTCCACATACTCACCCTTCTTTATCTTGTCCCGTACCTCCTGCTTGAGATGCGCCCCCAAGGGTCCTTCATAACAGACATAAACTTTGCACTTTGCCGCGTCCGCTAACCGAACTAAATCGACCCACGCCGCGGCCTCCTTTCTGTCTTCTCCTCCCCCGTACTCACCGAGCTCGTACCAGCCACCGGCGCCGCCGCCCCCTGTTGTGAACTTACCTCCACAGCCATGCTCCCGGACGCCGTCACCGGAGCCACTTGTTGGGAGCCCGGACCCAGCAACCTGTGCGCCACCTGCAATGGGCTTGTCCCTGGCCCTGCCCCCTGAGTCGCCCCCACCCCCTGTGACACCCCCCACTTGTGGGGAACCCAAACCTGTCCTCGCCCCCAGGTCCCCCACCCAGGGCGCAACCTGCGGGGGCCCCCCAGAAGCATTATCAGCAAATCTTTGGATCAGATCTTTCAAACCACCCAACAACGCCTGTAACGACTCCTGGGTCCCGCAGGAGGTGGGCAGAACGCCCGCCTCCAACGGTACCACTGACCCAGCTTCCTTGTGGCCCCTTGCTGCACCCCCAACCGCCCCCCCAGCATAACCCCCAAAGCATCAGGCAAAACATTAGCAGTTACTGGTAGCACCTTACCTGGCTGCGTGGGTCTTCTCCCGTCAGCCCTTGCTCCGGATACTCCCACAGCCTCCTCCCGACCAAGGACCTCCTGTTCCGAACCTGACAGCTTCCCTTCGGATCGCACATCTGCCGTGGATAGCATAGGCGTGGATAACCCTCCAGTCGCCGGGCGGCCCGGGCGGCCCGGGGGTGTGTCTGCGTTGCTGGTAGTTGCTCTGCCGTCGCCATAGGCCCGAACGTCCTCTCTGCTGAGCAAGGCGCCCGCACCGCGTCCCGTGCGGGCCCCATAGGCCTGCCCCTGCTCTCCCTCTCGGCTCCACTCCTCACCGACCTGTCAGCAGCGTCTGGTAGCTGCCGCACAGGCGTGGCACTGCTTCTCCGCCGTCGGGTCTCCCCCTGCGGTGCCAACACCGCCACGGCAAGGGGAACAGTTCTCTCTCTATCACTTGACCATGCCGGTGGGGAGGGGGTGACATCCATCTCCAAACCCCCACTCCCCAAGCCCCGTCCAGGAATAGGATTCCACCCGGACCCCCCCTGAGCCCCCGCTGAAGACCGTTTGGCGGGTGTGCGCTATCGGGCTCCTAGTAAGGCACTGGGCTCTGGTGGAGGGACCAGGAGAGAAGCGCTCTGGTGGTCTGGACCGCCGAGCGCGTGGTGTACCATCCCCCCCGCAACAGGCCCCCCCACTGCCTCCCGTGTGATGGCCACCTGTGACTGCAGCCAATCTGTCCCCCGTGCTGCCTCTCAAGAAGGTCAGTCACGTCCCCCATGCCGCCAATAGTCCGCACAGTGTCCAGCAGCCTGATGCAAACCCCCTGTTCTGCCCTTCAATCACCGCCGCCCAAGCCTGTGTTTCCAACAATCGTACCTCTCTCCAGCATCTTCACTAATCTTGTGACCCACGCTTGATGTTTTGTCCCCTCCCCCTGTTTATATAGTGCTCCGCCCCCTTCTCTTCCTGACTCTCAGCTCCACCCCCCTTCTCTTCCTCTATCTCTAAAGTTAACCCTACAGGGGTTTACCTAGCATTAGTCATGCCAGCCCTGCACCTCCGTCTTTGCCTGAGTTTCCGTGCCTCCCTATACAGCCATCTGCGGTAGTTAGTGTGCTTTGTGTGCCTCCAGCAAAGCACAGTATACACCTATATCTACCCTTTATTACTGGTGTTCTATAATAAAGGCATCTAAACGAGTTAGTGGGTGTTGTTTGCCTCCAGCACAGTATACACCTATATCTACCCATTATTGCTGGTGTTCTATAATAAAGGCATCTGCAGGAGTTGGTGGGTGTTGTGTGACTCCAGCACAGTATATACCTGTATCTACCCTTTATTGCTGGTCTTCTATAATAAAGGCAACTGCAGGAGTTAGTGGGTGTTGTCTACCTCGAGCACATAACAGTATACACCTATATCTACCCTTTATTCCTGGTGTTCTATAATAAAGGCATCTGCAGGAGTTAGTGGGTGGTGTGTGCCTCCAGCACAGCACAGTATACACCTATATCTTCCCTTTATTGCTGGTGTTCTATAATAAAGGCATCTGCAGGAGTTAATGGGTGTTGTGTGACTCCAGCACAGTATATACCTGTATCTACCCTTTATTGCTGGTCTTCTATAATAAAGGCAACTGCAGGAGTTAGTGGGTGTTGTGTACCTCGAGCACATAACAGTATATACCTATATCTACCCTTTATTCCTGGTGTTCTATAATAAAGGCATCTGTAGGAGTTAGTGGGTGGTGTGTGCCTCCAGCACAGTATACACCTATATCTACCCATAATTGCTTGTGTTCTATAATAAAGGCATCTGCAGGAGTTAGGGGGTGTTGTGTGCCTCCAGCACAGCACAGTATACACCTATATCTACCCTTTATTGCTGGTGTTCTATAATAAAGGCATCTCCAGGATTTAGTGGTTGTTGTGTGCCTCCAGCGCAGTATACACCTGTATCTACCCTTTATGGCTGGTGTTCTCAAATACAGCCATCTGCAGAGGAGTTAGTGGGTGTGGTGTGCCTCCAGTGCAGTATACACCTGTATCCACCCTTTATTGCTGTTGTTCTCCAATACAGCCATCTGCAGGAGTTAGTGGGTGTTGTGTGCCTCCAGCGCAGTATACACCTGTATCTACCCTTTATTGCTGTTTGTCTCTAATACAGCCATCTGCAGGAATTAGTGGGTGTTGTGTGCATCCAGCGCAGTATATACCTGTATCTACCCTTTATTGCTGTTGTTCTCCAATACAGCCATCTGCAATAGTTAGTGTGTGTTGTGTGCCTCCAGAAAAGCACAGTATACACCTATATCTAGCCTTTATTGCTGATGTTCTATAATAAAGGCATCTGCAGGAGTTTGTGGGTGTTGTGTTCCTCCAGTGCAGTATACACCTGTATCTACCCTTTGTTGCTGTTGTTCTCAAATACAGCCATCTGCAGGAGTTAGTGGGTGCTGTGTGCCTCCAGCACAGCACAGTATACACCTATATCTACCCTTTATTGCTGATGTTCTATAATAAAGGCATCTGCAGGGGTTTGTGGGTGTTGTGTTCCTCCAGTGCAGTATACACCTGTATCTACCCTTTGTTGCTGTTGTTCTCAAATACAGCCATCTGCAGGAGTTAGTGGGTGTTCTGTGCCTCTAGCGCAGTATAGACCTATATATAGCCTTTATTGCTGTTGTTCTCAAATACAGCTATCTGCAGGAGTTAGTGGGTGTTGTTTGCCTCCAGCACAGTACATTATACACCTATATTTACCCTTTATTGCTGATGTTCTATAATAAAGGCATCTGAAGGAGTTAGTGGGTGTTGTGTGCCTTCAGTGCAGTATATACCTGTATCTATCCTTTATTGCTCTTGTTCTCAAAAACAGACATCTGCAGGAGTTAGTTTTTGTTGTGTGCCTTAAGCACAGTACACACCTGTATCTACCCTTCATTGATTTTGTTCTCTAATACAGCCATCTGCAGAAGTTAGTGGGTATTGTGTGCCTCCAGCACAGCACAGTATACACCTATATCTGACCCTTTATTGCTGGTGTTCTATAATAAAGGCATCAGCAGGAGTTAGTGTGTGTTGTGTGCCTCCAGCGCAGTATACACCTGTATCTACCCTTTATTGCTGGTATTCTCAAATACAGCCATCTGCAGGAGTTAGTGGGTGTTGTGTGCCTTCTGCGCAGTATACACCTGTGTCTACCCTATATTGCTGTTGTTCTCAAATACAGCCATCTGCAGGAGTTAGTGGGTGTTGTGTGCCTTCAGCGCAGTATAAACTTATATCTACCCTTTATTGCACTTGTTCTCAAATACAGCCATCTGCAGGAGTTAGTGGGTGTTGTTTGCCTCCAGCGCAGTGTACACCTGTATCTACCCTTTATTGCTGGTGTTCTCCAATACAGCCATCTGCAGTAGTTAGTGTGTTTTGTGTGCCTCCAGCAAAGCACAGTATACACCTATATCTACCCTTTATTGCTGGTGTTCTATAATAAAGGCATCTGCAGGAGTTAGTGGGTGTTGTGTGCCTCAAGCACAGCACAGTATACATCTATATCTACCCTTTATTCCCAGTGTTCAATAATACAGCTATCTGAATGAGTTAGTGGGTGTTGTGTGCCTCCAGCATAGCACAGTATACACCCATATCTACCCTTTATTTCTGGTGTTCTATAATAAAGGCATCTAAAGGAGTTAGTAGACATGTGCAGAGTAAAATATTTCGTTTCGTAATTTCGTTTTTTTTTTTCTTATGAGGACATATGAAATCTCCCCTTGGTTGCGATTGAGGAGCTGGATATCGGCAGGGATTGAAAAATCTCTCTCTGGATGCGATTGAGGAGCTGGATATCGGCAGACTTTGATCTCAAGGCGAATTACCCCTGCAGGGGTGCATTCTTCTGGTGAGTGGGGTACCTTGTGGGGGAACACAGAAGTCAGGTTGAAGATTGCACAAGAAGCACTAAAGTCACTTTTGAACTTTTTTTGCACTATTGAAGATTTTTTTGGGATAATTGGACACTATTTTTGTATTTTTATTTGTATTTTTATTTTTATTTTTGTTTGCTTTTTATATATTTTTTATTTTTATCTTTTATTTATATTTTTTCATTATGGATTGTTCATTTCATTTGTTGGCCAATTGATTTTTTGCTTTTTCACCCGCACTTTTTAATGCACTTTTTTTATATATATAATATATTTTTTATATATATGTTTATATTAGCATTTTGCACTTATAGCTTGTATATTTAAGATTTGAACTATAATTTCACAAGCACATTTATATACGCCTCTTACTGGGAATTTGCCTATTAAAATATATCTTGGCGATAATGCGATTTTAGGCAATATTGCACTTAGCAACAGATACACATATACAATTTTTTGTTTTTTGTTTGTTGTTGTTTGGTTTTTGGTTCTCTCCCTTCTCCTTCATTTATTGGATCTATCTGTCAATCTCAGGAATTAATTTCCAGTAGGAATATTGCTGTTTTTTGGGACATTTGAGTAGCTTGTAACTTGGAAAATCGCATAATAGCAGCATTTTTTTGGCATATACCCCTTTTTTATTATATATATATTTTTTAGGATGAACACATGATCTATTCGGGATTATATATTTTATATATACCGACCTTACTCTGTAGGGTGTGGCTGATACACATTAGACCATCTTTATGATTGTAATAGA
This sequence comes from Lithobates pipiens, assembly GCF_037356315.1. Taxonomy (NCBI): domain Eukaryota; kingdom Metazoa; phylum Chordata; class Amphibia; order Anura; family Ranidae; genus Lithobates; species Lithobates pipiens. The sequence goes on from NW_027507787.1 coordinate 118,023,765, forward strand.
TTCTAGTAGGAACTGTTTCTGTTGCCTTTTTTCTTGATCCTAATAGAAATAATTAGGACCTTATAGGATTTGAGGAATCCCGGTAGAAGGACTTTTCTTCACTCTATTTGTATGGAGTTTTATTTGTAGGTAGCGCCAATTACCCCGGTTACCATATTGTTCTATTTTTTGGAGGAAACCCCAATTGGAGTTTCTCTCCTTGTGGGTGGCAGCAACCTAGTGATACAATTAGTATTTGTCTGTAGCCATTGTTATCACTATCCTTTTTGATTTCCAACCCCCACCGTTGTTTAGCGTGGTTTTCTTCACTTTTATATGTAATTTCGTTTTCGTCCGAAAACTTAATTTATTTAGTTACTCCCGAAATTCGTTTTTATTTATTTCGTTTTTCGTTCAAAAATTGCATTCTTCCGAAAATCCACATGAATTACGATCGAATCTGTCTTTGAAGGCTTATGGTGTCTGTCGAATGTATAAAAAAGATTTGATGGAGCTAGTATACAGCATACTTTAGAACCCTATTAAAGTCTATGGGACTCCAACGTTCAAAATCTAAAGTGCTAATTGTAAAGACTAATTTGCAAGTTACTGTCCTAAAAAGTGTTTGGGGACCCGGGTCCTGCCCCAGGGGACATGTATCAATGCAAAAAAAAAGTTTTAAAAACGGCCGTTTTTTCGGGAGCAGTGATTTTAATAATGATTAAAGTGAAACAATAAAAGTGTAATATTCCTTTAAATTTCGTAAGGGGGGGTTGTCTATAGTATGCCTGTGAAGGGGCGCATGTTTCTGGTGCTTAGATCTGTCCCTGCACAAAGTGTCATTTATGCAGGAAAAAAAGTCCTTTAAAATCACTCGCAGCTATTATGAATTGTCGGCTCCGTAATACAGAGAACACTCATTGAAAGTCATTGATAAAAAAATAAATAAATAAATAAAAAAGCGTGGGGGTCCCCCAAATTCAATTACCAGGCCCTTCAGGTCTGGTATGGATATTAAGGGGAACCCTGCCTCAAATTTAAGAAAAAAATTGACGTGGGGTTCCCCCTAAATATCCATAACCAGACCCTTCAGGTCTGGTATGGATATTAAGGGGAACCCCGCGTCAAATGTAAAAAAAAATGACGTGGGGGTCCCCCTAAAAATCCATACCAGACCCTTTATCCGAGCATGCAACCTGGCAGGCCGCAGGAAAAGAGGGGGGGACGAGAGAGCGCCCCCCCCTCCCTCCTGAACCGTACCAGGCCACATGCCCTCAACATTGGGAGGATGCTTTGGGGGTCTGTGACCCCTCAAAGCACCTTGTCCCCATGTTGATGAGGACAAGGGCCTCATCCTCACAACCCTGGCCGGTGGTTGTGAGGGTCTGCGGGCGGGGGGCTTATCAGAATCTGGAAGCCCCCTTTAACAAGGGGACCCCCAGATCCCGGCCCCCCCCCTGTTTGAAATGGTAAGGGGGTACAAAAGTACCCCTACCATTTCACAAAGAAAGTGTCAAAATAGTTAAATAAGACAAACACACTTTTGAAAAATTCCTTTATTAAAAATAAAAAAAAATAAAAAAAAGATTCCAGCGGCGGTAATCCACTCTTGCTATCCAGCGACGGACGGTCATCTCTCCAGCGATGGCTCATCTCATCCAGCGCAGCAAATCCATCCTTCTTCTGTCTCCTCGGTGGAGACACTACAAGGATTCAAAAAGGTTCAGCGTATAACATTTGTTAGGTCAGGGGTCCACAGTTTAAGGTGAGTGAAGCGAGTTCTTTGGAAGTGGAGGGATTATCACCATTTACTTCATTCCCCGAAGCCTTTCCTCACTCATGGACATTATTTTCTAAAGCTTTCTGGGACTTGTAGTTCATTTGTAAATAAGGACTTCACTTCTGTTGTTTCTGCTGTACATGAAAAAGAAAAAAATAAAGACTAATAAATATTGCGGCCTGACGTTTCTTATATACGGAGGGCGGGGCCACCCGTCACCTGACCCCTCCCCCCTCTGACGCAAGGGGAAACCCGGGGTTCCCTGTGACGTATGGGTGACCCCGCCCCCTCTGATGTAACGGAAACCTGCCTGTGTTACATCAGAGGGGTGCGGGGTCACCCATACGTCACAGGGAACCCCGGGTTTCCCCTTGCGTCAGAGGGGGGCGGGGTCAGGTGACGGGTGGCCCCGCCCTCTGTATATAAGAAACGTTAGGCCGCCGGAATTCTTGCAGTGTCTCCACCGCAGAGACAGAAGAAGGATGGATTCGCTGTGCTGGATGAGATGAGCCATCGCTGGAGAGATGACCGTCCGTCGCTGGATAGCAAGAGTGGATTACCGCCGCTGGAATCTTTTTTTTATTTTTTTTTTATTTATTTTTTTGCCACCCATCACACAGGAAGAGGATGAGGAGGAGGAGGAGGGTGATTGTGTCAGCATGGAGGTGGAGGCTGGCTTTCAGCATCAGCAGCAGCAGCAGTCTTGTAGGGATGATTTACAGTCCCAAGAAACCTGTGGACTTGTACGTGGCTGGGAGGAGGTAGCTGCGGATCATGTTGTTCTTAGTGACCCAGAGGACTCCGGACGGAATGCCTCAGCTAACCTACGCTGCATGGCCTCCCTGATCCTGCAAAGCCTGCGGAAGAATCCTCGTATTCTTCGGATCAAGGAAAGGGACCATTACTGGCTGGCCACTCTCCTTGATCCATGGTACAAGGGTAAGGTTGCCGACCTTATCTTGCCGTCGCAGAGTGAGCAGAGGATGAGACATCTCCGGGAGGCCTTGCAGAAAGGTCTGTGCAACGTGTTTCCAGAGACTGGGAGGTTACAAACTCCTGGTCCTGGACAACGTGTTGCTGAGGCATCGGTCAGAAGGAGCAGTGGAGAAGGTGGCCAGCTGATGCTTTCAGACAATTTTTTAGTCCGCAGCCCCAAGATATGATCGGTTCCAGCAACCATCGCCAGCGTCTGATTTACATAGTGCAGGAATACCTGGGGCAAGGTCAGACTTGGACACCTTTCCCACCGAAAATCCTCTGGCTTACTGGGTCTTGAGGATGGATCACTGGCCAGAGCTTGCACAGTATGCAATTGAGCTACTGGCCTGTCCTGCATCCAGCGTTCTTTCGGAAAGCACCTTCAGTGCTGCTGGTGGCTTTGTTACCGATCACAGGGTGCACCTGTCCACCGACTCAGTTGATTGACTGGCCTTCATCAAGATGAATCAGTCTTGGATCACCCACAGCTACCAAGCACCTGAAGCTGATGTAACCGAATAATTGTTTTTGAAATATCACATCCCTTCAAGACTGCCTATGCTGATGCTGAGTCCTGTTATGTTGATTGTCTATCCTCTTCCTCCTCCGCTGATATGTTGGAAGAACATTTTTGGTTCTGGGTGATGCCACCAGCCCAATTTTTCTGCCCCTGTTTAACAGGGGCGTTTAATTACAATTTTTGATGCAATGCTTTGCAGCAGGGCTCATTCCTGCACTACAACTAGAGTATATGGGAGAGATTGCAGTGTCGTAGCACTAGCACCAGTGCCAGCAGCCCAATTTTTCTGCCCCTGTTTAACAGGGGCGTTTAATTACAATTTTTGATGCAATGCTTTGCAGCAGGGCTCATTCCTGCACTACAACTAGAGTATATGGGAGAGGTTGCAGTGTTGTGGCACCAGCACCAGTGCCAGCAGCCCCAATTTGTCAGCCCCTGTTTAACAGGGGCATGTAATTACAATTCTTGATATAATAGTTTACAGGAGGGCCCGTTCCTGTGCCCACCCAGAGTAACTGTGAGGACCAGCACCAGCACCACAACCACCAAAGGTCAATTTTTCTACCATTTTTCAACAATGGCATGTAATTACAATTCTTGATATAATCGTTCACAGCAGGGCGCTCCAGTGCCCACCAAGAGTCACTTTGAGGGCTTACAATGTTGTGGCAAAACCAACACTTTGTTCCGCCATTTCTGCAGAGCATATAGGGCAGGCCCCTACTTTCAAACACCCAACTTACAAAAATCTCCTACTTGCAAACGTAAGGAGACAACAGCAAGTGAGATGAAAAAAGAAGGACGGCAAAACAAATTATACAGGGGTGATAACCCTTCAATATGTTTTCCAAAAAGCTTAAAAATCGATTTTTTGACTGGAGCTACACTTTAAAAATGTACCAGTTGAAAATGACAAATTCTACTTAACATAACAACAGTCCCTGTCTTGTTTGCACCGCCTGTATACTGCTGTTCTGAGTATATAGGGCCTGGGGGCCACACGTATTTCCTTTTTTTAATATGGGTACGGGGTTCCCCTTAATATCCGTACAAGACCCAAAGGGGCTGGTAATGGGCAGGGGGGCTACCCATGCCATTTTTCTCAATGATTTTCATCCATATTGCTGGAACCAGATATAACATTAAAACTGCAAGCAGTTTTAAATGACGTTAAATGTCATTTTGTGCAGGGACTGTTCTAAACACGGGAAACATGTAGCACTTCACAGGCATACTATAGACAACCCCCAGGCACGATATTTAAAGGAATATTTCATTTTTTTTCACTTTAATAGTCATTAAAATCAGTGCTCCCGCCAAAACGGCCATTTTTAAAACTTTTTTTTGCATTGACCCATGTCCCCTGGGGCAGGAGCCAGGTCCCCAAACCCTTTTTAGGACAGTATCTTGCATATTAGCCATTAAAATTAGCACTTTTAATTTCGAACGTTCGAGTCCCATAGACTTCAATGGGGTTCTAAAGTTCATACGAATTTGGGGTCCGTTCGAAAGTTCTGGTGCGAACCGAACCGGGGGGTGTTCGGCTCATCCCTATTAGTAGTTGCTGTGTGCCTCCAGCACAGCACAGTATACACCTGCATCTACCCTTTCTTGCTGGTGATCTATGATAAAGTCATCTGCAGGAGTAAGTGGATGTTGTGTGCCTCGAGTACAGCAAAGTATACACCTATCTCTACCCTTTATTTCTGGTGTTCTGTAATAAAGGCATCTGCAGGAGTTAGTGGGTGTTGTGTGCCTCCAGCCCAGTATACACCTGTATCTACCCGTTTTTGCTGGTGTTCTATAATAAAGGCATTTGCAGGAGTTAGTGGGTGTTGTGTGCCTCCAGCGCAGTATACACCTATATCTACCCTTTATTGCTGTTCTTCTCTAATACAGCCATCTGCAGGAGTTAGTGGGTGTTGTGTGCCTCCAACACAGCACAGTATACACGTCTATCTACCCTTTATTGCTGGTGTTCCATAATAAAAGCCTCTGAAGGAGTTAGTGGGAGTTGTGTGCCTCCAGCACATTATACACCTATATCTACCCTTTATTGCTGGTGTTCTATAATAAAGACATCTGCAAAGTTAGTTAGTGTTGTGTGCCTCCAGCACAGCACAGTATACACCTGTATCTACCCTTTATTGCTATTGTTCTCTAAAACAGCCATCTGTAGGAGTTAGTGGGTATTGTTTGCCTCCAGCGCAGTATACACCTGTATCTACCCTTTATTGCTTTTGTTCTCTAATACAGCCATCTGCAGAAGTTAGTGGGTGTTGTTTGCCTCCAGCGCAGTATACACCTCTGTCTACCCTTTATTGCTGTTGTTCTCTAATACAGCCATCTGCAGGAGTTAGTGGGTGTTCTGTGCCTCCAGCACAGTATAGACCTATATATATATATATATATATATATCCTTTATTGCTGTTCTCAAATACAGCAATCTGCAGGAGTTAGTTGGTGTTGTGTGCCTCCTGCACAGCACAGTATACACCTGTATATACAATTTATTGTTGTTGTTCTCCAATACCGCCATCTGCAGTAGTTAGTGGGTGTTGTGTGCCTCCAGCACAGCACAGTATACACCTGCATCTACCCTTTCTTGCTGGTGGTCTATGATAAAGGCATCTGCAGGAGTTAGTGGATGGTGTGTGCCTCGAGCACAGCACAGTATACACCTATCTCTACCCTTTATTCCTGGTGTTCTATAATAAAGGCATATGCAGGAGTTAGTGGGTGTTGTGTGCCTCCATCCCAGTATACACCTGTATCTACCCCTTATCGCTGGTGTTCTATAATAAAGGCATCTGCAGGAGTTAGTGGGTGTTGTGTGCCTCCAGCACAATATACACTACCCAATTGCTTGTTTTCCCATCTCCCTTCAGGCCATTACCATGTCTGGAAGGCCAACAAGGAGAGGCAGACAGCACAGCACAGTATACACATCTATCTACCCTTTATTGCTGGTGTTCCATAATAAAGCCCTCTGAAGGAGTTAGTGGGTGTTGTGTGCCTCCTGTGCAGTGTACACCTGTATCTATCTTTTATTGCTGTTGTTCTCAAATAAAGCCATCTGCAGGAGTTAGTGGGTGTTGTTTGCCTCTAGCACATCACAGTATACACCTATATCTACCCTTTATTGCTGGTGTTCTATAAAAAAAGGCATCTGCAGAAGTTAGTGGGTGTTGTGCGCCTCCAGCACAGTATACACCTGTATCTACCCTTTATTGCGGTTGTTCTCTAATAGGGATGGCCGAACAGTTCACCCGGCGGCCGCTTTGCGGCGAATTTCGGCTGTTCGCGGTCCGCCCGATCGGCGGACTATTGCCGATGTATGTAAAATAACTTTGACCTATGATGACACATCCATCATGGGGTACAGGACAGCCAATTGAGACATTACAGCACATGGACACTTGGACATTCCCCCTAACTTATAAATAGACCCGATCCGGCAGCCATTTTACATTCTTTCGTATGTCACTATAGGGAGAGGTTGCTGTGTGGAGCAGGGAGAGACTGCAGTGACCCAAATCGCTAGCTATTAGGGCCACAAAAGTTATTTTAAAGAGGAAGTAAACCCTGATGGGTTTACTTCCTCTTTTTTTCCCTGCAAAGGTAAAGCATAATGGACTACTATGCATCGCATAGTAGCTCATTATGTGTCACTTACCTGACACAGGAGCCAGCGAAGTCGCCGCTGTCCCCTGTAGTCCACCGCATCCATGTTGCTGGTGGCGTCTCGCAGCTCCGACGAATCACAGCGGCGCAGCCGCGATGACGTCACTCCCGCGCATGCGCACGGGAGTCGCGTCTCGCAGCTCCGCCGCTGCCATACGGCGAAGCCGCGATGACGTCACTCCCGCGCATGCGCACGGGAGTCGACAAATTAGGCAAATCCATTCTTGGATTTGCCGCATTTAGTGCGCCTGCGCGCCGCTGTCTACGGCGCATGCGCCGTAGACAGCGGTGCCCATTTTCGGGCAAATATCTCCTAAACCATATAGGTTTAGGAGATATTGCTTGGACCTACAGGTAAGCCTTAATCTAGGCTTACCTATAGGTCCAAGTTGTTTGGAAGGGTTTACTTCCTCTTTAAGGACTGGTATGGTATAGGTGTTAGGTGTAGTTCAGGATATAGGTTTGAGGCACTGCTGTGCTAGTGATTGTTGCAGCAGCCTGTCTTTTGTCAGTGTAGAGAGAGGGACAGGACACTGTGTGCAGCAGGGACAGTCAGTTTAATCATTAGCTGTTACTATTAGGTCCACAAAAGTCCTTTTCAGGACTGGTATGGTAAAGTAGTACAGGATATAGTTTTGAGTGCTATTCAAGTTATTGTTCTAGCAGCCTATGTTTTGTCAGTTTAAATAGGGACAGGTAGAAAGCTGTGTGTGGCAGTGAGGGACAGTCAGTTTAATCAGTAGCTGTTACTAATAGGTCCACAAAGGTTCTTTTCAGGACTGGTGTGGTAATAGGCTTGTACACGTATAATATTCTTTCTTCCAAATATAGAAAGAATATTATACTTGACTGCTGCCCTTCTGCTGCAGTAGTCCTTTATCAGTATAGGGACTGAGGTACAGTCTGCTAATCACAACCTACTAGTTCCACAAAGGTCCTTATAAGGACTGGTAAGGTATAGTGTACTACAGTACATAGGGTTGAGTGAGGTACAGTCTGCTATTCCTTAACCTCCCTAGCGGTATCCCCGAGCCTGACTCGGGTTAGGTTTTCTATTGGACTATCGGTAACCCCGAGTCACGCTCGGGGTAACATTGCAGAGCGGCGAGCGGAGATCTTACCTTCTCCCTGCGCTCCAGCGATGTTCTCCGCTGTCCTCCGTGTCCTCCCCTGTGATCGCTGACGCGATCGCCGGCGAGGTCACGCCATCCTCACTTCCTGGTTCCGTTCTCTGCGAGCAGCAGCGGCGCACGGGAGCGGAACTGGGCGGGAAATTCAAAAAGTTACACAACACAAACACATAAATAGAGGTGATACATTGTAATCTGAGAGGATTACACTGTATCATCTCTATCTGACAGATAAACCATACAGTGCCCCTTGCCTCCAATAAAAGAATATCTAACATGGCATCAAAAAAGCGCCAATTCGCTAAAAAATCGCCATTGGACCAGCTGAGTGACAGCGATAGCGACACGGAGTTGCTCGCAGAAATTAGCGACAGCGAGTCGGTGGGAGATTTGTCGTCTGACACTGACACGGATCTGACAAGTGACAGCGGTGATGATCCTGCACCTGACCTCAGCGATGTGCGCAATTGGTGCCCTATCGACTGCGATACAGACCAGGTAGCGCCGCCAAGATTCCCTTTCACTGGATCACCTGGGATGAAGGTAGATGTCGAACGTGACAATCCCCTGGCATACCTGCAATTATTTCTCACTGAGGATGTAATTGAAAAAATTGTCACAGAGACAAATCGCTACCAGGTACAGCAATCCGCTACACTGCATGCCAGGTTTTCCCGAAGCAGAAAGTGGGAACCAGTGACCAAAGAGGACATCTGGCAGTTCCTGGGACTCATCCTTCTTCAGGGAGTGGTGGGGAAACCGCTCCAAAAATGGTACTGGACCACCAATAAATTATTGGCCACATTTTTTGGCACCGTGATGTCGGAATACCGTTTTTCCCTCATCATGAAATATTTTCATTTCACGAACAATGAGGAGTTTGATGAGGCCACGCATCCTGCACCCAAACTCAAAAAAATCTGGGAGGTATCGCAAATTATTGTGAGCAACTTCCAGCGGACCTACATGCCAGAAAGGGACGTCTGCGTGGACGAAAGCTTGATGGCCTACAAGGGACGCCTGAGCTGGATACAATTTATTGCGTCCAAAAGAGCGAGATTTGGAATAAAGTCCTACATGCTCTGCGAGTCATCCACCGGGTACATATGGAATGCGGTCATTTACACCGGTAAAGGCACAAAGTTCAACCCCAGGTACAGCGGCTATGGGATGGCCACATCATCAGTCCTCACACTGCTGGAGCCATTGCTGAACCAGGGATATTGTGTCACCCTGGACAATTTTTATACGTCTCCGGAACTTTTTGATGTTTTGCTAAGAAACAAGACCGATGCATATGGTACGGTTAGGCCCAATCGGCGTGACATGCCATCTCTGTTCTCCCGGAAAAATCTAAAAACCGGAGAAATGGTTGCCTGGCAGAAGGGTAAAATGATGGCAATGCGATGGCGAGATAAGAAGGACGTTTGTCTGATGAGTACCGTGCACAATACCGCCACTGCCATGGTCCACACCAAACGTGGGAAAGATGTGCTGAAGCCGCAAGTCGTCATAGACTACAATTGCACTATGGGAGGCGTGGACAGAGCCGATCAGGCAATGACATTTTATCCGGCTATGCGCAAGCAACAAAAAAAATATTATAAAAAGATTTTCCGGCATCTTCTGGAGCAATGCCTTTGGAACGCATATGTCCTATATAGAGCACAGAGTCGCAAGCCTCTTATTCATGCGGATTTTACCTGGAAGGTGGCGGAGCAGATTTTCCTCCAACACCAGACACCATCAGGATCTGGGATCAGACCTGGACGACATGCTGTTGACGTTGTCAACCCAGAGCGCCTTACAGGTCGTCACTTTGTGGACTATGTACCACCAACCACAAAAAAGGCAGCACCTACCAGGATGTGCGTGGTTTGCTGCTCAAATAGAGATGGCAGTGGGAAAAAAGTCCGAAAAGAAACCCGGTTCTATTGTCCGGATTGTGATGTTGGACTGTGTGCTGTACCCTGCTTCAAAGTGTATCACACTCAGGATGTTTATTGAATTTTCTTTGTTTGACAAATTTCATTATTTCACATTACTTTATTGAATAAAATTATATTATTTATAAGATTATAATTCAGGATTTTGTGTTTCTAACTTTATCACATCTGGGATGTCTACTAGAGTCTTGTTTGGTCAGGTTTTAGTAAGTAATTACTAAGAATTACAGGCCTATGATACATAACACCAAATTTTCATGCAAAAGAATTGTACCGCTTTTGGAATGGAATTCCTGACAGAATCATACCGCCAGGGAGGTTAAGGACTGGTATAGGTCCACAACATATAGGGTTGAAGTGCACTACTGCTGACTGCTTCCCTATTCTGCAGCAGTCCTTTATCAGTATAGGGACTGAGGTACAGTCTGCTAATCACAACCTACTAGTTGCACAAAGGTCCTTCTAAGGACTGGTAAGGTATAGCATACTAAGAGTATATAGGGTTGAGTGAGGTACAGTCTGCTAATCCTTAAGGACTGGTATAGGTCCACAATATATAGGGCTGAGGTGCACTACTGCTGACTGCTGCCCTATTCTGCAGCAGTCCTTTATCAGTATAGGGACTGACGTACAGTCTGCTAATCACAACCTACTAGTTCCACAAAGGTCCTTCTAAGGACTGGTAAGGTATAGTGTACTACAGTATATAGGGTTGAGTGAGGTACAGTCTGCTATTCCTTAAGGACTGGTATAGGTCCACAATATATAGGGTTGAGGTGCACTACTGCTGACTGCTGCCCTATTCTGCAACAGTCCTTTATCAGTATAGGGACTGAGGTACAGTCTGCTAATCACAACCTACTAGTTCCACAAAGGTCCTTATAAGGACTGGTAAGGTATAGTGTACTAGAGTATATAGGGTTGAGTGAGGTACAGTCTGCTAATCCTTAACCACTTAAGGACCGCCGCATGGCAATGTACGTCGGTGCAATGGCACCGACAGGCACAAGCACGTACATGTACGTGCTCGCCTTCCAGCGGGTGGGGGGTCCGATTGGACCCCCTCCTGCTGGATGCGGCGGTCCGTTTCGTTGCAGGAGCGATCCGGGATGAGGGGATGGCCCTTGGATTCTGGCCATCCCCTCTCGATCGCTCCTGGCCAATGAGAAGCTTCCTCCCACTGTGTATAGTAAACACGGGCAGGGAGGAAGTGATGTCATTCTCCTCAGGCGGTCTTTTTGACCTGACTATGAGGAGAAGTGAAAGTAAGTGTGCACAAACTCTACACTAACACATAGGCACACACAGGCACACAAACCCCCCCGATCACCCCCCCCCCCGATTGCCCTCCGATCCCCCCCCCCAGTCACAGTGTCACTGATTGCAGTGATCATTTATTTACTGATCACTGCATTCAGTGTCAGTTGTGACAGTAAAACCTGTCAGGGCAGTTAGTGTTAGGTCCAGGGTAGCCCCCTACCACCCCCCAATAAAGGTTTAACCCCCTGATTGCCCCTAGAGTTAACCCTTTCACCCCCTTTTGCCAGTGTCACTAAGCGATCATTTTTCTGATCGCTGCATTAGTGTCGCTAGTGTCGCTAGGTAGCTAGTTATTTTTTTAGGTTCACCGCCAGGTTTTTATAGCGCTAGGTACCCCGATATACTACCCAATAATGGTTTTAACCCCCTGATTGCCCCTAGTTAACCCTTTCACCCCCTTTTGCCAGTGTCACTAAGCAATCGTTTTTCTGATCGCTGCATTAGTGTCGCTAGGTAGCTAGTTTTTTTTTTAGGTTCACCGCCAGGTTTTTATAGCGCTAGGTACCCCGATATACTACCCAATAATGGTTTTAACCCCCTGATTGCCCCTAGTTAACCCTTTCACCAGCGATCACAGTATAAGTGTCACTGGTGACGCTGGTTAGCCAGTTCGTTATTTAGGTTCCCCATCAGGTTTTTATATAGCGCCAGGGACCCCCATATACTACCTAATTAAAAAAAGAACCCCCTGATGGCCCCTAGTTAACCCTTTCACCAGTGATCACCGTATAAGTGTTACGGGTGACTCTGGTTAGTTTGCTTTTTATAGCATCAGGGCACCCACCATTTATTACCCTATAAAGGTTTAACCCCCTGATCACCCGGCGGGTGATATCAATTAGGTTTTAGGGTCAGGGTCTGCGTCGCCCCAGGCAGTGCTAGGTTAGTGCCAGTACCGCTAACACCCACGCGCAAAGCATACACCTCCTGTAGTGGTATAGAATCTGAGCAGATCAATATCTGATCTGATCAGATCTATACTAGCGTCTCCAGCAGTTTAGGGTTCCAAAAAAACGCATTGTTAGCAGGATCAGCCAGATACCTGCTAGCACCTGCGTTTTGCCCCTCCACCCAGCCCACCCAAGTGCAGTATCGATCGATCACTGTCACTTACAAAACACTAAACACATAACTGCAGCGATCGCAGAGTCAGGCCTGATCCCTGCGATCGCTAACAGTTTTTTTTGGTAGCGTTTTATATTTAAATCCGGAAGGCAGTGCTTGGTTTTCAGGGTCCCATACGTGGCTAGGCTCCCAAAAAGTCCCCCACATGTGGTATCCCCGTTTTCGGGAGAAGTAGTAAATCTTATTTTGGGGTGTAATTTGACTTATGCCCATAGCATGTGTGAGCAATATATCATTTAGTGACAACTTTGTGCAAAAAAAAAAAAAAATTTTAATATTCCTGCAACTTGTGGCAAAATATAAAATATTTCATGGACTCAACATGCCTCTCAGTAAATAGCTTGGGGTGTCTACTTTGCAAAATGGGGTCATTTGGGGGGGGGGGTTGTGTTATTTTGGCATGTCATAGCCTTCGAAACTGTGATAGGTAGTGAGGAGTGAAATCAAAAATTTGCACCCTTATGCCGTGTATACACGATCAAACAATCCGGTGGAAAAGTCCGGCAAACTCAAGTCCGCCAAACAATCCCCCCGTGTGTAGCCTCCGGCATACTTTTTTGACCCGACAGTACGGCGGACTTAGAATTTCGGTTTGCACAACAATCTGCCCGCCGTACTCGCATTTCGGCGGACAATCCGGCCGTGTGTATGCCAGTTCGCCGTACTTTTGAAATGAGCGGACTTTTCCCGCCCGGAGAAAAGTCCGCTCATTTCGAGTGGGTCTCCAGGTAGGCGGGGCCCGCGAAGGAGACGTCGCTGGCCCCGCCGCCTGGTATGGACTTAAAGGGGAACCTCAACGCCGAAAAAAATCGGCGTGGGGTCCCCCCAAGTCCACAACAGACCCTTGTCCGAGCACGCTACCCGGCCGGCCAGGAAAGGGGGACGAGCGAGCGCCCCCCCCCCTTCTTAGCCGTACCAGGCCAGGCCCCCCCCACCCCAAAGCACCTTGTCCCCATGTTGATGAGGACAAGGGCCTCTTCCCGACAACCCTGGCCGTTGGTTGTCGGGGTCTGGGGGCGGGGGGCTTATCGGAATCCGGGAGCCCCCTTTAATAAGGGGGCCCCCGGATACCGGCCCCCCACCCTATGTGAATGAGTATGGGGTACAATGTACCCCTACCCATTCACCTGTAAAATAAAAGTACACAAAAAAAACACACGAGATAAAATACTTTATTGCACAGCTCCGGGGGTCTTCCGTCTTTGGGGGTCTTCTCGCCTCACTCCTCCGCTATCTTCTTGTAGCTTTTTTGCTAGCGGAGGAGTCCGGCTTTCTTCCTCGCCGCCGGCCTCTTCTCCCGACTTCGGGGGTCTTGTCCCCCTCTTCGGTTCTTCTGCCGGGCCACGCGCCTTCTTATAGCTCTTTTACAGGCGGTGGCCCGGTCTTCTGTCGCCGCTGCCGCCTTCTGTTCTTCTTCTTCTTCTTCTCCGCCCGCAATGCCAGGGAAGCGCTGCGCTGCCACTTATATAGGGACAAGGGGCGGTGTCACATGGCTTTATGTCACATGGGTTGGTCACATAGGTTGATGTCACATGGGGACTGTGACATCGTAAGAGGGCGGGGTCACCATGTGACACCAACCCATGTGACATAAAGCCATGTGACACCGCCCCTTGTCCCTATATAAGTGGCCACGCAGCGCGTGTTTTTTTTTTTGTACATTTATTTTACAGGTGAATGGGTAGGGGTACATTGTACCCCATACTCATTCACATAGGGTGGGGGGCCGGTATCCGGGGGCCCCCTTATTAAAGGGGGCTCCCGGATTCCGATAAGCCCCCCGCCCGCAGACCCCGACAACCAACGGCCAGGGTTGTCGGGAAGAGGCCCTTGTCCTCATCAACATGGGGACAAGGTGCTTTGGGGTGGGGGGGCCGCGCGGCCCCCCCTTCCCCAAGGCACCCCCCATGTTGAGGGCACGCGGCCTGGTACGGCTAAGGAGGGGGGGGGGCGCTCGCTCGCCCCCCTTTCCTGGCCGGCCGGGTAGCGTGCTCGGACAAGGGTCTGTTGTGGACTTGGGGGGGACCCCCACGCCGATTTTTTCCCCTTTAAGTCCATACCAGGCGGCGGGGCCAGCGACGTCTCCTTCGCGGGCCCCGCCTACCTGGAGACGCGCTCGAAATGAGCGTACTTTCCTCCGCGTGTGTGGGCGAGTCCGTTCATTTCGAAAGTACGGTGGACTTAGTACGGCGGACTTAGTACGCCGTATTAGTCCGCTGAAAAAGTGCCGTGTGTGGGCAAGTAGCCCGTTCGAAAATTACGACGGACAGTTTGGCGGACGTCCGCCAGACTAAGTACGTCGGACAGACGGCTACGTGTGTACGCGGCTTTAGAAATCCTGAAGGCAGTGATTGGATTTCGGGGTGCCGTACGCGGCTAGACTCCCAAAAAGTCCCACATATGTGGTATCCCCGTACTCAGGAGAAGCAGCAGAATATATTTTGGGGTGCAATTCTACATATAACTATGGCATGTGTGAGCAATATATCATTTAGTGACAACTTTTTGTAAACTTTTTTTTTGTGTCATTATTCAATCACTTGGGACAAAAAAAAATATTCAATGGGCTCAACATGCCCCTCAGCAATTTCCTTGGGGTGTCTACTTTCCAAAATGGGGTCATTTGGGGGGGGGGGTTTGTACTGCCCTGCCATTTTAGCACCTCAAGAAATGAGATAGGCAGTCGTAAATTAAAGCTGTGTAAATTCCAGAAAATGTACTCTAGTTTGTAGACGCTATAACTTTTGCGCAAATCAATAAATATACGCTTATTGACATTTTTTTTACTAAAGACATATGGCTGAATAAATTTTGCCCTAAATGTATGACTAAAATTGAGTTTATTCAATTTTTCTCAAAAGTCTTTTTCCATTTATATCGCAAAAAATAAAAATCGCAGAGGCAATCAAATACCATCAAAAGAAAGCTCTATTTGTGGGAAGAAAAGGACGCAAATTTCGTTTGGGTACAACATTGCATGACCGCGCAATTACCAGTTAAAGCAGTGCAGTGCGAAATTGTAAAAAGACCTCTGGTCCTTAGGGTGAAAATTGGTCTGGGGCTGAAGTGGTTAATGACTGGTATAGGTCCACAATATATAGGGTTGAGGTGCACTACTGCTGACTGCTGCCCTATTCTGCAGCAGTCCTTTATCAGTATAGGGACTGAGGTACAGTCTGCTAATCACAACCTACTAGTTGCACAAAGGTCCTTATAAGGACTGGTAAGGTATAGCGTACTAGAGTATATAGGGTTGAGTGAGGTACAGTCTGCTAATCCTTAAGGACTGGTATTGGTCATAATATATAGGGCTGAGGTGCACTACTGCTGACTGCTGCCCTATTCTGCAGCAGTCCTTTATCAGTATAGGGACTGAGGTACAGTTTGCTAATCACAACCTACTAGTTGCACAAAGGTCCTAAGGACTGGTAAGGTATAGCGTACTAGAGTATATAGGGTTGAGTGAGGTACAGTCTGCTAATCCTTAAGGACTGGTATATCACGGTGCTGGTGTCAGTGCTTTATGTCACGCTGCTGATGTCAATGCTCTCTATCACGGTGCTGGTGTCAGATCACTCTATCACGGTGCAGGTGTCAGTGCTCTCTATCATGTTGCTGGTGCTGGTGATCATCTCCTGCACCCTCTTCTTTGTCTACCCTGACCTTCCCTAGCCTCCATTGTCTCAAGAGTCCTGAATTGTCAGAATTTCACATATAATAAAACAATGCTTGTAGTTGTCGATCCCAGATTCACCTCATACATGTGTTATGTCATTGGCCATGTGGTGGGACTATGTGTGCACAGCTAGTAATTATTTTGTGGCTGCAAATATGACCTGTAGGTTTGTAAAGTTCACCATCCCTGTGCTGTGCTGACTTCCTCCTGGGGCTGCTTATTATGAGGGGCTTCCACCATTCCTGTGCTGTTCTGACTTCCTCCTGGGGCTGCTTACTATGAGGGGCTCCCACCATCCCTGTGCTGTGCTGACTTCCTCCTGGGGCTGCTTATTATGAGGGGCTCCCACCATCCCTGTGCTGTGCTGACTTCCTCCTGGGGCTGTACCTCTGCAGTGCATATTATGAGGGGCTCCCATCATCCCTGTGCTAGGCTCATTATGAGGGGCTCCCACCATCCCTGTGCTATGCTGACATCCTCCTGGGGCTGCTTATTATGAGGGGCTCCCACCATCCCTGTGCTATGCTGACATCCTCCTGGGGCTGCTTATTATGAGGGGCTCCCACCATCCCTGTGCTGTGCTGACTTCCTCCTGGGGCTGTACCTCTGCTGTGCATATTATGAGGGGGTCCCACCATCCCTGTGCTATGCTCATTATGAATGGCTCCCACCATCCCTGTGCTATGCTGACTTCCTCCTGGGGCTGCTTACGGTGCAGGTGTCAGTGCTGTATATCACGGTGCTGGTGTCAGTGCTGTATATTACGGTGCTGGTGTCTGTGCTTTATGTCACGCTGCTGATGTCAGTGCTCTCTATCACAGTGCTGGTGTCAGATCACTCTATCATGGTGCAGGTGTCATTGCTGTATGTCACGCTGCTGATGTCAGTGCTCTCTATCACGGTGCTGGTGTCAGATCACTCTATCACGGTGCAGGTGTCATTGCTATATGTCACGCTGCTGATGTCAGTGCTCTCTATCATGGTGCTGGTGTCAGATCACTCTATCACGGTGCAGGTGTCATTGCTGTATGTCACGCTGCTGGTGATCATCTCCTGCACCCTGTTCTTAGCCTACCCTGACCTTCCCTCTCCTCCATTGCCTTCATGCGCTCCACAGTCCTGAATTGTCACAATATCACATATAAAAAAAGAATGCTTGTAGTTGTCGATCCCAGATTCACCTCATACATGTGTTATGTCATTGACCATGTGGTGGGACTATGTTTGCACAACTACTAATTATTTTGTGGCTGCAAATTTGACCTGTAGGTTTGCAAAGTTCGCCTCCCATTGAAGTCAATGGGGCCCGCCGCGAACGTTACGGTTCGCGAACTATCGGCCGCGTTCACGGTCTGCGTTTGCGAAACGTCCCGTCGGAAGTTCGTCCATCACTATTCTCTAATACAGCCATCTGCAGGAGTTAGTGGGTGTTGTGTGCCTCCAGCCCAGTATACACCTGTATCTACCCTTTATTGCTGTTATTCTAAAAATACAACCATCTGCAGGAATTAGTGGGTGTTGTGTGCCTCCAGCGAAGTTTACACCTGTATCTACCCTTTATTGCTGTTGTTCTTAAATACAGCCATCTGTAGGAGTTAGTGGGTGTTGTTTGCCTCTAGCACAGCACAGTATACACCTATATCTACCCTTTATTGCAGGTGTTCTATAATAAAGGCATCTGTAGGAGTTAGTGGGTGTTGTGTGCCTCCAGCGAAGTATACACCTGTATCTACCCTTTATTGCTGGTGTTCTCCAATACAGCCATCTGCAGTAGTTAGTGGGTGTTGTTTGCCTCCAGCAAAGCACAGTATACACCTATATGTACCCTTTATTGCTGGTGTTCTATAATAAAGGTATATAAGGAGTTAGTGGGTGTTGTGTGCTTCCAGCACAGTACACACCTGTATCTACCCTTTATTGCTAGTGTTCTGTAATAAAGTCATCTGCAGGAGTCAGTGGGTGTTGTGTACCTCCAGCACAGTATACACCTGTATCTACCCTTTTTTGCTGCTGTTGTCAAATACAGCAATCTGCATGAGTTAGTGGGTATTGTGTGCCTCCAGCACAGCACAGTATACACCTATATATACAATTTATTGCTGTTGTTCTCTAATACAGCCATCTGCAGGAGTTAGTGGGTGTTGTGTGCCTCCAGCCCAGTATACATCTGTATATACCCGTTATTGCTGGTGTTCTATAATAAAGGCATCTGCAGGAGTTAGTGGGTGTTGTGTGCCTCCAACATAGCACAGTATACACCCACATCTACCCTTCATTGCTGGTGTTCTATAATAAAGGCATCTAAAGGAGTTAGTGGGTGTTGTGTGCTTCCAGCAGAGTACACACCTGTATCTACCCTTTATTGCTGGTGTTCTATAATAAAGTCATCTGCAGGAGATAGTGGGTGTTATGTACCTCCAGCACAGTATACACCTGTATCTACCCTTTATTGCTTCTGTTTTATATTAAAGGCATCTGCAAGAGTTAGTGGGTGTTGTGCGCCTCCAGCAAAGCACAGTACACACCTGTATCTACTCTTTATTGCTGTTTTTCTCAAATACAGCCATCTGCAGGAATTAGTGGGTGTTGTGTGCCTCCTCCAGCAAAGTATACACCTGTATCTACCCTTTATTGCTGGTGTTCTATAATACAGCCATCTGCAGGAGTTAGTGGTGTTGTGTGCCTTCAGCCCAGTATACAACCGTATCTACCCGTTATTGCTGGTGTTCTATAATAAAGGCATCTGCAGCAGTTAGTGGGTGTTATGTGCCTCGAGTGCAGTATACACCTGCATCTACCCTTTATTGCTGTTGTTCTCAAATACAGCCATCTGCAGGAATTAGTGGGTGTTGTGTGCCTCCAGCGAAGTATACACCTGTATCTACCCTTTATTGATGTTGTTCTCAAATACAGCCATCTGCAGGAGTTAGTGGGTGTTGTTTGCCTCCAGCACAGCACAGTATACACCTATCTCTACCCTTTATTACAGGTGTTCTATAATAAAGGCATCTGCAGGAGTTAGTGGGTGTTGTGTGCCTCCAGCGAAGTATACACCTGTAACTACCCTTTATTTATGTTGTTCTCCAATACAGCCATCTGTAGTAGTTAGTGGGTGTTGTATGCCTCCAGCACAGCACAGTATACACTTATATCAACTCATTATTGCTGGCGTTCTATAATAAAGGCATCGGCAGGAGTTAGTAGGTGTTGTGTGCCTCCAGCACAGCACAGTATTCACCTATCTCTAACCTTTATTCGTAGTGTTCTATAATAAAGGCATCTGCAGGAGTTAATGGGTGTTGTGTGCCTCCAGCCCAGAATACACCTGTATCTACCCCTTATCGCTGGTATTCTATAATAACGGCATCTGCAGGAGTTAGTGGGTGTATACTGATGCAGCTGTGCTGGAGGCACACAACACCTACTAACTCCTGCAGATGCCTTTATTATAGAACACCAGTAATAAAGGGTAGATATAAGTGTATACTGTGCTGTGCTGGAGGCACACAACACCCACTAACTCCTGCAGATGCCTTTATTATAGAACACCAGCAATAACGGGTAGATACAGGTGTATTCTGGGCTGGAGGCACACAACACCCACTAACCCCTGCAGATGGCTGTATGAGAGAACAATAGCAATAAAGGGTAGATACAGGTGTATACTGTGCTGTGCTGGAGGCGCACAACACCCACTAACTTCTGCAGATGCCTTTATTATAGAACACCAGCAATAAAGGGTAGATACAGGTGTATACTGTGCTGGAGGCACACAACACCCACTAACTCCTTCAGAGGGCTTTATTATGGAACACCAGAAATAAAGGGTAGATAGACGTGTATACTGTGCTGTGCTGGAGGCACACAACACCCACTAACTCCTGCAGATGGCTGTATTAGAGAAGAACAGCAATACAGGGTAGATACAGGTGTATACTGCACTGGAGGCACGCAACACCCACTAACTCCTGCAGATGCCTTTATTATAGAACACCAGCGATAAGGGGTAGATATAGGTGTATACTGGGCAGGAGTCACACAACACCCACTAACTCCTGCAGATGCCTTTATTATAGAACACCAGGAATAAAGGGTAGAGATAGGTGTATACTGTGCTGTGCTCGAGGCACACAACATCCACTAACTCCTGCAGATGCCTTTATCATAGACCACCAGCAATAAAGGGTAGATGCAGGTGTATACTGTGCTGTGCTGAAGGCACACAACACCCACTAACTCCTCCAGATGCCTTTATTATAGAACACCTGCAATAAAGGGTAGATGCAAGTGTATACTGTGCTGTGCTGGAGGCACACAACACCCACTGCAGATGGCTGCAGATGGCTGTATTTGAGAAGAACAGCAATAAAGGGTAGATACAGGTGTATACTTTGCTGGAGGCACACAACACCCACTAATTCCTGCAGATGCTGTATTTGAGAACAACAGCAATAAAGTGTAGATACTGGTGTATACTGCACTGGAGGCACACAACACCCAGTTCGCACCAGAACTTTCGAACGGACCCCAAATTCGTACGAACGTTAGAACCCCATTGAAGTCTATGGGACTCGAACGTTCGAAATTAAAAGTTCTAATTTTAACTGCTAATATGCAAGATAATGTCCTAAAAAGGGTTTGGGGACCTGGCTCCTGCCCCAGGGGACATGGGTCAATGCAAAAAAAAGTTTTAAAAATGGCCGTTTTGGCGGGAGCACTGATTTTAATGACAATTAAAGTGAAAAAAAAGTGAAATATTCCATTAAATATAGTGCCTGGGGGGTGTCTATAGTATGCCTGTGAAGTGCTACGTGTTTCCCGTGTTTAGAACAGTCCCTGCACAAAATGCCATTTAACGGTAATAACGTCATTTAAAACTGCTTGCAGTTTTAATGTTATATCTGGTTCCTGCAATATGGTTGAAAATCATTGAGAAAAATGGCATGGGTAGCCCTTTTGGGTCTTGTACGGATATTAAGGGGAACCCCGTACCCATATTAAAAAAAGGAAATACGTGTGGCCCCCAGGCCCTATATACTCAGAACAGCAGTATACAAACAAGACAGGGACTTTGTAGATTTGTTGTGTTAAGTTGAATCTGTTTGTAATTTTCAACTGGTACATTTTTAAAGTGTAGCTCCAATCAAAAAAACTATTTTTAAGCTTTTTGGAAAACATAGGGAAGGGTTATCACCCCTGTATAATTTTTTTTGCCGTCTGTCTTTTTTCATCTCACTTGCTGTTGTCTCCTTCCATTTGCAATTAGGAGATGTTTGTAAGTTGGATGTTTGAAAGTAGGGGCCTGCCCTATATGCTCTGCAGAAATGGCGGAACAAGGTGTTGGTTTTGCCACAACATTGTAAGCCCTCAAAGTAATTCTTGGTGGGCGCTGGAGCGCCCTGCTGTGAACAATTATATCAAGAATTGTAATTACATGCCATTGTTGAACAGTGGTAGAAAAATTTACCTTTGGTGGTTGTGGTGCTTGTGCCAAAACACTATAAGTCCTCACAGTTACTCTGGGTGGGCACAGGAACGGGCCCTCCTGTGAAATATTATATCAAGAATTGTAATTACATGTCCCTCTTAAACAGGGGCTGAAAAATTGGGGCTGCTGGCACTGGTGCTGGTGCCACGACACTGCAACCTCTCCCATATACTCTAGTTGTAGTGCAGGAATGAGCCCTGCTGCAAAGCATTGCATCAAAAATTTTAATTAAACGCCCCTGTTAAACAGGGGCAGAAAAATTGGGCCTTAGGCACTGGTGCTGGTGCCACGACACTGCAAACTCTCCCATATACTCTAGTTTTAGCGCAGAAATTAGCCCTGCTGCAAAGCATTGCATCAAAAATTGTAATTAAACGCCCCTGTTAAACAGGGGCAGAAAAATTGGGCTGATGGCATCACCCAGAACCAAAAATGTTCTTCCAACATATCAACGGAGGAGGAAGAGGATAGACAATCAACATAACAGGACAGTCACTCAGCATCAGCATAGGCAGTCTTGAAGGGATGTGATATTTCAAAAACAATTATTCGGTTACATCAGCTTCAGGTGCTTGGTAGCTGTGGGTGATCCAAGACTGATTCATCTTGATGAAGGTCAGTCGATAAACTGATTCGGTGGACAGGCGCACCCTGTGATCGGTAACAAAGCCACCAGCAGCACTGAAGGTGCATTCCGAAAGAACGCTGGATGCAGGACGGGCCAGTAGCTCAATTGCATACTGTGCAAGCTCTGGCCAGTGATCCATCCTCAAGACCCAGTAAGCCAGAGGATTTTCGGTGGGAAAGGTGTCCAAGTCTGACCTTGCCCCTAGGTATTCCTGCACCATGTAAATCAGACGCTGGCAATGGTTGCTGGAACCGATCATACCTTGGGGCTGCGGACTAAAAAATTGTCTGAAAGCATCGGTCAGACGGCCACCTTCTCCACCGCTCCTTCTGACCGATGCCTCAGCAACACGTTGTCCAGGACCAGGAGTTTGTAACCTCCCAGTCTCTGGGAACGCATTGCACAGACCTTTCTGCAAGGCCTCCCGGAGATGTCTCATCCTCTTCTCCCTCTGCGACGGCAAGATAAGGTCCGCAACCTTACCCTTGTACCGTGGATCAAGGAGAGTGGCCAGCCAGTAATGGTCCCTCTCCTTGATCCGAAGAATACGAGGATCCTTCCGCAGGCTTTGCAGGATCAGGGAGGCCATGCAGTGTAGGTTAGCTGAGGCATTCAGTCCGGAGTCCTCTTGGTCACTAAGGACAACATGATCCGCAGCTACCTTCTCCCAGCCACGTACAAGTCCACGGGTTTCTTGGGACTGTAAATCATCCCTACAAGGGCAAAGTACCTGGTGCCTGGGGGGAGTGGCCGGATGTGGAAGGTGTGGGAGGTGTGTTTGGAGACGGCGAGGTGATGTGAGGTGAATGACTCGCCGGTGGATTCTCTCCCTGTGCTCTGACGTCTAGTGTACCCTGGCTGGGAAGGCAGAGTGGCGAAGCGGCCCTATGTGATCGCTCAAGGAGCTCCGGAGAACTCGCTGAGGTCGGAGATTCCCGAAGGTACCCGAGTCCACCTGGAAATTACCGGAGATTACCGAGCTACGCCGAAGGCCGCCGAGAGAAGCCGAGGACTGCCGGAGAGTAGCGTGAAGACCGCGAGAGTATAGCGAGACGTGGCACGGATAGCGGCGAGTTGAATATTGCCTTGAGAGACGCCCCGGCGGCTGAGCCCGGAGGAAGCTAGAAGGCTCCCGAGGTATGTGAAGCGGAGGTGGGGAGACCAGACAGAAAGCAGAGCGCTGAGCAGTGAGCAGGGACCAGGATTGGAGTAAGCATTATTTATGTATTCATCCCAGACACGAGTGCTTTTGGCAGGAAAACTTTTGCTCTTTTAAAGTGGAAATTAGCTGTGCATTAAGGAAGTTCTTAAAGGATATCCTAGGCTGGTTAGTATTTTGGTAACCCTGACAGGGAGGAACAGAGACTGTGTGAATATCAGTGTCTCGCTATCCGGGCAAAAGAACCCTGAAAGGACAGCTGCTTAAAGGTTAAATGTTTTATAAATGCTCCGCAAGTGCAGTATAATTATTTATAACAGGACATTTGATGCACGCTCTCACTGAAGGAAAACTGACTGGTCTATACACACTCGGTTAACCCAGCACAGGGATTCACCTCCCCCTTCCCCCCTCTTTTTTACTTATAAGCTGCTTTGAGCTATTACTCTATTACTACCTCCATTTATTCTTTGGCCGCGCTGCCTTTTTTTTTTTTTTTTTTTGATCAGGCCTACACTTTTTACAGCAATCCTGAGCAAAAATGTCAAGGCGGCGAGGAGAGGATCAGGCACTGGAGGAGAATGAAGGGACACAACATCTCCGCTCCTCAAAAGAAAAGAATGCTCAGGTAGCGCGAGCAGCTGCAGCAAAATTAGAACGGTATACCCGTACGCCGGGTCAGTCTCCAACAAAGGGAGAGCAAACGGAACAACAGGCCCAGCCTATACAAGTAAAAACACAACAGGGGGGATTAGTGGACAGAAAAAGCCAAGGTCACTCAGGCTCAAAAACTGCAGCAGTACCCGGCTTAAAGAATGTAAGCAAACATCAAGGGACAACCCAAAGTGAGACCGTAGTGGGTGCTAAAGGTAACCCCCCTGTTGAGGAGGACCCAACATTAAGAGAGGTCCTTCAAGCTGTTAATGCATGTAAAAACTCGTTGGGAGAATTATGTGGTCAATTTAAAAGTATGAAGGAGGAGTTACTATTGATCAGACAGGACATGCATAACGCAGCGGAAAGAACGGCAGCATTAGAAACAAGGATAAGTCAAATGGAAGATGTTTTACACCCACTAGATCAATAGGTTAATAGTATGAGAAAACAACTAACTAGCCAAACCGCCAGAATGGATGAAATAGAAAATAGACTTCGAAGAGACAATATAAGGATGCTGGAACTGCCTGAGAGAAGTGAAGGCCCTGACTCTATAACATTTTTAGAGTCATGGTTTATAGAACTATTTGGCAGAGAAAAATTTTCACCTTTTTTCTCAATAGAAAGGGCCCATCGGGTTCCTTTTAAAGCTCCACCTCCTGGGGGCCGTCCTAGACCAATGATCTTGAAATTTTTTAATTATAATGACAAAGTGATGTTGATGCGTAAGGCTAGGGATATGGGGAGTGTTATGTATGATGGTGTGAAGATCTCCTTTTATTCAGATTATTCACCAGAACTGCAGAGGCGTAGGGCCGAATTTTTAGAGGTTAAACGTACCTTAAGATCCCATAAGATTACATATGCCCTTTTATACCCAGCGCGCTTGCGAATAGCGACACTGGGGGGAATACGGTTGTTTGACTCCCCGGGAGATGTAACCTTATGGCTGGAGGCTAATAAGGAGTCATTATAGATGCATTAAGGGGGTGGAGGGGGGGAACTGGGTTTTTTTTTTTTTTTTTTTTGAATATCTTCTTTGGAGCACGGGGAGAGAGTTGAGGGAGATTTAAATGAGGTATGAAACAAAGATAGTAGGGGAGATAGGGATTAAGGTTTCACTTTTTCTTCTTTATATCTGTTTTATTCTACTTGTGGTGTTTGTCTCCCCTATGGTGGAAGAAGAGTGTAGAAAGTGTGGGGAAGTGAAGGGAGGGAAGGATGGAAGGGAGGAGTGTGAGTGGGCCATGTATACCCCCTTAAGGGAGTGCCTAGATAGGTGGCGGGTTGGGGGGGTAGGGAGGGAGGGGGGGGCTGGGAGGGGTTGGAAAGGGAGAGAAGGTAGAAGGGGTCAAAAATTTTTGAATATAGAGGATTACGGAAGGTTGAAGGTTGTACACTGTACAGTTTGCACACAAACAGTAGCTCAATTGGAAGCTACTACTATAAAGATGACACACCTGCAGGGATTTTGTAAATTAGGTGGATATGGGGGGAGCACGGGTAGAATGAGATATTATAGGATATTTTTCACAAAATTTGAATTTTCACCCCCTTCTTTATTTTTTTGCCATCATATGCTGAACAATGCTGGATAAGATACTTAATGTTGCCTCTTGGAATATAAGAGGCTTGGGGAGCCCGATTAAACGAGCAGCAGTTTTTTCTATGCTGGATAGGCATGTGATCGGTCTGGCCTGTCTGCAGGAGACACATTTAACAAAATTAACCATACCCCAACTTAAAAATAGGAGGTACCAAAATCAATACCACTCCACTCACACATCCTACTCGAGGGGAGTGTGCGTGATGATAGGAACAGGGGTGAGATTCGTCTGCAGACAGGCCAGTATTGACGAACTGGGTCGTTATATCTTTCTATATTGTGTTTTGGAGGATAAACCATATGTCCTGGCGTGTGTCTATGTACCGCCCCCGTTTAAGATGGAGGTGGTGTATAGACTAATGGACTTTTTGGCAGACAAGGAGGATGTACCAGTTATAATTTTGGGGGATTTTAATGAAGTGCTTGATAGAGGGGCTGATAGATTCCCCATTAAACTTCAATTGGGAGAGACGGGGTCAACAAGACTAAGTCACTTCCTAAAGGAAGTAGGACTGTTGGATATGTGGAGGGTGAGGAATATGAATGTAAGGCAATACTCTTGTTTTTCAAGTTCGCATTCAACACTATCCAGAATAGACCTGGCCCTGGGCAATGAGGAAGCGCTGCAAGATGTAAGAAATATAGAGTATCTGCCTAGGGGAATATCGGACCACTCATTCTTGAAAATAGTATTGAGTACAGGGGAAAAAAGAAAAATACCGGGGGGATGGAGAATAAGTCCATTCTGGCTTGAACTAATGAAGGATGTAGAAGAAATCCCAAAAAGATTAAAAGAGTTTTTAGTATTCAATATAGATACCGCTCCAACTAATACAACATGGGATACACTAAAAGCATATATTAGAGGTATTCTGATCCACCAGGTGGCTAAAATCAAACAGAAATCTAGGAGCTGGGAGGGGAAAATCAGGAAGGAAGTAATAGAGGCAGAGGAGAATTATGTTCAGGATCCCACCTATGAAAAACAAAGAATATGGTTAAATAAACAGCATGGGTACAGGTCGGCAATTATTAAAAGGGAAGAAAATAAGCGACTATTTCAGAAGCAACGCTATTTTCGGGAGGGAGAGAGTGTTGGGAGAACATTGGCCCAGTTAGTAAAAACTAATTCCCCCTCAGCTATAATCCCAGTGATTAAGTCCATGAATAGGACAGTTCTCACAAGTGAAAAGGAGATTGTAGAAACCTTCAGGGTTTTCTATGAGGAAATATATAGAACTCGAGGCCAGAGGAACGAAGAAGATATGGGCGCATTCTTGGAGAAAGTGAAACTCCCAACCCTCACTCAAGAGGAGAGGGATGATCTGGAAGCCCCTATAACCCTTAGTGAGATACAGCAGGCAGTGACTGGTATGGCTAACCAAAAGTCCCCTGGGCCAGATGGCCTACCGGTGGAACTATACAAGAAATATAGTGAAATTTTACTCCCAGAGCTACTTAGGACCTTGAAAGGGGCAAAGGTAGAGGGGAAACTGCCCGCATCTATGATGGAGGCGACCATTATTGTAATACCTAAAGAAGGAAAAGATCCTCAAGAGGTAGCTTCGTATAGGCCAATATCACTTTTATGTTCTGATGCTAAAATTCTAGCGAAGGTACTGTCAAATAGGTTAAATAAAGTCATTAATAGGCTGATACACATAGATCAGACAGGTTTTATTGCCGGACGATCAACCAGTATGAATATAAGAAGGGCATTTCTAAACATTTGGACCCCTCCGATGAACGCAGGCTCGAGGGCCATCCTATCTTTGGACATGACAAAGGCTTTTGACAGTCTAGAGTGGGGGTATTTATGGCGTGTCCTGGAGGGGTGTGGGGTCGGCCCCGCCTTCATCGGATGGATTAAAATGATGTACAGTGACCCTAGTGCAAAAGTAAGAATAAACAAAGAACACTCTGAAAGAATAGAGATGATCAGAGGGACAAGGCAGGGGTGTCCACTTTCCCCGCTGCTCTTCGCTATTGCAATGGAGCCGTTGGCGATCGCCATTAGGTCAGATCCTGAGATATCTGGTTTTCAAAGGGAAGAGGGTAGAGAGGAAAGAATCGCACTTTATGCAGATGATGTTCTCCTCTTTTTAGGGGATACTGGTCAATCTCTGGCGAAGGCAATTAAACTTGTAGAAGACTTTGGAGGATTCAAGGGTTTGACAATAAAGTGGGGGAAGTCAGAGCTGCTCCAAGTAGACATCCCAGCCGCAGTGAGTGCGACTGGGATACCGCAATTAGAAGTGGTAGACTCAATGAAATATCTTAGTATATATTTAACAGCAAATTTAGAGCAGTATGTTGATAAAAATATGGTTCCGCTATTGGGTAAATTTAAGCGAAGCTGTGATGCCTGGAGTCGACTTCCCTTGTCGGTAGCGGGTTGTTGTAGCCTGATAAAGATGATATGGTTGCCACAATTGTTGTATGTTTTGCACAATGCCCTGGTTTGGATAGGGAAAAAATGGTTTAAAAAGTTTGAAACTCTCTTTCGGGAGTTAATTTGGAAAAGGGGACAGGCGAGAATTCAACTCCAGGCGCTACAACAGCCAATGGACAGGGGGGGATTAGCCGTGCCCAACCCTAGGAATTATTATTTAGCAGCGCAGCTGCAACATCTGGTGGGATGTGATCAGGAGGGGGAGGGTAATCCAAATGGCAGAGCAATGCTGATAGGAGCCCCACATAAAATACTGGTGGATGCACTGGAAGCAAGTTCTTTTCAGCGCAAGGACCCCATAATAAATATGCTGAGTAAAGTATGGAGAACGGTAAAAAAGATGTTGGGATGTACAGGTTGGTCAGAATACACGCCCCTGTGGGATAACAAGAACTTGCAGGAAATATTGTTAATTGGGAGAATTAACACATGGGAGAAGAAAGGAATAGTTAGGCTGGGTCAAATTTACGACGGCAGAATTTTGAAAACATTTACGGACCTAAAAAGGGAATATGACCTATCGCAACAGACATTCTTTCGATATCTACAGCTCCGGCACGCTCTGAAAGCGCAGTTTGGTCCACAGATCCCTGAGTGGGACAAGATATCCTTATCCCAGGAGATAATTAAAATAGATAAATCTAGGGGAGTTATATCTACCCTTTATGGGTTACTAGGCAGGGGTCTCAAAATAGAACCTGGCTTAGCCAAGCAAAAGAAGAAGTGGGAAGAGGACGTAGGAGAGATCACAGAGGAACAGTGGAAGAGAATACTGGAACTGGGGCCTCTATTATCGGTCTCCCCATCACAGAAAGTGTCACACTTGATGCTGATATACAGGGCCTATTATACTCCCAAGAGGCTGTTCTTGTTTGGAAGGAGGACGGACGCCAACTGCCCTAGATGCCGAGGCTATGGGGACCTTCTACATATGATGTGGAGGTGCCCAAAGCTGTTTCGATACTGGGAAGGAACAGTAGAAATTATAAACAAAACATTTGGGATCAAGCTGGACCTGGACCCTAAAACCTGTATACTAGGATACAGGAAAATGACGGGCGAACAGAAAAGTACTACGCTTGCAGTTATACGTTGCTTATTTCAAGCGCGGAAACTGATAGCACAGAAATGGCAGTCCGAGAGCGCACCTCTTGTGAGTGAATGGACCCAGGTTATTAATGATTTAATATGGAAGGAGAAAACTGTATATATACGTAGAGGAAACCTTATAGGGTTTGAGAAAAAATATGGAGGCCGTGGCTGAATGAAATAGGGTATCCACATGATCAGCAATAGTAGTGGAGGAAAAAAGGTAAATAAAGTACAAGGCAACTTAAAAACCATGGAGTACAGGTTTGGAAATTAGCCTAGAGATAATAAAGATCAACCCAGAAAAGAGGGACACTCGGGGAGGGAGGGAGGGGGGGAGGACGGGGTAAGGAGGGAGGGATGGGCTGGGAGAAGAGGGGGGGTAATAGAATGTGGGATAAATTAAAAAAGAAAGTGTGAATTTGTATAGTAGATAAAGTTAACTACTGTGTATATAATCTGATTTTTATGACATTTTTGTACAGTGGAAAATAAATAAATAAAGAGAATCCAAAGTAAAAAAAAAAAAAATCATCCCTACAAGACTGCTGCTGCTGCTGAGTGCCAGCCTCCACCTCCATGCTGACACAATCATCCTCCTCCTCCTCCTCCTCCTCCTCCTCCTCCTCATCATCCTCTTCCTGTGTAATGGGTGGCACAGCAGGAACACTGTCTGGATAAAGGGGGCCTTGAGAGACAAGGAAGTCCTCCTCTTCCTGCCTCTGTTCTGCCTCAAGTGCCCTGTCCATTATTCCACGTAGCGTATGCTCCAATAGGTGGACAAGAGGTACAGTGTCACTGATGCATGCACTGTCACTGCTCACCATCCTTGTGGCCTCCTCAAACGGTGACAGGACAGTGCATGCATCCCTGATCATGCCCCACTGGCGTGGTGAGAAAAAACCGAGCTCCCCTGACCCTGTCCTGGTGCCGTAGTCGCACAGGTACTCAATGATGGCCCTCTGCTGCGTGTGCAGCCACTGCAGCATGGCCAACGTTGAGTTCCACCTGGTGGGCATGCCACATATAAGGCAGTTCTTGGGCAGGTTCAACTCCTTTTGGAGCTCAGCCAGCCGAGCACAGGCATTAAATGATTGGCGGAAATGCACACAGACTTTCCTGGCCTGCTTCAGGACATCCTGTAAGCCCGGGTACCTGCCCAAGAACCACTGAATTAACCAGGTTAAGGACGTGAGCCACACAGGGCACATGGGTCAGTTGTCCCTGTCGGAGGGCGGAGAGGAGGTTGGTGCCATTGTCGCAAACCATCATTCCTGGCTTAAGCTGGCATGGTG
The DNA here is from genome assembly GCF_037356315.1 of Lithobates pipiens. Taxonomy (NCBI): domain Eukaryota; kingdom Metazoa; phylum Chordata; class Amphibia; order Anura; family Ranidae; genus Lithobates; species Lithobates pipiens. Next base: position 118,054,277 of record NW_027507787.1, read on the forward strand.
TCAACCACCTCTCGGCCTGCCCCTGCAAAGCTGACAAAACATCCGCCCCAGTGTGGCTCCTGTCTCCCAAACAAACCAGCGCAAGCACGGCATGGCTTTATTTTGCCTGCGTACTTGTGTAGCCCCTGGAACGCCTACGGAGCACCTCTGGTTCTGAGGACGGAGCACTGGAAGAGGCCATGGAGGAAGAAGAAGAGGAGGGGGTGGATGAGAGAGGTGCGTCACAACCAATAATAGCATTTTGGAGGCGTGGTGGCGGAACAACCTCCAACACTACTGCACCTTGTCCTGCATCCTTCCCAGCTGCCAGAAGGGTGACCCAATGGGCCGTGAAAGACAGGTAACGTCCCTGTCCGTGCCTGCTGGACCATGAGTCAGCGGTAATATGCACCTTACTGCTGACTGCCCTGTCCAACGAGGCAAGGACATTGCCTTCCACATGCCAGTAGAGAGCCGGAATTGCCTTCCGTGAGAAAAAGTGGCATTTGGGGACCTGCCACTGAGGAACCGCACATTGTACAAACTCACGGAAGGGGGCCGAGTCTACCAACTGAAAAGACAGCAGTTGAAGTGCTAGCAATTTAGCCAAGCTAGCATTCAACCGCTGGGCATGTGGATGGCTGGGAGTGAACTTCTTTTGCCGGTCCAGCAGCTGGGGCAGGGACATTTGCCTGATATAATCGGACGTGGGTGTACTGCTAGCAGAGTGCCCGGAAGCACTTGGCTGTGACACACCTAATTGTACACCTTCATTCCTCTCACAGCAGGTTTCAGAGAGGACTGAAGGTCTAGTGGGGTTGGAGATCCCAGCTGATGAGGAGCAAGGAGAGGTCCGCTTTGTTCTTTGGTGTGGGTCTTTGAGGTACGCTTGCCAACGAGCTGCATTGCAGGTCAACATATGGTGCCCAAGTGGCTGATGTTTGGGCCACGCGAGATACGCTTGAGACATATGTTGCAAATAGCAGCGGTGCGATCTGATGCACTCATCTCAAAAAAGGCCCACACCAAAGAACTTTTAGAATAACGCGCAGAGGCAGCGCCCTGCACAGGCGGAGCTCTGCGGTGTGATTCAGTCGGTGTGCTGCCCCTAAGCTGGCCCCCGGAGGGCATCCTGCCTCATTGGACATGTGCCTCCTCCTCCTCTCTCCTACCAGGCAACCACGTGGAGTCAGTGCCCTCATCATCCCCTCCCTCTTCATCGCTGGAGCAAACCTGGCAGTATGCTGCAGCTTGTGGAACATGACTGCCAGATTGCTGTCCTTCTTGAGCATCCCCTCTCTCTGCGCTCACGCTACTGCCTTCCTCTAGCTGAGTATCATCATCAGAGCCTACAAAACACTGGGCATCCTCCTGGAGCATGTACCCAACACTGTGCTCAAAGAGTTCAGGAGACTCCTCAGGAGGACGTGGTGGGTCTAGGGAAGGAGTCACTGATGATGACATTGAGAGTAGGGAAGACGATGCGTTGGCAGCTGCTTTGCTAGTACCCTGAGACTGGGTGAGAGAGGATGAGGAGGATGAAGAGGGCTTGGTCATCCACTCTACCAAGTCATTGGCATGTTGCAGCTCAACATGTCCAGCTGCCGAAAAGAAGGACAAGCATGTCCCATGGCCACATGCTGATGATGACGATGCACCGCGTCCACGACCAGCACTGTTGTCTCTAGACACAGAGCCTGCTTGCCCTCTTTTATTGGCTTGCGCCTGTCTGCCTCTCCTTGCTGGCCTTCCAGACATGGTAATGGCCTGAAGGGAGTTGGGAAAACCAGCAATTGGGTAGTGTATATTGTGCTGGAGGCACACACAACAATCAGATCACTCCTGCAGATGGCAGATGGCTCAATTAGAGAAGAGCTATGTAGGTGGATATAACGGTGTATACTGGATTCAGAGCACGCAGACAGCACGCAGAATCTCCTACAACTGACTGCAAGCTCTATTTAAAACGAGCAAGATAGCTAGCTATATAGATGGATATAGCGGTGTATACTGGGTTCAGAGCACGCAGACAGCACGCACAATCTCCTACCACTGACTGCAAGCTCTATATAAAATGAGCAAGATAGTTAGCTATATAGGTGGATATAGCGGTGTATACTGGGTTCAGGGCACGCAGACTGCACGCACAATCTCTTACCACTGACTGCAAGCTCTATTAAAAAAGAGAAATATAGATAGCTACTGTATATAGGTGGATATAGCGGTGTATACTGCAGTCAGGGCACGCAGACAGCACGCACAATCTCCTACCACTGACTGCAAGCTCTATTTAAAACAAGCAAGATAGTTAGCTATATAGATGGATATAGCGGTGTATACTGGGTTCAGAGCACGCAGACAGCACGCACAATCTCCTACCACTGACTGCAAGCTCTATTTAAAATGAGCAAGATAGTTAGCTATATAGGTGGATATAGCGGTGTATACTGGGTTCAGAGCACGCAGACAGCACGCACAATCTCCTACCACTGACTGCAAGCTCTATTTAAAACGAGCAAGATAGCTAGCTATATAGATGGATAAAGCGGTGTATACTGGGTTCAGAGCACGCACACAGCACGCACAATCTCCTACCGCTGACTGCATGCTCTATTTAAAACGAGCAAGATAGCTAGCTATAAAAATGGATAAAGCGGTGTATACTGGGTTCAGAGCACGCAGACAGCACGCACAATCCCCTACCACTGACTGCAAGCTCTATATAAAATGAGCAAGATAGTTAGCTATATAGGTGGATATAGCGGTGTATACTGGGTTCAGGGCATGCAGACAGCACGCACAATCTCTTACCACTGACTGCAAGCTCTATTAAAAAAGAGAAATATAGCTAGCTACTGTATATAGGTGGATATAGCGGTGTATACTGCGGTCAGGGCACGCAGACAGCACGCACAATCTCCTACCACTGACTGCAAACTCTATTTAAAACAAGCAAGATAGTTAGCTATATAGATGGATATTTTTTATTTTAGTAAACTGCTACCGAATTAAAAGCTTAACATAACAAAACAAATATCAGTTTACATTCACTTTACAAAACAACTAACAACAATAAACTATACAGTCAAAAAGGAGAAAAAACAATATTTACATGTCAATTTCCCCCTCCTCTTCCCCAGAAGAAAAATTTATAAGCAGAGCATCACCTCTACTGCTAGGCCCTGCTGGTGGCCCAGGATCCACCTCAGGTGGCGGGGCCTTCTTTTTCTTCTTCTTCCCCTGCTTTTTCCTAATTGTGACCCAAGCCACTTCATCCTCTTCATCCGATACCTCTTTTGGGCGTTTCTGAGCCCCCTTAACCGAGACTTCCATCTCCTCCTCCCCAGACCTATCATCCCCAGCCGAAGACTCGGACGAGGAGACAGTGACCAGACGCCTGCCCGGCCTACATCTCCGAGGAAGGGGAGTGGGAACAGAAACTTGGGGACTAGAACCCTGTGCCCCCCACTCACCCGGAAGGGGAGGCCCAACTTCCTCCGCCTGACTAATATCTGGACCTGACACCTGAGCTTCAGTGACAGGGGCCTGGGTAGCCTCTGCAGGCCGTGTCCCCTTCTCTCTTTGAGGGGCCCTACTTGCCCTTTGGGTTCGAGGCGCACCCTGTGGCTCCGCTGCAGGAGCACTATCCTGCCTTTCCCTTTCAGAACTCTGCTCAGCAGGAGGAGGTACACCATCCCTACCTGGCCCACCACCCGCCGCAGCTTCACCCCTGTAGGCCCTGGGGCATCTGCTAAAGGGATGCCCCATTTGACCACAAAGGTTACAGCAGATCAACCCACACGTGTCACCTGAGTGTCCAAACCTATTACACTTAGTGCAGCGCACAACTGTGCAATCTGCACTCATGTGAGTTGGGCACCCACACCTAAAACACCTACGGGGCTGGCCTGGGTAGAACACCAGGATTCTATCCCGTCCCAGGAAAGCACTCCCTGGGACATGCGCAACCGTGTTGCCAGATCTTTTCAAGCGAATCCTGGTATTCCATGCTCCAGTCCATACCCCACGCTCGTCTAAGCATTTATTTAGAGGACACTGCAACTGGCCGTGTCTTCCCAGCCAAGTTGCTATGTCCTCTGGGGGCAGGCTCTCGTTCCTCACTAACACCGTCAGGTTTTTGATCTCCTCCTGCCTACTCAGAGGGATCAGACGGAACCCTTTCCAGGGATCAGCCCCTTTAACCAACCCAAAAGCAGTTATAAAACGCTCCATGGTCACAGCATTGGTGAAACTGACATCAAAGTCAGGGGAGCCAGCTGGGTGGATTACAGCAAATAGCTCAGCCACCCTGAACCCCAACGCCAGGACCATGTCGACCACCTGACCCCTCGTGGGGCACTGACCTTCACCTTCCCACCTCAGCTGGACTACGTTCCTACGCTTGCGCTCCGGACCACCTGTCCCCCTAGACCAAGTATTGGCCCCAGGGGTCTGACCAGTCGGGGGTACCCGAAAATTACTGGCCCCAAACTGGTGGTACAGGTGGTCCAGAGGCACACTAGACCCAGCCACATTGGCGTAGGAACGCCTCTCACCAAGTGCCGTCAGCAACCTTACCTCCGGTGTCCCCCTTAGCACGGGCCCCGGAGGAGGAGCCTCTGCCACAGACACTGGGGGTACAACATGAGGAGCAGCCCCCCCACTCCCAGCATGAGAAGTCACATTCCCCACATTGCTTACCCCAGCCTGAACCTTAGGACAAGTCTCATCCTCAGAGCTGTAAAGCAAGGCTTCCAAAGCTTCCTGCCATTCTACCTCCATATGGGCCCCGCAGGAATCCACCAACACCTGGCCCTGTTCCTGCTGGGATCCCTCTAAGCCACGTATATATGCCATTGCGGGGTTCTCCCCATCCAACTCACCCATTGGGCAGTCACCCCAGGCACTTGTAACTTGACCTGGCTCTACATTATTTGATATTACAATGCAAGTATTTTCATTGGTATTTCCCTGACCAGAAGGAGGGCCCGAAATCGTAGTAGTCACCGGCTGGATGTGTCCTTCGCGGCCTACTTCGCCGGAAGCCAACCCGCGCACCGGAAGTGCGTCATCCCCTTCTGTTACATTACCACTGGCCTCTCGACCCGAAGCACCGCCCTTCCTCCCGCGGGAGGACGGCGTTTTTTTGCTCACGGCCGCCATTGCTGAGTCAATAGATGCCATGCCGCCGGCTGATACTATACTGCTCCCCACAGCGGCAGCCAAGCTGGCCAGACTCTTCCCATCCTCCTCACACACCCCGGCTCCCTTACCCTGAGACCGACTTGCGGCAGTGGCGGCCGACAACGCAACTGACGGCGCGCCCTGCTTGCAACTGTCGGCTGGGATCATTGGGGACTGTGTTGGTAAGTCCATTTTCTCTAGCCTAGCCGGCTGAACCACTGGAATCTTCTTCTCCTTGGTATTTTTCTTCTCTTTATTGTCTCTTTGTTGCTTCCTTCTTACATCATTGGGGTCTAACCTGCCTTCATGGGACACAGCCTCGTTCATAGGCTGGCAACCCTTAGGCTTATCTGACCCCTCTGTAAGATTACTGGAGTCAGCAGTTTTGTCTTTAGAGACACTTTTCACTTTTCCAGGTTTCTCTGTACCTTTATTCACTGGAACTGTCTCTTTGCAGGTCAATGGCTTTCCCTCACCCACAGTCTTTCTCACTGGTTTCTCACCATCTATCTTTCCTTCCACCACTTTTTCTGTCTCTTCACGGGTGACCACCTCAGAGGGACCCGCCATTTCCTCCTCTTGCGTTGTGTTCGAGGCTGGATACAGTCTACGGCGTCTCCCCGCCTGGGTCCCCTCGTCACACGCAATTCTCATCGCTTTGTCTACATTAGATAGAAAGTCTTTCTCACCAGAAGCATTGTCAATCAGGTTGGATAACAGCTCACCCAACATGCCGCACTGCTTCTTCAATCCGTCTATCACCGTCTTATACTCTTGTCTCTTTACAACACCCGATCTGTCTCTCCGGTTCCTTAGCTCCGCCAGGACCTTCATTTTCTCGCAGTAGCTGCGGGAAGCCTTCACAATTAAGCTTTTAGCTTTCTTTCTTCTGTCTGCAGATTTCTCTGCATCCTCTCCTGGCTGTCTCAGAGACCAATCTGCAAGATCCAGCTGGTTCTCCAAAAACAACCTCTCCTCCTTGACGAGCTCCAGGAGCTTAGGGGCTCCACGTCCTTCATTAGGCTGAGAAACAGGCACCTGGCCTGGGCTGACTGAAGTCATCAGCTCCCTCTCTTTCTCCACCACACTGGAAGTCCTCAGAGATCAGAGCACGCAGCCAGCACACACAAGCTCCTAACACTGACTGCAAGCTCTATTTAAAACGAGCAAGATAGCTAGCTATATAGATGGATAAAGCGGTGTATACTGGGTTCAGAGCACGCACACAGCACACACAATCTCCTACCACGGACTGCAAGCTCTATTTAAAACGAGCAAGATAGCTAGCTATAAAAATGGATAAAGCGGTGTATACTGGGTTCAGAGCACGCAGACAGCACGCACAATCTCCTACCACTGACTGCAAGCTCTATATAAAATGAGCAAGATAGTTAGCTATATAGGTGGATGTTTTTATTAAATTTGACTGCTACCCAACATAACTTATGACATCACAAACTTTACAAGGTTACATAACAAAAGTACTTTAACATTAACTAGAACTTAATTACTTAGCGCCACTTTGCTTACATAACGGAGACAAAATAAGATCTCGTACTTGGTCATCAAACATACTGTCAAAGACCTTATCCCAGTCACTACGCTCCTTCTTTTTCTTCTTTTTCTTACCGATAACTTTACTACTACAACCAGGTATAGGACCTTTTTCCTCACCCAAACCTTCCCTTATTTCTTTATTCTGAGCTGCACCAACCTCCATTTCCATCACCTTACTATTCCCTCGCTCATCCCCCGATACTGATGAATCTGAGGATTCAACCCCTTTACCTGGAAGACGACACGGAGAAAGAGAAGCCGGGCCAGGAGATCTAAGGGGGCTCCTACTCCGGGAGGAGCTCCTTACCGGTTCCGGCTTCTGACGTATCGACCCTCTTCTCAAAACTCTTCCTCCCCTCCCCTCTGCCGGACTCTGTCCCCGACGGGCCAACACTTTGCCACTTGGGGTACTCCCAGCAAGAGGAGGAGCAGGAGAGATACTTTTGTCCCCAGAAACCTTCGCTGTAGAGGCATCTTCAGGACAAGCTACACCTTCCATTGGTACATTCAATTCGGATGACCCTCCACCTCCAGGCACATCAGCAGTACCAGGGGTCTCCTCAACAAGAGGGGTTTTAGCTACCCCTGAAGGTTCTCTCCGTGCCTCCTCGGCCACATTCTGTCTTTCACCCACATTTCCCCTTCCGGGCCTAGGGGGGGGGGCTTCCCCTCTGGATTGACCACCAGACGGACCATCACCCCTATAGGCCTTAGGACACCTACTAAAGGGGTGACCCATTTGTCCACACAGGTTACAACAAATCAGGCCGCAAGCTTCACCAGAGTGACCAAACTTGTTGCACCTTATGCATCTCACTACTGTACAATCCGCACTTAAATGGGTCGGACATCCACATTTGAAACACCGCCTGGGTTGTCCTGGATAGAACACCAGGATTCTGTCCCTTCCAATAAAAGCACTACCGGGAACATGCGCCACCGTATTCCCAGCTCTCCACAACCGAATCCTGGTGTTCCACGCCCCAGTCCAAACCCCTCGCTCATCTAAACTCTTGCTCAGGGGACACTGCAGTTGACCATGCCTACTTAGCCATGTTGCAATGTCCTCTGGAGGCAGACTTTCGTTCCTCACCAAAATTGTTAGACTCTTCACATCCTCCTGCCGACTCAGACGGACGATCCTGAAGCCTTTCCAGGGATCCGTCCCCCTAATCAGGCCAAAGGAAGTGATGAAAATTTCCATAATCACAACATTGGTAAAGCTTAGATCAAAATCAGGAGATCCCGCAGGGTGAATGACCGCAAAGATCTCACTGACTTTGATGCCTAATGACAAAACCATGTCAACTACCTGACCTCTACTGGGGCATTGACCCTCCCCTTCCCATCTCAGTTGCACCACATTACGGCGCTTGCGCTCTGGACCACCTGTACCCCGAGACCACGAATTGGCTCCGGAGAATTGGTCAGCCGGGGGACACGAAAATTACCGGCACCAAACTGATTGTATAGGTGGTCCAGAGACACATTTGAACCAGCCACGTTCGCATAAGAGCGTTTTTCCCCTAGCGCATTTAGGAGCCTGACCTCTGGTGAACCCCTTAAAACAGGCCTGGGGGAGGACACCCCCTCCACAGGACCTGAATGAGCGGCACCAACCTCCTCAGTTTGCCTATCACCTTCTACCTCCATATTCTCTTGCCGGACTACTGGAGAGCTCACCTCCAAGTCATTCAATGGCTGGTCACATATGAGAGCATCCAGGCTGTCCGACTCACCCACCTCCGTATGTGCCCCACAGGAATCCACCTCAACCTGTCCCTTATTGTTCTGCTGGGACTCCTCCAGATGTTTGATATAAGCCATTGCCGGACTGTTGTCCCCTAGATCACCCATGGGACAATCACCCCATGCTGACACCTGGCCAGGTTGAAAACTATCAGGCTCCTCCATACAGGCATCACTGACTCCACCCACTTCCTCCCGCTGGGCCGTTTCGCCGGAAGTCACCGACCGGAAATGCTCCATGCGGTCAACTTCCGTTTCCGGGCAGCGCGTCACTTCCGGCGCGACCACAGCTTTCCCACCCATAGAAACCGCGCCAGTCTTTCCCGCCAAACATTCTTTTACTTCCTGTTTGTCACCACCTCCTCTCCCAGCGCGGGAAGACGGCGTCTCACTAGGCTGTGCCGCCATTACTTTACTGCTGGCCGTTACGGTATTCCCTACAGCAACGGCCATGCTGGCTTGAACTTTTTTCCCACCCTCACCCTTGAGTCCTTTCCCCTTGCCCTGGGACCGGCTTGCAGCAGCGGCAGCCGACAAAGCCACTGACGGCATGCCCTGCCCGCAAACACCGGCTGGGTTCACCAGGGGTTGACAAGGTAAGTTCATTGTCTTTTTATCTTCCTCTAGTCTCTTAAGCTGTACTACCAAATTTTGCTTCACCCTCAGACCCTGGCTCGGTACTGCTTCACCGGAGTCTACCATTACCACCGGGATCACAGCCCTGCTTGCAGGCTGAGAACCCCCAGGTTTACCAAGACCCTCCACAGTATTACCTGAGCTCATGGTCATAGGTTTAGAGTCCATCACGCCATCCGGGATTTGTTTCACCCTCTGACCCTGGCTCACAACCGCATCACCGGAGTTCACCGCTACCACTGGGATCACAGCCTTGCTTGCAGGCTGAGTACCCCCAGGTTTGCTGGGACCCTCCGCAGTGTTACCTGAACCAGTGGTCGTGGGTTTAGAGTTCATACCATTTCTCTCCACAGCTGTCTCTTTTGAAGTCAAACCATTTGGTTCCTTTTCCTCTTCTGCTGACATCTCATCTTCTGAAAGGTCCGCCGCCTCTATCATGGGCTCTACTGTCTGCGATAGACGTTGTTTATGGCGCCTTACTGCCTTGGACCCTCCATCTACATCTGCCTCTCCACGGGTGTTCTCCATAGAGGGATCTCCCATCTCTCCTTCAGGCGTTGCGGCTATGGTTAAACGCTGCTTGCGGCGTCTTCCTGCTTGAGAGCCTTCCTCACACGCCACTCTCATGACCTTATCTATACCCAGTAAAAAGTCTTTCTCGCTTGAAGCACTTTCAATTAGTTTTGACAAAAGCCCACTAAGCATGTTACACTGCTTTTTCAGCCCGTCAATGGCAACTTTAAAATCTGGTCTCTTTCCGACACCCGATCTGTCGCGTCTATTCCTCAGCTCGGCCAAAATTTTCATTTTTTCGCAGTAACAGCGAGAAGCCTTTACCATTAAGCTCTTGGCTTTCCTTTTCCTCTCCGCAGATTTCTCCACGTCTTCTCCTGGCTGTCTCAGAGACCAGTCAACCAAGTCAAGCTGGTTTTCTAAGTACAGCCTCTCCTCCTTAACGAACTCCTGGAGCTTTAGGGCACCACGCCTTTCCTCAGGCTGAGAAACAGCCACCTGGCCTGGGCTGACTGAAGCCATCAGCTCCCTCTCCTCCTCCACCACTCTGGAAGTCCTCAGAGATCAGAGCACGCAGCCATCACACACAATCTCCTACCACTGACTGCAAGCTCTATTTAAAACAAGCAAGATAGTTAGCTATATAGATGGATATAGCGGTGTATACTGGGTTCAGAGCACGCAGACAGCACGCACAATCTCCTACCACTGACTGCAAGCTCTATTTAAAATGAGCAAGATAGTTAGCTATATAGGTGGATATAGCGGTGTATACTGGGTTCAGAGCATGCAGACAGCACGCACAATCTCCTACCACTGACTGCAAGCTCTATTTAAAACGAGCAAGATAGCTAACTATATAGATGGATAAAGCGGTGTATACTGGGTTCAGAGCACGCACACAGCACACACAATCTCCTACCACTGACTGCAAGCTCTATTTAAAACGAGCAAGATAGCTGGCTATAAAAATGGATAAAGCGGTGTATACTGGGTTCAGAGCACGCAGACAGCACGCACAATCTCCTACCACTGACTGCAAGCTCTATATAAAATGAGCAAGATAGTTAGCTATATAGGTGGATATAGCGGTGTATACTGGGTTCAGGGCACACAGACAGCACGCACAATCTCTTACCACTGACTGCAAGCTCTATTAAAAAAGAGAAATATAGCTAGCTACTGTATATAGGTGGATGTTTTTATTAAATTTGACTGCTACCAAACATAACTTATGACATAACAAACTTTACAAGGTTACATAACAAAAGTAATTTAACATTAACTTAATTACTTAGCGCCACTTTGCTTACATAACGGAGACAAAATAAGATCCCGTACTTGGTCATCAAACATACTGTCAAAGACCTTATCCCAGTCACTACGCTCCTTCTTTTTCTTCTTTTTCTTACCAATAATTTTATTACTACAACCAGGTATAGGACCTTTTTCCTCACCCAAACCTTCCCTTATTTCTTTATCCTAAGCTGCACCAACCTCCACTTCCATCACCTTACTATTCCCTTGCTCATCCCCCGATACTGACGAATCTGAGGATTCAACCCCTTTACCTGGAAGACGACACGGAGAGAGAGAAGCCGGGCCAGGAGATCTAAGGGGGCTCCTACTCCGGGAGGAGCTCCTTACTGGTTCCGGCTTCTGACGTATCGACCCTCTTCTCAAAACCCTTCCTCCCCTCCCCCCTGCCGGACTCCGTCCCCGACGGGCCAGCACTTTGCCACTTGGGGTACTCCCAGCAGGAGGAAGAGCAGGAGAGATAAATTTGTCCCCAGAAACCTTCGCTGTAGAAGCAACCTCAGGACAAGCTACATCTTCCATTGGTACATTCAATTCAGATGACCCCCCATCTCCAGGCACATCAGCAGTACCAGGGGTCATCAGCAGTACCAGGGGTCTCCTCAACAAGAGGGGTTTTAGCTGCCCCTGAAGGTTCTCTCCGCGCCTCCTCGGCCACATTCTGTCTTTCACCCACATTTCCCCTTCCGGGCCTAGGGGGGGGGGGCTCCCCTTTGGATTGACCACCAGATGGGCCATCACCCCTATAGGCCTTAGGACACCTACTAAAGGGGTGACCCATTTGTCCACACAGGTTACAACAAATCAGGCCGCAAGCTTCACCAGAGTGACCAAACTTGTTGCACCTTATGCATCTCACTACTGTACAGTCCGCACTTAGATGGGTCGGACATCCACATTTAAAGCATCGCCTGGGTTGTCCTGGATAGAACACCAGGATTCGGTCTCTTCCAATAAACGCACTACCGGGAACATGTGCCACCGTATTCCCAGCTCTCCGCAACCGAATCCTGGTGTTCCACGCCCCAGTCCAAACCCCGCGCTCATCTAAACTCTTGCTCAGGGGACACTGCAGTTGACCATGCCTACTTAGCCATGTCGCAATGTCCTCTGGCGGCAAACTTTCGTTCCTCACCAAAATTGTTAGACTCTTCACATCTTCCTGCCGACTCAGAGGGACGATCCTGAAGCCTTTCCAGGGATCCGTCCCCCTAATCAGGCCAAAGGAAGTGATGAAAATTTCCATAATCACAACATTGGTAAAGCTTAGATCAAAATCAGGAGATCCCGCGGGGTGAATGACCGCAAAGATCTCGCTGACCTTGATGCCCAATGGCAAAACCATGTCAACTACCTGACCTCTACTGGGGCATTGACCCACTCCCTCCCATCTCAGTTGCACCACATTACGGCGCTTGCGCTCTGGACCACCTGTACCCCGAGACCACGAATTGGCTCCGGAGAATTGGTCAGTCGGGGGGACACGAAAATTACCGGCACCAAACTGATTGTACAGGTGGTCCAGAGACACATTTGAACCAGCCACGTTCGCATAAGAGCGCTTCTCCCCTAGCGCATTTAGGAGCCTGACCTCCGGTGAACCCCTTAACCACTTGAGGACCGCCGTATTGCCATTGTACGTCAGCACAATGGCACAGGCAGGCACAATCACGTACATCTACGTGATTGCCTTCCAGCGGGTGGGGGGTCCGATCGGACCCCCTCCCGCTGTTTACGGCGGTCCGATTCGGTCCAGGAGCGCTCCGTGATGAGGGGATGGCCGTTGGTTTTCGGCCACCCCCTCTGGATCGCTCCTGGCCAATGAGAAGCTTCCTCCCCTGTGTATTGTTTACACAGGAAGGAGGAAGTGATGTCATTCTCCTCGGGGCGGTCTTTTTGACCGGACTACGAGGAGAAGAGTAAAAGTAAGTGTGCACCAACACTACACTGACATGTAGGTACACACAGGCACACAAACCCCCCCCCCCCGATCGCCCCCCGATCCCCCCCCGCCCCCCCTCCCCCCCCAGTCACAGTGTCACTGATTGCATTGATCATTTCTTTACTGATCAATGCATTCAGTGTCAGTTGTGACAGTAAAAACTGTCAGGACAGTTAGTGTTAGGTCCAGGGTAGCCCCCTATCACCCCCCAATAAAGATTTAACCCCCTGATTGCCCCTAGAGTTAACCCTTTCACCCCCTTTTGCCAGTGTCACTAAGCGATCATTTTTCTGATCGCTGCATGTGTCGCTAGTGTCGCTAGGTAGCTAGTTATTTTTTTAGGTTCACCGCCAGGTTTTTATATCGCTAGGTACCCCGATATACTACCCAATAATGTTTTTAACCCCCTGATTGCCGCTAGTTAACCCTTTCACCCCCTTTTGCCAGTGTCACTAAGCGATCGTTTTTCTGATCGCTGCATTAGTGTCACTACAGTCGCTAGGTAGCTAGTTATTTTTTTAGGTTCACCGCCAGGTTTTTATAGCGCTAGGTACCCCGATATACTACCCAATAATGTTTTTAACCCCCTGATTGCCGCTAGTTAACCCTTTCACCCCCTTTTGCCAGTGTCACTAAGCGATCATTTTTCTGATCGCTGCATGTGTCGCTAGGTAGCTAGTTATTTTTTTAGGTTCACCGCCAGGTTTTTATATCGCTAGGTACCCCGATATACTACCCAATAATGGTTTTAACCCCCTGATTGCCGCTAGTTAACCCTTTCACCCCCTTTTGCCAGTGTCACTAAGCGATCGTTTTTCTGATCGCTGCATTAGTGTCGCTACAGTCGCTAGGTAGCTAGTTATTTTTTTAGGTTCACCGCCAGGTTTTTATAGCGCTAGGTACCCCGATATACTACCCAATAATGGTTTTAACCCCCTGATTTCCGCTAGTTAACCCTTTCACCCCCTTTTGCCAGTGTCACTAAGCGATAATTTTTCTGAACGCTGCATCAGTGTCGCTAGTGTCGCTAGGTAGCTAGTTATTTTTTTAGGTTCACCGCCAGGTTTTTATAGCGCTAGGTACCCCGATATACTACCCAATAATGGTTTTAACCCCCTGATTGCTGCTAGTTAACCCTTTCACCCCCTTTCACCAGCGATCACAGTATAAGTGTCACTGGTGACGCTGGTTAGCCAGTTAGTTATTTAGGTTCCCCGTCAGGTTTTTATATAGCGCCAGGGACCCCCATATACTACCTAATAAAAATTTGAACCCCCTGATTGCCCCTAGTTAACCCTTTCACCACTGATCACCGTATAAGTGTTACGGGTGACTCTGGTTAGTTTGTTTTTTATAGCATTTTATATTCAAATCCGGAAGGCAGTGCTTGGTTTTCGGGGTCCCGTACGTGGCTAGGCTCCCAAAAAGTCCCCCACATGTGGTATCCCCGTACTCGGGAGAAGCAGCAGAATTTATTTTGGGGTGTAATTTGACTTCTGCCCATAGCATGTGTGAGCAATATATCATTTAGTGACAACTTTGTGCAAAAAAAAAAAAAGTTTGTAATATTCCCGCAACTTTTGGCAAAATATAAAATATTCCATGGACTCAACATGCCTCTCAGTAAATAGCTTGGGGTGTCTACTTTCCAAAATGGGGTCATTTGGGGGGGTTTTGTGCTATTTTGGCATTTTATGGCCTTCGAAACTGTGATAGGTAGTGAGGAGTTAAATCAAAAATTTGCACCCTTAGAAATCCTGAAGGTGGTGATTGGTTTTCGGGGTGCCGTGCGCGACTAGACTCCCAAAAAGTCCCACACATGTGGTATCCCTGTACTCGGGAGAAGCAGCAGAATGTATTTTGGGGTGTCATTTCACATATGCCCATAGCATGTGTGAGCAATATATCATTTAGTGACAACTTGGTGTAAAAAAAAAAAAAGTTTGTAATATTCCCGCAACTTGTGGCAAAATATAAAATATTCCATGGACTCAACATGCCTCTCAGTAAATAGCTTGGGGTGTCTACTTTCCAAAATGGGGTCATTTTGGGGGGTTTTGTGCTATTTTGGCATTTTATGGCCTTCGAAACTGTGATAGGTAGTGAGGAGTTAAATCAAAAATTTGCACCCTTAGAAATCCTGAAGGTGGTGATTGGTTTTCGGGGTGCCGTGCGCGACTAGACTCCCAAAAAGTCCCACACACGTGGTATCGCCATACTCGGGAGAAGTAGCGGAATATATTTTGGGGTGCAATTCCACATATAACCATGGCATGTGTGAGCAATATATCATTTAGTGACAACTTTTTGTAAAAAAAATTTTTTATTTTTTTTGTCATTATTCAATCCCTTAGGACAAAAAAAATAAATATTCAATGGGCTCAACATACCCATCAGCAATTTCCTTGGGGTGTCTACTTTCCAAAATGGGGTCATTTGGGGGGGATTTGTACTGCCCTGCCATTTTAGCACCTCAAGAAATGAGATCGGCAGTCATAAATTAAAAGCTGTGTAAATTCCAGAAAATGTACTCTAGTTTGTAGACGCTATAACTTTTGCGCAAACCAAAAAATATACGCTTATTGACATTTTTTTTACTAAAGACATGTGGCTGAATAAATTTTGCCCTCAATGTATGACTAAAATTTAGTTTATTCGATTTTTCTTATAACAAAAAGAAGAAAATATCTTTTTTTTTCAAAATTTTCGCTCTTTTTCCATTTATATCGCAAAAAAAAAAAAATCGCAGAGGCAATCAAATACCATCAAAAGAAAGCTCTATTTGTGGGAAGAAAAGGACGCAAATTTCGTTTGGGTGCAATATTGCATGACCGCGCAATTACCAGTTAAAGCAGCGCAGTGCGAAATTGCAAAAAGACCTCTGGTCCTTAAGGTGTTTATTGGTCCGGAGCTGAAGTGGTTAAAACAGGCCTGGGGGAGGACACCCCCTTCACAGGACCTGAATGAGCGGCACCAACCTCCTCAGTTTGTCTATCACCTTCTACCTCCATATTCTCTTGCCGGACTACTGGAGAGCTCACCACCAAGTCATTTAATGGCTGGTCACATATGAGAGCATCCAGGCTGTCCGACTCACCCACCTCCGTATGTGCCCCACAGGAATCCACCTCAACCTGTCCCTTATTGTTCTGCTGGGACTCCTCCAGATGTCTGATATAAACCATTGCCGGACTGTTGTCCCCTAGATCGCCCATAGGACAATCACCCCATGCTGACACCTGGCCAGGTTGAAAATTATCAGGCTCCTCCATACAGGCATCACTTACTCCACCCACTTCCTCCCGCTGGGCCGTTCCGCCGGAAGTCACCGACCGGAAATGCTCCATGCGGTCGACTTCCGTTTCCGGGCAGCGCGTCACTTCCGGCGCGACCACAGCTTTCCCGCCCATAGAAACCGCGCCAGTCTTTCCCGCCAAAAATTCGTTCACTTCCTGTTTGCCACCACCTCCTCTCCCAACGCGGGAAGATGGCGTCTCACTAAGCTGTGCCGCCATTATCTTACTGCTGGCCGCTACTGTATTTCCTACAGCAACGGCCATGCTGGCTTGAACCTTTTTCCCACCCTCACCCTTAAGTCCTTCCCCTTGCCCTGGGACCGGCTTGCAGCAGCGGCAGCCGACAAAGCCACTGACGGCGTGCCCTGCCCGCAAACACCGGCTGGGTTCACCAGGGGTTGACAAGGTAAGTTCATTGTCTTTTTATCTTCCTCTAGTCTCTTAAGCTGTACTACCAAGTTTTGCTTCCCCCTCAGACCTTGGCTCGGTACTGCTTCACTGGAGTCTGCCATTACCACCGGGACCACAGCCCTGCTTGCAGGCTGAGATCCCCAGGTTTACCGAGACCCTCCACAGTATTACCTGAGCCCATGGTCATAGGTTTAGAGTCCATCACGCCATCCTGGATTTGTTTCACCCTCTGACCCTGGCTCACAACCGCATCACCGGAGTTCACTGCTACCACTGGGATCACAGCCTTGCTTGCAGGCTGAGTACCCCCAGGTTTGCTGGGACCCTCCGCGGTGTTACCTGAACCAGTGGTCATGGGTTTAAAGTTCATACCATTACTCTCCACAACTGTCACGTTTGAAGTCAAAACATTCGGTTTCTTTTCCTCCTCTGCTGACACCTCATCTTCTGAAAGGTCCGCCGCCTCTATCATGGGCTCTACTGTCTGCGATAGACGTTGTTTATGGCGCCTTGCCGCCTTGGACCCTCCATCTACATCTGCCTCTCCACGGGTGTCCTCCATAGAGGGATCTCCCATCTCTCCTTCAGGCGTTGCGGCTATGGTTTAACGCTGCTTGCGGCGTCTTCCTGCTTGAGTGCCTTCCTCACACGCCACTCTCATGACCTTATCTATACCCAGTAAAAAGTATTTCTCGCTTGAAGCACTTTCAATTAGGTTTGACAAAAGCCCACTAAGCATGTTACACTGCTTTTTCAGCCCATCTATGGCAGCTTTAAAATCTGGTCTCTTTCCGACACCCGATCTGTCGCGTCTATTCCTCAGCTCAGCCAAAATTTTCATTTTTTCGCAGTAACAGCGAGAAGCCTTTACCATTAAAGTGGTTTGGTACCTAAAAATGAAAGTTCATGTTATTAAAATCAACAGATAGCATACTTACCTAAACGAACCCTGAAAAAAAAAAATATTATTTACTTACCTTTTATTTCTGATGTTTCAGCTGACTTCCGGGTTGTCCTCCCATGGGAGTAGGCGTGGCTATCGTCCTCGCAATGGTCCCTGGGAAATTTCCCAAGAATCCATGGGGGACAATGAAAGTTTTTCTTTCCTTGTCACTGCTCTCACTGAGCATGTGCAAGATGGAGCGGAGCATGCTGGGAGCTAGACGTCATCATATACCAGGAAGTAAATGCCTGTGGGCTTCAGACGCCCACAGTTAAAATGGAAAACGCCAGAGCAGGTTTTTATAAGTCATCCTGAGGAAAAGATTTGTCGCGCCGGGGGTCAAATAAACGCCGGACGTGGATGCCAATCGGAGGTAGCACTCGCCCACCAGTGAGACAGGTAATAAAAAAATAAAAAAAGAGCGGAATCCCGCTTTAAGCTCTTGGCTTTCCTTTTCCTCTCCGCAGATTTCTCCACGTCTTCTCCTGGCTGTCTCAGGGACCAGTCAACCAAGTCAAGCTGGTTTTCTAAGTACAGCCTCTCCTCCTTAACGAACTCCTGGAGCTTTAGAGCACCACGCCTTTCCTCAGGCTGAGAAACAGCCACCTGGCCTGGGCTGACTGAAGCCATCAGCTCCCTCTCCTCCTCCACCACTCTGGAAGTCCTCAGAGATCAGAGCACGCAGCCAGCACACACAAGCTCCTACAGCTGACTGCAAGCTCTATTTAAAACGAGCAAGATAGCTAGCTATAAAAATGGATAAAGCGGTGTATACTGGGTTCAGAGCACGCAGACAGCACGCACAATCTCCTACCACTGACTGCAAGCTCTATATAAAATGAGCAAGATAGTTAGCTATATAGGTGGATATAGCGGTGTATACTGGGTTCAGGGCACGCAGACAGCACGCACAATCTCTTACCACTGACTGCAAGCTCTATTAAAAAAGAGAAATATAGCTAGCTACTGTATATAGGTGGATATAGCGGTGTATACTGCGGTCAGGGCACGCAGACAGCATGCACAATCTCCTACCACTGACTGCAAGCTCTATTTAAAACAAGCAAGATAGTTAGCTATATAGATGGATATAGCGGTGTATACTGGGTTCAGAGCACGCAGACAGCACGCACAATCTCCTACCACTGACTGCAAGCTCTATTTAAAACGAGCAAGATAGCTAGCTATATAGATGGATAAAGCGGTGTATACTGGGTTCAGAGCACGCACACAGCACGCACAATCTCCTACCACTGACTGCAAGCTCTATTTAAAACGAGCAAGATAGCTAGCTATAAAAATGGATAAAGCGGTGTATACTGGGTTCAGAGCACGCAGACAGCACGCACAGTCTCCAACCACTGACTGCAAGCTCTATTTAAAACGAGCAAGATAGCTAGCTATATAGATTTTTATAGCGGTGTATACTGGGTTCAGAGCACGCAGACAACACACACACAGCACGCACAATCTCCTACCACTGACTGCAAGCTCTATTTAAAACGAGCAAGATAGCTAGCTATATAGATGGATATAGCGGTGTATACTGGGTTCAGATCACGCAGATAGCACGCACAATCTCCTACCACTGACTGCAAGCTCTATTTAAAACGAGCAAGATAGTTAGCTATATAGATGGATATAGCGGTGTATACTGGGTTCAGAGCACGCAGATAGCACGCACAATCTCCTACCACTGACTGCAAGCTCTATTTAAAACGAGCAAGATAGTTAGCTATATAGGTGGATATAGCGGTGTATACTGGGTTCAGAGCACGCAGACAGCACGCACAATCTCCTACAACTGACTGCAAGCTATATTAAAAAAGAAAAATATAGCTAGCTATATATGTGGATATAGCAGTGTATACTGCGGTTAGGGCACGCAGACAACAACCACTACAGAAGAGCAAGAACGAAAAATCGGCTGATAACAATCGGTGTATACTGTGTTGAAGGTACACAGAACATCCACTAACTCCTGCAGACACCAACACACTACACAAGGCCGCCGCGCTGGCGGCCTTATATAGTGTGGGGCGTGTACTACACAGCCTGAGCTATGATTGGCCACAGGCATCCTGCCTGTGGCCAATCATGGCTCTCCTCGCTGCCGGCGCTGTGATTGGCCAAGCATGCGGGGTCACAGTGCATGCTTGGCCAATCATGAGCCAGCAATGCACTGCGATGGCACACGAATTTGGCACGAACAGCCGATGTTCGAGTCGAAGCTCATCCCTAGCCTCCAGCATAGCACAGTATACACCTATATGTACCCTTTATTGCTGGTGTTCTATAATAAAGGCATCTGCAGGAGTTAGTGGGTGTTGTGTGACTCCAGCGAAGTATACACCGGTATCTACCCTTTATTGCTGTTTTTCTCCAATACAGCCATCTGCGTAGTTCGTGGGTGTTGTGTGCCTCCAGCACAGCACAGTACACACCTGCATCTACCCTTTCTTGCTGTTGGTCTATGATAAAGGCATCTGCAGGTGTTAGTGGATGTTGTGTGCCTCGAGCACAGCACAGTATACACCTATCTCTACCCTATATTCCTGGTGTTCTATAATAAAGGCATCTGCAGGAGTTAGTGGGTGTTGTGTGACTCCAGCCCAGAATATACCTGTATCTACCCATTATTGCTGGTGTTCTATAATAAAGGCATCTGCAGGAGTTAGTGGGTATTGTGTGCCTCCAGCTCAGTATACACCTGTATCTACCCTGTATTACTGTTCTTCTCCAATACAGCCACCTGCAGGAGTTAGTGGGTGCTGTGTGCCTCCAGCACAGCACAGTATACACGTCCATCTACCCGTTATTGCTGGTGTTCTATAATAAAGGCATCTGCAGGAGTTAGTGGGTGTTGTGTGTCTTCAGTGCAGTATACACCTGTATCTACCCTTTATTGCTGATATTCTTAAATACAGCCATCTGCAGGAGTTAGTGGGTGTTGTGTGCCTCCAGCACAGCACAGTATACAGCTATATCTACCCTTTATTGCTGGTGTTCTCCAATACAGCCATCTGCAGTAGTTAGTGTGTTTTGTGTGCCTCCAGCAAAGCACAGTATACACCTATATCTACCCTTTATTGCTGGTGTTCTATAACAAAGGCATCTGCAGGAATTAGTGGGCGTTGTGTGCCTCAAGCACAGCATAGTATACACCAGTGATGGCAAACCTTTTTGAACCCGAGTGCCCAAACCGCGACGCAAAACCAACTTATTTCTTTTAAAGTGCCAACACAGAATTAAAACTGCCAGCTTTGAATGAGCCCTAAGGGACCAAAAAGAATGCAGAATGCACTGTGCAACATACACTGACCTACCTGACCATTGCATTCACCTACATGACACATGCACTACCTGACACATGCACTTACCTACATGACACATGCACTCACCTACCTGACCATTACACTCACCTACATGACCATTACACTCACCTAAATGACACATGCACTCACCTACATGACACATGAACTCACCTACCTGACCATTACACTCACCTACATGACACATGCACTGACCTACATGACACATGCACTCACCTACATGACACATGCACTCACCTACATGACACATGCACTGACCTACATGACACATGCACTCGCCTACCTGACCATTACACTCACCTACCTGACCATTACACTCACCTACTGTACATGACACATGCTTCCTGCACTACTAACATGCCCCCACACAGTACAATGTAGATCGGAGGATCCACCCTCCTCCTTACCTTTCTATTGCCTCATCGTCCAGCTCTCCCCAGACAGTATTGAAGGAATCCCCGACATCCGGCCACTCCTCGAAATCCCCGCCGCCTGGATGCCAGCTAGCAGCCATTGCACCTCTCCCCATGGAAAATCAGCTCCTAGCACCGCCCCTCCCCTTCTCTTTTTCACAGGCTGCACTAGGACAGACTGAACCAAAGTCGTCCTGGAGCAGGGGGAGCTTAAATAGGGTACCTGCAGAAAGGAATCCCTGAATGCCTTACCAGAAGTGTAGGGGTCCGGGGGAGGCAAGAAGCTGCTGAACAGAGTCTGGATGGTGGAGAAAGAAGAATTTTACACCCCTCTTAAATGACACACATGGAACAAGATGACTGGCTGCCCACTCCCCTGCCGATGTCACTAGCAACGAAGCAAGGAAGAGAGCCGGCTCCTCCCTGCCTGCAACGTCAGTGCAAGTGACTGCCTGGCTGGGGGATCCCCCTGGCGTGCCGACAGGGAGGGCTTGACGTGCCAGCTGTGGCACGCGTGCCATAGGTTTGCCATCACTGGTATACACCTATATATACCCTTTATTCCCGGTGTTCTATAATACAGCCATCTGCAGGAGTTAGTGGGTGTTGTGTGCCTCCAGCGATGTATACACCGGTATCTACCCTTTATTGCTGTTTTTCTCCAATACAGCCATCTGCAGTAGTTAGTGGGTGTTGTGTGCCTCCAGCACAGCACAGTATACACTTATATCTACCCTTTATTGCTGGTGTTCTATAATAAAGGCATCTGCAGAAGTTAGTGGGTGTTGTGTGCCTCCAGCACAGCACAGTATACACCTGTATCTACACTTTTTTGCTATTGTTCTCTAAAACAGCTATCTGCAGGAGTTAGTGGGTGTTGTTTGCCTCCAGCACAGTATACACCTGTATCTACCCTTTATTGCTGTTGTTCTCTAATACAGCCAACTGCAGGAGTTAGTGGGTGTTGTGTACCTCCAGCCCAGTATACACCTGTATCTACCCGTTATTGCTGGTGTTCTATAATAAAGGCATCTGCAGGAGTTAGTGGGTGTTGTGTGCCTCCAGTGCAGTGTATACCTGTATCTACCCTTTATTGCTGTTGTTCTCAAATACAGCCATCTGCAGGAGTTAGTAGGTGTTGTTTGCCTCCAGCACAGCACAGTATACACCTATATCTACCCTTTATTGCAAGTGTCCTATAATAAAGGCATCTGCAGGAGTTAGTGGGTGTTGTGTGCCTCCAGCGAAGTATACACCTGTATCTACCCTTTATTGCTGTTGTTCTCCAACACAGCCATCTGCAGTAGTTAGTGTGTGTTGTGTACCTCCAGCACAGCATAGTATACACTTATATCTACCCTTTATTACTGGTGTTCTATAATAAAGGCATCTGCAGGAGTTAGTAGGTGTTGTGTGCTTCCAGCACAGCACAGTATACACCTACATCTACCCTTTCCTGCTGGTGGTCTATGATAAAGGCATCTGCAGGAGTTAGTGAATGTTATGTACCTCCAGCACAGTATACACCTATATTTACCCTTTATTGCTTCTGTTCTATAAAAAAAGTCATCTGCAGGAGTTAGTGGGTGTTGTGCACCTCCAGCACAGCACAGTATACACCTGTGTCTACATTTTATTGCTGTTGTTCTCTAATACAGCCATCTGCAGGAGTTAGTGGGTGTTCTGTGCCTCCAGCACAGTATAGACCTATATATATATATATATATATATATATATATATATATATATATAAATATATATATATATATATATATATATATATATATATATATATATATATATATATATATATATATATATATATCCTTTATTGCTGTTGTTCTCAAATACAGGAATCTGCAGGAGTTAGTGGGTGTTGTGTGCCTCCACTTCAGCACAGTATACACCTGTATATACAATTTATTGCTGTTGTTCTCTAATACAGCTATCTGCAGGAGTTAGTGGGTGTTGTGTGCCTCCAGCCCAGTATACACCTGTATCTACCCTTTATTGCTGTTGTTCTGAAATATAGCCATCTGCAGGAATTTGTGGGTGTTGTGTGCCTCCAGCGAAGTATACACCTGTATCTACCCTTTATTGCTGTTGTTCTCAAATACAGCCATCTGCAGGAGTTAGTGGGTGTTGTGTGTCTCCAGCAAAGTATAAACCTGTATCTACCCTTTATTGCTGTTGTTCTCAATTACAGCCATCTGCAGGAGTTAGTGGGTGTTGTTTGCCTCCAGCACAGCACAGTATACACCTATAGCTACCCTTTACTGCAGGTGTTCTATAATAAAGGCATCTGCAGGAGTTAGTGGGTGTTGTGTGCCTCCAGCGAAGTATACACCGGTATCTACCCTTTATTGCTGTTGTTCTCCAATACAGCAATCTGCAGTAGTTAGTGGGTGTTGTGTGCCTCCAGCACAGCACAGTATACACCTATATCTACCCTTTATTGCTGGTGTTCTATCATAAAGGCATCTGCAGGAGTTAGTGGATGCTGTGTGCTTCCAGCAAAGTATACACCGGTATCTACCCTTTATTGCTGTTCTTCTTCAATACAGCCATCTGCAGTAGTTAGTGGGTGTTGTGTGCCTCCAGCACAGCACAGTATATACCTGCATCTACCCTTTCTTGCTGGTGGTCTATGATAAAGGCATCTGCAGGAGTTAGTGGATGTTGTGTACCTCCAGCACAGTATACACCTATATCTACCCTTTATTGCTTCTGTTCTATAAAAAAGTCATCTGCAGGAGTTAGTGGGCGTTGTGTGCCTCCAGCTTAGCACAGTATACACCCATATCTACCCTTTATTGCTGGTGTTCTATAATAAAGTAATCTGCAGGAGTTAGTGGATGTTGTGTGCCTCTAGGACAGTATACACCTGTATCTATCCTTTATTGCTTTTGTTCTCTAATACAGCCATCTGCAGCAGTTAGTGGGTGTTGTGTGCCTCCCGCGCAGTATACACCTCTATCTACCCTTTATTGCTGTTGTTCTCCAATAGAGCCATCTGCAGTAGTTAGTGGGTGTTGTGTGCCTCCAGCACAGCACAGTATACACCTATATCTACCCTTTATTGCTGGTGTTCTATAATAAAGGCTTCTGCAGGAGTTAGTGGGTGTTGTGTGCCTCCAGCCCAGTATACACCTGTATCTACCCATTATTGCTGGTGTTCTATAAAAAGGCATCTGCAGGAGTTAGTGGGTGTTGTGTGCCTCCAGTGCAGTATACACCTGTATCTACCCTTTATTGCTGTTGTTCTCCAATACAGCCATCTGCAGTAGTTAGTGTGTGTTGTGTGCCTCCAGCACAGCATAGTATACACTTATATCTACCCTTTATTACTGGTGTTCTATAATAAAGGCATCTGCAGGAGTTAGTAGGTGTTGTGTGCTTCCAGCACAGCACAGTATACACCTGCATCTACCCTTTCTTGCTGGTGGTCTATGATAAAGGCATCTGCAGGAGTTAGTGGATGTTATGTACCTCCAGCACAGTATACACCTATATCTACCCTTTATTGCTTCTGTTCTATAAAAAAAGTCATCTGCAGGAGTTAGTGGGTGTTGTGCGCCTCCAGCACAGCACAGTACACACCTGTGTCTACCCTTTATTGCTGTTGTTCTCTAATACAGCCATCTGCAGGAGTTAGTGGGAGTTCTGTGCCTCCAGCACAGTATAGACCTATATATATATATATATATATATATATCCTTTATTGCTGTTGTTCTCAAATACAGCAATCTGCAGGGGTTAGTGGGTGTTGTGTGCCTCCAGCCCAGTATACACCTGTATCTACCCGTTATTGCTATTGTTCTATAATAAAGGCATCTGCAGGAGTTAGTGGGTTTTGTGTGCCTCCAGTGCAGTATACACCTGTATCTACCCTTTATTGCTGTTGTTCTGAAATACAGCCATCTGCAGGAATTTGTGGGTGTTGTGTGCCTCCAGCGAAGTATACACCTGTATCTACCCTTTATTGCTGTTGTTCTCAAATACAACCATCTGTAGGAGTTAGTGGGTGTTGTGTGTCTCCAGCAAAGTATAAACCTGTATCTACCCTTTATTGCTGTTGTTCTCAATTACAGCCATCTGCAGGAGTTAGTGGGTGTTGTTTGCCTCCAGCACAGCACAGTATACACCTATAGCTACCCTTTACTGCAGGTGTTCTATAATAAAGGCATCTGCAGGAGTTAGTGGGTGTTGTGTGCCTCCAGCGAAGTATACACCGGTATCTACCCTTTATTGCTGTTGTTCTCCAATACAGCAATCTGCAGTAGTTAGTGGGTGTTGTGTGCCTCCAGCACAGCACAGTATACACCTATATCTACCCTTTATTTCTGGTGTTCTATCATAAAGGCATCTGCAGGAGTTAGTGGATGCTGTGTGCCTCCAGCAAAGTATACACCGGTATCTACCCTTTATTGCTGCTGTTCTTCAATACAGCCATCTGCAGTAGTTAGTGGGTGTTGTGTGCCTCCAGCACAGCACAGTATATACCTGCATCTACCCTTTCTTGCTGGTGGTCTATGATAAAGGTATCTGCACGAGTTAGTGGATGTTGTGTACCTCCAGCACAGTATACACCTATGTCTACCCTTTATTGCTTCTGTTCTATAAAAAAGTCATCTGCAGGAGTTAGTGGGCGTTGTGTGCCTCCAGCTTAGCACAGTATACACCCATATCTACCCTTTATTGCTGGTGTTCTATAATAAAGTAATCTGCAGGAGTTAGTGGATGTTGTGTGCCTCTAGGACAGATACACCTGTATCTATCCTTT
The DNA here is from genome assembly GCF_037356315.1 of Lithobates pipiens. Taxonomy (NCBI): domain Eukaryota; kingdom Metazoa; phylum Chordata; class Amphibia; order Anura; family Ranidae; genus Lithobates; species Lithobates pipiens. The sequence continues at coordinate 118,080,332 of NW_027507787.1, forward strand.
ATTGCTTTTGTTCTCTAATACAGCCATCTGCAGCAGTTAGTGGGTGTTGTGTGCCTCCAGCACAGCACAGTATACACCTATATCTACCCTTTATTGCTGGTGTTCTATAAAAAGGCATCTGCAGGAGTTAGTGGGTGTTGTGTGCCTCCAGTGCAGTATACACCTGTATCTACCCTTTATTGCTGTTGTTCTCCAATACAGCCATCTGCAGTAGTTAGTGTGTGTTGTGTGCCTCCAGCACAGCATAGTATACACTTATATCTACCCTTTATTACTGGTGTTCTATAATAAAGGCATCTGCAGGAGTTAGTAGGTGTTGTGTGCTTCCAGCACAGCACAGTATACACCTGCAACTACCCTTTCTTGCTGGTGGTCTATGATAAAGGCATCTGCAGGAGTTAGTGGATGGTATGTACCTCCAGCACAGTATACATCTATATCTACCCTTTATTGCTTCTGTTCTATAATAAAGTCATCTGCAGGAGTTAGTGGGTGTTGTGCGCCTCCAGCAAAGCACAGTATACACCTGTGTCTACCCTTTATTGCTGTTGTTCTCTAATACAGCCATCTGCAGGAGTTAGTGGGTGTTCTGTGCCTCCAGCACAGTATAGACCTATATATATATATATATATCCTTTATTGCTGTTGTTCTCAAATACAGCAATCTGCAGGAGTTAGTGGGTGTTGTGTGCCTCCAGCCCAGTATACACCTGTATCTACCCGTTATTGCTATTGTTCTATAATAAAGGCATCTGCAGGAGTTAGTGGGTTTTGTGTGCCTCCAGTGCAGTATACACCTGTATCTACCCTTTATTGCTGTTGTTCTGAAATACAGCCATCTGCAGGAATTTGTGGGTGTTGTGTGCCTCCAGCGAAGTATACACCTGTATCTACCCTTTATTGCTGTTGTTCTCAAATACAACCATCTGTAGGAGTTAGTGGGTGTTGTGTGTCTCCAGCAAAGTATAAACCTGTATCTACCCTTTATTGCTGTTGTTCTCAATTACAGCCATCTGCAGGAGTTAGTGGGTGTTGTTTGCCTCCAGCACAGCACAGTATACACCTATAGCTACCCTTTAATGCAGGTGTTCTATAATAAAGGCATCTGCAGGAGTTAGTGGGTGTTGTGTGCCTCCAGCGAAGTATACACCGGTATCTACCCTTTATTGCTGTTGTTCTCCAATACAGCAATCTGCAGTAGTTAGTGGGTGTTGTGTGCCTCCAGCACAGCACAGTATACACCTATATCTACCCTTTATTGCTGGTGTTCTATAATAAAGGCTTCTGCAGGAGTTAGTGGGTGTTGTGTGCCTCCAGCCCAGTATACACCTGTATCTACCCATTATTGCTGGTGTTCTATAAAAAGGCATCTGCAGGAGTTAGTGGGTGTTGTGTGCCTCCAGTGCAGTATACACCTGTATCTACCCTTTATTGCTGTTGTTCTCCAATACAGCCATCTGTAGTAGTTAGTGTGTGTTGTGTGCCTCCAGAAAAGCACTGTATACACCTATATCTAAAGTATTACAGCTGTATAACCAGAGCTAAAGTCCTCCTTGCATCAGATAAATACTAAAACAGTGCTAAAACGAAAATAAAAATAGAAATAAAAAATTGATGGTAATGAAACCATAGGGCAATGGCAAACACCACGGCCAACAGTCTTAATGTAGCAGATGGATATGTGGACAGTTCAGATAATTCACAGTCACTTTTCTCTTAGCGTGCAGCTTCCACCAGTGTAAGAATGCCATTATCCACTTCGTGAAGTACACACCCCTCTGGGGTACAAACTCACCAGACACCGCTAGAAAGAGAGCCTTGTATCAGTGTCCAAACACCACTCTGTGCTGACACCCCACTTATCCAGAAGGTCCACTGGTATAGGTACTCCGATTGTATCATAAAACACAAGGATAGATGTACATAGCGTAATCCTGTTTATTATAATGCAACATACCCATACAGCAGAAACCCCCCTTAATCCTAGCTGCTTACATTTAAAATGCAATCAACAAGCATAAAAAAATACAATAGGGAGGGGCGTGGCTTGAGCGCGCACAGCGATGGACGCTTAGACAGTGAGCTCCGCTATCCAGACCGGACAAATAGCGACTACCGGACGATCGCTCTGCCGCCATCAGCTCCAAAAGCTCCTACACATCTCTCCCGAACCTCCGCCACAGCGATGTCTCGCAAGCGGTACCAGGAAAGAGGCCCGAAACGCCTGGAGTCCTTCTCCTTTCAGCCGCGCAACAAGGCCCAAGATGGCGCCGCCGGCACAGCACGGGCAGCCCTGAGTTACACGGACCTCCCAGACGACCATCCTCAGGACATTTCACCAGACCTGCAAACGCCCTATCCTCCTGATTCATCTCCTTCAACCCCGGCATCGCAGAGCCCAGTGAAATCAAAGATGCGGATGGATCCTCACAACCAGGACTCAGGCGCAGTGAGTACCGGCCTACATAACGAATCTGCTATATCTGACTTACAATCATCCATTGCTCAATTCCCAACTACTGGTCAACCGGTTCTTGACACAACTATGAAAGATATGCTTTTATCTTTACAATCGTCCTTATGTCCAACCTTTCATCCCTGATCAATACTTTCTCCCTAGAGCTGAAACATATGGACAATAGAATGCAGTGCTTAGAGACCAAGATGGGGGAATGTACTGACACGGTCAATGAATTGGTTGACGCATATTCTGAGCAAAGAGATGACGCTCTTTGGATCAAAGCTAAAATCGCGGACCTCGAGGACCGCTCACGGAGAAATAATATAAAAATACGCGGTATTCCGGAATCTATTCAACGCACAGAACTGCATAACTTTGCATCCACAATGTTTTCCAGCATAGTACCTGAGCTCACACCTATTGAACTCACTATTGATAGAATTCACAGACTGCCAAAACCACGCCACCTTGAGGCAGATATACCCCGAGACGTGCTCCTCAGGGTCCCCTTCTTTCAGGCGAAGGAACAAATACTTCAGAAGGCTAGAGAGCTGTCTCCATTACCTGCGCCATACTCCAATATCCAACTGTACGCAGACCTGTCTCAGTATACACTGCAATTGAGGAGGCAATTACGTACCATAACTAAAGCCCTGAACAACCACAAGATAGCCTACAAATGGCGTCACCCAGCGACCATCCTGACCAGCCATAATGGTATTCCACACACCATCTCTACACTAGAGGGTGGATTGAAGCTCCTCCACGCATGGGGTATCCTAATAGACCCCCCTCGCCCTCAACAGGGTCCTGATGGTCAACACAATCCATTTGTCTTTGGCCCCTCTCGGGAGAAACCCAAAACTACACGACGGTGAATGACATGTCCGCCCTACTATGTTCCACGACTATCATAGTCCGGTCTGGAGCTGCGGCTATACACCTGATTGTTGAACTCTTCCCCACAAAATAGTCAATTGCTCACGAGAGCGGTTGGATACTGACATTCTTGTATTTTCTTTTGTTTTTATTGTGTTTTATTTTTCTTCACTTGTTCATAGTCCAGTGTTTTCTTCTCCTCTGGTACACTTTTTACCGTTCTGAAGCTGCCGATATCAAATGTCCTCCATGAGTGTCTGACACACACACTCCGAACCTACGGCCTGCTATTATCCTGAAATCCTACCTAATATTTTCATTTTCATTTCAACTGTACTGCCGTTCTCTTCCATCTCATCTCACTAGGACTTCCTGAATCTGCTCCTAACGGACCCGCTAGTTCCGGCTACTACCCTGGACTGGGAGCTGCTACACCTGTCTACTGTAAGTACTCAAGCTGACAACACACATCCCTCCAGCATACCATGGGCATCACCATCCTTTCTCTTAACGCTAACGGACTCAACCACCCTGTGAAATGTAACTCTCTTTGGAAATCAGCTTTGGCACACAATTGTGATATTTTATGTGTCCAGGAAACCCATTTTGCCGCAGACGCCACACCTAAATGTCAACACAGACTGTTCCCACATGTCTTCCACTCCTCTTCCTCACAGAAGAAGCGGGGAGTATTGATAGCCATAAAGAACACGGTATTATTCACGGTGCATGATTACATTGCTGACACGGATGGGTGATATATTATATTGAACTGTACAATCAATAATGTACCCTATACTCTTGTTACGATTTACGCTCCTAACCAGGGTCAAATGACCTTTCTTAGGAAAACATTGAAAAAAGTAAGAAAAGTACAAAAAGGTCTTTTACTGCTCTGCGGGGACTTTAATCTAGTCCCAAATAACTTAATGGACTCGACAGCGGGGTCCAAACGGTATGCCTCCCCTCTGGAGTCTTTTTTGGTTTCTAATGACTTGTATGATGTTTGGAGGTGTTGTCATGCGAGCGAGAGAGATTTTACATTCCTCTCGCCGTGTCACAACACCTACTCACGTATTGATTTGTTTTTAGCAGATAAACGAGTTCTCCAGAGAACTTTGGGTTCCAGCATCCACACCACCACCTGGTCGGACCATGCCCCCGTCAGCATTGACATCTCGGATGACTCCTATCATTCAGATTCTTTTATATGGAGAGCAAACAATTACCTCCTTACTTCATCACAATTCTCCGTTTAACTCAAGCAAAGTTTAGAAGAATACTTTCTGATTAATCAACCCTCAGTTTCCGACCCGGGGGTGGTGTGGAATGCTCACAAAGCGGTCATGAGAGGTGTGTTCCTCCAATTGGGGGCGAAAGCCAAAAAACAAAGAACCCAGAGGTTAGATAAACTCACAAATGACATTGCCTCTGCTGAATCCCTAAACAAAACCAACCCCCTCCCAAGCACTCCAAGCTAAAATATTTACGTTACGTAACGAGCTTCGGTCACTATTACTGGAAAGACAGGTAAAATCGTACAAATTACTTAAGGCCACATCCTACAATACGAGTAATAAAGCAGGTAAAATAATGTCACTAAAAATCAAAGGGCATAGAGATAAAACAAAAATCCCATATCTTTACCATCCACACTCCAACGAAAAGCTACTTAAACCTAAATCCATAGCCGATGCATTTAGCACATACTACCAAGACCTTTATAACCTTAGCGAAGACTCAAGCAGCAACCAACCTACCCCTGAGCTAATTCAATCATTCCTGAAAGACTTGTCCCTTCCGACCGTGTCTCCAGAACAACTCTCAGGATTAAACTCGCCCTTTTCGATCACTGAGATCGTAGCAGTGATAAATAAGCTTCCTTGTTCCAAATCCCCAGGTCCGGACGGCTTCACGGGGGAATATTACAAACAGATCAAAGACATACTAGCCCCTGCTCTGTCCCAAACACTCAACCTAGCAGCCAAGTCCGCATCCTTCCCAAAAGAAATGCTTACTGCCATGATAGTGACCTTGCCCAAGCCAGGGAAAGAACCTACATCTCCTAAGAACTTCCGTCCCATCTCATTACTAAATATTGACTTAAAAATCTACGCAAAAATGATAGCCAATAGACTAGAAGACATCCTACCCTCCCTAATCTCCCTAGATCAATCTGGATTCACCAAGGGGCGCCAAACGTCGGACGCCACAAGACGATTACTCAATATCATACACCACGCAGAATCCTCTAAACTCCCCTCCATTCTCCTATCTCTTGACGCCAAAAAGGCATTTGACAGGGTCCATTGGGGTTACTTAGCAGCAGTACTAACCAAGTTTGGAATTGTTGGCCCAATACAAGATGCTATACTGGCTTTATATTCTTCTCCCTTGGCCCGAGTATTCTCTGCAGATGTCCTTTCAGCACCTTTTCAAATTTCTAATGGCACAAGGCAGGGCTGCCCACTCTCACCTATCATTTTTAACCTAGTCATAGAACCTCTTGCCGAAAGAATTCGAGCGAATACTGAAATTACTGGCATTCCCCTCGCTGGAATGGCCCATAAAATTAACCTGTTTGCGGACGACGTGATCCTTATGGTAACTAACCCTGAACGATCCCTCCCGGCCATCCAAAAGACGCTCGCCTGGTTTAGTGCTGTTTCTTATTATAAGGTAAACAAATCCAAATCGTCTATCTTGGACTTAGGTCTAGACCCTTCCATTAGCGCCCGTATCAAAACATCCTTCCCTTTCACCTGGGCAGAAAAAAGCATAACATACTTAGGTATCCAGTTGACCAAAACTATGAAATCTCTATTTGCTGCCAATTATATACCGCTCCGAACCAAACTACAATCAGATCTCACCAGATTAGCGACCCACGAATTTTCTTGGACAGGGCGCCTAGCGGCGTTCAAAATGTTGCACCTTCCTCAAATTCTTTATTTATTCCGCACCTTACCCATCCCACTTCCTCTTAGCTATTTTAGATCTCTCCAATCACTACTATCCAAATATGTCTGGCAAGGCAAACGTGCCAGATGTGGACACTCCCAACTAATCAAACACCGCCTAGCTGGAGGCACAGGCTACATAGACTTCCAGGACTACTACATGGCCTCGATACTTACGCAAACCAAAGCATGGTCCCCACTCTCTCCTAGCTCCTCCCTATGGAGAAAAATGGAAGCTTCTCTAATTCCAGGAGGCAACCTATCCTTGTGGCTATTCGCCACAAGCTTAGGGGCCAAAACCCCTAGCAAAATCTCCCTGCCCATGGTAGCAACGATTAAAACATGGATAAGATTTACCCAATCAGCTATGTCTCACTCCACAGGGGCCAAAGTTCATATCCCTATAGAGACCCTGCATCTACTGATGCAATCGACATCCTACGAGTGCTGGAAGTCCAAAGGTATAACCTCTCTAACAGACCTTATCGACAACAAAACCATAAAATCATTTCCGACGTTACAAAAGAATTCCGCCTCCCAAACTCTGATATCTTTCTGTATTTGCGCACCAAACATTGCCTCGCGTCACTTCAATCATGGGAATGTACGCTACCCCGCGCAGTATGGCTTTTCTACAAATCCACCATGGTACGTACCAAAGGTATCTCCCTCTTTTACAAATTACTCCACCATAAAACTACTTTTATTAAATCAGCGGCACTACTACACTGGGAAAAAATTCTAGACCGCACATTTACACTGGAACAATGGGAGATAGCCTGCCAATCCACCTATGAAGCCACATGTTGCGCCTCCCTATGGGAATTGGCATATAAACTGAACTACGGTTGGTATTTGACACCTGACAAACTCTCTAAATTCGACTCGACCAATGATGGGACGTGTTGGCGGAAATGTGGTCACTATGGGAACTTAATTCATACCTTTTGGAGCTGCCCCAAACTCCAGGGCTTCTGGCACTCAGTATTCAACCTCATCTATGTAGTCACCAAACAATCTGTAACAGAATCTCCCTATCTAGCCCTCTTATCCATGACTATTGATCAATTCTCTAACCCGACAAGAAATATCATAATTCATATACTGTTAGCGGCGCGGTTAAGTATTGCTCGAAAATGGAGGAACATTGATCCTCCCACACTACTGGAGGTAATTCAAACTACCCAGTCACATTACTCACATGAAACTGTACTAGCACTTAAACAAGGTCCTAAAAGTAAACTTATTTCCAGATGGCAACAGTGGAAGGACTGGGTCAGCTCCTCTGACCTAACTTCTCTATTTCAATCCTAAATCTTTGAAATGACTTTCGAAAGCGAACATAAGCAGAGGGGCAGGTGGCCTCGCTCGGGCACAGCATAGATCCCTCAGGGGGTGCCCGGGCGAACATCTTCCTTCTCTCAGGTAATGGCCGATTTTCACCGCTTTCCTGACCCAGTCTACCACTGTCCTAGATACCAGCTAGCTCATTAACACTTCTTTGTATCTCAGGGGTGATACCTACCCCACTGTGTGTGTCCCATATTCTTATTACTATCCTAGTTAACGGACTAGAAAACACCTGTTATGTCTTTCTAGCATTTTCTCAACAATGAAGATGTTTTATGTTTTTTCTTTTCTCTTTTGTTCTCTTTCTTTTATCTGTATTCAACAGTTCCATTTCTTTAGAACAAACTAATCATATTTCTCATTGTATAACTGCATTTGGGTTATATGGTTATCAGATACCATAGATATATCGCTTATGATGTTGTGACTTACCACATGTATTACCGTTTTGGTTAAACATGAATGTATATCCACTGTCACTGACTCATTGTATTATGAAAAATTGAATAAAAACTTTTGAGATAAAAAAAAAAAAATGCAATAGAGGGCGCTATCACCATCTCCAGCCATCAGCTGGAAGTGTGCTGTTCCTTGCAGACACTATGTTACACTTCCGGGTAGAAGGCAGAGCGTGGTGGAGCGCACAAAAAGGGTAAATACCCCAATGTTCAAAAGTATTGGGACACTCCCATACTCGGAAAACAATCCTGACTGATCCCCTGGATATAAAAAAGACCAGTAACAATTAATAATTACTAATGTAGGCTGATATGCGTACTACAGAGGAGATCCAGTACTCAAATGTTCAAAAGTTTTGGGACGTTGTCATGTATTAAATACAACTCGTAGTACACCAACTGCCTCTACAGTGAGAATTAAAACTAACTAACTCCATGATAGGATAATTAAAACAAGGGTGAATACCCCAATGTTAAAAAGTATTGTGACACTCCCATACTCGGAAAATAATCCGGACTGATCACCTGGATATAAAAGAGACCCCTAACGGTTATTAATTACTAATGTAGGCTAATATACGTACTACAGAGGATATCTGGTACTCAAAAGTTCTAAATTTTTGTGACGTTGTCATGTATTAAAAACAACTCATAAAAGACTAACTGCCTCTATATTGAGATGATTCAAACTAATTCACTCTATGATGAGATCATTAAAACAAGGTTAAATCCCCCATGTTTAAGGACACTGTTTTGGGACAATGCAACATGCTGAACAAGGGCAAACTGACCACTTAAATATAAAAGGGCGCCACAATGGTTACTACTATAGTACCAAGAAAATCCAGTACTTAAACGTTCAAAAGTTTTGGGACAATGTCATATGGTTGAAAACAGCATGGAAAAAATAACTGAATTAGAATTATATTATATACATAGCACCTAACAAGTTAATAGTCACTAATGAAGCAGTTAATATCCAAATCAACATTTAACCCTTTAGGCACCAACATGTCCACTAGATAAATCCATTGTGTTTCACGTTTGGAGAGTTCTCTGATTAAATTGGCACCTCTCCAACAGGTAGAGAACTAGAAGCCTGGGTCTGTAATGCTTGTGAATGAGGCTGTACTACTAATGTATCTATCCTCATTTTTGCTCTGGTGGGGCTATTTAGCAAAGGGTCAGCACTGGCATCTTGAGTAGGAGATTTAGGTATTTCTCCTTTAATTATTTTCTCCTGTTGTTCTGAGGGGAGAACGGTGTAGTTTCCCTGAGGCGCTGAAATGCTGTCGGTGCCATTTTGGATTTCACTGACCTGTTCTCCGGGAGCATACATTAGTGTTGTAAGCTTTTTTGGACGGTATTTTCCCATTCTTTTACGTGACAGTGTTACACAGGATGTCCGTTCGCTACTGGGTAATGTTTTTGGATGGAATCATGGCTCTCGTTCAGATCCAATTCGTTCCGTTATTTCCCCTCATGATGGAGCTCTGTGTTTAAGCGTCCATCTTCCGCGCTTGCCGGCCACGCCCCCCTTTTGGAGTTATTTTGAATTATACATTTCTGATTTTCTCTGATATATTCAGCAGATGTTAAAATCATTTTGTTATAGAAATAACTGGGGGTTAGGGATGAGACGGAAACCCCCCCCCCCCCCCCCCGGTTCGGTTTGCACCAGAACCTGCGAATGGGCCGAAAATTTGCGTGAACTTTAGAACCCCATTAAAATCTATGGGACTCAAATGTTCAAAATCAAAAGTGCTAATTTTAAAGGCTAATATGCAAGTTATTGTCCTAAAAAGGGTTTGGGGACCAGGCTCCTACCCCAAGGGACATGTATCAATGCAAAAAAAGTTTTAAAAACGTCAGTTTTTTCAGGAGCACTGATTTTAATGACACTTAAAGTGAAAAAAAAAGTGAAATATTCATTTAAATACCATGCCCGGGGGTGTCTATAGTATGCCTGTGACGTGGCGTGTTTTTCCTGTGTTTAGAATAGTCCCTGCACGAAATGACATTTCTAATGGAAAAAAAGTAATTTATTAACTGCTTGCAAATTTAATGTAATGTCTGGTCCTGACAATATGGATGAAAATCATTGAGAAAAATGGCATGGGTACCCCCCCTGCCCATTACCAGCCCCTTTGGGTCTTGTAAGGATATTAAGGGGAACCCTGTACCCAAATTAAAAAAAGGAAAGGCGTGGGGCCCTCAGGCCCTATATACTCAGAACAGCAGTATACAGGCGGTGCAAACAAGACAGAGACTGTGTAGGTTTGTTGTTAAGTAGAATCTGTTTGTAATTTTGAACTGGTACATTTTTTAAGTGTAGCCCCATCAAAAAATCTATTTTTAAGCTTTTTGGAAAACATAGGGAAGGCTTATCACCCCTGTAACATTTTTGTTTTTTTGCTGTCTATGCACCTCTTTCAGAAGATTTCATCTCACTTTCTGTCCCAATGACCAATGTTTTTTGAAAATTTGGGGTTTTTATTAAAAGAAGGATTAGGATAAAGCATCAGTGGAGAGGAGACATGTTTTCCCATATCAACTCTAAAGCCTCATACACACGATAGGACTTTGTACAAACTTTCCCTTGGATTTTTGTACAAAGGGCGTCGGCCCTGAACTTGTATTGCATACACACAGCAGGACTTTTTTAGCCAACTTTCACCAAATCACGTGGTTTTTCTGCTCTTTACCGCCACCTTTGGTCAACTTCTGTATTGTTGTCTGATCTTTTGCATTGGTTCTGAGCATGCCTGTTTGTACTTTGTACAAAAGTCCTATGGTTTTCTGTACACACGATCAGACTTTGCTCCATCAGACTTTTGTTCCCAGAAAGTTTGTCCGTTCGCACAGCCAACAAAAGTCCGATGAAAACCAAAAAAGTTTGTCCGATGGAGCGTACACACAGTAGGATGTTGCTCCAAACAAGCTAATTTGCATGTTTGTTGTCAAAAAGTCTGATCGTGTGTATGGGCCTTTACAGGAGAGAATTTCCCTTCCTAGGGGTAGATTTCATCTCACTTCCTGTTGTCTCCTTCCATTTGCAAGTAGAAGACGTTTGTAAGTTGGATGTCTGAAAGTAGGGGCCTGCCCTATATGCTCTGCAGAAATTTGGGCCTAAGGGCAACACTTTGGGCAACACTGTAAGCCCTCACAGTGACTCTTGGTGGGCGCTGGAATGCCCTGCTGTGAACTATTATATCAAGAATTGTAATTACATGCCGTTGTTGAACAGTGGTAGAAACATTGGGCCTTTCGTGGTGGTGCTTGTGCCATAACACTGTAAGTCCTCACAGTTACACTCAGTGGGCACTGAAACGGGCCCTGCTCTGAAATCATATTAAGAATTGTAATTACATGCACCTGTTGAACAGGGGCAGAAAAATTGGGCCTTAGGCACTGGTGCCACAACACTGCAACCCCTCACAGATACTCTAGTGTTAGCGCAGGAATGAGCCCTGCTGCAAAGTATTGCATCAAAAATTGCAATTACACGCCCCAGTTAAACAAGCTATCAACAGGATCATTAAGGAGGAAGCGTGTGCTCCAACAGGTGGACAAGAGTGTCACTGATGCATGCACTGTCACTGCTCACCATCCTCGTGGCCTCCTCAAATGGTGACAGGTGATGTAAGGGAGCTGGTGGTGGGACTCTGATGTAAGGAACTGGTGGTGGGACTCTGATGTAAGGAGCTGGTGGTGGGACTCTGATGTAAGGAACTGGTGGTGGGACTCTGATGTAAGGAGCTGGTGGTGGGACTCTGATGTAAGGAACTGGTGGTGGGACTCTGATGTAAGGAGCTGGTGGTGGGACTCTGATGTAAGGAACTGGTGGTGGGACTCTGATGTAAGGAGCTGGTGGTGGGACTCTGATGTAAGGAACTGGTGGTGGGACTCTGATGTAAGGAACTGGTGGTGGGACTCTGATGTAAGGAGCTGGTGGTGGGACTCTGATGTAAGGAGCTGGTGGTGGGACTCTGATGTAAGGAGCTGGTGGTGGGACTCTGATGTAAGGAACTGGTGGTGGGACTCTGATGTAAGGAACTGGTGGTGGGACTCTGATGTAAGGAGCTGGTGGTGGGACTCTGATGTAAGGAACTGGTGGTGGGACTCTGATGTAAGGAACTGGTGGTGGGACTCTGATGTAAGGAGCTGGTGGTGGGACTCTGATGTAAGGAGCTGGTGGTGGGACTCTGATGTAAGGAGCTGGTGGTGGGACTCTGATGTAAGGAGCTTGTGGTGGGACTCTGATGTAAGGAGCTTGTGGTGGGACTCTGATGTAAGGAGCTTGTGGTGGGACTCTGATGTAAGGAACTGGTGGTGGGACTCTGATGTAAGGAACTGGTGGTGGGACTCTGATGTAAGGAACTGGTGGTGGGACTCTGATGTAAGGAGCTGGTGGTGGGACTCTGATGTAAAGAGCTGGTGGTGGGACTCTGATGTAAGGAGCTGGTGGTGGGACTCTGATGATGTAAGGAGCTGGTGATAGGACTCTGATGTAAGGGGGCTGCTGATGAGAATCTGATGTAAAGGGGATGCTGATGGGACACTCAAAACATAAGTGGGCCGGTCTGGATGATGTCCAGGGCCGAATTTCTGTCCCAGTCCAGCCCTGTTGATGGCCCTCTGGTGCATGTGCAGCCGCTGCAGCATGGCCAACGTTGAGTTCCACCTGGAGGGCATGTCACATATAAGGCGGTTCTTGCGCAGGTTCAACTCCTTTTGGAGCTCAGCCAGCCGAGCACTGGCATTATATGATCGGCAGAAATGCACACAGACTTTCCTGGCCTGCCTCAGGACATCCTGTAAGCCCGGGTACCTGCCCAAGAACCGTTGCACCACCAGGTTAAGGACGTGAGGGCACATGGGTCAAATGTACCTGTCGGAGGGTGGAGAGGAGGTTGGTGCCATTGTTGCAAATCACCATTCCTGGCTTGAGCTGGCGTGGTGTCAACCACCTCTCAGCCTTCCCCTGCAGAGCTGACAAAATACCTGCCCCAGTGTGGCTCCTATCCCCCAAACAATCCAGCGCAAGCACAGCATGGCATCTTTTTGCCTGCATACTTGCGTAGCCCCTTGAACGCCTACGGAGCACTGCTGGTTCTGAGGACAAAGTACTGGAAGAGGCCATGGAGGAAGAAGAAGAGGAGGGGGTGGAGGAGAGAGGTGTGTCACAACCAGTAGTAGCATTTTGGAGGCAAAGTGGCTGAACAACCTCCAACACTACTGCCCCTTGTCCTGCATCCTTCCCAGCTGCCAGAAGAGTGACCCAATGGGCCGTGAAATATCGGTAACTTCCCTGTCCATGCCTGCTGAACCATGAGTCAGCGGTAATATGCACCTTACCGCTGACCACCCTGTCCAGCGAGGCATGGACATTGCATTTCACATGCCGGTTCAGAGGCGGAATCGCCTTCCATGAGAAAAAGTGGCGTTTGGGTACCTGCCACTAAGGAACCGCACATCTCACGGAAGGGGGCCGAGTCTACCAACTGAAAAGACAACAGTTGAAGTGCTAGCAATTTAGCCAAGCTAGCGTTTAACCGCTGGGCATGTGGATGGCTGAGAGTGAACTTCTTTCGACGATGCAGCAGCTGGGGCAGGGAAATTTGCCTTGTACTATCGGATGTAGGTGTACCGATAGCAGATTGCCCTCAATTACTTGGCTGTGACACACCTAATTCTAAACCTTCATCCCTCTCAGAGCAAGTTTCAGAGAGGACTGGAGGTATAGTGGGGTTGGAGATCCCAACTGATGAGGAGCAAGGAGAAGTTTGCTTTGTTTTTTGGTGTGGGTCTATTAGGTACGCTTGCCAACGAACTGCATGGCAGGTCAAAATATGTCAAGTCGGGGGGGCGCATGCGCGGTGCTGAGCGAGATGGCAGCCTAGTGTGAGAGCTCCGCACTGACCGGGAATTCATCAGCGCCCTGGGGGTCATATATCACCTTTTTCGCTTCAATTTTGCTACCCCCCAGGTCCCCTCAGCACGGTGCATGTCTGCCCGAAAGAAGAAAGCCCGCAAATCGAGCCAACATACGCTAACCCATTACCTCCTTCGGACAAGGGACAGCAGCGTGATGTCTCAAGATGGCGCCGATCGGGGTGGCCTCTCCGCCTCTCCACCTTCCACGCCGCGGGCCTCCCCGGACCCCTTCCCTCCGCTGCCCAGAGCCGGTGAGTCTAACTCCCTCTCTAAGGCCGATTTGGACGCTAGCCTTGAGGCCATGTATGATAAAATGGCGGCTAAATTTCAGTCGGAGTTACACAAGACGTCCCACGTGCTATCGCAGGAGATTGCCGCTTTGGGCTCCAGAACGGAGAAACTTGAAAGTAAGCACGACGAACTAACCTTGGCCCACAATGAATTAAGCAGGGAACATGACAATCTGGCCTCTGCTTTCACTAATATTCAGATGCAACTCGAGGACCTTGGCAATAGGAATAGGCGTAATAACTTGCGTCTGAGAGGAATCCCGGAAACAGAAGTGGACCTAATTCCGACGGTTATCCGCCTGTTTAAATCTCTCCTGCCCGAACACGAAGCCGTCGCTTTTAAATGCGATCGCATCCACCGTGCCCTTCGTCCGAAGCCTCCGGCCGACAAACCGCCAAGGGATATCATCCTATGCCTCAAAGACTTCCTAGTAAAGGAGGAGATTCTACGGGCTGCTAGGAATCAACCGCGCATTCTTTTTGATGACGTCCAAATTCAGATCTTCCCAGATGTCTCACCCGCCACCCTGGAACGACGTCGTTTGCTTAAGGAGGTCACATCTGCACTACAGTCCGCGCGGATTTGGTATAGGTGGGGCTTCCCGTTCAGACTGATCGTTCCACATAATGGCAGCACTTACTCGGTGTCTACGCTTCAGGATGGACAAGATCTACTGGTTAAACTGGGACTTCTGGAAGCCATGGAGGTTCGTAGACCCCCGCTGACTCCTAGACCGGCCCCTATCTGGCAAACACCACCGTCACGGAGGGGTGGGAGGCGGATTTGGTATGGAGCTGGCGAACCGGGCGGAGGAAGCCCTCGTTGAGGCCCGCTTCTCCTCTGCACTTCCCCTTGACTTCACCTTTTTTTGCTGGCAATGGATGCAGGCATGCTTCCCCATTTTTCCTTTTACTCCCGGAACGGCGGCCTGTTGCTGCGGTCGCTTGGTGCAGTGACATGCTTCTCCCCCCCAGCAGTTTTCTTACACATTTTTGTTTTATCTATTTCATTTTGTAGATGCACGCTGGGACTGAGACCTTGGTGTCTCGTGGTTACCTTTGGGTTCTCTGTTTTTCAGGCTGTGGGTCTCTCCTAGGGACTTGGGCCCCGATGCTCAATCTTTTGATGGTCATCGGTCCCCCTGCCAGCCTGACCCCCTGGTTAAAAGTTTTTGGACCTGGACTCTATGTGCTCTGGACTTGGTTTATGCTCCGGGGTACTGGTTTCCTGGGAAAGCTTTTCCCTTCCGATTTCTACGCCTTCTCTATATTTTCTTTTTTCCTTTTCTTTTTTCTCCTCTTCTTCCTCTATTCTGTTTGGTCTAGCACTTTTTCTACACTTTCTTTCCACACAATGTTATATATATGGCTGAATTTTTTTATGCTTGATATGGCTTTAATATGCGAATATGTACTTGGTAGCGGGTTGATGGCTGTGCCCCTATTTGCTCTCCCTCAGATTTGTCCCTTCTACTCTATTTTCCCCAACTATTTGTTGATGGTTGGTGCTTCCCAGATGCTCGTCCCCCACAATTTTGGTCATGGCAATTACATGTATGTCCCATAATGTTAAGGGGTTTAACTCCCCCATCAAGAGACGCAAGGCGTTTGACTTCTACAAGGGAGTAAATGCTAAAATTCTCCTCCTTCAGGAAACCCATTTCTCTCATAATTCCCACCCCAAATTTTTTCACAGGGACTTCCCGCAGGCGTTCTACTCTCTGCACCACTCTAAGGCCGCGTACACACGGGCGGACTGTTCGCCCAACTTTGTCCGCTGAACAGTGTTTGGGCGGACAGTCCGCTCGTGTGTGGGCTTTCAGCGGACAGTTTCAGCAGACAGTTTGACGAACAAGGTTTTACAGAATTTCCGAAAAACTGTCCGCTGAAACCTTGTTTCAGCGAACAGTCCGCTCGTGTGTAGGCTTGTTCGTCAAACTAAGTTCCGCGCATGCTCAGAAAGGATTTACACGCCGAAAGTTATAATGCAGTGTATAGGACGTCGTATTTTTCGTCCTGTCGTACGTGCCGTTCACGTCATCGCGCACGGTTTCAGCAAACTGTTCGTCCGTCATGTGTGGCCATGTCCGTCCATGCTAATTTTGAGCGGACTGTTTGCCGAAACTGTTTGACGGACAAAGTTGGGCGAACAGTCCGCGCGTGTGTACGCGGCCTAAGTCTAGGGGCGCAGCCATCTTCTTGCATTCCTCCTTTCCTATGGAGGTGAAACGCATCTATAGGGATGCTGATAGTAGATATGTCATTATCAAAGGTTCGATACACAACAGAGAACTGACTATCGCAAGTGTTTATGCCCCCAATAATGCCCCGGCTGCTTTTTTTAAGTCCTTTTTTTTTAAACTAGCCTCCTTCCACTCATCACACCTGATAGTTGGAGGGGATCTTAATCTGGTCGCTAATCCAAATTTGGATCGCTCCTCTCATACCCCCCTCACTAGAGCCTTCCCCAAGTCACTTACCCACGGTTTATTAGAGTATCAACTGGTTGATACCTGGCGGGCACATAATGTGGGGGTTCGGGAGTTTACATTCTACTCCCACCCGCATAACAGCTCAGCCAGGCTGGATTATATTTTTGCCTCCCCTATTATCCTAGCCAACTCGACTCAGAGCCGTATCTACCCTTGTGTCTGGTCGGATCACCATGCCACTGCCTTCACCACAACTTTCATTAGATTGTCCCCCACATCACACTCTTGGCGACTTAATGAGTCCCTTTTGACGGAAGCTGACATAGTCTCAACAGTGGAGGAGGCGATTGAAGATTATTTTTCACTTAATGATTTACCAGAAATGTCCCCATCCACTGTTTGGGTAGCGCATAAGGCGGTTTTGAGGGGTAAACTGATTGCGATTTCGGCTGCCCGCAATAAACTATTAAACGGTAGAATTCTAACCTTGACAAAAGAACTGGATCACCTATATAAGAACTCCTCCGTCTTACACTTAGATTCTACTAGACAGGAGATTGATCGTAAACGTTTGGAATTGGACTCTCTCTTGACTAACAATACTGAAAAAACTCTTAGATTTGCTAAAGCGAACCATATTCTGTCAGAGAGTGCGGCCTCCTCCAGATTCGCTCGTAAGTTGCAACATTCCCAAAAACCTACACATGTCTACAAACTGACTTCTAGGGAAGGTCATCTCACGTCACACCCAAAGGAAGTTTTAGCGATCTTTGAAAAATTCTACGCCTCCCTATTGGCCCGTGATCCAAATGTTAAGACCCCAGAGATCGACACTTGGCTGGATGGGGTGCCATTGCCGACCCTGTCCGAGTCACAATTGTCGAGTTTGAACGCTTCTATCACTACGGCGGAAGTTTTAAACGTAATTAAATCCCTAAAAAGAGGTTCTGCCCCAGGCCCGGATGGCTTTGCAGCTGTCTATTATAAAAAATTTGCTTCGGTTTTGGCCCCCAGACTCGCCTACTTTTTTAACTGGGTGATGAAGGGCGGTTGCTTCCCGGAGGAAATGTTACTAGCTACAATGTCCATGATCCCCAAACCGAACAAAAATCACGCACTTCCCCAAAATTATAGACCAATTTCCGTCATGAATAATGATTTAAAAATATTTAGTAGGATCCTTGCAGACAGACTGGCTCTTCAAATTCCCCGCCTTATCTCCCCATTCCAATCTGGTTTTATCCCCCACAGATTAATCACAGATAACATTCGATTGGCGACTAACATAATTCAAGACGCTAATATACACTCTCGGAGTCTTCTGCTTCTCAGTTTGGATATCCAGAAGGCATTCAATAGTGTCTCTTGGGCTTATCTTACTAGGGTATTGCAGAGGTTGGGCTTCTGTGGCGGGTTTTTGCACTCTTTCCACTCCTTATACAAAGACCCCAAAACTAGGATAAAGATCCCGGGCTGCTGCTCAGCCTTCTTTGATGTGGGAAGGGGTTCTAGGCAGGGGTGCCCTTTATCCCCCCTTCTGTTCGCCCTGGCCCTCGAGCCCCTAGCGATAGCTATTCTGAACAACCCCGATATCTCAGGATATACAAAAGGAACCTTAACTAGCAAATTCTGTATGTATGCAGACGACGTCCTGATGTTCCTGACTAACCCATTAGTCTCCCTTCCCAATCTGTTTGAGACCTTGTCGAGATTTGCTACTATTTCAGGCTTATCCATTAATATATCTAAATCTGAAGCCCTCCCCATAGGTATCCCCCCGCAGGAACTCTCTCACCTCAAACAGACATTTCCCTTTCATTGGCCCTCTTCCCACCTCTCTTATTTAGGAATAGCCCTCTCTAATGATTATAAACTCCTCTTCTCCTCCAATTATCCTCAGTTGTTTGCTAAGATTAAGTCCACCTTGAAATCTTGGTCTAACTTACACATCTCCTTTCTAGGGCGCATAACGGCTATTAAGATGGTTATACTCCCCCGTTTATTATATGCTTTTCGATCCCTCCCAATTAGGGTCTCAAAATCTTTTATAGACCGACTCCAATCATGTCTTCATAGATTTATTTGGCAGGATAAACCCCCCAGATTTGCGAGAGCTGTTCTGTACCGTTCTGCCTCAAGTGGTGGATTAGGTGTCCCACAAATTTGGCTTTATTACCTGGCAAGCAGATTCTCCCAGCAGGCCCAATGGTCCATTAGGAACTCTAGGGTACCGTGGGTTCAGTTTGAGCAGGAATCCATACATCCTTTAGTCCTATCGAATGTTATGTGGTCCCCATATATATCGCATTGCCCTTACATCCATGAAAATCTTTGTGTTTTGGATGCCCTGCGCCTCTGGCATATGTATGGCAGTAAATATGGCCTAGTCCCTCAGACCCCAGTTGGGGTCTCTTACTTAGGTGACCCTAGATTCATATCGGCTCATAATCCTGGTACCGCGTTCAGTATCTGGATTGAACTTGGCCTGGTTACTTTGAAGGATTTCCTAGTGGGCTCCCGTTTTGTCTCATTTCAGGAAATACAATCCCATCATCCCATCCCGAATTCGGAATTCTTCCACTATCTGCAGATACGCCATTTTTTCTCACAACATTACCCTGGCCCTTACACCCGTCCCCAAGGGTTTCTTTTTGAGGATATTTGCCTCACTGCTCCTAGGCAGAGGGGCCTTATCTCCGGCCTCTACGAGACCATGTCCTCAATGATTGCGACCGTAGGATTACCATACCATGCCAAATGGGAAACTGAACTTGGCTTGGATCATGACACCTTGGATTGGGACCGAGCCTGGAGGAACATGCGCCAATGCTCTAAATCTCTCTCTCTCAGAGAAACGGCTATTAAGTTACTTACCAGATGGTATTATACGCCTCATCGGTTACACCGCATGTTTCCCCAGGTCTCCCCCACCTGTTTTAGGGGATGCCCCTGTCCAGGTTCATTTAAACACATTTTTTGGGACTGTGCCCGTATTCAGCCGTTCTGGGGTTTGCTTTTTGATGTGATCAATAAGGTAGCTGGTTATACTATAGACCTTGATGTATCTCATGCCTTATTATTTGTTGCACCACCAGATACTCCTAAACCTTTGAGATGTTTGATTCATTCGATCTGCCTAGCCATGCTATGGTCCATAGCACTTAATTGGAAATCTCCCTCTTTGTCATTTTCCCAGATCCTCTCCCGTATAGATCTCATGATGCATGTTGAAAAAATTCACCACACTTTGCATGACTCTATCCCTTTATATGATACTAAATGGAAACCGTGGTCTACCTTTAGACTCCTCTGTTAACTGTGCTGGTCTCTCCTTCTCTTTGCTTTGCTATCCTGTTGTTTTCCCTCCTTTTCTTTATCCTTGTATGTTTCCCCCTTTTTTTTCTCTCTTTTTCCCTCCTTTTGTCTCTCCTGGTTCTTCAGAAATATTTTTTCCCTTCCGATCCATGTGGTATTATTTATTTTGTAAGTTACCACTCAGGTTATTCACACTGATTTCATAGTGTTCTTTTTTTTTTTTGCTTATTTTGCCATGTTCTCTCAATTTTGTACTTATACGATGTTCACTATGTAACTTGCATCTTTTGTTCTGTATGATTATACATGCTTCACCACTGTGTATCCTTTCTTCTGATTGTTATTTTCTAATAAACACTTTTGAAAACAAAAAAAAAAATATGTCAAGTCAAGCATGTGGTGCCCAAGCGGCTGATGTTTTGGCCACGCGAGATACGCTTGAGACATATGTTTGAAACTAGCAGCGGTGCGATCTGATGCAATTGTCTCAAAAAAGGCCCACACCAAAGAACTTTTGTAATAACACGCAGAGGCGGAGTCCTGCACAGGCGGAGCTCTGCGGTGTGATGCAGTCGGTATGATGCAGTCGGTGTGGTGCCCTTAAGCTGGCCCCTGGAGGGCATCCTGCCTCATTGGAGATGTGCCTCCTCCTCCTCCTCTCTCCTATCAGGCACCCGCATGGAGTCAGTGACCTCCTCATCCCTTCCCTCTTGATCACTGGAGCAAACCTGGCAGTATGCTGTAGCTGGGGGAACATGACTGCCAGATTGCTGTCCTTCTTGGGCATCCCCTCTCTCTGGGCTCACGTTACTGCCTTCCTCTAGCTGGATATCACCATCAGAGCCTTCAAAACGCTTGGCATCCTCATGGAGTATGCACCCAACACTGTGCTCAAACAATTCGGGGGACTCCTCAGGAGGACATGGTGAGGCTAGGGAAGAAGTGACTGATGCCATTGAGACGAGGGAAGAGGCTGTGTTGGCAGCTGCTTTGCCAGTACCCTGACTAGGGATGAGCTTCGTGTTCGAGTCGAACGTACGTTCGACTCGAACATTGGCTGTTCGGCCGTTCGGCGAATTCCGAACGTTTGGGCCGTTCGCGTCAAAATTCGAGTGACGCGCGCGCGGACCACAATGCACTGCGGTGGCGCAGTGCATTGCTGCCCCATGATTGGCCAAGCATGCACTGTGACCCCGCATGCTTGGCCAATCGCAGCGCCGGCAGCGAGGAGAGCCATGATTGGCCACAGGCATCCTGCCTGTGGCCAATCATAGCTCAGGCTGTGTAGTGCACGCCCCACACTATATAAGGCCGCCTTTGAGGCGGCCTCGTGTAGTGTGTTACTTAGCATCTGAAGCAGTGGGTGTTCTGTGTACCTTCAACACAGTACACACCAATCGTTTTTGGCTGATTTCCTATCTTGCTGCTGTGTAGTGGTTGTTGTCTGTGCCCTGACTGCAGTATACACCACTATATTCACCTCACCTATATAGCTAGTGATCTAGCTTTAACCACTTAACAACTGCCCATTGCCGATTAACGGCTTCAGGGGGGTTGTTTAACTCTGAGAGGCCGTTAATTAACGGCCTCCCAGAATTCTGCTCACTCGAGAGCATCCGTGACCGCCGGGTCGCATCATGGATCACGGTAAACGGCCGCTCATAGCGGCCGTTTACCACGTGATTGCTCCGTCAAATGACGGAGTGATCACTTGGAAACAAACCGGCGTCATGTTATGACGCCTGTTCCTCCCTCCCCTCTCTGTACCGATCGGTACAGCGGAGGGGAAAGAGATCGGTGTCAGCAGCGATGTGGGCTGCATCTGCAGTGCCCACATCGCTGCTCACCGAATTTAACCCCTCAATTCCCTGCCAATACTCTGCAATACCAGTGCATACTCTGCAGTACCCTGCCATTACTCTGCAGTACCCCGCTATTACTCTGCAGTGCAGTACCCTGCCATTACTCTGCAGTGCAGTACCCTGCCATTACTCTGCAGTAACCCCCATTACTCTGCAGTACCCCCCAATACTCTGCAGTACCCGCCATTACTCTGCAGTACCCCCAATACTCTGCAGTACCCTGCCATTACTCTGCAGTGCCCTGCCATTACTCTGCAGTACCCCCCATTACTCTGCAGTAACCCCCATTACGCTGCAGTACCCCCCAATACTCTGCAGTACCCGCCATTATTCTGCAGTACCCGCCATTACTCTGCAGTACCCCCAATACTCTGCAGTACCCTGCCATTACTCTGTAGTGCAGTACCCTGCCATTACTCTGCAGTACCCCCCATTACTCTGCAGTAACCCCCATTACTCTGCAGTACCCCCAATACTCTGCAGTACCCGCCATTACTCTGCAGTACCCGCCATTACTCTGCAGTACCCTGCCATTACTCTGTAGTACCCCCCAATACTCTGCAGTACCCTGCTATTACTCTGTAGTACCCCGCCAATACCCCGCCAATACTCTGTAATACCCTGCCATAAATTACCATACCCAGCCATACTCAGAGATACCCAGCCATACTCGGTGATACCCTGAAATACCCAGCCATAGACACCCCCCCCCCACCCCTCACCGCCCTCCGGTGCTTCTACCAACTCGCCAGTACGATCAAAGCCAGAATCTTTTTTTTATTTTTTATTTCAGGCTTCCCAGCCTAGAGGTGAGATGTGGGGTCATATTGACCCCCCAGATTTCACTGTAAAGAGGACCTGTCACCCCATATTCCTATTACAAGGGATGTTTACATTTCTTGTAATAGGAATAAAAGTGATCAAAAATATATTTTTGGGGAAAAAAATGTCAAACTAAAATAAATAAAGTAAAAAGGAACAATAAAAAAATAAAATAAAAATTAAAGCGCCCATGTCCCCATGTGCTCGCATGTGCCACACATGTGAGGTATCGCCGAGAATGTTAGAGCGAGAGCAATAATTCTAGTCCTAGACCTCCTCTGCAACTCAAAACATGTAACCAGTAAAAAAAAAATTAAAGTGTCGCCTATGGGGATTTTTTAAGTAGCGACGTTTGGCGCCATTCCACGGGCATGTGCAATTTTGAAGAGTGACATGTTTGATATCTATTTACTCAGCATAACTTCATCTTTCACTTTATGCAAACATTGGGCTAACAAGTGGTTAATAATAGAGCTTGCAGTCAGTAGTGTTAGGAGATAGTGCGTGCTGTCTGCGTGTTCTGTACCCAGTACATACCGCTATAATATAGGGCAGGCCCCTACTTTCAAACATCCAACTTACAAACATCTCCTACTTGCAAACGCAAGGAGACAGCAGCAAGTGAGATGAAAAAAGATGGACGACAAAACAAATTATACAGGGGTGATAACCCTTCCCTATGTTTTCCAAAAAGCTTAAAGATAGTTTTTTTGACTGGAGCTACACTTTAAAAATGTACCGGTTGAAAATGACAAACAGATTCAACTTAACACAACAAACCTACACAGTCCCTGTCTTGTTTGCACCGCCTGTATACTGCTGTTCTGAGTATATAGGGCCTGGGGGCCACACGCATTTCCTTTTTTTAATATGGGTACGGGGTTCCCCTTAATATGCGTACAAGACCCAAATAGGCTGGTAATGGGCAGGGAGGGCTACCCATGCCATGTTTCTCAATGATTTTCAACCATATTGCAGGAACCAGATATAACATTAAAACCGCAAGCAGTTTTAAATGGTGTTATTTCCGTTTAATGTCATTTTGTGCAGGGACTGTTCTAAACACAGGAAACACGTGGCACTTCACAGGCATACTACAGACACCCCCCAGGCACCATATTTAAAGGAATATTTCACTTTTTTTTTTCACTTTAATCGTCATTAAAATCAGTGCTCCCGCCAAAACGGCAGTTTTTAAAACTTTTTTTTGCAGTGACCCATGTCCCCTGAGGCAGGAGGCAGGTCCCCAAACCCTTTTTAGGACACTATCTTGCATATTAGCCGTTAAAATTAGCACTTTCCAATTCGAACGTTCGAGTCCCATAGACTTCAATGGGGTTCTAACGTTCGTACCGAACGCGGGGGTCGTTCGCAAGTTCTGGTGCGAACCGAACCGGGGGGTGTTCGGCTCATCCCTAACCCTGACCCTGGGTGAGAGAGGATGAGGAGGATAAGGACGGCTTGGTCATCCACTCTACCATATCTTTGGCATGTTGCGGCTCAACACGTCCAGCTGCCAAAAATAAGGACAAGCGTGTCTTATGGCCACATGCTGATGAAGATGCACCGTGTCCACGACCAGCGCTGTTGCCTCAAGACACAGAGCATGCTTGCCCTCCTTTATTGGCTCATGACTGTCTGCCTCTCCTTGTTGGCCTTCCAAACATACTAATGGCCTGCAGGGAGATGTAGCTGCACAAAGCTGGGACGTATTTACTGATTATATTGCAGCTAGCAGAATAAACTGCCTGCCTGTAGTATTATTACTATGAGAACACCACCAATTGGGGTAGCTTTAGGTGCACACTGTGCAGATGACACAGTACACCGACTGTAATTACTGCAGCTGCCTGCCTGTGGTATAGGATCTGAAGAACACCAGCAATTGGGGTAGCTTTAGGTGCAAACTGTGCAGATGACAAAGTACGCCGCCTGTAATTACTGCAGCTGCCTGCCTGTGGTATAGGATCTGAAGAACACCAACAATCGGGGTAGCTTTAGGTGCAAACTGTGCAGATGACACAGTACACCGACTGTAATTACTGCAGCTGCCTGCCTGTGGTATAGGATCTGAAGAAGATCAGCAATTGGGGTAGCTTTAGGTGCACATTGTGCTGATGACACAATACACCGAGACTGTAATTACTGCAGCTGCCTGCCTGTGGAATAGGATCTGAAGAACACCAGAAATCGGGGTAGCTTTAGATGCAAACTGTGCAGATGATACAGTACACTGACTGTAATTACTGCAGCTGCCTGTGGTATAGGATCAGCAGCACACCAGCAATTAGGGTAGATTTAGGTGCAAACTTTGCAGAGGACACAGCACACCGACTGTAATTAATACAGCTACCTGCAGTATAGGATCAACAGAACACCAGCAATTGGGGTAGCTTTAGGTGTACACTGTGCAAGTGGCACAATACACCCACTGTAATTGCTACAGCTGCCTGAGGTATAGGACCCGCAGAACACCAGCAATTGGGGTAGCTTTAGCTGTACACTGTGCAGGTTGCACAATACACCGACTGTAATTGCTACAGCTGCCTGTGGTATAGAACCAGCAGAACGCCAGAAATTGGGGTAGCTTTAGGTGTACACTGTGCAGGTGGCACAATAGACAGACTGTAATTGCTACAGCTGCCTGTGGTATAGCGCCAGCAGAACACCAGCAATTGGAGTAGCTTTAGGTGTACACTGTGTAGGTGGCACAATACACGGACTGTAACTGCTTCAGCTGCCTGTGGTATAGCACCAGAAGAACACCAGCAATTGCACTAGCTTTAGGTGTACACTGTGCAGGTGGCACAATACACCGACTGTAATTGCTGCAGCAGCTGCCTGTGGTATAGGATCAGAACAACACCAGCAATTGGGGTAGCTTTAGGTGTATACTGTGCAGGTGGCACAATACACTGACTGTAATTTCTGCAGCAGCTGCCTGTGGTATAGGATCAGAACAACACCAGCAATTGGGGTAACTTTAGGTGTACACTGTGCAGGTGGAACAATACACCGACTGTAATTGCACCAGATTCAAATGAAAATTCAGACACTGTCTCTTCGTCTATCTCTCTCTCTCATCCAATGCAACACACTACGCAAGGCCACCGCGCTGCCGGCCTTATATAGTGTGGGGCGTGTACTACACCCCTGAGCCATAATTGGCCACAGGCATCCTGCCTGTGGCCAATTATGACTCTCTTCGCTGACGGCGCTGTGATTGGCCAAACGTGCCGGTCATTGTGCATGCTTGCCCAATCATCAGCCAGCAATGCACTGCGATGCCACAGTGAATTATGGGCCGTGAGCGCCACTCGAATTTGGCGCGAAAGGCCCATAATGTTCGGATTTCGGCAAACGGGCAAACAGCCGATGTTCGAGTCGAACATGGGTTTGACTTAAACACACAGTTCATCCCTACTGGTGGCTGGAATAGGTGCTTTCTTTAGCTTGGCTGTACAGGCGCCCAGGGCACAGGGCAAGTTTGGGTCTCCATATTGCCCAATTTTTTTGGGGGGGGGGTCGCCTCCCCAAGGGTTTGGTTGGCCCTCCTTCGGCTGATGCCTATTGCAATGCCACAATTTGTCCCAAGTTTATATCAGGCTCCTTCATCCTGTTGAATACAATCATTCATCTTTTTTGTCCACTTATGCCGTATACACACGGTCGGATTTTCAGGTAGAAAAAGTCAGACAGAATCATTTCATTCCGGTCGTGTGTGGGCTTCAGCTGACTTTTTTTTTGAAAATTGTGACGGACCTAGAAATAGAACATGTTTTAAATCTTTCAGACGGAATACATTTCTATCAGGAACACCGTTCATCTGTATGCTATTCCGACGGACCAAAAACGACGAAGGGCAGCTACTGGCTACTGGCTATTGAACTTCCCTTTTCTAGTCCCTTCATACATGCTGTATATCACTAAATGATCAGACTTTGGTGTGATCATGTGTAGGCAAGTCGGTTTCAGTGGATCTTCGTCGGAAAAAAACGCCGGAGTTTATTCTGATGGAAAACCCGGTCCTGTGTATGTGGCATTATACGTAATACTGTATGTTTGTAGCTAAATTAAACGGGGCCATTCCCATTTGTGGAGGTTATAGTAGATATTAGGGAGGATCCTTCAATGGTCCTCTGATCTTTCTTTGGTTCCTCATATTTTGGCTGTGGTTGCTCTACACTCATATTTATTTATTTATTTTTTCAGTTTAACTTACTTTAATTTAATTTAAATTCATCTATCATATTATTATTATTATAATATATATATACACATATATACAGTATCTCACAAAAGTGAGTACACCTCTCACATGTTTGTAAATATTTTATTATATATTTTCATATGACAACACTGAGGAAAGGACAGTTTGCTACAATGTAAATTAGTGAATGTACAGCTTGTATAAACAGTGTAAATTTGCCCCCTCAAAATAACGTCTCCAAAATACTAAATATATATAATAATAAACCCTTCAGGTCTGGTATGGATATTAAGGGGAACCCCGCATAAAATTAAAAAAAAATTGACGTGGGGTCCCCCTAAAAATCCATACCAGACCCTTTATCTGAGCACGCAATCTGGCAGGCTGCAGGAAAAGAGGGGGGAAGAGAGAGCGCCCCCCCGAACCATACCAGACCACATGCCCTCAACATTGGGAGGATGCTTTGGGGGTCTGTGACGGGCGGGGTCACCCATACGTCATTAGGGAATCCCTGGCTCCATTTTTACACTTTCTTTGTGAAATGGTAGGGGTACTTTTGTACCCCCTTACCATTTCAAACAGGGGGGCTGAGATCTGGGGGCTTCCAGATTCTTTTTTTGTTTACAAATGGTTTTTATTATGGAAAAGGTCAAAATACAAAAATTGACAATAAAATGAATTGTACAAGTAAAGATATAAGGTGATCATTCAATATTGCTTCTTTTTTAGGGACAAGAAACACATATTGGTTGAAATACATCAATAGAGAGGCTTCCCAAAGATTCCATTTATTGTAGTATATATGCATGGTATCAAACAACATATGGTGTATTCTCTGCGAAAATTTAATATTAGCCATACGGTTAAGAACCTGAGACCAAGGGACAACTGATGAGCGCCAGTTATAGGCAATGGTCCAGTGTATGGAGCTGAACATAGTATGTATTAGTCTGGAGCTAGTATGTGGGATGTCTTGTATAGGGAGGAATAACAGGCACATTTGGGGAGTTAGAGGGACTGTTCTACCTGAGATACATTCTATCATCCGCTTGGCGTTAAGCCAGATATGTTTAAGGAGGGGGCAGTCCCAGAAAATGTGAAGTAAATCTCCTCGTGTGGGACAGCCTCTGAAACATAGAGGGGATGTTGAAGGGTAAAAAGAATTACATTTGAAGGGGGTAAGATACCACCTATATAGCAGTTTGGTGGCAGATTCTCTAATAGAGGTAGTTTTGGAAGATTTATGCAAATTTGCAAATATAGTGTCCCATTGTGCGGAGGAGAGTGAAATGTTTAAGTCTGATTCCCATTTGAGCATAGGGTGGGATTTGTCAGGCATATTAAATTCGTTCAAAGTTTTATAAATGTTGGATATTAAACCTTTAGCTCGTGGGGATGATATGCATATCTGCTCAAACTGTGAGGGGGGGGTGTGAAAGGTCAGAAAGTAGTACTTTCGGTAGAATTGTTTGATCTTCTTGTAAGTCATTTGTTCTGTAGGAGCAAGGTTGTATTTTACTTGAAGATCTGAGAAGGAGGAAAATATATTGTTATGCATGAGGGCGTTCAGGGTCATTAAATTATATTGTTTCCATATAGATAATGAATTATGTAGATAATCTGGTAAAATGAAGCGAGGGTCTCCCAGAAGGATGCTAGTGGGGGGGTGACAGATGTCAGAAGATGATTTCTCTTTGGAGGGAGGCTAATGTATTGTTAGGCACCGGGAGAGGAAGAGGAAGGGCTCTAAAAAGGAATAGTAGTTTTGGTAGTATAACCATTTTTGTAGCCACTATTCTACCAGAAAATGAGATTTGGTATGATGATTTTTCATTAGGTTTTTTAATGTTGTTAAATATTGGAGGGAAATTGGCCTGAAAAAGTGATTTGTAAGAGGGTGTGATATGGATACCTAGGTATTTAAATGAGTTGAGACACCAGATGAAAGGGAATTTGTCTTTAAGCGTTGTGGTCATGTTTGGTGGGATATTAATAGGAAGGGCAGAACATTTAGACAGATTTACGCCGAGGCCGGACAAATCGTGGAAAATATCCAGTGTTTTCGTCAGATTGGGTAAGGAGATGAATGGATCCATTAGATATAAGAGGACGTCGTCAGCATAAAGGCTAAGTTTGAATTCCTTGGATCCTTTAGTGTACCCTTTGATATCTGTATTGTTTCTGATTGCGCAAGCCAGGGGCTCTATTGCAAGGGCAAAGAGGAGCGGGGAAAGTGGGCAACCTTGTCTAGTGCCCTTGCTCAAGGGGAAGAAGTCAGAATTGATGCGCGTTTGTGGGTTGTGGTATAAAGCTTTGAAGCCATGGAGAAATTCACTGTTAATGCAGAATCTAGGGAGTAAAATGTCCAAATATGACCAGCTGACGCTGTCAAAAGCTTTATGGATGTCAAGGCTGAGAAGAAGTGTGGGTGTGGAGTTTTGGTTAGAGTCCTGGATGATGTTTGTGGTCAGTCTTATATTATCCGTTATCTGTCTGTCAAGGATGAATCCTGTCTGGTCTGGGTTAATTATTGGAGGGATAACTGCAGCCAGTCTATCGGCTAATAGATGGCCAAATAATTTGAGGTCATTGTCAATGACTGAAATGGGGCAATAGTTCTGTGGGATAGAATGGTCTTTGTTTGGTTTGGGAAGAAGAGACATGTTCGCTAAAAGCATTTCTGAAGGGAATTGATTTCCTTGAAGAATGTGATTATATAGTTTTGTTAAGTGTGGGGTTAATGTGGAGGCAAATTTTTTATAATACAAAGAGGAAAAACCATCGGGGCCTGGAGCGGTGGAAGTTTTTAAAGAAGTAATGATTCTATTGATTTACAATTCTGTACAGGGTGCGTTAAGCGTCTCTGATTGCTGACTAGATAGGGAGGGTAGAGTAATTTCATTGAGCCAGTTCAACGAGGATTGTTTAGGTGGAGAGGAAGGGGTAGAGAGGAGCTTTTTATAAAAGTCTAAGAATATATTTTTAGGGTGGGATACCAAGTTGCCGGAAGAGTCACGAAAGTTTATATGTGTGGGGGGGTTTTGTAGTTTGATTTAATTTCCTGGCAAACATAGTTGAGTAGGAGTTGCTATTGAGAAGAAATTTTGCTTTGAACCATCTAAGGGCTTTTTCGGTGTCTGATGTTAACAATAAATCTAAGGCCGAGCGCTTTTCTTGTATTTGTTTAAAAAGGTCACTGGAAGGGTTTTGGTTATTCCGGTGATACGATTTGTCTAGTTCTTTAGTAAGAGATCTTATATCAACAAATTTTGTTCTGTTTCTGATTGAGGCGATTTTTATCAAGTGACCTCTCATAACAGCCTTATGGGCCATCCACAAGGTTGTGGGTAGAGTGTCTGGGGATGCATTCAATGCAAAGTATTGGTCGAGGTGAGAATGGATTTCTTGTGTGGTTGCTGGGTCAGTCAATAGGGAGTCATTTATACGCCACTTGTGTGTTGAGTTAGATAGGCCTATATGTGGGGTATTAAAGGAGACTATGTGGTGGTCTGATATGTAGGGCACGATTAAGAAACTTGGGGAAGGCCTTAGAGGATGGTACCACTCTGCTTCTGTCAAGTGCTGAGTGTGCAGCTAAATTAAAGTCACCACCCACAATGAGGTGTGTGGAGTGAAATCTATCCAAAATGTCAAAGAATTTGGAAAAAAAACTTGCTTGTGCTTCATTAGGGGCATATACTGAGGCTATGGTAATAGAGCGCCCTTCAATTAAGCCCTTTAAAATCAAAAAACGGCTATCAGGGTCTTTAACCACTTCCCACCTGGCCAATGTACATATACGGCCGGGTGGGAGCCGTCTACTTCTAATAGGACGTTCAGGAACGTCCTTCAGAAGGAGGGGGAATCGCACGCGTGTGTGCCCGCGCAGCGGCACGATCCCGATGTGCTAGTGTCACCCGGACACGGCGCATCTCGGATCGGCAGGAGGGCTCTGTGATTGGCCCTCCTGATCACATGACAGCCGTGTCCAATCACGGCCGTCATGTGATGTAAACAAACAGCCGGTTGCTAGGCAATCGGCTCCTCCTCTCCTCACATGTAAGTCATCGCTGAGGAGAGGAGAGCAGATCGCTGCAGCCGGCAGATGATCAGTGAGTATGAGCTGTTTTTTACAGCTTTTTACTCATTGATCACCAGTCTAGTGTAAACACACAACACACCACACAGTATAAACACAGTCCCCACATATGTCCCCAAAACACACATGTCCCCAAAACATACATGTCCCCAAATAATTAAAACACATGTCCCTAATAATAAAAACATATCCCCCACATATGTCCCACTAAAATCACATGTCCCAATGATTATCTGTACACATATATCCGTGATCACCTGCACACATCTGTACATGATCATTTGCGTACATATGTCCGTGATCACACAAACCAATTATTATACACTTAACGGAATTTTTTTTTACCAAAAACATGTAGCAGAATACATTTTGGCTTACATTTATGACAAAATTTGATTTTATTGGATTTCTTTTTTTTGTCAATAAATTTTTATTGTTTTATAAAGGTGATACACAGGTAATTGGTAGAGGACATGTTGACTTTACAGTTGTAATTTACAGTCGAT
The DNA here is from genome assembly GCF_037356315.1 of Lithobates pipiens. NCBI lineage: Eukaryota > Metazoa > Chordata > Amphibia > Anura > Ranidae > Lithobates > Lithobates pipiens. Next base: position 118,111,913 of record NW_027507787.1, read on the forward strand.
GTAATGGAGGAAGGGAAGAGGGGAGAGAGAAGGTAGAAAAATAAAAAATAAAGAAACGAGAAAGAAGTGGATAAGTAGGTGGTTACACAAACAGTAATGCAAATACTGGTTACTACACAGAATGTATCTTATCAGGATTAAGATCTAGGTCACAGAATTCTTATATTTGTTGGTCCAAATTTTCCATTGCTTATCAAATAGACCGCACTTCAATGTATTTATAGCAAGTGCACGTTCTATAGTGTGGTGTTGGTTCACTCTTCTAATCAGGTCAGAGATGTTTACCGTCATGACAGTTTTCCAATGTTGTAATATCATGGATCTAGCAGAAAGAAGGATGTTGGAAATAACAATCCGCATATCATGTGGAAATTGTTCAATACCCATATGTAGGATCGCTAGGGATGGATTGGGGCGAGTGACGATACCCGTGAGTGATGTTATTAGTTGGAACACTTGGTTCCAGTAACTAACCAAATTGGGGCACTCCCAAAACATATGTAGTAGGTGTCCTGGCTGTCCACAATTTCTCCAACATGTACTCTGGGCAGATGGAGAAAATGTTGCCAGTCTACAGGGTGTGTATTGCCATCTGTTGATGATTCTAATGGTCATTGCCCAATGATTAATAGAACGTGAGGCTTTTTGGATTTCTCGAAATGCAGTTGTCCACTGGTCATCCGTGAACGTTTTCCCTAAATCTGCCTCCCATTTATTAATCGATTTTGTTTTCACAAAGGATTGTTTATCCTGTAGAAGGGAGTAGAAAAGCGAAATGCCTTTCCTGGTGGGGCGTTCGCGAGTTAAGAAGGTCCATGCACTGGATGGCATTGTTAGTGTGGGGGGAGGGTTATGTTTCAGAAAATGTGCCACTTGGATGCATGTAAATTGGTACTTGTTGGGGAGATCGTATTGAGCCATAATCTGTGTGCTGGAGAGAGCTGTACCATTAGACAATAGGTCTTGGATGGTATGGCTACCGTGGTTGGGAAACTGCTTTAGGGACAGCATAGGGATTCTATTCTCGAGCAAGCTAAGCGGAAATTTGTATTCCACAGCGTTTTGAGATTTATGGGTATGATGGAGGAAGAACCTCCATGCCTGTAGGGAGGCTATGAGGGTGGGAGCCATGGAATGGAGAGCCCAGGGTTTCCAGACATCACCCACGAGTAGTGCCACTAGATCTGGCATAGGGGCCATATGCCTTTCCAGCTCAACCCAAAGTTGTGAATCTATAGTTTTGAACCAGTGTTGGAGTTGGTCTAGTCTAGATGCCCACAAATAATCATAAACGTCAATTAGTCCCACTCTACCTACTCGGTTATGCGGGATCAGGTTGCTAGGAGAGCAGCGAGCTTTTTTACCATTCCATATAAATTTCCACAGAGTAGTAGACAAGGTCTTAAGGAAATGGGTTGGGATAGGTATAGGTATGGATCTGAACATATACAATATGAGAGGGAGAACTAACATCTTACACGCTGCCAATCTACCCATCCAGGATAGTTCAGTCTTGGCTATGCATTTAAGCGTTTCATCTATCTTTAGAAGCAGTGGCTTAATGTTGACAGAGACTAGGGTTTTCGTGGAATTGGTGATTTTTATACCTAAGTAGGGTATGCTATCCTCCTTCCATACATACGGAAGGGTGTTTTGAAGGTGGAGTTTGATACGTTTGTCAATTCCTAAATCTAGAATCAATGATTTAGCAAAATTAACTTTATAGTACGAAATCTCACCAAAGTTTTTCAAAGTTTCATGGACTAAGGGGAGAGACCTGGATGGGTTTGTCAGCATCAGGACAACGTCATCGGCAAACAAATTGATAACGTGGTTACGAGATCCTAACACGTGTCCAGTAATATCGGCCTGGGATCTAATGGCCTCCGCCAGGGGTTCTATCATAAGGTTAAAAATGGTTGGGGATAGTGGACACCCCTGATGGGTGCCATTAGAAATAGGGAACGGTGTGGAGAGCATACCAGCTGTTAAGACTTGGGCGGATGGATTGGAATACAAAGCCAACATTGCGTTGGAGATGAGACCGTGAAAGCCAAATTTTTGGAGGACTTCTTTCATATAACACCATTCCACCCTATCAAACGCCTTCTCTGCGTCTATGGAGAGCAGCAGAGAAGGCGTTTTAGTTAAATTAGCGTAATGAACAATATTAATAATACGTCTTGTAGCATCAGAAGTTTGTCTCCCCCTGATGAAGCCCATCTGGTCGCTCTTAATTAAGGAAGGCATAAACTCCGACAGTCTAAGGGCGATACGTTTTGCGTAGATCTTTATATCCGTGTTTAGGAGAGAAATAGGTCTAAAATTATTAGGGGTAGTGGGATCTTTGCCAGGTTTGGGTATGGTGGTCACGTATGCTTTTAACATTTAATTTGGAAAGGATGCTGAGTGTGCTGCCTGTGTGAACATTTTTTGGAGATGCGGGGAAAGAATAGTGGAAAAGGTTTTGAAATATTCATTATTTAGTCCATCAGGACCGGGGGATTTCCCATGAGGAAGTGAAGTGATGACTGATGTTATTTCATGGCTTGTGAACAGTGAATTCAGCAATTCAAGCTGTGTTTCGGAGAGTCTAGGGAGATCTAAATCTTTGAGGAAATGCTGTAATTTGGGAACAGTAGGTTGAGAAGTGTGGGGGTCAGTGCTAAGGTTATAAAGCTCACTGTAATATTGTGCAAAGTGGTTTGCGATTTCCGGAGGATTGATAATTTTATGATGGGATGTAGGGTGTATCAAATGGGAAATCCTAGTTTTGGTGCGTATTGCTCTAATCCTATTGGCACGATATTTGCCTGCTCTATTTGCACAGGCGTAGGTACGTAACTTCAAGCGTCTAAGGTAGAAATCATAGTTTTGGGCCAGGTGATCTCTCAATTTTTCTCTAAGTGAAGTTATTTGAATAGTTCGCTGGTGGGAGGGAGATGCTTTATTAAGGGCTTCTAAATTGTGGATGTCGGAAGTAATGGAGTCTATGGTTGCAGTATACTTCTTTTTAGCTCTAGCTCCTAGCTGGATAAGGATGCCTCTAATAAACGCTTTATGGGCGTTCCAGAGTGTGAAAGGACTCTCTACTGAACGTTCATTTTGTTGGAAATATGTTTTAAGGTTTTGAGAAATCAGTTCCCTGGTACCGGGGTCCTGTAGTAATCTAACACTGCATCGCCAGATGGGTGACAAGGGGGAGACACCCTTCTCATGTATAGAAAGTGATATGGCAGAATGGTCAGACCACGTAATATCATATATCTCAGAGGATGAAACATTTTGTAAAGTCCATTGATCTGATAAAAAGAAGTCTATTCTGGAATAAGACCCATGTACATGTGAGAAGAAGGTAAAGTCTTTCTCGTTGCCATGTGTGCATCTCCACACGTCGTACAGTTTCTCTGAATGTAGGACCTTATTTAGGTAGGTGTTGTTGTTACGTTTGACATTAGAAGTGTCAAGTTGTGGGTCGACAATGAGGTTGAAATCGCCACCAATAATGAGACTACAGTATTGGATAGATTGTATTTTACGGATTAGTCTATTCAAAAACCTAATCTGTCGGGTGTTTGGGGCGTATATGGATACAATGGTGTACGGTTTAGAGTTAATATCACCCTGGATAATAATATAGCGACCATTGTCGGCTGTGATGGAGTTCTTGAGATGGAAGGAGACAGTGTCACGGATGGCAAGAAGAACACCTCCGCTTTTTTTATTTGGATTATTTGCCAGGAATACATGTGGGTAGTTTTTGTGTGTACATTTGGGATGGTTGTCCTGTTGAAAATGAGTTTCCTGCACACATAAAATATCCGCCCTTAGTTTATGAGCTTCGGTCCACAGCGAGTAGCGTTTCACGGGGTGGTTGAGGACTCTGGCATTAATGGAAACAAAAGTAATAGTCATATTTCAGGTGGGAAAAAATGTGTAGGTGTACTCACAGTGTCCTTCGAGAGTTATTAGAGTCATCTGATCTCCAGGAGGTTGACAGAAGAGATGCTGCCATGGTAGTTAGAAATGTAGTAGGACAGGAGATGAAGGGTCCATAATGTGTAGGTCCAGTGCTATTGAAACAAAGGGTGTAACCACAAAAATAAACAATAACGTATAGAATAGTAAAAATAGAATCATATAAGCGATCCATATGCAAACAAAGCTGCAGAAATGACAAATGTCAGGGGTAAGAACAAGGAGAGATGAAGAAATCCTTGTGTCCAGGGAGAGAACATATTTGTTAGCGGTGTATGATCATTTACTGCCATCAGTGACATTTTTGGGGGCTCGTCTGCGCGAAACTACTTGCCACTCGTCCGGAATAGGGCGTAGTTGTGTTGCGGGTGGTTCCAGAGGGCTTTGTTGTGGAAGTATGCCCCATTGGCGCAAGAGTGCGATACCTTCAGCTAAAGTGGTAACTGTGTGCGTGGTACCATCATGTGAGATGGACAACTTTGCTGGGTAACGCCACTTGTGTGGTATATTGTGGTTGCGCAAGGCCTTCGTGAGGGTCGCTAAGTTTCGGCGCAATTGCAGAGTATGCCTTGACAGGTCAGGGAGGAGGATCAATTCTGCATATTGAGAGAGGTTGCTGCCCCGAGTACGAAACGCAGTCATAATTTGTTACTTGATATGATAGTAATGCATCTTGAGCAAAACATCCCGAGGGGTACCTTCAGGGAGAAATGCTGGTTTGGGGATTCTGTGAATCCTGTCAATGGTCAGTTCTTGAGGAGATAATGTAGGGATAATGGTGGAGAATAGCGTGTGTACATACTGCAGTAATTGGTTTGGAGGTATGGCTTCAGGAACACCTCTGATTTTAATATTGCACCTCCTAGAGCGGTCCTCGAGGTCTGCAACCTTACTCTTTAGCCATGCTATCTCTTCATCATGGGACTTGTGAGCCTCTACTAAAGTATTGAAGGAGGTAGTGCATTCCCCCATGTTGCGCTCCACTTGATCCACTCTATTACCTAGGGCCAATACTTCCCTATGGCAGTTAGTGACTTCTACAGTGAGGTCAGCTTGTATGGAGGCTTTGAGTGACATCAGCATCTACTTAAGGACCGTATCTGAGACCGGTCGATCGGATGTGGGGTAGGCCGCAATCAGGTCGGATGCCGGTGGATGTAGAGCATGGCCTACAGGAGCGGATCCGCTTACCTCCATGTCACGGTCCGCTCGGTTTGCGTCTGGAGAAGATATCTGTTGCCTTTGTTTGGCTGGGCTTCTAGTCGTTGGGCTATTCGTCCCTGAGGAGGAACCGCTGAGGGAAGTCGTTCGGAGGTGAGGTTGTTGCGAGGCCTGCTCCTGATTTTCAGTCACACACGATCCGGCGCCATTTTGTGTGATTCCGCGCGCTCTGAAGAGGTTCGGAAGTTTCCGCGGCGGTTGCTGATTCTTTCTATTTTTTGGCATCTTCGGTGGAAGCGAAGGTGTCTACACTGCGTTGTAGATTTATGTAGAAATATGTCACCGATGGAGTTGCGATAGGGTTGTTCTCTCCGGTGGTCGAACGGAGCTCTCAGCTCAGGCGTCCATCTTGGCGCTCGGTCGCCACGCCCCCCTTTATTGGATTTCTTTTCAAATAGAAAAAAGAAAATATTGTTTTTTTCCAAATTTCCGCTTTTTTGCGCTTATATCGCAAAAAATAAAAAACAGAGTCGTGAATAAATACCACCAAAATAAAGCTCTATTTGTGCTAACAAAATGATAAAAATTTCATTTGGGTACAGTGTAGCATGACCACGCAATTGTCACTGAAAGTGCGAGAGTGATGAAAATTGGTCTGGGAAGGAAGGGGGCGAAAGTGCCCTGTATTGAAGTGGTTAAACACGTTTTGAATTTCAAATACAACTGAGTTTTTAACAAAGATTGCAACACCTCTGGACCTAGTATCAAATGAGGTGCAGTAAAATTGACTATAACTTTTATCGAAACATTTTGGATGCCTGTCAGAAGCAAAATGGGTTTCCTGCAACAAGATAATGTTGGCATCCAGTCTCTTGTAGTGACGAAATGCCTTCCTCCTTTTTTGGGGAGAGTTGATGCCCTGGGCATTGTGGGATATCACCCTAAGCCCCATAGGATTGATAGTAGAAGATTATAACAATTATTGGGTGAAAAAAAAAGGGCCAACAACGCCCAGGGCAAGGACCGCTCCCAACAAAGTCAAAAGCACAAGGGGCATTGAGAATACCTTATGACTTAGAAAGAGGGGTAGAATGGTATTTTTAACGATGAAACATGAACTTTCAATATTGTACAATATCATTGAGTATAATGAACCTAGAGATGAAAATATTGTGAATGACCTTTTTTCAAGAAAAAACATGTAATTGCAAATACTATAAAATAAGGAGTCAGGGTAATCAGTACTACCTGACCAAATAAACTTTTGAAGTGGACAAAAATGTCCAGAACTCATAAGGGGAGCCCGATCCATTCTGGTGACAGATAATATGATCAAGTGCACAAAAATAAATGTGAACTGAACCATAGGCCGGGAACCTGAATGAGTAGGGGGACAAACTAACTGAGACGGAGCGGACCATCATCAGCGAAGATTCTGTATATGAAAAAGATATGGACGAACACTGCGTCAAAAATAGAAAAGATTGAGAGCAGAGGAAGTATATTACCTCGTGTAAAATGAGAGCCTACAAAAAAATTTATAATTGTTAAACTCAGGGATAAGAGCAACAAAATAACATATTGAAATGCAAAACCATCATGCAACATTGCAACTATAAAATTCAGTAACATGAATAAGTGCTCTCCCTTCACTCTTAGTCCCTCCCATTCGGCTCCCTCCCTCCCTCTCTCGAACTTGTCCCACCCTCCCCCCACCCCAAAAACGGGGGCTGGCGGAGAAAGCCAGACAATTCAAAAGAAAAAGAAAAAGGAAAAAAGTTTCTGTTAGAGATTGGTCATTTTCTTAGGTATATTCTAAGTGGGAGGGGCACAAGACATTCAGAGAAGGGAAGCAGCTTAATCAAGCCTCCAAATTTCTGAAAGATTGTCGCCATCTTCTTTGGTCTCGACGTGTTGCAGGGGTGGCCCAAATTGGTGAAGCATAAGGGGTAGGAGGTCTGGGATCTGTGGATGCATCCAGAAGCCCCAGCTTTACCAAGAGTTCTTTTCCCTCTGAAACATTGACAACTGTGTAAGTAGAGCCATTATGGGGTACTGTAAGTTTAAAAGGAAAACCCCATCTATATCTTATGTGTGCCGATTGTAGAACCGAGGTTATTTCCTTCATTTTTCGTCTTCTTTCCAGTGTGGCTTGGGAGATATCTGGAAAATTTTGAATTTTAGTACCATCCAGTTCAATGCTGTGCATGTTTCTGGAAGCTCTTAGTATGTTTTCTTTGGTAATGAAGTCGTTCATGCATAGTATAATATCTCGTGGAGGTTTATCCGGTGGAGGTTTAGGACACAGGGCCCTATGAATTCTATCGCAGGCGAATGAAGACGGTGGTACTTTAGGAAGGAGAATGTGGAAAAGTTTAGTTACAGCCGGCGTAAGGTCTGAGACTGATTCTGGAATACCGCGGATTCTGAGGTTGTTCCTGCGGTTGCAGTTATTCAGATCCTCGACTTGGGATTGTAGATATGAGTAATTTTCCGCAAGGAGCTCAAAGTCTTTCCTAAGGTCATTATGGGCCAAAGATAGCTCGTCATGTTTGGTTTCAAGAACATCTGTTTGACCCCCTAGGGAAGCAATTTCTTGTGTAAGTGTGCTTGTTGTTCTTTGAAGCTCAGATTGAATTTTGTCCGCAAGTTTTTCATAAATCCTAGTCAGACTGTCATCTAGATCGGCTTTTGTAATTTACGCAGTGTGCTCAGTATCCCTTTGTGTAGAGGTATTCTCTCGGAGGGGAGCTTCTGTTATGCTTGGAGAGCGATCAGCCCTAGAGGTACCTGCTCCTTTTTGAGCCATTTTCTTCTGCTCTTTGTTGCGCAGAGGATATGAGGCTGAGGAGTGTTGCTGGGAATGGCAACGGGGCGCCTTCTTGCCTGAAGGCATGCACTGCGTTGGAATGCAGGAGAGGTAGTTAGGCAGTTTTGGAACCTCGTAAAGAAAAAGTAGAATCCTCGCTGAGTTAGTGGAGTAGTTAAGTTGTGTAGCTGATCCGCATCGCGCCCAGTATGCGTCCCCCTAGGATTGGGGGGGCGAGTCTAGAGCATTCTAGTGATAATCACGTGTTATGGTTGGTATAGTAAATGAATCTGCTCAGAGGTGATTGCTGCTCCTGTTAGAGGCCTCGCTGTCGGTTGTTGCCAAAGTATGTATGGGAGACCGACCAACAGGATAGTGTAATAAACAGGATTGAAAAAAATAAAAATAAAAGGGGGCTTTGAAAGGTGATATGGGTCCTGGTGAGGAGACAGATCACAATAGAGGGTATGATGCCAACTCACTGGAATATTCAGGGATTAGTACTGGCTACTGATAACCTTTTGAGGCAGGGGGGCACTGAGATGGAGAGGGTGCCTTAAGTGTGCCTGGGTTGCCTGATGATTCGAAGGTGGTTCTGGTTGTTGGGGTAAGAAACCCTGTTCTGAGCCTCTGTCCAAGGACTGTAGAGAGGAGCTTTGGCCAATAGTGGGATGCAGTCTGTGGCCACAGAAGAAGGCCGGACAGACCGCAGATCCCTCCCCTGGGCAACCGCCTTAAGAAAGTCCGGGGATCGTCAGGCCCAACTAGGCCGCACCAGGCCGAGGCCGGCTGCGGGAATCCCGGAGGTCGTAGAAGCCCAGGGCGGCAACCGGAGCTTGGGCTGAGGTAGGATGGATGGCCGGGAAGTCCAAATAATCAGGGAGAGAAGGCCAGGCCGGCCGCCGATCGCTCCTCCGGGCCACCACTTCAGGAAAGGCCGGGGATCTGTAGGCCCGACTAGGCCGCGCCAGGCGGGAGCCGCCCGCGGCACCCCCGAGGGTCAGACAGGCTGTGGGCAGCCGCCGGAATGAGTCTGTGGGCGAAAAAGTTACTGGTGAGGACAGATGGTCGTCCCTTACCTTCTGGGGCGAGTTGTTTTTGGGATCTTCGGGAGGCCTCGAGGATGCAAGATGGCGGCCAAGAGGAATCCCTGGCGGAGGTGCACAGGTGTCCGTGGGGTAGGATTATTCGAAATAACTGCCTGGGGTGGAGCAGCGGGATGTGCAGAATCCAATTATGTGTGGATGTTGCCTGTAGGAGCTTGTTATTAAAGCGGATGGCGGTGGATTTCTTTGTGGATGCAGGGAGCACTAAGATAACACGTCCGCCGCCATCGGAGTCAGGACACACCCCGGGGCTGCCAGATTCTGATAAGCCCCCCGCCCGCAGACCCCCACAACCACCGCTCAGGGTTGTGGGGATGAGGCCCTTCTCCACATCAACATGGGGACATGGTGCTTTGAGGGGTCACAGACCCCCAAAGCATCCTTCCAATGTTGAGGGCATGTGGCCTGGTATGGTTCAGGAGGGGGGGCGCTCTCTCGTCCCCCCTCTTTTCCTGCGGCCTGCCAGGTTGCGTGCTCGGATAAAGGGTCTGGTATGGATATTTAGGGGGACCCCCACGTCAATTTTGTTTTCTAATTCCCCTTAATATCCATACCAGACCTGAAGGGCCTGGTAATTGAATTTAGGGGAACCCCCACGTTTTTTTTTATTATCCATGAATGAATTGTCGGCTAATACAGAGAACACTCATTGAGTGTTCTCTGTATTACGGGAGCCGACAATGGAAAGTGATTTTAAAAGACTTTTTTTCCTGCAGAAATGACACTTTGTGCAGGGACAGTTCTAAGCACGGGAAACATGCGCCCCTTCACAGGCATACTATAGACACCCCCCAGGTACGAAATTTAAATAAATATTATACTTTTATTGTTTCACTTTAATCATTATTAAAATCACTGCTCCATTTTTAAAACTTTTTTTTGCATTGATCCATGTCCCCTGGGGCAGGACCCAGGTCCCCAAACACTTTTTACAGTAACTTGCATATTAGCCTTTAAAATTAGCACTTTAGATTGTGAACGTTCAAGTCCCATAGACTTTAATAGGGTTCTAAAGTTCACACGAAGTTTAGGTCTGTTCGCAGGTTCTGGTGCAAACCGAACAGGGGGGTGTGCGGCTCATCCTTACTCTTCACACACCGATCCAGTGTGAGGAGGAGATCAGCTAACAGTGAGTTACCATTACTGTACCCCAGTATATGTGTTACTGTGCCCAGATTGCCCCCCTAAATAAAGAGTACCAGTCACCAGGAGTACCTGTCACCAGGAGTACCGGCCCCCAGAGTACCTGCCACAAGAGCACCCGCCACCTCACCACCTGCCACCAGAATACTACCAGAGTACCCGCCACCAGATTACCCACCACCAGAGTACCTGCCACCTCACCATCTGCCACCAGAGTGCTACCAGAGTACCTGCCACCAGAGTACCCACCACCAGAGTACCCGCCACCTCACCACCTGCCACCAGAGTACCTGCCACCAGAGTACCCACCACCTCACCACCTGCCACCAGAGTACCTGCCAACAGAGTACCACCAGAGTACCCACCACCTCACCACCTGCCACCAGAGTACCTGTCACCACAGTACCTACAGCCACTATGTCCAGAAAGGTGTTCACCCCAGAAGAGGCATTTTTTTCAGATTCTGTTTCGGAATATGAGCCCCCTGAAGGCAGCACATCAGGATCCGAATTGGAGGAGGAAGCAGTCCGTTCTAAAAGAAGACAGTCTGAACACCAGGCAGCTACCAGCAGTGCCAACAGCGGTAGACCCCAGGAGGAGAGGCCCGGTACAAGCACTGCTAGACCCCAGGAGGAAAGGCCCAGTGCACGCCAAAGAATTAGGGCCCAAACCCAGCTTCCATAAGTCTTGTCAAACCCATTGTGGCTGCCTTCTACCACAGGGTCAGCCATGGTCCCCCCTTTTACAGCACAGCCAGGTGTGCAGGTCAACAATGCAAGTTTTTCCCAAATGGATTTTTTTTATTTATTTTTCCCCGACTAATTGGTTCAAGGCATCATGGACCAAACCAAACTTTTTGCACAACAATTTATTGCAAACAACCCCAGCTCCAGCTATGCCCTCCCTTTTGAATGGCGACCCCTAACAGTGGCGGAGCTTAAATTGTTTTTAGGCCTAACGCTCAACATGGGGCTTACAAAAAAAATTAAATGCATAAGTATTGGTCAATCAAACCCATCCATCATAGGCCAGTTTTTTCATCATTCATGTCCAGGTCCCGATACGAACTTATAATGCGCTTCCTGCATTTTAGTGACAACTCACAGTGCCCCCCCCCCCCCCCCCCCGAAATCACCCAAACTTTGACAAACTATATAAAATTCGCCCCCTAATTAATTTTTTTACAAGAAGTTTTCCGAACTTTATGTCCCTGACAAAAACATATGTGTGGACGAATCCCTGGTGAATTTCACAGACCGGCTGGGAATCAAGCAATATATCCCCAGTAAGAGAGCGAGGTATGGCTTGAAGCTCAACAAGCTCTGCGAAAGTGCCACCGGTTATTTGCACTCATTCCGCATGTAGAAAGGCAAAGATTCTCAGCTCCAGCCCCCTGAGTGTCCATCCTACATGGGAATAAGTGGAAAGATAGTTTGGGAGTTGGCATTCCCACTCCTCCAAAAGGGGTATCATATTTATATGGATAACTATTACACTAGTTTGCCCTATCTCTGCCACCTGTACCTAAAAAAAACTTTGGCCTGTGGTACAACAAGGAAAAAACGAAAGGGCTTCCCACAGCGTTTTGTCGCCACAACCATTCAAAGGGGGGAATTGGCAAGCTTGATGAATGAGTAAGTGTTGGCTGTGAAGTGGAGACATAGGAAAGATGTGTACATGATGTCCACCATCCACGATGACACCTCGGTGGAACTTCACTGAAGACGCAGTCCTGTTCGCAAACCTTCCTGTATCAGCGATTATAATAAATTCATGGGGGGTGGGTTTAAATGACCAGATGTTGCAGCCCTATCTTTCAACAAGAAAATCCCTTTTTTGGTACAAAAAAAATGCAATTTACTTTTTTCATTTGGCCCTTTTAAATTCTTTTATCATCTACTAAAAATCAACAAAAACATCCACCACCTTCATAAAGTATATTGAAGACATTGTCACATCCCTGATCTACCAACAAGATTCCTCCCCTGAAAGCATTCGCTAGGATTCTGGCAGCAGACTACATGAGCATCATTTTCCAGACCACATTCCACCATCAGGATCCGGAAGACGACGCCAAAAAAAATGTCGGGTGTGCACCAAAAGAGGAATTAAGAAAGACACCAGCTTCCATTGTTCCGACTGTCCCTCCCAACCTGACCTTTGCATCGGACAATGCTTCAGGCAATATCACACTGTGGAAAACTATTAGCCCATATTTCTAATACTGCCATTTCCCCCCGTTTTCAATTTCCATCATGAATATTTCCCTGCCTCAACCAACCATATCATTATCTTCCATGTGAACTGACCCTGGTCTGTTTCTCGACTATGCCTTTGCCTACCGTCTGCATTGTTTATCCACCATGTTTCTGCCTTTCAAGTGAACTGACCCTGGACTGTATCGACTATGCCTCTGCTTACCGTCTATTTCTGCATTTTACCTGTACTGACCTCGGCCTGTTGACCATGTTTTTGCCTGCCCCTTGGACTGTTACTTTACCCTGCTACACAGGGGTCTCACATATGTGAGGGGCTCCAGAATAGTGTTCGGAGTTCAGAAAAACAGTTTTTTTTTTTTTTTTTTTGTGTTCCCAGAACAGGGTCTGGTGTCCAGAGGCTTCTAAGGGTTTTGGGTGGGAGAAGCCTCTACCCCTGTCCCCATTCTTCTCCTGACCGATGCCCTAAGCTTGATGGTCCTGCCTGCTCCCTGGACAAATACTCTGGCTGTGCTGACCATACCTCTGCCTGCTGCATGTACTATGGACAGTATTCCTGCCTGCTGCATGGACGATCCTTTGATCCTTTTGCTTCTGCTGACCACTATCTGGACCAATGCGTTGGCTGTGCTGACAACATCTCTACCTGTACTGACTATTCCTGCCCGCTGCCTGATTTGCTGTCGCTGTCTATGTTCCTGCTACCTGCCTGGACCGATGCTCTCCTCTGTGGACCACTGCACTACTAAAACCGCAGGTAATCTTTTCTTTACCCTTTGCTCAGCAGAATGTATTTTGGTTTGTAATTGGTATGCACAGTACATGCTATGTGTTAGAAATATGAAGGGCCTTCAACAATGTGATAGGTTGGCAGGAATTTATGTGTGTAATTTATGCTCCTAGAACACCTGACGGTGCTACTTGGATGTTGGGCCTCTGTATGTGGCCAGGGTGTGTAAAAGTCTCACACATGTGGTATCGTCATACTCAGGAGGAGTAGCAGAATGTATTTTGGGGTGTCAGTTTTGCTATGTACATGCTATGTGTTGGAAATATCTTATAAATTGACAACTTTGTATTAAAAAAAATGAGTTTTATTTTTTTTTCCACAGTTTCCAAAAAACTTCTGGAAAAAAATGAACCATGCAAAAGACTCATTATGCCTCATAGATTATACGTTGGGGTGTTAGCTTTCCAAAATGAAAACACCTCACTGTGCCCAGCAAACGCCGCCTCACTGTACCCAGAAAACGCCACCTCACTGTGCCCAGAAAACGCTGCCTCACTGCGCCCAGAAAACGCCTTACGGTGCCCAGAAAACACTGCCTCACTGTGCCCAGAAAAGACCGCCTCACTATGCCCAGCAAACGCCGCCTCACTGTGCCCAGCAAACGCTGCCTCACTGTGCCCAGCAAACGCCTCACTGTGCCCATCAAACGCTGCCTCACTGTGCCCATCAAACGCTGCCTCACTGCGCCCAGCAAACGCCTCACTGCGCCCAGCAAACGCCTCACTGCGCCCAGCAAATGCCTCACTGTGCCTAGAAAACGCTGCCTCATCCCATATCCCGCTCCATCTTCCCAGAGAACAGGGACCTCCTTCCCCCAGAGGACAGGGACCCCCTCCCCCCACCTCTGAGGACAGGGACCCCCTTCCCCCCTCTGAGGACAGGACCCCCTTCCCCCTCTCAGGACAGGGACCACCTTCCCCCCTCTGAGGACAGGGACCACCTTCCCCCCTGAGGACAGGGACCCCTTCCCCCTCTGAGGACAGGGACCCCCTTCCCCCCTCTGAGGACAGGGACCCCCTTCCCCCCCCCTGAGGACAGGGACCCCCTTCCCCCCCTGAGGACAGGGACCCCCTCCCCCAAGACAGAGACCCTCTTCTCCCCCTGAGGACAGGGAAACCTTCTCCCCCCTGGGGACAGGGACCACCTTCTCTCTTGGGGGCAGGGACCCCCTTCTCTCTTGGAGACAGGGACCACTTTCCCCCCTGGGGACAAGGACCGCCTTCTCTCCTGGGGACAGGGACCCCCTTCTCCATTAGGGACAGGAACCCCCTTCTCTCCTGGGGACAGGGACCCCCTTCTCTCCTTGGGGACAGGAACCCCCTTCTCTCCTGGGGACAGGAACCCCCTTCTCTCCTGGGGACAGGGACCCCTTCTCTCTTGGGGACAGGGACCCCCTTCTCCCTTGGGGACAGGGACCCCCTTCTCTCCTGGGGACAGGGACCCCCTTCTCTCCTGGGGACAGAGACCCCCTTCTCTCCTAGGGACAGGAACCCCCTTCTCTCTTGGGGACAGGAACCCCCTTCTCTCTTGGGGACAGGAACTCCATCTCCCCTGGGAACGAGGACTTCATCTCACCTAGGGACCCCATCTGCCCTGGGGATCAGGACCCCACCTCCCCTAAGAACAGGAACCTGATCACCCTGTGTGTGCCAACCTCACTGCCCTGCCTACCATGTGTCCTGTGTGAGGGACCTCCTGTGACAGCTCTTATAAGGACTTCATCCCACTGTGTGATCCCCCTACATTACTGATCTGTGACTGTGCAAAACTTACACGGGGAACCCCTATGTTTGCTCCCCCTACATACTCTGACCACCACCTGTACAATTTCCACATCCTCTGACTGCCTCCTGTATCCTGTGCACATGTTCCCACCACCTCTTGTACCATGTCTGAAGCCTCTAGCCACCTCCTGTATCCTGTCCGCAGCCTCTAACCGTCTCTTGTGTCCTGTCCGCAATCTCTGACTATATCTTGTCTTTTAAAGTGTCTGCAGTCTCTTAGGGGGAGTCTGGAGAGGAATCAAGAGTGAGAGCACCGCCGGGATTGGGATTACGGGAGGAGTCAGATGTGTATGGACTGTGGAGAAGAGACTATAGAATAAAAACCAGAACAACCAACCTGGAGCCGTCTAACTGAGCCCTGTGTGCTGTACCTGAGAGGAGGTCAGTGACCGTGCCGTCAGGCCAGTCTGGGGGGGGGGGGGGGGGGGTCACTGATGTAAGAGGGGAGTGAATACAATTATGTAAGAGGGCACTGATATAAAGATTTCCCATCATTACAGTAACACCCCCCCTTAGTGTATTCACTCTGCGGAAGGTGGTCTCTTATCACCAGAGTCTCTCCCAGTGTCGGTGCGTCTATAAAGGGCGTAGGAACGCCGCCCCCCTCTCCTGTCACTCTCTAATCACCATAGATAGATTCATGCATTGCATGAATTTATCTATGGTTGCTGCTGACACCCCCTATTCAGGTGTCCGGCCCCTTTTCGGTCACTGGGCACCTGAATTACAGTGGTGGGGGTGTTTTTTGGAATCACCTGATTAGAGCTGTAAGCTCTAATAGGCGTCCAAAACAGTGACAAGCGGGCGCAACGCTGTGCGTTCCTTGTCACTCAGCTCAATGTTAGCAAACCCGAGGGAATTTGCTTTGCTAACATTGACCCGCCTCTCAGCCAATTAGATGGCCAGGTCTGTTACTGGTCGCCTGATTGGCTGAAACGTCAGGCGCTGTGATTGGATGCCTATCAGGCATCCAATCATAGGAGAGAACTGAAGGAGAGGAGGACGGGAGAAGACACATGGAGGGAGAAGACACATGGAAAACAACGCTTGCCGTCACCAGCTGCTCCACCGAGACAGGGTAAGTGCCCAGCAGGGGCGAAGGGGGATCACATTGGCAGCATTGGATGGCACAGTGGCAGCATTTGATGGGACAGTGGCAGCATTGGATGGCACTCATTTGATGGCACAGTGGCATTACTGGGAGCATTTGATGGCACAGTGACAGCATTGGATGGCACAGTGGGAGCATTTTATGGCACAGTGGCAGCATTGAGAGCATTTGATGGCACAGTGGCAACATTGGATGGCACGGTGGCAGTGTTTGATGGCACAGTGGCACCGTTTGATGGTTACAGTGGCTGCAACTGAGCGGTACAGTGGGTGCATTTGATGGCACAGTGGCGGTATTTGATGGGCACAGTGGCTGCGTTTGATGGCACAGTGGCTGCATTCAATGGCACAGTGGTACAGTTTGATGGGCACAGGCACAGTGGCTGCGTTTGATGGCACAGTGGCTGCGTTTGATGGCACAGTCGCGGTATTTGATGGCACAGTGAGGCTGCAATTGATGTGTTTTTTTTAGAATTTTTTAATCTGTTTGCGCCCCCAAAATTTTTTTTAGCACCAGCCGCCACTGGTCTCTCCCCCCCCCCCCCCCATACATCACATTTTCCGGCATTCCCCTTTACATCAGAGTCCGCAGGATTCTTCCCCCTTACAGTGCAAAGGAAAATGCTACAGAGCATGATCTAAGGAGGAACTCTGATGTAAGGGGTGCTCTGGTCACCAGAGACCACCTTATATCAGAGTCCACTGCATTCCCATTTACATCAGAGTTCCCACTTACATCAGGGTCTGCAGCATTGCCCTTTACATCAGGGTTCGCAGAGTTACCCCTGTAAGATTAGAAGGGATGGAGGTCCAGAGTACACAGAAGATACAGGGATAGATTAGAAGGAATGGAGGCCTCCTCTGTTTTCCCTGGACATCCATCCCATCTGATCTATCCCATGTATCCTTTGTGTACTCTGGACATGTCTCTGTGCCTTCATCTCTTCTAATCTTACAGGGGGAACTCTGCAAACCCTGTCCTCAGAGGGGGGAAAGGGGACCCTTTGCTCAGAGGGTGGGAAGGGGGTCCCTGTACTCAGAGGGTGGGAAGGGGGTCCCTGTACTCAGAGGGTGGGAAGGGGGTCCCTGAACTCAGAGGGGGGAAGAGGGTCCCTGCACTCAGAGGGGGGGAAGGGGGTCCCTGTCCTCAGAGGGGGGGAAGGGGGGTCCCTGTCCTCAGGGAAGATGGAGTGGAATATGGGATGGTCGCACTTACCATGACATGCAGGTCCCTCATTTATGGTCATCTGGGCTCCTTCCAGCAGCACGGATGGGTGATCAGCATATCCCCAGGGAGCACAGCTTCGGCTTAACAATTGATGGGCACATTGGCAGCAATTGATGGGTACAGTGCCTGCGTTTGATGGCACAGTGGTGGAAATTTATGGGCATAGTGGTTGCGTTTGATGGGCACAGTGAGTCAGCGTTTACTGGGCACAGTGAGGCAGCATTTGCTGGGCGCAGTGAGGCCTTTTCTGGGCACAGTGAGGCAGCATTTCATGGGCACAGTGAGGCAGCGTTTTCTGGGCGCAGTGAGGCGGCGTTTTCTGAACACAGTGAGGCGTTTTCTTGGCGCAGTGAGGCGGCGTTTGCTGGACAAAGTGAGGCATTTTCTGGGCACAGTGAGGCGGTGTTTTCTTGGCACAGTGAGGTGTTTGCTGGGCGCAGTGAGGCAGCATTTGATGGGTATGGCGAGGCATTTGCTGGGCACAGTGAGGCGGCATTTGCTGGGCACAGCGAGGTGGTGTTTTGTGGGCGCAGTGAGACGTTTTCTGGGCACAGTGAGGTGGCGTTTGCTGGGCACAGTGAGGCGGAATTTGCTGGACACAGTGAGGTGTTTGCTGGGCACAGTGAGGCGGCATTTGCTGGGCACAGTGAGGTGGCATTTTTGGGCGCAGTGAGGCGTTTGCTGGGTGCAGTTAGGCGGCATTTTCTGGGTGCAATGAGGCGTTTGCTGGGCGCAGTGAGGCAGCGATTTCTGGGCGCAGTGCGGCGGAGTTTTCTGGGCCCAGTGAGGTGGCGTTTGCTGGGCACTATGAGGCGTTTGCTGGGCACAGTGAGGCGCCGTTTGCTGGGCGCAATGAGGCGGCTTTTTTTCTGGGCGCAGTGAGGCAGCGTTTTCTGAGCACAGTGAGGCGGCATTTGCTGGGAACAGTGAGGCGGCATTAGCTGGGCACAGTGAGGCGTTTTCTGGGTGCAGAGAGGCAGCGTGTGATAGGTACAGTGAGGCGTTTGCTGGGCATAGTGAAGCGGCATTTTCTGGGCATAGTGAAGCGTTTGCTGGGCGCAGTAAGGCAGCGTTTGATGGGCACAGTGAGGTGGCCTTTTTTGGACGCAGTGAGGTGGCATTTGCTGGGCACAGTGATGCGCTTTCTGGGCACAGTGAGGTGGCGTTTTCTGGGCACAATGAGGAGTTTACTGGGTGCAGTGAGGCAGCGTTTGATGGGCACAGTGAGGCGCCGTTTGCTGTGCACAGTGAGGCAGCGTTTGCTGGGCACAGTGAGGCTTTTGCTGGGCACAGTGAGGCAGTGTTTTATGGGCACAGTGAGGCGTTTGCTGGGCACAGTGAGGTGGCGTTTTCTGGGCACAGTGAGGCGGCGTTTTCTGGGCGCAGTGAGGTGTTTGCTGGGCACAGTGAGGTGGCATTTTCTGGGTGCAGTGAGGCGTTTGCTGGGCACAGTGAGATGTTTTCTGGGTGCAGTGAGGCGGCGTTTTCTGGGCACAGTGAGGCGACATTTGCTGGGCAAGGTGAGGTGTTTTCTGGGCATAGTGAGGCAGCGTTTTCTGGGCACAGTGAGGCGTTTGCTGGGCGCAGTGAGGCAGCGTTTGATGGGCACAGTGAGGTGTTTTCTGGGCATAGTGAGGCAGCGTTTTCTGGGCACAGTGAGGGGTTTGATGGGCGCAGTGAGGCAGGGTTTGATGGGCACAGTGAGGCAGGGTTTGATGGGCACAGTGAGGCAGCGTTTGCTGGGCACAGTGAGGTGGCATTTTCTGGGCACAGTGAGGTGGCATTTTCTGGACGCAGTGAGGCATGTGCTGGGCACAGTGAGGCGGCATTTTCTGGGCGCAGTGAGGCGTTTGCTGGGCACAGTTAGACGTTTTCTGGGCGCAGTGAGGCGGCGTTTGCTGAGCACAGTGAGGTGTTTTCTGGGCATGGTGAGGCGCCGTTTGCTAGGCACAGTGAGGCGTTTGCTGGGCACAGTAAGGCGGCATTTGTTGGGCACAGTGAGGCATAATTTTTTGGGTGCAGTGAGGCATTTGCTGGGCACAGTGAGGCAGCGTTTTCTGGGCACAGTGAGGTGGTGTTTGCTGGGCACAGTGAGGTGTTTTCTGGGCATGGTGTGGTGGCGTTTGCTAGGCACAGTGAGGCGGCGTTTGCTGGGCACAGTGAGGTGTTTTTTGGGCACAGTGAGGCGCCATTTGCTGGGCACAGTGAGGCAGCATTTTTTGGGTGCAGTGAGGTGTTTACTGGGTGCAGTTAGGCGTGTTTTCTGGACGCAGTGAGGCGGCGATTTCTCAGCACAGTGAGGCAGTGTTTGCTGGGTGAAGTGAGGCGCCGTTTGCTGGGCCCAGTGAGGCGGAGTTTGCTGGGCACAGTGAGGCGTTTGCTGGGCACAGTGAGGCAGCATTTGCTGGGCACAGTGAGACGGCGTTTGCTGGGCACAGTGAGGCGGCGTTTGCTGGGCACAGTGAGGCGGAATTTGCTGGGCACAGTGAGGTGCCATTTTCTGGGCGCAGTGAGGCTGTGTTTTCTGGGCACAGTGAGGCGTTTGCTGGGCACAGTGAGGTGGCAATTGCTGGGCACAGTGAGGCGGAATTTTTTTGGCGCAGTTAGGCAGCGTTTTCTGGGTGCAGTGAGGCGTTTGCTGGGCACAGTTAGGCGTTTGGGCACAGTGGCAGCATATTTATTGGCAGAACAATATACTTTACGTGCACTCAGTGCGACTCTGCTGGCAGCTGGGAAGGATACAAGACAAGGTGCGGTAGTGTTGAAGGTTGTTCCACCACCACGCCTCCAAAATGCTACTACTGGTGATTCTGACACACCTCTCTCCTCCACCCCCTCCTCTTCTTCTTCCTCTATGGCCTCTTCCTGTGCTTTGTCCTCGGAACCAGCGGTGCTCTTTAGGCATTAAAGGGGCTACACAAGTACGCAGGCAAAAAGATGCCATGCCGTGCTTGCGCTGGTGTGCTTGGGGGCAGGAGCCACACTGGGGCAGATATTCTGTCAGCTCTGCAGGGGCAGGGTGGTTGATGCCACACCAGCTTAAGCTAGGAATGGTGGTTTGTGACAATGGCACCAACCTCCTCTCCGCCCTCCGACAGGGACCACTGATCCATGTGCCCTGTGTGGCTCACGTCCTTATCTTACTCATGCAGCGGGTCTTGGGCAGGTACCCAGGAATACAGGATGTCCTGAGGCAGGCTAGGAAAGTCTGTGTGCATTTCCACCGGTCATATAATGCCTGTGCTCAGCTGGCTGACCTCCAAAAGGAATTGAACCTCCCCAAGAACCGCCTAATCTGTGACACCAGGTGTAACTCAACGTTAGCCATGCTGCAGAGGCTGCTCAAGCAGCAGAGGGCCATCAATGAGTACCTGTGCGACTACGGTACCAGGACAGGGTCAATGGAAGTTGTTGTTTTTTTGCCACGCCAATGGGCCATGATCAGGGATGCATGCAATGTCCTGTCACCATTTGAAGAGGCCACGAGGATGGTGAGCAGTGACAGTGCATGCATCAGTGACACTGTCCCTCTTGTCCACCTGTTGAAGCACACACTGCATGGAATAATGGACAGGGCACTTGAGGCAGAACAGAGGCAGGAAGAGGAAGACTTGCTTACCTCTCAAGGCCCCCTTTAGCCAGACAGTGTTTCTCCTGGCCCGCTGATCACACAGGAAGAGGACGAGGAGGAGGATTGTGTGAGCATGGAGGTGGAGCCTGGCACTCAGCATCAGCAGCAGTCTTTAAGGGATCATTTACAGTCCCATGAAACCCGTGGACTTGTATGTGGCTGGGAGGAGATGGCTGTGGATCATGTCATCCTTAGTGACCCAGTGGACTCCAGACCGAATGCCTCAGCTAACCTATGCTGTATGACCTCACTGATCCTGCAAAGCCTGCGATAGGATCCTCATATTCGTCGGATCAAGGAGAGGGATCATTACCGGCTGGCAACCCTACTTGATCCACGTTACAAGGGCAAGGTTGAAGATCTTATCTTGCCATCACAGGGGGAGCAAAGGATGAAACATCTTCGGGAGGCCTTTCAGAAAGGTCTGTGCAACGCGCTCCCAGAGACTGGGAGGTTACAAATTCCTGGTCCTGGTTGCTGAGGTTTTGGTCAGTCACAGAAGGAGCGGTGGAGAAGGTGTCCATCTGACCGGTGCATTCAGACAATTTTTTAGTCCGCAGCCCCAAGGTATGATCAGTTCCAGCAACCACCGTCAGTGTCTGATTTACATGGTGCAGGAATACCTAGAGGCAAGATCAGACTTGGACACCTTTCCCACCGAAAATCCTCTGGGTTACTGGGTCTTGAGGATGGATCACTGGCCAGAGCTAGCACAGTATGCAACTGAGCTACTGGCTTGTCCTGCATCCAGCGTTCTTTCGGAACGCATATTCAGTGCTGCTAGAGGCTTACTTTCAAGCAGGCCCTTACTTTCAAACATCTGACTTACAAACGTTCATGTCATTGGGACAGAAAGTGAGGTTAAATCTTCTGAAGAGGTGCACAGACAGCAAAAAAAATGTTACAGGGGTGATAACCCTTCCCTATGTTTTCCAAAAAGCTTAAAAATAGATTTTTTGACTGGAGCTACACTTTAAAAATGTACCAGTTCAAAATTACAAACAGATTCTACTTAATAACAAACCTACACAGTCCCTGTCTTGTTTGTACCGCCTGTATACTGCTGTTCTGAGTATATAGGGCCTGGGGGCCCCACGCCTTTCCTTTTTTTAATTCAGGTATGGGGTTCCCCTTAATATCCATACAAGACCCAAAGGGGCTGGTAATGGGCGGGGGGTACCCATGCCATTTTTCTCAATGATTTTCATCCATTTTGCTGGGACCAGACATTACATTAAAACCGCAAGCAGTTTTAAATGACTTTTTTTTCC
The DNA here is from genome assembly GCF_037356315.1 of Lithobates pipiens. Lineage (NCBI taxonomy): Eukaryota > Metazoa > Chordata > Amphibia > Anura > Ranidae > Lithobates > Lithobates pipiens. The sequence goes on from NW_027507787.1 coordinate 118,134,140, forward strand.
GTTAGAAATGTCATTTTGTGCAGGGACTGTTCTAAACACGGAAACACGTGCCACTTAACAGGCATACTATAGACACCCCCCAAGGCATGATATTTAAAGGAATATTTCACTTTTTTTTTACTTTAAGCGTAATTAAAATCAGTGCTCTTTTAAAAACTTACGTTTTTTCAGCTTTTTTTTGCATTGATACATGTCCCCTGGGGCAGGGCCTGGGTCCCCAAACCCTTTTTAGGACAATAACTTGTATATTAGCTTTTAAAATGAGCACTTTTGATTTTGAATGTTCGAGTCCCATAGACTTTAATGGGGTTCTAACTTTTGCGCAAATTTTCAGTCCGTTCGCAGGTTCTGGTGCGAACCGAACCGGGGAGTGTTCGGCTCATCCCTAAGCAGGACAACGGAAAATTGTATACTCACCTTCCATAATTTTCCTTTCCTGTTGCATCTTCATGGCAGCAGGCACCTATGGGTAGTGGCTCCACCTCCGCATGACTATTAAATCTTGAGAGGGCCCCCGCCCCAGTATTCTCCGTATATAGATACCTCACCTCAGATGGGTGGGCATATTTATGCTGCCATGAAGATGCAACAGGAAAGAAAAATTACGGAAGGTGAGTATACAATTTTCCGTTTTCCTGTCACATCATGGCAGCATACACCTACAGGGAATTACTCACAAACCTGGGTGGGTATGAGCAGAAAAGAAGTTTAGTTACAAGGAATAGAGGAATTGGACTGAATAATTTCTCTCCCGAATTCTACCGTGGACAGCCTAGCGGAGTCCACTTTGTAGTGAGATATATAAGTGCTCTTTGAAGACTATGTGGCTGCTTTGCAGATGGTTTCTGAAGAGACCCTGCAGTAGGCCACCCATGAAGTCACAATCGCCCTTGTAGAATGCACCTTTAAGGCCCTCAGGTACTTGTGCTTGGTTAGACGACTAAGCTCCTTTAATGACTTTTACCAGCCACGCTGCGATAGTGCGGGAAGTTGCTGCCTGTCCTCTTCTAGAGCCGTGAGGGATGACTAGGAGATTTTCCACTTTTCTCAGGTTACTGGTTCTTGAGAGATAGGCCAGAATATTGGATTTGACATCAAGTGGATGTGGGTACCCCTGTTCTGTGGAAAGAGTGGGAAGGCATATTTCCTGAATTAAAAATGGAAGGAGGATGCCACTTTCGGGATGAAGCGATCCGAAGGTTTCAGAACTACCTTGTCTGGGTAGATGGTTAGGTATGGTTCTTTTGCCATCAGTGCATGCATTTCCAAGACCCTTTTGGCTGACGTATTCACTATCAGAAAGGTAATTTTGAGGATTAGATCCCATAGAGAGGCTCCCTGAACTGGGAAGAATGGTTCACGGGATAGGAAATCCGGCACTACTGAAAGATCCCAGGTTGGGAAGGAGGGTTTTCTGGGAGGTCTTAATTTTAGACAGGCCTTCTGAAACTGAGAAATAAGAGGCTCTTGTGCCCACTTCACGCCTGTTATGGCTGATAGAGCTGATACATGCACTTTCAGGGTATTTGACCTAAGACCTTTGTCGAGACCTAGTTGTAGGAACTCCAGGATCTGAGCAATTGTTGGAAATGAAGGTCCCAGGCTTGTTGTTGTGCGATCGAGAGTAACTTGTCCCAAATGTTTTTGTAGGTGTTATTAGTGGTAGCCCTGGCTATGAACCTAGCCCTTTCAATCTCCAGGCTGTCAGGTGTAATTTTTCCGGGTACGGATGGAGAAGCTGTCCCTGATAGAGTTGATCCGCTGTCATGGGAAGCGATAATGGTTCTGCTGTATTCAACTGAAGCAGGGTTGTGGACCATGGCCGCCTTGGCCAAAAGGGCAGAACTGCTCTCACTGTAGACCCTGAGTTCTTGAGTCTGAGTAGAAGCCTAGGCGGAAGTTCCAGTTGTGTTGCAAACAGTCCGTGCCTTCTGCCGATGGAAAGGGAACTCTTGCCAGATACCTCTGGCACTTCGTGTTGTTCGGTGTCGCTGCCAGATCTATATCTGGTACCCCCCAAGTTTTTGTTATCGGGGGAAAATTATTGATGGCTTAAGGTCCATTCGTTGTTGGATACAAATTCTCGACTCAAGGTGTTGGCTATTTGGTTCTGGACACCTAGCACATATGTTGCCCTCAGGCCAGCTAGATTCAGCTGTGCCCATTCCAAAACTGGTCGGACTTCTAGCAACATGGAGTGACTCCTGGTGCCTCCTTGCCTGTTGATATAGGCGACTGCCACCCAATTGTCCATTTTTAGTAGGAGTTCCTTCCCTTTCATGAAGGGGCTGAAGGCTAGTAGTGCTTTGAATGCCGCTCTCATCTCTAATATGTTGGAAACCACATTGTGTGTCCTGAATGGCCAATGACCTTGGACTGCGTGGTGACAGTAGTGTGCTCCCCATCCCTCCATGCTGGCATCTGAGGTGGTTACTTTCTGAGAAGGGAGGACTATGAGTTTGCACCTCTTTAAATTGTGTGATCTGGTCCACCACTAGAGTGATTGCTTCACCTTCTTCTGAATCACGATTGGCTGGGTCATTGACACGCCATTTCATTGTTTTAGAAATTATGTTTGAAGAGGCCTGGTGTTTCATTGGGCCCATTAGACCATCGGGATAGTTGCTGAGAATGACCCTAGTATACTGAGACACTCCTTGGCGGGAATTGTAGTGGCCATGAGTAGTCTCTTTGCTTTTTGGATCAGGATGGGAATTTTTTCTTTCGGGAGTTCTATTGTGTTGAGGCGGGTGTCCAGTTCTGCGCCCAGGAAGATCATTCTCTGCGTGGGATTTAGGCTGCTCTTCCCCCAGTTTATCAGCCATCTGAATTTCTGTAGGATGGAGATTAGGATTGCTCGATGTAGTAGGAGGGAGTCTCGGTTGTCTGCAAGCAGAAGGATGTCGTCTAGATAGTGGTGAACTCTTAGGCCTTGTTCCCTTAATAGGGCTATCACTGCGAGTAAGACTTTGGTAAATGTTCTCGGAGCGGTGGAGATTCCGAACTGGAGACTTTGAAATTGGAAATGTTGATGGCCTATTGCAAAGTGGAGAAACGTTTGAAATGAGGTGTGAATGGGAATATGCAAGTAAGCGTCTTGTAAATCGATGCAGAGCATCCAATCTCCTATGTTGATGGCCTGGAGAATTGACTGCAGGCTCTCCATCTTGAATGCTTCTACATGGATTGATCGATTGAGATTTTTTAAGTCCATGACAAGGCGTAGGTCCACTGTCTTTTTCCTTACCAGGAATAAAGGGGAATAGAACCCTTTTTCCTCTTTGTGGTAGTGAAACTTCTACTATGGCTTGTTTCTGGTTGAGACCTTGAATATATTCGTTCAGCAGCAACCTCTTTTCTCGAGATGCAGGTAATCTTGTTACACGTAAATGGTCCCTTGGTTGCTTTCGGAACCTCCATTTGTGGCCAAATTGGACAGTCGCCTCCGCCCATACCTGCTTGAACCACCTGAGCCTGGCTCCTACTATAGCTGGTTGGGTGGGTGTAGGGATGAGCTTCGAGTTCGAGTCAAACTCATGTTTAACTGGAACATTGCCTGTTCGCCTGTTCAGCGAACAGTGAACAATTTGGGGTGTTTGCGGCAAATTCGAAAAGCTGTACAAGTCTATGGGAGAAATCTAAAGTGTTAATTTTAAAGGCTAATATGCACGTTACTGTCCTAAAAAGTGTTTGGGTACCCGGGTCCTGCCCCAGGGGACACGGATCAATGCTAAAAAAAGTTTTAAACATGGCCGTTTTTTCGGCAGCAGTGATTTTAATAATGATTAAAGTGAAACAATAAAAGTGTAATATTCCATCAGATCAGACATCTCTGGAACCCGGAAAGATGATCATCCATCGCTGGATAGCAAGAGTGGATTACCACCGCTGGAATCTTTATTTTATTTTTTTTATTTTTAATAAAGGAATTTTTCAAAAGTGTGTTTGTCTTATTTAACTATTTTTCACACTTTCTTTGTGAAATAGTAGGGTTACTTTTGTACCCCCTTACCATTTCAAACAGGGGGGGCTGGGATCTGGGGGTCCCCTTGTTAAAGGGGGGCTTCCAGATTCTGATAAGCCCCCCCCTGCAGACCCCCACAACCACCGGCCAGGGTTGTGGGGATGAGGCCCTTGTCCCCATCAACATGGGGACATGGTGCTTTGAGGGGTCACAGATCCCCAAAGCATCCTCCCAATGCGGGCATTGACCTGGTACGGTTCAGGAGTGGGGGTGCTTTATCGTCCCCCCCCTTTTCCTGCGGCCTGCCAGGTTGCATGCTCAGATAAAGGGTCTGGTATGGATTTTTAGGGGGAACCCCACGTCAATTTTTTTTTAATTTGACGTGGGGTTCTCCTTAATATCCATACCAGACCTGAAGGGCCTGGTAATTGAATTTGGGGGAACCCCACGCTTTTTTTTTATAAATGACTTTAAATGAGTGTTCTCTGTATTACCGGAGCCGACAATTCACTATAGCCGCGAGTGATTTTAAAGGACTTTTTTTTCTGCAGAAATGACACTTTGTGCAGGGACAGTTCTAAGCACGGGAAACATGCGCCCCTTCACAGGCATACTATAGACACCCCCAGGTACGAAATTTAAAGGAATATTACACTTTTATTGTTTCACTCTAATCATTATTAAAATCAGTGCTCCTGAAAAAACTGACATTTTTAAAACTTTTTTTTGCAATGATATATGTCCCCTGGGGCAGGACCCAGGTCCCCAAACACTTTTTATGACAGTAACTTGCATATTAGCCTTTAAAATTAGCACTTTAGATTTTGAACGTTCGAATCCCATATACTTTAATAGGGTTCTAAAGTTCACACAAAGTTTAGGTCTGTTCGCAGGTTCTGGTGCGAACCGAACCGGGGGGTGTTCGACTCATCCTTAGGCGGGCGCACCTTCAAAAAGACTTTTGATCCCCTGTGGTAGGGGTCTTAGCTTTCCGGAGCTTGAGAAAGGATGATTGAGGGTTCCTCCAATTCCTCCTATACTCTCTGCCAGGTCTGTAGGATCTTGCCTCCCTATACTTGTCTGGGAGATTTCCTCTGGAGGCTGGCGGCTTTTGCCGTTTAGACCTTCTATCTGAGCTATTCTGCTCACAAGGAATGCAGGGAGAGAGGTGAGCTGAGGGAGGAACATCAGTTTGTGGTGGTAAGCTGAGCACAATACCTGGCAAAGTTTAATGCCAGGAGGGAAGGTTATGTGGAAATATGTGAAGGGTTGGAATGGCAGAGAGTGTGTGTTGGAGCCCTGCAGAGTTTGCAGCCCCCCAAGTTAACATACATCTCCTAAGCAGGAACACATCACTATCTCCCCAAGCATTCTGTCCAGATAATGTGCAGTTCATTTATGACCTTTCTGTTTAACCCTGTGTTATCCAAACTCTGTTCAATGAAAAGTGTAAACTCACCACATAAACACTCTATATACAAAATAAAATTCCCCAATACAGATCAGAACATGATGTTCACATTTGCATGGAAGCACAATTGAATGAATGCTGATTATTCAGAGAATTACCGTATTTATGTTTATTTTTTTTTATGTACTAACAGTTAAGCTTCATACACACAATACGAAAATTGGATGAAAAATACCACTTTTGAAGCATTCGTGCGTATGAGCGTATCATTTTTTTTTGTGGGGGAGTGGATCTTGGGTGGGAGTTCCCACACTTTTTTCCCCAGGACTTGATCCCAAATTACAAGTCCCGACAGTCATTGCGGCTGTCAGCTTGTAGTTTTCAATGAACTACCACAAAGCTTTGGAGCACTGTGGTAGTTCATTGAGGCCTCCTGTCAGATTAAATCTGCTTGGCTGTACAATTTACAGGCACGCAGATACACTGACAGGTCTGCAGGAGACCTGCATAGCACTAGTAATCTGCTGATCGCTGGTACAATGCTTTAGAGGCTCCAGAAACACAAATAATAAATGCACATTTTTTTTTTTACCTGCAAAAAATGTGCATTTATTATTTTTTGTTAAAAAGGGGACTTATTCTTTAAAAAAGAGAACTAATGCAGCCACCACATTATGGAAGAGCCCTGGGGCCATCAAAAAAAAATACAGAATTATGTTTTTGAAAAAAAAAAAAATTCTAAATTCTGAGTTTGAAAGTCAGAATTCTGAGATTCAAAGTCAGAATTGTAAGTTTAAAAACATATTTTTTTATGGAATTCTGACTTTCAAAGTCAGAATTCTGTGATTAAGTCAGAATTCTGAGTTTGAAAGTCAGAATTCTAAGATTCAAAGTCAGAATTCTGAGTTTATAAATATAGTAGTCTCTATTAAGAAAATGTTATGACCAATGAGCAATAATGTATTAACACCCACAGACCATCATTCTGCAGACATGCATGTCTTCTGCTCTGTACATGAATATGTAAATCTATCTTAGTTACAGCACACAGTATAGAGAAGCAGACAGTGCTGGGTTCTCTGGTTCCTCTACTGTATTAATAGTTCTTTGGTTTGCTGTCTTATCCTTCTTTTCTGTCAACTACTCCAACAAGAAGAGCCATGCTGAAAACGTGTGTATTGTGTGTCAGTGGGGGAGACACAGCTTCCATAGATAACAGAAACAATGGCCAGCACAGCTCTGCACCCCAACTTGTAGGAAACATTGCACTATTGTCCCTACATGAGGGAATTGTGAATGGGTAGAAGGCAGCAGGACAATGTGTTTTATGGTCATAATGGATTGATAATGGGAAATACTTCTGAACTAACAGAGTTGTTTCACAAACAATTAACCTCATATTAAACAAAAAAGCTAACTAAAAGTAGTGAGAGTTAGTAGTTAGAGTTAGTAGTTAGAGCAGCAGGCTTATATAGGTGAAGTTAAGGGTAGGGATGGCCGAACTGTTCACCCATCGGTCGTTACGCAGTGAATTTTGCATGTTTGTGATACGCCTAAACGGCAGACTATCCATAGTTTCATAGTTAGTTAGGTTAAATAAAGACACCAGTCCATCCAGTTCAACCTGAGTGAGTGTCTACAATTGTCCCTACCTCTGTACATTGCACACTCACATCAGTCCCTACCCTGAAGGAGTCCACAATCCAAGGTCCCCATTCATATACTAGGGCCAATTTTGGACAGAAGCCAATTAACCTACCTGCATGTCTTTGAAGTGTGGGAGGAAACCGGAGTACCCAGAGGAAACCCATGCAGGCACAGGGAGAACATGCAAACTCCAGGCAAGTAGTGTCGTGGTTGGGATTTGAACCAGCAACCTTCTTATTGCTAGGGGAGAGTGCTAACCCCTACACCACTGTGCTGTTGTGACTATTGCTGCTGTCTGCACGGCGGACATATGTGTTTACAGTGTGAAAGAACTTTGACCCATGATGACACATCCATCATGGGGTACAGGACAGCCAATTGAGACATTTCAGCACATGGACAATTGGACATTCCCCCTACCTTATAAATAGACCTGATCTGACGGCCATTTTACATTCTGTCTTATGTCATTATAGGGAGGGGTTGCTGTGTGGAGCAGGGAGAGACTGTAGTGACACAAATCGCTAGCTATTAGGTCCACAAAAGTCCTTTTAAGGACTGGTGTGGTATAGGTGTAGTACAGTATATAGGGTTCAGTGCACTGCTGTGCTGGTGATTGCAGCAGCCTATCTTTTGTCAGTGCAGGGAGGGATAGGACTCTGTGTGCAGCAGGGACAGTCAGTTTAATCACTAGCTATTACTATTAGGTCCATAAAGGTCCTTTTAAGGACTGGTATAGGTGTACAGTATATAGGGTTGTACACATATAATATACTTTCTTCCAAATATAGAAAGAATATTATACTTGACTGTTGCCCTATTCTGCAGCAGTCCTTTATCAGTGTAGGGACTGAGGTACAGTCTGCAAATCACTAGCTACTAGGTCCACAAAGGTCCTTGTAAGGACTGGTATAGGTGTACAATATATAGGGTTGTGGTGCACTGCTGCAGATTACTGCCCTATTCTGCAACAGTCCTTTATCAATGTAGGGACTGAGGTACAGTCTGCAAATCACTAGCTGCTATGTCCACAAAGGTCCTTGTAAGGACTGGTATAGGTGTACAATATATAGGGTGCTGGTGCACTGCTGTAGATTACTGCCCTATTCTGCAGCAGTCCTTTATCAGTGTAGGGACTGAGGTACAGTCTGCAAATCACTAGCTGCTAGGTCCACAAAGGTCCTTGTAAGGACTGGTATAGGTGTACAATATATAGGGTGCTGGTGCAGGGCTGTGCTGCAGATTACTGCCCTATTCTGCAGAAATCCTTTATCAGTGTAGGGACTGAGGTACAGTCTGCAAATCACTAGCTGCTAGGTCCACAAAGGTCCTTGTAAGGACTGGTATAGGTGTACAATATATAGGGTGCTGGTGTACTGCTGCAGATTACTGCCCTATTCTGCAGCAGTACTTTATCAGTGTAGGGGCTGAGGTACAGTCTGCAAATCACTAGCTACTAGGTCCACAAAGGTCCTTGTAAGGACTGGTATAGATGTACAATATATAGGGTGCTGTGCACTGTTGTAGATTACTGTCCTATTCTGCAGCAGTCCTTTATCAGTGTAGGGACTGAGGCACAGTCTGCAAATCACTAGCTACTAGGTCCACAAAGGTCCTTGTAAGGACTGGTATAGATGTACAATATATAGGGTGCTGTGCACTGTTGTAGATTACTGTCCTATTCTGCAGCAGTCCTTTATCAGTGTAGGGACTGAGGTACAGTCTGCAAATCACTAGCTACTAGGTCCACAAAGGTCCTTGTAAGGACTGGTATAGGTGTACAATAGATAGGGTGCTGGTGCACTGCTGTAGATTACTGCCCTATTCTGCAGCAGTCCTTTATCAGTGTAGGGACTGAGGTACAGTCTGCAAATCACTAGCTACTAGGTCCACAAAGGTCCTTGTAAGGACTGGTATAGGTGTACAATATATAGGTTTGTGGTGAACTGCTGCTGCCCTATTCTGCAGCAGTCTTTTATCAGTGTAGGGACTGTGGGACAGTCTGCAAATCACTAGCTACTAGGTCCACAAAGGTCCTTTTAAGGACTGGTATAGGTGTACTATTTGGTATGCAGTATATAGGGGTGTAAGACACGTATAAAATACTTGCACATATAGAAAGCATAGTATCGTGCGTTCCCACTGTGCAGCATTGTGACTACTGAGCGGTTCTGTAGTGATACTATAAAGAGTGACAAACACAATAAAAAAAAAGTATTATAACTGGTGTGATAGACCAGTGGCCCCCAAAAACGACAGATTGAAGCCGGGTGTTATATACCTTCTTCCACATACATACTGCACTTCTCTAGAGACTTTTGTCACAGGATCATTTAAAAAATGACAGGCAGAGGAAGAGGCAGGCCCTTCTGCAAGGGTGGTAGGGGTAGGGCAGGAGCAACAGACTTGAGCCAAAGTGGCAAATTGCAGAAGGTGCGTGTGATTACGTCAAAGGACACACCAGACTTGGTTGAGTGGCTCACTCAGCCTTAGCCCTTGTACACACGGTCGGAGAATCCGTCGGAATGTGTCCTATCGGACCGTGTCGTCGGATAATCCGACTGTGTGTGGTATGCATCGAATTGATTCTGTCGGAATATCCGTCGGACCCAATTTTCCAACATGTTGGAAATATTTCCCGACCAACTGGGCCGGTCGGACATACTCTGATCATGTGTAGAGAATTTTGCCACGCATGCTCAGATCAAATTCCTACATCAAAGCTATTGGCTACTAGCCTGAATGTAGTCCCATCGTAACGAAATTACATCATCACGTTCTGAAAGATCAGATTTTTTGCCAACTTTGTCCGACCGTGTGTGTGCAACAGTTTCAGACAAGATCCGACTGACAAAATCCGACGGGCAAAATCAGACGGATTTGGTTGTGGAAATCTCCGACCGTGTGTACAGGGGCTTACTCTTCTGCACCTCCTCATCCTCTCAATCTGCACCCTCTTCTTCACTCTCTGCTATGTGCACCCCCAAAGACACTACCACCAACACCTCTGCTTGAGTCACAGGAATTATTTTCTGATCCATATCAAGACATTTCCGATGCGCAGCCACTCTTGGCATTGGATCAGGAAGAGAAGGTAGCAACAACCGCCACTCTGCAGTTTGACGACAGTACCCAGATCAGCCCAAGGAGGAGGTTTGTCCCCGCTGTTGCTGCCTACTCCGAGATATCTAATTATAGCGGTGGGGAAGGTGACGTCGATGATGATGTATCTAGTGATGCCACGTGGGTGCCCACAAGAGAGGAAGAGGAGGGGAGTTCAGAGGGAGATATGGACCAGCAGATAGGGAGGAGAAGCAGGAAGAACTTTGAGTGCACAGGAGGGACAAAGCAGAATGCGAATGTATCAGGAACAAGGCATCAACCATGTACGGTCACATCTAGCGCTCCCAGGACCCCGGCACATGGCTCTGCAGTGTGGGCTTTTTTAATCGTGTCCGCTAATGACAACAGCGTTGCCATCTGCAATCTTTGCAGTCAACGCATAAGTCGCGGTAAGCCCAACACTCACCTAGGGATGACCGCCTTAAGAAGGCACATGAGCTGCCATCACTGAGCCCAGTGGGAGCAACGGAACACACAAAGCCACACTCCAGGCTCTCACCGTCCAGCCTCGTCTTCTACTTCTCCTTCTCCTCTCTCCTCACAATTGTTCTCCACTCCACCTTCCATCATGCCAAGCTCACGTTTTTCTGCAAAAAGGCAGGCTTCCATGGGCCAAATGTTCGAGCGTAAAAAAATGATAACGACGGATAACCCTCTTGCCCAATGGTTGACGGCTGGCTTGTCAGAACTGATAGCCCGCTAACTACTGCCATATAAACTGGTGGACTCGGAGGCTGTTAGGAATCTTCTCGTGTGATCAGTCAAAACTCCAGATGTATTGAGAAGAAAACAATTTATTTCTGATGTGGCCCACAAAAGGGAGACATGCTTACAGGACAAAAGCTGCAGTAATTGTCTCACAAAAGAATGTGTCTCCCCCCCTCATACCCTACAAGAATACCACCTCTATGCTTCTATTGGCTGAGGAAACATAGATAACATGTCTGGTACAAACCGGTACTTTATTTTGGCTATTCAGTTTCCTTTACAATCTTATGCTATCATATATAGTTAAACCTAGTCATCCATTAACTTACTATGGAGTTAGTTAAGACAAAACAATACAGCAAGTTAATACAACAACGTGCTCAGAAGTCATTTTAAAAATCAGTCTCAGGAATATTGTTTTTCTAATAGTCACACAATAAACATTTAAAACTTTTCTAACATTCCCTCCTCTTTGTGTGACTATTTTATCTCAACACATTTCGATGATAGTCCCTGTGTTATACACTTTCGGACTGTATGTCATTAAGTTGAGCTTCAATGTCCACATAGGTCTCCTCAGAGGTAGAGAGGGTTTGATACATTGTTCTTGAGACTGCAGTTTCAATCAGTTTTTGTGAAAGTCTTCGAATACAGGGAATGCAGCAGCATCCGCAAGTGACCAAAACAGCCAAAGCCACAGCGATTGAGATCAAACATGATGTGATAAATCCAGTCCATTTACCGAACCATCCTTCAAGCCAGGTTGTGAATGGATCATTAATACCTGAGTTTTCCGCCAATTCATTCGATAGCGCAGTCAGTCCTTCCAAGGCTCTGGTCATGGTCCCTCCAGGAGCTGTATTGTCAGGGATAAAGTTACAACACATGCTACCAAACATTTTGCATACCCCTCCTCTTTCAGCTAGGACCATATCTAAAGCCATTCGGTTTCTACCAGGCCAGTAGAGATGTGGGGGCCAACTGTTCTGCTAGGCCCTTCACAGCATCCCTAGTATAGTTTACAAATCAATGTTGGTTATAATATATAATTAATCCAGTCAACATTTTTATTTATAGTCACCCACCAGAGAATAGACTCAAACCCAGCTGTCACCTGATTCCTGGCTTTAAACTCATCCGGCACCCCGCGAGGAACCCCAATCTCATCTATGTAGATCTTAGAGTCAAATGACCCCATGGGAGAGGTGTTCCTACGATACTGTCGGCGACTCTTAGTCCACGGGTATTCTGACAGGATTCTCAGGGGCATAGCCAGCTGGACCATAGCGCAATCCCCTTGGGCATTGGCCGGTAGTCTAGCTCGCAGTTTCTTATCCCCACACATCCACCAGACATCAGCTCTCTGAATGTCATGTTCAACCCAGTCACCATTGTCCGTGTTAATCCTCTCCACATAGTAGTCATCGGGTAGTGACCCAAGATCCACCGTGCTACGGTTCCCTGGGAGTGCAAAACAAGTAAAGTTGCCCGGATAAGCGGTAACTGCTTGGAGGTATCTGAGGTCTCTGTACTGGGAGAAACAACAAACTCAATGTGTGACAAGTAGAATTAGTTTCATGTTTATAGCTCTTATTATACAATTGCAACATACATTTTAAACCTTCTGGATCTGTATTGTGATCTAGAGGAAAAGGAACTGTTACTAAATGTGGTCTGGCTCCTGCACAAACGAAACAGTTTTCCTTTTTTAGAGTTTTAACCGTGTACCTCAACCATTCTAACCACTCATTTTTTTCCTGGTAGCCCGTCTCCAAAGCTATGGTATCTTATATTGTTAGGTTAGAAAATCTTATAGTTTTACTCAGAACTTCTATTTTAGTATGGCCTTCTTCTTTCCCTTTTGAGTCTACCTTTTCCTGTTGTCTAGTTTTATTAGGTGATAATACCTCAAGGAAAAATGTTCCTGAGGGGTCAGTTCCTGACACCCATGCTCCCATGGAATACAACCGCTGATCTTCCTTCCTCGGCTCCTTTAATGTTATTAATAGTTGGTTACAGTTCTGCCAGTTCTTACCATTTGTGCAGGGGGAGTTGGCCGCTTTTGTGATTATGAGTCTCTCCTTTATTCCACTCTTTTTAGCCCCTGGTTGATTATACCGCCAATCTTGATGCGCTGTGGTACACAGGGCCTTATCCCATGCTTAACATCCTGCTCTATTCCAGATCCAGCAGATATATTTATCTGCCCATAGAAATCCTCTAGCCCCAGTTGTATCCCCACAATCTGCAATCTGACAGAAGTCTACCAGTATAGTGCTAGTTATTCGCTCTATAAAGTTTTACATTTAATGCTTTTCCTGTTCTTTCCTAATCCAAAGGTTCCTCTACTCTTTCATAACGTATAACCCCTCTTATGGATGCCTCTCCTAGAGTCACCAGTAACCCAAGGATAATTACTGTCCCTTTCATTCTAACCAGCTACAGAGTTCCAGCGGATAGGATAGGGGAGTTGGAAGGGGAGGGAGACTTCACCGGTTTGAGACAAGTCCCACCTTGTGTGAGACCTCCCTTTGTAGCCGGATTTCTGAACCTCTTGTAGCCAACTGGCCCTATTCTGCCTGTAAAACCTTTTTGTAATGGGACTGGTGAATCCAGGTAGACCTCTCTGCAATCCTTATCGCAGTAGGGGTAGTTAAGAGGACTTTGAAAGGACCATCCCACCTTGGGGAGTACCACTGCTTTTTTCTTATTACTTTTTATTAAGACCCAATCTTCCACATGCACCTTTTCATCTTCTTAAATTGGACCTTCTAGACCAGAACTAAAATTATTAGTACGTCTTTGTATTAATAACCTAGACATGTATTCTGCTGGTGTGTGCTCAGACTGCTCAGTAGGTGTTTCATTTGATTGTAAGGGTATCTTATATAGCCTTATCATTTCAAATGGGCTTAAAGCTTCTTTTGTTGGTGTGATGTACATACTGGTCACAGCTGCTAGTAGACAGTGCATCCAATTATTTTTACCTGTTTCTTCCATAGCTTTTCTCAGTTTGCTTTTTAGAATGCCATTATGTCTTTCTACCAATCCAGCTGATTGGGGATGATAGGCACAATGGTATTTCACTTTAATTCTCATCACTTCTGTCAAATGTTGTATACTTTTAATTACAAAATGAGGTCCATTATAACTGTCTGTGCATCTGCACTTCCTGTCGGGAATATCTCCACCCATTTGGTCAGGGTGCCTGGTTACCAAACAATATTTCTTCCTTTCACATTTGTCTAATTCAATAAAATCCATGCAAATGTGTTGGAATGGATATTGCTGTATGGGGAACTTCCTTTTCTATGGTCTTATGCCTCCCTGAGCATTGTATCTTGAACATATAATGCATTGACAGCAAAAAGTTTTTTTTTTTGTAGTTAGTAAAGCCATAGACTGTACATACCTTAAACATCTCAGTCATCCCCCTGTTTGACACATGAGTTACTCCATGTGTCAATACAGGGAAGCCCGAAAACGCAGGCTGGACGGAGGTGCAGGGCTGGCATGACTGATGCTAGGTAGCCCCTATAGGGTTAAACCTAGTGAGAAGACAGAGGGAGGGGTGGAGCGGCAGGAGGGAAAGAGGAGAGGGCGGAGCGATATAAAAGTAAGGGGAGGAGCTATGGCAGGAAGCGTGGGGTCACAAGCAAGAAGTTGGCCAGGAGTGAGGACGCACAGGACGAGCTCCGGCGGCACGGCGGCATCGCGGGCGGGACGGGTGGGTTTTTGGCACACGGGGGGGCTTTTGCTGGACTGTCATAGCATGGGGGACGTAGCGGAGCTTTTGGAGCGGCTCCGGGCGGCAGCGGGAACACGCGGGACGGACTGGTTACAAGAGCAGGTGGCAGCCATTACACGTGCGGCGGCGGGGGGGCCTGTAGAAGGGGGGGATGGCACACCACACGCTCGGCGGTCCAGGCCACCGGAGCGCTTCTCACCTGGCCCCTCCACCAGAGTCCAGTGCCCTACCAGGATAGCGGACCCGATAGCGGACCCGCCGGCCCCTCCCGCTAAACGGTCTTCAGCAGGGGGCTCGGGGGGGGTCCGGGCGGAATCCTATTCGTGGGCGGGACTCGGGGAGTGGGGGATTGGAGTCAGCGGTCACCCCCTCCCCACCGGCACGGTCAGGGGACGGACGGAGCACGGTTCCCCTTGCGGCCTGCGGTGCTGCCGCCGCGGGGGGAGACACGGCGGAGGAGATCCAGCGACACACCTGCGCGTCCGCTACCAGACGCGGCGGGCAGGTCGGAGCGGAGCGGAAGTGGAGCCCGGAGGGTGGACGGGGACAGGCCTACGGGGCCCGCACGTGGACGCAGTGCGGGCGCCTTGCTCGGCAGGAGGGTCGGTCGGGCCTGCTGCGACGTCAGAGCATCTACTAGCACAGCTGCTGCACCCCCGGGATGCTCCACGGCCGGAGGGTCTGCTACGCCTATGCCGTCCGCGGCGGATGCGCGTTCCGAAGGGGAGCTGTCGGGTTCCGAAGAGGAAGTCCTTGGTCGAGTGGAGGCGGCTGGAGTTTCCGGAGGGACGGCTGACGGGAGAGGACCCACGCAGCCAGGTAAGGGGCTTCATTTTCCTTCTCACGTTTTGCCTGATGCTTTGGGGTGTCTGTCGGGGGGAGTAGGTGGGGGCGCGGCGTGGGGCCGCGCGGGGGGGGTGCCGCGGGAGGCGGGCGGTTTGCCTGCCTCAGGTGGGACCCAGGGATCGTTGCAGGCGTTGTTGGGGGGTTTACAGGATCTGCTGCAGAGGTTTGCTGACGGGGCGTCCGCGGGCCCCCCGCAGATTGCGCCTTGGGTAGGTGGTCTGGGGGCTGGCTTGGGCTCGAGTTCCCTTCCGGGGGACGGGGCGTCCCGTGGGGGTGAGGCATTACAGGGGCCCGGGGCTGGGGTGTTCGCGTCGCTGGAGGCGGGCTCCCCCTCGGGGGTGCAGGCGCCGGTGTCCGGGAGTGTGGAGGTAAGTTTGCGGCAGGAGGCGCCGGTGGCTGGAGCATCCTCGGTAAGTACGGGGGACGACCTGATGGCAAAAGAGGCCGCGGCTCGGGTGGACTTGGTGCGGCTGGCTGACGCGGCTAGGTGTGAGGTTTATGTCTGTTACGAAGGGCCGTTGGGGGCGCATCTCAAGCAGGAGGTACGGGATAAGATCAAGAAGGGTGAGTATGTGGAGATCTTTTCGTTGCTTCCCTTAGAAAAATTCAATTTGGATAGGGTCAACCCAGATAGCTCTAAGGCCGCGTACACACGCGCGGACTGTTTGCCCAACCTTGTTCGTCAAACAGTTTCGGCAAACAGTCCGCTCAAAATTTGCATGAGCGGACTTGCCCACACACGAGCGGACTGTTTGACGAACAAGGTTGGGCAAACAGTTCGCTCAACTTTTGAAATGAACGGACTCGCCCACGTAAGGAGGAGGCAAATCCGCCCATTTCGAGCGCGTGTACAGGTAGGCGGGGCCCGCGAGGGAGACGTCGCGGGCTCCGCCGCCTGGAATGGGCTTAAAGGGGAACCCCAACGCCGAAAAAAATCGGCGTGGGGGTTCCCCCAAAGTCCACACCAGACCCTTGTCCGAGCACGCTACCCGGCCGGCCAGGAAAGGGGGGCGAGCGCCCCCCCTCCTGAGCCGTACCAGGCCGCGTGCCCTCAACATGGGGGGTGCCTTGGGGTATCAGCCGATACCGCCTCTTCTCCTCATCATCTTTCTTAGGCCGCGTACACACGGGCGGACTGTTCGCCCAACCTTGTCCGCTGAACAGTGTATATGGTATATGTCACATGGGTTGGTCACATGGGTTGATGTCACATGGGGACTATGACATCGTAAGGGGGCGGGGTCACCATGTGACCAACCCATGTGACATATACCATGTGACACCGCCCCATTGTCACTATATAAGTGACCGCACAGCGCGGCTCTGGCATTCCGGCCGGAGAGATCGTCGAGTCAACATCTCCAGGAGAAGAAGAAGAACAACAAGAAGAAGAACAAGAACGGAAGGCGGCGGCGGCGGCGACGACGACGACAGCGGCGACAGAAGACCGGGCCACCGCCTGTAAAAGAGCTACAAGAAGGCGCGGTGGCCCGGCAGAAGAACCGAAGAGGGGGACAAGACCCCCGAAGTCGGGAGAAGAGGCCGGCGGCGGGGAGGAAGAAAGCCGGACTCCTCCGCTAGTAAAAGAGCTACACACAGATAGCGGAGGAGTCCGGCGAGAAGACCCCCGAAGACTGAAGACCCCCGGAGCTGTGCAATAAAATATTTTTTCCCCTGTGTTGTGTTTTTTTTTGTACTTTATTTCACAGGTGAATGGGTAGGGGTACATTAGACCCCATACTCATTCACATAGGGTGGGGGGCCGGTATCCGGGGGCCCCCTTCTTAAAGGGGGCTCCCGGATTCCGATAAGCCCCCCGCCCGCAGACCCCGACAACCAACGGCCAGGGTTGTCGGGAAGAGGCCCTTGTCCTCATCAACATGGGGACAAGGTGCTTTGGGGTGGGGGGGCCGCGCGGCCCCCCCTTCCCCAAGGCACCCCCCCATGTTGAGGGCACGCGGTCTGGTACGGCTCAGGAGGGGGGGCGCGCTCGCTCGCCCCCCTTTCCTGGCCGGCCGGGTAGCGTGCTCGGACAAGGGTCTGGTGTGGACTTTGGGGGAACCCCCACGCCGATTTTTTTCGGCGTTGGGGTTCCCCTTAAAGCCCATTCCAGGCGGCGGAGCCCGCGACGTCTCCTTCGCGGGCCCCGCCTACCTGTACACGCGCTCGAAATGGGCGGACTTTCCGAGCGGGAACAGTCCGCTCATTTCGAAAGTACAGCGGACAAGCCCACACACGGGCGGACTGTTCGCTCAAACACAGTTTCAGCGGACAGTTTTTCGGAATTTCCGAAAGACTTTGTCCGTCCAACTGTCCGCTGAAACTGTCCGCTGAAAGCCCACACACGAGCGGACTGTCCGCCCAAACACTGTTCAGCGGACAAGGTTGGGCGAACAGTCCGCCCGTGTGTACGCGGCCTAAGAAAGATGATGAGGAGAAGAGGCGGTATCGGCTGATACCGCGGACTTTCCCCAATTGGCTGCAGGCGTTTGCCATTCTGGCCAGCGTGATTGGCGAAATGGCGCCGGAGCATTGCTCGGCCCTGTTTTGTTACATGGACGCTATCGGGGAGGCGCATAGGGTGTATGGGGGTACGGCTTGGCTGCGTTACGACGAGCAGTTTAGGCAACGGCGGGCGGTGCGGCCTGATATTCGGTGGGACCACAAGGATATCAGCCTTTGGATGCGGTTGATGGTGTCGGCGCGGACGCCGTCGCAGTTTTTTCAGGGGGGGGCCGGGGGAACCCCCGCCTCTGGACTTCCGGCCGGGAAAAAAATGGGCGTTTGCTGGCAGTTTAACGAAGGGGCCTGCAAGTTCGGGGGGTCCTGTCGATTTAAACATGAGTGTTCCGGTTGCGGTGGCTCTCACTCCTTCTCCCGTTGTTTTAAAAAGGGCAAGCGTGCCGGGGAACCTGCGTTCAAGGGGAGCAACCCCGGTGAGGGTGGAAAGGATGCGTCCTTTTCTAAATAGGTACCCGGACAAACGGGCTGCGCGGGTGCTGGGGGAGGGGTTTGCGGTGGGGTTTCGGATTCCGTGTTCGTTAGAAGTTGTTCCTCCGTTGGCTAGGAACTTGAGGTCCGCCTTGCAGCATCCGGGGGTGGTTAGCGGCAAATTGGCTAAGGAGGTTGCCTTGGGTAGGATGAGTGGCCCGTTCGTGGAACAGCCGTTGCCGGTTTTGGTGGTGTCGCCGTTAGGGGTGGTGCCTAAGAAGGAGCCTAACAAGTTCCGGCTTATCCATCATCTGTCCTTCCCAAAAGGGGGTTCCGTGAACGATGCCATCGATCCCGAGGCCTGCACGGTGTCTTACACGTCATTTGACGCGGCGGTGGGCTGGGTGCGGCGTTACGGTAAGGGGGCCCTTATGGTGAAGTCTGACATTGAGGCGGCGTTTCGGCTGTTGCCGGTGCACCCGGAGAGCTTTTGGCTCTTGGGGTGTTCTTGGCAGGACCGGTTTTACGTCGACCAGTGCTTGCCCATGGGCTGTTCCGTGTCCTGTGCCTTGTTTGAACTGTTTAGTTCATTCTTGGAATGGGTGGTGCGCGACGTGTCGGGCTGGGCGTCGGTGATTCACTACCTGGACGACTTTCTCGTCGTGGGCCCCCCGTCCTCCAATGTGTGTGCGATCCTTTTGGCCACGTTGCAGCACATTGCGGATCGTTTTGGGGTGCCGTTGGCGGCCGACAAAACAGAGGGGCCGGCCACGGTCTTGAGTTTTTTGGGCATTGAAATAGACACGGAGGTGATGGAGTGCCGCTTACCGGAGGACAAAGTCGAGGGACTGAAGCAGGAGCTGCGGGAGTTGGTCGGCGTGCGGAAAGTGCAGCTGCGGAAGTTGCAGTCGGTCCTGGGTAAGTTAAAATTTGCTTGCCGGATCATTCCGATGGGGCGGATATTTTGCCGACGGCTGTCGGGGGCTACGGCGGGTGTTCTGGTTCCGACCCACTTCATTCGGTTGACAAGGGACCTTAGGGAGGACTTGAGGATTTGGCAGACTTTTTTGGAAGGCTTCAACGGACGGTCGGTGTGGATGAAGGGGCCGGTGAGTAATTTTGACGTGGAGTTGGTGACGGATGCGGCAGGGTCAGCGGGCTATGGGGCCTTTTTTCAGGGGCAATGGAGCGCGGAGGCGTGGCCCCGGTCGTGGGTGGAGGCGGGGTATGCGAAGAACCTGGTGCTGCTGGAATTGTTTCCGGTGGTGCTGGCTATGGAACTGTGGGGGGAGTCGTGCCGGGATCTGAAGATCAGGTTGCACTGTGACAACATGGGTGTGGTGCAGGTGATCAATCGGATGTCGGCGTCTTCGCAGCCGGTGATCCGGCTGCTGCGCCACCTAGTGCTGAGGTGTTTGCAAGCGAACGTATTTTTGTATGCCGTTCACGTACCGGGGGTGGACAATAACGTGGCTGATGCCTTATCTCGATTCCAGTGGGAGCGGTTTCGGGCGTTGGCTCCAGAGGCGGCGAGAGAGGGGATCCCCTGCCCGGGGTGGCTCTGGGAGGTTGCGTTGGAATCGCCACGGACTGGATCAGGAGGTCGGTGAGCGGTGCGACCTGGGCGGCATACAGTAAGGTGTGGAAGGAATGGATGGACTTTACACGGCTAGCGGACGCTGAGCTGGGTGGGGGTGGCGATAAGGGGCTGTTGGTGTTGTGCTTTGTAGCTAAGATCATGGAAAGCTTGGGGTCGGTGTCCTTGCTTGAGCGTAAGCTTGCGGCGCTGGCCTTTTGGTTTAAGTTGCGGGGGGAGGTTGATCACACAAAAGGTTTTTGGGTCAAGCAGGCGGTTAAGGGGTACAAGAAGGGCAATCCACGGAGGGATATGAGGAGGCCGGTGACCTTCCAGGTCTTGCAGGTTATCTGCGAGCGGTTGGGGGAACAGTGCACTTCTGATTATGAGGTGCGGTTGTTCCGAGCGGCTTTTTCGTTGGCGTTCTTTGGGGCTTTTCGGGTGGGGGAGTTGGTCAGTCCGGCAAAGACTGTTGGGGGGGGTCTGTTGGGTCAAGATGTGACCTTGGGAGCTGATAGGGTGCGTTTGCGGCTGCGTAGGTCCAAGACGGATCAGACTGGGACTGGGGTGGACGTATGGTTGTTTGCGCTGCCGGGGTCGGGATTATGCCCGGTGAGGGTGGTTTCGGAGTTCCTGGGGGTTCGGCCGCAGGGGGTGGGCCCCTTGCTGGTGCATCAAGACGGCACCTTTTTATCTCGTTTTCAGTTTGTGGCTGTGTTTCGGAGGTGTCTGCGGGCCGGGGGTTTGGATTGCTCTCAGTTTGCCTCCCACTCCTTCCGCATTGGGGCAGCCACTGAGGCGGCCAGGTGCGGGTTGGACGAGGCTGTGGTCAAGAGGATTGGGCGCTGGGAATCACAGAGGTTTCGGTCGTACGTGCGGCCACACCTGATGTAGGCGGAGTTCGGGGTTTGGTTCATGTTTTACAGGTGGCGGGGGGGGGGTGTATGTGTTAGGGGGTCGTGGTCGGGTTTTGCATAGTTGCTTTAGTATTTTGTTTTTTCCTTTCAGATGGAGGTCGCGAACGCCTCGTCTGGATATTGGGGCACTCCTATGTTTTTTGGGGTGCCAGGAGAGCAGATGTCAGGCCGGAAGGAAGGCAGCTGGGGATTTCCCGGGGGGAGGCAAGCATACGGTGGTTGGGGATCCCCGGGCTTAAATGGGACAGGGTGGTGCCGGAGTTTCATAGGTACGCCAGACTGGATAGGCCCCCGGATGTGTTGGTGTTGCATGTGGGGGGGAACGACTTAGGGGTCCGGTCCACCAGGGACATCGTTTCGGATGTAAAGAGGGATTTTCTCATGCTCCGGAGGGATTTTCCGAGTATGGTGGTGATCTGGTCGGACATTGTTGCGCGGACCGCGTGGCGTATGGCTCGCTCTGTGGTTCGACTCAACAAAGCTAGAATTAAGGTTAATAAGGCCCTGGGGAGGTTTGTGTCCCGGAATGGGGGATTGGTGATACGGCACACGGAGTTGGAGGTGAATGTGGGCATGTACCTTAGGGGGGATGGCGTACATCTCACGGCAGTGGGAACTGACCTTTGGACCCTGGGGGTGCAGGGGGGGATTGAGAGGGCTCTGCGGGTGTGGAGGGGCCCTTAAGGCTAAGGTGGTCATCCTTGCGGGCGGTGGCGGTGTCTTTGGTCTTTGACGGGGTAAAGGAAATTAGGTGATGGAACGGTGTGGGGGGCTCATAGGTGGTATGTCCCCCTTTTTGGTGTATCCCAGTGGAAGGGTAGGCTGGGATACGGGTTTGGTGACACTGCGGGAAGGTGGGGTTGTCTCCGGGCTGTTAAACGGCCGGAGGCCTTGTATGGTACAAATTTGGTCCCGCAGTGGGTTTGGAAAAGGGTAACGTTAAATGGAACTGAGGTACCGTCAAAGACCAAACGACTGGGAGTTGTAATTGCTGCTGCAATATATATATAAGTATGTTTCTATTTAACATTAAAGTTATTTATTTTATTTTGGTTAAAGGTTTTGGTTAAATAAAAGGCTGCTATGGCCAATTTATACTCCAAACTCCGGTGTGGTCTATTTATTGGGAATGGGGGAGGGTAAAATGGAATGGTACAGGTATGGGTAGTAAAAGGGAATATTTACGGAAGGGGGTAATTACCGAATGCATAGGTCATGCGGCATATCAGTAAGGACTGTATGATCTATCTCTATGGATTTCTCGTTCTGTCTTTGCGTTTCTTGTACCGCTATTTTGACTGCCTCATCTGTCCTTTTATTTCCCTTTATGATGGGGTCTGTATATTTTGTGTGTGCTTGACATTTGCAGATTATAAACTCTTTTGGTAACTGTATTGCATCTAGGAACTCTAGAATGAAGGCCGTGTGTGAAATTGGTTTACCACTGGAGGTGACCATCCCCCTGTTTTTCCATTGTTGTGCAAAAACATGTACTGTTGAAAAGGCATATTGACTGTCAGTGTGTATGGTTACGAATTTTCCTTCTGATAGTATGCATGCTCTTGTCAGTGTTACAAGTTCTGCAACTTGTGCTGAATAATGTTTGGGTAGTGGCCCAGCTTCCAAAATCTCATCCTGTGTCACTACTACATATCCAGCTGCATTTGTGCCACCTGGATTTTTCTTACTAAAACCATCAACAAAAAGTGTCATGTCAGGGTTAGATAACGGTATATCTTTCAGATCACTTTGTGGCAGTACCTTTTCAGTGATGGCAGCAGCGCAGTCATGTTTTATGATCATCAGTAGGAAGTGGTAGTAGTGTGGATGGGTTTAATGTAGTACACCTCTGTATTGTTAAGTGAGGTTGTGTCAAGAGTATTGTCATACAGGAAAGGCGTCGTGCTGGGCTAAAATGTGATATCTTTTGTTGTAACAGGATAACAGACACTGCATGTGGTACTTTTCATAGTTAGTAAGGTTGAATAAAGACACCAGTCCACCCGGTTCAGCCTGAGTGAGTGTCTAGCCCCTACCCCTGTACATTGCACACTCACATTGGTCTCTACCCTCAAGGATCCAACAATCCAAGGTCCCCATTCATATACCAGGGCCAACCCGGGACAGAAGCCAATCAACCCACCTGCATGTCCCCGGAGTGCGGGAGGAAACCAGAGCACCCGGAGGAAACCCACGCAGGCACAGGGAGTACATGCAAACTCCAGGCAGGCAGTGTCATGGTTGGGATTCGAACCAGCGACCCTTTTTACTGCTAGGTGAGAGTGCTAACCACTACACCGCTGCAGCTACCAGTGCTTGTACACAGGGTGGAAGTGCTCTAGTTGCACTGTCTAATTTTGTAGAGTAGTAAGAAATCGGCCTCTGGTGCCCGCCATGTGACTGTGTAAGTACTAATGTCATGTGACCTTCCCTTGAGTCTACTGTTTGTTGGAAAGGTTTGTCATTGATTGGTAAGGCTAGAACTGATAAACTAGAAAGGACTGGTTTTATGTCAGTAAAAGCCGTCTGTTTCCTCACTCCATTTTATGGCCTCCTGGGGGCCATTGGGCTCCCATGTATTGCCTCTACCAATGGGGCAGTCAGCATGGGATGCCCAGGAATCCAGGCTCTACAAAAATTTGTCATACTCAGGAAGGACATAATTTGTCTTTTGTTTCTAAGGACTGTGTAGTCTACATTATTTCATACCTTCATTTCCTGTCACATCATGGCAGCATACACTCTGGGTTGTGACTCCGCCCCCACAACCTGATAGGACCACATAGCTATAAGATGAAGATACGCCCCCCGCCCGGTATTCTCTTATTTTTCCTCACCTGTTGGGACCGCACGGATCATCACCCTTTTACCGCTTCACCCCAGCCAGGTTCTAGCCTCTCCTGGGTGGAAGTCCTTACCGGTACAGCCTCTAAAGGAAGCTAAATGGAAGGAACCCCACTCTGGTGATCTCAGGGGTATGAATACTTTTTCTCTGCAAACAGAGCATTGCCTCTATAGCCGTTGGAAGTAAGCCTTAAACAGGCTGAAGGCATATAATAAAAAGATTGGTCTTTAAGCCTTAAACAGGCTTAGTACCTGCGGTGGTCTCCGGTTTCCTGTTCCTCCCTGGTGTCACTCTGTCTACAGCTTGACAGCATACTCTTTGCCTTCAGTATCTCTTGTCACCTTAGGTTGTCTGGTGCCTTTCCCCCAGTGTTGCCTCTCTGCCATATTTTACTTCCTTTTGCTGAACTCTGTAGTCTCACAGCAGCATCAGCATTCTTCCTGGTCACTCTGTCGCTTTGCACATGCTCACTGTGCACTTTGGGCAGGCTGTGTATGTCTATCTATGACTTTTCCCTTTTCCAAGATGGCGCCGGCGGCCGCACGGCGCTACTGAGCATATGCAGGTGGGACATGACCCCGGCTCCAATTTTAAAAGGGGAGGATGCCTTTTTTGCCTGTTTTTCATGACTGCTGCATTTCAGTTTTTTCTGCCCCAGTGTTGCCTCTCTGTTTGGTAAGTATCTCCCCTGTATTTTTCTTTGCCCTTTTTGTGTTACCTGTGTCTTCAGGCTTCCTCTGTTCCCTATCCATGGAGACCACTGCTCTAGCAGATCACCACCAGCATAATAGGTAAGAGGGGAGGAGTTTGGTAAGTAGAGAAGATCGAAAAAGAGAGCAGGACGCACTAGCGCTACCTAAATGGTTAGCCCCATCAGGTCCGCAAGATCATCTCGCAGAGATTCCTCGCATAGAAGAAGCCGCTCTGACCATAGGCGGAGCCATTCGGGTGGAGGAAGTCGCTCAGGGCAAGGGAGTCGCAGAAGGAGTCACTCCAGGTCTCGTTCAAGGAGCAGCCATTCCCGCCGAAGAAGATCCCCTGACCAGAGGCGCCATTCACCAGCATGCCACTCCCATCCTTCTGAAAATACCTGCTGGGTATGCGGGCCATAGCCCTTCCAGATATGTTGACATGCCACAGGTGCTTGGAAGAAGCCACCAGAGAGAAAGGGCAAGAACATAGAGAGCTCACAGAGTCTTCTGCCCCATGTGTCGCTCCGGACATGGAGTTATCTCCACGGGGTGCTTCGCCGGCTCCCCCAAGTACTTCCAGAGAGCATGATTCTCCTTCAGATGAGGAAGAACTAAAGGCTTCAGCGGGCTTTGACTTCTCCCTAATAGAGCCTTTTGTGAGGTCAGTGAAGGGGGCCATTAGCTGGGAGGAACCCCAGGAGGCCCAACCCAAAAGGAGAAAATATTTCCCGAACCTGATGAGAGAACCCAAAGCCTTCCCCTACATTGATGAGTTGGAGGAACTTATCAGAGACGAGTGGTAGAGACCCGAGAAGAAAGCAAGTCTCAACAATCGGCTTGCCAAACTATATCCTCTAAAGGAGGCTAAAATTAAATCTCTTGTGTCTCCGCCAGTGGTGGATGCATCCCTCATGCACCTGGCCAGGCACGTTACGCTCCCTAGCGGGGACGCCGTGTCATTCAAGGACGTCCTGGATAGGAAGATCGATACTGATCTCAAAAGAGCTTACCTAGCAGCAGGAGGCGTATGCAGGCCAGCAGTGGTTCTTGCAGCTGTGGGTAAGCCTATTGCCAGTTGGTCAGCAAGCACAGAAAAGCTTGTATCCAAGGCGCTGATCAGGACCAGATAGTTAGGGCCCTGAAAGAACTAAGCCTTGCAGGGGATTTTGTGGCAGAGGCATCTGTGGATGCTATTAAGTCTGCATCTAGGGCTATGATGTCCTCGGTAATGGCCAGACGGGCTCTCTAGCTCAAACCCTGGGCGGCAGATCCTGCTTCCAAGTCCAATTGGTGCCACATCCTGTATGATGGCGAGAACCTTTTCGGTGCAAAATTGGACTCTGCTATTTCTAAGGTCACTAGCGGAAAATCAGGGCTTATCCCCTCGGATAGAAAGCCAAAGCTTCAGAGGCCTCCTCCCTTTAAGCGTAACCTCCCGGACAGGTACAGGGATGCCAAGTCCTACAGGCCTGGTAGGGAGTACAGAAGGAACTGGAAGGCCCCTCAAACGTCCTTCCTGAAGTTCCAGAAGCCCAGGACCCCGGCATCTACTGACCAGAAGTCCTTTTGAAGGTGCGTCCACCCAGCCAGCAGTGGTGGGGGCCAGACTCTCAAAGTTCACGCTGGTCTGGGCGGAAACAATAAGCCACCCCTGGACGTTAACCACCGTTCGCGTCGGGCACAGACGGTCATTCAGGTGACTTCCCCCGGGGGACCATTTTTGCCCAACAAACCTCCCGTCATCCCGGCAAAAGAGGTTAGCCTTGACCCGATACGTTCAGGATCTGCTCCAAAAGAAAGCAATTGCCGGGGTGCCCCTATCCCAAAGAGGTCGGGGGTTCTATTTCCCTCTATTTCTAGTAAAAAAGAAATCAGGGGACCTACGTCCGGTCCTGGATCTAAACTTAAACCGCTCTATCCAGGTAGAAGCATTCAAAATGGAGAGCCTACAGTCTATCCTCCAGGCAATAAATCCGGGGGACTGGATGCTCTTCATAGATCTACAGGACGCCTACCTCCATATCCCTATCCATTCAGAACTCTAAAAGTTCCTCAGTTTTTCTCAAGTCATCTTCCAGGACGGCACACCTGAGAGATGAGAGGCTCCTCCCTACAGGAAACACAATCAATCGACAGCTGTTTTAAGTCCCCACCCTTCCCCTTGATCCTCAGTTTTTGATTGTGTTTCTCCCTACACAGCGAAACTGTTTGTTTTTTTCCAAATGACCCGAAGCCTGGGGCTGGTGGTCTCCTCCTGGGAGCCGGACCACAAGCCTGGGAAGCCTCTGGGTCTGGTAGGATATTCTTGTCCTTCCTGGGGGGTTCCCCTATCTTTTCCTCAGGGCGGGCAGCAGAAATTGGAAGAGCCCCCCTGAGAGCTGAAGGACCCTGGGTACAGTGGTGTACCCAGAACTTCAGGGGCCATTATCCTGTCTCCCCCTCCTTACCTGTACAGGTGGCTGTTCAGACGGGGGTGCTGGCCATTGGTTCTTTCCAGGGGGATCTTGTCCCCGACTCCTGGGTCCCCGGTAGCTCGCGTGGGCTGCCGGAGAGGGCGTGGCAACAAGCACCCGCGTCATTTTCAAACTTCGGGAAAATGGCAGCGGCGTTCTTACCCAGGAGGGAAGGCTGAGAGTCAGTAGGAGCAGGCGCCCACATCCTCCTTTCTCTAGAGCGAGGAGGCACCAGTTTACTACGGTGGATGTCTGCCTTAACCACCTCAGATATGAAGATGGGAATGAGGAATGGAAGGCATTGCCCCCCCCCCCCCCATGTATATAGACTGACTGACTGGTACAGTGCAGGACACAGCCTAACCTAGCACCTCCCTATGGGGACAGCAGTTGGGGGGGGGGGAGCACTTTGGCGGCTATCCTCCTTGCGTGTGGACCATAAGGATGGAAAAGCAAGCCCGCTGGCTGTGGCAAAAAGAGGAAGACGACAACGGTGAGTACTTTACTTTCCTTTTGCCGTGGGAAATTAGCTGCAAAATCCCCAATTCCAGCCAGAGGGTTTCTGGGCATTTGAGATCTCACCTGGGGTCTGGATTCAAATAGCCCTTAAGCTTCTGCTAAAAACAGCTGCAGCCCCTCTTACATCAGAGAAGCTGTATGGTGGACAGGTGGTGCAGAGGAACGAGTGTGCCTAAACCACCTCAGATGAGAGAGGTAGGTAGGCCATTGCTCCCCCTTCCCCGTGTATATACTGACTGGTGCAGTGCAGAACTTGGGGTCGGGATACAAATAGCACAGACGCCACTGCTAAAACCACCAGCCACAGCTCCCTCTTACAGCAGAGACACTGTGGTTATCGCAGCAGTAGGTTGCCAGCCTCTCCCTACATGCCCAGTTGTGGTACATTTAGTAGCGATGAATATAGCGTACAGAGGGGACCTGGTAGATACAAAGTTACTTACAGGCCAGGTATACCACTGAACAGGTTATTAATTGGGCAGTGGTTGGTGGATTCAGAAGCTCCCCTGGTCAGCAGGTGCACTAGGTTACCGGCCCTATTAGCCCAGCTGCTAGGAATCTGAAGTTGCTTCACAATGTTTAAAAGCTGACCTAACATTCAAGGATGGGCAGAGACCAAGCTACTGTGTGGCACAGTAGGGGTTCCCTTGTCACAGATCCTCCTTTTGGGGGTTGCCTGCTATAGTTAACTTTCATAAGCTCCAACCTCCCACTCCACCTTTACACTGTGTTTATATTATAGTGTAGGAGGTAAGAAGAAACTTTTTTATTGGTTTGGGCTACAATCCACTCAGTGGCAGATCTAAAGGCGATTCACCATAGATCGCTCCCTACATCCTTTTAATTGAGGATTTTCTGTGCAAACCTATGCAAGAGCTACATAATTGATTGTTTGAAGCCTGCAAATAGCTATTTACCTCCCAGGCTAAACTGGTAACCACCTCTTCTAGAGAGGTCTTAAATTGGTCTCTAGGGCTGGGCTCATTGAGACTTTAGTTGCTAATCAGCACCACCTGGATATGTGCTGGCTAGCGTTTGCTCAGTCTATGGAGGTAAGGTAGGACAACAACTACTACTAATAGTAGGGTGTCCAACCATTTTAGGATCTGTTCCTTCTCTGGTGGTGAAGGTTTAGTATCTACAGCCCAGGCTATGCCTATGAAATAAATTGCCTGTTGGTTATTTCATAAAGGGATAGACCATGACTCCTCATTGGCTGCACACCAGTAGACCTCAGTAGTGAAGGTTTGTGCTTGCTGGGATGTTTTTGTGGCACAGCAGAAATACACATTGAGATTTGTGACATCTCTGCTTATAAGGGCTATATTGCTGTACATCAGAAATGCACTGCACTGAAGCTTGTTTTCTGTCCTTTATATACTAAAGGTACTGCTTTGTTTGGCTACAGATCAGAAAAATACAACAGTGAAGGTGGTCTGTACTTTCTGGTTTTGTGTTGCACAGCAGAAATGCACATCATTGAGTCTGGTGACATCTCTGCTCATAATGGTTATATTGCTGCACATCAGACATACACAAGATTGAGGTCTGTCTGTGGGGCTTTGTGTCCTGTTTTACTGCCTTGTTGGTTACTTATCAGAAAGGCAGCAGTGAAGTCTGATGGTCCTGATTTGAGTGGCGTTGTGCTGATTCAGACAGTGCTATTAACAGCAATGGCTGCCGAGTTTAAACATGCGATTTGACATGTTGAGTCGCATGACAAATCATTTCAATATGGATGTGCTATTTCTATTCATAGTGTTTTATTGTTGCACATCAGATTTATACAGCATTAAGGTCTGTGAGGTTTTGTGTCCTGTATTACTGCCTTATCAGAAAGGCAGCAGTGAAAATTGATGGTTCGAATTTGTTGGGCTACATAGTAGAAATACAAATTGAACCCCTGCCAGGTGTAGTACATATACTGCCTTTGGTAATCCATGTAGCACCACAAAGTGGTGTTGTGCTGATTTTAGCCATGCGATTTGACATGTTGAGTCGCAAGGCCAAATCGCTTCAATATGGATGTGCTATCTCTATTCAGAATTGTTATATTGTTGCACATCAGACATATACAAGATTGAAGGTTGTCTGTCCTTTTATGTCTTGCATATACTGCCTTATTGGCTGCATATCAGAAAGGACACAGCAGTGAAGGTTGCTTGTCTTTTTCTGATTTTGTTTTTGCTGCTCAGCTGAGACACATTGAGGATGGTGGCCTCTCTGCTCAGTATTGGCATATTACTACACATCAGACATACACAAAGATTGAATGTTTGTGTCCTGTATGTCCTATATTTACTGCCTTATCGTTTGTATATCAGGCTAAGCAGTGTTTCTCATGGATCTACCTTTCTGCATCTTAGGGATACACAGCAGGGGTTTGTTGGCTGCAATCCTCCAGGGAGTCACAGCATTGGGGACCCCTTACTTGTTCGACCTGAAAATTGCTATTTGTTTTTTTTCCCTGGGACCTGTGTAATCTTGAGGTCTGTGGATCCAGGAATCAGGGACTGCTGGTGTCGCACAGAAACAAATGGTACCCATTGGAAGCCATAGTATATGACTTCTCATGCGTCTTGCAGTCCCAAGTCGCAGGTTGGGTCGCACGGGTGTGGGAACCCTAAACTTATCTGTCCCTTCTGATTGAGGTTTTGCTACACAGCAGGAATACTCATCATGACGTTATTGTTTTATTTTGCAGCAGACCAGAAAGATTGCAGCTGTAAAGGCTGTCTGTCTTTTTCCTCAGTGTCTGCTTTTATGTTGTTGCACAGCAGAAATACTCAAGATTGAAGCTTGTTGGTGCTTTCTGTTTCAGAAAAACACAATGCTGCAGGTTGCTTGTGTCCTTTCTCAGTGTTGGTTCTATCTGAACTACACTACAGAAGTGCATGACAGAAAGGATTGTCTTGTGTTCCATATTTTTCCCTGTGGCATAGCAAAAATGCACAACATGGGAGTTGGTGTTCATATTAATCTTATAACTGTGGTGGTTTGTCAGAAATACACAACATAGAAGTTTGGGTCTTTCTGTCTTTATAGCCTTGTTTTGCTGTACATAGGTAAAGCACAACAGTAAAGGGGGTTCCTGTCCTTTCCGTATTTATATATCAGTTATGACCTAGCTAGCTGCACTAAAGAAATACGCAGCATTTAGGGTTTGCTTGAGTCTTAATGTTTTTACGTCTTGGCAGCACATCAGAAAACCAGACTATGAGGACTGTTTGTCTACGTTGAGGTTCAGATTTGGGTCTCTTCCCATATTTGATATATTGGTTTAGCTAGTCACACTCAGGCACACAACATTGTTGTCTATGCTTGTGTCCTTTCTGTCTAAATCTATTGTGCCGTGCCCACAATCTATGATCATTTTATTTGTGATATTAATAATGCATGTATCACCTTTTTGTATTTCAGCCTTCTTTTCCATGGAGGGGCCAGGAGTTCGGGCTGCAGCTGCCACATGTCAGAAAACCTTGACCACTTGC
Source organism: Lithobates pipiens (assembly GCF_037356315.1). Classification (NCBI taxonomy): domain Eukaryota; kingdom Metazoa; phylum Chordata; class Amphibia; order Anura; family Ranidae; genus Lithobates; species Lithobates pipiens. Next base: position 118,165,011 of record NW_027507787.1, read on the forward strand.
ATTCAGGGATGCCAGAACCATTTCCTAGGGTTGAAGCCCTGTAGGGTTATGGGACACTGGAGGAAGGGGATAATGAATCTCCCTGTTTAGTAAGAACTTGGAGAGTTCTGTTCAGAGGAGTATTAGGGCCTGAGGATGAAGTATAAAGATGTATACCCGATCGAATAGGTTTTGGCTCGGTGCATGGCCTTCATTTTGCCCTTTTAGCAAAACTAGACATAGCAATATGGGTAGTCTACTCCTGCTAGGGACTTTAATCTCCTGAAGAAGGCTCTCAGGCGTAAGGACATAGATTGGGCGTGCCTTAAACCCAGGGTTCAAGCTTCTGTTAATCTATTTCCCTTAAGTAGGCTTCCCTTTAGTCTTTTGCTGACATAAAGATAAAAAGGAAGCAGTTTTATTTCCCTCAACAGGATAGTGTTAAGACAGGCCCTCTTATTGATTAATGTAGTGTCCTTGTCTTACACAGGTCTCTTATTTATCTTTTTAGTGGTTCTAAGTAGCACCTACAGGCATAATAGGCCATGGTTGTTAGATGTGTGAGATAGGCAACATTGCTAACCTACAAGTTTAACATGTTTTCTGATTCCATTTTTAAGAGCCCATTTCACCTAGATACTGCATCTGAAGCGGAAAAGGCAGGAACATCTGTGGAGCAGACCTGCAGATCAGCCGCATGATCCAGCTAAGATGCCTTCATCAAGCATATGAGCGTATGGAGTGGAGGTAAAGCTCACTGCAGAGCCAAGGTTCGCCAAGAGGGTTTTGCAGTGGCCCCACCCTAAGGTAGGCCTGAGGTACTTGTTTATCCTCTCAGGTGTGCCGTCCTGGAAGATGACTTGAGAAAAGTACCAGTTACTTACCGGTAACTGTCTTTCTGGGAAATCTTCCAGGACGGCAGGCCTACTTCCCGCCCGTTGGAGGAGGGAAAATTCTACAACACTAGAAGGTGAGTACCTATGAGGAATGATTTCCCTTGTGAACCTGGTTCAGGAGTTACTTCTCTACAAACTGAGGATCAAGGGGAAGGGTGGGGACTTAAAACAGCTGTCGATTGATTGTGTTTCCTGTAGGGAGGAGCCTCTCATCTCTCAGGTGTGCCGTCCTGGAAGATTTCCCAGAAAGACAGTTACCGGTAAGTAACTGGTACTTTTCGCTAAACCACAGACACTTTCAGTTCTAAAGTCTTCCGTTTGGAATTTCTACGGCTCCCAGGACCTTTACAAAGGTCCTTCTTCTCGTTATCATGCATCTGAGGGAGAGGGGGCTGCGAGTCCACCATTATCTGGACGATATTCTCCTCCTCTCAGACAGCCAAGAGTCGCTGTTACAGCATCAAAAGATCCTCGTCTCCACTCTGCAGAATCTGGGAGGGCTCATAAACTGGGGGAAGAGCCAGACTCGGCCCACCCAGAGAATGATCTTCTTAGGAGCCCAACTAGATACCCAGTTGAATACAGTGCAGCTGCCTCCGGAGAAGTCTTCCCTGTTGGTCCGGAATGTGAAGAAGGCCATTCTAGCAAGATCCCTGTCGGCCAGAGTATGCCTCAGCCTTCTAGGCTCCCTATCAGTGACCATTCCTATGGTCCGTTGGGCTCAGTGGCACACCAGACCTCTTCAGAACTCCTTCCTACATTAGTGGGATGGTTCATCCATGACCCAGACAATCCGGATCTCGGAGACAGTCAGGCGCTCATTGCGTTGTTGGACTCATCCCCACAACTTAAACAATTGCAAACACATAGTCATCCCTCCTCAGGGAGGTAGTGACCACGGACGCCAGTCTAGAAGGTTGGGGAGCCCACTACCAGTCCCATGCAGCGCAGGGCCGCTGGCCTTTTGAAGTACGGGACTCGGTATCGAACGTGCTGGAGATGAGGGAGGCCCTCCAGGCTCTCCTGGCCTTCAGCTCCCTTTTAAGGGGGAAGCAGGTCCTCTTAAGGATGGACAACAAGGTTGCTGTTGCCTACATAAACAGACGGGGGGACGAGGAGTCCCTCCATTATGCAGGAAGTTCTCCCTGTGATTGAATGGGCACAGTTGAACCTGTCAGACCTGAGGGCGACCTACATCCCGGGGGTCGAAAACATCTTAGCCGACACGCTCAGCAGGGAGTTCGCCTCCAACAACAAGTGGTCCCTGAGCCCTCAGGCCTTCTCCCTCATCTGCCAGACCTGGGGTCAACCAGACATAGACCTTGCTGCGACTCTGGCAAACTCCAAATGCCGAAGGTTCCTGTCGAGGTTTCCCTTTCACTTAGCGGAGGGGACAGATTGCCTCCAGCATCCCTGGAACTTTAATCTCTGGTATATCTTCCCTCCGACTCCCCTAAAAGCGAGATTTCTCTTAAGGCTCAAGAGATCAACGGCATTGGTGATAGCGGTGATTCCTTTTTGGCCCAGGAGGCCATGGTTCACCACAACTGAGCACGGCAGACCCTCTTGCTCTTCCCCTGTCAGCCGACTTGCTCTTCCAGGGCCAGCTACTACATCCAGATTCGGGGAAGCTGCACTTGATGGCTTGGGGGCTGAGAGGGCTAGGTATCTATGTCAGTGCTGCTCCCAGAAGGTAGCTGATACCCTGCTTCAGGCCAGAAAACACATCACCAACTGCACCTACTGCAGGGTCTGGGAGAAGTTTGTTGCCTTCTCTCAGGACCTTGGCCGGGATCTGTCCTCCCTTTTGGCTCCTCTGATCCTAGAGTTCCTGCAATCGGGCTTAGACAAAGGTCTTAGCTCTAGTACTCTGAAAGTTCAGGTGTCAGCTCTATCCACCCTGACAGGGGATAAATGGGCTCACGATCCCCTTGTTATGCAATTTCAGAAGGCCTGTCTTAAACTAAGACCACCTAGGAAGCCTTCCTTTCCAACATGGGACCTATCAGTCATCTTAGAGGTACTATCCAAAGAACCCTGTTTTCCGCTGGAAAACATCTCCCTCTGGCACCTGACACTAAAAGTCACCTTCCTGGTCGCAATCACATCAGCTAAGAGAGTTTCAGAGATGCAAGCATTACTGATTAAGGAGCCGTATCGGATCATTTATCCGGACAGGGTAGTTCTAAGACCCTTGGATCACTTTATCCCAAAGGTGGCATCCTCTTTTCACTTCAACCAGGAAATCAACTTGCCAGCTCTTAACACAGACCAGGGTGACCCTCATCCTCTGGATGTAAGGGGCAACATCATAAAATATCTTTCCCTGTCCAAATCCTTTAAAGGATCGGAGAACCTCTTCATCATTCCCTATGGCCTTAGGAGAGGTCAAGCAGTGTCGGCCCAAACCATTGCCTCCTGGTTGGTGAAGGCCTACTTGCTGAGTGAGTTGCAAATTCCTGAAGACCTGAGGGCTCATTCCACCAGAGCAGTGGCCACCTCCTGGGCAGCGTATTGTAGGATCTCAGCGGAAACCATCTGCAGAGCGGCCACTTGGTCCTCCAGGAACACCTTTATCTCTCATTACAAGATGAACTCAGCTCAGCTATCAACAGTAGAATTGGGAAAGTCCATTATTCAAGCCAACTCTTCTATTCCTTGCTAATGAACGTTTACCTTTGCATCCCCCACCCAGTCTGCGAGTTAATCCCCAGAGTGTATGCTGCCATGATGTGACAGGAAACCAGAAAATTGTATACTTACCTTTCCGTAATTTTCTTTTCCTGTCGCATCTTCATGGAAGCATACAATATCCCACCCACAAAGGTGATTCATATATACAGAGAATACCGGGTGGGGGGCGTATCTTCATCTTATAGCTATGTGGTCCTATCAGGTTGTGGGGGCGGAGTCACAACCCAGAGTGTATGCTGCCATGAAGATGCGACAGGAAAGGAAAATTACGGAAAGGTAAGTATACAATTTTCCGGTTTAATGCTCTAAACCATGGGTCTTCAAACTATGGCCCTCCAGTTGTTCAGGAACTACAATTCCCATCATGCCTAGTCATGTTTGTGAATGTCAGAGTTTTACAATGCCTCATGGGATGTGTAGTTTTGCAACAGCTGGAGGGCCGTAGTTTGAGGATACCTGCTCTAAACTCTAAAATACCTCTAAAGGTTAAATTTTGTACTCATTCATGTAATCAGTAGACACCCACCCCATAGAAAGGAACGCACCTCATTCTTCAGTTGTGTAGAAGGAGGGGGGAGGGGGTTGTCATATCTGCACTCAAACTGGGGCTGGGAAAAAATGGATACTCTTTATCTAACATGAATGAGCACAGGATCACAGATCAAACTACCAAACGCCTTCCTTACCTTGGAGTTGATAAAAACAATATTCTTTCATTTATTCAAATACATATATTACACACACACACACACACACACACACACATACACACACACACACACACACACACACACACACACACACACACACACACCTCTGAATATATTTCCTCAGACCCCAATATTTTAGCAAAATGTAACTAAACTTTAAGAACCCCCTTTTGTATTGTTCCCCTTATTCTCTGGTCCCAAGTGAAATCCACAGGGTCCCAAAATAGAACTTTCTTTTTAATTAATATTTAGTATTCTGATTCAGAACTTAGCCTTTTGACTAGTGATGGACGAACTTCCCGCGGGACTTTTCGCAAACGCGGACCGCAAATGCGGCCGATAGTTTGCAAACCGTAACGTTCGCGGCAGGCCCCATTGACTTCAATGGGAGGCGAACTTTGCAAACCTACAGGTCAAATTTGCAGCCACAAAATAATTACTAGCTGTGCAAACATAGTCCCACCACATGGCCAATGACATAACACATGTATGAGGTGAATCTGGGATCGACAACTACAAGCATTCTTTTTTTATATGTGAAATTGTGACAATTCAGGACTGTGGAGCGCATGAAGGCAATGGAGGAGAGGGAAGGTCAGGGTAGGCAAAGAAGAGGGTGCAGGAGATGATCAACCGCACCGTGATAGAGAGCACTGACATTAGCAGCGTGACATACAGCAATGACACCTGCACCGTGATAGAGAGCACTGACATCAGCAGCGTGACATACAGCAATGACACCTGCACCGTGATAGAGTGATCTGACACCAGCACCGTGATAGAGAGCACTGACATCAGCAGCGTGACATACAGCAATGACACCTGCACCGTGATAGAGTGATCTGACACCAGCACCGTGATAGAGAGCACTGGCATCAGCAGCGTGACATAAAGCACTGAGGCCAGCACCATGATATACAGCACTGACACCAGCACCGTGATATACAGCACTGACACCTGCACTGTAAGCAGCCCCAGGAGTAAGTCAGCATAGCACAGGGATGGTGGGAGCCCCTCATAATGAGCATAGCACAGGGATGGTGGGAGCCCCTCATAATGAGCATAGCACAGGGATGGTGGGAGCCCCTCATAATGAGCATAGCACAAGGATGGTCGGAGCCCCTCATAATATGCACAGCAGAGGTACAGCGCCAGAAGTAAGTCAGCATAGCACAGGGATGGTGGGAGCCCCTCATAATAAGCAGCCCCAGGAGGAAGTCAGCATAGCACAGGGATGGTGGGAGCCCCTCATAATAAGCAGCCCCAGGAGGAAGTCAGGACAGCACAGGGATGGTGGGAGCCCCTCATAATGAGCATAGTACAGGGATGGTGGGAGCCCCTCATAATAAGCAGCCCCAGGAGGAAGTCAGCATAGCACAGGGATGGTGGGAGCCCCTCATAATAAGCATAGCACAGGGATGGTGGGAGCCCCTCATAATAAGCATAGCACAGGGATGGTGGGAGCCCCTCATAATAAGCAGCCCCAGGATGAGAACTAGTAGGTTGTGATTAGCAGACTGTACCTCACTCAACCCTATATACTGTAGTACACTATACCTTACCAGTCCTTAGAAGGACCTTTGTGGAACTAGTAGATTGTGATTAGCAGTCTGTACCTCAGTCCCTATACTGATAAAGGACTGCTGCAGAATTGGGCAGCAGTCAGTAGTAGTGCACTTCAACCCTATATATTGTGGACCTATACCAGTCCTTAAGGATTAGCAGACTGTACCTCACTCAACCCTATATACTGTAGTACACTATACCTTACCAGTCCTTAGAAGGACCTTTGTGGAACTAGTAGGTTGTGATTAGCAGACTGTACCTCAGTCCCTATACTGATAAAGGACTGCTGCAGAATAGGGCAGCAGTCAGCAGTAGTGCACCTCAACCCTATATATTGTGGACCTATACCAGTCCTTAAGGAGTAGCAGACTGTACCTCACTCAACCCTATATACTCTAGTACGCTATACCTTACCAGTCCTTAGAAGGACCTTTGTGCAACTAGTAGGTTGTGATTAGCAGACTGTACCTCAGTCCCTATACTCATAAAGGACTACTGCAGCAGAAGGGCAGCAGTCAAGTATAATATTCTTTCTATATTTGGAAGAAAGAATATTATACGTGTACAAGCCTATTACCATACCAGTCCTGAAAAGAACCTTTGTGGACCTAATAGTAACAGCTACTGATTAAACTGACTGTCCCTCACTGCCACACACAGCGTCCTGCCTGTTCCTATTTAAACTGACAAAACACAGGCTGCTGCAACAATAACTTGAATAGCACTCAAAACTATATCCTCTACTACTTTACCATACCAGTCCTGAAAAGGACTTTTGTGGACCTAATAGTAACAGCTAATGATTAAACTGACTGTCCCTGCTGCACACAGTGTCCTGTCCCTCTCTCAGCACTGACAAAAGACAGGCTGCTGCAACAATGACTTGAATAGAAGTGCCTCAAACCTATATCCTGAACTACACCTATACCATACCAGTCCTTAAAAGAACTTTTGTGGACCTAATAGCTAGCGATTTGGGTCACTGCAGTCTCTCCCTGCTCCACACAGCAACCTCTCCCTATAGTGACATACGAAAGAATGTAAAATGGCTCCTGGATCGGGTCTATTTATAAGTTAGGGGGAATGTCCAAGTGTCCATGTGCTATAATGTCTCAATTGGCTATCCTGTACCACATGATGGATGTGTCATCATAGGTCAAAGTTCTTTTACACAGTAAAAACGTAAGTCCGCCGGGCGAACAGCGGCAATAGTCCACAAATATAAACAGCATTGCATCATTAACACTTCACAGTTGAAAGTCTGTGAATTCTAAAAATAACTCATCCAATATAAATATTTACTTTAAGACTATTATTCAGACTTTCTTTCCCACCAAAAGTCCTAATATTTTCACAGATGCACAAATTAACCTCTGTCAGGCAATCTGCATTTTCTTGTTTCCGAGAAACAGTTTCTTGACCATCATAGTAATGAAAACATCCTCAGCCTTTTCTTTTCTCACATTCATCAAGCCACCTGATAATAATTCTACAACATTCTATTCACTCCACAGTGCAATCCACCTTCATGTCTCCCATCTACCCCCAAACCATCAACAATTTCTGCCACTTGCTTCCTGTAACACCATGGCATGCTAAAATAATAAAGCAACCTGGTGTTATCAGTGTACCTTTTTTATTTTATGCTAAGTTTCAATATTTACAATATAGCCCTTCTGTATTGTCATAGCTGGTCAAGGGTTAACTTTTTCAGGCAGGAATTTGAAGCATAGCTCTCACTGCTTACATAGGGGGAGGGGGAGAGTGAGTTCAGTGCGTTCCTTTTTTTTTTTTTTTTTTTAGGAATCTTCTCGTGTGATCAGTCAAAACTCCAGATGTATTGAGAAGAAAACAATTTATTTCTGATGTGGCCCACAAAAGGGAGACATGCTTATAGGACAAAAGCTGCAGTAATTGTCTCACAAAAGAATGTGTCTCCCCCCCTCTCATACCCTACAAGAATACCACCTCTATGCTTCTATTGGCTGAGGAAACATAGATAACGTGTCTGGTACAAACCTGTACTTTATTTTGGCTATTCAGTTTCCTTTACAATCTTATGCTATCATACATAGTTAAACCTAGTCATCCATTAACTTACTATGGAGTTAGTTAAGACAAAACAATACAGCAAGTTAATACAACAACGTGCTCAGAAGTCATTTTAAAAATCAGTCTCAGGAATATTGTTTTTCTAATAGTCACACAATAAACATTTAAAACTTTTCTAACAGGCCTTTCAAAAATTTGTGGCCATTGGAACACCACAATGGAAGGTCCCAGGAAGGAAGTATTTCTCACAGAAGGGCATCCCAGAGCTATATGGCCATGTTCAGAGGCAAGTGAATGTATCTCTGGCACACAGTGTCGGTGCCTAGATACATCTGACCACAGACACGTGGTCTAGCAAACATGGGCAGGGAAGGTTTATCACTTTTACTGCCCACTGGGTGAACCTTCTGATGGCCGTCAAGCATGTAACCCGTGGCACCCGTATAGATTTGGTTTTACCGCCACGGATTGCATGCAGGCCTGGCTCTTCTTCTCCTCCTCCTCCTACTCCATCCTCCTCGACTGACTCCTCCTTTTCTGCTGCTAGCGTCTCTTCCGCTGTGCCGCCCAAGCTCCGCAGAACCTATTCGACATGCCAGGTGAGACATTGCCATGCCGTGCTGTGTCTATTGTGCCTGGAAGCCAAGAGCCACACTGGCCCAGCACTCCTTTCAGCTTTGTGTTCACAGGCAGATCAGTGGCTAACACCACTCAGTTTGACAGTTGGTAAAGGGGTGTACAGGACGCCGTGGCTGGGTCCTGGAAGGACGCTATATTTCCCCTCTGTTTGGGTTGTGGTCTCTTTAAAGGAATAAAAAATTGATTAACCCACCTGTTAAGGAAGTGTCTTTAAAAAACAAGACAGGAAGTGCTAGATGGGTGTGGAGGAGTGGAGAAGACATGGTGGATGGTGTTTTTTTTTGGATTGCAGCAACTGAAGTGGACAGCAGTGTCCTGTTTGGAAGGCTCCTGGCAGGGGAAGCTACCTGCCATCAAGACCAAGCTCTGTTTTTGTTTTTGCTCCAGCGGAAACGTGCAGTTAACGTCTACCTGTACGAACTCTGTGGCAGAACAGGTTCTGGGGAGCTGTTTTTTTTTCACCGCACCAGTGGCTGCTCATACGCGACGCATGCAGACTTCTGTGGCCATTTGATGAGATCACCAAACTGGTCAGTCACAGCCATGGCACCATCAGTGACATCGTACCTTATGCCTTCTTTATGGAGCGTGCATTGCATTGTGTCATTGATCAAGCCGTGGAGGAGCAGGAGCAGGAGCCGGAAGATGAGGAAGTCGCAATGCTGGATGAATTCTCGGGGGGGCTACTCTATCTGAGACAAGTCAACAACAGGAGTCTGAAGAGGAGTCAGAGGAGGATGGTGCCGGGGCAGATGAGGAGAAGCAAGAAGAGCATGCTTTAAACCTTTCTGGGATCCCTGTTGTTGTGCGTGGATGGGGCGAGGAGAACGAGGACGACGACATTATCCTGGATGATGAGCAGGAGCCTGGCCACCACACCACTTCCAGTTTAGTGCAAATGGGGGCCTTCATGCTCCAGTGTTTTAACAGGGACCCTCGTATAAAAAGCATAAGGGTCAAGGACCAGTACTGGGTGGCAACGTACTTAGACCCCTGGTACAAACACAAAATGGTGGAAATGTTACCACCGTCACAGAGGGCTGTCAGAATGGAGCACTTCCAGGCCGTGCTTCGAGAAATGCTGCATTCTGCTTTTGCGTGCACTGGCAGAGGAGCAATTCCCACTCCCAGAGAAAGAGTTGCGGATACCAATCCAACAGCGCCTGCAAGAAGAGGGTGGTTTGAAGATGTGTTGGTGACTTCTGATATGAGGTTATTCTTTCAGCTGACCCATCTAAGGTGTCATCCGGATCCAGCATCAGGGAACGCCTAGACCGACAGGTGTCTGACTACATCGGGTTAACGGCCGATGTAGATGCCCTGAGGAGTGATAAACCCCTGGACTACTGGGTGGGCAGGCTTGACCTCTGGCCAGAGCTTGCCCAATTTGCAATGGAACTGTTGGCTCTCTATCTCGGTGCTGGTGTGGTGTCAGTGCTCTCTATCTCGGTGCTGGTGTCAGTGCTCTCTATCACGGTGCTGGTGTCAGTGCTCTCTATTACGGTGCTGGTGTGGTGTCAGTGCTCTCTATCACGGTGCTGGTGTGGTCTCAGTGCTCTCTATCTCGGTGCTGGTGTCAGTGCTCTCTATCACGGTGCTGGTGTGGTGTCAGTGCCCTCTATCTCGGTGCTGGTGTCAGTGCTCTCTATCACGGTGCTGGTGTGGTGTCAGTGCCCTCTATCTCGGTGCTGGTGTGGTGTCAGTGCTCTCTATCATGGTGCTGGTGTCAGTGCTCTATATCACGGTGCTGGTGCCAGTGCACTCTATCACGGTGCTGGTGTCAGTGCTCTATATCACGGTGTTGGTGTCAGTGCACTCTATCACGGTGCTGGTGTCAGTGCTCTATAGCACGGTGCTGGTGATTATCTCCTGCACCCTCTTCATAGCCTACCCTGACCTTTCCTCTCCTCCATTGTCTTCATGCGCTCCTGAGTCCTGAATTGTCAAAATTTCACATATAAAAAAAGAATGCTGGGGGCGTGGCTTGGCGCGCAGCGGAGATGGCAGCCTAAATGAGGAGCTCCGTTAAGCCCGAGGCCCTAAGCACCTCTCTGCCGAATACTTACCGAGGATGAACAAACAGTTCCGCGGCTCTCAACACACGCGTTCCCGCAGATCCACTGCGGTGTCTGCGGGCAGGAATATCTCGGAGATTTTCCAGAAACAAGCGGTGGCACAGCGGGCCTCAGAGAGAGGCAAGATGGCGCCGACACACGAGGATGGTGATCTCAGTGAGGACTCTCAATCGGCTACAGAGGATCACGGTAGGAGACCTGCTCGTCCCGATCACCCCCTCACCTATGCAGACATGTCGGGCTTTGCTGCTGACATTAAGGCATCTTTTTCAGCAGCCATCACGGACTTAAAAACGAACCTGCTGGTGCTCACAGAAAAGATGGCCGCAGCGGACACTGCGGGGAAGATCAGAGACAATACTCAGGCTTGAAAATGTCACCTCCTCCCACGCATAGCACTTAATTGAGCTAAACAGACACATGGAGGACCTTGACAATAGGGGGAGAAGGAATAATATTAGAGTCCGAGGTGTACCGGAGTCTGTGACCGCTGATCAGATAATGCCTGCCCTCCAGAGGGTTTTCAACAGTGTATTAGAAAGGCCTGAGGAGTCCGCCATTGACTTCGTCAGGGCCTACAGAGCCCTCCGAGCTAGGGGACCTGATACTTTGCCACCTCGTGATATAATCTGCTGCTTGCAGAATTTCTCACTGAAGGAAGAGATTATGTTCAAGGCACGCAGGAATGACCAGATTGTGTTCAACGGTGAGAACATAAAGCTTTTCCAAGATCTCTGAGGCCGCGTACACACGCGCGGACTGTTGGCCCAACCTTGTCCGCTGAACAGTGTTTGGGCGGACAGTCCGCTCGTGTGTGGGCTTTCAGCGGACAGTTTCAGCGGACAGTTGGACGGACAAGGTTTTACGGAAATTCCGAAAAACTGTCCGCTGTTTCAACGAACAGTCCGCCCGTGTGTAGGCTTGTTCGTCAAACTAAGTTCCGCGCATGCTCAGAAAGGATTTTGAAGCCGAAAGTTATAATGCAGTGTATAGGACGTCGTATTTTGCGTCCCGTCGTACGTGCCGTTCACGTCATCGCGCACGGTTTCAGCAAACTGTTCGTTCGTCGTGTGTGGCCATGTCCGTCCATGCTAAGTTTGAGCGGACTGTTCGCTCAAACTGTTGGACGGACAAAGTTGGGCCAACAGTCCGCGCGTGTGTACGCGGCCTCACAGATAATATTGAAAAACCGCAGAGCCTTGCACCCTTTATTGGATGTGCTCAGGGCGAGAGATCTCCGTTATACCTGGCGTTTCCCCTTTGCCCTTTTGGTATCACACAATGGCAAGCAACATATGCTCCGCACACCGAGTGATCTCCCGGAATTTTGCAATGCACTACATCTGGATCTCGTGGACCTCCCGGACTGGTATCAGGAGTTCACGCTACCGCCTAGAGAGAGGAGCCCACCTCTTTCCCCTGTGACAACGCCTGACAAGCGACCATGCCAAAAAACAGCGTCAAGCCTGGCAGGAGGGTCCAGGTACGGGGACGCCGCGCAGCAGGGCACACTCCTCTAGATCCCTAACGGATGACTAACTGTTGGCATCAAGAGCCCCTAGGATCATGTTCCCCCTATGTGTGGTCCGCCCTCACCACATATTTCCTGGGCACACATGACTTTGTTTCATTCTTTTCCGCAGACACCTCTTGCTTAAGCTGAAGAATTGTCTTGGCAGCCCTGGAGCTCAGCAGCTCACGTTTTTCGCCATTTTTTTTTATTTTATATTCTTTTTTTAAGAGTTGACTAGGCCTCCAGTTGGCGTGGGATCGAGGTGCTGCTCTAACACACTGGATGTTGAAGCCGCTCGGGTCTTACGGCCTGGCTGATCTTCGTCGACTGATCGGGGGCTTACCTCCCCCAGGCTTTTGGCTTGTACTTATGGACACCAGAGACATGACTCTCTTGCTTACCAGCACTAATGTTATGGACAGGGGGGTCGGGAACCCCACATACGCCAGTGAAGCTGAGGTTTGGGTAGCTGGTAAGGTCTGCTCTGGAACGCTGTGGGACTCAGGCTGGCTATCGCACTAGTGCTACATGGCCCTAGAAGCATACTTTCTGTCTACATGTGTATAAGGCCTTAAGTACATTGTAAGCGGACGGGGGGTGGTTCTTGGGGTATCTGTCTGGGGGTGCTACCGGGGGAGGGGGGGCTGCTATGGGGGGGTTGGTTCTGGCCATCCACCCCTCTCGTCCCTGATCGGATGCACTTCTTAGTGTCCAATGTCCATGTCATTAGGACACGGCTTTTAGTTATTTAGTTTAGTTCAGTTATGAGCTTTGTCTGTTCACTTGTTCTAACCAATAAGCTTACACGTCTCTTCTCATGGCAGAGAAGACTTTACATATGTTATATTTGCTACAAGGGGCCAGGGCTTGGCTTCCTTATGTGTTTTTTGGATATCATATTACTGTTCTTGGATAACGGCTGTCACTCTGACTGCGTGTCTCCCTTGTCCTCACACGTAGTCTGGTACCTGGGTGGGGATTCTTGTCCCCTCCCGGACACTGGAGATTTGACCTACCTGGTCGGCTTGCCGACCTAAGGGGGTCGTTACCTCTAACTCTCCATCTAACCTTGACTTTTCTCTCTCCTTTCTTTTCTCGTGGTCTTTTCTTGCCTCTCTTGGCTACTATATAGTGAAATTGGTGGGAGTGTTTTAACATACCAGTTATTGCGTCTGGCAGGTTGGGATTTTAGGCAAGGTCTACCATCTCTCTCTACTCCTGACCGATGGCTTACTCAGCCCTAGGCTCGTCACCTACGCTAGTGTCACACAACGTAAAAGGCTTGAACATCCTGGAGAAGCGCTCGACCCTCCTCAGGGAAGTGAAAAAAGGTAAGCCACAGATTGTCTTCCTGCAGGAGACTCATTTCAAGACAAGCCAGGTCCCTAGGCTCACCGACTCCTACTTCACAGAAGCACACCACTCAACTAATGAAACTTCTAAATCGAAGGGGGTCTCCATCTTACTGAGTAGGGGGGCCTCTTTCGAGCTCACAGATAAAAGAGTGGACCCGGAAGGGAAGTTTATCTTCCTAAAGGGAACCCTCGCAGGTGTATCTACCACACTAGCAAATGTATACTTCCCCAATGCCTCCCATCTAACGTTCTGCAGAATGTTGGTGCGGCAGCTTGAGAACTTTGGGGCAGGCTGTCTGATCCTAGGGGGAGACTTCAATATTCCGCTTGACCCTTCACTGGACACGTCCTCAGGGAAGACGGCTGTTTCCTTCCGGACTTTAAAGACTTAAAAAACTCTTCTCCACTCCCTAGACTTGGTGGATACATGGCGCTACTTACACCCAGCCGACAAAGATTTTTCCTTTTACTCGATCCCTCATGACCATCACTCGAGGATTGACTACTTATTTATTACCCAAAGGGATCTGCACACAGTGCGGCATTCCCATATAGGGATCCAATCCATCTCCGATCACGCCCCAATTTCAATTAGCCTTAGTCCAGCAACTAACACTAAAACGGTTCCCATGTGGAGGCTGAACTCCTCCCTATTAACAGACCCATCTTTGTTTCCCAAAATTGAAGCAGCCCTGAAAGAATTCTTCGAACACAATGTGACTCCTGGTATGGATCCTTTATCGATCTGGAAGGCTCACAAATGCACTGTCAGGGGGTTGTTGATGTCATTGGGGGCGCAAAGGAAGAGGGAAAGGGAAAAGGACATACTACAGCTAACCCAAACGATCCGCCGCTTAGAAACCCTTCACAAGCAGTCTCTGTCAGAGCAATCTGCCACAGCGCTTCTTGAGGCATGGTTGGCTCTCAGACAGATACTGGAATCGAAAACCAAGAGAATCCTATTTTTGCGGAAGAAGGTATACTATGAGCAAGGTAACAAAGCGGGTTACCTACTTGCTAGAGCCCTGAGAGACCTCACAACTAAAATCAACATTCCGGGAATCCAGAATAGGGAAGGCCACATAGACAGGACGACCGATAAAATAGCCCAACACTTCCAAGAGTTCTACACTAAACTCTATAACCTCCCACCACAGCACAAACCCCCCGACATAGGGAGCGATAGACTTCAAGCTATACGGGAATACTTGAGGGGCTCAGATCTCCCCTCACTTACAAGAAAAGACTCAGTTGTTCTTGACGCCCCGATAGACCAGGCAGAAATCAGAGTGGCGATTAAGGAACTTAAAACAGGCAAAAGCCCGGGCCCAGATTGGTACACAGCCATATATTACAAGACATTTATAGATACCCTAACCCCACACTTGCAAGAAGCTCTGAATTCCTTGACGGGGGGAGGGAGGGTCCCTCCTGATTTTTTATCTGCGCACATCGCAGTTATCCCAAAACCGGACAAGGATCCTATACACTGCACCAGTTATAGGCCAATCTCGTTGTTGAACTTAGATGTTAAGATATTGGCCAAAATAATTGCAACGAGATTGTCTCCCCTCCTCTATAAGTTGATTGGATTGAGCCAGGCTGGTTTTATGCCGGGTAGAGAGGCCAGGGACAATGTTACGAAAGCCCTGGACTTGATACACGCTGCCCATGTGCGAAACATCGAGGGCCTTCTCCTGTCCACTGACGCGGAGAAGGCCTTCGATAGAGTAGCCTGGGATTACATGTTTGAGTCATGTAGACATATAGGACTAGGACCCGGAATGATGAACTGGATAACCTCTTTGTATCAGAACCCCTCAGCTAGACTCAAAATAAATGGAGCTTTGTCCGGCAGGGTGGACATAAGAAATGGCACGAGACAGGGCTGTCCCCTGTCCCCTCTGCTATTTGTTATTTCACTTGAACCCTTCCTCAGGAGAGTTTTGGCCAACAGTTCGGTGAGGGGTTTCGGGGTAGAGGGGAAGGAGTTCAAGGTGGCAGCTTATGCCGACGACCTCCTGTTTATTGTAACTGAACCACACATATCCATACCATCCCTCGTGAAGGAGTTTACGATCTACGGTTATATTTCTAACCTTAAGATGAATTACTCCATGTCAGAGGCGATGAACATTACCTTGCCAGCCCCGACATTGCAACGTACAATGGAAAATAGCTCCTTCAAGTGGGTACCACATGCCATTAAATATTTAGGGGTGTGGCTAACGCCAAGGTAGACTCCATTTTCACCCACAACTTTGTGCCCCTACTTAAAACCATTGAGAGAGATCTACAGCACTGGCATACCAAGTTCATCTCCTGGTTTGGAAGGGCGGCAACCTGTAAAATGAATATCCTGCCCAAGGTTCTATACCTGATTCGAGCCTTACCCATCAAGATACCCCAAAGTTTCTTCAGATCCCTTCAGGCCATATTACTGAGATTTATATGGGCTCATAAAACACCTCATATCAAGTTCTCCTTATTAATGAGGCCCAAGAGTCTGGGAGGGCTGGGGATACCAAATTTCAGGAACTACTATCACGCAACCCACATCGCGAGAATTGTGGATTGGCACTGTCACTCTGCAATGAAGGACTGGGTGATGTTAGAAAGGGACTCCGACCCAATACCCCTACTCTTCTCACATATCCTCCGATACTGAAAGAACACCCCTTAATAGGGACTACCCTAGACATTTTCCATCTGTTGTCTAAACAAAATAAGCTTTCTTCCCCTGTGGGCCCACTCACTCCACTACAACACAATCCTGACTTTGCTCCAGGATTAGGGAACCAGACACTACGACCTACCAATAAACAACTTCCGCTCCTAGCACTACATTGCTTCAATAATAGAATGATGAAAGATTTCACAGAACTGAAGACAGATAATGACATTTCCACCTTGCCGTTGTGGACGTACTTTCAGATACGGTCATTTGTTAATAAACCACCGCACAAAGGAGCACTTTACTAGAGATCACACGGAGTTGGAGTCGGTGTGCCTCAAAGGGGAGCAGGTGTTGAAAACTACCTCCACTGCATACGAGTGGTTACAACACTTAAAAGCAGTGACGAGCGATCGGTTTAGAGAGAGATGGTCAGATGATTTGAACATAGACATCACAAATGCTCAATGGGAGCAGGCCTGTATACTAGCCCACAAATGCTCTATCAGTACAAGACTGCAGGAGACAGCATATAAAGTACTTACCCGTTGGTATGTCACACCTGACAAAACTCACAAATGGTATCCTCAGTCCAGTGATTTGTGCTGGCGCTATCTTAAAGATAGGGGCACTATGTCTCATATCTGGTGGCATTGCGAAAGAATAAGACCATACTGGAGTGATGTGACGGGACTGGTGCGTCGGATCACGGAGACCAAACTTACCCTAGATGCAGCATGTTGCCTTCTCCACATTTCCAATTTCTCATTGAAGAAGTATAAAAATTCCTTAACAAGACACCTGCTAAACGCGGCCAGGTCGCTCATTCCTCTTTATTGGAAAACCACGCACACCCCCTCTTTGAAAGAATGGATACACAAGATTTCTTCCATATGTGAAATGGAGGATACCAAGGCACAATCAGAAGAAACCGCTGCACGGTATCATAGGACTTGGTCTCCCTGGTTCGAGTTCCGGTTCTCTCTTAGGTTCCCTCCTACTGCTTTCACTTTTCTTTTCTTTCTTTCCGCTTCTTCTCTTCTGAATTTCCAACTCCCCACGAAGTACAGATACTGCCCGCAGTTTGGTGTTACCACTTCTTGTATGGCATTTTGTGTTGTTTTACTGTATCCGGTCTGCATATTTGTACAGGACCGGACCGTAGGGTAACTGTTTCGCACTTTGCAGTTGGTTGTTTTCGCTACCTTATGGACTAATATCTCTAACTTTTTGTGCCTTATTTACCCGTCTGTACTTTCTCTTGTATTGTTTATATTTTCGAATAAAACCTTTAAATGCAAAAAAAAAAAAAAAGAATGCTTGTAGTTGTCGATCCCAGATTCACTTTATACATGTGTTATGTCAGTGGCCATGTGGTGGGACTATGTGTGCACAGCTAGTAATTAGTTTGTGGCTGAAAATATGACCTGTAGGTTTTTAAAGTTCGCCTGCCATTGAAGTCAATGGGGCCTGCCGCAAACTTTGTGGTTCACGAACTTTCAGCCGCGTTCGCGGCAGTTCGTCCATCTATAGTTAAGGCTCCTAATCCAGGTGACAGTATATATATATATATATATATATATATATATATATATATATATATATATTTTTTTTTTTTTAAATATGAGATAGCGAGGGCTTAAATTGTATTTTATCAATATATACAAATTGATTTCAAGATATATTAACAAAGTAATAAATATTGAGCACACAAAGTTGTAGTATATGCTGGCTAGGGATGAGCTTCGTGTTCGAGTCGAACATACGTTCGACTCGAACATTGGCTGTTCGTCCGTTCGGCGAAGTCCGAACATTTTGGTCCGTTCGCGCCAAATTCGTGTGGCACTCATGGCCCACAATGCACTGCGATGGCGCAGTGCATTGCTGGCTCATGATTGGCCAAGCATGCACTGTGACCCCGCATGCTTGGCCAATCGCAGTGCCAGCAGTGAGGAGAGCCATGATTGGCCACAGGCAGGATGCCTGTGGCCAATCATAGCTCAGGCTGTGTAGTGCACCCCCCACACTATATAAGACCGCCAGTGCGGCGGCCTTGTGTAGTGTGTTGGCGTCTGAAGCAGTGGGTGTTCTGTGTACCTTCAACACAGTACACACCGATCGTTTTCGGTCGATTTTCGATCTTGCTGTTGTGTAGTGGTTATTGTCTGCGTGCCCTGACCGCAGTATACACCGCTATATTCACCTCACCTATATAGCTAGTGATCTATCTTTTATAATAGAGCTTGCAGTCAGTAGTGTTAGGAGATGCATGCTGTCTGCGTGCTCTGTACCCAGTACATACCGCTATATCCACCTACATAGCTGTTCTCTATTTGAGCCCACTTGCCATCTGCAGGAGTTATTGGAAGTTGTGTGTGCTTCCAGCACAGCACAGTATACATCTGTATATACCCCTTTATCTCTGGTGTTCTATAATAAAGGCATCTGCAGGAGTTAGTGGGTGTTCTGTGTACCTTCAACACAGTACACACCGATCGTTTTCGGACGATTTTTGATCTTGCTGTTGTGTAGTGGTTGTTGTCTGCGTGCCCTGTCCTTCCCTAGACCCACCACGTCCTCCTGAGGAGTCTCCTGAACTCTTTGAGCACAGTGTTGGGTACATGCTCCAGGAGGATGCCCAGTGTTTTGTGGGCTCTGATGATGACACTCAGCTAGAGGAAGGCAGTAGCGTGAGCGCAGAGAGAGGGGATGCTCAAGAAGGACAGCAATCTGGCAGTCATGTTCCACAAGCTGCAGCATACTGCCAGGTTTGCTACAGCGATGAAGAGGGAGGGGATGATGAGGGCACTGACTCCACGTGGGTGCCTGGAAGGAGAGAGGAGGAGGAGGAGGAGGCACATGCCCAACGAGGCAGGATGCCCTCCGGGGGCCAGCTTAGGGTCAGCACACCGACTGAATCACACCGCAGAGCTCCACCTGTGCAGAGCGCTGCCTCTGCGCGTTATTCTAAAAGTTCTTTGGTGTGGGCCTTTTTTGAGACGAGTGCATCAGATCACACCGCTGCTATTTGCAACATATGTCTCAAGCGTATCTCACGTGGCCAAAACATCAGCCGCTTGGGCACCACATGCTTGACCAGACATATGTTGACCTGCCATGCAGCTCGTTGGCAAGCGTACCTCAAAGACCCACTCCAAAGAACAAAGCGGACCTCTCCTTGCTCCTCATCAGCTGGCATCTCCAACCCCACTAGACCTTCAGTCCTCTCTGAAACCTGCTCTGAGAGGAATGAAGGTGTAGAATTAGGTGTGTCACAGCCAAGTGCTTCCGGGAACTCTGCTAGCGGTACACCCACGTCCGATTATAGCAGGCAAATGTCCCTGCCCCAGCTGCTGGACCGGCGAAAGAAGTTCACTCCCAGCCATCCACATGCCCAGCGGTTGAATGCTAGCTTGGCTAAATTGCTAGCACTTCAACTGCTGCCTTTTCAGTTGGTAGACTCGGCCCCCTTCCGTGAGTTTGTACAATGTGCGGTTCCTCAGTGGCAGGTCCCCAAACGCCACTTTTTCTCACGGAAGGCGATTCCGGCTCTCTACCGGCATGTGGAAGGCAATGTCCTTGCCTCGCTGGACAGGGCGGTCAGCGGTAAGGTGCATATTACCGCTGACTCATGGTCCAGCAGGCATGGACAGGGACGTTACCTGTCTTTCACGGCCCATTGGGTCACTCTTCTGGCAGCTGGGAAGGATGCAGGACAAGGTGCAGTAGTGTTGGAGGTTGTTCCGCCACCACGCCTCCAAAATGCTACTATTGGTTGTGACACACCTCTCTCCTCCACCCCCCTCCTCTTCTTCTTCCTCCATGGCCTCTTCCAGTGCTCTGTCCTCAGAACCAGCGGTGCTCCGTAGGCGTTCCAGGGGCTACGCAAGTACGCAGGCAAAACGATGCCATGCCGTGCTTGCGCTGGTTTGTTTGGGGGACAGGAGCCACACTGGGGCGGATGTTTTGTCAGCTCTGCAGGGGCAGGCCGAGAGGTGGTTGACGCCACGCCAGCTTAAGCCAGGAATGGTGGTTGCGACAATGGCACCAACCTCCTCTCCGCCCTCTGACAGGGACAACTGACCCATGTGCCCTGTGTAGCTCACGTCCTTAACCTGGTGGTGCAGCGGTTCTTGGACAGGTACCCCGGCTTACAGGATGTCCTGAAGCAGGCCAGGAAAGTCTGTGTGCATTTCCGCCGATCATTTAATGCCTGTGCTCGGCTGGCTGAGCTCCAAAAGGAGTTGAACCTGCCCAAGAACCGCCTTATATGTGACATGCCCACCAGATGGAACTCAACATTGGCCATGCTGCAGCGGCTGCACACGCAGCAGAGGGCCATCAATGAGTACCTGTGCGACTACGGCACCAGGACAGGGTCAGAGGAGCTCTGTTTTTTCACACTACGCCAGTGGGGCATGATCAGGGATGCATGCACTGTCCTGTCACCATTTGTGGAGGCCACAAGGATGGTGAGAAGTGACAGTGCATGCATCAGTGACACTGTACCTCTTGTCCACCTCTTGGAGCATACGCTGCGTGGAATAATGGACAGGGCACTTGAGGCAGAACAGAGGCAGGAAGAGGAGGACTTCCTTGCCTCTCAAGGCCCCCTTTATCCAGACAGTGTTCCTGCTGTGCCACCCATCACACAGGAAGAGGATGAGGAGGAGGAGGATGATTGTGTCAGCATGAAGGTGGAGGCTGGTACTCAGCATCAGCAGCAGCAGCAGTCTTGTAGGGATGATTTACAGTCCCAAGAAACACGTGGACTTGTACGTGGCTGGGAGGAGGTAGCTGCGGATCATGTTGTCCTTAGTGACCCAGAGGACTCCGGACCGAATGCCTCAGCTAACCTACGCTGCATGGCCTCCCTGATCCTGCAAAGCCTGCGGAAGGATCCTCGTATTCTTCGGATCAAGGAGAGGGACCATTACTGGCTGGCCACTCTCCTTGATCCACGGTACAAGGGTAAGGTTGCCGACCTTATCTTGCCATCGCAGAGGGAGCAGAGGATGAGACACCTCCGGGAGGCCTTGCAGAAAGGTCTGTGCAACGCGTTCCCAGAGACTGGGAGGTTACAAACTCCTGGTCCTGGACAACGTGTTGCTGAGGCATCGGTCAGAAGGAGTGGTGGAGAAGGTGGCCGTCTGACTGATGCTTTCAGACAATTTTTTAGTCCGCAGCCCCAAGGTATGATCGGTTCCAGCACCCATCGCCAGCGTCTGATTTACATGGTGCAGGAATACCTAGGGGCAAGGTCAGACTTGGACACCTTTCCCACCGAAAATCCTCTGGCTTACTGGGTCTTGAGGATGGATCACTGGCCAGAGCTTGCACAGTATGCAATTGAGCTACTGGCCTGTCCTGCATCCAGCGTTCTTTCGGAACGCACCTTCAGTGCTGCTGGTGGCTTTGTTACCGATCACAGGGTGCGCCTGTCCACCGAATCAGTTGATCGACTGACCTTCATCAAGATGAATCAGTCTTGGATCACCCACAGCTACCAAGCACCCGAAGCTGATGTAACAGAATATTTTTTTTTGAAATATCACATCCCTTCAAGACTGCCTATGCTGATGCTGAGTGACTGTCCTGTTATGTTGATTGTCTATCCTCTTCCTCCTCCACTGATATGTTGGAAGAACATTTCTGGTTCTGGTTGATGCCATCAGCCCAATTTTTCTGCCCCTGTTTAACAGGGGCGTTTAAGTACAATTTTTGATGCAATGCTTTGCAGCAGGGCTAATTCCTGCAATAAAACTAGAGTATATGGCAGAGGTTGTAGTGTGGTGGCACCAGCACCAGTGCCTAAGGCCCAATTTTTCTGCCCCTGTTTAACAGGGGCGTTTAAGTACAATTTTTGATGCAATGCTTTGCAGCAGGGCTAATTCCCGCAATAAAACTAGAGTATATGGCAGAGGTTGCAGTGTGGTGGCACCAGCACCAGTGCCTAAGGCCCAATTGTTCTGCCCCTGTTTAACAGGGGCGTTTAAGTACAATTTTTGATGCAATGCTTTGCAGCAGGGCTAATTCCTGCAATAAAACTAGAGTATATGGAAGAGGTTGCAGTGTGGTGGCACCAGCAGCAGTGCCTAAGGCCAAATTTTTCTGCCCCTGTTTAACAGGGACATGTAATTACAATTCTTGATATAATATTTCACAGGAGGGCCCCTTCCTGTGCCCACCCAGAGTAACGGTGAGGACTTATAGTGTTGTGGCACCAGCACCACAACCACCAAAGGTCAATTTTTCTACCACTGTTCAACAATGGCATGTAATTACAATTCTTGATATAATTGTTCACAGCAGGGCGCTCCAGCGCCCACCAAAAGTCACTTTGAGGGCTTACAATGTTGTGGCAAAACCAACACCTTGTTCCGCCATTTCTGCAGTGCATATAGGGCAGGCCCCTACTTTCAAACATCCAACTTACAAACATCTCCTACTTGCAAACGGAAGGAGACAACAGCAAGTGAGATGAAAAAAGATGGACGACAAAACAAATTATACAGGGGTGATAACCCTTCCCTATGTTTTCCAAAAAGCTTAAAAATAGTTTTTTTGACTGGAGCTACACTTTAAAAATGTACCAGTTGAAAATTACAAACAGATTCAACTTAACACAACAAACCTACACAGTCCCTGTCTTGTTTGCACCGCCTGTATACTGCTGTTCTGAGTATATAGGGCCTGGGGGCCACAAGCATTTCCTTTTTTTAATATGGGTACAGGGTTCCCCTTAATATGCGTACAAGACCCAAATAGGCTGGTAATGGGCAGGGAGGGCTACCCATGCCATTTTTCTCAATGATTTTCAACCATATTGCAGGAACCAGATATAACATTAAAACCGCAAGCAGTTTTAAATGGTGTTATTTCCGTTTAATGTCATTTTGTGCAGGGACTGTTCTAAACACGGGAAACACGTGGCACTTCACAGGCATACTACAGACACCCCCCAGGCACCATATTTAAAGGAATATTTCACTTTTTTTTTTCACTTTAATCGTCATTAACCTCCTCGCGCCCGCCCTATGGCCGAATGACGGCCGTAGAGCAGGCGCATTCGTCCGGGCGGTCGTCCCTGGACGGCCCGATGTTTACTTCCGCAATGCGCGCCCCCGCGGGCGCGCATCGCGGAAGCTCTGTGTTCGCCGTGTCCCCCGGGGACAGGCAAACACAGATCGCTGTAAACGGCCAATCACAGCGGCCGTTTACAGCGTGATCGGCGTGTCCAATGGGAGATGATCTCATATGTAAACATATGAGATCATCTCTCGGCGCCGCTCTCCTTCCTCGCACTGTCTGTGCGAGGAGGGGAGAGGGGAGAGATGAACGGCTGCAGCGGCAGCCGTTCTGCCTGTGGGGGGAAAAAAAAAAGTAAAAAAAATAAAATAAAGTGCCATCCGCCCCCAGCAGTGCCATCCGCCCCAATGCCATCTGCCCCAATGCCATCTGCCCCAATGCCATCTGCCCCAGTGCCATCTGCCCCAGTGCCATCCGCCCCAGTGCCATCCGCCCCAGTGCCATCCACCCCAGTGCCATCCACCCCAGTGCTACCTGCCCCCAGTGCCATCCACCCCAGTGCTACCTGCCCCCAGTGCCATCCACCCCAGTGCTACCTGCCCCCAGTGCCATCCACCCCAGTGCTACCTGCCCCCAGTGCTACCTGCCCCCAGTGCCCCCTGCCCCCAGTGCCCCCTGCCCCCAGTGCCACCTGCCCCCAGTGCCACGTGTCGTCAGTGCCACGTGTCGTCAGTGCCACATAGTGCCATCCGTCATCAGTGCCACGTATCAGTGCCATTTGTCATCAGTGCCACGTATCAGTGCCATTTGTCATCAGTGCCACCTGTCAGTGTCACGTGCCATCTGTTGTCAGTGTCACGTGTCATCAATGCCACTTATCAGTGCCATCTGTCATCAGTGTCACGCGTCATCGGTGCCATGTATTAGTGCCATCTGTCATCGGTGGCACATATTAGTGCCACGTATTAGTGCCATCTGTCATCAGTGCCACGTTTCAGTGCCACGTATTAGTGCCACGTGTCATCAGTGCCACGTATAAGTGCCACCCGTCATCAGTGCCACATATTAGTGCCATCTGTCATCAGTGCCACATATTAGTGCCATCTGTCAGTGCCACCTGTCATCAGTGCCACATATAAGTGCCATCATTGCCACGTATCAGTGCCATCTGTCATCAGTGTCACGTGTCATTGTCCTGGTGCTTCAAAAGTGTAATAAATAGTCAACAAGTTAGATGTGTAATTTATGTTCCTAGAACACATGATGGCGCTACCTGCATGTTGGGCCTCTCTATGTGGCCAGGCTGTGAAAAAGTCACACACATGTGGTATTGTAATACTCAGGAGGAGTAGCAGAATTTTTTGGGGGGTGTCATTTGTGGTATACACATGCCACGTGAGAGAAATAACCTATTACAATGACAATTTTGTGGAGAAAAAAAAAAAAAATGAAAAATCTTAATTTTGCAAAGAATTGTGGGAAAAAAATGACAACATCAAAAAGCTCACTATACCTCTTACTAAATACCTTGGAATGTCTACTTTCCAAAAAGGGGTCATTTGGGGGGTATTTGTACTTTCCTGACTTGTTCGGGTCACAAGAAGCGAGATAGGCCACCAGTACATCAGATGTGATCAATTTTGTGCGATTCGCACCACAGCTTGTAGACTCTCTAACTTTCACAAAGACCAAATAATATCCACTAATTTGGGTTATTTTTACCAAAGACATGTAGCAGTATAAATTGTGACCAAAATTTATGAAGAAAAATTAATAATTTGCATAATTCTGTCACAGAAACAAAGAAATATGCGTTTTTTTTTCCAAATTTTCGGTCTTTTTTCATTTATAGCGCAAAAAATAAAAACCCCAGAGGTGATAAAATACCACCAAAAGAAAGCTCTATTTGTGGGAAAAAAAGGACAAAAAATTCATTTGGGTACAGTGTTGCATGACTGAGTAATTGTCATTCAAAGTGTGAGAGCACCGAAAGCTGAAAATTGGTCTGGGCAGGAAGGTGTTTAAGTGCCCTGTAAGCAAGTGGTTAAAATCAGTGCTCCTGCCAAAACGGCCATTTTTAAAAACATTTTAGGCATTGACCCATGTCCCCTGGGGCAGGAGCCAGGTCCCCAAACCCTTTTTAGGACAGTATCTTGCATATTAGCCGTTAAAATTAGCACTTTTCATTTCAAACCTTCGAGTCCCATAGACTTCAATGGGGTTCTAACGTTCGTACGGATTTGGGGTCCGTTCGAAAGTTCTGGTGCGAACTGAATCGGGGGGTGTTCGGCTCATTCCTAATGCTGGCTACTATAAATTAGAAAGTAGAGATTTAGAAGAAAAAAGTGTATATATTAGGTTGATTAGATGGGAGCATTAGGGTGTCACCTTCAGTTTCCCCGGGGGTGGTTCACAATTTCATAACAGATCGATCATAGCAATTACTTGTCTGGACTAGTACTGTGGTTTCATTGAGAATTAATCTCATATTAAACAAAAAGTCCTGCTAGCAGCATCTTTGGAGCAGTGAAGGAGTGTTGTATACACCGTTCCTGCCCATTGAAATCTATGGGGCAGCGCAGCTATACCGCCGGCAAAGCACTGCTGCAGCAGCGCTTTGCGGTGGTTTTAACCCTTTCGCGGCTGCTATGTGGTAAAAGCGCCCTGCTAGCGACCGAACAGCGCCATGAAATTGGCGGTAAAGCGCCACTAAAAATAACAGGGTTTTACTGCCGACACACCCACCTCCCCAGTGTGAAAGGGGCCTAAATTAGAGAGTAGGGATTTTTTTTTACAAATCTGTCTATTTATTAGGATGATTTTGGTGACATGGGGGCCACTTCTCAATTTCTGGAGACTGTCCCTGGAAGCTGCATGATAACCACCATGTCTCACGACTGAGCCCTGGGCTCTGCACTATAAGGTAATCTGTGCGTGTGTACTCAGGGGCAGATCCAGGGGGGCAACAGGGTAATTGTCCCCCCGAAATAGCACTGACTGACGTGACATGACATGTCTGACTCTCACTCACATTGTGATTGTCACTTGCTGCAGTTGCACTGTGGCTGCCGCTGCCTCTGCTGAGTCTCTCTCACATCAGCTGATCAGCGGCGCAGAGAGAGAGACTCGGTAATAGCAGGAGGAAGAGGTGGGTGGAGCCTCTTCCCTGCACTCGTTGCTAATGCCTGGGCTGCCTGGTGTCTGCAAGTGACGTCAGTGAGTCACGTCAGACTCCCGTGTCACTCTCAGAGCCGACGTGACTCACAGTCACTGTAAGTGTAACAGGAGCTGCTTGAGTCTGGAGAACAGGCTAGGGAGGGACAGGAGAGAACACAGTTGCAGTCACTCACAGTGCACTCGCAGTCTGTTTAAACTTTACAGAGTACAGACTGTGAGTGTGTGTTAATTATAGCAGTTGTTCCACTTCCACCATTCTTCCAACCACTGCTAACTGCTAACTAGGGATGAGCTTCGAGTTCGACTCGAACATTGCCTGTTCGCCTGTTCAGCGAACTGTGAACAATTTGGGCTGTTTGCAGCAAATTTGAAAAGCCGGAACACCCTATACAAGTCTATGGGAGAATATCTAAAGTGCTAATTTTAAAGGGTAATATGCAGGTTACTGTCCTAAAAAGTGTTTGGGGACCCGGGTCCTGCCCCAGGGGACATGGATCAATGCAAAAAAAAGTTTTAAAAACTGCAGTTTTTTCAGGAGCAGTGATTTTAATAATGATTAAAGTGAAACAATAAAAGTGTAAGGCCGCGTACACACGGGCGGACTGTTCGCCCAACCTTGTCCGCTGAACAGTGTTTGGGCGGACAGTCCGCCCGTGTGTGGGCTTTCAGCGGACAGTTTCAGCGGACAGTTGGACGGACAAAGTCTTTCGGAAATTCCAAAAAACTGTCCGCTGAAACTGTGTTTGAGCGAACAGTCCGCCCGTGTGTGGGCTTGTCCGCTGTACTTTCGAAATGAGCGGACTGTTCCCGCTCGGAAAGTCCGCCCATTTCGAGCGCGTGTACAGGTAGGCGGGGCCCGCGAAGGAGACGTCGCGGGCTCCGCCGCCTGGAATGGGCTTAAAGGGGAACCCCAACGCCGAAAAAAATCGGCGTGGGGGTTCCCCCAAAGTCCACACCAGACCCTTGTCCGAGCACGCTACCCGGCCGGCCAGGAAAGGGGGGCGAGCGAGCGCGCCCCCCCTCCTGAGCCGTACCAGGCCGCGTGCCCTCAACATGGGGGGTGCCTTGGGGAAGGGGGGGCCGCGCGGCCCCCCCACCCCAAAGCACCTTGTCCCCATGTTGATGAGGACAAGGGCCTCTTCCCGACAACCCTGGCCGTTGGTTGTCGGGGTCTGCGGGCGGGGGGCTTATCGGAATCCGGGAGCCCCCTTTAAGAAGGGGGCCCCCGGATACCGGCCCCCCACCCTATGTGAATGAGTATGGGGTACAATGTACCCCTACCCATTCACCTGTGAAATAAAGTACAAAAAAAAACACAACACAGGGAAAAAATATTTTATTGCACAGCTCCGGGGGTCTTCCGTCTTCGGGGGTCTTCTCGCCGGACTCCTCCGCTATCTGTGTGTAGCTCTTTTACTAGCGGAGGAGTCCGGCTTTCTTCCTCCCCGCCGCCGGCCTCTTCTCCCGACTTCGGGGGTCTTGTCCCCCTCTTCGGTTCTTCTGCCGGGCCACCGCGCCTTCTTCTAGCTCTTTTACAGGCGGTGGCCCGGTCTTCTGTCGCCGCTGCCTTCCGTTCTTCTGTCGCCGCCTTCGGTTCTTCTGCCGGGCCACCGCGCCTTCTTGTAGCTCTTTTACAGGCGGTGGCCCGGTCTTCTGTCGCCGCTGTCGTCGCCGCCGCCAGCGGTACGGCTCAGGAGGGGGGGCGCGCTCGCTCGCCCCCCTTTCCTGGCCGGCCGGGTAGCGTGCTCGGACAAGGGTCTGGTGTGGACTTTGGGGGAACCCCCACGCCGATTTTTTTCAGCGTTGGGGTTCCCCTTTAAGCCCATTCCAGGCGGCGGAGCCCGCGAAGTCTCCTTCGCGGGCCCCGCCTACCTGTACACGCGCTCGAAATGGGCGGATTTGCCTCCTCCTTACGTGGGCGAGTCCGTTCATTTCAAAAGTTGAGCGAACTGTTTGCCCAACCTTGTTCGTCAAACAGTCCGCTCGTGTGTGGGCAAGTCCGCTCATGCAAATTTTGAGCGGACTGTTTGCCGAAACTGTTTGACGAACAAGGTTGGGCAAACAGTCCGCGCGTGTGTACGCGGCCTTATATTCCTTTAAATTTCATAGCTGGGGGGTATCTATAGTACGCCTGTGAAGGGGCGCATGTTTCTGGTGCTTAGAACTGTCCCTGCACAAAGTGTCATTTGTGCAGGAAAAAAAGTCTTTTAAAATCACTTGCGGCTATATTGTCGGCTCCCCGTAATACAGAGAACACTCAATGAGTGTTCTATGTATTAGCCGACAATTCATTCATTCATTGATAAAAATAAAAAAAAAAGCGTGGGGGTTCCCCTAAATTTATTTACCAGGCCCTTCAGGTCTGATATGGATATTAAGGGGAACCCCGTGTCAAATAAAAAAAAAAATTGATGTGGGGGTCCCCCTAAATATCCATACCAGACCCTTCAGGTCTGATATGGATATTAAGGAGAACCCCACATCAAATTTTTTAAAAAAATTTACGTGGGGGTCCCCCTAAAAATCCATACCAGACCCTTTATCCGAGCACGCAACCTGGCAGGCTGCAGGAAAAGAGGGGGGGACGAGAGAGCGGCCCCCCTCCCTCCTGACATTGGGAGGATGCTTTGGGGGTCTGTGACCCCTCAAAGCACCTTGTCCCCATGTTGATGAGGACAAGGGCCTCATCCTCACAACCCTGGCCGGTGGTTGTGAGGGTCTGCAGGCGAGGGGCTTATCAGAATCTGGAAGCCCCCTTTAACAAGGGGACCCCCAGATCCCGACCCCCCCCCCTGTTTGAAATGGTAAGGGGGTAAAAAAGTACCCCTACCATTTCACAAAGAAAGTGTAAAAATGGTTAAATAAGACAAACACACTTTTGAAAAATTCCTTTATTAAAAATAAAAAAAAGATTCCAGCGGTGCTATTCCACTCTTGCTATCCAGCGACGAATCTCCGGGGTCCAGCGATGGATGATCATATCTAGCGACGGTCTGCCTTGTTTACATATGCAGATCGCTGTTCTTTCTCTGTGGAGAGCGATCATGGGTGGCTGGCGGACATCGCTTCTACCAGACCCGTTTATTGGCTCCCCCTCTGGCCAATCAGCACGCACGCCTTCGCTGGCTATTGCACAAAATGGCAAAAAAAAGTATATGTACTGCAGCTGGTCAGCAAGTGGTTAATCTAATTATAATGCAAAATATTGATTTAAATGTGGAGCTGCAGAAGAGCAAACAGTGCTTTAATCTGGCCACCTGAATTTATTTTTTATATTTACATTTTTGAAACATTTGTTAAATCAATAAATCTAACACTGAATTTTAAAACACTGACATGGCAATTGAGCAAAAGTTTTCAGGGTTTTCGTGCAATATTTTGGTATTTCATGGTACAAAAGTTTATAACCTAAAGGAAACACAACAGGTGAGTTTATAAGGAAAACAATGTAACCAATGTTGCTGTTATTTTAGGAAGAACTTTAGGCCCCTTTCACACGGGGCGGTAGGGGATTGGCTGACAGATCCCCTGTTGATTGGAGCAAAGTGGGCGGATGACACATCTGTATCCACCAAGTTTCTAAAGAGCAAACACAGACTAAGCCTGCTCTACTCTATGAGCGACTGGGTGTAAACGGACTGCGCTGTCTGTTTACACCCAACTACTTCTAATCCAATTTGCCAACACAGAAGAGGACAGATCCCCTTCCATTCTTTTTAGAGCAAATCAGAGAGGAGGTAGCCAGGTATAAATGGGCCATTTACACCTGCCTGTCTATAGGAATGCATCGACCTTTCCAGTCAGGTCCCCCTGAAAAGCTGACCGACAGACTTGATCATTAGATCCCCTGACAATGTTTTTTTTATTGCTGTTGGGCACTGATAAGGCTGCATTTAATGGGCACTGGTGAGGCTGCATTGATCTCTTGTATCATGTCTGAAATCTCTGATTATCTCCTGTATCATGTCTGCAGTCACTGATCATCTCTTGTATCATGACGGCAGTCTCTGATCATCTCCTGTATCATGTCTGCTGTCTCTGGTCATCTCTTGTATCATGCCTGCAGTCTCTGATTATCTCCTGTATCCTGTCTGCAGTCTCTGATCATCTCTTGTATCATGTCTGCAGTCTCTGATCAACTCCTGTACCATGTCTGCCGTCTATGGTCATCTCTTGTATCATGTCTGTAGTCACTGATCATTTCCTGTATCATATCTACAGTCTATGGTCATCTCGTGTATCATGTCTACAGTCTCTGATCAACTCCTGTATCATGTCTGCAGTCTCTAATCATCTCCTGTATCATGTCTTTAGTTTCTGATCATCTCTTGTATCATGCCTGCAGTCTCTGATTTTCTCCTGTATCATGTCTGCAGTCTATGATCAACTCCTGTATCATGTCTGCAGTCTCTGATTGTCTCTTGTACCATGTCTGCAGTCTCTGATCATTTCCTGTATCATGTCTGCAGTCTATGGTCATCTCTTGTATCATGTCTGCAGTCTCTGGTCATCTCTTGTATCATGTCTGCAGTCTCTGATCATCTCTTGTACAATGTCTGCAGTCTATGGTCATCTCTTATTTCATGTCTGCAGTCTGTGATCATCTCTTGTGTCATGTCTGCAGTTTCTGATCATCTCCTGTACTATGTATGCAGTCTATGGTCACCTCTTGTATCATGTCTGCAGTCTCTGATCATCTCCTGTATTATGTCTGCAGTCTATGGTCATCTCTTGTATCATGTCTGCAGTCTCTGATCATCTCTTGTATCGTGTCTGCAATGTATACTTGCAATATTTAAACAGGGGGTCAGTTCAGTTATGGTACATGTCATGTCAACAATGTATGTGCAGTGCTGTTCTATAAAGCCAATTACTTTATGTAGTGTGCACTTTTGTACTTTAATTATAGAAACAGCAAAATGAGACAGAAAAGGGTGAGCTGCAGGACTATAGATTCTTTCTTCAGTGGCAATGCAAAAAAGTCATCAGGAGAAAATCCAATAGTAGAAAGCACTTCAAGTATGGAAATTGACACTACCTTCCCATCCTGTTCTGGTACATTTGTAGAGCCAATATCTGGTGAAACAGATCCTAATGTGTCGCCACTATCTGTTAATACCCCACCTCAAACCAGCAGTATCTTAATTAATGACATTGGCACACATCTTGGGAAAAAAATTAGTGACTATACCAAATGCTTGCTATTATAAAATCCATGGCAACCTCCTCCTGGATATGAATTACCTTTCTCTGTTCAGAACATGACTTCCAAGAAAGAACAGCCTGTATCCGAGAGCGGAGAGATAGGAGGAGGGCTGGCATGAAGTAGTGGACTGCAGCGGTTGGTTGCAGTAGCTGGGGGGGCGGAGTCAGCGCGAGGACGTGTGCACGCTCCGCGCCCCAGCGCCAGTCGGAGAAGTGAAGTTCAAGAAGCAGGATGGCGTCATCGCTGGGGGAGCTCGTCCACCAGCTGTGGGCCGTGGCGGCGGCGAACAGAGAGCGGTGGCTGCGGGAACAGGTAGCAGGAGCTCTCGGGGAGGGACATGACACAAACAGGACTGCAGGGGAAGGATCAGCCCGGGCGCGGCACCCCCGCCCGCCGGCCTGATTCTACCCTGAATCCCCCAGGGCTCCTCATGTTCGCCATGCGGGGAACGCTGTCTCCGCCCCCCACGAGCCGCCCACGAAACGGCCAGCCAGGAGGGCAGAGGAGGCCTCTGGGCACAGGTGGGGTGGTGTGTGCAGCTCAGATAAGCCGTTGGCCGGTCCCGCGACGGCCTCTATTGGCACAGCGGTCCACCGCGAAGAGGATCCGGGCCCTTCCTGTGGCGCAGCCGCTGCGGGGGCGGGGCCACGCCGGCGGGGGCAGAACGTTGTGGAGGACAGGATTCCAGTGGGGCGGCGGCCGCCGCAACACAGGCAACCAGCAGTGGGAGAAGCGGGAGCAAACAGCCTGGGGAAGGCGACACAGAAGTCAGCGACGGGGCGGAGAAGAGGACGGCCCAAGCGCAGCTCGCCAGCCGCCCAGGCGAGGCCCCGAGGCCGGATGGAGCAGCGATGCCTGATCGGTTGGAAGGCGAACTTTCATCATCAGAGGAGGAAGGTCCGAGTGGCGTGCCGTCAACGGTTGGTGGAGGTTCGGCGACTGGAGGCGATTCTTCCAGGCGGTCCGGTAAGTCAACTTTTATTCGGGGGTCTTTGGGGCAGGGTGGTTCGGGTAGTGAGGGGGAGGAGGAGGCACTGGGGGTCGCCCGCGGCGGGGTGGACACCACCCCGCCAGCCCCGCATTTGGTCCAGCGGGGGAAGGACCGCATCCTGGCGGATGGGGGGCTAGCGGGCCTCCTGGCGGGACTCAAGGAACTGGTGGGCAGGCTGGAGTCTGCGGAGGCAGGGCCGGGGATGGCGTGGACAGCTCCTGGGGACCGCGCCCGGGGTCCGGCGGAGCCTGCAGGCGGGTTGGGTGCCGCGGTCGTGGCGGCAACGGTGGATGGGGGGTGACAGTAGGGGCGACCCCGCCAGCTGCGTCCGGGGTGGTCACA
Organism: Lithobates pipiens; assembly: GCF_037356315.1. Lineage (NCBI taxonomy): Eukaryota > Metazoa > Chordata > Amphibia > Anura > Ranidae > Lithobates > Lithobates pipiens. Next base: position 118,197,909 of record NW_027507787.1, read on the forward strand.
ATGGCAGGCACGGGGGACTTGGTGGTGGCCGCCCCGCCGGCGGCACCATCGGGGGCTCCGGGGGAGAAAGCAGGGGATGCGGGCAAAAAACAGGACCTGGTCAGATTAGCGGATGAGGTGTATGTGTGTTTTGAGGGGCCGCTGGGTGCGCATTTGAAACAGGAGGTTAGGGAGAAAATATGGAAGGGGGAATATGTGGAGATATTTTCGCTGTTGCCACTGGAAAAGTTCAATTTAGATAGGGTCAAGCAGGAGGACAACAAGAAGGAGGACGAGGAGAAGAGGCGTTACCGGTTGATACCACGGACCTTTACAAATTGGCTACAGGCGTTTGCGATTCTCGCCAACGTGATAGGGGAGAAGAATCCGGAGCATTGTTCGGCCCTGTTTTGCTACTTGGATGCGATCGGGGAAGCGCACAGAGTCTACGGGGGATTGGCTTGGCTGCGGTGTGATGATCAGTTTAGACAATGGAGGGCGATTCGACCTGCTCTTCGCTGGGATCATAAGGATATCAGTTTGTGGATGTGCCTTATGTCGTCGGCGAGGACAACGAGTCAGTTTTTTCAGGGGGGGGGGGGGGGCGGTGGACCAGGGGCTTCCAGTCAATCGGCCGCTAGAAAGAAGGGAGTCTGCTGGCAGTATAATTAAGGTAGTTGTAGGTTCACAGGAAATTGCAAGTACAAGCACGAGTGCTCGGGTTGTGGGGGAGCCCACCCGGTATCTCGCTGCTTCAAGCAAGGAAAGGGCAGGGCTGGAGAGCCTTCGAACAAGAGGGGCGATGCCGGTGAGGCTGGTAAGGATGCGTCCTTTTCTAGATCGATATCCAGATAGGGAAGCAGCAACGATCCTGGGTGTGGGGTTTGCCGAGGGTTTTCGGATTCCGGCGGTCCTCGGGACGACCCCCCCGGTGTCCAAGAATTTGCGGTCCTCCCTGTTACATCCGGATGTAGTTTCGGAGAAGCTGCGGAAGGAGGTGACATTGGGGAGAATCGCAGGCCCTTTTTCGGATATGCCCATGCCAGACCTGGTGATGTCGCCTTTGGGGGTGGTACCCAAGAGGGAACCGGGTAAGTATCGGTTAATTCACCATCTGTCATAGCCAAAAGGGGGTTTGGTGAATGATGCCATCGACCCCCGGCTGAGCGCGGTTTCCTACACGTCATTTGATGCGGCGGTATTTTGGGTGAGGCGATATGGCCGAGGGGCTTTGATGGCAAAAACGGATATTGAGGCGGCTTTTTGCTTGCTTCCGGTGCACCCCGAGAGTTTTCGGCTTTTGGGCTGCCGGTGGCGGGTGGAGTACTATGTGGACCGGTGCCTGCCCATGGGATGTTCCATCTCGTGTGCGTTGTTCGAAAAATTCAGTTCCTTCGTGGAATGGGTGGTCAGAGACGTCGCGGGAGTGAATTCGATCATCCACTATCTCGATGACTTCCTGTGCGTAGGTCCGGCATCATCGGCGCTCTGTGCGGTACTATTGACAATGTTGGAACTGGTGGCTGAGAGTTTCGGTATCCCACTGGCCCCGGAGAAGACCGAAAGGCCGACGATGGTGATCAGTTTTTTAGGCATCATATTGGATTCTGAGGCGATGGAGTGTCGTTTGCCAGAGGACAAGTTGGAAGCACTGAAGGCGGAGGTACGTGGTTTGGTGGGCTTGCGGAAGGTACAGCTCAGGACTCTTCAGTCTGTGCTGGGGAAATTGAATTTCGCGCGCATGATAATACCCATGGGTAGGGTCTTCAGTAGTAGGTTAGCGGCCAGTACTGGGGGGGTGGATTCCCCGAGATACTTCGTGAGTTTGTCGAAGGATCATCGGGAGGATTTACGGATTTGGCATGTATTCTTGGAACGTTTCAACGGACGGGCGTTGTGGATGGCCGGGCCGGTGAGCAACTTTGATTTGGAGCTCTACACGGATGCGGCAGGGTCCACGGAGTTCGGGGCTTATTTCCAAGGTAAGTGGAGTGCAGGCCCATGGCCCGAATCGTGGAAAGGTGGTGGGTTGCTACGGAACATGGTGCTGTTGGAGCTATTTCCAGTGGTACTGGCGGTGGAACTTTGGGGTGAATCCTTTCGGGACCGGAAGGTTCGCTTCCATGGGGACAATTTGGGTGTGGTGCAGGTCCTTAACCGGGTGTCGGCGGCGTCTCCGCCAGTGGTTAGACTGCTGAGGCATTTGGTACTGCGATGCATGCAATGGAACATCTTTATACATGCGGTACACTTACCTGGGGTGGAGAATGTTGTGGCTGACGCACTGTCTCGCTTTCAGTGGGACAGGTTCCGGGAGCTGGCGCCATCCGCGGACGCGCATGCGGATACGGAGATCGAAGACGGATCAGGAGGGCAAAGGGAAGGAAGTTGTGGTGTTCGCAATTCCTGAGTGCAAGCTTTGCCCGGTCTTGGTTTTGAGGGAATTTTTGAACGCTCGGCCGGACAGTCCGGACCCATTGCTGATGCATGCGAATGGGGAGTTTGTATCCAGATACCAGTTTATAGGGGTTTTAGGAAGTGCCTGAAGGCATTAGGTTTGGGGGGGGGAGAAGTTTTCCTCACACTCTTTCAGGATTGGGGCTGCGACGGAAGCGGTAAGGTGGGGTTTGGATGACGAGGCGGTTAAGAGGATTGGCCGCTGGGAGTCTCGGAGGTTTAAATCTTATGTCAGGCCAGAGTTGGTGGGTGTTTAGCCGGGGGGCTGGGGGGATAGTTGGCATGGGTTTGTGTTACACATGTACAGTTACTGTGATTTGGGTATGTGTTTTTCTTTCTTTCAGGTGCAGCGCCAGGGTTGGTCTGGATTATGGGCCATTCATACGTCTGCTGGGGAGCGAGGAGGGGTGATGTTAGGCCAGAGGGCAGACAGCTGGGCATATCCAGACTTCAGGCGTGTGTAAAGTGGTTTGGATTTCCAGGCATGCTCTGGAGCAGGATGGTGCACGAAGTGTGCCGTTTTGCGGGGTTTGACAGGGCCCTGGACGTTTTCGTTTTACACGTAGGGGGCAATGATTAGGGCCTCCGCACCAAGTTGGATGTTACGCGGGACATCAAGTATGATTTCCTGCGACTGTGGGCGGCCTTTCCTAATATGATAATAGTGTGGTCAGACATTATAGCCAGGACCAAGTGGAGGTTTGCCAGGTCGGTGGACAAGATTAACAAGGCCCGGAGGAAAGTTAATCAGGAGGTCAGACGTTTTGTGGTGCGCAATGGGGGGTTGGCAGTTAGGCATTTGGAGCTGGAGGTGGAGACGTGGCGGTACTTAAAAGAGGATGGTGTGCACCTCAATGATGTGGGCACTGATATGTGGACTTTGGGCATACAGGATGGGGTTGAGCGTGCCCTGAGGGTGTGGCGGTGCTCACAAGGATAAGGTGTTATCTTTGCTTGCGGTGGCGGGTGTTGGTCGATGCAGGTAAAGGAAGATAACCCCTCCCCACAGAGAAGTTGATGCGGGACCCATTGTAGATATGGGCTCGTTGCTGATATGCCATATAGTGAGGGTTTATATGGCAGCTGGTGAATGGGGGCACTGCGGTAAAGAGTTGGGTGTCTTTGAGCTAGCATGTCAGCTTGAGGCCTAGTTGCAGGAATATTACCGCAGTGCTTGTTTTGGATCGATATGGTAATGGGGTGGGGAGGGGGAATTTCCTGCAAATGACTAACGTGCTCAGGGTTTTAAGTTAAATGATGTTTTGTTGATGTTTTTGTTTATATGTTAAATTATTATTTTGAATAATAAAGGGGCTGCTACGGCCACGAAATGCTCCAAAAGGAAGGTGTGGTCTCTTTTAATGGGAAGGGGTAAGGTATGGAGTTGGGTAGTTGGTACAGCAGCGGAGCTTCATCAGTCATACTAGAGTCATGGAGAAACTCAGGAAATAAAGAGATATTTGCAAAAACAACATATTGACAGTTTTCCTTGGCTAGTGTATTCACCTGCCAAAAAGGGATTGTTTTGCAAGCACTGAGCATTGTTTGCACAACATCGGAAAGGTGGTCATAACAAAGGCATGGCCCTTGGAAAATTGGAAATGTAGCCCTTTACTAATTTTAAAAAGCTTAAGGGCAAGGATGAAGATTTGGAAGTCCGTACAAGGCTTGTTTATCACCAGGAGAGTGTATTTGAAGGAAACGCATTTTTAAAAACCTACCATGCACCAGAAAATGAAATTGTTAATCAAATAAACTTGCATCGACTTCAGAAAGTGAAAGAGAACCGAGAGCTAATTTGTCCTATCGTTGAGTTAATTATATTCTTGGGTAGATAAAATATACCTCTGCGTGGCTACCGAGATGATGGTGCTTTTATGACTCCACCCCAGAGGTGAATGAAGGCAACTTTTGGGAATTACTGAGGTACCGTGTTGCATCTGGAGACAAAGTATTAGAGAAGCACCTCCTTACTGCATCTTATCTCGGGTGTTGTGGTGATGAAATCAGTAATGTCATTGTAGCTAGAATTAAAGAGGCTTGCTATTTAACCACTTAAGGACCGCCGCATGCCATTGTACGTCATTACAATGGCATGTACAGGCACAAGCATGTACATGTACGTGCTTGCCTTCCAGCAGGTGGGGGGTCCAATCGGACCCCCTCCCACTGGATGCGGCGGTCCAGTTCGCTTCAGGAGCGATCCGGGATGAGGGGATGGCCGTTGGTTTCTGGCCATCCCCTCTCGATCGCTCCTGGCGAATGAGAGGCTTCCTCCCACTGTGTATTGTATACACAGGCAGGGAGGAAGTGATGTCATTCTCCTCGGGGCGGTCTTATTTACCGGACTACGAGGAGAGGACACAGTAAGTCTGCATCAAACACTACACTGACACTAAATAACACATAGGCACACAAACCACCCCCCCGATCGCCCCCCGCCCCCCCCCCCCCCCAGTCACAGTGTCACTGATTGCAGTGATCATTTATTTACTAATCACTGCATTCAGTGTCAGTTGTAAAAGTAAAAACTGTCAAGGCAGTTAGTGTTAGGTCCAGGGTAGCCCCCTACCACCCCCCAATAAAGATTTAACCCCCTGATTGCCCTTAGAGTTAACCCTTTCACCCCATTTTGCCAGTGTCACTAAGCGATCATTTTTCTGATCGCTGCATTAGTGTTGCTAGTGTCGCTAGGTAGCTAGTTATTTTTTTAGGTTCACCGCCAGGTTTTATAGCGCTAGGTACCCTGATATACTACCCAATAACATTTTTAACCCCCTGATTGCCCCTAGTTAACCCTTTCACCCCCTTTTGCCAGTGTCACTAAGCGATCATTTTTCTGATCGCTGCATTAGTGTCGCTAGGTAGCTAGTTATTTTTTTAGGTTCACCGCCAGGTTTTTATAGCGCTAGGTACCCTAATATACTACCCAATAACAGTTTTAACCCCCTGATTGCCCCTAGTTAACCCTTTCACCCCCTTTTGCCAGTGTCACTAAGCGATCATTTTTCTGATCGCTGCATTAGTGTCACTAGTGTGGCTAAGTAGCTAGTTATTTTTTTAGGTTCACCGCCAGGTTTTTATAGCGCTAGGTACCCCCATATACTACCCAATAATGGTTTTAACCCCCTTATTGCCCCTAGTTAACCCTTTCACCAGCGATCACAGTATAAGTGTCACTGGTGACGCTGGTTAGCCAGTTAGTTATTTAGGTTCCCCGTCAGGTTTTTATATAGCGCCAGGGACCCCCATATACTACCTAATAAAAATTTGAACCCCCTGATTGCCCCTAGTTAACCCTTTCACCAGTGATCACTGTATAAGTGTTACGGGTGACTCTGGTTAGTTAGTTTGCTTTTTATAGCAGGTTTAACAGGTTTAACCCCCTGATCACCCGGCGGGTGATATCAATTAGGTTTTAAGGTCAGGGTCTGTGTCGCCCCAGGCAGCGCTAGGTTAGTGCCAGTACCGCTAACACCCACGCGCAAAGCATACACCTCCCGTAGTGGTATAGAATCTGAACAGATCAATATCTGATCTGATCAGATCTATACTAGCATCCCCAGCAGTTTAGGGTTCCAAAAAAACGCATTGTTAGCGGGATTAGCCCAGATACCTGCTAGCACCTGCATTTTGCCCCTCCGCCCAGCCCACCCAAGTGCAGTATCGATCGATCACTGTCACTTACAAAACACTAAACACATAACTACAGCGATCGCAGAGCCAGGCCTGATCCCTGCGATCGCTAACAGTTTTTTTGGTAGCGTTTTATATTTAAATCCGGAAGGCAGTGCTTGGTTTTCGGGGTCCAGTACGTGGCTAGGCTCCCAAAAAGTCCACCACATGTGGTATCTCCGTACTCGGGAGAAGCAGCAGAATTTATTTTGGGGTGTAATTTGACTTATGCCCATAGCATGTGTGAGCAATATATCATTTAGTGACAACTTTGTGCAAAAAAATTAAAAATAAATTGTAATATTCCTGCAGCTTGTGGCAAAATATAAAATATTTCATGGACTCAAAATGCCTCTCAGTAAATAGCTTGGGGTGTCTACTTTCCAAAATGGGGTCATTGGGGGGGGGGGGGTTTGTGTTATTTTGGCATTTTATGGCCTTCGAAACTGTGATAGGTAGTGAGGAGTGAAATCAAAAATTTGCACCCTTAGAAATCCTGAAGGCAGTGATTGGTTTTCGGGGTGCCGTACGCAGCTAGACTCCCAAAAAGTCCCACATATGTGGTATCCCCGTACTCAGGAGAAGCAGCAGAATATATTTTGGGGTGCAATTCCACATATAACTATGGCATGTGTGAGCAATATATCATTTAGTGACAACTTTTTGTAAACTTTTTTTTTTTGTGTCATTATTCAATCACTTGGGACAAAAAAAAAAATATTCAATGGGCTCAACATGCCTCTCAGAAATTTCCTTGGGGTGTCTACTTTCCAAAATGGGGTCATTTGGGGGGGTTTTGTGTGAATTTGAGCATTTTATGGCCTTCGAAACTGTGATAGGTAGTGAGGAGTGAAATCAAAAATTTGCACCCTTAGAAATCCTGAAGGCAGTGATTGGGTTTCGGGGTGCCGTACACGGCTAGACTCCCAAAAAGTCCCACATATGTGGTATCCCCGTACTCAGGAGAAGCAACAGAATATATTTTGGGGTGCAATTCCACATATAACTATGGCATGTGTGAGCAATATATCATTTAGTGACAACTTTTTGTAAACTTTTCTTTTGTGTGTCATTATTCAATCACTTGGGACAAAAAAAAAAATATTCAATGGGCTCAACATGCCTCTCAGAAATTTCCTTGGGGTGTCTGCTTTCCAAAATGGGGTCATTTGGGGGGGGGGGGTTGTACTGCCCTGCCATTTTAGCACCTCAAGAACTGAGATAGGCAGTCATAAATTAAAAGCTGTGTAAATTCCAGAAAATGTACTCTAGTTTGTAGACGCTATAACTTTTGCGCAAACCAAAAAATATACCCTTATTGAATTTTTTTTTACTAAAGACATGTGGCTGAATACATTTTGCCCTAAATGTATGACTAAAATTTAGTTTATTCGATTTTTCTTATAACAAAAAGTAGAAAATATCTTTTTTTTCTCAAAATTTTCGGTCTTTTTCCATTTATATCGCAAAAAATAAAAATCGCAGAGGCAATCAAATACCACCAAAAGAAAACTCTATTTGTGGGAAGAAAAGGATGCAAATTTCGTTTGCGTACAACATTGCATGACCGCGCAATTACCAGTTAAAGCAGTGCAGTGCGAAATTGTAAAAAGACCTCTGGTCCTTAGGCTGTTAATTGGTCCGGGGCTGAAGTGGTTAATATAATATTTGATGAAACTACAGACATTTCCCATACTGAACAACGTGCACTGAACTTTAGATATGTCTATAATAGATCGATTTGTGAGTATTTTATAAAATTTGTAGATGCTTATGAATTTGCAACCCAGAAGGAATTGTGAATTGATAATTCAGGGTCAGAACTAAGGCTTACAGGAAAGGTTTTAGGCCAGATGGTTATCCAACTAATTAAAAACCTCTCCCTGGACATCACTCATTGTGTTGTCATTGGAACAATCAGTTGCAGTGTTATGTCTTCAGAGGTGGCTGGTGATGTATCAGAGATTCTCCATGTAGCACCCAACAGTTGCAGATGTCCTTGCTACAATCATTGTCTTAACAATTCAATTTCAAAGTCCTCACAAGTGTCATCAGTTTGCATTGCAGTAGCAGTGATCAAATCAACCATTTCATTCTTTAACCAGTCAACAAAGTGTAATTTTATTTTAAAGCACGAGTTAGGCTCTCACCTTACCAGTCTTTGTGAAACTAGATGGGTAGAGCAATGATGCTCTCATAAGATTTTGAGATGGACTTGTAAAAGTGGTGAGTGCACCTTCTGCAATATCTCAATGTAAATGCTCAAGCACTAGCTCAACAGCATCTACTCTCATTCATTCTCTGTGCAGTGCAGAATTCATATTTTCCTTGGTTTCACTCATCAGTGTTCTGAAAGTAACCCTTCCTCTGAGTCGCTTCCTTCAATCCCCAACAATTGATTTAACAAGCGCATCTGACTGTTTGACTGATACCATGGTCACAATGGAGAATATGCGATGTAGCGCTGATGGCACTTTTTCCACTTTGCATATGGAGGCTACAGAATTGGCATCAGAACTTGGAGTGGAAATAAAATTGCCACGTCTTGTAGGCAGGCAAGTGCACAGATTCAATTACAATGTAGAATCAACTGAAGAATACTAAAGGAAATTGTTGTATATTCCCGTGCTGGACAACATTATTAATGATTTAAAAACTAGTTTTCCAGAAAATTCGATGCAGTGTTTCCAGATTCAAATCTTGACACCAGCAGTACTTTTTGGAAAAAAAATGGAAACCATGGTTCCTGTGGCTGTGCAATCATTATCAAAACGTTTCCACCCTCTCCTAGCTTATGGTAAGCAGAAGATAGTGGAAACATTGCTGCAGGGAGAAGTAAGTCTATGGCTTACAAAGTGGAAACAAGAGTTATCACAACATAAGGAAATCCCCAAAACAGTTCTTGAAGTGTTGGACTTGTGTGTCAAGGACCTCTTCCCAACCATCAGAAGTTTATTTCTGATCTTAGCTACACTTCCTGTAAGTGTGGCTACAGAAGAGAGATCTTTCTCAACCCTCCATTGTGTTAAAACATGGCTTCGTTCACGAATGGTGGGGGACCGGTTAAATGGCTTGTGTTTACTTTACATTCATAGAGATATTCCTGTGAATACGAAACGAGTTATTGAACTGTTTGCCAAACAAGGAAAATGAAGACTTGAGAAAATTCTGTGATTTTTTCATGTTATGCAACTTACAAATAAAATGTTTCTGTTGTGTGTAGTGATGGACGAACTTCCGACGGGACGTTTCGTGAACGCAAACCGCGAACGTGACCAAAAGTTTGTGAACCGCAAAGTTTGCAGTGGACCACATTGACTATAATGGCAGGCGAACCTCAAAAACCTCCAGGTCATTTTCAGCCACAAAATACTTACTAGCTGTGCACACACAGTCCCACAACATGGACACTGACATAACAAAAGTATTAAGTGAATCTGGGATCGACAACGACAAGCATTCTTTTTTTATCTGTAAAATTTTGACAATTCAGGAGCACATGAAGGCCATGGAGGAGAGGCAAGGTCAGGCCAGGCTATGAAGGGGGTGCAGGAGATGATCAGTGCCACAGTCAGGGCAGAGCAGTTCTATGCCAGTATCCCAGTGTGCCAACCTGTGCTTGAGCCCCTGAGCACTGACACCAGCACCATGATAGAGACTGAGCACTGACACCAGCACCAAGATAGAGAGCACTGACACCAGCGCTGTGATAGAGAGCACTGACACCAGCACCAAGATAGAGAGCACTGACACCAGCACCGTGATAGAGATCACTGACACCAGCACCGAGATAGAGAGCACTGACACCACACCAGCACTGAGATAGAGAGCACTGACACCAGCACTGATACCAGCAACTCGCTGCGGGACCCAAAAATATGACACCGCTCAACCTCTTCAAACAGGAGGGTACGGGAATATAGTACGGTGTGCTTTTTTGTACAAGGAAGTGAGCCAAAGGTAGAAAAAAGGTCTGTGTGCTAGATTAAATAAATTGTTTATAGAGTTATGCATATACATGGTCTACTGGTCACATGTGTTGAATTCCTCCGAGCTCCAGGCCTCATTCATTTTTATAAATGTGAGGTAGTCAACACTGTCGTGAGCTAGTCCAGTGCGCTTATCGGTCATGATCCCCCTGCTGCGCTGAACGTCCTTTCGGACAGGACACTGGATGAGGGACAAGCCAACAGTTCCATTGCAAATTGGGCAAGCTCTGGCCAGAGGTCAAGCCTGCCCACCCAGTAGTCCAGGGGTTCATCACTTCTCAGAGCGTCCCCATCGGCCGTTAACCGGATGTAGTCGGACACCTGTCGGTCTAGGCGTTCCCTAATACTGGATCTGGATGACACCTGTCGATGGGTTGGCTGAAAGAATGATCTCATATCAGAAGTCACCAACACATCTTCAAACCGCCCTCTTCTTGCAGGCGCTGTTGGATTGGTACCTGCAACTCTTTCTCTGGGAGTGGGAATTCCTCCTCTGCCAGCACACGCCAAAGCAGAATGCAGCATTTCTCGAAGAAAGGCCTGTAAGTGCTCCATTCTGACAGCCCTCTGTAATGGTGGTAACATTTCCACCATTTTGTGTTTGTACCGGGGGTCTAAGTACGTTGCCACCCAGTACTGGTCCTTGACCTTTATGCTTTTTATACGGGGGTTCCTGTTAAAACACTGGAGCATGAAGGCCCCCATTTGCACTAAACTGGAAGTGGTGTGGTGGCCTGGCTCCTGCTCATCATCCAGGATAATTTTGTCCTCCTCGTTCTCCTCTCCCCATCCACGGACAACAACAGGGATCCCAGAAAGGTTTAATGTATGCTCTTCTTGCTCCTCCTCATCCGCCCCGGCACCATCCTCCTCTGACTCCTCTTCAGACTCCTGTTGTTGACTTGTCTCAGATAGAGTAGCCCCCCCTGGGAATTCATCCAGCATTGCGACTTCCTCATCTTTCTGCTCCTCCATGGCTTGATCAATGACACGACGCAATGCAAACTCCATAGAGAAGGCATAAGGTACGATGTCACTGATGGCTCCATGGCTGCGACTGACCAGTTTGGTGATCTCATCAAATGGCCGCAGAAGTCTGCATGCGTCGCTCATGGTAAAAAAAATCAAGCTCCCCAGAACCTGTTCTGCCGCAGAGTTCGTACAGGCAGTCGTTAACTGCACGTTTCTGCTGGAGCAGCCTATCAAGCATATAGAAGGTTGAGTTCCATCGTGTCGGACAATCGCAAATAAGACGTCTGACCTGCAGATTGTGTAGCTTCTGAATGTCAGCAAGGCGAGCCATAGCCGTGTAAGATCTTCTGAAATGGGCCCAGATTTTCCTTGCCTGCCGCAAGATGTACTGGACCCCATGGTATTTGACAACTAGCACGACCAAGTTTAAGATGTGTGCCATGCATGCCACGTGTGTAATTTTGCCCTGTTTCAATGCACTAAGCAGATTGGCACCGTTGTCACACACCACTTTACCAACTGTCAAATTGAGCGGTGTTAGCCACTGATCTGCCTGTGAACGCAAAGCTGAAAGGTGTGCAGGGCCAGTGTGGCTCTTGGCTTCCAGGCAAAACAGACGCAGCACAGCATGGCAACATCTCACCTGGGATGTCAAATAGGTTCTGGGGATCTTGGGCGGTGCAGCGGAAGAGATGCTAGCAGCGGAAAAGGAGGAGTCAGCTGAGGAGGAGAGGGAGGATGGAGTAGTAGGAGGAGAAGAAGAGCCAGGCCTGCATGCAATCCGTGGCGATAAAATGAAATCTACCTGGGTGCCACGGGTTACATGCTTGACGGCGTCAGAAGGTTCACCCAGTGGGCAGTAAAAGTTATATACCTTCCCTGCCCGTGTTTGCTAGACCATGTGTCTGTGGTCATATGTATCTTGGCAATGACACTGTGTGCCAGAGATACATTCACTTGCCGCTAAACATAACCATATAGCTCTGGGGTGCCTTTCTGTGAGAAATACTTCCTTCCTGGACCTTCCATTGTGGTGTTCCAATGGTCACAAATTTTCGAAAGGCCTCCGAGTCCACCAGTTTATATGGCAGTAGTTGGCGGGCTAACAGTTCTGACAAGCCAGCCTTCAACCGTAGGGCAAGAGGGTTATCCGGCGTCATCATTTTTTTATGCTCAAACATTTGGCCCACGGAAGCCTGCCTTTTTTCATAAAAACGTGAGGATGGCATGATGGATAGTGGAGTGGCTGAGAGCCTGGAGTGTGGCTTTGTGTGTTCCGTTGCTCCCACTGGGCTCGGTGATGGCAGCTCATGTGCCTTCTTAAGGCGGTCGTCCCTAGGTGAGTGTTGGGCTTACCGCGACGTATGCATTGACTGCAAAGGCTGCAGATGGCAATACTATTGTCAGCAGCGGACACGTTAAAAAAAGCCCACAATGTGAAGCCATGTCCCGGTGTCCTGGGAGCGCCAGATGTGACCGTACATGGTTGATGCCTCGATCCTGATACATTAGCAGTTTGGTTTGTCCCTCCTGTGCAATCTAAGTTTCACCTGCTTCTCCTCCCTATTTGCTGGTCCATATCTCCCTCTGAACTCCCCTCCTCTTCCTCTCTTGTGGGCACCCACGTGACATCACTAGACACGTCATTATCGACGTCACCTTCCCCACCTCTGTAATTAGAGCTCTTGAAGTAGGCAGCAACGCCGGGGACCAACCTCCTCCTTGGGCTGATCTGGGTACTGTCGTCGGACTGCTGAGTGGCGGTTGTTGCTACCTCCTCTTCCTGATCCAATGCCAAGAGTGGCTGCGCATCGGCAATGTCTTGTGATGGATCGGAAAATAATTCCTGTGACTCAAGCGGAGGGTGTATGGTGGTGGTGGTGTTGGTGGTAGTGTCGTTGGGGGTGCACACAGCAGAGAGTGAAGAAGAGGGTGCAAATCGAGAGGATGAGGAGGGTGCAGAATAGTAAGGTTGAGTGAGCCACTCAACCAAGTTTGGTGCGTCCTTTGACGTAATCGAATGCACCTTCTGCAATTTGCCACTTTGGTTCAAGCCTGTTGCTCCTGCCCTACCCCTACCACCCGTGCGGAAGGGCCTGCCTCTTCCTCTGCCTGTCATTCTTTAAATTACCCTGTGACAAAAGTCTCTAGAGAAGTGCAGTATGTATGTGGAAGAAGGTATATAACACCCCACATCAATCTGCCGTTTTAGGGGGCCACTGGTCTATCACACTAGTTATAATACTTTTTTCTAATTGCGTTTGTCACTCTTTGTAGTATCGCTGCAGAACAGCTCAGCAGTCACAATGCGGCACAAATGCACTATACTATGCTTTCTATATTTAAAAGTATTTTATTCTATTTTATACATGTATTACACCCCTATATACTGCACACCATATAGTACACCTATACCAGTCCTCAAAAGGACCTTTGTGGACCTAATACTAGCGAGCTAGTAGCTAGTGAATTGCAGACTGTCCCTGCTCCAAACACCAAACTGTCCCTCCCTACACTGAGAAAGGACGGCTGCAAAATCGGTCAGCAGCACTGCATGCAGTGCACTATAATATACTTTCTATATTTGAAAGAAAGTATATTATACGTGTATTACAACCCTATATACTGTACACCTATGCCAGTCCTTAAAATAACCTTTTAGTAGATAGGGCATTTTGTAATCCTACTCATATTTAAATTTTGATTTTAATTTTACTTATATTTTACATACAGTGATTTTATCTTGTTTTACACATGAATAGGTCATAAGAAAAAAGAAAGATACTGAGCTTGATTTTCTTTTATTTTTCATCTTTATTTTCATTTTTATTTTATTTTTATTTTTTTTAATTTGGATTTTTAATTTCATTTTTATTTTCATTTTAATTTTTATTATTTTTATTTTTATTTTATATTTTATTTTTTATTTTTTTATTTTCATTTTTTTTTTTTATATATATTTTTTCACATTTTTGCATATTCATGTTGAGGGTGCGCCTTCCATTAAATTCTGTGTTTTTCAGTACTGTGATTGTTCTGCCATTGCGTACTGTTTAAATGACAATTAAGTGATGGCCGATATTGCGCAATGTATGGGTGAATGATGGTGACATCATTCTTCCGCGATATCTGCGTAAAAGTATGTGTCTATGACAGGCTGATTTAACCACTTTCAGACCGGACCAATTTGCTGGTCAAAGACCAGACCACTTTTTGCGATTCGGCACTGCGTCGCTTTAACTGACAATTGCGCGGTCGTGCGACGTGGCTCCCAAACAAAATTGACGTCCTTTTTTTCCCACAAATAGAGCTTTCTTTTGGTGGTATTTGATCACCCCTGTGGTTTTTATTTTTTGCGCTATAAACAAAAATAGAGCGACAATTTTGAAAAAAACGCATTATTTTTTAGTTTTTGTTATAATAAATATCCCCCAAAAATATATAAAAAAACATTTTTTTCCCTCAGTTTAGGCCGATACGTATTCTTCTACATATTTTTGGTAAAAAAAATCGCAATAAGCGATTATTGATTGGTTTGCGCAAAAGTTATAGCGTTTACAAAATAGGGATAGTTTTATAGCATTTTTATTAATAATTTTTTATTATTTTTTTTTTACTAGTAATGGCGGCGATCTGCGATTTTTATTGTGACTGCGACATTGTCGGGGACCCATCGGACATTTTTGACACATTTTTGGGACCATTGTCATTTATACAGTAATCACTGCTATATAAATGCAGTGATTCCTGTGTAAATGGCACTGGCAGTGAAAGGGTTAACCAGTGGGTGGCAGTGTAGGGGTTAAGTGTTCCTAGGGGTGTGTTACTAACTGTGGGGGGTTGGGCTTTCATTTAGTGTACACTGATCTCTGCTCCAATCACATGGAGCAGAGATCAGCGTCACTAGTTGCTAGGCAGAATGGAAAAATGTTGTTTACACAGCATTTCCTCCATTCGGCCGCCCCGTGAGACGATCGCGGGGATGCCCGCGGCGATCGAGTCCGCGGGTCCCGCGACCGGACTCACGGGGGTCCCGACCAGCGCGGGAGCCATATGATGTGTAGTGACCAGACTGGCTTGTGATTGATGGCGCTTTCTCCTATCAGCTGCATTGGATTTGTGGAAACGCCGGCAATGGTGGTAGGAAGACCGGTGTACACTACACACTAACCAATAAGGATTTTATTTACTGCCAACTGTGTTGTTTATCTTTGTGAGTGCAATATTTGTTGATTTTATCGATTAAATTAATAGCTGTGTTGCGGGATTACACTATTGTTGCCTTTTTTTCATATTCCTTTGAGATACTAAGGACACACCACACCTTTGGCTGTTTGATTAGCTCAATTTATTTTGGGAGTCCGGTAAGCCTAATACTAAAGGAGGCTTTGCTGTCACACATCACCTTTTTTTTGTGTATCTATGTCCTTCAGCACGTGTGGAGGTGGTCTGTATGGGTGTCAGAGGTTCACTTCATAGTTTCATAGTTAGTAAGGTTGAATAAAAACACCAGTTCATCCAGTTCAACCTGAGTGAGTGTCTACCCCTATCCCTGTACATTGCACACTCACATTGGTTCCAGAAGCCAATTAACCTACCTGCATGTCTTGGGAGTGTGGGAGGAAACCGGAGTACCTGGAGGAAACCCACGCAGGCATAGGAACATGAAAACTCCAGGCAGGTAGTGTTGTGGTTGGGATTCAAACCAGCGACCCTTTTTACTGCTAGGTGAGAGTGCTAACCACTACACCACTGCAGGGCTGGACTGGGACAAAAATTTGGCCCTGGACTTCATCCAGACCAGCCCACTTTAATTTTGCAAACAAGCACAAAAACATTATATAAAACGATACGTAATTGTGCAAAAAAACATAAGTAGCATAACATAAGGAGTCCTCACTAACCTCTTTTATTATTTCACTTATTCTCCTCTGTATTTTTTTTATCTTTCTCACATCACTGCGTGAAGTTGAGGGCGAGCCATGCAGCCATTACTTTGTCACTGAAACCGGCCCACTCAGCCATCGGCCCACCAGGAAACTCCCTGTAGTCTCAATGGCCAGTACATGCCTGCACCACTGTGCCGCCCACTTCTTACCTGACTGCAACAAGAACTGCTGTTGAGTGTCTACGTGTGCAGCAAATAGTGGAGATTAAAATGGACTGGCTATTGAAAAAGATATGGATTATATGGACTGCAACTAACATGTTAGATTTTATACTTTATTATTCTGTGTTTTTGGTTTAATATCTTAGCGCTGCTGTTTTTTTTTTCATTTTTATGAGGAAACATTTTGTCTAAATTGATGATTCAGGTTATTCATTTGAATAATTTTTAAGCAGCTGCTGGTGTGATTTTATGTGGCTTTATGAGGATTTAACCTACTGTATATATTTCTCATTGATTTGGACATTTTTGTCTGGAACTTCACCGCTTCCAAATCCTATGCATTGATATGCAGGGGTATATAATTTTTATATAAGTGCTTGTATTTATATGGAGAACTGGGCGTTGTCTTATAAATAAATTCATATTATACGTGTAGAACCTTATATACTGTACACCTATACCAGTCCTTAAAAGGACCTTTGTGGACCTAGTAGCTAGTGATTTGCAGACTGTCCCTGCTGCAAACACCAAACTGTCCCTCAGTTCCTACACTGATAAAAGACAGCTGCAGAATCCGTCAGCACTTAGCAGCACAGCAGTCAGAAGTGCACCATAATATACTTTCTATATTTGAAAGGAAGTATATTATATGTGTATTATAACCCTATATACTGTACACCTATACCAGTCCTTAAAAGGACTTTTGTAGATCTAATAGTACTAGCTAGTGATTAAACTGACTGTCCCTGCTCCATGCAGCAGCCTTTCCCTACACTGACAAAATACAGAATGTAAAATGGCCGCCAGATCAGGTCTATTTATAAGGTAGGGGGGTATGTCCAATTGTCCATGTGCTGAAATGTCTCAATTGGCTGTCCTGTACCCCATGATGGATGTGTCATGGGTCAAAGTTCTTCACAATGTAAACGCATATGTCCGCCGCACGAACAGCACCAGAAGTCTGCCGGTTTGGCGAATCGCGAACGAGCAAAATTCACCGTGAACCGACCGCCGGGCGAACCGCAAGGCCATTTCTAGTTGTGTGTGTTTGGAGACAGTGGAGAGTGATAACGTTTGGGTTCTGCTATTTGTTTTTTTACACATAATTTTTATATTAATTATAGATAGTATAAGCCGTGCTAAGGTATTAGTCAAATAGGTTGCTGCCGTCCCCCTAGTTCTCAGCCCCCTTAGAGGCAGGGAACTTACAACTGATATATAAATGAATAAGAATAGGGACCTTGGCGCTACCACAAGGATATATAAAAATATAGGGTACACCCTTAACACATTTGGTGATCTGAGATTTATATGCAATATTAGTCCTATATCCCGTAGATAATAGGGGAAAACGATTCCTGTATGAACAACCAGGAGGAGACAGCCCAGACTATATAAAAAAATGAAAAGAGACAAAACCACGCTGTGGTAATTAATATACTAAACTATACTAAGGTTGCTGCCGTCCCTATACGTCACATAGGGATAAGCTTCGTGTTCGATTCGAACATACGTTCGACTCGAACATCGGCTGTTCGCCCGTTCGGCGAATTCCGAACGTTATGAGCCGTTCACGCCAAATTCGTGTGGCGCTCACGGCCCACAATGCACTGCGATGGCGCAGTGCATTGCTGGCTCATGATTGGCCAAGCATGCACTGTGACCCCACATGCTTGGCCAATCACAGCGCCGGCAGCGAGGAGAGCCATGATTGGCCACAGGCAGGATGCCCGTGGCCAATCATAGCTCAGGCTGTGTAGTACACGCCCCACACTATATAAGGCCGCCAGCGCGGCGGCCTTGTGTAGTGTGTTGGCATCTGTAGCAGTTAGTGAGTGTTCTGTGTACCTTCAACACAGTATACACCGATCGTTATCGGACGATTTTTCGTTCTTGCTCTTCTGTAGTGGTTGTTGTCTGCGTGCCCTGACCGCAGTATACACCGCTATATTCACATATATAGCTAGCGATATATCTATCTTTTATAATAGAGCTTGCAGTCAGTGTTAGGAGATTGTGCGTGCTGTCTGCGTGCTCTGAACGCAGTATACACCGCTATATCCACCTATATAGCTAACTATCTTGCTCGTTTTAAATAGAGCTTTCAGTCAGTGTTAGGTGATTGTGCGTGCCGTCTGCGTGCTCTGAACGCAGTATACACCGCTATATCCACCTATATAGCTAACTATCTTGCTCGTTTTAAATAGAGCTTTCAGTCAGTGTTAGGAGATTATGCGTGCTGTCTGCGTGCTCTGAATGCAGTATACACTGCTATATCCATCTATATAGCTAACTATCTTGCTCGTTTTAAATAGAGCTTTCAGTCAGTGTTAGGAGATTGTGCGTGCTGTCTGCGTGCTCTGAACGTACATCAGAGGAAGAAGAAAAGGTGGACGTTTGGGCTGATGAGTTTTTGCAGCTTGAGACAGATACGCACATCTGCCCCTAGTGGGCATAGGGATCCGGTGAGTGGGGACCTGAGTGGGTGAGCACAGAAGTCACCGAATTATCTGCATGCGCACCAGTCACTTTAAGATCTACTTGTTTGAAGACTTAAGCCCCGTACACACGAGAGGACTTATGTCCGACAGACTTCCGAAGGAGTTCCGTCGGAGTTCTGCCGGAGTTCCGACGGAGTTCTGACGGACTTTTCGGCTGAGCGGACTTGGCCACACACAATCACACTAAACTCCGACGGATTCGAACGTGATGACGTACGACTGGATTCGAATAAGGAAGTTCATAGCCAGTAGCCAATAGCTGCCCTAGCGTCGGTTTTAGTCCGTCGGAATAGCATACACACGAGCGAATTTTTCGAAGGGACCGGGTCTGGCGGAGTTCCTTCGGAAAAATTTGAAGCATGTTCTATATTCTAAAGTCCTTCGGACTTTGGCGAGTCAAAAGTCCGTTGCAGCCCACACACGATCGAATAGTCTGACGGACTCAGTCCGTCGGACTTTGGATGTTGAAAAGTCCGCTCGTGTGTACGGGGCTTTATAGTATATATAACCAATTTTGCCAAGTGGACTTTTTCTCCAAGGACTCTATATGAGAGTTATAGACTTAATGCACCTAAGTGCCTATCCACGTGCAATTTGAGGCTATTGTTGTTATTCCTGCACCTTTTGCAATCTTTGCACTTTTTGTATTTTTTGTATTTTTTGTATTTTTTTGTATTTTTTACTTTTCCCTTTTTTGTTTTTTTTTGATTTTTTTGCATTTTTTGGGTCGATCTGTATCGGCCAAACATTATTATTATTTTTGGCTAACTATCACATATTATACCATTTTCTGTTTTTGTCTTTATATTTGGTTGCATATGTGGTACACTTACCCTATTTTTTGCACTATTGCACAAAATTTTCACATGTTTCTATTTGCATATTATTTATTCTCCTGTAGGTTTGCACATTAGGTCTCCCCCTGTGGCCTAAACTTATGGGTGTACACATACCACAAATTGTATAATTATTTAGGTGGTATATGATATTGTGGTGGAGATCCTTTGTGAAGCTGGCCTAGTGCCCTTTATTAAGATAGGGTCCCTCACAATTCATACGGCTGAATGGTGACAAGTGTCGCTATCTAATTAGATACTAGGATACATATTTTCACTCATTTTTTACTTTTTATTTCATCACCTCCTTATATTGTTGTTTCTTGAGCTTGGCTCTATATTCTGCTCCTAATGGACGGTAGATATTGATGATGGCCTTATATGTGATATTGTACTAAGTCTGACCCTCTTATCTTCATATAGTACGCCCAGAGTGGAATGCTGGCATATACACTAAGTAGGAGGTAGCAGATAATCTATTTAGGCCTGGGAATATAGAATTTTAATCAGTGGCGTAACTAGAACCTTCAGGGCCCCGATGCAGGAAACCATGGCGGGCCCCCCCCCCCCCGACCTCCGGACAGGGCTCTTTTCTCCGAGCCTGATGGTGGAACACCAGGGCCCAGTCCCAAGTGGGTGGCCGCATATAAAGGAACTGATTTAAAAAACATCAATTACAGCCACTGTGCCCATCACATGTCACTACTGTGCCCATCAAATGTCACTACTGTGCCCATCAAATGTCACTACTGTGCCCATCAAACTCTGCCGCTGTACCATCAAATGCCACCGCTGTGCCCATCAAATGCCGCCAGTGTACCCATCAAATGCTGCCACTGTGCCCATCAAATGCCGCTACTGTGCACATCAAATGCCGCTACTGTGCACATCAAATGCTGTTGGTGTGCCCATCAAATGCTGCCACTGTGAATCCCCACCGCCGGCTCGCTGTCTGCCCGCCACTTACCCTGTCTTGGTGGGGCAGCGGGTAACGGCCATGAGCGGGGTCCTCCATGCATCTCCTTCCATCCTCATCTCCCGCCCTCTCCTCCTGATGGGTGTCCAATAGCTGTGTCTATCGTTTCAGCCAGTCGGGTGATGGGTAACAGACCCAAACACCTGATTGGTGGAGAGGCGGTTCAGTGTTAGGAAAGTGAATATTAATTCACTTTTCTAACACACCTGGGTAGACTGTGAGCGTCAAGCATGGCGCTCTCAGTTCCCCTATTTTGAAGCCTGTTAGAGCCCATGGCTCTAATCAGGGGCTGCAACCCCCCCCCCCCCCCCCCCACCCACCGCTGTAATTCAGGCACCCAGCACCCCAAAAGAGACCAGACACCTAAATATGGGGGTGGCAGCGGTGGCCATGGATAGATTCATGCTATGCTATGCATGAATCTATCCATTGGTCATAGAGGGGGTGGAACCTGTGAACCCTATTGGATGCACCGCCACTGATAAACACATGCACATACACATACATGCACACTCACATACATGCGCACACACATGCATACATACACATACATATATGAACACACACACACACATGCATGCTCTCACACACACACACACACACACATACAAGCATGCTCACACACGCACATACAAGCATGTTCACACACACACACACACACACACGCACATACAAGCATGCTCACACACACACACACACACAAACAAGCATGCTCACACACACACACACACACACACAAGCATGCTCACACACACACACACACACACACACACACACACACACACACATACAAGCATGCTCACACACACACACATACAAGCATACTCCCACACAAAGCATGCTCTCACACACACACACACATGCTCACACACATGCTCACACACACGCACACACACAAGCATGCTCACACACATGCTCACAAGCATGCTCACACACACATACATGCATGCTCACATACACACACGCATGCTCACACACACACATACATGCATGTATGCTCACGCACATACAAGCATGCTCACACACACACATACAAGCATGCTCACACACACACACACACACACATACAAGCATTCTCATGCACACACAAGCATGCTCACACACACAAGCATGCTCACACACACACACACACACACACACAAGCATGCTCACACACACACACACACACACACAAGCATGCTCACTCACACACACAAGCATGCCCACACACACACATACAAACACAAATACAGTAGATAGTGGTCTGGTGGCACTGGAGGGCAGGTGGTGGCACTGGAGGGGGGTGGCACAGTCTGGAGGGGTGGTGGTGGCACTGGAGGGGGGTTGGTGGGCTGGTGGCACTGGAGGGGGATGGTGGGCTGGTGGCACTGAAGGGGGTGTGGTGGCACTGGAGAGGGAGTGGTGGGCTGGTGGCACTGGAGGGGGGGTGGCACTGAAGGGGGGGTGGTGGGCTGGCACAATCTGGAGGGGGGGTGGTGACTTACCGCCAATCAATCGATGATCGATCGATTCCCCCTCCTCAGAAACCTGCAGACGCAAAGTTCCTCCACAAAGCGTGCCTCCTCCAGGAATGCCTTGCTTCAGAGAGCTCCTCCCCCGCCTTCACTGAATTGGCTGAAGTTTTTTTCTGTGTCCGCCCCGCCTCCCTTAGAGTCGCTCTGGATAGGCGGGGGCGGAGCCCACAAAGCACTTCTCTCACGCTGGTCTCTCCACTGTAGTGGGTGAAAGGAAGCCCCCCCTCGCCACGGCATGAACCCGCGGCAACAGTGAATCACACCACACACCCCCGGCCGGACAGTCAGGTGGGCCCCTCAGGCGGCGGGCGGCAGGTGGGTGTGCTCCCGGTGGGCCTCCTGAAGTGGCAGAGAATTACAGGGCCCAGTCGCACTTGCGACTGTTGCGACCCTGATAATGCCGCAACTGATTTTAATATAGGGTACCCCCATAGTGGCTTATACATATAGGTTGTGACCACCTCTTCTTGTCTGTTTTTTGTCACTGATATGTGGCACATTTTTTTTCTCTCTCTTATCTATAAAAATCAAGATATGCGAGGTATATGTTACAATCCGCTTACTGTTAGCCAACATCCCAAAATAGAGCAATATGGAAATTTTCCCCTTAGGAAAAGGTGGGACTTTTTAGACATAAACTGTGACTCTACGATAGTTTATAGGAATATATAAAATACTTTTATTGAAACATAATAAAAAATAAAAAATATATACATTCATTTTTACATTACAAAAGAAAAAAACATTATTTCCTTCATATATTCATATTCATAAAACCATAAGATTGTTTTATACTTATTGTTACAAAGGCGTACTCTTATCACATTATACGCATGCACATTCGGAAGATGTAACAACAATTAAACAAAAAATATTTTGTGCATCCAATGTAGCCTACGCGTTACGGAGTCATAAGCTCCTTCTTCAGGGATAGTTCCTTTTTGCACATTTATTTTGAAAGCAGGAAAAGAAATCTAAAAAAATATAAGAAAAGAATATATATATATATATATATATATATATATATATATATATATATATATATATACTGTATATATATATATACATAAATACACATTTTTTCAATGCAAAAGGGAGAGAGAGAAAAAAAAGGGGAGGGGGAGGGGGCACGCATCACCTCTACTTTCTTCACCAAGACGCAGATATGGGCCCAAAGGGGGGGTCACCTCTCTGGATGGAAACCGGGACCGCAGTGGTAGGTTGGCTGTGGAGGAGGAGGACCGAGAGTGGGATGAATGCATGTAATTACACATGCCTTTATTTAGTTACATACTAAAAATATTTTGTTGTAACAAAAGTATAGGTATAGAGAATTTTTTATGTGTATCCCCTCCCCATTACTTCCAATTGTTGTCCTAAAATAGAAGGACAGCCCTAAAAAGGGAAAGAAAATTATATCTAGAAAAATATATAGTACTAGCAATACAATAGACCAAAAGTGTCAAAAACGACCTTTTGATTGATCCTGTGACAGAGGCGTCTTTTACGATAGTCTCCTGTGTTCAGAATCCATTCGCCTATTCCAATAGTATAAAACTTTCAATGTTGCCGCAATGTCTAATAATCAAAAAAACTATCTTCCATCTGTAGCACTATATGGAAGATTTCACATAGGGCACACAGACCAAGTCCAACCTAAGGAAGGGACATTGCATACAATTAATCCCCATTCATTACCAAGCAGGGAAGCATACAAAAACAGCATAGAAAAATAAGTAAGTTAAATAAGTTTGTTACCTTCAGCTGTAGCCCTAGAAAGAAACCTTCACACTGACCATTGCGGACTGAGCACAGACCACTTGTGGCTCATTAATATATCCCACAACCCACCTTGTTACCTCCCCTTGTAGGTGAAGATGATAACGATCACCTGTGTCGCCTCTCACCTCTAAGGCGGTCCCCCGAGTGCGCGGCACACGGCGTCGCCCCATACCCACATCCAAAATGGCGCCGTGGGAGGAGTGACGTCATGCGTCACGTTCCCACCGGCACGCATGTTCCTATGTAGCCTATAGATGGAAACAAACACAGTCGGATATACTACATCCCCCAGAAAGCGCAGCGCTAGCAATCCCAGCTGGCAGCTGCGCATTCATGTGAGAAATGCAAATGCATTCGGCTGTGCGTCCGCCCCAAATAATGGCAGGACAGACGTAAAAAAAAACACCAGAGAAAAACGGAAGGATAGGGTGCTATAGCACCCCTCCCCCGCTGTTCAGAACAGTGAACATGACTGCAAAGAGAAAAGCTACCAGGACACCACAGTACATGCTGATGCCGATTGAAAACAATCAAAAACAGCATCCTCCCATCCATGGTGGCTTATGCGTGCCGGGATCCCACCCAAAGCAGACCCCTATAGTATAGAATTCAAAAAGAGGGCCCTTTCCCTATGAGGGGTGTCCGGGTGGAGTGACCCTCTCAGTCCACCTCCCAGAGACCAACCTACCATTGGGGATAAATATTAGCAATGAGTTAGTGCGATGAATCTGTACCAAACCGAGATAACACTAGGCTGTGTGTACTATAATGAATGACAAACATGTGGTAGGACATTAATGTTGCTAATTGGTCACCAACCATGTACCCACATAGATGGGAACTATCGCATGCAGTAATGGTATGTTTGTTTGCTTGTTTACGCATTTGACCTGTATATGATACAAGAACAATCTGTTACACACTTGTGTTCAACTCAATATTCAATAAAAATCTATTGAGAAAAAAGAGGGCCCTTCTCATCAAAGAGAAAAGACAGAGCACAAAGAACACAAGGTGGGGGGGGGGGGGGGAGGGGGAAGACAAGCTGTTCCATATTTATATATCTACTTCTCCATACCTCCTGATACAAAGCCTTCCAAATACGGTCTATAATTTACCGCCTCGTTCAGGCCAGGGAAGGTTGTAGCTTGTAATTGAAAGATCCATTTTAATTCTCTTTGCAGTAGAGCCTTACTCCAATCCCCCCTCTTTTATTGGGGTGTATTCTATTCAAGACCATAAATCTGACCCTGGGAATGGTGCCTCCATGTAAGGAGATAACATGCCTTCCCAGGGGCAGATCAGGAATGGCTTTTTTCATGCTCCATACGTGCTTGGATATCCGTGATCGCAATTCCAATTTAGTTTTTCCTATGTAGAAACAATTACATTCACATGAGAGTAGATATATCACCCTTTTCGTCTTACAATTGGCAAAGTGTATCGATTTTAAAGGTTTTCCATTGGGCAATATGCACGTGGGTCCCACCTGTGGATATTTGCAAAAGGTGCAGCCCCCACATGTATATGTTCCCTTAACAGTACATGGGTCTCTTCGATTTTCCCCCTTGAACTCAATTTGGATGATCTTGTCCCTTATTGCTGTTCACGTCTAAAGGTAATTGATGGTTTGTTTGGTGACCCTTTGTGTGCGTACATATGTATTTTCTCCCATTGTTCTTCGGATATTGAGATATCAAGGTCTCTTTCCCAATTTTTACATGCTTTGTTGGAGAAGTCCGGTGCCCCTTCAAATAATGAGTTATATATGATTGAGATAATATGTTGTGTGGAGTTTTTTTCGTACAGAGATCTTCAAGAGTCGTTAGGGGTTGCGTCCAAAAATGTGTTGTCTGTCTGTTGGTCAGGAAGTGTCTAATTTGAATATAGGTCCATTGGGGTATTTGGAGAGGTGTAATAATTTTATGGAGGTCTTCTCTAGAGAGTATTTCCTTGTGTGGCCAATTATGTTTAAGAAGGTTTTTTTCTAATCCTGGTGGGAAATCAGGGTTGCTTCTCAGAGAAGTGAGAGGGCTGTACCAGGGAGTAGAGTTCCTGCCTGGGTTTGAATGTGTTGTGAAAGATTTCTATTGTGGGTCCAACTAGGGGATGTGTTTTGATATAATTAGAGTGGTGTTTAGGGTGAATCCATGGAAGCGATTTGATTGTTGAGGTAAACTGAGATTGTTCTAACGTCACCCAATCCTTTACAGATTGATGAATGTTCCAATCAACTATACGTGTTGCTTGGTGGTATTTCCTAAGAACCGGGAGAGCTATACCACCCTTGTGTTTAGGGAGGTTTAATCTGGCAAACTTTATTCTGGGGGTTTTGCCCCTCCATATAAACAGGGAGCACGCCTTACGAAAGCCTGCAAAAAAGGATATTGGCACTCTGATGGGGATAATTTGCATAACGAAGAGGTATCTAGGTAGGATTGTCATTTTTATCAGCGAGGCTCTACCAAACCACGAGATATTTAGGGCATTCCATCTTCTCAGGTCCTCTCGTGTTTCTTTTAGAATGGGTAGATAGTTTAATTGGTAGAGTTTTTGTAAATCCGAGGGGATTTCAATTCCCAAATATGTAATACTCTTTTCAGCCCAGGTAAATGGGTGATTTTTCTTGCAAAGTTCTACTGAGCTTGGCTGCAGTGTAATATTGAGAGCGTTTGACTTGGAATGGTTGATTTTTAGATTGGAGAGAAGATAGAAATGTTCCAGGTCTTTAAGGAGATTAGGCAAGGAAATGTGTGGTTCCGATAAGAAAAGGAGCATATCGTCAGCGAATGCTGCAACTTTATAGGTGTTATTTTGGATCTCTATTCCTTTGATGTCATTATTCGCTCTAATTTTATTTAGTAGCGGTTCTAGAGTGAGGACAAATAGGAGTGGGGATAGTGGGCATCCTTGTCTGGTGCCATTTCGTAAATTGAAGGCGTTCGATAGGTGGTTATTTACGCAAACTCGTGCAGTCGGATTGGAGTATAGTGATGTAAGATCTCATTTGGGGTAAGACTCCTATATGATTCAATACTGCATCTATGAAATCCCAAGCCACCCTATCGAACGCCTTCTCTGCATCGAGGGAAAGGAAGAATCCTTGTTTTTGTTTTGAGGTTAACCAGTGACTAATGTTCAAAGCTTTGATCGTATAGTCTCTTCCCTCTCTGCCTGGTATAAAGCCCGCTTGGTCTAGTGTTATTAGGGATGTTAGTAAAGGTAGGATTCTGTTTGCTAAAATTTTCGCATATAGCTTTACATCTACGTTGATTAAGGAAATCGGCCTATAGTTTGTGACCTGGGTTATGTTCTTGCCTTCTTTGGGTATTACAGTTATATGCGCTTCTAGTAGTTGTTTGGGGGGATGTTTTTCAGTATGTAATGATTGGAAAGATTTCAGGAATCATGGTTTTAATATTTCAATGAAAGTCTTATAATATTGTAAAGGTAATCCATCAGGGCCTGGGGCTTTTCCTATTTTCATCTCTTTTATAGCTTTGTCTAGTTCGGTGCCAAAAATCAGTTCTTCGAGTTTTTGGGCTGTGGTATCTGAGATTCTGGGTGGAGTATATTTACCTAAAAAGTCTTGGATAAGGTTAGCTCTTAGGTCTGAATTTTGCGGACTTTTGGGATTGGATGGGATATTATAAAGAGATTGCTAGTAGAGTTCAAATTGTTTTGCAATCTCCTCATTTGAGGATTGTAATTTGCCTTGTTTGTCCATTATCTGATGAATTGTTGCTGAGATTTTTTTGTTTTGAACTGCTTTAGCGAGCAGTCTCCCACGGCTATCAGTGAATTTATTTTGGCTTGTTTTTCTTTCTTTATTTTGGCTAGTTTTTTTATAAATTCTCCTCTAATAACACATTTGTGTGCCTCCCACTGTGTGATTGATGAAGTTTCTCCGTTATCATTTCGTGCAAAGTAGTCTTTTAATATTTAATTAAACTCTGATTTGTCTTTGGGGTCTTTCAGTATGGAAGTGTTCAGTCTCCATGTTTTGGTGCTAGTGTTTTTCTCTGGGAAGGTTATTGTCATGGTGATTGGGTGGTGGTCTGATATAGTCATTGGTTCGATGGTACTGTTACTCAGGAGGGATAAGTCTGGTTGTGTTATAAAAAAGTAATCGATTCTTGAATACTTTTGGTGAACGTTGGAAAAGAATGTGAAGTCCTTGGATTGGGGGTTGAGGGCTCTCCAGGAGTCGTGTAGCATAAGGTTTTGTAACTGGATTTTAATTTGCTCCATTTAAAGTGTCTATTGAGGGGTTTAGCGGGATGTTGAAGTCCCCCCCTAGGATGATAATTCCTGACGTGAAGGTCGTTAATAGGTCTTTGATTCTACGAAAAAAGGCTACCTGCTCAGAATTTGGTGCATATATATTAGCAATAGTTATAGGGTGGTGTCCTAGTTTGCCTTTTAGAAATATAAATCTACCTCCAGGATCTGCCATAGTGTCTTGGAGTTGGAATGGCGTCTGTCTGGAAATCAATATCGAGACTCCTTTTGTTTTCCTTTCGGGGTTTGTGGCATGGTAAGCAAGTGGGAATCTTTTGTCTTGTAGTTTCGGGGCTTTTTCGGATTTGAAATGTGTTTCTTGGATACAAATGATATTTGCTTTGTGTTTGTGAAGCTCATTGAGGAGTTTGGTTCTTTTTTCAGATATGTTAAGTCCTTTGGCATTGATTGAGAGAAGTTTAAACATTAGTGGAGTGGATTTTTGTTTACAGTTAGTCATCTTAGAGTTTAGTTGTACAGTTCTAGGTATATAGGTAAGTTTGTACAACAAAAAAAAATGTGTTGAAGGGGGTGGAACGGGGGGGAGGGGTGTGTGATGGGGGGTGGTCCGGGGGTAGAAATAGACCTGATAGTCTACCCTATTAGGGATCTGGTATGTTCAAAGAGCAATGGGGGTTGCTCTTTGTGTGAAAACGGGGTCCACTCGGGATTCAATGGATGCTTGTTGTTGCTAAGTGATTTGTGGTATACTAACCAGTTTTTGTTTTTTTTTCCTTTCTTTCTTCCTTTAAATTTCTCTTCTTACTATTGAATAACTTCCTGCACTCGGGAGAAGTCAGTAAGAAAATGCTTAATTGATTTAGGGTGTTTTCTTGATAAATTGGGCCAGGGTAAGGATTGGTATTTGATCTAGTATCATTTAAATAGTTTTAGGGATGAGTTAATGTGGTTCAACCCCCTGTGTACGAATGGAAAATCATGTTGGGGCAGATATTGTGCTGATGTACCAAGTCATATGACGTGATTAAGACATTCATGCATTTCAAGTGCCTGAAATAAGCTAGTAAAACGATTGCCTAGCCTTTAGAGGAGGCCATTGTGTCGAAAACCTGTGAGTTGTTTGCGTCAGGTGCATATTATACTAATAACAGTAAACCAACATTGAGTCACACCAGTAGCCTAGATTTGTATTTTAACTTACACCTATGGTATCAGGTGTTGATCTTTCCTCTATGTCTGTTTTTAACCATATGAGGTAATATATAGCGTGTAAGCGTATATCTTTGAAGTATGTTAGTAATAGCAGGCAAAGTTAAGAAAACAATTATGTTGTCAGTAGGGATGAGCTTCGTGTTCGAGTCGAACGTACGTTCGACTCGAACATTGGCTGTTCGGCCGTTCGGCGAATTCCAAACGTTTAGGCCGTTCGCGTCAAAATTCGAGTGGCGCTCGCGCGGACCACAATGCACTGCGGTGGCGCAGTGCATTGCTGTCTCATGATTGGCCAAGCATGCACTGTGACCCCGCATGCTTGACCAATCATAGCGCCAGCAGCGAGGAGAGCCATGATTGGCCACAGGCATCCTGCCTGTGGCCAATCATAGCTCAGGCTGTGTAGTGCACGCCCCACACTATATAAGGCCGCCTTTGAGGCGGCCTCGTGTAGTGTGTTAGCATCTGAAGCAGTGGGTGTTCTGTGTACCTTCAACACAGTACACACCAATCGTTTTTGGCTGATTTCCTATCTTGCTGCTGTGTAGTGGTTGTTGTCTGTGCCCTGACCGCAGTATACACCACTATATTCACCTCACCTATATAGCTAGTGATCTAGCTTTAACCACTTAACAACTGCCCATTGCCGATTAACGGCTTCAGGGCGGTTGTTTAACTCTGAGAGGCCGTTAATTAACGGCCTCCCAGAATTCTGCTCTCGCGCGCCCCCTGGGGCGCGCACTCGAGAGCATCCGTGACCGCCGGGTCCACAGGACCCGGCGCATCACGGATCACGGTAAACGGCCGCTCGTCGCGGCCGTTTACCACGTGATCGCTCCGTCAAATGACGGAGCGATCACGTGGTAAACAAACCGGCGTCATGTTATGACGCCGGTTCCTCCCTCCCCTCTCTGTACTGATCGGTACAGCGGAGGGGAAAGAGATCGGTGTTAGCAGCGATGTGGGCTGCATCTGCAGTGCCCACATCGCTGCTCACCGAATTTAACCCCTCAATTCCCTGCCAATACTCTGCAATACCAGTGCATACTCTGCAGTACCCTGCCATTACTCTGCAGTACCCCGCCATTACTCTGCAGTACCCCCCATTACTCTGCAGTACCCCCCAATACTCTGCAGTACCCCCCAATACTCTGCAGTACCCGCCATTACTCTGCAGTACCCCGCCATTACTCTGAAGTGCAGTACCCTGCCATTACTCTGGAGTACCCTGCCATTACTCTGCAGTACCCCCATTACTCTGCAGTAACCCCCATTACTCTGCAGTACCCTGCCATTACTCTGGAGTACCCCCCAATACTCTGCAGTACCCTGCTATTACTCTGTAGTACCCCGCCAATACCCCGCCAATACTCTGCAATACCCTGCCATAAATTGCCATACCCAGCCATACTCTGAGATACCCAGCCATACTCGGTGATACCCTGAAATACCCAGCCATAGACGCCCCCCACCCCTCACCGCCCTCCGGTGCTTCTACCAACTCGCCAGTACGATCAAAGCCAGAATCTTTTTTTTATTTTTTATTTCAGGCTTCCCAGCCTAGAGGTGAGATGTGGGGTCATATTGACCCCCAGATTTCACTGTAAAGAGGACCTGTCACCCCATATTCCTATTACAAGGGATGTTTACATTCCTTGTAATAGGAATAAAAGTGATCAAAAATATATTTTTGGGGAAAAAAATGTCAAACTAAAATAAATAAAGTAAAATGAACAATAAAAAAAAAAAAAATTTTTAAAGCGCCCATGTCCCCATGTGCTCGCATGCAGAAGCGAACGCATGCGTAAGCCCCGCCCACATATGAAAACGGTGTTCAAACCACACATGTGAGGTATCGCCGAGAACGTTAGAGCGAGAGCAATAATTCTAGTCCTAGACCTCCTCTGCAACTCAAAACATGTAACCAGTAAAAAATAATTTAAGCGTCGCCTATGGGGATTTTTTAAGTAGCGACGTTTGGCGCCATTCCACGGGCATGTGCAATTTTGAAGAGTGACATGTTTGATATCTATTTACTCAGCATAACTTCATCTTTCACTTTATGCAAACATTGGGCTAACTTTACTGTTTTTTTTGTTTGTTTTTTAAGCACAAAACTGTTTTTTCCCCCCAAAAAACGCGTTTGAAAAATTGCTGTGCAAATACCGTGTGAGATAAAAATTTGCAGCGACCACCATTGTATTCTCCAGGGTCTTTTGGTATGCATATGCTGTGTGTGTGAAATAACCTGATAATATGACAATTTTGTGGAAAAAAGGAAATAGGCCGTCAGTACTTCAGGTGTGATCAATTTTCAGATATTGGCACCATAGCTTGTGGACTCTATAACTTTCACAAAGACCAAATAATATCCACCAATTTGTACTTATTTTTACCAAAGATATGTAGTAGTATGAATTTTGGCCAAAATTTATGAAGAAAAAATTACTAATCTGCTAAATTTTATAACAGAAACGAAGAAAAATTCATTTTTTCGCAGAATTTTCGGTCTTTTTTCTTTTATAGCACAAAAAATAAAAAACTGAGAGGTGATTAAATACCACCAAAAGAAAGCTCTATTTGTGTGAAAAAAAGGACAAACATTTCCTATAGGTCCAGTGTTGCATGACTGAGTAATTGTCATTCAAAATGTGAGGGCACCGAAAGCTGAAAATTGGTCTGGTTATTAAGGGTGTTTAAGTGCCAAGTGGTCAAGTGGTTAATAATAGAGCTTGCAGTCAGTAGTGTTAGGAGATAGTGCGTGCTGTCTGCGTGCTCTGTACCCAGTACATACCACTATAATATAGGGCAGGCCCCTACTTTCAAACATCCAACTTACAAACATCTCCTACTTGCAAACGCAAGGAGACAGCAGCAAGTGAGATGAAAAAAGATGGACGACAAAACAAATTATACAGGGGTGATAACCCTTCCCTATGTTTTCCAAAAAGCTTAAAAATAGTTTGTTTGACTGGAGCTACACTTTAAAAATGTACCGGTTGAAAATTACAAACAGATTCAACTTAACACAACAAACCTACACAGTCCCTGTCTTGTTTGCACCGCCTGTATACTGCTGTTCTGAGTATATAGGGCCTGGGGGCCACACGCATTTCCTTTTTTTAATATGGGTACGGGGTTCCCCTTAATATGCGTACAAGACCCAAATAGGCTGGTAATGGGCAGGGAGGGCTACCCATGCCATTTTTCTCAATGATTTTCAACCATATTGCAGGAACCAGATATAACATTAAAACCGCAAGCAGTTTTAAATGGTGTTACTTCCGTTTAATGTCATTTTGTGCAGGGACTGTTCCAAACACGGGAAACACATGGCACTTCACAGGCATACTACAGACACCCCCCAGGCACCATATTTAAAGGAATATTTCACCTTTTTTTTCACTTTAATCGTCATTAAAATCAGTGCTCCCGCCAAAACGGCAGTTTTTAAAACTTTTTTTTGCAGTGACCCATGTCCCCTGAGGCAGGAGGCAGGTCCCCAAACCCTTTTTAGGACACTATCTTGCATATTAGCCGTTAAAATTAGCACTTTCCATTTCGAACGTTTGAGTCCCATAGACTTCAATGGGGTTCTAACGTTCGTTTCGAACGCGGGGGTCGTTCGCAAGTTCTGGTGCGAACCGAACCGGGGGGTGTTCGGCTCATCCCTAGTTGTCAGTGATCTGAACTAAGTGTCTCTCCTAGTGAAATACAGGAGGGGAAAAGATTTGTTGCATTATAATGTCTTGTATAAACACCTCCTAATTTTCGAGGGAGAGGAACTCTCCCCAGAGCTTACCATCATAAAGAACAACTCTATTAGAATTCCGAGCTTTAAACATTTTTTAACCCGTGTCAACAATGCATGTATCTTAATCATCTTATACCCAGCTCTATTATCAGGGTAATCTTATCTTTGGTATTAAAAACACGTATGAAAAAACATTCTATATTATGTAAAGACATACCTAGTAGGCTGCACTCTGATTAATATGTTTGTTAACATTAGCATGCATAAAAACTGCATTCTTTGTCTTCAAACATTGATTGTAATTATGGCAAGAGCAGCAGCTAGACTAGCTATTAAAACATTGAAGTAACTCGATCAACAATAAATTTTAACACTTCCCTCCCCACTCTTCTCTCTTTGTCTCCTTCATTCCTTTTTGGTATTATACCATACCAGTAAGTAATGTTTATCTACTCTTTCTCGACTTTGTTGGTCTGAGTCGTTTAGAGAATTTGTCTTGGTATAAGGGGTGTTCATTACTGTGAGGACTCAAAAGGTCAATTCCAGGGGGGGAGGGGGTGCTACTAGCCTATATTTGTGAAGTTGTCTAATCGTACATCAGAACCATAGGGACCAGAAAAGGTAGGCATAAAAGAAATGTACTCTCCTTTCTCTTCCGCAATCCCTCACTTTCCTTTTTCCCCCTCTCAGGATCTCTTACCAGGTCTTGCTTTAAACGTCCTTCTTTGCGAGAGGGAGGGAAGTAAGAAACAGAAGACAAAGGGGAAAAAAGTGAAAAAATTTAAAATAGAAATAAAGCAAAAAAAGAGAAAAGATAAGGGTATTGTTAGCGTAAAGTAGACAACGTCACATTTTGTGAGAACCTCTAGGAGTATGGCTTATCATGGAAGACATGAGTTCAGGTGTCCATTTGCTCTCGGTGATCCATGCGGTCTCTGTGTCTGGGTGGGGAGATTCCGGGACTTCTTTGGAGAGCGTTTCTTCTGCTGTAATGCGGAGACAGTGATCTGCGGCGACGGTCTCTATTCCTCTGGGTTCTTGGAGTGTAGTTATTAGAAATTGCGATCCACGTTTCGTTCGGTGTAAAGGAACTATACCAGTCTGGTACCTCAATTCTAGGAAGATCTAGAGTTTCGGAAAATTACTGTAGGTCTTCTGGTGTGCGTAATAGCACTGTGTGGCCTCTCCACGTGGCTGATAGGCAAAAAGGGAATTTCCAACTTGTGGCAGCACGCAGGTAAAATCACCTGGTTGTATTCAGGATGGGAAATATGTGTGTCCTAGATTCAGGCTTTATGCAGACTTTTACAATTAGAGGGGAAGAGTTAATGAGCCCAGCTGTAGTAAGTGGGCTCATTAAGGCCTCTACAAAAAACCCCAGCATGCATAGGGAGATGCTCCATCCTGGAACCAGTTTTGTGTGTATAGACTGGGGAGTCTGAGATCTGTTCTGTGCGGTGAGTTAACGCCTGTGTGGCAAACCCCTACAATAGAGACAGGGACTGGGGCAGCACAAGGCTGCACCCAGTTGTTAGACAGGGAGTCTACGTGTGTAGTTAGAGGTCAAGCTGACCAGGATTTATTTTCTTGTTTTATTTTGTTTGGCTGTTATTTGTATCACTGCATGTAGCAAAAAAAATAAACCGGATCTTTTGTTTTTTGAACCTACACCGCTGTCTGCTGTGCCTGACTTCGTGTTGTGAACCCATCCAGGGGGTCACACACACCCGCTACCGAGCTAACCCCTCACAACCTGTATGGAATGCCTCTGGTGCGCAGTTGCTCTGTGATTATTAAAGATGATTCTGCCTTTTTCTCTTGCTTTTTTAAGAATTGCTTCCTTCAGGGGGAAATTAACAAGGCAACAGATTATGTCTCTAGGGGGGTCATCATCTCTACCACTTGGTCTGAGAGCTCTGTGGATCCTCTCGAATTCAATAGGGGAGTCAGGAGCAGGATGTCATTAAATAATGCAGCTGCAGTCTGTTCAACTGGATTTTGATCAGTCATTTCTGGGACTCCTCTGATTCTAATATTGTGTCTTCTCCCCGTATTGTCTAAATCTTCTATGCGGTGGTGCATATCTATGATGTGATTGAGGTGTACAGTGGTGTGAAAAAGTGTTTGCCCCCTTCCTCATTTCCTGTTCCTTTGCATGTTTGTCACACTTAAGTGTTTTGGAACATCAAACCAATTTAAACAATAGTCAAGGACAACACAAGTAAACACAAAATGCAATTTGTAAATGAAGGTGTTTATTATTAAAGGTGAAAAAAAATCCAAACCATCATGGCCCTGTGTGAAAAAGTGATTGCCCCCCTTGTTAAAACATACTATAACTGTGGTTGTCCACACCTGAGTTCAATTTCTCTAGGCACACCCAGGCCTGATTATTGCCACACCTGTTCGCAATCAAGGCATCACTTAAATAGGAGCTGCTTGACACAGTAAGGTCCACCAGAAGATCCTTAAAAGCTACACATCATGCCGAGACCCAAAGAAATTCAGGAACAATTGAGAAAGAAAGTAATTGAGATCTATCAGTCTGGAAAGGGTTATAAAGCCATTTCCAAAGCTTTGGGAATCCAGCGAACCACAGTGAGAGCCATTATCCACAAATGGCGAAGACATGGAACAGTGGTGAACCTTCCCAGGAGTGGCCGGCCGCCCAAAATTACCCCAAGAGTGCAGCGACGACTCATCCAAGAGGTCACAAAAGACCCCACAACAACGTCCAAGCAACTTCAGGTCTCACTTGCCTCAGTTAAGGTCAGCGTTCATGCCTCCACCATTAGGAAAAGACTGGGCAAAAATGGCCTGCATGGCAGAGTTCCAAGGAGAAAACCACTGCTGAGCAAAAAGAACATCAAAGCTCGTCTCAATTTCTCCACAACACATCTTGATGATCCCCAAGACTTTTGGGACAACATTCTGTGGACCGATGAGACAAAAGTGGAACTCTTTGGAAGGTGTGTGTCCAAGTATATCTGGCGTAGAAGGAACACTGCATTTCATAAAAAGAACATTATACCAACAGTAAAATATGGTGGTGGTAGTGTGATGGTCTGGGGCTGTTTTGCTGCTTCAGGACCTGGAAGACTTGCCGTGATAAAAGGAACTATGAATTCTGCTGTCTACCAAGAGATCCTGAAGGAGAATGTCCGACCATCTGTTCGTGTACTCAAGCTGAAACGAACTTGGGTTCTGCAGCAGGACAATGATCCTAAACACACCAGCAAGTCTACCACCGAATGGCTGAAGAAAAACAAAATGTAGACTTTGGAGTGGCCTAGCCAAAGTCCTGACCTGAATCCTATTGAGATGTTGTGGTATGACCTTAAAAAGGCCGTTCATGCTCGAAAACCCTCTAATGTAACTGAATTAGGACAATTCTGCAAAGATGAGTGGGCCAAAATTCCTCCAGGACGCTGTAAAAGCCTCATTGCACGTTATCGCAAACGCTTGGTTGCAGTTGTTGCTGCTAAGGGTGGCCCAACCAGTTATTAGGTTTAGGGGGCAATCACTTTTTCACACAGGGCCATGATGGTTTGGATTTTTTTTCACCTTTAATAATAAACACCTTCATTTACAAATTGCATTTTGTGTTTACTTGTGTTGTCCTTGACTATTGTTTAAATTGGTTTGATGTTCCGAAACACTTAAGTGTGACAAACATGCAAAGGAACAGGAAATGAGGAAGGGGGCAAACACTTTTTCACACCACTGTATATCAGCGTTTTTTTGTAACTGTTTTATTGCTTCTGCTTGATGAGCTGAGGCTTGCTCTATTGCTCCTGTTCTTGCTGCAATGCCTTGTATGTCTGCTCTTATCTCACTGATGGCAGCGGAAAAGGAGGCTTTTATGTCCATAGACATAGCCTGCAGGTTGGCCTGAAGGTCTGCTAGGCTAAAGGATTGAGGTTGGTGTGTCTCTTGTCTATCAGCGCCGTTCGTGATGTTAGCGGTGTCCGCGACGGGCGCGGAGCCGCCGGGCGGCATAGGTGTCTTAGGCGAGGCCACAGCTTTGAGGCCTTCCCAGTGCGATGTCTGGAACATCGCTGGGATGCTTACCGGCGGCTGCTGCTGATGCTCCATCTGAGCCTGGGGTGATGGGGACCTCCGATCGTTTGTTCCCTGGTGTGGATGCCTTATATTTAGCCCTGATTCTGGTGGATTGTTCTCCCGAGTGCTGGAGCAAAGGGATTAGGCATCCATCTTCGTCCGGAGTTAGGCCACGCCCCCCTGCAAATTTTGTTATGCTAGTTTGAGTATGACAGTATGATTCTAGTTATACCCTCATTGACTCCACATTTATCAACCTTCTGTTTTTGAGAATACAACAGTTTGTGCCTTGTTTTTCCTTTTTATTTTATTTTTTTATGCTGTTTTTGTATGCTTCCCTGCTCGGTAATGAATGGGGATTAATTGTATGCAATGTCCCTCCCTTAGGTTGGACTTGGTCTGTGTGCCCTATGTGAAATCTTCCATATAGTGCTACAGATGGAAGATACAGTATATACAGCCAAACTTCATACAGGTGAACCATAAGGTGACTTTAGTGCTCATGCAGAACAAGGCGGTGACTTCGGTGCTCACCCCCTCGGGTCCCCACTCACCGAATCCCTATACCCACAGGGGGTAGTTGTGCGTGTAAATCCCAATATCCAAACGCTTGTCAGCCCAATCATCCACCCTTTTTCACTCCTCTGGTGTGCGGTTGATGCTTCTATAAATCAGGTGCAGGCAAGCCAGTAGGTCCTCAGAGAGATGAAAAACTACATCCCATAGTGCAGTAACTTCTTGTCACCAAAAAAGCTTTTATTCATTAAAACATATGATTACAGGCCAGCTCAAAAAGCCATAAAAAATCATCCAGGCCCACAAGTACAATTAGGATGATATAAATAAAAATAAAGGATAGTACAAAATAGATAAATAAGTAGATAAAAATCAAAATACAAAATACAAAAACACAGCAAAACCACAAAAAAGAAAAAAAGGAAAAAAGAAGAAAAAAAGAAAAAAATCCTGAATTAAAAAATACTTAAAAAATGGCCAGGGCCAAAAATTTATATTAATTGATGAATTTAGCAAATGCAGGGGACAAAGATAGTTCAATTGAATCTGTCCACCAAGTATGGACGTCTTGGAGACATTAATATTTCAAAATAAACATGCCCCCATGCACTGAAAAAAGTTAAGGGAGAGAATTCCTATTAATTGCTCCGGTGTATATAGCAGGAAGCAGCTAGGAGACAGCGTGCTTTCCAGCTGCACTTCACGCAGTATGTCGACCGGAAGTGACGTAGTGTGCGTGGTTCAGTCGTACGCGTTTCGTCATGGACGTCTTCAGCGATGGTTCATTATTCATTTATATAATTTTATATTGTTTGTGAATATTTTGCCTGTTAATATTCTGTTATAAGTATACAAACTGCGTATGATTTTTGTAATAATAAAGTTGTTATATGTGGTTAAACCTATCCTGTCTGTTTGTAATGTAATAATCTAATCTGGAATGATAAAAGTGTCACTGTTTTAAACAAGGTTAGGACTGTACGATGCTTTAAATAGAGTTCTGTAAGCAGCGTTAAATATAGTTCTGTTAACAACACCTTATTTTCCGGCAGTGCCCCTCCCAAGACTTGACTCTGGATCCGCCTTTGTGTGTACTACAATGTGCATGCACGGGGCGATATCTCCCCTTCACTGATTGGCGGTAGTTTATCCCCACTGATACTGATGCAGCGCCATTTTCCTCTTAGCTACACCGTTGACTTGGGGAAATTTTTTCCAGCTAATGACACCACCTATACAGGGTCATTTTTTCCATCCAGTGACACCACCAATGCAGGGTCATTTTTTCCATCCAGTGACACCACCAATGCAGGGTTATTTTTCTTGTTTACTACTGTCTTAGCCCTTGTACACACGGTCGGACATTCCGACAACCAAATCCGTCGGATTTTGTCCGAAACTGTTGCATACACAGTCGGACAAAGTTGTCAGAAAATCCGATCGTACTTAACGTGATGACGTTATTTCGTTAGGAGAGGACTACGTTCAGGCTAGTAGCTAATAGCTTTGGTCTAGGAATTTGATCTGAGCATGCGTGACACTTTGTCCGATCGGAATTCTCTACACATGATCGGACAATCGGATCATGTTGTCGGAAAATTTTATAGCCCAGCTGGAAAACTTAGTCTGTCGGATACTCCGACAGAAACAGTCCGATGGAGCCCACACACTGTCGGATTATCTGACAACACGATCCTATCGGACATTGTCCATCGGAATGTCCGACCGTGTGTACAAGGGCTTACATATTGCAAATATACAGTATATGCATATACAGGTACAGTATTTTACTCTGCATGCCACTATTTTCCCCAAATCCCCACCTGAGAGGGGGGAGCAGGCACAGTTGGGTACTGGATGACCTTGTCCTATCTCAGCTGAGGAGACTGAGGTGACAGTAGGCTATAGTCATCCTCACGGATACATTTTTGGGACTCAGTGCCATTAAAATGATCACTGCTAGAGTCACTGAGAACTATATTGGGCATTGCTAGAGACAGAGCTGTCTTTCAAAATCATAGGGAGGACCCATGTCATGTACCTAACAACCCCCTCCCCCGCTCAGTGTTACTGTTGGTGCTAATGTGTGTGCTATGCAGCCACGATATAGGGCCATGCACAGTAACTAGTGTATGTAATGGCCAGGGCCATCTTTAGTACAGAGCAAACGGGGCAGCTGCCCTAGGCCCAATTGCTGCAGGAGGGCCCAAAGTAGCTGCACTGAAACCCACGCTGCTGCCCGCTAGGTCTTTTTTTAAGCCGGAGTTCCACAACCTGCGCTGGTCATTTGCTGGCTGCTCTGCTTTGTCAGCTGCCATTTAGAATCCTCTCTGCTCTCTACATCTCTACATGAGAGCAGACGAGGGAGAGGGGCGAAGAATCTACACAGGCACACAATCCTTTGAAGCCAGCAGCCTGCATGGACATCCTGTGTAAGTTATGACTTTTGTCACAACAGAATCATGTGACTTCCTTTCCAGTCAGATCCTGCTGCTTTCCAGGAGCAGGCCGTGACTGCGTGTGGGTGGAATCGGCATCGGGGGGGGGGGGGGGGCAATGATGCCTTTTTAACTGCACCTGCAAGAGCCGAGGAGAAAAGAAATTCCACATGCTGCTTAGGTTCTGTGTGTAAATATGGACGGGGGAGTGATTATGCACTCTGTGACAGCCTAATCTGGGTGGGGGGGTTAGATTGTATTCCAGTATGTCCTCTAATATAACCCCCCAAGTCAGTCTGTCCTCTATTACAGTACTCCCATCTCCCAGATCAGCCTGTCCCCCAGTATAATCCCCCCACGTCAGTATGTACCCCAGTATGATCTATCTGACATGGGGGGATTATAATGGTGACAGACTGACCTGGGGGACAGTGGCGGAACTACCAGGGTTACAAAGGTCACACTTGCGACCATCCCTGGTGTTCCGACACTGTAGGGGGCCCCAGCGGGGTTGCTGACCAGAGGGCTCTGAACTGAGAGCATCTCTCTCATAGAGCCCAGAGCCTGCACTGACAGTTCCCCCTCCCTCCTCACATGCACGGATGGGAGAGGAGAGAGCTGATATGCTCCTTGCCCTCTTGCCCCTCTCCACCTTTGTGCACCGCTGGAAGTGTGAAGCCCAGCAACTCATTCCCACTTCCCAGGGTGCACACAGGGGGAGAGGGTTAGGAGGAAAAGGAGCAGATCCGCTTTCTTCTCTCCAATCCGTGCAAGTGAGGAGGGAGGGGGAACTGTCAGTGAAGGATCTGAGCTCTATGAGAGAGACGGTCTCAGCTCAGAGGTGGCACTAATAGGTGGATTTGATGAGCACTGTTGGCAGCATTGAGAAGCACCGATAGGTGGCACTGATAGATGGCATTGATGAGCACTGAAAGGCTGCACAGATGGGTACTAGGGATGAGCTTCGTGTTTGAGTCGAACATACGTTCGACTCGAACATCGGCTGTTCGCCCGTTTGGCGAAGTCCGAACGTTTTGGTCCGTTCGTGCCAAATTCGTGTGGCGCTCACGGCCCACAATGCACTGCGATGGCGCAGTGCATTGCTGGCTCGTGATTGGCCAAGCATGCACTGTGACCCCGCATGCTTGGCCAATCGCAGCGCCAGCAGCGAGGAGAGCCATGATTGGCCACAGGCAGGATGCCTGTGGCCAATCATAGCTCAGGCTGTGTAGTGCACGCCCCACACTATATAAGGCCGCCAGCGCAGTGGCCTTGTGTAGTGTGTTGGCGTCTGAAGCAGTGGGTGTTCTGTGTACCTTCAACACAGTACACACCGATCGTTTTCGGCAGATTTTCGATCTTGCTGTTGTGTAGTGGTTGTTGTCTGCGTGCCCTGACCGCAGTATACACCGCTATATTCACCTCACCTATATAGCTAGTGATCTATCTTTTATAATAGAGCTTGCAGTCAGTTGTGTTAGGAGCTTGTGCGTGCTGTCTGCGTGCTCTGTACCCAGTACATACCGCTATATCCACCTAAATAGCTCTTCTCTATTTGAGCCCACTTGCCATCTGCAGGAGTTATTGGAAGTTGTGTGTGCCTCCAGCACAGCACAGTATACATCTGTATATACCCCTTTATCTCTGGTGTTCTACAATAAAGGCATCTGCAGGAGTTAGTGGGTGTTCTGTGTACCTTCAACACAGTACACACCGATCGTTTTCGGCAGATTTTCGATCTTGCTGTTGTGTAGTGGTTGTTGTCTGCGTGCCCTGACCGCAGTATACACTGCTATATTCACCTCACCTATATAGCTAGTGATCTATCTTTTATAATAGAGCTTGCAGTCAGTAGTGTTAGGAGCTTGTGCGTGCTCTCTGCGTGCTCTGTACCCAGTACATATCGCTATATCCACCTGCATAGCTCTTCTCTATTTGAGCCCACTTGCCATCTGCAGGAGTTATTGGAAGTTGTGTGTGCCTCCAGCACAGCACAGTATACATCTGTATATATCCCTTTATCTCTGGTGTTCTATAATAAAGGTATCTGCAGGAGTTAGTGGGTGTTGTGTGCCTCTAGCACAATATACACTACCCAACTGCTGTTTTACCCAACTCCCTTCAGGCCATTACCATGTCTGGAAGGCCAGCAAGGAGAGGCAGACAGGTGCGAGCCGATAAAAGAGGGCAAGCAGGCTCTGTGTCTAGAGACAACAGTGCTGGTCGTGGACGCGGTGCATTGTCATCAGCACGTGGCCATGGGACACGCTTCTCCTTCTTTTCGGCAGCTGGACATGTTGAGCCGCCACATGCCAACGACTTGGTAGAGTGGATGACCAAGCCCTCTTCATCCTCCTCTCTCCCCCAGTCTCAGGGTACTAGCAAAGCAGCTGCCAGCGCATC
This sequence comes from Lithobates pipiens, assembly GCF_037356315.1. NCBI lineage: Eukaryota > Metazoa > Chordata > Amphibia > Anura > Ranidae > Lithobates > Lithobates pipiens. The sequence continues at coordinate 118,240,327 of NW_027507787.1, forward strand.
CTCTTCCCTTGTCTCAATGTCATCATCAGTGAGTCCTTCCCTAGACCCACCACGTCCTCCTGAGGAGTCTCCTGAACTCTTTGAGCACAGTGTTGGGTACATGCTCCAGGAGGATGCCCAGTGTTTTGTAGCCTCTGATGATGACACTCAGCTAGAGGAAGGCAGTAGCGTGAATGCAGAGAGAGGGGATGCTCAAGAAGGACAGCAATCTGGCAGTCATGTTCCACAAGCTGCAGCATACTGCCAGGTTTGCTACAGCGATGAAGAGGGGGGGGATGATGAGGGCACTGACTCCACGTTGGTGCCTGGTAGGAGAAAGGAGGAGGAGGAGGAGGAGGAGGCACATGTCCAACGAGGCAGGATGCCCTCCGGGGGCCAGCTTAGGGGCAGCACACCGACTGAATCACACCACAGAGCTCCGCCTGTGCAGGGCGCTGCCTCTGCACGTTATTCTAAAAGTTCTTTGGTGTGGGCCTTTTTTGAGACGAGTGCATCAGATCGCACCGCTGCTATTTGCAACATATGTCTCAAGCGTGTCTCGCGTGGCCAAAACATCAGCTGCCTGGGCACCACATGCTTGACCAGACATATGTTGACCTGCCATGCAGCTCGTTGGCAAGCGTACCTCTCCTTGCTCCTCATCAGCTGGCATCTCCAACCCCACTAGACCTTAGTCCTCTCTGAAACCTGCTCTGAGAGGAATGAAGGTGTAGAATTAGGTGTGTCACAGCCAAGTGCTTCCGGGCACTCTGCTAGCAGTACACCCACGTCCGATTATAGCAGGCAAATGTCCCTGCCCCAGCTGCTGGACCGGCGAAAGAAGTTCACTCCCAGCCATCCACATGCCCAGTGGTTGAATGCTAGCTTGGCTAAATTGCTAGCACTTCAACTGCTGCCTTTTCAGTTGGTAGACTCGGCCCCCTTCCGTGAGTTTGTACAATGTGCGGTTCCTCAGTGGCAGGTCCCCAAACGCCACTTTTTCTCACGGAAGGCGATTCCGGCTCTCTACCGGCATGTGGAAGGCAATGTCCTTGCCTCGCTGGACAGGGCGGTCAGCGGTAAGGTGTATATTACCGCTGACTCATGGTCCAGCAGGCATGGACAGGGATGTTACCTGTCTTTCACGGCCCATTGGGTCACTCTTCTGGCAGCTGGGAAGGATGCAGGACAAGGTGCAGTAGTGTTGGAGGTTGTTCCGCCACCACGCCTCCAAAATGCTACTATTGGTTGTGACACGCCTCTCTCCTCCACCCCCTCCTCTTCTTCTTCCTCCATGGCCTCTTCCAGTGCTCTGTCCTCAGAACCAGTGGTGCTCCGTAGGCATTCCAGGGGCTACGCAAGTACGCAGGCAAAACGATGCCATGCCGTGCTTGCGCTGGTTTGTTTGGGGGACAGGAGCCACACTGGGGCGGATGTTTTGTCAGCTCTGCAGGGGCAGGCCGAGAGGTGGTTGACGCCACGCCAGCTTAAGCCAGGAATGGTGGTTTGCGACAATGGCACCAACCTCCTCTCCGCCCTCCGACAGGGACAACTGACCCATGTGCCCTGTGTAGCTCACGTCCTTAACCTGGTGGTGCAGCGGTTCTTGGGCAGGTACCCCGGCTTACAGGATGTCCTGAAGCAGGCCAGGAAAGTCTGTGTGCATTTCCGCCGATCATTTAATGCCTGTGCTCGGCTGGCTGAGCTCCAAAAGGAGTTGAACCTGCCCAAGAACCGCCTTATATGTGACATGCCCACCAGGTGGAACTCAATGTTGGCCATGCTGCAGCGGCTGCACACGCAGCAGAGGGCCATCAATGAGTACCTGTGCGACTACGGCACCAGGACAGGGTCAAGGGAGTTCGGTTTTTTCTCACCACGCCAGTGGGGCATGATCAGGGATGCATGCACTGTCCTGTCACCGTTTGAGGAGGCCACAAGGATGGTGAGCAGTGACAGTGCATGCATCAGTGACACTGTACCTCTTGTCCACCTCTTGGAGCATACGCTGCGTGGAATAATGGACAGGGCACTTGAGGCAGAACAGAGGCAGGAAGAGGAGGACTTCCTTGCCTCTTAAGGCCCCCTTTATCCAGACAGTGTTCCTGCTGTGCCACCCATCACACAGGAAGAGGATGAGGAGGAGGAAGAGGAGGAGGAGGAGGATGATTGTGTCAGCATGGAGGTGGAGGCTGGCACTCAGCATCAGCAGCAGCAGCAGTCTTGTAGGGATGATTTACAGTCCCAAGAAACACGTGGACTTGTACGTGGCTGGGAGGAGGTAGCTGCGGATCATGTTGTCCTTAGTGACCCAGAGGACTCCGGACCGAATGCCTCAGCTAACCTACGCTGCATGGCCTCCCTGATCCTGCAAAGCCTGCGGAAGGATCCTCGTATTCTTCGGATCAAGGAGAGGGACCATTACTGGCTGGCCACTCTCCTTGATCCACGGTACAAGGGTAAGGTTGCCGACCTTATCTTGCCATTGCAGAGGGAGCAGAGGATGAGACATCTCCGGGAGGCCTTGCAGAAAGGTCTGTGCAATGCGTTCCCAGAGACTGGGAGGTTACAAACTCCTGGTCCTGGACAACGTGTTGCTGAGGCATTGGTCAGAAGGAGCGGTGGAGAAGGTGGCCGTCTGACTGATGCTTTCAGACAATTTTTTAGTCCGCAGCCCCAAGGTATGATCGGTTCCAGCAACCATCGCCAGCGTCTGATTTACATGGTGCAGAAATACCTAGGGGCAAGGTCAGACTTGGACACCTTTCCCACCGAAAATCCTCTGGCTTACTGGGTCTTGAGGATGGATCAATGGCCAGAGCTTGCACAGTATGCAATTGAGCTACTGGCCTGTCCTGCATCCAGCGTTCTTTCGGAACGCACCTTCAGTGCTGCTGGTGGCTTTGTTACCGATCACAGGGTGCAGCTGTCTACCGAATCAGTTGATCGACTGACCTTCATCAAGATGAATCAGTCTTGGATCACCCACAGCTACCAAGCACCTGAAGCTGATGTAACAGAATAATTTTTTTTGAAATATCACATCCCTTCAAGACTGCCTATGCTGATGCTGAGTGACTGTCCTGTTATGTTGATTGTCTATCCTCTTCCTCCTCCGATGATATGTTGGAAGAACATTTCTGTTTCTGGGTGATGCCATCAGCCCAATTTTTCTGCCCCTGTTTAACAGGGGCGTTTAAGTACAATTTTTGATGCAATGCTTTGCAGCAGGGCTAATTCCTGCAATAAAACAAAAGTATATGGGAGAGGTTGCAGTGTCGTGGCACCAGCACCAGTGCCTAAGGCCCAATTTTTCTGCCCCTGTTTAACAGGGGCGTTTAATTACAATTTTTGATGCAATGCTTTGCAGCAGGGCTAATTCCTGCAATAAAACAAGAGTATATGGGAGAGGTTGCAGTGTCGTGGCACCAACACCAGTGCCTAAGGCCCAATTTTTCTGCCCCTGTTTAACCACTTTCAGACCGGACCAATTTGCTGGTCAAAGACCAGACCACTTTTTGCGATTCGGCACTGCGCCGCTTTAACTGACAATTGCGCGGTCGTGCGACGTGGCTCCCAAACAAAATTGACGTCCTTTTTTTCCCACAAATAGAGCTTTCTTTTGGTGGTATTTGATCACCCCTGCGGTTTTTATTTTTTGCGCTATAAACAAAAATAGAGCGACAATTTTGAAAAAAACGCATTATTTTTTACTTTTTGTTATAATAAATATCCCCCAAAAATATATAAAAAAACATTTTTTTCCCTCAATTTAGGCCGATACGTATTCTTCTACATATTTTTGGTAAAAAAAATCGCAATAAGCGATTATTGATTGGTTTGCGCAAAAGTTATAGCGTTTACAAAATAGGGATAGTTTTATAGCATTTTTATTAATAATTTTTTATTATTTTTTTTTTTACTAGTAATGGCGGCGATCTGCGATTTTTATTGTGACTGCGACATTGTGGGGGACCCATCGGACATTTTTGACACATTTTTGGGACCATTGTCATTTATACAGTAATCACTGCTATATAAATGCAGTGATTCCTGTGTAAATGACACTGGCAGTGAAAGGGTTAACCTGTGGGTGGCAGTGTAGGGGTTAAGTGTTCCTAGGGGTGTGTTACTAACTGTGGGGGGGTTGGGCTTTCATTTAGTGTACACTGATCTCTGCTCCAATCACATGGAGCAGAGATCAGCGTCACTAGTTGCTAGGCAGAATGAGAAAATGTTGTTTATACAGCATTTCCTCCATTCCGCCGCTCCGTGAGACGATCACGGGGATGCCCGCGGCGATCGAGTCCGCGGGTCCCGCGACCGGACTCACGGAGGTCCCGACCAGCGCGGGAGCGCGCCGCCGGCGGCGCGCTCCCGATGGCACGGCGGCAACGAATATTGGACGTACATGTACGCCAATATGCCTGCCCGTGCCATGCTGTCGACGTACATCGTCGTGCGCTGGTCGGGAAGTGGTTAACAGGGGCGTTTAAGTACAATTTTTGATGCAATGCTTTGCAGCAGGGCTAATTCCTGCAATAAAACAAGAGTATATGGGAGAGGTTGCAGTGTCGTGGGACCAGCACCAGTGCCTAAGGCCCAATTTTTCTGCCCCTGTTTAACAGGGGCGTTTAATTACAATTTTTGATGCAATGCTTTGCAGCAGGGCTAATTCCTGCAATAAAACTAGAGTATATGGGAGAGGTTGCAGTGTCGTGGCACCAGCACCAGTGCCTAAGGCCCAATTTTTCTGCCCCTGTTTAACAGGGACATGTAATTACAATTCTTGATATAATATTTCACAGGAGGGCCCGTTCCTGTGCCCACCCAGAGTAACTGTGAGGACTTATAGTGTTGTGGCACCAGCACCACAACCACCAAAGGTCAATTTTTCTACCACTGTTCAACAATGGCATGTAATTACAATTCTTGATATAATCGTTCACAGCAGGGCGCTCCAGCGCCCACCAAGAGTCACTTTGAGGGCTTACAATTTTGTGGCAAAACCAACACCTTGTTCCGCCATTTCTGCAGAGCATATAGGGCACGCCCCTACTTTCAAACATCCAACTTACAAACATCTCCTACTTGCAAACGGAAGGAGACAACAGCAAGTGAGATGAAAAAAGATGGACGACAAAACAAATTATACAGGGGTGATAACCCTTCCCTATGTTTTCCAAAAAGCTTAAAAAATTTTTTTTTGACTGGAGCTACACTTTAAAAATGTACCAGTTGAAAATTACAAACAGATTCAACTTAACACAACAAACCTACACAGTCCCTGTCTTGTTTGCACCGCCTGTATACTGCTGTTCTGAGTATATAGGGCCTGGGGGCCACACGCATTTCCTTTTTTTAATATGGGTACGGGGTTCCCCTTAATATGCGTACAAGACCCAAAGGGGCTGGTAATGGGCAGGGAGAGCTACCCATGCCATTTTTCTCAATGATTTTCAACCATATTGCAGGAAACAGATATAACATTAAAACCGCAAGCAGCTTTAAATGACGTTATTTCCGTTAAATGTCATTTTGTGCAGGGACTGTTCTAAACACGGGAAACACGTGGCACTTCACAGGCATACTACAGACACCCCCCAGGCACCATATTTAAAGGAATATTTCACTTTTTTTCCCACTTTAATCGTCATTAAAATCAGTGCTCCCGCCAAAACGGCCGTTTTTAAAACTTTTTTTTGCATTGACCCATGTCCCCTGGGGCAGGAGCCAGGTCCCCAAACCCTTTTTAGGACAGTATGTTGCATATTAGCCGTTAAAATTAGCACTTTTAATTTCGAACGTTCGAGTCCCATAGACTTCAATGGGGTTCTAACGTTCGTACGAATTTGGGGTCCGTTCGAAAGTTCTGGTGCGAACCGAACCGGGGGGTGTTTGGCTCATCCCTAATGGGTACTAATAGGCAGAATTGATGAGCGCTGATAGGGGGCATTAATAAGCACTGACAGGTGGCATTGATAGGTGGCATTGAGGAACACTGATAGGTGGCATTGATGAGCAGTGATAGGCGGAATTGAGGAGCACTGATAGGCAGCACTGATGAGCACTAATGGGGATGCACTGATCATCAGGGCATTGATGATCAGTGCCCTGATTTTTTGTGTAAATAAGGTACTGACAGTCTTGCCACTTAACTGCTCTCCTTTCCTCACACAGCCACAGCATGGAAGGAAATTCTTGCCAATAATCAGCAAGTCTGTTTATTTGTGATCAGCTGATCACATGGTAAAGGGCCGCTATGATTGGCACTTTATCATGATCTGTGATCAGCTGTGTCTGAAGGACACAGCAGTTATAGAGTGCGCTGGATGCATGCCCCAGAGGGCACATAGGAGGCAGGGCTCTGAGAGGGTGTCCATGAATGCCCTCCCAGAACTGGAAGCCTGGGGCTTTGGTGCAAAGGGAGGGTCAGGGGGGCCCTTCATGATTTCTTGCACCAGAGCCCTAACATTTCTAGTTACGCCTCTACCCTCAATCCTGTCCATAGATGACCCCTCAACCCTGCACTCTTCACATAGCGCACCCCTTAAACCTGCACCCTGTACTTAGAAGAATCCTCAACCCTGCACTTTGCATATAGTGCACTCAACTCTGCACTCTGTACGTAGTGCACTCCTCAACCCTGCAGTCTGTATATAGTGCACTCCTAAAATCCTGGTATATAACAATGCCTCACTGTTTATTGCAGTTTAGCCACACCCACAAGTTGATGCAGAGATAATGATGTGCAGTAACCTCTAGCAACCAATCAGTGAACAGCCATACGACAAGTGGAACCACGCCAGGAGTCTTAGGAAGGCAGTCGGATCCTCCGTCGGCTATAGTAGCAGTGAGCGGTAGGAGACGATGTATCTATCTGGTTCTTCTGACGTATTGTGAACAGCGCTATGACATTATCCTTTGTTTGTGAGTGTACACTGTGAAGTTTTATAAATAGCATTAAAGATGTTTTAAATGGGATTACGCTATGTCAGCTGTTCTTCTCTTTCACTGAATTTTGAGGGGGATGAGCGCAGAGGTGGATAAGAAAACAAAGATTGCTGCTACTTTTTGATTGTATATTTATACACCAGATTGAACCTTTTTTCTGGTAAGGGTTGTATCAAGGGGGGTCTCATCCACACGCCCCCCTGTTTCTACCTGTGCACGTGTGAAGGTGGTGTTTGTCGGTGTCAGCATTCTGCATTCATTCTGCTTTATGAATCTGCAATACACTTTTTTATACAGCTTCTGATAGTGATTCCCATGATCTGATATATGGGCTATATGTTTAGCTACACAGAGCACGGATTACAAAAAAGGGACTGATGTTAAAATAATTGCTTTATTGTGGCAGTTATTTGTAATTAGCGCTGCTTGAATCTGTTTTTATAGATTTGTGTTAATTTAGTAATGATCTGCTGTAATCTCTAGCAACCCATCAGTGAGCAATAATGATGTGCAGTAACCTCTAGCAACCAATCAGTGAGCCTTAAGGATGTGCAGTAACCTCTAGCAACCACTCAGCAAGCAGAAATTATGTGCAGAAACCTCTAGCAACCATTTAATCAGTGGCAATGATGTGTTGTAACCTCTGGCAACCAGTCACAATCGCTACCTGATCTGCTGCAGTAATCTGATTCTTGAGTCTAGCTGCTATCCATTGTATTTCTTAGGTGGGAGGGGGGGCAAGAAAATGTTTGCCCAGGGTCCAATGAATAGTAGAGACAGCCCTGGTAGTAGCAGTGCAGAGCAGGCCATGAGCTGTATGTACTGGCAGTGTCAGGGCAGTCATTAAACACAATGTAGTGACAGAGTAGTGTCATTATGTAATATGTAATAGCATTTCTGTTCAATATGATGGCAATGCAGACATCCCAAGTCTCCCACATTTGACGGTGGGCTGACGGACACCTGCGAGTGTGGCATGATCTCCCGGCTGTCAACCGCAGCAGCCAGAGCCACCCCCTCCTCCGGGCCAGGGGTGGCAGCTATGGGGATCGATTATATGAAAGCAGGTGCAGCACGGTGACTTCCCATGTGTCCCAGACTGCTACTCTGCCCTCCTCTCATAGCCCCCCAGCTCCTTCAATCACTGTGCGCCCGCCCTCTGCCAGTCCAGCTCAGAGAAAGTTAGGAAGCCAGAGCAGCCAATGGAAGGTGAGCAGAAGCTGTGTGAAAATGACCCTGCATCGGTGGTGTCACTGGATGTAAAAAATGACCCTGCATCGGTGGTGTTACTGGATGGAAAAATTACCCTGCATCGGTGGTGTCACTGGATGAAAAAAATGACCCTGCATCGGTGGTGTTATTGGATGGAAAAAAATTACCCTGCATCGGTGGTGTTATTGGATGGAAAAAAAATGACCCTGCATCGGTGGTGTCATTAGCTGAAAAAAATGTCCCCGTGTCAACAATGTAGCTAAGAGGAAAATGGAGCTGCCTCAGTGTCAGTGGGGATAAACTACAGCCAATCAGTGAAGGGGAGATATCGGAGTGTGCATGTACATTGTAGTATACACGCACAGATTACCTTATAGTTAGACATGTGTAAAAGGAAAAAATGTGTTTAGTTTCGTTTCGTTTTAATTCGTTAATTCATTAATTTCATTTAGTTATATTCGTTAACTTCCTTAAATTCGTTTTTGGATTTCGTTTAGTTTTATACCGAATTCGAAAAATCGGCCACATTCGAAAATATTTGAACAAAATTCGAAAATATTTCTAGCGGATTCGAAATTATTTCAACATGATTCGACATTATTTCAACCACATTCGAAAATATGTTGTGTCCTGACTTTAGGGCCATGTATCTCGGGGTAACTTGGTGCTAGTTGTAGTGCTAGTACTATTGTGTTTGCATACCAAATTTGGGGTTTCTAGCTATAAGTGACCCCGAGATATGTGGCCCCAAAATCCGGTCGCAAAATGTTATTAGTTAATAGAGCAGAGAATGACATTTTGTGACCCGATTTTGGGGCCACATATCTCGGGGTCACTTATAGCTAGAAACCCCAAATTTGGTATGCATACACAATAATACTAGCAATACAACATATAGAATTTGAAGTGTCTAGCACCAAGTGACCCCGAGATACATGGCCCTAAAGTCGGGTCACAAAATATTTTCGAATGCGGTTGAAATAATGTCGAATCATGTTGAAATCATTTCGAATGCAGTTGAAATAATGTCGAATCATGTTGAAATAATTTCGAATGCGGTTGAAATAATTTCGAATCATGTCGAATTCATTCAAATTCATTCGTTATATTTCTTTCGTATTCGTTGTAATTTGTTATTTTTTTAGATGCAAAATTCGGCCGAATTTCGATTCGTTAAGAAACTAATTGCACAAGCCTACTTATAGTGCAGAGCACAGGGCTGAGTCGTGAGACATGGTAGTTATTATGCAGCTTCCAGGGACAGTCTTCTGAAATTGAGAACTGGTCCCATGTCCCCAAAATCATCCTAATATATACACAGATTTGTAAAAAAAATCCATACTCTCTAATTTAAGCCCCTTTCACACTGGGGCGGTGGGTGTGTCGGCGGTAAAACGCCGCTATTTTTAGCGGCGCTTTACCGCCAATTTTGTGGCGCTCTTCGGCCACTAGTGTGGAGCTTTTACCCCCCCACTAGCGGCTGAGAAAGGGCTAAAACCACCTCAAAGCACTGCTGCAGCAGCGCTTTGCCAGTGGTATAGCCGAGCTGCCCTATTGATTTCAATGGGCAGGGGAGGTGAAGGAGAGGTGTATACCGCTCCTTCACCGCTCCAAAGATGCTGCTAGCAGGACTTTTTGTAGTGGCCTGCCAGCGCACCACTCCAGTGTGAAAGCCCTCTGAGCTTTTACATTGGAGACACAGCAGTAGCTCTTTCAGGGCACTTTGCAGGCACTATTTTTAGCACTGTAGCGCCTACAAAGTGCCCCAGTGTGAAAGGGGTCTTATAGTAGTCAGCGTATACAACAATTTTATCAATATGTCTTTGTTAATATACCTTGAAATCAATTTGGATATGTCAATAAAATACAATTTAAACCCTCACTAACTCATACTTTAAAATAAGTTTAATATAAAATCACTATATTGAAAATATATATATAACTACAAAATGTGTTCTGAACTGGACTAGAACCTACGACTTCAACAATATAACCCTGTCACTCTAAACACTATGCTATCGCTTAAAGACCTTTTTTTTTGCTTTTTATGTTTAATATGAGATTCATTCTCAGTGAAACCATTGTACTAGTCCAGACAAGTAATTGCTATGATCAATCTGTTATGACCAGTCTCCTGAAATTGTGAACCGCCCCTGGGGAAACTGAAGATGATACCCTAATGCTCCCATCTGATCACCCTAATATATATAATTTTTTTTTCTAAATCTCTACTCTCTAATTTATAGTAGCTAGCATATACTACAACTTTGTGTGCTCAATATATCAGTGTGTCTTTGTTAATATACCTTGAAATCAATTTGGATATATTGATAAAATACAATTTAACCACTTAAGGACCAGGCCTCTTTTTCGGACTTGGTGTTTCCATGTTTAAAACAGTTTTTTTTGCTAGAAAATTACTTAGAACCCCCAAACATTTTATATTGTTTTTTTTCTAACACCCTAGAGAATAAAATGGCGGTCATTGAAATACTTTTTTTCACACCGTATTTGCGCAGCGGTCTTAGAAGCGCACTTTTTTTGGAAAAAATTCACTTTTTTGAATAAAAAAATAAGACAACAGTAAAATTAGCCCAATTTTTTTTTTATACTGTGAAAGATAATGGTATGCCGAGTAAATTGATACCCAACATGTCACGCTTCAAAATTGCGCCCGCTCGTGGAATGGCGTCAAACTTTTAGCCTCAAAAATCTCCATAAGCGACATTTAAAAAATTCTACAGGTTGCATTTTTTGCGTTACAGAGGAGGTCTAGGGCTAGAATTATTGCTCTCGCTCTAGTGATCGCGGCGATACCTCACATATGTGGTTTGACCACCGTTTTCATATGCGGGCGCTACTCACGTATGCGCTCGCTTCTGTGCGCAAGCTCGTCGTAACGGGGTGTTTTTTTTTTAAAAAATTTTTTTTCTTATTTATTTTAATTTATTTTATTTATTTTTACACTTTAAAAAAAAAAAAAAAAAAAATGGATCACTTTTATTCCTATTACAAGGAATGTAAACATCCCTTGTAATAGAAAAAAGCATGACAGGTCCTCTTAAATATGAGATCTGGGGTCAAAAGGTCCTCAGATCTCATATTTGGGCTAAAATGCAAAAAAAAAAAAAAAAAAAAAAAAAAGAAAATCTGACATTTAAAAAAAAAAAATACCTTTAAGAGGTATGGGCGGAAGTGACGTTTTGACGTCGCTTCCGCCCTCCTATGGTATAGAGACGAGTGGGGGCCATCTTAGCCTCACTTGTCTCTATGCCCAGCAGACGGATGGACCCGATCGCCTCCGCCGCTACCGACAGCTCCGGTAAGCGGCGGAAGGTGCGGGAGGGCGGTGGGAGGGGGGGTGGCACCTCTCCCGCTGCCGATAGCGGTGATCTCGCGGCGAATACGCCGCGGAGACCACCGTTATCGTACAGCCGACCGCCGCCTGAAGAGATGGATATCTCGGTTGTGGCAGCAGCTGCTGCCGTTACCGAGATATCCCTCTTCAAAAAATGGACGTACATCGTCGTGCGGCGGTCGGCAAGTGGTTAAAGAGGAAGTAAACCCTGATGAGTTTACTTCCTCTTTCATTCCCTGCAAAGGTAAAGCATAATGGACTACTATGCATCGCATAGTAGTCCATTATGTGTCACTTACCTGACACCGGAGCCAGCGAAGTCACCGCTGTCCCCTGTAGTCCGGAGCACCCATCTTCTCGGAGGGTCTCGCTGCTCCGCCACTGTCATTCGGTGAAGCAGCGATGATGTCACTCCCGCGCATGCGCATGGAAGCTGACACTCGCGGCATATCGCCGTTGACCGTGTCGCTCTCAGTGCACCTGCGCACCAGACAGCGGTGCCTGTCTTTAGGCAAATATTTCCTAAACTGTGTAGGTTTAGGAGATACAGTGGTGTGAAAAAGTGTTTGCCCCCTTCCTCATTTCCTGTTCCTTTGCATGTTTGTCACACTTAAGCGTTTCGGAACATCAAACCAATTTAAACAATAGTCAAGGACAACACAAGTAAACACAAAATGCAATTTGTAAATGAAGGTGTTTATTATTAAAGGTGAAAAAAAATCCAAACCATCATGGCCCTGTGTGAAAAAGTAATTGCCCCCTAAACCTAATAACTGGTTGGGCCACCCTTAGCAGCAACAACTGCAACCAAGTGTTTGCGATAACGTGCAATGAGGCTTTTACAGCGTCCTGGAGGAATTTTGGCCCACTCATCTTTGCAGAATTGTCCTAATTCAGTTACATTACGGCCTTTTTAAGGTCATACCACAACATCTCAATAGGATTCAGGTCAGGACTTTGGCTAGGCCACTCCAAAGTCTTCATTTTGTTTTTCTTCAGCCATTCGGTGGTGGACTTGCTGGTGTGTTTAGGATCATTGTCCTGCTGCAGAACCCAAGTTCGTTTCAGCTTGAGTACACGAACAGATGGTCGGACATTCTCCTTCAGGATCTGCAGCAGGACAATGATCCTAAACACACCAGCAAGTCCACCACCGAATGGCTGAAGAAAAAACAAAATGAAGACTTTGGAGTGGCCTAGCCAAAGTCCTGACCTGAATCCTATTGAGATGTTGTGGTATGACCTTAAAAAGGCCGTTCATGCTCAAAAACCCTCTAATGTAACTGAATTAGGACAATTCTGCAAAAATGAGTGGGCCAAAATTCCTCCAGGACGCTGTAAAAGCCTCATTGCACGTTATCGCAAACGCTTGGTTGCAGTTGTTGCTGCTAAGGGTGGCCCAACCAGTTATTAGGTTTAGGGGGCAATCACTTTTTCACACAGGGCCATGATGGTTTGGATTTTTTTTCACCTTTAATAATAAACACCTTCATTTACAAATTGCATTTTGTGTTTACTTGTGTTGTCCTTGACTATTGTTTAAATTGGTTTGATGTTCCGAAACACTTAAGTGTGACAAACATGCAAAGGAACAGGAAATGAGGAAGGGGGCAAACACTTTTTCACACCACTGTATATACAGCCAAACTTCATACAGGTGAACCATAAGGTGACTTTAGTGCTCATGCAGAACAAGGCGGTGACTTCGGTGCTCACCCCCTCGGGTCCCCACTCACCGAATCCCTATACCCACAGGGGGTAGTTGTGCATGTAAATCCCAATATCCAAACGCTTGTCAGCCCAATCATCCACCCTTTTTCACTCCTCTGGTGTGCGGTTGATGCTTCTATAAATCAGGTGCAGGCAAGCCAGTAGGTCCTCAGAGAGATGAAAAACTACATCCCATAGTGCAGTAACTTCTTGTCACCAAAAAAGCTTTTATTCATTAAAACATATGATTACATGCCAGCTCAAAAAGCCATAAAAAATCATCCAGGCCCACAAGTACAATTAGGATGATATAAATAAAAATAAAGGATAGTACAAAATAGATAAATAAGTAGATAAAAATCAAAATACAAAATACAAAAACACAGTAAAACCACAAAAAAGAAAAAAAGGAAAAAAGAAGAAAAAAAGAAAAAAATCCTGAATTAAAAAATACTTAAAAAATGGCCAGGGCCAAAAATTTATATTAATTGATGAATTTAGCAAATGCAGGGGACAAAGATAGTTCAATTGAATCTGTCCACCAAGTATGGACGTCTTGGAGACATTAATATTTCAAAATAAACATGCCCCCATGCACTGAAAAAAGTTAAGGGAGAGAATTCCTATTAATTGCTCCGGTGTATATAGCAGGAAGCAGCTAGGAGACAGCGTGCTTTCCAGCTGCACTTCACGCAGTATGTCGACCGGAAGTGACGTAGTGTGCGTGGTTCAGTCGTACGCGTTTCGTCATGGACGTCTTCAGCGATGGTTCATTATTCATTTATATAATTTTATATTGTTTGTGAATATTTTGCCTGTTAATATTCTGTTATAAGTATACAAACTGCTTATGATTTTTGTAATAATAAAGTTGTTATATGTGGTTAAACCTATCCTGTCTGTTTGTAATGTAATAATCTAATCTGGAATGATAAAAGTGTCACTGTTTTAAACAAGGTTAGGACTGTACGATGCTTTAAATAGAGTTCTGTAAGCAGCGTTAAATATAGTTCTGTTAACAACACCTTATTTTCCGGCAGTGCCCCTCCCAAGACTTGACTCTGGATCCGCCTTTGTGTGTACTACAATGTGCATGCACGGGGCGATATCTCCCCTTCACTGATTGGCGGTAGTTTATCCCCACTGATACTGATGCAGCGCCATTTACAAATTGCATTTTGTGTTTACTTGTGTTGTCCTTGACTATTGTTTAAATTGGTTTGATGTTCCGAAACACTTAAGTGTGACAAACATGCAAAGGAACAGGAAATGAGGAACTTTTTCACACCACTGTATTTCTTGGACCTACAGGTAAGCCTTAATCTAGGCTTACCTGTAGGTCAAAGTTGGTTGTAAGGGTTTACAACAGCTTTAATCCCTCACTATCTCATATTTAAAAAAGAAAATATATAAACATTTTACTCTCACCTGGATTTGAACCCACAACTTTAGCTATATAGGCCTGCTGCTCTAACCACGATACTAACCCTCAGTTAGTGGAGCCTGCTTGTATGTTTAATATGGGGTTTTAATTGTTTGTTAAACACCTATTAGTTCAGACAAGTAATTGCTATGATCAATCCATTACAGCCATAAAACACATTGTCCTGCTGCCTTCTAGCCATTTACAATTCTCTCATGTACGGACAATAGTGCAATGTTTCCTACAAGTTGGGGTGCAGAGCTATGCTGGCCATTGTGTTTTGTTATCTATGGAAGCTTTGTCCCCCCCACTCATACACAATACACGTTTTCAGCATGGCTCTTCTTGTTGGAGCAGATGACAGAAAGGAAGGATAAGACAGCAAAAAATAGGAAACTATTAACACAGTAGAGGAACCAGAGAACCCAGCACTGCCTACTTCTCTATACTGTGTGCTGTAACTAAAATAGATTTACATATCCATGTACAGAGCAGAAGACATGTATGTCTGCAGAATGATGGTCTGTGGGTGTTACTACATTATTGGTCCTAAAATCTTCTTAATAGAGACTACTATATTTATAAACTCAGAATTATGACTTTTAATCTCAGAATTATGACTTTAAAACTCAGAATTCCAACTTTTAATCTCAAAATTATGACTTTTAAACTCAGAATTCTGTTTTTTTTTTTTTAAAAAAACATAATTCTGTATATTTTTTATGATGGCCCCAGGGCTCTTGCATAACTTCCAGACTTGGACTGACACTTCACAAGATAAATTGTTACCAGAATTTCACTGGACACAAGAAAACAAAAAATCTGATACATAAAAGACAATTTTTTATATATTCTTAGGACCATCCAAAGAAAATAATTTAAGAAATGTTCATATATCATTAGTTATGCAACTAAACATGCACAAATCACTATCCCACACATTTACAAGGATCATTTTTTTTTAATCAGAGACTTTATATTTTATGGTGCCAAACAAGTATTTATGTATTTTAAAAGATATAGGGATTTTAGAAATCTGAAAATGGAGTTAAAACAGGGTGAATCTTCTCACAAAAAGGGTCAGATAGCTGGCATATATGCAGTGGATACCAATGTTAGGGTAATTATACAAAAAGAAGTAGCTGCAGAAGAACTAAGCTGGGTGGAGAAAGAAATAGTACCATTTAGGGGCTAGATATTAACAAACCAACAAAACATGTATTTCCCCAAAAAACATTGTGTTTTGAAAGAGAATACTACTTTAATTATGATTGTAATTCTTAGGTAAAAAGCATTTATATTTAATTAGGGAATTAATAAATACATTTTTCAAAGTAACCTTTGATGTTTACAGCTCTAAGTTCCTGTTCAATTAAACAACTCCCCCTAGTGTGTGAAATTGAAATTAAAAGAAAAAAAAAACTTGCATTTGCACCACTAAATCATGGATGACAATTTTCAAACTCTGACAATAAATAGAAAAACTGCAGTTTCAGTTTGAAAGAAAAAAGATGTATTTGGATAGGTGATACTGTGTGTAAACAGGGTCAATAGATATAACCATCAAAACATGCCCAAACAGAGGCATGATTAGCTTCATACAAATAGTTCCTGGAGGAAAAAAACACACCCTGTGCTATAATAATCAGTAAAGAGTTGTATCATTCTGTTTGTGGAAAATATCTCAAGTCAAAGCTGAACTCCAGGCATATATATATATATTTTTTTGTTTGTTTAAATACAGCTAATATAAATACATGATAAATACAAACTCAAACTAATGGCTTGTTCAGACTTTTGGCATTGTCGGCCCTCTGAAAAGTGAGCAATATGTCGCCTCTTCACTGCCTATTTTAACCCTCAAAATGCCAATGCACCACACCTGCAGCATACCGTTGCAGGGTGGTTATAGCATGGCCCCATTCACTTGAATGGGTCGTGTTTGTCAGTGTACAGCCCACCAAATGGGACATGCTACTTAATTGTTGCTGTGACCATGGCATGTGTGCAGCTTCATCACTGTGTTCAGACATGCAGTCGGGGACTGTAAAACCATAACTAATTTGCCAGTTTTTACCATCCTTCATATGAATTAGCTCTTAGAGAGGAAAGGTCATTATTATTTGGTGTGCTGTATTTACATGTGCTTACAAATAACATGTTGATGAGGAGAAAGCAAATCTTATCAATCTGTTAATGCTCCTCCTCTGTCTAGTCACAGGCTGGGGCAAGGAAGTTACTCCGCTGTGCACTAGAGCTGTGTTAATTTCAGTTCTGGATTGGCAGAAATACAAATCTGTTGGCAGCAAAGACAGCTTCTAAACATGTATTTTAAAGTGCAACACTTTTTTTTTTTTTTTTTTTTGGATAGAGTGGAGAGGGATTAGAAGTTAGAACACCTGTCAGTTTTTATTGCCGACTTCAATCTCTGTATTTTTCCTGTTTACCGTTATCATTAAAAGTAAAAGAAAATCCCAAATTTTAGGTTGACATCAAAACACTAATAGAAGGGAAATCTTGCAATGGGGGCACTAGTTCTCATGATGCTGGTGAAACACTGGGATCCCCACACTTTGGGGGCATTTCCTCTCACCTTCTGTTTGGGCTATGGGATATGAAGTCAAGGGAAATCTCCCCAATGGGACACAGATGGCAAAACAATAAAAAAAAATGATGGGGGTTATAACCCTCCTTTACGCTATTAAAAATGTATAAAAAAGTTTTCCCGTTACACTTTAACTACTATTTAACAGTTTACCAGGAGTTCAACTTTAAGTATTTCCATATTCATTTGATGTAGACAAATAACACATCCACACTTATTTGAGCATTTTCTGTGAAAGGTTCAGATAAGCAAGTCATTAAATATTCTGTAGGCCTCAGCCCAATGGAGCTACTAAAACACATGTACAGGTCTTTACAGTAGCTTAACAAATATAGGCATAGATATATACTGTATTTAGTAAAAACTGTTATAGCTTAGGGTCAAATACATCTGGTTCTGCTCCAGGAAGAGGAAGTAAGCTCCATGCCCTTTTTTTATGAATGCAAACAGCCTTTGACATGGATAGTTCATTATACATTTTTTTCTGTGTCATTCTGTTCTTGCACCTGAGGGCTTCTTTCTTGCCCATCCTCATTCGAGGCTGTTGTTGAGCCGCCAGTGCCATTAACTGGTGAAGAAATAAGTTGTGCAGATTGGAGTACAGCCTCAGAATGCTCTCTTGCCTTCATTCGAAGAGCTGCAACACTTGCCGTGCGGTGACTCTGGCAGTTATAAGGAGGTAGAAAAGAGAGAGCCAGGGGATCGGACACACAGCAGGAGCAAAGAGGGCCACCTAAAGAAGTATATGAAATATAAGCATCTTTTCACTTTGCTTTTATCAAAATACATTGTAATTATTATACCTATTATTTAAGTAACTTTATGCCTTCATATTGTGCTAATAATTACCTAGTATTGATATAATATTGTCGTATTAAAAATTCACTTATGCCAAATACTGTAACCCTTACATTTGGCCTAACGTATCTTTTAAATATACTTTTCTAATAGAAGATGCTGTGGCAAATATGTAGGCTATACTTACTTTTACCATCTACATTATCTACATTATAATTTTAGATCATGAAAATAAATAAATGCACCATTTAAATTCTATGTGCCATTTCTTATATTACCTGTATACAGTCTGAATTATATTACCTGCATTAAATATTCTGTGTTATATACTTGTATTATATGACTCAAGATCTAATGTATGCCTGTTCAAATATGTTGAAAAAACTAACAGTTTCTATAGAGTGTACTTAATGTATTGCTGTATATTATGCATGATGTTTGTATGTTGGCCTTGTTTGCAGGTCCTCTAGTCTCCTAACTAGGGATCAGCTTAACTGCCTTAATATTGGTTCCAGCTGAGTTCAAATAAGTTCAGATGAGGAATCTGATTACCCATTGAAACCATTGGGAGTTTAATTTGTCATATTAAAGATGTCCCCTAGGCAAGGGAGTGTCAAAACATAAAATGGGGTGGGCACTGCCCTGTGGATCAACATCCAATTTCTTTGGCTCATCACAGCCTTTGAGGGTACCTCCATGGACCCCAAAAATGTTTCCACAGTCCCTGACTGGCCATCTCTCAGTGGTAAAAGGGATTCCAGCATTTTATGGGGCTCACTAATTTCTATCCTATGTCTATATGGAATTGTTCCTCTATCTTTACCCCTTTCAACCAATTTACCAGTTCACATTTTTTCTTGAAATGTTCACAGAAATTCAGCCTGCCCTTGATAATTTTAAGATATTGTTTACCCATGGCATCTGTCTTGAAACACCCCAACCCATCCTTGCCTTCTGTTTTGGAGGTAGACATGTTGAAGACAATTGTAGGTGCAATTCTCTCTCACCGGTCCAGGGCCCTAAGACACTTTAGAACCCTGTTGCTATTTTCTCATGGAAGCTAAAAGAGCTGGAAAAAAATTACAACATTGGTGACAGCTGGCAATTAAGGCTGCCTTGGAGGAGAGTGGCATTATTTGTTAGAAGACACAGCACATCTTATCTTGATTTACAGTGACCATAAGAAGATGGAGTATTTGAGATTTGCCAAGTGCCCCACACAATGCCAGGTCAGATGGGCTTTTTTCTTTTCTAGGTTTGATTTTCATCTGACTTACATACTGGGCTCAAGGAACATGAAACACAATTTTCTGTCCAGAAATGTTTCCTTATGACCCTGCTCCTGTTTCTCCTTACACTATTCTGGCTGAGAAAAAGTTCCTAAAAGTTTCTAATGGCTCAAATAAAGTCGATTTCTAAAATGTACCCAGTTGTTACCCAACAGTTCCCCTAAGGATATCTGCATGAAACTAGGTAAATATTCCTCATTATTGTCAGGGTAAATTCCTCAGGCGAATGAGCAAACAGAACAAATCAAACCCTGGAACAATCTCTCATTCCTTTCAGAGTTTGCAAATAACAATGTTACACACTGTGTTAGCTCGCAGTCCCTCTTTTTTTTGTCAGTTTGACCCTGCCCCTCTCCCCATATGAGGTGCAAGGCAAGATTACCTCTCTGACTGCAAATCTAGTGAAATGTAGATATTATAAATGTAGAGAAACTTAAGCTATGCAATGTTTAGATGAAAACCACACAAGGAACATATACAGTAAGTAGTGATGAGATTGCCAACTTAAGCTAGGATGTCCCTTGAAGAAATTGAACCTAGGTTCACTGGCCCATTTCCTGTCCAATCAGTCATTAACCCAGTGGGGGTCATACTCACGCTCCCAGATTCACGCAAGGTACATCTGATATTCCATGTGTCCTATCTATGGCCAATGTCACCAGATCCTTTTCCCAGCAGGTGCTCTCCTCTGCTTGTTTTGGTGTATGACACTGAGAAGTATGAGGTTGAAGAAATTGTGCATTACATATGCGTTGCTGGGCGTCTTCAGTGTGTATATAAATGTAACAGTTTGGCATAGAAAATATTTTGGAGTCAGCAAGCCAAGTCCATGTGCCTGGATTAATCAGTGCTTTCATCATGCATGTCCAAAGGAGCCTGGTGCTGGGGTCATCTGGAGGCTGTCCAAGTAAGGGGCCCCAGCGCCAAGCTAATGCTTCCAATGAAACTCATGGAATCCCAGCTAGGATTTCCAGAATCCTTGGCAGTACTTCCAATGGTACTCATATAATCCCTGCTAGGACTTCCAATGACACACACTGAAATCCTGCAAGGACTTTCAGAGCTCTCTGAAATGATGCTGGGTGTGTACACTTACCACCAAAAGGGTGTTTAAGGGCCAGGCTTCAAAGTGGCTGGGGCTGTGTCTTCACACTAGTTACTTATGAGTCAGAGTTATAACACTAAAGCCAAGGCCCCTCACTTTATCCAGACAATGCTCTGATTTCCTCTATTCACACTTTAGCCATCCTGCTTCTGGATCAGGGTGACCCTGAGGGCCGTGATGTCAGCTCGCAGCAAAGTAGCCCACAGGCCACTAGGGCTCCTGGCCCATCTCCACCATCAGGAACTCTAGAGATGACCAGCTGGAACAGGAGCCTGGATCTTAGTCTTAACCATGGAACATCCATAAGCAGTCCAACTGAGGATTGGGCAATACAGCAAGCAATGTTTACAGGTCAACTCAACAAACACATAAAGAAGGACTCAATAGATCTCATAGAACAGCCTAAAGCACCCTACATACTTAAAATTGGCATCAGTTGAGACCTGAACATTGACCTGGTAAAAATTAACAAATGTATGAACAGAAGACCAAGTAGCAGCTTTGCAAATCTTAGAAATGGATGTCTGATGCTGAAAAGCCCATGAAGCATTTAGACCTTAGGCTTAAACAGATTTTAGACCATAGACTTGAATGATAAATTGTCTAATCCAACTAGAAATTGTGGAGGAGGAAGCAGGAAAACCTCTGCAGGAACCTCCAGGAAGGCCAAAACAGAAATCTTACTGCTGAAAGGAGACTGTGACCAAGAGGTAAACTCTCAGAGGAGGAGACTGTGACCACGAGGTAAACTATCACAGTGTATACCACATCAACAGTGAAGAGAAATTTCCTTGGGGTATTTCAAAGCAAGACATAAGGAGAAATGGGCAATATCCTAGTTGAGGTGGATGGAAGAAACCACCTTAGGAAGATAGGAGGTATTAGGCTTCTGGACAACCTTGTGCTTGTGTAACACCAGAAAAAGCTATGGCTAACTCAGAGACACTCCACTTGCAAGTGAAGTTAGACAGGGGAATATCCCTAATGGGCTTGAAGGGCAACCTCTGAAGGGCTGAAAAAAACAGATTACGGTCCCATGGAGCAACAGGAAATATACAAGGTGAGAAATGTGTGCAACGCCCTTCACAAAGGACAGGATGGTCAATGGAGTACTTCTTTGGATGACATTTATTGGCCTTGTACCACTCAAAATATGACTTCCAGGTGTGATGCTGTACTTTGTGAGAAGGCAACATCTTCCTAGCCATCAAGAGGGTAGGAAGGACCAACGTTGACAGTCCCCTGTCCCTGAGGGCATGGGCTTCAATGGTGTTGCTGATAAAGCCAACACCAAGAAGCAGGATGGGAGATTGGCCTTCGGGACACAAGGTCAAGATGATTTGAAAAGAACCACAGAGAGTCTAACCAGAGTTGGATTTATCAATATAGCATTCTCCCCAGTCTGCAAAGCATTCCATCTTGATAATGAGCAAAAAACAAGGGAGGCGCTGTAGAGGAGAAAAGGCATAGATCATGTTTAACTGACCTCATGGAGTAACCAGAGCATCCACTGCGGAGGCCTGAGGATCTCTGGACCTGATGTCAAACCTCATCAACTTGTTCTGGAGTCAAGATACCAGGAGAAACATTGTATCCCTACCCATTCACCAAAAAAGTGTCAAAAAGGTAAAGACAACAGTTTTTGACAATTTCTTTGTTAAAAAATAAAAAAGTGTCCCTGGTGTCCATCCATATTCACAGCACAGATGGACCCGAAAAATAGAAAAAATAAAGAAGTTCCGCCTCCATGGGAGGCCTCCCGCCAACTGTTGTCTTTTTGCGGTGACAGCTGTTATAAAGGCAAGGGCGGGGTCACCCGATAAGGTTGAGCCGAACACCCTCCCGGTTCGGTTCGCACCATAACCTGCAAACAGACCTAAAATTTGCATGAACTTTAGAACCCTAATAAAGTCTATGGGACTCGAACGTTCAAAATCAAAAGTGATAATTTTAAAGGCTAATATGCAAGTTATTGTCCTAAAAAGTGTTTGGGGACCTGGGTCCTGCCCCAGGGGACATGAATCAATGCAAAAAAAAGTTTTTAAAATAGCAGTTTTTTTGGGAGCAGTGATTTTAATAATGCTTAAAGTGAAACAATAAAAGTGTAATATTCCTTTAAATTTCATACCTGGGGGTGTGTATAGTATGCCTATAAAGGGGTGCATGTTTCCCATGCTTAGAACTGTCCCTGCACTTAAGAGTCATTTCTGCAGGAAAAAAACTGAAAATTTTATACTCACCTTTCCGTAATTTTCCTTTCCTGACGCATCCCATACACACATTGGGTTGTGACCTCCACAACCTGATAGGACTGGTTAGCTATAAGATTTGAAAGGAGTCCACCGTTGCATTTTCAGTAACTATCACCTTAGAGGGGTGGGATCCTGTGTGCTGCCATGGGATGCTTCAGGAAAGGAAAATTACGGAAAGGTGAGTATACAATTTTCAGTTTTCCTGATGCATCATGGCAGCACACATATTGGGAAATAACTCGCTACATGGGTAGGTGCTTTTCAGAAGTTTTTATTTACTCAGGTACAAGGTATGGATGAATTTGTTTGATTGATCTCCCGAACTCAACTGTAGTTAATTGAGCCGGGTCTATTCTGTAGTGCGACATGAATGTGGTTTTTGACGTCCAAGTTGCTGCCCTGCATATAGTCTCTGGGGATACTCTACAGTACGCTGCCCATGAAGCTGCTACCGCCCTCGTTGAATATGCTTTCAGGTTTTCTGGTATTGGAAGATGTTGGACTAGATATGCTTTCTTGATAACTTTAATCAACCAAGAAGCTATTGTTCTTGAAGAAGCCGCCTGACCCCTCTTGGCGCCATGCGGAATGACCAGGAGGTTCTCTGTCTTTCTAAATGGACCGGTAACTTCCAGATAGGTGGAGATTGCGGACTTCACGTCCAGAGGGTGAGGATTTCCGTCTGTGTTGAGAAAAACAGGGAGATTAATCTCCAGGTTAAAGTGGAAGTTAGACGCTACCTTCGGGCACAAACTGGTCCAAAGGTCTGAGTACGACCCTGTCTGGGTAAAAAACTAGGTGTGGTTCTTTGATTAACCACCTCCCGCCCGCCCTATAGACGAATGACGGCCGTAGAGCAGGCGGGTTCCTTCGCCTGGACGTCCTTGTGTTTACTTCCGCAATGCGCGCCGCCAGGGGTGCGCATCGCGGAAGTTTTGTATTTGCCGTGTCTCCCGGAGACAGGCAAACACAGATCGCCGTGAATGGCCAATCAAAGCGGCCGTTCACAGGGCGATCACAGCTGCCAATGGGAGATGATCTCAAATGTAAACATATGAGATCATCTCCCATTGCCGTGTCTCTCCCTCCTCACACAGAGACAGCGTGTGAGGAGAGAGAGGATCTGTGAGTCAGCCCCAGTGCCATCTGTCAGCCCCAGTGCCATCTGTCAGCCCCAGTGCCAGTGCCATCTGTCAGCCCAGTGCCATCTGTCAGCCCAATGCCATCTGCCAGTAGTGCCAGTGCCGCCAGTGCCACCTGCCAGCGCCAGTGCCACCTGCCAGCGCCAGTACCTGCCGTCAGCCCCAGTGCCGTCAGTGCCGCCAGTGCCACCTGCCAGTGCCAGTGCCACCTACCAGCACCAGTGCCACCTGCCAGCACCAGTGCCACCTGCCAGTGCCATCCGTCAGCCCCAGTGCCATCAGCCCCAGTGCTGTCAGCCCCAGTGCCATCAGTGCCGCCAGTGCCAGTGCCACCTGCCAGTGCCACCTGCCAGTGCCACCTGCCAGCACCAGTGCCACCTGCCAGCGCCAGTGCCATCCGTCAGCCCCAGTGCCGTCAGCCCCAGTGCCGCCAGTGCCGTCAGCCCCAGTGCCGCCAGTGCCACCTGCCAGTGCCAGTGCCACCTGCCAGCGCCAGTGCCACCTGCCAGCACCAGTGCCACCTGCCAGCGCCAGTGCCATCCATCAGCCCCAGTGCCATCAGCCCCAGTGCTGTCAGCCCCAGTGCCGCCAGTGCCGCCAGTGCCACATGCCAGTGCCACCTGCCAGCGCCACCTGCCAGCGCCAGTGCCATCCGTCAGCCCCAGTGCCGTCAGCCCCAGTGCCGTCAGCGCCAGTGCCGCCAGTGCCACCTGCCAGTGCCACCTGCCAGCGTCAGTGCCACCTGCCAGCGCCAGTGCCATCTGCCAGCCGCAGTGCCACCTGCCAGCCCCATTTGCCAGAGCAATTAGCCAGAGCAAATAGCCAGCACCATCTGCCAGTGCCAGTGCCATCTGCCAGTGCCAGCCCCAGTGCCATCTGTCAGCGACATCTGCCAGCGACATCTGTCAGCCCCATCTGTCAGCCCCATCTGTCAGCCCCATCTGTCAGCCCCATCTGCCTCCAGTGCCATCTGCCTCCAGTGCCATCTGTAAGTGCCACGTGTCGTCAGTGCCACGTGTTGTCAGTGCCACGTGGGGTCACTTTGTGGGCATTTCCATTGTCCTGGTGCTCCAGGGCCTTCAAAACTGTAATAGGTGGTTGAGAAATAAGATGTGTAATTTATGCTCCTAGAACGCCTGATGGTGCTATTTCAATATTGGGCCTCTGTATGTGGCCAGGCTGTGTAAAAGTCTCACACATTTGGTATCGTTATACTCAGGAGGAGTAGTAGAACGTATTTTGGGGTGTCATTTTTGCTATGTACATGCTATGTGTTGGAAATATCTTATAAATGGACAACTTTGCGTAAAAAAATGCGTTTTCATTTTTTTCCACATTTTCCCAAAACTTCTGGAAAAAAAATGAACCATTCAAACGACTCATTATGCCTCATAGATTATACGTTGGGGTGTTAGCTTTCCAAAATGGGGTCACTTTGTAGGCATTTCCATTGTCCTGGTGCTCCAGGGCCTTCAAAAATGTAATAGGTGGTTGAGAAATGAAATGTGTAATTTATGCTCCTAGAACGCCTGATGGTGCTATTTCAATATTGGGCCTCTTTATGTGGCCAGGCTGTGTAAAAGTCTCACACATTTGGTATCGTAATACTCAGAAGGAGTAGCAGAACGTATTTTGGGGTGTCATTTGTGGTATACACATGCCATGTGAGAGAAATAACCTATTACATTGAAAATTTTGTGAGAAAAAAAAATAAAAAATCTTTATTTTGCAAAGAATTGTGGGAAAAAGATGACAACATCAAAAACCTCACCATGCATCTTAGTAAATACCTTGGAATGTCTACTTTCAAAAAAGGGGTCATTTTGGGGGGTATTTGTACTTTCCTGACTTGTTCGGGTCGCAAGAAATGAGATAGGCCACCAGTACATCAATTTTGTGCGATTCGCACCACAGCTTGTAGACTCTCTAACTTTCACAAAGACCAAATAATATCCACTAATTTGGGTTATTTTTACCAAAGATATGTAGCAGTATAAATTGTGGCCAAAATTTATGAAAAAAAAATTGTAATTTGCAAAATTTTATCACAGAAACAAAGAAATATGCGTTTTTTTTCAAAATTTTCGGTCTTTTTTCATTTATAGCGCAAAAAATAAAAACCCCAGAGGTGATCAAATACCACCAAAAGAAATCTCTATTTGTGGGAAAAAAAGGACACAAAATTCATTTGGGTACAGTGTTGCATGACTGAGTAATTGTCATTCAAAGTGTGAGAGCACCAAAAGCTGAAAATTGGTCTGGTCAGGAAGGGTGTTTAAGTGCCCAGTAAGCAAGTGGTTAATAGAGCTTGCAGTTCGGAGACTCTCTTGGCCGACGTGATTGCAATTAGAAATGATAGTTTGAGTGTCAAGTCCCATAGGGATATTGATCCTACTGGCGAGAAAGGTTCTTTTGCTAAAGCTTCCAGAACGATTGACAGTTCCCAGGTTGGAAAAATTGGTTTTCTGGGAGGCCTTATTTTTAGGCACGCCTTCTGAAACTGAATGATGAGGGGGTTTAAAGCCCATTTGATTCCTGTCATTGCGGATAGGGCAGAGACGTGAACTTTTAAGGTACTTGACCTTAACCCTTTCTCTAGGCCTAGTTGTAGAAATTCTAACACTTGGGAGACTGATGGAGAGAGGGGGTTCCAGGACTGATGTTGGGCTATTGTGGAAAATGTCTCCCAAATCTTATTATATAGGTTGTTTGTCGATTTTTTCCTTGCTTGCTGCAATGTAGATACTACTCTTAACGTACACCCCTGATCTAACAACCTTTCCCTTTCAATTTCCAAGCCGTCAGGTGTAATCGCACTGGTGACGGGTGTAGGAATTTCCCCTGTGAGAGCAAGTCCAGGAACGGCGGAAGTGGGAGCGGCTCCTCTGTGTTTAGTTGCAGGATGGTCACAAACCATGAAGGGCAACACCGCTATTACTGTGGAAGACGAACTCCTCAGTCTGGCCAGAAACCTGGCTATCAGGGGCACCGGAGGGAATATGTAACCTAGGCGAAATTCCCAAGGATGGTTGAGACAGTCGATCCCCGTCGCTGTTGGATAGGCGGTTCTTGCTAGGAAGCGGGTACACTGGCAGTTCGCTGGAGTTGCTGCCAGATCTATATCTGGAGCGCCCCACTTGCGTGTGAGAAGAGTAAAGGCCTGGTGACTGAGAGACCACTCATTGTTCGATATAAATACTCGACTTAGTTCGTCCGCGAGTTGGTTGTGAATCACGGGTACGTATACTGCCTTCAAATCCGTCAAGTGGACGTGTGCCCACTCGATTATGGGTCAAACTTCCTGCATTAGGATTTTGCTTCTGGTGCCCCCTTGCCTGTGGACATAATTTACAGCCACTGTATTGTCCATGCGCAGAAGGAAACTCTTCCCTGAGAGAAGGGGACCGAAGGTTAGGAGTGCTTGCCATGCAGCCCTGAGCTCCAGAACGTTTGAGACTATCCCTTGTGGACAGAAGGATCAACGGCCCTGTGCTCCCCGGTCTAGATGGTGCGCTCCCCACCAATGGCGACTGGCATCTGACGTTACTATTTCTGGGAGTGGGTGTACGATAGGACGACGGCGTACTAAGTTGCTGGTTTGAGTCCACTGTCGTACAGATTCCTTCACTGCCCTGGTGATCGATATTTGTTGTGACATTGAGACCCCATTCCACTGTGTTAGGAACTAATTCTGGAGTACCCTCGAGTTCCACTGAGACCACTGAACCATTAGAAAGGTTGATGACATTGAACCCAGAATGCTTAGGCACGTTCTTGCTGACAGGTGGTCTGCCAACAGGAGCCTTTTTACTTTGCAGATGAGTGGATATAGTTTTTCTTGGGGAAGCTCGACTGTGTTGGACCTGGTGTCTAATTCGCCTCCTAAGAAGACTATTTTCTGTACTGGGACCAGGCTGCTCTTCCTCCAATTTACTATCCACCCGAATAGCTGGAGTGTAGAAATCAGAATTGACCGATGTCGTAGAAGTGTTTCCCGATTGTCTGCTAGAAGAATATCGTCGAGATGCAGTCCCCTCTCTATCAATAGTGCTATAACTGGAAATAAAACCTTTGTAACGGTCCTGGGTGCCGTTGATATCCCGAACGGGAGACTTTTGAATTGAAAGTGTTGTTTGTCTATCGCAAAGCGCAGGTACTTTTGAAAGGGTTGATGCACTGGAATGTGTAGATAAGCATCGGACAAATCGACCAAGAGCATCCAGTCTTTCTCTCCTACTGTTAGTAATATTGATTGGAGACTCTCCATCTTGAAGGATTTGACTAGAATCATTTGGTTCAAGTTTTTTAAATCTAACACAGGCCTCAGATCTCCTGTCTTCTCTGAAACTAAGAAAAGGGGAGAGTAAAAACCCTCTCCTCTCTGCTCCTGTGGGACTTCTACGATTGCTTGCTTCTGGAGCAACTCCATGATGTATTTGACTAAAAGCTTCAGTTTCAGGTGCGAAGATGGTAGTTTGGTGGGTTTGTAGTGTTTTTTTGTCGGTTTTTGCTTGAACTTCCACCTGTGGCCTTGCTGAATGGTGGATATCGTCCAGGAATCTTTTATTCTGTCAATCCATACTTGGGCAAATAGCCTCAGCCTCGCACCTACTATTGCGGGCTAGGCATGCGTGGCATCAAAAAGATTTTTGTTGGTCTCCCGGAATGGTTGTCTTTGATTTTTGGACTCTCATGAAGGAGGGTTGTGTGCTTCGCCAATTTCGTTTGAATTCTTTCCGGGGTCTATAAGATTTTGCGTCCCGGTACCTCTCGGGCAAGTGTCTGTCGTCTGAAGGGCGGATTTTTTTGCTGTTTAGATCTTCTGTCAGATGGTATTAGACCCGATTTCCCCCCGTGACTTTTGATATTGCGGAATCTAACTTTGAACCGAAAAGATTAGTACCGTCATAAGGGATCTTGCACCAACTGGATTTGGAAGTTGCGTCAACAACCCAAGGCTTCAGCCAGAGCGCTCTCCTGGAGGTTACTGAAGCCAGCATCGCTCTTGCTGAAGACCATATAACGTCCACTGCCGCTTCTGCTACAAAATCACCCGCTAGGCTGAGTTCCCGCAGAGCTGAGACAATCTTGTCTTGGTCTGCTGCTTCCAGTATTAACTTTTCCACGCTGGATGTCCAGCAGGTGATGGCTCTACCGACTGCTGCTAGAGTGATTGCTGGCCTACAAGCCCCACCCGCTGCTGAATAGGCTTTTTTAAGATCGAGGTCGATCTTACGGTCCACCACATCCTTAAATGTTACGGCGTCTTCTATTGGTAAGGTCACATGTCGCGCTAGTCGCATCAGTGAGGAGTCTACCACAGGAGCGGAGATAAGAGGGTTCACTGCTGGCTCTTTTAGGGTATAGAGCTTTGCTAATCTATTATTTAAACCAGATTTTTTTTCTGGCTTTTGCCACTCAGTCAGGGGTTCATCTTTCTCTGGGGAGTCGTCTGGATCCTGAGGAGTGTGTGAGGTTGAGGCTGAGTTAGATGATCTAATTGGTTTGTATGCTGCCACCTGCAAAATTGTCTCTTTAACTGAGTCTCTTATTATGTTGGATGCTTCTCTTGCATCAACTTCTTTGTCTCGAGTTGCTTCCTACAGACAGATTTGGCACACGAGTTTATTAGGTAATGCTTGCGTTCCGCAAACTCAGCAGGTGTTAACCGCAGGACGGGTATGGTGCTCCTCTTGATGCGAGAATGATGACTCTCTGCGGTGACGGGAAGATCTTGACCGACTATGCCGAGAGTGAGAGTGTCTCGAGGGGGAACGTTCGTTCCGTCTAGAATGGGATGACCCAGATGACCTGCCAGAGCTACCAAAATGATAGCTTTTAATGGGCAATGCTCTCTTTTCTACTCTTCGCTACTTACCAATCCATATGCCCCTTACCTTGTAGTTCATGGATGGTCTACTATGGCAGCGGTCTTCATAGGGCAGAATAGAGTATACCTGTGACCAGAGGTTTTCAGTGTGAGAGCTAATGCAGAGTATAAACAGCAGGTGCTGACATAGAATAAATGGTAAAGTGACATAAAGATGACAGAAAAAAAACCTTACCAGAGGCTAGGGAGGACTTGTCTTGCAAGGCAGCAGGCTGTGTGATGAAACCAGGATGGAGAGTGGTGTAGAAATCACAGGCAGCATTAGAAATGGGAAAAGGCAGTTTTTAAATAGGCCGCCATCGCCGGAGGAGTGACGTCACCGCCACGGACGGGCCCTGGCTGCCCGCGCCGCCCTACGCCATCTTGGATTCTGGCAAATGGAGAGGGCACAGGTAATGTCACTTCCTGAGCGTCCAAACGCAGCCGCCATGATGGAAAGGGCATACCGCTGTAGAACTACAGGGCTCAGCATGCACAGAGGAGGCAAAAGTAGGAAAAAAAGAAAAAAAGGAAAACTAAATGAAAACAAAGGAAAAAGGTATGTGGGGAATGCAAATAGAGCAGACTAATAGATGGAAGTAAAACAGGGGGAGACCACTGCAAGACTTAAAAAACCTCTTTAAGGCTTTGTTAGAATTCGGGATTTTGTTTTTGCCCCTGAGACCATCAGAGTGGGGCCCCCTGCGTTATTGCTCATTTAGAGATTGTACAGTCAGGGGCTTCCAGGTAGGAGAGGCCGAACCTAGCTAGGGTGGTGCGGTAAGGGGTTCCATCTGTTAACCAATCGAATACATGATGTCCCATTCAGGTGAGGAAAAAAAGGAGAATGCAACGGTGGACTCCTCTTCAAATCTTATAGCTAACCAATCATATCAGGTTGTGGAGGCGGAATCACAACCCAATGTGTGTGCTGCCATGATGCGTCAGGAAAGTCATTTAAAAGCAATTGTGGATTTAATGAATTGTCGGCTCCCCGTAATACAGAGAACAGTCATTGAAAGTCATTGATTAAAAAAAAAAAAAGTGTGGGGTTCCCCCAAATTCAACTACCAGGCCCTTCAGGTCTGGTATGGATATTAAGGGGAACCCCGCATCAAATAAAAAAAAATTATGTGAGGTTCTCCCCAAATATCCATACCAGATCCTTCAGGTCTGGATTTTAAGGGGAACTCCACTCCAAATTAAAAAAAATGTCATGGAGTTCCCCCCAAAAATCCATACCAGACCCTTTATCCGAGCACGCAACCTGGCAGGCCGTAGGAAAAGAGAGGGGACGAGAGAGCGCCCACTTTCTGAACCATACCAGGCCACATGTCCTCAACATTAGGAGGATGCTTTGGGGGTCTGTGACCCCTCAAAGCACCATGTCCCCATGTTGATGGGGACAAGGGCCTTATCCCCACAACCCTGGCCGGTTGTTTTGGGGGTCTGCGGGCGGGGGGCTTATCAGAATCTGGAAGCCCCCTTTAACAAGGGGACCCCCATATCCTGCCCCCCCGTTTGAAATGGTAAGGGGGTACAAGAGTACCCCTACCATTTCACAAAGAAAGTGTAAAAAAAATGTTAAAAAAACACACAGACACCTTGGGAAAAGTCCTTTATTAAAAATAAAAAAAATGAAAAAAGATTCCAGCGGTGGTAATCCACTCTTGCTATCCAGCGATGGCTGATCCCCGGGATCTCCCTGGGTCAAGCGATGGGTGATCTGATCTCTTCTCCGGGGTCCAG
Organism: Lithobates pipiens; assembly: GCF_037356315.1. Taxonomy (NCBI): domain Eukaryota; kingdom Metazoa; phylum Chordata; class Amphibia; order Anura; family Ranidae; genus Lithobates; species Lithobates pipiens. Next base: position 118,271,772 of record NW_027507787.1, read on the forward strand.
TAATAGGTGATCTCTCCCGATGGTCAAGTGCAGCGCATCCTGTCTCCACCAGAGAAGCTGCTGGAATTCCAGCAGCCTGACAGGTCTTAGCTGAGGAGGATGGGGCCACCCGTCACCTGACCCCGCCCCCCTCTGATGCATGGGGAAACCCAGGCTTCCCCAGTGATGTATGGGTCTGACCTCCTGTCTGCCCCCTCTCCCCCCTGCAGCCTCTGACCTCCTGTCCGCCCCCCTCCCCCTGCAGCCTCTGACCTCCTGAACGCCCCCCTCCCCCCTGCAGCATCTGACCTCCTGTCCGCCCCCTCCCCTCTGCAGCCTCTGACCTCCTGTCCGCCCCCCACAGCCACTGACCTCCTGTTGTCCCCCACAGCCTCTGACCTCCTATCCCCTCTGCAGGCTCTGAGTTCCCCTGTCGTCCCTTCCACACCCTTTGACCTCCCCTGCCGTCCCCTCCACAGCCTCTGACCTCCCCTGTCGTCCCTTCCACAGCCTCTGACCTCCCCTGTCATCTCCTCCGCAGCCTCTGACCTCCTGTTGTCCCCTACAGCCTCTGACCTCCTATCCCCTCCACAGCCTTTGACTTTCCCTGTCGTCGTCCCCGCAGCCTCTGACCTCTTGTCCGCCCCCCCTGCAGCCTCTGACCTCCTGTCTGCCCCCCTCCCCCCTGCAGCCTCTGACCTCCTATCCCCCCCGCAGCCTCTGACTTCCTGTCCCCTCCGCAGCCTCTGACTTCCCCATCATCCCTTCCACAGCATCTGACTTCCCCTGTCGTCCCCTCCGCAGCCTCTGACTTCCCTTGTCGTCCCCTCCGCAGCCTCTGACCTCCCCTGTCATACCCTCTGCAGCCTCTGACCTCCCCTGTCATACCCTCCGCAGCCCCTGACCTCCCCTGTCGTCCCCTCCGCAGACTCTGACCTCCTGTCGTCCCCACAGCCTCTGACCTCCCCTGTCATACCCTCTGCAGCCTCTGACCTCCCCTGTCATACCCTCCGCAGCCCCTGACCTCCCCTATCGTCCCCTCCGCAGCCTCTGACCTCCTGTCCCCCCCACAGCCTCTGACCTCCTATCCCCTCCGCAGCCTTTGACTTCCCCTGTCTTCCCCTGTCGTCCCCTCCGCAGCCTCTGACTTCCCCTGTCATCCCCTCCGTAGCCTCTGACTTCCCCTGTCGTTCCCTTCCGCAGTCTCTGACTTCCCCTGTCGTCCCCTCCACAGCCTCTGACTTCCCCTATCATCCCCTTGGCAGCCTCTGACTTCCCCTGTAGTCCCCTCCGCAGTCTCTGACTTCACATGTCGTCCCCTTGACAGCCTCAGACCTCCTGTCCCCCCTGCAGCCTCTGACCTCCCCTGTCCCCCCCCTCTGCAGCCTCTGTCCTCCCCTGTCCCCCCTGCAGCCTCTGACCTCTTGTCCCACTTCCTCCGCAGCCTCTGACCTCCCCTGTCCCCCATCCTCTGCAGCCTCTGACCTCCCCTGTTCCCCCCTCTGCAGCCTCTGACCTCCCCTGTCCCCCCTCCTCTGCAGCCTCTGACCTCCCCTGTCCCCCCTCTGCCGCCTCTGATCTCCCCTGTCCCCCCTTGCAGCCTCTGTCCTCCTGTCCCCCCCGCAGCCTTGGACCTCCTGTCCCCCTCGCAGCCTCTGACCTCCTCTGTCTCCCCTCCTCTGCAGCCTCTGACCTCCCCTGTCCCCCCTCCTCTGCAGCCTCTGACCTCCCCATTCCCCCTCCTCCACAGCCTCTGACCTCCCCGTCCCCCCTCCTCCGCAGCCTCTGACCTTCCCTGTTCCCCCCTCCACAGCCTCCGACCTCCCCTGTGCCAGTAAGTGTGTGCCAGTAAGGCCCTTTTCACACTGAGGCGCTTTGCAGGCGCTAGAGTGCTAAAAATAGCACCTGCAAAGCACGCTCAAACAGCCACTGCTGTCTCTCCAGTGTGAAAGCCCGAGGGCTTTCACACTGGAGCAGTGCGCTTGCAGGACGCTGAAAAATGTCCTGCAAGCTGCATCTTTGGAGCACTGTAGGAGCGGTGTATTTACCGCTCCTAAAGCACCTCTTCCCATTGAAAACAATGGGGCAGCGATCCATAGTTTCATAGTTTCATAGGTTGAATAAAGACACCAGTCCATCCAGTTCAACCTGAGTGAGTGTCTACAATCGTCCCTATCCCTGTACATTACACACTCACATTGGTCCCTACCCTCAAGGAGCCCACAATCCAAGGTCCCCATTTATATACTGGGGCCAATTTTGGACAGAAGCCAATTAACCTACTTGCATGTCTTTGGAGTGTGGGAGGAAACCGGAGTACCCGGAGGAAACCCACGCAGGCACAGGGAGAACATGCAAACTCCAGGCAGGTAGTGTCGTGGTTGGGATTTGAACCAGCAACCTTCTTACTGCAAGGTGAGAGTGGTAACCACTACACCACTGTGCTGCCCTCTACACCACTGTGCTGATCCAAACCCGGCTGCAAAGCGGCGCGGTCGGTTTTAACCCTTTTTTGGCTGCTAGCGGGGGTTAAAACTGCCCTGCTAGCAGCCAAAAAGTGCCGCTAAAACGATGATAAAGTGACACTAAATATAGCGCTGCTTTACCGCCAGTGCGCCCAGCACCTCAGTGTGAAAGTAGCCTAAATGCCATGATTTTTTGGCAGTAAACAATTGGTGCTGTTTGCAAATTTCACGTCTCTCTGATCTATATATAATACACTCTTCAAATGTGCTTTAAAATGTATGGTTTTCCCTTTTGTGAACAAGAAAATAATGATGTTATGCTGTTGGGCTGGTATAATAATGCTCTGGGGCTGGTATGAAATTATTTCCAGGGCTGGTTTTTATTTCCAGTCCGGCCCTGCCCATAATCACCTTGATGTAATGGCACCGGTCTGTGACAGCCACCGATAAAGGGTCTTTGATGTCTGCTGCAATGTTGTGGACATCACTCAGGCTTGGTTAATGCTAAGAAGCTGGGAGACCTGAAGAGAGAGGTGTAGGGCGCTTGTGAACCAGGCTGTGACTGGGAGGGTGCCGCCATAGTACTCATTTGCATGTGGAAGATTCCTGGGATGTTTTGGTTGAACCTCGTACCTTGATCCCATGGGGAGTGAGAGCTTGATGTTAGGGTGCTAGAAGATATTTTCCACATGTATGATTGTAAAGGGACCTCCGATAGTGCTGGATTTGTTCCTCTGGTTGAGGGAGCTCTTGTTTTAAGTGGCCATTTTCGCCCGAGGTCAGACCACACCAACCAGCTTTTTTTTTTTCCATCTGGAGGAGGGGATTAGGGACTTTCTCAGCAAGCACACCTTCCTGCCTGCATGTTTGAAGTAAGGGCAGATGGATTCCAGGAAGTAAATGCTACATGAATAATTTGCCATTACTCAAGATGGCCATCAGTGGCCACACCTAGAAATGCTAGAGTGGTGTTTTTTTTTTTTTTGTGATTTCTCACAAAATAAAAGCATGGAAATATAAATGGATGGATGCATTTGCTTTGGATTTTACAAATTAAATAGCATTTTCAGTTTGTGGTGCTTAAATATAGGTTACTTCGACTTTAGCCTGGATCTACATTAGATACCTAAACATTGTCAAAAGTTCTACACAGGAATCATTTGCGTGTAGTATTCATGGACATTCTAACCAGATCCCAACTGGCCAATAACAAAATGATGGCTGGGTGATGGATCAGTTATCTTGATCAAGCGTCATATGACATCCTTCAGGATGCACCGCTAGTGCACGCAGTGCGGTGATCGGGGATGAGGCGTGTTCCTCAGGGTAAACATGTCAGTGGCATGTCCAATCACAGCCAGTCACAACTGTAAACACAAGAGCAGTTACTAGCTGTTCCTGGTTTCCTCTCCTGACACACCGATCGCGTGAGGAGGAGAAATGGAGAACTGTGAGTGACCTGTTACTGTGATTTCTACACACACTACTGTGCACCACACGCCCCCCCACCCAAATAAAGTGGATCTGTCCCACAGCCCATCAGTAGGTCTGTCATAGTCCATTAGTGCCACCATCTGTGGATATGTAACAGTCCAGCCCATCAGTATGTCTGTCATAGTCCATTAGTGCCACCATCAGTGGATATGTCACAGTCCATTAATTCTGCCATCAGTGGATCTGTGATGCAGTTCCATCATTGGACCTGTCACGCAGCCCCGTCAGTGGACCTGTCACACAGCCCCGTCAATGGATCTGTCACGCAGCCCCTTCAGTAGATCTGTCACGCAGCCCCGTCAGTGGATCTGTCACACAGCCCCGTCAGTGGATCTGTCTCAGAGCACTGTCAGTGGACCTGTCTCAGAGCACCGTCAGTGGACCTGTCTCAGAGCACCGTCATTGGACCTGTCTCAGATCACCGTCAGTGGACCTGTCTCAGATCACTGTCAGTGGACCTGTCTCAGATCACCGTCAGTGGATCTGTCTCAGGTCACCGTCAGTGGATCTGCCTTGGATCACCGTCAGTGGATCTGCCTTGGATCACCGTCAGTGGATCTGTCAGCGCAGCCTAATCAGTGTCATCTGTCACAGAGCCAACATCACCGACGCCTATCAGTAGTGTACCCATCAAAGCTTTACGTCAACCTCCATGCTGAGATGAGAGCAGCGGGGAGCTCTCACCATTCCATTTTGATTCAGAATATGAGCTGATAGAGAGTAGTGGATTGGGGATGGTATCAGAGGAGGAAACAGTTCCTGCCAAAAGATTAAGGCGGTCAGAAGACCAGCCCACCACCAGCAGCACCGTACACCCCAACAGCATCAACAGGGCTAGACCCCAGGAAGAAGAGCCCAGTAGACCCAAAGAATCCGGGCCCAAACCTATCTTCCAGATACCCTGAAAATCCCATTATGGCTGCTTTCCAGCTCAGGGACAGCTACAATCCCCCCTTTCACCGCACAGCCAGGTGTGCCACCCAACACTGATAATTTTTCTGAATTATATTATTTTTATTTGTTTTTCCCTCAAGATTTGTTGCAGCACATTGTGGAACAAACAAATTGCCATATTGCCACCAACCCCAATTCGTCCCATGTCCATATGTTTTATTGGCAACGTCTCACAGTGGACAAGTTAAAATTGTTTTTGGGCCTTAGGTTTACAAAGAGACAAAAGTGCATGCCTACTGGCCCATCCACCACATGCCGATTTATTCTGCTATGACATGACTATGACATGATAATGCGCATTCTGCATTTCAATGATAATTCACAGTGCCCTCCCCGAGATCATCCCAACCATATTAAATTATGTAAAAAAACACACCCTAATTCAAGAGATTTGCTGAAATGTCCTAGACCAAAACATTTGTGTGGACGAATCCCTTGTCCACTTCACTGGCCAGCTGCAAATCAAACAATATAATCCTATTAAGAGGGCCAGGTACAGATTAAAACTCAACAAACTATGTGAAAGAGCCACAGGAAATGTGCATGCCTTCCATGTGTACAAAGGCAAAGACTCCCAGCTTCAGCCCCCAGAGTGCCCAACATGCATTGGAACCTGATAGTGTGGACTCAAATGTTAACATAGAGTCAGATGGTTATCAGGAGACTAAGCTCTCCCAAACTTTAAAACTGTGTAGCAGAGCCACCATACGTTTCCACATCAGTCACGGTAAACTTCTCACTCGGTAGGTCAATTGTCATAGAAGCAAAAAAAATCTCCACATATCGTAAAACTATTTACACTGTATACCTAATTTTATTAAAAGAATATTGCACTTACAGTACATCCAGCAGGGAGAAAACAGGAATGTCATCATAAAATCCAATAACCATAGTAATCGAACGCAGTTGCTAGATGAACATCGACTTGACATGTTTCGTGTGATAAGACATCATCTGGAGTATGACTATCCCATCTTTCACTACGTTTATATAGTAGTATCTATTAAAATCATTAATCACTGATTGTCTTCTATCAGTGACACTTTCTACCTCTAATATAATTTCCAAGATGGTGCTTGGTGTGCGTGTCAAGCTTCGGTTTGATTTGTGTAAGTGAGCATGTGTCATTCCAAGCCTCGATAATAACGCATGTGACCTTCCTTCAACTACAGGAGGAGCTTGACAGAGTGTAATGAACTCTGAAGTAACTCCCGTGTGTTCACAGCCTCTCATTGATCTTGGCCGTGTCTCGCAGCACTACAAATAAACCACTTCTGCTGCGGAGACACCCGCTAGTTGGATTAAATATTGAATGAGATTTTTATTTTATTTTTTAAACAAAGAATGTGCATATATATGGAGATCCCTCAAATGACCTACTAATATTAAACCAATGAATTAAAACGACTAGATAAAAGTTTGAACAACCATATTCTGGATAAAAAGAGATTGTATTTAATTCCTGAGGCCCCCAGAATTCCAGTAATGTACTATCTCCCCAAAGTACATAAAAATCCAACAAATCTCCCCCAAAACACCCTATAGTAAGTGGCATCGATTTGGTTACTTCCCGCATTGGGCGTTACATTGATTATTATTTACAATTAAACTCCTCGAGAGGATTGACCTCCATGGTAAATACACATGAATTCCCCACCATTTGGGTTTAGAAGCAGTCTATTATTTAGAGAAAGATGGTACCCTTCCCCCTTTCAACTTCAATTCAACTTCAATTCATAATGGAATCATTACAATTTTCCATAAAACTAGTACTTTGGTTTGATGACAAATTTTATCTCCACAGAATTTAGGGACAACAAATGGGGAAAACCACAAGTCTGAGAAATGAGGAAGTGTTGGCTGTGAAGTGGAGGGACAAGAGAGATGTTTACATTTTGTCCACCATCCACAATGACACCTTGGTGGATATTCATGTAAGACGTGGTCCCGGTCGACTTCATGAGAGACATTTTCCCAAAAAACATGCCCCCCATAGAATCAGGAAAAATACTTTAAAAGAATTGTTGTGTATGTAGCCGAGAAGGAGTTAAGAGACACCAGTTATTGTCTGCAATATCCCTCCCAACTTGGCCAACTTGGCCTATGCATCGGAGAATGCTTCAGATACAATCACACATTCCTAAGATATTCGAAGAAATAAAGTGAGGGACTCAGGCGCTACCTGTACTAAATATAACTGTGAGCAAATATGTCCTTACTAAGTAAGGTAGTCTATATTGCCACTTTAGTATTAATATTCCATAGGTAGGAGAGAGAAATATACCACATATAAGTGGCAAAGAACCAAACAATGAAGTGACAATAAAAAACAGTAAAAAAAACAATGAGAGAAAAATAAGAAAAGGGAATATGGAAACCACTGCAGGGGTCCCTATATTTAAATTATATTTAAATTATATTATATTCCCAGGACCTATGAGGGTTATCTACTCTTACTTAGTATGTAGGCCAACTAATTATTTGTAGGTGTACTATATAAAGATAAAAGACTCAAACTTAGTACAATATTACATTATAAGGCCATTAGCAATCAGCAGGAGTCTGTATAGACCAGGCTCAAAAAGAAACAAAGTGCAAAATTTTAACCAGATAAAAAATGTGCAAATAACAGAAAATTGTACAAATCTAGTGCAATAGTGCAAAAATATATATCCTCTTCCCGCCCGCCCTATAGCCGAATGGCGGCTATAGAGCAGGCGCTTTCGTCCGGGAGGCCGTCCCTGGACGTTCTGTTGTTTACTTCCGCAATGCGCGCCGCCGCGGGCGCGCATCGGGGAAGTTCTGTGTTTGCCATGTCCCCCGGAGACAGGCAAACACAGATCGCTGTAAACGGCCAATCACAGCGGCCGTTTACAGCGCAATCGGCGTGTCCAATGTGAGATGATCTCATATGTAAACATATGAGATCATCTCTCAGCACCTCTCTCCCTCCTCACACAGACAGCATGTGAGAGGGGAGAGATGAACGGCTGCAGCGGCCGTAAGTGTAAAAAAAAAAAGTTAAAAAAAGTGCCATCCGCCCCAGTGCCATCCTCCCCCAGTGCCATCCTGCCCCAGTGCCATCCTGCCCCAGTGCCATCCACCCCAGTGCTACCTGCCCCCAGTGCCACCTGTTAGTGCTATCTGTCCCCAGTGCCACCTGTTAGTGCTATCTGTCCCCAGTGCCACCTGTTGTCAGTGCCATTTGTCCCCAGTGCTATCTGTCATCAGTGCCACGTATAAGTGCCACGTGTCATCAGTGCCACATAGTGCCATCTGTCATCAGTGCCACATAGTGCCATCTGTCATCAGTGCCACATATTAGTGCCATCTGTCATCAGTGCCAGGTATCAGTGCCATTTGTCATCAGTGCCACATGTCAGTGTCACGTGCCATCTGTTGTCAGTGTCACGTGTCATCAATGCCACTTATCAGTGCCATCTGTCATCAGTGTCACACATTATCGGTGCCACGTATTAGTGCCATCTGTCATCGGTGGCACGTATTAGTGCCACGTATTAGTGCCATCTGTCATCAGTGCCATGTTTTAGTGCCAACTGTCATCAGTGCCATGTATTAGTGCCACGTGTCATCAGTGCCACGTATAAGTGCCACCTGTCATCAGTGCCACATACTAGTGCCATCTGTCATCAGTGCCACATATAAGTGTCATCATTGCCACGTATCAGTGCCATCTGTCATCAGTGCCACGTGTCATTGTCCTGGTGCTCCAGGGCCTTCAAAAGTGTAATAGGTAGTCAACAAGTTAGATGTGTAATTTATGCTCCTAGAACACATGATGGCGCTCCCTGCATGTTGGGCCTCTCTATGTGGCCAGGCTGTGAAAAAGTCCCACACATGTGGTATTGTAATACTCAGGAGGAATAGCAGAATTTTTTGGGGGGTGTCATTTGTGGTATACACATGCCATGTGAGAGAAATAACCTATTACAATGACAATTTTGTGGACAAAAATAAAAAAAATGAAAAATCTTAATTTTGCAAAGAATTGTGGGAAAAAAATGACAACATCAAAAAGCTCACCATGCCTCTTACTAAATACCTTGGAATGTCTACTTTCCAAAAAGGGGTCATTTGGGGGGTATTTGTACTTTGCTGACTTGTACGGGTCACAAGAAGCGAGATAGGCCACCAGTACATCAGATGTGATCAATTTTGTGCGATTCGCACCACAGCTTGTACACTCTCTAACTTTCACAAAGACCAAATAATATCCACTAATTTGGGTTATTTTTACCAAAGATATGTAGCAGTATAAATTGTGGCCAAAATTTATGAAGAAAAAAATTATAATTTGCATAATTCTGTCACAGAAACAAAGAAATATGCTTTTTTTCAAAATTTTTGGTGTTTTTTCATTTATAGCGCAAAAAATAAAAACCCCAGAGGTGATCAAATACCACCAAAAGAAAGCTCTATTTGTGGGAAAAAAAGGACAAAAAAATAATTTGGGTACAGTGTTGCATGACTGAGTAATTGTCATTCAAACTGTGAGAGCACCGAAAGCTCAAAATTGGTCTGGGCAGGAAGGGTGTTTAAGTGCCCAGTAAGCAAGTGGATATACAGTATGTGCAAATTAGCAAACAAATAAAAAGTCAGTTGATATATACACACAATAAAAAAAAGTGGTTTCCATATGCTAGCCGCCCGCTTTTCTTATTTTTCTCTCATTGTTTTTTTACTGTTTTTTATTGTCACTTCGCTGTTTTTTATTGTCACTTCATTGTTTGGTTCTTTGCCACTTATATGTGGTATATTTCTCTCTCCTACCTATGGAATATTAATACTAAAGTGGCAATATAGACTACCTTACTTAGTAAGGACATATTTGCTCACAGTTATATTTAGTACAGGTAGCGCCTAAGTCCCTCACTTTATTTCTTCTAACAGCCATAGTTCACAACCCCTTTCAGAGGTGTGAAATATTGGGACAGCAGCAACTGAGCATATCATACCCATCACCACAGCGCGGCTGTCTGTTTCTCTCTGTGTTTCCTATTCCTAAGATATTGATTCCCCTTATTTTTAACAGCCTGCCATTTCCCCATTTCAAATACCTGTGCAGATCATTTGTCTTCTACCTCTATTGACCACGTTTCTACCATCCAAGTTAACTGACCCTGCCCTGTTTACAGTCGATGCCTCTGATTACCGAAACAAAAAAATAAAAGAGAAATTCGCCCTGGGACTTTAGATGAGGTGAGCACCACTAAGCCAATAAAAGTAACAAGAGTAAGTACCAGATAATCTGAAGTAGTAGGTAAAATATAAAAGTAATAACATGGACAATTCTATATATAATATATAAGACTAGAGCCATGAATGGCACGGACAAAGGACTATAGGGAAATGTGGTGGAGAAACACCAGAGAATGGCATGAGTGGAAGTAAAGAAAGTGAGCAAAAAGCATTGAAAAAAAAAATTAAGTGCAAATATGGGGGAAATTCAAAGTGGTCAAAGACAAGCTACAGGTGAGCACTTGAGGAAAACCAATGAGTATACCTGAGTGAGATAGGTGTATAATTGCATCGGTGGTAGATTCCAATAAAAGGCATCCACAAGCATGAGTGTTCAGTGAAAGCAAAAGCTGCAAATGAATCCATGCAGTGCTAAACCTCCAAGTTATATCGAGGAAGGGCTCAAGGGGCTCCGCCCCCAACGTCATATGTGGATGACAGAAAAGTGCACAAACACTCCTATAGGTCAACCAGATGGTACAATGCGTGCAGCCGTAACAACGCCGCAAAATCATAGACATTGAGCGGCTGGTGCATCCACATGGCGCCGATGTGTAGGTGGCCCCACCCGCACTAAAGAGCAGTTCTCAATACTTTTTACTCATTTTCTTTACTTCCACTCATGCCATTCTCTGGTGTTTCTCCACCACATTTCCCTATAGTCCTTTGTCCATGCCATTCATGGCTCTAGTCTTATATATTATATATAGAATTATCCATGTTATTACTTTTAAGCCCCGTACACACGAGCGGACTTTTCAACATCCAAAGTCCGACGGACTGATTCCGTCAGACTAATCGATCGCGTGTGGGCTGCAACGGACTTTTGACTCGCCAAAGTCTGAAGGACTTTAGAATATGGAACATGCTTCAAATTTTTCCGAAGGAACTCCGCCGGACCCGGTCCCTTCGAAAAATTTGCTCGTGTGTATGCTATTCCGACGGACTAAAACTGACGCTAGGGCAGCTATTGGCTACTGGCTATGAACTTCCTTATTCGAATCCAGTCGTACGTCATCACGTTCGAATCCGTCGGAGTTTAGTCCGTCAGAACTCTGTCGGAACTCCGGCAGAACTCCGGCAGAACTCCTTCGGAAGTCTGTCGGACATAAGTCCTCTCGTGTGTACGGGGCTTTATATTTTACCTACTACTTCAGGTTATCTGATATACCCCTTTATGTTTACAGTCAATATTTACCATGGACATAGTGAGACCAATAGGGATACACATTTCTCATCCATGCGATGCTTTCCCTCCAGTCTGCCCTGTGTGGGGATTCTTCTGGCTCTGCCTCCTCAGCTCCCTGGTGATACATTTGCTGCCACTGTCTAAAGGCTTCACATTTGTTGGCTCGGCTATGTGTAGTGGTGAGTATGGGGCCTCCATTTATTAGGCCCCTCTTACCGTCTGCCTTTAAAATACCAAGTATTTACCATATACAAAACTGTATCCTTTCACCTTAGGTACAATTCATACACATCTACCCCTGAAGAGCGAGCTGGGACTCGCGAAACATGTCGGGTACACCTGATGTTTGTATGTTATGTGACTGTTCATACACAATTGTACTACTACTACTACTACTACTACTACTACTACTACCAGGTGTATTCAATCCAGTTTTATGTACCTTGTACTAAGTGGCTTTCTTTGATGACAATATGCTTGTAATATTTTTACTGAATAAAAACATATACTGTACTTGCTCTTGTTACTTTTATTGGCTTAGTGGTGCTTACCTCATCTAAAGTCCCAGGGCGAATTTCTTTTTTTTTTGTTGCATATTATAGGGATGGAGGTGTGTTACCGATGACACCAGACTTTATATTGTTTCTAAACCACGTTTCTGCCATCAGCCTGTTAATCGACCATGTTTTTTGCCTGCTGCTTGATCTTATCTGTTGCCCTGCTACTGTAGTACACAGGGGTCCCACATATGTGAGGGCCTTCCGAATAGTGTCCTGTGCAGAGAAAAACTGTTTTTGGTTTTCTCTGGGTTTTGTAATTCCCAGAACAGGGGCTGGAGACTGTGGGCTTCAAAGAGATTTGGGTGGAAGAAGCCTTTGTCCCTGTCCCCCTTTCTTTCCTGATCGAAGCAATAAGCTTGATGTTCCTTCCTGCTGCCTGGACCAATACTTTGTCCTGACCATATCACTGCCTGTGATGACCCAGGACTTTATGGACCATTGTTGTGGAAAATTTTAGATGTATTTATTATATGTATTGTCATAAGAGTCCTCCTGTGTTCATTCTCCCCCAGCTTGCTGTAAAAGAGCTGACTGGGGCAGACTGACACTGGTTGAGATCCGTTAGGTAGTGGATAATATCTTGGGATTGGAAAAAAAGGTATTTGCGGAGTGGGGGTATGTCCGCCAGCAAAAGGGCCCCTGTACATTGTACAGACGATCGTCTGGGGACATATGCTTACTCTGCGGGGATTGGTTGTGTGAGGATGTGTGCTCATTGTCTCTGCTGTGTCTGATCAGCACATGGAGATAGGCAGTGCACATCTGTAGATAGCTTTCCATTCACAAGAGGATGTAGAATAATCCAAGTATACATTGTTCTCTGGAACAATGCATATATTAAGGATTTCTATCAATGGAATTATAGTCATCGTTCATTGGTTTTGTATGGTTTCCATCATTGAAAGCATTTAGTCAGTTTGCGTCACTGACCATTTGAATGTATACATGTCTGTGATTGGTACCTTCTTCTGTATTGTATTGTATTGTCTTTATATGGGCATTCACATCCTGTGTTACTGCTGTGAGGTCACACCCTTTGTGGTAGGTGTTCAGCTGTTGGAGGCAAACCCTCCAGGGTGTGGCTTCAAGTGGAAAAGTAAATAAATAAAGTTTTGGTCAAAGTGAGCACAGGGATGCTGACGGTTTGGAGAATGAAAGACTGCTGGTGATGGCTCTTTACTGGGGAACCAGAGGGGTCTGGCTGAGGAGCAGCCAGGCTGAAATGAGGATGCAGGTTGCATTGGGGATGTCTGGTCATTGGGATGAATGGGTTGGAAAAGGTAAGCTTAAAGTATTATATCATTAAGACGGAAATGGGTGCTTATTGAAAGCACAGCAGAATATGGGGCTGTGTGCATAGCATATAGCCTAATTTCTACGACACCATGTTCCTGCCTGCTGTCTGGACCAATACTTTGGCTGTACTGACCTTATCTCTGCCTGTACTGACTATGGACAGAATTGCTGTCTGGACAATTCCTTTTGCTGCTACTACCACGTCTCTGCCTGCTACAGCCATTGATTTAGCTCTGCCTGCTGACTATGGACAGTATTCCTGCCTGCTGCCTGGACAATTCCTGTTGCTGACCATGTTCCTGCCTGCTGCCTGGAATAATGCTGTCCTCTGTCGACCACTGCATTTCTAAAACCACAGGTAATCTTTTGTTTACCCTTTGCTCAGAAGAATGTATTTTGGAGTGCAATTGGTATGTGCATGCTATGCGTTAGAAATATGAAGGGCCTTCAATAATGGGATAGGTTGTCAGGAAATTAGATGTGTAATTTATGTCCCTAGAACACCTGATGGTGCCTTTTGGATGTTTGGTCACTGTATGTGGCCAGGCTGTGTGAAACGTACACATGTGATATCACCATACTCAGGAGTAGCTAAATGTTTTTTGGGGCGTTTTTACTATGCACATGCTATGTGTTAGAAATATCGTATAAATTGACAACTTGGGACAGGGGAGCCCAAGGAAACAGTGGAAGATGGCGAGAGGGGAATGTCTTCTCCCACTTCTTACAAAAGCAGGCTAGTGATTATTCAGCCTGTAAAATTGCTTTTACATGAAAACTGACCACCGGCTGAAAAAAAACGATACCAAGATTATGCCTAAACCTGCAGGCATCATCCCAGTATAACCACTCAAAGTCCAGCGACGTACCAGTACATTGCTGGTCCTTGTTGGGCATATATGGTAATGTTATTTTTTTTCATGCAGCTTGTGGGCTGAATGAAAAAAGAGAACCCAACAGATTCCTCCAGATTCCTCCATTCACAAAGATCATTGTGGATGAAGAAATCTCTGTCAAAAAGTTTGTGGTATGCCCACAATTAGAACCGCTCTGCATCCACCTACCCGCGAAGCACAGGAGAGATCTGCCCTCTGTCCATCCCATCCCCTATGCTTCTCCATATATACTATTTTTTTTCTTTCTTTTTTTTTTTTAACTGTGGTGGTGAAATCACCTTCTTCAGTGCTGTAGTCACTGATTTACTTATGCTAAAAGCAAACCCTGTTGCTGTCAAAATAAAAAGATCAGAGCTGCAGCTGAATTGTGCAAATGCAAAGCAAATAACGGTTAACAATAAAACACAGTAAAAATAAATCATTACAATATAATAGTATACAGTATAGTAAAACAGTTGAATGGCATATCTGTAAAGCAAACAATGAATAACAATAAAACACAGTACCAATAAAACAACAAATTTTTTATATACAATTGCAATCTGTGTAAAAAAAGAAAAAAAGGAGGAGTAAGGCCGCGTACACACGGGCGGACTGTATGGCCTACTTAGTCCGCCGAAACACATTTCAGCGGACAGTCCGCTCGTGTGTGGGCTTCAGCGGACTTTTTCAGCGTGCAGTCTGGCGTACTAAGTATTTCGGAATTTCCGTAATACTGTCCGTCATACTTTGGTTTCAGCGGACAATCCGCTCGTGAGTAGGCTAGTTCGACGGACTAAGAATGGCGCATGCTCAGAAAGGATTTACACGGCTGAAGATTGCATTGCTGTGTATTGGACTTCCTATTTCTAGTCCCGTCGTACGTGCTGTACACGTCATCGCGCAAGCTTTCGACGGACTGTTTGGCTATCCGTGTGTGGTCAAGTCCGTTCATTCGAAAGTATGACGGACTGTCCGTCGGATTGTATGACGGACTAAGTAGGCCATACAATCCACCTGTGTGTACGCGGCTTAATACATATATGGTGAACCATATGGGCGATCTGCCCTCAGTCCACTCCTACGCCATATATTATTATTCACGATTTATATATATGCTCTTTTTTTAACTGTGGTGGTGAAATCACCTCCTTCAGTGCTGGAGTCACTGATTTACGGATTTTGAGAGCAAACCCTGTTGCTGTCAGAATAAACAAATCAGTGCTGCAGCTGAATGGCATACTTGCAAAGCAAACAATGGTAATAATAAAAAAAACATAGTAACAATAAAACATTGCAGTATATTATAAAGTACATTAATAGAGTAAGAACAGAACATTAACTTAATAAAAACGGCAACTATTTTTGGCTTTGTTTTTTTTGTTTTGTTTTTTAACCTTTTACACTTTTTTGTAACTGTAAAAAAGCTTTAATCGTTCCAGGCTAGGGTCTCTCAAAATGCGATAGCCATCTAACACCTTTCGCTGTGTGAAAGTGTGCCCTAGACTGTGCTGTGCTGTACCCTATACTAATAATACACTAGTGTGTGGTAGTGATGGAAACATTTCCGGATGCAGAGACCAGGTTGGCCAGGAGGCACAAAAATAGCAGGTGTCATCCCTATATCTGCATTTGACAGACACAACATCTTCTTTGGGCTGCTCTTTGGGTAAGGGTACCAGGGAGGACATCTGAAAAATGCCTTTAATGCAGCTGACTCACTGCATCTGGATTGTGAAATTGGGACATATCACATTCTGGAAACAAAAGGGTTTTGATGATCTCTTCCTGTGATCCACTTCTTCCTGACGCTTCATACAGTACATAGGCATTGAACATAGCCAGTTGGAATAAGTATACAGACACTTTTTTTGTACCAGCATCCGGCCTTACTGGCAATTAAGTATGACCCCATCATCTGGTCATTGAAGTCCACCCCTCCCATGTTAAGGTTGTAGTTGCGGACACAGAGAGGCTCCTCAACAGCACCAGCTGCCATTGTAATTTTGACTGCCGTGACTGTGTGAATGGAAGACAGAATGAAAACGTTCCTTTTGTCCTTCCACCTCACTGCGAGCAATTCACTGCACCTCAAGCAGGCTCTCTCCCCCTGTCTGAATGGGGCATTTACAAACTGGTACCCCTTTTTGTACTCCTCTAAACAAACAGCTTGTTCGGGGATATACAAGGCTGAAAATGTTTTGGTTGAAGTGGTTAACGAGGAGCCAAATTTTGTAGAGCCAATCATATCCAGGGTCACCCCGAGGAGAAAAAAGAGTTCATTATCGTTGAAGTGCAGAAACCCGCAAGATTTCCTCATATCCAGTCCTGGCCATGGCTGCAGAGAACATGAGCATATGATGATTTGGATTAGTGGACTGCAACTTATGCATTTTAGTAATGCCCATGAAGAAGGATAGGCCCCGAAAGGTTCTAAATTCGGAAACGGTGATATGTTTCCATGCAAATGGTCTGGGAAGGGTAAAATTTGGGTTTGCTGCAATAAATTGATCAGCATATGGTCCACAATAGATCTGTACAGATCTTCTGTGAAAAACAGCTTATAAAAACCAAGGGGAGTTAAAGCTGTTGTTTCCACCTGAATTCCAGGTTGGCCAGTGAATGGGGAATATATGGGCGCTGCAGAAGTGGTGGGCTCCCAAACAGGATTTGCAAGAGCATCAGGAAGGGCGCTATGGACTCTACTGGCCTGTGTTTGAATTCTTGGTGGCTGCAGGACACTACTTCTGCTAGCTACCGCACTAGATTGAACTGCACTTATGTGACTCACCGTTTCACCAAGTGTTACTGCAGTGCTGGTTTGTCCATGACCAGGATGTACAAGGCCGCTGGTGCTCGCCACCAGAAGGTACAGCAGCACTAGTACTGGCACTCTGCTGTTTACAGGAACCATGTGATTGGTGTACCTCAGCAACAGGGGAATGGGGTTGTGTATGCCTAAACTCAGCAGGGACCACTACTCCATCATTATCGGTCTGGGTGCCGCTGCCCTCTATAGGTTTGTATACTGAGCCTGATTCTGACAACGAGGACTCCCCATCGCTCTCATCTGTCATGCTCAGTATCTTGTAGGCCTCCTCACTAGTGTATCTTCGGTTTGACATATTGGTCAATAAGTTTATAGGTACCTAGTGTGACTCACAGGTAAAAAAAGCACCTGGCTGTCATGGAACGTTTGAACTGTTACAAAGGAATTAACTACTAGCGCTATAGCAAAGATCAGGCCTGACTCTGCTAACACTGCGTGTTTTGTGTACTGTGTATCGGAAGTGACAGTGATCTACTGATACTTCACTTTTGGGGGGGGGGGGGGGAAGGGCTAAGCAAAGGTGCTGGCAGGTGTCGGGGCTGATCCCGCTAAAGTGGCAGTTTGGTAACAGTACAGTTCTGATCTGATTAAAGATATTGATCCGTTCAGACACTATACTAGTAATGGAGGTGTATAGTGTGTGCATGTGTGTTTAATCAAAGGATTACAATTTATTAGTGAATACATGGCAGACAATCGCAAGCTATCAGGGATTGACGCTGAAGCTAACGCTAACTGGCATCACCCGTGACACTAACACAGTAATCAGAAAAAGATCTGTACCAATGACACTGTAACAGGCCAGTGAATAGTTTAACTGGGGGTGATCAGGGGGTTAAAACTTTATTAGGTAATATATGGCAAGTACCCTGACCCTAACAAGTGACACCAATACAGTGATAAGTAAAATATCTGTTCACTGTACTTAGTGACAATGACAAGGGGTTAAACGTGCCTATGTGTCCTGGTATCAGTTTAGTGCTTTACTGTCTGATACTCTCTCCTCTCACCCTGGAACCGAAAAGGGCTTTAGGAGAGGACATTGCATAATTTCCTGTGCCTGTGTTTACATTACACGAGCACAGGACATTCGTCAGACGTGATTCGCCAGAACGGATCAGCAGGTCCAGGCTATAAATCATTGGCCTGGACCTGTAGATTGATTGGTTCTGAAATAAATCTGACCATCACCAGGTCAGCCACTTACCCTTGGTCGCATGACATACAGGTACATCATTTTGCGCAGTCAGGCTGCCCTTTCACAGTAATTGTGCGGAAGGTGGTCCGTAACTGGTTAATATAACAATTTTGTGTAAAACAAAACATTTTTGGTCTTATTTTTATCATTCTTATTATGTCTTAGTTTATAATATCCTGCTGAGACATGCTGTATTGTTGATTAGAACTCCATACTCTTCTATGAACTTCCTTATGGTATACAGTAAGAGTCTCGCTATGGTGGGCCTCTTTTTCTATGTTTATATGTCCAATACTCACCTATATATGTTGAGTTCTAGATAAACAGACAAGGAGATATGTATGAAAACAAAAACCATGTCAAACCATATGTTTTCTGAGGTTCCTTGATTTATTCGTTCTGTGAGCTTTGGCCTGGTTGGGTGGCCGTGCGCTCTCACTCAAGCCAATGTCTTGATGGTTCAGGCTTTTGGCCCAATTTCCATGCCACACTGGTTTAGGGACACAAACCTACCTTTCTCTGTCCTGGGGACATTTCCCCGTCCCCTTGCTGAGGTATCTGTATGCATGTTTATTGTCTTATTTTCCTTTCCCTGTCTTTTCCTAATTTCTTTTCTTCTTTTTCATTTTGGAGACCTAGGTTTCAGGCTGGATGCTTCCATATGAGGAGCCTTGGTGCACGTGATATATTGGATACCTTCCTCTGGGTAGGGTTGAGTGGTGAAACATGCTGTGGAGTTGTCCTTTGTCACTATGAGTACATCTAGGATACTTTTGAAGCCCTGTAAGGTGGTCTCCCATAAATGCCCAGGGCCTTAATTCCTCTACCAAATGTTGTGAGGTGTTTCAATATTATCAATCATGTAGGGCTGATAGTCTTCTGCTCCAGGAAACCCACTTCCCCCTTTCCTATAGACCGACTTTTACATAAGCATTATGTAAGGGGTGGCACTATGTTTTTCCAAACATGTATCCTTTACCCTCCAACAAGAGATTAACGTTCCTGAAGGGAAGTTCCTGTTAGTCAAAGGCCTAGTGGGGGGCGGAGCATATTTTTTATTACGCTGTTAATGTTGGTCAGACTACTTTCGTCACCAAGTTACTTTGCGTTTTGTCTCCATACCTGGAGCCTGGAGGGACAGGCTATTTGTGGTGGTGATACTAATCTCGCCTTGGACTTGTCAGATACCGTAAATCGAACTCTAGACGTGCTTGTCTTAAACAACCTCCTAGGGCAGGTATGTGGGCAACTAAGAGGTTACATTCCCTTAACCTAGTAGATGCCTGGCTAGAATCTCATCCCACTATGAGGGGATATCCCTTTTTCCCTGTGACGCACTCCACGTACTCACATATTGATCATCTTTGTTTCATGTACTCTTGTGCCCAGTATCCATAGAGCTTTTGGCTATATCGACCCTGCTCTTTGTGCCCGCCAATGGCAACTCAATAAATATTAAATATATATATTATTTTAGGGAAAATCTTACGGATGTTGTTTCTCCTGTAACAGTCAGGGCAGCCCATAAGGCTGTAGTGCAGGGGGAGCTCAATCTGTTGTCTTCCCAACTCAAACTCACAAGATATATATTTTAAACTCTTGACAAAGCACTGCAATCCCTACACTAGCACCGGCTCCTGAAGAGCATGCGCTATGTGTTTTTCAATTTTAAGGTTACACTTGAACTACAGTTTGGTTTGGGTACAATTGTCTAAATTTGGACTTTAGCATCAGTCCGACTGGGCGATGAGATGTTCCGCCTGACCACAGGGAGCACGGTCTCTTCTGGCAGGCATGGAACTATGGTCTGGTTGGGTGCTTAAGTTACTCTCTCGCAGAGCCCGCCCAGTGGGAGTGGCGCTCTTGCTGTGCTTTCTAGGAGAGGGTATTTAGGAGATGCGGATGTCACGTGGTTCGGGGTTCCGGTCCAGAAGGACATACTGACTTCATGGTCCTGGTCCTACTGACCAGCCCCCAGGAAGGCTATGGCCTGGGGTGCAGATCCACCCGATCTTGTTGTCTCGAGGCTGGC
The DNA here is from genome assembly GCF_037356315.1 of Lithobates pipiens. Lineage (NCBI taxonomy): Eukaryota > Metazoa > Chordata > Amphibia > Anura > Ranidae > Lithobates > Lithobates pipiens. The sequence goes on from NW_027507787.1 coordinate 118,291,903, forward strand.
TAGCCCGATGCAAGGAAACTAAAGGAGGATTCTGAGGTGTTTGGGTGCCGTCTCCAGTTTGGGAGAGACCCAGTGACTTCATGCTATCCAGGGGAGGACTCTTCAGAAGAAGGCCATGTGCAGGTTGGTTTCTTAGCAAGAGCCTGGAGGAGCTGAAGTACCCAAGAGAATCCGATCTCGTGGATATCGCCAAGCTGGCTGAAAGATCCAGGTATCACACCAGTGTTCTACAATTTTAGTTTTCCTACGTGTTCTACAATAACGTCTGTGGCAGAGACTTATCCTTGTATGTTCTACAACGTCTGTGGCAGAGACTTGTTCCTGAGTAAGCACCTTGTTGGCTGCTAGGCCTTGTGAGAGAGGCACTGTCCAACTTGAGTGAACATCCAGTTGCGAATGGCTATTCTCTGGATGCAAATTAAGCAAGTTCTTCAATATTGACTTTGACACTAAGAGTACCTGAACTTACTTTCCAGCTCTCTGATCCCATTTTATAAGACTGTTCATTGTCTACATTTTTTTGCAAATAAAATCCATTTAAGTGGATCTGTAGTCAGTCTCTCAAGTTACTGGGCCATCTACCATGGGACACCCCTAGACGTGAAGTGAGGAGAAAGAAGGTAACAGTAAGCCCAATCTAACTAGCAGCTCCTTCGGGGGTTAGTGCTACACTGCGTAGACATCATAAGCGCAATCTGGACCATTCCCTACTCCAACAAATTGATAAGACCCGGGTGGAACTGAATCTGGCATGATAAGGGCGGAAAACATGATTTGTCTGGCCACTCCCAAATTTTTATGTGCATGAAGACTGGATTGAGTCCTTGCTTGCCAATAAGCTTGACCTGAAAATGTGAACCTATAAAGTCCCCAAGCTGCATTGTCCTGTCGGTTCTTATTCCCAGAATCCCCGCAAGGTGCTGGGGGCTTTCAGAAATTTCTATTCCTCACTGTAAAAAGCTCAGATTTGGCAAGATCCTCAATCCTGTGCTCAGCTCCAATGCACACAGGACGCATATGGAGGCCCCCTTTATCGAATGAGCAATTCTGGCTGCTATTATAATCGATGAAGGTGGGTTTTTCACCGGATCTGATGGTTTTTGTAGCCCTCTTTTATTGTAAATTGCAAGATCTGGTCCCTCATTTAGTTTGGTTCTTTAATGCCCTCCAGGATGGAGCCCCTCTGCATATTTCTTCCCATATGACATATTTTGGTTGTGGCAAAACACAATAAGGATCCTGGGGAGGTTAAAAATTACCATATCATTTCACTTATTGATAATTATCTTAAAGTCTTACGGTTTTTCACCTTAATGCATTCACCTTATGCATTAAGGTGAAAAACCTTCTATGCTGCAGCTCCTTGCCCAGACCCCCCCCTTTTACTTACCTGAGCCCAATCCAGCAGTGGCTCCAGCCACTGTCACTCTCCTCAGTGGAAAGATTGAAAGCAGTGGGAGTCAAAAGCAGTGACATGGGAGTGGGGGTCATGGCAGAGTCCTGCTGTCTTTGTCAATGGACAAAGCAGCGGGACACGGGAGTGAACACGCACAGGTGCCCCCACAGAAAGAGAATTTCCATGGGGGAACCCTATTAAAAGGAGGAACCTGGATGTGAACCCCAGAAGAAGAGGATCGAGGCTGCTCTGTGCAAAACCATTGCACAGAGCAGGTAAATATAACATTTTTGTTATTTGTACTTAAAAAAAAAAGTGAAGGTTTAGTATCACTTTAAGTTGTTCACACAAAGGTTCTGGCCAATAGATTGTCCTCCTTTATCAATGGCTATGTGCATAAGGATCAGTTGGGCTTCATCCCAGGTCACCAGAGGCTGGACCAGATCAGAAGAGTGGTGGATGTCCTTTTTGCTTCTGTGGTCGGGTTGGGCTGAGGGCGCCTCTCAAGTCCTACTCCTATCCATAGACTTTCAGAAAGCCTTTGACTCTGTATCTTGGGCCTACATGTTCCAGGTCTTGGAGTTCTGGGGCTTTGGCCCACTTTTCCTATGTATTTTGGTAACCCTGTATTCCCAACCACAAGCCAAGGTTAAGTTGATGGGATGCCATTCTGAGCTGATTGAAATTTAGCATGGTACCTGACAAAGCTGTCCCCTGTCTCCATTAATTTTTACCTTTGCAATCACCATCCTTGTTGACCCAAACATTAAGGAGGTAGTATGTGGTCCCCAAACGCATAAATGTGCATTAATTACAGATGTTAATTAAATCTTTGGCCATTAACATTAATATCCTCGAACTGTTCAAGTTTTCATGAATCCTTTCCATTTCAATGGCAGGGGGATCAACCTTCCTTGACAGTGTATTAACAATGGTGCACTAAAGACTAGGGTACTAGGGGTGGTAACTCAATGGTGTACAAATCGCTGCTCACTCCGACTCCACATATGCTGGTTTGGGAAAGTGACCTTGACTGCAACGTGGAGCCAAAGTCTTGGTTTTCCAGACTCCAGGCATTCTACAAGGGCATTTTGAACATATCCTTAATAGAAGCTAGTCTTGAAGGTCCTGACTAGATGGTATCTAGTTCCCACTCACCAAGCCAGAATCTATCAGACAGCTTCCGCAGTGTCTTTTAGAAATTATAAATTATGTGGCACCATGCTCCACATTTGGCGAGAATGCCCCAAAATTAGGAATTTTTGTAATAGGGCGTTTTCCATGTTCCGCAAGTTGACATGGTCTCCTATCGTGCAGCAACCCCATCTTGCACTGCTTAAAGAGGGACTGTACTGGGGAAAAAAAATATTAAAAGCCAGCAGCTATAAATACTACAGCTGCTGACTTTTAATAAATGGACACTCACCTGTCCCGGGGTCCAGCGATGCTGGCAGCCGAGGCCGATCGATCGCTCAGCTCTCGGCTGCTGCCGCCACCATTCTAGGTGAGGGAATCAGGAAGTGAAGCAAATCGGTTCCCTACTGCGCGTGCGAGAGTCGCGCAGCGCAATAGGAATTGTCTGTGCTGTCTCTGGGACCCGTGTGTGTCCCAACAGACAGCGCGGCAGGACAGGAAGAGGCATAGACTCCCACGGGAGTCTATGCCCAGAAGTGGGTTTAAATACCTGTCTTTGACAGGTATCTCCACCCCCCTCCCCCCTGAAAGGTGCCAATTGTGACACCGGAGGGGGGGAGGGTTCCGATCAGCGGAAGTTCCACTTTAGGGTGGAACCCCACTTTAATGACCTGAGGCTAGGATTGCCACACCCAATGACATGTTTGGTCTACTTCATCCTACTGGCAGCTAAAATTACTATAGCGTGAGCTTGAAGGAGAATTTTAGTATCCTTTTGGTGACCGAAACATACGATTTCTCAGATCATGACATTTGTATTGTCTGACACTTCCACCCCCCCCTTTCCTCCAAACCCCCTCCCCCCATTAAACCAGACTGTGTTTGGAGTAAAGGGCCAAAGGCCTTGATTTATTAACCAAAATATATAAATATAAAATATAAACTTTTATAAATAACTTTTAATAATAATAACTTGTAAACTTTTCCTTTAACACTGGAACATGGGTCATTAGCATATCCAAGACCCTACTGGTCACTGCACCATCTATTTGACCTCTTGACCTCCAGACGGCATCCCCTGTCTGGGAGGCTAAACCCAAACCAATGCAGTGACCTACCCCTTTTCTCCTCCGGTTACCCCCTTGTAACCAGGAAGTACATCAACAACTATCCCCATCCCCATGGATGGGTACAACCTAATTACCACCTGCACCACTTACCCTTCTAAACTGACCCCCCAAACAACCAGCACACCCCTCACAACAAAATCCTACCAACCCCAGGGGAGGGTGGGTGGGAATCTCTTCCTCCTCCGCTCTCCAAGTGGCCTGGCTTCCGCTCGGCTTCCCGGCCGAACGTGTTAGCTCCGCCCCCCTGGCCCCACCTCCCGGCTTCTTAAAGCGGCCCATGTTTAGTTAACTAAAGCGGCGACAGTGCATGCAAACAATTGTCATGCTGTCCCTCCGCTTAGCAGCCTTTGGCTGCTGCTCCGTGGCCTCTCTTGTTCCATGAAAAAGGTGCCAGAATTATTAATGATAAACAAAGCTTGTTTAAACAGACTTGGGAGCCGTGGACAGCTTGCATACATGTGCCCTTATCCCCGACTCCTGTGCCCAACCAGAACCTTGGCACCTCTTAGCCCCTGTACACACGGTCGGAGAGTTCCACAACCAAATCCGTCGGATTTTGCCCGTCGGATTTTGTCCGTCGGATCTTGTCCGAAACTGTTGCATACACACGTTCGGACAAAGTTGGAGAAAAATCCGATCTTTCAGAACGTGATGACGTAATTTTGTTACAATGGGACTACATTCAGGCTAGTAGCCAATAGCTTTGATGTAGGAATTTGATCTGAGCATGCCTGGCACTTGGTCCGATCAAAATTCTCTACACATGATCGGAGTATGTCCGATCGGCCCAGTTGGTCGGGAAATATTTCCAACATGTTGGAAAATTGGGTCCGACGGATATTCCGACAGAATCAATCCGATGCATACCACACACAGTCGGATTATCCGACAGCACGGTCCGATAGGACACATTCTGACGGATTCTCCGACCGTGTGTACAAGGGCTTACACACCCTAGGTCTCTTTCTAATTGCTGGATACGTTTCTTTTCTTGGCTTCTTTCCTTGCTCCTTTCTCTTGTTTGATTTCCTCTATGTCTTACTTCCTTTTATTTATTTTTTTCATTCTCTTCCCCCCCACCCCCCTTTTCTTTTTCTCTTGGGTTTTTCTTTTTCTTTGTTGCTTTCCTATTTGTCTTCCTTTTTTATGTAATAATGTCAGCCATTTCTACCCTTACCATGGCAGCTCTTGCCATTATCAAATAATGTCTAGATATGGTTTGTGGATGATCCTGCTCTCGCTAATCTAGACATAGCATGAAGAGACTAGCTAGTACTTTTATTCTGGTTTTGGTGTTTCGTTTGTTTGTTTTTTTCTTTTATATTTACACTGTACTTGGATTCTGAGACTTTTGCCATTGCTACATTTATTATATGCTCCTACTCGGTTTTGGATTTATGAATCCTCTGGTAAGATGGCTGACTTTATGTTGTCAATTTGTTGATATTATTAACAAGAAAAAATCTTTTCAACGTATAAAGCCAAAACAAAAAGTTTTTATGACCACTAGGTTATGTCTAATGCCCCGTACACACGAGCGGACTTTTCGACATCCAAACTCCAACGGACTGAGTCCGGCGGACTATCCGATCGTGTGTGGGCTGCAACGGACTTTAGCGAAGCTAAAGTCTGACGGACTTTAGAAATGAAGCATGCTTTAAATTTTCCCGACGGAACTCCGCCGGACCCGGTCCCCTTTGAAAAATCCGCTCGTGTGTGTGCTACTCCGACGGACTAAAACCGACGCTAGGGCAGCTATTGGCTACTGTCTAGGAACTTCCTACGTCGAATCCAGTCGTACGTCATCACGTTCGACTCCGTCGGAGTTTGGTGTGATGGTGTGTGGTCAAGTCCGTTCGGTCGAAAAGTCCGCCAGAACTCCGTCGGAACTCCGGCGGAACTCCGGCGGAACTCCTTTGGAGGTCTGTCAGACTTAATCCCTCTCGTGTGTACGGGGCATAAGGCCTAAGCTACATGGACCATTTTAACCTCACAATACACAGTAGTTTAAGCACTTTCATTGTATTGCATGTGAGGTGATTGTTATCTGGATGTTCAGTTCATAAGTACAATATTTAAATTGCCTATACTGTATACTGTAGCTTACTCCAGAACCGGCTATAGTAAGTATGTCTTTTTCTGACTTTGCTAGGACATTAAACGCACATATGAGATTGCTCTGAAATGTTCTCCCATTGTGTAATATAATAGAGTCAAAAACAATGGCAGGTAAAATTGAAGTGTGCATTACAACATACATATGTTTAATACAATCATAACAGCTAGCCATTTTCTGTAATTGAATATGGAAATTGAACTGGTTCAGAATTAGAACTGCAGTACATTAAGAATGCTATGCTTCAGGGAGTAATAAAAAATAAATTCCGAATCCTCAAATAACACTGCATACAATGTTATCACAATACACATTAATGCAAGTGTACAATTCCCTGTTCATGTATTGTGTTTTAACTTGATGGATGGTTGCATAAAGATAAACCAAGATACTGATCTGATTAAAATGTTACAAAACTAACTGGCATTAAACTACATGTAGTGCCCTGGGGTTTAGTCAGGGATGCTCCTCAGAAATGTACTTGGCAGGAGTAGTTATCCCTGGTCAATTGCGAGAGATCCCTTGATTTCTCCCTAAGTTTGTACTTGTACTTTTCTCTTCTATCACTAGGTGGCTGTGCGCTTGGTGGTACTAGATGTGAGAAAGACAACTCAAAGTCAGGTTATGGGGATTTGGAGTATCTCAGCCAATGGGCAGGGGTTTTCTTGAATCCCTTGGCCCACTGGGAGAGCCTATATATTCGGGTGGAGTCAGGTGATCTACGTTCTGTGCCACCTGGATGGCTGTCTGGGTGGATGTTAGGCCGGAGATTGGGCCTATCCCATGGGCATCTGGCTGCCAGGCTGTGTGAGGGCCTATCAGGAAGTAGGAGGGCAGCACAAGGTTGGCATTGCAGCTTGCAGTCCAACCAGAAGTGACGGTTCTGCCAGCCGGAGAACCTATCATGGTTGGAGGTAGTGTGAAAGCTGTCACCATTAAGGGACCAGCCACCTTTTCCAGGGACCACAGTGAGTAACTGAAGCAAGTACCGGAGCAGCATTCTCACTGAATGGGCATGGTGGAGAATCGAGAAACTTCAGGAGGTGATCAAGTCAGGGACCCAACCAGTGGAGGGGACGTTTGCAGAGCAGTCGTGTGAGTCAAGCCAGGGACCGAGCCGGTTAGCAGGGGAGAAGCTAGAGAAGTATCTGGAGTGCCAAGCTAGGGATCCAGCAGGGAAGAGAGGATAACGCTTGAGGGAGATACCACCGTAGAGCTTTGAGGAACTCAAGGGATTCAGTCAATGAATCAGAGGGTCCAGTGAGAGACCAGGAGTTCACAGAGCTGAAGAACTACAAATAGAAGTTGTAGGGAAGTAAAGAGGATTGTAACGATTTGTGTTAGGAACTGTTATAGACTGTTGCAATAGGAGACAGCGATCCTGCACATGCAGATGTGGCACCTTGCTGAGGGTCTTTGCCTGTACGGCTGTGCAACCACTGAAGTCTCAGAGTCTGTCAATTGAAATTGCAACTGCTTAAGGGTGTCCTGGCCCTAACCCTCTTTTCCCTCAAAATATAAAAAGGACTATTAAGAAAAATAAAACCTCTTTTACAACCAAGAAGTGTCTGGCACCCAATAACTTTATCCACCTTGCATCCACTATGCCTCACAATACACCACATACAGAAGGATGTCAGCTATCTTTGGCCCTGAAGGTTCTCATTAGACTGGAGGAGGCTAGAGACTTTGCTACATACATAATACTGTATGTCTTCATAAATCCATAAATACATATCAAATAAAAAAAAAAAAAAAAAAGTGGAATTATTTTCTTGATATGTCCATTATCTAAAGTATTTGCTTGTCAGCAGTAAGCAGCGTTGCAAGTATTCACACATACTATTCTTGTACGGTATAGTGAGCACTGCATACTTATGCAGGTCTTCTGGCAGCGAAAGAGTTTTATCTCCATTAGCTGCTATATAGTGCTGAATCAGAGCATCACACAATGAGATCATCTGAACAGATTAATACTTAATGTAATAATCCAGCCTCCCTGTGGTGGGGTGAAAGGGAATCAATTCTGTAAGTCTGACAGGAAGAACCCCCTCCCCCACTCCAAATCTCACATCCCCAGGTCTGATCAAAGCTGTGTACACAAGGCAAACAAATCGACCCCTGGAAATAAGCATTAACTATTACATCTCTAGACAAAACACTATTAAATCTTTGAAGATCTGCACAGCTGTCTCAATATATACGAAAGCTACTGAAAATACCTCTGCCAATAAAACAATAGTAGCTACTATTTAGAGCTATAATTAATTTAATGCTTTGAGAAAGAAGGGCAAATAGCAACAATTAGAGTACTTTGAAATAGTTTGCAGCAGCACTACTCTTATACTTCTATATGACCAAATGAGAAATCATTAAAATTATGTTGAACAAGGGGATCCTATAATGAAGCAAAATATTAGTGTCTCTTATTAAAGTAGGAATTTCACTCAAAATGTCACAAGTTAATTCCAGGAAGTGAAACAAAAAAATGGAACTTCCCTAGAGTTGGCATGTTCTATATGATTCCAAGTTAGAGAGGAGCTTGGGCATCCTTTGTATTCATCTTTAGCTGAACTCTAAACTCACTCTCTTTTGTTACTTCACCTGCCCCTGTAGGCAAGTGTCTGCTTTTGGGGTGCACACTACCTCCTGCTGTTGTACCGCACTATTTATGCATTAGTGAGTATTTGTATAGTAGGCTGTCCAGGGGGTTAGGAAGGGATTAAGGCTGCTAACTGCTACGCTCTGCCCCCTTGTTGTGGGCTATAAATAGAAGGGGAGGCAGCCTATCTAGGCTCTTGACCTTCCATATGGGAACAGACAGAAAGGAATGCTGCAGGATGTAGTCGTATTGTAAGAAGGTGGCCTTGCTTTTGGGGTACCCAGTCCGGGTACTGGAAGTCAGATCATGGACCTTTGTTGAAGGTACTCTTCCTATCTAAGAGGTATGAACTGGGCAGCCTAAGTTAGGATGAACTATAGCTGTGTACGGAGGAATCTGTGAGAGACTGTAATACATTAATCTTGTAACTGTTTCAAATGTTCCAGAAAGCCTGATCTGAAGTTCCAAAAAGGGGTGCATTTAAGGCATACAAAAGAACATCAGGGGTTGAACACAACAAAGGGTTAACAAGTGGTGAATGTTGCAAATTAAGAAACCAATTTACCTTTGGCAAGAGTAGCCAAAGTGTTTGGTGCTAATCATGACCCCCTCCCTAGTCACCAGTGCCCCATACCAGGGACTGACCACACTGCACATAGCCCCCTAAGTTTGGAAAATATGCACTTTATTTTGTAAACCTTTCTAACCTGGCCCTAAAATTAATTAATTTAGAATTTAGTCACCGATGGATGACCAGGTATGACATCAAACCACAGGTCGTAAACTTTATCACAGCTTCTGCCTAGAACTCTTATAAGGATGTAGTGTTTAGCACTCTCACCTAGCAGTAAAAAGCATTGCTGGTTCAAATCCCAACCATGACACTACCTGCCTGGAGTTTGCATGTTCTCCCTGTGCCTGCGTGGGTACCCAGGTTTCCTCCCACCCTCCAAAAAACATGCAGGTAGGCTAATTGGTTTCTGTCCAAAATTGGCCCTAGTATAGGAATGGGGACCTTGGATTGTGGGCTCCTTGAGGGTAGGGACCAATGTGAGTGTGCAATGTACAGGGATAGGGACAATTGTAGACACTCACTCAGGTTGAACTGGATGGTTTGGTGTCTTTATTGAACCTTACTAACTATGTAACTATAAGTGTTTCAGCTCACCTTTTTGGCACAAGGATTCGTTACAGGATGGTCTACACCAGGGATATGCAATTAGCGGACCTCCAGCTGTTGCAAAACTACAGGTCCCATCATGCCTCTGCCTCTGCCTCTGGGTGTCATGCTTGTGGCTGTCAGAGTCTTGCTAGGCCACATGGGACTTGTAGTTCTGCAACAGCTGGAGGTCCGCTAATTGCATATCCCTGGTCTACACCATCCAGATACACTTACCCAATATTATTACAACCTTCTCTGTGGGTGGCAAAAACAAGGAGAAATGGAGCCCTGGCTGTATAGTCATTTCAGTCCGGTGACTCAGGTGAACATCTACTCTTCTAAACTCTACTCTGTGCCCATATTTAAAAAGGGACAAAGTCTTTACCAAGTAACTATAGACCTGTTAGTTTAACTTCTAGCATCGGAAAGATCACATAGACGAGTTCTTGCTGGAAAAAAAACAGACAGCATGGGTTCATGAAAGACAGAAGTTGTCAAACAAGCCTGATTTCTTTTTATGAGGAGGTAAGTAAAATCTTGGAAAGAGAGGTGGGTGTGGACATGATATACTTGGATTTTGCAAAAGCGTTTGACATAGTTCCCCACATACAACTAATGTATAAGGTAAAGTCTATAGGCTTGGAAAGATCAATTTGTAAATGGATAGAAAACTGGCTAAAAAAACAAATTCAGAGAGTAGAGGTTACTGATTATTATGCAGCGTACACATGATTGGACTATCCGGCGAACTTAGTCGGGAGGACAAAGTGCTGGACTTTGTAGCGGAGGTCCGCCAGACTTTCTGAAAGAGCGGACCTGCCCACACATGAACGGACTTTTCCGGCTGACAATCCGCCGGACTATGGCAGGAGTCCACCAGACTGTTGAAATGAATGGACTTGCCCACACACGGAGAAAAGTCCGTTCATTTTGAACGTGGCTCCAGGTAGACGGGACTAGCAAAGGAGGTCAATGTCGCCACCCCTATCGGCGAGATTGACACCTCGCTGGCCCGTAACCTGGTATGGACTTAAAGAGGAAGCACTACACCGAAAAAACGGCGTGGGGGTCCCCCCCAAGGTCCATCTCAGACCCTTATCCCAGCGCGCAGCCCGGCTGGTCAGGAAAGGGGGTGGGGATGAGCCAGCGCCCCCCCTCCTGAGCTGTTCCAGGCCGCGTGCCCTCAACATGGGGGGTGCTTTGGGGAAGGGTGGCCCTGCTGCCCCCCACCCCAAAGCACCTTGTCCCCATGTTGATGAGGACAAGGGCCTCTTCCCGACAACCCTGGCCAGTGGGGCTTATCAGAATCCGGGAGCCCATTTTAATAAGGGGGCCCCCAGATACCGGCCCCCACCCTATGTGAATGAGTATTGGGGTACCATGTACCCCTACCCATTCACCTGCTGAAAAAAAGTGTAAAGAAAAAAACACAACACATGTTTTTAAAATAATTTATTGCACAGCTCCGGTGGTCTTCCGTCTTGGGGGTCTTCTCGCCGAACTCCTCCGCTATCTTCTGCTAGCTCTTTTACTAGCGGAGGAGCTCGGCTTTCTTCTTTGTCGTCACCGCCGCCATCCAGGGGTCTTCTTCAGACTTCGGGGGTCTTGTCCCCCTCTTTGGTTCTTCTAGCCGGGCCTTCGCTATCTTCTTATAGCTCTTTTACTAGTGGTAGCCCGGTCTTCTGTCGCTGCCTTCTCTTCTTCTGACTTTGGGGGTCTTGTCCCCCTCTTTGGTTCTTCTTGCCGGGCCTCAGCTTTCTTCTTCCAGCTCTTTACTAGCCTTCTCTTCTCCCCCCACCGTCTACCTGGAGCCACGTTCAAAATAAACTGACTTTTCTCCGTGTGTGGGCAAGTCCCTTCATTTCAAAAATCTGGACAATTTTGAGTCAAAACTTCTTTCTAAGTCCGCCGGACTTTTGGAAAGAAAAAGTCCGCCGGAGCCCACACACGGGCGGATTGTCCGGGGAGTGTATGCGGCATAACTCTAACTGGTCTAAGGTTAGCAGTGGTGGTTCCCCAAGGGTCAGTGTTGGAATCGTTACTTGTTTAATAACTTTATAAATTATATAGGGTCTGGGATTAATATTACCATTTCTGTCTTTGCAGGTGACACCAAGCGATGCAGTGGAATAACATCCTTGCAGGATGTCTCCAGTTTACAAGCTGACCTCAATGCACTAATTGGGCAACTACGTGGCAAATGAGGTGTAACTGTTTATAAATGTAAAGTTTTCTACTTGGCGGCTTAGAATATGCATGCATCATACATACTAGGGGGGGTACAACTGGGGGAATCGATAGTGGAGAAGGATCTGGGGGTTTTGGTCGATCAAAAGCTCAATAATGGCATTCAGTGCCAAGCTGCAGTTTCCAAAGCGAGCAAAGTCCTTTCTTGTATTGATAGGTATGGATTCCAGAGAGCGAGATATCATTTTGCCCTGTTCAAATCATTAGTAAGAACTCCTCTAGAATATGAAGTTCAATTTTGGGCACCAGTTCTCAAAAAGGATATCGGGGAACTGGAGAAAGTATAGAGGAGTGCAAACAAACTGATAAGAGCCATGGAGGAGCTCAGCTTCAATATAAGGAAGGATTAGAGGAACTGAAGATATTCTCTCTTGAGAAGAGGAGATTAAGGGAGATATGATCAACATGTACAAATACATATAGTGAACATGAGTTATTCACTTTAAGAAATTTGGAAAAGAATAGCTGACGAACTTTAGCAGTACCAGAAGAGGACAATGAAAATCCAATAAATAAAATATTGTCTTTTTTACTAAAGCTAAAACGATTTAACGTAGTTTTTCAAAACAAAGGTGACCTCTACGCCAGGTTTGAATGGGGCTTTAAGTTATAAGCCCTTTCTAGGCTATGGTTCAGGGTCGCATTGTAATGGTCTAATAAGGATCTCTCCATTACCCATTTCTCTATATGCATTTTCTATTTGTTATCTAATATGTTTTCATCATCTGTCTATCTTAATAGTCTGGAATAATTGATATGTTGGATTTATTACATCAGCCTATATAACCATTGGTCAACTGATTATGTAATGATAATTATTGAAAAATGTATTTGTATAAAGCTATATTTATTATGGTGTTGGATATCAGCATAATGAATGTGCTATTGACCTGCTCCCGTGGATTATAAGTAGTCTTTAGATAATTATGCCATTTTAGAGAGATGTGTGCATATCTGTCTTCGGATAGAGGCCTGGCTGATGTTTATTTTTCACTATCAAGGGACCCCTATATGGATAAAATCTGGGGGGCAGGGGGGCTATTGATAGGCCCCCTGCCCTGTCAAGGTGGTGGAGTTGAGGTGGTAGGAAATGTCGGAACTCCCATTGACATATGATGTGATAGTGCCATAGATGGGTCTAGACATAACTGGTGATATTAATTTTAATATACTTGCCTTTCAATGCCCATCTCTGACATGTTCATTGTGAGTTTTGACCAAGTCCAATGGTCTGCTGAGAAAAAGCAATTCTTGGAACAGGTACAAAGTGTAACTGAGAATATAGTAGCAATGGTTGCAAAGGCAGATGCAAATGTTGCTGATTGCATTGAATTAGTGACTGAGAAATGTGTATTGGAACAGAGATTGGATGAATTAGGCCGCGTACACACGGGCGGACTGTTCGCTCAACTTTGTCCGCTGAACAGTGTTTCAGCGGACAGTCCGCTCGTGTGTGGGGCTTCAGCGGACAGTTTCAGCGGACAGTTTGACGAACAAAGTTTTTCGGAAATTCCGAAAAACTGTCCGCTGAAACTTGGTTTGAGCGGACAGTCCGCCCGTGTGTAGGCCACTTTCGAAATGAGCAAACTGTTCCCGCTCGGAGGAAAGTCCGCTCAATTCGAGCGCGCAGGTAGGCGGGGCCCGCGAGGGAGACGTCGCGGGCCCCGCCGCCTGGTATGGACTTAAAGGGGAACCCCAACGCCGAAAAAAATCGGCGTGGGGGTCCCCCCAAAGTCCACAACAGACCCTTGTCCGAGCACGCTACCCGGCCGGCCAGGAAAGGGGGGCGAGCGAGCGCACCCCCCTTCCCGAGCCGTACCAGGCCGCGTGCCCTCAACATGGGGGGTGCCTTGGGGAAGGGGGGGCCGCGCGGCCCCCCCACCCCAAAGCACCTTGTCCCCATGTTGATGAGGACAAGGGCCTCTTCCCGACAACCCTGGCCGTTGGTTGTCGGGGTCTGCGGGCGGGGGGCTTATCGGAATCCGGGAGCCCCCTTTAATAAGGGGGCCCCCGGATACCGGCCCCCCACCCTATGTGAATGAGTATGGGTTACAATGTACCCCTACCCATTCACCTGTGAAATAAAGTACAAAAAAAAACACAACACAGGGAAAAAATATTTTATTGCACAGCTCCGGGGGTCTTCCGTCTTCGGGGGTCTTCTCGCCGGACTCCTCCGCTATCTTCTTGTAGCTCTTTTGCTAGCGGAGGAGTCCGGCTTTCTTCCTCCCCGCCGCCGGCCTCTTCTCCCGACTTCGGGGGTCTTGTCCCCCTCTTCGGTTCTTCTGCCGGGCCACCGCGCCTTCTTATAGCTCTTTTGCAGGCGGTGGCCCGGTCTTCTGTGGCCGCTGCCTTCCGTTCTTCTGCCGGGCCACCGCGCCTTCTTATAGCTCTTTTAGAGGCGGTGGCCCGGTCTTCTGTCGCCGCTGTCACCTTCCGGTCACCTTCCGTTCTTCTTCTTGTTCTTCTTCTTCTTCTTCTCCAGGAGATGTTGACACGTCGCTCTCTCCGGCCGGAATGCCAGAGCCGCTCTGTGCGGCCACTTATATAGTGACAATGGGGCGGTGTCACATGGTATATGTCACATGGGTTGGTCACATGGGTTGATGTCACATGGGGACTATGACATCGTAAGGGGGCGGGGTCACCATGTGACCAACCCATGTGACATATACCATGTGACACCGCCCCATTGTCACTATATAAGTGGCCGCACAGCGCGGCTCTGGCATTCCGGCCGGAGAGAGCGACGTGTCAACATCTCCTGGAGGAATTACAGGGTGCACAGACAGCCATAATGGAGTTATTCTCCAAACATGTAAAAGCTGAACAGTCGCAGTGCTCAGCAAAAATAGAGGCTATAGATTAACAATTTGGTAAACCAGATCCTATTTGTGGCTGCAAGTGATGTTACTATGATAGGAATCAATGTTGGAGATTTAAATAAAAGTACTGTAACTCTGCTTGAAATTGATTCAGGAGTTGAAACAGTGGAAACTTCTGATGACTCCTCAGACGATGAAAGTGTAAAGTCTGTTCAATCCAATAACAGTAATCATAGTAATGGTATCAAGCAATGCGTGTCTTCAGCACCATATGCTCAGAGAAGGGCCTGTGCAGGGAGACCAGCACTCAAGTGCTTTTTGTGTAAGGGGGGGGGAGTCACATAGCCAAGTATTGTTTGATGGACAAGAATGATATGCAAAGGAAATCCCCTAAAACTACACCAAGGTGTTATGAAGTTTATTCTGCCAGATGGGATAGAAATCCAAAGCATGTAGGCCAAATGCGGAGACTACAAGCTGAAAATCATCAATATGTAGAACAGTTGCATAAAGTCAAAATGGAGGTAGCAGCATGGTTATTCAAATATAGCACTGGGGGAAACAATGTTAGCAGCATTTTGTGAGCTGCTTGGAGGTAGGAATTTTCTTTTTAATGTTTCTTTGCTATGAAAAAAGTGTGGACCTTGATATATTTTTAGTATTTTCAAGGATGTCTCTGAATTGTTTTTTTTTTTTTTTTTATCTGTTATGATTATTATGTTTTTTCCCCTCTTCTCTTATTTTAAATTTTGTATTACATTTTTGTTTTTAATTTCTTAAAAAAAAAAAAAAAATGATATTTTTTGCAATTTTTATTTTTCTTAAAATGTTTTTTTTTTACTTTTTTTTATATATGTTTTTTTTTTTTTTAAATGTTTGGTATTTGTTTATTCATGTATTTGATTTTTGTTTTGTTTAGGTGGAAAAATGATGTTTAGTCCACCTGAAAGGGGGACAATTGGCTATGCCCTCAATTAGCAGCTGAATAGATGGTTATGGGATATGTCCTCCAGCTGGATACAATTTGTTTAAGACAAGAGTTGGTAGGAAGCCATTCTAGCTGCGGGAGTTCTTTTTTTTTTTTTCATTCAGATGGTAAGAGTTCCAAATGGTTTAGGCTTTGTCCACCTGAAAGGGAAGTTAGTGCATAGGTCTTAAGATACAGATAAATGCAAATTGCATTTTTTTTTCTTTAGCGGAATCAACGCTGGATGATGTTTTTAGACATGTGCATTCGTTTTCGTCCAAATACATTTTCGTCTGAAATTCAGGTATTTTCGTTATTGTTTTAACAACGATAACGAAAAAATGCTTTATTTTTGTTTTCATTGTGACAACAGGGAGGATGTCCAGCGTTTTGAAGGCTCCAATGAGGACACCCGGCTAGAGGAAGGCAGTAGCATGAGCCCAGAGAGACGGGATGCCAAGAAGGACAGCAATCGGGCAGTCATGTTCCACCAGCTACAGCATACTGCCAGGTTTGCTCCAGTGATGAGGAGAGAGGGGATGATGAGGTCACTGACTCCACGTGGGTGCCTGATAGAAGAGAGGAGGAGGAGGCACATCTCCAACGAGGCAGGATGCCCTCCAGGGGCCAGCTTAAGGACAGCACACCGACTAAATCACACCACAGAGCTCCACCTGTGCAGGGCGCTACCTCTGCGTGTTATTCCAAAAGTTCTTTGGTGTGGGCCTTTTTTGAGACGAGTGCATCAGATTGCACCGCTGCTATTTGCACCATATGTCTCAAGCATATCTCGCATGGCCAAAACATCAGCCGCTTGGGCACCACATGCTTGACCAGACATATGTTGCAGGAAAAGAGAAGAAGAAGGGGGCGCCTCTGGGTGTAGATTTTTAAAAGGCAATTTATTCACAGGTAAAACAAACAGATGATGCACTCACATTTTCCAAGGCATAAAAAGGCACGTAGAATACAAGGGGGGGCGGTTTTTTCATCTGATTAGTCCGTCACATAGGATCCGGTCCGCGGGTGTCCTGTTGTCCTCTCCTGGCGTTACCACGAGTTTGTTGTTAAAAAATCCCGGCTTGGTGGACGCAGAGGATGTGTTTCCAAAGTGAGGCTTGGTTAGCGGTGACACGCGGGTTGCGGGGTTGTGACGTCACGGCGGGCGACGCGTTTCCTGAGCGTTTGGGTCGAGGTGGAGAGACGGCCGCGCTCTTTCATCAGGCCAATCAGATGAGAAGGGGAAAACAGGGGTTTAAATAGAGGAAGAGAAATTGAAACAGGAGGCGTGGTTGGGCGGAGAGTGGGGCGTGGCTTCGGGGTAAGCATACAGATGGAGAGAGACTAAGTGGAGAGGGGCGTGAATCAGGAAGATAGGGGAGGAGACAACGGGGAGAGGATGTAATGAATACAGATGAAACAAGCAGACAAGCGGGGACAAAAGGACAGAAGAGAGGGAACTATAATTTGAGCCATCTAAACAGGCATAATATATAAATATATGGGCATGTTATTAATAAAGCATATGGAGAAATCATCAAGGTGTATATTGTAAATGTATGGTATGAGGGGGATGAAAGGAGAATAAGGAGGTATATCGGAAGAGAAGGTGGAATTGTAGATGAGAGAGTTATAACTACCTCGAAGGAGAGGGGGGGGGGTGGACCAAGAAGTATATACGAGTCATGTGACGGAAAACGAGATTGTATACTAACTAAGGGGAGAAAAATAAATAAATAATAATAATAATAGGGAAGTGGTTGAAAATAGCTAGTAGGGAAGCAGCATGAGTACATTATGGCGTTTGAGCTAAAAAATGGGGGGAATAACTGAGAATGAATTATATGGATTAGAGATATGCAGGGAGAAAAAAGGAAAATTACAGAGAAGTAGAGTAATCGAAAAAATGAATGAAAATATTAGAAAAAAAGGGGGGGAGGGGAGGGGGACGGTAGCATAGTATGTGAGCAGTGGAGATATATATACTTTATGCTACCTGTAGTGGTTAGGTGGGTCTGGGAAGGCTAGATAGGAAGAGAAAAAGGGGGGAAAATGATAGCGGGATAATGGTAGATATCTAATTACCAGGAAAGGAACATATAAAAATTGGTCGGTTTGTCGTCAGTCCACCGATCAATAGATTTTAAAAAAACATCACAATAATAATAACTTCATGCATCTTATCATAACAGTCAAATACGGTGAGAGAAAGCACTTAATAAAATCATCGGGTTTGTCAACATAACAAGAATAATCCCTTAATTATGTAAAACATCTATATAAAAACATCAGGGAAAGGCTGTTGTATGTAAGGCCTTATTTTTTACAAATTAAATTTTACTAACATAAAATAAAGTGCACAGATGGGAAGGGAAATATATGTATGAACGATATGCTATACCAGGTTATAATAGTGGGGGGCAGTGGGTGGGGAAGTATAGGCAAAATCAGAGGATCGTGGCGATTTCAATGGATTCATTGATTCCCCCCAGGGAGAGAACATCCAGGGAATATATCCAGAATGTTTCACGGGCGCACAGTTTTTTGAATCTCTCCGCCGGGGGAGATGATTTGGAATCTGTTCAATGATCCATACCTTTAGGCCTATAGTAGAGCCTTTGTGGAAATGGGAGAAATGTCGTGGCACACTGTGTGGGTCTATACCTCCTTCAATGAGTCTTCTATGTTCGCCGAAGCGTTGTCTCAGTGTCCTTATGGTTCTCCCCACATAGAGGAGGCCACAAGGACAGCTCAGTACATACACCACAAACTCAGATGAACAGTTAAAAAATTATTTTAGCGTGTATGTTTTGCCTTTTGTGGTGAATTCTTTTTGGCCGTGGTTTACAAATTTGCAGGTTTTACAGAGGGCTTTACGGCATTGGAACATCCCAGTTAATGGTATCAATTTGGGGGCCATGGAAGGGTGTGTTTGTACTTTGAGTTTGCTGGGTGCGATTTTGTTCCTTAGATTGGGGGCCCTGCGATAGGTCACAGAGGGTTGAGCTGGGAGTTCAACTCGCAGGTGGGGATCCTGTTGAAGGATGGCCCAGTGTTTCCTCAGTATTTTTTCCATGGCTTTGTATTCGTTATGGAATGTGGTGATAAATCTACTAGAGAAGTCATGTGGGGGGCGGTCAGTTTTGGTCATTTTCCCCGAGAGACATTGTTCGAATGCGTCATCTATGAGTGATGACGGATAATTTTTTTTCCCCAAATTTAGTTTTAAGGTTTATACTCGATTCTATGTAGTCCTCTTGTTTGGTACAGTTTTGTCTAAGGCGCCAGAATTGGCCCTTAGGTATGTTTTTAATCCACTTTGGGTAATGGCAGCTGTTATAATGTAGGTATGAATTACCTGCAGTGGGCTTCATATAGTTTTTGGAAATGATGGTGTGGTTTTCATGTCCTAATTCCAGATCTAGAAAGGCTATCGTGTCAGGATTCATATTGGAGGTAAATGATAGTCCGTAGGGGTTGTTATTGCAATGTTGGATGAATGGGGGAATTAAATCAATTGACCAGACATATGTTGACCTACCATGCAGTTTGTTGGCAAGTGTACCTTAAAGACCCACACCAAAGAACAAAGTGGACTCCTCCTTACTCCTCATCAGCTGGGATCTCCAACTCCACTATACCTTCAGTCCTCTCTGAAACCTGCACTGAGAGGAATGAAGGTGTAGAATTAGGTGTGTCACAGCCAAGTACTTGTGGGCAATCTGCTAGCGGTACACCAACGTCAGATTGTAGCAGGCAAATTTCCCTGCCCCAGCTGCTGGACCTTCAAAAGAAGTTCACTCCCAGCCATCCACATGCCCAGGGGTTGAATGCTAGCTTGGCTAAATTGCTAGCACTTCAACTGCTGCCTTTTCAGTTGGTAGACTCAGCCCCCTTCCGTGAGTTTGTGCAATGTGCAGTTTCTCAGTGGCAGGTTCCCAAACGCCACTTTTTCTCATGGAAGGCGATTCCAGGTCTCAACCGGCATGTGGAAGGCAATGTCCATGCCTCGCTGGACAGGATGATCAGTGGTAAGGTGCATATTACCACTGACTCATGGTCTATCTGTCACGGCGCATTGGGTGACTCTTCTGGCAGCTGGGAAGGATGCAGGACAAGGTGCAGTAGTGTTGGAGGTTGTTCCGTCACTATGCCTCCAAAATGCTACTACTGGTTGTGACACGCCTCTCTCCCCCACCCTTTCCACTTCCTCCATGGCCTCTTCCTGTGCTTTGTCCTCGGAACCAGCGGTGCTCTGTAGGTGTTCAAGGGGCTACGCAACAAGATGCCATGCTGTGCTTGTGCTGGTGTGCTTGGGGGACAGGAGCCACACTGGGGCAGATATTCTGTCAGCTCTGCAGGGGCAGGCTGAGAGATGGTTAAAGTCACTCCAGCTTAAGCCAGGACTGGTGGTTTGCGACAATGGCACCAACTTCCTCTCTGCCCTCCGACAGGGACAACTGACTCATGTGCCCTGTGTGGCTCACGTCCTTCACTTGGTGGTGCAGCGGTTCTCTGGCAGGTACCCGGGCTTACAGGATGTCCTGAGTCAGAACTGCCTTATCTTTGACATGCCCACAAGGTGGAATTCAACGTTGGCCATGCTGCAGCGGCTGCACATGCATTAGAGGGCCATCAATGATTACCTGTGCGACTACGGCACCAGGACAGGGTCAGGGGTGCTCGTTTTTTTCCCCACGCCAGTGGGCCATGATCAGGGATGCATGCACTGTCCTGTCACCATTTTAGGAGGCCACGAGGATGGTGAGCAGTGACAGTGCATGCATCAGTGTCACTGTACCTCTTGTCCACATGTTGGAGCACACGCTGCATGGAATAATGGACAGGGCACTTGAGGTAGAACAGAGCCAGGAAGAGGAGGACTTCCTTGTCTCTCAAGGCCCCCTTTATACAGACAGTGTTCCTGCTGTCCCACCCATCACACAGGAAGAGGAGGAGGAGGAGGAGGAGGATTGTGTCAGTATGGAGGTGGAGCCTGGCTCTCGGCATCAGCAGCAGTCTTTTAGGGATGATTTACAGTCCCAAGAAACCCGTGGACTTGTACGTGCCTGGGAAGGGGTGGCTGTGGATGATGTCATACTTAGTGACCCAGAGGACTCCGGACCGAATGCCTCAGCTAACCTACGCTGCATGATCCTGCAAAGTCTGTGGAAGGATCCTCGTATTCAGTGGATCAAGGAGAGAGATCATTACTGGCTGGCAACTCTCCTTGAACCACGGTACAAGGGTAAGGTTGCGGACCTTATCTTGCCATTGCAGATTGAGCAGAGGATGAGACATCTCCGGGAGGCCTTGCAGAAAGGTCTGTGCAATGCATTCCCAGAGACTGGGAGGTTACAAATTCCTGATCCTGGACAACGTGTTGCTGAGGCTTCGGTCAGTCAAAGAAGAAGCGGTGGAGAAGGTGGCCGTCTGAATGATGAGTTCAAACAATTTTTTAGTGCAGCCCCGAGGTATGGTCGGTTCCAGCAACCATCACCAGCATCTGATTTACATGGTGCAGGAATACCTAGGGGAAAGTTCAGACTTGGACACCTGTCCCACCGAAAATCCTCTAGGTTACTGGGTCTTGAGGATGGATCACTGGCCAGAGCTTGCACAGTATGCAATTGAGCTACTGGCCTGTCCTGCATCCAACATTCTTTCGGAACGCACATTCAGTGCTGCTGGAGGCTTTGTAACCGATCACAGGGTGCACTCGGTTGATCGACTGACCTTCATAAAGATGAATCAGTCTTGGATTACCACCAGCTACCAAGCACCTGAAGCTGATGTAACCGAATATTTTTTTTGAAATGTCACATCCCTTCAAGACTGCCTATGCTGAGTGACTATCCTATTATGCTGACTGACTATCCTCTTCCTCCTCAATGATCCTGCTGATAGCTTGGAAGAACATTTTTGGTTCTGGGCGCCGCCACCAGTGGCTAAGGCCCAATTTTTCAGCCCCTGTTTAATTGTAATTACAATTTTTGATATAATATTTCACAGCAGGGTCCATTCCAGCGCCCACCAAGAGTAACTGTGAAGACTTACAGTGTTGTGGCACCAGCACCACCACCACAACCACCAAAGGCCCAGTTTTTCTACCACTGTTAAACAATGGTATGTAATTACAATTCTTGATATAATAGTTCACACAAGAGTCACTTTGAGGGCTTACAGTGTTGGGGCAACACCAACACCTTAGGCCCAAATTTATACAAAGCATATAGGGCAGGCCTCTACTTTCAAACATCCAACTTACAAACGTCTCCTACTTGCAAACGGAAGGAGACAATAGGAAGTGAGATGAAATCTACCTCTAGGAAGGGAAATTCTCTCCTGTAAGAGTTGATATAGGAAAAACGTGCCTCCTCTCCACTGATGCTTTATCCCAATCCTTGTTTTACTAAAAATCCTAAATTTTTAAAAAAAAACATTGGTCATTGGGAAAGGTGAAATATTCTGAAGAGGTGTACAGAAGGAAAAAAATGTTACAGCGGTGATAACCCTTCCCTATGTTTTCCAAAAAGCTTAAAAATAGATTTTTGGTCTGGAGCTACACTTTAAAAATGGACCAGTTCAAAATCACAAACAAATTCTACTTAACAACAAACCTACACAGTCCGTGTCTTGTTTGCACTGCCTGTATACTGGTGTACTGAGTATATAGGGCCTGGGGGCCCCACGCCTTTCCTTTTTTTATTTGGGTAGGGGTTCCCCTTAATATCCGTACAAGACCCAAAGGGGCTGGTAATGGGCAGGGGGGCTACCCATGCCATTTTCCTCAATGATTTTAATTCATATTGCGAAATCAGACATTACATTAAAAACGCAAGCAGTTTTAAATTACCTTTTTTCCCTTAGAAATGTAATTTTGTGCAGGGACTGTTCCAAACACGGGAAACACATGCCACTTCACAGGCATACTATAGACACCCCCCAAGCACAATATTTAAAGGTATATTTCACTTTTTTTGTTTCACTTCAAGCTTTATTAAAATCAGTGCTCCCGAAAAAACGTATTTTTTTTAAACTTTTTTTCCATTGATACATGTCCCCTGGGGCCAGAGCTGGGTCCCCAAACCCTTTTTAGGACAATAACTTGCATATTAGCCTTTAACCACTTGACCACTGGGCACTTAAACACTCTTAATAACCAGACCAATTTTCAGCTTTCAGTGCTCTCACATTTTGAATGACAATTACTCAGTCATGCAACACTGGACCTATATGAAATGTTTGTCCTTTTTTTCACGCTTTCTTTTGGTGGTATTTAATCACCGCTCGTTTTTTTTTTTTTTTGTGCTATAAAAGAAAAAATACAGAAAATTCTGTAAAAATTTTTATTTTTCTTTGTTTCTGTTATAAAATTTAGCAGATTAGTAATTTTTTCTTCATAATTTTTTGCCAAAATTTATACTATTACATATCTTTGGTAAAAATAAGTACAAATTGGTGGATATTATTTGGTCTTTGTGAAAGTTATAGAGTCCACAAGCTATGGTGCCAATATCTGAAAATTGATCACACCTGAAGTACTGACGGCCTATTTCAATTCTTGAGACCCTAACATGCCAGAAAAGTACAAATACCCCCCAAATGACCAAATTGGAAAGAAGACATTCCAATGTATTTAGTAAGAGGCATGATGAGTTTTTTGAAGTTGTCATTTTTTCCCACAATTCTTTGCAAAATCAAGATTTTTTTTACTTTTTTTTTTTCACAAAATTGTCATATTATCAGTTTATTTCTCACACACAGCATATGCATACCACAAATTACACCCCAAAACACATTCTGCTATTACTCCCGAGTACGGCGATACCACATGTGTGAGACTTTTACACAGCGTGGCCACATACAGAGGCCCAACATGCAGGGAGCGCCATCAGGCGTTCTGGAGCACCCAGGACAATTCTAACATTTCTCTCTTACATGTAAAAATCATCATTTATTTGCTAGAAAATTACATAGAATCCTAAAACATTATATATGGTTTTTTAGCAAACACCCTGGAGAATACAATGGTGGTCATTGCAACTTTTTATCTCGCACGGTATTTGCTCAGCAATTTTTCGAATGCTTTTTTGGGGAAAAAAACAGTTTTGTGCTTAAAAAAAAAACACAGTAAAGTTAGCCCAATTTTTGCATAATGTGAAAGATGAAGTTACGCTGAGTAAACAGATACCTAACATGTCACTCTTCAAAATTGCACACGCTCGTGGAATGGCGCCAAATGTCGCTACTTAAAAATCCCCATAGGCGACGCTTTTAATTTTTTTTTACTGGTTATATGTTTTGAGTTACAGAGGAGGTCTAGGGCTAGAATTATTGCTCTCGCTCTAACGTTCGCAGCGATACCTCACATGTGTGGTTTGAACACCGTTTTCATATGTGGGCGGGACTTACTTATGTGTTCGCTTCTGCATGCGAGCACATGGGGACAGGGGCGCTTTTAAAAATAAACTTTTTTTTATTGTTCATTTTACTTTACTTTATTTTATTTATTTTTCCCCAAAAATAATTTTTTTGATCACTTTTATTCCTATTACAAGGAATGTAAACATCCCTTGTAATAGGAATATGGCATGACAGGTCCTCTTCACAGTGAGATATGGGGTCAATAAGTATTTGCAGAGTAATTGTAGAGTAATTGCAGAGTAATTACAGAGTATTTGCAGAGTATTTGCTGGTACTGCAGAGTATCGCAGGGTATTTTCTGGTACTGCAGAGTATTGCAGGGTATTGCAGGGTAATGGCAGGGAATTGAGGGGTTAAATTTCGGTGAGCAGCGATGTGGGCACTGCAGATGCAGCCCACAGCGCTGCTGACACCGATCTCTTCCCCCTCCGCTGTACCGATCGGTACAGAGAGGGGGAGGGAGGAACCGGCGTCATAACATGACACTGGTTTGTTTACAAGTGATCACTCCATCATTTGACGCTCATCGCGGCCGTTTACCATGATCCGTGATGCGCCGGGTCCTGTGGACCCGGCGGTCACGGATGCTCTTGAGTGCGTGCCCCAGGGGGCGCTCGAGAGCGGAATTCTGGGAGGACGTCATATGACGGCCTCCCAGAGTTAAACAACCGCCCTGTAGCTGTCATTCGGCTATGGGCCGGTTGTTAAGTGGTTAAAATTAGCACTTTTGATTTTGAACGTTCGAGTCCCATAGACTTTAATGGGGTTCTAAAGTTTGCGCAAATTTTTGGTCCGTTCGCAGGTACTGGTGCGAACCGGACCAGGGAGTATTCGTCTCATCCCTAGTTATGACAGTACATTGTTCCTAATCATAAAAGCACAATTTTGAAATGTTGTACCTTTTTCTGGTTTCATATTGGTTATATGACTGTACATTGTCAAGCATCAGTACTGTACACAGCACTACACAGCACTGAAGTTCATGTTGTCCTGCTGTTTTTATATTGGTGTTAGATGGATTATCTTTCTACACTTCAGAAATACACAACATTGTAGTTTTTTGTGTGTTTTCTGTTTTGGCTGCGCATCAGAAAACGCAACACTGAAGACTGTTCGCGTCTTTTCTATTTATTATATAGCCATAACTTGTTGCACTTTTGAAATACACAACATTGAAGTTCATGTTGTGTCTTTTCTGTGTTAGACTATGTAGCTGCACTTCAGAAATACACAGCATTGTAGTACTATGCTTATGTCCTTTTTTATGTGTACATCTCTTTTCTGGTGCTATGATCTCTTATATTTGTGATATTAGTTTATACATGTAATCACTTTTATTTTAGACCTAATTTCCCACATACATTGAGGGACCAGGAGTCCTAGCTGCAGAAACTCAGATGTCAGAAAATTCAGGCATACCAGAAGCATTTCCTGTGCTTACAACCCTACCTGGTTACATGACACTGATAAGATCACCTTTTGTAGTAAGAACTTTTGTTCATAGAAGTATTACCTGAAGATGCAGTATCAGAACTTATCTGACCCGTATATCTCCCTCAAATAGGGTTACAATTTTATATGTATTCTTCATATCACCCTTTTAACAGAACTGGTCATAGCAAACCAATGTGAGTGTTATGCTCCTGCTATTGACTTAATCTCCTGACGTAGGGTTCTGCTTAATGTATCCCTCATTAATACCAAACACACCCTTTGAATTTGCTTATCAGTAGACAAATGGTCCAAACAGGGATACAAGCTATATGAAAACTTACCTATGGTTTACAGGGATGCTATTATGAGTAAGCTTGGAAAGTGTAAACGACTAAAGGACTTCAATCCCAATAACAAAATAGAGTTCCCATTGATTATATGGGAATATATATCTAACCAGAAGGACAATAATAAGAAGGGAATTCCCTTCTTCTATGAGATACAATCCTCGCAAACCAGTCAATAAAAATGTTCACATGTTGAAATGGGAGAGAGATTTAGATCAAAACTTCTCCTGGGAACAGTGGAAAAAATCTCTCCAAATAATGAACAAATCATCTTCATGCATAGAACACTGGGACAATGCTCAGAAAATTATTAACAGGTGGTATTTAACCACTTATAAATTATATAAAATTTACCCATCCAGAACCGATATTTGTTGGAGGTGTAAGGAGCAAACTGGAAATCTTATACATACCCTCTAGAGTTGCAAAACCCTGAAAAGCTTTTGGAACTCAGTTTCATCCATTATAGCAGATATAACAGGAAACCTTTCCACGCTTACTCCAGCTTCAGCCCTTTTAGGTATTGACCTTGAGAAATATCCCACTATATATAGAACTATAGTGGTTCACATCTTAATAGCTTCAAGACTTACAATAGCTAACCTCTAGAAATCTACAAAAGCACCCAACCTATCTACTGTTATAACCAGATTGAATACACAAGCACAATTTGAATTAATGCTTGCTTACAAAAATCATTCCATTACCACATTGAGGGCGGCACAGTGGTGTAGTGGATAACACTCTCACCTAGCACTGAAAAGGGTTGCGCGTTCGAATCCCAACCACAACATTACCTGCCTGGAGTTCGCTGGTTTCCTCTGGGTACTCCGGTTTCCTCCCACACTCCAAAGACATACAGGTAGGTTAATTGATTTCTGTCCAAAATTGGCCCTAGTATATAAATGGGCACCTTGGATTGTGGGCTCCTTGAGGGTAGGGACCGATGTGAGCGTGCAATGTACAGGGATAGGGACAATTGTAGACACTCACTCAGGTTGAACTGGACGGACTGGTGTGTTTATTAAACCTTACTAACTTTTTAACTATTTAGTAAAAAATGGAAGACTTGGATATCCCACCCGAGAGCCTCTAATTATTTAAAAGAATGCAAATTCTAACTTACCCCACAGCCTGAATTAATCTGTTCAATTAACTAAGTAATAGGCGGATGTATAACACCATGTTATCCTCTACTCTCTGAATTTCCTATATTGTTACCCTCCCCCTTCCTAATGTTATTCCCTTACTTATAGTTGTACAAGTTGACTAGCGCCTCAATGTGGTGACCTCCCAGACCTACAGCGTAAACCCATTTGGGGTAGGCTGGATTTTAAACAATCTTAATTGTTATGTTCTCTTTTGATAAAAAACAAAAAACAAAAAAAAAGCACCCTATGGTGTTGGAGTGGAATATGGTTTCAAACATCAGGTAGGACACCGGATATTTATGGAATAGGTACCATATGGTGTTTACCATGCTCCTTTCTGCTTCATTTTAATACATTTGTGTGCAGGGGTATAGGATGTCTGGGTATATAAAGCTCTTTCACAGATGAAATACCAGCATTCAGCTGTGAGGGAAGTCAGAAGATTGGTGTGGTTGGGCACATTCCTGTCCAGCCTTCTGAGCCCAGAGAATAACTTTCCCTTATTCTGTAACCTTTAAGTGGGCTTCCTTTACCCATCACTATGACAAAGGAATAAATAATAAAGGTCTGACTGTCAAGGAGACCTTTTTAAATCAATCATTCTCCTAAACAGTTTAATGTTTAAGCCAGATCCTCTTTGTTGATCAAAGTAGTATTTTTGTGTCACAGAGTAAGTCTTTGATTAGTATTTAGTGGTCCTAAAAAAGTGTTACAGGCACGTTAGGCCACAATTTCTATACGATAGACACAGTCAAATGTGTTAATCTACTAATTTCACAGGTTTTCCTTTTCTATCTTTAAGAGCACTCCACATAGATCCTGCATTCGAAGCGGAGAAGGCAGGGACATTGTGGAGCAAACCTGCTGATCAGCTCCCAGATCCATCTAAGATACCTTCATCAATCATAATAAAGTGGAGGTAAAACGTGCTGAAGAACCTGACCTTTTGCAAGAAGATCTTGCAGCCAGTGGTCCCACCTTAAGGAAGGCCTGAGGATTACTTGATTATCCTCATGTGTTGCCATCCTGGAAGGTGAGATAAGAAAACCAAGGGTTAGACTTATCAGTAACAGTGTTTCTACAAACCTTCAAGATGGCAGGCCTACTTCTCACCCAGTAAGGGTGGAGGAAAGAGTGTATACAATAGGTGGTAAATGTCTAAAAACCCCTTGTGAATTGTTGGGAGAATTACTTTACAACTGAGAGATAAGAGGTAAAGTGAGGCTTTTAAACAGCTTTGAACTGATTGTGCTTCCGGTAAGGACGAGACTCATCTCTCATGTGTTGCCTTCCTGAAAGGTTTGTAGAAACACTGGAGCAAATTGGCTCATGCTTTATTATTATTTTTTTCTACTGTGGGTAAAGGATTGTGTATATGGAAGTTTCCATTCCTGTGTGTTTTGGTTTAATTGTATTTATTTATTTCATGTGGGTGGAACCCACAAACAGATGAACTATGTAACTATATATCGCAACTTTTTTTTTTTTAATCCTCTAAGTACCTTATTCCTGCACAGATCACATGATCTTTCCCTGTTCTTTGGCATCTGCAGGGAAAGTTCTCTAGGAGGGGCTTCTATTACTCTTCCCTAGATCACCATGTATTTTACACACTTTTTAACACAAGTATATGGTACAACAGGTACATACCAGGAATATGAAAAGTTGGGCTAACATAGACTTTAAAAGTGGAGTTCCATCGGAGCTGATCTGTCCCTCGGCTCTAGCGTGCTGCCGCCACCATCTTCGGTATTCCTGGTTTCCTACTGCTCATGCGCAACTCGTGCTATGTGTTCCCACTGGTCCCTGCTGTCTTCTGGGACCTGTGTGTTTCCCAGAAGACAGCGGGGGATGGAGAAAGCGACGGAAGTGGTATAGCTACCCACGGGTGACTTGGGTATCTATGCCCGGAAGAGGGAGCAAAATACCTGTATTAGACAGGTATCTTCTCCTCCTGAAAGGTGTCAAATGTGACACAGGCGGGGGGTTAAATTTTTGGTTGGAAACTCCGCTTTAAGGACTCCAAATGGTCAAGTTTAGTGCATTCATTTTAAAAGACTTCGCACCTCCTTCTAAAAACCTTTATTCAAGGTGTAGGAATTTGCTGAGTAAAATATCATTAGTAGTAGCCAACATGGATTTATGAAGGACCCCAGGTCATTTTTTCCAGGTGGAACTTCAGTTCCACCACCTCCTGGCACAGGCCCTCTGCTCCATCCTCACCACTATCATTTATAAACATAGAAGTCTGGCTTCTGTATTTACAAGTGACAGCTTGGCTCTTACAGATCTGATCTCCTGAGTGGCTCCCACTCAGTGTAGGCAGGGCTGTCTTTATTATTTACTGGACCCTGGGCAAAACTTTTCTTGGGGGGGCTCCCATGCAGTTTTGCTCTCCACATGCTCTGAGACATGCAATAAATAGCAGCTAGACTTAAAATCAGTTTAGTAGCAGCACTTCACACTGAGATATCGGGACACAGCACTGGACTAAAACCTCAAGGTTTGGCGAGGGAATTTAACTGCTTGCTGACCCCCTCACGCCAATAGACGTCGGCAGAAGGGCTTGTACAGCTGAACTAACGTACTTGTACGTTGTCCTTTAAGAGGCAGCCTGCGGGCATGCACGTCCGTGGCAAGCTCCGTTAGGCGGGTTGTGGGTCCCATGGACTCGATGTCCATGGGGATACCCATGATTGTCTCAAGGAGAGGAAGAACGGGGGGAGATGCTAATGTAAACAAGCATCTCCCCGTTCTGCCTAGTGACAGTGTCAATGATCTCAGCTCCCTGTGATCGGAAGCAGAGATCAGTGACATGCCACACGTAGCCATGCCCACCCACAGTTAGAATCACTCCCCAGGACATACTTAACCCCTACACTGCCCCCTAGTGGTTAACCCCTTCACTGCCAGTGTCATTTACACAAGAATTAGTGCATTTGTATAGCACTGATTGCTGTATAAATGGCAATGGTCTCAAAAATGTGTAAAAATAAACTAAAACTAAAAATAAACTATCCCCAATTTTGTAAGCACTAACCAATCAATTTTTTATTTTTTTTTACCAAAAATATGTAGAATATGTATCGGCCTAAACCGAGGGAAAAAAATGTTTTATATATTTTTGGGGGATATTTATATAGCAAAATGTAAAAAAAATTATGTTTTTTTTTTTTTAATTGTTGCTCTTTTTTTGATTATAGCGCATAGCGAGTGCAGGCATGGCTGTGACATGGGGTGAACAGGTATGGTGATGACATGGGAGGGGGCTGCAGGTATGGTGGTGATATGGGGGGAGGGGTGCAGGTATAGTGGTGACATGGGGGAACAGGGATTGTGGTGTTATGGGGGGAGGGGGCTGCAGGTATGGTGGTGATATGGGGAGGGGTGCAGGTATAGTGCTGACATGGGGGAACAGGGATTGTGGTGATATGGGGGGAGAGGGCTGCAGGTATGGTGGTGATATGGAGGGAGGGGGCTGAAGGTATGGTGGTGATATGGGGGAGGGGGCTGAAGGTATGGTGGTGATATGGGGGAGGGGGCCGAAGGTATGGTGGCGATATGGGGGAAGGGGGCTGAAGGTATGGTGGCAATATGGGGGGAGGGGGCTGAAGGTATGGTGGTGACACGGGGGGAGGGGGAAGCAGGTATGATGGTGAAACGGAGGGAGGGGGAAGCAGGTATGGTGGTTACACGGGGGAGGGGGGGTGCAGGTATGGTGGTGACATGGGGAAGGGGTACAAGGGGGAGCAAAGACCATCAGTGCACTGTCCCCAGCCAGCGGAGCTCCCGGTCCTTCCATCAGTGTGACTGTGTCCTCGGTAATCGCAAGGGGGAGCCAGAACCATCAGTGCATTGTCCCCAGCCAGCGATCCCCGGTCCTTCCATCAGTGGCGCTCGTCAGGGTTGGCAGCGGTGGATGGAGACTGAATATTTCCTTGTGTTCAGTGGAGAGCGGGGAGGGGTCGCCAATCCCTGTAGCCAATAGGCTTCAGTGTACAATAGAATTTTCTATTTGTACACTGAAGAGAGAAGCCGATTGGCTGCCCCTCTCCTCTGTACTGAATGCAAGGGGAAACAACACTTGTGGAGGCGACGGTGGCCATTTTTGTGTAGCCATTGCCGTTTTTTGCCAAAAACATTCCAGATTTTCTTGGGACAAAAGCAAAATCCTGGCAAAACAATCGGGACAAGCTTAAATCAGGACGAGGGACCCAAAATCGGGATTGTCCCATGAAAATCGGGACTGTTGGCAACTATGATAGTGCAGGGGACGGAACTCTGCACTTTGTGTGTAAATCGCCCCCATACTCTACGCTTGGTACCCAATACTAGGGATGGCCGAACAGTTCGCCCGGCAGTTGGTTCGTGGCAAATTTCGGCTGTTCGCGGTCCGCCCGATCGGCGGACTATTGCAGCTGTTCGCCCGGCGGACTTCCGTGTTTACTGTGTAAAAGAACTTTGACCTAGGATGACACATCCATCATGTGGTACATGACAGCCAATTGAGACATTACAGCACATAGACACTTGGACATTCCCCCTAACTTATAAATAGACCCGATCCGGCGGCCATTTTACATTCTTTCGTATGTCACTATAGGGAGAGGTTGCTGTGTGGAGCAGGGAGAGACTGCAGTGACCAAAATCTCTAGCTATTAGGTCCACAAAAGTTCTTTTAAGGACTGGTATGGTATAGGTGTTAGGTGTAGTTCAGGATATAGGTTTAAGGCACTGCTATTCAAGTCATTGTTGCAGCAGCCTGTCTTTTGTCAGTGTAGAGAGGGGCAGGACGCTGTGTGCAGCAGGGACAGTCAGTTTAATCATTAGCTGTTACTATTAGGTCCACAAAAGTCCTTTTCAGGACTGGTATGGTAAAGTAGTACAGGATATAGTTTTGAGTGCTATTCAAGTTATTGTTGCAGCAGCCTGTGTTTTGTCAGTTTAAATAGGGACAGGCAGGAAGCTGTGTGTGGCAGTGAGGGACAGTCAGTTTAATCAGTAGCTGTTACTATTAGGTCCACAAAGGTTCTTTTCAAGATAAGGTATGGTAATAGGCTTGTACACATATAATATTCCTTCTTCCAAATATAGAAAGAATATTAGACTTGACTGCTGCCCTTCTGCTGCAGTAGTCGTTTATGAGTATAGGGACTGAGGTACAGTCTGCTAATCACAACCTACTAGTTGCACAAAGGTCCTTCTAAGGACTGGTAAGGTATAGCGTACTAGAGTATATAGGGTTAAGTGAGGTACAGTCTGCTAATCCTTAAGGACTGGTATAAGTCCACAATATATAGGATTGAGGTGCACTACTGCTGACTGCTGCCCTATTCTGCAGCAGTCCTTTATCAGTATAGGGACTGAGGTACAGTCTGCTAATCACAACCTACTAGTTCCACAAAGGTCCTTATAAGGACTGGTAAGGTATAGTGTACTACAGCATATAGGGTTGAGTGAGATACAGTCTGCTATTCCTTAAGGACTGGTATAGGTCCACAATATATA
Organism: Lithobates pipiens; assembly: GCF_037356315.1. NCBI lineage: Eukaryota > Metazoa > Chordata > Amphibia > Anura > Ranidae > Lithobates > Lithobates pipiens. The sequence continues at coordinate 118,324,349 of NW_027507787.1, forward strand.
GGGTTGAGGTGCACTACTGCTGACTGATGCCCTATTCTGCAGCAGTCCTTTATCAGTATAGGGACTGAGGTACAGTCTGCTAATCACAACCTACTAGTTCCACAAAAGTCCTTATAAGGACTGGTAAGGTATAGTGTACTACAGTATATAGGGTTGAGTGAGGTACAGTCTGCTAATCCTTAAGGACTGGTATAGGTCCACAATATATAGGGTTGAGGTGCACTACTGCTGACTGCTGCCCAATTCTGCAGCAGTCCTTTATCAGTATAGGGACTGAGGTACAGTCTGCTAATCACAACCTACTAGTTCCACAAAGGTCCTTATAAGGACTGGTAAGGTATAGTGTACTACAGTACATAGGGTTGAGTGAGATACAGTCTGCTAATCCTTAAGGACTGGTATAGGTCCACAATATATAGGGTTGAGGTGCACTACTGCTGACTGCTGCCCTATTCTGCAGCAGTCCTTTATCAGTATAAGGACTGAGGTACAGTCTGCTAATCACAACCTACTAGTTCCACAAAGGTCCTTCTAAAGACTGGTAAGGTATAGCGTACTAGAGTATATAGGGTTGAGTGAGGTATAGTCTGCTATTCCTTAAGGACTGGTATAGGTCCACAATATATAGGGTTGAGGTGCACTACTGCTGACTGCTGCCCTATTCTGCAGCAGTCCTTTATCAGTATAGGGACTGAGAGTTTTGTCTCAGGGTCATTTAAAAAATGACAGGCAGAGGAAGAGGCAGGCCCTTCCGCAGGGGTGGTAGGGGTAGGGCAGGAGCAACAGGCTTGAGCCAAAGTGGGAAATTGCAGAAGGTGCATGCGATTACATCAAAGGAAGCACCAGAATTGGTTGAGTGGCTCACTCAGCCTTACTCTTCTGCACCCTCCTCATCCTCTCGATCTCCACCCTCTTCTTCACTCTCTGCTATGTGCACCCCCAAAGACACTACCACCAACAACACCACCACCACCACATACCTTCCGCTTGAGTCACAGGAATTTTTTTCCGATCTAAATAAAGACATTTCTGATGTGCAGGCACTCTTGGCATTGGATCAGGAAGAGGAGGTAGCAAGAACCGCCACTCAGCAGTCTGACGACAGTACCCAGATCAGCCCAAGGAGGAGGTTGGTCCCCGGTGTTGCTGCCTACTCCGAGATCTCTAATTATAGCGGTGGGGAAGGTGATGTCGATGATGACATGTCTAGTGATGTCACATGGGTGCCCACAAGAGAGGAAGAGGAGGGGAGTTCAGAGGGAGATATGGACCAGCAGATAGGGAGGAGAAGCAGGAATAATTTACATTGCACAGGAGGGACAAAGCAGACTGCTAATGTATCAGGAGCGAGTCATCGACCATGTACAGTCACATCTGGCGCTCCCAGGACGCCGGCACATGGCTCCGCAGTGTGGGCTTTTTTTAACGTGTCCGCTGCTGACAATAGTGTTGCCATCTGCAATCTTTGCAGTCAATGCATTCGTCGCGGTAAGCCCAACACTCACCTAGGGACGACCGCCTTAAGAAGGCACATGAGCAGCCATCACCGAGCCCAGTGGGAGCAACGGAACACACAAAGCCACACTCCAGGCTCTCACCGTCCAGCCTCGTCTTCTACTTCTCCTTCTCCTCACAATTGTCCTCCACTCCACCTTCCATCACGCCAAGCTCATGTTTTTCTGCAAAAAGGCAGGCTTCCTTGGGCTTAATGTTCGAGCGTAAAGAAATGATGACGCAGGATAACCCTCTTGCCCAACGGTTGACGGCTGGCTTGTCAGAACTGATAGCCCGCCAACTACTGCCATATAAACTGGTGGACTCGGAGGCCTTTCGAAAATTTGTGGCCATTGGAACACCACAATGGAAGGTCCCAGGAAGGAAGTATTTCTCAGAGAAGGGCATCCCAGAGCTATATGGCCATGTTCAGTGGCAAGTGAATGTATCTCTGGTACACAGTGTCGGTGCCAAGATACATCTGACCACAGACACGTGGTCTAGCAAACACGGGCAGGGAAGGTATATCACTTTTACTGCCCACTGGGTGAACCTTCTGACGGCCGTCAAGCATGTAACCCATGGCACCCGTGTAGATTTTGTTTTACCGCCACGGATTGCATGCAGGCCTGGCTCTTCCCTACTCCATCCTCCTCCCTCTCCTCCTCGGCTGACTCCTCCTTTTCCGCTGCTAGCGTCTCTTCCGCTGCGGCGCCCAAGCTCCCCAGAACCTAATCGACATGCCAGGTGAGACGTTGCCATGCCGTGCTGCGTCTGTTGTGCCTGAAAGCCAAGAGCCACACTGGCCCGGCACTCCTTTCAGCTTTGCGTTCACAGGCAGATCAGTGACTAACACCGCTCAATTTGACAGTTGGTAAAGTGGTGTGTGACAACGGTGCCAATCTGCTTAGCACATTGAAACAGGGCAAAATTACGCACGTGCCATGCATGGCACACGTCTTAAACTTGGTCGTGCAGCGATTCGTTATCAAATACCCTGGGGTCCAGGACATCTTGCGGCAGGCAAGGAAAATCTCGGCCCATTTCAGAAGATCTTACAGGGCCATGGCTCGCCTTGCTGACATTCAGCGGCGACACAATCTGCCGGTCAGACGTCTTATTTGCGATTGCCCGACGCGATGGAACTCAACCTTCTATATGCTTGATAGGCTGCTCCAGCAGAAACGTGCAGTTAACGTCTACCTGTATGAACTCTGCGGCAGAACAGGTTCTGGGGAGCTGTTTTTTTTTTCACCGTGCCAGTGGCTACTAATGCGCGAGGCATGCAGACTTCTGCAGCCATTTGAGGAGATTACCAAACTGGTCAGTCGCAGTCAGTGACATGGTACCTTATGCCTTCTTTATGGAGTGTGCATTGCGTCGTGTCATTGATCAAGCTGTGGAGGAGCAGGAGCGGGAAGATGAGGAAGTCGCAGTGCTGGATGAATTCCCAGGGGGGGCTACTCTATCTGAGACAAGTCAACAACAGGAGTCTGAAGAGGAGTCAGAGGAAGATGGTGCCGGGGCGGATGAGGAGGAGCAAGAAGAGCATGCTTTAAACCTTTCTGGGATCCCTGTTGTTGTGCGTGGATGGGGAGAGGAGAATGAAGAGGACGACATTATCCTGGATGATGAGCAGGAGCCAGGCCACCACACCGCTTCCAGTTTAGTGCAAATGGGGGCCTTCATGCTCCAGTGTTTTAATAGGGACCCCCGTATAAAAAGCATAAGGGTCAAGGACCAGTACTGGGTGGCAACGTACTTAGACCCCCGGTACAAACACAAAATGGCAGAAATGTTACCGCCGCCACAAAGGGCTGGCAGAATGGAGCACTTCCAGGCCTTGCTTCAAGAAATGCTGCATTCTGCTTTTGCGTGCGCTGGCAGAGGAGCAATTCCCACTCCCAGAGAAGGAGTTGTGGGTACCAATCCAACAGCGCCTGCAAGAAGAGGCCGGTTTGAAGATGTGTTGGTGACTTCTGATATGAGGTCATTCTTTCAGCCGACCCATCGACAGGTGTCATCCGGATCCAGCATCAGGGAACGCCTAGACCGTCAGGTGTCCGACTACATCGGGTTAACGGCCGATGTGGACGCTCTGAGGAGTGATGAACCCCTGGACTACTGGGTGGGCAGGCTTGACCTCTGGCCAGAGCTTGCCCAATTTGCAATGGAACTGTTGGCTTGCCCCTCGTCCAGTGTCCTGTCCGAAAGGACGTTCAGCGCAGCAGGGGGGATCGTGACTGATAAGCATACTCGCCTAGTTCACGACAGTGTTAACTACCTCACATTTCTAAAAATGAATGAGGCATGCCTCTCGGAGGAATTCAACACATGTGACCAGTAGACCATGTATATGTCTATAAACATTTTTTTTAATCGAGCACACAGACCTTCTTTCTTCATTTGGCTCACTTCCTTGTCCAAAAAAAGCACACCGTACTATATACCCGTACCCTCCTGTTTGAAGAGGTTGAGCGGTGTCATATTTCTACTAGGGCTGCTTATTATGAGGGGCTCCCACCATCCCTGTGCTGTGCTAACTTCCTCCTGGGGCTGCTTATTATGAGGGGCTCCCACCATCCCTGTGCTGTGCTGACTTCCTCCTGGGGCTGTACCTCTGCTGTGCATATTATGAGGGGCTCCCACCATCCCTGTGCTATGCTCATTATGAGGGGCTCCCACCATCCCTGTGCTGTGCTGACTTCCTCCTGGGGCTGCTTATTATGAGGGGCTCCCACCATCCCCGTGCTATGCTGACTTACTCATGGGGCTGTACCTCTGCTGTGCATATTATGAGGGGCTCCCACCATCCCTGTGCTATGCTCATTATGAGGGGCTCCCACCATCCCTGTGCTATGCTGACTTCCTCCTGGGGCTGCTTATTATGAGGGGCTCCCACCATCCCTGTGCTATGCTGACTTACTCCTGGGGCTGTACCTCTGCTGTGCATATTAAGAGGGGCTCCCACCATCCCGGTGCTATGCTCATTATGAGGGGCTCCCACCATCCCTGTGCTATGCTCATTATGAGGGGCTCCCACCATCCCTGTGCTATGCTGACTTCCTCCCGGGACTGCCTATGGTGCAGGTGTCAGTGCTGTATATCACGGTGCTGGTGTCAGTGCTGTATATCACGGTGCTGGTGTCAGTGCCTTATGTCACGCTGCTGATGTCAGTGCTCTCTATCACGGTGCTGGTGTCAGATCACTCTATCACGGTGCAGGTGTCATTGCTGTATGTCACGCTGCTGATGTCCGTGCTCTCTATCACGGTGCTGGTGTCAGATCACTCTATCACGGTGCAGGTGTCATTGCTGTATGTCACGCTGCTGATGCCAGTGCTCTCTATCACGGTGCTGGTGTCAGATGACTTTATCACGGTGCTGGTGTCAGATGACTCTATCACGATGCAGGTGTCAGTGCTCTATATCACGGTGCTGGTGATCATCTCCCGCACCCTCTTCTTTGCCTACCCTGACCTTCCCTCTCCTCCATTGCCTTCATGCGCTCCACAGTCCTGAATTGTCACAATTTCACATATAAAAAGAATGCTTGTAGTTGTCGATCCCAGATTCACCTCATACATGTGTTATGTCATTGGCCATGTGGTGGGACTATGTTTGCACAGCTAGTAATTATTTTGTGGCTGCAAATTTGACCTGTAGGTTTGCAAAGTTCACCTCCAATTGAAGTCAATGGGGCCCGCCACTAGCGTTACGCGGTCCGCGTTCGCGAAACGTCCCGTCGGAAGTTCGTCCATTACTACCCAATACACTCATGCCCCTTTAGGATCCTGTCACTGTTAGTGAAAATTGACCACACTGACTATTTGATGCAGTTATTGGGGGGGAGGGGTATTGTTTAACTGTTTGTTATTGCCAGACCAAACTTTTAATATTCTATGAAGAGGTGAGCTGTAATTTGAATAGAGAGAGACCTGTGGATGTACTGTATGTAGATTTTATTAAGGCATTTGATACAGTACAGTAAATATTAGTATTTTACAAATTGGGGGTATATTGACATTGATAACATTGAATGTACCTGGATAGAAACTGGTTGCAGTACATCTCCAGAGCATGGTGATTAATGACCTAATATCTTAATGGTATGGTTGTTAGCAGGGTACTCTAGGGTTTTACTCAATTCTGTTTCACTTGCTCATAAATGATACAGAGATTGGAATAAATACTTCAATCTCAGTCTTTGCTGATGATACAAAACTAAGCAGGGCAGTAACTTCACAGCATGATACGGCAACATTACAAGAAAACCTAGTTAAAATAGAGGTGTGGGCAACTATATGGCAGATTATATTCAATATAAGAAAATGTAAAGTAATGCACATGGGAGCTAAAAATATGCAAGTTAGTTACATGCTAGGAGGAGAACCCCTGGGGGAATTTGTGGATGTGAAAAGGATCTGGGAGTAGATGTCAGACTCAGCAATAGCATGAAATGCAATTGCTGTAGCAAGCAATGCCAGCAGACTACTAGCGTGCATTTAAAATTGTATTTATAAAAAAAATAAAAGGACACCCCTTGGGCACATAGTTGGTATTAGGCAAATTTTAGTTGGATTTTACTGTAGTTTGTGAAGTCAGTTCAATTGGAGTCAAGTGAAGTTCAAATAGCAGGCTAACTCTGTCGCCTCCCTTCTGGCTTCTGGCAGCTTCTCGAAAGTCCTGGAACTTAGTGGGTGGGGTCATGGAGATGAGTGACTGAATATTCAAGGGATCTCTGCCAATCCCTGAGTAATGATGACCCAGGAGGTGGCCCATAAATATTGTATAGCCTGGCCATGTGGGCAAATTCCGAGAGAGAAGTCTCAATCAAGTGGGACCTGACCAGCAGGAGGCCCAGCCAGAAGTCATCAGCTATGCTTCTGGATAAAAAGTACTTAGTACCTTCCAAAAGCTACTGAGTAAACTCCCTAGCCCCCCCCCCCCCCCCAAATAGCCTGCAAGTGAGTTTTCAGCTGAGGGCAATCTTCAGCTAGCATAGCCAAGGGACAGAGGGCTATTAACCTTATTCTGGCATTTTGTTATCAGGAAAGCTGCAGTATAGTTTGGAACTGTGCTGTTTAGCCAGAGTGTGTCAGTATCCTGGAGGGAGTACAGTTTGGGACCTTTGCTTACAAGTCTGAGTGTTCAAGTTGTCCTCCCATTTTCTTCAGTGATCTGAGTGTCCCATAGTTTCCCCATCTCCATCCAAGTTATAATCCCTAAATAAATGATCAAAACCAAACTCGTGGACTGGATTATTGCTTGCAGAAAATATGTGTTGCCTGGCTATACAGGATCAGTAGGGCCCAGTTCTACATTTAGAATCCCTTTTGCCTTAGGGCTCTAAGGCTGGATTCACACCTATGCATTTTTTGTGCATTTTGCAGATTTGCACTACAGTCCATTTAACATTGTTTCCTATGGAACACTTTCTGTAGTGCAAATCTGCAAAATGCAAAAAGCACCAAAACTGCATAGGTGTGAATCCAGCCTAAGACGACGCGGACACACAATGAAGTTGGACCAGAAATGGTTCAACCCTAAACTGCATAAGGAGTTCTTCATTAGGGCAGTAAAAATGTGGAACTCCTTTCCACAGCTGGTGCGGTCAGATAAGTTCTACAGGTGTTTCTTATCCAACACAATGTAAAGGGATATGGAAAATATTATACACACACACACATGCGTTCTCAAGTTGAACTGGATGGACCGGTGTCTTTATTCTACATTACAAACTATGTAATTATAACCATGTATCTCATATCAAGTTCCCCTTGCATCAACCAGTGCTTGCTTGAGATCTTACCTTGTTTCTCTCTGCCCTGCATTAACCATCCTTTGAACCCATCAGGGATATTCCCTTAGATGATTGCTCCTGGAAAGTAGCCTTTTTGATTGCCACCACATCTGTCAGATGTGTCTCTGTGCTGGTGGCTCTCTCAAATAGAAAGCAGTGACTGTGTGTCCATACGGGCGCTGCCCCCTCTCCTGCCACCCCCTCTCTCCTGCCACCCCCTCTAGCATCAATAGATAGATTCATGCATTGCAGAGCACAAACCAAGACTTGGAGTACAAGAATTTGTCTGTAGACTTCTGAGACAGGACTGTGTCAAGGCACAGAGATCTGTCCAGATGCGGAAGGGAAACGTTTCTGCAGCACTGAAGGTCCCAATAAGCACAGTGGCCTCCATCATCTGTAAATCGAATACGTTTGGAACTCTTCCTAGAACGGGGTGCCTGGTCAAACTGAGCAATCAGGGGAGAGGGGCTTTAGTAAGGGAGGTGACCAAGAACCAATGATCACTCTGACAGAGCTCCATCTTTTTCTCTGTGAAGAGAGAAAACTTTCCAGAAGAACAACCATCTCTGCAGCACTCCATAAATCAGATCTGTATGGTAGAGTGGCCAGATTGAAGCCACTCCTCCATAAAAGACCCATGACAGTTCACTTGGAATTTACCAAAAGGCACCTGAAGGACTCTGAGACCTGGTCTGAATGGCAAGCATCATGTCTGGAGGAAACCAGGTACCATCCCTACAGTGAAGCATTGTGGTAGCAACATCATGCTGTGGGGATGTTTATCAGTGGCAGGAACTTGGAGACTAGTCAGGATCGAAGGGAAGATGAATGCAGCAATGTACAGCTGCATCCTTGATGAAAACCTGCTCCAGAGCGCTCTAAACTTCAAACTGGAGCAAAGGTTCCAACCCTAAGCACACCGCTAGGATAATAGAGTGGCTACGGGACAACTCTAACTGTGGGACTTTTATATAGACAGTTGTATGCCTTTTCAAATCATGTCCAATCAACTGAATTTACCACAGGTGGACTCCAATCAAGTTGTAGAAACATCTCAAGGATGATCAGTGGAAACAGGATGCACCAGAGCTCATTTTTGAGTGCCATAGCAAAGGCTGTGAATACTTACTGTATGTACTGTACATGTTTTACCCCCCTTTTAATACTTTCCAGATGCAGTATATATGCAATAAAGCATGCTTGTTATACTCACTGTGGAACTTAAGGGTTAATCCTCTGCATTGTGTAAAAAAAAAAGGCTGTTTGATTCAATTTGTGTCAGGCAATATGTGGGGAGGATTATACGCTCTCAGAAAGGGTTAATGAGTGTGACAGACCTAGCCGGGACAGAGGCTGTTGGAGGGGACAGAATGCAAGCCTCTTGCCTTGCGATTATGGGCCCTGGTATTTGGGGGAACGGTGCTCTTTGTGAGCTGTATGCCGGGGGAACCCTGAGGTGGTGTTACTTGAATTCAAATCCATGTCCCGTCCCCCCCCAAGACACACAGACTCTGGATATGTATTTGCCATATTAGCAATAGACTGAATCACACTATTGTTACACAAACTGTTAGATGCTAATGTCCTCAACTCCAGCCACCTGTCTGTTGTGTAAATGAGTCTAGTCTGGCTTGTAAGAGTATTTCACACATTGTTGTTTGTGCTAATTAACCCTGTGTTTATGTTTATGGTAATGTGTATTGAATAGTCAATCAGTGAGCTAGGAGACAAAGTCTTACCCTGAAAAGCCCTATCTCTCAGACAACTAGTCTGGGTCAATGATTAGATAATTAGCTCATGCTAATTAGGTTAGGTTTTAGTCTTCTACTGTATTATAAATACTTGTCATTTTGGTTCTAATAAATAAGTCCATGTTGAGCAGCTAAGTAAGTGTCGTCTTGTTTTGTGCTTGTGAGCGGTTGGAATATCTGATATCTATATTCAGACTTAGGAAGCAGTATACTGATGGAAGCACTCAATCGGAGTGTGGGATCAGTTCCTTCACATTGGTGGCAAGCAGTGGGTTGTTTTCTGCAGTCTGGGACATCCAAACCTCCACTGGGATCGAAGATCAGGATAGCAGACCTAAGTCACCCCAGCGGAGATATGGACCTGGCATTAGAGTTCCCGAGGCTGCTGCGGATCGTCCTTTCAGCATACACCAGGACTGTGTCTGAGGATGAATACCTGGAGCTCAGGCAGTGGATTCGGGTCGAGCTCTGGATTTGAGCCCACCAGCTCGCTGGTATAAACAGGCCAAGTACTTTCCAACCCAAGAGCAATGGGCCAGTGACCAATGGGGATTGCGGATGGTATTCCTGGGAGAGCGGCCCCAGGAGCAATGGGTGACTGATTTGGACAGGCTGGTCCAGCAGGAGATCGAGCTGGGCAATCATTATCGGGCTCTGCAATGGCAGGGATATTTAGGGGAGACCACAGAATGCTCCCCGGAGGGATATGACTTTGGAGGCCCTGGAATTGCTGTGGGAGAGCCTTACAGATCGTTTTGTGTTTGGCGATGAAGGGGAACCTACCCTTGAGGACCAGAATATAGAGAGGCTATGCTCGGTCTTGCATGGGTCTCAGAGCTTAAACCTGATCTGGACCATTTGTTAAGGAAGGAACAGCATCTGGAAAGGGCATACAGGAAACTGCTAGAACACGTTCAGCAGAAACTCCGGAGATTGTCGTCCCCAAACCTGAAGTGCTGACAACAGGGCAGAGCTCTGCTAACCTCTGCTCAGCACCGATAGCATCTTCTGGGTTCCATGGACAGGAGATGGTGAAACTCTATCCCCAGACACCAGTTGCAGTGACAGGGGATTTGATAGACTTTTATGCACAGGAAGAAGAACCTGATGAGTCTCCAGCAGAAGAGCGCACAGGCAGCACAGTGGTGTAGTGGTTAGCACTCTCACCTAGCAGTAAAAAGGGCCGCTGGTTCGAATCCCAACCATGACACTACCTGCCTGGAGTTTGCATGTTCTCCCTGTGCCTGCGTGGGTTTCCTCCGGGTACTCCGGTTTCCTCCCATGCTCCAAAGACATGCAGGTAGGTTAATTGGCTTCTGTCCAAAATTGGCCATAGTACATGAATGGGGACCTTAGATTGTGGGCTCCTTGAGGGTAGGGACCAATTTGAGTGTGCAATGTACAGGGATAGGGGTAGACACTCACTCAGTTTGAACTGGATGGACTGGTGTCTTTATTCAACCTTACTAACTATGAAACTAAGAGCTGGTATTGGCGTCAAACTTCACTGTGCTCTGCCCAGCACCAACAGCAGTATCTGTGGAGTTGCAAGGAACTTCCCCAGCTGAAGCGCTGGTCACCGGACAGAGGGTCCAAGACCTCTGCCCCACACCTGTGGCAGTTCCAGAGGCTCAGGGTAAGAAGGTAGCGATCACTTCCCAGCAGCAGATACAGGGGGAGAAGGGAGAGGAGGTGTTGGTTGTCCCTCCTCAACCCCTCAACCGTCAGCCAGGGTGGAGAAAGCAGTCTTTCCTGCCCAGCAAAGATCTGTGCACCTGGAAGACAGTACCACAGACATGTCATCCCAGCAGCCAGATGAGGGAACGGAAAGGGAAGCAGCCAGCTCACCTCCCCAATGGCAGTACCCAGTTTGGGAGTGGAGGAATCCAGCCTCTTGCCCCAACAGTTAGCCGAAGCAGATGATGTGGAGCCCCCAGCAGAAGGGCTGGCAATAGGGCAGAGTGCTATCAAACTCTGCCCAGCACCGGCAGCAACTGTGCTGTTCCAGGGAGCTGGGGCAGTTGGCCCATCTCTCCAGCCACAGATTACAGGATTTATGGACTTAATGGACTGTTCATCAGAGGATGTCATAGATTATGCATCACCTGCTCAAGTACTTGCAGCAGGACAGAGTACTGCAGACCCCTGCTCCACACCCGTGGCAGTTTCGAAAGCCCAAGGTGAGAAGGTAATGGTCCCTCTCTCCCAGTGGATTTCAGAGATGAATGGAGGAGAAGTAGACATTTTCCCTCCCCAACAAGGGTTCATGCACCTGGGAGACAATACCAGTCTTTAATATTGATTGGACCCTGGGCAAAAATTTTCTTAGGGCCCCATGCAATTTCGCTCTCCACCTGCTCTGAGACATGCAATAAATAGCAGCTAGACTTAAAATCAGTTTACTGTATCAGATCAGGCAGTGATTGTGATTGGTTGCCAGAGGTTACAGTATATCATTACTGCTTACTGACTGGTTGCTAGAGGTTACAGCACTCCTTAAGGCTCACTGATTAGTTGCTAGAGGTTACAGCACATTTCTGCTTGTTGATTGGCTGCTAGAGATTGCTGTACAGTAATACTGCTCACTGGTTGCTATAGATTACAGCACATCTTCTCCTCACTGCAGGGGGGCATGATATACCTATGAATGCTGCCTTTATTTACATATCAATGCAGTTGGCCTCAGCTATTTACATATGCATGTCACTGCTATTTACATATGAATGACAGTATTTTTTTTTTAAACAATCTTTATTTATAGGAGACAGGGTATTACAGCTTGATATACAGTAAAAGAATGAAAAAAAAATGAAAATGAACAGAGAGGATAAACATTTGCTGTAGGTAATGCTGATACGTAATACTCCAGTCGTTCCTTTTTTGTTTTTTACTTGTAGTGGGAACAAGAACATGAATAGTCAACAGTCATAAATTAACCACTTCAATACAGGGCACTTAAACACCTTCCTGCCCAGACCAATTTTGAGCTTTCAGCGCTGTCGCATTTTGAATGACAATTGCGCGGTCATGCTACAATGTACCCAAATGAAATTTTTATCATTTTTTTCCCACAAACAGAGCTTTCTTTTGGTGGTATTTGATCACCTCTACGGTTTTTATTTTTTGCGCTACAAATAAAAAAATACCGAAAATTTTGAAAAAAAAAATGTTTTTTTTTGTTTCAGTTTCAAAACTTTGTAAATAAGTAAGTTTTCTCCTTCACTGATGGGCACTGATGGGGCTACACTGATGGGCACTGATAAGGCGGCACTGATTGGCACCAATGAAGTGGCACTGATGAGGTGGCATTGATGGACACTGATAGGCGGCACTGATAGGCAACACGGATGGGCGACACGGATGGACACTGATAGGTGGCACAAATTGGTACTGATAGCTGGCACGGATTGGCATGGATGGGCAGCAGAGATGGGCATGGATAGGCGGCACAGATGGGCATGGATAGGCGGCACAGATGGGCATGGGTGGGCACTGATAGGCGCACAGGTGGGCACTCATAGGCGGCACAGGTGGGCACTCATAGGCGGCACAGGTGGGCACTCATAGGCGGCATTGTTGTTATACTGTACTAATGGATGCCAATCAGTGCCAAACAATAATGCATGCCAATCAGTGATGCCCATTGTGGGCACTGATTGGCATCAATTATGGGCACTGATTGGCATCCATTGTGCTGACTGGCATCCCTGGTGGTCAAGGGAGGATTACCTTTTCCCTGGTGGTCTGGTGGCGTCCCTGGTGGTCCAGTGTGGGCATCTTCGGGGGGGTTGTGCTGATAATCGATCAGCACAGACCCCCCCTGTCAGAGGAGCAGCCGATCGGCTCTACTCTACTCGCGTCTGACAGACGCGAGTGAGGAAAAGCCGATCACTGGCTCTTCCCATTTACACTGTGATCAGCCGTGATTGGACACGGCTGATCACGTGGTAAAGAGTCTCCGTCGGAGACTCTTTACCGAGATCGTAGTTGCCGGGTGTCAGACTGACACCCCGCAACAACGATCGCCGCGATGCGCGCCCCCGGGGGCGCGCAGCGGCTCATAATCCTGAGGACGTCATATGACGTCCGGTCAGGATTATGAAACCACTTTGCCACCGTCAATTTGTAATAGGGCGGGCGGCAAGTGGTTAACTTGGTACTGATTAGGTTATTGAGAGAGTATTTACCAGGTGACGGGTCAGCACGGTAGGTCAACTCGATTGTTTGGCTGAGTAATCCCATTCCGCAGTCTATTTCATGTAGTATAGGACTGGTCTGTCCTTTTGTAAGGGGTTCTCACGCGTGATACGCTTGGTCAGCTTTAACGTTCAAGATAACTCATGTGGGGCCGACGGCTTCCTAGACGACCGCGTGCGGGGGGAAGGGGGGCAGTCCTGCATAACAGCGGCACCAAAGTGCCATTTCCCTGCTCAAGTCAGGTTGTCCCATGGCGTCAGGTCGCCAAATTTTTGTTGGGCCACCCAAGTCCTCCATGCCTCACCCGTCACCTGGCACTCAACATAGCAACCATCTGCCCGTAGGCAGCCATAACTATTCAAGTCATAAAGTATTAGAAAGTAATTAAGTGAGAAAAAGAAGGGAAAAGAAAAGTGGTTTATAGTATACCTGAAGCCTCTCGTCCGACTCCGCCTCCTCCCCGAGCTCCGTCAACCTCTCCATACATGTAGGATGATCAAGGGGGTGAGTGAAGAGAGAGAATAGCATCCTGTCTCCCCGCCCCTTATTAATGAAATGTTAAATTGAGCGTTGGAGTCTCTTCAGCTCCTGGTCCCCATCAGTTCCAGGAGGGCCACATCCAAACTGGATGAAATGTGTCCAGGGTTCGATATATACACTAGCCAGGGCTGCCAAATCACGGTGAAGCGGTCGTGGGCCCCCCTGCAAGTGGCAATCCACCCCTCTGCCTCCCTGATGTCACCCACCCTGCGGCGCCACTCGAATGCCAGTATTTACATGTAAACACAGGTCTACAGGTGAGTCATCTGTACACAACAATAGGGCAGAGCAGGGCAGCATTAGTAGCAGCACTGGATTAAAACTTCAAGGGACAAGGTAATGTAAACTGGGATAGTTGGCAGGTATGAGGCAGCTGCTTTGGGCCCCACAACAATGACAGGGCCCAGGGCAGCTGCCCCTTTTGCCCTGCCTTAAAGACGGCCCTGGTGAAAGGGAGTTCCAACAGCAGACGGCACCCCAGAATGATGACACCAACCCAGCTGAAGCGCTGGCAACTGGGCAGAGTGCTACCAACCTCTGCCCAGCACTGGTAGCGGCTGCAGAGTTCTAGGGAGCAGGGGCAGTCAGTCTGACTCCCCAAAAGTCAGCTGGAGTGGATGATGTGGGGCCCTCAGCTGAAGTGCTAACAGGACAGAATGCTACTGGCCCCTACACACAACTGCAGCTTGAGCTGATATCGATGGATGGGATTTCAGTCTCCACTTGTATACCCCAGGGATGCTGGACGGTCGGCCCAGATCCCAAACAACTTGATGGAGTGAGCCCAGTCACCCTGTCTTCTCTCCAGCAGCTGAAAATACTCGAGGGAGAAGGGTCAGTCCAGGCCTCTCCCCAGCGGCTGATATGTTCTCTGAGAGAGGCAGAGGTTGGCTGGGTGAGGAATACTCTTTTTGGACCAATTTGTTTGGGGTACTGTGTAGATACCGGCATTGGGGGACTGGAATCACTGAGTAACTTCAGAGTCAACACGTCTGGGGTCTCCTCCTGTGTTAGTCTCCTGCCGAAAGGGGAAAAATGTGACAGACCTAGCCGGGGCAGAGGCTGTTGGAGGGGACAGAATGCAAGCCTCTTGCCTTGCGATTATGGGCCCTGACATTTGGGGGAATGGTGCTCTTTGTGAGCTGTATGCCTGGGGACCCCTGAGGTGGTGTTACTTGGATTCAGATCCATGTCCATCCCCCCAAGACACACAGACTCTGGATATGCATTTGACATATTAGCAATAGTCTGAATTACACTGTTGGGACACAAACTGTTAGATGCTAATGTCATCAACTCCAGCCACCTGTCTGTTATGTAAATTAGTCTAGTCTGGCTTGTAAGAGTATTCCACACATTGTTGTTTGTGCTTATTAACCCTGTGTTTATGTTTATGGTAATGTGTATTGAATAGTCAATCAGTGAGCTAGGAGACAAAGTCTTACCCTGAAAAGCCCTATCTCTCAGACAACTAGTCTGGGTCAATGATTAGATAATTAGCTCATGCTAATTAGGTTAGGTTTTAGTCTTCTACTGTATTATAAATACTTGTAATTTTGGTTCTAATAAATAAGTCCATGTTGAGCAGCTAATCAAGTGTCGTCTTGTTTTGTGCTTGTGAGCGGTTGGAATATCTGATATCTGATCTATATTCAGACTTAGGAAGCGATATACTGACGGAAGCACTCAATCAGAGTGTGGGATCGGTTCTGTCACAATGAGCAAATTAAGAACATCAAAAAAGGGATAAGATCGCATAGTGTTCCGAAGCACTATCTGTGCTGTCACAACAGAGATCCCAGGGGAACCTTCTTCATTGCAATAAACAAATATGTGGCACCCTGGAGGGGTGTATCTATAAAAATAAGGGTCTCCACTAGAAACCCAATGGATTTACTAATTAAAATTGTACAGTCCATTCGGCATGAACATTGAGTGGGATATCAATGCGTTTATATCAAACACATGAATCCCAGCATGCCTTCTATAATGTGTGTTTATAATGTTTCTAATATGTATGATATAAAACAATTGTGAAAGTATTCAACAAGAGCAATGTCCCAAAAATAAATAAATAAATAAATCTATTATCATACACTCCTGTATCGGTGACAGATCTTTACCGGAGACACATTAGTTGGCTCTTGGCCATTAGTATGAGTGTTGGTCCAGCCTCCTTGTATATAAGTGAGGCTTGGTTTAGGCTGAGCAGATTTACCTCCCTTTTACCCATGTATATTTTTACAGGAAGTTCCGCTGGCCATATTGATTTGGAAACTAGGTTTGGTTGCCTCCCCTTGCAACTTCATTTGGGGCCATCTTTTTTTTTTTTTTTTTTTTAAACAACAGGAGTGCTTTATTGTCAAACATACACATACAGTATAAAATGAAAAAGAAAACAATGGGTCAAACTACCGGCGCAGCCGGAGCACATTAGAGTGTAAAACACATTACATACATCAGCATACGTCACTCAGTAGTGCGAGGATACAAACTCAAGGACGGGGGGGCTCTACAAAGGCCCAGCAACAACATCATCTATCCCGATGTCCACGGGAGCCAGATTCTATCAAATTTCCACGGACAACCTCGATTGAGGTAAGTTATTTTATACAGAGGCAAAATACTGTTCACACTGTTCTCCCATTTAGTCACACTAGGAGGAGTGGACAAAAACCATTTACAGATAATTTCTTTCTTGGCATAAAAAAGTAAATAGGAAATCAGCAACTTAGTGTAGTAGGGTTTATGTTCATCTGCGTGAATGCCCAGCAAGGCCATCTCAGGAGTCCTAGGGACCTCCAGCCCCAACCGGGTGTTGAGGTGATCAAACACCTCAGACCAGTATCTGTGCAGGCAGCGGCAGTCCCAGAACATATGAAGGTAGGTACCAAGCTCCGCCCTACATCTAGGACAGTGCGGGTCTCTGTTAGGGTATATTCTCGCAAGTCGCGTAGGAGTGTGATATACCCTGTGCAAAAACTTTGTTTGAATGAGTTTATCACCCGCAGAAATGACCAATTGGGGACCTTTTTCCAAACATTCCTCCCAATCCTCCCGCTCTAGAGATGGGATATTCGCCTTCCATTTGTCCCAGAGAGAGTCCAACTTATGAGAGTCTATCGGGAGTATAATCCGGTAAACATCTGATAAGGGTTTTCTGGGGCCTTCGCCCTCGAACAGCTCCTCCAGCGGGTTAGTCCGTAGAGTTGGGGGTTCAGGGAACTGTGCCCTAGCCGCATGACGCAGCTGTGCATAGCGAAAGAACATCCAGCCAGGCAGTCCATGGGAGCGAGTCAGCTGGCCAAACGTCAGCAGGGTACCTGCCGGCATAACATCCCGCAGTGTTTTAATCCCGAATCGCACCCAGATCTGCGGGTCTGGAACTGTCCTAAGATGGGGAAGGTTAGGGTTATTCCAAAGGGGTTGGGCCGGAGACCAGCTACCTGGCTGCATGAATCTGCGCCCCGCCATCTCCCACACCCGAAGAGAGGCCTTTGTCGGCCCAGGAAGAGCCGCATATGCCCCAACCCCCCTGTAAACCATGCCCTGCAGGTCCAGTACAGAGCCCACCATTGCTGCCTCCAAGCGCACCGCCACATTAGAATCCCGCGCCGCAAACCACCATGAGACAGTGACCAGCATAGCGGCCCAATAATAAATTCGCAGGTTAGGAAGGGCTAGACCTCCCACCCTCGCCGGAGACTGAAGTGTAGATTTAGCCAACCTAGGGGCAGAGCCGTTCCACAAAAAGGAGCTAATACACTTGTCCGCCTCCCGGAAAAAGGAGCCCGGAATCCATCCTGGACAGTTCCGAAACATGTAATTGAATTTGGGGAGAAGCACCATCTTCAGAATATTTATGCGTCCCACCAAGTTCAACGGAAGTCCAGACCAAGACCGGCACCTCTCCCGCAGCAGTCGGAGAAGGGGGAGTACATTTAGCGTGTAATACTTGTTGGGATCCCTGACCACCCGTACCCCGAGATATGTAATTTCAGAGGACCATTGTAGTGGCGACCTACCAGGAGACGAGGGCACACCAGCATCCAAGGGAAAAAGGAGAGATTTGGACCAGTTAATGCGTATACCAGAAAAGGACCCGAATTTGTCAAAAATCTCAAGTGCTTCCGAGAGGGACGGACCGGTATCGTTCAAGTACAACAGGGCATCGTCAGCGTACAGAGAGATCTTTTCCTCCGTACATCCCTTCCGCAGTCCCCGTATAGACGACGCTCTAATTAGTATGGCAAGAGGCTCCAGGGCCAGGGCGAACAACCCAGGCGATAGAGGACACCCTTGTCGCGTGCCCCGTTGCAAAGAGAAGGGCTCCGACATCCAACCATTGGTGCGCACCCTGGCCCTAGGAGCTGCATAGAGCAGTCTCACCCACCTCAAGAATCTAGGGCCAAACCCAAAACTTTGGAGCACCCCCCAAAGGAACTCCCACTCCACAGAATCAAATGCCTTCTCAGCATCTAAGGAGGCAATCGCTCTGTTGCCCACCTCATCATGCTCAGTGGAGAGATTCAGGAAGAGGTGTCTGATGTTAATGTCCGTGCCCTTCCCAGGCATGAAGCCCGTTTGGTCAGCATGCACCAGGGTGGATATCACAGAGTTTAAGCGAGTGGCTAGAATCTTAGCCAACAATTTGGCATCCACGTTCAATAGGGAGATAGGGCGGTAAGACCCACACTCCCTAGGGTCCTTACCCGGCTTGGGAATCAGGACAATGGTCGCCTCTCCCATGGACTCCGGAAGACCATCCGCCTCCCCGAGCCCAACAAGAAGAGCCTGGAACTTAGGGGCTGCTGCTGAGAATAAAACTCGAAGGGTAATCCGTCAGCCCCCGGAGTCTTGCCACCTTGAAGACTACCGATGGCCAGCTGGACCTCCTCCAGTGATAATTCCCTCTCCAGTAGCTCCCTGTCATCACCTGAAAGTTGGGGGAAAGAGATCCCTCCCAGATAGCCTTGCAGTTCCGTAGCCGAGTAGTGGGACCTAGAGGCATATACGCCCCGGAAGAAATCATGGAATCTACTGTTGATATCCGCTGGAGAGGTAAGTTCCCGGCCCTGCACATCCCGGATACTAGCAATATGGGTAGAGGCCCTCTGAGTGCGTGCCAGCCACGCCAGCAACCTACCATTCTTGTTCCCATGTTCAAACATTCTTTGTTTAGAGTACAACATACATTGCTGCGTCTGTGTTACATTAAGTAGGGACACTTCCCGGAGGACCTCCTGCCACCTCCTGTACGCATCCCCATCCCCTGTCCGAACATACTCCGCCTCCTTTCTCTCGCTTTCCTCCTCCAACGCTTCAAGGGACCTAGATGTCTCTTTACGTATGGAAGCGATGTGAGATATAAAATGACCCCTAATGGCAGCCTTAAATGCATCCCAAACCACCCCACCCTCTGTCGAGCCTTCGTTAAGGTGCCAGAAATTGCAAATAGCCTCTGTCGTTCCCTCCCGCAGTCTTTCATCTATAGCCCAGTATCTGGATAGGCGCCACAGCCGCACCCCGGGAGCTGGCGCCAAAGATATGGTAAGCATAAGCGGGGCATGGTCCGAGATCCCACGGGGCAAATGCCGCGCAGTCCTCGACCACCCCAGAGCCCCAGGGGAGGCAAACGCCAGGTCGATGCGTGACAGTGCCCGGTGAGAGGCGGAGTGACATGTATATCCCCTCTCATGTGGGTGATAGTGGCGCCACACATCCACCAGGGCAAAAGTGTCCGCCCAGAGCTGCAGCTCACCACTTGGACGGGAAGCGGGGCGGAGCCTATCCACATCGTGCTGAGGAACTAAATTAAAATCCCCAAAAACAAAAACCTCCGGTATCTGAAATCCGAGAACAGTGTGCATAATATCGTACAAAAGTTGTCCATTACCTGGCGGGGGAAGATACAACCCCACCAGTACCATATCCCTTTCACATAAGGTAACACGCAGTATTACAAATCTACCTCCAGGGTCTGTTCGCACCTCGTGAACCTGCAGCGGAAGGGACCTGTGGATCAAAACGCTGACTCCCCTGGCATACGTAGAGTAAGTAGCATGATAATGAGCACCCACCCACGCCCTCTTAACCCCCAGTATTCGTGAGCCAGTCAGGTGTGTTTCCTGCAGTATACAGATATGGGGGTTATACTTTTGCAGGTATTTAAACACTAAGGATCTCTTGATAGCGGAATTAAGGCCCCAGACATTCCAAGAGATAATAGATATATCAGCCATATTGCTCTACACACACATGACCTAACCAAATCCACAGGCCCCTCCCTGCTTTCGTCTCCCAGCACAGAAAACCCGGACCCGGTAACAGTAGAAGTTCAGCTGAGTGACACCATGTATGTAGTGGACAGTACCCCCTGTGGACAACAAGCAACTCCAATAAACACTCAAAAACAAAAAAACAAAAAAACAGAAAGGAACAGAACAGTTTCCCCATCCGCAACGGCGGATATAACACCATACCCCACCACCCCGCACCCCCCCCCCAAACCCGAGGGTGCATAAATCTCCCAAATAATCAATAAGTACATTTCTTAAAGAGAGCGTGTGATCATAGCAAGAGGTGTTGCCCAATGGCATTAGAAAGCCATAGAGGTGCTGACATCCAATGTAAAATAAGATAAAAGAGTAAAAAGAAAGGCATAAAAAAGTGGAGAAAAAAAAAACTGTACATCATGTCTCCTAGCTCCTGCCAGGGGCTTAAGCTAGTAAGTAAACACGGGTACATGTAACATGCATCCAACCAGGGTTCAGCTAGATAACAGCCGAAAAACAGAACAACCCCCCCACCCTTCCCCCCCCCCAGAGTGGATATCGTGAAGAGGGTCCATGGCATAGAAACAAATAAACGTGGCCAAGTCAAGAAAGTACCCAAGACCGCTGCCCCCTGGACCGCAGCGCACCCAGAGTTCGTCCGTACTTAGACGTAGTTCATACCTGTGCATAAGCGTAGCCAGACTGTATGGGTATGCAAGTCAAAGACAAAACGGTCCACCACCTCACATTAGCCAGGGGGACAGCAGCAGAGAAAAAATAGTGGGGAAAAAGATGATCCGGTACAGAAGGATACAGAAGTAGGCATCCGTAGCAGCCAGCAATTAAGGCAAGGGCATCCCCACAGTTCTAGCGACGAGACGGTAGCGACTCCAGCCAGGCAGCAGCTTCCCGCGGGTTAGTAAAGAACTTAGTGGTTTCTCCATCCTGTACCCGCAGCTTTGCAGGGAAGAGGACACTATACTTAATATTCCGCGCCCTCAGGCCTACCTTCACCTGGTCGAAGGATCTGCGGAGCTTCTGTGTTTCCATAGAATAGTCCGGGAACATCATCACCGTGGCATTCTGGTAACGTAACTCTCCCACCCTTCGGGCAGCCTGCAAGGCTTCATCTCTATCCTGAAAATGCAGGAGCCTGAAAATCAAGGTGCGCGGTTTCGCTCCCAGAGGCCCCGGGGTAGGAGGAACGCGATGCGCCCGTTCCACGGTGTAATATGGGGAAAATTGCGCATCAGGCAGCAGAGTCCGCAGCAGCTCCTCCACGAAAACTGTAGGGTTCTTCCCCTCCACTCCCTCAGGGAGGCCGACAACGCAGAGGTTATTCCTCCGGTTCCTATTCTCCGCGTCGTCGGCCTTGTATTCCAGGGCACGAACCCGAGTATGGAGGGAGCGGAGGGACTCCGCGTGGTCAGTCGTAAGATCTTCCACCCGCCCGACACGCTGTTCAGCCTCCGTAACTCTGGACCGGAGCTTGTCAAGATCTTGACGGACCAGGCCGACATCCAGCTGCACGGCTTCGATCTTATTAGTCAGAGTGGCTTGACATGTGGCTATGGCCGCCATCACGTCCCTGAGCCCGATCTCCTCAGCCCCTTCCTGGTCCTCCATCTCCGTCTGCGACGCCATATTGCGCGCCCTTACAGGGGGAGTTGTCTCCTGCAGGGCCGGTACCGAGGGGGAGTCCGTGAAACGAAGCTTCTTACCCCTGTGCCGTGTTTTGCAGGACATCCGGAGCACCCGTGGATAGTTTGTTCAGAAAAGGAACAGCAGGAGCGTAGGTTCAGGATAAAAAGGCAGCAGAGCTCTGGCTTCCACAACCTCTCAGGTCGCCATCTTGGACACGCCCCCCAAAATGCTTCATTTGGGGCCATCTTTAATTCAAAACAAGGTCTGGCCCATGGCTGTCAGACCCAGCTCTGCTTTATTTTGTATTGGAATGGGGGTCACCTCCCTTGTTGAATAAATTTCCCTGTCGCATCATGGCAGCACACACTGGGTCATGACTTTGCCCCCACAGCCTGATATATGACTGGTTCTGAAGAGGGGTCCACCACAGCATTCTCCCTTTTTTATTTTTTTCTTACCTGTCAGGACAGGATCGATGACTCTGGATGCCTTACTGCATACGCCCCAGCCAGGTTAAGCCTCTCCTGGGTGGAAGTCCCTGTCTGTATAGAGTCTAAATGAGTTATATGCAGAGAACCCCACTCTGATGGCCTCAGGGGTCTATACGATCTGGTGCCATACAAGTCTTAAAATATCTGCAGCGACTTCTGCTTTTTGCCTACCTTCTTTTTTCTTATTCCTCTTTCTGACTGCATGCTGTTCAAATTCAACACTCGTCTTCCTGTTTCTGTTTCCTCGATTCCCTAGCCCTTCACAAGAAGGCCACAGCCCACTCTGCACATGTGCGACCGGAAGTGACACGGCTGGTGACCCTGTTATGCCAGCATCTTAAGATGGTGCCGCACTAATCCCTCTCCCTTTGGGATAAACTTAAAACAAACAAATCCTTAGTGTCAGACTCCCACCCGCTTGCACATATTTTTAATAATCGGGACTTCCCTCCGGGAATGGATATTAAGTCATTCAAGTGGTGGTTGGATAAGGGGCTGTACCGAATTGGTCATTTCTTTACTCCCTCGGGCCCGATCTCCCTGCAGTTTTGTAAAAAGAAGCTAGAACTCCCCAATAAGGAACTATTTAGATTTTCTCAGATTCAACATTACCTTCATGGGCTCTGGAGGGAGAAGCCGGGTCCTCCGCGCTTTTCTGATTATGAAATTTGGTGTGGTCAAGCCACAGATCAGAGAGGAGGGATCTCGATTATTTACCAAGCTCTTGCCCAGAATGGTAGTAAATCACCCTTCATGATAGCCTGGGAAAAGGATCTTCTCATCCAATGGAAACCGGAGTCCTGGTTCTCCTCCTACTCCAGAGCCTATAGGGGAATTAAGAATGTTTCCCTGATAGAAGCTAACATCAAAGTGTTGACCAGATGGTATTTGACCCCGAACAAATTGGCCCGAATGTTTCCCTCGACCAGCCCCTTATGCTTTAGAGGTTGTGACATGGTAGGAACAATGGCCCACACTTGGTGGGAATGCATCAAACTCAGGCCATTCTGGCGGAAGATGTTCAACCTAATCTACCAGGTAACAAAAACTCAGATTCCTAGAACCCCTTCAGTGGCTCTTCTGAATGGCCCCATCCCACAAACGGGCAAGTATACTAGCATTTTGATCCACTTTATGCTGCTTGGAGCCAAGATCACCATAGCCAAATCCTGGAAACAGCCCAGGGTTTCCCTTCGGGCAGTCAAACATAAAATATCTTGGATTATGACCCAGGAGAAATTGACTAGCATTTTATTAGACTATAAAGACAAATTCGAATCAGTCTGGGAACCATGGGCCCAACATGTGGGCATCTCCCTCATCACTGGCATATGATGTAATCTGGATTTTTGGGCGCCTAGGTCCTGGCACTGGCTCTGTCGACTGGCTCTCTTCTCCTTCCCCTACCTCGGCTTTACCCCCTCTACATGATGAACACCTCCTCCTGTCAAATATACCAGGCGATTCTTATCTGTTGACACCCACTGGGTGTTTATCAGCCATCTCTATCTTTCCTTCGTTGTCTTTTCTACTCTCTTCTGGGTCCCTTCACCCCACTGTTCCCGTCTTCGTCTTCTTTCAGACCCATAACATTTTAATCTCATGATAGATTCTGAAGATAACGGTATTTTTTTTCTTTTTTTGACTGGTCTCAAGAGTGTATAGGCCTTATCTATGTAGGTCTTAATCCAGTTTTATAACCTCACTAATCCCTCAGACCCTTCTGGTATTTTTTTTGGATACGGGCGGGGGGGCCTGGGTTGGGCTTGCCTTGCACAGCAAGTTCCCGTAAGGGGTGCTGGGCTGGCCCCTAGGGCCTCTGGTCCTCCTGACCTTGGGATAGCCAGGGACTTTTATAGTCATACAGCATGTACTGTTAATGTTATGTTCCCTCTTTCTATTTGTATTGAGTTGGGACCCCCTGGGGTCACGACCTTGCTTCATTGTTCATAATATTTGTTTCACTGAAGGTCGATCAGTCTTTGATGTCTATCTTGAGATATTACTGGTACTTCTTTCTTGATTGTATACTTTTGTAACCAATAAAAACTTTGAAAGAAGAAGATGGTGCCGCACTGACGTCACTTCCACCACAACGGCAGAAAATTTAAAAAAAATGATTTACCTTTTAACAGTGACAGATTGTTTTCCATTGTGCTCCAGCCTGCATGATCCACACCCTCCTCTGGTCCTCTGCTACTGATCAGTTTTCTACTACACCATACTGGTAAGGCCAGGTTTACGTTTTCCTACACTAGCTCATACGGGCAACCTTTTCTAACTGGTGCTAATTTTGAATTACTCAGGTAATCACTGTCCTTTACTCATGGAGGCCGCATCCCCAGCAGACCATCCACAGCCCGTAAGGTAAGAGGTGTCATGTTTTGGTAAGTAGTGAAGATGAGAAAGAGCCATGCCACTATTATTATCTTATCCTGACAGCCCTAGCAGGTCATCAAGATCTTCTTGCTCCAAATGCAGATAAAGTTCACCGTAAAAGACACACACATTCCTGAAATCAGTCAAGAGCCTCCTCCCATCAGTCATTCCCATAGGAAATAATCTTCAGCTCATCGATCACACCTATAGCTAATGCTTGCTGGGTATGCAGGGCTCAAGCTCTCCCTGATAAGCTGGAATGCCATGCCTGCTTTGAGGAGGCATCCAATATGATCAAGGAATCAGTCAAATAATTCAATACTACAAGTGTCAGCTACAGAACCCAAATAAACCAGCTCAGAGCACTTTGTCAGCTGTTTCATGTATACCTCAAAAATCAGACTATTTGTCTGATGAGGAAGAATTGCAGACATCTACAGGGTTTGACTTTGCTCTCATAGACCCATTTGCAAAAATCGGTAAAAGGCGATTGGTTGGGAAGAATCAAAAGGAAGCACCTCACAAGCTCCGAAAATATTTTCCGAAATTAAAGAAGGAACCAGAGACCTTCCCAGTCTTTGATGAGCTAGAGGACTTGATAAAAGACGAGTGGCTAAAACCAGACAAGAAGTCTAGACTTAACAAGCTAGGAAAATGATACCCATTATCTCAGCATCAGTCATGGACGCATCCCTAATGCACTTGGCTAGTCATGTGATCTTGCCAATTTAAGATGCGGTAACTTTTAGGGACGTACTAGACCAAAAAATGTACCTTGACCTCAAGCCTACTCAACAGCCAGAGGTGCCTGCAGACCAGTGATTGCCCTGGGGACAGAAGAGCAATTGCCAGATGGACTTCCAACATCAAAAAATTGTTCTTGGAAGGGGCTGAGCAAGAGAAAATAGTGTCCACTCTTCAGAAGCTCAGCCTAGCAGAAACATCAGTGGATATAATCAGATCCTCAGCAAGAGCCATGCTGGCATTGGTCATGTCAAGAGCACCGTGGTTAAAACCATGGGTCAGGGTCGTGGACTGGGCGGAGACCTAGATGGCAGCATAAGCCAAGAGCTCCTGTGATCCAGGGTCTGAATCTCGCCTTTCTAGGGGAACCTACAACTCCTAAACACCATGAGCAGATCTGCTCTGAGCTCCTCTACATCCCAAGCAATCATTGACTCGGGTACGCAGCTCAACAGGAATATACCGAAGATGTTCCGGACCCAGCGCATGGCTGCTCGCGCGGCCTCACAGGCCAAAACCCCCCATCTCACCTAGCAGGGATCCAGAGTCACAGTTGCCTGTGAGTTCTGTCATGGACACGGGGCATGCTCACCCCCCTAGCCTTTTTTACTTAGAATCAGTGGCTGCAGACATCAAAAACACTGTTACAGCGGCAATAGCTGACCTCAAAACCGAAATCCATGCGGTGGCACACCGGATTGAGGGGGTGGAACAAACTACCCAGACACACGTGGCGGCCATCTGACAGGTCCAAACTGCCTTTTGACTCCCACCTCTCCCAACTTCTGGACATTCACAGGCATGTTGAGGACCTAAACAACCAGCAGACTCTCCCATAGCAATGGAAAGAGCCCATCATGCTTTACTCCCATTGCCCCGTGAAAACTAACCACCGAGGGATGTAATTTGCTGCATGGTTAATTTTCCACTTAAAGAGTAAATCCTCTGCGAAGCCAAAGAAAGAGGCAGAATCCTCCATAACGGCACATCAATTAAGTTGTTCCAAGACTTGTCCCAGATAATGCTCCAGAACAGGCGAGCTCTACGCCCCCTGCTGGAAGCCTTACGAGACAGAAATATACAATATCGATGGAAGTTTCCATTTGGACTGTCAGCATCCACTAGAGGACACTCTGCACTACTCCGCACACCCGAGGACCTGCTGGGTTTTTGCGAACAACTCGATCTCCCGCACATCGAGCTTCCGGATTGGTATACACCCTACTTCCCCTCTGAACCCTGGCACCCGGCCTCTCTTCACCCATCTCCAAAGGCCCAAAGACACAGATCCGGGAGATATAGAGCCGATCCATCTTCCCCGGGCAACCACGCATCACGCTGCGACCAACAACAATGCATCCCGGGCTCCCCTTCCACCCCATCCATAAGAGACTGTGCAGAGGTCTTAAACACCTTAGCTCCTGTTAGCCGAATGCCGCCACCTGCGAGCAACTGCCTCGATTCACTCCCTTTCCTTCTCAGGGTTTTTATTTTTTTATTGTTTTTTTGTTTGTTTGTTTTGTTTCTATCAATGCCGCATCATCACTCTTCTTCACCTCCCCTGGGCATATCTACCCTCCCTTGTACTGCTCACCACGGAACTGTCAGCACTATGTCCCACCGCTGTTGTCTTCACTTTTGGGAGGTAACTCTTTATGCTATACACCAGTTCTCTTTTTTTTTTTGCTGCCCCCATACCTTGGGTGGGGTAAGCAGGCCCTTTATGTCAGGACCTGCTACGCCTTCTCCTCCAAATCTCCCCCCCCCCCCGACTTCCTCCAGGATAGCCCTCGACTGCATTTTTTCTTTTTTTTTTTCAAAACTTCTGGGGGGTTTGTGCATTATTTGCATTGTTATCTTTATTTTTATTTTTATTTCCTCATCATGTCTAGCCATAGTTTATAACGGGGAGGGAGAAGTAAGGAGAAAGAAATATATATATTTTTTTTCTATTTCTCTCCCCTTTTTTATTTTTTTTTATTTATGTTTTTTGCTTTCATTCTTTTGGATATTTTAGAAGATGTTATCTTGCATCCCCATAGCTCTGTACATGGTGTTTCACTCAAGGAGACAAATCCCCCGGTTCAGTTATATTGAGTGATTGCACATTTTACTTCTGCCTTCAAGTTGGAAGGGTGATTTTCTTTGCCTGCCTGAGATGTCAGCCTGGATAACCCTCATGGGACTGGAGGATGTTTTCCCCAATCTCTTGGTTCTGACGGGGTGGTCCTAGTATATTCTTTTCCTTTTTTGGAATCACTTAGGTGGGGACCACTCACCAGAAGTGTTTTACCAAACCCCATCTGACATCCAGGGCTCTCAAACAATCACATAAAACAGTTGTTTTTTCTTGCCCCCTGGATTATTTTGATTTTTTTGTGCACTGTGAGAAGTTGTAATCCAGGGAGGCACATAACAGAACTATTTGCACTGTTTCAATTGTTTCATTAGAAGTGTATAAGGTTCCCTAGCATATTCTTGTTTTAGATCACACTCTGGTCATAACATCATTAGATCTTTATTGTGAGCAGGTTCCCCTTTGCACCCATTCTACTATATACAAGTTAAAATATTCACTGCCCAGATTGCAACCCCCCTGAGGTCTCCGTCCCTTCTTAAGTTCCCCCACAGTGATCCCATCTGGATTTTTGCTGATTATCCAGACTTTCCCCTTTTTCTAAGGTGGCTTAGCTAGACTAAACCCACCTCTGGTTGAACTCTCATTCTTCACCTACTCTCCTCTCTTTATTTTCAGCCTGTTCCTGCATTCTCTTTTCCTTACTTGTTGCTTCCCTGCCCTTTCCCTCACTATCCCCCCTTTCTGCCCCTTACTTTCTCTTGCCTCCCCCTTCTCCCCGACTTGATCTCCCGGCCCTTGCCCCTCCTCTCCCTTCCCTCCCTCCCTCCCTCCCTCCCTCCTTTTTTTACTACCCAACCTTACCCCTCCCTTCCTGACCAGATCCACCCCTGCCCCTCCTAGTGGTACTCCTGCCACAGTTCCTTTAGAGGGAAAGTAAAAAAGTAAACGTAACCCAGCGATATATAATCACTGAAAATCTTGCAGCTCCAACCACAGGCCATGCCTTCCCTGACATCGAAATGCCTATCCCTTAACGTGAAAGGCCTTAATCTGCCAGAGAAAAGGTCCCAAGTTTTATCATCTCTCACTAAACACAAGGCCCACTTTATCTTCCAGCAGGAGACCCACTTCTGCTCGGACACCGTTCCTAAACTCTCTAATCATATCTACCAAACAGCCTTCCATTCCACTAACCCTGACTCTAAGAAAAAAGGTGTTTCTATTCTTATATCCAAAAATGCCAATTTCCAAGTATCTGATTCCCTCATTGACCCTGAGGGCAGGTATATTTTTATTAAAGGCTCTTATGCTTCCAGACCAATCCCCTTAGCTAATCTCTACTGCCCAAACGACCACCAGGTCGCCTTCTTTAAGAAAACATGTGACCTACTAGCCTCTTTTCAGTCAGGCATAATTCTCCTAGGAGGGGACTTCAACATTCCCCTAAATCCCTTACTGGATTCCTCCACAGGAACTTCTACCTTAAACTATAAAGCATTACGACAGATTAATTTACAGCTTCAGTCCTTGACCTTACACAACGTTTGGTGTTTCCCTCTGATAAGGATTATACCTTCTTTTCGGCCCCACATCAAAAATATTCTAGGATTGACTATTTTTTTCCTTTCCCAGTCGGACCTTTCCCTACTCCAGCGGTCCACTATAGAACAGATGTTTCTGTCAGATCACCACCGATCACAGTAACCCTATTTTTTCCTGAATCCTGCTCCAGAACTAAGGTTTGGCGCCTGAACCCTTCTCTTCTCAAAGATCATTCAGTGACAGATCTTATTCACACAAGACTTCAGCAATACTTTGCGGAAAATTTGAACCCGGAGATTTCTCCAGTTTCCCTTTGTCACGTACCTAGTAGGCGAGCCCGGAATGCAGGGAGCGGCCCCTCGTATCCCCTGGCTCAAGAACCCCTGGAGGTGGTAACAGGGATTCAAAAGTTCAGAGGGCACAAGTGCCTGGCAGGTAGAGGCAGGTCCGGATAGTCAGCAGCAATACAGGCAGCGGGTAGATAAGGCTGATGACAATCGGCAGGTGGCAGCAGGCACAAGTGGATGGACTGGCAAGTAGACGATCGTCAGCGGAGACAGCAGGCACAGGAAATCCGAACGGATTGGCAGGAACAGCAGAGTCGGGTACAGGCCGGGTCGGCAGCAGGCGGTCAACACAGTACAAGGGGACGAGGCAGAGACGTGGTCAGACAGGCAGGTAGTCGAAGGCAGGCAGCAACGGATCGTGGTCAAGAACAAGCCGGGTCACAGGAATCTAGGCAATGGGTAACAGGTAACAGATAGCAGAATCTCCGAACACGCTGTAGACTGGACAGCAAGAAGGGAATGGAGCAGAGTCCTTAAGAAGCCTTTAGGGCGCCAAAACAGTCGCACGACGAGTCAGCGTGCCCCCGCGAGTGGCCGTGCGCCCGTTCGTGACCCCGCGCACACGCGCGCGCTCGTTCGTGCCGACGCGCACCCGCGTGCGTCCGTTCGCGCTAACATGCGCCAAAGGGGAACGACGGGTTCTCGTCAACAGGCTTCTGTGGGTAATTCTCCCGTGTGCGACCGGGACGCCAGGACGGTCGTGACATTGCCCCCCCCCCCCCAAGGGGCAGCCTCCGGATGCCCAATTGAGCCATCTTACTCGGGTGGGAGTTCTTAAAGGCACGGATTAGTGTCTTTGCGTGAATGTTGGATTCTGGCTCCCAGGAGTTCTCCTCAGGTCCGTACCCCTTCCACTTAACTAAGAATTGAATCTGGTTCCGTCTCTTCCTGCAGTCCAGTATGGATTCAATCTCGAATTCAATTTCCCCATCGACCATCACGGGTTCTGGAGGACTGGTAATTCTGTCAGCGAAAGGATCAGGAACTGCAGGCTTAAGTAGTGATGCGTGGAAGACTGGGTGGAACCCGGAAGGATTCAGGGAGCTTTAGCTCGAATGCCACATTATTCAATTTCCTCTTGATCGGAAAAGGACCCACAAATTTCGGGCCCAACTTCTTGGAGGGGCAAGACAGTTTAAGATTCAAGGTGGACAACCAGACCTGATCCCCAACTTTGAGATCCAGTTCCCCCCTTCTCCTTCTGTCGAACACTTCTTTGTTGTACTCCTGTGACTTAGTCAGGGTTTCTTGCAGAAGCTTGTTATTTACTTCAAAGAAGTTAAAGTTCTCCTGTACCGCTGGTACCGAGCACTCGGGGAGATTGCCAGACAGGAATAGTGGGTGGAAGCCAAAGTTCGCAAAGAATGGGGATTGCTTGGTGGCAGAGTGGACTGTATTATTGTAGGCGAACTCAGCCAAGGGCAGAAGCGAGACCCAGTCGTCTTGGGAGAAGGATGAGAAACAGCGTAGGTACTGCTCCAGCGTCTGGTTCGTCCTCTCGGTCTGGCCGTTGGTCTGCGGGTGGTATGCTGAGGACAGGCAAAGTTCAATTTTCAGAGCTCCGCAGAGTGCTCTCCAGAACCTTGAGGTGAACTGCACCCCTCTATCAGATGTGATGTTGGCGGGAATGCCATGGAGTCTCACGATCTCCTTAATGAAGGTCTTGGCTGTCTCTGTGGCTGAGGGGATGCCTTTCATAGGCAGGAAGTGGGCCATCTTGGTGAGCCTATCGACTATGACAAAAATTGTTGAATAATTCTCCGAAGGGGGTAGCTCAACGATGAAATCCATGGAGATCATCCTCCATGGTCTATCAGGAACAGGCAGTGGCTTCAGCAGACCCCAGGCTCTTGACTTGCTGCCCTTACTCCGAATGCAGGTGACACAAGCCTCCACATATTTCTTGCAGTCGTCTTTCATTCGTGGCCACCAGAATGTACGTCGGAGTAACTCCAAAGTCTTGAATACCCCGAAATGGCCGGCCAATGGATGGTCGTGACAGAAGGCCAGAACCAGAGTCCGAACTTCCTGGGGAACAAAGATCTTGTCCTCATGCCACAGAAGGTCATTACTGGATGACAACGGGATACCGGATGGAGGTGTTGTGCCTATGCAAGCCTGCTTAACTTGAGACACTAAGTCCCCCTGGAGCAAAAGAAAGTTCCCCGTAGAGAGGATGGTATCCGTGGACGGCAGACTCTCCGGTTGACTGTACATGCGGGACAGGGCATCAGGCTTGATATTCTTGGATCCGGGACGGTAGGTGATATGGAATGAAAACCTGGAGAAGAAGAGTGCCCACCTGGCCTGACGTGGTTTCAATCTCTTTGCTGTCTTAAGGTACTCCAAGTTCTTATGGTCTGTATAAACCAGGATCGGGTGGGTGGCACCCTCCAGAAGATAGCGCCACTCCTCGAGTGCAGCCCTTATTGCCAGTAACTCGCGATCACCGACGTCGTAATTCTTCTCCGCCTCGGACAGCTTGCGGGAGAAGAAGGCGACCGGGTGAAGAAAGGACTTGGGCCCCTGCCTCTGGGAAAGTATCGCCCCAACTGCTATTTCCGAAGCATCCACTTCGAGGATGTATGGCAGAGCGGAATCGGGATGTTTTAGGACGGAGGCCGATAAAAACAAATCCTTCAGGATCTTGAAGGCCTCTTGCGCCTCATGGGTCCATCGGAACTTCTAACCCTGTTTGGTCAATCCGGTAATGGGAGAGATGATAGAAGAGAATCCCTTAATACATTTCCGGTAAAAATTAGCGAACCCCACAAACCGCTGAACCCCCTTTTTATCGGAAGGGGCAGGCCAGTCCTGGATTGCAGAGACCTTCTGGGGACCCATCTCAATCCCTCTTACGGAAATGACCAGGCCGAGAAACTGGATGCTCTGCCGTTCGAAGACACATTTTTCGGGTTTAGCATACAAGCCGTGAAGACGGACACGAGTCAGGACCTTCTTGACGTGTTCTCGGTGGTCGGCTAAAGTGGGGGAAAAAATCAGGATGTCATCAAGATAAATAATTACAAATAGGTCAACGTAGTCTCTAAAGATGTCATTGACAAAGTGCTGAAATGTGGCTGGGGCATTACACAACCCGAATGGCATCACAAGATATTCGAAGTGCCCAAAGCGGGTACGGAAGGCAGTCTTCCACTCGTCACCCCTCCGAATGCGGACGAGGTTGTAGGCACCCCGAAGATCCAGCTTGGAGAATATCTTAGCAGAACCTAATCTCTGAAAAAGTTCAGGTACCAATGGCAGGGGGTAGCAATTCTTAATGGTAATCTAGGACCTGAATGGTCCTTCTTTTCAACAAAGAAAATCCCTGCGCCAGCCGGGGAGGTAGAGGGTCGGATGAATCCCTTCTCAAGGTTATCATCCAAGTAGGATCTCAGGGTACTCAGTTCAGACTCGGATAGAGGGAAGATTCTTCCGAAAGGGATCTCTGCCCCAGGAAGTAATTCAATAGGGCAGTCGTATGGCCTATGGGGTGGTAAAGTTTCGGCCCCCTTTTTACTGAAAACATCTAGGAAATCATGATAGTCCTTGGGTACAGCTTGCTGGGTTTCAGCGTCTGCTTCCAAACAGAGGAGGGCAGAAGAGTCCCTGTTAACAGCTGGGCAACAATGCTGGAGGCAATAGACCAAAGGGAACTCAATCATTCCAGTGGCCCAGTCGATGCGTGGGTTGTGTGCTCTCAACCAAGGCATGCCTAGAATGATGGGGAACAAAGGAGACTTAATGACATCTAGAAATAAGAATTCCTGGTGAGTCCCGGCAATGGTAGCAGATAAGGGGGTAGTCTCCTGAGTCACTGGTCCTGATTCCAGGGTAGAACCATCGGCCAGGAATACTGAAAGCCCCTTCTCTCTAGGTCGAAGGGGGATCTTGTTCTTCAGGGCGAAGGACGAGTCTACAAAGCCACTACACGCCCCGGAGTCAATAACTGCGTGGGTTTGGATAGTCCTTCCTGGAAGCTGCAAAAGAACAGGGACAGCCAGGTGAGAGGTGTTATCAGACAGCACAGGTGAGGGAACAGGTGGGATGAAGAGGCACTTACGCATTTTAGCTGGGCAAGTGCGAACAAAGTGTCCTGGTTCTCCGCAATACAGACAGAGGTTACCGGCCCGGCGACGTTGACATTCCTCTGGAGTCAGGGATGGACGGAGTAGCCCCAGCTGCATAGGTTCCGGAGGATCCAGTGTGACTGTGGCAGGAGCAGAAGGAGCTGGGTGAGTGGAGCTAGGCACCCGTGGCAACATCCAAACGGGGCGGGTAGCTGCGGTGGAACGCTCCTGGTGGCGTTCTCTCAGACGTCTGTCAATTTGGACCGAAATGTCTATCAGAGCTTCCAAAGTCTCAGGAATGCCTACACGTGCCAGTTCGTCCTTCAGAGGCTCAGACAGACCCATGCGGAATTGGTATCGCAGGGCTGCATTGTTCCAGTCCGTGTCAGCGCTCCAGCGTCGGAATTCGGACACGTAATCTTCCACAGGCCTGCGACCTTGTTGCAGGGCGTGTAAGGCTGCCTCTGCGGTCGCAGCAAGTTGGGGGTCCTCGTAAAGTCTAGACATCGCCAGGAAGAAGGTGTTTAGGGTGTCTAAAGACGGATCCTTTCGTTCCAGTAGACGGTGTGCCCAGGCCTGAGGTTCGTTCGTCAATAGGGAAATGACGAACCCCACTTTGGTTGCCTCGAGGGAGAAGGTCCTTGGTTGCAAGGCAAAATAGAGCTCACAGGAATTACGGAAGGCTCTGAACTTATTCCGGTCACCCGCAAATCGTTCCGGAGTTGGGACCCTGGGCTCGGGTGGCATCATCACTACTGATGGTAGAGCATGGGCCCCAGGGGCAGCTGGCGAGGTAGCAGATAGCGCCTGGACTTGTTCTTCCAATCTGCCATAACCTTCCTGTAGACTCTTTACCTCCTGGGTAAGGCCAGCCAGATGGCGGCAGAGCTCGTCCATAGGGGAGGCTCCCTGCGCAGGCTCGGACATGGCTGTCCAGTACTGTCACGTACCTAGTAGGCGAGCCCGGAATGCAGGGAGCGGCCCCTCGTATCCCCTGGCTCAAGAACCCCTGGAGGTGGTAACAGGGATTCAAAAGTTCAGAGGGCACAAGTGCCTGGCAGGTAGAGGCAGGTCCGGATAGTCAGCAGCAATACAGGCAGCGGGTAGATAAGGCTGATGACAATCGGCAGGTGGCAGCAGGCACAAGTGGATGGACTGGCAAGTAGATGATCGTCAGCGGAGACAGCAGGCACAGGAAATCCGAACGGATTGGCAGGAACAGCAGAGTCGGGTACAGGCCGGGTCGGCAGCAGGCGGTCAACACAGTACAAGGGGACGAGGCAGAGACGTGGTCAGACAGGCAGGTAGTCGAAGGCAGGCAGCAACGGATCGTGGTCAAGAACAAGCCGGGTCACAGGAATCTAGGCAATGGGTAACAGGTAACAGATAGCAGAATCTCCGAACACGCTGTAGACTGGACAGCAAGAAGGGAATGGAGCAGAGTCCTTAAGAAGCCTTTAGGGCGCCAAAACGGTCGCACGACGAGTCAGCGTGCCCCCGCAAGTGGCCGTGCGCCCGTTCGTGACCCCGCGCACGCGCGTGCGCTCGTTCGTGCCGACGCGCACCCGCTGCGTCCGTTCGCGCTAACACGTGCCAAAGGGGAACGACGGGTTCTCGACAACAGGCTTCTGTGGGTAATTCTCCCGTGTGCGACCGGGACGCCAGGACGGTCGTGACACCCTTTGGGAAACGTGCAAGTGTTTGATTCGAGGCAAACTAATTGCCCTTGCTACAAAAGCCAAGAAACAACATCTAGAAAACATACATTCCATTATCAGGACAATTAAATCTCTTGAAGCTCCTCACAAACTGACCCATGCACAAGCCACCCTACAGAGATTGACATACAACCGAGCCCTGCTTCTGCAGGAACTGGGTAAGCGCTCCAGGAGAAGATACATTCTTGGCCAGAGGATCTTCTATGAGCAGGGGAACAAATGTGGGCGCCTTCTTGCACACACAGTCCAAAACTCAAAACTCTTTTAGAGTAAAGATTTTTTAAAATTTTATTTTCAACTATACAATCTGAAACCCACCGGTCCCCCACGGTCCAATTTCGAATCACGCACTACACTTATCAAAGAATTCCTCTCCTGCTACAGTCCTAAGCCAATTTCTTCCCAACACACACTAGACCTGGAAGGCCCCATTCTGGCATCAGAATTAGACAAACCTATGAAACAAATGAAAACAGGCAAGTCCCCTGGCCCAGATGGCTTCTCCCTCCAATATTATAAAGCCTTTATTGATTCACTAGCCCCCAAAATCCTGGACACATTCAATGCCTTATCAGATCCCCAGACCACGCCAGACAGAATGCTTAGAGCACACATTGCGGTGATTCCTAAAGAGGGTAAGGATTCTTCCTCGGTCGCAAATTATCGACTGATATCCCTCTTAAACTTGGACATTAAAATCTATGCGAAAATTTTAGCTAACAGATTACTCCCCTTGGTGCCTGGCCTTGTCTCTTTGGACCAGGTGGATTTTCATTGGAAGCCACATTATCTGCGAAATCTGTGAGGGACGACAGGAATAAGATTCCATGTCCATCCATATAGCATGTGGTTGGTGTGAGTGGTATCTGGAGAGGTGGGCCAGCTGAGCCGCATGAAAGTATTTCTGCAGATCAGGCAGGCCCAGCCCCCCATGTTTCTATAAAGTGTACATTGTGCTTCTGTTCACCCTGGGCCTCTTATTTCCCCAAATAAACCGAAGGATTCCATTTTGCAGTAATTGAAGATCCCTTCGTAGTAAAGCCACCGGTAGAGTGCGGAACAAATATAGTATTCTAGGCAACACATTCATTTTAATGGAGTGTAGTCTGCCGAACCACAATGGGGGATGAACCTGCCATTTCGCTAGATCCTCAGTTAGTTTTTTGTAAAGTGGGGGATAGTTTTTCCTACACAATGACTGAATCATCGGGGTCAGATAAGATACCAAGGTATGACAGTGCCTCTGGCTCCCATTTAAATTTATATGAGCGTTCAAGAGCCTTCCGCGTGGCCTCCAACAATGAGAGATTGAGCGCTCTAGATTTAGACCAGGCCGGCTTTGTCCCGAACAGACAGTCATCAGATCAAACCCGCTTCCTGGTTCTTCAGGAAAAGATGGCTGCTTCAGAGACGGCTGGGAAGCATAGAGACAAACAGATCTCCAAACTGGACAGGGTGGCCAGTGCTCATGCTGTGCACTTTATTGAGATGAATAGACATTTAGAGGATTTAGACAACAGGGGGAGGCGCAACAATATTAGGGTGCATGGTATACCGGAGTCAGTCATGGCTGAGCAAATTCCCGCTGCGTTGCAGAGAGTTTTCAACACTGTGCTGGACAGGCCGGAGGACACGGGTATTGAATTTGTCAGGGCCCACAGAGCCCTCAGAGCTCGAGGTCCGGATACGCTACCCCCTCGGGACATTATATGCTGCTTGCAGAGCTTCTCCCTCAAAGGGGATATCATGTCCAGAGCGCGCAGGAATGAGCAGATCATTTTCAACGGGGAAAATATCAAACTCTTTCAGGACCTCTCGCAAATCACCCTGAAAAATCGCAGGGCTTTGCGCCCACTCCTGGAAAAGCTGCGAGAGAAGGAGCTACGCTATGCCTGGCGCTTTCCCTTTGCCCTGTCGGTCACGCACGGGGGTAAACAACACATCCTGCGTACCCCTGAGGATCTTCCAGAGTTTTGCACAGCGCTCCAACTTGAACCGCTGGATTTTCTTCTGAACTTCACCTGACTGGCTGGTGCTGCACAACTTGGGATTCTTCGTTCCCCTTTTTTTTTTTTTTTTTTCTTTTTCTTTTTTTTTTTGGTCTGATTTCAGCCTCCACTTTTGACCCCCATATTATATTATGTTCTATCTTATTTTATTTTATCATATTTTATTATATTTTATTTTATAATATGTTTCTTCTCCCTTTATATTTCGGGGGTTTTGTGTCTGTTTTGCATAATCTACCAGTGTTATCATACATAGCACCACCCCACAACGGGTCTCCAGCTGATAAGGGATTATACGAGATTGGCTATTGCTATACAGACCTGATAGTGTAACGGACCCGTTACCGGAACTGCATGGAAGATCACCTTTACTCCCCATGATAACTGAAGGTCTAGTAGGCATGGGGGTTCCCCTCCCTTTTTTTTTTTCCTCCCCCCCCGCAGTGCAATTTGGACACTTGAGCATTCATGGGCTTTGTTGGGCCACGACCCGACTTTCCGTTTTTGGATTGTTACAGTTTTAATTGTATAGCTATAAGATTGTTTAACCTCCTCAGGCTGGGCGGACACACGTGTAGGTTGTTGTGTGTGTCGCGCACAGTAGTTGCTGCTGTTTTCGTTGGGTGTCGACATCGACCCCACAATAGTGCCTCGGGCGGATCCAGTTGGGCCCACCCGTATACACTAACTTTGACCCTCCAGGACGAACTATCCGTCCGAGGAGGGAGTGACTTGTACCCTCCACTCCTTTTCTATCGTGCCTTTCTGCTTCTACCTATTTTCTCTCTTTCTTCTCTGCCTACAACTTGGGGCTATAGAGTGTTAAGAATTAATTTGTATGACGGCCTGTCTGACATTGTTTTCTTCTAAGGCTTGATTACAGGTGCGGGTGACCCTCTCTCTCTGAGTCTCTATAATGGCGTATTCCGATCTAGGCGGCAGGCCCACGGTCATTTCCCACAACGTTAAGGGTCTCAACATTCCTGAGAAGCGATCCACCCTTTTGCGAGAGCTCAGAAAAGGTAGGCCAAGCTTTGTCTTTCTTCAGGAGACGCACTTCCAGACAAATAAGGTGCCTAGGCTCATTGACTCCTTTTTTGTGGAAGCACATCACGCCACGAACGAGACTTCTAAATCTAAGGGGGTTTCGATCTTGGTGAGCAGGGAGGCCGACTTCGGACAAACTGGTGGATCCAGATGGGAGGTTTATTTTCCTCAGGGGGGTCTTGTAGAGGGGTCCCCCTGACGCTAGCGAATGCTTACTTCCCCAACACTGCCCAGCTTACGTTTTGCCACAAATTGATCGACGAGCTGACGGGTTTCAGTAGGGGCTGTTTGATTCTAGGGGGGGATTTTAATGTTCCCTTGATCCCGACGGAAGATACTTCTACTGGGAAGTTGATAGTTACCTATAGAGTTCTTAAAAGACTCAAGCAGCTCCTACACTCGTTGGACCTGATTGACACCTGGCGTTATGTACACCCTGAGGGTAGAGACTATTCCTTTTTCTCCATCCCTCACAACCGACACTCGAGAATAGATTACATTTTTATAACGCAGAGGGACATTCCTCTATTGACGGGAGCCAATATTGGGCTACAAACCATTTCGGATCATTCTCCCATCTCCATTACGCTGAACTTATTTACGCCCCCACCCAAACCAAATATGTGGAGACTGAACTCTTCCCTGTTGACGGACCCTGAGGTGCTCTCTCATCTCTCTTCTTCGTTATCAGATTTTTTTAATCGCAACACGGCTCCGGATGTTAGCCCCATGGTGATTTGGGAGGCCCACAAGTGCTTTATTAGGGGTGAACTGATCCGAATAGGCACACACAAAAAGAAGGAAAGAAATAAAGAGATAAAAAGGCTAACGGATAAAATTCGCTCTCTGGAATCCCTTCATAAACAGTCCCTTGCAGTAGACACCGCAACTGCCCTATTAGAAGCTAGACGATCCCTTAAACAAATTTTTGACACCACTACTAGGAGATTTCTCTTCTTTAAAAAAAAGATTTATTACGAGCACGGTGACAAGACGGGCAAGATACTGGCCAGAGCTTTGAGGACCCTTCCGACATGATATAATATCAAGGACATCAAGAACAGGGAAGGTAGAATTGATAGGGATGCAACCAGCATAGCTCGACACTTTCATGAATACTATACCAATCTTTACAACCTCCCTTCCCAACATAAACCGTCAGAAGTGCAGGCCAACAGGTGCCAAGCCATAAAAGAGTATCTGAAGTCCGCCAATCTCCCTTCACTTAGTGACGACGATACCGCCCTGTTAGAAAGACCTATAGACACGACGGAGCTTCGATCGGCCATTAGAGACCTGAAACCCGGTAAGAGCCCTGGCCCAGACGACCTTACGGCCATTTACTACAAGACGTTTACGGACCTTCTAATCTCCCCTCTCCAAAATGCTTTGGGCGAATTGTCTGGACGGGACCAGGTCCCAGACGATTTCCTGGTGGCGTATATTACGGTGCTACCCAAAGAGGGCAAGGATCCCCTGGTGTGTTCAAGCTATAGGCCGATTTCCCTACTTAACATCGATGTGAAGCTCTTGGCCAAAATCATGGCTAACAGGCTGAGGCCCCTGCTTTCTGACCTGATAGGTCCCGACCAGGCAGGGTTTATGCCTGGTAGGGAGGCCAAGGACAACAGGACGAAATCACTGAACCTACTTCATTTGGCTCGCCAGCGAAAGATCGAGGGTCTTCTCCTATCGACCGACGCGGAGAAGGCCTTCGATCGAGTAGCATGGGACTATATGTTGGAGACGTGTAGGCATGCAGGTCTGGGCCCCAATATGATGGCTTGGATATTGGCCCTCTACAAGAACCCTTCCGCAAAACTCAAGATTAATGGCACACTCTCGGACACAGTCCACATTAGAAACGGGACGAGACAAGGGTGTCCCTTGTCCCCCTTACTTTTCATTATATCACTGGAGCCATTTATTAGACACATCACATTGAATGACTCTATTCATGGTTTCCAGATCAACCAACGGGTGTTTAAAATAGCAGCATATGCTGACGATCTTTTGTTTTATTTAACTGACCCGCATGTCTCCATCCCGTCTCTGGTGAAGGAATTCTCCATTTATGGTTTCCTTTCCAACCTCAAAATAAATTATTCTAAGTCTGAAGCCATGAAAATCACGTTAAGTCCGGACTGCTTGACTAAGACTCAGAGCAACAGCCCCTTTAAGTGGGTTAAGTCTGCCATAAAATACCTAGGAATCTGGTTGACACCACATTTGTCCTCAATCTTTGATCGCAACTTCCCCCCTCTCCTTAAAACTATAGAGGGAGAGCTGCGGGACTGGCACCCCAAATATTTTTCTTGGTTCGGCAGAGCAGCCATCTGTAAGATGACGGTTTTGCCGCAAGTTCTGTACCTACTCCGCACTTTACCTATTAAAATACCTCAAAGCTTTTTCAAAGCCCTGCATGCTTCACAGATGAGATTTATCTGGGCACACAGACCCCCACGGCTGAAATCCACTCTTTTGATGGGACCTAAGGCCAGGGGAGGTCTGGGTATCCCTGATTTCAAAGGTTACTATCAAGCCGCACATATAGCTCGAATAATAGACTGGCATTGCCACCATCGCTTTAAGGACTGGGTCAGCATTGAGAACGAAGCGAGCGTGATCCCCCTCCGTTTCTCCCCCTGGATACCCATATCTAAATATCCCATGGCAGTGAGGGCAGATCTGCTTATTGGCACCACACTTAAAAATTTTCACGAGCTTACCAAACATTCTAAATTTTCCACCCCCTTAAACCCTCTTACCCCTCTGCTTGATAATACTGACTTTCCGCCTGGGATTAGCAACCAGTTCTTGAAACCACAGGATCTGGGGAAGCCTCTTTTGGCAAAGCATTGCTTTACAGACGGGAAGATGAAAGACTTTATGCCCTTCAAAACGGACAATGGGACCCCCCGCATGCCCCTTTGGTCATATTTCCAGATACGTAGCTTTGTCAATTCCACAGATCACAGGGCTCATTTCACGAGAGAACTCACAGAAATAGAATCGGCTTGCTGGAAGGGTGAGCCTGTTCCGAAATCTACTTCGGTCTCCTACACTTGGATACAAAACTTGAGACCGCGAGACGATGATAGACTCAGAGAGAGATGGTCAGAGGAACTGGGAGTTGCGATCACTGACAAACAGTGGGAGACAGCCTGTATCCTGTCCCACAGGTGCTCCCTAAGCACACGAATGCAAGAAACAGCTTTTAAGATACTATCTCATTGGTATGCAACGCCAGTGAAACTTCATAAGTGGTACCTGCAAACGTCTGACAGATGCTGGAGATGTGGCACTGAAAAGGGCACCTTGCTCCATATCTGGTGGCAATGCGAAAGGCTAGTACCATTTTGGTCCAAGGTGGTCGAGACGATCGCACAAATCACGGAGACTAGGCTCAGATTAGATGCTGCATGTTGTCTTTTACATATTTCAAACTTTTCTTTTCGGAAGTATAAAAACTCGCTCTCAAGACATATGATAAACGCAGCTAATTCCCTCATTCCTCTTTTCTGGAAATCTAAAACTATTCCCACTTTGAGAGACTGGCTGAATAAAGTGTCCTACATTTGTGAAATGGAGGACACAGCGGCACAGTCCACCGAACTGGTGACCCGCTATCACAACACCTGGTCTCCGTGGTTTGCATTCAGATTCTCTCAGGCTTACACTGTGTTGCAGTTACAAACTTGACCTGTCAGAGTAACCGGTGGGGACTAAGGGGCTTGATGGGTCGTGTTGTCCTGGACGCATGTTGGTCTATATGCTGGATTACCTGATCTCACACCTAGAGTCATTCTGCTACCGCTGGGGGAGGCCCCCGTGGTTCTTCCCCCTACACTCTTGCTCCTCTTTCTTTCTTTCTCTAATTTTCTCTATATTCCTTACTTTCTGTCTAACTGCCCTTGTTTCTTCCTCTCTGGACCGCAAAGAATGGGAAACTCAGTCAGGCCGGTGTTTGAATTAGTATGGCTTGTTGTAGCTTAACACTGTCGGCTAGGTCCGTACACCTTCTGATATGACCACAATTTGATATGTTTTGCCTTTTATAGTCAATGTTCTTATCTTGCATACATTTCTTGCACTTTCAATATTCGGTATTGTATATGTGGTACTATGCAATTTCTGTTCTAACATGTTTTGTAAATTGCAAATAAACTCTTTCTTTAATGAAAAAAAAAAAAAAAAGTGCAATAGTAGTCACACTTAAAATTAAAAATCAAAAATCGTGCAATATACATATAAATGGAATAGACAATAAAAGTGCAAAACAAGTGCAAATTATGCAATATAACAAAATTGTGAAATCTTGTTTAAAAGTGCAGTGCAAACTTCAATATAAATCAGTGACAGTCCACAAAGTCCATGCAGTGAAATGAAAAATGCAACTCCTGGTTGTGTCAGCCCACCGATATTTCAGTGCCCAGCTTGTGCCCCCAATATTTTCCCCAGCCTCTCACCTCAATATAAGGCCATCAAAGGCCATGCAGCACTGTGTAAACCCTGATGACACTTTCACTTCTCTTTTCCGTCTCGTACATTCAGCTCGTCAGTAATACCAGTTCACCAGCCATATATAAGATGAGAAAGAGACAGAGGAGGGGCTCCCATGTGTAGTATGTATAGTAAAAACTTTATTCAAAATCAATCCACACTTACAGTTCTGAAGACAATTTTGCGAGTATGTAAACAAACAGACTTCCTTTCTCTGCCGCAACTGGAAGTGACGATAGTAACACCTGGCTCCTCCCTGACGCGTTGCGTCACATCCACGTGACTTTATCAAAGGGTCAAACTCACGCCCTTTGAATCCTTATGCCACCGCAAAAGGCCACAAAGACACTTAATCTCCCTCCTCTACACCCTCCTCTTAGAGGCCCCAATGCAAACCCCTACCCCTTCACAGATCTCCTGGAATAAAGACCTTCAAACACCCCTGTCAACAGAGGATGGGAACTCTATGAATACGCACATAAAGGCTTGTTGAAACCGGCCATTCAAGAGAATGGCTATAAGGTTATTACTAAGTGGTATAGGAACCTGTCATGCCTTCATAAATTCTCTCCTAGCATTCCTGACACTTGTTAGAGATGTGGGAACTATACTCCATGTGTGGTGGGATTGTGTGAACTTCCAGTCCTTTTGGAGGGAGGTCCACAGCCTCATCTCGCATATCACTTCTTATACTCTGGACTTCACCCCAGCTCAGTTTCTCTTGCACCATACATCACTACCCAAAAAAGACTACAACAAATCCTTAGCCATGCATATGGTCAATGCTGCCAGACTTTGTATACCCAAACATTTGCGCTCCACGGGCATTCCAACTATCAGGGAATGGTTTGCACGAATATCCTCCATAAAAGAAATGGGGGAACTGATTTTCACCTTGCAAGACAGAATGCACAAATTCTCTACTACTTGGGCTTGCTGGTCCCATTTTG
This sequence comes from Lithobates pipiens, assembly GCF_037356315.1. Classification (NCBI taxonomy): domain Eukaryota; kingdom Metazoa; phylum Chordata; class Amphibia; order Anura; family Ranidae; genus Lithobates; species Lithobates pipiens. Next base: position 118,367,936 of record NW_027507787.1, read on the forward strand.
TCAGCACTAATCGCTACCTTCAGTACGCCTCCTTGGGCTGACTGGCGTATGCGACGTTGCCTCCAGTGCCGTGGGGGGGGGCAGGTGCAGATCCATTCGTGCCCCCCTCCAATTTTCCCACCTCAAGTCCACACCCCCTTCCGTTATCCCCCCTGAGACCTTCCCCCAATGCTCCCCCCCCCCCCGTTTTCTTTTTCTCTTCTCTGGTTTCCCCCCTTCCCTCCTTCACTAGCTTTTTTATTATCTTTTTTTCTTCTTTTCTTCTTATTTATTGTACCTCCGCTGACGGGTACCTTGACCTAGTCCTGTCAGGATACACTGCAATATAAATGTTGATCATGACTGAGTTGTTACGCCTCCCCCCTCCTCTTATATCTCGGGGAGGGGGGAGGGGACAATTGAACAGTATGATCCTCCACCCATTTCTGATTCTTTGGTTGTGGTCATTCGATCTAAGTTAGAACTTGCATGTTGTATCGTGACTTAGTGACCATACATGTGTTGCTGATGTTTTGTGACAATTATCTTGTCCTTTATTGTATATTACTTTTTCTAACTAAAACTTTTAGGGGAAAAAAAAACACGGGTCACAGATTCGGCTTCCAAGACTAAAGCCCCATGTACATGTATCAGATTTTCTGCTGATTTTTGTTCCTTCAGATTTACCAAAACCATATAATATGAGGTCAAACCTTAGGAGTTTCAATTTGTATGCAATCAGGCACTACAGGTACTTGCACTACAAGGTTTTGGTAAATCTGAAGGAAAAAAATCCGCAGAAAATCTGATAGTGTGTATGGGGCTTAACTGGTGCAAAATACCCTATGATGGAACAAATTTATTTGGTTTGAAGCTAGCCATCTCAAAGGTCACAGGTGGTAAATCTGCCTCCCTCATCCCTTCCAACAGAGGACCGAAGCAGCAAAAAACTCCACCATTTAGATGCAATCTTACCGAGAGATATAGGGAGGCAAGGTCATGTAGACCAAGGAAAGAATTTAAGTGGAATTGGAGAAATACCCAATCTTTTTTGAGGATCGAAAAGTCAAAACCCTCCATTACAGGGGATCAACAGCTCTTTTTGATGGTGCGCCCTTCTGCCCTGCGATAGTGGGAGCCAGACTCAGGATATTCATGCAAGTTTGGGCTGACCATATAAAAGATCCGTGGACAATATCCACCATCCAGTTCGGTCACAAGTGGATATTCATAACCAGAACTCCCAGAGACCATTTTCAATCTATCAGACTTCTGTCTGCTCTACAAAAGCAAAAACTATTGACCAAAAATGTGTGAGTGAGAGTGTGAGAGAATGAGAGAGTGTGAGAGAGTGTGAGAGAGTGTGTGAGAGTGTGTGAGAGTGTGTGAGAGTGTGTGAGAGTGTGTGAGACAGTGTGAGAGTGTGTGAGACAGTGTGAGAGTGTGTGAGACAGTGTGAGAGTGTGTGAGACAGTGTGAGAGAGTGTGTGAGAGTGTGAGAGAGTGTGAGAGAGTGTGTGAGAGTGTGTGAGAGTGTGAGAGAGTGTGTGAGACAGTGTGAGACAGTGTGAGAGAGTGTGTGAGTGTGAGACAGTGTGAGAGAGTGTGTGAGAGTGTTAGAGAGTGTGTGAGAGTGTGTGAGAGTGTTAGAGAGTTTGAGAGAGTGTGAGAGAGTGTGAGAGATTGTGATGTCTGCTCTACAAAAGCAAAAACTATTGACCAAAAATGTGCGAGTGAGAGAGTGAGAGTGTGAGAGTGTGAGAGAGTGAGAGTGTGAGAGAGTGAGAGTGTGAGAGAGTGAGAGTGTGAGAGAGTGAGAGTGTGAGAGTGTGAGAGAGTGAGTGTGAGAGAGTGAGAGTGTGAGAGTGTGAGAGAGTGAGAGTGTGAGAGTGTGAGAGTGTATGAGAGTGAGAGTGTGAGAGTGTGAGAGAGTGAGAGAGTGAGAGAACAGTTCAGGTGGATAATAAATTGGAAGAAAAGCAAATTGTAACCAACTCAAACTCGTTTAGTCTACAGCCAACTGAGCGACCATCTCATTGAAAAAACCTTGATCCCCTTCAGTCTGGATTTCGTCCACAGAAACTGCTCTCCTAAAACTCACAAACAACTTACTAACAGCTAAAACCAACGGTCATTATTCCATACTCTTATGCCCCGTACACACGAGAGGACTTATGTCCGACAGACTTCCAAAGGAGTTCCGCCGGAGTTCCGACGGAGTTCCGACGGAGTTCTGACAGACTTTTCGGCCGAACGGACTTGGCCACACACGATCACACTAAACTCCGACGGATTCGAACGTGATGACGTACGACCCGACTCGAATAAGGAAGTTCATAGCCAGTAGCCAATAGCTGCCCTAGCGTCGGTTTTAGTCCGTCGGAGTAGCATACACACGAGCGGAGTTTTCGAAGGGGACCGGGTCCGGCGGAGTTCCTTCGGGAAAATTTGAAGCATGCTTCATTTCTAAAGTCCGTCAGACTTTGGCGAATCAAAAGTCCGTTGCAGCCCACACACGATCGGATAGTCTGACGGACTCGGTCCTTCGGACTTTGGATGTTGAAAAGTCCGCTCGTGTGTACGGGGCATTAGACCTCTCTGCTACTTTTGATACAGTTGATCACCCCCTCCTCAAAAAACTCAATTTGCTTGGTATACATGGCTGTGCTCTCCATTGGCACAAATCTTGCCTTTCAGTGATGCTTAAAACTCTACTTCCTCCTCTCAAACACTTCTTACTGTTGGGGGTCCCCCAAGGTTCTGTCCTTGGACCTCCTACTATTCTTGATCTACATATCCTCCCTGGGTCAGCTGATGGTCTCCCATGGTTTCAACTATCATTTATATGCCGATGACGCCCAAATCTATCTCTCTACCCCTCAGCTCACCCCATCAGCCTCTTCACAGATCACTGATTTACTAACAGACATATTAGCCTGAATGTCACACCACTTCCTCAAAATTAATCTAAAACCGAGCTCATAATATTTCCTCCCCCACGTGCCCCTTCCCCTGACTTCTCTGTCAAGATCAATGGCACAACTATCAGTCCATCCCCACATACCGGGGTGCTAGGAGTAACCCTAGACTCTGAACTGTCCTTTCAGGCCCAAATCCAATCCCTGTCCAAATCATGCTGCCTTAGCCTCCGCAACATCTGTAGAATGCACTCCTTTTTAACCAATGACACCACAGAGCTTCTAATTCACTCCCTGGTCATCTCTTGCCTTGACTACTGCAACTCATTCCTCATTGGACTACCTTTTACATACACCAAGACTCATCCACCTTACCAACCATTCAGTGTCCTCCACCCCTCTCTGCCAATCCCTGTGCTGACTTCCACTCACCCATCAAATAAAATTCAAAGTACTAATAATAATTTACAAAGGTGTCCACAACTCTGCCCCAGCTACATCACTAACCTAGTCTCAAAATACCAATGAAGCTGCTCTCTTCAGTCCTTCCAAGACCTCCTGTTTTATAGCTCCCTTGTCACCTCCTCCCTACAGGATTTCTCCAGAGCTTCTCCCATCCTTTGGAACACCCTACCCCAATCTATATGACTGTCCCCTAATCTATCCATCTTTTAGACGTTCCCTGAAAAACCTTCTCTGTAAAGAAGCTTATGTTGCTTCTAACTAATACACTGTTTTACTTTCTCCATCAGCTCCTCCCCCACAGCTATTAACTTTGAATCAATGACCCTTCCTCCTAGATTGTAAGCTCTAGCGAGCAGGGCCCTCTGTTTACTCTTGTACCAAATTGTAATGTAACTGTAATGTCTGCCTTCATTTTGTTAAGCGCTGCTCAAACTGTTGGTGCTATCCTGTATAATAATAACTCAAAATATGACAATTTTGGGAGCAGAATTGAATACCAACTCCAATAGAGTGGAACTTTTCAGGAGAAGATGGGTCCCTTTCATATCAAAAGGTAAAGAAATTGATGGCAGCGGTTTACCTACCAGCCAGAGCATGTCTGAGCATTTTGGGATCCATGTCAGCCACTTTCCCAATGGTCTAGTGGGTCCAATGGCACATGAGAACATTTTGGGGAGCCCACTATCTCGACCAAGAGGCCCAGGGACATTGGCACTTCTAACCACAAGGGATAGTCTCAAACATTTTGGTGCTCAGAACCGCCTTTCAAGCCCTTCTAGAATTCAGTCCATTCCTCAGGGGAAAAAGTGTCCTGTTACATATGGACAACAAAGTGGCGGTAGCCTACGTACAGAGGCAGGGTAGAACCAAGAGCTGCATATTCATGAAGAAGTACATATTCTCTTCGACTGGGCTCAGGTTTATTTGGCAGACCTGAAGGCAGTATACGTTACAGAAGAACAGAACCAAATGGCAGACGACCTAAGCAGAATCTTCATCTCGAACAACGAATGGTCCTTGAGTCATCCAGCCTTCTCTCTCCTGACACAGAAGTGAGCCATTTCCAATATCGATCTTAGAGCAACCATAATGAACACCAAGTATCCCAAATTTCTGGAGAGAGCTGCACATCCAAAAACAGCAAGGATAGACTGCCTACACCAACCCTGGGACTTTCAGCTGGCATATACATTTCTTCCAATACCTCTAATAGCAAGATTTCTGGCCAGACTCAGAAGATCAACATCCATGGTAATAGCAGTAATACCGTTTTGGCCTGAGGAGGCAATGATTCACAACCATTCTACAGCTGTGGAGTATGGAGGATCCATTACCTCTTCCAGTGACACTAGATATGGTCTCGCAAAGGCCAATTTCTACACGCAGCACCAGAAAAACTACACTTGATTACATGGAAATGGAATTAGCATCCCTATGGGATTTAACACTGAAATTAACCTTCCTAATTGCCATAACCTCAGCAAAAAGGGTATCCAAGTTACACGCTCTTTTGATGAAAGAACCACATCTGATCTTCCACCCAGATAGAGTGATACTTGGACCTTCTGACCAGTTCATACCTAAAGTAACATCCGCTTTCCACTTCAATCCAGAAATCAATCTACCAGCGTTTCTTAAGCCTTGTACATACGGTACAATTGTTTGTCAAAAGGGCACATGCCAGGATCTTGTCTTGCATAAAAATGGTACACAATTGCCGTGCCACGAACACGAATGTAGTGGTGTACTATGAGGAATTTCAGCTCTTGAGCGCTACCCTTTGGGCCCCTTCTGCTAATTTTGTGTTTGGTGAGCATTAATTCTGAGCATGTTTGATGGGCATTGATTCTGAGCATTGTACTTTCAACTTTTGTGTGACGGATTTGTGATCTGACGTCAAACTGCTGTCCGCCAAAAATTTTACTAGCCTGCCATCCAACGTTTGTTGGCTGAAATTTGGACAACAATTGTCAAAAGAAGCATACTAATGGTAAGATTTTAGAACAGTCTGTCAACAGACAATCCTGTGTACACCACCAAAAGTGCAGTAGCAACTGCACTAAGGCTGCACCATATTGTGTACTGTGCACACCACCAGAAAAGTAGTAGCAACTGCACTACGGTTGCACTGTATTTTCTACTGTATACACCACCAGAAAAGTAGTAGAAACAGTTCACCATGAAGGAATGCATTATAGCTATAACTGAATAACCTGCCAGCTTGATTTTTATTTGGCAATCTCTTCATCCACACCAACAGCACTACACAGGACCACTGTGTAGGCAGCCTTATATAATGTGGGGCGTGGACTTGGTCCCCCTGAGCCATGATTGGCCAAAGGCACCCTGCCTTTGGCCAATTATGGCTCTCTTAGCAGAGGGCGCTGGGATTGGCCAAAGCATGCAGGTCAGGTGCCTGCTTTGGCCAATCATCACACAGCAATGCACTGTGATCACAAATTTGCCGTGAATGCCCCATAAAATTTGCTATTTGGCGAACGGGTGAACACCTGATGTTTGACTCAAACTGTGGGCTCATCCCTATCAATATATCCAAATCCGTTGCCTTAAACGTCTTGGTGCCTTTCTATTTGGTGGATTAATTAAAACAGCATTCCTCTTTTACATGGGCCTCTGATTCTATTCTGTACTTGGGAATTAATTAAAGTTCCCCAGAATATAGGCAAGTTATACTCCGTTAACTATCTTCCTCCTATATTTCGGAAATTAGAGGGTGACTTGAATACAAGGTCGAGGTGTGGACTTTCCTGGCTGAGTAGGGTAAATGCCATCAAAATGATATTGCTACCATGTTTTACAATACTTTTTTTAGGTCCCTCCCAATGCCTAATAAAGAAACAGCTGCCCCTCAAAGTCCAATTGTAAATCACCGGCTTTGTCTGGGGGAATAAAGGTTACCAATGTGCTAAAGAAGTCCTCTTTCGCCTGAAAATACAAGGAGGCCTAGGAGTCCCCAACCTTTGGTGGTGCTACCAAGCCGCACAAATAGCACAAATTTATATAGTATACTCTGGATGACCCAAACCTGATTGGGTCTCTATGGAGAGGCAAGCAGTTCCTTTTAATACAATTTGATTTTCTGCTTTGGTGCAACCCCACATCAAGACCCTCAATTGTATCACCCACCTTATCCCATACCTTTGCCTTGTGCCATACATTACACAAACAAACTTCCCTAATCTCCTGCATGAAACCACTATCGCATCTATTTCATAAACCGTCCTTTTCCCAGGGCATGGATATACAAGCTTTCCATTGGTGGCTAAATAAAGATCTATTCCCAATAGGACACTTCTTTAACTCAGTGGGACCTATCTCCCTGGGATACCGCATAAGCAAACTTGAAATACACCCATCAGAAATGTAGACTTTCCCAAATTAGGAACTTTGTTCATTCTATCTGGCTTGACAAACCTGAACCTCCATCCCCAAATCCACACAATGAACAATGGCGTTCCAATATCATGGATCATAAAGGAGGCATCTCAATTATTTATTCTTTACTGGCATACAGAGATGACAAACCTTATGTCCGAGTGTGGGAGTTTGACGTGGAGAATGCATGGGACCTGAATGAATGGTTTCAATTGGGTATCATGAATGTGTCCCTTTTATTGAAGCTAATGTTAAACTCCTTACTAGATGGTACTATGTTTCTTCCAGATTGGCCACAATGTATCCAGATTCCAAGTGTTACGGAGGGTGTAATCTGGTAGGTTTCATGTTCCGTACATGGTGGTCCTGTACTCGCATTAGAACCTATTGGAACAAAGTCTTCCATCTATTGCGGAAAGTTACAGGGGTGGCAGTCCCTCAGAACCCCACAACAGCTCTCGAAGGCTGTTGGGTTGACAACATTTCCAAACACACGCAAGTACTGGTCTTCTTTATGCTCCTAGTAGCCAAGATTATGCTCGCCGGGTCATGGAAGAAACCCTCAATCTCATTTTTAACAATAAAACACAAGATCTCCTGGATCATGACGTAGGAGCAAACAGTGGCTAAGCTTTAAGACAAAACACAGACATTTGAGGCAATATGGGAACCCTGGGCAGCCTACATAAAAATAGTTGCTTTAATATCCTCTTTCCTCTAGTATGTCCTCTCTCTCCTTTTTTCCTCTGCAGTTTTTTTTTCTAGGGAGGGGTGGAGAAAAATACTTTACCCCTCTGGTTATTGTTAAAGTGGTTGTATACTCGATTTTTTAACTTTTACCTACAGGAAAGCCTATAATAAGGCTTACCTGTAGGTAAAAAAAATATCTCCTAAACCTTTACGGTTTAGGAGATATTCCCCTCGGTATGCGCCGCTGACTGCAGCGGCGCATGCGCACAAGGGGATTCTCGGCCTGAAAATCCGGCAGTGGCCGGCCGGCCGGAATGAAATCTCCCGCGCGCATGCGCGGGAGTGCCGATATCGCGGCTCAGGACACTCACAGCGCCGGAGCCGCGATACCCGGAAGAAACGCCGAGGGAGCATGTCAGCTCCCTCGGCGTGGATCGGGCCAGATGTCGGGGTCTCTTTCTAAGGTAAGTATTTCATAATGAGCTAGTATGCGGTGCATACTAGCTCATTATGCCTTTTGCTTTGCAGGTTTAAAAAAAAATAAAAAAAAATGTGCGGGTTTACTACCGCTTTAAATGGATAATTGCAGAATCCAGAAGGATACACTATCCAACCAGAACAAGGTTTGGATCAATGTGCTCCCCTGGTTCTTTTGGTTTATATTTTACTGGCTCTCCCTTGATCTAGGATGACCCAATGACTTTAGATTTGATAAGCAGAGATGGCCTTCCGGTTCACTCGGCGGTCGGTTCGTGGCTAATTTTGCTCGTTCGCGATTTGCCAAACCGGCGGACTTCTGGCGCTGTTCGCGCGGCGGACATATGTGTTTACATTGCGAAAGAACTTTGACCCATCACGATACATCCATCATGGGGTACAGGACAGCCAATTGAGACATTTCAGCACATGGACAAATGGACATACCCCCTACCTTTATAAATAAACCTGATCTGTCGGCCATTTTACATTCTGTCTTTTGTCAGTGTAGGGACAGGACGCTGTGTGGAGCAGTGATAGTCAGTTTAATCACTAGCGATTACTATTGGGTCCACAAAAGTCCTTTTAAGGACTGGTATAGGTGTACAGTATATAGGGTTGTAATACACTTAGAATATACTTTCTTTCAAATATACAAAGTATATTCTGGTGCACTGTTGCTGACTGCTGTGCTGCTGAGTGCACTGCTGACCGATTCTGCAGCTTTCTTTTGTCAGTGTAGGGAAAGGACGCTGTGTGGAGCAGGGACAGTCAATTTAATCACTAGCTATTACTATTAGGTCCACAAAGGTCATTTAAAGACTGGTATAGGTGTACAGTATATAGGGTTGTACACGTATAATATACTTTCTTTCAAATATAGAAAGTATATTATGGTGCACTGCTGACTGGGGTGCTGCTGAGTGCTGACTGATTCTGCAGCTGTCTTTTATCAGTGTAGGGACTGAGAGACAGTTTGGTATTTTGGAGCAGGGACAGTCTGCAAATCACTAGCTACTAGGTCCACAAAGGTCCTTTTAAGGACTGGTATAGGTGTACATTATATAGGGTTGTACACATATAATATACTTTCTTTCAAATATAGAAAGCATAGATAGATGTTCTCTATCTCGGTGCTGGTGTGGTCTCCGTGTTCTCTATCACGGTGCTGGTGTCAGTGCTCAGTCTCTATCACGGTGCTGGTTTCAGACAGTGAGGGAGATAGCAGCGGAGAAGCCAATCAGCAGGCAGTGCCAGCACCATGGCTGAGGATCAGCACTGGACTGGCACCTCCGGACCACTGCAGTGGAGCCCTGCATAGGTGGGGGTAAGGGCCGGGCAGAGGGAGGGGCTCAAGCATAGGTTGGCACACTGGGACACTGGCACAGGACTGCACTGCCCTGACTGTGGCACTGATCATCTCCTGCATCCCCTTCATAGCCTGCCCTGACCTTGCCTCTCCTCCATGGCCTTCATGCGCTCCTGAATTGCCAAAATTTCACAGATAAAAAAAGAATGCTTGTCGTTGTCGATCCCAGATTCACTTAATACTTTTCTTATGTCAGTATTCATGTTGTGGGACTATGTGTGCACAGCTAGTAAGTATTTTGTGGCTGAAAATATGACCTGCAGGTTTTTAAGGTTCGTCTGCCATTAAAGTCAATGGGGTCCACCGCGAACCTTGCGGTTCGTGAACTTTTGGCCGCGTTTGCAGTTCTCGTTCGCGAAACGTCCCATCGGAAGTTCGTCCATCACTTTTGATAAGTTTGAGGGGACAAGATGCTGGCCTCCAAGTTGCCATGAGGGTATCTCCATGTCCACAGTTTGCTCCCACAGGGGCTGTATCTCTCGGGCACATGAAGTCTGCACTGTCTACCTAACCAGACCTTGTTTACCACTTGACCCTTGGAGGTCCTGCATCGTGGGAGGAGCACCAGCTCTTCACTTAGAGGAGCTTTTTTTGTCATCTTTTATATCTTTCATTCTTAGCCTCGTCTATGCTTAAATATATGTTTAGGAGGTCCTTCAACTTATGGTTTATGTAATTTATATTTCTTCACTTTGGGCCCGGCGGGCCAGTTACTCATATTGTTTTTATTTTATATCAATTTTCAAAACTCAAACATATTTTAAACAAAGAGCGACAATTTTGAAGAAAAAAAAACGCAGTTTAGGCCAATATATATTTTTGGTAAAAAAACAAAAAATTTCAATAGGTGTATATTGATTCGTTTGCACAAAAGTTATCGCATCTTCAAACTATGGGATAGATTTAGGGACTTTATTATTTATTTTTTAATGTTTTTACTAGTAATGGTGGCTGCGATTTTTAGCAGGGCTGCAACATTGCGCCGGACAAATCTGACCCCAAATGGCACTTTTTTGGGGACTAGTGACATTATTATATCAGTGCAATTTTATAGCACAGAACAATGTAAAAATGACAAGACTAGCTGCTGCTTCATTAGCAGATGCTCTGGGGGAGGGATCCGCTATTGACCCTCCCCTTATCTACCTTCCAGGGTCTATGCATGCTTTGCTTGTGTCCTGTACTGTAAGATTAAGATCAAGAGGAATTTTGACTTAAATATAAAATTCCATATATTACTTTGCATTACTTGCTACAAAACTGAGGACTGAGAGTGGGGTAGGGTTATAAGGTAGACACTGTCAGAAATCATGAATCGGACTGAGACAGAAGTACAGTTAAATCTCACTTGTTTAAAAATGACAAAAATAGGTAAATGTAGTTAAACATAGCCAGAGTTCAGTAACCGGAATGGATAGTCAGACCAGCCAAAATGTCAGGGAGCCAGAGATGGGCATAGTAGAACAGCGAGCAGGATCTGGAGCCAGAAGGAATGTCAGCCAAGCAAGTCTTTAACAGGAACAGAGGAGAGCGTCTCTAGAGATGTGACCAAGGCAAAGGCAGAGATCATCTGGGTTGGACTGGACTAAATAGGCAGGACTGACGATCAGGATATCATCAACAGGCAAGTCACTGTGGAGAGATAGGAGCTGGAAATTAGCAGACAGCTGAGCGGCCATCTCAGAGAAGGATGGCTGAGCCCAGCCCTGACAGTACCCCCTTCTCAATGACCCCTCCCCCCCAGAGGACCACCAGGCATGGAGGAGGACGGGGTATGTACATCTGAGGATGAGACCCAAGAGCATTCCTCCAGACTATACCCTTTCCAATGCACCAGGTACTGTATGTGCCCTCAGAACCTACAGGAGTCAACAATAGACTGTACTTGATACTACTCATGGTTCTCAACCTGTACAGGGTGAGGACGAGGCACGAGGTGATAAAGCGGTTGAAGACCAAAGGTTTTAATAAGGAGACATGAAATACATTTCAGATACGCATATTAGAAGGAAGGTTTAATGCATAAACCATCCTGCGAAGAATACGGAAAGTTCCAATAAACTGAGGTGCGAACTTCAGAGAGGGAAAACAAAGTCAGAAGTTGCAAGATGACAGCCAGACTCTGTCCCCAACCTGGTAAGTAGGGGCAGGCAGGCGTCTGCGGTCAGCATGAAGTCTGTACCTATCGTTAGCATATCACAAAGCCTCCTGGACTTGTGCCCAAGTGGAACAAAGACAGGGCTGGACTGGGACAAAAATCTGGCCCTAGACTTTATCCAGAATGGCCCAGGGCACAACACATCAGGGTACGGTACATCAAGGCACAGCACATCGGGGTACAGGGCCCACCCCAAAGCACCTTGTCCCCATGTTGATGAGGACAAAGGCCTCTTCCCGACAACCCTGGCCGTTGGTTGTCGGGGTCTGTGGGCGGGGAACTTATCGGAATCCGGGAGCCCCCTTTAATAAGGGGGCCCCTGGATACCGGCCCCCCACCCTATGTGAATGAGTATGGGGTACAATGTACCCCTACCCATTCACCTGTAAAATAAAGTACAAAAAAAAACACAACACACAAGATAAAATAGTTTATTGCACAGTTCCGGGGGTCTTCCGTCTTCGGGGGTCTTCTCGCCGGATGCTGGGACTGTGACACCATAATAGGCGGGGACATCATCCGGCGATGTCCCTATATAAGTCGCCGCACGTCGCGTCCGTGTCATTGTGAGCAGAGGACTCGACGAAGCAACATCTGAAGAGAAGAACAGAAGGCGGCAGCAGCGGCGACGGCAGCAGCGGTGGCGGCGGCGGCAGCGGCGACGACGACAGAAGACCGGGCCACCGACTGTAAAAGAGCTATAAGAAGGTGCGGTGGCCCGGCAGAAGAACCGAAGAGGGGGACAAGACCCCCGAAGTCGGAAGAAGAGGCTGCGGCGAGGAAGAAAGCTGGGCTCCTCCGCTAGCAAAAGAGCTAGAAGAAGATAGCGGAGGAGTCCGGCGAGAAGACCCCCAAAGACGGAAGACCCCCGGAGCTGTGCAATAAACTATTTTATCTTGTGTGGTTTTTTTTTGTACTTTATTTTACAGGGGAATGGGTAGGGGTACATTGTACCCCATACTCATTCACATAGGGAGGGGGGCCAGTATCCGGGGCCCCCTTATTAAAGGGGGCTCCCGGATTCCGATAAGCCCCCCGCCCGCAGACCCCGACAACCAACGGCCAGGGTTGTCGGGAAGAGGCCCTTGTCCTCATCAACATGGGGACAAGGTGCTTTGGGGTGGGGGGGCTGTGCAGCCCCCCCTTCCCTAAGGCACCCCCCATGTTGTGGGCACGCGGCCTGGTACGGCTCAGGAGGGGGGGGGGCGCTCGCTCGTCCCCCTCTTTCCTGGCCGGCCGGGTAGCATGCTCGGACAAGGGTCTGATGTGGACCTGGGGGGGATCCCCACGCCGATTTTTTTCGGCGTTGGGGTTCCCCTTTTACGTCCATACCAGGTGGCAGGGCCAGCGACGTCTCCTTCGCAAGCCCCGCCTACCTGGAGACCCGCTCGAAATTAGCGGACTTTTGTCCGGGCGGGAAAAGTCCGTTCATTTCAAAAGTACGGCGGACTGGCATACGCACGGCCGGATTGTTCGCCGAAATGCGAGTCCGGCGGGAAGATTGGAGTGCAAAACTACTTTCTAAGTCCGCCGTACTTTCAGGTCAAAAGAGTATGCCAGAGGCTACACACGGGGGGATTGTCCGGCAGACTTGAGTTTGCTGGACTTTTCCCCCCGATTGTTTGATCGTGTGTACGCGGCATAACCCTCTTTCCTCAAAGCTGAGCATCTCCATGCCTCTTTTCAGTTTGGTTGGCCTTCTCTGCACTTTCACCAGTCCCCCGATATCCTTTTTGAGAACTGGTGACTAAAACTGAACTGCATATTCCAGATGAGGAATACTTGTGCTGCAGGTAAACACAAAATTGTAGGTTTTTAGAAGGCTCTAGCTTAAATAAAAGGACAGATATCTCTTGACCGCAGAACTGTACCATGCAGTGTAAAACATACCACCACCTTTCTTGCACAAGAAAGCAGGACACCTTTAAAGCGGGAGTCCGCCGTTTTTCTTTTTTTAAAAGCCAGCAGCTACAAATACTGCAGCTGCTGACTTTTAAAATAATGACACTTACCCGCCCAGCACGCCCGCGATGTCGGCACCCGAAGCCGATCTCTCGATCTTCTCTCGGGTGCTGCCGCTGCCATCTTGGGTATGGGAAACAGGAAGTGGAGCCTTGCAGCTTCATTTCCAGGTTCCCTACTGCGCATGCGCGAGTTGCGCTGCGCAATAAGGATGGTCCCCGCTCACTCTGGGATCCGTGTGTTTCCCAGGAGACAGCGGGGAACCTTCGGAAAGGGGCGTAGATTCTGCGGAAAGGGGCGTAGCTTCTGCAGAATCGACGCCGGAAGTGGGTGCAGATACCTGTACTGTACAGGTACCTGCACCCCCCTCCCCCCTGAAAGGTGCCAATTGTGGTGCCGGGGGGGGGGGGGGGGTTCCAATGAGCGGAAGTTCCACTTTAGGGTGGAGCTCCGCTTTAAGCACAAAGTACTAAGAGGTAAAGGACACAGCCCTTGCCCCCCCCCCCCCCCTCCAAGTTCTCTTTGCATTGTTTCCTTTGTGAGACATGCCTGGTGATCCTGCCTGGAAACACATCTATCTCAATATGGTAAATTTTCTTCTTTGCATTCTACTTGGGGGAACAGTTCTGACATGCCCCCTGCACTGAGGAGATCAGTGTAATGCCGTTTCTCTGCCTCTGCTGACATATATACAAAGCAAGTAAAATAAGTATTAAACACATCATTGTATATCCCTGTATGTTGTGGTCCATTTTGGATTTCTATTTTAAACCTATTTTACAAGGTAAGGGATTACATCTACTTTAATTCTGAGCACTACAAACTGGAAATACTAATTCATTTGTATTGTGTAAAACTCCCCCATCCATCCATCCATGTGTTTGCTTAATTTTGTTGAGAAATCACTTTCAAAAAACACTCTAGTGTTCCTAGCTGTGGCCATCTTGAGTAAGGGCAGGGGATTCATGTATAGGGTTGAGCTAAGCCGAACTGTAAAGTTTGGGTTCGTACCGAACTTTTAGGTTTTTGGTACCCGGACCCAAGTTCGAACAATTTACTGTATGTTTGGGTTCAAGTTCAGTGTTTGGCAATGTAATGGCGCTTTTTAAAAAGCTGCAGGGCAGCCAATCAACATTCGTTTAACTTGTGTGCCCTTAGAAGCCATCACAGCCATGCCTACTAATGGCATGGCTGTGATTGGCCAGTGCAGCATGTGACCCAGCCTCTTTATAAGCTAGAGGCACATAGCACAACACGTCACTCTGCTTTAGATAGTGTAGGGAAAGGTTGCTGCTGCTGCTTTGAGGGAAAGAATTAGATAGGAGTCCTGATTCGGAAATCTAATTACTCAGCGATCTACCTTGATTTGCCAGAGAAAAGATAACTTTTATCTGTCTGTTAGTTAGGTTGGCTTCGGCTGGCATTTTATGCAAGCTCAATGCACCAGCACTGCATATGTTGCTGTGAGATACACACTTTAGATACTGTTCTTCTATTAAAAAATGTTTTTTTGAATAGCATTTTCTGCATATCTGTACGTGTGAGATACATCCTTTCGATACTGTTGCTCTATTCTGCTATTCTAAAAACACCCATTTAGGGCCAAAAAATTTTTTTACAGTGTTTCCTGCATATTTGTACATGTAAGATACATACTTTAGATACTGTTCTTCTATTGTGCTATTCAAAAACATAATAATTTAGGGGAAACATTTTTTTTTTGAATATCATTTTCTGCATATCTGTATGTGTGCGATACACCCTTTAGATACTGTTGCTCTATTCTGATATTCTAAAAACACCCATTTAGGGCCCAAAAAATATTTTACAGTGTTTCTTGCATATCTGTACATGTAAGATAAACACTTTAGATACTGTTCTTCTATTCAAAAAAAAATTGGGGGCAAAAAAATGTTTTTTTTTTAATAGCATTTTCTGCATATCTGTACGTGTGAGATACACCCTTTCGTTACTGTTGCTCTATTCTGCTATTCTAAAAACACCCATTTAGGGCAAGATCCTAAATTTGAGAAATATGAGGAGAATGTCAAAGAAGGGACGTGGCCCCAGTCGTGGTGCAGCTGGTGGAGCTCCTGTTGCAGGGAGAGGATGTGGTTGATCTGTGCCAGCTACACGCACAAGTGAAACACCTTTCTCAGGTGCGAGTAGGCGACAGAGCCTGCAGCAGTATTTGGTCAGGCCTAATGCGGCTCTACAAATCTTGAGGCCAGGACAAGTGCAGGTGATAGTAGATTGGGTTGCTGACAGTGCCTCCAGTTCCTTCACACTGTCTCCCACCCTGTCTCCTGCTGAAAGATCAGAGTTGGCACCTGTAGCCAATGTCCATGAGTCTTTCACCTCACCCCCTTGCAAATCAGCCAAGCAGTCTGAGCCCCAAATCATGCAGCAGTCTCTTCTGCTTATTGATGACTCTGTTAGCAGGGTTTCCCAGGGCCATCCACCTAGCCCTGCCCCAGAAGTGGAAGAGATTGTGTGCACCGATGCCCAACCACTTATGTTTCAAGATGAGTACATGGGAGGACCATCGCAGCACGTCTCGGATGATGACTCAACACAGGTGCCAACTGCTGCTGCTTTCTCAATTATGCAGACCAACAAGGAGGGTAGGGGTGAAGACTGGGTGGAAGATGATGTGGAGGACGATGAGGTCCTGGACCCCACATGGAATCAACGTCTTGCAGGTGACTTGTGTAGTTCGGAGGAAGAGGCGGTGGTAGCACAGAGCCACCAGCACAGAAGAAGAGGGAGCAGGGTGCAAAAGTGGAGTGCCCGTCCCCTAGACAGTATGCCTGCTACTGCCCAACGCAGCAAGGGACCGAGCACACCAAAGCCAGGTCCAAGGAGTTCCCTAGTTCCCTGGCAGTTCTTCAGACAATGGGCTGATGACAACACACAAGTGGTTTGCATTCTGTGCAATCAGAGCCTGAAGCGAGGCATAAACGTTCTCAACCTGAGCTCAACCTGCATGACCAGGCATCTGAGTGCAAAGCACAAGCTGCAGTGGAGTAGACACCTCAAAAACCAAGAAAGGTCTTTGGCTCCTCCTGCTTCCTCTTCTGCTGCAGTCTTCTGCTGCATCCTCTTCATCCATGTAGTGACAGTGGAACCTGCCAACCCGCAAACAGAGGATCTGCCAGCAACACTACCACCTTGGTCACCAACCATCTCCACAATGTCCCATGGAAGCGTTCAGCTCTCTATCTCCAAAACACTGGAGCGGAAGAGGAAGTACCCACCTGAATGCCAGCATTTCAAAATTCCTGGCCTTTGAAATGCTGTCATTCCATCTGGTGGAGACGCAAAGTTTTAAAAGCCTGATGGCATTGGCTGTCCCACAGTATGTCGTGCCCAGCCGCCACTACTTTTCCAGGTGAGCCATCCCTTCCCTGCACAACCAAGTGGGGGACAAAATCAGGTGTGCACTTAGCAACGCCATCTGTGGCAAGGTCCACCTAACTACGGATACGTGAGCCAGTAAGCACGATCAGAGACGTTATATCTCCCTAATAGCACACTGGGTAAATGCAGTGACGGCTGGGCCTGAGGCAGATTGCAGTTTGGCGCATGTCCTTCCACCACGAGGATTGCAGGGTGCTTCAGTTTGCCTCCTGTTGCTAACTCCTCCTACTCCGCTTCCTCATCCTCTACCGCCTCCTCATCCAGTCAGTGTAACACCTTTACCACCAACTTCAGCACAGCCAAGGATAAACGACAGCAGGCCATTTTAAAAGTTTCCTGTTTGTGGGGAAAAACTCCACACCGTGCAGTAGTTGTGGAGGGACATAGAACAACAGACAGATGAATGGTTGGTGGCAGTGAGCCTCAAGTCCAGCCTGGTGGTGTGCGATAATGGGCGAAACCTCGTAGCAGCTCTGGGCCTAGCCGATTTGACGCACATCCCTTGCATGGCGCATGTGCTGAACTTGGTGGTCCAGAGGTTCCTTAAAAATTACCCCGATATGCCAGAGCTGCTGCAGAAAGTTTGGGCACTTTCAGAGTTCTCACCCCACTGCTGCTCGCCTGTCAGCGCTGCAGCGTAACTTCAGCCTTCCTGCTCACCACCTCATATGTGAAGTGCCCACAAGGTGGAATTCCACCTTGCACATGCTGGCCAGACTGTGCAAGCAGCAGCAGGCGATAGTGGAGTTTCAGCTGCAGCACGCACGTGTGAGTTGCTCTGTGGAACAGCAACAATTCATCACCAATAACTGGGCCACCATGCAAGACCTGTGTGCCTTATTGTGCTGTTTCGAGTACTCCACCAACATGGCCAGTGCCGATGACGCCGTTCTCAGCATTACTATCCCAGTTCTATGCCTCCTTGTGAAAACACTTTGGGCGATGATGGAAGAGGATGTGGCACAGGAGGAGGAGGAAGAGGGATAATTTCCAAGGCTTTCAGGGCAGCCATTCACAAGTGGCTATGAGGGTGGGTTCCTGTATCAACAAACGCCAGGTACACAACTGTCCGGCAGCAAGGGCACAGTTCTGGAGGATGACGAGGTGGAGGATGAGGAGGGGGAGATGGAGGAGGAGGAACCATGTTCACAGCAGGGTGGCACCCAGACCAGCTCATGGCCATCACTAGTGCGTGGCTGGAGGGATACAGAGGACACAGACGATACACCTCCCACAGAGGACAGCTTTTCGTTGCCTCTGGGCAGCCTGGCACACATGAGCGTTTACATGCTGCAGTGTCTCCTCAATGACCGTCGAGTTGCCCACATTCTAACTGGTGCTGATTACTGGGTGGCCACCCTGCTGGATCCCCTTTACAAGGACAATGTACCATCCTTAATTCCCTCACTGGAGCATGATGGTAAGATGCGCGAGTACAAGTGCACGCTGGTAGATGCACTGCTGGTGGCATTCCCACCTGACAGCGGGGGCACGGTGGAAGCACAAGGCGAAGGCAGAGGAGGAGGAAGAGGTCACCAATGCAAGCGGGCAACGCCAGCACCTCAGAAGGCAGGATTAGCATGGCTGAAATGTGGAAAAGCTTTGTCGGCACGCCATAACAACCAGCACCACCAGCTGAGATGAAACGTCTTAGCAGGAAACAGCATTTCACCAACATGGTGGAGCAGTATGTGTGCACACGCCTACACGTACTGAATGATGAGTCTGCCCCCTTCAACTTCTGGGTCTCCAAATTGGGCACATGGCCTGAGCTTGCCCTTTACGCCTTGAAGGTGCTGGCCTGCCCTGCAGCCAGTGTATTATCTGAACATGTATTTAGCATGGCAGGGGGGCGTTATCACAGACAAGCACAGCCGCCTGTCCAGGACCAATGTGGTCAAGCTCACGTTCATTAAAATTAACCAGGCATGGATCCCACAGGCACAGCACTTGCGCAGTGCGGAGGACAAGGAGATTGCGAAAATCTCCGAAGATAAGCAGCGCCTGCACAGTGAGTACAGGTTCAAGCCCCACCATCCAAGTGGATATACTGTAGCACATAGTAACAGGGCCCCTCGCGGGCTCGCTTCACTCGCCACGCTTCAGGCACGGCCTTGTTTCACTCGGCTATTTTTTATTCTAACTCTATGTCCACTTGGTGTCTCAATTGCTATTGCAAACAGTGGCGGCTGGTGAAGTTTTTGGATGGGGGGGCGCCAGATCCCGCCCATCATGACCCCACCCATCATGACCCCGCCCATCATGTTTGGTCCCTCCCACTTCTCATAAACCACACCCCTTGTGTAATCCACCTAATCCGTCCCCTGTATTCCACTTCCTTCCACCCATAGTGTCACGAGTATACAGCTCAGATCACAGGACAGAGTATACAGCCCCAGAATCACAGGACAGATTATATATCTGGATAAAATATTGAAAATGTCAATGTTTAAACCAACTGTTAAAGAATGCAATAAAAGTACACACGAATCAGTGATTTTTTGTTTACAACAGCAAACAAACTCTTATGTCATGGGGAGCTTCTGATGTGAAAGAGGTATTATTCTGATGGAAGGGGCTCTGTACATCATATACCAGGCTCTACATTATACACCAGAGATGCATCATGAACCAGGCTCTATATTATACACATGACTCTGCACATCATATACCATACCAGGCTCTACATTATACACATGACTCTGCACATCATATACCATACCAGGCTCTACATTATACACAGGACTCTGCACATCATATACCATACCAGGCTCTACATTATACACATGACTCTGCACATCATATACCATACCAGGCTCTACATTATACACAGGACTCTGCACATCATATACCATACCAGGCTCTACATTATACACATGACTCTGCACATCATATACAGTACCACACCAGGCTCTACATTATACACATGACTCTGCACATCATATACCATACCAGGCTCTACATTATACACATGACTCTGCACATCATATTCCATACCAGGCTCTACATTATACACATGACTCTGCACATCATATACCATACCAGGCTCTACATTATACACAGGACTCTGCACATCATATACCATACCAGGCTCTACATTATACACAGGACTCTGCACATCATATACCATACCAGGCTCTACATTATACACATGACTCTGCACATCATATATCATACCAGGCTCTACATTATACACATGACTCTGCACATCATATACCATACCAGGCTCTACATTATACACAGGACTCTGCACATCATATACCATACCAGGCTCTACATTATACACATGACTCTGCACATCATATTCCATACCAGGCTCTACATTATACACATGACTCTGCACATCATATACCATACCAGGCTCTACATTATACACATGACTCTGCACATCATATACCATACCAGGCTCTACATTATACACATGACTCTGCACATCATATACCATACCAGGCTCTACATTATACACAGGACTCTGCACATCATATACCATAGCAGGCTCTACATTATACACATGACTCTGCACATCATATACCATACCAGGCTCTACATTATACACATGACTCTGCACATCATATACCATACCAGGCTCTACATTATACACATGACTCTGCACATCATATACCATACCAGGCTCTACATTATACACAGGACTCTGCACATCATATACCATACCTGGCTCTACATTATACACAGGACCCTGCACATCATATATAGATATATAATATAGAAAATATCAGTCCAGCCTTTTGCATCAGAAGTTCGTCCTTTTACATAAAAAATAAATAAATACATAAATAAATAAAAAAGCTTTAATATTGATTGGACCCTGGGCAAAAATTTGTATTTGATATGATATACATATGAATGGCCCTTCTATTATTTACATATCAATGGCACCGGTCCACCACTATTTACATATGAATGCCGGGATTTACATGTAAACACAGGGTCTGCACTCTGCAGGTGAGTTATCTGTGCACAACAATAGGGCTGGGCAGCTTTAGTAACAGAACTTCACACTGAGATATTGGGACATAGCACAGGACTAAAAACAAGGGACAAGGGAATTTAAACTGGGATAGTTTGCAAGTATGAGTCAGGTGCTTGGGGACACACAACAATGCCAGGGCCCAGGACAGCTGCCCCTTTTGCCTGGCCTTAAAGATGTCCCTGCCCTTGGTTTATGTATCTGACCGAGCAGTGATCTGATTCTTAAACGTTATATACAGCAAATGCCTTCTGAACCACTTAAGGACCAGCCTCGTTTTAAAATGTAGGTGTTTACATCTTTAAAACTGTTTTTTTTTTTTGCTATACAATTACTTAGAAACCCCCAAACATTATATATTCGTTTTTTTTCTAACACCCTAGAGAATAAAATTGCGGTCATTGCAATACTTATTTTCATACTGTATTTGCAGAATGGTCTTACAAGCGCACTTTATTTGGAAAAAAAATCATTTTTTTAAATAAAAAAATAAGATAAAAGTAAAGTAAAGTAAAGTTACCCCAATGTTTAGATATATTCCGAAAGATAATGCTACGCCGAGTAAATTGATACCCAACATGTCACACTTCTAAATTGCGCCCGCTCATGGAATGACGTCAAACTTTTACCCTCAAAAATCTCCATAGGCAACGTTTAAAAAATTCTACAGGTTGCTTTTTTTAAGTTATAGAGAAGGTCTAGGGCTAGAATTATTGAGCTCAGTCTAACGATCGCGGCGATACCTCACATGTGTGGTTTGACGTTTTCATATGCGGGTGGCCGGGCGCAGTACTCACGTATGCGTTTGCTTATGCTTACGCGAGATCGTCGGGACTAGGTGCTTTAAACATTTTTTTTCACAGTTTTAAAAAAAAATGGTGTCACTTTTATTCCTATTACAAGGAATGTAAACATTCCTTGTAATAGAAAAAATCATGACAGGTCCTCTTAAATATGAGATCTGGGTCAAAAAGTCCTCAGATCTCATATTTACACTAAAATACAAAAAAGGTTTATAAAATGTCTTTGCCAGAAAATTAACTGTGAGTAACAAGCAACATAGCAGACCATTACTTTGCACTTGCTAAATAAGAATACCGCATGGCATGATGTGATCCTCCTGCAAGAAGCATGAAATTATTTGTTTCTTTTACAAATTGCTTATTGCTCTCTAATATAATAATTCCTGCACAAGTGCACAGCACACAGATAGTGGTCTAGTAAAGGCTTAGGTCAGATGAATTTGGTAATTAATTATTATTTACTTAATTATTTCATTTTTTTCACAGTCAGAGAGTCAATTATGCCACTCACCATCTTGCAGCTCCGCTCGGGCTGAGGAACGGAGCTGCCGACGTCACTTCCGGGTTTTCGTGAAGCAGCCAAAAAGCCGGAAGTGACCTGCCTGTCTCTGAATGAAAATGCTCCCGCCCGTAGAATCACAGTGATGTTACGGGCGGAAGCTAGTCGGCGTTCTACAGTGCGCCGCAAGGCGGGTTTTTAACCCGCAAATGAAGCGCCATGGATGCAATCTTGTGATTGCATCGATGTGGTGCTTCTCATAGTGCACTGCGACCGGCGCCACAGTACACTATGTTAAATTGTTAAATTACATTTTTTTTTTTTATGTCTTAAAGGGCCCGTTTTTTTTTATTATTTTATTTATTTATTTTTTTTTATTATTTTTTTTTAGACTGGGGGGGGGGGGGGCGCCACTGATTGCAAAGATTAGCGGAGAAAAAAGACAGCCTTGTCTGGTGACTTTGGCTATATGTACTGGTTTGGAGTAGTAGCCTTGAAGCCTAATACAGGCTTTAGGATTTAAATATAGAGCTTGGATCACGCCCATAAACTTGTTGCCAAATCCCCAACGTTCAAGGATTGTAAAGATGTATGGCCAGGAGACTGAATCGAAGGCCTTTTAAAGGTCCAGTGATAAAAGCATGCCTGATTGTTTTGAACCTCCTGGCCAGTTTGTCTGGAGGATGGAGACTATGTCTATGGCTCTTCTGATCTGATCAGGGCCCTCTCTGCCTGGGATGAACCCCACTTGATCCTTATGAACATATCAGTTAATGAAGGAAGCTAGATGATTTGCAAGGAGTTTGGTAAGGATTTTTAAGTTGCTATAGATGAGGGAGATGGGTCTATAATTACTGACTTCTTCCGGGTTTTTATCCAGTTTCGGTATTACTGCAATGCACGCTGTGTTTAGGTGAGGATCAAGTGGGGTTCCCTGTGTCTTTGCGTTAAAAAATTGTGTCAAATGTAGAGTCAGGGTGGTTGTAAATGTCTTGTAATAGGGGTTAGGGAGACCACCGGGGCCCGGAGAAGAACCTGATTTGAGGTTCTTAATGACTTCCTGTACCTCTTCTTCTGAGCCTCCAGCATATTATTTTTTATTTTTATGTATTTTATGTTATTTTAAGTTATTTCCCTATCCATATTTGTTTGCAGAGCACTTGTCGTGCTCTTAACAACATTTTTCTGCTATTTGCAGACATCTAGCCCTTTCCATTACTTTTTTAGAGCCATTTTAATCTTTAAAAGTTCGGGTCCCCATTGACTTCAATGGGGTTCGGGTTCAGGGTCAAGTTCGGGTCCCGAACTCAAACTTTTTTGCGAAGTTCAGCAGAACCCCTCAAATCCAAACATCCAGGTGTCCGCTCAACTCTATTCATGTAGCATTTACTTTCTGGAATCAATCTGCCTTTAGTTCAGGCATGCAGGGGAGTGCACTTAGCTGAGAAAAAGCTCCTCCTACAGATGAAAGAAAAAAATAGCCATGAAGACTCCTGAGATGTCTGATATCATTTTGACCTAGGCCAGAAACCAGGCAGTAACTGAAGAAATTTTTAACAAGTAAATATAAATGTACCTTCTATTTTCTAAAGCTTGTAGCATAATGATTAAAATAATGTTGACAGAGAGTAAGTTTTGCTTTAAACTCACAAGTGAAAATTGACTGTGCACTTTGCTAGTGCATAAATAAACAATCACAGAGCTATTTGACACCAACATATTCCTATAAAACCAGTGACAACTATCCAAACAAGTTGTAATATAATTCAAAAACTGAAACTCAATTAATGGGAAGATTTTCATATACTAAAAAATTATCCATCGGGGGAATATTCCTTCTGATGCAAATCCCATCACCAAGATAAATAAAATTGCACATGTAGGACCTTAAAATAAGGAGGTATGTGCATTTAATAACCCCAGTGAAATCTGTTGCCACTTCCAGCAGCTGCAACCATAGATTCCTCCATCTAAGCCTTTTATACTTTCATATAGATAAAAGCACCAGGCAGTCAGCCTGGAAATTTTGATTGTAAGTATTAAAGTGGTTGTAAACCCTTACAAACCACTTTGACCTACAGGTAAGCCTAGATTAAGGCTTACCTGTAGGTCCAAGAAATATCTCCTAAACCTATATGGTTTAGGAGATATTTGCCCCAAGACAGGCACCGCTGTCTACGGCGCATGCGCCGTAGACAGCAGCGCGCAGGCGCACTGAGCGCGGCATTTCCAATAATGGAGCTGCCGCGCGTGTCGGCTCCCGTGCGCATGCGCGGGAGTGACGTCATCGCGGCTCCGCCGAATGACAGCGGCGGAGCTGCGAGACCCCACCGTAAAGAGGGATGCGCCGGACTACAGGGGACAGCGGTGACATCGCTGGCTCCTGTGTCAGGTAAGTGACACATAATGGGCTACTATGCGATGCATAGTAGTCCATTATGCTTTGCCTTTGCAGGGAATGAAAGAGGAAGTAAACCCATCAGGGTTTACTTCCTCTTTAAGATGCACTCTAGATGCAAAAACATTCTTATAGTGCAGTAACACACACACACACACACACACATATATATATATATATATATATATATATATATATATATATATATATATATATATATATATATATATATATATATATATATATATATATATATATATATATAAAGAAAACTCACATGTGTGCCACTGCCCTATGCAAGAGACCTAAGCATTTGATATCAGTGTAGAAAGCTCTTCCCTATGCGTTTTATCCAGTAGGATGTCATCAGGTGCCCCTACTTGTGTGAAAGACTGAGACCATGGAGTCTAGGGCTGCAACTGCTGGAAGTGTTGAATTTATATATACACTCATCGGCCACTTTATTAGGTACACCTGTTCAATTGCTTGGTAACACAAATTGCTAATCAACCAATCACATGGCAGCAATTCAATGCATTTAGTGGCCTTTAGGCCAGGGCTGTCTTTAATATTGATTGGACCCCGGGCAAAAAAATTTTTGGGGGCCCCCTCCCATGCAATTTCACTCTCCACCTGCTCTGAGACATACAATAAATAGAAGCTGGACTTAAAATCAGTTTACTGTATCAGATCAGGCAGCAATTGTGATTGGTTGCCAGAGGTTACAGCATATCATTACTGCTTACTGACTGGTTGCTAGAAGTTACAGCACACATTATGGCTCACTGATTAGTTGCTAGAGGTTACAGCAAATGATTTCTGCTTGTTATATAGTTGCTAGAGATTACTAGGGTTGCCACCTTTTCCTCAAGCTAAACCCGAACACTTTAACAGCACACAGCAAATTTTTACCTCTCCTTAGAGACCCCCCATTAGAACAGAGTGCCCTTATATCAGTGCCCTATTAGATTAAAGACCCCCATTATATGAGAGTCCCTTTATATCAATGCCCCCTAAAGACTTCCATTAGTTCAGGAATCCCCCTTTCAAATTAAAGTCCCCTTTAGATCAGGAGTCCCCCTTCATCAGGTTTCGGGAGTCTGGAGTCCCCCTTTACACCAGGAGTCACCCTTTACATTAGGAGCACTGTACTGAGCATCAATGGTCCCCCTATGAGATCAGAGTCCCCCCCTTCACATCAGAGTCCTCCCTCACAACAGCTGGGGCCCGTTATATCAGTAACTCCACATATCAAGGGCCACTTTACATGAGGTGCCCTTCTTAAATCAAGAGACCCTCTTTCAAATCTCAATTTACATTAGTAGTCTTCTTTACATCAGTACCCTGGTGTGAAAGTAGGGGGCAGAGTGATAGGAGGGTAGCAGAGTGTGACAGGGGGGCACATAGTGACAGGAGGGGGATGCAGAGTGTGATAGGAGGGGGATGCAGAGTGTGACAGGAGGGGGTTGCAGAGTGTGACAGGAGGGGGATGCAGAGTGTGACAGGAGGGGATGCAGAGTGTGACAGGAGGGGTTGCAGAGTGTGACAGGAGGGAGGAAGGGGTGCAGAGTGTGACAGGGGAGGGTGCAGAGTGTGACAGGGGAGGGTGCGGAGTGTGACAAGGGAGGGTGCGGAGTGTGACAGGGGAGGGTGCAGAGTGTGAATAAGTGACAGGGGAGGGGGGCAGGGTGTGAATAAGTTTTGCTTTTTGCCTGCTGGTGACTGCTGGGTTGCATTTTTAGGTTCTTTTGGGGCTTTTTCTTGTAGCTTTTATACCCTTTTCTGTCACTTTTTAAATAGTGTTTTTTTGTTTTTTTTTCTTCCTTTCCTTCCTTCAGCCTACTAATTAAGGGGAGGGTTTAATTGGGCACAGGTGCTTGAGGTCTATATAAGCTTGGGTTGAACTCATTTGAGCCTGCTCATCTTGAGTTTGTGAGAACTCTGTGTAAGTGGAACTGGTCAAAGTGGTGAGTTAAAACCTAGAGTTGAAAACAGGAGGTTATAACAGGGGTCATAGTACCTGTGTAGTGTGAGTACCTGAGTGTTGTCTGAGTAGTGTGTGTGTATCATTAGTAATTGTGTATTGTGGGTGCACAGTGGTCTGTGAGTACCTGTGTACTGTCTTGTTGAGTATTAGTGTCAGGAAGCTAGTTGTTATGTAATTTGGACTGGGTATAATCTCTAATCCTCATTAAATGAATAGGTACGATGACTGGCGGGTGTGGAGAGGCGACTCGGTGTACATCTTGCGGCATGTATGCGTTCCTTGATCATCTGATCGAGGGTGAATACTGCTGTGCAAAATGTAAGCACATTGTTTCCCTGGAAGCCCAGGTTCTGAATCTGGGGAAGCAACTGTCAGCACTGAGAGGCCCCTCCACCCTAAATGAGAACCAGGATAGTACACAGCAGGTGCCGGCAGGGGCCAGCACAGAGGTGGGTGGAGACGAGGAGGTGCAGGCAGTAGCAGAGAGTAGATGGGTGACAGTCAGGAAGGGTAGAGGGGCAAGTGCCAGGGAGGCCGATCCAGGGCTGGAGCATCCCAATAAGTACGCTCCATTGAGTGACATTGGTGATCCCAGTCAGGGACCAGCACTGCTGGAGCTGAGGGATTCTCCTAGCTGCCAGGAGAAGAACTCCTCCAGTGAGAGTGGGGGGGGAGAGAAGGGAAAGGAAAGACAGATTCTGGTGGTAGGGGACTCAATTCTTAGGAGGACAGAGAGGCCAATCTGTAACAACAACCTGAAGTGCCGAACTGTATGTTGTCTGCCGGGCGCTCGGGTTCGGCACATCACGGATCTGGTGGACAGATTACTGAGAGGGGCTGGGGAAGACCCAGCTGTCATGGTGCACGTTGGCACCAATGACAAAGTCAGAGGCAGATGGAGTGTCCTAAAGAATGATTTTAGGGACTTGGGAGCTAAGTTGAGGAAAAGGACCTCCAAGGTAGTATTCTCAGGAATACTACCAGTACATCGAGCCACACCAGAAAGGAAGAGGGAGATTAGGGAAGTAAACAAGTGGCTCAAAAGCTGGTGTAGTAAGGAGGGGTTTGGGTTCCTGGAGGACTGGGACGACTTCTCAGTCGACAACCGGTACTATAGAAGGGATGGACTGCACCTAAATGAGGAGGGTGCAGATCAGCTGGGATTGAGGATGGCCAAAAAGTTAGAGGGTTTTTTAAACTAGGTGATGGGGGGGTGGGTTCAGAGACAGAGATAGTCAGCGTGGAGCATATTCCAGAGGGTAATATTAGGGGCATTAGTGGTGGGGTAACCGAAGCACATAAACCCAAGGTAAATATAGTAGCAAGTCCTAGTTGTAATCTTGGAACACCCAAGAGGATAGTGTGTGACCGGTCAAAATATATTAATACATTAAAATGTTTGTTTGCCAATGCCAGAAGTCTGCCAAGCAAAATAGGCGAGTTGGAAGCTCTGGTGCATCAGGAGAGCTATGATGTAATCGGTATTGCTGAAACTTGGCTTCATTCCTCACATGACTGGGCTATTAATATTCCTGGCTATGCACTCTTTCGGAAAGACAGAGTAAAAAGGAAAGGTGGAGGGGTCTGTCTGTATGTGAGAAATAATCTCAAAGCAAGTGAGAAAGAGAACCTGGTGGGCGGAGAGTGTGATGAGTCTGAGGCATTATGGGTAGAACTGCATACAGATGCGCGTAGTTCAAAGTTAATCATTGGAGTTTGTTATAGACCACCCAATGTTAATGAGGAGGTGGAGACTCAGCTCCTTGCACAGATAGAAAGGGCTGCAAGGGCTGGGACAGTGATAATAATGGGGGATTTTAACTACCCAGAAATTGACTGGGGTAATGGCACTGCTGGGACAGTTAAAGGGCAAAAATTTGTAAACCTATTACAGGACAATTTTATGGTACAGTTTATTGAGGCCCCAACTAGGAATGATGCTCTGTTGGACCTGGTAATCTCAAACCATGCAGAACGTATTACTAATGTTCAGATAAAGGAACATCTGGGTAGCAGTGACCATAACATGATTTCATTTGATGTTAGCTGTAAGCAAAAATCACATACGGGAAAGATAAAAACACTTAATTTCAAGAGAGCAAATTTTCCAAGGATGAGGGCTGCTCTCCAGGACTTAGACTGGGAGAGATTATTGGCACCAATGGGCACAGAACAGAAATGGGAATTCTTCAAAAAGCTTGTTTGTGATCTCACGGCAAAGTATATTCCCATGGGCAATAAGTTTAAAAGGTTAAAAATAAAGCCGATGTGGCTCACGGCCAAAGTTAAAAAAGCTATAAACTATAAAAAAAGAGCTTTCAAAAAATATAAAAATGAAGGAACACTAGTGTCATTTAAATGTTACAAGGAATTTAACAGAATATGTAAAAAGGAAATCAAGGATGCAAAAATTCAAAATGAAAGACAAATTGCAAAAGACAGTAGGACAAACCCCAAAAAATTCTTCAAATATATTAATAGTAAAAAGGTTAAGTCTGAGCATGTAGGCCCTTTGCAAAATAATCTGGAGTGGGTGACTGGGGACAAAGAGAAGGCTAACTTATTAAATACTTTCTTCAGCTCTGTGTATACAAAGGAGCATGGGGGAGCTCATGTCCACAATGGGGGTGGTACTGACGCAGCCCCTAATCCACAATGGCTCATAAGTGATATGGTCCAGAAATATTTGGACAGAATAAAGGTGGAGAAAGCACCTGGACCTGATGGCATCCACCCACGGATCCTAAAAGAATTGAGCTCTGTAATTTCAAAGCCATTGTATCTAATTTTTAGGGACTCATTAATGACAGGAATAGTACCACTGGATTGGCGCAGGGCCAATGTGGTGCCTATATTTAAAAAGGGAACAAAGTCTTTACCAAGTAATTATAGACCCGTTAGTTTAACTTCTATAGTTGGGAAGATACTGGAGGGATTAATAAAAGACCACATAGATGAGTTCTTGCAGGAAAAAAATATTTTGAGCAACAGACAGCACGGATTCATGAAAGACAGAAGTTGTCAGACAAACCTGATTTCTTTTTATGAGGTGGTAAGTAAAACCTTGGACAGAGGGGTGGCGGTGGACGTGATATATTTGGATTTTGCAAAAGCATTCGATACTGTTCCGCACACACGGCTCATGTGTAAGGTAAAGTCTACAGGTTTGGAAACATCAGTTTGTAGATGGATAGAAAACTGGCTAAAAGACAGAATTCAGAGAGTCGTGGTTAATGATTCTTACTCTGAATGGTCTAAGGTTATGAGTGGTGTACCCCAAGGTTCAGTGCTGGGACCCTTACTTTTTAATATCTTTATAAATGATATTGGGTCTGGGATCAAGAGTAACATTTCCGTCTTTGCAGATGACACCAAGCTATGTGGTGCAATAACGTCCTTACAGGATGTCACCAATTTACAAGCAGACCTCAATGCTCTGTCTAATTGGGCGACTATGTGGCAGATGAGGTTTAATGTTGAGAAATGTAAGGTTATGCACTTGGGGGCTAAGAATATGCATGCATCATACACGCTAGGAGGAGTACAACTGGGGGAATCCATAGTGGAGAAGGATCTGGGGGTTTTGGTAGATCATAAGCTCAATAATAGCATGCAATGCCAAGCTGCGGTTTCCAAAGCGAGCAAAGTCCTTTCCTGTATTAAGAGAGGTATGTACTCCAGAGAGAGAGATATCATTTTGCCCCTGTTCAAATCATTAGTAAGACCTCATCTGGAATATGCCGTTCAGTTTTGGGCACCAGTTCTCAAAAAGGATATCGGGGAACTGGAGAAAGTGCAGAGAAGGGCAACCAAACTGATAAGAGGCATGGAGCAACTCAGCTATGAGGAAAGATTAGAGGAACTGAATTTATTCACTCTTGATAAGAGGAGATTAAGGGGGGATTTGATCAACATGTACAAATATATAAAGGGTCCATATAGGGAACTTGGTGTCGAGTTATTCACTTTAAAGTCAACAAAGAGGACAAGGGGGCACTCTTTACGTCTAGAGGAGAAGAGATTTCATCTCCAAATACGGAAAGGTTTCTTCACAGTAAGAGCTGTGAAAATGTGGAATAGACTCCCTGCAGAGGTGGTTATGGCCAGCTCAGTGGATTGCTTTAAGAAAGGCCTGGATTATTTCCTAAGTGTACGTAATATAACTGGGTACTAAAATTTATAGGTAAAGTTGATCCGGGGAAAATCCGATTGCCTCTCGGGGGATCAGGAAGGAATTTTTTCCCCTGCTTTAGCAAATTGGATCATGCTCTGCTGGGGTTTTTTGCCTTCCTCTGGATCAACTGTGGGTATAGAATTGGGTATATGGGCTGGTATATGTATGTGTGTATATATATATATATATATATATATATATGTATGTATATGTATGTATGTATAGTATATTTTATTATTTTTTTTTTTTTTTGGTTGAACTGGATGGACTTGTGTCTTTTTTCAACCTGACTAACTATGTAACTATGTGTGACAGGGGAGGGTGCAGAGTGTGACAGGGGAGGGTGCAGAGTGTGACAGGAGGGGGTGCAGAGTGACAGGAGGGGGTGCAGAGTGACAGGAGGGGGTGCAGAGTGACAGGAGGGAATGTGGTGTGACAAGAGGGGGTGCAGAGTGTGACAGGAGGGCGTGCGGTGTGACAGGAGGGGGTGCAGTGTGACAGGAGGGGGTGCGGTGTGACAGGAGGGGGTGCAGAGTGTGACAGGAGGGGGTGCAGAGTGTGACAGGAGGGGGTGCAGAGTGTGACAGGAGGGGGTGCAGGGTGTGACAGGAGGGGGTGCAGTGTGTGAAAGGAGGGAGTGCAGAGTGACAGGAGGGGATACGGTGTGACAAGAGGGGATGCGGTGTGACAAGAGGGGGTGCAGAGTGTGACAGGAGGGGGTGCAGAGTGTGACAGGAGGGGATGCAGGGTGTGACAGGAGGTGGGGCAGAGTATGACAGGAGGGGGAAGAGTGTGACAGGAGGGGGCAGAGTGTGACAGGAGGGGGATGCAGAGTGTGACAGGAGGGGGATGCAGAGTGTGACAGGAGGGGGATGCAGAGTGTGACAGGAGGGGGATGCAGAGTGTGACAGGAGGGGATGCAGAGTGTGACAGGAGGGAGGAAGGGGTGCAGAGTGTGACAGGGGAGGGTGCAGAGTGTGACAGGGGAGGGTGCGGAGTGTGACAGGGGAGGGTACAGAGTGTGACAGGAGGGGGTGCAGAGGGACAGGAGGGACAGGAGGGAATGTGGTGTGATAAGAGGGGGGTGCAGAGTGTGACAGGAGGGCGTGCGGTGTGACAGGAGGGGGTGCAGTGTGACAGGAGGGGGTGCGGTGTGACAGGAGGGGGTGAAGAGTGTGACAGGAGGGGGTGCAGAGTGTGACAGGAGGGGGTGCAGGGTGTGACAGGGTGTGACAGGAGGGGGTGCAGGGTGTGACAGGAGGGGGTGCAGTGTGTGAAAGGAGGGAGTGCAGAGTGACAGGATGGGATGCGGTGTGACAAGAGGGGATGCAGTGTGACAAGAGGGGGTGCAGTTTGACAAGAGGGGGTGCAGAGTGTGACAGGAGGGGGTGCAGGGTGTGACAGGAGGGGGTGCAGGGTGTGACAGGAGGGGGTGCAGTGTGTGAAAGGAGGGGGTGAAGTGTGACAGGAGGGGGTGCAGAGTGACAGGAGGGGATGCGGTGTGACAGGAGGGGGTGCAGTTTGACAAGAGGGGGGTGCGGTGTGACAGGAGGGGTGCAGAGTGACAGGAGGGGGTGTAGAGTGACTGGAGGGAATGTGGTGTGACAAGAGGGGGTGCAGAGTGTGACAGGAGGGGGTGTGGTGTGACAGGAGGGAGTGTGGTGTGACAGGAGGGGGTGCGGTGTGACAGGAGGTGGTGCGGTGTGACAGGAGGTGGTACGGTGTGACAGGAGGGGATGCGGTGTGACAGGAGGGGATGCGGTGTGACAAGAGGGGATGCAGTGTGACAAGAGGGGATGCGGTGTGACAGGAGGTGATGCGGTGTGACAGGAGGTGGTGCAGAGTTGACAGGAGGGGGTGCGGTGTGACAGGAGGTGGTGCGGTGTGACAGGAGGTGGTGCGGTGTGACAGGAGGTGGTGCGGTGTGACAGGAGGTGGTGCAGAGTTGACAGGAGGTGGTGCGGTGTGACAGGAGGTGGTGCGATGTGACAGGAGGTGGTGCTGTGTGACAGGAGGGGGTACAGAGTGTGACAGGAGGGGGTGCAGAGTGTGACAGGAGGGGGTGCGATGTGACAGGAGGGGGTGCGGCGTGACAGCAGGGGGTGCAGCGTGACAGGAGGGGGTGCGGCGGACAGGAGGGTCCCGTGCAAATACAGAGGAGGGGTTCAAATACAGAGGAGGGGGGCAATTATAGAGAAGGGAGGGACAATTACAGAGGAAGGGGGTGCAAATACAGAGGAGATGGGAAATTACAGAGAGGGGGCAATTACAGAGGAGGGGGGTGCAATTACAGAGGAGGGGGGGCAAACACAGAAGGGTCAAAACATAAGGGAGAGAGAGGCGACAGGCAGCTGCTGGTGCAGAAGTTTTTAATAAAATAAATGCTTAAAAGCAATCCACTCACTCTCCATGTCGGAGCTGTATATGTCAGTCTGTGAAGTTGGCTGTCCCATTCTCCCCTCCGATCCACGCTGCTCTTATCACTGAATCGGGAAACTCATGTGAACTCATGTGAACTGTCAGCCTCTGATGATGGAGGCGTGGTTAAGTCTCTGGAATGCTCTGATTGGTCACAGCATCCCAGGCTGACAGCTCACTGCAGTCTCCCCGCAGCTCTGTATCCTTGGCTTCCTCCAGCGATTCAGTGATAAGAGCAGCGTGGATTGGAGGGGAGAATGGGACATCCAACTTCACAGACTGACATATACAGCTCTGACATGGAGAGTGAGTGGATTGCTTTTAAGCATTTATTTTATTAAAACCTTCCGCACCAGCAGCTGTCTGTCGCCCGCTCTCTCTCATATGTTTTGATTGCTCTGTAATTGCTCCCCCCGCCCGCCGCTCCGATGCCCCTGCTGTCCAGGTCCCCCTGTGTGCTGGGGCTCGTAAAAAGGAGGCCCCATGGTACCCCTGTCAGCTGGAAATGGTGTCCGGGTGTGAGGCAGAGGGAAACCCGGGCACAGCCTCCTAAACCCGTACTGTCTGGGTCAAAACCAGACAGGTGGCAACCCTAGAGATTACTGTACAGTAATACTGCTCACTGATTGCTAGAGGTTACAGCACATCATCTTCTCACTGCAGGGAAGCATGATATACATATGAATGCCACCTTTATTTACATATCAATGCAGCTGGCCACAGCTATTTGCTTAGTAATGCAGCTGCTATTTACATATGAATGTCAGTTATTTACATGTAAACACAGGGTTTGCAGGTGAGTCATCTGTACACAACAACAGGGCTAAAACTTCAAGGGACAAGGAAATTTAAACTGGGATAGTTGGCAAGTATGAGACAGCTACTTTGGGCCCCACAACAATGACAGGGCCCAGGGCAGTTGCCCCTTTTGCCCTGCCTTAAAGATGGCCCTGCTTTAGGCATGGAGACTGGATGAAGAGGACTTGCTGAAGCTCAAACTGAGCATCATAATGGGGAAGAAAGGGGATTTAAGTGACTTTGAATGTGACGTGATTGTTGGTGCCAGACTAAATATTTCAAAAAGAGCTTCTCTACTGGGATTTTCATGCAGAACTATCTCCTAGGGTTTACAGAGAATGGTCCAAAAAAAAGAGAACATCCAGTGTGCGGCAGTTGTGTGGAGTAAAATGCCATGTTGATGTCAGAGGAGAATGGGCAGACTGGTTTGAGATGATAGGCAACAGTAACTCAAATAACCACTCGTTACAACCAAGGTATGCAGAATACCGCAAGGTCTCTAACATCTACCATCTCTGTGATGTCATCATGGATGAGAAGAGTGGAAGAGGATTTCAGTGGCAACCTGTGGAGCTCTGGTGAACTCCATGCCCAAAAGGGTTAAGGCAGTGCTGGAAAATAATGGTGGCCACACAAAATATTGACACTTTGGGACCAATTTGGACATTTTCACTTAGGAGTGTACTCACTTTGTTGCCAGCGGTTTAGACATTAACCACTTAAGGACCGCCGTATTGCCAATGTACGTCATTACAATGGCACCGGCAGGCACAAGCACGTACATGTACGTGCTTGCCTTCCAGCGGGTGGGGGGTCCGATCGGACCCCCTCCCGCTGGATACGGCGGTCCGTTTCGCTTCAGGAGCGATCTGGGATGAGGGGATGGCTGTTGGTTTCTGGTCATCCCCTCTCGATCGCTCCTGGCGAATGAGAAGCTTCCTCCCACTGTGTATTGTATACACAGGCAGGGAGGAAGTGATGTCATTCTCCTCGGGGCGGTCTTTTTGACCGGACTACGAGGAGAAGACAGAAAGTAAGTGTGCACCAACACTACACTGACATGTAGGCACACACAGGCACACAAACCCCCCCCCCCCGATCGCCCCCCGATCCCCCCCTCCCCCCCAGTCACAGTGTCACTGATTGCAGTGATCATTTATTTACTGATCACTGCATTCAGTGTCAGTTGTAAAAGTAAAAACTGTCAGGGCAGTTAGTGTTAGGTCCAGGGTAGCCCCCTACCACCCCCAATAAAGGTTTAACCCCCTGATTGCCCCTAGAGTTAACCCTTTCACCCCCTTTTGCCAGTGTCACTAAGCGATCATTTTTCTGATCGCTGCATTAGTGTCGCTAGGTAGCTAGTTATTTTTTTAGGTTCACCGCCAGGTTTTTATAGCGCTAGGTACCCCGATATACTACCCAATAATGGTTTTAACCCCCTGATTGCCCCTAGTTAACCCTTTCACCCCCTTTTGCCAGTGTCACTAAGCGATCATTTTTCTGATCGCTGCATTAGTGTCGCTAGGTAGCTAGTTATTTTTTTTTAGGTTCACCGCCAGGTTTTTATAGCGCTAGGTACCCCGATATACTACCCAATAATGGTTTTAACCCCCTGATTGCCCCTAGAGTTAACCATTTCACCCCCTTTTGCCAGTGTCACTAAGCGATAATTTTTCTGATCGCTGCATTAGTGTCGCTAGGTAGCTAGTTTTTTTTTAGGTTCACCGCCAGGTTTTTATAGCGCTAGGTACCCCGATATACTACCCAATAATGGTTTTAACCCCCTGATTGCCCATAGTTAACCCTTTCACCCCCTTTTGCCAGTGTCACTAAGCGATCGTTTTTCTGATCGCTGCATTAGTGTCACTAGTGCCGCTAGGTAGCTAGTTATTTTTTTTAGGTTCACCGCCAGGTTTTTATAGCGCTAGGTACCCCGATATACTACCCAATAATGGTTTTAACCCCCTAATTGCCCCTAGTTAACCCTTTCACCCCCTTTTGCCAGTGTCACTAAGCGATCATTTTTCTGATCGCTGCATTAGTGTCGCTAGGTAGCTAGTTATTTTTTTAGGTTCACCGCCAGGTTTTTATAGCGCTAGGTACCCCCATATACTACCCAATAATGGTTTTAACCCCCTGATTGCCCCTAGTTAACCCTTTCACCAGCGATCACAGTATAAGTGTCACTGGTGACGCTGGTTAGCCAGTTAGTTATTTAGGTTCCCCGTCAGGTTTTTATATAGCGCCAGGGACCCCCATATACTACCTAATAAAAATTTTAACCCCCTGATTGCCCCTAGTTAACCCTTTCACCAGTGATCACTGTATAAGTGTTACGGGTGACTCTGGTTAGTTTGCTTTTTATAGCATCAGGGCACCCACCATTTATTACCCAATAAAGGTTTAACTCCCTGATCACCCGGCGGGTGATATCAATTAGGTTTTAGGGTCAGGGTCTGCGTCGCCCCAGGCAGCGCTAGGTTAGTGCCAGTACCGCTAACACTCACACGCAAAGCATAAACCTCCCGTAGTGGTACAGAATCTGAACAGATCAATATCTGATCTGATCAGATCTATACTAGCATCCCCAGCAGTTTAGGGTTCCAAAAAAATGCATTGTTAGCGGGATCAGCCCAGATACCTGCTGGCACCTGCGTTTTGCCCCTCTGCCCAGCCCACCCAAGTGCAGTATCGATCGATCACTGTCACTTGCAAAACACTAAACACATAACTGCAGCGATCGCAGAGTCAGGCCTGATCCCTGCGATCGCTAACAGTTTTTTTTGTAGCATTTAAATCCGGAAGGCAGTGCTTGGTTTTCGGGGTCCCGTACGCGGCTAGGCTCCCAAAAAGTCCCCCACAGGTGGTATCCCCATACTCGGGAGAAGCAGCAGAATTTATTTTGTGGTGTAATTTGACTTATGCCCATAGCATGTGTGAGCAATATATCATTTAGTGACAACTTTGTGCAAAAAAAAAAAAAAAATTTAAATTCCTGCAACTTGTGGCAAAATATAAAATATTTCATGGACTCAACATGCCTCTCAGTAAATAGCTTGGGGAGTCTACTTTCCAAAATGGGGTCATTTGGGGGGGGGGGTTTGTGCTATTTTGGCATTTTATGGCCTTCAAAACTGTGATAGGTAGTGAGGAGTGAAATCAAAAATTTGCACCCTTAGAAACCCTGAAGGCAGTGATTGGTTTTCGGGGTGCCGTACGCAGCTAGACTCCCAAAAAGTCCCACATATGTGGTATCCATGTACTCAGGAGAAGTAGCAGAATATATTTTGGGGTGCAATTCCACATATAACTATGGCATGTGTGAGCAATATATCATTTAGTGACAACTTTTTGTAAACTTTTTTTTTTTTGTCATTATTCAATCACTTGGGACAAAAAAAAATATTCAATGGGCTCAACATGCCTCTCCACAACTTCCTTGGGGTGTCTACTTTCCAAAATGGGGTCATTTGGGGGGGGGGTTGTACTGCCCTGCCATTTTAGCACCTCAAGAAATGAGATAGGCAGTCGTAAATTAAAAGCTGTGTAAATTCCAGAAAATGTACTCTAGTTTGTAGACGCTATAACTTTTGCGCAAACCAATAAATATACGCTTATTGACATTTTTTTTACTAAAAACATGTGGCTGAATAAATTTTGCCCTAAATGTATGACTAAAATTGAGTTTATTCGATTTTTCTTATAACAAAAAGTAGAAAATATAATTTTTTCTCAAAATTTTCGGTCTTTTTCCATTTATATCGCAAAAAATAAAAATCGCAGAGGCAATCAAATACCATCAAAAGAAAGCTCCATTTGTGGGAAGAAAAGGACGCAAATTTCGTTTGGGTACAACATTGCATGACCGCGCAATTACCAGTTAAAGCAGTGCAGTGTGAAATTGTAAAAAGACCTCTGGTCCTTAGGCTGTTAATTGGTCCGGGGCTCAAGTGGTTAATGGCTGTTGAGTTATTTTGAGGTGACAGCACATTTACACTGTTACACAAGCTGTACACTCACTACTTTGTAGCAAAGTGTAATTTCTTCAGCGTTGTCACATGAAAAAATATAAATATATTTACAAAAATGTGAGGGGTTTACATGACCCCATTTTCTTCAGAACTAGTGCAGACAAAATCCTTTTTAAAAACTAAAAACTTTGGAAGTGCAGCTGCCTTCTGTAAGTGTGTTCTGTTCCAGAGCTTAGTAAATGAAGGGAAGCTCTGCTCACTGCCATCATCCAACCATTTGCCTTTTTTTTCTTCTCCTTGCACGTCATAGGGTATTCTTTGCAAAGTGAAGCTTTGCCTCATTTACAAAGCTATGGAGCAAATGCCCTACCAGAGTGCAACTGAACTTCCAAAGTGCAGTCAATGTTCCTTAAATGAATGCACCCCATTCAGTTTAGCACTGTACACTTCATCTTTATCATGAAGTATGAGACATTTTATAAGCATTTTTCTTAAAAAAAATGATACTGTTGCTGCTTTTTTCAAAACGTTTTAAAGAGCATGTACAGAGTTTATATGGAATAGGTCACGACCCAGATTAAGCTTTTCGAGACTTGCTGTCCCTAAACTCAGAGGAGGCCTAGGCCTACCAGATATAAAAAAATATCAACAAGCTTGTCATTTAACTAGAATCATTGATTGGAATATTCACTCCAAAGTGAAAGACTGGGTCCAATTGGAAAGCCTGGATTCATCTTTTCCACTGGCTCAAATCCCATGCCTGGCTTCAAAACATACACCTTCAACTTACATTTCATACCCGCTAATCTGCCCCACATTTACCTCCTTTCGGAGCACCAGTAACAAACACAAGATTTCATCGATCATAGGCCCAATGACCCCACTTAGGCTCAATCCTGATTTTGCACTGGGATTACGAGAATCCTTCCTTAAAGACATATGGCCACATCTAAATATGAGAGCGGAACACTTCTTCGAAGGAGGCCACCTCATCCCCTACGCCACCTTAACGGATAAAATAACAACTGGTACATTCTCCTTTTGGACATATGTACAAATTAGACACTTCCTTGGAGCCTCCGCATCCAGACAACTTACCCCCTTCGAAGAAATGTGTCTAAAAAAGGATCCCCAAAGTCATCTCATATCCTTCACATATGCTCTACTATTCTCAGATCAGAACCGCAAAAACAACTGGGCTAACAGTAAATGGGAATGGGATCTCGCAATGGATCTCTCAGAAGCTGACTGGGAGAACATTTACAAACACATCCACAAGGGAACAGTGAATATTTGCACAAAAGAAAACGCTTTCAAACTTAACTCAAGATGGTACAAAACGCCCTTTAAACTCCACCACCTATACATAGCAATCTCTCCACACTGTTGGAGATGTGAATTAGGGACTATTACACATCTGGTGGATGTATCCTAAAATCTGACCCTTCTGGAAAGAAGTCTACAGACTCATCCACCAGATGACCACATATGCGCTAGCTTTCACACCAGTACAATTTCTGCTTCACTATCCCTCGATACCAAAACGTACGTACTTTGTTCTTTAGCCATGCACATGGTGAATGCAGCAACAATGTGTATTCCAACCAAATGGCTCTCCCCTGAACCACCAACCATAGCGGACTGGTTCCGCCGTCTTCACAAAACTGCAGAAATGGAGGAACTAATTCACCAGGCGAAAGATACGCCCTCTAAATTCATTCAGATATGGTCTGGTTGGTTGCATTTTATTACAACAGAAGAATACAAAAAGATCCTTAACTGAAATCTTTTTGAGAGCTGTGTCAAAGGACACTCAAACAACCCCAATCCTTCCTCCCCCTTCTCCCCATATAGGTTCAAATTCCACCTCCTTTCTTTCTCTTGAACATACCTAAGAGAGATATCTTATGCCACTACTATTTCCGACCACAATGTCTGCCCCCTCTTTATCCCTCATAACCATACTTAATGGCTACTCAATCCTTAGCACAGTACTTTCCTGTTCAAATCACATAAACAGCCAACTTACGACCAGATACCCGACCATTATAGACGTATAAATAACCTAAATATAGTTAATACAAAACTTATATCTATTTCTTCTTTATAATTCCTACTCCCACTGGACAAAGTTTATTTAGATATGTTTATGGAGATATGTTTACTATTGTAAGATTTATAGGATTCACCAAACGTTTGTATGATCATACATCTTTGATCCTTGTAGTGGCTCTGTCCGCATTAGTTCATTGGCACTAGGGATGAGCTTTGAGTTCGAGTCGAACTCATGTTCGACTCGAACATTGCTTGTTCGCCTGTTCAGCGAACAGTGAACAATTTGGGCTGTTCGCAGCAAATTCGAAAAGCCGGAACACCCTGTACAAGTCTATGGGAGAAATCTAAAGTGCTAATTTTAAAGTTTTAATTTAAATTTTAATATGCAAGTTACTGTCCTAAAAAGTGTTTGGGGACCTGGGTCCTGCCCCGGGGGACATGGATCAATGCAAAAAAAAGTTTTAAAAACGGCAGTTTTTTCAGGAGCAGTGATTTTAATAATGATTAAAGTGAAACAATAAAAGTGTAACATTCCTTTAAATTTCGTAGCTGGGGGGTGTCTATAGTATGCCTGTGAATTGGCACATGTTTCCCGTGCTTAGAACTGTCCCTGCACAAAGTGTCATTTGTGCAGGAAAAAAAGTCTTTTAAAATCACTTGCGGCTATATTGTCGGCTCCCGTAATACGGAGAACACTCAATGAGTGTGCTCTGTATTAGCCGATAATTCATTCATTCATTGATAAACATAAAAAAAAGGCCCTTCAGGTCTGGTATGGATATTAAGGGGAACCCGTGTCAAATTAAAAAAAAAAATGACGTGGGGGTCCCCCTAAAAATCCATACCAGACCCTTTATCTAAGCACGCAACCTGGCAGACCGCAGGAAAAGAAGGGGGAAGGAGAGAGCACCCCCCTCCAGAACCGTACCAGGCCACATGCCCTCAACATTGGGAGGATGCTTTGGAAGTCTGTGACCCCTCAAAGCACTTTGTCCCCATGTTGATGTGGAGAAGGGCCTCATCCCCACAACCCTGAGCGGTGGTTGTGGGGGTCTGCGGGCGGGGGGCTTATCAGAATCTGGAAGCCCCCTTTAACAAGGGGACCCCCAGATCCCGGCCCCCCGTTTGAAATGGTAAGGGGGTACAAAAGTACCCCTACCATTTCACAAAGAAAGTGTAAAAATGGTTAAATAAGACAAACACACTTTTGAAAAATTCCTTTATTAAAAATAAAAAAAAGATTCCAGCGGTGCTAATCCACTCTTGCTATCCAGCGATGGATGATCATATCCAGCGATGGGGGATCTCTCAGTCCAGCGCTGTCCATACATCCGTCTTCTGTCTCCACTGCGGAGACACTGCGGGGATCCCAGCGCTGACGTTTCTTATATTAGGAGGGCGGGGCCACCCGTCACCTGACCCCGCCCCCTCTGACGCTGGTGAGGGGAGCCAGGGATTCCCTAATGATGTATGGGTGACCCCACCCCCTCTGATGTAACGAAAACCTGCATTACATCAGAGGGGGCGGGGTCAACCATACATCACTGGGGAACCCCATAGCTTTCCTCACCAGCGTCAGAGGGGGCGGGGTCAGGTTACGGGTGGCCCCGCCCTCCTAATATAAGAAACGTCAGCGCTGGGATCCCCGCAGTGTCTCTGCAGTGGAGACAGAAGACGGATGTATGGACAGCGCTGGACTGAGAGATCCCCCATCGCTGGATATGATCATCCATTGCTGGACCCCGGAGATCCGTCGCTGGATATGATCATCCATTGCTGGACCCCAGAGATCCGTCCCTGGATAGCAAGAGTGGATTAGAACCGCTGGAATCTTTTTTTTATTTTTTTTATTTTTAATAAAGGAATTTTTCAAAAGTGTGTTTGTCTTATTTAACCATTTTTACACTTTCTTTGTGAAATGGTAGGGGTACTTTGTACCCCCTTACCATTTCAAACAGGGGGGGCCAGACTTGAAAGTAAACATGATGAGCTAGCAATAGCTCACAATGATTTAAGCAGAGAACACGAAACTCTCGCTTCTGCTTTCACCATGATACAAATGTAAGTCGAGGACCTCGACAACAGGAATAGGCGTAATAATTTGCGTCTCCGAGGAATCCCAGAAACCGAAGTGGACCTAATCCCCACAGTGATTCGTCTGTTTAAATCCCTCCTCCCCGACCATGATTCTGCTGCGTTTAAGTGCGACCGCATTCACAGGGCCCTCCGGCCGAAACCACCAGCAGACAAACCCCCAAGAGATATCATCCTGTGCCTTAAGGATTTCTTGGTGAAGGAGGAGATCCTACGTGCTGCCAGAAACAAACAACGTATTTTTCTTGACGACACCCAAATCCAGATCTTCCCAGATGTCTCACCCGCCACCCTTGAGAGACGACGGTCCCTCAAAGAAATCACCTCTACACTCCAATCTGCTCGCATTCGTTATAGATGGGGCTTCCCGTTTAGATTGATAGTCCCTCATAATGGCAGCACTTACTCGGTATCTACGCTTCAAGAGGGTCAAGATTTGCTAGTGAAATTGGGCCTCCTAGATGCTGCGGAATCCCGGAGACCCCAGCTGACCCCAAGACCGGCTCCTATTTGGCAAACACCACCGTCACGGAGGGATAGGAGGCGTATTCGTTACGGGATCGGTGAACCTAACGGAGGAAGTCCTCGCTGAAGTTCTCTACTCCACTATGCTTCTCTTTTGACATTTCTCCCTCTGTGTTGTTGGAAGCAGGTATGCCCCCCATTTTCCTCTGTTCCCATTATGACTGCTCCATGCTGGTGTCCTTTGGTGCTGCGACATGCTTCCCCCCCCAGCAGAATACCTGAACGGCTTGTTGTGCCTCCCTTTTTTTTTCCTTTTTTTGCCATATCAAGCTGGGACTGAGACCTTGGTGTCTCGGAGTTACCTTTTTTTTCCGGTTGTTTGTTCTTCTCAGGTGCTCGGGGACCTGACAGTTCTCTTTTTGTTGCTGTTGTCGGCTCCCCTGACTACCTGACCCCCCTGATATACATATTCTGACTGGACTCTACGTATTCTGGACTATGGTTTGGTTCAGGGGTTTTGGTTTCTCGAAAAAGTTTCCTTTTCAACTTTTATATGTTTTTCCCCCACTTTTTTTTCTCTTTTTTCTTTTTTCCCTCTTCCCCCTTTTTTTGGGGGGCCCAGCACTTTTTCATCAATCTCTTTATTCTCAACGCTACAGACATTGCCACGTTTTATTATGCTTGCTGTGGACTATGTTACGCATATATGTATTTCTTAACGGGATAATGGCTGCACCCCTATCTGCTTTCCCTTATTACGGTCCCCCCCAAATTATAATTCTCAATTATTGTTTTATGATTGGGGCTTCTTGGCTGATCACTCCCTTTGTTCCTGCTTATGGCGATCACATGTGTGTCCCATAATGTTAAGGGATTTAATTCCCCCACGAAAAGACGTAAGGTGTTTGATTTTTACAAGGGAATGAATGCCAAAATACTTCTCATTGAAGAAACCCACTTCTCACATAATTCCCATCCTAAATTTTTTCATAGGAACTTTCCTCAAGCGTTCTACTCTCAATACCACTCTAAATCTAGGGGTGCCGCCATTTTCCTACATTCCTCTTTTCCTATGGAGGTGAAACGGGTTTATAAAGATGTTGATAGTAGATATGTTATTATCAAGGGATTAATACATAACAGGGAATTGACAATTGCAAGTGTGTATGCCCCCAATGATGCCCCAGCTACTTTCTTTAAATCT
This sequence comes from Lithobates pipiens, assembly GCF_037356315.1. NCBI lineage: Eukaryota > Metazoa > Chordata > Amphibia > Anura > Ranidae > Lithobates > Lithobates pipiens. Next base: position 118,411,624 of record NW_027507787.1, read on the forward strand.
TTTTTTGCTAAATTAGCTTCCTTTCACTCCCCTCACTTAATTATAGGTGGGGACTTTAATTTGGTAGCTAATGCCAACTCGGACCGTTCCTCCCACACTCCCCTCACTAGGGCCTTCCCCAAATCACTTACCCATGGACTCTTGGAGTGTCAACTCTCGGACACCTGGCGTGCACATAACGTAGGGGTTCGAGAGTTCACTTTCTATTCCCACCCCCATAACAGTTCTGCCAGGTTGGATTACATCTTTGCCTCTCCCATTATCCTAGCAAATTCGACGCAGAGCTGTATTTACCCCTGCGTTTGGTCGGACCATCACGCCACAGCTTTCACCACCACTTTCATTAAGTTGTCCCCCACATTACACTCTTGGAGACTTAATGAATCCCTCCTGACAGATGCAGACACAGTATCCAAGATAGAAGAGGCGATAGAGGAATACTTTTCAATCAATGCCCTACCAGAGTTATCACCCTCTACAATCTGGGTCGCGCATAAGGCTGTTTTAAGAGGTAAACTGATAGCGATATCGGCTGCCCGTAATAAACTATTAAACGGTAGGATTCTAACCTTGACGAGAGAGATTGATCACTTGTACAAGAACACGTCCTCATTACACTGAGGCCGCGTACACACGCGCGGACTGTTGGCCCAACTTTGTCCGTCCAACAGTTTGAGCGAACAGTCCGCTCAAACTTAGCATGGACGGACATGGCCACACACGACGGACGAACAGTTTGCTGAAACCGTGCGCGATGACGTGAACGGCACGTACGACGGGACGAAAAATACGACGTCCTATACACTGCAATGCAACCTTCCGACGTGGAAATCCTTTCTGAGCATGCGCGAGACTTAGTTGGCCGAACAAGCCTACACACGAGCGAACAGTCCGCTGAAACCTTGTTTCAGCGGACAGTTTTTCGGAATTTCCGTAAGACCTTGTTCGGCCAACTGTCCGCTGAAACTGTCCGCTGAAGCCCCACACACGAGCGGACTGTCCGCCCAAACACTGTTCAGCGGACAAGGTTGGGCGAACAGTCCGCGCGTGTGTACGCGGCCTTAGACTCTACCAGACAGGAGATTGATCGTAAACGCTTAGAACTTGACTCCCTTTTAACAAACAAAACAGAAAAACTCCTCAGATATGCAAAAGCGCAACGCATCCAATCAGATGGTGCAGCCTCCTCAAGGTTTGCATGCAAATTACAACACTCCCAACGACCAACGCATGTCTATAAATTAACCTCTAGGGAGGGCCACCTCACTTCTCACCCTAAAGAAGTTTTAGCCACCTTTGAAAAATTCTATGCTTCCTTGTTGGCTCATGACCCGAATATCAAAGTCCCGGAGCTTAACTCTTGGCTGGATGAGGTGCCATTGCCAACCCTATCTGAATCCCAAATAGCACACCTAAACTCCACCATCTCTACGGCGGAAGTCTTAAAAGTTATTAAATCCCTTAAACAGGGTTCTGCCCCAGGCCCTGACGGCTTTGCTGCCATATATTACAAAAAATTTGCTTCAGTCTTAGCTCCCAGACTCACCTACCTCTTTAACTGGGTGATGCAGGGCGGCAGCTTCCCAGAGGAAATGTTATTAGCAAACATGTCCCTGATCCCCAAACCAAACAAGAATCACGTGCTCCCCCAAAATTATAGACCAATTTCAGTTATGAATAATGATTTAAAAATTTTCTGTAGAATCCTTGCAGATAGACTTGCCACCCATATCCCCTGCCTTATCTCCCCATTCCAATCTGGTTTCATTCCTCACAGACTAATTACTGATAACATTCGATTGGCAACTAATATAATTCAAGATGCTAATGAACACTCGCGTAGTCTTCTGTTACTTAGCCTCGACATTCAGAAGGCTTTCGATAGTGTCTCCTGGGCCTATCTTGCTAATGTCTTACAAAGACTAGGATTCCGTGATGAATTCTTGCACTCTTTCCACACCCTTTACAAGAACCCTAAGACTAGGATAAAGATCCCTGGTTGCTGTTCAGACTTCTTCAGTGTAGGTAGGGGCACTAGGCAGGGTTGCCCTTTATCCCCGCTACTGTTCGCCTTGGCCCTCAAACCCCTGGCTATAACTATCTTAAATAATCCCAACATCTCTGGGTATACAAAAGGAACCTTAACAAGCAAATTCTGCATGTATGCGGACGATGTCCTGATGTTTATGTCCAAACCACTAATCTCCCTCCCCAATTTATTTGACGTCTTATCGAAATTTGCTAATATTTCGGGTATATCCATCAATTTATCCAAATCCGAAGCTCTTCCCATAGGCATTCCCTTGCCGGAACTCTCACATCTTAAACAGTCTTTTCCCTTTCATTGGTCTTCTACCCACCTCTCCTATTTAGGGATAGCTTTGTCCAACAATTATAAACAACTCTTCTCATCTAATTACCCTCCGTTGTTTGTTAAAATTAAGTCTACCCTGAAATCTTGGTCTAATTTACACATTTCCTTTATGGGTCGCATAACGGCCCTTAAGATGGCCATACTCCCCCGTCTACTATATGTTTTCCGGTCTCTCCCAATAAGAATTTCCAAATCATATATTAATAATATCCAATCATATCTCAATAAGTTTATTTGGCAAGATAAACCTCCCAGATTCGCTAGGGACGTCTTGTACCGTTCTGCTACGAACGGGGGTCTGGGAGTCCCACAAATTTGGCTTTACTACCTGGCAAGTAGATTTTCCCAACAGGCTCAATGGTCCATTAGGAACTCTAGGGTGCCGTGGGTTCAGTTTGAACAGGAATCTATACTTCCTCGAGTTCTGCCAAACATTATGGTCCCCATATTTACTGAATTGCCCACATATTCGTGCAAATCTTATTGTTCTAGATGGCCTACGTCTCTGGCATATGTATGGTAATAAGTATGGCCTGGTACCCCAGACACCTATGGGGGCCTCATACCTAGGTGACCCTAGATTCACATCGGCCCACAATCCCCAAATTGCATTCCGTCCCTGGATTGAACTTGGCTTGGTTGCCTTAAAAGACTTCCTTATTGATTCCCATTTTGCCACATTTCAGGAGTTGCAGTCCAGTTTCCAAATCCAAAATACTGAATTTTTCCATTACTTGCAAATTCGCCATTTTTTTTCTCAACACTACCCTGGCCCTTACACCTTGCCTCCAGGGTTTTTTGAAGATATCTGCCACACGGCCCCTAAACAGAGAGGCCTAATCTCCGGTCTTTATAAGACTTTGGTGTCAGCGGTGGAGGTGGTAGGACTACAATACAGACTTAAATGGGAAAATGAGCTGGAACTGGATTGTGACACTATGGATTGGGATAGAGCCTGGAGGAACATGCGCCAGTGCTCAAAAGCTCTCTCACTTAGAGAAACTGCAGTTAAGTTGCTCACTAGATGGTACTATACACCCCTTCGGTTGCATAGTATGTTTCCCCAGGTTTCCCCCACTTGTTTTAGGGGATGCCCATGCCCAGGCTCCTTTAAACACATATTTTGGGAATGCGACCGGATTCAGCCAGTGTGGCGTTTACTTTTCGACTTAATCAATAGAGTAGCAGGTTATACTATCAATATCGACATATCTCATGCACTGTTATTTGTAGCCCCACCTGATACTCCTAAACATTTAAGATGCCTGATTCATTCAATTTGTCTGGCCATGCTCTGGTCTATAGCACTTAACTGGAAATCTCCCTCCTTACCATTTGCTCAGCTCCTTTCACGCATAGACCTCATGATGCACATTGAAAAAATTCATCACACACTACATGACTCTATCCCATTATTTGATGCGAAATGGAAACCGTGGTCTGTATTCAGGCTCCTGCATTGAATGTGCTGGTCTCTCTCCTTCCCCTGGTTTAATAACCTTTTATTTTCTTTTATCTCATTTTAATTTTGAGTTCTCTCTTTCCCTTCTCTATATTATATCAAAAAATCTTTTTTTAGAACCATGTGGTATCTTGTATCTAAGATGTTAATACTCACTCTATCCATATGGATCTTACAGTTCATGAATGATTTACATGCATTGACTAGTTCTTTCATCTTTGATTATATGTGATGCTTACTATGTAACTTGCTTCTCTTGTTCTATATGGTTGTATATGCTCTACCACAAATTATTTTTGTTTCTGATTATTATTTCTTAATAAAATATTTGAAAACAAACAGGGGGGGCCGGGATCTGGGGGTCCCCTTGTTAAAGGGGGCTTCCAGATTCTGATAAGCCCCCCGCCCGCAGACCCCCACAACCACCGCTCAGGGTTGTGGGGATGAGGCCCTTCTCCACATCAACATGGGGACATGGTGCTTTGAGGGGTTACAGACCCCCAAAGCATCCTCCCAATGTTGAGGGCATGTGGCCTGGTACGGTTCAGGAGGGGGGGCACTCTCTCGCCCCCCCGCTTTTCCTACGGTCTGCCAGGTTGCATGCTCGGATAAAGGGTCTGGTATGGATTTTTAGGGGGACCCCCACGTCAATTTTTTTTTTAATTTGATGCGGGGTTCCCCTTAATATCCATACCAGACCTGAAGGGCCTTTTTTTTTATGTTTATCAATGAATGAATGAATTATCGGCTAATATAGAGCACACTCATTGAGTGTTCTCCGTATTACGGGAGCCGACAATATAGCCGCAAGTGATTTTAAAATACTTTTTTTCCTGCACAAATGATACTTTGTGCAGGGACAGTTCTAAGCACGGGAAACATGCGCCCCTTCACAGGCATACTATAGACACCCCCTAGCTATGAAATTTAAAGGAATATTACACTTTTATTGTTTCACTTTAATCATTATTAAAATCACTGCTCCTGAAAAAATGTCCCTTTTTAAAACTTTTTTTTTGCATTGATCCATGTCCCCTGGTGCAGGACCCAGGTCCCCAAACACTTTTTAGGACAGTAACTTGCATATTAGCCTTTAAAATTAGCACTTTAGATTGTGAACGTTCGAGTCCCATAGACTTTAATAGGGTTCTAAAGTTCACACAAAGTTTAGGTCTGTTCGCAGGTTCTGGTGCGAACCGATCAGGGAGGTGTTCGGCTCATCCTTAATTGGTACCTTTCTTGTTGTATTGCTTATTCTATCATTTATTACCATCTAATTATTGACAAACCTCATTGTATACTATGTATATGTTCTGAACCATTTTGTTGTTATTGTTGAAAACTCAATAAAAACATTTGAAAAATAAAAAAAATATATATATACTGTTGCTGTTTGCCACAGGATTTTCAGAAGGGGCAGACCAACTATTTACCGAAAACAGACTTGTGCTGAGAATACCGCCACAAGAAGCAGTGTTAAGAAGCCTGCCTTCAACAAACTGCTGAATTGTATGATGTTACACTAACATTATATATTTAAGGAACTGAGATCTGACACAAAACATACAACTTTTCACAAACTTCTCTAGGCAAATATTTGCTGATTCCACTAGAGCCATTTGGAGTTAATTTACTAAAGGGGTAGCAAGATCACTTTGCAAAGTGAATTATCACTTCATGGGGGAACTATCGCTTAGCTTAGTAAATTAAGGAAAGTTTCATTTTGCAAGGAATACCTGATCATGTGCAAGGAAAAAAAAAACGGATGATGTCAACAAAGATTCCCCCATTCACTGAGATACATAAAAATCCACTTTGAGTGATTAGGCTTTATCCCTTCCGTAAATCAACCCATATATCTCTTTAATTCCATATTCAAGCTATGGCTTTGCTCTACAGAACAATTTTATATTTGTATCACATATTTTCTCACTATATACATATTTTCCTTCACAGCTGTGGCTTTCCATTCAGTGCTGCTGTTTAGCTTAGATGTCTTTCAGCACCTTTATAACTGGTCATATTTTGTTTAATTTTCAGAGGACACTGCCCTGTTCTTATATTTATCAACATTATTTTGCTAAGATTCTTCTGTGATATATAGTGATGACACATTTTTAAAGCCTCTAAAAATGCTGTTGTCAGTAAAAAAATGGCCCATTAGAGCATTATTGAAAAGAAAAAAATAATTGGGCCCAAAACCCAATGCCTGTGGCACAGCACTGAACATTTTCGTATATTATAAATATATTCATATTACAGCTACCTTTTTGTCTTCAATCTTTTAACTAGTTTATTTTTTATGTAAACAGGCAAAATACATTAAATACTATCCCTTTTCATTTGGCCAGGCTAGCAAGATGAAAATATAAATAACCGCATAGCTGGAGAAACAATTTTTGTGCCATGCTTGGTTTCATTTACCTGTGGATAATCAGCTGGAGTTTAGAAAGGAGCTGAGAGAAGATAGATCCTGTTGCTTCCAATTAATATGTGGCCTCTGTTAATTAATAGTCTAGGTATGCTGCCAGCTATTAAAGTATGTGACTGAATCAAATAAATCCACAGGCCCTTGATGCTTTTAGCAGTAAATAATTGCAATGACAGGAAATCTACTCCGTTAGACCGCACAATCAGAAGATCATCCTGTATTTGCCACAAAAATACACCTAGACGTGGACTGGGACAGAAAACCACACAGCAAGTCCTTCATTTGATAAATGCTTTCTGTAATGATGGCACGTTATTAGGCCTAACTGATCTGCCTTCAAATACTACTTATCACATTTACATGTACACAATGTGAAAAATGAAAGCAGTATTAAACCCAAAAGCAAACATGCATTGTATTGCAGCTTACCAATCATTAGATATAGGGGCTGCATTTGTTTTCTTTTTTAGGTCTTTCTCTCTGTTTTCCCCTAGGGATCTGGCCAGTAACACACTTCTTGTATTGGAGTGCCCCCACTCTGGATGGAGGAACACAGAGAGCAGATTTGGACATCAGCATCGTCAGTCTGAGGGGAGGGGACTGTTAGTGTATTTAAATCTGCTAGTACTAATAAACAAATTGAACCTGAACTCCAGCTAATACTTTATAATCAGTTACAGCAAACCCTGTCAATGTTAAATGGTTTGTAGAAGAGCTTTTCTGCTGAAAAACAAAAACAAATTTACTGGCTTGATCACCAGGTTAAAATAAAGGAAATTGCCTAAAAAAAAACTATTACAGACATCACATCTAAGAATTTGTGAGCTGCAATATAATTAATGTTTGATTTTGAGTTTTATACTGCATTAAAATGTTTTTTGACCAAAAATGTTTAAAGTATAACTAAAGGCAAAACTTTTTTTTTTATAGTTTTGGACACAATGGACATGGATTAGAACACCTATTGCGGTCTGTGCCGTTAGGGGGATTGACCATCTCTCTTTATCTCATTTACCATCGTCATCGAAATTAAAAGTAAAATAAAATACCACATTTTGGGTTGTCCCCAGAAAAGTAATAGGGGGGAAGTTCCAGTGGGGACACTGGTGGCCTGGAGGTTATAACCCTCACTTAAATAAAAATAAAAAAAAAGTTTTGCCTATAGTTCTACTTTAACATAACACAATAAAAAAAATGTATTGCTTAACTGCTTGCGGGCCAGCTGCCGCAATTTCACTGTGGCAGGTTGGCTCCACTGCGCTTATTGTATTGTACTTGTACTGCGTTATTGTACGTGATCTCACAAGTTTTTGCATATCGGGCGCGTGCCCGCTGCCAGCTCTGTGAGTCTGACTGCGGGTCCTGCGGACTTGATACCTGCGGGGATACCCGCTATCATCTCACAGAGAGGAAGAATGGGGAAATGCTAATGTAAACAAGCATTTCCCCGATCTGCCTAATGACACTGACATTGATCACAGCTCTCTGTGATCGGTGCCCCTGGTGCCCCAGGACGATGTAACATATTTTAAAATGCGTAGGGCGAGACGACGCGCTGACGTCACCTCGTGGCTTGTGTTTGCGATCTGGGAAGACGGGTTTGTGTTGGTGTGCGTCCGGCCGGCGCACCCCACTTAAGGCCTACTGTCTTTTTCAAGCTTGTAAGTGTTCATTTTATATTTTTACTGCAATAAATTGGTATTTTACACTATTTGGAGCCATTTTGTTTCTATGTATGGATGCCCACCTATGAGTCAGTGTTTACGGGAGAGCCATTTTGGGATCCAATTTCAGCTGGTGCACACATTGGAGATTACTCTAAACGGCTGAGGAATGTGAAGGTTGGAGAAGCTGCCACAACTTTGAGCCACTGTTGACCCTTTGGGGTCTGAAGGTTCTGGTAAGAAGCCATTTTATACATAGGTGGTGGTGGATTCTACACGGCTCACAACAGAAGATTTCTGGTTGGACTTTTTTGCACTTAGCTATCTATACAATTTATATATGTTTTATCAGTCATGCTTATGGTCACAAGTGGTGTTTATACTTGATGCTGAATTCTTTTAGAGAATTTGAGTATATATTATTAGTCACGTTTTTTGCTTTACTTATTTGGAGTTATCCATACACATTTTATATTAGGTTATTTTATTGTGTTTAAGTCACTAATTCTCAAATTTTTTTGAGTCATTTCATTGGTGATTAATTTTCATCTTTGATTTTCTTGGTCAACTAGCACTGAGGTTTGCACGGTTGGTTAAGGGGAGGGTGGCCCAATTGGTGGTTATTATATCACTTCACTATGAGTTAGCGCAGTTCTTTATTAAAGCAATATAGTTTTATCTTTTAGATTTAACACGGATTTAGTAAGTTATGTTTGTGTCTGCTAGTAATCATTTTCATGTATTTTTTATTGTTTTGATATTTTAGTTGGGGGTGGGCCCTGTCACCTAGGCTGTATGGAGCCATCATATTTTTAGCGGCAGCCCTGCTCAACAGGTGCACGTTTTTCCTATGCAATCAGTGAATACCATTCTCACTAAATACACAGGCAGTGATCTGGCAGAGTGGGCAGGTGCTGAGTGATCAGAAAACAGCCCTAACAGTGTCCTGTTAGGGCTGGTTCACACCAGAATGCAGTGGCAGAAAAAGGTATGTTCCATGTGTGTTTTCTGCATGTGTGTTCAAAATGCACTGCCTTTGTGATCTACTGTGGGTGATAATACATTGTTAACCCCAAATGTAGATCGCAAACAGTGTGTTTGTGAGAACAAAAATAAAATAAGTATTAAGAGTGCAGAGTTCATGAGTGCGTTGCGCTCAGAATGCAGGAATCAGGAGTGCATTGCGCTCAGAATGCAGGGTCCTGGAGTGCCTTGCGCTCAGAATGCAGGGTCCTGGAGTGCCTTGCGCTCAGAATGCAGGGTCCTGGAGTGTGTTGCACTCAGAAAGCAGAGTCTGGGAGTGCGTGGCGCTCAGAATGCAGAGTCCGGGAGTTTGTGGCGCTCAGAATGCAGAGTCCGGCAGTGCGTGGCGCTCAGAATGCAGAGTCCGGCAGTGCGTGGCGCTCAGAATGCAGAGTCCGGGAGTGCGTAGCGCTCAGAATGCAGAGTCTAGGAGTGCGTGGTGCTCAGAATGCAGGGTCCAAGAGTACGTTGCGCTCAGAATGCAGTGTCCAGGAGTGTGTTGCGTTTAGAATGCAGGGTTAGTTGCACTCAGAATGCAGAGTTGGGGAAGAGGGGGTTGATGTGAAGGGTGGTAGAGGACATTGCTATAGGGGTGGCCCCTCTACACTCCAAATATCCCCCCAGCACTCTGACCCCTCTACACCCCAGAAGGGTGTAGAGGAGCCGGCGCATGTACATTGCCGTCTGCGAGACCGTGGAGGATAGGGCAGAAGCCGGTGATGTGGCCCCCTAAAAGCAAGACACGGCCGAGGGACCCACATCTGGCAGAGCCTGACCATTGGCCACAGAAGCAAGAGGGAGGACAAGCAGTGGAGATGCCTCCCCTTGTTCCTCCCCCTATGAGAATCACGTGCTCGCCCAGATACAAATACCAAAGCACCCCTAAAGGCTCGGATACTAGCAGGGCAAGTTTACCACAAAACTGACAGTGTAAACAGTACAACATTATATCATATAAACAAAAGAAAATATTGACATATAAAAAGGAAAACAAAAAAGGGTACATTTATGAATGCTCAAAATGCAGTTCTACCGTAAATCTAATCAATTAGGATAAACTCTAGTGTTCTGTATACTAGGATTCTGGAATAGATGTGCAAAGCACAAAAGGAAAAATAAACAAACATGGAAACAAAACCAAACCAGGGATGGGGAAAAGAGGAAGGGAAAGAGGAGAGAAGGTGTTGAAGGGGGAAGGAAACACACTTGCCTTTTATGGAGGCACTCCACATAAATGACTACATCTGAAATTTACATATACAATCAGTGACAATAGGGTGTCATTCTTGGACCTGGATGTTATACTCAAACAGGATGACCATATTGTTACCAACCTGTTTCAGAAACCCAGTGCTTGCAATACATTGCTACATGCAACTAGTGCCCACCCTGCCCCTCTCATTAGGAGTAACCCCTACGCCCAGTTTCTGCAACTTTGCAGAAACTGTACACGTGACAAAGATTTTCAAGATTAGGCCAATAAATTACAACAGCGCCTAATGGCTCGTGGCTACTCTCGCTCACTTGCGAGTTGCGGGACTTGTCCTAGATACCCATGGGTAACAGAAGGACCAAGTATCCGCCTGTCCAATGGACAACAACAGATTATCCACTTTCACAGATTGCACCGCCCATGTGTGACCTGACACTGTCAAGCATTCTACATAGGAGAAGCAAAACATCAATTTGGTCAAAGAATCAGTGATCATACATACTATTCAGAGAATTATAGGATACAGGGGTAAGTAACAAGACTCATAGGACTGAATCATAGATTTGATACCACAGTAGTCTCCTTTTTTGTTCTTAAGGTAACCTCCCCAGACCCACGGGGGGGGGGGGAATGGGATCGACAAATTTGCTGCCTGAAATGCTCTGGATTGAGCGCTTGAACACACTAATGCCGTGTACACACGATTGGACAAAGGTGGCAGCGGCGGCGACAGAAGACTCGGCCAACGCTAGTAAAAGAGCTATAAGAAGATAGCGGAGGCCTGGCAAGAAGAACCGAAGAGCGGAACAAGACCCCGAAGTCGGAAGAAGACCCCCGGGCGGCGGCGACGACGAAGAAGAAATCCGGGCTCCTCCGCTAGTAAAAAAGCTAGCAAAAGATATGGGAGGAGTCCAGCGAGAAGACCCCCCAAGACGGAAGAAGAGAAGACCACCGGAGCTGTCTAATAAATTATTTTGAAAACTCGTGATGTGTTTTTTTATTTAAACTTTTTTTTCCGCAGGTGAATGGGTAGGGGTACATCATACCCCATACTCATTCCCATAGGGTGGGGGGGTGGTATCTGGGGGCCCCTTAATAAAGGGGGCTCCCAGATTCCGATAAGCCCCCCGCCCACAGACCCCGACAACCAACGGCCAGGGTTGTCGGGAAGAGGCCCTTGCACTCATCAACATGGGGACAATGTGCTTTGGGGTGGGGGGCCCTGCCCCAAAGCACCCCCCCATGTTGAGGGCACGCGGCCTGGTACGGCTAAGGAGGGGGGCGCTCGCCTGTCCCCACCCCCTTTCCTGACCGGCCGGGCTGCGTGTTCAGATAAGGGTCTACTATGGACTTTGGGGGACCCCCACGCTGTTTTTTTCGGCGTAGGGGTTCCCCTTTAAATCCATACCAGGTGACGGGACAGCGAGGTGTCAATCTCGCCGATGGAGGCGGCGACATTGACTTTCTAGTAGTCCCGTCTACCTGGAGCCACGTTCAAAATGAACTGACTTTTCACCATGTGTGGGCAAGTCCATTCATTTCAAAAGTCCAGTGGACTCTGCCGGAAAAGTCCAGTCGTGTTTGGGCAGGTTCGCTCGTTCGGAAAGTCCAGTGGTCCCCCACTGCAAAGTCCGGCAGTTTGTCCGATTATGTGTACGTGGCATCAGTTCTCCAGGGCTGAATGAAATGCACACTTACAAATATTTCCTGTAACTTTTCCCAGCCTTTTTCCCCCCTCCCCCCTCTTTTCCTTCCCCTCCAACACTTTCCCTCTTTCCCTTCCTCTTTTTCCCTTCCCTTGTTTGGTCTTGTTTCCATGTTTTTTTTTTTTTCCTTTCGCGTTTTTTGTCGCCTCCCTATGTGATTGCCTGGTGGCTAGGCTTGGACCTCGGGTGTGTGTTCCCAAATTACTCTGACTGTTAACATAATAGGTTCCTAAACAGAACTATATGAACCTGCTATGATCGTGTGTGTGTGTGTGTGTGTGTGTGTGTGTGTGTGTGTGTGTGTGTGTGTGTGTGTGTATATATACTTATATTCTTTACTTGTATTTTAGTATCTATATCCTCTATATTCACCTGAATAAGTGGGCAACCGCAAAAGCGCAACTAATTAAATTTAGGTGTATAAAGGTGGCCATACACTATACACTCTGATTGTACAATCTCCATTTAGATTTACCAAAACTATAAAATAGGAAACGCCATCTCTCCAATCACACTGTAACCAATCAGGCAGGCCCTTGCACTATATAGTCGGTGGTAGATCTAAAGGGGATTGCACAATCAGGATGTATGGTGAGCTTTATAGAACCCAGGACATACAGTACTACTTCTGTTTTCAATATTACAGCTCTATCTACATAGGCTGTTATCTTATCGCTCAGTGCCTGAACACTCTGCCAAATGAACAATCTATGGCTGTGTATTTAGACGGCTTTCACACCAAGCCGCCCATAGCATCGGCTTTAAAATGCTGCTATTTTTAGCGGTGTTTTGCTGTTGGATTTGCAGCACAATTTGGCCACTAGCGGGGCGCTTTTACCCCCGCTAGCGGCCGAGAAAGGGTTAAAACCACCCGCAATAAGCCGCAATAGCGGCGTTGTGCTGGCGGTATTGCAACGCTGCCCAATTGATTTTAATGGGGAGCAGCGGTGGAGGAGCGGTAAACAAACCGCTCCTTCACCGTTCCAAAGAAGCTGCTGGCAGGACTTTTCCAGATGTCTTGCCAGCACACCGCTCCAGTGTGAAAGCCCTCAGGCTTTCACACTAGAAACAATTGAGCAGCAGTTTAAGGGCGGATTGCAGGCGCTATTTCTAACTCTATAGCGCCTGCAAAATGCCCTTGGTGTGAAAGGGGTTTTAGTGAGAACGATATTCACTAATTGCATTGGCAAAACGTGCACCTGATGAGGGGTGGTATTGATCTCTTATAGAAGGGTAGTTGATACACAGTGTGTGCTAATGGGGTCAGCTGGTAAACGCCTTTCTTTGTCCAAAGGTCTGTCCAGGAAGTAATGGAGAAGTATTTTTCATATGCCAGCTGGACACAGAGGTAAGGGGTGTACACGATAAATAGAAAGGTTTTTTTATTTCTGTAAAAGTACAGTAATGGTATATTCCTTGACAAAAATATAAGGCTTACTCTAAATGGATGAGACACACACAGACCAATCCAAGACACTGCCAGAACACAGCTCTGTAGACCTGATTTCTGCAGTCGATAAGCTCTATAAGCACATGACACAGTCCTGATGACTGTACAGCAGCATATTATGTTTGTTACAAAGTTCTGAGAGCTGCACTGTATACATACATTTTTTATGTTAAGTAGTCTTGACAACTACACTCCATAGGATAACCATCCTGCACAAACCATCCTGCACATTACATTTTCCTTACTAAGGTACAGTGGTGGCTGGTGGTATATTTTTTTTTTTGGGGGGAGGCAGCAAACAATCCACCTGCCGACCCACGCCCACCCTTTTTTAAAGCCTATTAGAGCCTCTGGCTATAATCGAGTGCTTCCAAAAAAAAAAAACCCAGTGGAATCCATGTGCCCGGCTTGTAAATTAGGGGGGCAGCAGCCCTGCGCCCTACTTTACGGGCCGCCACTGCTAAGGTATTGTCTGAATAGTTGGCAAGTAGTCCCCCACTTTTATTAATGATGTTTTTCTTTAATCACTTCAAGACTGGGCTGTTTGAATCCCTTCCTGCCCATGATTTTTTTTTAGATTTCAGTGCTTTAACATTTTGAGTGACAATTACTCAAGTGTTTTGAGTAATTGTCACTCAGAGTAATTGGCAATTGTACCCATTTTTCCTTTTTTTGCTATATAAAAACGAAAAAAGACCAAAAACTTGACCGAATAAAATGTCTTAATTTCTGTTATAAAATTTGCAAATAAAGGTTTCTTCATAAATTTAGGCCAAAATTTATTCTGCTTTATTTCTTTGGTAACAATAATTCAAATTGATGTATATTACTTAGTCTGTGTGAAAGTTAATCTATGTACTATGGTACATATAATTGAAAACTGATCATTCCTAATGTACTGATTGCCTATCTCATTTCCTGAGGCCCTAACATGCCAGTACAGTACAAATAACAACCCCCCCCCCCTCCCCCCCTCCCAATAACCCTTTTTTGGAATGTAGACAGCCCAAAGCATTTAGTAATAGGCATGGTTTTTTGGAACGATTAAAAAAAAAAAAATTACATTTTTTATTTGTATTTTAACAACTTCTTTCCCACACACAGCAAAGGCCTATTTGCAGTTACACCCCAAAAACGTGTGTGACATTTTCAGCTGATTACTGTGACAGGAGAGACTTTACAGGCAGCAGCATTGCAGCCTTTGTTTACATGTGTGATTTTGTCAGTCATAGATTGTGCCCATGTGTAGCCTCAGTGATGCACACAAGCATTCGAAAACAGGAGGACGATTAAGGTACACTCAGTGGAACGGTCAGCTCTTTGTCAATATTATATATTTATTTTTTTCTGAAAATGTTCCTGAGATCTATGTGCATCTGGTGGACTGTTGCTTATTGCACAGTAACCAAGGATACAAGCGACCTGTGTACAGTGCAATAACCATTCCTTATTAGACCACTTCTACTTCTAGGCATGATATGGCCATGTCCACTATTCTCCATGGTGCTCACATGCCACAAAATGACTTTTCACAGGGTGTCCTAGTCTTTCACAATCTTAGCAACATATGTGTCTGCAGAGTTTCATAATTGAGAAGTAACAATTATGCACCAATAGTTTTTTCACAATTTTAATCAGGATTCCAAATTAAGTACTCACCTTTCAGAGATGCTACATGTGACAGCGCTTGAGCATAGCTGGCAGTGTTTAGGATTGCTCCAGGAAGACAAGAAGGAAAGAATGATGCTGCTGGAGCCACTGTCCTGTCATGACTTAAACACCTATAAGCAAACAGGATACATAAACATGTGTTAACACGGTACAGCTTCAAGGATTCAAATAATCATATTTCTGCTAACAGAATTTCATAATGTTACTCAGTTACAATCTGCAAGGAAAACTTTTAAAAGCAGAGTTTATTAAATGGGGTACACCTAAACAGAGTTGAAATTAGGGGTGGGAGCATGTGCCCCAGGTGTGGCATCGCGAGGGGTGCTGCA
Organism: Lithobates pipiens; assembly: GCF_037356315.1. Classification (NCBI taxonomy): domain Eukaryota; kingdom Metazoa; phylum Chordata; class Amphibia; order Anura; family Ranidae; genus Lithobates; species Lithobates pipiens. The sequence continues at coordinate 118,426,947 of NW_027507787.1, forward strand.
GCTTGTACAGATTTTCCTGCAGCAGTTGAAAGGCCCCTCCTCCTCACTCCAGCATTCAGCTGCAGCAGGAGGAAAATACAGGGATTGGTACATGTAAATGTCGTGCCAGTTGCACTTGTTATCCTGGTCTTTTATTCCCCCGCTTTCCATCTAGATTCCCTGCAGCAGCCTGGCATGGTTTCCTTTTTTTCCTAGGAGGGAGGAGGGGGCAGACCGCTGTCCTGGGATTCTCACTTTCCTGCCTAATCCCCCTGTCTATTGTATCAGCTGCCCTGTTTGCATTAGCTTTTTCACATGAGCGGGTGGACTCCGCCAGTGGATCTGCCTGCTCAGCATGGGATCTGTTTGCTTATCCCCACTGAGCAGGCAGATGACAGGTTTGTGTTCGCTCTGCCTATGCAGAGCAGACAAGTGAGGCCCGGAATGGAAAGAAAAAGTAGTGCAGGGACGGGCATGACAGTGTGTTTAGGGGAGACATTTCATGGGTTAATATGAAGAGCTAAGAGGGGAGGGGACAGTGAGTAAAGTTCAGGGGGGAGTGGTACTATATAAGGAGGAGGCGGGACTGGGCTGGGGAACAGGAAGTTGTGGAGAAAGAAAGGAAGAGCCAGTTTTTGCTCTGCTCCTCCAACATGGCTGTGATGACACTCGGGTGAGTTTGCAGGCAGCAGCGGCGAACAGGGGACTGGGGTGGATGCACAGACAGATCACTGTCTTTATGGATGACCAGGTGAACGGGTCGAGGCTGGGAGGCGAGGGTTGCTGCGCATGCGGAGGTTGCGGCCTCCAGCACTCTGTTTTGAATGTGTGCCAGGCGTGGAGCCCTCTTCTAAAGAGAAGCTGGCAGTTTGCCTGAGCAGGGCCTGGGTGGACTCCACGTCGCCGGCCAAGCTCGGCCACGGGCCATTATGGTGCCGTTTCCACGTCCACGAATCGTGGAAGTATTGCAAGATCGCACCCCCCCAACCCCTCTGCCTGAATAGCTGTGGGGGAGGAAGGCTCAGTGAGGGAGACTGACCCGTCGGGCCGCTCATACCAAAAAAAAAAGCAGAGCTCTGTGGGTGGGCGTGGTCAATATGGGCGGTGCGAGATGACAAGATGGCTTTGGATGGACAGAGTGGACCATCCAGATCACAGTACGTGAGGGCATGTGTGGAACCATGGCAGGGGGTGGAGCTTTGGGGGCAAGATGGCCCTACAACGGAGGGACTCTACGGCCCCCAGGACCTCTTTGCCTGAGGGGCTGATAACACCACCGGTCCTGATCTAGGACAACAGGTCGGAAAGTGAGCTGTCAGTGTGCGAGGAGGAGGAGCTTCAGGAATGTGAGCCAGTGATGGAGGTGGCTGTTGGGGTTCCAGTGAGCCCAGTAAGTCAAATGTTTAATTTTTCGTTGTAAGCTGCATTGGAAAAGGGGGGGTGAAATGTCGGCGGCGGTTGCCCGCCAGGAACAGAGGTGGTGGATGAGGGCCCACAAGTGGGGGGCGGAGCGCCCGCCAGTTCGGGGACAGTGGTGCAGCATGGGGGGGGGGGTTTGTCAGTTAATGGTGGGATGGAGATGGTAAGGATTGCAGACGCACAAAAAAAAGCAAAAGTGAGATGTACGGGTGCTTTGAGGGTCCCCTGGTAACACAAATAAACAGGAGGTCTGGGATACGATTTGAAAAGATGAGTGTGTGGAGATCTTCATGCTATGGCCCCCTTAAAAAAAAAAAGAAGGAATTTAAATTTTAAGTGGATAGGGTCAAGCAGGAAGATTATGAAAAAAAAAAAAGATGAAGGGAAGTGGAGGTACGGATTGATTTTGTGAAAAGGCGTTCGCTATTATGCGATTGTCATTGGGGGTAAGAACCAGAACATGTTTCGGCGTTGTTCTGTTATATGTAGGCCATTGGTAGTTGCACAGGTTAAAAGAGGGATCTCTTTGGCTATGGGTTGATGAGCAGTTTAGACAGGTCGGTACGGCCGTCTCTTCGTGGGGCTCAAAAGATAGTGGCCTCTGGATGCGGTTTCAGTAGCAGTAGAGGCCTCCAAAGCAGTTCTTTTGAGGTTCAGGGGGGTATACCACCTTCTGTACTGTCGGCCGAAAAGAAAGGGGGGTGGGTTGTGAGTGCAATGAGAGCTCCTGTCAGTTTGGTGATTTTTTTACGTTAAACACGGGCGTTAAGGGGTGGGGGGACCCATCCATTGTATTGTGGCTTCATGTGAGGACAATGTACAGGCGAGCCTAGTCACAAATGTGATGACTTTGGAAAGGGGGGGAGGGGGGAGGTTGCAGCCTTTACTGAGTAGATACCCGGATAAGGAAATGGTTGCTCTCTGGGCTTTTTTAATGGTGTCTCCAGCGGGGGTGGTGCCTGAGAAGGAACTGAACAAGTTTCGCCTCGTTCCCCACTTATTTGTCCAAAAAGGGAGTTCTGTCATAACCCAATGCAGTGCACTGTGTCCGATACTTCAGGTACACAGCTATAAGGTGTGTTAGATGTGACGGAAATGGGGCGCCTATGGCAAACTAGGACATAGAGTCCATGTTCCGCTTGCTTACAGTTCATTCGGAGAGCTTCAGCTGCTAGCAAGGAGGCTGGCAAGAGGAGTTTTTACTTGAATCGATGCCTGCCCATGGGTTGCTCAATTTAATGGGCCATGGTTAGATGTTTAGTTCTTTACCGAGTGAGGGGTTAGAGATGTGTTGGGCCCTATTTAGGCATTTTTGGCAGTTTGGCATCTCCGCCCAGGGCACTGACTGATTCTTTGCCCCGGGCGAAAGAATGTCCCGTTTCGCCACTGCACCTAAGTGAAAATTCACTTTGCAAACAAAACAATTGTGTGCAAGAAAAGTGACACAGGGGTTTATTTACTAAAGCTGGAGAGTGCAAAATCAGGCCCACTTCTGCATACCAACCAATCAACTGTAACCAATCAACTTCTAACCTCAGCTTATTCAATTAAGCTTTGGCGAGGCTTGGGTGCCCCATAGCAAGCTGCTTGCTGTGGGGTATTCGACAGGAGGAAAGAGCCAGGAGAGTCGGTGCGGGACCCGAGAAGAGGGGGATCCAGGCTGCTCTGTGCAAAACCACTGTACAGAGCAGGAACGTATAACATGTTAAAAAAAAAAAAGACTTTTTGTATCACTTTAGGTTGACTCTTTTGAAATTTAGTGGTCTTGTCCTAACCTCATGTCTCCCTTTCCTGTAATTTATGGCAAATGTAATTACACTAGATATGTGCATTTGCTTTCATCCGAATGCATTTTCGTTCGAATTGCAAAACGATAACAAACGTGCAGAATCCAAAATCCAACATAAACAAATGCTTTATTTTCGTTTTCTTTGCGACAACAGTTTGATATAGATAGGAGATTCAACATGAGGTTGACAATAGCAATCTGTGTCCATCAAACCTGTGGTCGAATGTGCCTATTCCAAAATTAATCTACATAGAGTGAAAAGATTCAAACTTTTTTGTTATTGTCTCTATAATGTCGAATGTGCCCAACCTAACTCTATTAGTCCAAGATTATTCGACATAGAGAGAAAAGATTCAACATGAAGATTCGATGAAGCAGTCGCTGCAAGCAGACATTTATTGTCAAATGCTCCGCCCATAGGCTATAGAAGAATTCTAATGTTGGTTGACTAGTAATAATAATAAATATAATTATTACTAGTGTCATACATTAGAATTCTAATATAGCTTGTAGGCAGAACATTTGACCGGAAATGTACGATTGCGGCGTCGTACAGCTTAGCTGCTCTGTCCAATCTTCTTATGCCCCGTACACACGAGCGGACTTTTCAACATCCAAAGTCCGAAGGACCGAGTCCGTCAGACTATCCGATCGTGTGTGGGCTGCAACGGACTTTTGATTCGCCAAAGTCTGACGGACTTTAGAAATGAAGCATGCTTCAAATTTTCCCGAAGGAACTCCGCCGGACCCGGTCCCCTTCGAAAACTCCGCTCGTGTGTATGCTACTCCGACGGACTAAAACCGACGCTAGGGCAGCTATTGGCTACTGGCTATGAACTTCCTTATTCGAGTCAGGTCGTACGTCATCACGTTCGAATCCGTCGGAGTTTAGTGTGATCGTGTGTGGCCAAGTCCGTTCGGCCGAAAAGTCTGTCAGAACTCCGTCGGAACTCCGGCGGAACTCCTTTGGAAGTCTGTCGGACATAAGTCCTCTCGTGTGTACGGGGCATTAGAACATTCGACAGATACCATAAGCCTTCAATGACAGACTCAACCTTAATTATTTCAGACGAATGCATTTTTTTAACGAAACAAAATAAATAAAAACAAATTATAAATACATTTATAAATACATTTATTTTTTGGAAGAAAATTAAATTCTGAAACAAAATATTTGAGTGTGCACATGTCTAAATTACACAGTTTCCCAAGTTGTCCCTTAATTCCACATATGCAATCAGCTCTGTTTACAATTAGTAGGTCAGAGCATTCTAGTTGGAGCTTCCACCATCTGACTCATGAAATTGTCCTGCATTACATTCAAGAAATGACGAGCTTTAGTTGAGTGGCTAGTTCCATATAAAAAAATCAGTATCAGGACAGCTTAAGTCCTCCATGATTTTAATATTGCCCTGCCTCTCTGCCATCTCTAACTGTGCAGGGAGATGGGTCTCTTCCTCATACTTAATGTTTGGGGGCCTACACCCACAATTAATTTACTATTTGTTTCATTCCTTTGAAGATCCAGACTAGGGATGAGCCGAACACCCCCCGGTTCGGTTCGCACCAGAACTTTCGAACGGACCCCAAATTCGAACGAACTTTAGAACTCCATTGAAGTCTATGGGACTCGAACGTTCGAAATGAAAAGTGCTAATTTCAACGGCTAATATGCAAGATACTGTCCTAAAAAGGGTTTGGGGACCTGGCTCCTGCCCCAGGGGACATGGGTCAATGCCTAAAATGTTTTTAAAAATGGCCGTTTTGGCGGGAGCACTGATTTTAATGACGATTAAAGTGAAAAAAAAAGTGAAATATTCCTTTAAATATGGTGCCTGGGGGGTGTCTGTAGTATGCCTGTGAAGTGCCACGTGTTTCCCGTGTTTAGAACAGTCCCTGCACAAAATGACATTAAACGGAAATAACACCATTTAAAACTGCTTGCGGTTTTAATGTTATATCTGGTTCCTGCAATATGGTTGAAAATCATTGAGAAAAATGGCATGGGTAGCCCTCCCTGCCCATTACCAGCCTATTTGGGGCTTGTACGCATATTAAGGGGAACCCTGTACCCTTATTAAAAAAAGGAAATGCGTGTGGCCCCCAGGCCCTATATACTCAGAACAGCAGTATACAGGCGGTGCAAACAAGACAGGGACTGTGTAGGTTTGTTATGTTAAGTTGAATCTGTTTGTAATTTTCAACTGGTACATTTTTAAAGTGTAGCTCCAGTCAAAAAAACTATTTTTAAGCTTTTTGGAAAACATAGGGAAGGGTTATCACCCCTGTATAATTTGTTTTGTCGTCCATCTTTTTTCATCTCACTTGCTGTTGTCTCCTTCCGTTTGCAAGTAGGAGATGTTTGTAAATTGGATGTTTGAAAGTAGGGGCCTGCCCTATATGCTCTGCAGAAATGGCGGAACAAGGTGTTGGTTTTGCCACAACATTGTAAGCCCTCAAAGTGACTCTTGGTGGGCGCTGGAGCGCCCTGCTGTGAACGATTATATCAAGAATTGTAATTACATGCCATTGTTGAACAGTGGTAGAAAAATTTACCTTTGGTGGTTGTGGTGCTGGTGCCACAACACTATAAGTCCTCACCGTTACTCTGGGTGGGCACAGGAAGGGGCCCTCCTGTGAAATATTATATCAAGAATTGTAATTACATGTCCCTGTTAAACAGGGGCAGAAAAATTTGGCCTTAGGCACTGCTGCTGGTGCCACCACACTGCAACCTCTTCCATATACTCTAGTTTTATTGCAGGAATTAGCCCTGCTGCAAAGCATTGCATCAAAAATTGTACTTAAACGCCCCTGTTAAAAAGGGACAGAAAAATTTGGCCTTAGGCACTGCTGCTGGTGCCACCACACTGCAACCTCTTCCATATACTCTAGTTTTATTGCAGGAATCAGCCCTGCTGCAAAGCATTGCATCAAAAATTGTACTTAAACGCCCCTGTTAAACAGGGGCAGAAAAATTGGGCCTTAGGCACTGGTGCTGGTGCCACCACACTGCAACCTCTGCCATATACTCTAGTTTTATTGCAGGAATTAGCCCTGCTGCAAAGCATTGCATCAAAAATTGTACTTAAACGCCCCTGTTAAACAGGGGCAGAAAAATTTGGCCTTAGGCACTGCTGCTGGTGCCACCACACTGCAACCTCTTCCATATACTCTAGTTTTATTGCAGGAATTAGCCCTGCTGCAAAGCATTGCATCAAAAATTGTACTTAAACGCCCCTGTTAAACAGGGGCAGAAAAATTGGGCCTTAGGCACTGGTGCTGGTGCCACCACACTGCAACCTCTGCCATATACTCTAGTTTTAATGCAGGAATTAGCCCTGCTGCAAAGCATTGCATCAAAAATTGTACTTAAACGCCCCTGTTAAACAGGGGCAGAAAAATTGGGCTGATGGCATCAACCAGAACCAGAAATGTTCTTCCAACATATCAGCGGAGGAGGAAGAGGATAGACAATCAACATAACAGGACAGTCACTCAGCATCAGCATAGGCAGTCTTGAAGGGATGTGATATTTCAAAAAAATTATTCTGTTACATCAGCTTCAGGTGCTTGGTAGCTGTGGGTGATCCAAGACTGATTCATCTTGATGAAGGTCAGTCGATCAACTGATTCGGTGGACAGGCGCACCCTGTGATCGGTAACAAAGCCACCAGCAGCACTGAAGGTGCATTCCGAAAGAACGCTGGATGCAGGACAGGCCAGTAGCTCAATTGCATACTGTGCAAGCTCTGGCCAGTGATCCATCCTCAAGACCCAGTAAGCCAGAGGATTTTCGGTGGGAAAGGTGTCCAAGTCTGACCTTGCCCCTAGGTATTCCTGCACCATGTAAATCAGACGCTGGCGATGGGTGCTGGAACCGATCATACCTTGGGGCTGCGGACTAAAAAATTGTCTGAAAGCATCAGTCAAACGGCCACCTTCTCCACCGCTCCTTCTGACCGATGCCTCAGCAACACGTTGTCCAGGACCAGGAGTTTGTAACCTCCCCGTCTCTGGGAACGCGTTGCACAGACCTTTCTGCAAGGCCTCCCAGAGATGTCTCATCCTCTGCTCCCTCTGCGATGGCAAGATAAGGTCGGCAACCTTACCCTTGTACCGTGGATCAAGGAGAGTGGCCAGCCAGTAATGGTCCCTCTCCTTGATCCGAAGAATACGAGGATCCTTCCGCAGGCTTTGCAGGATCAGGGAGGCCATGCAGCGTAGGTTAGCTGAGGCATTCGGTCCGGAGTCCTCTGGGTCACTAAGGACAACATGATCCGCAGCTACCTCCTCCCAGCCACGTACAAGTCCACGTGTTTCTTGGGACTGTAAATCATCCCTACAAGACTGCTGCTGCTGCTGATGCTGAGTGCCAGCCTCCACCTCCATGCTGACACAATCATCCTCCTCCTCCTCTTCCTCCTCCTCATCCTCTTCCTGTGTGATGGGTGGCACAGCAGGAACACTGTCTGGATAAAGGGGGCCTTGAGAGGCAAGGAAGTCCTCCTCTTCCTGCCTCTGTTCTGCCTCAAGTGCCCTGTCCATTATTCCACGCAGCGTATGCTCCAAGAGGTGGACAAGAGGTACAGTGTCACTGATGCATGCACTGTCACTGCTCACCATCCTTGTGGCCTCCTCAAACGGTGACAGGACAGTGCATGCATCCCTGATCCTGCCCCACTGGCGTGGTGAGAAAAAACCGAGCTCCCCTGACCCTGTCCTGGTGCCGTAGTCGCACAGGTACTCATTGATGGCCCTCTGCTGCGTGTGCAGCCACTGCACTGCAGCCTGCAGATAGATACTGATTGCTCTTACCACATCGAGAGTTTGCATTGACTCTTGTTCCGCAGACTGTGTATCTGGAAAAAAGGATGGTAGGATCGTATCTTGATTCAAATGTAATCCTGAAACCACCTTAGATAGGAAGGACCTGTTAGGATGCATCACTACTCGGTCCTTGGGAATAATCAAATAAGGTTCCTTGCTTGAAAGAGCTGCTAGCTCTGAAACTCTCCTAGCCGAGGATATAGCTATCAAGAAGACTAATTTCTTAGTCAAAAGAGCTAAAGAAGCCTGGTGTAATGGCTCAAACGATTGTCCCTGTAATGCAGCCAGAACCAAATTCAAATCCCATGGGCACACTGGAGGTTTGACTGGCGGTTTTAACAGCATGGCTCCCTGAATAAAAGCCAGGACACGTGAATGTGACGCAAGTGGCTTCTGAAAAAAAACTGACAAAGCTGAAATCTGGACTTTGATAGTGCTTACGGTCAAATTCATTTCTAGGCCTGACTGGAGGAAAGCCAAGATCCAACATACTTTCTAGGATGCCATCCCCTGGGTTCACACCAGGAAACACATGCCTTCCAGATTTTGTAGTAAATAAGCCTGGAGGCCGGCTTTCTGGCATTGACCAGAGTAGAAAGGACTGACTTTGAGAGTCCACGGTCTTTCAGAATGTGAGTCTCAGCAGCCAAACCGTCAAATTCAGAATGTGTAAAGCAGGATGGTAGATTGGACCCTGCGAGAGTAGATCTAGCCAGAGAGGAAGGATCCAAGGCCTGCCTACTGCCATCTTCATGATCACTGCGTACTAAGGTCATCTGGGCCAAGCTGGGGCTACTAACAAAACCGACTTTGTTTCCCCCTTGACCTAAAAACCCCCTTTTTTTTTAAATACTAGCGGTCAGTAAAAACAAGAAAATCAGAATCAGAAAGTAAAGGATTGCTGAATGAGGTGTATTGCTGTCTCCTATTCAGAAAAGTGAAAACGGAGTATCTGGTAAGAACTCCCTGCTGAGGAGCGGGGAAACGAGGAGACTAACAAACTGGGGAAACAAGCACGTGAGATAAAGAAAAGCAGTATGAGTAGATCCTCAAAACAAACCGCCAAGGGAGGCGGCCCTAAGACCCCAAAAAATACAACTACCGAAAGCACTATAAAACAATACATGACTCAAGGAGCCAGTCCGAGGGGTGGCAGGAAGGAAAAACTGCCCCCTAACCCTGAGAAGAATAGGGGGACGGATAAAAAAGCTAGGGAAATTTTGGATCAATCTTGAGATGAAATGACAACAGAGAGTGAACTGGAATTAAGCAAAATAGAAGATCAAAGAGGCGGCACAGTGGTGTAGTGGTTAGCACTCTCACCTAGCAGTAAGAAGGGTCGCTGGTTCAAATCCCAACCATGACACTACCTGCCTGGAGTTTGCATGTTCTCCCTGTGCCTGCGTGGGTTTCCTCCGGGTACTCCGGTTTCCTCCCACAATCCAAAGACATGCAGGTAGGTTATTTGGGTTCTGTCCAAAATTGGCCCTAGTATATGAATGGGGACCTTGGATTGTGGGCTCTTTGAGGGTAGGGACTGATGTGAGTGTGTAATGTACAGGGGCAATTGTTGACACTCACTCAGGTTGAACTGGATGGACTGGTGTCTATATTCAACCTTACTAACTATGAAACTATGAAAGGGTGGATGACCAGGTGACAACAAAAGGGATGATGAGGGAGATGTTCCTAAAACTGGAGAATGCTATAAAATCAGATATAAGTTTCCTAAGAAGCAACCTGGGACATTTACTAACCAGAGTAGAGGCAGCAGAAGAAAGAATTAATATACAAGCCCAAGATTTAAATAAAGTGCAGGAACAAGTTAAAATAGCATACCGAAATCAGAGGAGAATTCTTTATCGACTCGAAGACCAAGAAAATAGAAACAGAAGACAAAATCTGAGAGTATGAGCCATCCCAGAAAATAAGAAAGAGGAGTTAAGGGATATCATGGAAGACATATTCCATCCTATATTGGATAGAGAGGAGGAATTTCCCAGGATTGAGAGGGTGCACCGGGTGGGGAAGAAAAAGTTTGAGGAGACTGGAAGATCACACGATATTATCGTAAGATTCGAACACTATGAAGACAAAGCGGAGATCTGGAGAAAACTAAGGGGAAAAGCTCCATTAAAATACGCTGGGACAGAGATACAAATCTTCCCAGATCTAGCACCTGAAACTCTGGCCCGAAAGCGTCTCTTAAAACCCATGCTGGAACAGATGAGAGCCCAGAATATAAGATACAGTTGGGGGTTCCCGGCATGTTTGTTAGCATTTAAAGATGGAAGAACTGCTAGGCTGAGTTTCCCAGAAGAGTTAGGAGATTTCTGTGAGAAATTAGAAATCCAAACTCCAATCCTTCCAGGCTGGACAGATGGGCACGGGGAAATATTATAAGAGCTCTGATGCCTGGGTATAGGAGGAGGTGCGGAGAAGGGATTGTATGAATTTGTGGCTGGATGGGAGGTGGGCCCATTACTCCCCCTCCTTCTTAGGTGATACATCTAAGGAGGGGGGGGGGTATGGAGGCAGAACGAAGAACTCCACCTCGGAACACCAAAGACTTGGAAATGGCCAGAGATCTCAGGTCCATTAACAAGTCGAGGGCCGAATTGTGGCCAAAAGGGGGGGGGAGGTGATTGGGGGGTCACGGTGATGGGGGGGAAGGGAGGGATTGAGGGTGAGGGGGGGTAATGTCAGTAGTGAAATCCTAGGGGAGAAGAGAAGAAAACAAGGTCTAAATAGAAAATAAGGATAACAAAATAATGGAGATTAAAGAGGAAGTAAACCCTGATGGGTTTACTTCCTCTTTTTTTCCCTGCAAAGGTAAAGCATAATGGACTACTATGCATCGCATAGTAGCTCATTATGTGTCACTTACCTGACACAGGAGCCAGCGAAGTCGCCGCTGATCCCTGTAGTCCGCCGCGTCCATCTTGCTGGTGGCGTCTCGCAGCTCCGACCAATGACAGCGGCGAAGCCGCGATGACGTCACTCCCGCGCATGCGCACGGGAGTCGCGCCTCGCAGCTCCGCCGCTGTCATACGGCGAGGCCGCGATGACGTCACTCCCGCGCATGCGCACGGGAGTCGACAAATTTGGCAAATCCATTCTTGGACTTGCCGCATTTAGTGCGCATGCGCCGAATTGTGGCCAAAAGGGGGGGGGAGGTGATTGGGGGGTCACGGTGATGGGGGGGAAGGGAGGGATTGAGGGTGAGGGGGGGTAATGTCAGTAGTGAAATCCTAGGGGAGAAGAGAAGAAAACAAGGTCTAAATAGAAAATAGGGATAACAAAATAATGGAGATTAAAGAGGAAGTAAACCCTGATGGGTTTACTTCCTCTTTTTTTCCCTGCAAAGGTAAAGCATAATGGACTACTATGCATCGCATAGTAGCTCATTATGTGTCACTTACCTGACACAGGAGCCAGCGAAGTCGCCGCTGATCCCTGTAGTCCGCCGCGTCCATCTTGCTGGTGGCGTCTCGCAGCTCCGACCAATGACAGCGGCGAAGCCGCGATGACGTCACTCCCGCGCATGCGCACGGGAGTCGCGCCTCGCAGCTCCGCCGCTGTCATACGGCGAGGCCGCGATGACGTCACTCCCGCGCATGCGCACGGGAGTCGACAAATTTGGCAAATCCATTCTTGGACTTGCCGCATTTAGTGCGCATGCGCGCCGCTGTCTACGGCGCATGCGCCGTAGACAGCGGTGCCCATTTTCGGGCAAATATCTCCTAAACCATATAGGTTTAGGAGATATTACTTGGACCTACAGGTAAGCCTTAATCTAGGCTTACCTGTAGGTCAAAGTTGTTTGGAAGGGTTTACTTCCATTTTAATTTTCTGTCCTATAACGTCAAGGGGCTCAATACAGCAAAAAAAAAGGTATACAATTTTGGAAGAACTAAAACAATATAAGGCAGAAGTGATTTTTCTACAAGAGACCCATATCTCACACACGTGCCACGTCAAAGATCAGGCTCTATTCTAAAGACTACCCGTGTTGGTATTATGGTGACACGATTACAAATAGGGGGAGAGGGGTAGCAATAGGATTTGGAAAAAATACTCGCTTCGTCCTGGAGGGAAGAGAAACGGACCCAGAGGGCAGATATCTGTTTTTAAAGGGAAAATTAGGAAATATAAGGTATACATTGATTAACATCTATTCCCCGAATAAAAATCCTATAAAATTTCTAAAGGGAATACTGGCCAAAATACAGGAATTTAAAAGCGGTGGTAATGATGGGAGACGTGAATTTCTGTCTGGATCCTGGGTTAGATAGTACGTCCCGTGCACAGGGAAGGAGTAAGGCACAACTAAAAAAGATAAATCAAAATCTGAGCAATAGCCAACTAGTTGATGTATGGAGGGTACAACACCCAAAACAACTGGACTATACCTTTTACTCCCCTGTGCACGGGACCTATTCCAGGATAGATTATATTTTTGTGGAACATAGAGTCCTAGAGACTGTATTGGAAACGAGTATAGAAATAACAACACAGTCAGATCACGCCCCTGTAAAAATGAAATTGCAGATCCCTGGTTACAGCAAACAAGTCTATAGGTGGCGGTTAAACGAAGATTTAATTCAAGATAAGGAGGGGGGCGAAGTAGTAAGTAGAGAATTAGAAAAGTATTTTTCAATGAACGAGACTGAGGAGATTTCTGGGCAAGTCCTGTGGGACGCCCATAAAGCGTACATCCGCAGGATTCTGATCGCCCGGGGTTCGCAGAAAAAAAAAAAACGTGCCGAAAGGAGTAACAAATTAAGGGAGGAAATTTTGAGCATACCCGGTTTCCCCTAAAATAAGACCTAGCGTGAGTGTCGGTGATGGCTGCAATATAAGCCCTACCCCCCAAATAAGCCCTACCCTGAGAATAAGACATAGAAGGACTTTAACTAGGGCTTATTTGGGGGGTAGGGCTTATATTGCAGCCATCGTCGACAATCATGCTAGGTCTTATTTTAGGGGAAACAGGGTAGAACAACAGCACAAACAAGGTATAGTAGATAAAAAGATATATCAGAAATTATTATCTAAAAGAGAAGAACTACGTGGGTTAATGGAACAAGAAACAAAAATTTTTTTCATCAATTAGCGAAAGTAAGATATCAAGACTGGAATAAACCCACTAAATACCTAGCTAAAGCACTCCAAAAGAAGAAAGCCACCAATTATATAGAGAAAATCCAAACGGAACACGGGGACATGGTGTATACTACAAAAGAAATAGCAGAATCATTCAAAACATATTATGGGAGATTATATGCAGTAAAAAATAAGGAGAAGAGGATAGAAGGAAAAACAAAAGAAATAGATGAATATCTAAAGAATGCTAGACTCCCTAAGATCGATGAGATAAATAAAGATAACTTAGAAAACCCCATAACGGAAGCGGAAATAAACAAGGCATTAATGGATTCAGCCCATGGGAAAAGCCCTTGACCTGACGGATTGACAATTGGATACTATAAAAGGTTCAAGGATATTCTGATACCGAGACTATGTAAATATATGAACGAAATCGGGACAGAATATGAACTGAGTAAAGAGGCATTGTCTGCCTCAATCACTGTCATCTGAAAGGAAGGAAAAGATGAGACTAGATGTTCCAGCTATAGACCAATATCACTGTTGAACGCAGATACTAAATTATTTGCCAAGGTATTGGCAAGTAGGATGAAGACAGTAATGAACTCACTGGTACACCCCGACCAGGTAGGGTTCGTCCCTGGAAGGGAGGGCAAAGATAATGGGGTTAGAACCCTATTGGTGCTATCTCAAAGGGAGGAGACGGAACCCCCGGCCTTACTACTGTCGACAGATGCTCAAAAGGCCTTCGACAGGGTTGACTGGGAATTTATGTTTCAGACAATCGAAAAAATGGGTTTTGGGCCAAGGATGGCCAAATGGATTAAAACATTGTATCATCACCCTACAGCAACTATAAACATAAATGGGTTGCCCTCTCCTCCCTTTGAGATGGAAAACGGGACTAGACAGGGCTGCTCACTTTCACCCCTTCTCTTTGTGCTGTCGCTGGAACCCCTACTTTCGACGGTCAGAACCAATCCAGAGATAACAGGAATTATGGCGGGGCAGGAGGAGCATAAACTTGCAGAATATGGGGACGACGTATTGTTTTATATAAGTAAACCTAAAAGTTCAATGCCCAAGATAATTGAGGCCCTTGACGACTATGGGAAATTGTCAAATTTTAAAATCAATCAAACGAAATCTGAAATTCTCAATATAAATGTTAGCAAACAAGAAGTACAACTAATCCAAGAGTATTGTAAATTTAAGTGGGGAAAGAATTGAAATACTTAGGAATAAAATTGGCCCGCACCTTAGGTAAGATTTACCAGCTAAATTACATCCCATTATTAAACAAAATGAAAACTGAACTCAGGAGGGTAGCTAACAGACCTCTATCCTGGCTGGTGCCGATTGCAATACCCCCCAGTTATTTCCTAAAGTTAAAATCCCTAATGTGTAAATATATATGGAACAACAAAAAATCAAGGATCTCCCATACCGTTTTAAAACGAGAGAGGAGGCGAGGGGGATTGGCAGTCCCAGATTTGCAATACTATTATAAGGCGGTAGTGTTATCTAGAATTGCTGAATGGGTGAGGGAGAAAAAGGATGAGAAAAGGTGGGTGAACCTAGAATGTATATATAGTAAGGCACAACTTAGTAAGATAGTATGGAATCCTCCAAAATTTAGGGTATTAGACCCAGACACAAATGAGCTGACACGGATTGCACTCAAGATATGGGATGGGGTGTATAAAAGATTAAATGGACACTATAATTCACCTTTGATAGTTTTGAAAGATAATGAGTATTTCCCCCCTGGTAAAAGGGAAATTGGTGGGAATTGGATAAAAAAGGAAAAATTACAAATAAAAGACATAATTAAAAAAGGGAAACTTATATCACACGAAGACTTAGAACACAAGGGATTGATGTTGATTGATAGGTGGCGTTATCTCCAGCTGGCTCACTTCATAGAAGGGTTGCCTCAGCCAATTAGATCCGAAGATGAGCTGACTGGGTTGGAGCAACTCTGTATATCGGATAAGGCTAAAGGTACAATCTCAAGGATGTATGGGTTGTTGATATCGGCCAGCCAGCTGGAGTGGCCGCCATATATAAAAAAGTGGGAAAAAGAATTAGGAGCACAAAAAGATAAAGAATCAATAAATAAAATACTGAAATTAACACACAGTTCGGCAATAGATAATAAAACCGCCGAGATGAATTACAAACTTTTATCTCGATGGTATAATACCCCGGATAAGACTGCTAAATATCAACAGGGAAGATCGGCCGAGTGTTGGCGAGGCTGTAAAACAATAGGAACAATGACACACTTATGGTGGGGATGTCCAAAAATCAAGATATATTGGGGAAGGATCCTGCAAAAGATAAAAGAAATAACCAAAATAACTGTGAAAGTAGATCCCTGGATAGTACTTTTTCATGGTACAGAGGGAGGGGTTAAACAATATCAAGATACAATTATCCCCCATCTCCTGAACGCGGCAAAAAAACTGATTCCCAAGAAATGGCAGGAGGTAGATTGCCCAACGACATGGGAGTGGGTGGATGCGGTGGAGGAAGTATTTAATATGGAAAGCCTAAGGACTGGAGATGAAGGTGAAAGAGCAGTATTTATTAAAAAATGGAGAGGTTGGAAAGATTTCAAAAGAGAATGGAGTTATATAGCACAATTAAGACCATAAAGACCTTTACTTAGAAGAAGATATACGGAAGAGGAAAACTACTGACATGAAGGGGTGTGGGAGGGAGGGAAGGGTGAGGGGGTAAAATAATTATAATGGGAGGGGGAATAAAGTATTTCTAATCAAAACAAAATCAATTTAGATAAATAACTTTTTATAAAAAAAAAAAAGAGAGAGAAATAAATAAAAGATATAGCTACAATGATGTGAAGATTAAAGAGGAAGTAAACCCTGATGAGTTTACTTCCTCTTTCATTCCCTGCAAAGGCAAAGCATAATGGACTACTATGCATCGCATAGTAGCCCATTATGTGTCACTTACCTGACACAGAAGCCAGCGAAGTCGCCGCTGTCCCCTGTAGTCCGCCGCATCCATCTTGTTGGTGGGGTCTCGCAGCTCCGCCACTGTCATTCGGCGAAGCTGCGATGACGTCACTCCCGCGCATGCGCACGGGAGTCGACACGCGCGGCAGCTCCATTCTTGGAAATGCCGCGCTCAGTGCGCCTGCGCACCGCTGTCTACGGCGCATGCGCCGTAGATAGCGGTGCCCATTTTCGGGCAAATATCTCCTAAACCATATAGGTTTAGGAGATATTGCTTGGACCTACAGGTAAGCCTTAATCTAGGCTTACCTGTAGGTCAAAGTGGTTTGTAAGGGTTTACAACCACTTTAATAATAAGAGACAGTGATGAACGTAAAGTTGATTTAAGTCTCTCTTGGAGATTCGCGGATGTGGCTTTAAAAAAAAAAAAAAAGAAAATCCGCTTGCCAATTTTCCACCCCTGGGATGAAGACTGCAGAAAGTCAAGGAATATGTCTTTCTGCCCAAGAAATTATGTGATTCACCTCTTTTTGTGTATCCAGACTTTTGGTGTCACCTTGGTGATTGATATAAGCCACAGCCATGGCATTGTTGGACTGTATTCAAACAGGGTGACCCTGTAGTCGGTAAGACCAGTCCATGAGGGCCATGTAAATTGACTTGGGGCTTCTGGTTCCAAGCCGAAAGGATGCATCTCTGTAAAGGCCTTGAATGAAACTGGGCGAATGGAAGGGCCTTGAAGGAGGCAACCATTTTCCCTAACAGTCTCATACATAGCCCAATGGAGGAACTCCCTCTGCTTAACACTAGGTGGACTAGAACCTTTATCGACTTGGCTTTTGGCCCTGGTAGAAACACCTTGCCTTGAGCGGTGTCTATGATCATGCCCAGATATTCCAACCTTGTTGCAGGTTACAAGGATTACTTTTTTAGGTTTATAATCCAACCTAGGCTCTCCAGGTGTTCTACTGTTTTGAGAACACTGTGGTTCAGGTGTGCTACTGTCTGCTCTATGAGTAGCAAATCATCTAGATAAGCTATGACGATTATGCCCTGAGCTTTTAGGTTTGCCAAGAGAGGGTCTAGAATCTTTGTGAAAACTCAAGGAGCTGTAGCGAGACTGAAAGGCAGGGCCACAAATTGAAAAGGGTACTGATCTACCGCGAACCTTAGATATTTTTGGTGAGCGGGAAATATCGGCACATGAAGATATGCATCCTTGATATCTATTGATGTATTGATGCCATAAACTCCCCCCCCCCTTAAAGGGTGGTGACAACAGAACGTATTGACTGCATTTGGAAGGACCGAATGTGTAGAAACTGATTCAGGTCCTTTAGATCCAGGATGGGTCTGACATCTCCATTTGGTTTTGGAACGTTGAAAAGATTTGATTAAAACACTGAACCCTGTTCTTTTGAGTCCACTTCCACTATCACCCCCTGGTATAGTAAGTGGTCCTAGGCCAGAAGTAGCGGTCTTCGCTTTACTGGATCTTTGGAGACCCTTGACCTTAGGAAGCGAGATGGTGGAATCTCCTGGAACTCTAGCTTTTAGCCCAGAGATACTGAGATTACCCATCTGTCTCGAATATCTTCCCGCCAGGCTTCTGCAAGGTGGGAAGCTTTGGGGCTCTGCTTGGCAGGCTTTCGCCCCCAAGTTTTTTTCTGCCCTTGGGCATCACTTTGGGCCTTTCCTTTAGAAGTATATTGGAAAGGCCTTCGCCACTGCTTAGAGCCTGATGCTCCAGGGGATGGAGAAAGAGAGTCTGAATGATGGACGTTTATTCTTTTTGGTTGGTAAAAGAATAGATTTACCCCCAGTAATCTTTTGGATGAATTTATCCAAGTCATCCCCAAATAAGCGTTCCCCTTTAAACGGGAATCCAGTCAAATATTTTTTACCTGACAGCTCAGCTGCCCAATTTTTGAGCCACAGGGACCTTCGTATGTGTACCAACAGGAGAGACAAACGAGATGCTTGTTGGACAGAATCCAAAATTGCATCAATCGTAAAGCACAGAACCTGAGGAAGGTCTGCATAGTTCTCCACCTCCTCACTGGGAAGGAGGCTAAGCATTTGCTTAACATGTTCCTTGAGGAACTGACACAACTCCACAGTTGCGATTGTAGGTTGCACTACAGCGCCAACCATGAAAAAGGAGGCTTTCAATAAAGTTTCCAGCTTCTTATCAATTGGATCTTTAAACACCTGAGCATTATCCAGAGGACAGGTCAGGTTTTTATTCACACAAGAAACAGCCGCATCTATGGATGGGACCTCCCACTTCTTGGTGAAACTTTCCTCCAGAGGATAAAGCATTGAAAACCTTTTAGGAGGAGAAAACAGTTTATCGGGATGCCCCCAATCCTCATATAGCAATTTATCCATTAAGGGATGAATTGGAAAGGAAAAAGCAGTCTGTGGGATTTTCCTGACACCCAGGAAAGAAACAGAGGATGTAGCAGCCTCAGCAGCGGGCATTCTGAAAGTGGTACGCACCAATTCAGTGTAATATTGGACCTGCTTTTTGAGTGCTTGAGAGGAGGAGACTCTTTCATCTTCCTCTGATTCATCTGACTGCTCTTGATCCCTATCCCATGATAGGGATCTCTCCTCATTGTCAGAGGAATCATCTGAAAGAGGAATTCCAGCAGAGGGAGGGGATCTACCCCTTTTTCTGCTATCTTTTAAGGAAGCTGAAATAAAATTCATAATTCTTCCTTCAAAACCCTCCAATGTAGGCTTAAGGAAGTTTTCTGTGACATACGCTGGGGCTGAAACATTAGGAGAGGCTGCAAAACCTGACAGGGGCACTGACTCATCCTGTAAGGCTGGCTCCAGTCTTGCAAGGGGGATGGTAATCTACAGGCATCTTTAGGACCCCTAGACATAGGCAGTGATTTTTTTAGTGCCTTTGTTACCTCCCCTCGAGACCCTCTTACGAGGAGACATAGTCCTAAGCTACAAAGTAGAGGTATTAGTACAAAGTGCAATCACTGTTGTGCTACAAGTCTCACAATACACATGTATGCTTAAACTGCACAACCTGATGCTGAGTAGTGTCTTAGGATTTCCTGGATCCAATCCCTTAGGATGCTTACTGCCCACAGCTCTGTGTCCATCCGCTTTACAGAGCTCTGGTGCTCTGGGCTTTAAATTCACCGCTTGGCGCCTGTGCAGTGAAGCGCCATGCACGTCACATGTGCACAGCCCCGCAACCACACCCCCCCCTGTTTTGCTGCCTGTATGCTAAAAGTGCGCCCCCTGCGATGTGGACAGGCTGGTGGTGGGCGCGGATGGGGGGGGGGGAAGAGGATTACTTTTTGAGCCCTACAGGACCCCCAAACTTTGTGTGACCCCTTATATTAAAGATTTGTGGCAGAGCCTGCAGCAGAGGATGTGAGCCATCCAGAGACTGGCTTCACTGAGCGCGTATCCTGGAAAGGCATGTAAGTATACACCAGGTTGCTTTTTACTCTATCTAGTGGCGGAAAGCAGGTAAGACTTGCAACTACTCTTATGAAGAAATCCATAATATGCAATATATATAGGATTAACTTCTCTTACCTGTCCCTGCCGCAGTAACTCCTGAAAACACAATTTCCAATCTTCACCCATCACGGTGGGTAGCGTTGTGCCAACCTTCAGGATTTTTTGGGTTCCTTCTCAGAGGAACCTCTTACCTGGACCTGTAAAAGACTCTGCCAGAACTTTTGTGCCACTGTTTTAATAGTACACCAAATCTGGTTTTCCAGTCTTCCAAGGGAGAGGACTTACATGCAAAACCTTGTTTCTTCAGATGATGAGGCCCGGGTACCATATCATCTTGAGAGTCAAAATATCAGCCCGAGATATGGATCCGGTTTGTATAGCCCTTAGACCCCTACAGGGACCTGAATAGAGATTTCTTCATAGGACATATTTTACGTGACCAACCACCTTAGACACTGGTGAAAAAAACTGAGGTACCTCCCATATGGGAGGGGTTATATAGGGGAGGAATTCTCCTTAATTGGGGTTAGCCAGTGTCCAATCACTGAAGGTGCCTATCTAACCCATTATTTAATGAAGGCTCTGTGTCCTGTGTTGTATGATCAAGAAATATATTTATACACTGTATTCAGTTTAGCTAGATTAATTCCTGTTATTCTCTTCATAATATACTGACAGGCAGGCAGCTGCACTATTTTTACTTAGCGTACTGTGTCCTTTGCACAGTGTGCACCTAAAGCTTTACCTGAATACAATTGAAGGCATTCTCATACAAATACAGGCAGGGAGCTGCAGTAATTTGTTTTAGTGTCCTCTGCCCAGTGTGCACCTAAAGCATTACTTGAATACAATTGCCGGTGTTTTCATACAAATACAGGCAGGGATCTGCAGTATTTTGTTTTAGTGTTATTTGCATAGTGTGCACCTAAAGCTTTACCTGCATACAATTGACGGCATTCTCATACAAATACAGGCAGGGAGCTGCAGTATTTTGTTTTAGTGTCCTTTGTACAGAGTGTACCTAAAGCTTTACCTGAATACAATTGCTGGTGTTCTCATACAAATACAGGCAGGGAGCTGCAGTATTTTGTTTTAGTGTTATTTGCATAGTGTGTGTGTGTGTGTGTATATGTCCCAGTTTTGTGCAGCTACATCTCCCTGCAGGCCATTAGTATGTCTGGAAGGCCAACAAGGAGAGGCAGTCACAAGCCAATAAAAGAGGGCAAACAGGCTCTGTGTCTAGAGGCAACAGTGCTGGTTGTGGACACAGTGCATCCTCATCACCACGTTGCCGTTGGACGTTCGTCATTTTTTTCGGCAGCTTGCCGTGTTGAGCCGCAACATGCCGAAGACTTGGTAGAGGGGATGACCAATCCATCCTCATCCTCCTCATCCTCTCTCACCCAGGCTCAGGGTACTTTGTCTGGCAAAACAGCTTCCAAAACGGCCTCTTTCCTCGGCTCAATGGCATCAGTCACTCCTTCCCCAGCCCCACCATGTCCTCCTGAGGAGTCCCCCGAACTGTTTGACCACAGTGTTGGATACATGCTCCAGGAGGATGCCCAGAGTTTGAAAGGCTCTGATGATGGTACCCAGATAGAGGTAGGCAGTAACATAAGCCCAGAGAGAGGGAGTGCCCAAGAAGGACAGCAATCTGGCAGTCATGCTCCCCCAGCTGCAGCATACTGCCAGGTTTGCTCCAGTGATGAGGAGAGAGGGGATGAGAGGAGGAGGCACATCTCCAATGAAGCAGGATGCCCTCCAGGGGCCAGCTTAAGGACAGCACCCCGACTGCATCACACCACAGAGCTCTGCACGTGCAGGGTGTTGCTGTCTCTGCACGTTATTCCAAATATTCTTTGGTGTGGGCTTTTTGAGATGAGTGCATCAGATCGCACTGCTGCTATTTGCAATATATGTCTCAAGCATATCTCGCGTGGCCAAAACATCAGCCGCTTGGGCACCACATACTTGACCAGATGTTACCTATCTTTCATGGCACATTGGGTGACTCTGCTGGCATCTGAGAAGGATGCAGGACAAGGTGCAGTAGTGTTGGAGGTTGTTCTGCCACCACGCCTCCAAAATGCTACTACTGGTGATTCTGACACACCTCTCTCCTCCACCCCCTCCTTTTGTTCTTCCTCCATGTCCTCTTCCTGTGCTTTGTCCTGGGAACCAGCAGTGTTCCGTAGGCGTTCAAGGGGCTACGTAAGTACGCAGGCAAAAAGATGCCATGCAGTGCTTGCACTGGTGTGCTTGGGGGACAGGAGCCACACTGGGGCAGATATTCTTACAGCTCTGCAGGGGCAGGCTGAGAGGTTGTTTGACGCCACTCCAGCTTAAACCAGAAATGGTGGTTTGTGACAATGGCACCAACCTCCTCTCCGTCCTCCGACAGGGACAACTGACCCATGTGCCTTGTTTGGCTCACATCCTTAACTTGGTGGTGCAGCGGTTCTTGGGCAGGTACCCAGGCTTACAGGATGTCCTGAGGCAGGCCAGGAAAGTCTGTGTGCATTTCCGCCAGTCATATAATGGCAGTGCTCAGCTGGCTGACCTCCAAAAGGAATTTGACCTGTCCAAGAACCGCATAATCTGTGATATGTCCACCAGGTGGAACGCAACGTTGGCCATGCTGCAGTGGCTGCACATGCAGCAGAGGGCCATCAATGGGCACCTGTGCAACTATGGCACCAGGACAGGGTCAGGGGAGCTTGTTTTTTTTCCCCCATGCCAGTGAGCCATGATCAGGAATGCATGCACTGTCCTGTCACCATTTGAGGAGGCCACGAGGATGGTGAGCAGTGACACTGTCCCTCTTGTCCACCTGTTGGAGCACACACTGCATGGAATAATGGACAAGGCACTTGAGGTAGAACAGGCAGGAAGAGGAGGACTTTATTACCTCTCAAGGCCCCCTTTATCCAGACAGTGTTCTTGCTGGCCCGCCGATCACACAGGAAGAAGACGAGGAGGAGGAGGAGGAGGATTGTGCCAGCATGGAGGTGGAGCCTAGCACTCAACATCAGCAGCTGGGATCATTTACAATCCCAAGAAACCCATGGACTTGTACGTGGCTGGGAGGAGGTGGCTGCAGATCATGTCATGCTTAGTGACCCAGAGGACTCCAGACTGAATGCCTCAGCTAACCTATGCTGCATGGCCTCCCTGATCCTGCAAAGCCTGCAGAAGGATCCTCGTATTCGTCGGATCAAAGAGAGGGATCATTACTGGCTGGCAACCCTCCTTGATCTACATCCTCTTTGTTACTGGGTCTTGAGGATGGATCACTGGCCAGAGCTTGCACAGTATGCAATTAAGCTACTGGCCGGTCCTGCTTCCAGCATTTCGGAACGCATACTCAGTGCTGCTGGAGACTTTGTAACCGATCACAGGATGCGCCAGTCCACCGTTTCGGTTGATCGACTGGCCTTCATAAAAATGAATCAGTCTTCGATCACCACTGGCTACCAACTACCTGATGCTGATGTAACTGAATATTTTTTTTTTAAATGTCAGATCCCTTCAAGGACTGCCTATGCTGATGTTGAGTGACTATCCTGTTATGCTGAGTGACTATCCTCTTCCTCCTCAATGATCATGCTGATAGCTTGTAAGAACATTTTTGGTTCTGGGCGCCGCCACCAGTGGCTAAGGCCCAATTTTTTAGTCCCTGTTTAACAGGAGCGTGTAATTACAATTTTTGATGCAATACTTTGTAGCAGGGCTCATTCTTGTGCTCCAACTAGAGTATCTGTGAGGGGTTGCAGTGTTGTGGCACCAGCACCAGTGCCCAATTTTTCTGCCCTTGTTCAACAGGGACATGTAATTACAATTATCGATCTAATATTTCACAGCAGGGCCAATTCTTGCACCCACTAAGAGTAACTGTCAGGGCTTACAGTGTTGTGGCAACAACACCACCACCAAAGGCCCAATTTTTCTGCCCCTGTGCAACAGGAGCATGTAATTACAATTCTTGATCTAGTATTTCACAGCAGGGCCCGTTCCAGCGCCCACCAAGAGTAACTGTGAGGACTTACAGTGTTGTGGCACCAGCACCACCGCCAAAGGCCCAGTTTTTCTACCACTGTTCAACAATAGCGTGTAATTAAAATTCTTGATATAATAGTTCACAGCAGGGCGTTCCAGCGCCCACCAAGAGTAACTTTGAGGGCTTACAGTGTTGTGGCAACACCAACACCTTAGGCCCAAATTTCTGCAGAGCATATAGGGCAGGCCCCTACTTTCAAACATCCAACTTACAAACATCTAGTACTTGCAAATGGAAGGGGACAACAGGAAGTGAGATGAAGTCTACCCCTAGGAAGGGAAATTTTCTCCTGTAAGAGTTGATATGGGAAAAACGTGTCTCCTCTCCACTGATGCTTTATTACTAATCCATGTTTCACTAAAAACCCCAAATTTTCAAAAAACATTTGTCAGAAAGTGAGGTGAAATCTTCTGAAGAGGTGCACAGACAGCAAAAAAAATGTTACAGGGGTGTTAACCCTTCCCTATGTTTTCCAAAAAGCTTAAAAATAGATTTTTTGAGACTGGAGCTACACTTTAAAAATGTACCAGTTTAAAATTACAAACAGATTCTACTTAACAACAAATCTACAGTCCCTGTCCTGTTTGCACCGCCTGTATATTGCTATTCAGAGTATATAGGGCCCGGGGGCCCCACACCTTTCTTTTTTTTAATTTGGGTGCGGGGTTCCCCTTAATATCCATACAAGACCCAAAGGGCCTGGTAATGGACTGGGGGGGACCCATGCTGTTTGTCTCACTGATTTTCATCCATATTGCTGGGACCAGACATTACATTAAAGCCGCAACCAGTTTTAAATTACTTTTATTCCTTTAAAAATGTAATTTTGTGCAGGGACTGTTCTAAGCATGGGAAGTACGCGCCACTTTATAGGCATACTATAGATACACCCTAGGTATGATATTTAAAGGAATATTTCACTTTTTTTTCCACTTTTAGCATCATTAAATCACTGCTCCCGAAAAAACTGCAGTTTTTAAAACTTTTTTTTGCATTTATACCCATTGATACCCTGGGGCAGGAACCGGGTCCCCAAACCCTTTCTAGGACAATAACTTGCATATTAGCCTTTAAAATTATCACTTTTGATTTTGAACGTTCAAGTCCCATAGACTTTAACTGGGTTCTAAAGTTCGTGCAAATTTTTGGTCTGTTCACAGGTTCTGGTGCGAACCAAACCGGGGGGGGGGGGGGGGGGTGTTCGGCTCATCCCTAGTGGTTACTGGGGAGCAGATCCTAAAAAGAAAAGGCTTATCAGACAATCTGGTCTCAACCCTTTTAAGTAGCTGAAAAAAGGTTACTAGACCAATTTTAAGACGTGGAAGCGTTTTAATTCCTGGTGCATAACAAAAAAGTTCTCACCACAGGAAATACTTTCGGTTTTAGAATTCCTCCATGAGGGAATGGAGATGGGGTTGGCGGCTAGCACCCTGAAGGTCCACGTGGCTGCTTTATCTTTTTTGAGAGACATCTATTTCAGGAGCTGCTTATTATTAGATTTTTTAAGGCATTGACCAGAGCTAGGCCAATACCTTAATTTCTTTCCAAAATGGGATCTATCATTGGTTTTACAAGGTTTGGTCAAAAAACCTTTTGAACCTCCAGAGGAAGCAACAATCAAATTATGGTAATTTAAACTAGTTCTTTTAGTGGCAGTTACATCAGTTAGAAGGGTAAGCAAGTTGCAAGCCCTGTCTATAGTAGAACCTTTCAGTTATATATTTACAGACCGAGTAGTGCTAAAAACTGTCCGGGGTTTCCTGCCAAAAGTTCCAACAGCATTTCACAGGGCACAAGAAATAATTCTCCCTACTCTTTGTCCTACACCATCCAGCTCTACAGAGAAGTCTTTCCATAGCCTGGACGTGAGAGGGTGTTTACTACACTATCTAGAAATCAAGAGAATTCCGAAAATCAAATTCACTCTTTACTCTGTTCTCAATACTTCCAAAACACTGTAGGTAGATGGCTGCGAATGGCCATTAGTGAAGCCTATAGAGCTTCAGGGGCAGATCCTCCCACAGACATAGTGGCCCACTCAACACTGGCAGTAGCAACATCCTGGGTGAAAAGAGCAAGGGCTTCTCTGGGTCGGATCTGTAAAGTGGCCACGTGGACAAGTTTCTCCACCTTCATCCGCCACTACAGGTTGGACTTGCTATCAGCATTGGAACAATCGTTCGGCAGGAAAGTCTTCCAGGCGGTGGTCCCACCCTAGAGTAAGTACTCTCTTATGTCCAGGTGCTGTCCTGAAAGACGAAGGGAGAAAACCTTAGTTAGACTTACCGGTAACGGTATTTCAGGACAGCGCCGATGACCCACCCTAATTGTATTATAAAATATGGTGTTATTGCTATGTTTTGCTTATCTAATTTCAGCATGGCTGGAGGTACTATATGAACAACTGAGGCCATGGTGGAAGCGTCTTTAAAGAAAACTGACTGCATTATTTCGGGGGGAAATTGTGGAGCTGTGCTCTCTCCAGGTGCTGTCCTGAAAGACTCGTAGAAATACCGTTACCGGTAAGTCTAACTAAGGTTTTTTTTGTTGTTGTTTTTTTTTTTTAAAAGAACAGTGTAAAAATGAAGAAAAAATGTGAAATTAACGCCGTCCCGCTGAGCTCGTGTGCAGAAGCGAACGCATACATGAGCAGCGCCCACATATGAAAACGGTGTTCAAACCACACATGTAAAGTATCGGTAGAGTGAGAGCTCTAGACCTAGACCTCTGTAACTCAAAACATGCAACCTGTAGAATTTTTTTAAACGTCACCTGGAGATTTAAGGGAAAAAGTTTGTCACCATTCCATGAGCGGGTGCAATTTTGAAGAATGACATGTTTCATATCAATTTACTCAGTGTAACATTATCTTTCACAAGATAAAAAAAAATAAAATTGGCTTTTTTTCCCAAAAAATTGAGCTTGTAAGACCACAGCGTAAATATGGTTTCACAAAGAATTGAAATGCCCACCATTTTATTCTCTAGGGTGTTAGGAAAACCAAAAAATTATATTATATATATATATATATATATATATATATATATATATATATATATATATATATATATATATATATATATATATATATATATATAATGTTTGAGGGTTCTAAGTCATTTTCTGGCAAAAAACTGTTTTAACTTATAAACACCAGATCTCAGAAAGAGGCTTGGTCCTTAACTGGTTAAAAAGATGGGGGGGGGGGAAATTTTCTTCATTCACATGGTTAAATGATTGAGGCTAGCATGGCTTCACCTCACACACTGTTAGATGAAAATCCACTTTTACAAAGTTAAATTTGACTTAACTTGGCAGAGGCTTTGAAGCTGTGCTGACTTCATACATCCAGTCATGTTTATGCAAGAATCCTGTTTAATTGTCCTTGAGTACTTTTTGCAAAGTGAATTTTCACTTAGCTACACACCATTTACTAAGCTCCTCTCATTTAGTTAATAACCCCTTTTTTGTAGACAAATTGTACAAATTGTGGATTACGAGAGTGATGACAGTAGAAGTTATTTTCCAACTGGATCATCATTTTCCATGCTGGATCATCTCATGTTGGCAATCCTCTATTCCCTTTTCCAAATAAAGAGAACAGTTGATCTGTGGATAAACTATATCTATCATTGCAAACTACTGGGGGTGATTCTCATGATAGTACTTGGAACTTTTATCACTTTGGGACAAACAGATGTATTGGAGTTGATTTAGTAAAGGCAAATCCACTCTGCACTACAAGTGCATTTGAAATCATGTGCAAGCAAAATTGCTGTTTTCTTTTTATTGTTCTTGCATTTCCCCCTCAAATCTACAGGGACTGCACTTGTAGTGCAAAGTGGATTTGCCTTTAGTAGATGAACCCCTATATCTCTCTATAAACTCTTCATCGGTCTTTGGCCAACCCCTTGTTTTTCCCAGGGAGCTTGAACAGAAGTTGTGTGGCCACTTGGTGTCATACTGATTCAGATCATTTTCCCACATGAGAAATATCATATTATTATATATCCATTACCTCTGCTGTGCATCCAAACTTTCTTTTTTTGCCCTGGCGGGTTCCCCAGTAGGGGGCGAATTAAGGTTTCTGGAGGGGGAAGTCAATTCGGCTGCACCTTCTTTTGATCCATCATGCTCACTGCCTCTTTCTGTTTTCCTCCACTTAGCCCTGCGATTCTGAAACCACACCTTTTAGAAAAACAGAAAATAGTAGAATATATGTTGTAAAGTATGATAGAACAGCAAGATTTGTTGTTTCAACCACATACTCTTTCAGGACTGTCTTCTTCAACGTTCTGCCTATTCATCAACACTGAGGCTCCATTCAAACCTGTGTTTTTTTTGTGTATTTTGTTTGTCAAACTTAGAGCAGCCCATTCATTTCAAATACTTACTCTATACATGAAAATTGTACCAATTTTAAATTGGTACATTTTTAAATTGAGCTACACCAAGCACTTTTTAAAAAAAAATTGAGCTACACCAAAACATATGGCACTTTGATAGTTATATAGTTAATAAGGTTGAATAAAGACACCGGTCCATCCAGTTCAACGTGTGTGTTTATGTTCCTATAATTTTCAATACACTCGTGTACACCTAAAAACACATTTTTTTTAATTCTATGTACAATCCCCACTGATATCACCACCAGCTGTGGAAGGGAATTCCACATCCATGAAACTCTAACAGTAAAGAACCTCTTAGGTGGTTTAAGATTGAACCACTTCTAGTCCAAATTCATTGTGTTACCACATGTCTTCTTTAGAGACCAAAGATTAAACAGATTTCTCCCAATGATAGTCACCATTTAAAGATTTGTCAAATCCTATTCCCTTTAATGTGTCTCTTCTCCAGGGACAATACATTTAATGTTTGTAGTCATTCCTCATAATTAAGGACCTCCAGCCGCCTTATTAGTTTTGTTGCCCTTCTGTTGGATTTATCCAATTAACATACATATTTCCTGAGGATTAGTGACCAAAACTAGACCACATACTCAAGATATGGCTGAACTAGTGTTTTATAACGTGCTAGATTTATAGTTTAGTCATTTTGAGTAAATACCCTTTTTAATGCATGATAATATTCAGCTCGGCATCGGATGCTGTCATCTACTAGAACCCCCAGATCCTTTTCCATCATTGATCATCCTCAATGGGTTCTCCCCCTAGCAAGTAAGTAACTTGCATGCATATTTTTAGCTCCCAAAAGCATTGCTTTGTTTAATATTAAACCTCCTCTGCCATAGATGTAGCTTCCCACATCAATTTGGAGCACAAGCCCATTTTGGTTTATCCTAGGTCCAGTAATACAATTAACTTTTATTGAGGACAGTCAAATATAGAAACTAACAATTAGACCATATGTGACAATCTAAATAAGGATCAAAACGTGTCAAAGAGCAGAATTATATATTAATATTTGGTACAGAAACCTTTGTTTGCAATTACAGAGATCATACCTTTACTGTGGTTCTTGACCAGGTTTGAACACACTGAAGCAGGGATTTTGGCCCATTTCTCCATACAGACCTTCTCCAGATCCTTCAGGTTTCGGGGATGTCACTGGGCAATATGGCCTTTCAGTTCCCTCCAAAGATTTTCTATTGGGTTAAGGTCGGGAGACTGGCTAGGCCACTCCAGGACCTTGAGATCCTTTTTATGGAGCCACTCCTTAGTTGCCCTGGCTGTGTGTTTTAGGTCATTGTCATGCTGGAAGACCTAGCCATGACCCATCGTCAATGCTCTTACTGGGGGAAGGAGGTTGTTGGCCAAGATCTTGCGATAATGGGCCCCATCCAAACTCCCCTCAATATGGTGTAGTCATCCTGTCCCATTTGCAGAAAAGCAGCCCCAAAGAATGATGTTTCCACCTCCATGCTTCACTGTTGGGATGGTGTTCTTGGGGTTGTACTCATCCTTCTTCCTCCAAACACGGCGAGTGGAGTTTAAAGCTTTATTTTTGTCTCATCAGACCACATGACCCTCTCCCATTCTTCCTCTGGATCATCCAGATGGTCATTAGCAAACTTCAGAGGGGCCTGGACATGCGCTGGCTTGAGCAGGGAGACCTTGCGTGCACTGCAGGATTTTAATCCATGATGGTGTAGTGTGTTACTAATGGTTTTCTTTGAGACTGTGGTCCCAGCTCTCTTCAGGTCACTGACCAGATCCTGCCACGCAGTTCTAGGCCGATCCTTCACCTTCCTCATGATTATTGATGCCCCACGAGGTGAGATCTTGCATGGAGCCCCTGACTGAGGGAGATTGACCGTCATCTTGAACTTCTTCCATCTTCTAATAATTGCGTCAACAGTTGTTGCCTTCTCAACAAGCTGCTTGCCTATTGTCCTGTAGCCCAGCTCAGCCTTGTGCAGGTCTACAATTGTATCCCTGATGTCCTTACACAGCTCTCTGGTCTTGGCCATCGTGGAGAGGTTGGAGTCTGAGTGTGTGGACAGGTGTCTTTTATACAGGTAATGAGTTCAAACAGGTGCAGTTAATACAGGTAATGAGTGGAGAACAGGAGGGCTTCTTAAAGAAAAAATAGAGAGCTGGAATTCTTACTGGTTGGTAGGTGATCAAATACTTATGTCATGCAATAAAATGCAAATTAATAATGAAAAAATCATAAAATGTGATTTTCTTTATTTTTGTTTAAGATTCCGTCTCTCACAGTTGAAGAGTACTTACGATAAAAATGACAGACCCTCAGATGATGTCAGTACGACGAAACGCGTCAGTGTGGTACCATATGAGATTGAATACAGCAGAAGTGACAGGAGTAAGAAGGGGAGAAGCGTTAAGCCGAGAAATATCAGCGGAGTGATCTGTCGCTGACGGCGGTAGGACCATCCTTCAGCTTAGCTATCTCTACCTGATCCTAGCTGCCAATCTGCATATTGAATTTACGCTTGAAAATTTTTTTACGTTTGTGAGTGCAATGTTTGTTGGTTTTTAAATTTAATAAAGCATTCATCTGTTTTACGGAATTACACTATATGCACTTTTCTTTCTAATTATACCTTCTACGGAGATTGAGTGGAGGAGTATATGAAGGAAGAAAGGAAGACACCTGCATCTTTCACCTATGAGGATTTCTTAATTAGCTGTGAAAAACCAGCTAATGTCTGGTAAGAGAAATACCTAAGGGGGACTATCTCTTCACTGGCAACAATTTCGGGCGGTGTTTTGCATGTGTGCACGTGTGGAGGTGCATCTCGGGCAATAGTGCAATATAGATTATATATAATTCTCAATGAACTATGTTGAATGACTTTGAGATTGATGTCTTCGTCACCAAGCACTAATTTCTAGCCGGACATTGGTTAAATGGACACAATATGAAATATAGAAAGTCCCGGGAACGAGAAAGAGGGAAACGAATGGTAGTGTAGGGACAGCATGACAGGGTGATGAGGGCACAGGAAAGGGTTAAGTAAAGTAAATAGAGAGGAAAGGGGGGTCTTTAAAAGGATTAGAACAGGAAGAGGAGGGGTAACAACGGTAGGAGCACGAGGAGAGGAAAGTTTTGGAGAGTTGGCTGCGAGTGTAGGTTAGTTAGCCTTAGCGTGATGGCTGCGTTTGAGGCCATCTTTACACAACTACATGCGGCTGCCGCCTGCCACGGACCGGAGTGGCTAGAGCGGCAGGTGACGCCGCTTCTCAATGTCCAGGCTGAGGCTGGGGGATCGGCCACGCCACGCACCCGGAGGTCTCGGCCTCTGGAGCGTTTTTCGCTGGATTTGTCCCCTCGAGCTTCCCGCACTGATAGGAGCCCCCCCGGCAGGGACCCGTCAGGCGCACACCTGCTTCCGCTGGTCCGGTGCCTGGACGGAATCCTCGTCTGCAGCGGCGCTCGATGGGCGGGGCTTCGGAGCGGGCTAGTCCCTCCCCCCCTGCCCGCTCGGCGGAGATCTCCAGAGAATCCGGGCTCCCTCTCCCCTCCACGCGTGGGGAGGGGGAGGCCTCGGCGCGGGGCAGCATGCAATACGACCGCTGGGCCTTCCCCATCCCCGGCCGGCGGTTCAGATGCGAGATGGCGTGGTCAAGATGGCGGCCGGCGGCGGCTGAGGAGCACAGTGGTGGCGGCAGATGTCATCCCTGCAGGAGCCAGACGGACCGGTGACCCGGACGGACGTCGCGGTCGGATGGGGCCTGGTGGACCTGCTACTCGCTTGGCTCAGGTGGAGAGCGCGGAGCCCCTGCGCACGCCCGCGGTCCTGTCCGAGGGGGAGCTGAGCAAATCCGACCATGAGGGTCAGCAGGAGCGTCCGTCGGCGGTGGAGGCGAGCGGAGCGGCGGCGGGGTCCTTCCCTGGTCGGCCCGGTAAGTCCATGTCTATGTCTTTTCCTTCTACGGTTCCTGTATTGTCTGGGGTTGTTGGGGGTGGTTCAGGGACCAGGGTGTGCGGGTCAGTGGCTGGGGGGTCCGCCGGGGGCTGGTGGGACCGGGCGTTGTCGGGTCGGCCGCGGGGGGGTCCAAATCGCAGCTGCAGGCCCTGTTGGGGGGTCTGCGGGATTTGGTGCAGCGCTTTGCGCAGGACACCGGTGGGAGGGATACGCCGGCGGCTGCGTGGGGGCCTTCTGCTGTGGGGGGTGAGAAAGTCGGGGAAGTGCGGGCTGAGGCGCCGGCCGCGGCTGACCTTCCTGCCGTGGTGGTGCCCCCGGCGGCTGCTGAGGTCGCTTCGGCTGTAGCGACGGGGGTGGGGGAGAAGGTGGCGTCCCCGGACGGCGGTGGTAGAGCAGACATAGTGCGCATAGCGGATGCGGCAAAATGCGAAGTATATGTCTGCTTTGAAGGTCCGTTGGGTTCGCACTTGAAGCCGGAGGTGCGGGAGAAGATAGTGAAGGGGGAGTACGTGGAGATTTTTTCGCTGCTCCCCCTTGAGAAGTTTAATTTGGACAGGGTAAAACCTGACGATAGTAAGAAGGAGGATGAGGAGAAGCGGCGATATCGGTTGATTCCGTGCACGTTCGCGAATTGGCTGCAGGCTTTCGCCATTATGGCCAGCGTCATAGGGGAGAAGAACCCCGAACACTGTTCGGCGTTGTTCTGTTATATGGACGCCGTGGGGGAGGCGTATCGGGTGTACGGAGGCACTGCGTGGCTTCGCTACGACGAGCAGTTCCGTCAGAGGAGGGCCGTGAGGCCCTCATTGCGGTGGGACCATAAGGACATTAGCCTCTGGATGAGGTTGATGTCCTCGGTGAGGGCCCCTTCCCAGTTTTTCCCAGGGGGGGGCGGAGGTTCCTCTTCCTCGGGACAGCCGGCCTCCAGCAAACGGGGACTCTGCTGGCAGTTTAACGAAGGCACTTGCAAGTTTGGAAGTTCTTGCCGCTTCAAACACGAGTGCTCCGGCTGCGGCGGCTCCCACCCGGGTTCCCGGTGTTTTAAAAAGGGGAAGGGGCGACCGGGAGAGTTGGCGAACAAAAGGGACGACGCCGGTGAGGGGGGAGAGGATGGCGCCTTTCCTAAGTAGATACCCGGACTGGGCGGCTGCCCGGCTTTTGCAGGAGGGGTTTGCGGAGGGTTTTCGGATCCCTAGTGCTTTGGAGGCGATTCCGGCAGTGGCGCGGAACTTACGTTCCGCGTTGTTGCGCCCGGGGGTGGTTGGGGCAAAATTGGGGAAGGAGGTGGCGCTGGGTCGTATGGCGGGCCCCTTTCGGGAGCCGCCGCTGGCGGATTTGGTGGTGTCCCCTCTTGGGGTGGTGCCCAAGAAGGAGCCGAATAAGTTTCGGTTGATCCGCCACCTCTCGTTTCCAAAAGGGGGCTCCGTCAACGACGCAATTGACCCGGCGGCTTGTGCGGTGTCTTATACGTCTTTTGACGCCGCAGTGTCGTGGGTGCGCAGGTGTGGGCGGGGGGCCTTGCTGGCGAAGGCGGACGTGGAGTCGGCGTTCCGCTTGCTGCCGGTCCATCCCGAGAGCTTTCACTTGTTGGGCTGCTGTTGGCAAGGCGAATTTTATGTGGATCGTTGCCTTCCCATGGGGTGCTCGATCTCGTGCGCCTTGTTTGAGATCTTCAGTTCGTTCGTCGAGTGGGTGGTTCGGGACGTTTCGGGTTTGAATTCGATAATTCATTACCTGGACGATTTCCTGTGTGTGGGCTCGGCCAGAACGCACACTTGCGCGGTGTTGCTGGCTACGTTGCAACAGACGGCCCAGTGGTTCGGTATCCCGTTGGCGGCGGACAAGACGGAAGGCCCGACGGTGCGCCTTAGTTTTTTGGGGATCGTGATCGATTCTGAGGCCATGGAATGCCGGCTCCCGGAGGGGAAGCTGGAAGACTTGCGGGCCGAACTTCAAGGGGTGGCCGGGTTGCGCAAGGTACAGCTGCGGAAGCTTCAGTCGTTGCTGGGGAAGCTGAACTTTGCGTGCCGGATCATTCCTATGGGTAGAGTTTTTTGTCGGCGTTTGTCGGCGGCCACGGCGGGGGTTCGATCGCCCACTCATTTCATCAGGCTGACGCGTGAACACAAGGAAGACCTGAGGGTGTGGCACACCTTTTTGGCGCAGTACAATGGCCGTTCCCTCTGGCCTGGTGGGCCGGTGAGCAATTGGGATTTGGATTTGTTCACTGATGCAGCGGGTTCTACAGGGTACGGCGCGTACTTTGGCGGTCAGTGGAGCGCGGCTCCTTGGCCGGTGGAGTGGGTGGAGGCGGGGCTGTGCAAGAATCTGGTGCTGCTGGAATTGTTTCCGGTGGTTTTGGCGGTGGAGGTTTGGGGGGCGGCGTTCCGAGATATGAAGGTTAGGTTGAATTGCGACAACTTGGGCGTGGTTCAGGTCATTAACCGCATCTCGGCATCTTCCCTTCATGTCGTCCAGTTGCTGCGGCACTTGGTGCTGCGCTGCTTGGAGCTGAACATTTTCTTATATGCAGTGCATTTGCCGGGGGTTGAGAATACATTGGCTGACGCCTTGTCTCGTTTCCAGTGGGCCAGGTTTCGAGAGTTGGCGCCGGCGGCCGAAAGGGAGGGTGTCCCCTGCCCCAGCTGGATGTGGTCGATGGTCTGGGAGTCCTCGCTGGGTGGATCGAGCGGTCGGTAAGCGCCGCCACTTGGCAGGCCTACGGTAAGGTGTGGTGTGAGTGGCGGGAGTTTGTTGGCCAGGTCGGCGGGGGGACGGCTGCTGATGAGCTGCAGATGTTGGTTCTCTATTTTGTGGCCCGGGGTCTGGAACGTGGTGTGTCGGTCTCCGCCATGGATCGGGAGCTGGCAGGGCTGGCCTTCTGGTTTAAGTTGCATGGGTATGCGGATTTTACCAAAGGCTTTTGCATTCGGCAGGCGATGAAGGGCTATCGTCGTGCGCGAAAACGTAGGGATACCAGAAGGCCGGTGACGTTCGGCAACTTACTGGAGTTGGTGGGTAGGCTGGGGTCGATCTGCTCCTCTGGGTTTGAGGGGTCGTTGTTTCGGGCGGCTTTTGCGCTGGCCTTTTTTGGCGCGTTCAGGGTTAGCGAACTGGTGAGTCCGTCGAGGACGCTCCCTGGGGGGATTTTGGCGCAGGATGTGCGCCTGTTGGGCGATAGGGTGGAGATTTTGTTACGGCGGTCTAAGACGGATCAGGTGGGTAGAGGGGTGCGCGTGTGCCTAAATCGGCTGGAGGGGTCGCCACTGTGCCCCGTGCAGGGGGAGGGGGAGTTTTTGGGTGTTCGGCCCGGTGGGGACGGGACGCTGCTGGTTCACGCGGATGGATCTTTGCTGTCAAGATTCCAATTTGTGGCAGTTTTTCGCAAATGCTTGACGGTGGCCGGCTTGGATAGCTCGCAGTTTGCCTCGCACTCCTTCCATATTGGGGCGGCTACGGAAGCCGCTCATTGCGGGTTGGACGAGGCAGCGGTCCGGAGGATAGGGCGTTGGGATTCGCTTCGTTTTCGGTCTTACGTTCGGCCGGAGCTGGCGGTGGAATAGGGCCTGTGGCTGCATGTGTGGGGGAGGTTTTCTGTGGGGTGTGTGTTGTGTTGGTGTCTGTGTGTTTTCTTCAAGCCTGCTGTGATCTATGGTTTTTTCTATGTTGTTGCAGATGGATTCCAGATAGGCCTCGTGTGGATATTGGGGCACTCTTATGTGTTCCGGGGGGCCAGAAGGGCAGACATGCGGCAGAATGGCAGGCAGTTGGGGGTTCCTCGGGAGGAGGCTTGTGTGCGGTGGATTGGGAGGCCGGGCATGCTGTGGGGCAGGGTGTTACCGGAGGTGCTGCACGTGGCGCACTTGGATAGGCCGCCTGACGTGCTGGTGCTCCACGTGGGGGGCAACGATCTGGGGGGCCGGCCGGCCAGGGAGCTCATTCGTGACGTTAAGTTGGATTTCTTGCGTTTGAGCACCCTTTTCCCCGGAATGCTAATCGTATGGTCCGACATTGTGGCCAGGACGTGTTGGCGGTTGGCCCGGTCCGTAGCGAGCCTGAATAAAACCAGAATTAAGGTGAACAAGAGAGGGGGCCAGTTTGTTCTCAGGAATGGGGGTTTGGTGGTTCGTCATCGGGAATTGGAAAGGGATGTTGGGCTGTATCTGTTGCGAGATGGTGTACATCTCTCAGATGTTGGGATGGATCTTTGGGCCCTGGGCTTGCAGGAGGGGATACAGTGGGCTCTGAGAGTGTGGCGGGGCTCCCAAGGGTGAGGGGGTCTCCCTTAGTAGCTGGTGGCGGTGGTGGTGGCTTGTATGGTGGTAACTGACCCAGGAAATGGAAGTGTTGGGGGGCCCATTAGGGACATGGGCTCCCTGGGTTACAGCTAACGCGGGTTAGCTGATTATGGGATAGTGGACACTGCGGGTAGGGAGTTGTCTCCGGGCTGATGCTATCACGGCCGGAGGCCTAGTACGGTTAGCTTGCCCGCAGTGTAACAAAGTGAGATGGTGTTGGGAAAGTGCCATACAAGCCACCGGGTTCAGAAAACTGAGGAGGTTTCAGAGTTATATGGAGGTTTATCGAGGTTAAAATGGTTTAAATGGTTAATTGTTATATGTTGATAGTTTGATATATATTTTATATATATTTATATATTTATATATAAAAGGCTGCTGTGGCCGGTTATACCCCATAAAAGGTGTGGTCTCATTTCTATAGATAAGAAACGGGAGACAGGTTGGGGGGTGTAACGGTGGGGCCGCAGTGGGGAAAAACGAGGAGGTGCATCTTATCTACACTAGTCAAGAAAGTCCCTGGAACGAGAAAGAGGGAAACGAATGGTAGTGTAGGGACAGCATGACAGGGTGATGAGGGCACAGGAAAGGGTTAAGTAAAGTAAATAGAGAGGAAAGGGGGGTGGTTAGAAGAAGGGGTGGGTAGTCTTTAAAAGGATTAGAACAGGAAGAGGAGGGGTAACAACGGTAGGAGCACGAGGAGAGGAAAGTTTCCCGCCCACCCTCCCCTTTTTTGGTTTAGGGGTTGATGGGACAACTAATTACTTTACGTTACAGGTGGAGTTTTTTCGTTATGGCAGCTGTTTTCGCAGGCGGTGGTGGTGGCTTGTATGGTGGTAACTGACCCAGGAAATGGAAGTGTTGGGGGGCCCATTAGGGACATGGGCTCCCTGGGTTACAGCTAACGCGGGTTAGCTGATTATGGGATAGTGGACACTGCGGGTAGGGAGTTGTCTCCGGGCTGATGCTATCACGGCCGGAGGCCTAGTACGGTTAGCTTGCCCGCAGTGTAACAAAGTGAGATGGTGTTGGGAAAGTGCCATACAAGCCACCGGGTTCAGAAAACTGAGGAGGTTTCAGAGTTATATGGAGGTTTATCGAGGTTAAAATGGTTTAAATGGTTAATTGTTATATGTTAATAGTTTGATATATATTTTATATATATTTATATATTTATAAATAAAAGGCTGCTGTGGCCGGTTATACCCCATAAAAGGTGTGGTCTCATTTCTATAGATAAGAAACGGGAGACAGGTTGGGGGGTGTAACGGTGGGGCCGCAGTGGGGAAAAAACGAGGAGGTGCATCTTATCTACACTAGTCATGAGCTTGGAATTTATTCAGCATATTTTTATTTGGTTTAAATATTTTGAGGAAGTTTTTTTAAAACTATTGAATGCTTATTACTGTTATTGTCTGTATTTAGAATAATACGCGCTGTTTTTAACTCTTTCTTGATGGATTAACTCATCTTTTGGAGGGGTTGACTCATTTTTTCAGAGTTTTCTTTTGCACGATAAAAATGACAGACCTCTACATGCTTTGTAAGTAGGAAAACCTGCAAAATCGGCAGTGTATCAAATACTTGTTCTCCCCATTGTATTTTTCCTACTTTTGTTAGACCCTCATAGTAGTGGAAGTGTATTGGAATTGCATCAGTGTCTTTTCAGTTTCTCTGCCCATTTAAAAAAAAATGTATTTTAGATATTAGCTGTAACTACCATTGCAGAAAATATATCTGAGATGCTGGTAAGGAACCATATACAAGAGAATGAAAAGTGAAATATTGTAATTGATAACTGAAGCCAGTATAGATATTAAACATTCTTATTAGAATGTAAGAAAACAAACTTGGACAAGAGGGATGTTTGGGTTTGTAATTTATTTGGAGTATTTAATATGGCTGCAGGTTGAACTCCAGACAGATATAAACTGATAACTATCGAAAAAAAAAAAAAATAGAAATGTTATTCTGTATTAATTATTACATAATTTTAAATACAAGCAGTTTAAGTACTCGAAAAATTACTTTTTTTATTATTTTATTAAAGAATCCAAAAAGTTAAATATTCAGATATGCATACACTTTGTTAAAATATAGACATAACTATCTTTCTATAAGGATATTGAATAATAAAAAGAGAAATCTCCTCTTGGAGTAGACTAGCCTGTATGTGTCCAACTTCTTGCTATGCACAATACATTTCAGTTAGGCCTCATGTGCACTGCTGCTCGTAAACGGACGTAAATGTACCATGTACATGAAGCCAGCTTTATGTACGCAGGATGATGTTCAACCTCTCCTGAATGATTTAACTTGACAGCTAGAAACCAACGTCTTAAAACGTCAGTTTAGTCATGTCTAGCCACGTTTGCATCTAGAAGCATTTGTAAAAAAAAGTCTGTAAATGAAACGCTGCTAAACGTGAGTTACTGCATTTACAAGCTGTTACAGGCATTTGGTGTTTCAAATGCGTCTGAACATCCGTCTGAAAGCTACTAAACTTAACTGCCTAGAAGCTGTGTACATGCACTGATAAGATAACATAGAGGAGAGAGCCTAAGTCGAGGCAGGAGTTTGAGGAATAATTGCTGTAAATAGGGAATTCAGGAGGTTTGATGGAATGCCTCTAAATTTGATTTTGTTCCTTCTGGGAAGGTCTTCAGGTGGGCCACTTTTGCCTGTAGGTAGCATATTGCTTCAATGTGGGGACCCTGGACCTCTGTGACTTCATTGTAAGCAGCTGTGTGCTCAGTAACATTTTTTTCAAGGTTGTCTGTGTGCTCCTCCACATCTTCTATTCTGGAGTGTAAAGAGGATGTGGAGGCACAGAGTTCATTGTGGGGGTCTTTTTGTAAGGAAAGTAGCATGAGCTTCAGTGTGTATTCTAAAGCAGGTTGGTCACTGGCAGGGTGTGCAGCAAAGGAGTCAGTGTCATTCTCCCCCTGAGGTGGATCATCGGGGTCATCCCAGTGCTGCTTCTTATATGAAGGAGCTTTAGAAGGAGAGAGCACAGGGGATTGAGCAGCCGTCTTACCTCTGTCTGCAGGTGAGCCTTGGGGGGGGGGGGTGATGTGGGCTCCGTGCTATCCATATCCTCTTGGTTGCCGGTGTCTTATCATATAAGGTCCCCCATCAGATAGCGTCCGCTGTGTACTGCGCATGCGCACAGTACCCAGCAACACAGATTCCGAAAATAGCCGAGGATCAAGGGCGCCTGCGCACTGAGTCCAGGTTCTAGCCCCACCATCCAAGTGGACATAGAGTAGGAATAAAAAAGAGCCGAGCGCAGAGAGGCCGAGCCTGAAGCATGGTGAGCGAAGCTCGCCTGCGAGGGGCCGTCTAATTTTCACAACCCTATGTCCGCTTGGATGGTGGGGCTACCACCTCCACTCACGTCGCAGGCACTGTTCAGCTTTGGAAATTTTACGAAGCTTCTTCTGCCCCGTACTGCACATGCGCAGTACGGGGCGGACGCTATATGATGGCCGGACTGAATATGCCAGAACACTGGCTGTGTTCTGTGAATCGGCATCTGATAGGGGGGAGGAGGAGGCACCGCATCAGGGCTATCTTGGCAGTGCTGCATGGCCGTCTGTAAGAAATAGTCCGTGAAGCAGCGTGAGTTGCAGGGGTGGTTGTTCCTCTTTCTGGACATACCATCCAGTCGCCACAATTGTTTACTCCCCTCCGGTGCAGGAGAGAGGGGACAAAAGCTGCTGAAGGCTCGTGAATTAAGCAGCCATCATGCCCCACAGCCAGCCACGCCCCTGCACTTTGAGCAGAAAGCTTTGCATGCCGTGATTTTGATGGGGGGTGGGGGGTGGGAGTGTGCCAGATATAGGATCCACCCTGGGTGCCAAATGCTCTAGGTAAGCCCCTGAGTCTTACATGCAGTTTGCAGTTTTAACGTGGTAAATACAGTACATGTTGTGAGCAAATAGTTATGTGTTCTGGTAAAAATCTCAGCATCTGCATCTTACAGCTCCTAAAACTATGGCTTCATGGCTTACTAAGCTGATTTACTAAAGAATAAAAAATGCATTCTGTCTAAGCTCTACAGAGAAAGCTTGATAACTGATCTGGACAAAGCATTGGAAAAATTTTATTTGGATAGTAAAAGCAGGAGAAATAATTGTGTAGAAATCATTTACTATTTTGGAATATGGGAAATACTTGCTCATCTTAGCCCTTGTACACACGGTCGGACATACCGACAACAAAATCCGTCAGATAAATTCAGATAAATTCAGACGGATTTAGTCCGGAAGTGGTCCGGAAGTGGTGTTGCATACACATGGTCGGACTAAGTTGTCAGAATTTCCGGTTGCCAAGAACACGGTGACGTAAGCCACGTACAACGGGACTAGAAAAGGGAAGTTCAGCACCACATACGGCACCCTTTAGGTTCCTTCTGCTGACCTCTTGTTTATCGCGTGTTAGTAGAAGTTTGGTTAGAGATGATTCGCGCTTTTCAAATTTGTGCTTCAGATCGTTACTGCTCTTCAGTTTGTGCTTGTCTGTGCGTATCTGCTTATCAGTGCATGTAGTCAGTTATACCATATCTTGGTATAGTACGCTTTGATTTTCAATGCTTATTGTCTGCTCGTTTCTGGTTTTCAGTTCGTTCTTTCAGGCCTTGCTGTTTATTGGTGCCTCCTGTTGTCCGTTTTGACCAGTCAACCATTTTCAAGCCATGTTTAATGTACATACTCGTCGTAGAGTTCGTGCTGTGCAGGGGCTTGGTGTTGGGCTTTTAGCTTTGACACAAGCCCGGTCCATGAACAGGGCGAGGAGGAGTTTGTGGACCAAGAATTGGTTGCTCCAGCGTGACCAGTTCTCACACAGGCCTTTGCTTTGTGAGATCCGGGAGAATAATCCTGATGATTTTAGGAATTATCTCCGGATGACAGACCCCGTTTTTCACCGTCTGCTGGCTTTGCTGTCCCCTAATATCAGCAGGCAGGATACCTGCATGCAGCAAGCCATCACTCCGGAGCAGAGGCTCATCACCACGTGGGGGGTTGAGGAACCTGATAAGGGGACCTTATACTTTTGGCTTTAAATACTCATTTCCAAAAATGTTATACTGATCTTGGCCAAAAATGTTTGTGTCTAATCTGCTTGCAATGTTGATGTGCAAAATGACTATTTTTTTTTCTTGTTTGACTCCACAGTTTCCTTCAATGCCA
This sequence comes from Lithobates pipiens, assembly GCF_037356315.1. Taxonomy (NCBI): domain Eukaryota; kingdom Metazoa; phylum Chordata; class Amphibia; order Anura; family Ranidae; genus Lithobates; species Lithobates pipiens. The sequence continues at coordinate 118,468,452 of NW_027507787.1, forward strand.
CAGGAATGGCAGACTGTGGCCTCCCACTTTGCCAGCCATTGGGACTTTCCCAATTGTGGAGGTGCAATTGATGGGAAACACATCTGCATCGTCCCACCCCCTAACTTGGGGTCCTACTATTATAATTACAAGGTGTATAATAGTATAGTGATGTTGGCGGTGGTGTCAGCGACATATGACTTCCTGTATGTGGACGTGGGGAAAAATGGCCGTATGTCGGATGGTGGAGTGTTCATGCGGACATCTCCAGAGTGGAAGTCTGGACTTGCCACCTCCAGAGGAGAATGTAGAAGGACTCCCCTTCATTTTGGTCGCGGATGAGTCGTTTGCTCTGGCAAATCATTTGATGTGCCCTTTCCCGATGAGGACCCTCACCCCGGATCAGATGATCTTTAATGTGTGGCTGGCCAGAGCCAGGAGTGTAGTGGAGAACACTTTTGGGATAATGGCGATAATGCCTATTTTTGACTCCAATACACATGGCGGAATATAAACTAAATTATATTGTGCTTGCCTGCTGCGTTCTGCACAATTTTGTGAAAAAACATTCAGCAAACTATGTGGCCTCAGTTGGCCCTGATGCAGACTTGACGGAAAATGTGAACCTCACGGCCCTTGAAGCTGCTCCTCCTGGCTTGCCCCCCCCCCCCCAAAATGCCTGCGAGGTCACATGCAGATATGTGGAGTACTTTGTGGGTAGGGGGGCCATTGATATGCCAGGTAATGTCTGAGAGGCATTTTTTTACTACATTTTTCTTTGAAACTCCAATAATCTTTATTTTCATTTACTGCTTTGCTTTGTTTTAGGTGTCTCCTAGGTTTGATTTGTGTTTTTTTGGGCCTTTTTCTACAACAGTGCAAACCCAATTTCAGAGCGAGATGAGGTGACAGTCTCTTCTTCAGATAATCTTATTATGTTGTGGGTCTGCTACACACACACCTTGTTTTTGTTTATAATGTATGTAGTGCATTAGTAAAAAACTTGATACACACCTCAAAGATTGCCACCTAAGTGTATCACCACCGAGCCAACAACCCCTCTCCCAGCTGCTACTTAAATGTATGAATAAATAAACAAGAAGGTGAATGTAGCTAAACCCATCCAAATAACCATAAAATATCACCTTGTAGCGCTAAATTAGTGTAAAAGTAATCAAATTGAAGTTACCCCTCAAACAACAAATTGTGTTACTCACAACAAAATATCTCAAAAAAAATGGAAAATATATATATATTTGTGAAAAGACTCAATGTGATAGTCTTAAAATAATAATACATAAATGAAGTCAATAGTCCATAAAAAAAAAAAAAAATTTAAATCCTTCTCATGTGCAAATCTTATCAGTGTCCATATAATACTGGTATAGCCTTCACCATACACCCTCAGTGACCGTGCCCCCCTCGTTGGAGAACTCACCAGCTGCGGCGCCCAGCACTCTCGTGCCAGGCCAGATGTGCGTTTAGATCACTCAAACGATGACAGCAGGTATCCAGCAATCAATGTATATTCTCCTTTAAGGCTTTAATGGAGCAACCCCTCAAAGCATCAGCTGCAACGCCCAGCACTCTCGTGTCAGGCTAGATGTGCGTTTAGATCACTCAAACGATGACAGCAGGTATCCAGCACTCAATGTATATTCTCCTTTAAGGCTTTTAATGGAGCAACCCCTCAAAGCACCTCAGAAAGAAGAACAAAAATCTCCCATAGTGCAACACTGTAAAAACTCTTCCATGAAAAAAAAATGTAAATCCTTTTCATGTGCAAATCTTATCAGTGTCCATATAATACTGGTATAGCCTTCACCATACACCCTCAGTGACCGTGCCCCCCTCGTTGGAGAACTCACCAGCTGCGGCGCCCAGCACTCTCGTGCCAGGCCAGATGTGCGTTTAGATCACTCAAACGATGACAGCAGGTATCCAGCAATCAATGTATATTCTCCTTTAAGGCTTTAATGGAGCAACCCCTCAAAGCATCAGCTGCAACGCCCAGCACTCTCGTGTCAGGCTAGATGTGCGTTTAGATCACTCAAACGATGACAGCAGGTATCCAGCACTCAATGTATATTCTCCTTTAAGGCTTTTAATGGAGCAACCCCTCAAAGCACCTCAGAAAGAAGAACAAAAATCTCCCATAGTGCAACACTGTAAAAACTCTTTAATTCCAAAATTAAAATCCACTCATTAATGCACTCACATGTAAACAGCTTGAACGAAAGCACTTCAAAATCACTCCACTCCTTAGTAACAACGCACTTTACTCCAAGGCATTGGTGGTCACAGTGGATACTGGTTAGATAAGTAGCATAAATGCTGTCTCTCACCCTTCCTTCTGCTGTTTGGTACCTCACAGCAGAGCTCACAGTTCAAACACAGCGCACCACTCTCCCAGTTCTGTTCCTCGTATTAGACACCTCCTTCCGCCTTGGTTGCAGTGCTCAGTGTATCAAAGATAGTTGCCAGATAGCCACGCCCCCGACATGTTTCGTCATAGGAATCCCATGAATAAGTCCTATGACGAAACATGTCGGGGTGGTGGCTATCTGGCAACTATCTTTGATACACTGAGCACTGCAACCAAGACGGAAGGAGGTGTCTAATACGAGGAACAGAACTGGGAGAGTGGCGCGCTGTGTTTGAACTGTGAGCTCTGCTGTGAGGACATGAACATGAAAGTAGCCATTTTAAACTGTACAACATTAAATCAAAGCACATGGAGCCTTCTGTACTGATCGTGCTCCCTCAGTTTCAGGTCTGACCAGCGTTTCCTCAGTTGATCCTTGGATCGTTGTACCCCAAAATATGTCCACCATCTCCAACATCTCTCCAAAATACATATTTGAGGCCTTAAATCTTCTCCTCCGGGATCGGGACATTTCAGGCTCCGGGCTTTCCTTGTCCTCCTCCATGCCCCTGCTGTGTCTCCATTATGTGCTCTCCCCACTGCGCCGAAAGAGAAGGGGCGGGGAATAGTCTAGAAAGAACGTCAGGGGAGGGCAGAGTTTCACGCATGCATACTGTATATAAAAACACACGTACATACGATCTGTGAGCAGAGGGAGAAGCTGACACGCCAATCGTGCAAACGAAGGTACAATTATTAACTTGGTACATCACTAGCCTATACTGCTTCTAGATTGGGGCCTGTATTGGGACAAGATTTAGGAGAGTTTAGCCTGACGTTAGGGTTTGTCTTGTGTTGTGTCTTGCAGAGAATATGGATGGGTATAACGACCATAGTTTCCTCCCTCTGTTCATCGATAAGTACAGGGAGCTGCCCTGTCTGTGGCAAGCTACACATTCACACTACAGTAACAAATTAAAGAGGCAGGCAGCGATGGAGAAACTGATGGAGTTTGTGAAGCCGGTGGTTTCCAGGGCAGGCATCAACTATTTAAGAACAAAAATTGGTGGCCTCAGGAGTACATATTTGAGGGAGCGCAGGAAGGTGCTGGAGTCCATGCAAACTGGAGCAGCAACAGATGAAGTTTATGTCCCCAGGCTGTGGTATTTTGAGAGGATGCCTTTTATGTGAGACCAGGCTGAGGACAGGGAATCCCTCTCTACCCTTCCTTCCACGCGTCCTTCTACTCTTCACTCCACCCCTACTGAGTCTTCTGACGCCCAACCTGGGCCTTCCAGACAGGAAGGTGTGGAGGAGCCCAGCTTGAGCCAGGTATAGTATTGTTCTACATATTTTTGGAGTAAAAATTAATGATGTTAACTTGATTGTTGCTCAGTAATTGCTGATTTTAGAAAGTGTTTCACATATCAATAGACAGTAGTGGCCAAAACATTTGGGCAAAGAATGAAAAATGCTGGGCTCAGAATGATAGTCTTTTCTATTTGTTAACAATTTGCAACAGTCTTGAGCTTAAAATTGTGTGTGTTTGATGAACCAAAAACTAAAACTATGTCCCTTTTTCATACACAGGAAGACCTGAGTCAGGAGGAGGGTGTGGAATGCCGAAGCCAAGAGGTGGCTGTGGAAAGTGGCAGCCAGGAGGAGGCAGGGGTAAGTGGCAGCCAAGAGGTGGGCAGGCATAGGAGCCTGACTCAGTCACAGGTCCCTCCCCTCTGCCTTCCACCCAAAAGGGCCGGAGAGGGGGGGAATGGGGAGGAGTCGGCTCTGAAGCTCATTGGGGAGGCTTCAGTGGCCCTCAAAGCCACTCCCACATATCAGGAGGCCTTTGCCTCCTTGGCTGCCTGCAAACTCCAGAAAATGGAGGAGGGGGCAACACCTCTTATGTAAGGAGCTCATCATCCACACCCTCAACAAGGGGTTGTTGGGCCAAATCACACAAACAACACACTTGTGTGATTTGGACCATGCTCTTCCTCCTCCTTCTGCCACACCTCCAGCACCGCAGCCACAGCCTGGAAGGAAGCGTGGAAGGAAGACCAGAGTGTGATGGCCTGGGTTCAGTCTGGTCTGACAGAAGATGCAGCCTCTTGTAGGACCACAGCCTGGGAACATAGATGTCATCTGCTGCTGTTCTGGGTTTCTTGGACTTCAGGACCAGACTGCTCTCCCTCAAATATGTACTCCTCTGCCCACCAATTTTTGTGTTTAAATAGTTGATGTGTGCCCTGGGGGCCAAAGGCTTCGCTAATCTCCCCAGTTTCCCTCCCTCTTTATTTGTTACTGACACCTAAATAAAGTTTTTTTTTAGTTCAAGAAATATTTGCCTATGTGTTTTACTTCAAAAAGGACAGTTTATTTATGAGTAGGCAGGTACATTTCAAAAATACAAAGTTAAATTAATAGCATGGGGCACCAACACCAAACAAACTCCTCTAGATTAAAAAAGAAAACAATAAAATAAAAAGATAATAATGGTGTTGTGGTAAGTTGACACACAAAACACACCAAAAAAATTCCAAAGATGAGCAAACTGTCAAAAAAGGTGATTGATTAAAAAAACCAACCACAAAATTTAAAACCAAAAAAAAAAATGATTGGAGAGGAATGTGACGACTTAAAATATTGTATGCATGAAATGAGGAAAAAGAATAAAGAAATAAGTTTTGGAGAAGTGTGTGTGAATATGAGCAGCAAAACAACTTAATTCTTGTAGCATTGTAAAGAAAAAGAGAATGCGCTGCATTAAAGAATTTTTAACACTGCAGCGTGACGAATGTGCTATATCGATTATGAGCAGTAGTTTTACCTGACCGAGCGATTCCGTCTCAGAATTTATTCTGAGCATGTGTGGCACCTTGTCCGTCGGACTAGGCTACACACGATCGGAGCTGACGCGCATCGGATCATGTTGTCAGAATATTTATAGCCAGCTATCAAACTTTGTTGGTCGGATATTCCACCGGAAACAGTCCGATGGAGCCCACACACTGTCGGATTATCCGACAACACGGTCCAATCGGAATGTCCGGCTGTGTGTACAAGGGCTTACTGGTTACCTGCAGTGATATTAAAACCATAGTAATAATGAGCTGGCAAGGTGAGAGACTATTTTTCAAATATGGATCACATCAACTGAATGAAATATAAACAAAAAAATAAATTTGTGTCCTTCCTTTTTTTTGTATTTTTGTTATTTACATTTTTATTCATTTTTTGGGGGGAAAAAATCAAAGCGTCAGTAACACAAGAATGGGACCAGTGTTAGTGCAAATATTGCTTTTGCATAAAAATAACAGAAGAAAAAAATGCCAGAAAAATTTAAAAGAAAAAAAATTGAAACGTTCTTGTGCTCCAGTTAGTGTTTTGATCTACTCTAAAATAATTAAAAATAAACAAAACTGCAGTTATTTAGGAAAGAGAGGATGAAAATCATGTCAGATTTAGATGTATACTTTTAGAATGATTCATACTTTCCTGCTCTGTGCAATGGAATTGCACGGAGCAGCCACAAACCTCATCTTCTTAGGTCCCCTGCCAGTACTCCTGGCTCCTCTTCTCTGCCAAGTGCTCTCAAGGAAAGCTGCTTTCCATGGGGCACTCGTGCTGACTTGCTGCTGAGCCTCACTGTCTGCCTCAGACAGTGGGACTGCGCCCTGCCCCTAATCCCTCATCACTGGCTTTGATCAACAGCCTCAGCAAAGCCAGTGAGACTCACAGTGAAGTACCAGGTTATATCGTTGTTGGTGCCTAGCGCCAGCACTGGTGTCCTGTGTTCTTTGCTTCCTATACAATCATTAGTATTTCCTTTAATCTATGAGTATATGTTCTCGACTTTTTGCACATAAGAGATTGTATTTTTTCTACCTTGTATTGTCAAAGCAGATGTTTGATAATATTTTGTATAGGTTAACTTTTCTATACATCTTTCAATAAAATCAGATTAAACTAAAACACTGAGGTGTCTGTGTTCTTTGTCTATAGAGTCTGTTTATTGTTATCATCTCAAGCAAAAACACTAGACCATCAAACAGAGGAGATGAGCAGAACACACATGTAGTCTTCCCATATGTACAACCCCAAAAAGTATGGAATCTCCAGTCTTGGAAAATGTTTAATTGTGTAGAAAAAAAAACTGTTACAGACATGCTTCAAAACTATTTTCATTTAAAATTCCAACCTTCTGGCTTTAAGAAAAACTTAAAAAAGAAAGAAAACTGAAGTCAATTGCAACAGAGGGGAAAAAATTAGAGAGATAAAAAAAAAAAAACACTACCATACACCACTAGTACTTCCATCTCTGGCTATTATAACAGCTTGAATTCACTAAGGCATGGATTTAACTATCGACAAACGGTATTCATCAATTTGGCTCCAACATTCTCTTATTACAGTTGCCAGAACAGCTTTGAGGGTTGGAGCCTTTTCACGGACCATTAATTTGCACCATAGATTTTCCATTGGATTGAGGTCCAGGTTATGTCATTGACATTATACAGTACCTTTACGATATTGTGTTTCCAGCGCAATGGGATCGCGCTGGAAGTCACCAAGGCGAGGCTGTGCTTCTCGCGCTCGCTGTCCCTGCAAGATGTAGCATATCCATAGGAATGTATTGGGGGTGGCGAGCAGGAGGAGCGACATAGCTCGGCGCTGACTCCCGCGACGGGGCTCGCGGGTGTTAGTCTCACCGCTAACAGCGGCGAGATTGACACAATATCGGCAGCACCCACTGTATCTTTCTTGATGGAAAGTCTTCATGGCTTTTTCACTATGGCAAGATGCATCCTGAAAAATTATGTCATCATCACTAAACATCCTTTCAGTTAATGGAATAAGAAAAGTGTCCAAAAATCTCAATATAAACTTGTGCATTTAGTGAAGATTTAATGACTGTCATCTCCGCGTACTTTTTCCTGACATGCGACCCCATATCAAGGATTGTGGAAATTTGCATGTTTTCTTTAAGCTGTTGTCTTCATACATTTCATTGGAACGGCACCAAACAAAAGTTCCAGCATCATCACCCTGCCCTATGCAGATTTGTGATTAATCACTGAATATCACTTTCATCCAGTCACCCACATGACTGCTTTTATTTAGCCCACTGTAACCTTGTTTTTTTCTGTTTAGGTGTTCATGATCTATTTAATTTGGCTTTTCTGTAAATCCCATTTCCTTTAGGCAATGTCTTACAGTTCAGTCACAGACATTGACTCCAGTTTGAGTTTCTGACCATTTGTTCCACATTTGTTTTGTTGTGCATTTTCTGTTTTCAAGATATATTGCTTTAAGTTTTCAATCTCCACATTTTGATGTCTTCCTTGGTCTTCTCTTTTAACAACTTTCCCATTTGATTTAATCCAGATTTTAGACACAGCTGACTGGGAACAACCAACATATTCTGCAATATTCCGGGATGATTTACCTTCTTGAAGAAGTTTTATAATCCTCTCCTTAGTTTCAACTGATGTCTCTCATATTGGAGCCATGATTCATATCAATCAGGTTGGTGCAACAGCTCACCAAGGTGTGCAAGCACTCTTTTTTTTTTTTAACTGCAGACTAATTAGCAGGTGCAATCTGATGCAGATGTTTGTTTTAGAACTGCAAAGTATATGGTGATTCCATAAAAGTTTCCTCTGAAATTAATGATTCCATATTTTTCCTTTGCTTGATCTGCAAAAACAGTTGAAATTGACTACAGTTCTTTTATTTTTTGGTATATGCTTCTTAAAGGCAGAAGGTTTTAATGTTAAATAAAAATTGTTTTGGAGGCAGGCATGTCTTTTGATATTTTTTTTTCTACACAAACAATTGAATGAACATTTTCCAAGAGTGGTGATTCCATACTTTTTGTAGTTGGAGTGTCTTCTGAAAAACTCAGAAGCCTCTTTCACAAGCATTGTGTCCTTCAAGCCCAGCATTACACTGAGAACTGAGACAAAAGCTTGTTTGTCGTAAAGACCCCAAACACCTAAGCACAAGGAAAGTAACTTGGTATTTGCAGTCTCTAAACACAAGCAGTAACACAGTATATGTAGTAGGAATGCAAAGACCTGTACATTGGAAAGACAAAATAGCATTTCAACTAGTGAATTGCCCAACACAGGATGTCAAATTCTATAGGCCAGGACAGTAAGGTGCACAATTTGGACACAGGACAATTGGCAAGAGGCATGAAAGAGAGCCTCTACATCAGAATGAAATAACTATCCCTGAATAGGGGTAGGGGCATTGAACACCCATCTGTCATCCACATACCATTTTAAAATCTCTGCCCTGGTGATTTGACAACAGTTTACACTCTTAGCCATGTTAATTGGGGCATTAACACTTATGCAGGCTCATCCCTCCCAGCTACATCCTCCCCTTCCCCCCATCCCAATACCCTTTCTCTTACAACCCTCCAAACCCCCCCCCCCCCCCCCCCCCATCCAAGTCACCTTTCCGTCTTCCTCTTTCCGACTCCAATTTCCCATTCTCCTCTTCCACATCCCCCTCGCCCTCTCACTCCCCCGTCTACCCTCCCATCCCTTTGCTGTTTCCCATTCCCCATCACCTCCCTGTCCACTCTTCCCCTCTCCATACACCAGTTTGGGTACATCCCCATTCATTATAGCCTACCCCATTTTTCTGTTTAAAATAAAAAAAATGTAAGTATCCTTTAGATGTATTTTAGACTACATTCTTTTTAAAGAAGCTCTTCTTATCCATTTCAATATTCAGCTTCCCTTCAGGTCCTTTTATTAGGTTTTAAATAGGTGTATGGTTGGCTTTTCAAATAAAGCTTCACGCTTTTTTATACAATGTTTTAACATATAAGACATGTAAATTATTTTTATCCTCTAACCTTTATTTCCACATATGTCCATCATTCTATACACATATATGTTTCTGTATATTTTTATTTTTGTCTGATAGCCCTGAAGGGTGAGTCTTTGTTATTTTTCTTCCTTTTTTTTTTTTTGCCACTTCAGCGAACTTCATTTGCGTGACTTCGATCAGCTTATCTATTAATTTTGGTCCCTTCTCTTATTCACATCACTGTGGCATTTATCTTTGCTTTTACATGCTTATACAATTTATTTAAAAAATCTTTTTAAAATTCTGTTGCAATGTTACCCTCCTCCTTATTTTAAACCTAGGAACAGGTAATATCCCCCAAATATAACATTATCTTTTCTAATCCCTACCTCCCCCCTTCCCTCTTCCGTCCCTTCCCATCCACCATGAATAAGATCTCCACTCCTCTCTACTGACATTAACCTCCTCAGCCCTTCCGCATAGCTCCATGTTTTTTTAAACTCTCTCCATGACTCCCATATTTCTTTCAACCCCATAATCTTTTCTTCAATTTCACATCTCAGACATTCCATCTTATATATTTCTTCGACTTCATCTATCCACTCCCATATTTGTGGGCTTTCAATTTCACATCACTTTTTCTGTATAAGTCTCTTAGCTGCATTTAACAGGTGTGGTATCAGCGACTTCCTATATTGTTCAACCCCTTGTTCAGTTCTGTGTAATAATATCACCCAAGGGTCTTTTATCATGTCTTCCCTAGTAATCTCTTTTATTAAATTTAGAATCTCTCGCAAATACTTAATAATCATTTTCTTTTAACACTATCAACAGTGAGTTATATTTCCCATTTAAATTTGTATATATCTTATCCCATAGTTTTATGTGTTCCATGTCAATTCCTGTGTGTTAGTGATGGACCAACTTCCAACGGGACGTTTTGCGAACGCGAACCGCGAACGCGCCCAAAAGTTTGCGAACCGCAAGGTTCGCGGCGGATCCCATTGACTTTAATTGCAGGGGAACCTTAAAAACCTCCAGGTCATATTTTCAGCCACAAAATACTTACTAGCTGTGCACACATAGTCCCACAACATGGAAACTGACATAACAAAAATATTAAGTGAATCTGGGATCGACAATGACAAGCATTCTTTTTTTATCTGTGACATTTTGAAATTTGACAAAGGGGGGCAGGCTATGAAGGGGGTGCAGGAGATGATCAGTGCCACAGTCAGGGCAGCGCAGTCCTGTGCCAGTGTCCCAGTGTGACAACCTCTGCTTGAGCCCCTCCCTCTGCCCGCCCCTTACCCCCACCTATGCAGGGCTCCACTGCGGTGGTCCAGAGGAGCCAGTCCAGTGCTAATCCTCAGCCATGTTGCTGGCACTGCCTGCTGATTGGCTTCACCGCTATCTCCCTCACTGTTTGAAACCACCACGCGATAGAGACTGAGCACTGACAGCAGCACCGTGATAGAGAGCACTGACACCAGCACCATGATATAGAGCACTGACACCAGCACCGTGATAGAGAGCACTGAGACCACACCAGCACCGAGATAGAGAACACTGACACCAGCACCGTGATAGAGAGCACTGACACCAGCACTGAGATAGAGAGCACTGACACCAGCACCGAGATGGAGAGCACTGACACCAGCACTGAGATGGAGAGCACTGACACCAGCACCGAGATGGAGAGCACTGACACCAGCACTGATACCAGCAACTCACTGCGGGACCCAAAAATATGACACCGCTCAACCTCTTCAAACAGGAGGGTACGGGCATACAGTACAGTGTGCTTTTTTGTACAAGGAAGTGAGCCAAAGGTAGAAAAAAGGCCTGTGTGCTAGATTAAATAAATTGTTTATAGAGTTATGCATATACATGGTCTACTGGTCACATGTGTTGAATTCCTCCAAGATCCATGCCTCATTAATTTTTATAAATGTGAGGTAGTCAACACTGTCATGAGCTAGGTGAGTGCGCTTATCGGTCACAATCCCCCTTGCTGCACTGAACGTCCTTTCAGACAGGACACTGGATGAGGGGCAAGCCAACAGTTCCATTGCAAATTGGGCAAGCTCTGGCCAGAGTTCAAGCCTGCCCACCCAGTAGTCCAGGGGTTCATCACTTCTCAGAGCGTCCACATCGGCCTTAACCCGATGTAGTCGGACACCTGTCGGTCTAGGTGCTCCCTGATGCTGGATCCGGATGAGACCTGTCGATGGGACAGCTGAAAGAATGACCTCATATCAGAAATCACCAACACATCTTCAAACAGCCCTCTTCTTGCAGGTGCTGTTGGATTGGCACCCGCAACTCTTTCTCTGGGAGTGGGAATACCTCCTCTGCCAGCGCAAGCAAAAGCAGAATTCTCAAAGAAAGACCTGTAAGTGCTCCATTCTGACAGCCCTCTGTGATGGTGGTAACATTTCCGCCATTTTGTGTTTGTACCAGGGGTCTAAGTACGTTGCCACCCAGTACTGGTCCTTGACCTTTATGCTTTTTATACGGGGTCCCTGTTAAAACATTGGTGCATGAAGGCCCCCATTTGCACTAAACTGGAAGCGGTGTGGCCTGGCTCCTGCTCACCATCCAGGATAATGTCGTCCTCGTTCTCCTCTCCCCATCCACGGACAACAACAGGGATCCCAGAAAGGTTTAAAGCATGCTCTTCTTGCTCCTTCTCATCCGCCCCGGCACCATCCTCCTCTGACTCCTCTTCAGACTCCTTTTGTTGACTTGTCTCATCCAGCATTGCGACTTCCTCATCTTCCTGCTCCTGCTCCTCCATGGCTTGATCAATGACATGACGCAATGCATGCTCCATAAAGAAGGCATAAGGTACCATGTCACTGATGGCGCCATGGCTGCCACTGACCAGTTTGGTGATCTCATCAAATGGCTGCAGAAGTCTGCATGCGTCGCGCATGAGCAGCCACTGGTGCAGTGAAAAAAAACCAAGCTCCCGAGAACCTGTTCTGCCGCAGAGTTCGTGCAGGTAGTCATTAACTGCATGTTTCTGCTGGAGTAGCCTATAAAGCATAAAGAAGGTTGAGTTCCATCGCGTCGGGCAATCGCAAATAACACGTCTGACCGGCAGATTGTGTTGCCGCTGAATGTCAGCAAGGCGAGCCATGTTCGTATAAGATCTTCTGAAATGGGCCGAGATTTTCCTTGTCTTCCGCAAGATGTCCTGGACCCCAGGGTACTTGACAACGAATTGCTGCACGACCAAGTTTAAGACGTGTGCCATGCATGGCACGTGTGTAATTTTGCCCTGTTTCAATGTGCTAAGTAGATTGGCACCATTGTCACACACCACTTTACCAACTGTCAAATTGAGCGGTGTTAGCCACTGATCTGTCTGTGAACGCAAAGCTGAAAGGAGTGCCGGGCCAGTGTGGCTCTTGGCTTTCAGGCACAACAGACGCAGCACAGCATGGCAACGTCTCACCTGGCATGTCGAATAGGTTCTGGGGATCTTGGGCAGCGCAGCAGAAGAGACGCTAGCAGCGGAAAAGGAGGAGTCAGCCGAGGAGGCGAGGGAGGAGGATGGAGTAGGAGGAGGAGAAGAAGAGCCAGGCCTGCATGCAATCCGTGGCGGTAAAACCAAATCTACACGGGTGCCACGGGTTACATGCTTGACAGCCATCAGAAGGTTCACCCAGTGGGCAGTAAAAGTTATATACCTTCCCTGCCCGTGTTTGTTAGACCACGTGTCTGTGGTCAGATGTATCTTGGCACTGACACTGTGTGCCAGATATACATTAACTTGCCGCTGAACATGGCATATAGCTCTGGGATGACCTTCTGTGAGAAATACTTCCTTCCGGGGACCTTCCATTGTGGTGTTCCAATGGCCACAAATTTTCGAAAGGCCTCAGAGTCCACCAGTTTATATGGCAGTAGTTGGCGGGCTATCAGTTCTGACAAGCCAGCCGTCAACCGTTGGGCAAGAGGGTTATCCGCATCATCATTTTTTACGCATTTGGCCCACGGAAGCCTGCCTTTTTCCAGAAAAATGTGAGGACGGCATGATCGAAGGTGGAGTGGAGAACAATTGTGAGGAGAGAGGAGAAGGAGAAGTAGAAGACGAGGTTGGACAGTGAGCGCCTGGAGTGTGGCTTTGTGGATTCCATTGCTCCCACTGGGCTCGGTGATGGCAGCTCATGTGCCTTCTTAAGGCGGTCGTCCCTAGGTGAGTGTTGGGCTTACTGTGACTTATGCGTTGACTGCAAAGATTGCAGATGGCAACACTATTGTCAGCAGCGGACACGTTAAAAAAAAGCCCACACTGCGGAGCTATGTGCTGGCGTCCTGGGAGTGCCAGATGTGACTGTACATGGTTGATGCCTCGCTCCTGATACATTAGCAGTCTGGTTTGTCCCTCCTGTGCAATGTAAGTTCCGCCTGCTTCTCCTCCCTATCTGCTGGTCCATATCTCCCTCTGAACCCCCCTCTTATTCCTCTCTTGTGGGCACCCACGTGACATCACTAGACACGACATCATCAATGTCACCTTCCCCACTGCTATAATTAGAGATCTCAGAGTAGGCAGCAACAAGGGTCCAACCTCCTCCTTGGGCTGATCTGGGTACTGTCGTCAGACTGTTGAGTGGCGGTTGTTGCTACCTCCTCTTCCTGATCCAATGCCAAGAGTGGCTGCTCATTGGAAATGTCTTGTGATGGATCGGAAAATAATTCCTGTGACTCAAGCGGAGGGTATATGGTGGTGGTGGTGGTGTTGGTTGTAGTGTCTTTTGGGGTGCACGCAACAGAGAGTGAAGAAGAGGGTGCAGATTGAGAGGATGAGGAGGGTGCAGAAGAGTAAGGCTGAGTGAGCCACTCAACCAAGTATGGTGCGTCCTTTGACGTAATCGAATGCACCTTCTGCAATTTCCCACTTTGGCTGAAGCCTGTTGCTCCTGCCCTACCCCTACCACCCCTGCGGAAGGGCCTGCCTCTTCCTCTGCCTGTCATTTTTTAAATGACCCTGTGACAAAAGTTTCTAGAGAAGTGCAGTATGTATGTGGAAGAAGGTATATAACACCCCATTTCAATCTGTCGTTTTGGGGGGCCACTGGTCTATCACACCAGTTATAATACTTTTTTTTTTAACTGCGTTTGTCACTCTTTGTAGTATCGCTGCAGAACCGCTCAGCAGTCACAATGCCGCACAGTGGAAATGCACTATACTATGCTTTCTATATTTGCAAGTATTTTATACGTGCATTACACCCCTATATACTGCACACCAAATAGTACACCTATACCGGTCCTTAAAAGGACCTTTGTGGACCTAATAGTAGCTACAGTAGGTGCCGCTGATATTGTGTTTCATATAGTGTGACAGTATTGCGCTGGTTCCCGGGGTCAGGCTTCTCTAACCAACGTGATCCCGTTGCGCTGGTTCTTGCGCTGGCTGCAATAGGAAAATGTAATTTTCCTATAGTAGCGAGAGCGAGATATTGGCGATAATGTCACCTCACTCATGAAGCCTGCATGCCTTCTCGGGGGCATACCAGGCCCTTGGGTCCGGTAGGGATTTTAAAGGGGAATCCCCTACGCTGAAAAAAAACGGCGTGGGGTCCCCCCCAAAATCCATACCAGACCCCTATCCGAGCACGCAGCCCGGCCGGTCAGGAAAGGGGGTGGGGATGAGTGAGCGCCCTCCCTCCTGAGCCCACCCCAAAGCACATTGTCCCCATGTTCATGAGGACAAGGGCCTCTTCCCGACAACCCTGGCCGTTGGTTGTTGGGGTCTGCGGGCGGGGGGCTTATCGGAATCTGGGAGCCCCCTTTAATAAGGGGCCCCCGGATAGTGGCCCCCCACCTTTCTTCTTCATCGCCGCCCTCTTCTTCCGACTTCGGGGGGGTCTTGTCCCCCTCTTCGGTTCTTCTTGCCGGGCCACCGCTTCTTCTTCCAGCTCTTTTACTAGCGGTGGCCCAGTCTTCTGTCGCCACCGCTGCCGCCATCGCCTTCCGTTCTTCTTCTTCTTCGCCAAGGCACCCCCCATGTTGAGGGCACGTGGCCTGGTACGGCTCAGGAGGGGGGGGGCGCTCGCTCGTCCCCACCCCCTTTCCTGACCGGCCGGGCTGTGTGCTCAGATTGGGGTCTGGTATGGATTTTGGGGGGGACCCCACACCGTTTTTTTCAGCGTAGGGGATTCCCCTTAAAATCCCTACCAGACCTAAGGGCCTGGTATGCCTCCCAAGGGGGAACCCATGCCGTTTTTCTTTTTATTTGGCGTGGAGTTCTCCCTTAGGATTCATACCAAACACAGTGCCTGGTATTGGCGGGAATCCAATTCGGATCCCCGCACCAGTGTGAACCAGGCCAGGGATGCTTGTCGCTTATCGGGAAAGGAAAAGAAAAAATGTTTCCTTTCTCCATGCGAGCCAGCTCGGCGCTGGCTCTCGCAACGGGGCTCATAGGGTGTCAATCTCGCCGATAGAAGCGGCGAGATTGACACAATATCGCGGTCACCTACTGTAGCTAGTGAATTGCAGACTGTCTCTGCTCCAAACACCAAACTGTCCCTCCCTACACCGAGAAACGACAGCTGCAGAATTGGTCAGCAGCACAGCAGTGCAGTGCACTATAATATGCTTTCTATATTTGAAAGAAAGTATATTATACGTGTACAACCCTATATACTGTACACCTATACCAGTCTTTAAATGACCTTTGTGGACCTAATAGTAATAGCACGTTATCATACCCGGGATGTCTGCTAGACTCTGGTTTGAACAGATTTAAGAGAGTTATTCCTAAGAATTACAGGACTACAAAATAAAACACCAGATTTCCATGCAAAATAATTGTACCGCTTTCAGCACCTAAAACCGGACTGAATCATACCGCCAGGGAGGTTAAAAGGACTTTTGTAAACCTAATAGTAATAGCTAGTGATTAAACTGACTGTCCCTGCTCCACACAGCGTCCTTTCCCTACTCTGACAAAAGACAGAATGTAAAATGGCCGCCAGATCAGGTCTATTTATAAGGTAGGGGGTATGTCCAATTGTCCATGTGCTGAAATGTCTCAATTGGCTGTCCTGCACCCCATGATGGATGTGTCATGGGTCAAAGTTCTTCACAATGTAAATGCATATGTCCGCCGCGTGAACAGCACCAGAAGTCCGCCGGTTTGGCGAATCACTAACGACCAAAATTTGCCGCGAACCGACCACTGGGCGAACCGCAGGGTCATCTCTACTGTGTGTTCTCATCTAGTGTTCTATACTGTGGATGATTCCATATTATATTCCAATCTTACTTTACTAAGTGTATTTTCCAATTTCACCCATCTTTTTTCCTTTTTATCCCTAACACATTCCGCTACCCTTGACAGAACTATAGCTTCATAATATTTTTGAATATCTGGGATTGCAAGTCCACCCTTCTTTTTCTTCTGTTTTAATACTTGAAGAGAGGTTTTTTATTTTGCCAAAGTTCATCACTATTGATTTCAATCTTCTGAGATATAATTGGGGTAGTGCTACCGGTATCATTTGGAACTTATACGTAATCTTGGGAAGCAAAGTCATTTTCAATGTATTAATTTGCCCTATCCATGATAATCGTCTATACACCAAATTTCTACAAATTTTTAATTTCATCCAATAGGGGTATATAGTTAGTTTTATAAATTTTTTTCATAGAGTTTGCTAATTTTATTCCCAAATTATTTAGTTCTTTTTGCCAAGGGAATTTAAATTCACCTTGTAATGTTCTTTCGTCTTGCTTATTTAAATTTATATTTAGGATCTCCGATTTTCCAGGGTTTATTTTAAGGTTTGATATTTCCCCATATTGTTTTAAGATCTTTAATAAATTGGGTATTGTAATCCGTGGGTTCCCTATATAAAACAGTACGTCATCCGCGAATGCTGCCATTTTATGTTCCTCTTCTCCTACTTTAATTCCTCCTATATCCGGGTTATTATGAATTGTGGCTAGTAGTGGCTCCAGGGATAACACAAACAATAACGGGGACAGGGGGCAACCCTGCCGCGTCCCATTTTTCATCTCGAAGGTAGAGGAGGATGTTCCATTTATTTTTATAGATGCTAATGGACTTTTATATAAAATTTTAACCCACTGAAGCATAGTTTCCAGAGTCTGCATCATGAGTCCCCAGTCTACCCTGTCAAAAGCTTTCTCAGCATCCATCAACAGGGATAGACCTGAGGACCCACTTTCTTTAATTTTCTGGAGCAGGAGCAATGTTCTCACCCCATTGTCCCTCCCCTCCCTTCCCGGGACAAACCCCACCTGATCGGGATGTACCAAAGTGTTCATCAGGCCTTTCAACCGTCCTAATAAAAAACAGCCAAAGGCCAAACGCTGCGCTAGAGAAAGGATAGGAATGTCCTAAAAATAAAAATAAATCAATCGGTAGATCAGCCAGCACTTCAAGTTTTAGAATACAAGAAAACCCCTAAATCAGTGACAAATAAAAAATAAGTGCAGCGCTAAGTGATAAAACAATAGTGAAAAGAAAAATTTACATACATAATAATATATCAAGAATTATGCTGGATTAATAGCACAAACTTTGCTTAAGTATAATAGATTTGCACACTGGAATTAAGCATATATAATGAACATACAAAAAAATATACATTTAAAGTGACTAAAAATATCTTGTGAAAAAATGCTAAAAGTGATAACTAAGGCAAAGTCCCAAAAAGTGAAAGTATAGTGAAAATCAGTCCATAGATACAAGTCCTTAGGTGAATTGCCAACGAAGATCAGTGAGTATGAAATCCCTTTGCCAAGTGGAAAAACACCCAGGAAGTGAGCAAATATTCTCCTTACCAACTCCAAAGACCAATAGAATGGTCTCAGCAAGCCCAGGGAATTTGGTCTCCCTGGGCTTGCCAATTGGGTCTCAGCCAATCCCCAGACGATGTCCGCTTGTGACGAAACGCCGCGTAGGGAGGTGCTTTGACGTCATCACGCCTCGTTAGAGGTGTAGCTCTGCGGAGGACAGCGACCAGGGAGAGTGTTATGGGACACCGATGATTTTATATCGCGTTATATTGCAACTTTCTTGTAAGTGCGATCTATTTATTTTTATTAAATTCTCTATTTCAATACTACACAATAGGAGCTTTTATTATTTTTATTCCCTGAGTGGTACCGATCCAGGATCAGCTGTATTGTGGCATAGGTTTTTGGGAGACCGAATTCCCTGGGCTTGCTGAGACCATTCTATTGGAGTTAATATATCTCTAAATTTTTTATAATAAAATGCTGTGAAGCCATCTGGGCCCGGACTCTTTCCTGAAGCTGTTTCTTTTAAAGCTTTATTTATTTCTTCTACTGTTATTGGTGTTTCTAATATCTCTCCATATTCTTCTGTGATTCTTGGCAATCTTGCATTTTTTAGAAATTTGTTTATTTTCTCCCTTCTATCTTCTAATTGACCTCCCTTATGTTCTACTGAATAGTTATTTTTCTTCTAAGTGGATATCGGGCGCTCCTTTTTACCTACCCTCACAAGTATATGTGGAAACGACCCCAAGGCCGTTCCCAGAGGTAACAGCTGAAGCCCCTTAAAAGGGCTCACCGACACCTTTCCCCAACACGCCCCCACCATCACTCCCTCACAGACCCTCAACTAAATCAGTCCAGCGCAGTCTCCCACCTGCAAGAGCTGACAGCAATAATGGAATTATGCAACTGGAATAGGGTGGTTCTACAACTTTTACACATCATATTTTGTTCTTGGGCAGTCAACATTTAGGTTAGGTTCACACCTATGCATTTTTTTTATTTCTTTTTTTAAAGGCATTGTTCAGAAATACACTCCATCTAACATGGTTTCCTATGGAACACGTTCACATCTATGCTTTTTGGAAAGGGTTGGACTTTTCCTGCAGCAGACTGTGTTTAACTTGTAATAGACTTCAATGGACCCACACCAAAAATGCAAATGTTGTGTTTATTACACTTTGGCATGGGGGTCCCACCCTATCCGTACCAGGCCCTTTGGGTCAAACTTTTTTTTTTTTTTAAATGACTTTTATAGCTACAATGCAATCTCCAACATGTATAGCTCTCATAGCATGGCACAAGTGTACCTATAGTAAAAAATAATAAAAAATGTAATCTGATCCGACTGAATCGCTGCATAGTAAATATGTCTATGATAGTATTTTATAATAATTGCTAAAAACTCAATTAACTATATAAAAGATGACTTAAAATAAAATAACCTATTGTGATCACTATGGCCTAACATCTGGAACCTTTCAGCCCAAAAGTCACAAGGAGGGATAGATTCCAACACCCAGACTTATAACCCTTCAGTGGATTTATTATGGACATGAAATAAGTGCCTAGGGACACTATGCTCATCTGATCCCTTTTCAATAAATCTCCGAAGGTTGCCCGAATCGGGCCCTTGCTGTCCAAATACATATAGGAGGCCACAGGGACAAGTCAAACTATATATAACAAATTCTGTTGAACAACTGTAGAATTGCTTGATATGATACCTTTTACTTGAATTATTTTTAAAACTCTTCTGGTGGTGTGGACGAACCAGCACATTTTACATCTTTTTTTTTTTTACACTGAAACATACCCGGCAGATTGCAAAAGGTGGTTAATGTCCTGACTGAAGTGGTACAGTGAGGAATCCTACTGGGGGGTTACCAGATTTTTCACACTTCTAGCTTTGTGATAGATGATGCTTGGTCTCTCAGGCAAAACCAAAGCTTCTCCTGTAATAGAATGCCCCAGTGTCATCTAATGACATGTTGATTTTGATACTGAGTAATGAACTTGACCTCTGACCTAGTAACAGACGCTGTAAGCTTGTCCTGATTTGGTGAATCGGGGCTTGGCACTCCAAAAGACTTTATGAACTAAGTCAGTCATATCCCTTGTCCATAAATGTATTTATTAAGAGTTGCCCTTGTGCCTTGTAGTTACTGTCTGGTATTCAGTTCTTTCTCATTCTACAAAATTGGCCCTTTGGGATATTCTGCTTCCATTTAATGTGCAAGACACCACTGGGCAGCACAGTGGTGTAGTGGTTAGCACTCTCACCTAGCAGTAAGAAGGGTCGCTGGTTCAAATCCCAACCACGACACTACCTGCCTGGAGTTTACTTGTTCTCCCTGTGCCTGCGTGGGTTTCCTCCGGGTGCTCCGGTTTCCTCCCACAATCCAAAGACATGCAGGTAGGTTAATTGGCTTCTGTCCAAAATTGGCCCTAGTATAGGAATTGGGACCTAGGATAGTGGGCTCCTTGAGGGTAGAGACCGATGTGAGTGTGCAATGTACAGGGATAGGGACAATTGTAGACACTCACTCAGGTTGAACTGGATGGACTGGTGTCTTTATTCAGCCTTACTAACTATGAAACTATGAAACTATGAAATGTGATCATTATATGGGATGGTCCTCCTTCCATTTCCCATTTTGTCCAGTACTGTAACAACATGGGCAATTCATTTACTCATGTACATGATACTCAATCGCTTGTGCTTTTGGACATCAAAATTATCCCAAGCAGGGAGCTGGATCATGTCTAAGAAACATTTCAAGCCTTCAGCGGGAATTTGTATCTGCATTTTGCAAGCTGCCACCACCCTAAATGGAAGCAAATTATTCCAAAGGGCCAATTTTGTAGCCTGAGAAAGAACTGAATAGTAGATGGCTTTGAGACACTCATCAGGAGAAAAGCGTGTGATGTATCTGAAAGGTGACTCGTGAGTGCAAAAAGTACCTGGTGCTGGAGGAGGACCAAAATCCAAGGTGATACATGGGAGTAGTTTTGCAGGGCAACTTTCTTCACTTTCCCTCACAGTAGATTGGTTCCTTGGGTGGCTCAATTCTCAGCATTATACTATCAATGCACGGACTACAGTGAGTAAACATGCACCGGGGGGGGGGGAGGGGGTCCTTTTCACCCTATCCTTGTCCATGTCAGATTATTCAGATATTATATATATTCTTTAATTGCAGCTAAATCACGAGGTTGCTCCCGATGAGTGGC
Organism: Lithobates pipiens; assembly: GCF_037356315.1. Classification (NCBI taxonomy): domain Eukaryota; kingdom Metazoa; phylum Chordata; class Amphibia; order Anura; family Ranidae; genus Lithobates; species Lithobates pipiens. The sequence continues at coordinate 118,489,645 of NW_027507787.1, forward strand.
TCAAAGCCACGAAACACGTAGAGCTAACAGATGCTGTGCTTTCATTTTTGTATATCTTGGAATCCTATGTTATTACTTCATACTCACAGGATCAGTGAGGCCATAGATCCTGCAGGAAATACTCTAACATATGTATGTGTTCATTTATGAAATGTTGGTGAACTATGACATTTTATTTTGCAAATGTCATGTGATACCGATGTTAATTATTGTGTTAAACCATTTTTTAAATGATACCAGTATTATATGTATATGAAGTAATAAACATTTTATATGTTCACGAATTTACCCAATTGCAACCACGTGCTTCATTTAAAGTCCCACCCCATTGCTTCCCCCTTTTTATACATGTTGGAGATTGTATTGCAGCTAAGAAAGCCAGCCAGTATTGCCCTGTTGATTGGGCCACTAGCCACACCCAGTCTCTATACTGATTGGCTGATTTTTGTTTTATTCCGTCCAGAGAGTATACATTTTTCTCTCTAGAGGGGGTGGGTTTGCCTGAAGGAGACGGTGCCTCGGAAACGCGTTGTGGCCTGCCCCTGTCCTGATTTGGTCTCTTGCTAGCTCTGTGAGAGTGGGTGTGAGAGCTGGAGATGCTGCTGGTTATATACCTCCTTATGGAGGGTCTGTGCTTATGCCCACACCAGTCTTCTCACCCCTTGTGATAGGTGGCTGTTTGATTGGTAATCCACATCCCCCTGTGTACAGCTTGCAAGATACTTTTATGTAAGTGTATCTGAATAAAGTGTTACTTCTTCTTGATCTTCCTTTCTACTATGGTCTTTATGGACTAATTCTTAATAATTAATTTTGGGTATGTCTTGTTGTACCCCCCCCCCCCTTATTGCTCACTTATGATCCACCTTATAGCTGTCAGTGAGCTCTGAATAACACACAACTTGCCAGTTCTGTGTAATATATTGCTTGAATTAATCTACAAGGTGAATATCTTTGCTTGTCCTTTTTGCCACTGACAGGACTATTTTATTTACTTTATTTTTTACCGTCTAGATTGTTCCGGACCCCTTTCTGAGAAGAGACTTTATTCTTTTACTAAGTTCTGCTACCAACCAGTCATTCTACCACACAATTTTTTTCTGGTCTATGGATGACCTCTATAAAGCAATTTCAAGCATAATCATTTACATAGTTACATAGTTACATAGTTAGTCAGGTTGAAAAAAGACACAAGTCCATCCAGTTCAACCAAAAAAAATAAAAAAAATAAAATAAATATATATATATAATAAATATACCAGCCCATATACCCAATTCTATACCCACAGTTGATCCAGAGGAAGGCAAAAAACCCCAGCAGAGCATGATCCAATTTGCTAAAGCTGGGGAAAAAATTCCTTCCTGATCCCCCGAGAGACAATCGGATTTTCCCCGGATCAACTTTACCTATAAATTTTAGTACCCAGTTATATTACGTACACTTAGGAAATAATCCAGGCCTTTCTTAAAGCAATCCACTGAGCTGGGCATAACCACCTCTGCAGGGAGTCTATTCCACATTTTCACAGCTCTTACTGTGAAGAAACCTTTCCGTATTTGGAGATTAAATCTTTTCTCCTCTAGACGTAAAGAGTGCCCCCTTGTCCTCTTTGTTGACTGTAAAGTGAATAACTCGACACCAAGTTCCCTATATGGACCCCTTATATATTTGTACATGTTGATCAAATCCCCCTTAATCTCCTCTTATCAAGAGTGAATAAATTCAGTTCCTCTAATCTTTCCTCATAGCTGAGTTGCTCCATGCCTCTTATCAGTTTGGTTGCCCTTCTCTGCACTTTCTCCAGTTCCCCGATATCCTTTTTGAGAACTGGTGCCCAAAACTGAACGGCATATTCCAGATGAGGTCTTACTAATGATTTGAACAGGGGCAAAATGATATCTCTCTCTCTGGAGTGCATACCTCTCCTAATACAGGAAAGGACTTTGCTCGCTTTGGAAACCGCAGCTTGGCATTGCATGCTATTATTGAGCTTATGATCTACCAAAACCCCCAGATCCTTCTCCACTATGGATTCCCCCAGTTGTACTACCCCTAGCGTGTATGATGCATGCATATTCTTAGCCCCCAAGTGCATAACCTTACATTTCTCAACATTAAACCTCATCTGCCACATAGTCGCCCAATTAGACAGAGCATTGAGGTCGGCTTATAAATTGGTGACATCCTGTAAGGACGTTATTGCACTGCATAGCTTGGTGTCATCTGCAATTTTTGTTTATCTTATATTATATATAACTTCTTGCAATACTTTCAAAGACTCCTGAAGAAGTTTTTCTGAGCGAAACATGTAGAGTAAGAAGTGGTTGTACATGTTAAAAGAGATAATATGTGATTCTTGCAAATGTTTATTGCGATTTTAAAGAATTATTTAAATAGAATTTATATATTTTTCTACTTTGACTAATATATCCTGTGATACCTTAAAAGTCCCGCCTGAGTTATATTATAAAAAATTCTTTACATCTTTAGGACTGTGCCAATACCATTAACCAGTCCCTTTCTTTAATAAACTTGATACCTCACTTTGATACTTTATTTGGAAAGGGGCTAGAGCAAGAATAGCTTTCTCTATCCTAACAAAACACAGATCAAAAGGAGGTATGGGAGTCCCAATAATTAAAGATTACTATAAAGCGATTCTTCTAGAACAACTTAAAGCATGTCTTGATCCATCCCCAGTAAAGCAATGGGTCACATTAGAACAAAATTTGGTGCCAAATATAAACCTCTGAGCCTTATTAATTGCAGTAGCCACTAATAAACCAATATACTTAACAGATCACCCTTCAATTACCGCTTCACTTAGAGCTTGGGCAGACCTCCTGAAAAGAAATCAGGAACACATACCCCTAGATGAAATACCACTGCAATCGTTAAAATTTTTAATACCAGATCTTTTGTTTCAAACATGGTTAGAAGGTGGTTACTTAACACTAAAGGAGATCCCAGAAACAGTCAAACACAAAGATAAACTTAAGACGTTACAGATCCATCTCCTTCACCTCTGGTACCTCTGGTTCACCTCTAAACAAAAGAATATGGGATTATTATTATAACAATTTTACCCAAAAAGGAGGCATCTCGCTTCTCTATTCCTTGCTCCAACCCAATACTCCAATAAAACAAGCACCAGAGATACTGAAATGGGAAATAGATTTAGATATAACATACTCAGAACAAGAGTGGTCCCGAGCAATTAGAACTAGCCTAGGAGTTTTACATTGTGTGTCACATTGGGAAAATGTCTATAAAATAATATATAGATCGTACTTAACTCCAGTTAGATTATCTAAAATCTATAAAGAGCACCCCTCTGATTTCTGGCGTAACTGTGGGCAACCTAGGAACTTGATGTGTATATAATTTGGTACTGCAAATCTATATCCAGCTTTTGGAAGTCTGCTTTACAACTGATTTCATCTGTCACAGGAATCATGACCCAACCCTCACCAGCATTGGCGTTGCTGGGACTTTCAATAGATCTCTTTCCTACCAACTTCAGAACAGTAGTTCTACATATTTTAATAGCAGCCAGATTATCCATAATGTGTTAATGGAAAAAAAGACATGGCACCCACACTCACAGAAGTTGCGGAAAAAACTTACAAATTAACCAATATCTTCTGAAAAGTTTAAAGTATTGGCAGGTGCACATCAAACAATCTAAAAGGTAGCAAGTGAGGACTAGTAGTAGTTGTAGTAGTAGTAGTATTAGTAGTTGAGGGATAGTACAATCGTAGTACTACCAATAGTGGATTTTTCTATTTTCCTCTTTTTGATTTGTTTTGAAAGTTTCTGCCATCGTTTTACATTTAAATAATGGTTCTATGCATAAGATATGCAATAAACTTCATACTTAGCATATGTGATCTAGGACCTTAAAGGTGAATATTAAAAATAATACAGTGACTATCACTAACATAACTGCATCCATGATAGGATCTCATACTGTTATATGGAACATTACCTGTAAAATACCAACTTGATACCTAAAATATCTGTGTATTCTGCATCTATGTGAATTTATATCCCTGTATCTGTTCAAACTAATAAAAAACATAATGTTTTTTGTTTTTTTTTAAAGTCCCGCCTGCCCTTTCTTTAAAATGTTCAAATGGGATGCCGCACCGAACCTTGATCTCTCATCACCATGTTCCCAAATATTTATGTCTCTAACTTGGCTTACTCATCACCTGAGAAATATCCTACTCTTAACCTCCCTGGTGGTATGATTCATTCTGGTTTTAGGTGCTGAAAGCGGTACAATTATTTTGCATGGGAATTTGGCGTTTTATATTGTAGTCCTGTAATTCTTAGGAATAACTCTCTTAAATCTGTTCAAACCAGAGTCTAGTAGACATCCCGGGTATGATAAAGTTTATCTTAGCTCTCCTAACCCCCATGATTGCAGCCTCTGTGGAGAAGGCAGTTAACGCTGGCATGCAACAGCTAAAAATGCAACTTACTGAACACACCACCAGACTAAACGAACTTGAACACCGTGTATCAGAGGTAGATGAACTCTACCAAGCACAGGCCATAGAACAATCCCAAGATAAAACTAACCAGTAAATCCTCCAAAAATTGGAAGACCTGGAAAATAGGTTCAGACGGAGCAACCTGCATTTTGTAGGCGTCCCTGAGTCGCTCCCTGCAGCCGCCTTAATGGAATTTTGCTCAAAACGCATCCCAGAAGCCATGGTCATGCTGAGCCCTGTTTCGGTAGAATGTGCTCACCGTATGGGATCCTTCAATGCCGAACGTAAGTCCCCACGACCCATCATTGCGAAATATCTCAACTATGCCGACACAAGTCTGTCCTTCTCCAGAGATGTAGGCAGTCCCCTGACCTCTACATTGATGGGGTTAAAATACTCCTTTTTGCTGACTATTCTATTGATGTCTCCAAGAAGAGGAAAGCCTTCCAACCGATATGTTCTGAACTATTCAAGCAGCAAATTAAGTTTACTCTGGCCTTCCCAGCTACCTTACGGATAAAGTTGCCTAAAGGAGACCAACTTTCTTTCCAGGACCCATCAGAAGCGGAATCCTATCTTCACCCGCTTAGGCCGTACCTACACCCCCACATGCCTTCCAAATCTGGAACCAGCCTCCGCTCTCTGGAACAGCGTAGTCCACGCAAGGACTCTCCTAAACGTTTCAGGCCTTCAGCTCCTGACCATCGAAATCGCAAAACACCCTGCGCTGAAATCCCCCAGCTCACCCATTGGACTTCTACCTCTCTACCTCAGGTCGTATGACTTGTTTTCTCCTGTGTTTTCTCCTTATTTTCTTCTTCCAGAGCAGCTGGAATGCCTCACTCTGAAACTGGGGCCCCCCTGCTGCAGCCTGGTACTGACGTTTAGCTTCGGCTCCCTGCCAGACTAATGGGGTCTTCACTACCCTGGTCCGGGCCCCCCTGGGTATAGCCACTAACCTCACACGGTAGCCAACCCAGTCCGTATCTCCAGACTCAACCACATGGCCCCTTGGCCACCGTATCCATCTACCATGTTGTTAGAGTTCTCGTTTCAAGGTTTTCTCTTGTTATGTTATGCCGTACAGTTATTGTTGTGGTCTACTTTAGACTTGTGCCTTATCTTTTCCCCAGGAGTCCACTGTGCACCGCCTCTGGCCATATCCTCCCTTGGAAGACCCGGCCCAGACTGCCCTTATGTCCTCCCAGTGGCTTTCGGGCACTCAGGCTACGCTGCTATCCCTTCTCATACAGGGTCCCGTGTGGGGAGCCGCTATGCACAGTGTTCTCATGCGGAAAAAATTGAAGCTTGCACCAGTAGTTGATGTAGTTGTTATAATGTTCCTTCCTACCCTGATCTCTTTGTTTTTCCTCCCCCTCTCCCCCTCCCCCCCTGCCCTTCCCCTTCGGCCCTCCACCTGTGGGCTAGATGCATCTATATTAATTTAGTCCCGACCCTGAGTATACCATATGCTTTCCCATTGATGACACAATGTACGCATGGCCTTTCTGATTATTCCCTTTACCTTGTAATCTCTTAGGGTAGTTTCATGGAATGTGAAGGGTCTCCGTTCTCCTCAAAAGAGAATGAAGATCCTTCGCCACCTCAAACGGTTAAAGACTGACATACAATTACTTATTACAAGAAACCCACCTCCCAGCCTCTGATTTCTATCGTATGCAGAAACTGTGGGTGGGCTTGGTATTGGGCTCAGAATCAGTTGGACGCAAAGCTGGTGTTCTCCTCCTGATTCATAGGAACCTCCCTTGTTCCGTTATCTTCACTCACACAGACGACCAAGGGCAGTTTCTTTCGACATGAGTAAAAATAGGGTCTAAAGAATTTATGATCTCCAATATCTATGCCCCTAACAGTCCTTCCAAATCCTTTTATTGTCAGCTATCCACTTGGCTCCTCGATACCTCACATATCCCTCATCTAATCGGAGGAGATTTTAACAATATTATGGACCCAGCGGTCGATAGATCCTCCCCAAAAACCCTCTCCAGTAATCCCTCTCAAGCCACCCCTTCCTTTTTGCATCTACTATGGATTCACTACATCTTACAGACATTTGGCGGTTATCCCATCCGATAGATAGGGAATTTACTTTTTACTCTAATCCCCACAAGTTCCTGACTAGGATAGATTATTTTTTTGGCTTCGAAAATCTTCTCCCCCTAGTCTCTGAATCTGAGGTGGGGGACATAGCTATTTCTAATCACGCCCCCATAACTCTCACATTGGTTCGTCTAGATCTCCTGCCTCACCCAAACATTTGGCGCTTCCTCTCATTCCTCCACGGCAACACAGACTTTAGGGACTATATGGAGCATTCACACTTTGACGCCACCCTACATAAGGTTGGGAACAAGTCTGGAATTCTTCTCTCCAGACTCTGCAAGGGCCCCATCCGGCCGACTCACATTACCTCCCTTCGGGGCAAGACGGGGACCATCCACTCTACCCCCCCATGACATTAATAAGACTATGCTGGAATTCTACTCAGCCCTCTATGGCCCAGACCCGATTGATGAGACCGCTGCCCGTTCTTTCCTAGACAAAGTCCACATACCTCGCATCTCTCCCGCCCAGCTAGAATCCCTGAACTCCCCTATCACGTTAGACGAAATAGAACGCACCATTAAAAACCTTCACCCTTCCAAAGCTCCTGGCCCTGATGGGTTTAACAGCGAATTCTACAAAACTCTCCTTAACATTACGGTACCCATACTGCACTCAGTTTTCTCGGGCATCTGGTCGGGAGTTCCATATCTGCCTACGGGTAACCAAGCTATTATTAGACTTGTGCACAATGGAAAATTTTGTTTAGTTTCGGTTCGTTGGCTTTCTTAAAATACATCATTTTGTTCTGTTATATTCGTTATCTTGCGTTAATACGTTTTTGGATAATTCGTTATTATTAGTAGAGTGTCGAATTCATTCGTTCATATTCGTTGAAATTCGCTATTTATGTATGTATAGACATTCGTAATAATGATTCGTAGTTTGGAAAGTCGTTTGTTTATTGAATATTTTAACACACACAATGACAACGTCTCTTCTCCTCGGCTCAAATACAATACAACACCCTTCTAACTCAGTTCTCAGGAATGCACGTTGCCAGTAATCCATCCTCCGGCACAAAATTAATTAGCTGATTGGACTATAAGATTTACTTTGAGCTGACCTTTTGTTTCATTAGATCTTTAAAGAATTACCGAATCATGTCGAATTCATTCAAATTCATTCGTTATATTTCTTTCGTATTCGTTGTAAGTCTTAATTTTATTATTCGGACATTCGGATGCATCCAAATGTCCGAAAGATGCAAAATTCGGCCGAATTTCGATTCGTTACGCAATATGTTGCACAAGCCTAGCTATTATCAAGCTCCTTGTCAAGAAAGGAAAATACCCCTTGGAACCAGGGAACCTACAGGCCTATTTCATTGCTCAACCTGGATGTTAAAATCCTATCAAAAATCGCAGCCTCCAGGCTGGCGGATATCCTCCCTGATCTCATACAAGCTAAACAGGACCCAAAGGGGGATTACGCCATCATTACCCTAGATGCAGAAAAAGCTTTCGATAATGTCAGCTTTGACTGGCTCTCACTGTCCCTCGCCAAAATGGATTTCTCGGGCCCCTTCTGTCATCTCATAAATTCCATGTATACGGCCCCCTCAGCTAGGGTGGTGGCAGCGGGACTCCTCTCTGAGGAATTCCGCCTCCACAAGGGTACCAGGCAAGGCTGCCCTCTGTCCCCCTTACTATTCAAGATCGCCCTGGAACCTCTCTCCAGATATCTTCCCCAGACCGCTCCCTTACGAGGCATCTCTGTCAGATCCTTTGAACTCCGTACATCCCTCTTCGCAGACGACATCCTCATTTTCACATCAAGCCCTGCTACTGACATCTTACACATTAAAAATATTTTCGACATCTTCAGGGTATGTTCAAGACTCCGCATCAATTATGCAAAAAGTGAAATCCTCCCTATTGGTACCCACCCCTCACCCCCTTGGACGCATAACTCTCTATTCCAGGTGGCTCCGACACATATCACTTACTTGGGAATAAAGATAGGGAAGCTGCCCTCCTCCCTTTACCATCTTAACTTCCCCCCTCTTTTCACTAAACTTAATCAGGAGTTGTCTAACTATATGGATCTCCCCCTGTCACTCATGGAAAGGTGCCACCTTGTCAAAATGATTAGCTTTGCTAGACTGCTGTACCCTCTGCAAACTATTCCCTTATTGCTAAAACATAAGGATGTTTCGGCCCTTGACTTGCAAATCTTTCAAATTCTTATGGAAAGGCAAAAAGCCCCGTATAGCATTCAAGAAACTGCACCTTCCTAGGAGTGAAGGGGGTATTATCTTACCTCATATTAGAATGTATAATCTTGCTTGTCTGCTAAGGACCAGTTTTGATTGGATAACCCAACAATCACGTCACTCGAACTTTGCTCTGGAATCTGCCATGGCCCACCTTTATTCTTTAGTAGCCCTCCTCCACTGCAAATGGAAAGCTGTCCCTCCCCCGCTTCAACACAATCTTCTGCTGCGGGACACGTCACTGGTCTGGAGAGAGGTCAGAAAAATCCTCAAGCTCCCGGCTTTCATTTCCTCCGATCCAAGGTAATCCTGCATTCCTTCCTGGTCTCCACTACAAATCAAATGAAATATGGGAGCAACGCGGCCTCTCCAAATTTTCCACACTGTGTAATTCCTCATCTGGGAAACCATTACCTTTTCGACCGTGTCATCTCTGTTCTCCCTACCTACCTCCCACGCTTTCTACTATAAACAATGCATCAGCTTTCTCTCCAGTACATGCAAAGCAGAATCTCTGAGATTCAAATCAAGCTTCCTGGACCGTCTGCTTAGAATTGGCCAATACTCCATTTTGGATATATACAAACCTCTCCTATGGGACTTCTCTCCACCGCTCTTGTCATCATCTGTGGCAAACTGGCGCAAAGACTTCCTGGACCCCGACTTAGTCGAAAAACCTGGAGAGAAACCCAGCTAAAAATAGCTAAGCGGGCATATGTCCCGTTCCTCTCCTCCAAATCCAACGCAGATGGAGCCCTCTGCCCACTATGCTCGGCTCCTAGACCTTCTCTATCCCACCGATTTTGGTCATGTTCCTTCATCTCCTCTTTCTGGGACCAGGTTATAACCTTCATTTTAGAGATCACCTTATTGAAATTGCCCAAGGACCCCCCCCTACTTATTTTTGGCTACTGGGACCCCATTCTGTTACCCTGGTCTCTATTTTCAAAGGCCTCTACCCCTACAAGACTGGCCATCCATCCTCCCTCCAGAGACTGGATCCTGACTTGCCTACTCATAGCTAGACGTCTTATCCTCAGGAACTGGATTTCTCCTCAAAGCCTGGGCGTCTCCCAGCTCAAGCAAGAAACTCTTACCCTCTTATACAGAGAATGTCTACTCACGGACTTCAAGGATCCCAAATCCAGATCTCGCTTTTTTCTTAGATGGCAAGCTTTCATTTCCTCAGCACTCTCTTCGGATGACCTACGGGCTGTACTTACTCTCTCCTTCTCCTTTGACAAGTCGATCTCTGAGGAATAGCAACCCTACATATTTTCCTCTACCCATCATTGTCTCTGGTTGTCGTTTCAATACCCGTTACATATCTTCGTAACTACTTCATCAGGTCTCTTTCACTTGGCAGCCCTCACTCCCCCCCAGCCCCTCCTTCCCTGTCTTCCCAGTTGTAACCTCTTCCATCATATCAACCATTTCCCACTTTTCAGTGGTTAGTACGCAGATCCATCCAGTTTCCTTGTATTATTCATTTGTCTAGCTACTGTATTCTAGTATTTGATTTTTTCACAAGAAAACTATCATAGTCTCACTAAATGAGACCTCCTGTGCTACACAGGCTGTTCATTCCCCTATGTTGTTAGCTGTTCTGGCTTGTACACCTGTCTGGCTAATTGTTACTATGTGCTCTGCTCAGATGATACCCACTGTTTTTTTTTTCCTTTGTCTCATTTATTCCACTGCTGTACTGCCCGGAAAATGAGTGATGGTAACCTGTACAAATGTCTTTTGTTTAATTCCTCAATAAAAACATGTTGAAAAAAAAAATTATTATTCAATAATGTAATCAAATCCTAAAACACTGAAAAAGGGACACTTTTTGGTTGCTATGGACAATCTCCAAATTTCAGGCAGAAAAAAACAGTATTTATAATATAAAAGTGCATGCAGGGCACTGCACAGACCACTAGGGACAAAGGGTGTGTGTAATTTTTTAATACAGTACTGTAATCTGTGTGTTTTGTGTCTTTTTACTTTTTTGAATTTGGCACCGATCTACACTCCCGTGCGCCGTAACGTCGCAGGGAACAGAGCTTGGCGGAATTCGGCACTGTGAATCGAGCAGAGGACAGCTCGATCACACAGCACGGAGGACATCGCTGGATCCAGGGGACAAGGTAAGTAACTCTACCTGTGTCCTCCCTGCATCCAGCGATGCGATCCCGAGTCTGGCTCGGGGTTACCGCTCGTGGTGCTGAAATCCCAACCCAAGCCAGACTCGGGATTACCGCTAGGAAGGTTAATCTCAAATTCAGAGCACTGTACTTGCCTGAGAAAAGATCAACCTTATTAAGAGAACTTACTCTAGGAGACTCACTTTAAAATGCACAACATCCCCAAATTGACTATTTTACGAAAGCTCTCAATGCAACAAATTCTCTTGCCAAAATTAAGGGAGTCTCCATATTAGTAAGTAAGGAATCAAGCCTCTCTGTGACTGATCAGTTTATAGATTCAGATGGAAGGTGTGTTTTTTTTGTTTTGTTTTTAAAGGAACTCTCAAAGGCCAACTTCTCACTCCCATTGGTTGTGCTCTCACTACCATTGGTTGTGCTCTCAACCAAACTGTCAAACCATCCAATGGCTGGTGTCATAACTGATCACATGTGCAGCATCATGTAGAGGCTAAGATGGCAGCTTCCTTGACTGAAAATGATAGGGGGGTTTATTTGCACTTTAATCCTCTTTAAGATGACTCCTTTGTCAAAACTTGCATTACTTACAATATATTTAAAAGAATCAGATCACTGCTGAGATCTTTAACATAGATTTTTGAAGAACCTTAAATCCTACAGACAAGAAATTTTCTTTCTATTCAAAGTCACATCATTTTTACTCACATTATTTCTCAAAAGGGATCTTCCTGTTTTAATAGATGCCTGGATAGAAATTCAATTATTTTTTCTGACCATACCCTCAATTACACTAAAGCCTGCAGAACACCAGCCTAAAATGTGTAATTGGAGATTAAACCCTGCTGCCACTTTCTTTAGCAATGAATGAGTCATCAGCTGTCAGCAGGCTTTACCACTGACAGCTGAATGTTAAAAAAAATAATAATGAAAAATAAACACGGGGTTCCCCCCAGTCCATACCAGGCCCTTCGGTCTGGTATGGATTTGAAGGGGATACCCCATGGCAAGAAGTAAAAAAAAAATGGCGCCTCCCCCCCTCCTGAAACATACCAGACCGCATGCCCTCAACATGGGGTGGTGGGTTCTTTGGGAAGGGGGTTCTGTCCCCCACCCCAAAGCACCTTGCCCCCATGTTGATGGAGACAAGAGCCTCTTCCTGACAACCCTGGCCAGTTGACCAGGTCTGTGGGCGGGGGGGCTTATCAGAATCTGGAAACTCCCTTTTAACAAGGGAGCCCCCAGATCCTGCCCCCCCATGTGAATGGGTATCGGGTACATCGTACACCTACCCAGTCACCAAAAATGCAGTGAAATGTAAAAACAATCCAAGAGCTGTTTTTTGACAAGTCCTTTATTTTAAAAAAAATAGTCATTCTCCCCGAGCCAACTTCTCCCGCCGCCGTCTCTCCCACACCTCTGTCTTCTTCCTCGCAGCCAGTTACTGCTGGAAAAAAGATACTCTTCTCCTGATGCTGTCTTCCTCCGTTGTGACTTCCCCAACTGTCTGACATCGCTTATGTAGCCTTGTAACATCACAAGAGGGCAGGCTCTCTAGGTGATGTCATCAGAGGGCCATGCCCCATGGTTACATATGAGATTTCATATAGCGAGGGACGTCACAACAGAAGACAGCATCGGGAGAAGTATTTTTGTTTTTTCAGTGGGTTAACCAGTGGCGAGGAAGAAGACAGCAGTGTGGGAGAAGATGGCAGCAGGAGAGACAGCGGTGGGAGAAGATGGCTAGGGGAGAAGACAGAGCTATTTTTTTTAATAAAGGACTTGTCAAAAACTGGCTCTTGTGTTTTTTTTTATATTTCATTGCGTTTTTGGTGAATGGGTAGGGGTTTACCCCTAACCATTCATATCCACTTAAGGACCGCCGAATGGCAATGTACGTCAGTGCAATGGCACCGACAGGCACAAGCACGTACATGTACGTGCTTGCCTTCCAGCTGGTGGGGGGTCCGATCGGACCCCCTCCCGCTGGATGCGGCAGTCCGTTTCACTGCAGGAGCAATCCGGGATGAGGGGATGAGGGGATGGCCGTTGGTTTCTGGCCACCCCCTCTCGATTGCTCCTGGCCAATGAGAAGCTTCCTCCCACTGTGTATAGTAAACACAGGCAAGTGATGTCATTCTCCTTGGGCGGTCTTTTTGACCGGACTACGAGGAGAAGTTAAAGTAAGTGTGCACCAACACTACACTAACACGTAGGCACACACAGGCACACAAACCCCCCGGTGACTCTGGTTAGTTTGCTTTTTATAGCATCAGGGCACCCACCATTTATTGCCCAATAAAGGTTTAACCCCCTGATCACCCGGCGGGTTATATCAATTAGGTTTTAGGGTCAGTGTCTGCGTCGCCCCAGGCAGCGCTAGGTTAGTGCCAGTACCGCTAACACCCACGTGCAAAGCATAAACCTCCTGTAGTGGTATAGAATCTGAACAGATCAATATCTGATCTGATCAGATCTATACTAGCGTCTCCAGCAGTTTAGGGTTCCAAAAAAACGCATTGTTAGCAGGATCAGCCCAGATACCTGCTAGCACCTGCGTTTTGCCCCTCCGCCCAGCCCACCCAAGTGCAGTATCGATCGATCGCTGTCACTTACAAAACACTAAACACATAACTGCAGCGATCGCAGAGTCAGGCCTGATCCCTGCGATCGCTAACAGTTTTTTTTTTGGTAGCGTTTTATATTTAAATCCGGAAGGCAGTGCTTGGTTTTCGGGGTTCCGTACGTGGCTAGGCTCCCAAAAAGTCCCCCACATGTGGTATCCCCGTACTCGGGAGAAGCAGCAGAATTTATTTTGGGGTGTAATTTAACTTATGCCCATAGCATGTGTGAGCAATATATCATTTAGTGACAACTTTGTGCAAAAAAAAAAAAAAATTGTAATATTCCTGCAACTTGTGGCAAAATATAAAATATTTCATGGACTCAACATGCCTCTCAGTAAATAGCTTGGGGTGTCTACTTTCCAAAATGGGGTCATTTGGGGGGGGGGGTTTGTGCTATTTTGGCATTTTATGGCCTTCAAAACTGTGATAGGTAGTGAGGAATGAAATCAAAAATTTGCACCCTTAGAAACCCTGAAGGCAGTGATTGGTTTTCAGGGTGCCTTACGCAGCTAGACTCCCAAAAAGTCCCACATATGTGGTATCCTCGTACTCAGGAGAAGCAGCAGAATATATTTTGGGGTGCAATTCCACATATAACTATGGCATGTGTGAGCAATATATCATTTAGTGACAACTTTTTGTAAACTTTTTTTTTTTTTGTGTCATTATTCAATCACTTGGGACAAAAAAAAAATATTCAATGGGCTCAACATGCCCCTCAGCAATTTCCTTGGGGTGTCTACTTTCCAAAATGGGGTCATTTGGGGGGGGGGGGGGTTGTACTGCCCTGCCATTTTAGCACCTCAAGAAATTAGATAGGCAGTCGTAAATTAAAAGCTGTGTAAATTCCAGAAAATGTACTCTAGTTTGTAGACGCTATAACTTTTGCGCAAACCAATAAATATACGCTTATTGACATTTTTTTTACTAAAGACATGTGGCTGAATAAATTTTGCCCTAAATGTATGACTAAAATTGAGTTTATTCGATTTTTCTTATAACAAAAAGTAGAAAATATATTTTTTTCTCAAAATTTTCGGTCTTTTTCCATTTATATTGCAAAAAATAAAAATCACAGAGGCAATCAAATACCATCAAAAGAAAGCTCTATTTGTGGGAAGAAAAGGACGCAAATTTCGTTTGGGTACAACATTGCATGACCGTGCAATTACCAGTTAAAGCAGTGCAGTGCAAAATTGTAAAAAGACCTCTGGTCCTTAGGCTGAAAATTGGTCCGGGGCTGAAGAGGATATAGAGCCAGGATCTGGGGTCCCCTTGTTAAAGGGGGCTTCCAGATTACGATAAGTCCCCCGCCTGCTGACCCAGACAACCACTGGCCAGGGTTGTCAGGAAGAGGACCTTGTCCCCATTAACATGGGGGCAAAGTACTTTGGGGTGGGGGGCACAGAGCCCCTCCTGCCCCAGAGCACCCACCATCCCATGTTGAGGACATGCAGTCTGGTATGATTCGGGGGGAGGGGGGGGCGCTCGCTTGTCCCCTGCCAGTCTGCATTTTTGGAAAGGGTCACTGGTGTGAATGGAGCCTAAGAGGGACTGGTGAATCAGGGGGTCACTTGGTGGAAAAGGGCTTTGAGGAGGAGGGGTTAGGAGGAGGGGTAGAAGGAGCCCTGCACCAGAGAAGCTCTGCTATCCAGTGGAACATGATAGCTTATCTCTCCAGTTCTCTGTGAACTGCCCCTGGGTGACATTCTGCCTCCCTGGAGTTGTTTCTCTCTCTCTCTTTCCTTTTCTGCTCTATAGGGCATCCAGGTATGATCAGAGACCTCATCACCCTTCCCTTCGTCCTCATCGCTGAAACCAAGTTTGCTGCATTTTTCTGCGGCAAGAACATTGCTGCAAATTGGTTCTACCTGCATGGTATCCCCTCCCTCCAGGCTCACGATACTCTTCTTCTCAAATTTGGCACTCAATAATTGCATCCTCTATGCTCAAATAATTCAGCAGATTCTTCCGTCAGTTGGTGGGGCAACAGAAGGAGTAGCTGTGGATTAGGATTCAGAATAGGGCAGTTTGGCAGCTGCTGTAGACTGCAAGCTAGTCTGTACCTGGGTGATAAAGGAGCAGAATAATGAAGGCTTGGTTAGCCACTCCACCACCTCCTCAGCATTCTTAGGCTGTACAGCCCACACAGCACCTTAAAGAAATGGCAAGCATGCCTGGTCTGAGGATGATGCACAATGTCCATGACCAATGTCCATGACCACCACTTTGTGCTGTGGACACAGAGGCTGCTTGCCCACTTATAGCTGCATAGCTTCTTCTGCCACTCCATGAATGCCTGTCAAACATGATAATGGTAATATGGGGCTTACACCCTACTTGTATTTGCAGCTATTAGAAGAAATGTATGGGGGGTGCACTGTAAACTGTGGTGCTTGGGTGGACAAAACAGCACCTCAATCTGTAGAGCTCCGCTGCACAAAAAGAGCATCTGTTCAAGTCTTTTATAAATACATAAAAGACCCTAACAAAGTGAAACCCAAATAAAATAAGGCTCAAATGCAAAGAACATAAAAAAAATAGAAGTAATATAAAACTTTTTTTTCCCTTTAAGATAGTAAAGAAAGGAAAAATAACTGCTATTGAAGTAGCACCCACACTCACAAGCTGTTAAAGCAATGTCAGCTGCTTGTCCCTAAACTCCCACACAGAAAAAGGGCTGATGGGAGAGTTCGTCAGTTTCCACACTTCAGGACTGATACAGTCAGTGCCATAGGCCAGGTGCTTTCTCTCTGTCATAAAAATTATGATGGGATTCTTTGAGGTAAAATGTTTTTGAAAATGCAATCTAATCTTCACCAAAAAAGCCTAACCTTTTCTGAAAGAAACTGCCAAATGACAGCTCTCAGTTTGCCCAACTAGAAACTGCTAACATGCAAATGGATAACCAAAACAAACTAAAAGGTATGAAGTCAAAGAAAGAGGGAAGATAGTTAACAACCCTTTGCAGCTATAACAGCTTCAACTCTTCTGGGAAGGCTGTCCACAAGGTTTAGGACTGCATGGTCCATATAGACATGGATAAGCGAGTTTGGGGTGGGGGAACTGGACTGGCCTTAACCTAATAGAACACCTTTGGGATGAATTAGAGTGAAGACTGCGAGCCAGGCCATTTGTCCACATCAGTGCCTGACCTCACAAATGCGCTTCTGGAAGAATGGTCAGATATTCCCAAACACATTCCTAAACCTTGTGGACAGCCTTCCCAGAAGAGTTGAAGCTGGTATAGCTGCAAAGGGTGGGCGAACTCAATATTGAACCCTATGGACTAAGACTGGAATGCCATTAAAGTTAATGTACGTGTAAAGGCACGTGTCCCAATACTTTTGAAATATAGTGTATTTGGATAAACTACAAAACTAATGGACATGAACTTTAAAGGCACATGGGTAGGTCAACTTGAGATAGTTAAATATATTAATGTAAAAAAATAGGAAACAGTTATCACATATAAATACATATATTTAGAACATTTTATAATGTGTACCCCCACAAACACTCTGATACCACTTAAGACTGAAAAAGATAAATTGCTACATCCAAACGGGTAGAAATAGCTGTTCCTGTAGTATCAAAATATAGATGTATATGTAGGATGCTGTGGGTCAGGGTGTGGGTCTGGGTACAACTTGTTCATTTATTCGCTCGACATGTTGTGCGTAAAGATATGCTTCCTCGGGAGATTAAAGTTCATATAGTCATTCAAAACTAACGTAATGAAGTAGCATATTGCTGGTGAGCAATGATTTTTTTTTAGATACAGAGATGTCCCAAGGAGAGATAGGTATTAGCACAAAGATAGAGATGCACCGCCGTTCAAACAAAAGCCAAATTGTATTTGAAAGACCTGGTAGGATATTGTAGAAACAAACTGGCTAAGCGTTCAGGGGCGCTATTACATCATGAGTCGCTGTGAAAAAATAGCTGCCTCTCATGTGATTAAGGCAAAGTCTGCAGAAATAAAAAAATATAAATATCTCCCAGTGTAGATCCATAGTCAATCACATTGCCCTCCGCAACCGTTGACACAAGAAAAAAAAATGGTCTGCTTAAACTGAAGGCTCCTGTCTGCCAGCACCGCCGTTTTGATGGTTCTTAACTAATGGGCAGGGCCACTGTGACATCACCGGATGACCCCACCCTTGTGGCTCCATTGACCCAGCATGCCCCTGGCTGATGACATCACAAGGGGGCGGGATCACCCAGGGGACCCCCACGCCATTTATTCTCGATTTTTAAAATTACTTTCTTTTTTTTTGTCTTGACCATGTGAGACACTAGGAAGTATAACGGTGTCTTATAATATTGGATGGTAAGGCCTTCTGGGCCCAGTGATTTGCCAGTCTTGACCGAGAAACTAAACTCACAAAGCTACTTACTGACATACAGACACTCGAACCAAGCCATAAGCTGACTCCAGATGCATCTATATGTGCAGTCAAGTGTCAGAACTACTTTGATACCGAGCTAAGGCAGTGATACAAACCTGCAGGAGAATTCAGTACAAACCTGGTGACAAGTGCGGTAAACAACTGGCAAGAGGATGGCGCCCTATATTCCCCAGGTGGTGGGTCTGACAGGACAGAATGTCACACTTCCAAAAAGTATAGCTCAATCCTTTAGGGATTATTACTCCTCTTTAGATAATCTCCCAGATAGTTTCGCATTTGCGTCTGCGACTGGGAACTACCTTTTCTTGGCCCGCCTTACTCGTCTCTCATCCCCACAGCTGCAGGAGGCCCCTATAACCTTTTCAGGCATACTTGTCGTAGCGTTTGTACTGTGCAGGGGCTTGGTGTTGGGCTTTTTGCTTTGATACAAGCCCAGTCCATGAACAGGGCAAGGAGGAGTTCATGGAGCAAGAATTGGTTGCTCCAATGTGACCAATTCTCACACATGCCTTTGCTTCGTGAGATCCGGGAGAATAATCCTGATGATTTCAGGAATTATCTCCTGATGACGGACCCCATTTTTCACCATCTGCTGGCTTTGCTGTCCCCTTATATCAGCAGGCAGGATACTCCGCAGCAGAGGCTAGTTGCCATGTTGCAGTACTTGGCAACAGGGAGAAGCCTCCAGGACCTCAAGTTCTCCACAGGCATCTCCCCCCAGGCTCTGGGGATCATTATTCCAGAGACCTGTTCTGTCATCATACAGGTCCTGCAGAATGACTATATTAAGGTAAGATTTCTCCTTTAACATCACATTCTATGTATTTAAGGTTTGCTAATGTATTGAATTTCTTTCATCATTCCCTAATTACCATGCTGTAATTGATATGCTGTGCCCCTTTGTCCTCATGCATGCTGGAAGCTTTTAAAGTTCCTTTTTTGTCCTTCATGCATATTTGTCTTCACTAACCTCCCCAGCATGCTCTTTTGGGCCCACACACCTGTAGCCTAGTCACTTAACAATGTATTTTGTCAGCTCCATAGTATTGCTTTCCCCTAAACACCCCCTAAAATGTGTACAAATGTTATGTGTGCTTAAATTCATGTGCCAGAGGTTTTTTTTTTTGCTGGGCCAAACTCATTAGGAACCCCCTCCCCCAACTGCTAGGTCAGCTGATACCAACCCAATACACACTATACCTACCTCTTTTGTGGTCAGATTTATGGATGAATTCACCAATGCATGTAGTGCAAGGGCCTGCCTCAATACTTTCAAATGCTACTGTTTTAAGTTTTTTTCTCCTATTATTATCTTGATAGGAAATATCAGAATTTAAAAATGTGCTTCCATTTGTTCTTTTTTTTGTAATATGACACTTCTTACCAGTCCAGTGGGCTGCCAATATGTACCACACATTATTTATGCATTCAGCTCTCAATAAAGTGGAGAGGGTTACTTGCCCAAAATATCCCCCCCCCCTAATTTTTTGCAATGGGCCATCAGATAAGGGGGGGGGGGGGGGTGGGGTAGTGAGGAATCTGATAAGGGGACCTTATACTTTTGCCTTTAAATACTTATTTCCAAAAATGTTATACTGATCTTGGCCAAAAATGTTTGTGTCTAATCTGCTTGCAATGTTGATGTACAAAATGACTATTTTTTTTTTCTTGTTTGACTCCACAGTTTCAACGCCAAAGGAATGGCAGACTGTGGACTCCCACTTTACCACCCGTTGGAACTTTCCCAATTGTGGAGGTGAAATCGATGGGAAACACGTCCACATCGTCCCACCCCCCAACTCGGGGTCCTACTATTATAATTACAAGGGGTATAATAGTATTGTGATGTTGGCGGTGGTGTCAGCGACATATGACTTCCTGTATGTAGACGTGGGGAAAAATGGCCGGATGTCAGAAGGTGGAGTGATCACGCAGATGGAGTTTTGCTGGCGTCTCCAGACTGGCAGTCTGGGCTTGCCATCTGCAAAGGAGAATGTGGAAGGACTCCCCTTCGTCTTTGTCGCGGATGAGGCGTTTGCACTGCCAAACCATCTCATGCGGACTTTCCCGATGAGGACCCTCACCCCGGACCAGAGGGTCTTTAATTTCCAGCTGGCCAGAGCGAGAAGAGTAGTGGAGAACACTTTCGGGATAATGGCCAACCGGTTCCGCCTATTTTTGACATGACGGAATATAAACTCAATCATATTGTGCTTTCGTGCTGCCTTCTGCACAATTTTTTGAAGAAACAATCACCGAACTATGTGGCCACAGTTGGGCCTGATGTAGACCTACTTGAACATGTCAACCTGACGGCCCTTGAAGCTGGCCATCCTGGCTTGCCCCCCCAAAGCGCCTGCGAAGTCAGAACAAGATATGGAGTACTTTGTGGCTAGGGGGGCCATTGATATGCCAGACAATGTCTGAGAGGCTTTTTTTTTTATAAATTGTTCTTTCAAACTGCAATAATCTTTGTTTTCATTTACTGCTTTGGTTTGTTTTAGGTGTCTCCTAGCTTTTTTTTTTTTTTTTTGGGCCTTTTTCTTCAACAGTGCAAAACAAATTTCTTTGCAAGATGAGGTGACAGGCTCTTCTTCAGATAATATTATTATTATGTTGTGGGTCTGCTGCACACACACCTTGTTTTTGTTGTTAATGTATGTAGTGCATTGCTGACAAAAATATTGCTAATTTTCAGCACCATGACAGAAATGTGTGGAGTCATGAAAATGGCGTGATTGGGGAAAATTCTAAAGCACTGTGGGTGTTATTTACTAAAGGCAAATCCACTATGCACTACAAGTGCACTGCAAAAGTGGATCTGAAACTGCACTTGGAGTGCAAAGTGGATTTGCCTTTCGTAAATAACACCCATTGTCACAGAAAACAACAACTTTACTACAAATACTGCTTTTGAGCATTGAAAAAGGAAGCCACACATTGTTAATAATTAAACTTTTTACTAAAAGCACATTCACATGTGCGTTTATAAAAGGGTTTTACAACAAATCAACATATTTGGTGTATATAACATTATTTTTGGTAATATTAATATAACTTGCCATTTTTGTGTAAACAGGCCTGTTTCAAAGCATAACATACAGAACTGAGGAACTTACAAAGTTCAACTTTGAAAAGTGAAGACAATATCAGACATGAGTATGTACAAACTGTGTTGATATTGCCTTCATCACATGTGTTGTCACCCCTGTAAAAGACAAATTTGGAAGATGCACACAAATTGTGAATCAAACTGGGCATTATGTCAACATGTGCTATGTCCTATCATGGGGGATCAATGTACATGTTTTGGAGGTGCAACCCCTTCATCTCAGCCACTTTAGTAGCAAGGAAGAGGTTGCACCCACAAAACGCATACATTGATCCTCCATGATGGGAGATAGTACATGTTGACACACTGTGTGCATCTTCCAAATTTGGCTTTTCTAAAAATATAAAAGTGATTTTTAAAAATGAAAATGGATGCTAGTTAGTTTTGAGTGTTTCAGATTCTCCCTAAATCATCAGTGATGTTCTTAATTTTTTGTTGAACATCATTGATGTTTTTCTTGAGATTATCTAAACTGTGATTGCACCCCATAATCTCCCTGATGATGATCTGGGCACTTTCACTGGTAAAATGAGATTCTTCTTCCACAACATCCACATCACCTAAAAAAAAAAACAAATAAAAATAAATAAATATACAGGCATACATTGATTAGCTTACCTGAAGCTGTGGTCTCAGACACTTACCTGTTGTGGTGCCAATTTCGCCAAATTCTACTATCTCTCCTTCCTTCTCCTCCTCTCCTCCTCTGCTTCTGGTGTTGGTATTTCCCCTTCTTTGGGAGGTGTGGGGTCCCTGGTGTCCTCAGATGTCCCGAGTCTTCCCTCCCCTATGAGAATGTAAAAAAGGAATACTTAACACCCTGATATCTGAGGGCAGAAATAGGAATATGAAACATTGCTTGGAAGTGTCGTACAATTGTGTTTTTGTGTTCAAAGCTGAAAACATTATTTATGACACTTTCTAAAGCTGGAATACTTACCCGTTTTGCGAAAGTTTGACAGATGGAGACACCCCTATAGTTGCCACGTGCGTGGGACACCCTAATAAAAAAGGTGTTCTGGTGTACCACACTAGTGCTCATGAGTCCAGATGTGTAACCAGCTGCTGAGTGTCCTCTCCTTTACACTGAATCAAGTTTGCATTTCATTCTATTACAAAGCCCTCTAGACAACAAACTTCCTTTGACTAGAAATATAGGCCTGAACAAATGTAGTTAAGTGCAACTTGCCAAAACATCGTCTTTGGAGTGGGCGAAAGAACGAAGTTTATTACGAACGAATGAACCCATGAACATGAAAGTGGCCATTTTAAACTGTACAACATTAAATCAAAGCACATGGAGCAGTATGCAAGCAATAATAATAATATGAACACACGACAACTACTTACTTTTTTGAAGAACTCGCTTGATCCTTCTGTATTGATCGCACTCCCTCATTTTCAGGTCGGAACCAGCATTTACTCAGTTGATCCTTGGAACGTCGTACCCCAAAATTCTTCTGAAGACTCTTCACAACTTTAGTCATGATCTTGGCCTTTCTGACATTTGGGTTTGGATAAGGTCCATACTTCCCATCATAGTCCTTCCTCTTCAATATGTACACCATCTCCAACATCTCTCCAAAAGACATATTTGAGGCCTTAAATCTTCTCTCCCGGGATCAGGACATTTCTGGCTCTGGGCTTTCCTCATCCTCCTCCTCATTACTGGAATACTTAGTGCGCACCTGCTGTGTCTCCGCCATGTGCTCTCCCCACTAGACTAGAAAGAACATCAGGCGGGCGGAGTTTCATGCATGTGAACTGTATAAAAAACACAACATGCGTGTGTTGTAGGTACGATCTGTGAGCAGAGGGAGGAGCTGATGCGCCGATCGTTCAAACAAAGGTACAATTTTAACTTGGCACATCACTAGCCTATACTGCTTCTAGTTTGAGGCCTGTATTGGCACAAGATTAGGAGAGTTTAGGCTGACATTAGGGTTTGTCTTGTGTTGCGTCTTGCAGATAATATGGATGGGTTTAAGGACCACAGCTTCCACCCCCTGTTCATCGACAAGTACAGGGAGCTGCCCTGTCTGTGGCAAGCTAAACATTCCCACTACAGCAACAAATTAAAGAGGCAGGCAGTGATGGAGAAACTGCTGGAGTTGTTGATAGACATCAACTATTTAAGAATGAAAATTGGTGGCCTGAGGAGTACATATCTGAGGGAGCACAAGAAGGTGCAGGAGTCCATAAAATCTGGAGCTGCAGCAGATGAAGTTATGTCCCCAAGCTGTGGTACTATGAGAGGCTGCATTTTCTGTCAGACCAGACTGAGGTCAGGGAATCACTCTCCACTCTTCCTTCCACGCTTTCTTCTACGCTTCATTCCACCCTTGCTGAGGCTTCCAATGCCCAATCTGGGCCTTCCAGTCAGGGAGGTGTGGAGGAGCCCAGCTTGAGCCAGGTATAGTGTTGTTCTACATATTTTTGGAGTAAAAATTAATGATGTTAACTTGATTTTTGCTCACTAATTGCTGATTTTATAAAGTGTTTTACATATCAATAGACAGTAATGGCCAAAATATTTGGGCCAAGAATGAAAAAAGCTGGGCTCAGAATGATAGTCTTTTCTATTTGTTAACAATTTGCAACAGTCAAGAGCTGAAAATTGTGTGTGTTTGATGAACCAAAAACTAAAACTATGTCCCTAGGAGCCTGACTCAGTCACAGGTCCCTCCCCTCTGCCTTCCACCCAAAAGGGCAAGAAAGGGGGGGGGGAATGTGGAGGAGTCCGCACTCAGGCTAATTGGGGAGGCTTCTGCAGCCCTCAAAGCCACCCCCACATATCAAGAAGTCTTTGCCACCTTGGCTGCATGAAAACTGGACCAAATGGAGGAGGGGCAATGCCTCATGTGTGAGGAAATTATTTTCCAAACTTTAAATAAGGGGTTGTTGGGCCAAATGACACAAACAACACACTTGTGCGACTTGGGCCATGCTCCTCCTCCTCCTCCTTCTGCCACACCTCCAGAACCACAGCCACAGCCTGGATGGAAGCATGGAAGGAAGATCAGAGTGTGATGACCTGGGTTCAGCCTGGTCTGACAGAAGATGCAAGCTCTTGTATGACTACAGCCTGGGGACATAGATGTCATCTGCTGCTGTTCTGGATTTCTTGGACTTCAGGACCAGACTGTTCTCCCTTAGATATGTACTCCTCAGGCCACCAATTTTTGCCTTTAAATAATTGATGTGTGCCCTGGGGGGCCAAAGGCTTCGCCAATTTCCTCAGTTTCTCCAGCGTTGCCTCCCTCTTTATTTGTTTATGACACCTAATAAAGGTTTTTTTTGGTTCAAGAAATACTTGCCTATGTGTTTTGCATCAAAAAGGACAGTTTATTTGTGAGTAGACAGGTACATTTCAAAAATACAAAGTCAAATTAAAAAGGGGCACCAACACCAAACAACCTCCTAGAATTTAAAAAATAAAACAATAAAATAAAAAGATAATAATGGTGTTGTGGTAAGTTGACACACAAAACACACCAAAAAAATTACGAAGATGAGCAAAATGTCAAAAAAAAGGAGATCTTGATTAAAAAAGCAACCACAAAATTTAAAGAAAAAAAAAGAAATATGATTTGGGAGATCTGACGAATAAAGATATTCTATTCATGAAATCAGGAAAAAGAGTATGTTTTGGAGAAGCCTGTGTGAATATAAGCAGCAAAACAACTTCATTCTTCTAGCATTATAAAGAAAAAGAGAATACGCTGCATTAAACAATTTTTAACATTGCAGCGCGAGGAATGTGCTATATCCATTACGAATGATAGTTTTACCTGACCGAGCGCTTCCGTCTCAGAATTTATTCTGAGTATGCGTGACACTTTGTCCATCGGACTAGGCTGCAGACGATTGGAATTGATGCGGATCGGACCATGTTGTCGGAAAATTTTAGAGCAAGCTCTCAAACTTTGTTGGTCGGACATTCCGTTGGAAAAAGTCTGATGGAGCACACACACGGCCGGATTATCCAACAACATGGTCCGATCAGACATTTTCCATCCGAATTTCCGGCCGTGTGTATGAGGGCTAACAGGTGGATCTAACTAAGGTCCGGGGGACCTTATAAGTGATTGATGGTGATGGCTTGAAAAGCTTTCCTTATCCTCATCACGGCTTGTGGGGCTCTTTTATTTCATTCCAGTGCAGTTTGCTTCTATATGAACTGTTATATCTAAATCACTGAACATTTTATTGTTATATTCTATTTGATTGCATATTGCCATGTCGCTCTGTTTCACATTAAGTGGTTGAATTATACACATCGCTGTCCATAATAGACACTGGAGGCAGGATTCTGGTGATGTATTGGTTTATTTCTTTTTTTGCATCATTAATATCATAATTTGCTGAGCACTGCACTAGTTTTTAATATCAATGTTTGTTGTGCCAGGTGCCGGGGCATTGTATTAGCAGCTGATATTTATCATTACACCTGATCAGATATTTTACCTTTAAGCTATATTATAAAAAAAGCAGAAGAGGGATTGCTGCACAAACAAAAGTACATTTATTGATAAAATTTACATCACATCAGGTATAATTCAGGCATTCAGGTGACGTTTTGGGCTAAGCATGATATCGCCCTTCCTCATGACCACATACCTGCAATAAAAATTGTAACCAACTTCACATATAAAAGCTTATAGCTCACATCTATCATTAATCAGTTAATTACATTCAGCTGGAATCAATCTCCACAAACCACCCCTTGTATCTCTCATAGATCATTTTTATATCTATGGGTATATCTGAACAATAGCTAACAAATGGGACAAAAGGATGCCTTCCCTTGAAGATAGTATGCTGAATCATGTAGTTCATCCAAAAAAATACAAAGAAAACATAATCAATGAATCATCAAAATTAATTTGTATATTCACATATGACGTATATTCACATTAAGCTATATTATGATACCTGGGCCAATCACAGCACCCTGTACCATGTGATTAGCTGTATCGGGGAACTGGAGAAAGTGCAGAGAAGGGCAACCAAACTGATAAGAGGCATGGAGGAACTCCGTTATGAGGAAAGATTAGAGGAACTGAATTTATTCGCTCTCGAGAAGAAGAGATTAAGTGGGAGTATGATCAATATGTATAAATACATAAGGGGTCCATATAGTGACCTTGGTTATTCATTTTAAGGTCATCATAGGAGGACAAGGGGGCACAATTTACATCTAGAAGAAGATTTTATCTCCAAATAAGGAAAGGTTTCTTCACAGTAAGAGCTGTAAAAAATGTGGAATAGACTTTCTCCAGAGGTGGTTCTGGCTAGCTCAGTAGATTGCTTTAAAAAAGGCCTT
Organism: Lithobates pipiens; assembly: GCF_037356315.1. NCBI lineage: Eukaryota > Metazoa > Chordata > Amphibia > Anura > Ranidae > Lithobates > Lithobates pipiens. The sequence continues at coordinate 118,516,111 of NW_027507787.1, forward strand.
GATTCTTTCCTAAATGTACATAATATAACCAGATACTGAAATTTATAGGTAAAGTTGATACAAAATCCAAAAATCCAATTGCCTTTTGTGGGATCAGGAAGGAATTTTTTCCCCTGCTGTAGCAAATTGAATCATGCATTGCTGGGGTGTTTCACCTTCCTCTGGATCCACTGTGGGTGAAGGATTGTATATATGGGATTGTATAATTTATTTATTTTTTATTGGTTGAACTGGATAGACTTGTGTCTTTTTTCAACCTGACTATGTACTGTAACTATGATAAGCAATGGTTTTAGCTGTCCTTAATTGCTTTCATCCATGACAGCTAAAATGATTGCTTATAACAGTGATAATTACTATTATAAGCAATAAGAGTGTACAAATCTCTGATCTTCCACCAGAGTAGTACAGTGTCACCAAGTAGTACAGCAGCCACCAGGAAGACAAAGACAGGCCCGTCGAGCCCATAATGCCCTTCCTGCTGCATTTGCCAATCCGAATTGGGAGCCCATGGCTTCTGCAACACCCGTACTTCCTCCATTCACTGGTCAACCCCAAATTCAGGTGGAGACAGTTGGTTTTGCTTCACTTGATTTTTATTCGCTGTTTTTCACAGAAAGTCTCTATAGATCTATTGCAGACCAAAGCAATTTGTATGCTGGTCAATTCATCCCCAGTTGACCCTTGCCAGAGACTGGAGACCTATTATGGCCTCCAAATTTAAGACCTTCCTGGGCCTATCCCTCATGGACATAACTAAAAAAATTGAGTTGCGGTCATATTGGTCCACTGACTCAATTCACCATATGCCCCTGTTCTCTACCTCCATGACCAGGACATGATATGAGCAGATCTTGCAGTTCGTGCATTTCAATGACAATGTCGTCCTCGAGGTGACCCCGAATATGATTGGCTCTACAAAATTTGGCCCCTCGTAAACCAATTCAACCAGCATTTTACAGCCTTGTTTACTCCTGATCAAGTTGTCTGCAGGGCTTTCCCCAGCGGCTTGTAGATTCCCGTCTTAGGCTGTGTGAGAAAGCTGGCTGACTTAGATGAGAGTCTTACACTGATGTATGATAAATTATCTCAGAAGTTTCAATCTGAGCTACATAAATCTACAAATACCCTTTCCCTGGAGATTGTAGCCCTGGGCAGAAGAACTGATTTACTTGACACGAGCTAACTCTGATCTGCTCAGACCTTAGAAAAGAACAGGAGGCCCTATCTGAGACGGTGTCACAACTCCAATCGCATATCGAGGACTTGGATAACAGAAACAGGCGTAACAATCTTAGGGTATGGGGGGCCCCCGAATCTGTGACTGACTTGCTGCCAACTGTCCAGAAAGTATTTCAATCTCTCCACCTGAGGCCCCGTTTTCGGCCTTTGCCCGCAACAGGATACATAGGGCCCTGAGCCCTCCTCCCCCTCCTGAGAAACCCCTGAGATACATTGTACTATGCCTTAAAGACTTCCTGATAAAAGAAGATGTCCTTTAGGCCTCAAGAAATACCCCGAACATACGACTGGAGGGTACCCCTATCCAAATATACCCTTACATATCCCCCACTATGCTGAACAAACGCAGGAAGATGAAGGAGGTCTCCTCCGTGCTCCAATCTGCCAGAATTCGCTACCGATTGGGGTTCCCCTTTAAGCTGCAAGTCCCACATAACGGCACAACTTACACCGTTACCACACTTACTGAAGGAAAAGAGCTTTTAGTTAAGCTGGGCCTCCTGGATGCTGCAGCACTACCGAGAATGCCATCTACATCACGCCATTCAGCCATCTGGGCCACCCCACCTCCCAGGAGGGACCACCGGACCTGAAGATGGAACTGCGACTGACTTTACCAACTTTTTGTTTTTTTCCCTCTTTTTAGTCTCCCTTTTTCTTCCCCCCCTTTTTTTTACTCCTCATTTATTAGGTTCCAGTCGGCCTCCAGGTTTTTCTACAGGCTCTCCCACCATGCCTTCAAGCCACAGTCGTCTCCCGCTTCAGAGCTGAATCTCAGTTCCGTCCACTGGTTTGTCCCCCGCCTCCACACCAGTCGAGGCCTACAGGCTTCCCCAAAGCTCTTCTATGCCAGGGCTAGCTGGCCCCTTGCAGGTAACATTGCATAAAGACTTGAATTAAATGTTGCACTGCTGGACTCGCGGATTGGGAGATATGGACCCCATGGTCCACATTACTGCTGTTCTTTGGGTTAAGGAGAGCTCTTCTCCCCTAACACCCCAGGACTATGCAAAACCACTTTTTGGCCAAGTTAACAGGTTACTGTTTGTAAAAAAAATTTCACTTTTTCTAAATCTTTTTGGGGATTTTTAATCTTGATGCTTTTTTCCAGAGATGATACTAGTGCAAAATTTACACTGTATGTATATGCCTAATTGGGTTTACCTTTACTTATACTCACCATGCTCAGGGTATACTTTCCTGTCACTTTGTTGATCTGGTACCTGGACGCCCCTCTCGACCTGGACTCCCCCTGGCCCCACGGCTTTCCTCCCTTGCAACGCCACGGGCCTTAAAATTATAACCCACAATGTTAAGGGGTTTAATTCCCCACTGAAGAGAAGGAAGGCCTTTAGGAGGTACAAATCCCTGGGAGCGAATTTCCTCCTTTTACAGGAGACACATTTCTCCACTAATAACTACCCTTCCTATTTTGAAAAATCATACAAACAATGCTTCTTCACTACTTTTGAGTCCAGGTCCAGAAGGGCTGCTATATTTTTAAAAAAAACTCTGTGTTATTCCAGGTGCAGCAAACTTATATCGATCCACATAGCAGGTTTGTTATAGTGCAGGGCTCTATAAAAAACAAAACTGTGACTCTAGCCTCAGTATACGCCCCTAATGCCTCTCAGGCTTAATTTTTTAAGAGCTTATTCCAGACCCTGGAAAGATTGCACTCACCTCATATGTTGGTGGGGACAGAACCTGGCGCATTAATGACTCACTCCTTACAGATCCCTTAGTGCGCACACAACTGGCTGAACACCTCACTGAATATTTCAGACTTAACGACATAGAAAATATCTCTCCTACGACCCTCTGGACGGCCCATAAGGATGTTATGAGGGGTCATTTGAGTGAAATTTCCACCACCAGAAAATGACAAAAGACACAAGAAGCTAAAAAACTCACCACTGACCTCGGTAAACTTTACCATAGACACAGCCAAACCCCATCCCAAGATCTGTTAACCCAAATTAATGACAAGAAAAAAGCCCTAGACACTATACTTTCTGAACACGCTGAAAAATCCCTCAGATGGTCCAAAGAGCATTTTCTCCTTCACAGTAACTTGGCCTCCACTATGTTTACTTGTAAGTTAAAACAGCAAACCCAACCAACGCACTTATACAAATTAAAAGACAGGAAAGGCACCATTACTTCCCATCCTAAAGACATTCTGAATATCTTCTCCTCTTTCTATCAAAAACTGTACTCTTCTCCACATTCACCCACTCCTCCCGAGTCTTGGTTGGACCCCCTGACACTTCCTCATCTCTCAGAGGAACAGCTACAGATCCTTAACGCCCCATGCACCACAGAAGAAATAGCCACCATTGTATCCTCCCTCAAACCCTCTAAGACCCCTGGCCCAGACGGATTCTCCGCTACTTATTATAAAAAATTTGCTGATCCTTTGCTCCCCAAAATGGCCAAACTTTATAATTTTATCCTACAAGGGAAACATTTCCCAGATGAGATGCTCTTGGCAAACTTATCTCTTATACCAAAACCGGGAAAATATCAGACTTTAGGCCCATCTCGGTCATAAACAACGACCTAAAAATCTTTGGATGCATCTTAGCAGACCGTCTGGCCTCAGTCATTACCACTTTGATATCCCCTGAACAAACAGGCTTTATTCCCTCTAGGAAAATTACAGACAACATTTGCCTGGCCTCTATCATCATTCAGGACGCAGATACCAACTCCAAGAAGGTCTTATTGTTGAGCTTGGACATCAACAAGGCCTTCGACAGCGTCCTATGGCCTTACTTGGAGACAATTCTAGCCAAATTTGGCTTTAGTGGAGAGTTTGTTCATGGAATCAAGGCCCTATACCATCATCCCCGTACGAATATCAAAATCCCACGCTGCAACTCCACATACTTTCCCCTGATATGGGGTACGAGACAGGGGTGCCCCCTCTCCCCTCTCCTATTTTCACTTGCCTTGGAACCTTTGTCTAGATCAATCTCTGACAATCCCAACATAAAGGGCTATTTAAAAGGGGACCAGGCATTAAAAATCAGCTTATACTCAGATGATGTCCTTCTATTCATTTCTGACTCTCTCATCTCCCCCCCTAACCTATTTGTCTCCCTAAACTCATTTCACCAACTTTCAGGGTTAGGTGTGAACACAACTAAATGCACTGCTATGCCTATTCATCTCCCCATGTCACTTCGGACCTCCCTTAAAACTATAAATTCTCTTGGAATCAGAACTCTCTGCAATATTTAGGTATAAAACTTGCCCCTACCCTCAAGCAAATGTATTCCCTAAATTACCCGCAGGCCTTCTTCTCTATCAAAAATCCTTCTTAACCAATGGTCCTCCTACTATATATCCTTCTTAGGCAGCATCCAGGCAGTAAAGATGTCCATCCTTCCAAAGCTTCTCTTTTTCTTTCGGTCCCTGCCAATATATGTCCCCCACTCTACTTTACACAAAATTCAATCAGAATTGCTCTCATTCATCTGGCAAAAGAAAAAAACTTGACTGAGTCGACCTGTGATATATAGAGCCCGTATAAGAGGTGGTCTGGGGCTCCCCCGATCTATGCAAATATTTCCTGACCTCCCGCCTAGTCCAGATGGCGCAGTGGCACGCCGACCCGACACCCATAACATGGTTGCAGTCTGAGCAAGCCTCGATTGCCCCTTATCACCTTCCGGGACTTCTCTGGTCGAGCTCCATCACCCCAAAAGAGATTGTCCCATTGAATGACATCATGTCTATTGGAAGAAATTTCAATTGAGGTCCAGTGTTCCTCTCCTGTCTTCCTTTATAGGTGAACCCCTCTTCCCCCCGGCCTTTCATTCAGGCTCATCCTTCCGAGGATGGACAGAACGTGGCCTGACAAACTTAGAATCCTTGCTGCAAAATGCCTCTTTCTGCTCATTCACACACCTACAACAAACACATGACTTGGATAGCTCAGCCTTCTATCAATTTCTCCAAATAAGGAACTACGTTACTAAACCCCCTGAAATGATAGTAGACACAAAAACACAATTTTAATGCATGTGCGGGGAAGCATCCAGGGAAAGGGGAACCATCTCAATCCTATACAGGTACCTTAATGACCACAACACAACCCCCAAATCAAATGTTAGGCTGGGAGGCAGAGATAGCTCAGGAGTTCCCAGTGGAAGACTGGCAATATATGGTAGACAATATGCACAAATGTACACGCTCCATATCCACTAAAGAAACAGTTCTCAAGCTCCACACTAGGTGGTATTACACCCCAGTCCACTGGCACGGGATGTTCCCAACACATGTTTTAGAGGATGTCAGGACAGGGGAACACTCCTGCATACCTTCTGGGGCTGCAAGCTCTTAACACATATTTGGACTAAAACATCTAACTTGATCGCCAAGATAACATGTATCTCTGTTACTCTTACATACCAAATGTGCATTCTATACGCTGAACTCCCAGAAATCATCCCTCCACAACAGAGGCTGATCCATACCCTTTTCAGTGCCATTCAATGGGCGATTGCACTGAACTGGAGGGGCCCCTCTGTGCCATGGTCACAGGTACTTCGCCGTATGGAGTCCATTAGACTAATGGAAAGAATCTACCATACTCTCCTGGACTCCATGCATGCATTTGACCAAAAATGGAATGCTTGGACAGCCCACCCGCTTAGCTCAGAGACGGAAAATTCAACATGGTCACCACTCAGATGGTTCAGCGTGCCAAAACTGTTGCCTGTGCATGGGGGCAGGGGGTTCTGCCCTAATTGTTTTGCACTTCTGCAATTAGATACAATAACTGTACTGGTACTGAATTATGCTCGCACATCAAGAGTTTTTTTTTTATTGTTTTTATTTCTTTTCCCAGTTACTGTCAAAGTTACCTCACTGTAGTCTGTCTGTCTATGGACCTTTATCTACCCCATCTTCATTGGATGTACTGCTCGCTCAACCATCCGATACATAAACGTATGAGATGTACATGTATGTTGATCCTTCTCCATTTGTACCTATACTAACAGGTTTTTTTATTCAATGCTTGTACACTCTTTTATTTTCATGTTCAAATTCAATAAAAACATTTGTAAAAAAAAAAAAAAAAGTCAAAACTAACAGGCAAAAGCACTGTGAGGTCTTGAACAAAAGTAGCAGTTAATAACAAAACCTGCCGATAAATTGGTACTCTGTTATTGATGGATAGGGATATATACCTAATGATGTATTTAAAAATGTTGCAGAATATGACAAATTATTAAATATTTAGTGAGGACCCCACAAAGAAATGTATGTTGGAATTGAAAGATATTCTTAAAATGGCACTGGATAGTAAATAGATATTGAAAGAGGAAATCAAGTACCTACTGAAAAATAGCTGCTTTTTATGTAATAAAAAAGTGCATAAAGACCCAGCATCACCTCCTGGTTGATCCTTTGTATATGGGAATCAAAAAAATACAGCACTAACGGTTTGTGCACCGCTTTACAACATGATGACAGACAGTACAATTACAACAGGAGGAATCAGAGGGCCCTGCTTGTTGGGGCTTATAATCTATTTACCAAATTTTTGAAAAATATTGGTTGATATTGAGAAAGGATAGGGATGTGCAAGGAGTTTTGGAAAAGAAACTGAGCATAATCTTTCAATTCAAAAAGCGGATGTTAAATCTAGATGGCAGAATTGGCTTCCAAGTCCCCAAAAGGCTCCCATAAATGTGGGCATTTCAAGGCATCCCAATAGATGCCCATCATGAAATACTTTCTGAATCCAAAGAATGGTGAAAGGATAGAAATTGATTCTTTCACAAATTGTAGTTCACCAGGGCTTTTGAATATGTGGAAAAATGCCCATGTCAACTTTTATGTGACAAGACAGTTGAGAGTAGGGATGGGCTGAACACCCCCCCCCCCCCCCCCCATTCGGTTCACACCAGAACATACGAACAGGCAAAAATTAGCTTAACTTGAGAGCTCCCGCTGACAAGGAGAACACGCAGATATCCGCAGAGGCTCAGAGCACCCTAAACCTCCCGAGAAACATGGGAACCTCAGTTCCTCTGCTTCTCGACCTAGGTCCCTGAAGGAGGAATCTGTCAGGTTCTCACAGAATATCCTGGAGATGTTCCGAGCACATTCTGGCAATATGGCTTCCTCACGAGGTCAGTCACAACTGACATAGTTACATAGTTAGATATTAGATTAGATAGATAGTTAGTAAGGTTGAATAAAGACACCGGTCCATCCAGTTCAACGTGAGTGAATGTCTACAATTGTCCCTATCCCTGTACATTGCACACTCACATCGGTCCCTACCCTCAAGGAGCCCACAATTCAAGGTCCCCATTCATATACTAGGGCCAATTTGGGACAGAAGCCAATTAATCTACCTGCATGTCTTTGGAGTGTGGGAGGAAACTCCAGGCAGGTAGTGTCGTGGTTGCGATTCAAACCAGCGACCTTTTTACTGCTAGGTGAGAGTGCTAACCACTACACCACTGTGCCGCCCTAACAGCCACTCAGAGACACACCAGGGGAAGCCGACAGGCGAGGGCATTGTACTCACCCCACATCTCCAACCAAGCTTACAAGACCTCAGATCAGTGGCAGCTGACATAAAGGAGATGTTAACGGCAGCCATCACAACCGCCATATCAGACCTCAAAATAGATATTCAAGCGATTGCGGGAAAAATCCAGGAGGTGGGAACCGCAACTCACTCCTCCATACTGCGGAGGCCCTGCCAGATCGTGGACACACATACATTGCAGTTACGCAATCTCAATCGGCATATGGAAGACCTCGACAAACGGGGGAGATGTCATAAGATCTGCCTGCGAGGCCTTCCTGAGTCAATCGATCCAGAACACCTCATGGCAGAAGTCACCGGCCTATTCAACTCCATGCTATAATGACAACAGACCACTTCGATCGGCATGGAGCGCATTCATCGTGCTCTACGCCCCAGAGTAGTGTGTTGTGTGATAGACTACAACCTAAAGGAGGAAATATTACGCAGAGCGCGTTCTGCCACCAACCCGATAACACATAATAGCACTGTAATAAAACCTCTTTCAGGACTTATCCACCATTACATTACAGAGGCGAAGGGAACTCCGCCCCATTGTAGAAGTCCTGCGCTCCAAAGGAATTCCATATCAGACTCCTACTGTATGAAGGATTCACAAAAGGTCCGGACAACTCCACATTGATAATAAGCTTTAGAACACTGAACTGCTTGCTAGTATTCAGATGTCCCTATCATTACCGGTACGGTACACACAACCTATCGGGCAGTGTTGATCCTGACCAAACCGGACTGTCTACGAGGCCCCTGAATATGGTGTAAAGTACTTTCGCAATGCATGTTTCATGTTTGCTCTGGTTTGATAATTGAGAAGCTTATGCCCATAGCCCTCTAAGTATCCCTGATAGTAGGTGCAGGCTTAGTTGTGGGGGGCTGCAGCAGAGAACGGAGGGAAGAGAACTCCCAATCGTACGGGGCTCTCCACCCCAGATACACCGAACACTCAATCCCCACGTAATGGAGTAATTGATTAGTGCAATCTGCAACTGCCAACCACTCGGGGTAAAGACCATACTGGGTGTTGAGTAGCCCATTACTGGGACACCTCCACCTCCTCTTCCCCCGGAATGAGAAGAAGTACTTCTCACGGGTCCCCAGAAACACTTCCACCCGTCTCCAAAGCATCAACCCTGGGAATTAGACTTAGAATCCGCCCAACCTGTGATCCAATCCCATACTAGAGGCATCCTCTCCACCTGATGCCTCTCACGAGAATTGCATGACCTATGCATGACCTATTTGTCTCTTAGTGACAACCACCCACACAGGTGGGCTCAACCCCTTTCTAGAGACATTTAGGCCATGTAATAGACCCAGAACCAAAAGTAAAAGGAGTTCATTGCTTAGACCTCAAGAACATTGTTTAATGATATTAGGCAATTTCAAGTTTGGTTCCTCCTTAGGGGCCATCTATGAACAAGAGGACATATTCCCAGTTCACCACGATAACTGCCTTCCCTTTGAAAAAAAAAAGCTTGAAACACCCCATACGGCGCAGTGTGACCAGATCAGACTACCACCTCCTTCGACAGTTGAGCAAACCCGTATAAGGCATTGGTAAAACTGGGAACTTCACTTTTCCTTACCGTTGCATGGTTCAGCTACATGTTAGTTCAGTTTGTTCAGTTAATTAAGACTTTACTGTTAAAAGGGTGACACCCATCACAGATACAGGGTTCCGAATCAACTGACAAAGTCGGTCCACTCCAAAGTCTATAAATTATCCTAGTGACGGTTATACACGAACAGAGCAGTATGGAGACTTGTCCCAGAATTAACCCATCAGTCATTAAACACCTCATCTCTAACAGGACATTTCCCATTGGATCTTGGACCTACAAGCCCCAACTTTCAAACCCCAACCAGCAAATCAAAACATCCACAATACCCTCCGTCTAGCATGACTACATCCTCCTAGCCTCTCTGATAGCACAAACATAAATCTTCCATTGGTTTTCCTTGATCGGCGGGTAGAGAGAAGTATAAATCCGTCTCCACCTCAGTCGATTCAAGTCCTCTGCCCACACAGCAGTGTCTCAGAGAGATATCTCCAGGGTCATTATACAATTCTCCCACATCACTGACACTATCCAATCACAGGGTACTAAGATAACCCCATATACCTATACTGGAATTGCAAGCTGGTTTTTTCTTTTCTCCAGATTAATACTTATAGACATCAACATACCCTTGCACTGAACTACCTGGTTACCCCAAAATTGTACAAGCGAGACTTTAAATAAGCCCCCCTATATTATTCCATTTTGCCTAATCCCAGCTCCCCCTTGACTTCCCACTACGACCATTTTTCTATCAACACAGGCATTACGCCTAATTTACATTCCTCACCACTCTTGAATCAATACTTGCAATCGATACCGACTTGCCCCACATTAACTTAACACGCCCCCTGTCCCCCATCCACACACAATGCCACCTAAATACCCCGCCCGGGAACACGACTCTATCAAAATATTTTCTTTAAACACTCGCGGACTCAATGTTCCGGAAAAACGCTCCCAGGTGTTGCTCTCCCGTCACAAAAGCAAAGCCGATATCGTTTTCCTCCAGGAAACGCACTTCAAATCCAATTCAGTTTTGAAACTCTCGAACCACAGATTCCCCACAGTCCTACATGCTACCAACTATGAAGCAAAATCAAAAGGAGTCTCAATCCTCATATCAAAACACTGCCAATTTCAAATTGACAACACTCTTCTCGATAAGGAAGCCAAATTCATCTTCACCAAAGGCACATTACTAGGCAAACGTGTTACACTTGCCAAAGTATCCTTATCCTCGGCAGAGATTTCAACGTCCCCCTCAATCCACTGCAAGAGTCCTCTACAGGCTCTTCCTCATTACCGTACAAAGCATTACGCTCTATCAAATCACACCTACAAGAACTCTGTCTACATGACTCTTGATGTACACTACATCCACAAGGAAAAGATTACACATTCTTCTCATTCCCACACAATAGACATTCTAGACTAGACTACCTGTTCCAATCACAAAGGGACCTCCCATGTCTTATCGAGGCCTCTATAGATCCCATGTACATGTCAGACCACCACCCCATATCTATGACTTTAAAAATCACGGAAATCCATCCAGATCACCAATTTGGAGACAAGAGACAATACAATTAATGGTATCAACATACACAATTGGTTGTCCTCTTCCAATCAACAGGGATTCTTCCTCTCCTTGGACGCGGAAAAGGCATTCAACAGAGTGGCTTGGGACTATATATGTTTGAAGTTCTCAAGCAGATAGGCCTACCAGACCACTTGTTATCCTACATCATGGCCCTTTACGCCTCTCCCACAGCATAGGTTAGGGTTAACGGCCAACTGTCGAACACCTTCTCCATATCCAACAGGACTCACCAGGGTTGCCCGCTATCACCTCTGATTTTTGTCCTCACTTTAGAACCCCTCTTTAGGAGACTAAAAGCAAACCAGGACATAAAAGGAGCAATCACAACCCAAAAAGTAGCTGCCCTTGCAGATGACATCCTCTTATTCCTCACAGAACTGCATATTACGCTACCCAATCTCCTTAAAGACTTCACCACATTCAACACCCTATCCAATTTGCAAATAAATTTCACTAAATCTGAGGCCCTAAACATATCCTTATGAAAAGAAACAATAGCCTTGTGTTGAAAGAATTTCCCACTCCGATGGAATAGCACAGCCATCACATACCTAGGAATCAAGCTAACCTCAAATATCAGGAATCTATATTCCAATAACCATCTCCCACTCCTCTCAACATTCAAAAAGACCTTAAAGCCTGGTCATCATGAGTGTTCTGGTTTGGCAAGGCGTCAATAATTAAAATTAATATCCTCCCAAGACTGCTGTACGTGCTACAAACGGTACCCATAAAGCTCCCTCAAGCCTTTTTTGCCTCATACCGAAACATTTGCAACAACTTTCTATGAGAAGGTAAGCGACCTAGGCTTAGCTACAACAGACTGACTCTGCCTAAAATGAAAGGAGGCATCGGACTCCCTGATATTAATAAATACTACTGGGCCTGCCACCTCGCTAGAATAGTTGATTGGAATGTACACACACACACACGAAAGCCTGGACAAAATTAGAGAGCGCAATTTCCCCAATACCAACACAAGAATTGCCCTGGATGGACACCAAATACGTCCCCTGAGTATGCAAACAACACCCGTTATTGTCCTGCCGAACGCACCACATTTCATTTACCCACAGTCCCCTGACCCCAATTCATCACAATCCAGACTTTCCAGCAGGTCAATCGGACGCATTCCTTACAGAACTCTATCCACATCCAGCAGTACATGCCCAACACTTCTTCTCTAACGAGCAATTTCACGCATTACAGGAGCTCCCTAAACAGAAATCCGGATTCCCCTTCCCGCAATGGACTTATTTTCAAATAAGGCATTTCTTGACTCACCACCAGCTCCAGCCCAATTAAGCCAGGTCTCTTACCCCGTTTGAAATGACATGTGACAAGACAGTACAATGACAACATATTATCTCTAGCATCTATTCGCTCCTTTTTTCAGAATATAATCCTACATCTAATATAGCTTCATGCAGCTGGGAAAAATAACTATCTGTATCCCTGACAGAGGACGAATGGGTAAACATTTACACTTGCATACATATGGGATCCACCAACGTCTCGGTAAAAGAAAACGGTTTCAAGATTTTTGCTAACTGGTATAAAACTCCCTCCAAATTACACAAGTTTGATCCTAACATTCCGCCTACGTGTTGGAGATGCTCTGATAACATAGGAACCCTCCTACACATCTGGTGGTCATGTCCAAGAATCCAACCATTCTGGAAAGAAGTACACTGCCTTATTACCAAAATCACCACACCTCCCATAGATTTCTCACCAGCACAAATGCTCATACACCATACCCCACTCCCGAAGAAGACATATCAGCGCTCACTAGCCCAGCACCTCTTAAACGCAGCAAAAATGTGCATCCCTACACTATGGAAATCTACCACTCCCCCATCCACCTCAGACTGGATCAAACGAATAACCAGAGATGCCGAGATGGAAGAACTAATACACCAATCTAAAGATACCTCACTTAGGCCCCTTTCACACTGGGGCACTTTTCAGGCGTTACAGCGCTAAAAATAGCGCCTGTGTAGCGCCTGAAAAAACCGGCCCCTTTCACTCCAGTGTGAAAGCCAGAGGGCTTTCACACTGGAGCTGTGCATCTTTGGAGCGGTGAAGGTGCGGTGTATTCACCGCTCCTAAACTGCTCCTACCCATTGAAATCAATGGGACAGCGCACGCTTTGCGGGTGATTTTAACCCTTTTTCGGCCGCTAGCGGGGGTTAAAACCACCTCGCCAGTGCCCGCAGAATGCTGCTAAAATGCTAAAAATAGCGGCGCTTTACCGCCTACGGCCACACCGCCCCGGTGTGAAAGGGGCCTTAGTTACTGGAAAGTCTGGGCATGTTGGCACCACTTCCAAACCTCTGCAGAATGTACGACGCTGCTAAACTAAACCTCGATCCAAGATACATTACCACTTTATGTACACTGCTCCCCCATCCGCCTTCAATAACTACATAGGCATAGAACCTGCTTTCTGGTCCACCCCATGCTTAATTTAGAAGCCAGATTACAGGACTTCCCTAATTAAATCACGAATACTACAGGGAGAGCTACATCCACAGATTGAGCACCAAAAACAACTCCGTAAGCCATCACACAAAGCGTATAACAAACAAATTATTTCCCCACACGATCCCATCGGTACTAATTCCCAGGAATAAACATCCTAAACTAACAGGCCCCCGCCTTCTTAATACCGCAGATACGAATACAAGTGGAATTTGCCTTTGACGACAGGGTTCTCCAGTAAAACACTGTTACCCTCTATTACACTCACTCCCACACGCCTCTCACCCCTCTAATCCAAGACAAGCCGGATCCCCACAATATCAGCACCATTACCCCAGAGGTTTAGTACAGGCCCATTCATCCAAAGCATCGCTATCATGGACAAAAACCCTCGCTCGGCTTACGAACTTGGACCAACAGATGACGGGCCTGGATCAACAAAGGCTGTACAAAACAAACATCCCCACATATCACTGGCCCCATGCCCATTCACAGCTAGATCCCTTTAGGAGTGAATGGGCCTTGGGAAGGTCCAGAGTGCTGTACATGTAGCCCCTGTCTACACCCAGGTCTTCTCTCACAATATAAAACACTAGCGTGAACAACCCGAATCCCCCGACCCTCACCAATGCAATATCAGATAAGCTTTTAACAGGGGGAAAACTTGTCACTTGATATTTGATATTTGTTAATCTGTACGGGTCATCCAACAACAATTATCCCATTTTAACGATATTAGCGAAGCTTGAACATGGTGTCCAGCAGTTAATATCATCCCAGTGCATCTGCGGTATATGATGACCGTGGAAAATTTTACTCTAATACAAGGTTATCACAACTCTCGCTCATGAAAGTTGAAATTAAAAAATCGACAAGTTTGTGATAAATACCTGGTTTATTTGTTCAACTTTTGGAAACTCACCGTAACCAAGTTATGTATTCTTGTGAATGTAGTGTCATGCTTCTTCATCCTGTCATGTTGTATTACTTTACAATTTTCAATAAACGGATTTGAAATAAAAAGTGTTCGGGGGCAGATTTTTGGGGGAGCAGTGATTTTAATAATGCTTAGTGAAAGTGAAACAATAAAAGTGTAATATTCCTTTAAATTTCATACCTGGGGGGTGTATATAGTATGACTGTAAAGTGGCACATGTTTCCCCGTGTTTAGAACAGCAAAATTACATTTCTAAATGCTTATTTGGTAAATCTGCGTTTATACCCCCCATCTACTTCAAACTGAACACTGACTGACTGCTCACATGCTTATTTGGTAAATCTGCGTTTATACCCCCATCTACTTCAAACTGAACACTGACTGACTGCTCACATGCTTATTTGGTAAATCTGTTTCAACTCCATCTGTAGCCATGCTCACATTCTTTCAATGTTTATTTAGCCTATTAAGTCTTACCTAAATTATGGGTTCCCTTATCTTTACAATTTTGGCCTTTTGCTCCTCTTGCAATTTGAATGTGATGTGAAAAGATTTGCTCTGCTAGGTGTGTGCCTAATATTACCTCCTGATTGATTAAACGTCAGATTCAACCCACACCCAACACAGTATAAAAACAAGGCTTTCTTTATGGGGGAACACATACAGGGGGCTGCACATACAGGGGTTCTTCCAAAGAAGTGAGGTTCTTTAAATAAGTGGCACTACTGCTCACAAAGCAATCCACAGCAGACTGCAGGTGACCTCATTTTCAAATTATCTCACCTTCCTCTCTGAAACATGCACTCTTTACCTCTCCTCCTTTTCACAACTGCAGCCACACTCCTCAAACTCACTTTTCTTCACCCCCCTGCTCCACCCCACAATCTGTACATATCACCATCACTTCTCCCCTCTCCCTACTACTGCACTCATCACCTCTTTCTAACTCTAAGCCCACTTGCTAACAAACCCCCCAGGGTACTGAAGCATGTCCCTTAAAATACAAATAGTACTCTCATATAACCTCCCTTACTTTTCTACTTCTCCTAACCACTGGAGATATGTCCCCTAACCCTGGGCCTCCTTTATTTAACTGTACCCAACACACCCATCACCCTACACCCTCTGGCAGTAGTCGTAATCTACGCAATTTAGTCTCTGTTCCTCTTCTTCCCAACACCAGCTTCCCCCTCTCCTGCGCCCTCTGGAATGCTCGCTCTGTCTACAACAAACTCACCGCTGTTCATGACCTCTTTGTCACCAATTCCTTTAATCTACTTGCTCTCACCGAAACCTGGCTCCACGAATCTGATACCCCTTCTCCTGCTTCCCTCTCCCAGGGTGGCCTTCACTGGACTCACTCCCCTAGGCCTAATGGACGCAAGGGAGGTGGAGTGGGATTCCTCCTATCCCCCCAATGCACCTTCCAGGTTATTCACTCGCCTCCATCTCTTTCCTGCTCGTCATTTGAAGCTCACTGCAGACGTCTGTTCTCTCCAACTTCCCTAAGAATTGCTGTGATCTACCGGCCCCCTGGACCATTATCAACTTTCCTTGATGAGTTCTCTGCCTGGCTACCCTACTTTCTGTCTTCAGAAATTCCCACAATCCTTCTCTGTGATTTCAACATCCCTGCTAATACAAACACACCTGCTACTTCTAAACTTCTTAGTCTAACCTCTTCATTTAACCTGAAGCAATGGGTACAGGCTTCTACTCATTCTGATGGCAACACTCTTGACCTTGTATTCTCCTGCCTTTGCACTCCATGCAACTTCTCAAATAATTTTTTTTTCCTCTTTCCGACCATCACCTTATTAGTTTCTCTCTCTCCCTGTCTTCCAACACCTTTCCCTCCAATTGCCTAACCATCACCCGTAGAAACTGTCGCAACTTCAACTCTTCTCTCCTCTATTCTGCTGCTGACCACCTCTATGACAAAATCTCTGACCTGTCCTGCCCCAACCAAGCCACTTCCATCTACAATAAATCCCTGTCCTCCATCCTGGACAAGCTCGCTCGCCTCACTACACGCAGAATCAGGTCTCAAACCCTACAAACCTGGCAAACAGATCACACTAGAATTCTCAAAAAACATAGTCGAGCTCTTGAGCGTCTGTGGCACAAGACTAAGTCTCTCAAAGACTTCAACCAATACAAATCTGCCCTCCAAAAATACTACTCTTTCCTCCACACTGCCAAGCACACCTATTTTACAACTCTTATTAACACCTTCTTGTCCAGTCCCCATAAACTTTTCTCTACCTTCAGGTCTCTACTTTGTCCTCCACCGCCTCCACCCACTGATTCACTCACTGCCCAGGAGATTGCTAAGCACTTCAAAAACAAGATTGATACAATCCGTGATGAAATCTCCACTCTACAGGTATCTTCCCCAGTTAAGACCCCATTACAACAGGTACTCTTAACACTCCCCTTATTCAAAACTGCTACTACAGACGAAGTTCCTAAACTCCTTTCTAACGCCCATCTAACCACCTACCCCCTGGATCCTATTCCCCCTCAACCACTATGGTCGCCATCTGACTCTATCCTACACTCTCTAACTCACATCTTCAATCTCTCCCTCACCTCTGGCATTTTCCCCAATGCTCTAAAACAGGGATATGCAATTAGCGGACCTCCAGCTGTTGCAGAACTACAATGAGGCATAGCAAGACTCTGACAGCCACAAGCATGACGCCCAGAGGCAGAGGCATGATGGGACTTGTAGTTTTGCAACAGCTGGAGGTCCACTAATTGCATATCTCTGCTCTAAAACATGCACTGGTCACCCCCATACTTAAAAAGCCGTCTTTGGACCTTACTGATCTTAACAACCTATGCCCTATCTCCTTGCTCCCATTTTCTTCTTAACTCATTGAACGCCTGGTTTACAACCAACTGAGTGACTACCTCATTAAAAACTACCTTCTCGATCCCCTTCAATCTGGATGTCGCCCTCAACACTCAACAGAAACTGCTCTTTTAAAACTCACAAATTACCTAACTGCAAAAACCAACTGACGCTATTCTGTACTCCTACTTCTGGACCTTTCAGCTGCCTTTGACATGGTTGACCACCCCCTCCTCAAAAAACTTTACTCTCTTGATCTCTGTGATTGTGCTCTTCAGTGGCTCTCAAACGCACATTCAGTGTCACTTACAATTCTACTTCCTCCACTCCTCTTCCCTTCTCTGTCGGAAGTCCCCCAAACATTCTGTTCTTGGACCTCTTATTTTCAATCTACACCTCTTCCCTGGGTCAGCTGATAGCCACTTACGGCTTTCAATATCATTTCTATGCTGACGACACACAAATCTATCGCTCCACCCCTCAACTCACTCCATCGGTCGCATCACCAACTTACTAACAGACATATCTATATGGATGTCACAACACTTCCTCAAACTCAACTTGTCCAAAACCAAACTTATAATATTTCCTCCCCACGCACCTCTTCCCCTGACTTCCATCCCCACATGTCAGGGTGCTAGGTGTTATCCTGGGCTCTGAACTCTCCTTTCAGCCCCACATCCAATCACTTTCCAAAGCTTGCCGCCTCAACCTTTGAAACATCTCTAAACTACGTCCCTTTCTAACCAATGAAACCACAAAGCTCCTTATTCACTCCCTGGTTATCTCTCGCCTTGGCTACTGCAACTCCCTCCTCATTGACTTACCTTTAAATAGACTATCCCCCCCTTCAGTCCATCATGAATGCTGCTGCCAGACCTCAGTGTCTGCTACCCCTCTCTGCCAATCCCTCCATTGGCTGCCACTTGCCCAATGAATTCAATTCAAAATACTAACACTTACTTACAAAGCCCTCCACAACTCTGTCCCCAGCTACATCACTAGCCTAGTCTCAAAATACCAACCTAATCGCCCACTTCGTTCCTCCCAAGACCTCCTGCTCTCTAGCTCCCTCATCACCTCCTCCCATATCCGCCTCCAGGACTTCTCCCGAGCCTCGCCCATCCTCTGGAACTCACTGCCCCAATCTGTCAGAATGCCTCCAAATGTATCCACTTTTAGGCGATCCCTGAAAAATGTCCTCTTCAGAGAAGCCTATCCTGCCTCCATCTAACAACTGCACTATTTTCCTATTTTCTCCATTAGCTCATCCCCCACAGCTATTACCCTTTTGTATAACTTGACCCTATCTCCTAGATTGTAAGCTCTAATGAGCAGGGCCCTCTGATTCCCCCTGTCTTGAATTGTATTGTATTGTAATGTCTACCCTAATGTTGTAAAGCGCTGCGTAGACTGTCGGCGCTATGTAAATCCTGTATAATAATAAAGGAAAAAGAGTAATTTAAAAATACTCGTGGCTATAATGAATTGTCGGTCCCTGCAATACACATAAAAGTTCATTTATAAAAATGGCATGGGATTCCCCCACAGGGGAACCCCAAACCAAAATAAAAAAATATAAAAATGCGTGGGGGTCCCTCTCAAAATCTATACCAGACCCTTCAGGTTTGGTATGGATTTTAGGGGGAACCCCGCACCAAATTTTTTTTTTTAAATGGCGTGGGGTCCCCCCAAAAATCCTAAGCCAAGCATGCAACCTGGCAGGCCACAGGAAAAGAGGGGGGACAAGAGAGCGCCCCACCTCCTGAACTGTACCAGGCCACATGCCCTCAATATTGGGAGGGTGCTTGTGCCCTTGTTGATGGGGAGAAGGGCCACATCCCCACAACCCTTGCCCGGTGGTTGTTGGGGTCTGTGGGTGGGGGGCTTATCAGAATATGGAAGCCCCCTTTAACAAAGGGACCCACAGATCCTGCCCCCCCTGTGTGAATTGGTAATGGGGTACAAATGTACCCCTACCATTTCACAAAAAATTGTCAAAAATGTTAAAAAAGACAATAGACGGTTATCCCTCCCATCACCAATTATCCATTGATCGATGTACCTTTGGAATTTTTACATCACCAGTGATTGTGGTTTCTGCTTGTTTGAGCCCAGACTGAAAAGCTGAGGATCCCTCACGTCTGGTGAGCGGGGTCTCCTAAGGGGGATTCACGTCATGCACCTGTAGGAACTTTGGACTCATACAGGCAATTCATTATAGCCGCGCGTAGTTTTAAATTACTTTTTTCCTTTAGAAATTTCATTTTGCTGTCAGACTGTTCTAAACACGGGAAACATGTATACCCCCCCCCCCCCCCCGTATGAAATTTAAAGGAATATTACACTTTAATTGTTTCACTTTAAGTATTATTAAAATCACTGCTCCCAAAAAATGGCCATTTTTAAAACTTTTTTTTGCCTTGATACATGTTCCCTGGGGCAGGACCCAGGTCCTCAAGCACTTTTTATGATGATAATTTGCATATTAACCTTTAAAATTAGCACTTTTGATTTCTCCCATAGACTTTTAAAGGGTGTTCCACGGCTTTCGAATTTGCAGAGAACACCCCAAATTGCTCGCTATTTGGCAAACAGGCAAACAGCCAATGTTCGAGTCGAACTCATGTTCGACCCGAACATAAAGCCTATCCCTAGTTGAGAGGATGAATCTTGGAACACATTGGTGATATAGCCCATAAATAAGATAAAACAATTCCTTGTCATATGTGGGAGAAGCATAGTGGTAAAGTAGATGATCTCCAGTTTTGGGAGCTTCAGATGGTCAAGTTAGGTCCAAGGAAGGGTGATTTGAATGATCAATCTTTACATATAGAAGCCAAATGGATCTTTTCCCTTGGCTCTATCTTATCCTAGTATTAAGGGTTTGAATGAAGGCTTTACCCATCTTCCATTTATGTAGGATTTCCTGAGACTTTGTAGGATTTCCTGAGTGTTTGCATTTACATTATAGTGGTAGGTGATGTGAAGAATACATAAAAAATTATTTAAATTGATTTATACAACAAAATAGATTGATTTTAGATAATATGGTATAATTTGTCATTGTGGGTAAATTGGTGAACATTTGAATCCTAAGCTCTAGGTGGCGCTAAAAATATGTAGTTATGCTGGCAGCGGTGCGATGATGTGATGTGTATGATCGTTTTATGCACCTGTACTGGCATGACAGTGATGATAGCAGTAGCTTGGTGGTAACAAATACAACTTTATCAGGAGTGACAAAATAAAGTGCCCAGTTCTAGTGCCCATAATAAATCAAACAAATCTAAAAATGCAAAAACACACAGGGTAGACAGATCTTTTATAGGCTCATGTCTGCGTTCCCACTCATCCCTTAAAATATTTAACACTGAGATGTGTGTTCAAGTCACAAAAGGGTGGGTTATTTTTGGGAAGTTAATAGGGAGTATTTCTCCTCTATTTTTTTACAAAAAGCAGAGGGACAATTGGCAGTTCAAACAAAAGTTCCTGCACACAAATACACTGGCATATTGTTGCTGAATGTATGCTGCAAGTGCATAGTATTTAGAGGTCATCAACTGTTTAGAGATATTTCTTCTGTTCTTTTTGTACTGAAATTAATTTTGTTTTATTCTGTTACATTGTCACTAAGTTATGCATAAACTCCTGTGTTTACCAATCAGCAACATGTGTTCCATAACTGACTGTTGTATTTCTATCAGTCTGGCAACTGAGTGTTTATTAGTTATCAGTAATTAATGATTCTCGTTATTATACTTAAGTAGCCTTTAATCCCACGCATCAACAATCGCTGAGTAATGAGATTCTTTAGTCTAAATTTAGGTCACTTATGCAGAAGCATTGTCTGGTAATTGAGCGAAGGTCAGAGCTGGGAGGCTCTTTAATTGAGTTATTTTTCATTATCATATTTTAATGACTTTGCACCAGTGGGTTGGGGAAAAACACGTTCATTTCCCCATTTAAGGTTTTTGTTTGACAACATGAAATTGTTATCTTCTGTCCATTAATCATCATTGAATGGGTGAGAGGGTCTTGTCACCCCTCCTCCTTTATCACACACACACACACACACACACACACACCCTGCAAATGCCCCTCCTTCTTTGGACTAGATAGCAGCAATCTCCATAAACAGAATGTAATGATAAAGCTGGACACACACACACACAAATAATGTAAGCTGACTGTTTTCTACTTATGCCATACAATGCAAAGATCATGCAGTGGTTATATACATAGACAGGATAATCCATCAGTTCATTTGTAGTTTGATTTGATAACAAGAAGTTGTGAAAATGTGGAATTTATCAGAAAATTGTGTCCAAAATTAACTTTCTTTCTTAACTTTATAATAAATGGCCCATAGTTGACCATCTCCGGGCTTATCAATCAATGGGGATTGCTGGCCAAGGACCGTCTAAAATTTTAAAATGTGTAGTTGCTATACTGGTACTGAATATCTAAAGTACATTTTGGAGCATTTAGAATTTGCAGCACCAGCAAAATGTGCTAAAAAATGTTAAGTTATCCTTTTAAGTGAATATACCACCTCTGAAAAGCAAACCAATGAAAAGCAAGGCGCTAACACATGTGATGATTGCATGTGTACAAAGGATAAAAAAACAAACCAAATATATTTGTCCAAGGTGAAAAAATGTTTATTTATAAAAGGGTTATTAATAAATACTGCACAATCCAAAAAAAAATCGCTTAAAGTGGAGTTCCACCCCAAAAAAACTAAAATGTATTATTGTGCTTTTAAAAAAAAACACATTTGGAGAATTTTTTTGTTTTTACTCACCTCTGAATGCCTGTTGCTAGGGGTCCCTCGAGGTCTGCCTCCTTTGGTGCCTGGGCTCCTGATGTCACTTCCCTCAGCGCAGGAAGGGAGATCGCCTCTCCTCCCTCCCTCTTGTGAATCATTGAAAGATTGCGTGGCCAGTGACGACAAGCAGCGCGGCTCGCACATGCACAGTGGGTGCTCGGCTGTGAAGCCACAGCCAGGCGCCCAGAGGTAAAATGCCAGAGCTGTTGAGCGGAGGGAGGGGGGGAAAAGCGGGGCTGGCATCCCATGCATCGCTGGACTCCAGGACATGTAAGTGTCTGATTATTAAAAGTCAGCAGCTGCGACAAAGTTTGATATCATATGGAAACCCTGGATTAAATATTACACGTCAGATAATATTGACAACCGAGTTTTATTGTTATGGTGATTAAGATTTTTTATAGAATTACAACATTAGATGATATATAAAACCTCCTCCGGAGAATTATTCCCTCCCCTTCCCCTCCTATATACCTTTTATGTTCTTCCCTTATACTACTACTATATAATACTTACTATAAACATACTTTAGAAGTTATGGTCAAAACTTTAAAATCATATATTTTCTTTTAGACATATTTATATTTTCTTGGGATTAAAATGTTTAAAACTCAGCTATAAGAATGTTTTCAAATTCTAAAATATATAAGGCCATTTATTGTCATTCCCACGAGAATATCTTGAAATTCTTCTTTGCTTTGTATCATCCGTACTTCAATATGTCTACTTTTTATTTCTGGTATCACATAATTTGTCTTATATTCTGTACATGTAATTTATTTTAACATAAAATAAAAAATTCTGAACGAGAAATAAAAGTCAGCAGCTGCAGCATTTCTATCTAATTATTTATTTATTTATTTTTTAAGTGGGAACCCTTCTTTAAGAAAGCTCCTATAAACATACTCCAGGTCTTAAAAAGATGCCTCAGATATTCATTATATAAGTGATGGTCAGCAGCCATTACCAAATGGCTAATGGTGGCATTCAAATAGTATGAGAAATATTAGTAAGCCCTGGCGCCAACCAAAAATGACAATATGCTAAAAAATGTGAAGCTGCCCGGTTAAGTGAATAAACCACTTCTGAAAAGCAAACCAATGAAAAGCAAGGCACTAACACATGTGACATTTGCATGTGAACAAAGGATAAAAAACAATCCATATATACTTGAAATAAATGTTAATTATAAGAATTATTAAATAAAAAATTTCCTAAATCTTGCTGAAGAAAACTCCAATCACCATACTTCTGGTCTTAAAGGTGCCTCAGATACACCTCATATAAGTGCTTCAGCACAAAGTGTACAAAAGGCACGCTTACCAACAGCATCTATGATATGCGCCTTTGGTGTTATTGGGTATCAACCTTTTTGCATGTTATTTTCACAATGTTCCATCTTAAAGGGGTGTTCCGGCTTCTATTATTTTTGTTTTGAAGTCAGCAGCTACAAACACTGTAGCTGCTGACTTTTAATAAGGACACTTTCCTGTCCAGTGATCACGCAATGTCGGCCGCCCGGAGGCCGATCCGTCCATCAGATCGGCTGCCGGTGCCTCCATCCTAATGAAGGGAAACAGGCAATGGAACTTTGCGGCTTCAATGTCCGTTTCCTACTGCGCATGCACGAGTCACGTGGAGCTTTGTGAATGACTCCACTGTTTTCTGGGACACACACATGTCCCAGAAGGCAACGGGGCTGCTCACCGAAGAGGAGGAAGTGCCACGGAATGGGAAGAGGCAGATTAGGAAGACTGCCTAGCAACAGTGTTTCAGGTAAGTGAAAAAAACTTTTTTTTTTAAATTTTTTAAATTTTATTAATGCTTTTTTTTTTTTTGGGTGGTCCTCCACTTTAAGAATGGTATCTGGGAAACTACCACCAGCTGATCTTCTCAAACATCAATAACCAATACCCAGGGAGAGATAATAATCCAGGATAGTGTGATATAATTTTATTAAAAGTCAAAACAAGGATTAAAAATAATAATTTGCCACTCACATTTAAGGCTGGGTTCACACTAGTGAGTCCCTTGCATCTCCAGTCACTATTTCAGGTCTGATTTCAGCCCAAATGTTGGGCTGAATTCAGACCTGAAATTGACCAAAAGACCCACAGGGCTCCTGTGCAATTGGCAACCAGAGCCGCAACGGAGATGTGTGAACTGGCTCCATAGAGAGCTGCTCACAATCTCCTGCTATGCGAATTGGATGCGGGGAAACCCACATTCAAAACACAATAGTGTGAACCCAGCCTAAAGGTGCTATAATCAGCACCAACACAACCAGCTTGTTCGATTATCCTGCACACAGCTAGATCATAGCCGGCATGCATTCCAAATGGCCGAATGTTCAAACCAGATCAAAAACCAGAAATCACATCACGTTTGGTGGACGCACAGCTTAAATGCATTTCACTTGTCAGCATTGTCAGGAAGATCACTATCTGTCATTTTACTGAAGTCTAATATACCCAAATCATGGATTCTTTTGGTCATAACAACATCTTGATGTAACATTCCACCCGCACTGATTTGGCCTAATCGCAATTACTCTGGGAACAGACTGTGTGTGTGTTGGAGATGAAATAATCAATCCACATGACATGATTAAAAAAAATCCTTCACAAGGTTAAAACAAGACAATTAAAAATGATCAAGGCATGCGGTTAAATGGTGGATAGTGAGCTTTGTGATCACGCTGAGAAGCAAAATGCATTGAGGCTGCGTATCCCCCATAGGTGACGAAATTTCCGATGTAATCGAACAGGCTAGCTGTGTTGGTGTTGAATATAGCACCTTTTAATGTGAGTGTGTTGTTTTGACTTTTAATAAAATGATATTGCACTATCCTGGATTATTATCTTTCCCTGGGTCTCGCTTATTGATGTTTGAGGAGATCAGCTGGTAGTTTCCCATATAGCATTCTTAAGGTGGAACATTGTGAAAAAACAACGTGCACAAAGGGTGGTACCCTATGACACCAAAGGCACATATCCTAGATGCTGTTGGTAAGCGTGCATTTTGTACACTTTATGGTGGAGCACTTATATGAGGAGTATCTGAGGCACCTGGATTGAAAACTGGCTACAAGGGTGAGTTCAGAGGGTGGTGATAAATGGGGAGTCCTCGAGATGGTCAGAGGTGGGTAGTGGGGTCCCTTGTTCATAAACGACCTGAAGGATGGGGTGCACAGTTCAATCTCTATTTGCAGACGATACTAAGCTAAGCAGGCAATAACTTCTCTGCAGGATGTGGAAACCTTGCAAAAAGATCTGAACAAATGAATGGGGTGGGCAACTACATGGCAAATGAGGTTCAATGTAGAAAAATGTAAGATGATGCATTTGGATGCCAAAAATATGAATCCATACACTAGGGGGGGGGGGGGGACTTCTGTGGAATCTTACATAGTTAGCAAGGTTGAATAAAGACACCAGTCCATCCAGTTCAACCTGAGTGAGTGTCTACAATTGTCCTGTACATTTTACACTCACATGGATCCCTACCCTAAATCTAGGATGGAAAAGGACCTTTGGATCCTAGTAGATGATAGGCTCAGCAATGGCATGCAATGCCAAGCTGCTGCTAACAAAGCAAACAGAATAATGGCATGCATTAAAAAGGGGATTCATTCCAGAGATAAAACAATAATTCTCCCAGTCTACAAGACTCTGGTCCGGCCGCACCTTGCGTATGCTGTCCAGTTCTGTGCACCAGTCCTCAGAATGGATGTACTGGAAAGGGAGCGATTACAAAGAAGGACAAGAAAGCTAATAAAGGGTCTGGAGGATATTAGTTATGAAGAAAGGTTGCAAGCACTGAACTTATTTTCTCTGGAAAAGAGACGTTTGAGAGGGGATATGATTTCAATATACAAATACCATACTGGTGGTGACCACCCAATAGGGATAAAACTTTTTTGCAGAAGGGAGTTTAACAAGACTCGTGGCCACCAATTAAAATTAGAAGAAAAGAGGTTTAACCTTAAACTACGTAGAGGGTTCTTTACCTGTAAGAGCGGCAAGAATGTGGAATTCCCTTCTACAGGCAGTGGTCTCAGCGGGGGCATCAATAGTTTCAAGAAACTATTAGATAAGCACCTGAACAACCGCAACATACAGGGATATACAATGTAATACTGACATATAATCACACACATAGGTTGGACTTGTGTCTTTTTTTGACCTCACCTACTATGTAAACTTTAAGACCAGGAGCATGGTGGCTGGAGCTTTCTTCAGCAAGATTTATGATTTGTTTTTTGCATTGTGCAATATGTATTAACAATTCTTATAATTAACATTTTTTTCACCTTTGGACTCTCAAGTATATTTGGATTTTTTTTTATCCTTTGTTCACATGCAATTATCACAGATGTGTTAGCGCCTTGCTTTTCATTGGTTTGTTTTTCAGAGGTGGTTTATTCACTTAACGGAGCAGATTCACATTTTTTAGCATATTGTCATTTTTGGTTGGTCTCAGGGCTTACTAATATTTCTCACACTAAGAATGATGCACAATTACAAATCTGCCCATTGCATTCTTGACTAGCTTGCCACCCTTTTCGACTTTTCTCCCCAAATTGATTTCCCTTGACACATGGAAAAGGGGCACATTCAGCGTTAGGATTGTTTCTTTTTCCTATAAACTCAGAGACTGGCTCTATTTTATTAAGCTACAACTAGGGATGAGCCGAAAACCCCCTGGTTCGGTTTGCACCAGAACCTGTGAACAGACCTAAAATTTGCGTGAACTTTAGAACCCTATTAAAGTCTATGGGACTCGAATGTTCAAAATCAAAAGTGCTAATTTTAAAGGCTAATATGCAAGTTATTGTCCTAAAAAGGGTTTGGGGACCTGGCTCCTGCACCAGGGGACATGTATCAATGCAAAAAAAAAACATTTAAAAACGTATGTTTTTTCAGGAGCATTGATTTTAATAATGCTTAAAATGAAACAATAAAAGTGTAATATTCTTTTAAATTTCGTACCTGGGGGGTGTGTATAGTATGTCTGTAAAGGGATGCATGTTTCCCGTGCTTAGAACTGTCCCTGCACAAAGTGTCATTTCTGCAGGAAAAAAGTCATTTAAAAGCATTTGCGGCTATAATCAATTGTCTGCTCCCTATAATACAGAGAACAGTTATTGAAAGTCATTGATAAAAAAAAAATGCGTGGGGTTCCCCCAAATTCAATTACCAGGCCCTTCAGGTCTGGTATGGATATTAAGGGGAACCCTGCATCAAATAAAAAAAATGATGTGGGTTCCCCCAAATATCCATGGATTTTAAGGGGAACTCCACGCCAATTTTTTTAAAAAAATGGCGTGGAGTTCCCCCCAAAAATCCATACCAGACCCTTTATCCGAGCACGCAACCTGGCAGGTTGCAGGAAAAGAGGGGGGACAAGAGAGCGCCCCCCACCTCCTGAACCATACCAGGCCATATGCCCTCAACATTGGGAGGATGCTTTGGGGATCTGTGACCCCTCAAAGCACCATGTCCCCATGTTGATAGGGACAAGGGTCTCATCCCCACAACCCTGGCCGGTGGCTGTGGGGGTCTGCGGGTGGGGGATTATCAGAATCTGGAACCCCCCTTTAACAAGGGGACCCCCAGATCCCGCCCCCCCATTTGAAATGGTAATGGGTACATTGTACCCCTACCATTTCACAAAGAAAGTGTAAAAAATAGTTCAACAAGACACAGACACTGTTGGGATAAGTCCTTTATTAAAAATAAAAAAAATAAAAAAATTCCCACGGTGATAATCCACTCTTGGTATCCTGCCATGGCTGATCATCTCTCCGGGGTCCATCGATGAGTGATCTCTTCTCTGGGGTCCAGCGATGGGTGATCTCTCCCGATGGTCCAGCGCAGAGCATCCTGTGATGCACGGGTGACCCCGCCCCCCTCTGATGCAACGCAGGTTTCCGTTACATCAGAGGGGGCAGGGTCACCCGCACATCACTGGGGAAGCCTGGGTTTCCCCTTGTGTCAGAGGGGGGCAGAGTCAGGTGACGGGTGGCCCCATCCTCCTCAGCTAAGACCTGTCAGGCTGCTGGGATTCCTGCGGTGTCTCCGGTGGAGACAGGATGCGCTGCGCTGGACATCATCGGAAGAGATCACCCATCGCTGGACTCCGGAGAAGAGATCACCATCGCAAAATACCAAGAGTGGATTACCACCACTGGAATCTTTTTATTATTTTTTTATTTTTAATAAAGGACTTATCCCAACGGTGTGTCTTTTTTAACAATTTTTTACACTTTCTTTGTGAAATGGTAGGGGTACAATGTACCCATTACCATTTCAAACGGGGGGGCCGGGATCTGAGGGTCCCCTTGTTAAAGGGGGCTTCCTGATTCTGATAAGCCCCCCGCCTGGACACCCCCAAAGCATCCTACCAATGTTGAGGGCATGTGGCCTGGTACGGTTCAGGAGGGGGGGCACTCTCTCATCCCCCCTCTTTTCTTGCAGCCTACCAGGTTGCCATTTTTGTTTTTTCAAATTTGGCTTTTTTTAAATTTAGCATTTTTAAAAAAATGTGCCGTGGAGTTCCCCTTAACATCCATACCAGGGTCTGGTATGGATATTTGGGGGGAATCCCATATCATTTTTTTTTATTTGATGCGGGGTTCCCCTTAATATCCATACCAGACCTGAAGGGCCTGGTAATTGAATTTGGGGGAAACCCCACACATTTTTTTTTCCATCAATGACTTTAAATGACTGTTCTTTGTATTACGGGATAGCTGACAATTCATTATAGCTCTTCTAAATGTCTTTTTTTCCTGCAGAAATGACACTTTGTGCAGGGACAGTTCTAAGCACGGGAAACATGCGCCCCTTTACAGCCATACTATACACACACCCCAGGTACGAAATTTAAAGGAATATTACACTTTTATTGTTTCACTTAATAATAAGCATTATTAAAATCACTGCTCCCGAAAAAACTGCCTATTTTAAAACCTTTTTTGCATTGATACATGTCCCCTGGAGCACGATCCAAGTCCCCACTTTTTATTAAAATAACTTGCATATAAGCCTTTAACATTAGCACTTTCGATTTTTCCCATAGACTTTTAAAGGGTGTTCCGCGGCTTTTCAAATTTGCCATGAACACCCCAAATTGTTTGCTGTTCGGCGAATGGGCGAACAGGCAATGTTCGAGTCAAACATGACTTTGACTTGAACTCGAAGCTCATCCCTAGCTACAACTATGAATGATTGATGTTTAAAGTGCTTGTAAACCTCATATGTAACAGTTATCAAATGCATGCACCATTTTATAGTATGCTCATTAAAATGCCAAGCACTGGGGGAGTGGTCTGCAGCGAAGCTGTATGGACGCATAACTCTGGAGCTCCCTCTACCCCGAGGATACAGCGGCTCACAGCGGCTTCCCTGACTCCGTTTTTGGAGCACACACCTGGCGTTCCAGTGGGGGCACACACTCGGCACGAGATGGGCAAGAAAAAAGGTGCATCCAAGCCACAGAGGCTGACGGACAACTTCACCCAGCCGCGGCAAGGAGGTAGGCAAAATGGAGCCGGCCATACACACACGCTGGCTGCCAAAAACCTGCCCAGACTGCTCCCCAGTGCAACATCCCCAGACAATAATGGGTAATTTTGCCAGCAAAACTCCCCACCCTCATCCTCACCATCAGGGAGCCCAGCCAAGACCAAGCTTAAGCTGGATGGCGTTGGATGCAGCCCCACACTGAGCCTGTGGTGGATTCAGAGGATGACACCAGGGAACTCCATGATTCTATTAATAACTATCCCACTACTAACCAGTCTGTATTGGACACTGTGCTTAAAGATATGTTGGTCTCTCTGAGGAGCACCTTACAAACAGATATGCTGAGATGTATGCACAGGTTTAGTGGTGAATTAAAAGCGGTGGAAAACAGGGTGGAACACATGGAGTTCAAAATGGGAGAGTTCGCGTCCACCATAAATAATCTGGTGGATGCCCATGAGGAGCAGGAGGAGGATTCGGCATGGATAAGAGACAAAATAGCAGACCTTGAGGACAGATCTAGGAGGAACTACCTCAAAATTAGGGGGATCCCGAGTCAGTCCAGGCATCAGACCTGCGTTCCTAAGCGACTGACCTCTTTACCTCTCTCCTGACTAACCTTTTTATCATGGAAGTCACCATAGACAGAATTCATCGCTTGCCTAAACCGTCATTGCTCCCGGAGAAAATTCCCAGAGATATGCTTCTCCGCCTGCAGTTTTTTCATGCAAAGGAACAACTAATGCAAAAAATGCGCCTGCGGGAGCAAATCCCACCCCAATACCAGCACTTGAAATTTTATGCTGATTTATCTCAACACACGTTGCAAAAGAGGAGAAATTTGAACACTATAACAAAAGTGCTCCGCAACCATAACATAGCGTACAGGTGGGGCTACCCTACTAAACTTATTGTCAGTAGACAAGATCAAACGTATGTTGTGGATTCTCCGGATAAGGGTCTTTCCTTGCTGAGAGACTGGAAAATTCTCCCAGAAGCTTCTGAGGACAATTCCGGCGCTACCATCAGGCAACCATCTAGCCCAGGCTGGCACAGAGTCACCCAAATTAACGCCAAGTCACATGAATGATACCGCATCACGGAGTAGACTTGTATCCCATAGCGGAGTGTTAGGCTACCTGCTAGGCTTGGACTTATCCCCCGATTCACCTGAGCAGCATCTGGCTGCACTCGGTTATCACCCAAGACCATTATGGGGCGGAATGCTCATGCGTTCTGCACCTTTCAATGGCGACGCATGTCTATGCGTCTTGTTTGCGATACTATGTTCTGTTTTTTTCTTTGACTATTCTTCATTTTTTTTTTATTCCTTTGTTTCCGGAGTTCTGCAACCACTCTCCAGGTCCGAGGTTTACCGCATCCCAGTTTCCTCCTCCACAAGGCCGACGTTGACGTCTGAACCTAGAGGGAATGAGAGATCGACGCACTCTATTTCAATTCCTCAATGTCAGTGAGTATTCACACGATGGTAAAGTTAATTCCTGTTACTCAGATCCCCTCGGTAGGAACTTTAGCGCCCTACATATCTGTGAGAAGCTACAACCTTTCACATCCGCCTACTCTGCCCATGGCTATCCAATTTTTATCTGTCAATGCTAAAGGGCTTAATCACCCAGTGAAGAGGAAATCCCTATGGAGAGAGGCAATAATAAATAATTCCGATGTTCTCTGCGCTCAAGAGACACATTTCTGTGCCACAGCTGCACCGGTGTGCAAGCATAAAAACTTCCCGCACATTTTTTTTTGCGAATGCTTGTTCCAAAACAAGGGGAGTTATGATAGCGATCAAGGACACTGTGGCATTTACCTTACACATGGAAATAGTGGATCCTCAGGGCCACTATCTGATGTTGATTTGTGACATTAACCAGGTAACTTACACTGTTGTGAACTTGTACGCACCCAATTCACATCAAATAAGTTTCTTCCGCAAACTTATGAGAAAGGTGAGGAAATGCCAGAAAGGGTCTCTAGTGATCTGCGGGGACTTTAACATGGTGCTGGAACCGTCTGCGGACTCTACGTCCAAGTCAAAACAACCAATGACCTCTCTCCATAGTTCTTTGCAGGGGAGAATATGTATGATGTGTAGAGATGTCTGCATGCTGGAGAGAGGGGTTTCACCAACCCTCATCACACCTACTCGATAATCAACTTGTTCCTGGTCGACTATCGTACATTATCTATAGCAGTTTCCTCTTCAATAAATAATATAACGTGGTCAGATCATGTGTCTATCACGTTATCTTTAACAGACGCTTTTTCTTCTAACCAAATTCACCTCTGGAGACTTAATTCCTATCTTATGCAACAACCTGGAAACAAAAAAATCATTGAGGACCACCTGGGTGAATATTTATCCATAAATGAACCATCTGTAACTAATTGCTTCTCACTCTGGAATGCCCATAAGGTGTTTATCAGGGGTATTTTTATCAAGTTGGGGGCTAGGGCAAGGAGGCAGCAGCAAAAACGTATACGCGAAATTACCACTGAAATCTTTGAACTGGAAACAAAAAACAAACAAACCACGTCCACATCTTTAACTGGCAGACTAAACCGACTACGGTATGATCTTAGACTCCTACTACTAGAAAATTTTGAAAAACAGACTAAGAGACTTAAAATGACGTGCTATGCACGGGGCCACAAGGCTGGGAAATTATTAGCGCATCAGCTTAAGGGTTACAGACACAAATCCAAAATTCCCTACATCCTTCACCCCACAAACAACACCAAACTACACCATCCTCAGGATATTGCCAATGCATTTAGTGATTTTTATAGCAATCTTTACAATTTGAAAGACGACCACGACACTTTTCAAACTACCGACGCAGTGATTAATGATTTCCTACAACAAATCTCCCTCCCTACCCTCTCTCCACAACACATAGCAAGCCTTAATTCACCCTTCACCATGGAGGAAATAGGTAAAGCCATTGACTCCCTACCTACTTCTAAATCTCCAGGTCCAGATGGATTTACAGGGGAATATTACCAAACCTATAAACTTATTCTGTTACCTCATTTGACTGAGTTGTTTAATGCTGCTGTGGGCTCCTCGTCCTTCCCACCAGAAATGCTGAGTACACTGATAGTAACTCTACCGAAGCCAGGGAAGGAACCGAATGTCCCAGCCAATTATAGACCCATCTCATTACTAAATACAGATGTGAAATTGTATGCCAAAATCATAACCAATCGTTTGATAGACATCCTTCCTCATTTGATATACCCCAATCAAACTGGATTTACTAGAGGGTGCCAGACCTCTGACGCTGCCAGGAGACTCACCAACATTATTCACCTTGCTAATGTCTGGTGGCGGCCTTCTCTGCTCCTAGCGCTGGACGCGGAGAAGGCCTTTGATAGAGTCCACTGGGGCTACCTACATAGGGTTTTAGCTATCTATGGTTTTTCTGGTAACATTTTGGATGCTATAATGGCCCTGTATTCAAAGCCCTCAGCTAGGGTATTCACCTCCGGAGCACTCTCCAACCCATTTAATATCACTAATGGCACCCGCCAAAGGTGTCCGCTTTCCCCACTAATTTTTTATTTAATCTTGAAACCCTTGGCTGTTTACATCAGATCACACCCAAACATAACTGGTTT
Source organism: Lithobates pipiens (assembly GCF_037356315.1). Lineage (NCBI taxonomy): Eukaryota > Metazoa > Chordata > Amphibia > Anura > Ranidae > Lithobates > Lithobates pipiens. The sequence continues at coordinate 118,549,366 of NW_027507787.1, forward strand.
CCGGGCCCATAAATCTGAACATGTGATAAGTTTGTTTGCTGATGATATTATTTTGATGCTTACAAACCCGGAAACATCCCTGGTTTTGGTACATGAAACTTTGCAAATGTTTAACAAATTATCGTACTATAAGGTCAATGAGGGGAAATCTTTCATACTGGGGCTGGGTGTGAGCACGCCCCTAAAAAACAAACTCAGTTCACGGTTTCCATACAAGTGGAGCAACGAAGGTGTTAAATACCTAGGAATCACTCTGACTGCATCCGCCATCGAAACTTCAGGAGTTATCTAAAACAGAGCTACTATGGTCGGGTCGTCTGGCGGCGTTTAAGATGGTGATTTTACCACAACTGATTTATTTGTTTAGATCACTCCCCATTCCGGCCCCCAAAAGCTTCTTCTCCAGAACCCAAACTATATTAAACAACTTTCTGTGGAAAGGGAAAAAAGCCAGGTGGGCTTTTAAAAACTCAGTAACATCAAAGATGGAGGGGGGGGGGGGGGGGGTCAATATACAAATTAGAGATTACTACATGGCCTCGGTATTAGCTCAACTGAGGACGTGGTTCCTCAACTCAACTCCAACCAGATGGAGAGAATTGGAAGAAAGCCAAGTTCCCAATAAAAATATTTATAACTACTTGATAGCTAACACATCCAACTCCTCTTACAACTTAATTTTGGCCCCAACGATGTTGGCGACCCTAAAAGCATGGAAAACATTGACGGCCCAAACATTTTAGTCCCCCTCCTCCTCATTATCCTTTCCGATAACTAGCCTTTTCCGAATTTATCCCAGATTTCCATGTCGCGAACTGGCCGGGAAAGGGTATTAAAAAATTTGAGGACTTAATGGTGGGCCCTGCAACCAAAACCTTTAGATCACTGCAAATTGAATTTGGGTTGGGTGACTCTGAATACTATAGATACCTCCAAATTCAACTTCTCCTTCGCACCAACCCTATGTCCCCTATACAACTCATTTGGAGGATAGTCTTATACCTCACTAAACCATTAACCAACATAAAAGGAATTTCATTATTTTATAATGCCATAGGTCATAAATTGGCATTCTTCAAGTCTTCTAATATTAGGCTTGGGAGCTGGATCTAGACGAGGTCTTCACTTTGGATAACTGGCGCATGGCACTCCGAATAACTTATGCTTCCACTAAATGCATTAACCTATGGGAACTATCACAGAAAATCCTTCTGAGATGGTACCTGACCCCACATAGGATCTCCATGTTTGCTCCTAACACGTCCTCATTGTGCTGGAGGAGATGTAACAATATAGGCACCCTGTACCATATACTCTGGGATTGTCCATGTTTACGCAAACTTTGGACCAGTGTATTCGATCTAATTTCACAAATCATTGACATTACACCTGATTGATAATCCAGGTCTAGCCATCTTATCCCTAGGCATAGAAACAATTCCAAACAACACTAGGTTGATTGTATCTCACATTTTGCTCAGCACCAGACTGGCAATAACTCGCCATTGGAAAGATCAGGAATTCCCGTCCTTGAAAGAAATTATAATGACCACCAACGCACACGCCACATATGAAACCATGTTCGCAGCATCCCAAGGTAGGCTTCCTGCAATGCAGGCTTTATGGAAACCATGGAATGACTGGTATGAGAATAGGGGGCCGGCGTACTTGTGATTGCGGTCACTTCGGTACTTGGAAACACCACATGTACAATCCTGCACAACTCCGTTTGTCGCTGTTGTTGTTGTTGATTACATATTATTTACTATTTGTTCTCCATTTTCTTTGCACTATTTCCTATAACCAATAGTTCGGTTAGTGAATTATTTCTCTTTCCCATGTTGCATCCATTATGTATCAGATCATTCTATGTCTAACTGTGGAACAACGTTCTTCCACAACTGTCACAGTTTGGATCCCGTGGACTAGCTCCACTTGACCTTTTTATTGGACCACTAGGGGGGGGCGGGTCCCTTCTCCCTGGACACAGCGAGCACCCAATGGGGGTTTTGGGGGGAGGGACTAACTCACCCATCTGATTATTCAGTGTACTAGTAATGAAGCTTATCTCAAGAGTTAGTTTTACACCGCTCACGCGATAATTGTACTGAAAGAACGTATGTACTGGTTAAATGCATATTTCACCCTTTCTTGTAAATATCAATGTGTAACATTGGTAGCTGTTGTATGTATTTCTATGCATACATTTCAATAAAGACTTATTGAATGGAAAAAAATGCCAAGCACTGTATTTTTACCTCTGTATTTTCATCTCTGCGCCTGTCACAGCTCTTTGAAAATCTCTAGTCTGTGGGCGTGTCTATGGTTTAGAGCTTTTGAGGTGGAGTGTTGGCACTGGCTCCACCCGCCAGCCGTACACCCCCCAGAAAACACGATAGCACCAGCTTAGCAGCATGTACAGTGCTAAAAGCATGTGTGCACATCACTCCCCTCTGGGAGGTGGGGTGTACAGATTGGAGGTTGGGCCAATGATGTCACGTCTCTGCCATCTGCCGTCTCTGTCATAGATCTGCGATTTTAAGACTGCTGTGACAGGTATAGAAATGAAAATACTGGAGGTAAAAATATACAACATGTTGCATTTTTATTGAACATACTATAAAATGGTGCATGTCTTTCAGAACTGATGCATATGAGATTTACAAGCAGTTGAAACCAAACACACTTCCACTCCCGCTGAGGTAGCAGGAGACACACAATTCCCTCATGCATGAGTCTCCTCTGCAGGTCTGCCAATTAAAAGGAGAGGGGAGGGGGGGCGTGGCCTGGACAGAGACCGAGATGGCTGCCTAATTTGGGAGCTCCCGCGTTCTGGGGACATATCATCGGCACATACGGGAGCCTACCACCCTTCCCTGCTATGCACAGGTCCACCAGAAGCTCGTCCGTCTCCCGCACCCCTAAGGACTCCCAGACCCCGCAGGGGAGACACATCCCGGAGATTTTCCGGTCGCAGAAACACCAGGCACACGCGCCTCTGCAGGCCCGATCCCTGGCCTCGCCTGACGAACCGCCGCCCGCTCACATGCATCTTTATCTGCCACCGGGGGGGCTCACCCCCCGAGCCTCCTGGATCTAGAGAAGGTGGCACAGGACATTAAATGTACAGTGACAGCGGCGATTGCGGATCTTAAGGTGGACCTGCTCGCTGTGGCCCACCGCATGGACAGCGTGGAACAGACCACTCAGACACACGCTGCAGCCAATCGCCAGGTACAGTCTGCCTATGATTCCCAGCTCGCCCAAGTGTTTGAACTCCACAGGCATGTTGAAGACCTAGATAACCGGGGACGCCGGCACAATATTCGGGTACGGGGGATCCCCGAAACTGTCGAACCCGACGCTATTCAACCAACCCTGTGCGCCATTTTCAGCGACCTCATGGAGCGTCCAGCGGACTCCCCCATAGACATGGAAAGGGCTCACCATGCCCTCCGCCCTCTGCCCAGAGACTCTGAGCCTCCCAGAGACATAATTTGCTTTATCGTGAACTTTCCCCTCAAGGAAGAAATTCTCCGCAAAGCACGCATAAGAGGCCGTATATCGTTTAATGGGGCTGAGGTGAAATTGTTTCAAGACCTTTCGCAGATTACCCTCCAGAATAGGAAGGCACTGCACCGCTACTAGAGGCCTTACACACCAGGAACATTCAGTATCGCTGGAGATTCCCCTTTGGCCTATCTGCCTACTCCGGGGGGCGCTCGGCTCTCCTCCGTACACCCGAAGACCTTCCGGCCTTTTGAGATCAACTTGATCTCCCACATGTCGAACTTCCGGACTGGTATGCCATCTTCTTCCCAGCTGAACCCTGGCGGCCTGTGTCGCTCAACCCCTCACCGAAAGCTGCTCGCCAGAGATCCCGCCATCGCAGGCCTGGACCGATGTCACCTAATGCCCGTCCGCTACGCCGCGATCTGCGTCAATGCAGCCCCTCTCCTCCGTTGGTGAGAGGTGAGGCTTTGGAAGATTGAGGAACTTTGTTGCCGCTGGAGACCTGCCGTTCGTGAGTACCCCCCCCCCCCCCCCAGCCTATCTACCCCTCCTGCCTCCATTTCTCTCGGGACCTGCTTTGCCCCTTCCATTATCCCCCACTATGTTTTCACTGATGGCCCGGGGCGTTCGCTTTAGCCACAGGACTCCCCCACCTCCCGAACGTGTGACTGACTTCCGAGTCTTTAACCAGCCTCCCCGAGCAGCCTTCCCGACATGGATCACCGTCAACCTGTGTAATCCGCCCCCTGCCATTAGTGCTGACTCGCTATACGCCATCGCTTCGACCTCTTGGGAGCCTGGGAGGGGATCGGATCGATTTATGCCTTACCTGACAGTGCGGGCTGCACTACCTTCGTATCACAGAGTGGGGATCATATCTGAGAAGACCCTGTCATGCCACCTCGGGCTCCTGCTGGAACCCCCCCTCCCCCCGCTCTGCTCCTGGCCATGGACTTATCACATACCGTCCCTGTGATGGATCCTCTTATTGTGTTATGCTGCTCACCACCTTCCGAGGCCCTGAGATGCAGTGCTTTCTACGCTTCCTGAAGGAGTGGGACATGCGTTTTCTCCCTCGCCCGATCCAGGCTGTCCGCCTGGCTCTTCACCCACCCCCTTAACCGTAGCTGGAAGACTGTGGGCCCTAGTCGCAGTTGTCTCCTTCAGCTCCCACCTATTTAGCACTCTCCTGGGGCTAACCTTAGACGATATGTGCTGGTCTCTACTCCACCTCCTAGATGGGTCTGCTACCCCATGGTTGTTCCTGATGCCCCCCTTGTCCCCTCCTCCTCCCGTCCTGCTTCCCCCCTGTCCCCTCCTTGCCCCCCCATCCCCTCCTCTCTCCTTTCCCCCTGCCCTTCCCTTCCCCTTCCCTTCCCTTCCCTTCCCCCCTCCTCCTCCCTCTCCCCCCCCCCCGTCGCCCCCCTCCCCCCCCTCCCCCCCTCCCCCTCCTTTCCTCCCCCCCCCCACCTGGGTTTTACACTCCAACCTCGGTTGGATGTTTTCATTTGCTTTATTTTCTTTTATTTTATTATTATCCTTTTTTTGAGGGTTGGGTACTTCGAGCTGGTCAATCCATGGACTTCCGGCTTTTTCCTTTTTGCAATGGGTTGTAGATTGTTTATGTTATAGCCAAATTTTCTGTTTGTAAAGGCTAAGTGATACTGTGTATAAAGCTTGTTACTGCTATCTTCTCACATGTTCCTTCCTCAGGTTCCCCTTTTCTTGGTAGGCTCCCCACTACGCTTGGACTCACCTCACGGTAGGTGGAGTCCCCCTTATTTTCATTCTCACCCCCGGACCGCGGCCATCCCGCGGTCCCCGCCTGTTTCACGGTTCCCACACAGCGGTCTCTTTGAGATCAGGCTGACATACCAGAATCCCCCCTTCACCCCTTTAGGTGGGTAGCTGGTCTAACCCTACCTCTGGTAGCTCCCCCCCCCCCCGGATCCCCACCCTTACCTCCTTTTTCTCCCCTCCTCCATCCCTCTCTTTTGTCTTTTTTCTCCCCCCCCTGTCTCTTCCCTTGTCCCTTCCCTGTCCTCTCTCTTTATCTGACTTTTCCAACCCCCTCCCTTCCCTCTCTATTGCCTCCACTCTTTGCCCCCCTCACCCGCTTTCCCCTAGGGGTGTAGCCCCCGTCCCTCTTTCTCCCGTTTGGATCCCTACTCCTACAAGCCCCGGGTGACAGTTCCTGTCTCTGTTTGCCTCTGGCGATGCAGCCCTCTCCCCCGATTAGTAGCCCTTTGCAGCTGAAATGTGTATCCCTTATCGTGAAGGGTCTTAATTTGCCGGAAAAGAGGTCCCAGGTGCTCTCATCTTTAACCAAATTCAAAGCTCACTTTATTCTCCTGCAGGAGACACACTTCCGTTCTGATGCCGTTCCGAAACTGTCGAACCACATATACAGGTCTGCCTTCCATGCCACCAATCCTGTTGCGAAGTCAAAGGGCGTCTCTATCCTCATCTCCAAGCATGCTAATTTTCATCTGACTGATTCCCTGATAGATCCTGAGGGCAGGTACGTCTTTCTCAAGGGTACATACGCATCCACGCCGATCACGTTGGCCAATATCTACTGCCCTAACGAGCATCAGGTTACCTTTTTCCGCAAAACTTGTGCCCTACTGACCTCCTTCCAGAGCGGTTTGCTCCTTATGGCTGGGGACTTTAATGTGCCCCTAAACCCTCTGCTGGATACGTCCACCGGGACCTCCTCGTTGACCTACAAAGCCCTACGCCAGATCAAATCCCAACTACAAGCCCTATCTCTCCATGATGCTTGGCGCACCCTCTACCCCTCTACTAAAGACTACACGTACTTTTCAGCCCCCCACCAAAAATATTCCAGAATTGATTTCTTCTTTCTGTCCCAGCCCGACCTCCCCCTCCTACAACATTCCTCCATTGAACCCATGTTTCTCTCTGACCACCACCCTATCACGCTCACACTATCCTTCCCCGAATCCTGCCCTAAGACAAAAATTTGGCGTTTCAGCCCATCCATAGTTAAAGACTCCCTCGCCCTGGAACGCATTTGCACACGTCTGCGGCTATACTTCCAGGAGAACGCAGGTTCTGTTGTCTCCCCGATTTCCCTCTGGGAGGCGCATAAATGCGTGATCAGAGGAGAATTGTTGGCCATGTCCTCGCAGGCCAAAAAACTCCACCAGGAACGTGTGTCTTCACTTCTGCAACGGTTGAAATTGTTGGAACTATCCCACAAACAATCCCAGGCTCAAACCACCCTCCAAGACCTGATCCAAACTCGCACTCTACTCGCGGAGGAGTTGGGCAGACGCGCCAAGAGGCGATACATCCTTGGCCAACGGATCTTCTATGAACATGGTAACAAATGTGGCCGTCTCTTGGCGCGTTCAGTCCAATCCGCCAAACTGTCTCCCACTGTACATAATCTACGGTCCCCTAAGGGCCCCCTACTAACCAAAAACGCAGATATCGCAAATGAATTTGAAACCTTCTACACCAAACTCTACAACCTCCAACCGCTCCGACAGTCCCAGACCGCTCGTGACGCGCACAACGCCCTTATTACAGAGTTCCTTTCTCTCCATGGCCCTAAGTCTATCCCCCCCCAGTGCGTACAATCTCTCGAAGCACGGTTTTCGCTCCTTGAGCTAGATACAGCACTGAAACAAATGAAAGTCGGTAAAAGCCCGGGTCCTGATGGGTTTTCCCTTCAGTACTATAAGACCTTTCGAGATGTCCTTTCCCCCAACCTCCTTCACACGTTTGACGCCTTGGCCGATCCATTGGTGCAACCAGGTGAGATGTTAAGGGCTCACATCTCCGTAATACCTAAAGAAGGCAAAGACCCCCTTCTAGCAGCTAACTATAGGCCAATATCGCTACTAAACGTAGACATAAAAATCTATGCTAAGATTCTTGCCAACAGGCTACTGCCCCTGATTCCCGATCTCATCCCCAACGACCAGGTAGGCTTTGACCCAGGTAGGGAGGCCCGGGACAACACCACCCGTGCTTTAAATTTACATCACTGGCTCACCTCGTCCAAAACCCAAGGCTTTCTACTTTCCCTTGATGCTGAGAAGGCGTTCGATAGAGTGACCTGGGATTACATGCGAGCATTCCTGGCGGCAACGGGACTGGGGGACCGCATGCTTGCCTCCATCATGGCATTGTACTCCACCCCCACTGCCGTGGTGAGAGTTAATGGCCACCTATCGAACGACTTCCCCATCACCAATGGCACTCGCCAAGGCTGCCCCCTCTCCCCTCTAATTTATATCCTTACTTTGGAACCCCTCTTAAATAAGCTCAGAGCGAACCCTGATGTCAGGGGGGTGACGGTGGGGGGCAGGGAATATAAAGTCTCCGCATTTGCCGATGACGTTTTGCTTTCCCTGACGTCCCCGCGCACCTCCCTGCCTTCATTACTTCAGGACCTAGAGGCCTTCGGGAAGATCTCCAACCTCAAAATTAATTATACCAAATCTCAGGCGTTGAATGTCACCTTGCCCTCCCTTGAAGTAGCCCATTGTCAAGAATCCTTTCCCTTTAAATGGGAACGGACCGCGATCTCTTACTTAGGTATTAAACTCCCGCATCATCTTCCGGACCTTTACTCCCTCAACTTCCATACTACCCTGGTCCAAACCCAAAATTACCTCAAGGACTGGCAACATTTAAACGTATCATGGTTTGGCCGGGCGGCTTTGATCAAAATGATTGTATTACCCCGCTCTCTTTACCTATTCCAAACCATCCCCATAGCCTTACCCCCTTCCTTCTTCTCTTCTTACCGGAGGACATGCTCTGCCTTTTTATGGATGGATTCGCCCCCGAGGATCAAGTATGCCCGCCTCACGTTGCCCAAATCTAAAGGAGGCATTGCCCTCCCGGAACTTTATAAATACTATGTAGCCTGCCATCTTACCAGAATTGCAGACTGGAATATTCATCCCCATGATAAATTATGGGTTCTCCTGGAAAACGCTTTCTCCCCTGTCCCTATCCACCTTCTTCCCTGGCTGCTCCAGACACAATGGCCTCAAACGCTTGTCACACACCCGTTTATCTATACCTCCCTGATGCTATACAAGAAACTCCCTGCTATCTTAGGTATTGCTCCGACCCCGGGCCCCTTGACCACGCTGCGAGGCAATCCGGACTTCCCCCCTGGAAATTCACCCACTTTTCTCCAGCAGGAATGGCCTTTTGAGGACGTTCTTGCCTCTCACTTCTACCCGGGGGGTAGGATTGCCTCCCTTGACACTCTCAAGAGCCTATCCAAATCCTCATCCTTTTCGTTCTGGACCTACCGACAAATTCGCCACTTTCTATCCACCCGAGATGCATCTGACTGCTGGACGAGACGACTCACCCCGTTCGAGGACTTATGCAACCGTAAGACACCTCAGAAACACCTCATCTCCCTCCTGTATGCTCTTATACTGGACCCGGGTGACCCGACCCTCTCTCCATCGCAATCTTCCTGGCATAGGGAACTGACGACCCCCCTGTCACCTGGAGACTGGACTACAATTCACGAATACGCACACGTGGCTCGATGAATGTCGCTATCCAGGAGAATGGCTACAAAATCCTCACTCGATGGTACAGGACCCCCTCCCGTCTCCACAAATTTTCCCCTGCTGTCCCGAATACCTGTTGGAGATGCAACGCTGATGTTGGGACGATGATACACATCTGGTGGACTTGCCCAAGCATCCAACTTTTCTGGAGGGAAGTCCACAGACTAATTTTATCGGTTACCACCTATACTCTAGACTTTACACCGGAGCAATTTCTTCTCCATCACACATCCCTATCTAAAAAGGCCTACTTCAAATCCCTAGCTATGCACATGGTCAACGCCGCAAGATTGTGCATCCCCAGACACTGGCGGACTACACACACCCCAACCTTGGGTGAATGGTTCGCTACTATTTCCAGGATTGGTGACATGGAAGAGCTGATTCATATTGCACAGGAAAGGACAGAGAAATTCTCGATCACGTGGGCCTGCTGGTCTCACTTTACCACTACCACAGAATTCAAACGACACGTTCCCCCCTCTAGTGCATAGACCCTTCCCCGGGTTCCTGAAACCTTTCCCCACTCCCCCCCCTACAGACACTGGCCGAGGTGCTACACCCCTTTTCCTTTTCCTTTTCCTTTCCTTTCTTTTCTTTTCTTTTCTTTTCTCCTCTTTTCTTTTCTCTCTCTCTTTCTCTCCTTCCCTCCTCCCATCACCCCCCCCTTTTTTTTTTTTTTCTTTTTCCCTCTCCCCCCCCAAACCCTGTTGCTCCGTCTCCCTCATAATTGGTCCTTCTCACCCGCATATCTATAAACGGGCGTCATGGACGTGCGCTGGTCGCCGTTCAGGTCACCTCCTCTAACGCCAATATTCACACGAAGTGACATCTGCACTTAAGCTAGCATATCTTTGGAACGGGCATTTTCCCCCCTATTTCTAGCTGGGTACACCCAGGAGATCTCTCCTGACTTTTCATAAGTTTTGCCTTGGCTTGTGTTGTACGCTGTACCTGTTTAAATTGTACATATCTGTACCTGCCTATGTTGTAACCTTAATAGAATCTTTATGGAAAAAAAAAAAAAAACGAGAGGGGAGGCGACGGCACCTTTTTTTTGCAGGTGTCAGATTTATTTTCAGTAGCAAAGCGGAGAGGATTATAGATGGCAGGCTGCTCATTTTTCTGCCAGACTATGCACAAATGAATTGTGCTGCTAAGTTAGCTAAAGTGTTCAGTTTACATTATGTTATTTGTGTTTGCAACCATTTTAAGGCATCATGTACAATACTGCTCCTAAACTTGAGTTTAGGAGCTTTTGACTTTTTCTTTTGCCAAAGTTCCTAAACTCAACCCCATAAAAATCTATATGTGTCCAAGAACACTAATGCCCTGTACACACAAGCGGAATTCCCATCAGAAAAATCTTGGAAAGCTTTTCCGACGGAATTCCGCTCAAGCTTGGCTTGCATACACACGGTCACACAAAAGTTCTCTGAACTTTCGACCGTCAAGAACATGGTGACGTACAACATGTACAACAGGACTATAAAGAGGAAGTTCAATAGCCAGTGTGCCACTCTTTGGGCTCCTTCTGCTAATCTCGTGTTTATCTCGTGTTAGTAGAAGTTTGGTGAGAGTCGTTTTGCGCTTTTCAGACTTGTGCTTTTCCGATCGTTACTGCTCTTCAGTTTGTGCTTGTGGGTTCGTATCTGTTCTTCAGTGCATGCATTTGTTTGTCAGTGCATATCAGTATTATTATTATAGTACGTATTTGATTTTCAGTGCGTTCTTGTCCGCTTGTTTCTGATTTTCAGCCCGCTCTTCTCAGGCCTGTTTTTCAGTGCTTTCTGTTAGTTCATTCTGACCAGCCGACCGTTTTGAAGCCATGTTGCAGTTGAACTATGAACAGGGCAAGGAGGAGCTTATGGAAGAAGAATTGGTTGCACCAGTGTGACCAATTCTGCCTTTGTTGCGGGAGATCCAGGACAATAATCCTGATGATTTCGGGATTTTTTTTCTGGATGACAGACCCCGTTTTTCACCGTCTATTGGCTTTGCTGTCCCCTTATATTATGAAGCAGGACACCTGCATGCAGCAAGCCATCACTCCCGAGCAGAGGCTAGTCGCCACGTTGCGTGCTTGGTGACAGGGAGAAGTCTGCAGAACCTCAAGTTCGATAGGCATCTCCCCACAGGCTCTGGGGATCATTATACCAGAGACCTGTTCTGCCATTATACAGGTCCTGCAGAAGGACTATATCAAGGTAAGTTTTCTCCTTCAACATCACATTCTATGTATTTTAATTTTTGCTAATGTATTTCTTTCATCATTACCTAATTATCATGATTGTAATATGCTGTGAATGTCCCCTTTATCCTCATGCATGCTGTAAGCTTTTAATGCTCCTTTTTTGTTGTTTATGCATATTTTCCTTCAGTTACCTCCCCAGCATGCTATCCTGGTCCATACACACCTAGCCTAGTCACTTAGTGCATTTTGTCAGCTCCATAGAAGTGCTTTACCCTAAACACCCCCTAAAATGTGTACAAAAGTTATTGTTGTACTTAAATTCAGGCAGAGTGCCCTAATCTTTTTTTGTGGTCTCAAACTCATCTAGACCCCCCCCCCCCCTTACATTTTTACAATGGGCCATCAGAGGGGGTGAGGAATCTTATAAGTGTACCTTATCTTTTTGTCTTTAAATACACCTTAAAATAAAATGTTATACTGATGTTGGCCAAGAATGTTTGTGTCTAATCTGCTTCCAATGTTATGTGCAAAAGTAGTAATATATTTTTTTCTGGTTTGACTCCACAGTTTCCTTCAACGCCATATGAATGGTAGATTGCGGCCTCCCAGTTTGCTGAGTGGTGGGACTTTACCAACTTCAGAGGGGCAATCGATGGGGAAGAATGGCCATATGTCGGATGGTGGAGTCTTTGCCCAGACTGAGTTCTACTGATGTCTTCAGAGTGGTGGCTTGGGATTGCCACCTGCAGAAGAGAATGTGGACAGACTCCCATTTGTGTTTGTCGCAGATGAAGCATTTGGTCTGGGTGAACATCTGATGAGGCCATTCCCCCAGAGGACCCTCAATCCAGAGAAGAAGGTTTTTAATTACCGGCTGGCCAGAGCCAGAAGAGTGGTGGAGAATGCGTTTGGTATAATGCCAAGCCGGTTCTGCCTATTCCTTACGGCAATCCACATGACGGAGTATAAACTGAATCACATCGTGCTAGCATGCTGCATTCTCCATAATTATTTAAGGAGAAATAATCCAAATGATGTGGCCTCAGTTGGGCCTGAGGCCACAATTCAGGACATAAATACAATGATGGCCCTGGAAGCTGGCCGCCCTGGCTTGCCCCCCCAAAGCACCCATGATGTGCAACAAAAGTATCTGGACTATTTTAAGGGTGGGGGGGGGGGGGCACTGCTATGCCAGCAAATTTTTGATTATTTTTGTAAAATTAAAAATTATTTTGATCTGAAATCATCTTGGATTTGATTTACTGCACTGTTTCTTTTAGCTGTCTCCTAGGTTCTCCTAGTGCACTTGTAGTGCCAAGTGGATTTCGATTTATTGAATAACCCCCAAGAGAAGGGGTGGGGAATATTCTAGAAAGAACATCAGGGACGGGAGTGACTCGGGCAGTGTTTCACGCATGCACAGTGCATATAAAGCTGTGTCAGACGTACGATCAGTGAGTGGATATAGTGTCGATTGTGAGAGCGAAGGTAACATTTTAACTTGGGGCATCAGTGGCCTATACTGCTTCTAGATTGAGGCCTATATTGTGAGAAGATTAGGAGAATTTAGCCTGACATTAGTATTTTTCTCTTGTTTTTTTGTCTTGCAGAAATTATGAATCCGTTCAAAAAGCCTGAGTTTATGAGCCAGTTTATTGATAGGTACAGGGAGCTGCCCAGTTTGTGGCAAGTAAAGCATAATTTATATCATAACAGATCAGCTAGGAAGGCAGCGCTGGAGAAACTGTTGGAATTTGTGAAGACGGAGGTTCCCAACGCAGACAACGATTTTTTCGGACAGGAAAATTGGTAGCTTGAGGAGCACATACAAGAAGGAGCCTAATAAGGTCTTGGCATCCCACAGGTCAGGAGCAGCAGCAGAGGACATGTATGTACCCAGTCTGTGGCACTACAACAATATGCGTTTTCTGGAAGACCATACTGAAGTGAGGTCATCACTTTTCACACTTCCTTCCCCCCAAGCTGAGGCTTCCGAGTACCAACCTAGGCCTTCCATCCAGGAAGAAGTGGGAGGAGCCCAGCTTGAGGCAGGTATAGTATTTTTTAACATATTCCTTGTCCTAAAATTAATGTTGTTATTATTGATAAGAAAATAATATTTGAACAAACAGTGTTTTACATATCAATAGACAGTATTGGCCAATGACTGGGACAAGACTGAAAAATGCTGGGGTCAGAATGATAGTCTTTTCTATTTATTAACATTCAATTTGCAACAGTCATGAGCTGAAAATTGTGTGTGATTGATGAAGCAAAAACTAAAACTATGTCCCTTTTTCATACACAGGAATGCTTTAGCCAGGATGAGGGTCCGGAATGTGGCAGCCAGGAGGTGGCAAGGTAAAGTGGTAGCTAGGAGGCGGCCAGGCCCAGTGGACTTACTCAATCCCAGGTTCCTCCCCTCTGCCTTCCACCCAAAAGGCCCAGGAAGGGGAGGAACATGGAGGAGGCAGCACTTGCCCTCATTCAGGATGCTCATGTGACCCTGAGAGACCCAGCGTTCAAGAGGGCTATGTCTGCAGAGTAGCAGCAAAAATGCAGGAAATGAAGGAGGGCCAATGCCTCATCTGTGAGAACATCATTTTACAGACCCTAAATAAGGGGTTGAGTGGCCAACTGACAGAAAATACACATCTTTCTGAGTCCATCCATCCTTCTTCTCCTCCTCCTACACCTCCTCCAACAACTCGACAAACAATGCCACAGTGTGCAGAGAAGCATGGAAGGAAGACAAGAAAGTGATGGCCTGGGTTCAGTCTTGTCTGACAGAAGACACAGGCTGTTGTAGTCTAAATGTTGTATAAGGGGCGCTGTTGGTTAAAAAAATCAACGTGATTGAAAACCTCTTTCAACACAAATATAGTGCTAAATTCTACCACTATTAACAAATTAAAATTATACAGTGATTCATAATTAACTCAATTTTGATAATCAAAAATGGTTAATAATTCAAAGACAAAAAGTCCATGTGAAACACCCTGGTGATACCAAATATTACAAAGTGAAAAATAAAGTCCCATGTAATAAAAAGTGTCCCAATATAAAAATTCTTTAAACGTAATTGTGATTCCAACACAAAAAAACAACAATATGTCTTTTCAACAGAAAAAGGACTCCAGCAACATTCTACGTGATCCTTCACCACAGCCTAGGTAATACTGTTGTAGCCTGTTGTAGTACCACAACCTGGGGACATCTATGTGATCTGCTGCTGTTCCTGATCTCTCGGAGTCCAGAACCAGGTTGTGCTCCCTATTGTATGGACTCCTCAGACTACAAATTTTCTTTTTCAAATAGGTGATGTCTGCCCTGGGGTCCAAAGGCTTCGCAAATTTCTTTTGTTATGACCCAGAATAAATGGTAATAATGTTTTCAGCAAATACTTGGCTATGTGTTTTTATTATAAAAGGACAGTTTGCTTGTGAGTAGGCAGGTACATTTCAAAAACACAATGTCAAATTAAAAAGGGACAACAACCTCCTTGAGGTTAAAAAATAAAAGATAATAATGTTGTTGTGGTAACGAGATCACTAGAAATTACTTTAAAAAAATAAAAAAAATAAAAAGAGATCTTCATTTAAATAAAAAAAGGGAAAATCAATATAAAATTGATTATTACATTATTATGGAGATCTGGCTTTAAAAAATAAAAATATTAAGGAGATCACAAGAAATAATAAAGAAATAAGTTTGTCAGAACTCTATGTGAATATCAGTGTCAAAATTACTTTATTCATCAAGCATTATAAAGAACAAAAGAATGCGCTGCATTAAAAGATCCAAAAATTTACAGTGGGACGAATGTGCTATCTCCATTATGAACGCTTGTTTTTACCAGACCGAGCACTTCCGTCTCGTACTTGATTCTGAGCATGCGTGTTTTTTTTGCGTTTCGAAATTGCATACAGAGGAATGAAACGAACTTTTTCCGACAAAAAATTGAGAACCTGCTCTCAATCTTTTGCTGGCGGGAATTCCGCCAGCAAAAGTCCTATGGAGCATAAACACGATGGAGCATACACAACCAAAAGCTCACATCAGACTTTTGCTGGTGGAATTTTCAATCGTGTGTATGCAGCAATAGACTTTTAGGATCATTTAGGAGCTGCTGCGGTTAGGGAAGGTTGAACCTCCAATCCCTTTTTTTTTTGGATAAAAAAAAAAGACCACAGATGATACAGCACTTTAAAATTAGCCAGCAGCAGGACTGATTAATGAGGGAAAAAAAAGAAGGAAGTTCATGTAATTATTTTACTACAAGAATTAAGAGATGGTAGATAGCACAGCAATGTAAAATTGGTCAACAGCAGAACAATTGTTTCTATAATTTTTATTTCACTTACAGTTCCACAAAAAACTGCAAAAAAAAAAAAACCCACAACATCAGTAAACAGCAGGACAATTTTAAATAGCATGGAGAGGCTTACATTTACTAGAAAAGAGAACCAGAATGCTCTGTGCCCCCCCACCCAATTCTTTTAATAGTAAAGGGTCTGGCTTATCCAAAAGATCCCTAAAGCCTGGGCGAATGTGGACATGCGTACTGGAGTCGGTCCGACAGACAGCAGCTCAGCTTGCTTCTGTCGAAGGGATATGACCAAAAAAGGTCTGCTGATCGGCTTCCAATCAGCGCTCTGAGCTCTGAGAGTGTTCTGACGGGGGGTGGGGGTTGGCTGCCTCCTTGTCAGTCAACAATAGCACAGTAGGGAAGATCGCTGTACTAAATTCGGATTGTTAGTAAAGCACCTCCGTCCGGAGCTGTCAGCTTTTTTTGATAAAAAACTAGTAGTGTGTAGGAGGCTTTACTGGCTTTTATGAGCCCCTTGGCTATAGTTAAAAAGCCATGCAGTGCATTGTTCAAGAAAAAAAACTGTCTCCCAAGTGAATCTGCAAAATTAAAGAAATTCAGAACAGCAAATCTTGAATCCTCTGAACCCATGATAGCAGTGAACTCTAAACTTCATCCCTATAATGAATGCTTTATTTTGTATACCAGGATTGCTTTTATTGAACAGATATGTAATACAATTATAGCAAAGGAAAGACATGAAAAACATATCAGGATAATAAAAAAAAAATTAACAGTACAGAGTATGCGTGATGCACATACAAAGGAATGTCAGATGGAGATCAAGACCATCATGAGCAGCATAGGATGATCCAGAACATGTAATAATAGTAATAGTTAAAGGGGGCTTCCAGATTCCAATAAGCCCCCAACCCACAGATCCCCACAACCACCGGGCACTTGTCCCCTTGCCCCCTTGTCCCCAAAGCACGCCATTCTGAGGGCAGGCGGCCTCATACAGTTCAGGAGGGGGGGCTCTCTCTCACCCCCCCTTTTCCTGCTGCCTGCCAGGTTTCATGCTCAGATAAGGGTCTAGTATGGATTTTGGGGGACCCCCATGCCTTTTTTTTTAAATTTTGGCATGGAGTTCCCCTTAACCACTTCAATACACTGTGTTATATATACTACACTGCCTGCACTGTCTATGCTAAATGCAGAATATATTTACACACACACACACACACACACACACAGACACACTATTATACATGTGCATTCATTTTCGTCCGAATGCATTATCGTCCGAATTTCAGGTATTTTCGTTATATAATTTTAACAAAGGATAACGAAAATACAAAATCCAAAAAAACTAAAGATCTGACATAAATAAATGCTTTATTTTCGTTTTCGTTGTGACAAAAGTTCGATATAGATAGGAGAGTCGGCATGACGCTGACAATATAAATCTGTGTCCTTCGAACCTGTGGTCAAATGTGCCGAACCTTAACTCTATTAGTCCAGGATTATTCTACATAGAGAGAAAAGATTTGACATAGAGAGAAATGATTTGATATAGAGAGAAAAGATTGCTGCTGGAATTGGGCGGAGGAAGTAAAATAAAAATAATGATGATGATGAATGTTATTGGCCGATTGTAACCATAGAGGAGGAGCAGTAAAATAGCTAGAACTAAGTACACACGTACAGCCAACTTACTTTCACTTACGATTGCTAGCAGAGAGAGAGACACACACACTGAATCATTTCAGAAGACAGTCAATCTTAGCTGGTCCGTTTGTCAGAGAACCTAAATTATTTAGCAATTAAGCATAAGCACAGCAGCAGAACAATAGTGAAGAAAGCTACCGTTCAACTTAACTTTTTCATAATAATCTTCTGCTATTGTGTTAGTGTGAACTTGATAGTGATACTAGTGTTGCTAGTGTTGTTATAGCCTCAGAGGATGCCCGTGTTGTGTGGATGGGGAGGATTTATTTTGTTTGAACTATATACATTCAAGATGAACAACAAAGATTCGACAAAGCAGCGAAAAACATACAAATGTTAATTCTTTGGCTTATGGTGTCTGTCGAAAGTTCTAAGAAGATTCGACAGAGCAGCTAAACTATATAGGGAGTCATACAGTTTAGATGCTCCATCGAATCTTCTTTGAACATTCGACAGACACCATAAGCCTTCAATGACAGAATCGACCTTAATTAATTTGGATTTTCGGACGAATGTAATTTTTAACCAAAAAACGCAATAAATAAAAATAATTTCGGGAGTAACTGAATAAATGTATTTTTCAGACGAAAACGAAATTCCGAAACAAAATATTTCAGTGTGCACATGTCTACACACTATATGTCTATCTATCACTGCCACTAACTAAGCTGCCTGCCTAATTTAGTTCAATATATCTCTGTCAGGCCCGCCATAAGGGGGGTACAGCCCATACACTTGTAATGGGCCCCAGTGTCTGGATGGGCACCGGCCGACTATCACGGATGTGAGAAGGTAGGGGTGGGTGCAGAGGAGCTCCATGGATGCTCCTGTGTGAGTTGGCAGGCTGCCAATTCACACCTCTGTCCACCTCTGGACATTTCCTGCATGTGCACCCCCTCTTCAAGTGGAAACAAGTGCAAAGACTAGGGCTATCTTACAAGTAAGGGCTGTTGTACAGGATGGGAAGGTGGGGGCTGTGTGTGTGTGTGTGTGTGTGTGTGTGACTGTGTACATGTCTGTGTGTATACATGCCTTTGAGTGTATAAATGCCTGTTTGTGTACATGTCTCTGTATGTGTATACATGCCTGGGTGTGTGTGTATGTGCATGTCATATATACACATGTGAGTGATGATGGGAGTGTACAGGTGTGAGGGGGGCTGAGGCACTGAAGGATTTGGGTGGGACCCTGGGGAATGCTGGTCAGGCTTGGGGGGCCAGGCCTAAAGCTGTATAAGGGGCCCCACAATTTCTGAGGGCTGCCCTGATCTCTGACCACCACACACTATACAGGGCCAGTATGTATGCAGCCTTATATAGCGTGGGGCATGGACTTAGTCTCCCTGAGCCATGATTGGCCAAAGGCAACCTAGCTCTCTCAGCAGAGCGCGCTGTGATTTTGCCAAAGCATGCAGGTCAGGTGCATGCTTTGGCCAATCATCATACAGCAATGCAGTAAGATCTTGCAGTGCATTATGGGGCATTCAGCAGCGCTTGAATTTCCCACGAACGCCCCACATGTTCGGTTTGTTTTAGAACAAATGAACACCCAATGATGAACCGCGGGCTCATTCCTATTCCTGCTGATATAAGTCGCCTTACACATAGGCAACACCATGTGGCTAGAGATGGGAGAGAGACCCACTTACAAAGAATTTCTTTCTTAGCATAATATATGAATGCTTTATTACCGCTTCCCCTTACTTTTAACGTTGCTACTCCCCTTTAGTGACATTTTTTTCATAAATCAGAAAGTGTACTGGGATTATAAAAATAATAGAAAATGTGATTGATTTAAAAACCATTTTGCATGGCATTTTTAAAACCTAAGTCCTCATTTACATTTTTGTTAGGGGCTTGCTACTATACACATCTGTTCTTTTTTTCTATTTACTTTTTCAATTACTTTTGCATGGTTAGTTATACCTAATGCAATGTATCATTTTTAAAGACAAATGAATTGGTGACCAAAACGTGATAAAAATGCTGACTGCCTTATTCCTCTTTACTAAGCAACATTTAATAACAAAACCTTTGAACATTTCTCCGTTGAGGTCAATTATCACCATATGAGCGTTTGTCTCTCTCACAACAAAGCAGGAAATAAAATGTATTCCATATAAAAGACAACAATGAAGACAAACTTTTTTTATTGCTTACACATTTCACTTTGTAACTAGCATACAGATTTCAAGGCTTAATTAAAATTGTATGGACAGGGTTCCAAAGTTTACAAAAGATTCCAGATATTAGAAAAGCCTGTACAAAATAAAAAAAGCTATTTAGGATATGAATTTTGGAATTTTGTTTCTTCATCTGTTTTTCTTGGTAATTTACTTTTAAACTAATTGATGGTCCAAAGTGAACTGGGGTTTGCCAGACTTTTATCACAGCCCTAAGTGCATCTGGTGTCACACTTAATTCAGGCTAATTACCCAGGCAGGGCTGGTGAAGGGGCGGGGGGCGGAAGCAGCTGAAGGGGCGGATGCCCTGGGCAGCACCATTTACTGGAGGAAGGGGGACACTGGAGAAGTGTGCAGTGTGCTGTACACAACAACCATGATACATAAATAGCCTGAAATATGTGCCAAGTGCATCCCTGCACCCGGCACAAGCCTAAACCCAGCCTCGCCCTTCAATTCCCTTTCAGGCAAATCAATCTCTGCCAGACAGGAGCTTCCTTGTCTTGACCAGCGTGACATCACTGAGAGACCTGCCAGGAGGCAGGATAGGAAAGGAGCACAGAGTGCTGCCAGTGCCGCATGCCAGACATGCAACCTGCGACTTGCGACTGAGATCTAGGAGGAACCAAGCAGTTCATCACCAAAGTACGCAGATTGGCATCTGCAGATGACAGAATGTTGTTTATAATATGCAGCAGGAAAAATGGTTAATATACTGTCACTGATGCATTAGTGACCATTGGCAGTTAATCAACCCATTTGTGCTGTGACACTGGTGCCATGAATGCAGCACAAAGAAGTTAATTAACTGCCAATGGTCACTAATGCATCAGTAAATTAACCCCCTTTCCTGCTACATATTACAAATAACATAGCTAATTAACCACTTGCCAACCCACTGCAGGTGGCAGCTACAGGCACTGGGACATACCCACACATCGCTGCCTGTTTGGGGTGTATGTTAATCCCGCCTACTCCCCTGTGATTGTACACAGCGGGAGTCTGTCAGTAGATTCCAGCCAATGGTTTATGGCTGAGACCTGCTGATCAGCTGTGTCCAATCACAGCCCAGAGCTCTGTGTTGACAATCAACACAGGGCTCTGGACAGAGGGAACAATTGCTACTTTTCTTTTCCATGCAAAGCATAGAAAATAAACAAATCGATCAGTAGTAAAAAGCAGCACACATTACACATTGTTAGACACAAAGTTAAGCCCTTGATCACCCCTAGGTGTTAACCCCTTCCAGCCACTGTCATCTGACTTTGAATCCATCCTGCACAGCGTGACTTCAGTGCAGCTTGCAAGCGACTTCTTTAATAGAAGTCAATACAAGCTGCTCTGAAGTCACCCCCAAGCAGCGCATGAACCTTTTTCTAAGTCGGAGCAACTTGAGTCACTCCAATTAGAATGGTTCTACTGCACTGAAAGGAGCGTGACCTGTCAGGTGACTAAGTCGCCTGAGAAGTTGCCCTAGTATGATCCATGATCCTAATATGATCCTAGTATGATTCATGCCTAAGTTGCTGATTGCCACCAATACTAGTATAAAAAATAAATAAATACTCTTTGCGGGGGGGGGGGCAGCTTTCCATCTTTGCCCTTGGCACCGGATGACCTTGTCCCGGCACTATACCCAGGCATTATTTTTTGCACTTTGGAACATAAAGTAGCTGATTGCTTTTTTCGTTCTACAAAAGAGCTTTTAAAATTCAGTATTATAGCTGCAAATATCAGCTATAGGTTGCAGAAGATGATGGTAGGTGTATGGTACCTTAAAAGATTACATGTTTTTGGAACTTTTACCTACATTTCTAATAATGACTATTTTAGGTTAGGCCACTTTCATTTTTGATTTTGAGTAGTACATTATTTAATAATGGTAGAATATTGGATTTAGTGACAACCAATATTTCTGCTTTTTTACAACAAACAGTTAGCGTTGTGTATAAGGATAACTGTATAACACAACTTAAACTTAGCTGTTCTTATGATCTGAAACTTGAATATGCCACATATGAAGAATGACACTTAAGGACTCACCATTAAATATAAAAAGTGATTCTCAGATGAGGGAAATATTGGTGATGTTTAGAGCTGAACAGATACATTTAAATGCATTGCGCTCTAATATCTAAAAATGCTCAAATGATTACGCCAACTAAAAATAAAATATCTATTGCAAATGCAATAAATTATCAGATTTAATAACCATTACCAGATTTTGCAATGGGCCCTGTCTTACCCATTCTTTGGCCATACATTATACAATTTTCCTTCAGATTTACCAAAACCATATAATATGAGGTCAAACCTAAACACTTTCAATTTGTATGCAATCAGGCAGGCGCTTGCACTACATATTTGAAGGTAAATCTAAAAGAAATTGAACAAGAAAGTTGTATAATGTATGGCTAGCTTTATTCTGTAAAAGGATGAATAACCCTTTCCCGCCGAGCGTACGCAGATATGCGTACTCGGCTTCCGGGGGTTATGCCGGGATGATGCCCGCACCTGCAGGCATCATCCCGGTACCGTTTTTTGCAGCAGGCGATTGGCTATCCAGGTATAACAACCGATGCGGCTAAAAGCCGCTCGGCTGTTATGCCGGAGGAGCAGGAGGGGACGTCCCCCCCTCCCGCCGTCTCTCGCCGCTGCTACCGGTGCTCCCGTTCGGGAGCACCGATTCCGTGTCCGATGCCTCCGGCTGCTGCGGAGGAACTGGAACGAAGCCGTAATCAGCTTCGTTCCAGTCTCCTCATCGTAAACACGGAAGCGACGTCATGACGTCACTTCCCGTTTACTCGGCTGCCAATGGCGCCGGTTTTAAAAAAATATCCGGTATTCAGAATCGCCGTTTTCGGCGATCTGAATACATTGAAGTGTAAAGGAGGGGTTGGGGGTCTTTTAGACCCCCGATCCCTCCATAAAGAGGACCTGTCACCACCTATTACTGTCACAAGGGATGTTTACATTCCTTGTGACAGCAATAAAAGTGATCATTTTTTTTATTTTTTTAAACAATTTAGTTATTTTAAAATAAATAAAATAAATAAAAAAATAAAAAAAATTTTTTAAAGCGCCCGCCGTCCCCGCGAGCTCGCGAAGCAAAGAAAACGCATACGGAAGTCGCGCCCGCGTATGTAAACGGTGTTCAAATCACACATGTGAGGTATCGCCGCGATCGTCAGAGCGAGAGCAATAATTCTAAGACTAGACCTCCTCTGTAACGCTAACCTGATAACCGTAAAAAAATTTAAAACGTCGCCTATTGAGATTTTTAGGTACCGTAACTTTGTCGTCAATCTACAAGTGCGCGCAATTATAAAGTGTGACATGTTTGGTATCTATTTACTCGGCGTAACATTATCTTTCACATTAGGCAAAAAAATTGGGCTAATTTTACTGTTTTGTTTTTTTTTATTCATGAAAGTGTCCCTTTTCCCAAAAAGTTGCGTTTAAAACACCACTGCGCAAATACCGTGTGACATAAAATATTGCAACAATCGCCGTTTTATTCTCTAGAGTCTCTGCTAAAAAATATATATATATATAATGTTTGGGGGTTCCAAGTAATTTTCTAGCAAAAAATATGGATTTTAACTTGTAAACACCAAATTCCAAAATTAGGCTTAGTCATGAAAGGGATAAACTGTCTAAACTTTTAAATTATTATTTGATGCAGAAGGATATGACTGACACTTAAAATATTCTTGGCAGCTGGATAAAGAAATGGTTATCATTAGTTTGTCACATTGATGCAAAAAAGCAACATACTGTAATTGGTAGACTTGCGTCTAGGGATGGCCAAACAGTTCACCCGGCGAATTTCGGCTGTTCGCGGTCTGCCCGATCGGCGAACTATTGCCGTTGTTCGCCCGGCGGACTTCCGTGTTTACTGTGTAAAAGAACTTTGACCTATGATGACACATCCATCATGGGGTACAGGACAGCCAATTGAGACATTACAGCACATGGACACTTGGACATTCCCCCTAACTTATAAATAGACCCGATCCGGCGGCCATTTTACATTCTTTCGTATGTCACTATAGGGAGAGGTTGCTGTGTGCAGCAGGGAGAGACTGCAGTGACCCAAATCGCTAGCTATTAGGTCCACAAAAGTTCTTTTAACCACTTGGGGACCGCCCAACGGGGATGTACGTGATTTTTTTGAAGAGGGATATCTCGGTAACGGCAGCAGCTGCTGCCACAACCGAGATGTCCATCTCTTCAGGCGGCGGTCCTCTGTACGATAACGGTGGTCTCCGCGGCGGATTCGCCGCGAGATCACTGCTATCGGCGGCGGGAGAGGTGCTCCCCCCCCTCCCGCCGCCCTCCCGCACCTTCCGCCGCTTACCGGAGCCGTCGGTAGCGGCGGAGGCGATCGGGTCCTTCCATCTGCTGGGCATAGAGACAAGTGAGGCTAAGATGGCCCCCACTCGTCTCTATACCATAGCAGGGCGGAAGCGACGTCAAAACGTCACTTCCGCCCATACCTCTTAAAGGTATATATTTTTTTAAATGTCAGATTTTCTTTTTTTTTTTTTGCATTTTAGCCCAAATATGAGATCTGAGGACTTTTTGACCCCAGATCTCATATTTAAGAGGACCTGTCATGCTTTTTTCTATTACAAGGGATGTTTACATTCCTTGTAATAGGAATAAAAGTGATCCATTTTTTTTTTTTTTAAAACAGTGTAAAAATAAATAAAATCAATTAAAATAAATAAGAAGAAAAAAAAAAATTTTTTTAAAAACACCGCGTCACGACGAGCTTGCGCACAGAAGCGGGCGCATACGTGAGTAGCGCCCGCATATGAAAACGGTGGTCAAACCACACATGTGAGGTATCGCCGCTATCGGTAGAGCGAGAGCAATAATTCTAGCCCTAGACCTCCTCTGTAACGCAAAAAATGCAACCTGTAGAATTTTTTAAATGTCGCTTATGGAGATTTTTGAGGCTAAAAGTTTGACGCCATTCCACGAGCGGGCGCAATTTTGAAGCGTGACATGTTGGGTATCAATTTACTTGGCATACCATTATCTTTCACAATATAAAAAAAAAATTGGGCTAATTTTACTGTTGTCTTATTTTTTTATTCAAAAAAGTGCATTTTTTCAAAAAAAGTGCACTTGTAAGACCGCTGCGCAAATACGGTGTAAAAAAAAGTATTTCAATGACCGCCATTTTATTCTCTAGGGTGTTAGAAAAAAAACAATATAAAATGTTTGGGAGTTCTAAGTAATTTTCTAGCAAAAAAAACTGTTTTAAACATGAAAACACCAAATCTGAAAAAGAGGCCTGGTCCTTAAGTGGTTAAAGACTGGTATGGTATAGGTCAGTGATGGTGAACCTTGGCACCCCAGATGTTTTGGAACTACATTTCCCATGATGCTCAACTACACTGCAGAGTGCATGAGCATCATGGGTAATGTAGTTCCAAAACATCTGGGGTGCCAAGGTTCGCCATCACTGGTATAGGTGTTAGGTGTAGTTCAGGATATAGGTTTGAGGCACTGCTGTGCTAGTGATTGTTGCAGCAGCCTGTCTTTTGTCAGTGTAGAGAGAGGGACAGGATGCTGTGTGCAGCAGGGACAGTCAGTTTAATCATTAGCTGTTACTATTAGGTCCACAAAAGTCCTTTTCAGGACTGGTATGGTAAAGTAGTACAGGATATAGTTTTGAGTGCTATTCAAGTTATTGTTCCAGCAGCCTGTGTTTTGTCAGTTTAAATAGGGACAGGCAGGAAGCTGTGTGTGGCAGTGAGGGACAGTCAGTTTAATCAGTAGCTGTTACTATTAGGTCCACAAATGTTCTTTTCAGGACTGGTATGGTAATAGGCTTGTACACGTATAATATTCTTTCTTCCAAATATAGAAAGAATATTATACTTGATTGCTGCCCTTCTGCTGCAGTAGTCCTTTATGAGTATAGGGACTGAGGTACAGTCTGCTAATCATTCACAACCTACTAGTTCCACAAAGGTCCTTATAAGGACTGGTAAGGTATAGGGTACCACAGTACATAGGGTTAAGTGAGGTACAGTCTGCTATTCATTAAGGACTAGTATAGGTCCACAATATATAGGGTTGAGGGGCACTACTGCTGACTGCTGCCCTATACTGCAGCAGTCCTTTATCAGTATAGGGACTGAGGTGCAGTCTGCTAATCATTCACAACCTACTAGTTCCACAAAGGTCCTTATAAGGACTGGTAAGGTATAGCATACTACAGTACATAGGGTTGAGTGAGGTACAGTCTGCTATTCCTTAAGGACTGGTATAGGTCCACAATATATAGGGTTGAGGGGCACTACTGCTGACTGCTGCCCTATACTGCAGCAGTCCTTTATCAGTATAGGGACTGAGGTGCAGTCTGCTAATCATTCACAACCTACTAGTTCCACAAAGGTCCTTATAAGGACTGGTAAGGTATAGCATACTACAGTACATAGGGTTGAGTGAGGTACAGTCTGCTATTCCTTAAGGACTGGTATAGGTCCACAATATATAGGGTTGAGGTGCACTACTGCTGACTGCTGCCCTATACTGCAGCAGTCCTTTATCAGTATAGGAACTGAGAGTTTTGTCACAGGGTCATTTAAAAAATGACAGGCAGAGGAAGAGGCAGGCCCTTCCGCAGGGGTGGTAGGGGTAGGGCAGGAGCAACAGGCTTGAGCCAAAGTGGGAAGTTGCAGAAGGTGCGTTCAATTACTTTAAAGGACGCACCAGACTTGGTTGAGTGGCTCACTCAGCCTTACTCTTCTGCACCCTCATCCTCTCGACCTGCACCCTCTTCTTCACTCTCTGCTATGTGCACCCCCAAAGACACTACCACCAACAACACCACCACCACCACCACCATATACCTTCAGCTTGAGTCACAGGAATTATTTTCCGATCTATATCAAGACATTTCTGATGCGCAGCCACTCTTGGCATTGGATCAGGAAGAGGAGGTAGCAAGAACCGCCACTCAGCAGTCTGACGACAGTACCCAGATCAGCCCAAGGAGGAGGCTGGTCCCCGGTGTTTCTGCCTACTCTGAGATCTCTACTTATAGTGGTGGGGAAGGTGACGTTGATGACGTATCTAGTGATGTCACGTGGGTGCCCACAAGAGAGGAAGAGGAGGGGAGTTCAGAGGGAGATATGGACCAGCAGATAAGGAGGAGAAGCAGGAATAACTTACATTGCACAGGAGGGACAAAGCAGACTGCTAATGTATCAGGAGCGAGGCATCGACCATGTACGGTCACATCTGGCGCTCCCAGGACGCCGGCACATGGCTCTGCAGTGTGGGCTTTTTTTAACGTGTCCGCTGCTGACAATAGTGTTGCCATCTGCAATCTTTGCAGTCAACGCATTAGTCGCGGTAAACCCAACACTCACCTAGGGACGACCGCCTTAAAAAGGCACATGAGCAGCCATCATCGAGCCCAGTGGGAGCAACGTAACACACAAAGCCACACTCCAGGCTCTCACCGTCCAGCCTCGTCTTCTACTTCTCCTTCTCCTCTCTCCTCACAATTGTCCTCCACTCCACCTTCCATCACGCCAAGCTCATGTTTTTCTGCAAAAAGGCAGGCTTCCGTGGGCCTAATGTGATGACACCGGATAACCCTCTTGCCCAACGGTTGACGGCTGGCTTGTCAGAACAGATAGCCCGCCAACTACTGCCATATAAACTGGTGGACTCGGAGGCCTTTCGAAAATTTGTGGCCATTGGAACACCACAATGGAAGGTCCCAGGAAGGAAGTATTTCTCAGAGAAGGGCATCCCAGAGCTATATGGCCATGTTCAGCGGCAAGTGAATGTATCTCTGGCACACAGTGTCGGTGCCAAGATACATCTGACCACAGACACGTGGTCTAGCAAACACGGGCAGGGAAGGTATATAACTTTTACTGCCCACTGGGTGAACCTTCTGACGGCTGTCAAGCATGTAACCCGTGGCACCTGTGTGGATTTGGTTTTACCGCCACGGATTGCATGCAGGCCTGGCTCTTCTTCTCCTCCTCCTCCTACTCCATCCTCCTCCCTCTCTTCCTCGGCTGACTCCTCCTTTTCCGCTGCTAGCGTCTCTTCCGCTGTGCCGCCCAAGCTCCCCAGAACCTATTTGACATGCCAGGTGAGACGTTGCCATGCCGTGCTGCGTCTGTTGTGCTGGGAAGCCAAGAGCCACACTGGCCAGGCACTCCTTTCAGCTTTGCGTTCACAGGCAGATCAGTGGCTAACACCGCTCAATTTGATAGTTAGTAAAGTGGTGTGTGACAATGGTGCCAATCTGCTTAGCGCATTGAAACAGGGCAAAATTACGCACGTGCCATGCATGGCACACGTCTTAAACTTGGTCGTGCAGCGATTCCTTGTCAAATACCCTGGGGTCCAGGACATCTTGCGGTAGGCAAGGAAAATCTCGGCCCATTTCAGAAGATCTTACACGGCCATGGCTCGCCTTGCTGACATTCAGCGGCGACACAATCTGCCGGTCAAACGTCTTATTTGCGATTGCCCGACGCGATGGAACTCAACCTTCTATATGCTTGATTGGCTGCTCCAGCAGAAACGTGCAGTTAACGTCTACCTGTATGAACTCTGCGGCAGAACAGGTTCTGGGGAGCTGGGTTTTTTTTCACCGCGCCAGTGGCTGATCATGTGCGACGCATGCAGACTTCTGCGGCCATTTGAGGAGATCACCAAACTGGTCAGTCGCAGCCATGGCGCCATCTGTGACATGGTACCTTATGCCTTCTTTATGGAGCGTGCATTGCGTCATGTCATTGATCAAGCTGTGGAGGAGCAGGAGCGGGAAGATGAGGAAGTCGCAATGCTGGATGAATTCCCAGGGGGGGCTACTCTATCTGAGACAAGTCAACAACAGGAGTCTGAAGAGGAGTCAGAGGAGGATGGTGCCAGGGCGGATGAGGAGGAGCAAGAAGAGCATGCTTTAAACCTTTCTGGGATCCCTGTTGTGCGTGGATGGGGAGAGGAGAATGAAGAGGACGACATTATCCTGGATGATGAGCAGGAGCCAGGCCACCACACCGCTTCCAGTTTAGTGCAAATGGGAGCCTTCATGCTCCAGTGTTTTAATAGAGACCCCCGTATAAAAAGCATAAGGGTCAAGGACCAGTACTGGGTGGCAACGTACTTAGACCCCGGTACAAACACAAAATGGCGGAAATGTTACCGCCGTCACAGAGGGCTGTCAGAATGGAGCACTTCCAGGCCTTGCTTGGAGAAATGCTGCATTCTGCTTTTGCATGCGCTGGCAGAGGAGCAATTCCCACTCCCAGAGAAGGAGTTGCGGGTACCAATCCAACAGCGCCTGCAAGAAGATGCCGGTTTGAAGATGTGTTGGTGACTTCTGATATGAGGTCATTCTTTCAGCCGACCCATCGACAAGTGTCATCCGGATCCAGCATCAGGGAACGCCTAGACCGTCAGGTGTCCGACTACATCGGGTTAACGGCCGATGTGGACGCTCTGAGGAGTGATGAACCCCTGGACTACTGGGTGGGCAGGCTTGACCTCTGGCCAGAGCTTGCCCAATTTGCAATCGAAATGTTGGCTTGCCCCTCGTCCAGTGTCCTGTCCGAAAGGACGTTCAGCGCAGCAGGGGGGGATCATGACCGATAAGCGTACTCGCCTAGCTCACGACAGTGTTAACTACCTCACATTTCTAAAAATGAATGAGGCATGGATCTCTGAGGAATTCAACACATGTGACCAGTAGACCATGTATATGTCTATAAAAGATTTTTTTAATCGAGCACACAGACCTTCTTTCTTCATTTGGCTCACTTCCTTGTCCAAAAAAAGCACACCGTACTATATGCCCTTACCCTCCTGTTTGAAGAGGTTGAGCGGTGTCATATTTCTACTGGGGCTGCTTATTATGAGGGGCTCCCACCATCCCTGTGCTGTGCTGACTTCCTCCTGGGGCTGCTTATTATGAGGGGCTCCCACCATCCTTGTGCTGTGCTGACTTCCTCCTGGGGCTGTACCTCTGCTGTGCATATTATGAGGGGCTCCCACCATCCCTGTGCTATGTTCATTATGAGGGGCTCCCACCGTCCCTGTGCTACGCTCATTATGAGGGGCTCCCACCATCCCTGTGCTGTGCTGACTTCCTCCTGGGGCTGCTTATTATGAGGGGCTCCCACCATCCCTGTGCTATGCTGACATCCTCCTGGGGCTGCTTATTATGAGGGGCTCCCACCATCCCAGTGCTGTGCTGACTTCCTCCTGGGGCTGCTTATTATGAGGGGCTCCCACCATCCCTGTGCTATGCTGACATCCTCCTGGGGCTGCTTATTATGAGGGGCTCCCACCATCCCTGTGCTATGCTGACATCCTCCTGGGGCTGCTTATTATGAGGGGCTCCCACCATCCCTGTGCTGTGCTGACTTCCTCCTTGGGCTGTACCTCTGCTGTGCATATTATGAAGGGCTCCCACCATGCCTGTGCTATGCTCATTATGAGGGGCTCCCACCATCCCTGTGTTATGCTGACTTCCTCCTGGGGCTGCTTATGGTGCAGGTGTCAGTGCTGTATATCACGGTGCTGGTGTCAGTGCTTTACGTCACGCTGCTGATGCCAATGCTCTCTATCACGGTGCTGGTGTCAGATCACTCTATCACGATGCAGGTGTCACTGTGTATGTCATGCTGCTGATGTCAGTGCTGTATATCACGGTGCTGGTGTCAGTGCTGTATACCACGGTGCTGGTTTCAGTGCTTTATGTCACGCTGCTGATGTCAGTGCTCTCCATCACAGTGCTGGTGTCAGATCACTCTATCACGGTGCAGGTGTCATTGCTGTATGTCACGCTGCTGATGTCAGTGCTCTCTATCACGGTGCTGGTGTCAGATCACTCTATGACGGTGCAGGTGTCATTGCTGTATGTCACGCTGCTGATGTCAGTGCTGTATATCACGGTGCTGGTGTCAGTGCTTTATGTCACGCTGCTGATGTCAGTGCTCTCTATCACGGTGCTGATGTCAGATCAGTGCAGGTGTCATTGATGTATGTCATGCTGCTGATGTCAGTGCTGTATATCACGGTTCTGGTGTCAGTGCTTTATGTCACGCTGCCGATGTCAGTGCTCTCTATCACGGTGCTGGTGTCAGATCACTCTATCACAGTGCAGGTGTCATTGCTGTATGTCACGCTGCTGATGTCAGTGCTCTCCATCACGGTGCTGATGTCAGGGCTCTCTATCACGGTGCTGGTGTCAGATCACTCTATCATGGTGCAGGTGTCATTGCTGTATGTCACGCTGCTGGTGATCATCTCCTGCACCCTCTTCTTTGTCTACCCTGACCTTCCCTCTCCTCCCTTGCCTTCATGCGCTCCACAGTCCTGAATTGTCACAATTTCACATATAAAAAAAGAATGCTTGTAGTTGTCGATCCCAGATTCACCTCATACATGTGTTATGTCATTGGCCATGTGGTGGGGCTATGTTTGCACAACTAGTAATTATTTTGTGGCTGCAAATTTGACCTGTAGGTTTGCAAAGTTCGCCTCCCATTGAAGTCAATGGGGCCTGCCGCGAACGTTACCGTTTGCAAACTATCGGCCGCGTTCGCGAAACATCCCGTCAGAAGTTCGTCCATCACTACTTGTGTCTAATGCTATCATTGTCTAAGGGGTACCTACTTCCAGAACAACCATCTGTTGTAAATAAATGCCTTTTATTTATATTTTGTGAAAGAACCCACTGCACCAACCAAAAAAAAACATTTGGGATGGTTTACTGAAGAAGTTGAGAATCTTTGCTAAAAAAAAAAAAAAGTTATCCAGTTATGTGAAAAGCAGCTGTGATTAATAATTCCATGTGAACAAGAATCTGCTTTTTACATGCATTTTATAATGGAATCAAATTTTCTCAATTTTTTTTGAGAGGAGATTCATAATTTATTTAGTAAATCAAGTAAGTCTCCTTATCTGGTAAGGGGATGCGAGTCATAATCACTTCTTGCACTTTTTTTTAATTGACAAGCATATACCTGGTTGCTGACTAAATGTTGCAGCTTAGGGACATAAATAGGCATATGGACTCTAACCCATGAAAAAATAACGGCAAAAGTTATTTAACAACTTCCCGACCGGCACATGACGATGTACGTTGGCAGAATGGCACGGACAGGCATAAGGGTGTACAGGTATGTCCCTTTAAGAATGCTGCCGTGCCATCTCGTGCTTGCCGTCTGGGACCCCCGTGAGTCCGGTCGTGTGTCCCACAGACTCGATCGCCGCAGGGATAGCCACGATCGTCTCACGGGGAGGCTGAATGGGGAGATGCAGAAGTAAACAGTATCTCCTCGTTCTGCCTAGCAACAAGTGTCACTGATCTCTGCTCCCTGTGATTGGAGCAGAGATCAGTGTTCACTAACACACAGCCACGCCCCCCACAGTTAGTAACACGCCCCTAGGACACACTTAACCCTTACACTGCCACCCCCTGGATAACCCCTTCACTGCCAGTGTCATTTACACAGGAATCAGTGCATTTGTATAGCACTGATTGCTGTATAAATGACAATGGTCCCAAAAATATGTCAAAAATGTCCGATGTGTCCGCCATAATGTCTAAGTCACATAAAAAAAAAAAAATAAAAAAAAAATCGCTGATGGCCGCCATTACTAGTAAAAAAAATTATTAATAAAAATGCCATAAAACTTTCCCCTATTTTGTAAACGCTATAAATTTTGCGCAAACCAATCAATAATCTCTTATTGAGATTTTACCTAAAATATGTAGAAGAATACGTATCGGCCTAAACTGAGGAAAAAAATGTTTTTTTATATATTTTTGGGGGATATTTATTATAGCAAAAAGTAAAAAATAATGCGTTTTTTTCAAAATCATTGCTCTTTTTTTGTTTATAGCGCAAAAAATAAAAACCTAAGGGGTGATCAAAGACCACCAAAAGAAAGCTCTACTTGTGGGAAAAAAAGAACGTCAATTTTGTTTGGGAGCCATGTCCCACGACCGCGCATTTGTCAGTTAAAGCGATGCAGTGCCGAATCGCAAAAAGTAGTCTGTTCTTAAGCCAGCAAAATGGTCTGGTCTTAAAGTGATTAAGTGCTACGAAGTGGGAAATGGAAATAGAGGTTTACTGCGTGCCTCCCCAGATTGGAAGATTTCTAAACTGGAAAATGGCTGTTCATTCAAAATTTTATTTTGGATTTTTAATAATAAGTATTAGAATTTGTAGACATAGAGGGGTCCCAAGACCAGGTGCTCTTTAGGCAAAATGGTACCACTTGTGACAAAGACACTCCAGTGCAACTCTCTTGGTAAACTTTCATGTCTTTCAAATAGTTTTCTGGTATCATAGTACTCTGAAGACATTGTCCCACTGTCAACTCACTGCATAGTAAAATAAAATTGGTTATATGCACAGAGACATAGAAATGCACAAAATAAAGTCCATACACTTGTTTCAGCTTGGATTCCATAGCATAGCTCACTCTGTACATGTAGCAGACAAAAAGAGAAGAAGAAAGTGCCACTAAGTGTAGTAGAGTATGAGCAGTTTAATTAAGCCCCCATAATGAGCTACTCACGCCGCTGTTCAGTGCTCCAGACACAGACGGACAGACTACCCTATGTGCACCCACATTGATGAGCCGGTTTACTACTAGTGAATTGTGAGTAGCCCATTATGGGGGCTTAAACTGCTTATAATCCACTACACTTAGTGGCGCTTTCTTCTTCTCTTTTTTCAATGCATAGTATAATGGCATTGATCCTGGTTGCAGTAGCAATGCCCGTTGAGATTGTGTTTTTCTAACTATGTATTAGTACTAGATTTACAATGGCCAAACAAACTATGAAGAACACTGAAAACAAATAAATTGTGTTATAGATTTTCAAATATAAGGTACTCAGCCATATTAATGTTTTTTTTTTTTTTTTTTGAATAAAGTTTTATTGAAAAATGTTAGAACAGTACATAAAGTCATCATCAGCAGATACAAGTGTTTTCTTATTTTTTTTTGTGTAAAGTACAGTGTACAAAGCAGACTATAACAACAAGACGAGACTCTCATCATCTTAAAGGCGTATACAAGAAAAGAAAAAAGAAACAAAAGACTTAAAACTTAAACGAGAGCGGACACTAATCCACTCCCTAGTAGGACTAGAAAGACATGAGGAGACTATAACTGGATGGATCTAATGGCCAGGAGGCTCTAAAACTAACCTCATGGAGCTAACCAAATATGGTAAAAACAGAAGAGAGGATGGGAGAGGGGGGGGGGGAAAGAAGGGGGGGGGGGCTTAGGTTCAATACTCTATTGAAGGGAAACATCCAGTAGTAGAAAAGTTCATGTTCGATGGGGATCTTTGTACACAAAGGAGTGTTTATCAAGGAGCGTACGGTCGTGTGGAGAGAGCTGCGTCATAATAAAAAGGTCCCATCTGTCGTGAAAGCGTTTGGAGGCTTTCTGGTGGTCCAGGTTGGCATTAATTTTGTCCCGAAAAAGGAGTTGTAAGAGATCCCTTTCGACCTGGGAAATGGAGGGCGTGGATGTAGAGGTCCAGTTGGCCAGTATGGCCCTTCTGGCTAATGGGAGGCAGATCAAGGACCAGTCCTTCCCCGGTGGGCTGGGAGCGGTTGACCAGGGGAGTAGTGTGTGGTCCCAGTGCCCAAAGATGAGGAGGAGCGGGTTCTTGGGGAGTTTCAACAACGTAATCCGGAAGATATAAGCCAGAACTTGATCCCAAAAAGTAGCAATATAGGTGCAAGTCCAGAATCGGTGTACGAGAGAAGGTTTGGGTTGCTGGCACATTGGGCACAGTGGGGGTGAGGTAGAGGCTGAAGAATGGTTGGGAGTTGGAAGAAAAGGAATATGGGCGCGGTGAGTGATTTTCAGCTGGGTTTCCCTCCACGATTCATTAGGGACCAGATTGTACACAGAATTGAGGCCTTGCAGGATTTTGTCTACTATGTCCTCTTCTGGAAAGTCCTTTGCCCAATTCAGCACTGAAGACGAGGCTAGAGAGGGAGTAGTTTTCAAAAGTAAAGGTTTGTATATGTCAGAAATTTTGCAGGTGTCATTCTGAATGAGTGTTTCCATGAACGATGTAGCGAATCTGGCGGATTCGTTCCTGCAGGTTTTTTGAAGAAAGCTGACACATTGACCATAATGGAAGTTCGAGGCATCCGGAAGAGAAAATTTTGCGGCTAGAGATCTAAATGATGCCACCCGGCCAGAATCCGGATCACACATGGAGAAAAAAGTAACAAGACCCTTTTGGCGCCATTCATCATAAGGCTGTCGTTCCAAGCCCGGAGTAAAATTTGGGTTCCCTTGTATTGGGAGGAATTTAGAGATGAAAGGAGAGAGACGGAGACTTTTCCTTACCTCCCTCCAGGCAATGGCAGTGTCCCTCAGCAGGAGGTTGTGTTGATGCGGAGTTGATAGAGATTTCCACTTGCAGTGAAGAAGGGCAGTAAGGGAATAGGGATGGACCATTGCCGTTTCCAGATGAAAGTTGGAACATTGGGACTTTTGGGTAATCCAGTCTAGGCTCACCCTCAAAAGACATGCTAAATTATACAGTCTAATGTTCGGAAGACTAATACCGCCTTCGGTCCTGGGAAGATGAAGTTTCGAGAAAGCAATGCGTGGTCTTTTGTTTCGCCAAAGAAATTTTGATATTGCAGAGTTCAAAATTTGAATGTCCTTGTGTCTGATAAGTAAAGGTATCGTTTGGAGAGGGTATAGCAGGCGTGCGAAACTGACCATTTTTACCAAGTGACATCTTCCCAGAAGCGACAGGGGCAGATCCATCCAGTTTTCAAGTTCCAGAGTGATCTTGGTAAAGAGGGGAGGGTAGTTCAGATGGTAGAGTGAGGAAGGGAGTTTCCCTATTTTGATACCCAGGTAAGTGATATGTGATTTAGCTATCGAGAAGATGGAATTGTGAGACCAGGCCGGAGGTGGGAGGGGACCGAGGGGCAATATCTCGCTCTTGGAATAATTTATGCGTAAACCGGAACATTTTCGGAATAGATCAAATGTGTTCTTTATCGTGGGCGTATCTGCGGAAGGATTTGCGGAGAATATGAGGACGTCATCTGCAAAGAGAGACGTCTTCAATTGTTGCTCCCCTATTGAAATGCCATGGATTGGGGCTACTGTTAACAAATACCTAGATAGTGGTTCCAGGGCCAAATTAAAGAGGAGAGGGGATAAGGGGCAGCTTTGTCTCGTGCCCTTATGTAGGCGAAATTCATTTGAGAGCAGGCCAGCTGCAACCAATCTGGCAGCCGGAGAGGTGTACATAGATTTTACGAGATGTAGGAAAGGGCCAGTGAATCCCATTTTGTTCAGAACCAGAGACAGCCATTCAATACTAACATTGTCGAAAGCTTTTTCGGCATCAAGAGTAATAATGGCAAAATCCCCGTTCGGGTTACATCTAGCGTGCTCTAGTGCCATCATCACCTTTCTGATGTTGATCATCGCCGTTCTGCCTTTCACAAAGCCTGACTGGGCAGGGTGGATCAGAAAAGGGATGATGTCAGCTAGCCTTGTGGCTATTATTTTGGATAAGATCTTGACATCAAGATTTAGAAGCGAGATGGGCCTATAAGAGCCTGGTTCTGTAGGTTCCTTACCCTTTTTTTCTAGAAGTTTTATTATCGCCTGGTTACCCGTAGGTAGATAGGGGCCCCCTGTCCATATGTGTTGGTATACCCTTTCAAGTGTGGGTGCTAGGAGTGAGTTCAGGGATTTATAAAATTTGCCCGTTAGTCCATCTGGACCAGGGGCTTTTGAGGAGGCTAGAGTCCGGATCGTGTTGGTTATTTCCGCGAGAGATATGGGGGCATTTAGAGAGTCCAGTTGCGAGGGGGATATTTGAGTCAGAGTCACTTTGTCTATAAATTCGTGTGCCGTATGCTCGTCGATAAGGTCGGCCGCATACAAAGCCGTATAATAGCATAGCATGGCTGAATTTATGCCCTTTTGCGACGTCGTTATAGAGCCGTCAGGCTCCCGGATAGCAGGGATAATAGTTGGGCGGTAGGGGCCCTTACATAGTCTGGCTAGCAGTTTACCGGCTTTGTTCCCAAATTTGTGAAGAGTGGCATCAAAGTGAGCTCTCTTAATCGATTCCAGTGTGTCGGCCCAAGTTTCAAAAGATTGTTTGGCTATTCGTCAAGCTTCCCGGTTCTCAGGTGTGTCATGAGTATAAAGTGTACGTTGAGCCTGATGGAGTCTGGAACTGGCCGTAGTGTAGTTAAGGTGTGCATTCTTTTTGAAGGAGGATGCATAAGAGATAATGCGTCCCCGAAGGAAAGCTTTCCCTGCGTCCCATAGCAGATTAGGGTTATCCGCATGGTCCGCATTTGTTTGTGCGTATAAACGCCATTCTTTGGTAATGTAGGTGTGGAAGTCAGCGTTGTGTTGGAGGAAGGCGGGGAATCGCCAAAGTTTGGGATTCGGATGGATGTCAGGAGTCTCTAGAGATATAGAAATAGGAGCATGATCAGAGATAGCAATATCATGTATCTCCGCGTCCGGGATGAAAGGGAGTAGGTCATGCAAGCTAAATATGTAGTCAATCCTGGTGAATATGTTGTGTGGGTGGGAGTAAAAGGAGAATTCCCTATCAGTCGGGTGGTGTAGGCGCCATAAGTCAAGGAGACGAAGGGATTCCATTGTGTCCGCTAACAATGTAGCATTGGTCGGTGTCGAGGACGAGTCAAGTCGTCGTTTCGGAGATTTATCAGCTAGTGGGTGTATTACGGAGTTAAAGTCTCCCCCAACGACTTGGGGTAAGGAAGGGTAGCGCAGGAGCCAAGTGGTCAGTGTGTTGAAGAACTGTTTCGTAGGACTGTTTGGGGCGTATATGTTGGATATCACTATTTCTTTTGTCCCAATGCGGACACGAATAGAGAGCAATCTGCCCTGAGTATCCGTATCCGTTGACAGTATGGTACATGGGAGGTGTTTATGGATAAGGATAAGGACTCCCGCTTTACGGCCTAGAGCTTCTGAGCCCGCCACCGCCCCCACCCAGAGTTTCTTCATCCGAACAAAGTCGGGTGAAGAAAGGTGTGTCTCCTGAAGCAAAGCTATATCTGCTTTGAGCCGTTTGAGATGGCGAAGAACCTTCATTCTCTTAGAGGGGGAACGAAGGCCCTTCACATTCCACGAAATTATTCGCAGCATGATGGGATTAGGACGGGGGTATGATGAACAAGTAGTAAAATCATTAGGATGTGTGTGATTGAGTGTAGAGAGCAGTAGTTATCTACACTGGAGCATGTGAGCAAAGCCCTAAGAAGGGGGACGATGAGCAAGCGTGTACTAATAGTAAAATTATTGGGTAGAGGAAAAGGAGAGGAGGGGGAAGGGTAGAACTGTAGCAGTAACCAAAGATAGGATAAGCAGAAATAAACATAATAGCTAACCAACTTCGCTTTTTTCCGCATGGGGATCACTGTGGAGACCAGTTCCCATAACCAGCCCTGCATCATGTCAGGGGCTTCCGCCCCTCGGAGATGGGGTACAAGGCAACAGCGGGGCATGCGGGAGAGCAGTGTGTGGAAGCAGGTCTGCACAAAGAAACCCAGGGGGAAGAGGGCATGAATGTATACACAAAAAAAAAGTATAGATATCACAGGTCAGTGAACATAGGTTGCCATGTTAAGCAAAATACCTCTAAAACCATGAACCACTGAGGAAGGGTAAAAATATAAATAAAATAGAACATAACGAAAAAGTTCGACAGTAAAGAGTCAATTCGAGATGTAGGCAGACAGAACAACAAGTCCGATCAAGTAGTAACGGATATTACCTGTGAGGTGTGGACTGTCCAGGAGGGAGAGTCCAAATTCAGAGCACCTTAACCAGGTACGGAGTAAGGCCAAACAGAGCCGTAAAGAAGGAAACACTTGCGTGTGGAAGCAGCGGGGCCAGAGCGTGCCCCTCAGCGTGTGGTCAGGCCATGTTGAGTTGGACCCGAGGCCCTGAAGCGCTTGGGAGAGTCTTTGCGCGGGCTCCTCTGATCCAGGGCCCGGTTGATTGGTGGGGCCTTAGGTGTGGGGCTGAGGAGGGAGCCTGATCGCGAGGATTTCAAGTAGGAAGATGCTTCCTCCGGGTCTTGAAAGGACAGTTGTTCACCGGAAGGCGTTTTGATCCGTAGGGTAGCCGGGAATGCCAGTGTGAATTTGAATTGCCATTGGTGAAGTTCTGCACAGACATGCTGGAAAGCTTTGCGTCTTTTAGAAACGTCTACCGAATAATCAGCGAAGATCAGAATGCGGACTCCTTCTATCTGCAGGGATCTTGTTTGCCGGTATTGTTGCATTATGGCGGCTTTGTCTGAGTAGTTAAGATATTTGGCTATGATCGGGCGCGGCGATTTGCGTTCCGAGTTGAAGGCCCCCACGCGGTGAGCGCGCTCCACGGTACATGGGCCTCCCAGACCCAGAGCTTCAGGGATGCGACGAGCGCATAATTCCATTAGGGCAGATTGATGAAGCGATTCAGGGAAACCTACAAAACGCAGGTTGTTCCTCCTGGACCTGTTCTCGAGGTCATCGAGTTTTTCCAGAATAAATTTGTTCGTTCTGTCCTGGGCATGTTCCAGGGATTGCGTCTGG
The DNA here is from genome assembly GCF_037356315.1 of Lithobates pipiens. Classification (NCBI taxonomy): domain Eukaryota; kingdom Metazoa; phylum Chordata; class Amphibia; order Anura; family Ranidae; genus Lithobates; species Lithobates pipiens. The sequence goes on from NW_027507787.1 coordinate 118,588,508, forward strand.
TAAAGTTCGTCCTCAATGGTGGATATGCGATGCTCTGCTTCATTCAGTCTGGATGCATGTTCCCCCAGCTGGGCTTGGACTTTCTGCATACCTGAGCTGACAGCCTTCTCCACTGATGCAGCTATCATAGGGGAGAGGAGAGCAGCCACAGCCTGTGCCAGGAGTTCTGTGTGATGATCCTGTGGCAGTGAAGGTAAGTGAGGCTGCTGCATGAAGGGAGACGTTTCAGGGCTAGATGGAGGAGGGGGGGCCTGGATCTGTGGTGGTAAAGTGTCTCTCATGTTGGATGGATGAGAGGGCCGATTTCCTACCTCCATAGCTGGCGTCATCTCCTCAGGCTGGGCCGCACAGGCCGGATCCAGGTAGGCCGAAGCCGGGGCCTCGATTTGCGGCAGGGCCGGCCGCGCGGCGGCGGCCGCGTACGATCGCGACCCGGTTTTTTCAACGAACCGGTCCATCTCGTGGCCGGGGTCGTGGAGGAGGCTGGTAGAGCTTTCGGGGGCGGAAAACGCCGAGTTTTCAGGCCGATGTGGAGGGCAGTTTGCGGGAGCTGTGAGGGGAACAGCTACTCCATGCGGCGCCGGAACCGGAAGTAGCATATTAATGTTTTAAAAACTGAAGTATCATCTTCCACATATCACAACTTGTTCGGCAGCTAGTTGTTAGGTTATTTGGACAAGGGTATAATCCCCAATCCTCATTAAATTAGTAGACTAGACACGATGCCCAGCGAGTGTGGAGATGCGACTCGATGTACATCTTGCGGCATGTGTGCATTCTTTGATCATCCGATCGAAGACAAATACTGCTGTGCAAAATGTAAGCACATTGTTTCCCTGGAAGCCCAGGTTTTGAATCTGGGGAAGCAGCTGTCAGCACTGAGAAGACCCTCCATACTAAATGAGAGCTGGGAACATACCCGGCAGGTACCAGCACAGAGGCGGTGGAGATAAAGAGGTGCAGGCAGTATAAAAGAGTAGATGGGTGACAGTTAGCAAGGGTAGAGGAGGAAGAGCCAGGGAGGCCGTCCAGGGCTGGAGCATCCCAATAAGTACACTCCATTGAGTGACACTGCTTTCAACCTCACCTACTATGTAACTATGTAACAACTACAAATATGCTGAGTGACTATGACTTCTTACCAGCTGCCAAAATTGTAACTGAATACATTACATGGTGGCATAATACACCTAAAGAGGACTTCCATTTCACACCATTTGCCTTTAAACTGACCATATCATAATCCCAGTGTAATTTCAGATAAAGAAGGACTCACTGGTCATAGGGATTATGACAGAATCTGCTATTTAGAACCTATAAACTTTTTTTTGCACTGGAGTTAAAAAACAAAACAAAAAAATGTTAAAAATGAATTGCTAAAATGTTTTGCCCTTGTACTGCCTTGCTGTTCTAATTAAGTTCCAATGGTTACATAAAGTGCCCTACTTAACTGTATGGGGTCTTTAGACCAGAGTGGCTACTACCTCAAAATATATGGAATACAGAGAGTGAGGAACACCTCTGTAATATAATCTGTATAAGGCCACTAATTGCCCAATTCATCTCACTTAAAAGATGAGAGGAAGGGAAAGAATTATAATCACTTGGGAAAAGTCATCTTCAATTATTTGTCACTTGGACTGCAGACAAAAATACACCTAAAATAAATGCAATATTCTTAAAATTACACAACTGAACAAAAGTGTCAAAATGCACACAAGAACATCAATCTTTATTAAAGGGTACAAGACAACTTATTAAGTCTAGAACCTGCCACTAATATATATTACTGAATGATTCCTATGACAAATGTTGTCTCTATTAATTATAAATTGGCATTTTAAAAAGTAAAGCCTAACATACCAAATTAATTAATAAATATGCTACACACATATAAAATGATAAAATCTCAAGGAAATGGGTTTATCTATCTTTTGATTATTTGTTGTAGTATATCCCAGGAAACTCTGCAATTGTATTTTTTAAACATATTTTCCAGTGAGTGAAATGTTTACAAAGAGCAAACTGTTATATTAGCAAATACGTGTTCATCATCTAACTTTAAGCATTTTAAACAAGAATTTAATGAACATCTTTCAGATTATTAACTTTTTAAATTGGCTTCTACATTGTGATTATTTTGAGTCAACAATCTACCCTGGAAATTCTAAACAGCAATTTCTGTTTAATAGTATTTACTGTAATATTAATAAAACATGTGATCATGAAGTTAATCTTACTTTAAAGGTTTTTGCCTGATATAGAAAAAAAAAGATGATCAAGCAAGTGACAAGAATGGTATATAATATGTAGGCCCTCAGCTGGTAAAATGGGAAATGTAGTCAGACAACAGAGATAATGCTGAGCATGTGCTGGGAGCTGCTACTCTTGCTTTCCTCTTTTTTCCAGGGCAAGGAAATGGATGTTCTTTGATGCAATCTGGTACCTTAGAGACGCGGACAAATTAGTGTAGAACATTATCACTAGTTAATTATGAATGACCGATTAATCAAGCTAATCTAATATTCCACATTATGTTGATGTTATTAAAGTGCACAGTGAAAGTGACAGATAGCCTTCATTTTCTCTCAGTGGCCAAATGTGCTCTCTGAACTGAAATCAGGATTTTGTCTGAGATGTGTGTGTGTGGGGGGGGGTGGAATGCAGATGATTAGGTATACCATTGCATAGGAGACCACAGATTTGATGTTAATTTGAATAAAAACATGAGAAAATGTCTGGAAACTAGATCTGGATTAACAAGAAATTGACTTGTATAAGCAAGGCTACACAGGCTTTTCATTGCTGTCAGTTTTTATTCTGAAAATACCTGAGTGCAAATGTCTTATTAAATTGAAGATCTCTGCACCATCTTAATGGGTAATACAGTAAAAAAAAAAAAAAAAACAACACTGTGCAAGTCTGCAGTATTTTGTGTGTGATGATCTTCTTGGGGAGCATGCCTTCATGATGAGTAAGGTAATACTGAACTGTTATTCTCCCAAATATTGCATGTCTTACAGAATTAAAAAATGTACAGATGGAGTAATGATTTTTCAGATTAAGTTTCTGCCCAAAATCTCACAATGTTGGGATAATGCCCTTATTTAGTGTCAGTTGGGGCTAAAAAGAAGCTCTGGCACATACAGTCTAGTGATTGACTTTCATAGCTAATGTGTGAAATAACAGTTATTCACAGTGCTCTATATTTAAACCAGAACAATACTCTACACTTCAATTCAGTTTTTTTAAAATCTGCACTCCAAAGAGACTGAAGCCTTGAGTGAGCAATATATTTACTATTTAGTAGGTTTCCTGCAATAAAAAAAAAAAAGAAAAGCTACTTCTTAAAAAAGCTAAAATATAACATTCTACTCTGCTCCAGCATACCCCCCCCCCCCCCCCCCCCCAATATGTTGTAATTTAAAGTACTGATTTGTCCTGTGAACTTAGTTGCATGTCTGAAAGGCAGGTTTTCTGGGCCTAAAGTTTATTGATGTCTAAGCATTTCTATATTGATTTGGCCAACTGATGTGTTTCCTGTTTGATTTGCTAATGCTCTCCTTGTAAAACTGTATAGTAAAAGAATATAAATAACTGACAGGATTCGAAAAAAGATTTTGTGACGGATTCAATACAGGAAAAATTCTCAGTGAATTAAATTAACACTGTGAACATACTTTATATTATTATATAAGTATGAAGGGTGTACTTCAAAGTCCAGAAGAATACTTCAGTCAAAATGATCAGCCCAATATGTCTCCAACAGTATTATGGGAGGCACATAAATGCTTTATAAAGGAGGAATTTTTCCTAAACATGGAGCTAGGATAAAGCTAGGATAAAAAAACTGAGGCAGTCCGAGACTTCAATGTTATTTTCGAGGATTGGTAAACTTGAGGCTATCCATAAAAAAACACTTGCTATGCAGACACAGAAAGAATTACTCTCCTTACATCAGCAGTATAATCAAATTGCAAATACAGAAGTGAGGGAGAGATTGTGCCGAAATAAACTATCTATGAGTATGGAAATAAACCAGGGGTTATATTAGCTAGAGCACTGAAAGGGTCCCAGATGAAATTGCATATTGCCCAAATTATGGCTGAGTCTGGCATTAAAGTGGTTGTATAGTCAATTTTGGACTTTTACCTACAGAAAAGCCTATAATGACCGTACAGGTTTAGGAGATATTCCCCTCGCAATGCGCACAGGGGATTCTCGGCTGAAAGTCCGGCAGACGCTGGACCCTGCCGGAAAGAGATCTCCTGCACGCATGCACAGGAGTGACAATATCGCGGCTCCGGCCACTCACAGCGCCGAAGCCGCGATACCCGGAAGAAACGCAGAGGGAACATGTCAGCTCCCTCGGTGTAGATTGGGCCAGATGTCGGGGCCTCGTTCTAAGGTAAGTATTTCATAGTGAGCTAGTATGCAGTGCATACTAGCTCATTATGCCTTTTCCTTTGCAGGTGAGTAAAAAAAAAACTTCAGTGGGTATACAACCACTTTAAGTTGTCAGACCCAGTGGCTATAGCTCAGGAATTTCAAAAATTTTATTGGAGACTTTATAATCTTCATAACCCTCAATCTCAACACTGCTCTGTCCATGACCATGAAGATCTGATATCTTATTTTTTTACATCATCAGGCATGCCGTACTCCTGGCAGAGGTAATTGTGGATTTGGAAGTCCCTATAACTAATAAAGAACTGACCTCAGTGATAGGATCTCCTGAAAAGGTTTATAATATTATTTCCCCTTATTTTCTATGGGCTTATAATTCTATCTCAGGTAGCTGTAAGCTAACAGTGGACAATCTGAGGGCCCACATTTTTGAGATCCCCAAGAAGGATAAGGATCACACTCAATGTGGGAACTATCGCCCTCTAGCATTTTTAAATGCTGACTTAAAATTATTTTCTAAAATCTTAGCGAATAGTTTACTGCCATACCTCCTCCATCTTCTACGTGCAGACCAGGCAGGCTTTATCCCTCAGAGAGAGGCTAGGGATAATACTATAAGGGTGATAGATTTGATACATATGGCACACTCGGAGAGCCGACCCTTTTTGCTTTTATCAACAGATGCTGAAAAGGCTTTAGATCGGGTGGATTGGCATTTTTGGTGATCCACCCTTCGACACATCGGCCTAGGGCAGTGATGGCGAACCTTGGCACCCCAGATGTTTTGGAACTACATTTCCCATGATGCTCTAGCACTCTGCAGTGTAGTGGAGCATCATGGGAAATGTAGTTCCAAAACATCTGGGGTGCCAAGGTTCGCCATCACTGGCCTAGGGGAACGAATGCAATCTTTGATCAAGGCAATGTACACTGGCCCAACAACTGCGGTGTTGGTTAATGGGGTTCGATCAAAAAAAAATTCTCTGTCTAATGGGTTGTCCCCTCTCTCCATTAATATTTGTGTTAACCTTAGAATCTCTCCTTTGCAAAGTAAGATCGGACCCTTTGATCAGAGGATTCCAGGTCTCAAAGAGGAAGCATAAGATTGCCGCATATGCGGATGACCTTTTATTTTTCCTCACTGACCCAGAGGTTTCACTACCACATCTACTCCAATGCCTAGCTTAATATGGGGATCTCTCTAATTTTTCTATAAATGATGCTAAATGTGAAGTGATGAGTATTCTTCTTCCAATGGATTGTATTGTTAAACTACAAGGAGCATACAGTTTCAAATGGGTTCAGTCCTTTTTAAAATACGTGGGGCTTAAATTGACACTGGACACGGCCCAATTATATGAGATAAATTTTGACCATTAATATTGAAGATGCGATCATATTTTCAACTTTGGCAGATCCTTTCCCTCACGTGGGTTGGGAGATATAATGCATTTAAGATGACATTGCTCCCCCAAATTTTATATTTAATGCAAGTGATACCTATTAAGTTACTACAAGCTTTTTTTCTCTCATGTCAGAAATTGTTAATCAAATTCCTTTGGAGCAACAAAGTTGCTAGACTATCCTGCCACCTATACCTAAATTTATGTATAAGCGAGCCCTGACACTCAAAGACCAAATAGTCAAAAATATCCCAGACCCACCTATAAATGGATACACTTGCTTTACAGGGAAGGGGTTCTTTCCATGCAAAAGACCAAATAAAGTTTTTAACTTTACATCCACAAGTACGGGGAATACATATGAAGTTAGCAATTTTATTTGTTGCAATACAGAGGGTGCAGTCTATGTACTAGAATGTAGTTGCGACTTACAATATGTAGGCCGCACCAAAAGACCCTTGAGGGAAAGAATTAAGAAACATGTGTAAAACATTATTAAAGGGTATTATAAGCATAGTGTTTCTAAGCATTTTGCTATACACCACAAAAAAGACCCTGCACACCTGAAATTTTGGGGCATTGTACCATATATAAAACATTGGAGAGGGGGACATAAGGTTAGGACCCTCAGTCCTATGGATTTTTATGCTTGATACTTTTGCCCCCCCCCCCCCCCCCCCGAGGTTTGAATATTGAGTTTGATTTAAATCGTTTTATTAGTGATTTTTAATTGTGTTTGCGAACTCAACCCTCCCCTTTTGTATTTTTTTTCTCTCTCCCATGCTCTCCTTGGTGATAACATTTTTTTATTTTTTTTATTTATTAGATAGATTTTTATATATATATATATAAGTTGAGATATACAATATATTTTTTATATTGTGTGGAAAAGGTATTTTCTTTTAATAATTAAGATTTTTATGGATATTTTATGTATTTTAAACTTATTGCAATTTTATCTAAACTATATACTAATTGTATCCATTTAACCGGTTGCATTAATAAATCTTTTCAGTAAGTTAGATACAGCCTCGATGGGGGCTATGGTCTCTGTATGTGTGTGTGGGATGTCCACATTCAGGCACTGTGTTTTTTACTGCTCTGATGCGCTGATGATTCGTCTTCGCTCCAGAGCCTGTTGCATCCTTTGCTGACACCAACGATTCACAGCAGCATAGTGATATAAGATCTACCAGAAAACAAGGCAAGGTTGTCCCCTTTCCCCGATTCTGTTCATTCTAACTCTAGAACCCCTCCTCCAGACCCTTTCACTAAACAATGATATTAAGGGTATCCTCACCCCACTTAAAGAATGTAAATATGCGGCATTCGCAGACGACATATTGATGTTCCTCACGAACCCTATTACTACGCTCCCAATTGTTCTATCAGAGTTTAAAAAATTTCAAGCCATTTCTAACCTTAAAATCAATTTTTCCAAGTCTTACGCCCTGAACATCTCCCTACCTGAGGAGACCCAAGCACAATGTGAAGCGAACTTTCCCTTCTGCTGGAAGAGCGACTCCATTACCTACCTGGGCACACAAATTTCTAGAAAGCTAACTGACTTATATGCTAAAAACCATCTCCCCATCCTCCAAAACATTACAGACGATCTTAAACGTTGGAACAAACAATCTCTCTCTTGGTTCGGCAGAATCGCGGTCCTCAAGATGAATGTCCTCCCTCGCTTACTATATATTCTCCAAACGGTCCCTATACAAGTTCCCCAAACGTTCTTTAAAACGTACAACTCCATCTGTTCGAAGTTCTTGTGGGGAGGCCGAGCGCCTAGAATTTCCCTTCGGACCCTATCACGCCCTAAGCTCCTTGGGGGCCTGGGCTTCCCAAACACACTCAACTACTATAGAGCAGTCCATTTAACTAGAATAGTTGACTGGAATGTTCGCGACCCTTACAAAGAATGGGTCTCTCTTGAGGCCTCCTTCTCCTCTCGCCCGCTCGCTTCCTTGCCTTGGATGAAACCGTCTCACGTACCCATCACGGCCACCCTCCACCCCCTTATACGCCCGACACTGAAATGCTTCCAACACATCTGTACCCACACGAAAATCTCGTCAATCCCGGGACCCCTCACCCCGATTAAATGCAACCCAGACTTTCCGCCTGGCATATCCCCAGATTTCTTGACAGACAACTGGCCAAGAGACACAATGAACGCTTGCCACTTTTTCGAGAGAGGGTCACTCATCCCAGCCTCGACCATCGCTAATAACATGGATAGACCACCCATCCCTCCTTGGACCTACCTATTGATCGCTCATTACCTACGATCACTAGACACAAACTCGCAATGCTCTAGGGCACTTACCCCGTTCGAAATCCTGTGCACCCAATCCACCCCCCAAAGGCATCTCATAGCGTTCACCCATAACTTGCTCTTTGATGGGGAGCGTCCTGGCTCCTCCATTGCTTGTAAACGATGGGAGGAAGACCTTGCCTTATCGATAAGTGATGAACAATGGGACGCCATCTTTCAAACCATTCATAAGGGATCACTGAATGTTAGCACCCAAGAAAACGGCTATAAAATACAATCCCGTTGGTACCGCACGCCCTCTCTACTATACAAATTTGCCCCCAATGCCACTGACACCTGCTGGAGGTGCAACCAAGACAGGGGTACACCACTTCACATTTGGTGGTCCTGCCCCTCGCTACATAAATTCTGGAGAGAAGTGTGCAGACTCGTCTCCCAAATTACCACTTATAACATTGACCCAACCCCAGCCCAATGCCTTCTCCACCTCTCGCCCCTACCGAGACGAACTTACCATGGCTCTCTAGCTATGCACATGCTCAACGCAGCCAAACAGTGCATACCTATTCATTGGGGCACCTCCGAAATTCCCTCCCTGAAAGAGTGGTTCTCCAGAATCAACAAAATAGCTGAAATGGAAGAACTGATTCATATATCCAGAGACACCCCTTCCAAATTTAGCACAAAATGGGCCTGTTGGAAACACTTCCAGACCACTGCCGATTACTTGAATGTGTGATGAAGGGGACATTTTGCATTTTGCATTTTGCACTCTGCACTTGGCACTTTGCACCGCAGATTTTCTACTCAGATTTCTTTACCCTGGTACCTACTAACCTTAGAGGTCGCCGAGCTACAAAAGCAAACAAGAAGTTGTTCTACATATCATTCTATATGCTTCGGGGGGCCTTGGGGAAGGGGACACCAGACAGCTCCAATCTACCCTCTACCTTTGATCCCCCCGTCTGCCTCTAGTCCCCATTGCCCTCCTTCTCCTCCCCTCTCCTTTCTACCACTTTCTCTCTCTTCTCTTCTACACCCACCCCCCTCTGCCCCTCCCTCCCCTGTAAGATTCCTAATCCCAGATATTTTGACCTAGGCACACACTCCTACCACTATATTTCACGGACACGAACCCCCAACACTCTACCAATGCAGACCCTACCCAAGCCGCTCTATCAGGATACCGCACGATACGACCTAAGAAATTCATTACCTGACTTGTCCTATCAGCTACCCCTAGACTCTTTTTGGAATGGATCCACCTCCTCACTCCTTGGGCCCAGCCTGTATCCCCCAGATGGATTCCCTTACCTGATTAGGGCAGCGGTCTTCCTAGCTTCAAGTTGCGGACAATTCCTAACCCCTCTTATGTCCTTCTCAATGCCTACTCCCCCCCCCCCCCAAGTAGGGTCTTTCTATATGCATAGTCTTACCAAACTCATTGCATGTTTTATTTGATGTGTTATCTGTACGCTTGTTGACATCTTAACTCTCCAACTGTTGGGGATCCCTTTGTACGTTTCTGCATTTATACTTTTGTGCCTACTATTTCTCTTCAATAAAAATTGTCTTTAAAAAAAAAAAAAAAAAAAGATCTACCAGAAAGTGGCCGTGATCGGTCTACAAGAAAATGGCTGCGGTCAACAATTATATATTATTTTTTTATTTCTTGGCTTTCCTGTTTTAAATAAAAAATAAAATAAAAATTATTGTTTTCTATGCGTGGCCTAATAATCTTTAACCACTTGACAACTGGGCACTTAAACCCCCCTCATGACCAGACCAATTTTCAGCTTTCGGTGCTCTCACACTTAGAATGACAATTACTCAGTCATGCAACACTGTACCCAAATACATTTTTTGTCCTTTTTTTCCCACAAATAGAGCTTTCTTTTGGTGGTATTTGATCGCCTCTGGGTTTTTTATTTTTTGCGCTATAAATGAAAAAAGACCGAAAATTTGGGGGAAAAAAACGAATTTTTCTTAGTTTCTGTGATAAAATTTGCAAATTATTAATTTGTCTTCATAAATTTTGGCCAAAATTTATACTGCTACATATCTTTGGTAAAAATAACCAAAATGAGTGGATATTATTTGGTCTTTGTGAAAGTTAGAGAGTCTACAAGCTGTGGTGCAAATCATACAAAATTGATCACACCTGAAGTACTGGTGGCCTATCTGGTGGCACTGATTACACGTGACACTGATGACAGATGCCACTAATATGTGGCACTGATCGCAGATGGCACTTATTTGTAGCACTGATGATACATGCCACTAATGACAGATGGCATTAATACGTGGCACTGACACGTGACCTTGATGACACGTGACACTGATAACAGATGACACGTGACCCTGACAGGTGGCACTGATGACAGATGGCACTGATACGTGGCACTGATGACAGATGCCACTAATATGGGGTACTGATGACAGAGGGCACTAATATGGGGCACTGATGACACGTGGCACTGATGTGACACTGATGACAGGTGGCACTTATACGTGGCACTGATGAAACTTATACGTGGCACTGGGGACAGGTGGCACTGACAGGTGGCACTGGGGAAAATGGCACTGACAGGTTATTATAGATATTAACTTAATAAACTCCACAGCTTGTATACTATAGATCTTCTGACCTGTTAAGCACTCAAGGTGTGAGAAATGCCGAACTAGGTACTACAGTAAGATAATGATTACTCTGGGTCAAATAACTTCAGTATTTCTGTAGGCTTTACTGTCAATGTACACTGTATTACCAAAAGTACTGGAATGCCTGCCTTACGCGCACATGAAATTTAATGGCATTCCAGTCTTAGTTCGTAGAGTTCAATATTGAGTTGGCCCACCCTTTGCAGCTATAACAGCTTCAACTCTTCTGGGAAGGCTATCCACAAGGTTTATGAGTCTGTCTATTGGAAATGTTTGACTATTCTTCCAGAAGTGCATTTGTGAGGTCAGGCACTGATGTGGATGAGAAGGCATGGCTCACAGTCTCCACTGTAATTAATTCCAAAAGGCATTCTATGGGGTTGTGGTCAGGATTCTGTGCAGGTCAGTCAAGTTTCTCCACCCTAAACTCACTCATCAATGTCTTTATGGACCTTGTTTTTGCACTGATGCTCAGTTATGTTGGAACAGGAAGGGACCATCCCCAAATTATTCCCACAAAGTATGGAGCATGAAATTGTCCTGGTATGCTGATGCCTTAAGAGTTCCCATCACTGGAACTAAGGGGCTAAGTCCAACAACTGAAAAACAACCCCACATCATAATCCTCCCACCAACCAAATTATCTGGATCAGTGCACAAAGCATGGTCCATAAAAGACATGGATGAGAGAGTTTGGGGTGGAGGAACTTGACTGGCCTGCATGGAGCCCTGACCTCAGCCCGATAGAACACCTTTGAGATAAATTAGAGTGCAGACCACGAGCCAGGCCTTCTCGTCCACATCAGTCCCTGACCTCACACATGTGCTTCTGGAAGAATGGTCAAATATTCCCATAGACACACTCCTAAACCTTGTGGACAGCCTTTTCCATAAGATTTGAAGCTGTTATAGCTGCAAAGGGTAGGTCAACTCAATATTAAACCGTACGCACTAAGACTGGAATGCCATTAAAATTCATGTGCGTGTAAAGGCAGGCGACCCAATACTTTTGGTAATATAGTGTACCACTGATCCAAAAGGTTGTGGAGGTTTTAGTATTTGTTTTCGTGATTGTTTTCTCACTGGAACAAGAAGCAGTAAGTTTATTGAAAGTGCATGTTCACAAAACATTTATGCAATAGAACCTTAGGGCTAAACTACACAGGTGATTTGAATATCATGCTACTGATTTCAACTACCTAAAGCAATCACCTCATTTGTAATGCATTAGATATCACCTATGTAGTTCAGTCAACCATCAATAAAGCACATTTCAGTTAAAAACTGGATTTTACTGCACACTAAAGCTCAGAAGTACAGCAAGATGACATTGCATAACCATATGGTTGTTTTCTGCACTTTATGTGTCAAATAAACTGGTATTGACCCATTCACTTGCTTATTGAAACTGTGGGCAGGATAGATGGATCTCAATATAAGTTCTCATCAGCAAACAACTTCAGTTGAGTGGCTCAATTTAACCCCGGCAGACTATTCCAGCCAAGAAGACCTATTCAAGCAAATATATCTAGTCATTGCTTTTCACTAAGTACACAAATAAACATATTTTTGTCAAGTTTATCAATGCCTGAGGGTTATAATAATACGCCCACTCTGGGTTCTGACAATTTCAGTGATCATCTGCAGTATGCAGACAAAATATAGTCAAGAGGGCTGACACCATACAGAGTCTAAGAAGCTGATAGGTTGCTGTTTTCAATTACTTTGCATTGGCAGCATAAATGAAAAAACGAATCAAAATTATTTCAGCAGAGTTTCAGACTGCTCTACAACAACCTTATCTTTCCCAAAGGGCAGCATAATAGTATTATACTTTTTTTTTTAGCTTATTTCACTTTAATGCAAAATCCAGTGAATTTTAATAAAATGAAGCTTCCACACTTGCTCATTTGCCCTCATTCACCACCATTCTCACACTAGGATTAATTTTTGTATCACATATTTCAAAAGCATAACATGCATATCTCTGTATCTAATTTTATAATTCCTGTTCAGTTACTCCTTTTAATCAAACAATTTACATTCTGGAATAGAGAGTTGCACTCACAGGGATTCCTGAGCATATATACTTCCACCAGTAATGAGCACATGAGGAGGCACATTTACTAAAGTAGTTGAGAATCTTCACTGAACAAACTGTATCTGTAGTAACACTGAATATGCAATCATAGGAAATAAACAGGCATTTTCTTTCACTTGTTTATATATCAGCCTTTTTGTATGTACAAGTGCATTGTACTTGCCTCTGCTGAATCCAAATAAGTTACGCTGCATCTGCCATGATTATGAAAAGCTTTAGTAAAAACTGTTCAGATTTAGTGAGGGTTCGGTGACTTTTGAGGTACACTTTGCTATATATGTTTATTTAGATACATCAAGTCACATTTAGATTAGGCAGTAGAAAAAAAAATCTTTAAAGTCAGTGACATACAGTCTAAATACCAAATGTATTCTTGCAATGTACTTATCCAGCATATATAAATAAATATATTTAACAATAATAATATATATTGAAACCCTTCAAGCATACAAATCATTGTGATTGTTTATTCCTACCTGTACTCGGGCTTCAGTGAGATTAATTTTCATGGCAAGCTCCTCTCTGGTGAACACATCAGGATAGTGAGTTTGAGCAAACACAGCTTCTAATGCTTCCAGCTGAAGTAAAACAAGCAGATATCAGCAGGGTGAACTTTTCATGTCTAATTATGAGGACATTTCAAAGCTAAACAATGTAGCTGTTATTGGTAAGAGCGCACAAGGTGGGTTTTAACAAGGTGCAGACATATTATTGATTCCTTCTTAATAATTCAAGTTGATACATAGTCAAGTTTTGTTACATTTGGACAATATTATAGAAGTGAATGATAGATTTTTGTTTAAGAACATTTCAGGAAGAGTCTGAGAAAGACAGGGAAAATATTTATTAAAAGAATAAGTTTCACTCAGGTAGGCTTTCATTACAAAAGCTCCATCAGGTTCCAGAGAAATTTTTCTTTTTTAAATAACTCTGATCCTGAATTGATATTCTTAGTTAATACTAACCAGAAAGATCAATATGTCCATACTAAATTGTACTTTGCTTTATAGTTATATAAAGTTTACTGAAAGACCTAGATTGACCTAGGAAGGAATATTACCACTAGAAAACCAGCACTAACATAATTACTTGTTACTAAGTTTTTTTTTTGGTCTGCCATTTTTTCCAGAATAAAAAAAAAAGTTGTTGTTAATAGACCCAGTTGGGTGCAGATATAAAAAAAAAAATATATTGCCTTTATGATGATTTGGTGTATGGATCAAACACAGATCTGTAGATCTGGAAAATAAAAGTATTTCTTTAGTAATTTACCCACATAAATAAAGTGGGCAAATTTCTTGACCCCCCCCCCAAAAAAAAAAAAAAATATTGGAGATTATGTAATGTAATGTATATTAAAATAAAGTCCTTAGCATTTCATATATATGGATTCCAGAAAGTAAGTCTTGGGCCTATTAATATTACATTGATTATTCAATTTAATTCTCTCAATTAAAGGCATACTCCACTCAAATAAGATATTCTAGATGTTCACAACTGCATGAAAACTGTCTTATTTCAGGGATTTCAGTTACAGTATACTCCCACCAGTATTTTAACTTCTGCCCACCTTCTGAAGCTATTAGAATGTCAAATTGTGGTGTCCAGCTTCCTGACTGGATTGTTTGTTGTAAAATAAACAAAAAATATGAGAATTCAGTTACAAATGAATGTCCGAGAGCTTTGATAAAGATAGTGAAAGCTTATGCAAAAAAAAAATTAGAAGAGAGTGCATAAAAATGTATTTTTACAAAAAAAAACTGTTAGACAAATGTTACATAAATTGCAAATAACCAGTTGTTTTCTTTTTACCTTAAGACAAAGTAATTTACCTATCAATACTGTAAAATAGACAGACAGCCCCCCTTTCCTAAACAATTTGCATTTCTTTTCTGATAAGTGAAAATATATTCTATTCTGAAAATATCTGTGTTTTTTTTCAAGAGAATATGAATTCTGTCAAATGTGAGATGTGATCAAAGCACTGTAGAGCATGCTGAAGCACAGCACAATTGTATTCATGCTGTGAGGACAAAATAATCAGCAATTGAATATGCTGTTTGCTAGCACCTCAGCAATCCTCTGTGGCAGGACTCTGCAAATAATTAAAGTGTTAAAATTGAATTACTATTAAACTAAAATTTGAATCCAGTCCCTGGCATTAGTAAATTAAATTAAATATAAGCCCAACATGTCATTCATGTGTACAGTTTATTTATATATATATATATATATATATATATATATATATATATATATATATATACACACACACATACACATACAGTTTAAGGATAAGTATAATTACTAAGGAAGAAAACATCTTCCTTGGGTGCTTTGGTCTAAATTAAAATAAATAAAATATTGCTAACAATACATAACAGGAAGTGGTACAAAGTAAATGTGCAACCTTTAAATCAGAATACCAAGAATTACATTAAATTACTTTGAATCGCTGATGCAAGGTAGGAAGGTCCAAGCAGAAGTCTATATAATAAATTATAAACTAAAACAGGTACAATTGTCAAGTGGAAATATACTTGTATATTAGATTGTTAGATCAGTCCCAAATTTTAATTTACTTTTACAGTAAAGCATGTTCCTATTGATCTTACAATTCTGAACTGTATAATTGCTATTGAAAAACCCTTGGATCTGAATTATCAAGCGTCTAAAAAAGAAACAAATTAGATTAAGGCTTTCGGTCTCCAACTGTCATTTTACAATAGACTTAAAACTGGTAGCTAGGGGTAACAATGATCATATGCATCTTTAATTCCTCACTTAAATGTAATCTTAAAATTACACCCTCAGACATCCGACATATACTCCCGTGCAACAAAACCTAGCTATTTTTTCACATTTTTTTCCTGCATCTGAATATTCTTTACTTGATGTACTGGACTTATGTCTTGAATAATGAGACTAGATGCTAGATAGTACACGAACTGTGTATCACAAATTTCAGATTTAGCCTAAAATCGAGAGCAAATTTGATATACATCTATATCAGCAACGTCAAAAATGCTAGGAGCTGTAACGACATTCTACCTGTTGCAGAGTGAACGTTGTTCTGTTCCTTCGCTGCTTTCTGCGCAGAAACCCTTCATCAAATTCAGCAGCTGAATGACTTGTAAAAGGAGGAGATCCTACTGAAGAGGGGAAAACAAAACAAAAAAACACTATTGTCGGTTCCACTATTCCAACGTGCTGCAACTGTTATATTATTTTAAAATACAAATATACTCTCTATATGACAACCACCAAGAAAACCTAATTAAACACTTTTTTTTTTTATCTAATTGATCAAATGCTACATGTCCTAGACATTATCCCATTAGTTTCCCTTTAACCTTTGCACACCCTTATTATATAAAACAAACACAAAGGGGTATATTTGTCAACTTTAACCCTAGATTTATACAGATTTTACCCAGCATACAAAAAAAAAATAGAAATTCCTGACAACTGTATGTTAAGTTCTGGCAATGAACGTTAGAACGTCACACTATGTAAGTTACACTTCATTCACCACCGATTATAGACTGTACACTGTTTGCGTTTTCCAATTGTGTCACATGAAACTTTGCTAAATTCACCCCACACAATATTGTTTGAAGTCTGGACTATAATACGCTTAAAAATGGGAACTCTACAAAGCAGAAGAAAAAAATAATGGATGTAGCGTTGATCAGCGCTGGAAAATGTGATCTCAGCAGAACTAGGACGCAGTGACCAAATAAAAGATGTGAATGGACAATAACTATTTTCAACAAGGGGGTGACATCCTCACAGCATGGTAGCAAGAGCAGACACGAAGTCAAAATCAGATCAAAAAGATTTCGTATTTAATTAAAGGAGATAATTGATTGTATTTATTAATTAGCAGCTTGGTTTATTTTCCATGTTTGCTCCTGAGGCAAAAGTCGGCGCTCTTAATTGAGATGATATGTTTAACCCCTTGAGGACTAGACAGAGTCAACAACCCGCCGTGTAGCAAGTCCATATCGCGCCAGCCCTCGGGCATTTACGGCTTTGGATCTTTTGTTGACGTATTTATTTTTTGCTTACAAGATGTTTGTACAACAACGTGAAAGATTGATGTGCTGGAAATACAGTGCTCATGGCTGGGAGGATGTGACACAAGCCCGGACAGTGAACATCTGTGTTGCTAGATCTATCTCCTCTGCCCCCAGGCTCTTGAGAGCAGGTGGGAGAGGCCGGCTTTTCCCCGCACAAATCTCATTTACCTCCCCCAGCCTTTTACTGAAAGAGACTTTCTAGCTCGACTTCATATTTTATTCAACATTAGTGAGCTCTGCTTAACATTTGGAGGAAGCCCAGTAAATGAGAAGAAAGCTTTAAAATACCATATATGTGTCAAGAAAAGATGATGGATTCCCTGGGGCTGGGATATATGTCCTGCTGCTCCATGCAGCACAATAAATTATATTTAAGAAAGAAAGAGAGTTAATAAAGGCAGGTAACACGAATTCAATAGCTAGACAGATTTGTCCAGTATGTGTTATTTCGACGGAAGGAGAGATTGAATATCCATGTGATTGTACATAACAGATCCACAAGCTGAAAGTTAAAGCGGTATTAACACCCAAAACTGAACATATGCAGTTTACCGATTCATACATTTGGTGGCTACATTCGTTTTCTTTTTTAATGCTTTTTTTCTTTTGTTTTTACCAGCTGATCCGGACAGCAACACACAGTGTCCCCATTCTGGATGGAGGAGTAAGGGGGGCACCTTTGGACAGCAGCATTGTCAGCCTGTGAAGAGGGAAAGGTTACATAAACTAGCAGATTTAGATGGACTTGGCTAACAAATTTTAGCTGAACTCCAGATAACGCTTTTTGAACAATTACAGCAAGCTTTCCTCCCCTTTTGGTATAAAGGTTTTACATAAATAAATAAAAGCTGACCATTGTTATCACCTGCTGTCAGTATAAAATGGTTTGTCTCAGTACTCTGCCACTTTTGCTTGACAGTTTGGTCTGTTAAAGGAAGCTGAAAAACAACAGATTATCTGGCTGGATTACTAGGTGAAAATAAAGAGAGAAAAAATCCTACAAAAAGAGAAATTAATGCAGCCACAACATCGAAGGACCAGTAAACTGCGATATAATCATTTTTGGTTTGGAGTTTGATACGGCTTTAAGTGGTGCATTTAGACTCAATCGGTTTCCCAATTCCTGTATATATTCTAGATCTTAGGAAAGCCTTGGATTTGATTCGACGCTTCAATAAAAAAATTCGACCCTTCAATGAAAAAGTGTAACACCTATCCCAGAGTTTGGTGTTACGTTACGATGTTTTATATTAAAAGACCTGAGCAAAAGTTGAGAGCGTGTACTCACCTTCCAGTTGAGGGGGGCAATGGAAGTAAAACATTTCAAGAAATTCCCACCTAAACAACAAAACAATGTCAGAGTATTGGAACAAAGATAGATAGATAGATAGGTAGATAGATAGATAGATAGATAGATAGATAGATAGATAGATAGACTCTAATGCAAATTATGATAAGGCAGAACATAGCAAGGTGGGTCATATCTGATACCAATGTCAAAAACATTGTATATGAGCAATGCACATATCTTCATCTTCTGTAACCCTAAATATGTGAAATAAATTCCCATCTACTTTTACATATATATATATATATATATATATATATATATATATATACAAAGCACCTTGACGTGCATTGAAACCCAAATACTCTATGATGTTTTAAGAAAAAAATATTTGCTTCTATCACATTTAGTAAAATCCCATGAATATGATGCACAAACGAAATCAAAGAAACACTCGAAACACAGTTCAGTGTACACTAAACATAGTCTGTGCTACTGTAAGTCACTCTAGTAATAGTTAATTGTATGTCACCCCTTCAGGATGTTTCTTACCTGGATAAAGACGCTTGTCTTCCTGAAGTTCACTTTTTTTTCTCAAATCTTCAAAAGTGTCGATGGCAATATGCCTCAGTATCAGTTTAAATATATATATATATATTTTTTTTAAAGCTAGTACTTAAAAAAACTTAAAATATTTGGATTAATCCTAAATAATAGTTAAATCTGAAATGAATTTTGCAATCTGTAGGGAGGACAATGCTGCGATATATGGCTGGGCACTCGGACGAGGATGAATAGTGGAGAATAGTGGACCTTTGACAGCAGGAGATGAGACCAAAGGAAACAAGGAGAGAAGATACAGAGCTAGGTAGGAGCTGTCCGCCTCTCAGTGCTGAAGGTTGGACAGAGTCTCCGCTCGTGTGATAGGCCAGCTGTCTGCAGCTGGCTGATGCTTTCCTCGCCTTTCAGCACTTGCCTTTATAATCTCACGCATAATTGGCACTAATCGGATTATTTGCTGCGCTGCATACAGTCAGTAACATGGATAGGTCTGCTGGGTACCACTAATGAGTCACGAGGTGCAGTGCGTCACTGAGCAAACAGCAGTACTTTAAAAGCCTCGCTCTTCCTCTTCTCACAACAGAGCCGAGCCTAGATCCCGAGCGGCAGTCGCTAGTTGTTTCTGTTATCAGAAAAAAAAAAAAGGCTAGCTGTGGCTTTTTGGTATATAAATGTAAAATTGGCCCACGGGTTTCTCTGCTGTCTATTATGATTCTTTTCATCCAAAACAAATAAATGTTGAATTGAAGATGGGTCCCCTGGATTACAACCATAGGTGAAGGGCTCAAGAGTTGCTTCTCTCGGATTTCAGAGTTAAAGGTTTATTTGACTTCAGACGGCGTGACCCGAACCTTGTAGGTTGAGGTTAGCTGGTATGGTGTTCTTTATTACAACGTGGATGACTGAGAATCACACGGCTTGTTAATCTGACTGTACACAGCTTCCAAGGTAGAAAAGGAAGTCAAGTAATTGCAATGGTGAATGGGACGGTTCTTGCTTCCTGGATAAATGTAATTGAAGTTTTTCCCCCAGGTGTATGTGACATGGACTTGCTGCTCTCCAGTGGGTGTGCAGCCTTTCCTTTATCTCTGGCACAGATTGCTACAGATGCTCTAAGGATCCGAGCTGCTGGCTTTTAATTGGCAATCAACCCTGTAATTGTCAGCATGAAAGCCTTTTAGGGGCTGTGTGCGCAGAGCTGCGCTTTGCAAGCGGTAGTACAGACAAAGTTTGATTTTGTTCTCAGCATGGGGTAACTGGATTTATGATCTCTTTCCCCTGTAAATAATATGCAGCGGGACCCCAGCAATTACTTTTTAAAATGCATCAGAGACAGAGAAAGATGAAGGGAGGGAAGCGATGGAGAACGTCTCACAGCCTAGCGCAAACCCTAAAGTACCCAAGCCTGAAACATTCAAGTCAGAGGCTAGCGATTGGACCAGATCACATAAGCAGAAAAAAAAAAAAGTGAGGGGAAAAAAAACACAGCATAATGATACATAATTGGTTCTGTAATAGCATTACACAAGGATAATAGCCTGTTATGGCCCTCTGAACTATTAAGAGCTTCCCTGGCGCATTGCCTTGATGATATTAAAGGGGAACTCTAATGACATTTTGGTTATTAAATGCGTGTAATTAATTTATGCACCGCTGAAAATAAAGTTTGCCTGATGACCCACTCAAGATGCATCAGGAGATCTGAAGTCAGACAGCTGTTGATAGGATGCTGTTGTCTGCTTTGTGTCTAGACTTATTTTTGGGTCAGGCAAAAATAGAGTTAATATTTCATAAAGACTGTAATGCTCATTGTAAAAAGTGTTATGACACTGGGAGAAAAGGTGGTCTGAGGTTCTTATAATGTGATTTGTGATGTTGTTTTCCAGATCACATGCTATTCTTTTGGAGAAAAAAAAAGAAACAACTAAAATACACAAAAGAAGAGATTAAAATATTGTAGTGAGAATTTAAACATCAACATCAGCTAGGGTGTTTGCCCTCTCAAGCCAGTTCACTACAGCTCCCCCTTGTATTGTATCTGTTGTAATCAATGTGTTTATACAACAAACATTGCAGAAATAGATTACTTTCCACAGACCCCATCCATTAGCAGGAAGCCTTTCAGAAGCCACCAGGGACTATGCAGGCCTTTCCTTTTAAGTAAATGTAACCTACACCCAGGTGAAGTCCCTGGCAGATGATCTCCATCGGGGTTAAAAAAAGGAAGTGAGAAACAATTTATCTGTGAAAAAAGAAAATATATTACAGGTATTTGAAGGATGATTTCTCTATAAATGAAAAGAGGAGTTGTTTTATTTATTTTCAATCTCTTTATTCATTTTCATTATAAGAAATATATAAAAACTTTTCCATACATCAACATTTTATTTTTATTAAATCCCCCGGGTAACCCCCCTCCTCTCCCCCTCCCCTACCTCTCTCACCCCTCTCCTACTCCCTCTCAGCTCCCATTCCTCCCTGTCTACACTCTTTGTCCATTCCCATCAGCTCTACAAATCTCCTTGTGTGCTTAAATTCCTTCCACATTTTCCACTTATTATCAAATCCTTCCATTTCCTCATCTCCAGTATATCTTAGATATTCCATATTGTAAATATCATACATTTTTTTTTTTACACCAGCTTCTGATTGTGGGACTTTCCACTTCTTGCCACTGTTGTGGGATTAAACTTGTTGCTGCGTTCATTAGATGGGTTACCAGTGTCCTATTATATTGCTTTATTGACATTTCTACCCTGTGAAACAGACACCTCCATGTTCCTCTGGTACTTCTATATTAGTAATCTTTTTTATCCCTTGCAACACCTCTCTCCAGAATTTTTAAATTTTAGGACATGTCCACCATATGTGGGCCATGGTTCCCACAGCATTGCATCCCCACCAGAAAAACCTTGATGTCTCACCTCGGTATTTGTGTGCTATCGCTATTGTTATATACCAGAGTCAAATATATTTATAATTCATTTCAATGGTATTTCTGTCTATTGCTGCGCTGTGTACCATTTTAAATATCTTTTCCAAATGTAAATCTTCTTATTGCTTTCCCAATTCTCTTTCCTATTTTACTATAAATGGTGGTACCTCCGGCCCCTTAATTCCCACTAATATTTTTTATATCTGGGAGATCCCATTCCTCATAGTTGCTGCTGCACATAAGCGCTCAAACGGCAATAGGATCTCTCCGGATCCAATTGGTTGCGGCAACGTAGATACAAAATATTTCAGCTGTGTGTACCGCCATTCATCTATCACCATTAATTATTCTTTGTGTTTTAGTTCATGTAGTGTATATATTTCCCCTTTTTTCATTATCTTTTAATTGTGCATTTTCATTTTTTATCCATTTCTCAAACCACTCCCCTTTCCCTGGTGCAAAAAAAAAAAAAAAAGTTTCACTTAGTGGTATTAAAGGTGAGTTAAATTCCTATTTTTCCTGTATGTGTATGTGATTCTAGATTGCAAAAAACGTTCTCAGTTATTTGGTGTGTATTTTCACTTAATTCTCTAAATTTTGATGGTATCTATATAATCTTCCCCAGGGGTTCATTACTAAAAGTGTTTTCCAATTCCACCCATCTTTTTTCTTTTTTTCTTTCTTTGTTTTTTTGAGGAGTTGCTTTATAAACAATACATTTGGTGGAACTATTAGGGATACATTAATTTATTCAGCGATAGCAGCTTTACATTCCCCATTCTCCTATTTGCAGAATGCATACACATTTTGGTCATACCCTATGTAATATATATGAGTGATGCTTGTGGCAACTGGCAAGCTTGAAATATAGTATATGGGTTGGCATCTAGACCATCATTAGTGTTCAGGTTTGATAAATGTCAATAGTCAAACTATCCGGTGTGCTGGAAATTTTAAAATCTTTAAAAAAAAAAAAGTTTAGAGATTCTGATACCAGTGATAGAGGATTTCATACATGTTTTATATAGAGTACATGAGTACATATGAAAGGTTTATTGGAATCACTAAAATTCCTTCCAGTCTTCTTGTTTTTGTCCAAGAGAGTGTTTCCATTTAAAATGGCAATAAACCTAAAAGCAAACATTTATTATGTTGTAGCTTAGATGTGGTGGCTGCATTTGTTTTCTTTTGTTTTGTTTCAATAGTTTTTATTTGGTTTTAAAGTGGTTGTACACCCTTACAAACCACTTTGACTTACAGGTAAGCCTAGATTAAGGCTTACCTGTAGGTCCAAGAAATATCTCCTAAACCTGTATGGTTTAGGAGATATTTACCCGAAAACAGGCACTGCTGTCTACGGCGCATGCGCCGTAGACAGCGGCGCGCAGGCGCACTGAGCGCGGCATTCTCAACAACGGAGCTGCCGCGTGTGTTGGCTCCCATGCGCATGCACAGGAGTGACGTCATTGCGGCTTCGCCAAATGACAGCGGCAGAGCTGTGAGACCCCACCAAGAAGATGGATGCGGCGGACTACAGGGGACAGCGGCGACTTCGCTGGCTCCTGTGTCAGGTAAGAGACACATAATGGACTACTATGCGATGCATAGTAGTCCATTATGCTTTGCCTTTGCAGGGAATGAAAGAGGAAGTAAACTCATCAGGGTTTACTTCCTCTTTAACAAATAGTGAACACGCAAAAGTTACACCCACACAGCAGCTAGCATTGAAGAGTAAGATAACAAGAGTAATCTCACATGGAAGGCAAAAAAATTAGGTGATACATGATGAACAAAAGAAACAAGAGCTAATGTAACAACAATGAATAAGTGTTTTTGTGGGCCCATGAGGACCAAGGGGTCTCGGAGAGGCTCCCCAAAACTATGGGGTGTCTCCTGGGTTCTTCATAATCAAAAAGGTGGTCCAATATATAGCCTAGAGAGATCTAAAAGGGAATGGAAATCAGAAGAAAATTAGGCAGAAAGGTAACACTAGAGGGAAGGAGCTTGTTCACCAACCATATAGGGAGCTAGAAAAAAGAAAGAGGAGTCTAGGAGGGGGAGGGAGGCTAGAAGATTATAGATTGGGAGATGTGAGGGGGGGGGGGGGGGTAAGGGCTCGAGAGCATCAGGACTGTCCATCACAGGCAGCCCAAGCTGGCTGGGGGCAGGGCAGGAAAGGCATATGACAGCCATGGACCCCAAATTTTAAGAAACTTGGCATGCGAGTCGTTGCGGATGCTTGATATCTGTTCATTATGCATCAACACAGCCATGCAATCTCTCACCCCCTGAAAGGAAACAAATGTTTTTTTACAGGCTTGGGCTGACAGAAACAAATAGGAGGCGAGCTTCCGTTCATAGGCGAATAGGCCCGGAATTGGGCAGTGTAATAAGGCAAACTTTTGGTATGGGCAGATGAAACAACATAAATATGATGCCAGACCAGAAGCCAGTTAGTCTGGGACATTTTCACCATATATAAATGACATCACCCTGATGGCCACAACCTCGGAAGCAGCGATCACTGTAGGGTGGATTGGCATGGGAAATGCAGACAGGGACCCAATACCAACATAGGAGCACCTCATATGCCACCTCCAAGGTGGCTGTGTTAAATGAGAATTTGGCCACAGAAGACCACTGGCACCCTGTGATGTGGCTCTGAGCTTCGCTGAACACAGCTCTGTGAATATAAACAACACAGAGCTCTGTTTAGTGACAGTGGATCTCTCTGTTTGATCATTCCCTGCTAAGCAGGGAAAGAAAACATTCAAATCCCCAATAAAAGTAGCACACAGTAAACACATTTGTTAGGCACACATTTAACCCCTTAATTGCCCTAGATGTAAACCCCTTCCTGCCTAGTGTCATTAGTACAGTGCAATGCATATTATTAGCTCTGATCATTGTAATAATGTCACTGGTGTTGTCAGTGGCAGTTAATCCCTCCAGTGACAGGTTGTCCACCGCATTATCACAGTCCTTTTATAAGTCGCTGATCGCCACCATTACTAGTATGAAAAATAAATACATAAAAATTCCAGGCTAGATCCCATAGTTTACAGACACTATACCTTCCGCACAAACCAATCAATATACACTTATTGGGATTTATTTTTTTTAATAAAGGTTTTATTAAGCATAAGAAAAGTATAAGATAATGATAGTACAATAACATATTTGAATATGATATAGTATGTGATTACAAATCAAAACATGTATAAATGCACATTTAAACAAAATTATCTTGTTGAGAATTGACATATAAAGTCTTATTGTAGAAGCCTACCTATATAAACTGTATAGGTAGTAATTGTGGTCTACGTTTAAACAAAAATGAAAAAAAATATTTTAATCATAACATTATTTAATAAAAATAACATATATCTCCTATATGTCCTGAACATTCCAGATTTTGTTGAACCTGTCTGTTGTGTCATGGGCAATTGCCTTGAGTTCTTCCTTGTGGTAAAGGTCAGTTATAGAATGAAGCCACTCTGTAACTGATGGAGCATGTGTGCTAGGGATTAAAGCTTTTGCCGCTGTAAGTAGGTTTCTGGAAAGTGAGCATTTGTATTTTTTTATGGAGTGCTTGGAAATGTGTAAGACAGCAGGCTGCTGTAAAATTTATTGATGCATCTGTGATTTGTTTGATAATAGTACATATTTTTTGCCAGAAGGGTTGTATCAGGGCACAATCCCACCATATGTGTAGCAGGGACTACGGATGAGCTCAATGTTCAAGTTGAACATTGGGTGTTTGCCGAACAGCGAACATTTTTCAGGACAAATTCGAGCACTGTGGAATACCCCATAATGCACTGTGAGATCACAGTGCATTGCTGTATGATGCTTTGGCCAATCACAGTGCACTGTGAGAGCCATGATAGGGCAAAGGCAGAGTGCCTTTGGCCAATCATGGCTCAGGGGGACTATGTCCATGCCCCACACTATATAAGGCTGCTTCAATAATAACCGCATGCATATATATATATATATATATATATATATATATATATATATATATATATATACACACACACAGTCAGTCTAGTGTATATATATATATATATATATATATATATATATATACACACATATATATATATATATATTTTAGAGTTGGGAGTTGTTTAGCTCAATTGTAGTGCTTACCAGTGAGCGTAGTCCATGCCAATTGTGTAATTTAAGGGCTTTTTTGCCTACATTTATTAAACAAAAGAAATTTTGGTGGCACAATGGTGTAGTGGTTAGCACTCTCCCCAAGCAGTAAAAAGGGTCGCTGATTTGAATCCCAACCACGGCACTACCTGCCTGGAGTTTGTATGTTCTCCCTGTGCCTGCGTGGTTTTCCTCCCACACTCCAAAGACATGCTGGTAGGTTAATTGGCTTCTGTCCAAAAATTGGCCCTAGTATATGAATGGGGACATTGCATTGTTAGCTCCTTGAGGGTAGGGGATGATGTGAGTGTGCAATGTACAGGGACAATTGTAGACACTTACTCAGGTTGAACTGGATGGACTGGTGTCTTTATTCAACCTTACTATGAACAGTCCATCCAGAATTTTCATGCAAGGGTTTCAACTTCACAATAATAATCACAAATGGAAAATACCAAGCCTCCTGGCTTATACTGTACATACAGTCATGCAGATCAGGCCTTCCACTTCTGGCCTTTGTCTGCTTTCCACAGACTGTTCCCTTGTCAGTCCATATAGGTAACAGCCACTTGCTGCTCTGACCCTCAGGCTTGGGTCTCTGGCTTCTCCCAGTGCACACCTGCACTCTCTGGCTTCTCCCTTGCAAGCTTGGACTCCTCGGGAGGGTGGAGCCCAGAACCATGGTCAGGTGTCTAAAAATAGCTCAGCACTAGGGATTAGCCAAACACCCCCCCGGTTCAGTTTGCACCAGAACCTGCGAACAGACCGAAAATTTGTGTGAACTTTAGAACCCCATTAAAGTCTATGGGACTCAAAATTTCAAAATCAAAAGTGCTAATTTTAAAGGCTAATATGCAAGTTATCCTCCTAAAAAGGGTTTGGGGACTGGCTCCTGCCCCAGGGGACATGTATCAATGCAAAAAAAGTTTTAAAAACTGAAGTTTTTTTGGGAGCACTGATTTTAATGACGCTGGGTGTCTATAGTATGCCTGTGAAGTTGCATGTATTTCCCACGTTTAGAACAGTCCCTGCACAAAATTACATTTCTAACTGAAAAAAATCATTTAAAACTGCTTGCACTTTTAATGTAATGTCTGGTTCCGGCAATATGGATGAAAATCATTGAGAAAAATGGCATGGGTAGCCCCCCTGCCCATTACCAGCCCATTTGTGTCTTGTATGGATATTAGGGGGAACCCCATACCCAAATAAAAAGGAAAGGCTTCCGGTTCCGGCGCAGCATGAGGTAGCTGCGCCTCTCAATGGCTCCCACAGCAGTGACCCATATCGGCCTGTAAACTTGGCCTGAGCAGGTCCACGCACCAGCCAGCTGGTCCAAGGTGTCCCCCCCCCCTCAGTCTCCCAGACCTCATGGACTGATTTTTGGAGAAAACGGGTGCCCGCTCGTACGCGGCCACAGCGACACCTCCGGACCGGCTGCAAATTGAGCCCTTCCCAGAAAACATGGCGGGCACACAGACCACAGACATGGAGGTGAGCGGGGTCTCCTCTCCCCAACCCCACACCATCGCCCCATCCACCTCACCCACTGGGCCTGCATCTATGGCTCACCTGCTAGCTTTACCAGGGGACAGCCTTACGCCCCCGCTAGGAGACGATGGCCACACTAGCTGCATCACACACGTAGTTGCAGCCCTTTTATCCCCCATGATAGCGGCCTCAGTAGAAAAACCTGTTAATGCTGGGATGACACAAATTAAGGCACAATTAAGTGAACACACCACCAGACTGAACGAAGTAGAACACCACTTATCGGAGGTAGAAGATGAATTATATTAAGCCCAAGCCACAGAGCAGTCGCATGACAAAACAAATCAGTATATCTTCCAGAAATTGGACGATTTGGAAAACAGATCCAGACAGAGCAATCTGCAATTTGTTGGTGTTCCTGAATTGCTACCACTGGCGAATCTTGACGATTTCTGCTCTAAACGCATCCCAGAGGCCATGGGCCTACCAGACCCCTTCACAGTAGAGCGTGCACAGTGCATGGGGTCCTACAATGCAGACCGCAAGTCTCCCCATCCTATTATTGCCAAATATCTCAACTATGCTGACAAGGCCCTCATCCTCCAAAAATTCCGGCAATCTCCATCTCTTCAAATCGATGGTGTTAAAATCCTAATCTTTGCCGACTACTCCATTGAGGTCTCTAAAAAGAGGAAAGCTTTTCAACCAATTTGCTTGGAACTTTACAAGCAACAGGTCAAATTCACTCTGGCATTTCCGGCAATTATCTGTCTCAAGTCTCCAAAAGGGGAGCAACTATCTTTTCAGGACCCATCAGAAGTGGAATCCTTCCTCCGGTCTCTTCAAGCAGACTCGAACCCCATCGCACTGTCCAAGTCAGCCTCCAGCCTCCGATCTTTGGAACAGAGGAGCCCACGAAAGGATTCTCCCAAACACTTTCGGGCCTCCGCACTGGACCACCGTAACCGCAAATCCTTCCGCTGAAGGCCCTGCTGCCATCCTGAACCATTTGTGTAGTTATTTCAGGTTATATGACATGTTCTGTTTTCACTTATTATGGTGTTCTTCCCTCTCAGTCTGACTTTTCTTAATGGTACCCGTACGGGCTACCTCTGGCCTTCGGTCACTGATTAGGGCTTAGGGCCCTCTGCCTGCCTTTTACAGCCTTGTGTTTCCACTTTACAGTTTTATTTATCATGCCTTATGTTACTACTTATGTTACTGTCATGTTTTATGCTCTGTTTAATGCTGCATTTCTACATGGTCTCACTGTGTAACATCCCCCGCCCTTCGTTATGCCCCAGGTCATCCCTATGCCTCATCAGCCTTCCTGTGATGCTCTAGTTTCTTTATCTCAAGGTCCTGCATGGGGAGCTGAATTACACAGTGAACTCATGCGGAAAAAAGATACGTTTATCCAAATGTATGATTTACTTGATTTTCATATACATCTCTCACCATTTTCTACATAAAGGTTCTTCAGACACACCCTCTCTGCTAGCCTGCTGTTAAGCTATACTTATGCTGTCCTTCTTATACTTTTAGTGCTACAAACTCACTGCATATACACCCCACTCTCTTCTCCAATCTCAAAGTAATCTCATGGAATGTTAAGGGTCTTCGTTCTCCTCGCAGGTTTCCATTACATCAGAGGGGGCGGGGTCACCCATACGTCACTGGGGAATCCCGTCTTTTCCCTTGCATCAGAGGGGGGCAGGGTCAGGCTACCGGGATTCCAGCAGTGTCTCCGGTGGAGACAGGATGGATGCGCTGCACTGGAGGGAGAGATCACCCATCCCTGGATCAGATCCATCGCTGGATAGCAAGAGGGGATTACCACCGCTGGAATCTTTTTTTTTTTTTTTTCTTTTTTTTAATAAAGGACTTTTCCCAACAGTGTGTGTGTGTGTTTAACTTTTTTTTACACTTTCTTTGTGAAATGGTAGGGGTACTTTTGTACCCCCTTACCATTTCAAACAGGGGGGCCAGGATCTGGGGGTCCCCTTGTTAAAGGGGGCTTCCAGATTCTGATAAGCCCCCAGCCCGCAGACCCCCACAACCACTAGCCAGGGTTGTGGGGATGAGGCCCTTGTCCTCATCAACATGGGGACAAGGTGCTTTGGGGGGGGACCCCAAAGCATCCTCCCAATGTTGAGAGCCTGTGGCCTGGTACGGCTCAGGAGGGGGGGGCGTTCTCTCGTCCCCCCTCTTTTCCTGCAGCCATGTTGCGTGCTCGGATAAAGGGTCTGGTATGGATTTTTGGGGGAAACTCCACGCCATTAAAAAAATTGGCGTGTTGTTCACCCTTAAAATCCATACCAGACCTGAAGGGTCTGGTATAGATATTTGGGGGGAACCCCACGTCATTTAAAAAAAAAATCTGATGCAGGGTTCCCCTTAATATGCATACCAGACCTGAAGGGCCTGGTAATTGAATTTGGGGGAACCCCACGCTTTTTTTTTTATCAATGACTTTCAATGACTGTCATCTGTATTACAGGGTGCCGACAATTCTAAGTCTAAGCATGGGAAACATGCGCCCCTTTGCAGGCATACTATAAATACCCCCCAGGTACTAAATTTAAAGGAACATTACACTTTTATTGTTTCACTTTAAGCATTATTAAAATCACTGCTCCCGAAAAAAACGTCAGTTTTGAAAACTTTTTTTTGCATTGATACATGTCCCCTGGGGCAGGACCCAGGTCCCCAAACACTTTTTAGGACAATAATTTGCATATTAGCCTTTAAAATTAGCACTTTTAATTTTGAACATTCAAGTCCCATAGACTTTTTTTTTTTTTTTTCTCATAAACA
The DNA here is from genome assembly GCF_037356315.1 of Lithobates pipiens. Lineage (NCBI taxonomy): Eukaryota > Metazoa > Chordata > Amphibia > Anura > Ranidae > Lithobates > Lithobates pipiens. The sequence goes on from NW_027507787.1 coordinate 118,618,696, forward strand.
TTTTATTGAAATTAAAGCGGAGGTCCACCCTAAAATGGACCTCCGCTCATCGGAATCCCCCCCCCCTCCGGCGCCACAATCGGCACCTTTCAGGGGGGAGGGGGGTGCAGTTACCTGGATAATCCAGGTAACTGCACCCACTTCCGGGCTAGCGCTCTGCGGAACGAGCGTAGGTTACGCCCCCGTTCCGCAAGCGCCCGCCCCCTTCAGCAAGTGCCCCGCTGCCTGCTGGGAAACACACAGCTCCCAGAGGCAGCGGGGACCGTCCGGATTGCGCCGCGCGGCTCGCGCATGCGCAGTAGGGAACCGGGAAATGAAGCCGAAAGGCTCCATTTCCTGATTCCCATACCCAAGATGGCGGCGGGACCCGGCAGCCGAGCGAGCGATCGGCTTCGGGTGCCGACATCGTGGGCGCGCTGGACAGGTAAGTGTCACTATTTAAAAGTCAGCAGCTGCAGTATTTGTAGCTGCTGGCTTTTAAAAAAAAAAAAAAAAAACGCGGAGTCCCGGTGGACTCCCGCTTTAAGGAGAAATACACAAAAAGAACAAACACTGCCAATGGTTTTTTCCATATAAACAAATTAGCAACTATTCTGGGTCGCGCCCATGACTCATGTATACATCGACAAAAGTAGAACACATACAATATGTCTAAAGGGAAGGATATAGTGAATTCAGCTTCAAGCTTGGGCCTCAGGCCCGAGAACCTCTGACGACCCAATCCTAGTCAGGTTCTGAGGTGAACACTAACCACTTCATAAACTAAAGTAGTTAACCTCCCTGGCGGTACGATTATTTCGGATTTTAGGTGCTAAAAGCGGTACCATTATTTTGCATGAAAATTTGGCGTTTTATATTGTAGTCCTGCAGTTCTTAGGAATAACTCTCTTAAATCTGTCCAAACCAGAGTCTAGCAGACATCCCGGGTATGATAAAGTTTGAAAAATTAAATCATAAATTATAATATAATAAATAATTATAAATAATTGTACCAAATAATAATATAACAATAATAAAAATTATTCAATAATGTAATCAAATCAAAAACACTGAAATTTGCTCAGTTGCAGAATTGTCACTGTCATTACTTTTCAGTATTTGATGACGGATCTCCCCACAAATCGCTATCGCTCAATTCTGCGAGTGATTCTAATTTATTATCGCTGTTTTCTAGCTGGTCTAAAATCATTTTTGATGTACAGTGACAGTTTTGGTTGCTATGGGCAATCTCCAGTTTCCAGGCATAAAGAACAGTTTTTATTATATAAAACTGCATGCAGGACACTGGGCAGACCACTAGGGACAACGGGGATGTGAAATATTTACATACAGCAATGTAATCTGTAAGATTACATTATACTGTATGTTTACTGTTTGTTTCACTTTTTGAATTTGGCGCCGATCTCCGTGCCCGTGCGTCGCAACGCTCGCAGGGCACGGAGATCGGCGATGTAATGCATCGAGCGAGACACGGCTCGCTCGTACAGCGGGGAGACAACGCTGGATCCGAGGGAGAAGGTAAGTAAACCTCCTCCTGGATCCAGCGATGCAGTCCCGAGTCTGGCTCGGGGATACCGCTTTTGGTATGAAAAATCCACCCCGAGTCAGACTCGGGAATACCGTCAAGGGGGTTAAAGGGAGAGAAGAAGACATAGAAGAAAGAGGGGGGTGGGGGGAAGGGGGGGAAGGATATATTAAGATGCATAAAGATACACGGGTGGAAAGACATCCAGGATGAGATTTTCAAAGAAGGGATGAAAGAAAAAGAGGGAGGGAGGGGGTGAGAACTTCACCAGCTGCCCTCCCCTAAGCTCACAATTGACAGCCGTCTCACAGTACAATGGTAAACTGGGGTTCGCTTTCATCCAGCAAGGCTCCTTACGAGGTCAACCTACTGCTGGAGGTGGACAATTCCATGGTATTTTGATACATCTGAGAGGCCTTAAAGGATAACCAGTCGCCCCAGATTGCAGCATACAAGGCAGTCTTATCAAGGGAAGTATGAATCAGCTCCTCCATTTCCGCCATTCTATTGATGCGATGAAACCATTCAGTTAAGGTCGGCACAGAAGCCGCTCGCCAATGGATCGGTACACACATTCTAGCCGCATTGATCATATGTAACGCAAGCGATCTGTGATATTTTTTTTGGGGAATCTCAGACAGGTGTAGAAGATATTGCGCGGGAGAAAAATCTAAAGGAAAGGTAGACACTCTCGTCACCACCTCATGAACGCTACGCCCTTCGTTATGCCCCAGGTCATCCCTATGCCTCATCAGCCTTCCTGTGATGCTCTAGTTTCTTTATCTCAAGGTCCTGCATGGGGAGCTGAATTACACAGTGAACTCATGCGGAAAAAAGATACGTTTATCCAAATGTATGATTTACTTGATTTTCATATACATCTCTCACCATTTTCTACATAAAGGTTCTTCAGACACACCCTCTCTGCTAGCCTGCTGTTAAGCTATACTTATGCTGTCCTTCTTATACTTTTAGTGCTACAAACTCACTGCATATACACCCCACTCTCTTCTCCAATCTCAAAGTAATCTCATGGAATGTTAAGGGTCTTCGTTCTCCTCGCAGGTTTCCATTACATCAGAGGGGGCGGGGTCACCCATACGTCACTGGGGAATCCCGTCTTTTCCCTTGCATCAGAGGGGGGCAGGGTCAGGCTACCGGGATTCCAGCAGTGTCTCCGGTGGAGACAGGATGGATGCGCTGCACTGGAGGGAGAGATCACCCATCCCTGGATCAGATCCATCGCTGGATAGCAAGAGGGGATTACCACCGCTGGAATCTTTTTTTTTTTTTTTTCTTTTTTTTAATAAAGGACTTTTCCCAACAGTGTGTGTGTGTGTTTAACTTTTTTTTACACTTTCTTTGTGAAATGGTAGGGGTACTTTTGTACCCCCTTACCATTTCAAACAGGGGGGCCAGGATCTGGGGGTCCCCTTGTTAAAGGGGGCTTCCAGATTCTGATAAGCCCCCAGCCCGCAGACCCCCACAACCACTAGCCAGGGTTGTGGGGATGAGGCCCTTGTCCTCATCAACATGGGGACAAGGTGCTTTGGGGGGGACCCCAAAGCATCCTCCCAATGTTGAGAGCCTGTGGCCTGGTACGGCTCAGGAGGGGGGGGCGTTCTCTCGTCCCCCCTCTTTTCCTGCAGCCATGTTGCGTGCTCGGATAAAGGGTCTGGTATGGATTTTTGGGGGAAACTCCACGCCATTAAAAAAAAAAAAATTGGCGTGTTGTTCACCCTTAAAATCCATACCAGACCTGAAGGGTCTGGTATAGATATTTGGGGGGAACCCCACGTCATTTAAAAAAAAAATCTGATGCAGGGTTCCCCTTAATATGCATACCAGACCTGAAGGGCCTGGTAATTGAATTTGGGGGAACCCCACGCTTTTTTTTTTATCAATGACTTTCAATGACTGTCATCTGTATTACAGGGTGCCGACAATTCTAAGTCTAAGCATGGGAAACATGCGCCCCTTTGCAGGCATACTATAAATACCCCCCAGGTACTAAATTTAAAGGAACATTACACTTTTATTGTTTCACTTTAAGCATTATTAAAATCACTGCTCCCGAAAAAAACGTCAGTTTTGAAAACTTTTTTTTGCATTGATACATGTCCCCTGGGGCAGGACCCAGGTCCCCAAACACTTTTTAGGACAATAATTTGCATATTAGCCTTTAAAATTAGCACTTTTAATTTTGAACATTCAAGTCCCATAGACTTTTTTTTTTTTTTTTCTCATAAACATTTTATTGAAATTAAAGCGGAGGTCCACCCTAAAATGGACCTCCGCTCATCGGAATCCCCCCCCCTCCGGCGCCACAATCGGCACCTTTCAGGGGGGAGGGGGGTGCAGTTACCTGGATAATCCAGGTAACTGCACCCACTTCCGGGCTAGCGCTCTGCGGAACGAGCGTAGGTTACGCCCCCGTTCCGCAAGCGCCCGCCCCCTTCAGCAAGTGCCCCGCTGCCTGCTGGGAAACACACAGCTCCCAGAGGCAGCGGGGACCGTCCGGATTGCGCCGCGCGGCTCGCGCATGCGCAGTAGGGAACCGGGAAATGAAGCCGAAAGGCTCCATTTCCTGATTCCCATACCCAAGATGGCGGCGGGACCCGGCAGCCGAGCGAGCGATCGGCTTCGGGTGCCGACATCGCGGGCGCGCTGGACAGGTAAGTGTCACTATTTAAAAGTCAGCAGCTGCAGTATTTGTAGCTGCTGGCTTTTAAAAAAAAAAAAAAAAAAACGCGGAGTCCCGGTGGACTCCCGCTTTAAGGAGAAATACACAAAAAGAACAAACACTGCCAATGGTTTTTTCCATATAAACAAATTAGCAACTATTCTGGGTCGCGCCCATGACTCATGTATACATCGACAAAAGTAGAACACATACAATATGTCTAAAGGGAAGGATATAGTGAATTCAGCTTCAAGCTTGGGCCTCAGGCCCGAGAACCTCTGACGACCCAATCCTAGTCAGGTTCTGAGGTGAACACTAACCACTTCATAAACTAAAGTAGTTAACCTCCCTGGCGGTACGATTATTTCGGATTTTAGGTGCTAAAAGCGGTACCATTATTTTGCATGAAAATTTGGCATTTTATATTGTAGTCCTGCAGTTCTTAGGAATAACTCTCTTAAATCTGTCCAAACCAGAGTCTAGCAGACATCCCGGGTATGATAAAGTTTGAAAAATTAAATCATAAATTATAATATAATAAATAATTATAAATAATTGTACCAAATAATAATATAACAATAATAAAAATTATTCAATAATGTAATCAAATCAAAAACACTGAAATTTGCTCAGTTGCAGAATTGTCACTGTCATTACTTTTCAGTATTTGATGACGGATCTCCCCACAAATCGCTATCGCTCAATTCTGCGAGTGATTCTAATTTATTATCGCTGTTTTCTAGCTGGTCTAAAATCATTTTTGATGTACAGTGACAGTTTTGGTTGCTATGGGCAATCTCCAGTTTCCAGGCATAAAGAACAGTTTTTATTATATAAAACTGCATGCAGGACACTGGGCAGACCACTAGGGACAACGGGGATGTGAAATATTTACATACAGCAATGTAATCTGTAAGATTACATTATACTGTATGTTTACTGTTTGTTTCACTTTTTGAATTTGGCGCCGATCTCCGTGCCCGTGCGTCGCAACGCTCGCAGGGCACGGAGATCGGCGATGTAATGCATCGAGCGAGACACGGCTCGCTCGTACAGCGGGGAGACAACGCTGGATCCGAGGGAGAAGGTAAGTAAACCTCCTCCTGGATCCAGCGATGCAGTCCCGAGTCTGGCTCGGGGATACCGCTTTTGGTATGAAAAATCCACCCCGAGTCAGACTCGGGAATACCGTCAAGGGGGTTAAAGGGAGAGAAGAAGACATAGAAGAAAGAGGGGGGTGGGGGGAAGGGGGGGAAGGATATATTAAGATGCATAAAGATACACGGGTGGAAAGACATCCAGGATGAGATTTTCAAAGAAGGGATGAAAGAAAAAGAGGGAGGGAGGGGGTGAGAACTTCACCAGCTGCCCTCCCCTAAGCTCACAATTGACAGCCGTCTCACAGTACAATGGTAAACTGGGGTTCGCTTTCATCCAGCAAGGCTCCTTACGAGGTCAACCTACTGCTGGAGGTGGACAATTCCATGGTATTTTGATACATCTGAGAGGCCTTAAAGGATAACCAGTCGCCCCAGATTGCAGCATACAAGGCAGTCTTATCAAGGGAAGTATGAATCAGCTCCTCCATTTCCGCCATTCTATTGATGCGATGAAACCATTCAGTTAAGGTCGGCACAGAAGCCGCTCGCCAATGGATCGGTACACACATTCTAGCCGCATTGATCATATGTAACGCAAGCGATCTGTGATATTTTTTTTGGGGAATCTCAGACAGGTGTAGAAGATATTGCGCGGGAGAAAAATCTAAAGGAAAGGTAGACACTCTCGTCACCACCTCATGAACGCTACGCCAGAATGGTAATAGAGAGGGGCAGCTCCACCATATATGAAGGAACGTGCCCGTCTCTGCACCACAACCCCAGCACTCTTTTGGTACATCCGGGGCAAATCTATGGAGCACCTCCGGTGTTCTATACCAGCATGTTCTCACTTTGTACCCATTCTCTTGTACTGAGACGTTCAAGGACCCCTTGTGTAAATGAAAGTTAATCCTATCCCAGTCCCCATCTCCTATTTCGACCCCAAGAGCATCCTCCCAGTATGCACGCTCCGTCGCCAAACTCGCCGGCGTTGTCCCCTGGAGGGTCCCGTACAGGATGGAAATAAGGTGTTTCTGGGGGGAGGCGCTTGCACAGAGAGACTCCAGTACTGTTGGATTCCTTCCAAACCCTCCCATAGACTTTAATAGGGTTCTAAAGTTCACATGAAGTTTAGGTATGTTCGCAGGTTCTGGTACAAACCGAACCGGGGAATGTTCGGCTCATCCTTAGTGTACACTGCTCAGGTGGCACAATACACCGACTTTAACTGCTGCACCAGCTGCCTGTGGTATAGGATCAGAATAACACCAGCAATTGGGGTAGCTTTGGGTGTATACTGTGCAGGTGGCACAATACACCGACTGTAATTGCAATAGCTTAAAAGGAAATTCAGACACTGTCTCTATGTCTATCTCTCTCTCTCTCTCTATTAGGCTGGATTCACACCTATGCATTTTTTGTGCTTTTTGCATTTTGCAGATTTGCACTACAGAAAGTGTTCCATAGGAAACCATGGTAAGTGGACTGTAGTGCAAATCTGCAAAATGCAACAAGCACTAAAACTGCATAGGTGTGAATCCAGCCTTAGTGACGCAAAACACTACACAAGGCCGCCACACAGTTTGACTCGAACACTCAGCTCATCCCTACCCAGAACACACCTGACCAGTCAGTATGTTGGTGGATCTCAAAACCCGGACCCAGGACTGGGGATTTCATCCCACCCGGATTGCTACAAAATCCCCAGGCTCCAGGTCCCAAAGTGGACTTTAGTAAATAATGAGGAAACTGAAAAGCCAAATAAGCAAATAAACTGGAGCCCTGCCTGGTGGAGAATCCTGCGTCCATGCATTGGTGGGGTATCACACTACCACATAATATATACTCTGCATTATTTAGCATAGACTATATATTCAGTGTATAATCTATATTCAGTCAGTGCAGGCACTGTCTAGTTATATATAGCATATATATACAGTGCATTCAGCGGTGTACAGTATATAATACACTTCAGGCGGTGTATTTATATATATATATATATATATATATATATATATATATATATATATATATATACACACACACACACAGTATCAGTACACCCCTTACATTTTTGTAAATATTTTATTATATCTTTTCATGTGACAACACTCAAGAAATGACACTCTGCTACAATATAAAGTAGCGAGTGTACAGCTTGTATAACAGTGTAAATTTGCTGTCCCTTTAAAATAATTCAACTCACAGCCATTAATGTCTAAACCTATGGCAACAAAAGTGAGTATACCCCTAAGTGAAAATGTCCAAACTGGGCCCAAAGTGTCAATATTTTGTGTGGCCACCATTACTTTCCAGCACTGCCTTAACCCTCTTGGGCATGGAGTTCACCAGAGCTACACAAGTTTCCACGGGAGTCCTCTTCTCCTCCTCCATGATGGAGCTGGTGGATGTTAGAGACCTTGCGTTCCTCCACCTTCTGTTTGAGGATGCCCCATAGCAGCACAGTGGTGTAGTGGTTAGCACTCTCACCTAGCAGTAAGAAGGGTCGTTGGTTCAAATCCCAACCATGACACTACCTGCCTGGAGTTTGCATGTTATCCCTGTGCCTGCGTGGGTTTCCTCCAGGTACTCTGGTTTCCTCCCACAATCCAAAGACATGCAGGTAGGTTAATTGGCTTCTGTCCAAAATTGGCCCTAGTATATAAATGGGGACCTTGGATTGTGGGCTCCTTGAGGGCAGGGACTGATATGAGTGTGCAATGTACAGGGATAGGGACAATTGTAGATACTTACTCAGGATGGACTGGTGTCTTTATTCAACCTTACTAACTATGAATATAAAGATGCTCAATAGGGTTTAGGTCTGGAGTCATGCTTGACCAGTCCATCACCTTTACACTCAGCTTCTTTAGCAAGGCAGTGGTCATCTTGGAGGTGTGTTTGTGCTCATTATCATGTTGGAATACTGAGGCCCAGTCTCCAAAGGGAGGGGATCATGCTCTGCTTCAGTATGTCACAGTACATGTTTACATTCATGGTTCCCTCAATGAATTGTAGCTCCCCAGTGCCAGCAGCACTCATGCAGCCCCAGACCATGACACTCCCACCACCATGCTTGACTGTAGGCAAGACACATTTATTTATGTACTCCTCACCTGGTTGCCACAACACACGCTTGACACAATTAAGCCAAATAAGTTTATCTAAGTCTCATCAGACCACAGGACATGGTTCCAATAATCCATGTCCTTAGTCTGCTTGTCTTCAGCAAACTGTTTGCGGGCTTTCTTGTGCATCATCTTTAGAAGAGGCTTCCTCTGGGACGACAGTCATGCAGACCAATTTGATGCAGTGTGCATCGTATGGTCTGAGCCCTGAAAGGCTGATCCCCCCACCCCTTCAACCTCTGAAGCAATGCTGGCAGCACTCATACATCTATTTCCCAAAGACAATCTCTGGATATGACGCTGAGCACATGCACTTAACTTCTTTGATCCACCATGGCAAAGTCTGTTCTGAGTGGAACCTGTCCTGTTGTTCTGTCCTGTTGAACCGCTGTATGGTCTTGGCCACTGTGCTGCAGCTCAGTTTCAGGGTCTTGACCATCTTCTTATAGCCTAGGCCATCTTTATGTAGAACAACAATTCTTTTTTTTCAGATCCTCAGAGAGTTATTTGCCATGAGGTTCCATATTCAATTACCAGTGACCAGGATGAGAGAGAGGAGAGCAATAACACCGAATTTAACACACCTGCTCCCCATTCAGACTTGAGACCTTGTAACACTAATGAGTCACATGACACCAGGGAGGGAAAATGGCTAATTGGGCATTTTCACTTAGGGGTGTACTCACTTTTGTTACCAGCAGTTTAGACATTAATGGCTGTGGGTTGAGTTATTTTGAGGGGACAGCAAATTTACATTCTTATACAAGCTGTACACTAACTACTTTATATTGTAGCAAAGTGTCATTTCTTCAGTGTTGTCACATGAAAAGTTATAATAAAATATTGACAAAAATGGAAGGGGTGTACTCACTTTCGTGAGATACTGTATGTACATATATACAGTCTAGTGTGTGTATATATATATATATATATATATATATATATATATATATATATATATATATACTCTTTATTCAGTGTAACCTATATATACAGTGTACACAGTATATAATACAGGGTGTACAGTTTCTAATACACTTCAGGTGGTGTACACAGTATATAATACAGTGACAGTGCAGCCGTAGCACAGTTTCTAATACTGTGCAGACAGTGTACACATTATATAATACAGTGTATACAGTTTCTATTACACTTCAGGCGGTGTACACAGTATATAATACAGTTTGTGTCGTTTCTAATACACTTCAGGAGGTGTACACAGTATATAATACAGTGACAGTGCAGCTGTTGCACAGTTTCTAATACACTTCAGGTGGCGTACACAGTATATAATACAGTGTGTACAGCTTCTAATACACTTCAGGAGGTGTACACAGTATATAATACAGGGTGTACAGTTTTTAATATACTTCTGGTGGTTTTACACAGTATATAATACAGTGTAGCCGGTGTACAGTTTCTAACACACTTCTGTTGGTGTACATAGTTTCTAATACAGTGCAGGTGGTGTACACCATATATAATACAGTGTGTACAGTTTCTAATACACTTAGGCGGTTTACACAGTATATAATACAGGGTGTACAGTTTCTAATACACTTCTGGTGGTGTACACAGTATATAATACAGTGCAGCCGGTGTACAGTTTCTAATTAGAGATTAGCCAAACACCCCCCCACCCGGTTCGGTTCCCAGCAGAACATGCAAACAGGCAAAAAATTTGTAGAACACGCGAAAACCATTAAAGTCTATGGGACACAAACATGAATAATCAAAAGTGCTAATTTTAAAGGCTTTTATGCAAGTTATTGTCATAAAAAGTGTTTGGGGACCTGGGTCCTTCCCCAGGGAACATGTATCAATGTAAAAAAAGTTTTAAAAACTGGAGTTTTTTTCAGGAGCAGTGATTTTAATAATGCTTAAAGTGAAACAATAAAAGTTAAATATTCCTTTAAATTTCGTACCTGGGGTGTCTATAGTATGCCTGTAAAGTGGCACATTTTTCCCGTGTTTAGAGAAGTCCCTGCACAAAATGACATTCCAAAGTAAAAAAAGTAATTTAAAAGTACTCGGGGCTATAATAAATTGTCGTTCCCGGCAATACAGATAAAAGAAGTCATTGAAAAAAGACCCTTTGGGTCTGGTATGAATATTAAGGGAAACCCAAAACCAAAATTAAAAAATAAATAAATAAATAAAAAAGTCCCATGAAGTCCATTCATCTTCTTATCTGTCTTTACGTAACTGGGTGGTCCCACCCCCCTCGGTTGCCATGGGGAAGCCATTGGGAAGCCATTGAGTGGGGTCACCTGAGACGTCACCGTGTGGCCCCACCCTTAGTTGTAAAAGAACTGTCACCTGCGAGGATGCGTCATATGGTGGGTGCCTCCCATAGAGGCATGTCAGTTGCGGCTTTTGTTTCAGTCTGTCGGCAGAGTGAGAGAAGAAGATGGCCCCTGAAGGGTCTAGTATGGATTTTTGGGGGCACCCCCACGTCATTTTTTAAAAATTTTGTTGCGGGGTTCCCTTTAATAATCAGATCAAAAATAAATAAAAACAGCGCTAAACCTAAATCCACACTAATACAACTAAAAATCGCTGCAGCTCAGTTTTACAAGATACACGTAAACACAATAAGATAACAAAAGGAAAAAGCCGCTCACATATATAAATAATATAAATAAATTAAATAAAAACACCTATAAATAATTAATTAATTTGTTAATTACAATAATAGTGAGAGAAAATCTAATCTACCCCTCTAGTAAAGCAAACATACCATAATATATAAAAGAGAATTATAAATAACTAACAAGTGTGAATAATGAAATTCAAAAAATCCCAGTGAAGTGATTAAAAAAAAGTCAAATAAAATGAAACATAGTCCAGTGAAATTTTTTTAAATACCTAAATTGATAAAAAGTGAAAATTCATAAAAATAAATGAATAATAAAAAAATAATAATAAACAATAATAAAAAAAATAATAACAATAAAAAAAATGAAATATAAGAAATATATTGGTGATAATAATATGAAAAGTGATCAATCTTCTGTGCAGCCCAAAAAAAAACACCAAGGAATGTGACCACCACCACATAAAATATGCGCTTACCAAAAGGCAAGCGATTTCAAGCCCATAGTAAATTTCCGCAGCACCTCCTCAGAACATGATCACTATAGGCTCCCTTATTTAATAAAACAGGCCGGGACCGTCAACCACAGCACGTGAAGCAGAAAGACAATACTCGGGATCACAGAGAAATGGAAAGAAGACTCACAATAGCATAATTCCGTATAGCAAATTTAATAAAAATAAAGACATTCACTTACACTGAAAGCAGTAAAAAAGCCCATAAAAAATGCTAGCCGGCATGCAGTCGCCCATCCAAACTACGTCTGCCACCCGAGGTACATTTAGTTGTAAAAAGACTTATTCGTGGGGACCAGGGATGTTACCGTGTGCAGGGCCGCTGATAGGGCAGTACAACCAGCCCTGTTGTACCGGGCCTGGCCAGGGGGGGGGCCCGAGCAGCTTTTAACCTCTAGCTAAAAAAAAGGCTAAATAACTATATTAACCTGCACCCACTTGATTACTAAGGTATATAAGGAATATATATTCATTTCCTGGGCCCCATCAGGTTACCAGAGGGGCCCAGGAGGTGAAAACAGAAGAGGGACTTTTTTTCAATTTTCGGGTGCAGGGATACAATTGCATGCTGTTCTCAGTATACCTGCACAAACTAAAGTTCTTCCTGCTCACTGTATGCCTCTCCGGCAGATGGATATTACTGTTATACGGCTCCCTTCAATCAGCGGCTGAGACAGACAGAGCAGTAGGAGTAATCTAGGCAACGGCAGTGGTACACAGGCAAGCAGTCCCCTGCACACACACACACTGACAGGTCACACTATTGTATAATGTGCAGTCTCCAGACTCTGTGTGCTCATGGTTATTATCATTATGATGATCAGGGCACATGACTGTGTGGTGCTGACTTTCCTGATATATGGCTGTACTGTGTATTACAAACTATAACTCAGCACAGCCATAACAAAGTCAGCACCACACAGTCATGTTACACTGACAGAGCCACACATCATGAGCACATAGTGAGATGCTACTTTTACACATGTGATGGGGGAAGGGGCAGTAAAAACACACAGCCAAACTGTATTTTTGGTAATAGTGGGTTACCCTCGCGCTACAATGGTAAATTAAAGAGAACTGGTATGGTTGCAGCAAAACACCGGCAGAGGTGCAATCCCTCCCCTCAAGTGATAGTAGGTGAACAAAGAATGGTGTTGCGCTCCACACAAAATTAATTAAATATAATACCAAAATTAATAAATAATCGCATATAAAATCTAAAAAAACGCACCTATGCGATTAAAATTACTTTAAAATTATATCTACAACCTATGTGCTAGAATTTATACCAAGTGATTAATAAGGTGTTCAGAGTATATACTTATTCCTAGTGTTATTCATAAAAGAGAAATATAAATGATCTATACAATCATAATAAAGTACAAGTGAGATAAACCCGCAGATTCTGATAATATCAATTCAGAGAATCGTGAAATCAAACAAATGTGTCTCAGAGAATCGTGAAATCAAACAAATGTGTCTCAGTCCATAAAGTGCATCCAAGTGCCAACGTGTATACAAAAAAAAGTATAAGGGAAAAAAAAACAACAGAAAAATACACAATAAAGGAATATAAAAAAATATGTGAAAAATGTATCAAAAGGTAAGAAAACAGCAATCCAAGAACGGGGTTCCTTAAAGTGTCTCTTAATTAGCATAGAAAACTAGTAATTCATATCAGTTCATGCAAAAATAAAGTGAATCCACGCTGTGCTATGTGAAGGGTTAATCCTGTGAACAACCACGGGATAATTCCACCGGTGATCTTACAGCTCCTCAAACGTGGGTGCTCACACACTGAGTGCAGTGGGTACCTTACCTCACTGCTGTCAGTTAGACAGCAATATGCTTCAATATATGGGGTATATCCTCGATTGGGATGTATGTCCTCAGTTGGTGTAGGTATACTCCAATAATTTGCGGTGTGTATCCCAAGCGTAGTGCAAGCACCCCAGATCTTTTCCTCCAGGTACGCCGCAAAGGATCCCAAATCAGACCCGAAAAAGAGAGAAAGGGGCTCCAATGGTGAAGTAAGTCACACAAATTCTTTATTATAAAAAGGACCAAGTCCTGGGTACTCACATTTAGGTAATAAAATTCAAACGTTTACAGCTAAAACAACGAACGGCTTCCTCGTTCGTACCCTGGACGTCACTTCCGGTGTCCTCCTAGGCCAATCCTACGCGTATCGTCATAGATCACGTGACTTCATCAGAGTCCAGGGTACGAACGAGGAAGCCGTTCGTTGTTTTAGCTGTAAACGTTTGAATTTTATTACCTAAATGTGAGTACCCAGGACTTGGTCCTTTTTATAATAAAGAATTTGTGTGACTTACTTCACCATTGGAGCCCCTTTCTCTCTTTTTCGGGTCTGATTTGGGATCCTTTGCGGCGTACCTGGAGGAAAAGATCTGGGGCGCTTGCACTACGCTTGGGATACACACCGCAAATTATTGGAGTATACCTACACCAACTGAGGACATACATCCCAATCGAGGATATACCCCATATATTGGAGCATATTGCTGTCTAACTGACAGCAGTGAGGTAAGGTACCCACTGCACTCAGTGTGTGAGCACCCACGTTTGAGGAGCTGTAAGATCACCGGTGGAATTATCGGTGGTTGTTCACAGGATTAACCCTTCACATAGCACAGCGTGGATTCACTTTATTTTTGCATGAACTGATATGAATTACTAGTTTTCTATGCTAATTAAGAGACACTTTAAGGAACCCCGTTCTTGGATTGTTGTTTTCTTACCTTTTGATACATTTTTCACATATTTTTTTATATTCCTTTATTGTGTATTTTTCTGTTGTTTTTTTTCCCCTTATACTTTTTTTTGTATACACATTGGCACTTGGATGCACTTTATGGACTGAGACACATTTGTTTGATTTCACGATTCTCTGAGACACATTTGTTTGATTTCACGATTCTCTGAATTGATATTATCAGAATCTGCGGGTTTATCTCACTTGCACTTTATTATGATTGTATAGATCATTTATATTTCTCTTTTATGAATAACACTAGGAATAAGTATATACTCTGAACACCTTATTAATCACTTGGTATAAATTCTAGCACATAGGTTGTAGATATAATTTGAAAGTAATTTTAATCGCATAGGTGCGTTTTTTTGGATTTTATATGCGATTATTTATTAATTTTGGTATTAGATTTAATTAATTTTGTGTGGAGCGCAACACCATTCTTTGTTCACAAACTGTATTTTTACCACCCCAAACCACTCCCCTTTGATAACCTTTCACCCAAGCTTTGCAATTAGGTCCTTTTTCATGCAGACTTGATTGAAAGCTCCATGTAGGTTTACAGGTATGAACTGACTTGTGTGCATTTAGATCTACCTTCCTCCGTGTCCATTCAGGTAGGAAAAAAAAAAAATTGGAAAAAAATATCCTTTTCTATTTTTCCAGACCTAAATGTGACAGATCAGAGGTAGACTGATGTAAATGGACACGAGTCGGTGGTGTATGAAGACACAAACTGAAAGGGCTCAGATGTAGACGTAGACACCGCTTGCCACCGAGGGGGGTGAACAGCCATTGAGCATGGCTGTTTATCACGTGATCGGCCGTGATGAAGTCATGGCCGATCACAGATGGTTACACCCCCACTGTGCACGGCGCGTGCACACGTCGGTGGCGGCATGTTCCCGGGAACACTGTTCGTCACTGATGCTGGTAAACAGCCATTGGCTGGCTGTTTACCCACGTGATCGGCTGTGATCCTTTCACAGCCAATCACTAAATGTAAACAAACCACTGTAACAAGATGTTACCGGGTTCTCCTCCTCACACACCGGTCGTGTGTGAGGAGGAGATTGCGGTAACATCTCGTTACTGCTTACAGTACACACAAATCACACTGATTGCCCCCCCCCAAATAAAGAGGACCTGTCACCACCCATCATAGTACCTGTCACTCACAGTCCATCATAGTACCTGTCACTCCCAGTCCATCATAGTACCTGTCACTCACAGTCCATCAGAGTACCCGAGTACCTGTCACAGTCCATCAGAGTATGCGAGTACCTGTCACAGTCCATTAGAGTACCCGAGTACCTGTCACAGCCTATCAGAGTACCCAAGTACCTGTCACAGTTCATCCTAGTACCCGAATACCCATCACAGTCCATCTGAGTATCCAAGTACCTGTCACAGCCCATCAAAGTACCCGAGTACCTGTCACAGCCCATCAGAGTACCCGAGTACCTGTCACAGACCATCAAAGTACCCGAGTACCTGTCGCAGCCCATCAGAGTACCCAAGTACCTGTCACAGTCCATCCGAGTACCTGTCACAGTCCATCTGAGTACCCGAGTACCTGCCACAGTCCATCAGAGTACCCGAGTACCTGTCACAGTTCATCTGAGTACCTGTCACCGTCCATCAGAGTACCCGAGTACCTGTCACAGCCCATCAGAGTACCCAAGTACCTGTCACAGCCCATCAGAGTACCCCAGTACTTGTCACAGCCCATCAGAGTACCCGAGTACCTGTCACAGTCCATCCTAGTACCCGAGTACCCTTAACAGTCCATCTGAGTACCTGAGTACCTGTCACAGCCCATCAAAGTACCCGAGTACCTGTCACAGCCCATCAAAGTACCTGTCACAGCCCATCAAAGTACCCAAGTACCTGTCACAGTCCATCCGGGTACCTGTCACAGTCCATACGAGTACCCGAGTACCTGCCACAGTCCATCAGAGTACCCGAGTACCTGTCACAGTCCACCTGAGTACCTGCCACAGTCCATCCGAGTACCCGAGTACCCGTCACAGTCCATCTGAGTACCCGAGTACCTGTCACAGCCCATAAAAGTACCCGAATACCTGCCACAGACCATCAGAGTACCCAACTACCTGTCACAGTCCATCTGAGTACCTGTCACAGTCCATCCGAGTACCTGAGTACCTGCCGCAGTCCATCAGAGTACCCGAGTACCTGTGACAGCCCATCAAAGTACCCGAGTACCTGTCACAGTCCATCAGAGTACCTGAGTACCTGTCACAGCCCATCAGATTACCTGAGTACCTGCCCCAGTCAATCTGAGTACCCGAGTACTTGTGCCAGTTCATCTGAGTACCCGATTACCTGCCACAGTTCATCTGAGTACCCGAGTACCTGTCACAGTCCATATGAGTACCTGAGTATCTATTACCGCCCTTCAGAGTACCCAAATACCAGTCACCTTGCCATCAGAGAATCTGTCACCAGGCCAACAGAGTACTCGAGGACCTGTCACCAGGCCATCAGAGTACCCGAGTACCTGTCACCAGGCCATCAGAGTACTCAAGTACTTGTCACCAGGCCATCAGAGTACTCAAGTACCTGTCACCAGCCCATCAGAGAACCTGTCACGAGGCCATCAGAGTACCAGAGTACCTGTCACCAGGCCATCAGAGTACCCGAGTACCTGTCACCAGCCCAACAGAGTACCAGAGTACCTATCTGCAGCCCATCAGAGTACCTGAGTACCTATTTGCAGCCCAAGCCCTGTAGAATATACGTTGGGGTGTTTGCTTTCCAAAATTGGGTAAT
Organism: Lithobates pipiens; assembly: GCF_037356315.1. Lineage (NCBI taxonomy): Eukaryota > Metazoa > Chordata > Amphibia > Anura > Ranidae > Lithobates > Lithobates pipiens. The sequence continues at coordinate 118,635,812 of NW_027507787.1, forward strand.
TTTGTGGGTAATTTCACTGTCCTGGTGCTCCAGGACCTTCAAAAGTGTGATGGGTAGGAATGAAATGAGATGTGTCATTTATGCTCCTAGAATGCCTGAAGGTACTACTTCAATGTTTGGCCTCTGTATGTGGCCAGGCTGTGTAAAAGTCCTACACATGTGGTATCGCCATACTCGGGAGGAGTAGCAGAATGTGTTAGAAATATCTTATAAATTGACAACTTTGTGTAAAAAAAAAAATGCGTTTTCATTTTTTTCCACATATTCCAAAAACCTCTGGAAAAAAATGAACTGTTCAAAAGACTCATTATGCCTCACAGATTATACGTTGGGGTGTTAGCTTTCGAAAATGGGGTCATTTTATGGGCAATTCCATTGTCCTGGTACTCCAGGGCCTTCAAAATGTAATAGGTGGCTGTGAAATGAGATGTGTCATTTTTGCTCGTAGAACGTCTGAAAGTGCCACTTTGATGTTGGTGCTCTGTATGTGGCCATGCTGTTCAAAAGTCTCACATATGTGGTATTGCCATACTCGGGAAGAGTAGCAGAATGTATTTTGGGGTGTAATTTGTTGTATGCATATGCTGTGTGTGAGAAATAACCTGATAATATGACAATTTTGTAAAAAAAAAAAAATCTGAAAAAAAAAAATCTTAATTTTGCAAAGAATTGTGGGAAACAATTACAACTTAAGAAAACTCACCATGCTACTTACTTAATACCTTGGAATGTCTACATTTCTAAAAAGGGGTCATTTGTGGGGTATTTTTACTTTCCTGACTTGTTAGTGTCTCAAGAAATGAGATGTACCTGATGTACTGAAGGCCTGATCAGATGTGATCAATTTTCAGTGATTGGCACCATAGTTTGTAGACTGTATAACTTTCACAAAGACCAAATAATATACACTAATGTCGGTTATTTTTACCAAAGATATGTAGCAGTATAAATTTTGGCCAACATTTATGAAGAAAAATTTAAAATTAGCAAAATTTTATGACAGAAACAAAGAAAAAGGCATTGTCATTCAAACTGTGAGAGCGCTGAAAGCTGAAAATTGGTCTGGTCAGGAAGGGGGTGTAAGTGCACTATATTGAGGTGGTTAAACTAATATTTCACTTTTATTGTTTCACTTTAAACATTATTAAAATCACTGCTCCCAAAAAATCGTCTATTTTTCAAACTTTTTTTTTGCATTGATAAATGTCCCCTTACACTTTTTATGACAATAACTTACATATAAGAGTTTAAAATGAGCACTTTTGATTTCTCCCATAGACTTTTAAAGGGAGTTCCACGGCTTTGGAATTTGCCGCGAACACCCCAAATTGTTTACTATTCGGCAAACAGGTGAACACCCCATGTTTGAGTTGAACTTACGTTCAACTCGAACATCGGGCCCATTCCTATTACTAATACAGTGCAGGCAGTGTACACAGTATATAATACAATGTGTACAGTTTCTAATACCCTTCAGACAGTGTACTGTTGTGGAAATTTTATGAATATTTATTGTCATAGTGTCTCCCAGTGTTAGTTCTCCTGCAGCCCCCTCTAAAGAGCTGGGGCAGACTGATGCTGATTGAGATCCGTCTGGTAGTGAAAGGCTTCTTGAGGATGCAGATAAGTGTTTGCAGAGTGAGGATATGTCCACCAGATGGATGTACGCTCATGTCACCCCTGTGTGCCTGATCAACACATTTGGGGGGGGGGGGGGGCATGGCATGCCCTTACAGATAATCTCCCATCCACAGGAATGGTAGTATAGTCCCGGGTATGCATTGTTCTCTGAACAATGAAGAATAAGAATTCACACCAATGGTAAAAATGGGACTCTTTGGGTTCGTTATGGTCGGACAGCGTCCATGATTTCAAGACCAGCCAATGCGCCTTCCTTTGTCTAGCCAAAGAGGATAGCTAAGGCCGCGTACACACGCGGGGACTGTTCACTGAAACTTTGTTCGTCAAACAGTTGCCGCAACAGTCCGCTCAAAATTTGCATGAGCGGACTTGCCCACACATGAGCGGACTGTTTCAGCGAACTGTTTGCCAAACAGTTCGCTCAACTTTTGAAATGAACGGACTCGCCCACGTAAGGCGGAGGCAAGTCCGCCCATTTCGAGCGCGTGTACAGGTAGGCGGGGCCCGCGAAGGAGACGTCGCGGGCACCGCCGCCTGGAATGGACTTAAAGGGACACCCAACGCCGAAAAAAATCGGCGTGGGGGTTCCCCCAAAGTCCACAACAGACCCTTGTCCGAGCACGCTACCCGGCCGGCCAGGAAAGGGGGGCGAGCGAGCGCGCCCCCCCCTGAGCCGTACCAGGCCGCGTGCCCTCAACATGGGGGGTGCCTTGGGGAAGGGGGGGCCGCGCGGCCCCCCCACCCCAAAGCACCTTGTCCCCATGTTGATGAGGACAAGGGCCTCTTCCCGACAACCCTGGCCGTTGGTTGTCGGGGTCTGCGGGCGGGGGGCTTATCGGAATCCGGGAGCCCCCTTTAATAAGGGGGCCCCCGGATACCAGCCCCCCACCCTATGTGAATGAGTATGGGGTACAATGTACCCCTACCCATTCACCCAGTCACCTGTGTCGCGGGCCCCGCCTACCTTGACACGCGCTCGAAATGAGCGGACTTTCCTCCGAGCGGGAACAGTTTGCTCATTTCGAAAGTGGCCTACACACGGGTGGACTGTTCGCTCAAACAAAGTTTCAGCGGACAGTTTTTCGGAATTTCCGAAAGACTTTGTCCGTCAAACTGTCCGCTGAAACTGTCCGCTGAAAGCCCACACACGGGCGGACTGTCCGCTGAAACACTGTTCAGCGGACAAAGTTGAGCGAACAGTCCGCCCGTGTGTACGCGGCCTTACAGGGAGTTCCCCATTGACAACGTCAACTTATGACGAAACGCATCTGGGAAGGCACGCAGTGACGCCATCACGTTGCAGAAGGGGAGGACGGGCTACCGAATGCCGGCCGTTTTTTTTATGTTCCATTGTGCATGTTGTACTGACTCGATGCTCATGTAAGTGTGCTACTTTTTTGCTCTTATTAAACTTCCAATCAGTATTACACTATGTTGGTTTCCTCTTCTTCCTTTGAGCCATTGATAGCAATTTGTGGGATCATGGAATAAGATATGTACATGCTTTTAATTACGGTGAGCTGATCCATTAAGAGGAGGAGTATCCTGAGGCGATTGAGGACATATTTACAACGCTTTCATTAAGCCTTAATCTGGTAAGCGCACTCACTATAAGGTGACGGGCACGTGTGCGCATTTCAAGTGTGTGTAACCACCGTGGTGTTCTTACATAGGAAGTGTTGATTATCTACGGACTTTTTCATGAACTCTTTAATTATGGATTCATATTAATTGTCATCATTTTTATAAGTTTGGAATATACTAATTATTTATAATTTTTATTATATTTTTCTTATATTTTGTATTTTGGGTAGTTAGTGTATAGAATATTTTTTGTGTTGGCGCAGCTTTCTGTATTTCCTCCTAGCTTACAGGGAGAGTTGGCAGGAAATCATACACACTGACCCTTCCCAAACACGCACTTAAGACTCCCCTAGTCATTGTTGATTGGTTGAGATTTGTACAACTCCTCCTGTTTAATGAAATGCTTGTGCTCGATTGGCCAATTGTGAAATCATCAAGCTCTATTGTTAAGTACTATAAATAAACAAAATAAACTCTCCAGAGGACAGTCAAGCTGTGGAGCTGAAGATGTAAGATGGTGGTCATGTCTCTGTTACTTGGGAAGATATGGGAAACAGGGACATAGATAATGCATTATATCAAAAGGCTGAAAGGGCACTTATTAGCACAGGAGACATGAATTATGCATAGCGTACAGCGAAATCTCCACGTCAGATAGCGGGCCAGTTAAGGAGAAAACAGAACCTCTTTCGAACCGATTCAGGAGGGGGATCCCAGGATCAAGCGGATCCCAGTCCAGGACATCAAACAGTTTGAAATACTTTGTTGTCCTGAGGAAAAGGGGTACATTTTCTCTGTCTGATGTGTTGAGTGAGTTCTGCTTTGCAAAATAACAAATTTTTAAACTTTTGGTATAATGGTGGGATTTTAATTGTACAGTAGCTCACAAAATTGCATTCGCATTTTTGTAAATATTTTATTTTATCTTTTTATGTGACAACACTGAAGAAAGGACACTTTGCTACATTGTAAAGTAATAAGTGCACATCTTGTATAACAGTGTAAATTTGCTGTCTCCTCAAAATAACTCAACACATAGCCATTAATGACTAAACCGCTGGCAACAAAAGTGAGTACACCCCTAAGTGAAAATGTCCAAATTGGGCCCAAAGTGTCAATATTTAGTGTGGCCACCATTATTTTCCAGCACTGCCTAAACCCTCTTAGGCATGGTGTTCACCAGAGCTTCACAGGTTGCCCCTAGAGTACTCTTCCACTCCTCCATGATGACTTCACAGAGCTAGTGGATGTTAGAGACCTTGTGTTTCTCCACCTTCCATTTGAGGATTCCCCACAGATGCGCAATAGGGTTTAGGTCTGGAAACATGCTTTGTCAGTCTTTCGCCTTTACCCTCAGCTTCTTTCGAAGACAGTGATCATCTTGGATGTGTGTTTGGAGTCGTTGGTAAACTGCCCTGCAGCCCAGGCTCCGAAGGGAGCAGATCATGCTCTGCTTCAGTATGTCACAGTACATGTTGGCATTCGTGGTTCCCTCAATGAACTGTAGCTCCCCAGTTCTGGCAGCACTCATGCAGCCCCAGACCATGACACTCCCACCATCATGCTTGACTGTAGGCAGGACACACTTGTCTTTGTTCTCCTCACCTGGTTGCAGATCCACATGCATGACACCATCTGAACCAAATAAGTTTATCTTGGTCTCATCAGACCACAGGACATGGTTCCAGTAATCCATGTCCTTAGTCTGCTTGTCTTAAGCAAACTGTTTGCAGGCTTTTTTGTGCATCATGTTTAACCTCTGCAGGAATGCTGGCAGCACTCATACATCTATTTCCCAAAGACAACCTCTGGATATGACGCTGAGCACGTGCACACAACTTATTTGGTCAACCATGGCGAGACCTGTACTGAGTGGAACCTGTCCTGTTAAACCGCTGTATGGTCTTGGCTACCGTGGTGCAGCTCAGTTTCAAGGTCTAGGCAATCTTCTTACAGGCTAGGTCATTTTTATATAGAGAAACAATTCTTTTTTTCAGATCCTCAGAGAGTTTTTTGCCATGAGGTGCCATGTTGACTCTCCAGTGACCAGTATGAGAGAGTGAGAGCAATAACACAAAATTTAACAAACCTGCTCCCCATTCACACCCGAGACCTTGTAACACTAACATTCCCCATGACACCCGGGAGGGAAAATGGCTAATTGGGCCAAATTTGGACATTTTCACTTAGGGGTGTACTCACTTTTGTTGCCAGCAGTTTAGAGATCAGTGGCTGTGTGCTGAGTTATTTTGAGGGGACAGCAAATTTACACTGTTATACAAGCTATACACTCACTACTTTACATTGTAGCAAAGTGTAATTTCTTCAGTGTTGTCACATGAAAAGATATAATAAAATATTAACAAAACTCACTTTTGTGAGATACTGCACGTTTGTCATTAATGATAGGGCTATTGTTTAGGATACTTACCTCTTCCATAGGACCCATTTAATACAACCTAAAATGTTTGTGTAACTAACTGTATGTTGTGTAACAAGTTTGTGATGTATATGAGAAATAGAAATATATGAATTGTGATTAATACCATTGTATGGGGCCAAGCCAGTTGTGTATATTGTTTCAAGACACATATCCCCATAAATTTATTAATATTTTTCCCCTATAAATCATTTAGTGAACTTTGATGGTCGTTTAGAAAAGTGGACTCTACCCTGAATAGAGTGATCCATCTGATGGGCGAGTTTGGTCAACAATCGGGCTTAGAGATCAACTGGGGCAAATCAGCTCTTTTACCATTGTTCAGGTATGGGGAACACGGGGTGCCCTCAACGATAGTAGGCCTGGAGACGGTGACTAAGCTGAAGTATCTGGGCATCTGGATATCTGGGGACGTAAGTCAATATGCCAACGAGAATTTGGCACCACTACTGTTGAAAATGAAGACGAAACTTAATAGATGGTGTGGCCTCCCTCTCTCGGTGGCGGGACGCTGCAGCCTAGTAAAAATGCTTTGGCAACCCCAAATACTTTACATTTTACACAACTCTCCAATTTGGATTAACCAGAAATGGTTCCAAACCATGGATTCGCTTATTCGGGAATTAATCTGGAAAAAGGGGCATGCTCGGATAGGGTTGCATACGCTGCAGCTCCCCGTCGCGGAGGGAGGGTTGGCCATACCCCACTTGGGTGCATACTTCCTGGCTGCCCAACTTCAGCACTTAGCAGGGGCAGGACTTCAAGAGGGGGGGTCTATAAATCATAAGTTGATGATGCTGGGAGCACCTCATAAACTGGTTCCCGAAGCCCTGGAGGCTAATGCCTTTTCCTACAGATGCCCTACTAATATTCTAATGAGGAAGGTATGGCAGCAAGCAAAGCAAAAGTTAGGATATGCGGGAATAACTACTTATACCCCTCTATGGTGTAATCGCCACCTGCCCGAATTAAACAAGGTAGATAAAGCTCCGGAATGGGATAGTCAGGGGATTAATAGAATAGTGCACCTCTATGAGGGGAACGTAATGAAACCTTTCGAAACTATTAGACAGGAATTTAATGTCCCTAATAGGTCGTTCTACAAATATTTGCAGTTGAGACATGCAATTCAAGCCCAATACGGGTCACTCGCTATTGAGCGAACTGAAATTCCCCTGCTCCAGGCCCTTATAGATCGTAGGCATGTAAAAGGCCAGATTTCGCGGCTATATACAAAGCTTAGAGGCAGTTTCTTGAAAGGTGAAGGCCCAGCCAAGAGTAGGCAGGGTTGGATGGGGGATGTCGGCCCGATATCTCGGGAACAATGGGCTAAAACGCTTGAACAGGGGCACTTGGCCTCTATATCTCCATCTCAGCGAGTGTCCCATTTGTTCCTCATATACCGGGCATACTACACCCCCCAGAAGCTATGGAAAATGGGTAGGAAACCTAGGGATGAATGTCCTAGATGTGGGGCACCTGGTGATCTCTTCCACATGGTATGGAAATGCCCAAAACTGTATAGCTATTGGCTAGAAATAGTCATTAAAATAAATAGAGCCTTCAAGACCACCCTGAAACCCGAGGCCAGGGCCTGTTTACTGGGGATATTTGAAGGGGTTAATATTCCTCTGCCAATTAAGCCATCCGTCCTGAAGTGCTTATATCAAGCTAGGCGACTGATAGCAATTAATTGGCAAGCTAAGGATCCCCCGGATACTGGACAATGGGTTAATGCAATTAACTCTTTAATATGGTGTGAGAGAGCAATGCTTATAAAGCTAAATAATTTAAGAAAATTTGAGATATTATGGTATCCTTGGCTGAGTGATATGGGGTTCCCTTTGGAGTGAGGTCAATACATGAATGGTCTAGTACCCGCTGGGAGGGTGGTAGGGAGGAGTTTCCTCCCTTCCTCCTTACGTGGAACCTTTTTTTTTTTTTTTTTTTTTTTTTTTTTTTTTTTTAGGGGTGGACTTCGGAGAGGATTCTCCTTTCCTTCACTCTTCCCTTTTTCAAAAATTTCCTTTTTTTTTTTTTTTCTTTTTTTTCTTCTCTTGCTCATACGGATATAGCTATCTGGCTACGACTGAGACGGTTGTTGCCGGCGCTGCGTGCTCGAGATGGGGTGGGTGGGTGGGAGGGAGGTTTGGGGGGGGTAGGGTGGGGGGAAAGCGCATCAAGGGGAGGCATTGATGAGTAGGCGGTACATAGCAGCTTCAGTGCATTAACTTGCTCGATACGTAATTTGTCTCTTCTTCTCCTTTTCTATACAGTACAACATTGTTATCTATGTATGGAAAATCTTTAATAAAAAGCATATTAATTAAAGCAGGGTAAGAAGTGGGATAGAGAAGGAAGGGGTAGATTGGTGTTGAGCGGGGGAGGGGGGGGTCTCGCCTCCCACCCCATAACACAACTCCTAGATGGAGTGTTTGGGTGTGGGGACGACGCCTTCACCCCTCGCCTATCGCCAATAATATATTTAACACTTAAGCCCAAATGTGATTTATGCTATGTTAACGCTACTACTCAACTGTATTCTACCTTAGGTTTTAGAATGTATAAGGCTATGCTACCCTGGCCCTTTAACCTATCTTTTTGTATTTGTGAAAATCTCAATAAAAACCATTGAAATAAAAAAAAAAGAAAAGGTTTGGTTTTGAAGTTGCTTTTGAAAATGGCTGCTGCACATTCAAGTGGCCATGTGGCTGAGAGGGGGAAGGCTGGCGATGCATTGCTGGAGACACTTACAATAGGAGCTCTTTCTTGAAAGGGCTATGCCCTGTGGATGGTTTCAGGTTTTCTAGGCAATAGCATGGGGGGAGTTCTGTTGACCTTCCAACAAGAGTGTAAGTTTGAATATGTGTTATTTTGTGTTTTATGTAACATTGGCGGTTAGGGATGTGATTGGAGGGCCTGTGTTTTAAGCCTCCTATGGGCCCCAGTTGATGTAGCCTAAAGTGTGTGTCTACGGTTAAGTGTTCATTTGGTGTCTCAATTGTGTAGTCAGTTTTTGTGGGGAGAAATTGTGGCTTTCTAGTGAAGAAATCTCGGTTTGTGCTGGTTTTGTCAGGATCAGCAATTGCATTTCATATCTTTATTTTATTTTTATTTTTTTAAATATGTTTATTGAGCTTATACAGTCAAGAGTACAAAAGTCAACAATGCAGAAGTAATTAAGAGGAAAACAATTATACAAATAATATAGAATAAAGGGCAGGGTAACACTGCAATATTTGGGGCCTTTGGGTATTAAAGATACAGCTAGGTGTGTTGTGTTTGGTCTAACACAAGGAAGTTAGCTGAGGGCTCTGCCTAAGGAGTGAAAGCATGCAAACATTTACTTGTATAGTAGATAGGGAGATCCCTGCCGTTGTATGGAGAAGGTGTATGTATCCTGACAAAAGATGATGGAGAACTTAAATAGGTAGATCAGGTGGAATGGTCAAGGGGGGGGGGGGGGACATGTGGAGGTAGGCAGTATAAGTGGGCTGGATCCAAAGTTTACCCAATGTGTTGGCAAGGTCTGCTCGCAGGTACCAGTCCGTGTATCGGAAAGGGGTCATATGGGAAGAGATTTCTTCTGGAGAGAAGGAGTGTTCAATATAGCATCACCATCTTAGCTATTAAAGGGGGGAAGTTCAGGCTATATAGGGAGGAAGGATCCCTGCCGATACGGATGCCCAGATAGGTGATATGGTGTTTTGCTACTATGAATGAGGATGAATCGATCCATGCCTGGGCCAGTTGTGGGTTGAGAGGCAGGATTTCGCTCTTGTCAAAATTTATCCGGAGCCCTGAACAAGTCCGGAAAATCGCAAATAGGTCTCAGAGGAGTGTTATATCTGCGGGCGGATTGGTTGAGAATAGGAAGACATCATTGGCGAAAAGGGCAGAACTTGGTTGCCCACTGCGACACCGCTAGCCCCTGAGGGAGAGTTTAAGAATCTGGAGAGTGGTTCAATAGCTATATTGATAAGAAGAGGGGATAAGGGGCAACCTTGCCGTGTGCCCTTGGTGAGTAGGATGACAGGGGAGTACATTTTTTGGACAAATTGTAAAAAAGGGCCAGTGATTCCAATCGCTCTCATGACAATGAAGAGCCAGGAAAAGCTGATATTATCAAAAGCCTTCTCGGCGTCGAACGATATAATGGCTATATCAAGGTCAGAGTGTCTCTTGGCGACTTCAAGGGATAAAAGGATCTTTTTCGGATATTGAGGGTAGCAGAGCGACCCTGGACAAATCCTGATTGGACCTGGTGTAGGATTGTTGGAAGGATGCGCGCTAGTCTGGAGGCGACGATTTTAGAGAGAATTTTCGCATCAACATTAATTAGGGATATAGGCCTATACGAGCCCGGTAGGAGGGGGTCTTTTTCTTTTTTTTCAATTAGTTTGATGTGAGCTTGTGTGCCTGAGGGAAGGTAAGGGCCATCAGCCCACATTGCTGTATAGACATAGGTGAGGGTCTCAGGTATGAAGTCAGCTGTCATTTTAAAGAATTCCGCAGAGAAACCATCCGGGCCGGGTGACAGGGCCCTGTCTAGTTTCCACTAGACAGGGCTTTAATGGTAATGCAGATGTCTTCCTGGGAGATAGGAGCATTTAGGATTTCCAATTAGTCAGGGGACAGGGTGGGAAGTTTAATTGACGCATGTAGTTTGTCCGTCGCCTCTTCGTCTATGGGGTCTACTGAGTATAGGTTAGAGTAATATTGGGTTAGGATGTTGATAATCTCAACTGGTGCATTAGTAATGTCTCCATGAGTCCCGAGCACAGCTTTGCTAAAAGCTTACCTGCCTTTTTTCCGTATCTATGGAATTGGAGAACCGAGTAAGATTGTCTAATGCCTCATACACATGATCAAACAATCAAGTCCGCTGGAAAATCTGCCCGTGTGTGCGCTCCGGCTGACTTTTTTTACCCAAAATTTCGGCGGACTAAGAAATTATTTTTGCACTCCAATCTGTCCACCGGACTCGCATTTCGGCGAACAGTACGACCGTGTGTGTGCCAGTCCGCCATACTTTTGAAATAAACTGACTTTTCCTGCCCAGAGAAAAGGCCGCTCATTTTCCCTATCCATCTTTATCAACATGGGGACAAGGTGTTTTGGGGTGGGGGGGCGCGCGGCCCCCCCTTCCCCAAGGCACCCCCGATGTTGAGGGCACACGGCTCGGTACGGCTTAGGAGGGGGGGGGGCGCTCGCTCGTCCCTACCCCCTTTCCTGGCTGGCCGGGTAGCGTACTCGGATAAGGGTCTGATATGAACCTAGGGGGGGACCCCCACACCATTTTTTCGGTGTAGGGATTCCCCTTTAAGTCCATACCAGGTGACGGGGCCAGCAACGCCTCCTTCGCTGGCCCCGGCTACCTGGAGACACGCTCAAAATGAGCGGACTTTCCTCCGCGTGTGTGGGCGAGTCCGTTCATTTCAAAAGTACGGCGGATAGTCCGGCGGACTTAGTACGCCGTATTAGTCCGCCGCAAAAGTGCCGTGTGTGGGCAGGTAGCTCGTTCGGAAAGTCCGGCAGAAAGTCCACCAGACTAAGTCCGCCGGATAGTCTGCTACGTGTGTACGCGGCATAACAGTTTCCTGTTGCGCGGACCAGTGGTCAAAGGCTCATTTGGCTTCTTGCCATGCGATTGTGTTGGCTGTAATGTAGCTTTGCGTTAAGTCAGAGTGTGCTCGGCGAAGGGATTCGCTGGCCTCCAGATATCGGAGATGTGTTTGTTTCTTAAATTGAGCTACATATGAAATAATGTGGCCCCTGAGAAAAGCTTTTCCCGTCTCCCAGAATAGATTTGGTGTAGAGAGGTGGGCTCCGTTAGTTTCTGTAAATTCAGCCCAGGCAGTGCGGATAGTGAGTAAAAAATTGTTGTTGTTAACAAATAGGATGGGAAACGCCAGGTTCCAGCTTTGTGGGGGGTTGTGAACCTAGTTAATTGGACACTAATAGAGGAGTGGTCAGATATGACCATGTCTTCAGTGGTCAACAATGAGGCAAAGGGGAGTATGCCCTACGACCCACAGCTGGTGAACTAAAAGCCTAACCTACCCATAGCCTGCACATACGGGAGAGATTGTCTGCGGTCAGATGGGTCTCCTGTAAAAGAGCAACATCTGCTCGCAGGCGCTTGAGGTGTCTTAAAATTTGCATACGTTTATGAGGGGAGCGCAGCCCCTTGACATTCCACAATATCACCTTTAGGTTATTCCCATTATCCAAAGGAGCCATGGCTGAGGCAGATGTGTGATGACCCGAAAGGGGCTGATGCCACCACAGTCATCGCCCCATCGGATCTGACACCATTGGGACCTAGGCAGAGACCGAGGAGGAAGAATAAAAATAGCAAAGAGGGTGAGCAGATACTAAAAACTGTTACTAATAGGAGGCTAGGCCTCTTAAAACTTTCCATTAACTTCACTTTATTCCCCATGGAGTTCCCACCTAAATCGCTACCCGCCCAGGAGCGACTCCTCCACTCACGTGGCATAGGGCAACTTTGAGAAGGGTAGAAAAAAAAAAGAAAAAATAGAGGGGGTAAGGGGGAGAAGGTAGAGGGGGATAGGGGCAAGGGAGATAGAGCAGAGGGGGAAGGGGAAATGGATATGGGAAGGAGAGAGGGAAGGGGTGGGAGTAGGAGGAAGGAGGGAGAGTAAGGGGGTGTGAAGGGAAAGGCTTAAGATCAGACAGGGATGGTCCACATGGAGCAGGTTCTAAGGATAGCTAGGTGCAACAAACAAAGTAAATAACATTGACCTTAACATTAACCTTAGGGCCCTCCAAGCAAGATCGGAGCTGGCATGCTATAGCTGCTGGGTCCATGAGGATAGGGTTCCTCAGTATCAATAGAAGAATGGAAAGCCGTGATGATTAGGATGAGTATGAAGTCAGCGGTGTGTTGAGCGACCCCCAGAAGGGGTGAAGCGCACCCTTTTGTGGGGGGGGGGGGTATGAGGGACTTTGCTGGCTCCAGCAGGGCATAAGAGACTTCCTGTGCAGAGATGGCTGGCCAGAAGGAGAGGGGTTCTCCTGCTCCATATCAGAAGGTTGTGTCATATTGAGGTAGTGCTCTGCTTTGGATGGAGAGGTGAATGAAACCCGTTCCCCTGTTGCAGGTTGGATATGCAGGACCGCTGGGTATTTCAAAGTGAATTTGATATGGCTCTTATAGAGGGATGAGCAGATCTCTGAAAAAGCCTAGCACCGTCGCATGACTTTGACTGAGTCAGCAAACAAAAGTAATGGGTGCTCATACACAGAGAGGTTGCGTTGACGGTGAAAATTTTGGAGAATAGCTTGTTTGTCGGCATAATTTAAGTACCGGACAATCACAGGGTGGGGCTTGGAGCAGGACTCTGCTGGTTGGCCACCCTGGTGCGCCCGTTCCACCGTACAAGGGGTGCGGTGACCCAGCTGCTTTGATATGGTAGTGGAGCATATGGTAATGAGAGTTGAGGCAGGATAGGATTCAGGGAGTCCTATGATCCATAAATTGTTCCGTCTAGAGAGATTTTTGAGATCGTTTACTTTATCCCAGTTCCCACTGAATTGAGGAGAGTCTGGCAATGGCTGCAGAGTTTTCAGCTGAGTAATCCTCTATGGCAGAGATTCGCTCCTCAGCCTGGTCTATTTTAAGGGTTTGTAACTAAATTTCCTTAAGAAAGTGCTCTAGCCCTTTAAGAACTGCTTGGTCGACTGCCTCAGTGACCATTGGGGTGAGGAGGGACACCACTGCTTGTGCAAATGCTGCCATTTGGGAGAGTGTGGAGGGCTCCAGAGGGAGAGCAGGGACCTGAGCTGTGCTTTCAGTGCTGAAATCCCCCAGCGCCATGTTGGCTGCAGCATGAGCTGTGTTCCCTGCTTGCGGGGGAGGAGGAGGGCTCAGTGGCAGTATTTTTCCATGCGGCGCCGGAACCGGAAGTTGCATTTCATATCTTAATGTCACCATGTGGTCTGATTGTCGTTGGCCATTTTGTTGGAGTCACCATGTGGCCTGGCTTTCATTGGCCATTTCGTTGTAGTCTGGATTTCATCACCATGTGGTCCGATTGTCATCGGCCATTTTGTTGTAGTCACCATGTAGCCGTGGCCAGGTTTTTGTTTGTTGCAACTGCCATTTTGTGTCTGCTGTGTTTTGGTTCTGGTGGAATTTCTATGTTTTTGGGGCAAGTTTTAGTGTTTAGTGAGGGTGAGCCATCTTTTTACAGGAGATTCAGTTTTTAGCTTTAGTTGCATTGTTGTTGTGTGGTATTTCGGTCTCAAAACTTGTGGTCTGACTGCCCTGGGGATATGGGAGTCAAGGGGGATTCCCTCCCATTTGCAATATGGGTGGGTTATTCCATCCTTTCCTGGACAAAAGGTTTTTAAAATTGTTGAAGTCTCCTATATGATGTTAGCCAAAGATTTTTTTTAACCTCCGTGGCGGTATGATTATTTCAGATTTTAGGTGCTGAAAGCGGTACCAATATTTTGCATAGAAATTTGGCGTTTTATATTGTAGGCCTGTAATTCTTATGCCGTGTACACACGATCAAACAATCGGGTGGAAAAGTCCGGCAAACTCAAGTCCGCCGGACAATCCCCCCGTGTGTAGCCTCCGGCAGACTTTTTTGACCCAAAAGTACGGCGGACTTAGAAAGTAGTTTTGCACTCCAATCTTCCCGCCGGACTCGCATTTCGGCGGACAATCCGGCCGTGCGTATGCCAGTCCGCCGTACTTTTGAAATGAACAGACTTTTCCCACCTGGAGAAAAGTCCGCTCATTTTGAGTGGGTCTCCAGGTAGGCGGGGCCCGCGAAGGAGACGTCGCTGGCCCCGCCACCTGGTATGGACTTAAAGGGGAACCCCAACGCAGGAAAATCGGTGTGGGGGTCCCCCCCAGGTCCACATCAGACCCTTGTCTGAGCACGCTACCCGGCCGGCCAGGAAAGGGGGGACGAGCGAGCGCCCCCCCTCCTGAGCCGTACAAGGCTGCGTGCCCTCAACATGGGGGGTGCCTTGGGGAAGGGGTGGCGCGGCCCCCCCACCCCAAAGCACCTTGTCCCCATGTTGATGAGGACAAGGGCCTCTTCCCGACAACCCTGGCCGTTGGTTGTCGGGGTCTGCGGGCGGGGGGCTTATCGGAATCCGGGAGCCCCCTTTAATAAGGGCGCCCCCGGATACCGGTCCCCCACCCTATGTGAATGAGTATGGGGTACAATGTACCCCTACCCATTCACCTGTGAAAAAAAGTACAAAAAAAAACACAACACAGGGTAAAAATTGTTTATTGCACAGCTCCGGGGGTCTTCCATCTTCGGGGGTCTTCTCGCCGGACTCCTCCGCTATCTTCTGCTAGCTCTTTTACTAGCGGAGGAGCCCAGCTTTCTTCCTCACCGCCAGCCGATCTTCCTACAACTTCGGGGGTCTTGTCCCCCTCTTCGGTTCTTCTGCCGGGCCACCGCGCCCTCTTATAGCTCTTTTACAGGCGGTGGCCCGGTCTTCTGTCGCCGCTGTCGTGCAAGGGCTTTCTGCAAGGCCTCCTGAAGATATCTCATCCTCTGCTCCCTCTGTGACAGCAAGATAAGGTCCACAACCTTACCCTTGTAACGTGGATCAAGGAGAGTTGCCAGTCAGCAATGATCCCTCTCCTTGATCCGAAGAATAAGAGGATCCTTCCGCAGGCTTTGCAGGATCAGGGAGACCATGCAGTGTAGGCTAGCTGAGGCATTTAGTCCGGAGTCCTCTGGGTCACTAAGGACGACATGATCAGCAGCCACCTCCTCCCAGGCACGTACATGTCCATGGGTTTCTTGGGACTGTAAAAGATCCCTAAAAGACTGCTGCCAATGCTGAGTGCCAGGCTCCACCTCCATGCTGACACAATCCTCCTCCTCATCCTGTGTGATTGGCAGGCCAGCAGGAACACTCTCTGGATAAAGGGGGCCTTGAGAGAAAAGGAAGTCCTCCTCTTACCGCCTCTGTTCTGCCTCAAGTGCCCTGTCCATTATTTCACGCAGTGTGTGCTCCAACAGGTGGACAAGAGGGACAGTGTCACTGATGCATGCACTGTCACTGCTCACCATCCTCGTGGCCTCCCCAAATGGTGAAAGGACAGTGCATGCATCGCTGATCATGGCCCACTGGTGTGGGGGGAAAAAACTAGCCGTATTTGCACCAGTACTCATTGATGGCCCTCTGCTGCTTGTGCGGCTACTGCAGCATGGCCAACGTTGAGTTCCACCTGGTGGGCATGTCACAGATTAGGCGGTTCTTGGGCAGGTTCAATTCCTTTTGGAGCTCAGCCAGCCGAGCACTGGCATTATATGACTGGCGGAAATGCACGCAGACTTTCTTGGCCTGCCTCAGGACATCCTGTAAGCCCCGGTACCTTCCCAAGAACTGCTGCACCACCAAGTTAAGGACGTGAGCCACACAGGGAACATGGGTCAGTCAGAGGGCGTAGAGGAGGTTGGTGTCATTGTCGCAAACCACCATTCCTGGCTTAAGCTAGCGTGGCATCAACCACCTCTCAGCCTGCCCCTTCAGAGCTGACAGAATATATGCCCCAGTGTGGCTTATGTCCCCCAAGCACACCAGTGCATGGAATGGCATCTTTTTGCCTGCGTACTTGTTTAGCCCCTTGAACGCCTATGGAGCACCGCTGGTTCCGAAGACAAAGCACAGGAAGAGGCCATGGAAGAAGAAGAAGAGGAGGGGGTGGAGGAGAGAGGTGTGTCACAATCACCAGTAGTAGCATTTTGGAGGCATGGTGGCGGAACAACCTCCAACACTACTGCACCTTGTCCTGCATCCTTCCCAGCTGCCAGAAGAGTCAACCAATGTGCTGTGAAAGATAGGTAATGACCATGTCCATGCCTGCTGGACCATGAGTCAGCAGTAATATGCACCTTACCGCTGACCGCCCTTTGCCTTCCACATGCCGGTAAAGAGCCGGAATCGCCTTCCATGAGAAAAAGTGGCATTTGGGAAACTGCCACTGAGGAACCGCACATTGCACAAACTCACAGAAGGGGGCAGAGTCTACCAACTGACAAGGCAGCAGTTGAAGTGCTAACAGTTTAGCCAAGCTAGCATTCAACCGCTGGGCATGTGGGTGGCTGGGAGGGAACTTCTTTTGATGGTGCAGCAGCTGGGGTAGGGAAATTTGCTTGGTACAATCGGACGTCAGTGTATCGATAGCAGATTGCCAGCAAGTACTTGGCTGTGACACACCTAATTCTACACCTTCATTCCTCTCTGCAAGTTTCAGAGAGGACTGAAGGTATAGTGGGGTTGGAGATCCCAGCTGATGAGGAGCAAGGAGAGGTCCGCTTTGTTCTTTGGTGTGGATCTTTTAGGAAGGCTTGCCAACGAACTGCATGGCAGGTCGACATATGTCTGGTCAAGCATGTGGTGCCCAAGTGGCTGATGTTTGGGACATATATAAGTCCCTATATAAGTCACCGCGCGTCGCGTCGGAGCCATTGTGAGCGGAGGATGCGACGAGGCAACATGTGAAGAGAAGAAGAGAAGAACAGAAGGCGGTGACGACAGCGGCGACAGAAGACCGGGCCACCACCTGTAAAAGAGCTAGAAGAAGGTGCGGTGGCCTGGCAGAAGAACCGAAGAGGGGGACAAGACCCCCAAAGTCGGAAGAAGAGGGCGACGGCGAGGAAGAAAGCTGGGCTCCTCCGCTAGTAAAAGAGCTAGAAGAAGATAGCGATGAATCCGGGGAGAAGACCCCCGAAGACGGAAGACCCCCGGAGCTGTGCAATAAACTATTTTAACCCTTGTATGTTGTGTTTTTTGTACTTTATTTTACAGGTGAATGGGTATGGGGTACATTGTACCCCATACTCATTCACATAGGGTGGGGGGCCAGTATCCGGGGGCCCCCTTATTAAAGGGGGCTCCTGGATTTAGATAAGCCCACAGACCCCAACAACCAACAGCCAGGGTTGTCGGGAAGAGGCCCTTGTCCTCATCAACATGGGGACAAGGTGCTTTGGGGTGGGGGGCCACGCGGCCCCCCTTCCCCAAGGCGCCCCCATGTTGAGGGCACGCGGCCTGGTACAGCTCAGGAAGGGGGGGCGCTTGCTCGTTCCCCCCTTTCCTGGCCGGCCGGGTAGCGTGCTTGCACAAGGGTCTGATGGGGACCTGGGGGGGACCCCCACAGCGATTTTTTCGGTGTTGAGGTTCCCCTTTAAGTCCATACCAGGTGGCGGGGCCAGCGACGCATCCTTCGCGGGTCCCGCTTACCTGGAGACGTGCTCAAAAGGAACAGACTTTTCTCCGGGCGGGAAAAGTCCATTCATTTCAAAAGTACGGCGGACTGGCATATGCACGGCCGGATTGTCCGCCAAAATGCAAGTCCGGCGGGAAGATTGGAGTGCAAAACTACTTTCTAAGTCCGCCGTACTTTCGGGTAAAAAAAGTGCGCCAGAGGCTACACACGGGGGGATTGTCCGGCGGACTTGAGTTTGCCAGACTTTTTCACCCGATTGTTTGATCGTGTGTACGCGGCATTAGGTGCACACTGTGCACAATACATCGACTGTTATTGCAACAGCTTCAAATGAAATTCAAAGACATGGTCTGTCCGGCTATCTCTCTCTCTGCCGACACAACACACTACGCAAGGACGCCGCGCAGGCAGCCCTATATAGTGTGGTGAGTGTACTAAACCCCCTGAGCCATAATTGGCCAAAACGGCACTGGCGTCATAGTGCATGCTTGACCAATCATCAGCCAGCAATGCACTGGAAATAGATTGGCTGTGGCTTCAGAAATCTGTTATGAGTCGGCTGATGGATGCGTAGTACACGCTTGTGTGATTAGAATTCGCATTCCTGTTTTTTAACTTTGTGTGGCAGACTCATGCAAGGTTTGGAGCTGCTCATGTTTTTCCCATTGTATTTTTTTCTATTGCTAAAAGAGTGAAGGCAATATTTCGTCTGGTTGTTTTTGTTTTTTATTTTTGTTTTGGAAACTATGAAATATATCCCTTATATTTTTTATCTAACATCAATGGTTTTTATTAGTATAAATTTAAGTCGTACAGTATTCAATTAACATTCAAGTTGGTGAGCAGGTGAACTGTGCATATTAAAGCATACATTTCTTGTGCAAGTCATCATACAGCGTTATACATGTAACACAAAAGAACCTGAGACAGTACAAAGGGAGTACAGGAAAATGAACATAGGAAAACAGAAGGAAAGAGACAATAGTGCCTTATCAAAGGTTGTCATATAATAATTTTGCCTTAGCGAAGGCTAGATCGCTGATCTGTTTACAATATATAGGTTATATAGTAATTCTAGTTAAGGTTGCAAACACCACTTTGTAGGTTGCATGTGTGTTAACTGTCTCTATTACTTCTTTGAAATTCGGGGGAGTGGTACTCATCCAGTGGCGTAGGATTACTAATCTCGTACCTAGGAGAATATGAGTTACTACAGTTCTAACCTCAGGTGGTATGGTTTCTATGCCAAGTGATAAGAGTGCTAAGGGTGCTTTTGGAGTGATAGATGTCCCAACTAATGTGGAGATAAGGGTAAATATTTTGGACCAAAGCCGGTGAAGCCCGGGGCACCCCCACAGGACATGTTACAACGTACCTATATTGGCGCATTTTCTCCAGCACATGGGAGAGTTTTGGGGGATTAAATTTGGACAATATTTGCGGAGTTAGGTACCATTGTAGAGCTATCTTGTGGGTGATTTCCCAAAGATTGGCACTTTTGGTCTCGCTAAGGGTGGTTTGTAAGGCTTTTTGCCACTGGGCTGCAGTGTATCTCACATCCAAATCCTGCTCCCATGCCTTGATGTTATTTGATTTGTGAAGTGTAGTTTTAGAGTGGATAAGGGAGTAGAATAATGAGATCCCTTTGATGTTGGTTATCACTTTTGTGAGGTAAAGTGCTACCCTCCACGGCATTAATGTGTTGTGTACAGGATTTTTTTGACGTAAGTGAGCTATCTGGAGGTGTCTGTACTAGTCATTGTCCTCTATATTATACTCCAACTGTAGTGCCTTGAAAGTTTTAGGAGAAGGACCTATCATCACGTCATTTACTGCGCTCATGCCTTTGGTCCTCCAGTGTGCTATGTGTAAGTCTGGAATGAGGAGCGATAGGCTAGCGAGTGGAAGTTGCGTGGATTTTAGAGGATGGTCTAAAAATTCTAGAGCTACGAAAGTATTCCAGGTGTGCAGAGTAGCCTTAATAATTGGTGAAAGGTGTGGGGGGCCGTGGGAGATGTCTGCTGGAAAGAAGTAAGTCAACCAAACTATGCCCTGGAATTTGTGATTGTTCTAATTCTAACCATCTGAGTCCCTGCGTTTGGGAAAACCATACCCTGGTTTGTGCAAGGATGGTGGCCTATACCTCCTGCATTCTTGGATTTTATCAATTTTTTGAAGGTGTATCTCGCCCTTTTACCCTGCCAGAGGTATTTATTTAGTATAGATTGGGCTTTGACAAAAAATGAGTTGTTGATTGGAAAAGGTAAGGATCTATACAGATACAGCAGTTAGGCGGCCAGTCCAATGTTTTGTATCTAAATGTCTCATGTCTTAGCCCTTGTACACATGGTTGGAGATTCCAACGGAATGTTTCCTATCGGACCGTCTTGTCAGATATTCCGACTGTGTGGTCGGCATCAGACTGTTTTCGTCAGAATATCCGATGGACCAACTTATCCAACTTGCCGGTAAAATTTTCAGACAAAATGCTCCGATCGGACATACTCCGATCATGTGTAGCCTACTCCGACGGACAAAGTGCCACGCATGCTCAGATCAAATTCATAGACCAAAGCTATTGGCTACTAACCTGAACGTAGTCCTGTCCTAACCAAATAACATCATCACGTTATGTACAATCAGATTTTCCGACAACTTAGTCCGACCGTGTGTATGCAACATCACTTCCGGACCTCTTTCGGAATTAATCCGTCGGAATTACTCTGACGGATTTGCTTGTCGGAATCTCCGACCATGTGTACAAGGGCTTAGTCTTTTCATTGTATGTATGTAGTAACATGCATCTCAGCGACAGCCCTCCTAGGTGACATGGCTGTTGTATTTTTGTAGGAACGTGAAACTAATGCCGCATACAAACGACCGGACTTTCCGGCAGACTAGCCAGAAGTCTGCTTTAGCAAATTGGATCATGCTCTGCTGGGGTTTTTTGCCTACCTCTGGATAAACTGTGGGAATAGAATTGGGTATATGGGATTGTATGATATTATTATTATTATTTTTTTTGGTTGAAATAGATGGACTTGTGTCTTTTTTCAACCTGACTAACTATGTAACTAGGTCCGACGGTCTTCCTGACAGACTTTTGGCAGACTTCCGACGTACTTTCCGAATGAACGGACCTGGCCACACACAATCACATGAAAGTCTGATGGATTCGACTGTGATGACATACGAACAGACTAGAATAAGGAAGTTCATAGCCAGTAGCCAATAGCTGCCCTAGTGTTGGTTTTTGTCCATCGGACTAACAGACGAATGGATCTTTCGACGGGATTCGAGTCCGTTGGAAAAATTAGAAACATGTTCTAAATGTAAAGTCCATCTAATATTTTGACAGCAAAGGTCAGATGAAGCACACACACAATCGAATTGTCCGATGGATTCGTTCCGTCGGACCCTTGCTGTCGAAAAGTCCAGCCGTGTGTACACGACATAAAGCCCCATACACACTATCAGAGTTTCTGCAGATTGTTTTCCTTCAAATTTACCAAAACCATATAATATGAGGTAAAACCTTAGGAGTTTCAATTTGTATGCAATCAGACAGGCCCTTGCACTACATGGTTTTGGTAAATCTGAAGGAAAAAATCAGATAGTCTGTATGGGGCTTAAGAGTTATAGAGGGTTTTGTTGTTGACGGTTTTGGGGAGTGTCAGTGACAATTTACCAATGTACATGAATGTTGTATTGTTTACCATTCTTTGCAGGATAAAGATGAAGGATAGAGTAATAACTTTTGTTTATAAGTATCTTTTCAGGTCCAAGGAGTTTTTGAAAGTGTATATACATAGAAAGCAGATGTATGTAAGTAGCTGTACACATGCATAAATACACACGCCTAAAAGAAGGTAAAAGTATCATGGGCTGTTTCATTGTTTCACTGTTTTTTTTTTTTGCACCATTTTAAACCCTGCGTCTCTTCCTCCAGTTTGTAATTAGGAAGAAAATGGATGGGGGGGGGGGAGGTAAAGGTAAGAATGACAATTTTAAATACAATAATGCTAACCGATCTGATTCTAGCCAAGTTTGTGACCTAGTAGGATGACATGCTCCACAACTGTCTTTCTTTGATGGAATTTGAATCAGCAAGCAGCAGTCCAGTGAAGGAGGCTCCCATCCCAGATGCTAAGAACTTTTTTGTCAATGATTCCAGGTATTACACCCCAGATGTTAGGCCATGCATAGGTTATGCAGTGACCACAGTCATTGAGTTAGGTTTGTTTGGAGGTCAATCAAAAACAGGGTTGTACTTTCCTCAGCAGCTGTCAACATTTCCAGCTGATGGAGTAGGTGCAGTCACTGTAACATGAACTTCAAAAGGTCCACCACAGGGTTCATGAGTCCCTCCTGGACCCTGACACAATAACTAGTTTATATTCTTTCCAACCAGGTGACTGGGTCATTGTAAAGAAGCATGGTGGACGAGACAACTGGATCCATGCAAGCCACTGCAAGAAAGCTGCTCAAACTCACCAAAGAATGAGGAGGATCTTTGTTTATTTATAATTTTTAGTTTAGTATAATTTAGCAAGTGTAACAATGAAAAGCATCCCAACTTATTGTTTAAAGTGTATTCTTCAACTAGCTAAGAAATCAAATGCAATTGCTGGGTCTACTCTGAATCTCCACCTAGCTTTAGTATCCCAGCGATGACAGGGGTACATGCTATATATGATGTTCATATTGGTATGAGGAGTTTTGACAAACTAGTAAAAACTCTAAACAGACACTTGTAAATAGAGTGTAATGATACATGGTTTCCCTGCTTGTACAGGGTGGGGGCTTGAGCTTATAAAACGAGTGAACAATTTCTCATCCAGTGTGGATAGGATGTTCAATGTAACTGTTGAATAGGGATGAGCTTCGTGTTCGAGTCGAACGTTTTGGTCCGTTCGCATCAAATTCGTGTGGCGCTCACGGCCCACAATGCACTGCGATGGCGCAGTGCATTGCTGGCTCAAGATTGGCCAAGCATGCACTGTGACCCCGCATGCTTGGCCAATCGCAGCGCCAGCAGCGAGGAGAGCCATGATTGGCCACAGGCAGGATGCCAATCATAGCTCAGGCTGTGTAGTGCACGCCCCACACTATATAAGGCCGCCATCGCGGCGGCCTCGTGTAGTGTGTTGGCGTCTGAAGCAGTGGGTGTTCTGTGTACCTTCATCACAGTACACACCGATCGTTTTCGGGCGATTTTCTATCTTGCTGTTGTGTAGTGGTTATTGTCTGCGTGCCCTGACCGCAGTATACACCACTATATTCACCTCACCTATATAGCTAGTGATCTATCTTTTATAATAGAGCTTGCAGTCAGTAGTGTTAGGAGATAGTGCGTGCTGTCTGCGTGCTCTGTACCCAGTACATACCGCTATATCCACCTACATAGCTGTTCTCTATTTGAGCCCACTTGCCATCTGCAGGAGTTATTGGAAGTTGTGTGTGCCTCCAGCACAGCACAGTATACATCTGTATATACCCCTTTATCTCTGGTGTTCTATAATAAAGGCATCTGCAGGAGTTAGTGGGTGTTGTGTGCCTCCAGCACAATATACACTACCCAACTGCTGTTTTACCCAACTCCCTTCAGGCCATTACCATGTCTGGAAGGCCAGCAAGGAGAGGCAGACAGGCGCGAGCCGATAAAAGGGGGCAAGCAGGCTCTGTGTCTAGAGACAACAGTGCTGGTCGTGGACGCGGTGCATTGTCATCAGCACGTGGCCATGGGACATGCTTGTCCTTCTTTTCGGCAGCTGGACATGTTGAACCGCAACATGCCAACGACTTGGTAGAGTGGATGACCAAGCCCTCTTCATCCTCCTCATCCTCTCTCACCCAGTCTCAGGGTAGTAGCAAAGCAGCTGCCAACGCATCGTCTTCCCTCCTCTCAATGTCATCATCAGTGACTCCTTCCCTAGACCCACCACGTCCTCCTGAGGAGTCTCCTGAACTCTTTGAGCACAGTGTTGGGTACATGCTCCAGGAGGATGCCCAGTGTTTTGTGGGCTCTGATGATGACACTCAGCTAGAGGAAGGCAGTAGCGTGAGCGCAGAGAGAGGGGATGCTCAAGAAGGACAGCAATCTGGCAGTCATGTTCCACAAGCTGCAGCATACTGCCAGGTTTGCTACAGCGATGAAGAGGGAGGGGATGATGAGGGCACTGACTCCACGTGGGTGCCTGGAAGGAGGGAGGAGGAGGAGGAGGCACATGTCCAACGAGGCAGGATGCCCTCCAGGGGCCAGCTTAGGGGCAGCACACCGACTGAATCACACCGCAGAGCTCCGCCTGTGCAGAGCGCTGCCTCTGCGCGTTATTCTAAAAGTTCTTTGGTGTGGGCCTTTTTTGAGACGAGTGCATCAGATCGCACCGCTGCTATTTGCAACATATGTCTCAAGCGTATCTCACGTGGCCAAAACATCAGCCGCTTGGGCACCACATGCTTGACCAGACATATGTTGACCTGCCATGCAGCTCGTTGGCAAGCGTACCTCAAAGACCCACACCAAAGAACAAAGCGGACCTCTCCTTGCTCCTCATCAGCTGGCATCTCCAACCCCACTAGACCTTCAGTCCTCTCTGAAACCTGCTCTGAGAGGAATGAAGGTGTAGAATTAGGTGTGTCACAGCCAAGTGCTTCCGGGAACTCTGCTAGCGGTACACCCACGTCCGATTATAGCAGGCAAATGTCCCTGCCCCAGCTTCTGGACTGGCGAAAGAAGTTCACTCCCAGCCATCCACATGCCCAGCGGTTGAATGCTAGCTTGGCTAAATTGCTAGCACTTCAACTGCTGCCTTTTCAGTTGGTAGACTCGGCCCCCTTCCGTGAGTTTGTACAATGTGCGGTTCCTCAGTGGCAGGTCCCCAAACGCCATTTTTTCTCACGGAAGGTGATTCCGGCTCTCTACCAGCATGTGGAAGGCAATGTCCTTGCCTCGCTGGACAGGGCGGTCAGCGGTAAGGTGCATATTACCGCTGACTCATGGTCCAGCAGGCATGGACAGGGACGTTACCTGTCTTTCACGGCCCATTGGGTCTCTCTTCTGGCAGCTGGGAAGGATGCAGGACAAGGTGCAGTAGTGTTGGAGGTTGTTCCACCACCACGCCTCCAAAATGCTACTATTGGTTGTGACACACCTCTCTCCTCCACCCCCTCCTCTTCTTCTTCCTCCATGGCCTCTTCCAGTGCTCTGTCCTCAGAACCAGCGGTGCTCCGTAGGCGTTCCAGGGGCTACGCAAGTACGCAGGCAAAACGATGCCATGCCGTGCTTGCGCTGGTTTGTTTGGGGGACAGGAGCCACACTGGGGCGGATGTTTTGTCAGCTCTGCAGGGGCAGGCCGAGAGGTGGTTGACACCATGCCAGCTTAAGCCAGGAATGGTGGTTTGCGACAATGGCACCAACCTCCTCTCCGCCCTCCGACAGGGACAACTGACCCATGTGCCCTGTGTAGCTCACGTCCCTAACCTGGTGGTGCAGCGGTTCTTGGACAGGTACCCCGGCTTACAGGATGTCCTGAAGCAGGCCAGGAAAGTCTGTGTGCATTTCCGCCGATCATTTAATGCCTGTGCTCGGCTGGCTGAGCTCCAAAAGGAGTTGAACTTGCCCAAGAACCGCCTTATATCTGACATGCCCACCAGATGGAACTCAACATTGGCCATGCTGCAGCGGCTGCACACGCAGCAGAGGGCCATCAATGAGTACCTGTGCGACTACGGCACCAGGACAGGGTCAGGGGAGCTCGGTTTTTTCTCACCACGCCAGTGGGGCATGATCAGGGATGCATGCACTGTCCTGTCACCGTTTGAGGAGGCCACAAGGATGGTGAGCAGTGACAGTGCATGCATCAGTGACACTGTACCTCTTGTCCACCTCTTGGAGCATACGCTGCGTGGAATAATGGACAGGGCACTTGAGGCAGAACAGAGGCAGGAAGAGGAGGACTTCCTTGCCTCACAAGGCCCCCTTTATCCAGACAGTGTTCCTGCTGTGCCACCCATCACACAGGAAGAGGATGAGGAGGAGGAAGAGGAGGAGGAAGATGATTGTGTCAGCATGGAGGTGGAGGCTGGCACTCAGCATCAGCATCAGCAGCAGCAGCAGCAGCAGCAGTCTTGTAGGGATGATTTACAGTCCCAAGAAACACGTGGACTTGTACGTGGCTGGGAGGAGGTAGCTGCGGATCATGTTGTCCTTAGTGACCCAGAGGACTCCGGACCAAATGCCTCAGCTAACCTACGCTGCATGGCCTCCCTGATCCTGCAAAGCCTGCGGAAGGATCCTCGTATTCTTCGGATCAAGGAGAGGGACCATTACTGGCTGGCCACTCTCCTTGATCCACGGTACAAGGGTAAGGTTGCCGACCTTATCTTGCCATCGCAGAGGGAGCAGAGGATGAGACATCTCCGGGAGGCCTTGCAGAAAGGTCTGTGCAACGCGTTCCCAGAGACTGGGAGGTTACAAACTCCTGGTCCTGGACAACGTGTTGCTGAGGCATCGGTCAGAAGGAGCGGTGGAGAAGGTGGCCGTCTGACTGATGCTTTCAGACAATTTTTTAGTCAGTAGCCCAAGGTATGATTGGTTCCAGCACCCATCGCCAGCGTCTGATTTACATGGTGCAGGAATACCTAGGGGCAAGGTCAGACTTGGACACCTTTCCCACCGAAAATCCTCTGGCTTACTGGGTCTTGAGGATGGATCACTGGCCAGAGCTTGCACAGTATGCAATTGAGCTACTGGCCTGTCCTGCATCCAGCGTTCTTTCGTAACGCACCTTCAGTGCTGCTGGTGGCTTTGTTACTGATCACAGGGTGCGCCTGTCCACCGAATCAGTTGATCAACTGACCTTCATCAAGATGAATCAGTCTTGGATCACCCACAGCTACCAAGCACCTGAAGCTGATGTAACCGAATAATTTTTTTTGAAATACCACATCCCTTCAAGACTGCCTATGCTGATGCTGAGTGACTGTCCTGTTATGTTGATTGTCTATCCTCTTCCTCCTCCGCTGATATGTTGGAAGAACATTTCTGGTTCTGGTTGATGCCATCAGCCCAATTTTTCTGCCCCTGTTTAACAGGGGCGTTTAAGTACAATTTTTGATGCAATGCTTTGCAGCAGGGCTAATTCCTGCAATCAAACAAGAGTATATGGGAGAGGTTGCAGTGTCTTGGCACCAGCACCAGTGCCTAAGGCCCAATTTTTCTGCCCCTGTTTAACAGGGGCGTTTAAGTACAATTTTTGATGCAATGCTTTGCAGCAGGGCTAATTCCTGCAATAAAACTAGAGTATATGGCAGAGGTTGCAGTGTGGTGGCACCAGCACCAGTGCCTAAGGCCCAATTTTTCTGCCCCTGTTTAACAGGGACATGTAATTACAATTCTTGATATAATATTTCACAGGAGGGCCCCTTCCTGTGCCCACCCAGAGTAACGGTGAGGACTTATAGTGTTGTGGCACCAGCACCACAACCACCAAAGGTCAATTTTTCTACCACTGTTCAACATTGGCATGTAATTACAATTCTTGATATAATCGTTCACAGCAGGGCGCTCCAGCGCCCACCAAGAGTCACTTTGAGGGCTTACAATGTTGTGGCAAAACCAACACCTTGTTCCGCCATTTCTGCAGAGCATATAGGGCAGGGCCCTACTTTCAAACATCCAACTTACAAACATCTCCTACTTGCAAACGGAAGGAGACAACAGCAAGTGAGACGAAAAAAGATGGACGACAAAACAAATTATACAGGGGTGATAACCCTTCCCTATGTTTTCCAAAAAGCTTAAAAATAGTTTTTTTGACTGGAGCTACACTTTAAAAATGTACCAGTTGAAAATTACAAACAGATTCAACTTAACACAACAAACCTACACAGTCCCTGTCTTGTTTGCACCGCCTGTATACTGCTGTTCTGAGTATATAGGGCCTGGGGGCCACACGCATTTACTTTTTTTAATATGGGTACAGGGTTCCCCTTAATATGCGTACAAGACCCAAATAGGCTGGTAATGGGCAGGGAGGGCTACCCATGCCATTTTTCTCAATGATTTTCAACCATATTGCAGGAACCAGATATAACATTAAAACCGCAAGCAGTTTTAAATGGTGTTATTTCCGTTTAATGTCATTTTGTGCAGGGACTGTTCTAAACACGGGAAACACGTGGCACTTCACAGGCATACTACAGACACCCCCCAGGCACCATATTTAAAGGAATATTTCACTTTTTTTTTTCACTTTAATCGTCATTAAAATCAGTGCTCCTGCCAAAACGGCCATTTTTAAAAACATTTTAGGCATTGACCCATGCCCCCTGGGGCAGGAGCCAGGTCCCCAAACCCTTTTTAGGACAGTATCTTGCATATTAGCCGTTAAAATTAGCACTTTTAATTTCGAACGTTCGAGTCCCATAGACTTCAATGGGGTTCTAACGTTCGTTCGAATTTGGGGTCCGTTCGAAAGTTCTGGTGCGAACCGAACCGGGGGGTGTTCGGCTCATCCCTACTGTTGAAGTTACAAGGAAGATCCCACAGGAACAACAGTAGATCAGGACCCTTCTATTAACCCATGATTATCTGTTGGCATCCAAGGGGGGTTTCTATGAATTAATAGGTAAAGATTGTTGTACCTAGATTGGGGATACTAGAGAGTTCAGGCCCATATGGATAAGGTAAGATCCTTTGAAGGCAAAGCCAGAGCTATAGCTAGTGAAAGTTGGAATCCTTTTAAGGGTCTGGGAACCTTTGTTTTTTTTTATATTTTTCAACAGATCATGGTTGAAGGAAGTAGAGGTATATATATTAATGTTGTTTTTGTTTCTATTCCTTCTATATGCTGTGATGAGGTGCTACTGTTGCCTGATTGGATGAGTAAACAGAGCCTGAGCAGTGACTAGATGACTTCCTTGCTTAGATGAGACACCCAAAGCCCAACATACATACAAGACACAGAGGATCCCAGACCGACAAGCCTTCATGTCCTCCTCTAACTCATCCCCCCTGAAGAACAGTGTCTACAAGTCAAGAACTGTGTTTTCCTTTTTATGGACTCATATGGACTGCATGGACTGGATTCATAGAGGGTCACATGGGAGCATATGACAAAGAGGAGGGCCTGTTGTGGAAATTTTATGAAGATGTATTTAATATGTTTTGTCGCAGTGTATCCCAGTGTTAGTTCTCCCGTAGCCCGCTCTAAAGAGCCTGACGCTGGTTGAGATCTGTCTGATAGTGAAAAGCTTCTTGAGGATGCAGATAAGTGTTTGCAGAGTGGGGATATGTCCGGAAGCAAAGGGCCCCTGTGCGATGCATAGATGATCGTCTGGGGGGGATGTGTTCACTCTGCAAAGACATTTTCAGTTATGAGCGGTTGTACGCTTGTGTCACCCCTTTGTTCCTGATCAACACATTTGGGGGGGGGGGGCGGGGCGTGCCCCTGCAGATAATCTCCCATCCACAGGAATGGTAGTATAATCCTATATCCTATAATTCTCTGAACAATGCAGAATACGTTTTCTAATACACTTCAGGTGGTGTGCACAGTATATAATATAGTGCATAATACAGTGCAGCCATTGTAAAGTTTCTAATACAGAGGATGAAACATCTTCAGGAGGCCTTGAAGAAAAGTTTGTGTAACGCATTTCCAGACCCTGGGAGGTTACTATTTCCTGGTGCTGGACAACGTGTTTCTGAGGCTTCATTCGGTCAGAGGAAGAGCGGTGGAGAAGGAGACCGACTGACCGATGCCTTTAACCAATTTCAGTCCTCAGAGCCGAGATCTGATAGATTCAAGCAACCATCCCCAGCATCTGCATTATATGGTGTAGGAATATCTATGGACAAGAGCAGACTTGAAGACCTTTCCTACAGAGCATCCACTGGGTTACTAGGTCTTGAGAATGGACCACTGGCCAGAACTTGCTCAATATGTAATCAAGCGACTGGCCTGTCCTGCATTCAGCATGCTTTCTGAATGCACATTCAGTGCTGCTGGAGGGTTTGTAATGGATCTAATGACTCATACACACGATCAAACAATCCGGTGGAAAAGTCTGGCGGACTCAAGTCCGCCAGACAATCCGCCCATGTGTAGGCTCCGGCGGACTTTTTTTACCCAAAAGTCCGGCGGACTAAGAAAGTAGTTTTGCACTCCAATCTGTCCGCCGGACTTGCATTTCGGCAGACAGTATGGCCGAGTGTGTGCGCCAGTCCGCTGTACTTTTGAAATGAACTGACTTTTCCCGTCCGGAGAAAAGTCTGCTCATTTTGAGCGTGGCTCCACATAGCTGGGGCCAGCAAAGGAGGCGTCACTGGCCCGTCACCTGGTATGGACTTAAAGGGGAATCCCTATGCCGAAAAATCGGCGTGGGGGTCCCCCCCTAGGTCCATATCAGACCCTTATCCGAGCACGCTACCCGGCCGGCCAGGAAAGGGGATGGGGACGAGCGAGCCGTGTGGCCCCCCCACCCCAAAGCACCTTGTCACCATGTTGATGAGGACAAGGGCCTCTTTCCGACAACCCTGGCCGTTGGTTGTCGGGGTCTGCGGGCGGGGGGCTTATCGAAATCCGTGAGCCCCCTTTAATAAGGGGGCCCCAGGATCCCGGCCCCCCACCCTATGTGAATGAGTATGGGGTACAATGTACCCCTACCCATTCACCTGTGAAAAAAAAAGTAAAAAAAAACACAACACACAAGGGTTAAAATAGTTTATTGCACAGCTCCGAGGGTCTTCTCGCCGGACTTCTCCACTATCTTCTGCTCTTTTTCTAGCTCTTTCACTAGCGGAGGAACCCGGCTTTCTTCTTCGCCGCCTCCCTCTTCGGGGGTCTTGTCCCCCTCTTCGGGGGTCTTGCACCCCTCTTCGGTTCTTCTTGCCGGGCCACCGCGCCTTCTTCTAGCTCTTTTTTCTGTCGCCGCTGCCGCTATTCCTGTCTTCTGTTCGTCTGTTCTTCTCTTCTGGAAATGTTGCCTTGTCGCTGTCTCCGGTCACAATGGCAGTGACGCGGCATGCGACGACTTATATAGGGACATCACTGGATGATGTCCCCGCCCATTATGATGTCACAGTCCCAGAGGATGCTGAGGATCCATACCAGTCCCTTATCTGAGCATGCAACCTGGCAGGCCAGCAGGAAAAGGGGAGAATGAGAGAGCACCCCCCTCCTGAACCATACCAGGACACATGCCCTCAACATGGGTAGGGTGCTTTGGGGTCCCCCCAAAACACCTTGTCCCCATGTTGATGGGGAAAAGGGCCTCATCCCCACAACCCTTGCCTGGTGGTTGTGGGAGTCTGAGGGCGGAGGGATTATCGTAATCTGGAAGCCTCCTTTAACAAGGGGGGCCCCAGATCCCGGCATCCCCCATGTTAATGGGTATCAGGTACATTGTACCCCTACCCATTCACCAAAAAAAAGTGTCAAAAAGTAAAAACCACAATACACATTTTTTTCCAAATCCTTTA
Source organism: Lithobates pipiens (assembly GCF_037356315.1). Lineage (NCBI taxonomy): Eukaryota > Metazoa > Chordata > Amphibia > Anura > Ranidae > Lithobates > Lithobates pipiens. The sequence continues at coordinate 118,667,201 of NW_027507787.1, forward strand.
TTAAAAAAGAAAAAAAGTGTCCCGCAATGTCCATCCATCTTCATGGCATAGACATGATAAATAGAAAAAAAAACGTCCCCTCTATGGGAGGCGTCCTGCAGACTGCTGTCTCTTGGCTGTGACAGCTGCTATATAGGCAAGAGCAGGCCCACCAGCTGACATCATGTGCCGTCAGAGGGGGGGGTGACATCATCCGGTTCAGTCAGCGGGTGGCCCTGCCCATATAAGAGCTGTCACAGAAAAAAGATAGCAGTCAGTGGGATGCCTCCATGGAGGCGGAGTATTTTTTTTCCCTATCTTTCGAGTCCATCAGCACCGTGATTGAAGATAGATGGACATCGTGGGACACTTTTTTTTTAAATAAAGGAATTATCAAAAGTATTATTAAAATTATTATTATTATAATTATTATTAAAATTATCAAAAACTATCTCCTGTCATTTTCACTTTTTTAACAAATTTTTGGGGAACGAGTAGGGGTTCAATGTACCCGATACCCATTCACATAGGGCGGGGTGGGATCTGGGAGCCTCCTTGTTAAAGGGGACTTTCAGATTCTGATAAGCCCCCTGCCCGCAGACTCCCACAACCACCAGGCAAGGGTTGTGGGGATGAGACCCTTTTTGAGGGCTTGTGGCCTGGTACGGTTCAGGAGGGGGGCGCTCTCTCATCCCCCCTTTTCCTGTAGCTTGCCAGGTTGCAGATAAGGGCCTGATATGGATTTCGGGGGGACCCCCATGTCATTTTTTTTAAATGTTGGCATAGAGTTCCCCAAAGGGCCTGGTATGGACTGGGGGGAACCCACGCTGTTTTTTCAATGATTTTTTATGTATATTGATGGGATCCAGCAATACAATACAGCCGCAAGCAATTTTAAATGCAATTTTTTCCTTTAGAAATTTTATTTTTCTGCAGTACTGTTATAAATAGTGATGGACGAACTTCCGACGGGACGTTTCGCGAACGCGAAACGCGAACGGACACAAACGTTCGCGAAAACGACCGTTCGCCGCGGGCTCCATTGACTTCAATGGGAGGCGAATTTCGCAAACCTTTAGGTCGAATTTGCGGCCACGGGGTAATTATTAGGGGGTAGCACGTAGTCCCACCACCTGGACAATAGCATAATACATGTATGAGGTGAATTTGGGATCGATAACTACAAGCATTTTTTTTTTATTTGGGAAATTGTTCTGACAATTCAGGACTATGGAGCTAATGAAGGCAATGGAGGAGAGGGAAGGTCAGGGACCAGGGTAGGCAAACAAGAGGGTGCAGGAGATACAGAGCACTGACAGCAGCACCGTAATACAGAGCACTGACATCAGCACCGTGACATACAGCGCTGACAGCAGCTCCGTGACATACAGCGCTGACAGCAGCTCCGTGACATACAGCGCTGACAGCAGCTCCGTGACATACAGCGCTGACAGCAGCTCCGTGACATACAGCGCTGACAGCAGCTCCGTGACATACAGCGCTGACAGCAGCACCGTGACATACAGCGCTGACAGCAGCTCCGTGACATACAGCGCTGACAGCAGCTCCGTGACATACAGCGCTGACAGCAGCTCCGTGACATACAGCACTGACAGCAGCTCCGTGACATACAGCGCTGACAGCAGCTCCGTGACATACAGCGCTGACAGCAGCACCGTGACATACAGCGCTGACAGCAGCTCCGTGACATACAGCGCTGACAGCAGCTCCGTGACATACAGCGCTGACAGCAGCTCCGTGACATACAGCGCTGACAGCAGCTCCGTGACATACAGCGCTGACAGCAGCTCCGTGACATACAGCGCTGACAGCAGCTCCGTGACATACAGCGCTGACAGCAGCTCCGTGACATACAGCGCTGACAGCAGCTCCGTGACATACAGCGCTGACAGCAGCTCCGTGACATACAGCGCTGACAGCAGCTCCGTGACATACAGCGCTGACAGCAGCACCGTAAGCAGCCCCAGGAGGAAGTCAGCACAGCACAGGGATGGTGTGATCCCCTCATAATAAGAACCCCCAGGAGGAAGTCAGCACAGCACAGGGATGGTGGGAGCCCCTCATAATAAGAACACCCAGGAGGAAGTCAGCACAGCACAGGGATGGTGGGAACCCCTCATAATAAGCAGCCCCAGTAGAAATATGACACCGCTCAACCTCTTCAAAGAGGAGGGTAGGGGCATATAGTACGGTGTGCTTTTTTGGGTCAGGGAAGTGAGCCAAATGAATTAAGAAGGTCTGTGTGCTTGATTCCAAAAATTGTTTATAGACATATACATGGTCTACTGATCACATGTGTTGAATTCCTCCGAGATCCATGCCTCATTCATTTTTAGAAATGTGAGGTAGTTAACACTGTGGTGAGCTAGGCGAGTACGCTTATCGGTCACAATCCCCCCTGCTGCGCTGAACGTCCTTTCGGACAGGACACTGGATGAGGGGCAAGCCAACAGTTCGATTGCAAATTGGGCAAGCTCTGGCCAGAGGTCAAGCCTGCCCACCCAGTAGTCTAGGGGTTCATCACTCCTCAGAGCGTCCACATCGGCCGTTAACCCAATGTAGTCGGACACCTGACGGTCTAGGCGTTCCCTGATGCTGGATCCGGATGACACCTGTCGATGGGTCGGCTGAAAGAATGACCTCATATCCGAAGTCACCAACACATCTTCAAACCGGCCTCTTCTTGCAGGCGCTGTTGGATTGGTACCCGCAAATCCTTCTCTGGGAGTGGGAATTGCTCCTCTGCCAGCGCACGCAAAAGCAGAATGCAGCATTTCTCGAAGCAAGGCCTGGAAGTGCTGCATTCTGACAGCCCTCTGCGACGGCGGTAACATTTCCGCCATTTTGTGTTTGTACCGGGGGTCTAAGTACGTTGCCACCCAGTACTGGTCCTTGACCCTCATGCTTTTTATACGGGGGTCCCTATTAAAACACTGGAGCATGAAGGCCCCCATTTGCACTAAAGTGGAAGCGGTGTGGTGGCCTGGCTCCTGCTCATCATCCAGGATAATGTCGTCCTCTTCATTCTCCTCTCCCCATCCTCGCACAACAGGGATCCCAGAAAGGTTTAAAGCATGCTCTTCTTGCTCCTGCTCATCCGCCCCGGCACCATCCTCCTCTGACTCCTCATCAGACTCCTGTTGTTGACTTGTCTCAGATAGAGTAGCCCCCCCTGGGAATTCATCCAGCATTGCGACTTCCTCATCTTCCCGCTCCTGCTCCTCCACAGCCTGATCAATGACACGACGCAATGCACGCTCCAGAAAGAAGGCATAAGGTACCATGTCACTGATGGCGCCATGGCTGCGACTGACCAGTTTGGTGATCTCCTCAAATGGCCGCAGAAGTCTGCATGTGTCGCGCATGAGCAGCCACTGGCGCGGTGAAAAAAAACCCAGCTCCCCAGAACCGTTTCTTTCGCAGAGTTCATACAGGTAGACGTTAACTGCACGTTTCTGCTGGAGCAGCCTATCAAGCATATAGAAGGTTGAGTTCCATCGCGTCGGGCAATCGCAAATAAGACGTCTGACCGGCAGATGGTGTCGCCGCTGAATGTCAGCAAGGCGAGCCATGGCCGTGTAAGATCTTCTGAAATGGGCCGAGATTTTCCTTGCCTGCCGCAAGATGTCCTGGACCCCAGGGTATTTGACAAGGAATCGCTGCACGACCAAGTTTAAGACGTGTGCCATGCACGGCACGTGCGTGATTTTGCCCTGTTTCAATGCGCTAAGCAGATTGGCACCGTTGTCACACACCACTTTACCAACTGTCAAATTGAGCGGTGTTAGCCACTCATCTGCCTGTGAACGCAAAGCTGAAAGGAGTGCCGGGCCAGTGTGGCTCTTTGCTTCCAGGCACAACAGACGCAGCACGGCATGGCAACGTCTCACCTGGCATGTGGAATAGGTTCTGGGGAGCTTGGGCGGTGCAGTGGAAGAGACGCTAGCAGCGGAAAAGGAGGAGGCAGCTGAGGAGGAGAGGGAGGAGGATGGAGTAGGAGGAGGAGAAGAAGAGTCAGGCCTGCATGCAATCCGTGGCGGTAAAACCAAATCTACACGGGTGCCACGGGTTACATGCTTGACGGCCGTCAGAAGGTTCACCCAGTGGGCAGTAAAACTGATATACCTTCCCTGCCCGTGTTTGCTAGACCACGTGTCTGTGGTCAGATGTATCTTGGCACCGACACTGTGTGCCAGAGATACATTCACTTGCCGCTGAACATGGCCATATAGCTCTGGGATGCCCTTCTCTGAGAAATACTTCCTTCCTGGGACCTTCCATTGTGGTGTTCCAATGGCCACAAATTTGCGAAAGGCCTCCGAGTCCACCAGTTTATATGGCAGTAGTTGGCGGGCTATGAGTTCTGACAAGCCAGCCGCCAACCGTTGGGCAAGAGGGTTATCCGGCGTCATCATTTTTTTACGCTCAAACATTAGGCCCACGGAAGCCTGCCTTTTTGCAGAAAAATGTGAGCTTGGCGTGATGGAAGGTGGAGTGGAGGACAATTGTGAGGAGAGAGGAGAAGGAGAAGTAGAAGACGAGGCTGGACGGTGAGAGCCTGCAGTGTGGCTTTGTGTGTTCCGTTGCTCCCACTGGGCTCGGTGATGGCTGCTCATGTGCCTTCTTAAGGCGGTCGTCCCTAGGTGAGTATTGGGCTTACCGCGACTAACGCGTTGACTGCAAAGATTGCAGATGGCAACGCTATTGTCAGCAGCGGACACGTTAAAAAAAGCCCACACTGCGGAGCCATGTGCCGGTGTCCTGGGAGCGCCAGATGTGACCGTACATGGTCGATGACTCGCTCCTGATACATTTGCAGTCTGCTTTGTCCCTGCTGTGCAATGTAAGTCATTGCTGCTTCTCCTCCCTATCTGCTGGTCCATATCTCCCTCTGAACTCCCCTCCTCTTCCTCTCTTGTGGGCACCCACGTGACATCACTAGACACGTCATCATCAACGTCACCTTCCCCACCGCTATAAGTAGAGTAGGCAGCAACACCGGGGACCAACCTCCTCCTTGGGCTGATCTGGGTACTGGCGTCAGACTGCTGAGTAGCGCTTGTTGCTACCTCCTCTTCCTGATCCAATACCAAGAGTGGCTGCGCATCAGAAATGTCCTCTTGATATGGATCGGAAAATAATTCCAGTGACTCAAGCGGAAGGTATGTGGTGGTGGTGGTGGTGGTCGTGTTGTTGGTGGTAGTGTCTTTGGGGGTGCACATAGCAGAGAGTGAAGAAGAGGGTGCAGATCGAGAGGATGAGGAGGGTGCAGAAGAGTAAGGCTGAGCGAGCCACTCAACCAAGTCTGGTGCATCCTTTAAAGTAATTGAACGCACCTTCTGCAACTTCCCACTTTGGCTCAAGCCTGTTGCTCCTGCCCTACCCCTACCACCCCTGCGGAAGGGCCTGCCTCTTCCTCTGCATGTCATTTTTTAAATGACCCTGTGACAAAACTCTTAGTCCCTATACCGCTGAAGGACTGCTGCAGTATAGGTGAGCGGTCAGCAGTGGTGCACGTCAACCCTATCTATTGTGGACCGATAGCGGTCCTTACAGAACAGCAGACTGTACCGCACTCAAGCCTATGTACCGTAGCACCCTATACCAAGTTACCAGTCCTTATAAGAACTTTTGTGGACCAAGCAGGTTGTGTATTAGTGTTTAGCAGACTGTACGTCAGTCCCTATACCGCTGAAGGACTGCTGCAGTATAGGGCAGCGGTCAGCAGTGGTGCACGTCAACCCTATCTATTGTGGACCGATAGCGGTCCTTACAGAACAGCAGACTGTACCGCACTCAAGCCTATGTACCGTAGCACCCTATACCAAGTTACCAGTCCTTATAAGAACTTTTGTGGACCAAGCAGGTTGTGTATTAGTGTTTAGCAGACTGTACGTCAGTCCCTATACCGCTGAAGGACTGCTGCAGTATAGGGCAGCGGTCAGCAGTGGTGCACGTCAACCCTATCTATTGTGGACCGATAGCGGTCCTTACAGAACAGCAGACTGTACCGCACTCAAGCCTATGTACCGTAGCACCCTATACCAAGTTACCAGTCCTTATAAGAACTTTTGTGGAACAAGCAGGTTGTGTGTTAGTGATTAGCAGACTGTACGTCAGTCCCTATACCGCTGAAGGACTGCTGCAGTATAGGTGAGCGGTCAGCAGTGGTGCACGTCAACCCTATCTATTGTGGACCGATAGCGGTCCTTACAGAACAGCAGACTGTACCGCACTCAAGCCTATGTACCGTAGCACCCTATACCAAGTTACCAGTCCTTATAAGAACTTTTGTGGACCAAGCAGGTTGTGTATTAGTGTTTAGCAGACTGTACGTCAGTCCCTATACCGCTGAAGGACTGCTGCAGTATAGGGCAGCGGTCAGCAGTGGTGCACGTCAACCCTATCTATTGTGGACCGATAGCGGTCCTTACAGAACAGCAGACTGTACCGCACTCAAGCCTATGTACCGTAGCACCCTATACCAAGTTACCAGTCCTTATAAGAACTTTTGTGGACCAAGCAGGTTGTGTATTAGTGTTTAGCAGACTGTACGTCAGTCCCTATACCGCTGAAGGACTGCTGCAGTATAGGGCAGCGGTCAGCAGTGGTGCACGTCAACCCTATCTATTGTGGACCGATAGCGGTCCTTACAGAACAGCAGACTGTACCGCACTCAAGCCTATGTACCGTAGCACCCTATACCAAGTTACCAGTCCTTATAAGAACTTTTGTGGACCAAGCAGGTTGTGTATTAGTGTTTAGCAGACTGTACGTCAGTCCCTATACCGCTGAAGGACTGCTGCAGTATAGGGCAGCGGTCAGCAGTGGTGCACGTCAACCCTATCTATTGTGGACCGATAGCGGTCCTTACAGAACAGCAGACTGTACCGCACTCAAGCCTATGTACCGTAGCACCCTATACCAAGTTACCAGTCCTTATAAGAACTTTTGTGGAACAAGCAGGTTGTGTGTTAGTGATTAGCAGACTGTACGTCAGTCCCTATACCAATGAAGGACTGCTGCAGTATAGGGCAGCGGTCAGCAGTAGTGCACGGCAACCCTATGTATTGTGGACCGATAGCGGTCCTTACAGAACAGCAGACTGTAACGCACTCAGGCCTATGTACCGTAGCACCCTATACCAAGTTACCAGTCCTTATAAGAACTTTTGTGGACCAAGCAGGTTGTGTGTTAGTGATTAGCAGACTGTACGTCAGTCCCTATACCAATGAAGGACTGCTGCAGTATAGGGCAGCGGTCAGCAGTAGTGCACGGCAACCCTATGTATTGTGGACCGATAGCGGTCCTTACAGAACAGCAGACTGTACTGCACTCAGGCCTATGTACCGTAGCACCCTATACCAAGTTACCAGTCCTTATAAAAACTTTTGTGGACCAAGCAGGTTGTGTGTTAGTGTTTAGCAGACTGTGCGTCAGTCCCTATACCGCTGAAGGACTGCTGCAGTATAGGGCAGCGGTCAGCAGTAGTGCACGGCAACCCTATGTATTGTGGACCGATAGCGGTCCTTACAGAACAGCAGACTGTAACGCACTCAGGCCTATGTACCGTAGCACCCTATACCAAGTTACCAGTCCTTATAAGAACTTTTGTGGACCAAGCAGGTTGTGTGTTAGTGATTAGCAGACTGTACGTCAGTCCCTATACCAATGAAGGACTGCTGCAGTATAGGGCAGCGGTCAGCAGTAGTGCACGGCAACCCTATGTATTGTGGACCGATAGCGGTCCTTACAGAACAGCAGACTGTACTGCACTCAGGCCTATGTACCGTAGCACCCTATACCAAGTTACCAGTCCTTATAAGAACTTTTGTGGACCAAGCAGGTTGTGTGTTAGTGATTAGCAGACTGTACGTCAGTCCCTATACCAATGAAGGACTGCTGCAGTATAGGGCAGCGGTCAGCAGTAGTGCACGGCAACCCTATGTATTGTGGACCGATAGCGGTCCTTACAGAACAGCAGACTGTACTGCACTCAGGCCTATGTACCGTAGCACCCTATACCAAGTTACCAGTCCTTATAAGAACTTTTGTGGACCAAGCAGGTTGTGTATTAGTGTTTAGCAGACTGTGCGTCAGTCCCTATACCGCTGAAGGACTGCTGCAGTATAGGGCAGCGGTCAGCAGTAGTGCACGGCAACCCTATGTATTGTGGACCGATAGCGGTCCTTACAGAACAGCAGACTGTACCGCACCCAAGCCTATGTACCGTAGCACCCTAGACAGACCAAGTTACCAGTCCTGATAAAGAGCTTTGTGGAACAAGTGAGTTGTGAATGATTAGCAGACTGCAGCAGAAGGGCAGCAGTCAAGTATAATATTCTTTCTATATTTGGAAGAAAGAATATTATACGTGTACAAGCCTATTACCGTACCACTGATACCAGTCCTGAAAAGAACCTTTGTGGAACTAATAGTAACAGCAAGTCTTTAAAATTATCCTCACTGCCTGACACACTGCTTCCTGCCTGTCCCTATACAAATTGGCAAAAAAGAGTAGGCTGGAACGATTAGCTGGAACAGCTCTTTTGTGGACCTGATAGTAACAGCTAATGATGATGATGATGATGATGATGAAGAAAGACTAATCTGGCTGAGCTGTCCCTAAAATAGCAGCATACAGCGCTCTGTCCCTTTATCTAAACTGACAAAAGAAACTCAGGCTGCTGACCTAACACCTATACCAGTCCTGAAAAGAACTTTTGTGTACCAAATAGCTAGCGTTTTCTCTGTCCCTACTCCACACAGGATCCTTTCCCTACAGTGACAGAAGAAAGAATGTAAAATGGCCACCGGATCGGGTGTATTTATAGGTTAGGGGGAATGTCCAAGTGTCCATGAGCTGTCATGTCTCAATTGGTTGTCCTGTAACACATGATAAACGTGTCACGAAAGGTTAAAGTTCTTGTATACATTAAACACGTAAGTCCGCCGGGGCGAACGACGGAAAAAGGCGTTCGAACCCGCGGACGGCGAAAGTCGGAAATTCGCCGCGAAACGACCGCCGGGCGAACCGTTCGGCCATCACTAGTTATAAACATGGGAAAGATGTGACACTTTACAGGCAGACTAAGGGGACCCCCAGGCATGATATTTAAATGAATATTTAATTTGTATTGTTTAACTTTAAGCATTATTAAAATCACTGCTCCTTAAAAAACGTCAGTTTAAAAAAAATGTTTTTGCATTGTTACATGTCCCATGGGGCAGTACCCGGGTCCCCAAACACTTTTTATGGCAATAACTTGCATATAAGCCTTTAAAATTGAATCCCGCAGCTAACAACCACAAGGGGGGGTAGGCGTAGGGACGGCATGACATGTGCTGGACTGCACAGTCGGCGTTTTAATACAGGTGGTTGGCCACTTTAAGAAATGGGGGTGGGCGGAGCCAGGGCTGGAGCCACGGCATCTCTTACGTGCTATCAGCGTGTAATGCTAGCATTCTGAGAGTGGAGGGGGAAGCGATCCATGCGGCTTGCGGATGCGGCAAAGAGCGAGGTCTACGTCTGCTTTGAGGGCCCGCTGGGAGCACATCTGAAGCCCGAGGTGAAGGAGAAGATTTGGAAAGGTGAGTACATTGAACTCTTCACCCTATTGCCACTGGAGAAGTTTAACCTGAATAGGTTGAAGCCCGAGGAGAGGAAGAAGGAGGACGAGGAGAAGCGTAGGTATCGATTGATACCTCGTACCTTTGCCAATTGGCTGCAGGCGTTTTCCATATTGGCGAGTGCCATGGGTGAGAAAACTCCGGAAAACACTGTTCGGCAATATTCGTATACTTGGAAGCCATCAGCGAGGCACATAGGACATACAGAGGAATGGCTTCGGTATGACGAGCAATTCAGGCAACGGATGGCAGTCTGACCGTCGCTTCGCTGGGACTATAAGGACATTAGCCGATGGATGAAGCTGATGACGGCAGCGTGGGCACCTAACCATTTTTTTCAGCCGGGGGTCGGAGGTTCAGCAACCTCAGGGCAACCGACCGAAAAACGTTGGGGTTTCTGCTGGCAGTTTAACGAGGGCTCGTGCAAGTTTGGGGCAAACTGCCAATTCAAACACACATGTTTTGGCTGCGGGGGATCCCACGCTCTGGCAAAATGCTTCAAGAGAGGAAAAGGACGTCCCAGAGATCTTGTGAACAAGAGGGACGACTCCGGTGTGGGTGGAAAGGATGCAACGTTTCCTTCGTAGATACCCCGACCGGGTGGGAGCGCACCTGCTGGAGGATAGGTTTACGTCCGGCTTCAGGATCCCTTGTTCGCTTACATCCGTACCACCCTTGGCAAAAAATTTGAAGTCCGCTTTGCTGCATTCAGTGGTTGTCACAGAAAAATTGGGTAAAGAGGTTGCATTGGGACGCATGGCCAGCCCTTTTCAGGAGGCGCCCCTTCTGGATATGGTGGTTTCTCCACTGGGGGTGGTGCCAAAAAAGGAGCCCAATAAGTTTAGGTTGATTCACCACCTGTCGTTCCCAAAAGGGGCTTCCGTCAACGATGCCATTGATCCGGAGGAGTGTGCGGTGACGTATATTTCTTTTGATGCGGCTGTTTCGTGGGTTTGGCGTTATGGCCGGGGGACGTTGATGGCGAAATTGGACATAGAAGTGGCTTTTCGGCTTCTGCCAGTACACCCAGACAGTTTTTGGCTGTTGGGCTGTATTTGGGGGGGGGGGGGAGGTTTATGTGGATCGTTGCCTGCCGATGGGTTGTTCGATTTCGTGTGCCTTCTTTGAGCAGTTTAGCTCCTTCTTAGAGTGGGCAGTTCGGGATGTGTCAGGCATCAACTCGGTCAACCACTATCTGGATGACTTCCTATGTGTTGGCCTGGTAGGCACCAATGTCTGCGTAATTCTGTTGGGTATTCTGCAGCATTTGGCGGAGCGTTTAGGGGTACCTCTGGCTCCGGGGAAAACAGAGGGCCCCACGTATTGCATTGTATTTTTGGGAATCGTGATCGATTCTGTGAAGATGGAGTGTAGGTTGCCGGTGGACAAACTGGAGCGACTTCAAGAGGAAATACGTGGGACCATCGGAATGCGGAAGTTGCAACTGCGGCAGTTGCAGTTGTTCCTAGGGAAGCTGAACTTCGCGTGTCGGATTATGCCGATCGAGCGCGTATTTTGTCGCCAGCTGGCGGCCGCTACTGCAGGCATCCAGGCTCCAACGCATTACGTAACCCTCAATCAGGACCACAGAGAGGACCTGAAGGTTTGGCAAAGGCTTTTGGAGTTGTGCAATAGCCGGGCACTTTGGATGTCTGGTCCCATTAATAATGGGGACTTGGAGTTATTTACTGATGTGGTGGGGTCCACGGGTTTCAAGGCCTTCTTTAAAGGCTAATGGTGCACAGCTCCCTGGCCAGCGGAATGGTCCGAGGCTGGGTTGTTGAAGAACTTGGTTCTTCTGGAGTTGTTCCTCCATCGTGGTGGCGGTAGAGATTTGGGGTAATATGAAGGTGAGGTTTAATTGTGATAATTTAGGGGTGGTTCAGGTGATCAATCGGCTGACGGCGGCCTCTGGGCCAGTTGTCAGGCTTCTATGACACTTGGTATTGTGGTGTCTACAGGTGAATGCGTTCATTTATGCTGTGCACTTGCCTCCTGGGATGGAGAACACGCTGGCTGATGCTTTGTCTCGTTTTCAGTGGGACAGGTTTCGGGGACTGGTGCCAGAGGCGGAGCGTCACGGGATGGAGTAGCGGCAAGGTGGATCCAGCAGTCTGTGAGTAAGGACACGTGGGGGGCCTACTCGAAGGTGTGGCAGGAGTGGTCGGCTTGCCTAGAGGCGATCGGCATGGCCCCGGGCGACATGGACATGGCTCAAGCGGTGTTTTATTTTCTGAGCAGTGCTATGGATAAGGGGGGATCGGCGGCCACAGTTGACCGAAAACTGGCAGCATTAGCGTTCTTATTCAAATGGCAGGGGCAACGGGATCATACAAAGGAGTTTTGGTTGAGGCAAGCGGTGAAGGGCTACAGAAGGGTTCACATGAATAGGGATGGGAGACGACCGGTTTCCTTTTGCCTACTTCAAGGCTTGTGCCGGGCAGTAGTTGGTGTCTGTAGTTCTGCTTACAAACAGGCACTGTTTAGAGTGGCATTCGCCCTCGCTTTCTTTGGGGCGTTCAGAATCAGCAAACTGGTCAGCCCGTCAAAACATGCTGTGGGGGGTTTGGCGATGGGGGATGTGGAGCTAGGCCAGGATAGGGTTTGAATCTGGATTCGGCGGTCAAAGACTGATCAAGAGGGCAAAGAGGTACAGGTGGAGGTGGCTAAGATTGGGGAGGACGATATCTGCCCAGTAAGGGCAGTGGACAGATTCCTGGTAGCGTGACCAAAGGTCACAGGCCCCTTTTTCATTCATTTGGATGGTTCTTCGCTGTCCAAGTTTCAAATCATAATGGTTTTTCGTAAGTGAGTGGGGGAAGTGCATTTTGACCCGAAGAACAGGGTTCTGGGAGAAGTCCATAGATTTGCTAGACTTGATAGGCCACCAAATGTTTTGCTATTTCATGTTGGGGGTAACGACATGGGGGCTAGGTCTATAAGGCAACTTATCAGGGATATCAAATGTGATTTCCTGCAGTTAAGATCAGCTTACCCTGGTATGGTTATGGTTTTGTCAGATATGGTGGGTAGGTCGTCATGGAGGTGGGCGTTATCTGATAAATAGGTTGACAGGGCCAGGGTTAAGGTTAATAAGGAAGTGAGCAGGTTCTTCATCAGGAATGGGGGCCTGGCCATCCGCCATAGGGAGTTGGAAGTTGACACATGGCAGTATTTGAGGAGCAATGGCGTCCACTTGAATGATCTGGTTACTGATCTATGGTCGTTGGGCCTTCAGGAAAGCATTCAACGAGGGCTGTGCATGTGGAGGTGCTTGAAAGGGTAAGGTGTTACCCCTTTCGGGCTGTGGCTGTTCTTGGGCTTTAGATGAGGAAGTGAGGTACAGGTAAAAAGCCTGTTGTACCCATCCATGGGATGGGGGTGGTTTATGTACTTCCAGGTTACAAGGGGTTAACCTGGAAAGGTTTAAAAGGGTAGGTCACTGCTACAGTTGGTTATAGCCTCCGAGACAAGGGTTGCTGACGGGAGGTCAAGAGGTTAAAGTTGAAGTTGTTTGCAATGACCATTTATGTTGTGATGCTAAGTACCCATGACCCCTTGGAAAGGCTGAGAATGTTTATAGTATTTAAAAAGTTATGGAAATTAAAATGATATTTTGTTAATAAAGTTTAGGCCTGATGGCCATTTACTCGAAAATCTGTCCAGTCATTTGTTAATGGGGATGGGGTTTGGAGGGGGTAGGCCTGTCATGGGGTAGGATTTATTATATAAATATAACACTGGGTTGAGTCCTACAAATGTCATGAACACTTTTGATTTTTCACGTTCCTGTCCCATAGACTTTAACAGCGTTTGCATGTTCGCACAAATTTTTTGTCTGTTTGCATGTTCTGGTCCAAACTGAACTGGGGGGGTGTTCTGCTAGTTCCCGATTGCAGCACCAACAGAGGTCTGAAACTGATAGAAACCAACTTAGACAGTGTGTTATACCAATGTGTTAAACGTTTATATGATTTTTCTTGTAAGCGAGTGCTGATAGAGCACTTATGGGCAAATACACAAGCGTGTGTCCATTGATCTTCTGTAAATTTAGTTTTCAAGGCTGATTCCCAAAATGTTTAAGGGTAGGGATATGTAAGTAAGGGATATGCTAAAATCTCTACTTCTCTTCAGGTTGGAGATGTAGCTAGGTATCCTACGGTGAGTCCAGTTCGTAATGTTGAAGGAGCCCCATTCAGCCTGCATATCTGCTAAGGATTTTAATGTGGCTCTTTTCATACAATAATAAAAACAAATATCCATGCGCCAACCAATTAAATAGGGAAGGATGGGTACGGCTGCAAACACTGAGAGGGGTATGAAGACCCAGATAGGTAAAATCAAAGGAATAGAATAGTGCTCTGCTATACAAAATAAGGTGCAGGATTAGGGAAGGTATGGTAAGGGAGGTATTAAGCTATTTAGAAAGAGGCAATGGTATACATGAAATTCAAATAAGATTATCTTCAATAGAGATGGACGAACTTCCGACGGGACGTTTCGCGAAGTATACGGCGGGTCCCATTGACTTCAATGGCAGGCGAACTTTAAAAACCTACAGGTCATATTTCCAGCCACAAAATAATTACTAGCTGTGCACACATAGTCCTACCACATGGCCACTGACATAACACATGTATGAAGTGAATCTGGGATCGACAACTACAAGCATTCTTTTTTTTTATACATGACATTTTGACAATTCAGGACTCATGGGTGCATGAACGCAATGGAGGAGAGGAAAGGTCAGGGTAGGCTATGACGAGGGTGCAGGAGATGATCACTAGCACCGTGATATAGAGCACTGACACTAGCACCGTGATAGAGTGCACTGACACCAGCACAGTGATATATAGAGCACTGACACCAGCACCGTGATATATAGAGCACCGACACCAGCACCGCGATAGAGTGCACTGACACCAGCACCGTGATATATAGAGCACTGACACCAGCACAGTGATAAAGAGCACTGACACTGACACTGATTTGCAGACTGTACCTCAGTCCCTACACTGATAAAGGACTGCTGCAGAATAGGGCAGTAATCTGCAGCAGTACACCACAACCCTCCAAATAGTACACCTATACCAGTCCTTACAAGGACCTTTGTGGACCAAGTAGCTAGTGATTTGCAGACTGTACCTCAGTCCCTACACTGATAAAGGACTGCTGCAGAATAGGGCAGTAATCTGCAGCAGTGCACCACAACCCTCCAAATAGTACAGCTATACCGGTCCTTACAAGGACCTTTGTGGACCAAGTAGCTAGTGATTTGCAGACTGTACCTCAGTCCCTACACTGATAAAGGACTGCTGCAGAATAGGGCAGCAATCTGCAGCAGTGCACCACAACCCTATATATTGTACACCTATACCAGTCCTTACAAGGACCTTTGTGGACCAAGTAGCTAGTGATTTGCAGACTGTACCTCAGTCCCTACATTGATAAAGGACTGCTGCGGAATAGGGCAGTAATCTGCAGCAATGCACCACAACCCTCTAAATAGTACACCTATATCTATCCTTACAAGGACCTTTGTGGACCAAGTAGCTAGTGATTTGCAGACTGTACCTCAGTCCCTACACTGTGTGAGGGGTTAGCTCAGCAGCGGGTGTGTGTGACCCCCTGGATGGGTTCACAACACAAAATCAGGCACAGCAGACAGCGTTGTAGGTGCAAAAAAACAAAAGATGCGGTTTATTTATGCTACATGCAGTGAAACATATAACAGCCAAACAAAAATAAAACATGAAAATAAATCCTGGTCAGTTTGACCTCTAATTACATACTTAGATTCCCTATCTAACAACTGAGTGCAGCCTTGTGCTGCACCAGTCCCTGTCTCTGTTGTAGAGGTTTGCCACACAGGCGTTAACTCACCGCACAGAACAGGTATCACACTCCCCAGTCTATACACACAAAACTGGTTCCAGGATGGAGCATCTCCCTAAGCATGCTGGGGTTTTTTGTAGAGGTCTTAATGAGCCCACTTACTTCAGCTGGGCTCATTAACTCTTCCCCTCTAATTGTAAAAGTCTGCATAAAGCCTGAATCTAGGGCACACATATTTCCCATCCTGGATACAACCAGGTGACTTTACATGCGTGCTGCCACATACGCCCCCCCCCCTCTTGTTTCAACCTTGGGGTTGTAACACAAGCATTCAGACACGCATGTATCCGAGACAAAGCATCCACATTCCCCATTTTAACACCAGGGCGATGCTTAACTGTAAAGTTAAATTCTTGTAGGGCCAGGAACCACCTATTTACCCTTCTATTGGTCTCCTTGTTCCGAGCCATCCACTTTAAAGGAGCGTGATCAGTCACCAGGTCAAAGTGCCTACCTAGCAGATAGTACCGAAGGGAATCTAGAGCCCACTTCACTGCTAAACATTCCTTCTCAATCGTGGCGTAATTTACCTCATGGGACTTCAACTTCCTGCTGAGGTAAATGACTGGGTGCTCTTCCCCGTTCCAGACCTGGGATAACACTGCTCCTAACCCAACGTCTGATGCATCAGTTTGTACAACAAAGTCCTTAGAGAAGTCTGGTGAGTACAACACTGGCTGGCTACATAAGGCTGTTTTTAAGGACTGAAATGCTTCTTCAGCCTCTGGGGACCATTTAACCATAACAGACTCTTTCCCTTTTGTCAGGTTGGTGAGGGGCACAGCCTGAGAAGCAAAATGGGGAATGAATCGTCGATAATAGCCAGCGATTCCCAGAAAGGCTCGTACCTGTTTCTTGCTGTTGGGACGTGGCCAACTCTGTATGGCCTTGACTTTATTGACTTGGGGTTTTATCACCCCCCTCCCAATAGTGTACCCAAGATATTTGGCCTCCTCCTGTCCAATGGTACACTTCTTTGGATTGGCCGTAAACCCAGCTTCCCGGTGTGGTAAAATTTCATGCGACTCCATAAAACTTCCTCACCCCGTCACTTCCGGTGAGGCTCCGTCACTCTAACAGCTGACGGCGGGCCTTTACTGCGCATGCGCCAAGTCCGTGATCTGAACGGCGCATGCGCAAGATCGTAAGTTCAGCGGTGGTTAAAAATTATAGACAGAGGGGGGCGTGGCTAACCGCCGAGCAGGATGGACGTCTGACTCCTCAGCTCCCGCACCGACCGGACTATCGACCGGAGCATCGCCGTACAGAGCACACGTACGAACTCCTTAACACGACCGGGTGACTACCGTAGAACCCAGCTATGCCTCAGACGAACCGAAAGCGGAAGGAATACCGGACGCCGAAGAAATTGACCGATTATTTTACTCAGCCGCCTGACACAGAGATCCAAGATGGCGCCCGCGGCCCTGTCAGAAAACCTTCGGATTACACTGACCTCCCTGATGCGGACGAATCTGCAATATCCATCCAGCAGCACTCCCCTGCAATATCTCCACAGAATTCTCCCTCTTCAGCCAGTAACAGCCCTGCCAAAGCGCGGATGCGAATGGATTCTGCAGGGCCCAACTCTGAGGTAAGCCCTGCATCCATCTTACCCACACGCCAGCCCTCAGCTATTGCGGCCTTCCCCACATCAGACCAGCCTGTCCTGGACACTACTATGAAGGAGATGTTCATCTCCTTGCAATCCTCTATACATAATGAATTATCATCCATGTTTACCCAGTTTTCATCTCATATGCTACATATGGGGCAAAAAATCCAACGTATTGAACACCATATGAGTGACCTGACTATTACGGTTAATGACCTAGTGGATGCCCAAGACCACACACATGACGAACAAAAATGGATGAAATCCAAAATGGCGGACCTCGAAGACCGCTCTAGACGTAATAACGTCAAGATCAGGGGTATCCCCGAATCGGTATTACCTCATGACCTTAACACCTACGCCAGGAAAATGATCTCAACACTGCTACCTGACCTGTCACCGATGGAGACCATTATTGACCGCATACACCGCATCCCTAAGCCGTCGCACTTGGCTGACACCATACCCAGGGACGTCCTGATGAGGGTGCACTTCTATCATGCTAAAGATCAGCTAATGTTCAAGTCCCGGCATATGAATAGGCTACCGGAACCATTCTCTGATCTACAACTATTTGCGGATCTGTCTCAACACACCAGACAACTGCGCAACTGCGCAAACAATGCCGAAATTTCTATCCCTTAACACTAAAGGACTTAACCACCCAGCGAAGAGATCCTCCATGGGGAGGACCGCTCTCCAATTCAAATGTGATGTCCTCTGCCTCCAAGAGACCCACTTCAAAAAGCTAGACAGCCCCCATTGTTCCAATCGCCATTTTCCTCACATCTTTCAATCCTCAGGACCTGACAAACGTAATGGGGTTATGATAGCGGTAAAAGACACTGTCACCTTCACCCTCCACAATAGCATGGAGGACGAAGATGGAAGATATATAGCCCTGGATTGTACCCTCAACAAAACCAGATATACTATCGTAAACGTCTACTCTCCCAATACTGGCCAAATTAAATTCCTCTCTAGACTGATGAACAAGCTTAACAAGTTCCGACAGGGATGTCTCATTGTCTGTGGGGACTTTAACATAGTTCCAGATAATTTCATGGATGCCTCCTCCCGTTCCTCCAGGCTATCCTCCCCTATAACTACCTTCATACGGAACAACAACTTATACGACATCTGGAGATGCCAACATACCACCGAAAGAGACTACTCCTTTTTCTCCCACAGACATAACTGCTACACGAGAATTGACTACTTCCTTGTAGATAAATGGACGCTGACCAACTCCACCGAATCAGGCATTGGTACGATCACTTGGTCAGACCACGCCCCGATCTCACTCACTGTCACCGATCATCTGAACTCCCCACGGCATACGGTATGGAGAGCGAATGCGGACATCATTCACTCTCCGGAACACTCCTTGTACATACGTAACCAGCTTGAAGAGTTTTTTACCCTTAATACTGGCTCAGTCTCCAGTAATACTGTCCTCTGGAATGCTCATAAGGCATTCGTCAGAGGGATTATAAATCAACTCTTTGCTCGAGAGAAGAGGAGGAGATCACAGCGTCTAGACACATTAATAGCCAAAATTCATGCACTCGATGTTCAAAACCAAACCACACCAGACCCTAATTCAAAAGACCAGTTAGTCCTCCTTAGACAGGAACTTAGAAATTTACTCCTAGAATATCATACTCGCACCAACACGAAATTCAAAGCACACTATTATACTACAGGTAACAAGGCGGGGAAAGCACTTGCTCTAAGGATCAAGGGTCACTATGCTAAATCTAGAATACATCATCTCTTTCATCCAACCACAAAGCAGAAACTTTTAGACCCTCAAGCTATTGCAGATGCCTTTAGCCAGTACTACCATACTTTATACAACTTGAAAGATGACCCCAACACCACTCAACCCTCTATTGCTGACATCAATTCCTTTCTTCAAACGATCGACCTACCAACATTATCACAACAACACATCTCTGACCTGAACACCCCTTTCACACAATTAGAAGTTCAAAACATAGTATCAACCTTGCCTTCCCACAAATCACCAGGGCCTGACGGCTTAACTAATGAGTACTATAAACAATTCAGTACTACTTTGGCTCCCTACCTATCACAAGTGTGCAATGACGCTGCCTCCTCCTCTTCTCTTCCCAATGAAATGCTTAATGCTCTGATAATTACTCTACCGAAGCCAGGGAAAGAGCCCAACACACCACAAAATTTTCGGCCAATATCTCTCCTAAACACCGACACCAAAATCTTCGCTAAACTCATAGCCAATCGCTTAGTCCAAATTATGCCCACTTTGATACACCCTGATCAATCAGGCTTCACGAAGGGTAGACAAACTTATGATGCTTCAAGGAGATTGATAAACATAATTCATCACGCTGAGACTAGTAGAACGCCTTCTCTGCTTCTATCTCTAGACGCAGAGAAGGCGTTCGATAGAGTCCATTGGGCTTACCTAGAAGCTACCCTTAAAAAATTTGGATTCCAAGGTCATATTTTTTCAGCAATTATGGCCTTATATTCTTCTCCATCGGCACAAGTTTACACGGACGGAATAACCTACCGAGCTTTTCCAATAACCAATGGTACCCGCCAGGGTTGTCCCTTATCACCACTTATCTTTAACCTGATCATGGAACCCCTGGCGGCACATATCAGAAATTGCACAACCATCTCTGGCTTTAAAATAGGCCACATAGAACACAAAATAAATTTATTTGCAGATGATGTCATATTGATGCTTACTAACCCTATGACTTCCCTGGCTTCGGTACAACATGTTTTAACTACCTTTGGCTCCGTCTCTTATTATAAGGTCAATGAAACCAAATCATATATTTTAGAACTGGGCCTTGATGCTGTCACTAGCAATATTCTAAGAAACCAATATGCATACCCTTGGGCTGACCAAGGAATACCGTACTTAGGCATTGTACTCACTAAATCGGTGTCTAGATTGTTTCAAGCCAACTATGTTAAAACCAAACAATTGTTAATCAAAGATCTGTCCAACCTCGCCAAATTTGAACTTTCATGGTCGGGTAGGCTCGCTGCGTTTAAAATGCTCACATTACCTAAAATTCTATATCAATTTCGCACCCTTCCCATCCCCTTATCCAAATCATACCTAGCTTCTTTGCAATCTATTCTTAGTAAATACCTGTGGCAAGATAAAAAACCTAGAAGCAACTATTCCAAACTTCTCAAACATAAGCATGCTGGGGGTATGGGATATACAGACATCCGGGACTATTACTTGGCCACCATCCTCTCCCAACTGCGGGAATGGACTAACCCCCCCCCATACTACGCTATGGGGAGATATAGAAAATTGTGCCACACCTGGTCCTGACCTCAAAAGCTGGTTATTTAGCTCCCTACTCTCGGTGACAAATTTCAGCATCTACTCACCCACCATAAAAGCATCGCTTTCTGCATGGAAAATACTTCGCAATAACACATGGTCATCCCTCCCTATGAAAGACATACCGGTATCATTACAGACCCTCCAAATCTTATCACCTGATCTAACTATCCCTACATGGCTAACGTCCAGGGCATCCCACACTAATGATCTTAGGACCCTCACGGATAACAAATCTTTCCCTGAGATCCAGTCCATTTATGGGGCACCCTCGTCAGATTTTTTCAATTATCATAGATTACGCTCCTGTCTGACCACACACACCCGCTTAGAGGGTGCAATACCCTTAAAACTATGGAATTACTATTTCAAACAAGATTCCACATATAAAGGTATATCGATTATTTACCCCCTGTTGCAGGAAAAAAATATCTTCTTCAAATCCAAACCCTTCCTAGATTGGGAATCAGACACACTTCTCCACTTCTCTGACGCCCCAATGGCAACAAGCCTTTACCTCTGTATACAAAGCCACACGGTGCACAGGCTTATGGGAACTGACGTCAAAAATCACTCTTCGCTGGTATATGACTCCCCATAGACTCGCTAAATTTCAACCCTGCACTACCCCACTGTGCTGGCGCAACTGCAACTATACAGGAACTTTATTCCACATTCTGTGGCAATGTCCACATATTAATCTCCTTTGGTCAGACGTTACGAAACTTATTCGAGACGTAAGCAATGTTCCAATCTCTCTGTCTCCACAACTTGCTATACTCAACATATTTCCGGACGATGTCCCTCATACATGCCGCACAGTCCTTACTCATATTCTTCTGGCAACTAGACTACTTCTAACCAGAAATTGGAAATCCTCTACCATACCTAGCATCCTAGACGTTACCACACTAGTGCACTCTCACTATACATACGAGCTGATTGGGTCCAGAGGCTTACCATTCTATGCAAAAACCCAGGCCCAATGGCTCCCATGGCACAAATGGTACTCATCCCAGATAACCTGACTTTGTTCCTGATGAATATCATTTTTGTTAACTCACTTGTGATTGCTGGTTCATCACTCCATACTTTGTTCTCAAAACCTCCCCCCCCCCTTCCCTCCCACACCCCAACCTCCCCCCCATCTTCTTCCCTTCTTTTTATCCGTCTCTCCCTCCCTTCATTACCCTACCCTCTACCCCACTTTTACTGCTGTACTATGTTCCAAGGCACACCCTTGAGTTACACAATGCTAGTACCTGTTTTCTGACTCAGATACAACTATGTGCCGAAGTTACTGTTGTTGATATCGTCATTGTTTATGCTGCCTATATCTGTATGACATCCAAGAATTGTATTGGATGTAGTTGCTATACATACTTTGTATCTTGTGAAATTTAATAAACATAATTTTGAAAAAAAAAAAAATTATAGACAGAGAAATGCTGGTGGGCGGGCGGAGCTGAACAGATGCTCAGGACGTCAGCAGCAGCCCCGTCCACCCTAGTAACATGCCCCTGAATCTTAAGTGGTGGTGAAAAATCATACTCAAGTGGGCGGAGACTTGCGGGTGGGCAGGCGGAGCTAATGATGGCTTTATTATATCATCGGCAGCACCAATATGTATAGTATTTATTAAAGCTGAACAATAAGCCGCGCCGCCTGGCTGTCATATGACGAACGGCGGACAGCAAGCGGTTAATCAGCATAAGTGTATACGCAGTGTATTATTTGACAGGGGAGCTTGGATTGATTGACACATCAGTGGGAGGGGCCAAGGCCATGTAAAAGCACACCATCGTTCTACACAGCTCTGATAGACAGTGTGCCAGTGGGAGGGGCCACGGTTATGTAAAATCACACCCTCATTGTAGACGTGCATACCGCTGTGTCCAAGTACTTCTGTATGGATGGGAGGTCAAGGAAAAACATAGAGCTGTGTGTTCAGGAGCTAAAGCCTGACAAAGTGAGCCTCTGCTCACACAAATCTGTCTGTGCACAGCAGACAAAATATATATATATGGGAGGTCAAGTAAAATTATAGAGCAGTGTCTGTGATTTCTGTAAAGTGCTGGATCGCCTCCTCTGTTTTTCCTCCAATGGTGCCAAAGAAGCTGAGTGTGAGTTTTCCTGTAGCCCTCATATTGGAGGCTTATACAACATCATCATAGTGTCCAAGGATGGTGGCTACCATGTCCCCTGAGGGCAAAGTGCATGTTTGACCCACTTTAGGTTCACTGGTTGCTTAAGGAGAAGGAGCGGGCCTCCCTATTTAGATGTGAGGTCGCCAGTATATAGCACGGGGGCAGCCTGAGGTCCACTCCTCTTCATTTAATTTCTTCTCTGACATTGAGTCTCATGTATGTGGAGATGTTCCAATGGACAATAGACACTTATGTTGCTGCTATCACTTTACAAATTATGTAGATTGTTAGACAGAAACACCCAGGCACAGAAATCATAACTTCTAAATAACATTCTTGTCGTCTGACCCTGCCATCGTTTCCTTTCATCCAAGTTGAAGAGCCAGGGCTGATCAGAGGTTTATAGACTTAGCCAACACAATCTTTGCTAGTGATGTGTGGTGTCACCCAATCAATGACAGCCCACCTTTATGTCAATACTGCTCATGGCAGACTGTTATCTTCCCATTGTTTGATAAAGTCACTTACTAAGGACAGTTGAATGCACTAAGAAGTCCACGTATTATGTACGAAAAATCAGAAGTTAATTTATTGATGTATACATTATTCTCGAAAAGTGGTCCCTGACCTCATTCACTAGGTACCTCCATAAAAGCCATGCTTTAATCAGTTCGAGCAAAATCAGATTATGACCATTTTATATTGGGGTGATCTGGGTAGACAGTTCTGTAGAAGATGAACAGAAGTTATTTCAGAGAGACCAGGACTATGACATGGCACAGTAAGGCATGTGATGGCAATTGCTCTATGGCATAAAGGCCATGACAATGATCAGCAAGATTCCCCCATATCTCGGATGACCCCCCCACATCAGCCTGGACACAGGGAGACCCCTGAACAAAGGCTGGGGGCAGGACATAGCGTGTCCAGTGGTTTTGAGAAGGGAGGCCCAGAGATGATTGAGGACATGGGCGTTACAGTGATCAGAAATGATATGGGGGTGGCATGATTGATGAGGTAAGACACACGGGGGGGGGGGTGGTCAGAGAAAAGGGAGGACATTAGTGGGCCAGTGAAGTTGGGTACAAGCAGGGAAGTTGATGTCAGGCCTACACACACACACACACACACACACACACACACACACACACACACACACACACACGTTTGATGGAACTCAAACGGAACCCAGCTTGTGTGCATCCAACAGCATACTGATTCCTCCCGTCTAGACATAGGGACCAGATGATATTATAACATAGCATACAAGACCAGCCCACAAAATCTTCTATCAGAACTGGAACCTTTTATTAAAAAAAAAAAAAACACAGAATTTATAGTACACCAGATCAGTTGCCTGTATGTAAAGGTGACTGTATACATTAATAAAATTAATAGCCGCTAACTAACCAGTCATTTAAAAAGGAGATGTACAGCAAAAGCGATTTTGGCTGTACTTATCCTGTTGATCACAGGAGTACAGTTCATTCTGCAACCCTATAACCCGTTTTCAGCAAAGAGCAGTCTGAGGTTCCCTCTCTGCCGATGTCCTAGTAGTCAGTCCAGGCTCAGGCGTCAAGACCATGGAGTTGGGATCTGATTAGATCCCTGGACCGATACTCGGCTCAGCCTCTCTCTCTCAGCAAGCCGCTAAGAGCCTAACCAGGACGCTCCTTCCTCTTCAACAGTCAGCGCTCCAGTGAAGGAGAGCAGAGCGCGGGACAGCAGAGAGCTGCTGACTGTTGGTCAGCAGCTCTCTGCTTGGTGAGCTGTGACAACTGAGCGATCGGCAGAGCACTATCTCTCCGTTTTCAGTGTAGAGGAGCTGTAATACAACATTAATACTATTAATAGTGTACACTACACATTATTACAAGTATAAACACATAGATGAGAAGACAGACAGAACAATTAATACAATTAACAATGAGAGACACATACTTAAAGGAGTTTCAAAGGCATAAGGTTTTTTTATCCTAATGCATTTTATACCGTATATACTCGAGTATAGGCCGACCCGAATATAAGCTGAGGCCCCCAATTTACCACAAAAAAACTGGGAAACTTATTGACTCGTGTATAAGCCGAGGGTGAGACATCCCTGTGCCCATCCCTGTGTCCCGTCCATCCCTGTGTCCATCCCTGTGTCCCGTCCGTCCCTGTGTCCCGTCCGTCCCTGTGTCCCGTCCGTCTCGGTGTCCCGTCCGTCTCGGTGTCCCGTCCGTCTCGGTGTCCCGTCCGTCTCGGTGTCCTGTCCGTCGCTGTGTCCCGTCCATCCCTGCCTACCTGTGCCGATCTGCAGCCTCTGTGTGCCATGCTCTCCTCGTCCTCGGCGGCCATTCCTCTGTTCAAAAGCCGCGCCTCCCTGTCTGTGATAGGCAGAACACTCAATTTCCCAGCAGTCAGTGTTCCGCCTATCACGGACATCCGCTCATTCTCATACTACGGACGAGGATGAGAGGATGTCCGTGATAGGCGGAACACTGACTGCTGGGAAATTGAGTGTTCCGCCTATCACAGACAGGGAGGCGCGGCTTTTGAATAGTAGAATGGCCGCCGTCTGTCTGCTCGACATGCTGATCGGGCAGGCAGACGGCGATGACTCGAGTATAAGCCGAGGGGGGCACTTTCAGCCTCAAAAAAGAGGCTGAAAATCTCTGCTTATACTCGAGTATATACGGTACATGAAGATAAAAATCCTTCTGTAGTTGGACCCCCCCCCCAATTACTTACCCAAGCCCGTCTCTCCCCAACAATGTTTGGGACACTCCTCTTGATTGACTGAGACACAGCAGCGGCGCCATTGTCTCCTGCGGCTGTCAGTCAGCCAATCTGGGGGGGGAGAGGGTGTGGGGCCAAGTCGTGTCTCCGTGACTGAATGGACACATGGAGCTCTTTCATACTCTGCTTGGGTTCCCTCATAGATAGCTAATGGCAGTGAGGCCACTCAATAGGAGGGAAGGGCCTGGAGTAGCAAAGAGGGACCTGAGAAGAGGTTGTTTAGGGCTGCTTACTGGAACAATAAATGCACAGAGGAGTCAAGTATAGCATGTTTGTTATTTTTTAGATATTTATTAAACACAGTTTTTTCAATCACTTTAACAAACAGACTATAGCAGGAGACCAACGGTAACTGGTGGTTTACTGATTATATGAACATCTTTAACAGTCTCATAAAGTAGAATAAATTTATCTTCATAGATTTCTTAAGGGATATAGATGACAAATATACAATTAATCAAAACCACACTCAAAGTGTCCATTAAGTATTTTTCACCATAAATTTTTTCCAGTCATCCTGTGTCTCTAATAGACACATGGTTACTTGCACATAAGAGGGGCCTGAGGAGCTGAACAAGGAGTTTTCTGATGTCTCCAAGGTAAGCTGTGTTCCTCGAGCTGATGTTGCACCTATTAAAACAAATAAAAACATGTTACATTACAGTACAATATGTTAATGTCAGGCATTGTGGATTTTAACATTTATCATTCTTGGAATGATTTCATAATAAACATGTTTGCTGGCCCATGATTGAAGCTGTATTGATTTTGAGTATTAATATAATTTTGCTTGACAAAGCTTTCTTCCAGGGTGTAACCTAACTTACCTTATGTACTGTACTGGAGTAGATCACAAGCTATTTCAAGACGTGCATCCATCACTGCTTCAGCAGAGGTCCTGACTGCATTGATGGTCTTCGTCTTCAGGAACTCCTTTGCAAACTGTAAAATAACATGTAACATTTGTAACGGCAAATAACATTTTTAAAATAGACTGAAATACTGAGAAGACAGCCAAAAAAATAAAAATCAATTAAAATCAAACAAATGTACCATTAAGATTAAGACACCACAGCTACTGGAATCCTGCTGATTGCTGTGCTCCATTACCCAGGTAGACCAGTTGGCTCCTTGGTCTTCAGGCTTGTTCATCCTCAAGAAGAGACTGTTTAGAGTTATATAAGAAATAAAATAAAAATTCAAACAATTACAAACGTAATGTGAAAATAATACACTTATGTTATGTCCACTTACTGAAAATAGGCACACTTACCTCCAGTTGTCATGCAACATTAAATGGTAGGAAAGTTCGTTTCCCAACGGGTCCATCACAATAAGGACCTTCTTCGACTTCATGATAATCTAAAAAATATTTGGTGAGAATGACAACAATTTCAGTACAATATAGAGCAGATACACTCTGTGGCATCATAGGTTATTGAGCAATATCTGCAGACATAACAAACATAAATAAAATATAATAGTGCATGATAACATTATTATGTTAAAGTGGTTGTAAAGGTTCAGTTATTTGTTTTCTTAAATAACAAACATTTCATACTTATCTCCACTGTGCAGTTCATTTTGCAGTGGCCCCAAACATCCTCTTCTGGGTTCCCATGGGAGCTCCAGTGCCTCCACCCCACATTACATAACCCCCTCTGGGAAGCTCTCTCCTGAGGGGGGTTACTTTGCGGGCGGGCTCCTATGTCATACACTCGCCGTCCATAGACGCTGAGTGTATGACTCGGCCTCGGCACCTGCATCATTGGATTCACAGCACAATGGCTGCGCTGCTATCAATGTAGCCACTCAATACCAAGAAGCCGTGGAGAAGAGGACACCGTGGACGCGCCGAACAGGTGAACTGGCTCAGGTAAGTAAAAAGACAGGGGGCCCGTGATTGGCCGGAGTTTTTTGACCTTAATGCATAGGATTCATTAAGGTGAAAAAACACAAACATTGACAACACCTTGAAGATTGGCAAATTAACTTATTTCACAAAAAAACTTACCACTAAAATCCAATGTTTATTGATATTAATAGGACATAGAGATAGTTCTTCTGTAGGGAACGTCATCTGAAAGGAAGTATATACCCAGTTAAGTAAAAATGTATTTCTTTATTTAGATAGATAGATATTTTTTCCTCAAGTATAGCTGTAATTGTGACCAACCTTTCCAAGCCGACTGGTTTGTCCAGTAAACATTGCCGTCGCAATCACTGCAGACATAAGGTGAACAGGTTCCTGTGAAAAAAATGAAAAATTCAAAATTAGTTAAAAATGCAGAAAAACAATGAAACATATATAAGGCAAGCATACACATAATTCACACTTGCCTGATGCTTTTCTTTCAAATGGTAAAGATAAGCATCAATCACCTGCATTACAAAAAAAACAAAAATATATATAAATAAATGTAAAATTGAGAACCACAAAAATTGTGAAGTTTTGGTTTTGATACATTTTCAAATTGATTGTCATATCTTACCTCATCCACCAACCAGTTTCTCTCACGCAGTGTTTGAAATGAATAGACATACAGTTTGTATGGTCCCACTTCTGCTTCCACCGAGTCAAGATTCTCTGCAGCCCAAATGTTTTTAACTGAGGAAAAAAAAAAAAAAAAGCAACATTGTAAATTACATGTCTGTTCTTGTACGCTTGGGAGCCAAAGTCAATACAAGTTGAGTATTACCTAATCTGAAAAAGCATGTTACTTTTGTTATATGATTTTTTTTATTTTTTTATTACTATTAAATTAATCTGTGTATATATGTAGATGGATGTGGTCAGGAAGTGGCACTGTGAAGAGTATTTGCACGGACGGCTAAAGCTGGCCCTGTGTACAATGTTTAATTGAAATATTGTTTACAATAGGAGTTAATCTTGATCACAGCTCAATTATATATATATATATATATATATATATATATATATATATATATATATATATATATATATATATATATATATATATATACATACATACATACATACATACATACATACATACACAGACATGCGCACGTATGTCTGAATCCAAATCACTTATGTGCATTTCTGATAAGGCTTTTACTCAACCTATAGATTGACTTTGGTATAATATCAACCTTGTAAGGTTAATTAAACAAGAACTAGATAGAACAGAATGCCAAACAGTGGCAAGTTCAAAATAAAAATGCCAGAATGGCAAACAGAGTGAGAAGGCTAGGCCAACCAACAGGGCACGGCCAAACAAATGACCAACGGGGTCAAAGTAGTAATGAATAACCCATTAACTGCTACCTCTGTCTTCTGCTATCTCGGGGATGAAAGATGATGAAGTCTTTAAAAACCAAAATTAATGTTAATCAATTTACTTTATTATAATTTTTGGATGTATATTCTACTTAAAATAAAAACTAGTCAGAGAAAATAGAACTAGGCACTCTATATATAATGCAGAATTAAGGTAGCTATTCATGTATCATGTTTGCTGGTACCTCAATAGTACTGATCTTTTGTCGTGTAGCAAATTTTATTACGGAGGTCCTTTGTTGTATAGACGATATGGTGGTGCTGATCTCCTTAGGCGAGTTCAATGACTGGACATCACTTTCCGGCCGGAGTGCGGAACTCTTCCTGCTTCTTATAAATGGCTTGATGTGGTCCATATTAATCTTTGTCTTCAACGTATGCCCGTGTGTATTTGCCACCTGAACAACTTTGCCACACATCGCCTTGATGATATATGGCCCATTGAAGTCGCTTTCCAGTCTTCCTCCTTTCCTTCCACGCTTCCTAGAATTATAAAGAAGAACCTCATCACCAATATTATAAGTTAATGCCTTATACTTTTTTTTTCCCCTTTTTATCAAACGCAGTCTTCTGCTTCTCCTGTGACATCGTGATATTTTGCAATGTTGCTTTTTGCTGTTTTTCCATTGCAGTCTTCTTTTTCTCCATGAATACATTGTAAGCGTTCTCCTGCGGTAGAATAATTGTGGAAAGCTGCAGTAAAAAAATAAAATAAAAATAAAATAAAAAAGTTTTAATGAATAGTAACACCATGCGACACTTAAGAGTTTTGACAAGATGAAGAAAAAAATACATTTTGTAATATAGTCATACAGTTAGACAAATTTAACAGATAATTTGACATTGACATGCTTATGAATATATAAAAATGTTTACTTATGGGGGGAACTGTCCTTACATTACTATTTAACAAATAATTAAGAAAGAACAGTCAAATGTTCATATGTGCCACTTATGTTGCATAAATCAATTATTTACAATCAGGCGAGATCTACCTATACACTCACTAAACAATTATATTACTATTAAATCGTTAACTTTAGAAAAAAAAAATTAAACTCACTGGAAGGTCAACTGGAACCTCTGCTGGGAAGACTGCCTCCCTCCCGTACATCAAAAGGAATGGTGAATGCTTGGTCGTTGTTTGGGCCTTTGACCTTAGAGCAAATAAGGTCGCTTCCAAGTAAACATCCCAATTCATTTGTTGGTCATTCACCAATTTAGCAAGTGCTCTATAATCAAACAAATGATAAAACAAGATAAACACATTAACACCACACTCTCATTAAGTGGCTATAAACCATAACCAACACACTTTGACCTACAAGTAAGCCTAGATTAAGGCTTACCTTTAGGTCCAAGAAATATCTCCTAAACCGTTTGCCGAAAGACATGCGCCGTAGACAGCGGTGAGCAGGCACTCTGCGCGCGGCACCGTCAACGGCGAATATGCCGAGCGTGGCGGCTCTCGTGCGCATGCGCAGGAGTGACGTCATCGCGGTTTTGCCGAATGACAGATGTGGAGCGGCGAGACCCACCAAGAAGATGGACGCGCCGGACTACAGGGGACAGCGGTGACTTCGCTGGCTCCTGTGTTAGGTAAGTGACACATAATGGACTACTGTGCGATGCATAGTAGTCCATTATGCTTTACCTTTGCAGGGAATCAGATGAGTTTACTTCCTCTTTAATAATGTATAATTGATAGTTCAAAGCATGTAATAATAGAGGCAAAAGTGGAAAGCAAGAAGAACATTACATAACCACTTCCATACCAGCGTGTAATAAACGGAACCCTTCAGCCCGGTGATTGGGCTGAGGTGTCTCTCTCGGGACACAGTCCATGTCCTAACAGTATAAGTAGCCAATGAAAATGCCTCTTTAACACGTGCCTGGCTGTGTCCAATCACAGCTGGTTACATATCAAAATGGGAGCAACTTACCATTAATGGGTTCTCCTCCTAATACACTGATGCATTGTGAGGAGAAGATTGCAGTAACAGAGAGTTGCTGCTTGCTGAAGTCAAATACAATCCCCACATAGCCAAAATAAAGACTGTCTATATGACCATCAAAGTACATGTCTTCAGCTCATCAGAGTACCAGTGTTGATTAAATAACACAAAAAGAAAGCTTAATTATTGTGACAAATAATTATAATTTACAAGTCATTTAGGTAGTGTTGCATGACTGAGTAATTGTAATTGAAAGAGGAAGTAAAGGCAATAAACTAAAAAAACACACCCTGTAAGGCAAAGGCATAATGAGCTAGTATGCATCGCATAGTAGCTCATTATGAATAACTTACCCAAGAACAAACCCCCCGAAGCGGTCCTCCGTCTTCCTCTTCCCCGCTGCCATGGATCCCGGAGCAACTTCCGTGTCTCGCTGCTCCGACGCTGTGATTTGCCGGAGCTGCGATGACGTCACTCCCGCGCATGCGCACGGGAGCTGACACCCGCGGCATTTTGCAGTGGCTTGCCCAGTGTGCCTGCAAGCTGCTGTCTACGGCGCATGCGCCGTAGACAGCGGTGGCTGTCTTCAGGTAAATATCTCCTAAACCGCATAGGTTTAGGAGATATTTCTTGGACCTACAGGTAAGCCTTAATCTAGGCTTACCTGTAGGTCAAAGTGGTTTGTAAGGGTTTACAACCACTTTAAAGTCTCAAGAGGACTGAAAGATAAAAAGAGGTCTGTGCAATAAGGGAGTGAAGTGCCCTATATTGGAGAAACCTGTGGAAGAATAGTTGAATACAATTCGGAAGATAAAGAAGACTTAAACTTACCGCTTGATGTTGTGATTCGTCTTCTCATCCAGTCCATTTGTTTGAGGATGATACGCCGCTGTCACGCTCCTTTCGATACCCAGCATGCTGCACATCTGATCATTGAGCTTTTAAAAAAGAAGAAAAAATAGGAATATAAATTTTAATAAACCACCTATTGACAAAGTCATGTTACAAAAATGGTAAATCGAAATTACACATACTTGGTTCACAAATTCTCTGCCCTGGTCAGAAAGTATCCGCTTCGGACAACCATGACGGTAGATCATAGCACATAAATGGCGTCCCACCTCTGCTGCGGTCTTGGTCTTCATTGGAAATGCCTCCACCCACTTAGAAAAGTAATCGGTTGGCGTCAAAATATATTGAAAGCC
This sequence comes from Lithobates pipiens, assembly GCF_037356315.1. Taxonomy (NCBI): domain Eukaryota; kingdom Metazoa; phylum Chordata; class Amphibia; order Anura; family Ranidae; genus Lithobates; species Lithobates pipiens. Next base: position 118,699,091 of record NW_027507787.1, read on the forward strand.
ATCCTCTGTTTTTGGCAAAGGGCCTGTTAGGTCAATACCAACCAGCTCCCAAACAGAAGACACCTAATGTGATGAACAAAAAGCATAATTAATTTTTAATATACTAATGTAATCATATTTGTTAGATTAGACTGTAATAGTTATTTACCTTAATACATTGTAACGGCTGAGGTGCTGCTAATGGCTTTCCAACCTTCTGGCACTTCTCGCATTCCTCGATCTGTAGGTAAACATATGTTAACCTATGTACCATTTTCATAAAAAATATAAGATATAAAAGTAATTGTGTGTACCCATTTCCGAATATCTAAGGTCATTCCGTGCCAGAAAAATCTTGAGCTGACTGTTGACTGGGTTTTGTTGACTCCCGCATGGCCTCCAATTGGTAATGAATGAAACTCTGCAAAAATCTTCTTAGCTTCTTCCTCGGATTTAAGAAATCTTCTATTTCCAACGAAGATACCACCTTCTGTAATAAAAGTGGAAACTCAAAAGCTACATTCATGACAAAATTATTTTCCATAACCACTAAAAATTATTGCATTTCTGATACTTACCCTTTAGGGTAAATTTAGCAGTGGTCTTCTTGAAATTGTATCTCTGACACTTGTCATACCCGGATGGGTATTCCCCCAAAGAAAGGAATCGGAAAACCTCCTCGTACCTCTTCTCCATACCTAAAAATGTAGAACACCATTCTCATCAAAAATAATACAATCATAAAAATGTAAATACTTGGCATTTAGTATCAAGTGTAATGTGAGATCCCAGAGAGCACAATATATTAATGAATGGAGCTAAATAGCAGCATTAAGTAGCTGCTAATAAATGATTACACAGAGCTTCTGCATTACCCTGTACAGTCACTTTTGAGCGGTTACTGTATGATGATATGTAGCTGCATTAAGCAAGATCCAGCACTAATTGACAAAGAGAAAAGTTAAACAAGTAAAGAAAATGTAATGCTTTTAAATTTATCTTGCAAAAAACAACATTTTATGCTGTTTGTATTTTCAACTAATCCAAAAATGGTAATAGGATAAATAATCCACCATACTGTTAAAAAAAAAAAATAATAAAAACACCTCACTGCACTGCAGGGGCTGCCTTCCCTCCTCCACTTGTCGCATGAAAGCAGCGCTGTAGAGAGTGTAGCACCCTCATGTTTAGGCAGGGATGCTATTAAATGTAGTTGCCAGGCAATATTTGCCTTGCCCTATTGTGAGGAGATCAATTGACTCTTTGCTAAACCTATACTTGTTGCAACGTCCCTCTTTTGTCACTAGGTGGCAGTATGCTTGTGACACAAGGCAAGACAAGGGATTTACAAGGACAGACATGAAAAGATGGAGCGTCTCAGCCAATTTGCATAGATTTCTTTGGGTCCCTTGGCCTGCTAGAGCCTATTGATTGGGATGGAGTCAGGTGATCGGGTTTCTGTGCCAGCTGGACGGCTGTCTAGGTGGACGTGTGATGTGTTGCCCTGAGTTGCTAGGTCACATGGCTAGCTTCTATCCCAGGGACATCTGGCTGCTAGGCTGCCTGAGGGACATTGTGGGAGAGCAGCATAGGGTTGGGACTTACAGCTTGTAGTCCAACCAGAAGCAACAGTGCTCCTGTCTGGGAAAACAAGCTGCGGTCGGGAGGTAAAAAGGAACAGCTGTCGCCACAAAGGGACCATACACCGTGGTACCAGAGACCATTGTGAGTAACTAAAGCCATTACCCAAGCAGTCTTCTCACTAACCAGAGATGCTGAAGTGGGAAAACTTGAGTTAGTGCCAAGCCAGGGACCTAGCGGTACATCTGAGGAGACGCTTTGAGAGCTCCTTTGAGTGCTGGTCACCTGAGAAGGTTGGAGATGCTACACTGTATCCAAATTAATTTTTTATCATTTTTTTCCCCACAAACAGAGCTTTCTTTTGGTGGTATTTGATCACCTCTGCGGTTTTTATTTTTTGCTAAACAAATAAAAAAAGGCATAAAAGTTTTCTCCTTCACTGATGGGGCTGCAGTGACGGGTACCGATAAGGCCACACTGATGGGCACTGATGGGCGACACAGATGGGCACTGATAGGTGGCATAAATTGGCACTGATAGCTGGCAAGGATTGGCATGGATAGGCGGCATGGACGGGCATGGATAGGCGGCACAGATGGGCATGGATGGTCACTGATAAGCGGCACTGTATTGTATTATATAGTACTGATGGATGGCAATCAGTGCCAAACAATAATGCATACCAATCAGTGATGCCCATTGTGGGCACTGATTGGCATCCATTGTGGGCACTGACTGACATCCCTGGTGGTCTAGGGGGTGCATACCTGGTGCTGGGCATCCCTGGTGGTGTCCCTGGTGGTCCAGTGTGGGCATACTCGGGGGAGGCTGCAATGATAATCGATCAGCACAGACCCCCCCCCCTGTCAGAGGAGCAGCCAATCGGCTCTACTCGCGTCTGACAGACGCAAGTGAGGAAAAGCCGATCAACGTCTCTTCTTATTTACACTGTGATCAGCCATGATAGGACACGGCTGATCATGTGGTAAAGAGTCTCCGTCAGAGGCTCTTTACCGAGATCGTAGTTGCGGGGTGTCAGACTGACACACCGCGACAACGATCGCCACGATGCGCGCCCCCGGGGGTGCAAAGTGGATCAAAATCATGAGGACCTCATATGGCGCCCGGTCAGGATTTTGAAACCACTTTGCCGCCGTCATTTTGCTATAGGCCAGGCGGCAAAGTGGTTAAGAGACAATAAATCTCTGTGCATTAAAAAAGTGTCTAGTGCCCATCAATTCTTTTTGCACTGCACCCAACTTGCCTTTTAACCCACTCTACACAGAAGGATGTCAGCTGTCCCTAACTCTTAAAGTCACCAATATGCCTCCAAGAGCCCAGGACTCTACTACAAGAGGAAAGAGCGCTACACAGAAACCCAGGTATTAGTACAAGTACCACAAGTTGGTGAGGAATCTTTGGAGTGTGGCACAGTGCACACACTCCTAAAGACTAAAAACTTCCTAACAGCAGCATCAGCCACACTGTGATGTAATGGGTTCTTGATACACCAGCTAGTTGCATTGATCGAAAAACAATCATGATTTTTGACCATCTGGCCCCCAGAACAGTACGCCCTTGCTTCGCTGTTACAAGTCTCCTATCACTGGACAATAGGGGTGCAACGGATCCAAAAAACTCACGGAACGGATCGTTCCTCGGATCTGAGTCACGGATTGGATCAGTTTTCGGATCAGCCAATAATAATTGAATTTGCAAAAACCTGTTAAAATTCCACCACAAAATAGTCCCCACTGTAATATCCACAATCTCCCCACTGTAATATATATCTCCTCTACTGTAATATTGGCTGAGCATGGCTGGGTACGGCTGGCTACCGCCGAGTATGGATGGATATTACAGGGTATGGCACAGTATTTGCTGGGTACGGCAGAGTATTGGCTGGGTACGGCAGAGTATTGGCTGGGTATGGAGGGATGGCTGTGACTGCACTTGTCACAGAGCAGTTCTGTGGACACAACAGATGCAGCCCGCAGCGCTGCTGCCTTCCGATTTCTCCCCTCCACTGTACAGATCAGTACACAGAGGGGAGAGAGGAACTGGCGTCACTATGACGCCAGTTTGTTTACAAGTGATCGCTCCGTCATTTGACGAAGCGATCACATTGTAAATGGGTGCACCAAGATGGCCGCCGCTACGGAGCTAGGCCGAAGCCACGGCCTTTCTTAAGGCCGCGGGGCACTCCGCGGATCGTGGCGTGTGCTGATCTGAACAGGGTGACCTGTTCGCATCACGGATCGGTGATGATCCATTGCACCCCTACTGGACAATGCAAGTGCATTCCCTTCCCCCATCACATCAGGCCTAGGTCCCCATCACATGAGGACTAGGCCCCCATTACATCACAGGACCCCCATCACATCAGAAGACCCCCCATTGCATCAGAAGACCCCCCATCGCATCAGGCCTTGGTTACCATCACATCAGGCCTAGGCCCCCATTACATCACAGGACCCTCATCACATCAGAAGACCCCCCATCACATCAGGCCTTGGTCCCCATCACATGAGGACTAGGCCCCATTACATCACAGGACACTCCCATCACATCAGAAGACCCCCATCACATCACAGGACCCCCATCACATCAGAAGACCCCCATCGCATCAGAAGACCCCCCATCACATCAGGCCTTGGTTACCATCACATCAGGCCTAGGCCCCCATTACATCACAGGACCCCCATCACATCAGAAGACCCCCCATCACATCACAGGACCCCCATCACATCAGGCCTTGGTACGCATCACATGAGGACTAGGCCCCATTACATCACAGGACACTCCCATCACATCAGAAGACCCCCATCACAAACAGGACCCCCCCATCTCATCAGGCCTTGGGCCCCATCACATGAGGACTAGGCCCCCATTACATCACAGGACCCCCATCACATCAGAAGACCACCCATCGCATCAGAAGACCCCCATCACATCAGGCCTTGGTTACCATCACATCAGGCCTAGGCCCCCATTACATCACAGGACCCCCATCACATCAGAAGAACCCCATCACATCACAGGACCCCCACCATCACATCAGGCCTTGGGCCCCATCACATGAGGACTAGGCCCCCATTACATCACAGGACACTCCCATCACATCAGAAGACCCCCCCATCACATCAGGCCTTGGTTACCATCACATCAGGCCTAGGCCCCCATTACATCACAGGACACCCCCATCACATCAGAAGACCCCCCATCGCATCAGAAGACCCCCCATCACATCAGGCCTTGGTTACCATCACATCAGGCCTAGGCCCCCATTACATCACAGGACCCCCATCACATCAGAAGACCCCCCATCACATCACAGGACCCCCCCCATCACATCAGGCCTTGGGCCCCATCACATGAGGACTAGGCCCCCATTACATCACAGGACACTCCCATTACATCAGAAGACCCCCCCATCACATCAGGCCTTGGTTACCATCACATCAGGCCTAGGCCCCCATTACATCACAGGACACCCCCATCACATCAGAAGACCCCCCATCGCATCAGAAGACCCACATCACCTCAGGCCTTGGTTACCATCACATCAGGCCTAGGCCCCCATTACATCACAGGACCCCCATCACATCAGAAGACCCCCCATCACATCACAGGACCCCCCCCATCACATCAGGCCTTGGGCCCCATCACATGAGGACTAGGCCCCCATTACATCAGAAGACCCCCCCATCACATCAGGCCTTGGTTACCATCACATCAGGCCTAGGCCCCCATTACATCACAGGACACCCCCATCACATCAGAAGACCCCCATCACATCACAGGACCCCCCCATCACATCAGGCCTTGGTCCCCATCACATGAGGACTAGGCCCCATTACATCACAGGACACCCCCCCCCCATCACTTCAGAGGGTTTGCATCACATAAGATCCTCAACCAAGAACTTTCCTGTCAAAATCCTTGAGCCAGGAAACATCCTGCTGCTGTCAAATACTTGAAACTGCAAGCTGCTTCTCCTTCTCCTGTGAAAATACACAAGTCTGCAAGATGCTCTGGGTAAAGCTTGTCTCAGCTCTTCATCCAGTGCCTCCAACGTCCTGAGTGACTTGTTCTGGAATATTCATGAACTACACATGACCTTGGCCACATGACCAGTGTGCCAGTGGGAGGGGTCTCACTGGCACACTGTCTATCAGAGCTGTGTAGAATGATGGTGTGCTTTTACATGGCCTTGGCCCCTCCCACTGCTGTGTCAATCAATCCAAGCTCCCCTGTCAAATAATACACTGCATATACACTTATACTGATTAACCGCTTGCCGTCCGCCATTCGTCATATGACAGCCAGGCGGCGCGGGTCTCGTTCTGGGAGGGCGTCATATGACAGCCCTCCTTTTAAACAGGGAATGCGCCTGCATCCCTGTTCCTTTGGTAGCGGCGTGTCATGGAGACACCGTTCGCCACCGAGGGTGGTGAACAGGCCATGAGGCTGTTTACCGCGTGATCACAGATGGTTCCGTCCCACCCCTCCACGGCGACTGCGGGTGCGCTCTGCGCGTGTACGTTGGTGGCCGCCCCACCTCTCCATGGTGATCGCGGGCGCGCTCTGCGCGTGTACGTTGGTGGCCGCCCCACGTCTCCACGGCGATCGCGGGCGCGCTCTGTGCGTGCACGTTGGTGGCGGCGTGTTCCCGGGAACACTGCTCGCCACTGATGCTGGTAAACAGCCATTGGCCGTTTACCACGCAATTGACTGTGATCATTCCAAATGCAGCCACTGTGCCCAAATGCAGACACTGTCGCACACACTGTCCCCAAACGCAGACATTGTGCCCCAAACGCAGCCACTGTGCCCAAATGCAGCCACTGTCCCCAAACGCACACACTGTCCCCAATATTGTGCCCATATTCTTCAGCTTTAAGGCCCCTTTCACACTGGGGTGGTTTTCAGGCGTTACAGCGCTAAAAATAGCGCCTGTGTAGCGCCTGGTGTATTCACCGCTCCTAAACCGCTCCTACCCATTGAAATCAATGGGACAGTGCGGCAATACCGCCGGCAAAGCGCCGCTGCAGCGGCGCTTTGCGGGTGGTTTTAACCCTTTTTTCGGCCGCTAGCGGGGGTTAAAACCACCCCGCTAGCGCCCGCAGACCGCCGCTAAAACGACGGTAAAGCGCCGCTAAAAATAGCGGTGCTTTACCGTCGACGCCCTCACAGCCCCAGTGTGAAAGCAGCCTAATAAATACACTGCTAATTTTTCAGCTTTAATAAATACACTGCTAATTGTTCAGCTTTAATAAATACACTGCTTATTGTTCAGCTTTAATAAATACACTGCTTATTGTTCAGCTTTAATAAATACACTGCTTATTGTTCAGCTTTAATAAATACACTGCTTATTGTTCAGCTTTAATAAATACTATACATATTGGTGCTGCCGATGATATAATAAAGCCATCATTAGCTCCGCCCGCCCACCCGCAAGTCTCCGCCCACTTGAGTATGATTTTTCACCACCACTTAAGATTCAGGGGCATGTTACTAGGGTGGGCGGGGCTGCTGCTGACATCCTGAGCATCTGTTCAGCTCCGCCCGCCCACCAGCATTTCTCTGTCTATAATTTTTAACCACCGCTGAACTTACGATCTTGCGCATGCGCCGTTCAGATCACAGACTTGGCGCATGCGCAGGAAAGGCCCGCCGTCAGCTGTTAGAGTGACGGAGCCTCACCGGAAGTGACTGGGTGAGGAAGTTTTATGAAGTCGCATGAAATTTTACCACACCGGATAGAGTCTAGGACTGCTTGTACTTTTGGCAAATGTGAGACCCAGTCTGTGCTATGGATAATCACATCATCCAGGTAAGCTGCAGCATATTTCTGATGGGGCCTCAGAATCTTATCCATTTTCCGCTGGAATGTTGCCGGTGCATTCTGTAACCCAAACGGCATTCTCTTATATTGGAATGCCCCATCTGGGGTTACAAACGCAGTTTTCTCCTTGGCCGACTCGGCCAGGGGAATTTGCCAATGCCCTTTGGTGAGATCAAGAGTTGTCATATATCGGGCTGTTCCCAGCCGGTCAATCAACTCATCTATACGCGGCATGGGGTAGGTGTCAAATTTTGTAACTTTATTTAATTGTCGAAAATCGTTACAAAACCGCCAGCTCCCATCAGGTTTGGGCACTAGTACGATAGGACTGGACCAGTCACTCTGGGACTCCTCTATCACACCCAATTCCAGCATCCTTTGAACCTCCCCACGTATTGCCTCCCGTCGGGCCTCTGGTATTCTATAAGGTTTTAGTTTTACCCTTTCTCCTGGCGGGGTGATAATGTCATGCTCTACGCCAGATGTTTGTCCCGGAAGCTCAGAGAAAATCTCTTTGTTACGGAGTACAAACTCTTTAACCTCCTGTTGTTGGGGTTTCGATAAGGTGTCTGCTATTCCAACCTCAGGAACTAAGCAATCAGGCTGTACTTGTGACAAAGTCTCTGCGACTAGGGATTCCCTATCCCTCCAGGCTTTCAGCAGATTGACGTGATAGATCTGCTCCGGCTTTCGCCTTCCTGGCTGTCTAACCCTGTAGTTCACCTCACTAATTTTTTCAATTACTTCATATGGACCTTGCCATTTGGCCAGAAATTTGCTTTCAACCGTAGGGACTAGCACCAAGACCCTATCCCCCGGGGAAAAAGTACGGGTCTTGGCCCCACGGTTGTACACTCTCTGCTGTGCTAACTGCGCTTGGGTTAAATGTTCCTTTACAATTGGCATTACCTGTGCAATTCTATCTTGCATCAGGGCGACATGCTCAATCACACTCCTGTGAGGAGAACTCTCACTTTCCCAAGTTTCCTTGGCGATATCCAGCAGCCCTCTTGGGTGTCTCCCATAGAGCAACTCGAAGGGTGAGAAACCCGTAGAGGATTGGGGTACCTCCCTAATGGCAAACATCAGATAGGGTATTAGACAGTCCCAATTCTTTCCATCTCTATCCACCACCTTCTTTAACATTTGTTTTAGGGTTCTGTTTGGGGGTGATACACAGATGTACGCAATTGCGTCACTTTGTACAACTTGCATAATTCTTTCATAACCCGGGACATAAAGGGTGTACCTTGGTCCGTAAGCAGTTCCTTACAAATACCCACGCGGCTAAAAACAAGAGATAGCTCTTTGGCTATGGTTTTGGCCGAGGTATTTCGAAGAGGAATTGCTTCCGGATAACGGGTGGCATAGTCCAATATAACCAAAATGTACTGATGGCCCCTGGCGGACTTCATTATCGGACCTACCAAATCCATTGCGATCCTTTCAAAGGGGACCTCAATGATAGGAAGAGGTACCAGCGGGTTACAGAAATGTGGCATAGGTGCCGACTTCTGACACACAGGGCAGGAGGAACAATAATTTTCTATTTCCTTCATGACCCCAGGCCAATAGAATCTCTGCAATATCCTCTCTCTGGTTTTCTCTGTCCCCAGATGACCTCCCAGAATGTGCCCATGGGCCAATTCTAACACCAACTTCCTGTAAGGTTTTGGGCACTACAAGTTGCTCAATGGTTTCTTCTGCCCTTTGAGCCACTCCATACAGCAGGTCCCTTTCCATAGTGAAGTAAGGATAAGTGCAAGTCTTATCTGGGTTCACTAACTCGCCATCTATTTTCACCACATTTTCCCGTGCCTTTATTAGGGTGGGGTCTTTTAACTGTTCTGTGGCAAAATTTTCCCTGTGAACCTCAAGATCCGAAAACTCCACAGACGGCATGTTTTCATCTGAGGATGTTGGCTCCTCCCCAGTTTCTCGAGTTTCCCCCGCCAATACCGACAAGGGAAATTCAGGAGAGTCCTTACCACTCCCAGAGGAATTCTGGTCATCTTCCTGGTTTATAGGGGCACCAGTGGGGGGCTCAGGACAATCCCAGAGTTCCCAGAATTTTGGAAAATCCCTTCCCACAATAGCATCATGTGGTAAGTGAGACACTAACCCCACCTGATGAGAGAGGTTACCTTTGGGGGTCTCAAAAAACACTGAAGTTACAGGATACTCTCGGGTGTCCCCATGCACACAAATAACAGCCACCCTGTTCTTCCCAGAGACCTCTGTAGTAACTAATTCAGCTTTAATCAATGTTACCAGGCTACCTGAATCCAGCAACACATCAACATTTCTACCATTAATACACATTTTACATAAATGTTTCTCAGGTCCCCGAATGGCAGTGCATGCAACTGTCGCAAACAGCGACTGACGTCTCTCCCTTATAAAGTCACATTGCATAGGCTCATCCACAACTGGGCAATTGGCTGCAATATGTCCCTCTTGGCGGCAGCGGTAGCAAATAATCTTTTTTGCTGCCTCTTGCAGCATGGGCTTCCTGGGCTGCTCCCGCCAGACCTTAGGTAGAACTCCCACCCTCTCACTCTCTCCACCCTCCCCCCTTGGAGTCATCTTATCCACCACTGGGGATGATCTGGTCTTAGGGTAGAAAGTCCGTGAGTCCCTGGAAGAGGTGGTCAGGTTCTCTGTAGCCAAGTACCTCTCAACCAGATCCACAAGTTTATCTGAATTTTCTGGGTTTCCATGGCTTACCCATTTTTGGATGGCAGTAGGAAGAGCTCTCAGGAAACGATCCATGACAACACGTTCCACAATGTTTGGTGCGGTCAAAGTCTCTGGCTGCAGCCACTTCCTGCTCAGGTGAATGAGATCATACATTTGAGACCTGGGAGGTTTTCCAACCTGACAAGTCCAATTATGCACACGCTGAGCCCGGACGGCCAGGGTGACACCCAGCCGTGCCAATATTTCTGTTTTTAGGACCACATAGTCTTTTGCTTGGTCAGGCTCTAGGTCATAATAAGCTTTCTGCGATTCCCCAGTTAACAGAGGGGCCACCAGTCCAGCCCATTGCTCCTTAGGCCACTTTTCCCTTTCAGCAGTCCTTTCAAATGTGGTCAAAAACACCTCCAGATCATCCTCTCCAGTCATTTTTGTCAGTAAACGGCTCACACCAAAGGATGCGATATTATTGTAACCACTTGCTTCATTGGTCTGCGGACGTTGCTGTATTAATGTCTCTATTTTCTGTTGAAAATTCTGCTCTTGCTTCTGCAACAGGTCTATGAAGTGGGCTTCAGATTGCTGCTGGGCTTGTTGCTGAGCTTCTAAACTCTGCTGCAAAGTTGCATTTGTCTGCTGCTGGGCTGCAAGGCTCCTTTGTAAACCCGCATTTGTTTGCTGCTGATTGGCATTTGCTAGAGCCAGCTGTCTCAGTATCTCCTCCATGCTGGCCTTAAAAAAAAAAAAAAAAAACTGCCAAAATTCTTCACCAACTGTGAGGGGTTAGCTCGGCAGCGGGTGTGTGTGATCCCCTGGATGGGTTCACAACACAAAATCAGGCACAGCAGACAGCGTTGTAGGTGCAAAAAAACAAAAGATGCGGTTTATTTATGCTACATGAAGTGAAACATATAACAGCCAAACAAAAATAAAACATGAAAATAAATCCTGGTCAGCTTGACCTCTAATTACATACTTAGATTCCCTATCTAACAACTGAGTGCAGCCTTGTGCTGCACCAGTCCCTGTCTCTGTTGTAGAGGTTTGCCACACAGGCGTTAACTCACTGCACAGAACAGGTATCACACTCCCCAGTCTATACACACAAAACTGGTTCCAGGATGGAGCATCTCCCTAAGCATGCTGGGGTTTTTTGTAGAGGTCTTAATGAGCCCACTTACTTCAGCTGGGCTCATTAACTCTTCCCCTCTACTTATAAAAGTCTGCATAAAGCCTGAATCTAGGGCACACATATTTCCCATCCTGGATACAACCAGGTGACTTTACCTGCGTGCTGCCACAACTGATAAAGGACTGCTGCGGAATAGGGCAGCAATCTGCATCAGAGCACCACAACCCTATATATTGTACACCTATACCAGTCCTTTCAAGGACCTTTGTGGACCAAGTAGCTAGGGATTTGTAGACTGTACCTCAGTCCCTACACTGATAAAGGACTGCTGCAGAATAGGGCAGCAGTCAAGTATAATATTCTTTCTATATTTGGAAGAAAGTATATTATACGTGTACAAACCTATATATAGTACACCTATACCAGTCCCTAAAAGGACCTTTGTGGACCTAATAGTAATAGCTAGCTAGTGATTAAACTGACTGTCCCTGCTGCACACAGCGTCCTGTCCCTCCCTGCACTGACCAAAGACAGGCTGCTGCAATCACCAACACAGCAGTACACTGAACCCTATATACTGTACTACACCTATACCATACCAGTCCTTAAAAGGACTTTTGTGGAGTGTGCATGCGCGCGGCACTGCGATCGGACATGTTCTGATTGGGCTCCGCTTACCTCCGGCCACTGTAAGCGAAATTTAGCGACGGGGAACGATCTGGACACCACCGGACCAGCAGCCAGAGGGCCGCGAGCAGAGGATGCAGCGGAGAGTGGCGGGGAGCGGCTCACATAGAAGGAAGCACCCCCAGCAGCCTCGTAAGTCCCGCTCCTCACAGGCCTCACAGCAGGCCAAGATGGTGCCCGGGAGGGGAGACACGCAGAGCGGCAGTCCACAGCCCCCTCAACAGCGTCTGACTCCTCAGGCTGAGCAGCAGCGGGGAGATGAGGCCACAGACAGCAGCGGACTAAACATCCAGCGGTCTCACTTAACACTGGACCCTATGGAGGCAGACAGCAATCCGACCAATGTCTATTCCCCACAAGCCATGCAGGCGATGGAGAGGGGAGGGTGCAGCACGAGGAGGGAGACAAGTCCAGCAGACAACACTACCCCGCCCTAGCCTCATCACCCAGGCTGAAATCCATAGAGACCCCTTCTCATCCCAGTCCCTTAATCACTACTGGCATGAAGAATGACTTTCAAAACATTGGAGAGAGGCTGGACACCATTGAGTCAAAAATGGATGGCACAGTGAAGCGAGTGAACCAGAACTCTAGAATGATTACATCTCTCCAGGACCAACTTGACCAAGCAAACGCAATGATTGAAGACCTGGAGAACAGGTCTCGAAGGTACAACTTTCGGGTACGTGGCCTCCCAGAGACAGAAGAATCAATACATGCTCTGATGACGCAATTGATACCAGATATCTCCCCCCATCAGCCGGAGCTGGGCAGGGTCCACCGGGCCCTGACAACTCCAAGATCAGATGGACTACCGCGAGATGTGATAGTCAAACCCCACTTTTACCGGATCAAAGAAAGAATAATGCTGGAAGCAAGACAGAGGGGAGACATTTCTATGGCAGTACACCCGATCCCGATTTTTGCGGACCTAGCCCAGACGACGATCCAAAAGAGGAGAGCACTGAAACCGCTTCTGAATCAACTTATTGATCACAGCATAAAGTATCGATGGTCATTTCCATTCAGATTGACATTCGCCTACAAGAGTAAAACCCACTACTTCACCGATTTCCAGTCCTGCGAGATGTTGCTCCAGAATCTGGGTCTACTTCCCATGGAGCCTCGAGCTCCCAATGCCCCTATTGACGAGGGTCGACCGTTGTCCCCCTTGTGGTCCTGACAGGGCAGATCAAGGGCCAGGAAATCTCCTTCGGTCACTTGACTGGACATGAAACCCCCATACCCTAATTTGGACCCAGATGGGGTCCCTTCCACGATTGGACTTGGTCTGCTTCGGGGACTTGGACGCTGTCCTTTGATTTTTCCGACTCTACCTGTTCTTTTGGAATGAGCAAAGTTATTGTTCCATTTTCCAGTGATGATGGTTTTCTGGGGGGGGGGGGCGAATGCCCTGGTCCTAGAATCCGGGCCGGGCCTTGCTGCCCCCACCTTTTGTTTTGTTTTTTTTATTTGTTTTACTGCTGCCCACAGGGCTGCTTTGCCTGAGTTTACTCATTTCCTCTTTCAAATGGTTCAATGGTTACGAAATCTTATTTTATGCTTCCTACTATTTAATGAAGCCTTAAATCCGGGGCTGTCCCAACCCGACCCCTTTAACTGCTGTGAACCCAGGGCCGGAGGAGGGCGCACGCCACTTGTGGTGAACTTGTCGCTACACTGATAGTGGGGACAACTTCACAACAAACAAGGGGGACTTGGCACCCCAGTAGGTGCACTGCCAGGCAGTGTACAGGTTACTTTTAGTTGCAACTTTAGTCACCTTTGTCACCCTCAATGTGGCAAGGAATATGCAGTTCTACTTCTGTTACTACATCTCTAACTTAACATGTTTTCTTTTTCCTTTACTTTCTCGATCCCCTTTTTCTTTGGATGCGCTCCATTTCCCGGTAAGGGTCCGAATGAGAACCCCTGACTGCCTTCGTGGGGACCTCTTCCAGCTGCAACACAGTGAGTACAACCTGCCGTACCATCATGACCAATAATCCACAACCGACCTACTCCATAGTAACACATAACGTACAGGGCCTAAATTCTCCGGCCAAGAGAGCAAAGGCTTTTCATCAATACTATAAATTGGGGGTGGACATTTTACTGTTGCAAGAGACACTTTTTTCACAGACCTCAGCCCCTAAATATTTGAATGCCAGATACCCTACAGTATACTTGTCTAGTGGACCCGATAAGAAAAGTGGAGTTGCTATATGTATTGCAAAAGGAGTCCCTTTCACTCAAACTAATGTTATAAAGGACAGGGAAGGCCGATACATTCTGGTGGTCGGGAAGATAGATGACAGCGTTGTCACCTTTCTTTCCTACTATGCTCCTAATGAGGGTCAATTATCTTTATTCCGTGAAATGTTGAAAGTGATAATGCCCCAAATAGCTGGCCACGTGGTGTTCAGAGGCGATAGCAACACTTCCCTGGCTCGGATCTTGGATAGATCTAACCTAGGGAAGCCCATCCTCAAACATGACCCAAAGCAAAGCTGAAAAATAGCACGCTTACTACATAGTTATGACCTCATCGACCTTTGGCGCAATGCACACCCCTCTATTAGAGATTATACATTCTACTTTCTGGTGCACAAAACGTACTCCCGTATAGATCATTTGTTTACCCTGTCCCCTTTGTTCCCGCATGTCTTGGAGTCTAAAATCATCTCTGTAGCATGGTCTGACCACTCTCTGGTCCAGGTAATTCTAACAGGCTTATGGGCCAAACCGCGCTCGACTGAGTGGAGATTAAACAAGTCCTTACTGAATGATTCGCTCATTGCTGATGAAATAGAAAAAACTTTACGTCAATAGTTCCAGGACAACCCTTATTCAGATACCTCTCCTTCCATAGTGTGGGCGGCCCATAAGGCCACTGTTCGGCTAAAACTAATACAATTATCTGCTAGAATCAAACGGGAACGGGAACAGGTGATCCAACAGCAAGAGAAGGAGCTATTAGACATAACCCAGGCACAAAAAAACAACCCACAAATGGACTTTAGGAGCCAGATTGAAGCAGCGCGATTGACTCTGAATCTGAGCCTCATGACAAAAGCAGACAAATACGTCAGATGGAATAGACACCGGTACTATTCCCTCGGTGACAAACCTAATACCCTACTAGCTGCGAAACTTAACCCTAGACCTTTTAATCCAGCACCTCCCAAACTGGGATTACAGAATGGCCACACTTCCCAAAACCCTCAGCTTATCACGAAAGAATTCCACGCATTCTATTCCAAGTTGTATGATTCTCCCAATGATTTTAATGTGCATGAGGCGGGAGCATTCTTGCAGGATTTACTGCTCCCCACACTGTCCAAAGACCATGCAGAGATGATGGAGTAAGGCCGCGTACACACGCGGGGACTGTTCGGCCAACTTTGTCCGCTGAACAGTGTTTCGGCGGACAGTCCGCCCGTGTGTGGGCTTTCAGCGGACAGTTTCAGCGAACAGTCCGCTGAACAAGGTTTTTCGGAAATTCCGAAAAACTGTCCGCTGAAACTTTGTTTCAGCGAACAGTCCCCTCGTGTGTAGGCTTGTTCGTCAAACTAAGTTCCGCGCATGCTCAGAAAGGATTTACACGCCGAAAGTTATAATGCAGTGTATAGGACGTCGTATTTTTCGTCCCGTCGTACGTGCCGTTCACGTCATCGTGCACAGTTTCAGCAAACTGTTCGTTCGTCGTGTGTGGCCATGTCCGTCCATGCTAATTTTGAGCGGACTGTTTGCTGAAACTGTTTGACGGACAAAGTTGGGCGAACAGTCCCCGCGTGTGTACGCGGCCTCAGAGTTTACAGAGAGTGAAATAGCGGCCGCCATCAAATCGTTGAACCCGTCAAAATCTCCGGGCCCTGATGGTCTCTCGGGCCACTATTATCGCAAATTTAGCAAGGTCCTGACTCCTCATGTCTGCTCTTTTTACAATGAACTGCGCAGGGGTTCCCCCTTACCTCCACACGAGAATAGGGCTTACATACATGTGATACCTAAGCCGAACAAGGACCATAGTGACTGTACGAATTACCGACCCATCTCTCTAATCAATGTAGACCTCAAATTAATGACTAAGATAATGGCTGCATTGAACTCAGGTTGGGATGGAGGGGAGCACTACTGGTCTCCCTTGACCTACAAAAAGCGTTTGATTCTCTGCCCTGGAATTACTTATTCTTTATTTTAGAAAAATATGGATTCGGACCAAGTTTCTTGACCATGCTTAAAATGACCTATGACACCCCCACGGCGAATTTAGTAATCAAAGGTTGCCAGTCACCAAACATTCACATATGCAGGGGGACCCGCCAAGGGTGCCCCCTGTCCCCCCTATTGTTTTTATTAGCTTTCGAGCCACTGGCCATTAAGATCCGTGAACACCCGGACATACTAGGCATCACAAGCGGTGGACGTGAACATAAATGTGCATTGTTTGCAGACGATATCTTACTGCTTCTCTCCTCCCCAGTCACCTCTTTACCTAATTTACATGGGGTACTGCAACATTTCACGACATTTACAGGATTAAAGGTAAACCACTCCAAATTTCAAGCACTCAATGTGTCCCTACAACCACATATAGTCCGAGCATTACGGAGCTCTTTTCCCTTTCAATGGCAGGACAAGACCTTACCATACTTGGGTATTACACTGACCCCTACTCTTACCTCATTGTATAAACACAATTTTCCTCCACTATTTAAAAAAATATCTGCAGATCTTAAACTGTGGTCGAATAATCCCCCATCATGGTTTGGCAGGTTGTGTTCAATTAAGATGACAGTTTTACCAAAAGTGCTTTACCTATTCAGGACCCTTCCGATCTATATAGATAGGCGAGAGCTCCAGAGGTTCCAGGCAAAATTGTTGGATTATATATGGGAGCATGGAAGACCCAGGGTGAACAGACAGACAATGTATACACCTAAGGCAAGGGGTGGCCTGAGTATGCCAGATTTGTTCAAATACCACCAGGCGGCACAAATTTCACAACTGATCCGGTTTCACACACGTCAAGTCAGACCGCTCTGGATTCTGTTGGAAGCTTCTCAATTTCCAGGAAAAGAGATTAGCCACTTAATGTGGATGAAAGCAAAAGATAGACCTAAAGTGATGTGCCCGACCTTGTCCTTCTCTCTAAATTTGTGGGATAGGCTAGCTACTACCCACACCTTCAGATCCAGGCATGTTCCACTAGCCCCTTTGCTTAATAATCCCATGTTCACACCGGGTTTCCGCCCTCAGGACTTCTCATGGTGGACCAACAAAGGTTTGCTACGTATAGCTGACCTCTGTGACCATAGAGGGGCTTTGTCGCGAATGTCCCTACAAGAAAGGCATCAGCTCCCGAGGTCAGAATTCTACCGCTACACTCAAATAGCGCACTTTTTGGCGACATTGAGTCGCACATCTGATCTCACCACATGCACCCCAATGGAAACTGCCTGTAGGACATACGACAACCTCACGGGTCATATATCTGGGGTATACAGCATCTTATTCTCAACCTCTCAGAAGCTGCCTTATATGGAGAAATGGGAAAGGGATATGCACAATACCTTGAAAATGGAAGAGTGGAACAAAATAGTACAATGTGCATCTAAATCTTTTATTAACACTTCTTTGATTGAAGCTAATTATAAGGTGCTGATGAGGTGGTACATGGTTACAGCTCGAGTGGCCACCTTCCCTCCTGGGACGTCCCTGCGGTGCTTTAGGGGCTGTAATGCGGACGGCACCATGTATCACATATGGTGGTCTTGCCCAAAGGTGCAACAGTTTTGGATAGGCACGTACAAATTTTATATATTCTCTGACCCAAGTGAACCTCCGTAAGTTGCCTCTGCATGCGCTGCTGGGACGCCCCGAGGAGGGGGCATCAAAGCCAATGCGAAAACGTATAGCTTTCATATTTGTGGCAGCGAGGATCTCCATAGCCAAATCATGGAGGTCACCAATAATACCCTTTTACTTACTCAAAACAAAATTGTCCTGGATAATGGTGAATGAACGCTTATCGGCAATACTAACCGATAGAATGGCTTGGTTCAACAGAGTGTGGGATGCATGGATTAGAGACCTCGTAACTGGGTAACAGGCTTATCTGGTGCGATGCTGGAGGGCATTCCCCTGGAGCTGGAGTGCATCCCTTTTTCTTTTTCTCTCTCTTTACCTTCTATTCCCTATTTCTTCACCTCATTCTACTATAGTTACTCTTCTTCTTTCCCTTCTTTATTTGAGTGCTCGACAAAACATGTGCCAGCACTTATTCCACTATCATTACTTTAGTGCTAACTATAGCACTGAAGCCGAAATGGAGGGTTAGATATCAGGGGCCCAGTTGTTTTCCACTCTGACCCCTATATGGAGCGAGACAAAGGATAGCTATCTGGATGTGGAGATCCAATAACTCTTTACAGCACCTTCACAGTTATGCACAAGTACATCTAGTTTTTTTTCTTTTTTCTTCTCTCTACTCGAATTGTTCTTTATTATTTTCTTGTTCCTCTGTGTATCTACAATGTCAGATACTGAAATTGTATTTTTCTTTGTGGAAAATTTGAATAAAAATATTGGAAATAAAAGGACTTTTGTGGACCTAATAGCTAGCGATTTGTGTCACTACAGTCTCTCCCTGCTCCACACAGCATCCTGTCCCTACACTGAAATAAGGCAGAATGTAAAATGGCCGCCAGATCAGGTCTATTTATAAGGTAGGGGGAATGTCCAATTGTCCATGTGCTGAAATGTCTCAATTGGCTGTCCTGTACCCCATGATGGATGTTTCATCATGGGTCAAAGTTCTTTCACACTGTAAACACGTATGTCCGCCGGGTGAACAGCGGCAATAGTCTGCCGATCGGGCGAATCACGAACACGCAAAATGACCGCCGGGCGAACAGTTCGGCCATCCCTAATCTTCAATGCTATATGGAAATTGGATATAAATAAAAGAGGTCACAATCTATCTACGCGAAAAAAACTTTTTCTAATAAAGTGCAAAAATTATCAGGTATTACTCCAAAGCATATAAAGTTCTGGTGCTAGTAAATATTGTTAGAAAGCATTTGATATGCAAATAATGAATCATAACATGAAAAAAGAGTCCATAAAATAATCAAATAAAATGTCCATGCAACAGTTGCAAAAATAAAGTGCAAACTTATAGTGACCCAATATAAAAAATATAAAGTGCTGGTGCAATAGTTGCAATGATAATAATGTCCGTGCAAACAGTTACAAAAGAAGTGCAAACTTAAGATGACCAAATATCACAAATTATTATAAAGTGCTGGTGCTGGTAAATATTTCTGCGATGCAGTGCCAGTGATGAGTGGTTTCTCCCCTTCTGTGAAGTTAGGTAGATGGGTGTCCCCTTACCTTACTGCTGTAAGGTCACAGCATATAAAAGAGGCTTTGTGATGGAACCCTTGTGTGTCCCCAGGTGGGGCGTCCCCAGTATGGTCTCACAGGTGTCTGGTCATAATGGTATGTGGAGTCCCCTTTACAATCACTTGGAGTGGGTATGTGGCGTCCCCTTTAAAATCGCTGGAGTGGGTGAACCTCTTAAACAGGGCAAGAGGGATGCTCAATAGTGTAGTAGTTTAAAATATTTATTGGTAGCAACACAGTAAAAAATAGGTACGCACATTTAGTAAATAGTACACAAGCAAAACAGAAAGGAGCAGCGAGCTCGGGCACATCACTTCAGGTATCTTGTTTCCCGACACGCGTTTGTCATGATCACGTGACTTCATCAGGGGATAACATGAGACAATGAAAGTGTCCTTTATATATGTATTACTGAGTGTATATGGCGGCCATTTTCTTGAAGTCTCCGTTGCTGGAAGTAGACTCATGAACACTTTTAGATCGCTCCTGTCGCCGGAAGTCTAAAAAAGTCTGAAAAAAGGGGGATGGATGGGCTAATATTATGTATACCGCCACAGATAAAATATAAAAATTATTTTAACGAAAGGACGATTAAAAATAAATTCTAATAAAATATATATATAGAAGAGGGAAGAGGGGGATGACACCCAGGGAGGTGTATACCCTCCTATGGCTAGGATAATGGAACCTAGTGAAAGAGACAAGTATTGGTAAGTGTGAAACCCTTGCATAGAAACAAAAACATGCGAACTCCTCATATATGATGCGTGTCCAGAGCAAGCATAAATGTATCCAGGTCTCGAAAATGGACTAGGGAAATATAGAAAGACGGGCAGAAGTTTGCACATCCCAAGGTCCAGTTGTGCCAGGGTTGAGTGAGCAAGATGGAGGCTGATCCAGCAGGTGGGTAGAGTCCTGTGGAGGAAAGGAGAAGGTTTGGGAGGTCGATATCTTGAGTCTCCCCAGCGTGTTACTGATATTATGGCGTAAGTACCAACTAGTGTATCGGAAGGGATAGATAAGAGATGTAATATCCTCCGGATTGAACGATTGTTCGATATAATCCCTCCATCTAGTGAAGAAGCGGGGAATAGATTTGAAGTGGGAGGAAATAACATCAAGTCTTTCTATATGGAACAAGGAGAGCAGGGTTTGTTTCACCCCTTGTAGACTCGGCGGAGTCGAGTTAATCCAGTGGTTCATGATAGTTCTGTGAGCTGCTAAAAGGCATATATGCGACTAATGGGTAAGGATAAAAGGTCGTGTGGCTGTCTGCGACAAAGGTGGAGGTTCGCAGCTAAACAAGCAGGTAAGTGGGTCTTTAGACACAGGTAGTTTGTTGATGGTTAGAATATAGTCCAGTACTGAGTCCCAAAATGCAGAGATTGAAGTGCATTCCCACAAGCGATGAAGTAGGGTAGGACGATCAAGAGAGCACCATGGGCATTTGGCTTGTGAGGGATCCACGTTGTTTGTGCGGAAGGGGTAGTAGGCCCTATGAGTAATTTTAAATTGAGTTTCCCGCCATTTTTCCGAAATTACAAGTTTATGGACGAGTTTGTATGTTTTCAGGATTTTTTTCTGGAAAGCTTGCATCATTGAAGATAGAGGCCCATTGTTTAAAGGGAGCAATATGGTATTTGTCAGCATGGTGAATGATCAGGTGAGAATAGAGGGTAGAGATGGAGTAGTCACCCTGTTGAAGCACAGCATCCAAGTGTGATTTACGTAAGCAGTCCGGGTGCAGCCCTCCAATTGCTTTCAGATAGCTCGACAGTTGGTAGTAATGGAACACATGAGAAGAAGGGAGCGAATATTCCTGAGACAGGATTTGGTAAGGTTTGAGTTTTCCGCGGTCATTTTCATAGAGGGAAGCAACTTTATCCAAACCACGTTTCCCCCAGAGATCAAAGGCTGGATGAATGGTGGAGGGTGGAAACATGGGGTTTCCTTGGATGGGCAGATGGTTAGAAATGTTACTGGGTAACCCCAAGAGCCTCCGAACCTCCCTCCATGCTACCACTGTGTCTCGGATGAGCACATTCGTCCTAAGATATTCAGGTAGAGCGTGTATATTAGAATGGAGAACTGCGGGAAGTGTATAGGGGTGTACCAAAGCTTTCTCAAAGTTGTGATTCGAGTGCCTAGATTTACCAGCTATCCAGTCTAGGTCTTGTCTCAGAAGGCACGAGAGATTATAGAAACGTAGATTAGGCAGGCCAGCGCCACCGTCAGGCTTTGGAAGGCATAATTTCTGGAGGGCTATGCGAGGTTTCTTGTTGGCCCAGAGAAAAGTGGATAAGGCCCTGTGTATCTTTTGTACATCCGAGTGCTAAAGCAAAAGCAGGATGGTTTGCATCGTGTACAGTAGTCTTGCGAAGGAGACCATCTCGAAGAGATGGCATCTCCCAAAAAGTGAGAGCGGCAGGCCTGCCCAAGCTTCCAGTTCTTGCGTAATCTTAGTAATCAAAGGTGTGTAGTAAAGGGTATATAGAGAAGAGGTCTCCCGACCTATGCGTACTCCCAAGTAAGTAATGTGGTGTTGTGCCAATGTAAAGGGTGAGGATGATTGCCAGGCAGTAGGCTTCCGTGGATTCAGGGAGAGAACCTCACTTTTATCATAGTTAATTCGGAACCCGGAGCATAGGCGAAAAGTCGCAAATAGGTCGCGTAGCGTGTCAAAATCAGCTGGTGGGTTGGTAAAATGTCATCTGCAAAAAGAGCCGACTGCAGGGTCTGGTCTCCAATAGTGATTCTGCTGATGCCGTTGGGGGAATTTATTATTCTCGACAGGGGTTCAATCGCTAAATTGAATAGCAAGGGGGACAGGGGGCAGCCTTGTCTTGTCCCTTTAGTGAGAGGGATGGTAGGCGAAATAAAGTAACCAACCTGGCAGTCGGGGCATTGTACATCTGACATAAGAAGTGCGTAACTGGGCCTGAAAAGCCAAAGGCATGTAACACCTTAAATAGGCAGGCAAAACTAATGTTATCAAAAGCCTTTTCGGCGTCAATGGATATGATGGCTATATCTTGATCTAAACAAAATTTTGCCCGTTCCAATGCCAGCAGTACTTTGCGAATATTTACAGTTGCAGATCTGCCGGCAGTGAAACCTGATTGGGCCGTGTGAAGGAGTGTGGGGAGGATAGTGGCTAGGCGCGAGGCTATAATTTTGGATAAGATCTTCACGTCAACATTTATAAGGTATATAGGCCTATACGAACCCGGGTGTAAGGGATCCTTGCCTTTTTTGGTGATTAGCTTAATATGGGCCTGTGCACCTGTAGGGGGGTATGACCCGCCTTCCCAGAGGGCGGTAAATACTTTACATAAGGTGGCAGGGATAAAATCCTGGGTAAGTCTATAGAATTCTACTGAGTAGCCATCAGGGCCTGGGGCTTTGGAAGGGGCTAGTGATTTTATCGTAGACTTGATATCATCTAGGGTGATGGGAGCGTTAATGGTGTCTAAGTGTGCAGCAGTCAGTTGCAGCAGGCGCACCCTGTATAACAGCTGGTCAGCGACTGTGTGATCTATGGAGTCTTCTGTGTAAAGGGATGTGTAATAGTCGGCCAGTAGTTTACTAACTGCCTTAGGAGAAGTAACAATAGAGCCATCAGTGTGTTTTAGGGCGCGTATATGTGTGGGACGCTTGAAACCTGAACATAGCCGGGATAGAAGTTTACCCGCTTTGTTGCCATATTTGTGTAGACGCAGGGTCGAAAAGGAGGAGGCGATCTGCTCCTGCCTCTCCGCCCAAAGGTCAACGTTTTGTTTGGCAAGCTGCCAAGCAGTAATGTTATCCAGCGTGCGGCTGCCGAGGAGATTAAGATGCATGGAACGTAGTTTAGTTTGTCACTTGCCTGCAAATAGTGTTGTTTAGAGTGCTTCTTGTATTGCGTCACATATGATACGATTCTACCCCTGAGGAAGGCGTTTCCAGCCTCCCAAAAGAGGTTCGGATTGGAGATGTGCTCACCATTCGTTTCCATATATTCGGTCCAACTAGAGAGTAGCATCTGTCGAAAATCCTCGTTTTCAGCCAGATAAGAGGGGAAGCGCCATATGGGCGATGTGGAGGTTGGTTTAACATTCAGTAGGTGAGTTGCTATGGGACAGTGATCAGAGATCACCATGTCTTTGATGTCTGGATCTCTTACCAATGGCAAGAGAGCCAGGGACACAAAGATGTAGTCAAGTTGCGAGAAAGATTTGTGAGGGGGCGAGAAAAAGGTAAATTTCCGCTCTGTAGGGTGGGCTACTCGCCAGGCATCCGTGAGATTCAATGAAGAGATTGTCTGGGCAAGGGGGGTAATGGCCATGTTTGAAAGGGCGGTGGAAGTAAGTGAGAGGGAGTGATGGTACGTTCTGTCTTCAGAAGGACACATAACAGAGTTGAAGTCTCCACCGACTAGGTGGAGAGCCTCGGGCACATGAGAAATCCAAGCCCCCAGTTCTTGGAAAAATGTGGAGTCAGGGGAGTTAGGAGCATATATGTTGGTAATAGCGATGTCTTTAGAGGCTAGGGAGAGGTGCAATGTGACCTTGCGACCACATGAGTCAGCGCGAACGTTGCGGGTGGTATATTGGAGGTGTTTCTGGAGCAAAATAGCTACCCCTGCCTTACGGCCTTCAGCTGGGGACCCATAAACTTCGCCAACCCAATGTTTGCAGAGACGTGGAAGGTCTTCAGCGGATAGATGGGTCTCCTGTAGGAGTACCACATCGGCCCGTAACCTCTTCAGGTGACAAAGGACTTTCATGCGTTTATTAGGTGATCGAAGGCCCTTAACATTCCATGAGACTATAGTAAATTGGTCTCTGGTGGTGTCAGCCATAGGGTTCAGTAGAGGTGTTAACAAGTGCAATCAAAACCTTTAAGTCTAGCATGTGAACGACTGAAAGGCACAAGGGAGCACGCATAGATAAGAGAGCCCCCAAGGGTGAACACATAGGAGAAAGAGGGGGGAAAGAGAAGGGAGAGGGGGAAAAAAAGGGGGGGGGGATTAAACCAAATAACATGTAATACCAGATTTGATGGAAAAACCACCCAATAGCCATAGCCAACTTCACCTTTTTCCACATGAGATGCATCCCAGGTACAGATCTCCCAGCGAGTGCATGCACCCCCTGGGAGAAGCTGAACATGTTCCTCGGGGAAGAGGGAGGGAGTAGGAGGGGGGGGCAAGGAAAGGGGAGAGGACACAGAATAGTGTCCATGGGTGAGGGGGGGAGGGGGATGTGGAGGCGGGAGGGGGGAAAGGGGAAGACCATAGAAGGGCACCATGGTACTAGAGGGCCTAAAATGGCCTCAGATAGTGTGCAGGTGAACTAGGCGGGCTATCCTATAAAACGTAAAACATAGCAAGAACAGTATAACAACAAGCATACATGCCCTAGAAAATAAAGAAGAAGCAACAAACATGTCCACATGCAGGCACAGTCTCATTGGCAAGTATCCTATGGAGGATATCGCAAAGAGACTAGCGGCAAGCAATACCCGTAATGTGCAATACAAAACAGTGTTACCAGCTCCCAGGACGTAAAAGAAGAGGGAGGAAGGATCAAATTCAGCGGATCTCAGTACGTGAATGATGGGTGGTTGAGCGACTGCGCTTATATGGTGGTTTTTCAGGGCTCAGCTGGTGGTTGGCGGGAGCGTGAGGGTCAGTCGCCGATCCAGAGGAAGGGATCTTTGCTAAGGGATCATGTGCAGTATCCATTTCTGTGGGGTAGTTAAGAAAATGTTCCACTTCAGAAGGCGATGTGAAGGTGCGGTGTGTACCGTTAGGAGAAGTGATGTGAAGAACTGCCGGATAGGCCAGAGTAAACTTGACCAGGTTCTTGAATAGGGTGGCACAGATTGGTGAGAAGGCTTTTCTTAACTTCATAACTTCAGCTGAGTAATCTGCGAATAAAAGCAAATTGACGCCATCTATGGTGAGGGTGCGCTGGGCGCGGAACTTCTGCAGGATGGCATGCTTGCCAGCATAGTTGAGGTATCTAACAATGACCGCCCTGGGTTTGCTACGCTGGTCTGTGTGCTGGCCTAGGCGGTGCGCTCGTTCCACAACGCACGGAGTACTGAGGCCCAGTTGAGCGGGGATGGTTACCGCGCAGAGGTCTGTTAGTTGCGTGTTAGAAACAGACTCAGGTAACCCCACAATTCACAAGTTTTTCCTCCTTGAGCGATTCTCAAAATCGTCCAAATTGATCCACAAGTCCCTATTAGCCCTTGTACACACGGTCGGAGAATCCGTCGGGATGTGTCCTATCGGACCGTGTTGTCGGATAATCCGACTGTGTGTGGTATGCATCGGACTGATTCCGTCGGAATATCCGTCGGACCCAATTTTCCAACTTGTTGGAAATATTTCCCAACCAACTGGGCC
This sequence comes from Lithobates pipiens, assembly GCF_037356315.1. Lineage (NCBI taxonomy): Eukaryota > Metazoa > Chordata > Amphibia > Anura > Ranidae > Lithobates > Lithobates pipiens. The sequence continues at coordinate 118,724,822 of NW_027507787.1, forward strand.
AATCGGACATACTCCGATCATGTGTAACCTACTCCGACGTATAAGGTGCCACGCATGCTCACATTCAAATTCCGACATGGAAGTGCTCGTTCAGGTAAAACTACTGCTCGTAAGCGATATAGCACATTCGTCACGCTGCAATGTTAACAATTCTTTCATCAAGCGCATTCTCTTGTTCTTTACAATGCTGCAAGAACGAACTTCTTTTGATGCTTATAGTCACACACACTTCTCCCGAACGTATTTCATTACTCTTTTTTAACCATTTCAGCAATACAATTTTAGTTTGCGTCACATCTACACAATTTTAGATTTGGTTTTTTCTTTTTTGGATGTTTTTCTTGGGGATGCCCTAAAAATCTCCTTTAAAGACAGTTTGCTCATTTCTCCTTTTTTTTGTTTTTTTGGTGTGTAAACTTACCACAACAACATTATTCTATTTTTTATATTTTCTTTTTCTTTTTTAAACTACAGGAGGTTGTTTAGTGTTGGTACCCCTTGTTATTTATTTCACTTTGTATTTTTGAAATGTACCTGGCTGCTCACAAATAAACTGGCCTTTTGGAAGGAAAACACATACGCAAGTATTTCTTCAAAACAAAAAATACCTTTATTTTGGTGTCAGTAACAAATAAAGAGGGAGGCAGCAATGTTAAAACTGGGGAGATTCGTGAAGCCTTTGGCCCCCAGGGCACACATCAACTATTTAAACGCAAAAATTGGTGGCCTGAGGAATACATGTCTGAGGGAGAGAAGTCTGGTCCTGAAGTTCATGAAACCCGGAACAGCAGCAGATGACATCTATGTTCCCAGGCTGTGGTACTACAACAGGCTGCATCTTCTGTCAGACCAGACTGAACCCAGGTCATCACTCTCTGGTCTTCCTTCCACGCTTTCTTCCAGGCTGTGGCTGTGGTGCTGGAGGTGTGGCAGAAGGAGGAGGAGGAGGAGGAGCAGTGGCATGGGCCAAACGACACAAGTGTGTTTCTGGTGTCATTTGGCCCAACAGACCCGTGTTGAGGGTTTGGAGAATAACCTGCTCACACAAGATCTGTTGCCCCTGCTCCATTTTCTCAAGCTTGCATGCAACCAAGGTGGCAAAGGCCTCTTGGTAGGTGGGTTTGGCTTGGAGTGCCGCAGAAGCCTCACCAATCAGCCTCAGGGCTGACTCCTCAACATTCCCCCCTTTCTCGCCCTTCTGCGTGGAAGGCAGAGGGGAGGGACCTGGCATTCGGTGAGGCTCCTTTGGCTGCCCACCGCCTGGCTGCCGCTTACCCCCGCCTCCTCCTGGCTGCCACTTTTCACAGCCACCTCCTGGCTGCCACATTCCACACCCTCCTCCTGGCTGATGTCTTCCTGTGTATGGAAAAGGGACATAGTTTTAGTTTTTGGTTCATCAAACACACACACAATTTTCACATCAACACTGTTGCAAATTGTTAACCAATAGAAAAGACTATCATTCTGAACCCAGCATTTTTCTTTCTTGTCCCAAAGGTTTTGACCACTACTGTCTATTAATATGTGAAACACTTTCTAAACTCAGCAATTAGGGAGCAAAAATCAAGTTAACATCATTCATTTTGACTCCACAAATATGTACAACAATACTATACCTGGCTCAAGCTGGGCTCCCACAGTTCTTCCTGAGTGGAAGGCTCAGGTTGGGCGTCGGAAGACTCAGTGGGTGTGGAATGGAGCATAGGACGCGTGGAAGGAAGAGTAGAGAGCGATTCTCTGACCTCAGCCTGGTCCGCCAGAAAATGCATCCTGTCATAATACCACAGGGTGGGTACATAAACGTCATCTGCTGAAGCTCCAGATTTCACTGACTTCAGCACCTTCTTCCTCTCCTTCAGATATGTACTCCTGAGGTTCCCAATTTTCTTTTTTATATATTTGTCATCTGTCCTGGGGACCTCCGGCTTCACAAACTCAACCAGTTACAACAGTGCTGCCTGCCTCTTTTGTTTGTTACTATATAGTGGGTTTGTTGATTGCCACAGGATGGGCATGTCTCTGTATTTATCGATGAACAGAGGGAGGAAGCTATGGTCATTGAACCCATCCATAATGTCTGCAAGACACAACAAAAGACAAACCCTAATGTCAGGCTAAACTCCACTAATGCAGGCCTCAATCTAGAAGCAGTGTAGCCTAGTGATGTACCAAGTTCAAAATTTTACCTTCGTTTGCACGTTCGTCGCCTCAGCTTCTCCCTCTGTTCACAGATTATACGGACAACACACGCGTGTTGCGTTTTATATACAGTGCGCATGCGTGAAACTCCGCCCGCCCCTGACGTTCTTGCCAGACTATTCCCCGCCCCTTCACTTCCAGAGCAGTGGGGAGAGCACATGGCGGAGAGAACACAGGTGCGCACTAATAATAGTTCCACTAACGAGGAGGAGGGTGAGGAAAGCCCGAAGCCTGAAACGTCCCGATCCAGGAAGACAAGATTTAAGGCCTCAAATATGTATTTTTGAGAGATGTTGGAGCTGGTCGACATATTGAACAGGACCGACTATGATGGGAAGTATGGACCTTACCCAAACTCAAATATCAGAAAGGCCAAGATCATGAATAAAGTTGTGAAGAGTCTTCATAAGAATTTTGGGGTACACCGATCCATGGATCAACTGAGAAAACGCTGGTCAGACCTGAAACAGAGGGAGCACGAGCAGTACATAAGGATCGAGCGTGTTCTTGACAAAAGTAAGTAGTTGTCGTGTGTTCATATGATTATTATTGCTTGCATACTGCTCCATGTGCTTTGAGTTCATGTTGTGCATTTTAAAATGGCCACTTTCAAGTTCATGGTTTCATTCGTTCGTAGGAAACATCGTTCTTCCGGTAAGTATTCCAGCTGAACACAGTGTCCCCAATAATGTTATGACCTTGAAGCTCGGCCAAAATAAACAATTGAACAACACTTCCAAACAATGTTTCATATTGTTAATTTTGCCCTCTGTGTGCTAATTCTTTATTTTTTTCCATTCTCATAGGGGAGAGAAGACTCGGCAAGTATGAGGACACCAGGGACCCCACCCCTCCCAAAGAAGGGCAACTTCCAAAAGCAGAAACAGAGGCGCAGGAAGAGGAGGAGGAGGAAGGAGAGATCGTGGAGGTTGGGCAAATTGTCACCACAACAGGTGAGTGTCGGAGAACACAGCTTCCGGTAAGCTCCTCAAGGTATGTCACTATATTTATATTACATGGTGTTTTTTTTGCTTTGTTTTGTAGGTGATGTGGAAGAAGATTCCCGTTTTACCAGTGAAAGTGCCCAGATCCAGATTGGGGAGATAATGGGGTACAATCGGGATTTGGAAAATATCCTGCAAAACATCAATGATGTTAAAAAAAAATTGAAGAACATCATTGATGTTTTGGGGAGAGTGTGAAACACCAAAACTAGATAGGGTCTTATTTTTGCTCTTTTAAAAACAAAATGTTGCATTTCTCAAAATTCCAAATTTGGAAGATGCACAGAGTGTGTAAACATGCGCTATCTCCCATCATGGGGGATCAATGTACGTGTTTTGTGTAAAGTGTCTGAGATGAAGGGGTTGCCACCTCAAAGCATGTACATTGATCCCCCATGATGGGAGATAGCACATGTTGACACACTGTGTGCATCTTCCAAATTTGGATTTTTCAGGGGTGACACCCCATGTGATGAAGGCAATATCAGCCCAGTTTGTACGTACTCCGGTCTGATATTGTCTTCACTTTTCAAAGTTGAACTTTGTAAGTTCCTGTGTTCTGTATTTTACAGTTTGATCCATGCCTGTTTACCCAAAAACACCAAGTAAACCAAATTTTGATTAAACTCTGTTTTTGAAACACACAGTTTCTTGGTTTGTTGTAAAAACCTTTTCGAAACGCACATGTGTGGATTAAAAAGTTTAATTATCAACAATTTGTGGCTTCCTTTTTCAAAGGCAACTCCACTTTGCACTCCAAGTGCAGTTTCAGGTGTACTTTTGCAGTGCACTTGTAGTGCATAGTGGATGTGCCTTTAATAAAAAACACCCACAGTGAGGTGTAAATTTTGACAATCATGCCATTTTCCTGCCATGGTGCTGAAAATGAGCACGATTTTGGTCAGTAATGCACTACATACATTAGTTACAAAAAGGTGTGTGTGTAGCAGACCCACAACATAATAACATTATCTGAAGAAGAGACTGTCCCCTCATCTCGCTCTGAACTTGGGTTTGCACTGTTGGTGAAAAAGGCACAACTTGAAAAAACCTAATTATACCTAGGAGACACCTAAAACCAAGCCAAGCAGTAAATGAAGGAGTTTCAGAATCAAAATGTTTTATTAAAATGCCGCTCAGACATTGTCTGGCATATCAATGGCCCCCCTACCCACAAAGTAGTCCATGTATTGTGTTCTAACCTCACGGGCGCATTGGGGGGGCAAGCCAGGATGAGCATGTTCAAGGCCCGTGAGGTTATCTGCATTTTCCATCAAGTCTGCTTCTTGTTGGCCAACTGAGACCGCATAGTTCACAGAAACTTTTTTCAAATAATTGTGCAGAACACAGCACGCCAGCACTATGTGATTCAGTTTGTATTCCGCCATGTGAATAGGCGTAAGAAAAAGGCGGAACCGGCTGGCCAGTATACCAAAAGTGTTCTCAACCACTCTTCGGGCTCTGGACAGGCGAAAATTAAAAATACTCTAGTCTGGGGTGAGGGTCCTCATGGGGAAAGGCCGCATCAGATGGTTCGCCAGGGCACACGCCTCATCCATGACAAAGACGAACGGGAGTCCTTCCTGATTCTCCTCTGGGGGTGGCAAGCCCAGACTGCCACTCTGGAGACGCCAGTAGAACTCCATCCGTGCGAAGACTCCACAAACCGACATCCGTCCATTTTGCCCCACGTCCCCACGCAGACACCACCGCCAACATCATGATGCTATGAAACCCCTTGTAGTTATAATAGTACGACCCCGAGTTGGGTGGTGGGACGATGCGGACTTGCTTCCCATCTATTGCTCCTCCACAATTGGGAAAGTCCCAAGGACTAGCAAAGTGGGAGGCCACAGTCTGCCATTCCTGTGGTGTTGAAGGACACTGTGGAGTGAAACAAGAACAAAAATTAGTAATTTGACAAATCAACATTACAAGCAGATTAGAGACCAACATTTTTGGTCAAAATTAGTATAACATTTTGGGAACTAAGTATTTAAAGCCTAAAGTCTAATGTCCCCTTATGAGAGTCATCACCCCCCCATCCCTCCCCCACCCCCCATATCCCCCATCTGATGGGCCCTTGCTAAAAAATGAGGGGGGGGTGTTTAGGACAGGTAACCCTCTCCACTTGATTGAGAGCTGAATGGCTAAATAACGTGTGCTACTTTGGGAAGCCCCTCCTTAGTTACACTATTGGCAGCCCACCGGACAGGTAAGAAGTGTCATAATAACAAAAAGAAACCAAAATGGAAGCATTTTTCGACATTCTGCTATTACACATCCAGATAATTAATAGGTTAAAAAAAATATAGCATTTGAAAGTATTGAGGCAGGCCCTTGCACTACATGCTTAGGTGAATTCATCCATAAATGTGAGCATCAAAAAGGTAGGTATAGTGTGTATTGGGTTTGGTAAAGTCAGCATATCGAGGATTGCTATCAGCTGAGCTAGCAGTTGGGGGGAGGGGGGTTCCTAATGAGTTTTGCACAACCCCCCCAAAAAAATGTCACTCTGAATGAATTGAAGCACACACATGACATTTGTAGACATTTTAGGGGGTGTTTAGGCAAAAGCAACACTATGGAGCTGCCAAAAGACATTGGTACCGTATATACTCGAGTATAAGCCGAGATTTTCAGCCTCTTTTTTGAGGCTGAAAGTGCCCCCCTCGGCTTATACTCGAGTCATCGCTGTCTGCCCGCTCGATCAGCGTGTCGAGCAGACAGACAGCGGCCATTCTGATTCAAAAGCCGCGCCTCCGGCTCCCCCTTCGCCTGTGATAGGCGGAACACTGAATTTCCCAGCAGCCTGTGTTCCGCCTATCACGGACTTCGTATCATCCTCGTACTACGGACGAGGATGATACGATGTACGTGATAGGCGGAACACAGGCTGCTGGGAAATTCAGTGTTCCGCCTATCACAGGCGAAGGCGGCGGCGCAGCTTTTGAATTTTACAATGGCCGCCGAACGAAGAGGGCACGGGACGGAGGCAAGGCACAGGACGGCACGGCACGGCACGGCACGGGACGGGACGGGACGGGACCGGAGGCAAGGCATGGCGGCGAGGCACGGAGGCAAGGAGGCTCGGCACGGGACGGAGGCTCGGGACAAAGGCTCAGGACACAGGTAGGCTGGACACACACACACACACACACACACACACACACACACACACACACACACAGGGATGGATGGATGGATGGAGACACACACACACAGGGATGGATGGATGGATGGATGGAGACACACACACACAGGGATGGATGGATGGATGGATGGATGGAGACACACACACACAGGGATGGATGGATGGATGGACACACACACACACACAGGGATGGATGGACGGACACACAGGGATGGACGGACACACAGGGATGGACGGACACACAGGGATGGACGGACACACACACAGGGATGGACAGGCATGTCTTACCCTCGGCTTATACACGAGTCAATAAGTTTGCCAGTTTTTTTGGGGGTAAATTGGGGGCCTCGGCTTATATTCGGGTCGGCCTATACTCGAGTATATACGGTAAGTGACTAGACTATAGTTTTATGGGCCAAGAAGAGCATCGTGGGGAAGTTAGTGAGGCAAATCTGCATGAGGACAAAGAGGCAGAACATATGAATTAGAGCATATTGCAATGTTGGTAATTAGGGAATGAGGAAAGAAATGCAAGACATTAGCAATCATGAAATACATAGAATGTGATGTTAAAGGATAAAACATACCTTCATATAGTCCTTCTGCAGGACCTGAATGATGGCAGAACAGGTCTCTGGAATAATGATCCCCAGAGCCTGGGGGGAGATACCTGTAGAGAACTTGAGGTCCTGAAGGCTTCTCCCAGTCGCCAAGTAGCGCAACGTGGCGATGAGCCTCTGCTCCGGAGTGATGGCTTGCCGCATGCAGGTATCCTGCCTGCTGATATAAGAGGTCAGCAAAGCCAGCAGACGGTGAAAAACGGGGTCCGTCACCCGGAGATAATTCCTGAAATCATCAGGATTATTCTCCCGGATCTCACGGAGCAAAGGCATGTGCGAGAACTGGTCACGCTGGCGCAACCAATTCTTGGACCACAAATGCCTCCCCTCCCTGTTCATGGACCGGGCTTGTGTCAAAGTAAGAACCCCAACACGAAGCCCCTGCACAGCATAAACTCTACGACGAGTACGTAGACGAAACATGGTTTGAAAATGGTCGGCTCGTCAGAACGGACACCAGAAAGCATCGATAAACAGCAAGGCCTGAAAGAACGACCTGAATAGCAGAAGCAAGCAGACAATAAAAAATGCCTTTCAAAGCGTACTATACCAAGATATAGTCCACAATGATCAACAAATACTTACTGACTGCACGCACTGATTATCAGATACGCAAAGACAAGCACAAACCGAAGAGCGGTAGCGATCTGAATCACAAATCTGAAAAGCGCGAATCGTCTCTCACCAAACTTTTACTAACACGCGATAGACATGAGATCAGCAGAAGGAGCCCAAAGGGTGCCGGACGTGGTCCTGAACTTCCCTTTTCTAGTCCCGCCGTACACGGCTTACGTCCCTGCGTTCTTGGCAACCGCAAAATCAGACAACTTGGTCCAACCGTGTTTATGCAACAGTTTCGGACACAATCCGTCAGACAAAATCTGGATTTGGTTGGCAGAATGTCAGACCGTGTGTACAGGGGCTTAGAGTGGGTAAGGCGAGCAATGGCTGCAGCCTGAGCAGTGGTGTCATCCTCCATAATGGAGATCCGCTCCTCAGCATTTGTGCCTGTGCTTGCAATTCGCTGTGATATTGCTCCATAGCCTTCTGTATGGCTGAGTCAATAGAGGAGGTCAGCGTGGGTGTCAGCAAAGCAACTACCGCTTGAGCGATGTTGGCAGAGGGAATTGCATCTGTGCCTGAGAGGACTGGGCAAGGCTGAGAGAGCTCCGTGGGGCTGTGAGCCGGCGCCATATTAGCTGAGGACTCGGCCGCGTCAGCCGTCATGGACATCGCAATGGCGAGCGATCGGTGCCCGGATCGCTCCACAAATCGGTCCATCAGAAGCACACTGTCTTTCCCAGACAGGGCGGGTGTTTCCCCGAGGTGGATGGCTGCTTTTTAGCCGGTTTTAGGGGGGTATGTGGTGGGAGCTGAGTCCGCTTACCTCCTCCTCATGTGGCGCCGGAACCGGAACTCCTTTTGGTGGTATTTAATCACCGCTCGGTTTTTAATTTTTTGTGCTATAAAAGAAAAAAGACCGAAAATTCTGTAAAAAAATAAATTTTTCTTCGTTTCTGTTATAAAATTTAGCAGATTAGTAATTTTTCTTCATAAATTTTGGCCATATCTTTGGTAAAAATAAGTACAGATTGGTGGATATTATTTGGTCTTTGTGAACGTTATAGAGTCCACAAGCTATGATGCCAATATCTGAAAATTGATCACACCTGAAGTACTGACAGCCTATTTCAATTCTTGAGACCCTAACATGCCATAAGAATACAAATACCCCCCAAATGACCCCTTTTTGGAAAGAAGACATCCCAAGGTATTTAGTAAGAGGCATAATGAGTTTTTTGAAGTTGTAACTTTTTCCCACAATTCTTTGCAAAATCAAGATTTTTTTAACTTTTTTTTTCACAAAATTGTCATATTATCAGTTTATTTCTCACACACAGCATATGCATACCACAAATTACACCCCAAAACACATTCTGCTATTACTCCCGAGTACGGTGATACCATATGTGTGAGACTTTTACACAGTGTGGCCACATAAAGAGGCCCAACATGCAGGGAGCACCATCAGGCGTTCTGGAGCACCCAGGACAATTCTGACATTTCTCTCCTACATGTAAAAATCATAATTTATTTGCTAGAAAATTACATAGAATTCCAAAACATTATATATGTTTTTTTTAGCAAACACCCTAGAGAATACAATGGTGGTTGTTGCAACTTTTTATCTCGCACTGTATTTGCGCAGCAATTTTTCAAATGCTTTTTTTGGGAAAAAAAACTATTTTGTGCTTAAAAAAAAACACAGTAAAGTTAGCCCAATTTTTGCATAATGTGAAAGATGAAGTTACGCTGAGTAAATAGATACCTAACATGTCACTCTTCAAAATTGCACACGCTCGTGGAATGGCGCCAAACGTTGCTACCTAAAAATCCCCATAGGCGATGCTTTAAAAAAAATTTAATGGTTACATGTTATGAGTTACAGAGGAGATCTAGGGCTAGAATTATTGCTCTCACTCTAACGTTCGCAGCGATACCTCACATGTGTGGTTTGAACACCGTTTTCATATGTGGGCGGGACTTACATATGCGTTCGCTTCTGCATGCGAGCACATGGGGACAGGGGCGCTTTAAAAAAATATATTTTTCTTATTGTTCATTTTACTTTATTTATTTTAGTTTGACATTTTGTTTTCCCAAAAATAAATTTTTTGATCACTTTTATTCCTATTACAAGGAATGTAAACATCCCTTGTAATAGGAATATGGCATGACAGGTCCTCTTTACAGTGAGATATGGGGTCAATAAGACCCCACATCTCACCTCTAAGCTGGGAAGCCTGAAATTAAAAAAAAAAAAAGATTATGGCTTTGATCGTATTGGCAAGTTGGTAGAAGCACCGGAGGGTGGCGGGAGGGGGGGATGTCTATGGCTGGGTATTGCAGGGTATCACCGAGTATGGCTGGGTATGGCTGGGTATCTCCGAGTATGGCTGGGTATCTCCGGGTATGGCAATTTATGGCAGGGTATTGCAGAGTATTGGCAGGGTATTGCAGAATATTGGCTGGAATTGTACTGCAGAGTATTGGCTGGTACTGCAGAGTATTGGCTGGTATTGCAGAGTATTGGAGGGTACTGCAGAGTATTAGCTGGTATTGCAGAGTATTAGCTGGTATTGCAGAGTATTGGAGAGTATTAGCTTGTATTGCAGAGTATTGGCGGGTATTGCAGAGTATTAGCTGGTATTGCAGAGTATTAGCTGGTATTGCAGAGTATTGGCGGGTATTGCAGAGTGTTAGCTGGTATTGCAGAGTATTAGCTGGTATTGCAGAGTATTAGCTGGTATTACAGAGTATTGGTGGGTATTGCAGAATATTAGCTGGTATTGCAGAGTATTAGCGGGTATTGCAGAGTATTGGCGGGTATTGCAGAGTATTGGCGGGTATTGCAGAGTATTAGCTGGTATTGTAGAGTATTGGTGGGTATTGCAGAGTATTGCAGAGTATTGGTGGGTATTGCAGAGTATTGCAGAGTATTGGTGGGTATTGCAGAGTATTAGCTGGTATTGCAGAGTATTAGCGGGTATTGCAGAGTATTGGCGGGTATTGCAGAGTATTGGAGGGTATTGCAGAGTATTAGCTGGTATTGCAGAGTATTGGTGGGTATTGCAGAGTATTGGGGGGTATTGCAGAGTATTGGGAGGTATTGCAGAGTATTAGCTGGCATTGCAGAGTATTGGCTGGAATTGCAGAGTATTGGCAGGGAATTGAAGGGTTACATTTCGGTGAGCAGCGATGTGGGCACTGCAAATGCAGCCCACAGCGCTGCTGACACTGATCTCTTCCCCCTCCGCTGTACCGATCTCTTCCCCCTCCGCTGTTTACAAGTGATCACTCCGTCATTTGACGGAGCGATCCCGTGGTAAACGGCCACGATGAGCGGCTGTTTACTGTGATCCGTGATGCGCCAGGTCCTGTGGACCCGGCGGTCATGGATGCTCTCGAGTGCGCGCCTCAGGGGAGAGCGGAATTCTGGGAGGACGTCATATGACGGCCTCCCAGAGTTAAACAACCGCCCTGTAGCCGTCATTCAGTCAAGATTTTTTTTAACTTACCAGAAATGCCTGTTGCTAGGCACATTGTCCTAATCTGCCTCTTCCTTCTCCATGGTGATCTTCGGTCTTCTCTCCTCCGTGCGGCGTCTTCTGGGTAATGGGGTGCTGTGTGTTCTGGGAACTGTGTGTCCCAGAACACAGCGCGCCCCATTGACAAAGCGCTGCCCGACTCGCGCATGCGCAGTAGGAAACGGGCTGTGAAGCCGCAAGGCTCCACTGCCTGTTTCCTTTAGTTAAAATGGCGGCGCCAGGACCTGAGAGCCGAGGGACAGGTCAGCCTCGGACGGCCAACATCGCGGGCGCCCTGGACAGGTAAGTCTGCTTATTAAAAGTCAGCAGCTACAGTGTTTGCAGCTGCTGACTTTTAAAAAACATTTTTTTAAAACCGGCTCTCCTCTTTAACTCTTCGCGATCTGTCTTTGTGACTTCTTATTAATATATTCATTATTGTATCTTTTCTCTAGGAATTTTCGCTTCATGGCGTCTGCTTGTGTCTTATATGATTCCTTATGGGTGCAATTTCTATGTTTTCGAAATGTGTTCTGGAGGAGAGTGTATTATCTTCATGTAGGATCTCTGAATCTAGGAATGTAATTTTTTCGTTGCTTATTTCCCAGGTAAGTTTGTTTCTGTCATTTATGTTTAACCCTTCTAAGAAACCTGTGAGACATTCTTTGTCTCCTCTCCATAATATCACAATATCGTCTATGTAACTTTTGTATGTGTGGAGGCCTTCTGGGATGTTGGAGAATACTCTTTCTTCTTCTTCCTCCCATTGTGCCATGAAGAGGCCTGCTACACTAGAAGCAAATTTTTCTCCCATCGCGACACCCGTTTTCTGAAAATAGTAATTACATTTGTACCAAAAATAGCTATTTTTTAAACGAGACATTAACCAGTTCCTGACCAGCGCACGCCCATGTACGTCAGCAGAAGGGCACGGGCAGGCATATTGGCGTACAGGTACGTCAAATCTTTAATGCCGCCCTGCCATCGCGAGCGAGCCACCGGCGGGCGCTCGCATGCTGGTCGGGACCCTCGTGAGTCCGGTTGCAGGTCCTGCCCACTCGATCGCCGCGGGCATACCCATGATCGTCTCACGGGGTGGCTGAATGGAGAGATGCCATTGTAAACAGCGTCTCCCTGTTCTGCCTAGCAACTAGTGACGCTGATCTCTGCTCCATGTGATTGGAGCAGAAATCAGTGTTCACTAAATGAAAGCCCAGCCCCTAACAGTTAGTAACACACCCCTAGGAACACTTAACCCCTACACTGCCACCCACTGGTTAACCCCTTCACTGCCAGTGTAATTTACACAGGAATCACTGCATTTATATAGTAGTGATTGCTGTATAAATGACAATGGTCCCAAAAATGTGTCAAAAATGTCTGATGTGTCCGCCATAATGTCGCAGTCACAATAAAAATCACTGATCGCCGCCATTACTAGTAAAAAAAAATTGCCAATAAAAATGCCATAAAACTATCCCCTATTTTGTAAACGCTATAACTTTTGCGCAAACCAATCAACCGCTGATTGCGATTTTTTTTTACCAAAAATATGTAGAATAATACATATCGGCCTAAACTGAGGGAAAAAATGTTTTTTTATATATTTTTGGGGGATATTTATTATAACAAAAGGTAAAAAGATTTTTTTTTTTTTTCAAAATTGTCACTCTATTTTTGTTTATAGCGCAAAAAATAAAAACCGCAGGGGTGATCAAATACCACCAAAAGAAAGCTCTATTTGTGGGAAAAAAAGGATGTCAATTTTGTTTGGGAGCCACATTGCATGACCGCGCAATTGTCAGTGCCGAATTGCAAAAAGTGGTCTGGTCTTTGGCCAGCAAAATGGTCCGGGGCTGAAGTGGTTAAAGTCGAGACATTTCACAAGGTATTTTTTTTTTACTACATGGGAAGGGACATATTTCCTCAAACCCCATTTCACTGCTTCACACGCCTGGTGATGCAGGATAACAGTATATAGGGAGTAGGGATGAGCTTCGAGTTCGAGTCGAACTCATGTTCTACTCGAACATTGCCTGTTCGCCTGTTCAGCGAACAGTGAACAATTTGGGCTGTTCGCAGCAAATTCGAAAAGCCGGAACACCCTATACAAGTCTATGGGAGAAATCTAAAGTGCTCATTTTAAAGGGTAATATGCAGGTTACTGTCCTAAAAAGTGTTTGGGGACCTGGGTCCTGCCCCAGGGGACATGGATCAATGCAAAAAAAAGTTTTAAAAACGGCCGTTTTTTCAGGAGCAGTGATTTTAATAATGATTAAAGTGAAACAATAAAAGTGTAATATTCTTTTAAATTTCGTAGCTGGGGGGTATCTATAGTATGCCTGTGAAGGGGCGCATGTTTCTGGTGCTTAGAACTGTCGCTGCACAAAGTGTCATTTGTGCAGGAAAAAAAGTCTTTTAAAATCACTTGTGGGTAAATTGTCGGGTCTCCGTAATACAGAGAACACTCAATGAGTGTTCTCTGTATTAGCCGACAATTCATTCATTCATTGATTAAAAAAAAAGCGTGGGGGTTCCCCTAAATTCAATCAAAAGGCCCTTCAGGTCTGACATGGATATTAAGGGGAACCCCGTGTCAAATTAAAAATTTTTTTTTTTTTTTAAATTTGACACGGGGTTCCCCTTAATATCCATGTCAGACCTGAAGGGCCTTTTGATTGAATTTAGGGGAACCCCCACGCTTTTTTTTTTTTTTTTTTTTTTTTTTTTTTAATCAATGAATGAATGAATTGTCGGCTAATGCAGAGATTGAGAACACTCATTGAGTGTTCTCTGTATTACAGAGACCCGACAATTTAGCCGCAAGTGATTTTAAAAGACTTTTTTTCCTGCACAAATGACACTTTGTGCAGCGACAGTTCTAAGCACCAGAAACATGCGCCCCTTCACAGGCAGACTATAGATACCCCCCAGCTACGAAATTTAAAGGAATATTACACTTTTATTGTTTCACTTTAATCATTATTAAAATCACTGCTCCTGAAAAAACGGCCGTTTTTAAAAAATATTTTTGCATTGATCCATGTCCCCTGGGGCAGGACCCAGGTCCCCAAACACTTTTTAGGACAGTAACTTTCATATTACCCTTTAAAATGAGCACTTTAGATTGTGAACGTTCGAGTCCCATAGACTTTAATAGGGTTCTAAAGTTCACACGAAGTTTAGGTCTGTTCGCAGGTTCTGGTGCGAACCGAACAGGGGGGTGTTCGGCTCATCCCTAATAGGGAGGTTACGTCTGCTGTGGCCAGCCACCAAGACTAATCACATCTTGGGATGTCATCCAGTATTTGTAACATTTTTTTCATATCCCTCAAAGTATGCTTGTGTCTTCTGAACAGCTGGTTGTAAATAATAGTCAATATACTGCCCCATTCTTACTGTTATTGACTCTATTCCATTAACTATTGGCCTGGGTGGTGGATTATTTCTATCTTTGTGAATCTTCGGATTCGCAAACCACTCATCGCTGGCACAGACACCTGTGAGACCATATTAGGGACGCCCCACCTGGGGACACACAAGGGTTCCATCACAAAGCCTCTTTTAAATGCAGTGACCTTACAGCAGTAAGGTAAGGGGACACCCATCTACCTAACTTCACAGAAGACCACTCATCACTGCACTGCAGTGATATTTACCAGCACCAGCACTTTATAATAATTTGTGATATTTGTTCACCTTAAGTTTGCACTTCTTTTGCAACTGTTTGCACAGACATTATTATTATTATTATTATTGCAACTATTGCACCAGCACTTTATATTTTTTATATTGTGTCACTATAAGTTTGCTTTATTTTTGCAACTGTTGCATGGACATTTATTTTATGGACTCTTTTTTCATGTTATGATTCATTATATGCATATCAAATGATTTCTAACAATATTTACTAGCACCAGCACTTTATATGCTTTGGAGTAATACCTGATAATTTTTGTGCATTATTAGAAAGGGTTTTTTCGCGTAGATAAATTGTGAACTCTTTTATTTATATCTATTTTTCCATGAAGCATTGAAGATAATCTTATTTGAATTTCATGTGTACCATTGCCTCTTGCTAAATAGCTTAATACCTCCCTTACCATACCTTCGACTCCTGCACCTTATTTTGTATAGCACAGCACTATTATATTCCTTTGATCTTCTCATTCAAACATTTTTATTTTATGTTAAAATAAATTACATGTACAGAATATAAGACAAATTATTTGATACCAGAAATAAAAAGACATATTGAAGTACGGATGATATAAAGCAAAGAAGAATTTCAAGATATTCTCGTGGGAATGACAATAAATGGCCTTATATATTTTAGAATTTGAAAACATTCTTATAGCTGAGTTTTAAACATTTTAATCCCAAGAAAATATAAATATGTCTAAAAGAAAATATATGATTTTAAAGTTTTGACCATAACTTCTAAAGTATGTTTATAGTAAGTATTATATAGTAAGGGAGGAACATAAAAAGTATATAGGAGGGGAAGGGGAGGGAATAATTCTCTGGAGGAGGTTTTATATATCAGCTAATGTTGTAATTATATAAAAAATCTTAATCATCATAACAATAAAACTCGGTTATCAATATTATCTGACGTTTAATATTTAATCCAGGGTTTCCATATGATATCAAACTTTGTCATCTGGATTTTATCTATAGTGTCCATTTTAGCATGGATGAAAGGTTGATTCATTCTACGTTTGGTTTCTGCAATATCCACCACTAGTGATGGACGAACTTCCGACGGGACGTTTCGCGGACGCTGACCGGGAACACGGCCGATAGTTCGCGAACCGTAACGTTCACGGCGGGACATAAAGCACTGACACCAGCACCGTGATATACAGCACTGACACCAGCACCGTCATATACAGCACTGACACCTGCACCGTAAGCAGCCCCAGGAGGAAGTCAGCATAGCACAGGCATGGTGGGAGCCCCTCATAATGAGCATAGCACAGGGATGGTGGGAGCCCCTCATAATGAGCATAGCACAGGGATGGTGGGAGCCCCTCATAATATGCACAGCAGAGGTACAGCTCCAGGAGGAAGTCAGCACAGCACAGGGATGGTGGGAGCCCCTCATAATAAGCAGCCCCAGGAGGAAGTCAGCACAGCACAGGGATGGTGGGAGCCCCTCATAATGAGCATAGCACAGGGATGGTGGGTGCCCCTCATAATGAGCATAGCACAGGGATGGTGGGAGCCCCTGATAATATGCACAGCAGAGGTACAGCCACGGGAGGAAGTCAGCACAGCACAGGGATGGTGGGAGCCCCTCATAATGAGCATAGCACAGGGATGGTGGGAGCCCCTCATAATGAACATAGCACAGGGATGGTGGGACCCCTCATAATAAGCAGCCCCAGGGGGATGTCAGCATAGCACAGGGATGGTGGGAGCCCCTCATAATAAGCAGCCCCAGGAGGAAGTCAGCACAGCACAGGGATGGTGGGAGCCCCTCATAATGAGCATAGCACAGGGATGGTGGGAGCCCCTCATAATGAGCATAGCACAGGGATGGTGGGAGCCCCTCATAATATGCACAGCAGAGGTACAGCCCCAGGAGGAAGTCAGCACAGCACAGGGATGGTGGGAGCCCCTCATAATAAGCAGCCCCAGGAGGAAGTCAGCACAGCACAGGGATGGTGGGAGCCCCTCATAATAAGCAGCCCCAGTAGAAATATGACACCGCTCAACCTCTTCAAACAGGAGGGTACGGGCATATAATACGGTGTGCTTTTTTTGGACAAGGAAGTGAGCCAAATGAAGAAAGAAGGTCTGTGTGCTCGAATAAAAAAATTGTTTATAGACATATACATGGTCTACTGGTCACATGTGTTGAATTCCTCCGAGATCCATGCCTCATTCATTTTTAGAAATGTGAGGTAGTTAACACTGTCGTGAGCTAGGCGAGTACCCTTATCGGTCACGATCCCCCCTGCTGCGCTGAACGTCCTTTCGGACAGGACACTGGACGAGGGGCAAGCCAACAGTTCGATTGCAAATTGGGCAAGCTCTGGCCAGCGGTCAAGCCTGCCCACCCAGTAGTCCAGGGGTTCATCACTCCTCAGAGCGTCCACATCGGCCGTTAACCCGATGTAGTCGGACACCTAATGGTCTAGGCGATCCCTGATGCTGGATCCGGATGACACCTGTTGATGGGTAGGCTGAAAGAATGACCTCATATCCCAAATCACCAACACATCTTCAAACCTTGCAGGCGCTGTTGGATTGGTACCCGCAACTCCTTCTCTGGGAGCGCACGCAAAAGCAGAATGCAGCATTTCTCAAAGCAAGGCCTGAAAGTGCTCCATTCTGACAGCCCTCTGTGATGGCGGTAACATTTCCGCCATTTTGTGTTTGTACTGGGGGTCTAAGTACGTTGCCACCCAGTACTGGTCCTTGACCCTTATGCTTTTTATATGGGGGTCCCTATTAAAACACTGGAGCATGAAGGCCCCCATTTGCACTAAACTGGAAGCGGTGTGGTGGCCTGGTTCCTGCTCATCATCCAGGATAATGTCGTCCTCTTCATTCTCCTCTCCCCATCCACGCACAACAACAGGGATCCCAAAAAGGTTTAAAGCATGCTCTTCTTGCTCCTTCTCATCCACCCCGGCACCATCCTCCTCTGACTCCTCTTCAGACTCCTGTTGTTGACTTGTCTCAGATAGAGTAGCCCCCCCTGGGAATTCATCCAGCATTGCGACTTCCTCATCTTCCCGCTCCTGCTCCTCCACAGCTTGATCAATGACACGACGCAATGCACGCTCCATAAAGAAGGCATAAGGTACCATGTCACTGATGGTGCCATGGCTGCGACTGACCAGTTTGGTGATCTCCTCAAATGGCCGCAGAAGTCTGCATGCATCGCGCATGAGCAGCCACTGGCGCAGTGAAAAAAAAAACAGCTCCCCAGAACCTGTTCTGCCGCAGAGTTCATACAGGTAGATGTTAACTGCACGTTTCTGCTGAAGCAGCCTATCAAGCATATAGAAGGTTGAGTTCCATCGCGTCGGGCAATCGCAAATAAGATGTCTGACCGGCAGATTGTGTCGCTGCTGAATGTCAGCAAGGCCATGTAAGATCTTCTGAAATGGGCCGAGATTTTCCTTGCCTGCCGCAAGATGTCCTGGACCCCAGGGTATTTGACAACGAATCGCTGTACGACCAAGTTTAAGACGTGTGCCATGCATGGCACGTGCGTAATTTTGCCCTGTTTCAATGCGCTAAGCAGATTGGCACCATTGTCACACACCACTTTACCAACTGTCAAATTGAGCAGTGTTAGCCACTGATCTGCCTGTGAACGCAAAGCTGAAAGGAGTGCCGGGCCAGTGTGGCTCTTGGCTTCCAGGCACAACAGACGCAGCACGGCATGGCAACGTCTCACCTGGCATGTCAAATAGGTTCTGGGGAGTTTGGGCGGCGCAGCGGAAGAGATGCTAGCAGCGGAAAAGGAGTAGTCAGCCGAGGAGGAGCGGGAGGAGGATGGAGTAGGAGGAGGAGGAGGAGAAGAAGAGCCAGGCCTGCATGCAATCCATGGCGGTAAAACCAAATCTACACGGGTGCCACGGGTTACATGCTTGATGACCGTCAGAAGATTCACCCAGTGGGCAGTAAAAGTGATATACCTTCCCTGCCCGTGTTTGCTAGACCACGTGTCTGTGGTCAGATGTATCTTGGCACTGACACTGTGTGCCAGAGATACATTCACTTGCCGCTGAACATGGCCATATAGCTCTGGGATGCCCTTCTCTGAGAAATACTTCCTTCCTGGGATCTTCCATTGTGGTGATCCAATGGCCACAAATTTTCGAAAGGCCTCTGAGTCCACCAGTTTATATGGCAGTAGTTGGTGGGCTATCAGTTCTGACAAGCCAGTCGTCAACCGTTGGGCAAGAGGGTTATCCGGCGTCATCATTTTTTTACGCTCGAACATTAGGCCCACGGAAGCCTGCCTTTTTGCAGAAAAACGTGAGCTTGGCGTGATGGAAGGTGGAGTGGAGGACAATTGTGAGGAGAGAGGAGAAGGAGAAGTAGAAGACGAGGCTGGACGGTGAGAGCCTGGAGTGTGGCTTTGTGTGTTCCGTTGCTCCCACTGGGCTCGGTGATGGCTGCTCATGTGCCTTCTTAAGGCGGTCGTCCCTAGGTGAGTGTTGGGCTTACCGCGACTAATGCGTTGACTTCAAAGATTGCAGATGGCAACACTATTGTCAGCAGCGGACACGTTAAAAAAAAGCCCACACTGCGAAGCCATGTGCCGGCGTCCTGGGAGCGCCAGATGTGTCCATACATGGTTGATGCCTCACTCCTGATACATTAGCAGTCTGCTTTGTCCCTCCTGTGCAATGTAAGTTATTCCTGCTTCTCCTCCCTATTTGCTGGTCCATATCTCCCTCTGAACTCCCCTCCTCTTCCTCTCTTGTGGGCACCCACGTGACATCACTAGACACGTCATCATCAACGTCACCTTCCCCACCGCTATAAGTAGAGATCTCGGAGTAGGCAGCAACACCGGGGACCAACCTCCTCCTTGTGCTGATCTGGGTACTGTCATCAGGCTGCTGAGTGGCGGTTCTTGCTACCTCCTCTTCCTGATCCAATGCCAAGAGTGGCTGCGCATCAGAAATGTCTTGATATGGATCGGAAAATAATTCCTGTGACTCAAGCGGAAGGTATGTGGTGGTGGTGGTGGTGTTGTTGGTGGGAGTGTCTTTGGGGGTGCACATAGCAGAGTGAAGAAGAGGGTGCAGATCGAGAGCATGAGGAGGGTGCAGAAGAGTAAGGCTGAGTGAGCCACTCAACCAAGTCTGGTGCATCCTTTAAAGTAATTGAACGCACCTTCTGCAACTTCCCACTTTGGCTCAAGCCTGTTGCTCCTGCCCTACCACCCCTGCGGAAAGGCCTGCCTCTTCCTCTGCCTGTCATTTTTTAAATGACCCTGTGACAAAACTCTCAGTCCCTATACTATGGACTTTTGTGGAACTAGTAGGTTGTGAATGATTAGCAGATTGTACCTCAGTCCCTATACTGATAAAGGACTGCTGCAGTATAGGGCAGCAGTCAGCAGTAGTGCACCTCAACCCTATATATTGTGGACCTATACCAGTCCTTAAGGAATAGCAGACTGTACCTCACTCAACCCTATGTACTGTAGTACCCTATACCTTACCAGTCCTTATAAGGACCTTTGTGGAACTAGTAGGTTGTGAATGATTAGCAGACTGTACCTCAGTCCCTATACTGCTAAAAGACTGCTGCAGTATAGGGCAGCAGTCAGAAGTAGTGCACCTCAACCCTATATATTGTGGACCTATACCAGTCCTTAAGGAATAGCAGACTGTATCTCACTCAACCCTATGTACTGTAGTACCCTATACCTTACCAGTCCTTATAAGGACCTTTGTGGAACTAGTAGGCTGTGAATGATTAGCAGACTGTACCTCAGTCCCTATACTGATAAAGGACTGCTGCAGTATAGGGCAGCAGTCAACAGTAATGCACCTCAACCCTATATATTGTGGACCTATACCAGTCCTTAAGGAATAGCAGACTGTACCTCACTCAACCCTATGTACTGTAGTACCCTATACCTTACCAGTCCTTATAAGGACCTTTGTGGAACTAGTAGATTGTGAATGATTAGCAGACTGTACCTCAGTCCCTTTACTGATAAAGGACTGCTGCAGTATAGGGCAACAGTCAGCAGTAGTGCACCTCAACCCTATATATTGTGGACCTATACCAGTCCTTAAGGAATAGCAGACTGTACCTCACTCAACCCTATGTACTGTAGTACCCTATACCTTACCAGTCCTTATAAGGACCTTTGTGGAACTAGTAGGTTGTGAATGATTAGCAGACTGTACCTCAGTCCCTATACTCATAAAGGACTACTGCAGCAGAAGGGCAGCAGTCAAGTATAATAATCTTTCTATATTTGGTAGAAAGAATATTATACGTGTACAAGCCTATTACCATACCAGTCCTGAAAAGAACCTTTGTGGACCTAATAGTAACAGCTACTAATTAAACTGACTGTCCCTTACTGCCACACACAGCATCCTGCCTGTCCCTATTTAAACTGACAAAACACAGACTGCTGGAACAATAAGTTGAATAGTACTCAAAACTATATCCTGTACTATTTTACCATACCAGTCCTGAAAAGGACTTTTGTGGACCTAATAGTAACAGCTAATGATTAAACTGACTGTCCCTGCTGCACACAGCGTCCTGTCCCTCTCTCTACACTGACAAAAGACAGGCTGCTGCAACAATCACTAGCACAGCAGTGCCTCAAACCTATATCCTGAACTACACCTAACACCTATACCTTGATAACAGTCCTTAAAAGAACTTTTGTGGACCTAATAGCTAGCGATTTGGGTCACTGCAGTCTCTCCCTGCTCCACACAGCAACCTCTTCCTATAGTGACATGCGAAAGAATGTAAAATGGCCGCCGGATCGGGTCTATTTATAAGTTAGGGGGAATGTCCAAGTGTCCATGTGCTGTAATGTCTCAATTGGCTGTCCTGTACGACATGATGGATGTGTCATCATAGGTCAAAGTTCTTTTACACAGTAAACACAGAAGTCCGCCGGGTGAACGGCAGCAATAGTCCGCCGATCGAGCGGACCGCGAACAGCCGGAATTCGCCGCAAAACGACCGCCGGGCGAACCGTTCGGCCATCCCTATTCACCACGTCTGTTTTTCACGCATTGGCTATAGTCTGCTTTGCGGCTATCAGGAGTGTAAGAACTAATTTGAATTGTTTCTGATTCAGAAAGGCTGGTTTTAAATTAAGGAGAGCTATAATTGGGTCTGGAAAAATTGGACGATCAAAAAATGTTGTAATTATCAGAAAGATCTTTTTCCAAAATGATTGAGCAATGCCACCAGGTATGTATATAGGTACCTTTTTCTGGACAGCCACGAAAACAGAGGCCAGTGTTGTCTGTTGAGAATTTGGTGATTCTCGCAGGAACCAAATACCAGCGTGTGAGAACTTTATATGATGATTCAGACGCCAATATATTTATAGAGGAAGATTTTGTGAAAGACCATATGTTGGACCAAGACCTAGAATCGATCGTACAATCCAAATCTTTTTCCCACTTGGCCACATATTTAGGTATAACAGTATTAGAATTAGATATCAATTGTGTATACAATGATCTAATACGACCTTTAGCATGTGGTTCCTTGAGACAAAATCTTTCAAATTGAGAAATATTATGTAAGTTTACATTTAAATTGAGAAGAGGAGTATAAAAAATGTTGATTTGGAGATATCTGAATATTTCTGATTGTGGAAGTTTATATAAGTACATAGATCTGTAAAAGATTTTATTGATGTAGTTGAAGTTAAATTATATAGACAAGTGATACCAGCCTTAGACCAAGCTTTAAAGGTTTTGGGATATTTCCAGGCTGGGTAAAAAGTTGGATTCTTGTGAAAAGATAATAGCGGATTTTGTGGAGATTGCAGACCATGTGAATTTCTATGCCTATCCCATATAGATAGAGTGTGCTTAGAAATTGGGTTATTTATAGACTTACGATCCGCAGGTTGTAACCATAATATATTGTTTATAGGAAGAGGATCACAGTCTACAGCTTCAATGAGGACCCATAAAGGAATCTCTGTAGAAGAGTGATATTTTGTTAATTGAGATAATTGTGCTGCCTTATAATATATGTTAAAGTCTGGAAAGCCCAAACCACCCAAAGCTTTGGGGAGAACAAGTGTTTTTTTGTGAAGTTTATAAAAATTTCGGAAGAACAGACATTTTTATGATATTGATTTTCCCAAACCATGATATCGGCATTGATGACCATCTAGATAAGGACCTTGTAATATTTTTTAATAGAGCTGGGTAGTTAGCTGCAAATAAATCGGAGGGGTTAGGAGTAAACTGCACACCCAGATATGGGAGGCTATGATCTACCCACTTAAAGGGTAGTGAATTTTGTAAAGATTGTTTATCTTTCTCGACAAGAGAAATGTTTAATGCTGAAAATTTTTGAATATTGACCTTAAGGCCGAAATAAATGAGAATTCTTGTAGTACAACCATAAGATTTGGGGCCGAAACATGTGGAGAATATCGTCTGCGAATAAACAGAGCTTATGATGAAAGCCACCCATTTCAATACCTGTTATAGCGGGTTCCATCCTAATTCTTTGTGCTAAAGGTTCAATGAGTAAAGCAAATAATAATGGCGAAAGTGGACATCCTTGACGAGTCCCCTTCAGTATATTAAACTCGTCCGATTTGTACCCTGCATATCTGATATAAGCTTTGGGATCTTGATACAAATTAGAGATCCATCGTAAAAAAATTAGGGCCGAATCCCCATTTGGAAAAGGTATAGTTCATATATGACCATGATACTGTGTCAAAAGCTTTCATAATATCTAAAGAAAGAAAACAAGTGGGAATACGTCTTTTTTTAGCGGCATGTGACAGGAGTGTTGCCCATCTAATATTATCTCTTGCTTGACGTAATGGAATGAAGCCAACTTGATCACAATGTATAAGATTGCCTATAATAGTATTTAATCTGTTAGCTAGAATTTTGGCTAAAATTTTTATGTCCAAATTTAGAAACGAAATAGGGCGATAATTAGACCATATTGAATCGTCTGTGTGAGGTTTAGGGAGCATACAGATAATTGCAGTCAGGGTTTCTCTTCTAAAAGAATGACCTTCCAAAAGGGAATTAAAAGTGTTTGTCAAGACTAGAGATAGGGTGTCTACAAACGTTTTGTAATACAGCGCAGAAAAACCATCAGGACCTGGCCTTTTATTTAGTTTCAGATTTTTGATAACTTCAGATACCTCTATAATTGACACTGGTTCCTCCATCATTTCCATTTGTGTTTTAGATAGTGTCGGTAGAGATATATGAGAGAAAAAAATCATTCGCTCTAGAAGGGTCCAACTCATTATTAGAAGAGTATACATTTTTTAATTGTGTTTTGAATTTTTGGAATATTTTTAAAGGATTATTTGTGTATACCCCCCTAGAGATTTTCAGACGTATCGGTTTCGTTGGGTTCTGGCAGGATTTTAATGCCCTGGC
This sequence comes from Lithobates pipiens, assembly GCF_037356315.1. Classification (NCBI taxonomy): domain Eukaryota; kingdom Metazoa; phylum Chordata; class Amphibia; order Anura; family Ranidae; genus Lithobates; species Lithobates pipiens. The sequence goes on from NW_027507787.1 coordinate 118,749,005, forward strand.
TAATAGTGTGTGAGGTTTATTCGCATTGATATAGAAATTGTGTTGTGATCTCTTGATGGTTTTATCCGCTGCTTCAGTAAGGAATAGATCAAATTCCAATTTAGCTTTGTCAAGATTTATTTTAGATAAAGAAGAAGGGTTATTTTTAAATGCTGTGTGACATTTATTGAAATTTGTTTCTAAAGTCTGACAAAGGATTTTCCGCTCTCTGTTGAATATGTTTGCTTGCTGTAGACATATGCCACGGAGAACAGGTTTGTGTGCTTCCCATAATGTAGTCGGAGAGATGTCAGGTGTGGAGTTATATTTTATATAATCTTTGAGCGCAATTTCAATATTATTTTTATGAGCTGGATTGTTGAGTAGGAAATCTCTTAATATCCATGTTGGATCTTTTTTTTTTTGGAATTATAGAGGCAACAGTAATGTAGAGTGCACTATGGTCGGACCATGCGATGGGAATCATTTTTGTAGATATCATTTCTGGAATTAGCCCTATGGACATAAATATATGGTCTATCCTAGATAATGAGCGATGAGGGAACGAATAATGTGTGTATTGTCTCTTGGTTGGATTCAATTCTCTCCAAGTATCTACTAGGTTATGTTTTGTAATTAGTTTTGATAAGAGTTGTTTGTCTGCTGTATGTGACTGTGGGATTGGTGATTTATCCAAAAATGGAAATATGGTCTGATTAGAATTTCCACATAGAATTGTAGTACCTATTGTGTGGTGTTTGAAATAAATGAGAAAGAAAAGAAATAGGATTTTTGTTAGGAGCGTAGTATGATGTAATGGTGATAGCGGTATCAAGAAGGTGTCCTTTAAGAATCAAGTAACGACCTTCTGGATCCTTGATTTCCTTCATTAGTGAAAATGGTGTATTGCGATGGAAAGCTATAAGCACGCCTCGTTTTTTAGAGGAGGCCGAAGCTGTGTATACTTGGGGATAGTCTTTACTGAAAAATTTGGGAGTGGATTGTGAGGCAAAATGAGTGTCTTGGAGGCAAACTATATGTGCTTTTTTGGATGAAAATGTGCAGAAGGCTTTAGTGCGTTTGTGTGGAACATTTGTGTGGAACGTTTAGTCCCTGAGTATTTAATGATATGATGTTTAATGGGGCCATGGAGTTGGGAAAAGTAAATATATGTTGGTGTTTATGTAAGAACGTATGTCATATAAGAAATTATTTGTCTCCAGAGTATAGGGGTGGAGGGAGAGAGGGGAAAGGAGATAAAGACTGAAAAAGAAAATACAATTAATATACAATATTGAAATATATCTTAACATATCTATGTTCTTAATGTGTCCGTTGGGAGGAGAAAAACTCTCCCTCCAAGGGTAAATGAGCCACTGTCAACTGCCCGGTGTACACCGAGCTGCTGAGGGTAGCAAGAGAGGGTGCAAGGAACTTCCCTGCAGAACACCAAGAGCCAATCATATAATTTAATTTTTCAAGCTAAAAATAAAAATGTAAGATTAAGGCAACCTCAGAGACAAAGAAGAGAAGAGAGAGAAAAAAAAAACTGTTAGAATAAGGTGCCTAAATTATTAGGAACATTACTTAAATAAGATTATGATAAAAATATTGATTGGAAGTCAGAGAAAAAACTCAGCTGTAGCCATTCTGTTGAAAAGGCAAGATAGTAGCCTCAGTACAGGTGTTTATCAGTCCATGGTGTCAGCCAGATGTGGATCCGGAGGTGGAGATTGTATGCAACTTCTTTTCTGTGGATTGTAGTCTTCTTCTCTTCTGGAAGCAGAGGAGGGATTATCAGCATATGAGGATGATTTTTGGGGAGTGTCCGCAGCATCTCTTGATGTGTTTATCATCCCAAGTTTCTGTAAAGTAGTTTGCAGGTCCTTAGCTGTTCGGCACATATATTTGCGACTTTGGAAAGTAAAACGCACTGAGAAAGGAAAGCCCCATTGGTAGATTATGTCATTTCGCTGTAATATTTGTAGTAGTGGTTTCAGGGTTCTTCATTTGTTGATTGTGATTTGTGAGAGGTCTGTGAATAATTGATATTTATGACCCTGGAAAATGAGGGGATCTTTATTTCTAGCTGTATTTAGCAGTAGTTCCTTAGTGCGGTAGAAATGCAATTTTGCGATAATGTCACGGGGTGGACCATCTGTTTTCTTTGGTGCTAGGGCTCTATGAACCCGGTCCATTTCAAGACACTCTAGTGGGATAGCTGGTTGTAATTCTTGAAAAAGTGCAGTAATAGCACCATTTAAATCAGTCACAGATTTAGGTATTCCTCTAATACGTATATTGGAGCGTCTTGCACGATTTTCGAAATCCTCCAATTTGGATATTAATATGTCATTTTCCTCTTTAAGAAAATCAATTTCTGAGGTAATGTTAGATGTATAATTTTCCAGATCGTCTGCTCTAATTTCCAGTGCTGATGTACGCTGACCAAGTACTCTAATTTCTTTAGTAAGGTTTGTGGTGATGGTATCTGCAGTGGATTTTAGTGATTTTGAAGCAGGTTTTCTATTTGTTTCAGTGTTACGAGAGGGGATAAGTCTTTTTGTGTGGAAAGTTCTAAATTCTCCAGAACTGACATATTTTTCTCAGGTATTTGATTAGAGAGACTATGTGCCTTTAATGAGAGAACATCTTTATGTAAAGCAGCAGAAGGGGCTGTCTGTTTGTTCTCTTCACTGTGTCTCCCCTCAGAGGGGGAGGGTTTCAGTGCCATACTGCTGTATGTGTGAGGCGGCGCTTTCTTGTTAATTTTCTACCTCATGAGTCTCCTCTGACCCCCCCCCCCCCCGAATGTTACCTATGTAAGGTAGGGATATTTATCTACCGTTTGGTATGATATATGTGCGGAGGGACAAATTACCTCCACCGTTATATGGCTCCGTTGTCCTGCTGAGAATAGAGCTCTAAGCAAGCATTACCTCTCAGGCTCGGCTCCGCCTCCTCCCTGTATATTCCTTTGATATTTTCATACATAGCATGGTCTTATTGTCAAGGAAATGTAGTCTTGATGTTTTGTCTAGGCCAGGAGTAAAGTCCGGATTTGCATATAGTGGGGTCAGTATTTGTAAAGATTGTAATATTTAAAAGAAACTTGAGGGATCAGGATCGTAAGAGTCTGAAAAAAGTAGAGTATTCCAAGTGGAATAGTCATTTTTATGATTGCTGCCCTCCCAAACCAAGAGAAATACTTTAATGTGCAATTCTCTAGGTAATTTTTTATATTTTGTAATAGAGACCTGAAGTTATAGTTATATAATAAATCTAATTTAGGTGTCAAGACCACTCCCAGATATTTAAGGGCCTTCTCTTCCCATTTAAATGCGCAGTTGGCTTTCATTTGGATCAAAGTTTGTGGGCTTAAGGAGATGTTCAATGCTTCAGATTTTTTGTAATTTATTTTGAAATTGGATACATAAATGCGTAAATGCATTGCTAAGGTTTGGCATGGAGATATGAGACTGCGTAATAAAAAAAAGAAGGTCATCTGCATAAGTTGTTGTTTTATAAGTTCGGTCTCTAACTATATCAATGGTTCCAGGATAAGGATGAATAAAAGGGGTGAAAGGGGGCATCCCTATCGGCTGCCATTGTGAGTGAGTACCGAATCAGAGAGAGTGCCATTAATCTTTAGTTTAGCTTTTGGGTAGAAGGTGGAAATCCAGGTTAGCATATGAGGTTTGAGCAGGGCCAGATTTACATAGGGGCTATTGGAGCTGCAGCTCCAGGCCCCTTACCTCAAGATAGGCTAATTTGCAGGCAAAAAAATAAAAATCACAAAAAAATGACCGTCTTCGAGGGTCATCGCTCGGTGACCAGGGGTTAGGTATCTGAAGACCTACCCCATTACTGATCAAAATATGGGGCTCCTATCATCTATGGTTCTGGAGATATGGGGCTCCTCGCACAGCCATACAGAGGGGCCGGTTTAAATACAAGCTGGCATACTCTGTTTGCAACAGACTGAGAGGATGCACTTACAGTGCCTCGCCTCACTTCTTGTCAATGGCCCTGAGCTCAATGGACAGCTTTGAGCCTGCAGAGTATGACAGGTAGCACCGCCAGTCAAACTCGCCTATTGATTTCAATGGGGCCACTCTGCAACTGCAAGCCAAACTCGCTTGCAGTAGCAGCATAGTCCAATAATGTAAAATTACCATTCAGCAATATAAAAAAAAAAACACAAGGAGGCGTCAGTAGCACCTCATGAACGCCTGTCAGCTATACCACTCGTTGAAAAGCAATCCACCACAGATCACTTTTCAGAGGGCAGTAAGCATTACCGCAAATGTAAAAAAAACTTGAAACACATCATCCATTTCACACTCATCACCAACCAGTTCACTACCCAGCCACTTCCCATGTTATCCACTTCCCTTTCAACTTATATTACAGGGGACCATTTCCAAACCTGCAGATGACAGACCCTACTCCAAAAGATATCACTCCCAGTTACTCCCCCCACACACTGATTTATATCCCTCCATAACCATCTCACACCCCCCTGCTGACAGACCTCTCTCCCCAGTCTCTCCCCACACACCCTCTCACCTGCAGATTGTGGATAGGGGAATCACTCCCACAGTGTTATTGTGTTCTGCCAGTGGGGAGCCTTCCCTACTCACACAATACAATGATCAGTGTTGCTAACTATAGCTGGCAGAACTGATTGTTTTGGGAAAAACCTGGCAGGCTGATTGTAATCAAGATGATTAATAGATTGACTTGTGTACAACCAGCTAGCCCATACAAAGATCGACTATGGCTGGTCTCTGCTTAATTGGCCTAATTTCAATCCATGTATGGCTCGCTTAACCACTACGCAGTCCCTAAACATCCTTCCAAAAAACTTTAAAATTTTTCCTTCCCAGATTCCTTCATCCTCCTCACCTGTACATAGTGCCCACTGTCATACCCTCCACACCCTTCTCCTGTACATACTGCCCACTGTCATACCCCCCACACTTCTCTCCTAGGCTATACATAGTGCTCACTGTCATACCCTCCACACTCCTCTCCTATACATACTGCTCACTGTCATACCCTCCACACTCCTCTCCTATACATAGTGCCCACTGTTATACCCTTCACATTCCTCTTGCTCACCTACACATACTTCCCACTTTTATACCATCCATACTTCTCCCCTATGCCTCTTACCCACAAAAACAGTTCTTTAAAATTATATTGAATTTCCTCCATGTTACCAGCTCTAGAATGGGCACACTTTCATTAGTTCAACTAAAAGAAATCTTCTCAGTCCTCGTATTGGTTCTGCCCATTATTAGTACTCATTTAATTTTGCGATTACTACTGTGATGTATAGAGTAACATAGGGGATGTCAGCTACTCTAAGACCCCTTTCACACTGGGTCATTTTGCAGGCACTATTGTGCTAAAAATAGCGCCAACAAACCTGACCTGAAACGACCGCCACTATCTCTCCAATGTGAAAGCCCCAAGGGCTTTCACACTGGAGCGCTGCGCTAGCAGGATAATAAAACAAGTCCTGCTAGCAGCATCTTTGGAGCAGTGAAGGAGTGGTGTGTACATGGCTCCTGCCCATTGAAATCAATGGGGCTGCGCGGCTATACCGCCGGCAAAGCACTGCTGCAGCAGTGCTTTGCGGTGGTTTTAACCTTTTTCACGGCCACTAGCGGGGGGTAAAACCCCCCGCTAGCGGGCGAATACCACCGCTAAAATGACGGTAAACCAGCTCTAAAAATAGCACTGTTTTACCACTGATGCCGCTCCCACCCAAGTGTGAAAGGGGCCTAAATATACCACTTGTAAAAAAAGTGTCCATGAATATATTTTTAAAATGTTGGCAACTATGTACTTGGGCACTGCCCATGGGCCACCAGGTCAGTAGGGGGCCCCATGAGAGGCTCCTGGGATCCTGTGATATTAAAGCGGTAGTAAACTTTGCTGAAATTACTACTTTTTAGAGGCCACAAGGTAGTTTATGCCATAATGTACTAGTATGCACAGCATATTAGCACATTAGAGTACACTTACCATGTCAGGCTGATCCCTCCAGCGCTGCTATTATGCAATATTTATTAATGAAAGTCCAATATAAGTTTAATTGAAAGATATCCTTTCATGTAGTGAGTACCTGTCTGCTGGTCATCTCTTTCCATAACTTCCCTGATTCCCATGCAACTTATCCTCTTGTGTTTACTTCCTTTTTTAAGGATGTGTCATATCCTATGGTACCTTGCTTCCTGCAAGCAGTGATTCCATACTGAGTCTGCCTCCTGAAATTAAAATATGATTTTACATTTTGACCACAGACATGAGAGGATGTAGTGTGGACCATGAAGTTAGGTGGCGTATCCAAGCTACTAGGTAGGGATTCTGATGTTCAAGTCAAATGTAAGTTTGACTCGAACATTGGGTGTTCCCTCGTTCACTGAATTGTGGACATTATGGGGCATTTGTGGGAAATTCAAGCACGGCGGAATGCCCCATAATGCACTGTGAAATTGCAGTGAATTGACATCTGATGATTGGCCAAAGCATGCACCTGACCTGAATGTTTTGGCTAATCACATTGCGCTATACTGCAAGAGCCATAATTGGCCAAACGCAGGGTGCCTTTGACCAATCATGGCTCAGAGGGGCTAAGTCCATGCCCCACACTATATAAGGCTGCTTCCAATGGCGGCCGTGTGTAGTGTTGTTGGTGTGGGCAGATAGAGAGTTCAGGGCTGTGCTCAGCCCTTCCTTCTCAGAGCTCTGTGCTCAGCTGTCGGTTAATTGTCAAATACTCTTACTTCCACAGTGACTCCCCTGGTCTTCATTTCCTGCTTGTCAGTTAGAGCTACTGGTTATATAAACTCCTTGGATCAGATCGTCTGAGCCTTTGCCTTGGTCAACATATCCAGACTCTCTCTACTGTTTTCCTGTGAAAGACTTTTGCTTGGCTGACTTCCCTTCTGGTTCCTGATCCCGTTTGCTGGACCCAACTTGGCTGATCTCTGACTCCTGTTTCTCTGGCTTGATCTGACTACCCATCCTGGTTACCGAACTCTGGCTGTTTTGACTACGTTTTCTCTGTTTATACCATTTTACCATTTTATTAAAGTGTGATTTTTTCTGCACTTCTGTCTCAGTCTGATTCACGGTTCCTGACCGTAGGCAAAGGCCATGAATTCAGAGGTTGCAGGCAATCCACTTATTTTTTCCAGACTGGATGAACCGTATCACAGCATGGATCAGTGTCAGGGCTGGCTTAGCCCTTCCTCCTCTGGGCTGGCCGCTCAGCTGTCGGCTAATTGCCAGCTCTCTTCTCTTTACACAGTTACCAGCTGTTCCCAATGATACTCGTCTGACCTGCCGTCCCTACTGCTGCGCCAGTCTCTGTGCAGGCACCCTCCTCGAGTATTACCTCTATAAGAGGTATGTCTGGTTCTGCTCCACTTCCCTAGCGATTTGGGGGCGATCCAGTTCAATGCATAGGGTTTCTCAATCAGGTTGAGATATACTTCGAAATGCTGCCCCAGGCGTTTCCCACAGACAGGTTTTTGACGTTCCCGCACGCTCCGCTTCTGCTGCCAAGTGCCTCATGTCCATCAAACAGAGTACAAGAACTGTTGCTGACTACACCATTGAATTCTGTACACTGGGAGCAGAGGTTGCTTGGAACAATGAGGCCCTCGTAAATACTTTTTCTCATGGTCTCTCGGATTTCATCAAGCATGAGATAGCAGCCCAAGATATACCCACTGAGCTGGAGAGCTTGATCTCTTTTGCCATCCTCATTGACTCCAGACTCAGAGAAAGACTTTCTCTTAAGGAGCGCTTGCGGAAGCCTCCTGTACGTTTGCCTCCGAGCTTTGTAGTCCCACCCGTGCCTCCCTCACCTCCCATGCCTCCTGGTACCGAGTTGGTCAGTGAAGATGAACCCATGTACCTGGGATTCACGCATCTCTCTGAAGATGAGAGAGCCTTTAGGAGGAGGGAGAGATTGTGCCTTTGTGACCAGGCAGGTTACTTTTTGACGTCTTGTCCTAACCGTCCAGGGAACGCCCCAACCTTGAGATCCTGTCATGGACAGACCTTAGGTGGTGTTGTTTCGTCCCCAGTTATCCAGAAGGATAAGCCCCTGGTTTTGGTCACCCTTTCTTGGGCTGAGTCGTTCATTGAGATACAGGCTCTAATCAACTCTAGGGCTGCAGACCTGTTCATTGATGCTGCATTTGTTTCACAGCACTCGATTCCGCTGCAGCTGCGTGACACTCCACTTGCCATTGAGGCTCTTGACGGGAGACCTTTACAGCCTGCCCATGTGACTCATGAGACGGTTCCATTGTCCATGGCCGTAGGGGCTCTTCACCATGAGATAATCCAATTCCAAGTTATTTCCTCACCCAGCTTTCTGCTGGTTATTGGTTATCCTTGGTTACAGAGGCACAACCCCTCTTTTGATTGGCTCCATGCCGAGGTTCTCTCCTGGTCACCACAATGCAGTGAGACATGCTTCCTGAAGGTATCCAAGGTCCTGTTCACCGCTTCACTCCCCTCCTTGCCGGAGGAGTACCGTGATTTTGGCAATGTCTTTGATAAAGGTCAAGCTGGTAGTTTGCCTCCACTCCGGCCTTATGATTGTGCAATTGACCTTCAACCTGGTGCCATACCTCCTTGTGGCCAGGTTTACCCTTTGTCGGTCTTGGAGGATAAGGCCATGGAGGAGTATGTTGCTGATGCACTTTCTCGAAGTTTCAACCGCAAGTCCTCATCTCCTGCTGGTGCTGGTTTCTTTTTTGTGCGCAGTGAACTGAGACCTTGTATAGATTATAGGGGTCTCAATCGCGTCACGATTAAGAATGCCTACCCGATTCCATTGATTATGGAGTTATTTGACCGCCTCCAGGGAGCAACGGTTTTCACAAAGCTTGACCTGAGAGGGGCATACAATCTTGTGCGCATTAAGGAGGGCGAAAAGTGGAAAACTGCGTTTAATACCAGAACAGGCCATTATGAATACCTGGTAATGCCTTTTTATTAACGATGTCCTCTGAGATTTGTTGCAATTGTGTGTGGTGGTTTATCTCGATGATATCCTCATATTTTCAAAGTCCCTGGAGAGCCATCACATAGATGTTTGCCGTGTACTTCAGAAACTAAGAGAGAACAATCTCTATTGTAAACTGGAGAAGTACGAGTTCCATCATGAACAGGTTACATTCCTGGGCTATGTCATTTCCACTGCTGGTTTTTCGATGGACCCAGAGAAACTGTCGGCAGTCCTACAGTGGCCTCGACCCATGGGTTTACGTCCTCTGCAGCGTTTCCTGGGCTTTGCTAACTACTATCAGAAGTTTATTCGTAACTTCTTGTCTCTGGTCAAGCCTCTGACTGATATGACTAGAAAGGACGGTAACCCAAAGAGTCCATTAAGGCCTTTGAGACTCTCAAGGCTGCCTTTGTTTCTGCTCCTGTGTTGGCACATACTGATCCTACGTTGCCTTTTATCCTAGAAGTTGATTCTTCTGAGACTGGAGTTGGCGCCCTTCTGTCTCAACGTTCTAACTCAGAGCGCTATGCATCCATGTGGCTACTTTTCCAAGAAATTGTCACCTGCTGAGTGCAATTATGAGATTGGTGACAGAGAGCTGTTGCCGATCATTTTAGCCCTGAAAGAATGGAGACATCTCCTTGAAGGTACTACTGTGCCCGTTCTTAATCTTACTGACCCATAAGAATCTTACATTCTTGTCTGAGGCTAAGCGACTCTCTCCCTGAAGGGAGCGTTGGGCTCTTTTCTTGTCGAGCTTTAATTACATTGTCTCATTCTTACCCGGTACTAAGAATGTAAGAGCTGATGCCTTGTCATGATAATTTTCCTCCACTTCCAAGTCAGAGCCGGTTCCGGTTCCTATGATTCCTCCTGATCGTATATTGGCTATGGTTCACACCAGTCTTCTCTTTTGGGTGACAAAATTCTTTCTGCTCAGGTCCATGCTCCTCCTGATAAACCTTGTGACCGCTGCTTTGTCCCAGAGTACTGCAGTGCTCCAGACTTACCATTCTCCCAAGGCAGCTGGCTATCCTGGGAAGAATCAACTCATTTGGGCCATTTCCCAACAATTCTGGTGGCCTAGTTTACAGGCTGACGTTACTGCCTTTGTAGCTGCCTGTCCCGTGTGTGCTCAGAGTAGTGATGGACGAACTTCCGACGGGACCTTTCGCGAATGCGGATCGCGAACGCGGCCGATAGTTCGCGAACCGTAACGTTCGCTGCGGGCCCCATTGACTTCAATGGGAGGTGAACTTTGCAAACCTACAGGTCAAATTTGCGGCCACAAAATAATTACTAGTTGTGCATACATAGTCCCACCACATGGCCAATGACATAACACATGTATGAGGTGAATCTGGGATCGAGAACTACAAGCATTCTTTTTTTATATGTGAAATTGGGACAAATCAGGACTGTGGAGTGCATGAAGGCAATGGAGGAGAGGGAAGGTCAGGGTAGGCAAAGAAGAGGATGCAGGAGATGATCACCAGCAGCGTGACATACAGCAATGACACCAGCACCGTGATATACAGCACTGACACCAGCACCGTGATATACAGCACTGACATCAGCAGCGTGACATACAGCAATGACACCTGCACCGTGATAGAGTGATCTGACAGCAGCACCGTGATAGAGAGCACTGACATCAGCAGCGTGACATACAGCAATGACACCTGCACCGTGATAGAGTGATCTGACACCAGCACCGTGATAGAGAGCACTGACATCAGCAGCGTGACATAAAGCACTGACATCAGCACCGTGATATACAGCACTGACAGCAGCACCGTGATATACAGCACTGACACCTGCACCGTAAGCAGGCCCCAGAGGAAGGCAGCATAGCACAGGGATGGTGGGAGCCCCTCATAATGAGCATAGCACAGGGATGGTGGGAGCCCCTCATAATATGCACAGCAGAGGTACAGCTCCAGGAGGAAGTCAGCACAGCACATGGATGGTGGGAGCGCCTCATAATGAGCATAGCACAGGGATGGTGGGAGCCCCTCATAATATGAACAGCAGAGGTACAGCCCCAGGAGGAAGTCAGCACAGCACAGGGATGGTGGGAGCCCCTCATAATAAGCAGCCCCAGGAGGAAGTCAGCACCGCACAGGGATGGTGGGAGCACCTCATAATAAGCAGCCCCAGGAGGAAGTCAGCACAGCACAGGGATGGTGAACTTTACAAACCTACAGGTCATATTTGCAGCCACAAAATAATTACTAGCTGTGCACACATAGTCCCACCACATGGCCAATGACATAACACATGTATGAGGTGAATCTGGGATCGACAACTACAAGCATTATTTTATTATATGTGAAATTCTGACAATTCAGGACTCTTGAGACAATGGAGGCGAAGGAAGGTCAGGGTAGGCAAAGAAGAGGGTGCAGGAGATGATCACCAGCACCAGCACCATGATATAGAGCACTGACACCTGCACCGTGATAGAGTGATCTGACACCAGCACCATGATAGAGAGCACTGACATCAGCAGCGTGACATAAAGCACTGACACCAGCACCGTGATATACCAGTCCTTAAGGATTAGCAGACTGTACCTCACTCAACCCTATATACTGTAGTACCCTAGACCTTACCAGTCCTTATAAGGACCTTTGTGGAACTAGTAGGTTGTGAATGATTAGCAGACTGTACCTCAGTCCCAATACTGATAAAGGACTACTGCAGCAGAAGGGCAGCAGTCAGCAGTAGTGCACCTCAACCCTATGTATTGTGGACCTATACCAGTCCTTAAGGAATAGCAGACTGTACCTCACCCAACCCTATGTACTGTAGTACCCTATACCTTACCAGTTCTTATAAGGACCTTTGTGGAACAAGTAGGTTGTGAATGATTAGCAGACTGTACCTCAGTCCCTATACTGATAAAGGACTACTGCAGCAGAAGGGCAGCAATCAGCAGTAGTGCACCTCAACCCTATATCAATTGTGGACCTATACAAGTCCTTAAGGAATAGCAGACTGTACCTCACTCAACCCTATATACTGTAGTACCCTAGACCTTACCAGTCCTTATAAGGACCTTTGTGGAACAAGTAGGTTGTGAATGATTAGCAGACTGTACCTCAGTCCCTATACTGATAAAGGACTACTGCAGCAGAAGGGCAGCAGTCAGCAGTAGTGCACCTCAACCCTATATAAATTGTGGACCTATACCAGTCCTTAAGGAATAGCAGACGTTACCTCACTCAACCCTATGTACTGTAGTACCCTAGATCTTACCAGTCCTTATAAGGACCTTTGTGGAACAATAAGGTTGTGAATGATTAGCAGACTGTACCTCAGTCCCTATACTGATAAAGGACTACTGCAGCAGAAGGGCAGCAGTCAGCAGTAGTGTACCTCATCCCTATATAAATTGTGGACCTATACCAGTCCTTAAGGAATAGCAGACGTTACCTCACTCAACCCTATGTACTGTAGTACGCTAGACCCTACCAGTCCTTATAAGGACCTTTGTGGAACAAGTAGGTCGTGAATGATTAGCAGACTGTACCTCAGTCCCTATACTGATAAAGGACTACTGCAGCAGAAGGGCAGCAGTCAGCAGTAGTGCACCTAAACCCTATATAAATTGTGGACCTATACCAGTCCTTAAGGAATAGCAGACTGTACCTCACTCAACCCTATGTACTGTAGTACCCTAGACTTTACCAGTCCTTATAAGGACCTTTGTGGAACAAGTAGGTTGTAAATGATTAGCAGACTGTACCTCAGTCCCTATACTGATAAAGGACTACTGCAGCAAAAGGGCAGCAGTCAGCAGTAGTGCAGCTCAACCCTATATAAATTGTGAACCTATACAAGTCCTTAAGGAATAGCAGACTGTACCTCACTCAACCCTATGTACTGTAGTACCCTAGACCTTACCAGTCCTTATAAGGACCTTTTGGAACAAGTAGGTTGTGAATGATTAGCAGACTGTACCTCAGTCCCTATACCAGTGATGGCGAACCTTGGCACTCCAGATGTTTTGAAACTACATTTCCCATGATGCTCCACTACACTGCAGAGTACAAGAGAATCATGGGAAATGTAGTTCCAAAACATCTGGGGTGCCAAGGTTCACCATCACTGCCCTATACTGATAAAGGACTGCTGCAGCAGTATAGGGCAGCAGTCAGCAGTAGTGCACCTCAACCCTATATATTGTGGACCTATACCAGTCCTTAAGGAATAGCAGACTGTACCTCACTCAACCCTATGTGCTGTAGTACCCTAGACCTTGCCAGTCCTTATAAGGACCTTTGTGGAACAAGTAGGTTGTGAATGATTAGCAGACTGTACCTCAGTCCCTATACTGATAAAGGACTACTGCAGCAGAAGGGCAGCAGTCAGCAGTAGCGCACCTCAACCCTATATAAATTGTTGACCTATACCAGTCCTTAAGGAATAGCAGACTGTACCTCACCCAACCCTATGTAATGTAGTACCCTAGACCTTACCAGTCCTTATAAGGACCTTTGTGGAACTAGTAGGTTGTGAATAATTAGCAGACTGTACCTCAGTCCCTATACTGATAAAGGACTACTGCAGCAGAAGGGCAGCAGTCAGCAGTAGTGCACCTAAACCCTATATAAATTGTGGACCTATACCAGTCCTTAAGGAATAGCAGACTGTACCTCACTCAACCCTATGTACTGTAGTACCCTAGACTTTACCAGTCCTTATAAGGACCTTTGTGGAACAAGTAGGTTGTGAATGATTAGCAGACTGTACCTCAGTCCCTATACTGATTAAGGACTACTGCAGCAGAAGGGCAGCAGTCAAGTATAATATTCTTTCTATATTTGGAAGAAAGAATATTATACGTGTACAAGCCTATTACCATATCAGTCCTGAAAAGAACAATAACTTGAATAGCACTTTTGGGGACCTAATAGTAACAGCTAATGATTAAACTGACTGTCCCTGCAGCACACAGTGTCCTGTCCCTTTCTCTACACTGACAAAAGACACTCAGGCTGCTGCAACAATCACTAGCACAGCACTGCCTCAAACCTATATCCTGAACTACACCTAACACCTATACCATGATACCAGTCCTTAAAAGAACTTTTGTGGACCTAATAGCTAGCGATTTGGGTCACTGAAGTCTCTCCCTGCTCCACACAGCAACCTCTCCCTATAATGACAGTAGACAAAATGTAAAATGCCTGCCGGATCGGGTCTATTTATAAGTTAGGGGGAATGTCTAAGTGTCCATGTGCTGTAATGTCTCAATTGGCTGTCCTGTACCCCATGATGGATGTGTCATCATAGGTCAAAGTTCTTTTACACAGTAAACACGGAAGTCCACCGGGCGAACGGCGGCAATAGTCCGCCGATCGGGCGGACGGCGAACAGCCGAAATTCGCCGCAAAACGACCACCGGGCGAACCGTTCGGCCATCCCTAGCTCAGAGTAAGACTCCACGGCACCTTCCAGTGGGCCTCCTACAACCCATACTCAATGGAGAGAGGCCCTGGACTCACCCGTCTATGGATTTCATTGTGGAATTGCCCAACTCCCAAGGCAACACTGTTATCCTTATGGTGATTGACCGGTTCCCAAAGATGTGTCATTGTATTCCACTTAAGAAGTTGCCCACCTTTAAGGAACTGGCTTCCATTTTTGCTCGGGAGATCATTCGCTTACATGGGCTTCCCAAGGTGATTGTCTCGGATCGGGGCAGTCAGTTTGTCTCCTGGTTCTGGCAAGCCTTTTATGCACAGTTGGGAATCCAGCTTGCGTTCTCTTCTGCGTATCACCCACAGTCTAATGGGGCCGCAGAATGAGCCAATCAGTCCTTGGAGCAATTCTTACGTTGCTATATTTATGACCATCATAACAACTGGTCTGACCTATTACCTTGGGCAGAGTTTGCTCACAACAGTGCCTGGAATTCTGCCTCCCAATTGTCTCCATTTATGGCGAATTATGGTTTCCAACCTTCCATGTTGCGGGACTCATTTGTTCCGCAGAGTATTCCTGCGTTAGAGGAGCATCTCCGTGGTCTTTGTTCCACTTGGGTACAAGTCCAGGAGGCTTTGCGTCATGCTAATGATAGGTACAGACTCCATGCTGACCGCAGACGCCTGCCTGCGCCTTCCTACCAGGTTGTGGACAAGGTCTGGCTGTCATCTTGCAACCTCCAGCTTCGTGTTCCCTCACTAAAGTTTGCACCTTGGTTTATTGGGCCGTTCCGTATCCTTCACAGGATTAACTCAGTAGCTTACACGTTGGACCTTCCTCCTAGTATGCGCATCTCTAATGTGTTTCATGTCTGCTTATTGAAACCGTTGGTCTGTAACCGATTTACCACCTCAGTGCCACGTCCTTACCCTATTCTGGTTGAGAACCATGAAGAGTATGAGATAAAATCCATTGTGGACTCCCGTAGGTTCCATGGGCGCATACAGTACCTGGTGCATTGAAAGGGGTACGGTCTGGAGGAACGCTCCTGGGTTTCATCCTCTGTCGTACATGCCCCTGTCCTCCTCCGCGAGTTCCATAGACGGTTTCCCCTCAAGCCCGGTGGCCCTCAGCTGTTGGCTAATTGCCAGCTCTCTTCTCTTTCCACAGTTAGCAGCTGTTCCTGATGATACTCGTCTGACCTGACTATTTAAAGCCTTCCTGCTCACTTTTTCATTTGTCTTCGCGTTGGTCACATCACAAGGAACCATCTCCTGCTGTTTGTTTCAAGACTGGCTTGCTGACATCCCTCCTGGCTTCTTATCCTGCTTGCAGTTGCTCTCCTTTGATCCCTGACTTCTGGCCTGGCTGATCTGGTTAATGAACTTTGGACTGGCTGACTACCCGATCTGGCTACTGGACTCTGGCTATGCTTTACCATTTTTCGATTTACCTTTTATTTTTATTAATAAACAAGTTTGATTTGATTGTACTTCTGTCTCAGTCTGTTTAATGGTTTCTGACAATCAGTTTGCCTTAGCATTACAGACGCTACTGAATTGCACTGCTTGCCTGGAATCTGTGGCTGCTTCGGTACAACCTGTGTTGCAGGCCGTTGAATATTTCCTCTATAAGAGGTATGTCTGGTTTCGCTCCACTTCACCAGCATTTCTGGGGAACAGAAATTCAATGCAGAAGGTTTCTCAACCAGGTTGAGATTTACTTTGAGATGCCCCAGACACCAAAACCCATTGTCCAGAGATTCCCAGAGTTTGCTGCTTCCTTTAGGAGGGATTTTTGATGTTCCTGCAAGCTCCATGTCTGTTGCCAAAGGCCTAATGTCCATCAAACAGGGTAAGAAATCTGTTGCCATTTGAGTTCCGTACTCTGGCATCAGTGGTTGCTTGAAATAATGAGGCCTTCATGGCTGCTTTTTCTCTTGGTCTCTCGGATCACATCAAAGATGAGATAGCAGCCCGAGACATACCCACTGAGTTGGAGAGGTTGATCGCATTTGCCATCTTCATTGACTCCAGACTCTGAGAAAGACCCTCTTTTAACTTCTTCAGCTCCGCGCTATAGCCGAATGACAGCTACAGCACAGACCTGTTTTGCCTCCTGCAGGGTGTGCGTGGTGCGCTCTTTGATCAGTAAGTCTATGAGACTCGCTGGATTACAGATCAGAGTAAGGGGTCGATCCCGACCACTTACCACGTGACCAGCTGTCAGCCAATGACAGCTGATCATGTGATGTAAATTGGCTATTTTTTCTCCTCGCGCTGACAGCGTGAGGAGAAAAAAAAAGCTGATCACCGGTGGCCCTGAGAGGGACATCATTCCCGAAGACGGAGAGCTGCTGCCAGCTCCTTAGTGCCCACCTGTGCCACCTGCCAGTGCCACCTAGCAGTAGACAACAGTGCCGCCTACCAGTGCCCACTAGCACCACCCATCAGTGCCCACAGTCCCACCTATCAGTGCCTCATCAACAGTGCTGCATATCAGTGCCACCTATCAGTGCCCATAAGTGTCACCTACCAGTGCCCATCAGTGCCACCCATCAGTGCCCATCAGTGCCACCCATCAGTGCTGCCCATCAGTGCCATCTTATCAGTGGCCATCAGTGCCGCCTTATCTGTGCCCATCAGTACCGCCTTATCTGTCCCCATCAGTGCCATCTAATCTGTACCTATCAGTGGCACCTTAATTGTGCCTATCGGTGCCCATCAGTGCAGCCTATCAGTGCCCAGAAGTGCAGCCTGTCAGTGCCCATCAGTGCTGCCTCATCAACACATATCAATAAAAGAGAAAAATTACCTGTTTACAAAAAAATTTAACAAACTATGAAACGTGATTTTTTTAAAATTTTCCATCTTTTTTTGTTTGTTTAGCAAAAACTAAAGATCCCAGCTGTGATTAAATACCACCAAAAGAAATCTCTATTTGTGTGAAAAAAAAATTATAAAAATGTCATTTGGGTACAGTGTTGTATGACTGTGCAATTTTCATTCAAAGTGCATTAGCGCTGAAAGCTGAAAATTGGTCTTGGCAGGAGGGGGGTTTAAGTTGCGGAAGCCTCCTGTACATTTGGCTCCAAGCTTTGCAGTCCCACCCTTGCCTCCCTCACCTCCCATACCTCCTCGTACCGAGCCTGACAGTGAGGTAGAACCAATGCAGTTGGACTTCACGCGTCTCTCTGTGGATGAGAGGGCCTTTAGGAGGAGGGAGAGATTGTGCCTTTATTGAGGATAGGCAGGTTACCTCCTGAAGTCTTGGCCTACCCCTCTGGGAAAAGGCTGGCACCTGAGGTCCTGTAGGGAATAGGCTTTAGGTGGTGTTGTTACATCCCCAGTTATCCAAAAGGATAAGCCCCTGGTAATGGTTATCTTTTCTTGGTCTGAGCTGTTCATAGAGATACTGGCGCTATTCGACTCTGGGGCTGCAGGCCTGTTCATAGATAGTGCCTTTGTATCCAAGCACTTAATTCCACTGTAGCTTTGTGCCACTCCACTTGCCATTGAGGGAGACCACTACAGCCTGCCCAGGGGACTCATGAGTCTGCTCCGTTGAACATGGCCATAGGGGCCCTTCACCATGCATCCAATTCCAAGTCATTTCCTGACCTCATTTTCTGGTGGTTATTGGTTATCCTTGGTTACAGAGACACAACTCCTCTTTTGATTGGCTTCAGGCTGAGGTCCTTTCCTGGTCGCCAATGCAGGGAGACAGGTTTTCTGAAAGTGGCTAAGGTCTTGTGCACCCCTTTACTCTCAGCCCTGCCAGAGGAATACTGCAAATTTTGCAATGTCTTTGACAAAGCTCAAGCTGGTAGTTTGCCTCTGCACCAGTTGTATGGGCGCGCAATTGACCTACAACCTGGTGCCATACCCCCTCATGGTCGGGTCTACCCTTTATCTGTCTCTGGAGGATAAAGCCGTGGAGGAGTATGTGGCCTTTCTCGAGGATTCATCCATAGATCCTTGTCTCCTGCTGGTGCTGGTTTCTTTTTTGTAAAAAAGAACAATGGTGAACTGAGACATTGTATTGATTATAGGAGTTTCTTTTTTTTTTCTTTTTCAAAAGATTTTATTGAAAGGTCATGGTAAACAGATTACTACAGTAGTAACAAAACCATTTCACAGAGTAATTAAAGTAAGTATCGAAGCTAGAAAATAAGCAAACAATGTACGGGTTGGTGCCAGAAGTAAAGTACAACCTGCTAAGGCATCAGTTACTAGGCGAGGGTACCCGGATGGATCTAAAAAGGGGGAAAATCCTAGGACTACAACACCTAAACATAGAAAAAAAAAGAAGGATGAAAGGGGGCGGGGGTGAGGAAGGGAGGGTGTGCACCAAGTTATAGCTGCAAAAGGGAGAACGTCTTTGGCACCAAGGTTTTTTTCCATAGTAAAGAGTATAAAGGTGTTGCTGGATAGGTGAGGGGTCCGTTCAGATGTTTAAAGAGAGCAAGGATCACCTGTAGAGGATTGGCCGACGGGGGAGGTCTTCTTCCCTGGGGAAAATGGGAAAGACTCCCAATAGGAGAATGAGTACTGTCCGAAGTTATCCCGTTCCTTGGGGGATAGTGACGAGTCCATAAAAGCTTGCCATCTGGAGAAGAATCAGTTTTTGGACCTTTCGAGTTTAACATCAGCATTAAGTCTGTCTTTGAACAGGAGATGCAGAAGCCCATGTATCGAAGGCCCTCTTAGCAGACTGACGCTCCTTCCTATCGGCAGATGAATCTGTAAGGCTAAGGAAATGTTGGGCCTGGTGTAGCCTAGCGCTGGCTTTCATATAGTTTGCCAGGGTATTCCTTTTGAAGGAGGCAGCATAGGAAATTATCCAGCCTCTAAGATAGGTTTGCCAGCCTCCCAGAGGAGGTTCAGTTTGTTGGAGTGTGAGGCGTTGGCCGTCAAGTATTCCGCCCATGATTTTTCTATGTACTGTTGGAAGTCAGCATTGTTGCACAGATAGCGCCATAGCCTAGGGCTCGGGTATAGGTCAGGGTTGTCCATCGTCAACGATATGGGGGCATGGTCGGAGATAGCAATGTCATGTATGTCCACGTTGCATATCATTGGGATTAAATTATTGGAGCAGAAGAGATAGTCAATACTGGTGAAAACATTGTGAGGGTTCGAGTAGAAAGTAAATTCTCTGTCAGTTGGTTGGGATAGGTGCCAGATATCATGCAGGCTGATGGATTCCTTGGTGGATGCAAAGTGTGTGAGAACGTCTGGATCAGAGGAATTGCGGAGATGTTTGGGAGAAGACCTGTCGTCTATCACATGGAGAGTGGTGTTAAAGTCGCCTCCAATTATGTGCAGGAGATGTGGATTATTAAGTAGCCAGGTTGACAATTCTTCAAAGAACTGTTTGCCTGGGTTGTTAGGGGTGTAAATGTCGGAGACCAAAAGTTCTCTGGTTCCTAGTTAGACATGTGCGGATAGAAAGTGACCCTGAGTGTCTGAGTCGACAGACAGAGCCACGCAGGGGAGGTTTTTGTGTAATAGAATGAGAACTCCGGCTTTGAGACCACTGGTGGCAGAGCCTAGAACGGGGCCCACCCATAATTTTTTCATTAAAATCAGAGGTGGGTAGGTGGGTTTCCTGGAGTAGAGTGATGTCAGAATTGAGTCTCTTAAGGTGTCTTAGGATTTTTAGTCTCTTGTTGGGGGAACGGAGCCCTTTAACATTCCGAGAGACGATTTTCATAGTGGGGAAAAGTAAAAGGGGATGTGGGCCGAGGTTGTATAGTCGTCTTGTTTGGTTGTACTATGAGTCATCGGTGCTGTGTCGTGGACAGTGCTATTCTCCAGGTGGGAGAATGGTGTCTGAGTGCCTTGTGTAGAATGCGTGCTAGCAGGTAGAGGTGGGGGGGAGCAAATAAGTAGCAAAAAAACAATATTACAGAATAATAGGACTTCACTTTTTTCCGTATGGAGTCACCGTGGAAGGCAGCTCCCAGTGCATACCCATGCAATGATGTAAATTGGAGCCCAGTGTCTGAATAACGCTGAGTGCATCTGGCTCGGGTACCGTATGGGGAGATGAGAAGACCACCATAAACAGTGAGGTCATGGGAGGTAAAACATAGCAAGCATTTGGTTAAACAGATGCAGGGTTATAACAGAACGATAAGGACAGTAGGTGCTGTACCTACTGAAAGGTGTAAGTTAGCAAACATGAGGAGAGGAGAAGGAGAAAGCTTAGACAGATTCTCTATCAAAATGTGATAACCTGAGGGGCAGTACGAAAGTGCCCGTGAAGAAGAATGGAAGATAAATGTTGTTTCAGTTCCATTCATCGAGTGGTGTTGTGGTGGTGGTCCTGTTCAGAGGGCCTGAAGCGCTTCGGAGAGTCTTTGCATGGGCTCCTTTGGTCCAGAGGGCAGTTGATTGGAGACGTTCTGGGAGAGGGGCTGAGATGAGGGTCTGTGCGGAGTTAATGCAGGAAGGTTTCCAGGGGCTTTGAGGCAAAGAATAGTTGGAAAAGCCAGGGTGAATTTCACGTGTTGTTTGTAGAGTTCTGAACAGACATGTTGAAAGGCTTTCAATTTTTTTGAGACTTCGATGGAGTAATCAGCAAACAACAGGATCTTGATCCCGTCAATTTGGATAGATCTAGACTGCCCGAAGATCTGTAGGATCGTAGCCTTGTCAGGGTAATGCAGGTACTTGGCGATGATTGGGCGAGGTGACCTGCGGTCGGAGTTAAAGGGTCCTATACGATGGGCCTGTTCTACGAGGGTTAGGTAGGCCTAGAGCTTCGGGAATGCACCTGGCACAGAAATCCATAAGAGCTGATGTTTGTAGGGATTTTCGGTATGCCCACAAATTTCAGATTGCTCCTTCTGGAGCGATTTTCGAGATTGTCCAATTTTTACAACATGTATTGATTCGTCTTTTGAGCCTCCTCAGTGGCTTGTGGCTGATACAGCTCATCTTCCACGTTTGAGAGGCGATGTTCCATTTTGTTTATACTTATGGCGGTAGATGCATGCAAATATTAATTGAATAGCCTCTCTGAACAAATGGGGAGTATTAAGGAAGGGCTGTTGGTGATGGGCCAGGACTTGAAGAAAGTTGGGGAAAGAACAAGTGCCTTAGAGGAAAGATTGAGTCTAATTGAAGATTAATTTTTCCCTTTAAAACAGGAAATCAAGGTAATGAGAGAACTAATGGACTCCCAGGCCTCAAAACTGGATGCATTTGAGAACAGGGCACGAAGGAGTCATGTGTGAGTGGCAGGGCTCCCAGAGATGGTTGAGGGCCCCTAGCCAGTCGAGTTCCTAGAGAAATGGCTCAAGGAGACATTTGGGGAAAATACATTCTCACCACAGTTTTCAATAGAGTGAGCCCATAGAGTCCCAGCCAGGGCACCGCCACCGGACGGGCGTCCCCGATCAATCCTTTTTAAACTTCTTAACTACAAGGATAAGTATATCCTCCTAAGAGGAGCCAGCGAGATGGGAAACATTTTCTTTAAAGGCGTTAGGACATCATTTTATCCAGATTACTCTCCAACATTGCAAAGTAGAAGAGCAGAGTTTATTGAGATTAAACGCTCTTTGCAGAAACACAAAATTAAATATGGCCTATTGTAACCCGCATGTTTGAGAATTACGGTAGCTGGTGGAACTCAGTTTTTTGATACACCAACCGAGGCAACACGATGGTTTGAAGAAAACAAAAGTTTATAAGAATTTATAGACTGATGGGCCATAAGTATAACAGTGATGGACTGGGGGGTTATGAGGGGAGGGAATGGAGAGGTATATGTATGAAAGTACCACTGCATTAATGGGGTTGTTTTTTATTCTTATGGTTTTGTTAGGAGGAGGGTGGAGGGAGAGGGATAATACTATAACACGACAATATACTATAGGGGGGTGGTATGAGTGGGTGGAACGGGGAGTAGATTGGAAAATGGTCATGCACAAAACCCCAGGGGTTAGCCTAGGTAGGCAGGAACAAGGGGGGGGGGCTGGAGAAGGGAGGGGTGGGAGGGAGAGGTGGGGAGGAGTAGGGGGAAGAGAGGCGGGTGGGGAGGGGAGGTATATCACTATTCACTCAAAAAGATACACATAGAATTGGGTTAAAGATATAAAGAATAAGCACAAACACATAAAGAAAATATGTTGTGTAGTCACACAAATTGAGTCAAGTATTATAATGTATTTTTTTTAAGATAGTATTGGTAAATGATAATGATCTAGGCATAGAACTCGGCTGTGCTGTCTCTTTCTCTGTTTCCCACCCATGCCCCCTACCATTCTAAGAATATGAAATAAACCCCTGCGATGCAACCTAGTACTCTTAATGTAGCTTCCTGGAATGTTAGGGAGCTTGGGAACCCAGTTAAAAGGACAGCAGTTCTCTCCACACTTGAGAGGGGTCAGATTGATTTGGTCTGCTTGCAGGAGACGCACCTAACAAGAGATACAACAGCCGGCCTGTATGGTGGGAAATTTCGGTTTCAATACCATTCAGTGCATACCTCGTACTCTAGAGGTGTAAGTACAATAGTTAGATCTGGGGTGCGCTTCTCCTTTAGGGACACCTAGATAGATACAGAGGGACGGTATGTGTTCCTGTACTGTCAGACTGAAAACAAACCATATATTGTGGCCAATCTTTATGTTCCACCTCCTTTTAAAATGGAGGTTCTATATAAAGTGGCAGAATTTCTCAAAGATAAAGAGGATATACTAGTTATAGTGGTGGAGGATTTCAATTTATCAAGTTATTGATGAAAGTAAAGATCGATCTCCTCTGGGGAAACAATCGGATAAAGTTTCTGATGGACGGTTAGCCCAATTTATGGAAGAGCTGGGATTGTGCGAAATCTTGAGAACCCGGAACCCAGCAAGGCAGCAATAATCATGTTATTCTAGCTCATATGCAACATTGTCAAGAATAGACATGGCCTTTGGAAACGGGGAGCATAAAAGCATAATATACGCTACCAGGGGAGTGTCTGACCATTCACCATTAATAATGATGATTCAGTTGGAAGGTCAGAACCTCCCTGGAGCGTGGAGTATAAGCCCATTTTGGTTGGAGTTAATAAGGGAACCAACATAATTAACATTAAAATTAGAGGAATTTGTAACATTGAATAATGGCTCTGCAAGTGCAGGAATAGTGTGGGATACCCTGAAGGCTTTCCTCCGTGGGTTAATAATACAACAAGTGTCAAAGATCAAAAGGAGGTCCAGGGAATGGGAGGAGTTTACTGGGAGGGAAGTGGTGGAATCGGAAAATCAATACGTGGTAGACCCAACCCCAGAAAAAAATAAAATAAAATAAAATAAAATAAAATAAATAAATCAACAAAAATATTATAACTATTACCAGAAAGGCAGAAAAGAAGCGTCTTTTTCAGACCCAATGCGCTTTTGCTGAAGCTTTTGCTGAAGCCATTTTTTGGCCCGGTTGGTGAAAGACAATAACTCCCCATCAGTATTTGCAGCAATTAGGATGCCAGGGGGCAAAATTACTTCCCGGATCCCTGAAATACTGGATGCATTCAGACAATACTACGCAAATTTATATAAATCCAGGGTGGGAGAAGTGACAAGAGAAATTGATCGTTTTTTTAGGGGTATCCAGGTACCAGCTCTCTGGAAAAGGAAAAAAACATGCTAAAAGCCCCCATAACCCTTGAGGAACTGCAAAGCGTAGTGGCTCAGATGGCTAGCCAGAAGTCCCCAGGACCAGACGGACTTCCTATAGAAATTTATAAGCGGTTAGGTGAGATGATGCTTCCAGAGTTACTGAGGATGTTAGGGGAGGTGGCCCAAAGGAGGGAGGATGCCCTCCTCAATGGCAGAAGCCACCATAGTGGTTATTCTAAAGGAGGGGAAAGATCAAATGGATACCTCGTCCTATAAGCCAATATCTTTCATATGTGCAGATGCAAAAATACTGGCGAAAGTACTAGCCGCCCAGGTGAATAAATATATACAAATGCTTATACACGCAGATCAATCTGGGTTTATTCCCAATAGAGCCACTAACATCAATGTAAGGCAGGTATACTTGAACCCTCAGAATCCAACATAAAAATGATCTGGATGCCCCAACTTCTGTACCAGCTATATAATTCCCCAGTTTGGATCGGAATGGGATGGTTCAAGAAAACTGAAACACGATTCCGAGAACTAATCTGGAAGAAGGGGCATGCTCATTTAGTTTACAGATATTGCAGCTACCAATAAAAGAGGGAGGAGCATCAATGCCACATCCTCGCAGCTATCTTTTGGCTGCCCAGCTGCAGCATCTTAGGGGATTTAACATACAAGGGGAGAGTAATAAAAATGTTCGAATGATGTTGCAAGGAGCAGCGAACAGTAGCTTGCTGGAAGCTCTGGAATAGGGATGAGCTTGGTGTTCGAGTCGAACGCATGATCGACTCGAACACCGGCTGTTCGCCCATTCAGCTAAGCCACAAATCTGTAGGCCGCTCTCGCCAAATTCACGTGGACCTCACGGCCCACAATGTACTGCACCATCGCAGTGCATTGCTGGCTCATGATTAGCCAAGCATGCACTGTGACCCCACATGCTTGGCCAATCACAGCGCCGGCCGAGAGGAGAGCCATGATTGGCCACGGGCAGGTTGCCTGTGGCCAATTATAGTTCCAGCTGTGTAGTACATGCCCCACACTATATAAGGCCACCAGTGTGGCGGCCTTGTGTAGTGTTCCGGCATCTGCAGAAGTTAGTGGGTGTTGTCTGTGTGCCTTCACCGCAGAATACACCTGTATCTACCCTTTATTGCTGTTCTCTAATTGAGCCATCTGCCATCTGCATGAGTTAGTGGGTGACTGGGTGTTGTCTGTGTGCCTTCACCGCAGAATACACCTGTATCTACCCTTTATTGCTGTTCTCTAATTGAGCCATCTGCCATCTGCAGGAGTTAGTGGGTGACTGGGTGTTGTCTGTGTGCCTTCACCGCAGAATAGACCTGTATCTACCCTTTATTGCTGTTCTCTAATTGAGCCATCTGCCATCTTCATGAGTTAGTTGGTGTGTGGCTCCAGTGCAGTATACACCTGCAGCTACCTATATTGTTCTTCTCTAATTGAGCCATCTGCAGGAGTTAGTGGGTGTTGTGTGCCTCCACCGCAGTATACACCTGTAGCTACCAATATTGCTGCTCTCTAATTGAGCCATCTGCAGGAGTATGTTGGTGTTGTGTGCCTCCAGCACAGCACAGTATACACCGGTATCTACCCTTTATTGCTGGTGTTGTCTAATACAGCCATCTGCAGGAGTTAGTGGGTGTTGTGTGCCTCGAGCACAGTACACACATTTATCTACCCTTTATTGCTTGTGTTCTATATTAAAGGCATCTGCAGGAGTTAGTGGGTGTTGTGTGCCTACAGCACAATATACACCTGTATCTACCCTTTATTTCTGGTGTTCTCTCATACAGGCATCTGCAGTAGTTAGTGGGTGTTGTGTGCCTCCAGCACAGCAAAATATACACCTGTATCTATCCTTTATTGCTGGTGTTCTATAATAAAGGCATCTGCAGGGGTTAGTGGGTATTGTGTGCCTCCAGCACAGCACAATATACACCTGTATCTAACCTTTATTGCTGGTGTTCTATAAGAAAGTCATCTGCAGGAGTTAGTGGGTGTTTTGTGCCTCCAGCACAATATATATTACCCAATTGCTGTTTTTCCCCATCTCCCTGCAGGCCATTACCATGTCTGGAAGGCCAACAAGGAGAGGCAGACAGGCACAAGCCAATAAAAGAGGGCAAGCAGGCTCTGTATCTAGAGACAAAAGTGCTGGTCGTGGACGCGGTGCATCATCATCAGCACGTGGCCATGGGACACGCTTGTCCTTATTTTCGGCAGCTGGACGCATTGAGCCGCAATATGCCTAAGACTTGGTAGAGTGGATGACCAAGCCCTTTTCACCCTCCGCATCCTCTCTCATCCAGGCTCAGGGTACTAGCATCCTCTTCCCTTGTCTCAATGTCATCATCAGTGATTCCTTACCTAGACCCACCACGTCTTCCTGAGGAGTCCCCATAACTGTTTGAGCACAGTGTTGAGTACATGCTCCAGGAGGATGCCCAGTGTTTTATAGGCTCTGATGATGATACTCAGCTAGAGGAAGGCAGTAGCATGAGCGCAGAGAGAGGGGATGCTCAAGAAGGACAGCAATCTAGCAGTCATGTTTCACAAGCTGCAGCATACTGCTAGGTTTGCTCCAGTGATGAAGAGGTAGGGGATGATGAGGGCACTGACTCCACATGGGTGCCTAGTAGGAGAGAGGAGGAGGCACATCTCCAACGAGGCAGGATGCCCTCCGGGGGCCAGCTTATGGGCAGCACACTGACTGAATCACATTGCAGAGCTCCGCCTGTGCAGGGCGCTGCCTCTGCGCGTTATTCTAAAATTTCTTTGGTGTGGGCCTTTTTTGAGACAAGTGCATCAGATCGCACTGCTGCTATTTGCAACATATGTCTCAAGCGTATCTCATGTGGCCAAAACATAAGCCGCTTGGGCACCACATGCTTGACCAGACATATGTTGACCTGCCATGCAGCTAGTTGGCAAGCTTACCTCAAAGACCCACACCAAAGAACAAAGCAGACCTCTCCTTGCTCCTCATCAGCTGGGATCTCCAACCCCACTAGACCTTCAGTCCCCACTAGACCTGCACTGAGAGGAATGAGGAATGAAGGTGTAGAATTAGGTGTGTCACAGCCAAGTGCTTGCGGGCACTCTGCTAGCAGTACACCCACGTCCGATTGTAGCAGGCAAATTTCCCTGCCCCAGCTGCTGGACAGTAGAAAGAAGTTCACTCCCAGCCATCCACATGCCCAGAAGTTGAATGCTAGCTTGGCTAAATTGCTAGCACTTCAACTGCTGCCTTTTCAGTTGGTAGACTTGGCCCCTTTCCGTGAGTTTGTGCAATGCCAGCTTAAGCCAGGATTGGTGGTTTGTGACAATGGCACCAACCTCCTCTCCGCCTTCCGACAGGGACAACTGACCCATGTGCCCTGTGTGGTGCATGTCCTTAACCTGGTGGTGCAGCGGTTCTTGGGCAAGTACCCGGACTTACAGGATGTCCTGAAGCAGACCAGAAAAGTCTGTGTGCATTTCCACCAATCATTTAATGCCAGTGCTCGGCTGGCTGAGCTCCAAAAGGAGTTGAACCTGCCCTAGAACCGCCTTATATGTGACATGCCCACCAGGTGGAACTCAACGTTGGCCATGCTTCAGCAGCTGTACATGCAGCAGAGGGCCATCAATGAGTACCTGTGCGACTACGGCACCAGGACAGGGTCAGGGGAGCTCGGTTTTTTCTCACCACGCCAGTGGGGCATGATCAGGGATGCATGCACTGTTCTGTCACCGTTTGAGGAGGCCACAAGGAGGGTGAGCAAGGACAGTGCATGCATCAGTGACACTACCTCTTGTCCACCTGTTGGAGCATACGCTGCGTGGAATAATGGACAGGGCACTTGAGGCAGAACAGAGGCAGGAAGAGGAGGACTTCCTTGCCTCTCAAGGCCCCCTTTATCCAGACAGTGTTCCTGCTGTCCCACCCATCACACAGGAAGAGGACAAGGAGGAGGAGGATGATTGTGTCAGCATGGAGTT
The DNA here is from genome assembly GCF_037356315.1 of Lithobates pipiens. Taxonomy (NCBI): domain Eukaryota; kingdom Metazoa; phylum Chordata; class Amphibia; order Anura; family Ranidae; genus Lithobates; species Lithobates pipiens. The sequence goes on from NW_027507787.1 coordinate 118,777,087, forward strand.
GGAGCCTGGCACTCAGCAGCAGCAGTCTTGTAGGGATGATTTACAGTCCCAAGTAACCCGTGGACTTGTACGTGGCTGGGAGGAGGTAGCTGCGGATCATGTTGTCCTTAGTGACCAAGAGGACTCCGGACGGAATGCCTCAGCTAACCTACGCTGCATTGCCTCCCTGATCCTGCAAAGCCTGCGGAAGGATCCTAGTATTCTTCGGATCAAGGAGAGGGACCATTAGTGGCTGGCATCTCTCCTTGTTCCACAGTACAATGGTAAGGTTGCGGACCTTATTTTGCCGTCGCAGAGGGAGCAGAGGATGAGACATCTCCGGGAGGCCTTGCAGAAAGGTCTGTGCATCACGTTCCCAGAGACTGGGAGGTTACAAACTCCTGGTCCTGGACAACGTGTTGCTGAGGCATCAGCAGTGGAGAAGGTGGCCGTCTGACCAATGAGTTCAGACAATTTTTTAGTCTGCAGCCCCAAGGTATGATCGGTTCCAGCAACCATTGCCAGCGTCTGATTTACATGGTGCAGGAATACCTAGGGGCAAGGTCAGACTTGGACACTTTTCCCACCGAAAATCCTCTGGCTTACTGGGTCTTGACGATGGATCACTGGCCAGAGCTTGCACAGTATGCAATTGAGCTACTGGCCTGTCCTGCATCCAGTGTTCTTTTGGAATGCACCTTCGGTGCTGCTGGTGGCTTTGTAACCGATCACAGGGTGCGCCTGTCCACTGACTCAGTTGATCGACTGACCTTCATAAAGATGAATCAGTCTTGGATCACCACCAGCTACCAAGCACCTGAAGCTGATGTAACCGAATAATTTTTTTTAAATATAATATCTCTTCAAGACTGCCTATGCTGATGCTGAGTGACTGTCCTGTTATGTTGACTGTCTATCCTCTTTCTCCTCCGCTGATATCTTGGAAGAACATTTTTGGTTCTGGGTGATGCCACCAGCCCAATTTTTCATCCCCTGTTTAACAGGGGCGTGTAATTACAATTTTTGATGCAGTGCTTTGCAGCAGGGCTCATTCCTGCACTCCAACTAGAGTATATGGTAGAGGTTGCAGTGTATAAGCCCAATTTTTTAGCCCCTGTTTAACAGGGGCATGTAATTCAGTTTATTTTAATCAATAGTTTTTATTAAAGTTTACATTTTTATCAAGACAAATGACAGAAATTATGACTAAATAACATATCAGTTACAGTATTTAGATACATAGATAATAGTATCCAAAAATAATAAAAAATATAATATAGAGAAAACCATATTAATTATCTCAATTATAATAGGGATAAAAAACATAACGATCAGGAGGTTATTAATACATCCATTGTGGAGACAATACACAAAAGTAATATAAATATTATCTTCATATATTTATATACTGCCAATTCAAGTAATTCAAAGATGATGAACCTAAATATATTCCCGAAACACTCCTATGGGTGCTAAACTGTGTTCGGGACAGTAATAGTAACCTGTCATTTAATAGATACAAAACAAAGATTAAAATATTAGAGCTGGGTAGGTCATTTTTTAATTCAAGTTATCTAGGAACAAAGAACTCGTGCAATGTTTTGGGGACTAGCCCATTTTAACCATGGCTGCCATATTTTATGAGTATGTTCTTTTTTGTGAGGCCGAAGAGCTAGAATTGTTTCATAAATGTAGTGAGTTTGAGTCGATTCTATCACTTCTTTTATGGAAGGAGGATCAGGATTTTTCCAGTTCCTCGTTATACTGATCTTGGCTGACAAAATATGTGTAAACACATTTCTAAACTGGATAGGATATTGATCAAGATCAATGGATAATAGAGCCAGTGAGGGATTTGGAGGAATCACTGTTTTGGTAATTTCAGACATAACTTGAAAGATTTGTTCCCAATAATTCCCAAGTTTAGGGCATGTCCAAAATGTATGTAACATATCATCTTTTTTGCCGCACAATCTTCAACATTTGTTGTCAAATGTGCCGTTGAATTTAGATATTTTCTCCGGAGTAAGATACCAGCGTTGAGTCAATTTCATGGATACTTCCCATAATGTAGAGCAGCATGTGGCTTTATATGTGGTTTTACAAGCTTTTTCCCATTGATCAACTGTATAGGTGTATCCTAAGTCTTCTTCCCATCTAATTAAAGGGATAGTCTTTGTAAACACACTTTTTTGTTGAAGAAGATTATAGAAAAGAGAGATCCCTTTTTGTTGATGTATGGGGATCTTAAGGAAGGACCAAGCCGATTGGGGAACATTATAGGTCCATGATGGGAGGTTGGAAATGCCATTCTTAGTTCGGATGTAGAGGAATAAATCTGAATTTGGCAATTGAAATTTCTTTTGTAGGAAATGGTTTGATCACCCCATTATCAAGTAGATCAGCTAGATATTTAATTCCCTTCTCTATCCATGGTGTAAATGAGGTTGTCTTCATGAAATTATGTAGAGTATTTAGCGGAATTTGGACTTTGGTAGGAAGAGGGTGTGAGGAAGTTAGATGCAGAAATCAAACCCAGGATTTAAGTGTTGCTAATATTGTTGGGGAGATGTGAGAAGGTATCTTGGCTCCAAGTGCCATGGAAGGAATCCATATTGATAGATTATTTCCTGGGATCTTAGCAGTTTCCATCTTCCCCAATATTGTAGATGGAGGAGATAGAAACCATTCCTTAGACTGTGTGAGAACCGAGGCTAAATAATAATCTTGGAAATCCACATACCCTGTTCCCCCAGCTTGACGTTTCTTCACTAAGTTTGAATGAGCACATCTAGATTTTTTACCCTGCCAGATGAATCTAGAAAACAGAGTCTGAAGGGATTGGAAACATTTTAACGGGATTGGAATTGGGAGAGTTCTAAAAAAGTATAACATTTGTGGAAGGTAAGGCATTTTAAATGCTGCCAAACGTCCCATCCATGAAAATTCATGGGATGCTAGTTTAGTGAGATTTTCTTGTAATGCATTATGAAGTGGAATATAATTATATTGGAACAGTGTTTTACATGAATTAGATAATTGAATACCCAAATATTTAATTGTACTTTCAGTCCATGTATAAGGGAATTTTAATTTAAGATGTTTAGTAGTATTTTCATCTATCCCCAAGTTCAATATACAAGATTTATTCGCATTAAGCCTGTAATAAGAAACTTTGCTGAACATATTTAGTGTTTCCTGAATTTCCGGTAAGGATTTCACAGGATCAGTAATCATAAGAACAACATCATCTGCAAAAAGGTTGATTTTATGTTCTTGTTCAGCAATGGTAACTCCTAGAATTTTTTTGTTGGACCTAATACTCTCAGCTAGGGGTTCGATAACAAGGTTAACAATTAGGGGGGATAAGGGGCATCCTTGTCGTGTACCATTTGTTATTGGGAATGGAGGTGATAAAGAATCCGCAGTATACACTCTAGCCGAGGGGACAGAGTACAGGGCTAATATTGCTTTGTTGATTTGACCTGTTAAGCCAAGTTTAGTCAGAACTGATGACAGGTATCCCCAATGAACTCTATCAAACGCTTTTTCAGCGTCAAGCGACAGAAACAGGGATGGCGATTTGGTGAGTTCTACATGGAGTATTATATTTATCAATCTTCTAGTGGCATCCGACGCTTGTCTTCCTTTGGTGAAACCCGATTGATCTCTATGGATAAGAGACGGTAACAAACTATCTAGTCTTTTGGCTATAAGTTTTGCATACATTTTAACATCTAAATTGAGTAAGGAAATTGGTCTAAAATTTTTAGGTGTACATGGTTCCTTATCTGGTTTTGGAAGAGTTACAACAAGAGCATTCAGCATTTCATTGGGAAATGATGAAGAATTGGCTGCTAAATTATAAATATCACATAGTATAGGTGCTTTGAAATTTTTTTAAATATTCCGCCGTAAAGCCATCTGGACCAGGTGATTTCAAGTTAGGAAGAATACGGATAGTTTGTAGAATTTCAGGGATAGTAAAGGGAGGATTGAGAAATTCTAATTTTTGTGGGGAAATAGATGGAAGATTGACACTACAAAAAGTTGTCAATCTCCTCCTGAGAAGGTTGATGGGTATCACCATCGTTCTTAATGTTATATAAATCATTATAATATGAGCTAAATGCTTCAGGTATTGAAGAAGGCTTAAGCAATTTTTCATTAGTGTGAGGATGGTAGAGGAATGGAATTTTAGTCTTACAGTAGATCGATAACCTTTAATGTGTAATGCCATTGTTTTCCCCGCTTTGTTCCCTGTTGCATAAGTGGTAGCTCTGAATTGTTTATAGGATTTCTCATGTGTCTCTAAAAGTAGGGTTCTTAATTCATTACGTAACTGGAAAATTTGTGTTTTAATGAAAGGAGAAGGATAATTTTTATTGTGTTCCTCAGCTTTGGCTATCTCCTTAGTAAGTTCATCCATTCTCTGAGTTCTCTTTCTTTTAGCTTTAGAACCTAATTGCATAAACACCCCTCTTATAACAGATTTATGAGCATTCCATAATATTATTGGGTCAGTTATAGACGTCAAATTAATTGAAAATAATTCAGTAAGGTGTTGTTGGAGTGTTGTGGAGTAATTTTCATTTTGGAGAATATAGTTATTAGCTCTCCATATATATGAATTTGGTTGGGATGATGTGGTTGTTATAGACATGCTAATGGGAGCGTGATCCGACCACATGGCCGTATGTATATGGGAAGATGAAATCTTGTCAAGCAGCCATTTATCTGTTATGGGGTGAAGTTCAAGTAGTAAGGTATTGAGGCATCAAACCAGACCGTATATGTCAGTAATGCATATGAGCTAACAGGCAGGAGTAGTTCATTTGTATTTAATTCTATTTTGTTCACATTTTTGTCCAAAGTGGAACAAATTAGTTTTTTCCTTCAAGGCAGGCGTGTTATGTGGAAGATCAACTATAATACCCCATGTTTGGAGTAATTGCGTGCCATTTTCAATGGTGGATATAGCAAAATGTTTCCCGTTGTAAGTGGTCAAGATAGTGGCTGGATGTTTCCATTTGTATGTGATCTTATGATTAGATAATGCCTTTGTTACAGTTTTGAGCTGTCTTATCATTTGTAGTGTAAATTGCGAGAGATCGGCGAATAATTGTATATCTGAGTATGGTGGTGGGAGAGTAGTTAGCTCCCTTGCTTTGGAGAGAATTTGCTCTTTAGCTTGATAAAAATGAATTTGCAGAATAACATCTCTGGGAATTGATTCTTCTAGATGTTTTGGTTTGGGAATTCTATGAATACGATCGATTGTAAGTTCAATCGGCGATAATTCTGGTAATAATGAAGAAAATAGTGTATTTGCATAGTTACGTAAGTCCATGGGTAGAACTGACTCTCATTTTAATGTTGTTTTGACGTGAGTAGTCCTCGAGATCTGCCAATTTCATCTTGACCCACTTGGAATCATCTTTTTGTTTTGTACATGCATCCACTAGCTCATTCACTGTTTCAGTGCATTCCTCCATTTTGTTTTCAACGTATTGCAGTCTACCATCCATATGTTTCATATCAAGAGAGAATTTATGAATCATGGAGGATAGATTAGATATAATAGATGATTGTAATGACACAGGCATTTCTTTCATTGTGGTATCTAGTACTGGCTGACCTGCTGTTGGGAAAGCAGCTATAGATGTCTGTAATGAGGACATAGCATTATCACTATGCAGAGCTGTGTTCACAGTATCAGCTGCCTGACAAGATGAATCCAGCTTCATCTGCGATTTTGCAGGTCCCTGGGATGTCGGGGATAGATAAGAGGAGCCATTAGAATATGAGGATGATAATTCCTCATCCATTTCAGGTGGATGGCTATCAGAAAAGTTTGCGTGAGTTTTATTATTTTTCCTCACAGCGCCGGTGGAGCCATCTTGGATTTTAGTCAGCTCACTGCTCTGTTTAAATGTAAATGATGACAGCTTTTTTGGTCCCCTTTCTTGTCCTCTTTTGCGAGACATTATTGCCCCTACTGTCCCAGGAGTACTGCAGGGTATTTAGGTATGTTTTTAGAGGAGAATACCTGCATGTTTTTTGCTGTTAAACGGCCGGCTGCGGAGAGCTCTAGGCTTAAGCAGCCATCTTCTTCAGCGCGCAAGCCACGCCCCCGTAATTAAAATTCTTGATGCAGTGCTTTGCAGCAGGGTCATTCCTGCACTCCAACTAGAGTATATGGTAGAGGTTGCAGTGTATAAGCCCAATTTTTCAGCCCCTGTTTAACAGGGGCGTGTAATTACAATTTTTGAGGCAACGCTTTGTAGCAGGGCTCATTCCTGCACTCCAACTAGAGTATCTGCGAGAGGTTGCAGTGTTGTGGCACCAGCAAGCAGTGCCTAAGGTCCAATTTTTAAGCCCCTGTTTAACAGGGGCATGTAATTACAATTCTTGATATAATATTTCACAGCAGGGCCCGTTCCTGTGCCCACCGAGAGTATTTCTGAGGACTTATAGTGTTGTGGCACCAGCACCACAAACACCAAAGGCCCAATTTTTCTACCACTGTTCATCAATGGCATTTCTAGTCAGAGTCTTCAAGCGGGAAATGCAATACTCCTACGAACCAAGCCCTGAGGTGTGCCTTGGCCTAGCTGGTCAGTATGCCTGAGAGGTCATACCCTGAATGTAAGAATAAGAACAAAATACTATGAGAATGTATGAAAAAACTGGGGGAACGGGTGGGTGGGAACCCAGAAATTCTGACAACACTTGCCCTGACAGAGGAGGGGGTTTAAATAGGCCTCCTACAAATACAGCCAGCTTTTCCACTTGTAGTCAGAGTCTTCAAGCTGGAAATGCGATACTCCTAAGAACCAAGACCTGAGGTGTGCCTTGGCCTAGCTGGTCAGTATGCCTGAAAAGAGGGCAAAAAGACACAAATTTAGGTGAAGAAGGGAAGGTAATGAACCATCATGGGTGCACCCAGACAGCAACAGTAAGTATCCAGCAAGTAACCGGAAAGTATCCGCTGGGACAAAAGAACACACCGACTCCTGACTTGGTGATGAGAAGGGACCCCCTATAGAACCCGCGAAACTCCCCTAAACCCAACTGAACCTACCCTGAAAGATTGAATTGAGCCATGAAGCCCAAGACACCCAGGCCCGAGAATAAACTGCTTAAGAAAAGTGAGGATACGTGGGGGGAAAGGAACAAGGCCTGGCCCGAGGAACCCCTGCAAATTATGGCAAAAAATACAACAAACACCAGTGAAATAGCTCAGACATACCCCCCCCCCCCCCAAGAGGGTGAGAGGGTGAGTGGCAAAAAAGACCCCTAGCAGGAGTGCGAAAAGCTGGATACCTGATGGATGTGATGGAGTAAGCGGATAAAGCCCATGCACCATAGCAATAAAAACGACCAACATGGAGAAACCATGCCGGACACAGGACCCTGGTCCCACCGAATATGATTGGGTCAAGCTTTAGCCTGAGACCTAACAGCTGAGTCAGAAAACCTGAACCGAGGAAGGAGGGCCAGACTCCCAAATAACAGTCCCATGGCGTGATACAGACAAACCCAAGGTGGCTGAAGCCCCCCCTACTTGGAACAGGCTGGGGATCGGAAAATACGACTGGACTGATGTCCCTAAGTAGAACTCCAGGCAAAATGTTAGACTAGATCAGAGCCAAGAGTGGAATTCAGAATCATTATGACGTCTGCCCAACCTACCACCCAAGGACCATCACGGGGACATGGCTTAGCACACACCCTGAGAGAGACTATACATCCCTGGGTGGTACCAGGGCCTCAATACAACAGGACATCAACTGAAGAAAAAATTTGCGACTTCTTCTGACCCAAGGGTGAGCCCAGTGGCGAAACGACATCAGCACCAATCAACTAGCCGGGCTGATGGAAGTGAGTGCAAGCATGGTTGATATCGGTATGGATGCCAAGACGGCCCAACCTGAAACACAAACTAGAGATATGACAGACAACCAGACAGGAGAACAAAAATGCTCTCCCCCAAGAATGAAACATCAGAAAAGTCAATACAACTGCGCGTGAATGAACCTGACGACGAACCCCCCCCCCCCCCCCATGTGAGAGGTAAGTGAGCCTGAGTAACCTGCAGCACAGAGACAGGTAATTAACAGAAAACTCAGGGCTGGAGTACCCACAGGCCATGGTGGGTAGTCGTATGGATGTGGTGAATGAACATGCATCGTATGACGTATGGTATACGGGCGAGAAGATTGTGGACAACAACCAATTAACAAACAAAAATCTCAGCCCGTATGGATCTGTAGACGTGACAGATCCCGACGTGTGAGTCCTAGCTACATGACCCAGGTACAAACATGACACAGACACGATGGGACATGACAAAACAATGAAGACAAAGGACTACCAGAGTATGCCATCAAGGCTGAAATACTATGACAGACATGCTGGCGGCAAACACAAAGACATCAACGCTATGACAGAAGCAACGCTATGACAGAAGCAACGCTATGACAGAAGCAACGCTATGACAGAAGCAACGCTATGACAGAAGCAACGCTATGACAGAGACACCGCTATGACAGAGACACCGCTATGACAGAAAAAGCTGAAACTGAATGCTGATGCAGAAACGTAGAGACAGAAATCCAGGGGCAGAACGCAATGACAGCAAAACAAAGACTGAAACGCTGAGGCATAAATGCAACGGCAGAAATCCTGGGGCAGAAACACTGCAACAGAAAAACTGAGACAGCGAAGCAACAGCAGAATCCTGGCCAGAAATGCAGTGACCGAAAACACACTGAGCCTGAACGCTGAGACAGAAATGCAAAGACGGCAATCCTGGGGCAGAAACGCTATGACCGAAATGCTAAGACTGAATGCCGAGCCGAACACTATGACAGAAAAGCACGCAATGACAGAAATGCTGGGGCAGAACACTATGATAGAAATACAGGGGTAGAGACCTTAAAGACAGAAAATGCTTGGGCAGAAAGCTATGACAGAAATGCTGGGCAGCATGCTGGGGCGGACCACTGTGACAGAATCCTGATGTCAAACGCTGACAGAAATCCTGGGGCAGAACACTATGACCACAACCCTGGGGCAGAAAACGTTATGACCGAACCCAGGGCCAAAAAATGCTATGACAGAAAACCAGGGGCAGAAAACACTATGACAGAAGTCCTGGGGCAGAAAAACACTAAGACAGAAATCCTGGGGCAGAATGCTAAGACAGACATGCCGGGCAGAACGCTATGACAGAAATGCTGGACAGAACGCTATGACAGAAATGCTGGACAGAAACGCTACGACAGCAATGCTGAACAGAAATGCTACAACAGCAATGCTGGACAGAAATGCTACGACAGCAATGCTGGACAGAAACGCTATGACAGCAATGCAGGACAGCACGCTACGACAGAAATGCCGGACAGCACGCTACGATGGAAATGCTGGACAGAAACGCTATGCCGGAAATGCTGGACAGAACGCTATGCCGGAAAAGCTGGACAGAACGCTATGACAGAAATGCTGGACAGAACGCTATGACAGAAATGCTGGACAGAACGCTATACCAGAAATGCTGGACCGAATGATATGACATAAAAGCTGGATTGAACGATATGACAGAAAAACTGGACCGAACGATATGACAGAAATGCTGGACCGAACGATATGTCAGAAATGCTGGACTGAACGATAGGACAGAAACCCCTGGACAGAACGTGATGACGGAAGAGACAGAAACCTGGAGCCGAACGCCACGATAAAACCCTTGTGACTGAAATGGGTGCCTGGACGTGCGGGGATCCCCCCGAGAGTACCAGGAGGTGACCAGGTGGGTGAGTCCCCCCCCATGAAAACCGGAAAGTGTGTGGTTATCCCCTCCATGGAGCATGGTGTGAGTTCCCGGGAGGTGAACTGGCTGGCAAGCGGAAAGGGGTGGGTGTAGGGTGACACTACGACTGAAAGCTGGACAGAAACGCTATGACAGAAAACGCTATGACAGAAAATGTTATGACAGAAAATGCTGGACAGAAAACGCTGTGACCGAAAACGCTGCGACAGAACATGCTGGACAAAAAAACTTTAATGACCGAAACCTGTACAGAACGCAGGCTGCGGTCGAAACATTGACCAAAGAAGCAAATTCACAAGAGACAGCAGCAACCCGAGTGCATGGGGAGAGAGGAGATGTCGGTCGGCCAATCCTCCCCACACTGGGAGAAACGGTGGGTGCTCCGCACATGTGAGGGAGCAAAAATGCCTATGGGGAGAGAAACGAGTCGGAGCCGGCCGACCCCTCCCCCCACAACGGGAGAGAAGCAGCGAGCTGCCACGTGGAGACATATGTACATGGGGAGAGGGTGGGCGGGGAGAGAAAGAGGAGCCATGACAGGAGAACGCACCCCCACTCCCCACCGGCATGAAAGCCAGGAGAAGCGGGGCACGCTGGCCAGATTAGTGGGGGAAGTAGATGGTAGAGAATGGAAGGACTGTCCCACCCCCATGAGTGCCGCCCACGATGCTGGAACACGGGCTGCAAGGGGGGACACCAAACAGCTGGTGGAACCCAGGGATGAGGGAGGGAGGGAGGGGGGGGGGGCGCCATTCTGCCAGGAAGCCAGGAGTGACAGCATAACCTAGAAATCCTGACAACACTGGCCCTGACAGAGGAGGAGGTTTAAATAGCCCTCTCAAGCTCCTTGGCCAGTCTTTCCACATAATTACGATTCTTGATATAATCGTTCACAGCAGGGTGCTCCAGAGCCCACCAAGAGTCACTTTGAGGGCTTACAGTGTTGTAGCAACACCAACACCTTGTTCCGCCATTTCTGCAGAGCATATAGGGCAGGCCCCTACTTTCAAACATCCAACTTGCAAACATCTCCTACTTGCAAACGGAAGGAGACAACAGCAAGTGAGATGAAAAAGACGGACAGCAAAAAAAATTATACAGGGGCGATAACCCTTCCCTATGTTTTCCAAAAAGCTTAAAATAGATTTTTTGACTGGAGCTACACTTTAAAAATGTACCAGTTCAAAATTACAAACAGATTCTACTTAACATAACAAGCCTACACAGTCCCTATCTTGTTTGCACCGCCTGTATACTCCTGTTCTGAGTATATAGGGCCTGGGGGCCCCACGCTTTTCCTTTTTTTAATATGGGTACGGGGTGACCCCCAAAAACCTTACAAGACCCAAAGGGGCTGGTAATGGGCAGCGGGGGCTACCTATGCCTTTTTTTCGCAATGATTTTCATTCATATTGGCAGAACCAGACATGACATTAAAACCGCAAGCAGTTTTAAATGACTTTTTTTACGTTAAATATCAATTTTTGCAGGGACTGTTCTAAACACGGAAAACACGTGCCACTTCACAGGCATACTATAGACACCCCCCGCCATGATATTTAAAGGAATATTTCACTTTATTTTTCACTTTAATCGTCATTAAAATCAGTGCTCCCGAAAAAATGTACGTTTTTAAAAACATTTTAGGCATTGACCCGTGTCCCCTGGGGCAGGAGCCAGGTTCCTAAACCCTTTTTAGGACAATATCTTGCATATTAGCCATTAAAATTAGCACTTTTTTATTTCAAACGTTCAAGTCCCATAGACTTCAATGGGGTTGTAAAGTTTGCATGAATTTTCGCTCCGTTCGAAAGTTTTGGTGTGAACCGAACCAGGGGGTGTTCGTCTCATCCCTACTCTGGAAGCAGATTCCCTATCCTCCCCTTCCCCAACATTAAAATTAGAGCAATTAGAACATTAGAGCAAAACTATGGCAGGGGGTTAGGGTAGTAATGGGTTATATGGGGTTAACAGAATATACTCCAATCTGGGACAACAAATATTTTCCAGATTTGATCCCCATGGGTAAAATAAATGAGTGGGAGGCTTGCGGCAGGGCTCAAGTCCTGTGGGAACGCATGGGAACGGAGTTCCTGTACTTTTTCCACAGCAGGAACTCAGTTCCTGTTAGCAGCCTTGTCCTGCAAGACTTTGAAGTATGCGAGCTGTGTGGCAGGTGCTACACCAGCAGCAGCCGACACAGCTCCCAATAGTAAGTGCCGCACACCTGACCATTCAGGCATTGCCAGTAGGGGGCCCCATGACAGCTTCTGCTTCGATCTACCTGTCAATCACAGCTAGCTGACGGGTAGATCAGGTCCCTGCTGCTAAGAGATTGTATTTAGTCAGACCTCTCGTGATGCGCTCCTCCCCGCTGGCCCCTCCTGATTTTCTGTCTCATCTTCCCCACCCCCAGTCTCCTGCATACTTGCTCTGTGTGTCCCGCTGAATCCCCCCCTCCTCTATATTCAGTGCCATATGATGGGAGAACCCAGAAGAGTAGCACAGCTATTCTGCTTACAGGACATGTAGGGAGAGAGGTTATCTGAGGGAGGAACATCAGTTTGGGGGGGTAAGCTGATACATCTCCTAAGCAGGAACACATTACTATCTCCCCAAGCATTCTGTTCAGATAATGTGCAGTTAATTTATGACCTTTCCGTTTAACTCTGTGTTATCCAAACTCTGTTCAATGAAAAGTGTAAACTCACCACATAAACACTCTATATACAAAATAAAATTCCCCAATAAAGATCAGAATATGATGTTCACATTTGCATGGAAGCACAATTGATTATTTAGAGAATTACCATATTTATGTTTATTGAGGATTGTTTTTTTATGTACTAACAGTTAAGCTTCATACCCACAATACGAAAATTGGATGAAAAATACCACTTTTGAAGCGTTTGTGCATATGAGCGTATCATTTTTTTTTTTTTTTTTTGGTGGGAGAGTGGATCTTTGGTGGGAGTTCCCACACTTTTTTCCCCAGGACTTGACCCCTGGTTTGCGGTACTGGAAAACTCATGCAATTATAAGAGGGGAGTACCCTGAAGTCATTTGAAGAACTGAGGGGAGAGTATGGTATCCTAAACCAATCATTCTACCGTTATCTTCAAATCAGACACGCCCTCAGCACCCATTTCAAAACACAAAGGGTGGAATGGTGTGAAGTACCTCTTATACAAAAAAAAATCGCCACGACAAGCTCTTCTAAAGCCTTGTACACACGGTCGGAGAATCCGTCGGAATGTGTCCTATCAGGCCGTGTCGTCAGATAATCCGACTGTGTGTGGTATGCATCGGACTGATCTCCGTCGGACCCAATTTTCCAACATGTTGGAAATATTTCCCACCCAACTGGGCCGGTCGGACCTAATCAGATTATGTGTAGAGCATTTTGATCGGACCAAGTGCCACGCATTCTCACTTTTAAATTCTGACACGGAAGCGCTCGTTCAGGTAAAACTACTGCTCGTAAGCGATATAGCACATTCATCACGCTGCAATGTTAAAAATTCATTCATCAAGCGCATTCTCTTGTTCTTTACAATGCTGCAAGAACCAACTTCTTTTGATGCTCATAGTCACACACACTTCTCCCGAACGGATTTCATTACTCTTTTTTAACCATTTCAGCAATACATTTTTAGTTTGTGTCACATCTACACAATTTTAGATTTGGTTTATTCTTTTTTTGATGGTTTGGGGGGGGGGGGGGATTCCCTAAAAATCTCCTTTAAAAACACTTTGCTCATTTCTCCTTATTTTTATTTTTGTGTAAACTTACAACAACATTATTCTATTTTTTAGATTTTGTTTTTCTTTTTTAATCTACAGGATGTTGTTTAGTGTTGGCACCCCTTGTTATTTATTTCACTTTGTTTTTTGGAAATGTACCTGCCTGCTCACAAATAAACTGGCCTTTTGGAAGGAAAACACATACGCAAGTATTTCATCCAAACAAAAAATACCTTTATTTCGGTGTCAGTAACAGATAAAGAGGGAGGCAGCAATGTTGAAACTGGGGAGATTCGTGAAGCCTCGGGCCCCCAGAGCACACATTAACTATTTCAACGCAAAAATTGGTGGCCTGAGGAGTACATATCTGAGGGAGAGAAGTCTGGTCCTGAAGTCCATGAAACCCGGAACAGCAGCAGATGACATCTATGTTCCCAGGCTGTGGTACTACAACAGGCTGCATCTTCTGTCAGACCAGACTGAACCCAGGTCATCACTCTCTGGTCTTTCTTCCACGCTTCCTTCCAGGCTGTGGCTGTGGTGCTGGAGGTGTGGCAGAAGGAGGAGGAGGAGGAGGAGGAGGAGCAGGGGCATGGGCCAAACGACACAAGTGTGTTTCTGGTGTCATTTGGCCCAACAGACCCGTGTTGAGGGTTTGGAGAATAACCTGCTCACACAAGATCTGTTGCCCCTGCTCCATTTTCTCAAGCTTGCATGCAACCAAGGTGGCAAAGGCCTCTTGTTAGGTGGGTTTGGCTTGGAGCGCCGCAGAAGCCTTACCAATCAGCCTCAGGGCAGACTCCTCAACATTCCCCCCCTTTCTCGCCCTTCTGCGTGGAAGGCGGAGGGGAGGGACCTGGCATTCGGTGAGGCTCCTTTGGCTGCCCACCGCCTGGCTGCCGCTTACCCCCGCCTCCTCCTGGCTGCCACTTTCCACAGCCACCTCCTGGCTGCTGCATTCCACACCCTCCTGGTCCTGGCTGAGTTCTTCCTGTGTATGAAAAAGGGACATAGTTTTAGTTTTTGGTTCATCAAACACACACAATTTTCACATCAACACTGTTGCAAATTGTTAACCAATAGAAAAGACTATCATTCTGAGCCCAGCATTTTTCTTTCTTGTCCCAAAGGCTTTGTTCTCTACTGTCTATTGATATGTGAAACACTTTCAAAACTCATCAATTAGGGAGCAGAAATCAAGTTAACAGCATTCATTTTGACTCCACAAATATGTACAACAATACTATACCTGGCTCAAGCTGGGCTCCCCCAGTTCTTCCTGAGTGGGAGGCCCAGGTTGGGCGTCGGAACACTCATCAGGTGTGGAATGTAGCATAGAAGGATGTGTGGAAGGAAGAGTAGAGAGGGATTCTCTCGCCTCAGCCTGGTCTGCCAGAAAATGCATCCTGTCATAATACCACAGGGTGGGGACATAAACCTCAGCTGCTGAAGCTCCAGATTTCATGGACTTCAGCACCTTATTCCTCTCCTTCAGATATGTACTCCTGAGGTTCCCAATTTTCTTTTTGATATATTTCTCATCTGCCCTGGGGACCACCAGCTTCACAAACTCAACCAGTTCCAACAGTGCTGCCTTCCTCTTTGGTCTGTTACTATACAAAGGGTGCGTGTTTTGCCACAGGATTGGCATGTCTCAGTATTTATCGATGAACAGAGGGAGGAAGCTATAGTCATTAAACCCGTCCATAATGTCTGCAAGACACAACACAAGACAAACCCTAATGTCAGGCTAAACTCCACTAAATGCAGGCCTCAATCTAGAAGCAGTGTAGCCTAGTGATGTGCCAAGTTCAAAATTTGACCTTCGTTTGCGTGTTCGTCGCCTCAGCTTCTCCCTCTGTTCACAGATCGTATGGACGACACATGCGTGTTACGTTTTATATACAGTGCGCATGCGTGCAACTCCGCCCGCCCCTGACGTTCTTTCCAGACTATTCCCCGCCCCTTCGCTTCCGGCGCAGTGGGGAGAGCACATGGCGGAGAGAACACAGGTGCGCACTAATAATTACACTAACGAGGAGGAGGGTGAGGAAAGCCCGGAGCCTGAAATGTCCCAATCCAGGAAGACAATATTTAAGGCCGCAAATATGTCTTTTGGAGAGATGTTGGAGATGGTCGACATATTGAACAGGACCGACTATGATGGAAAGTATGGACCTTACCCAAACCCAAATATTAGAAAGGCCAAGATCATGAATAAAGTTGTGAAGATTCTTCTGCATCATTTTGGGGTACACCGATCCATGGATCAACTGAGAAAACGCTGGTCAGACCTGAAACTGAGGGAGCACGAGCAGTACATAAGGATCAAGCGTGTTCTTGACAAAAGTAAGTAGTTGTCGTGTGTTCATATGATTATTATTGCTTGCATACTGCTCCATGTGCTTTGAGTTTATGTTGTGCATTTTAAAATGGCCACTTTTAAGTTCATGGTTTCATTCGTTCGTAGGAAACATCGTTCTTCCGGTAAGTATTCCAGCTGAACACAGTGTCCCCAATAATGTTATGACCTTGAAGCTCGGCCAAAATAAACAATTGAACAACACTTTCAAACAATGTTTCATATTGTTAAATTCTTCCCTCTGTGTGCTAATTCTTTCTTTTTTCAAAATCTTATAGGGGAGAGAAGACTCTGCAAGTATGAGGACACCAGGGACCCCACCCCTCACAAAGAAGGACAACTTCCAAAAGCACAAACAGAGGAGCAGGAGGAGGAAGGAGAGATCGTGCAGGTTGGGCAAATTGTCACCACAACAGGTGAGTGTCGGAGAACACAGCTTCCGGTAAGCTCATCAATGTATGTCACCATATTTATATGACATGTTTTTTTTGGGGGGGGGGTTTGTTTTGTAGGTGATGTGGAAGAAGATTCCCGTTTTACCAGTGAAAGTGCCCAGATCCAGATTGGGGAGATAATGGGGTGCAATCGGGATTTGGAAAATATCCTGCAAAACATCAATGATGTTAATTGAAATTTGAAGGACATCATTGATGTTTTGGGGAGAGTGTGAAACACCCCAAACTAGATAGGGTCTTATTTTTAACTTTTTTTACTAACAAAATGTTGTATTTCTCAAAATTCAAAATTTGGAAGATGCACAGAGTGTATAAACATGCATTATCTCCCTTCATGGGGGATCAATGTACGTGTTTTGTGTAAAGTGTCTGAGATGAAGGGGTTGCAGCCCCAAAGCATGTACATTGATCCCCCATGATGGGAGATAGCACATGTTGACACACTGTGTGCATCTTCCAAATGTGTTTTTTTTCAGGGGTCACACCCCATGTGATGAAGGCAATATCAGCCCAGTTTGTACATACTCATGTCTGATATTGTCTTCACTTTTCAAAGTTGAACTTTGTAAGTTCCTGTGTTCTGTATTTTACAGTTAGATACATGCCTGTTTACACAAAAACAACAATTAAACAAAAATTTTTAGTAAACTCTGTTTTTGAAACACACAATTTCTTGGTTGGTTGTAAAAACCTTTTCAAAACGCACATGTGAATGTGCTTCCATTAAACAATTAAATTAGCAACAATGTGTGACTTCCTTTTTCATGGCAACAAAAATGTATTTGTAGTACAATTTAAGTTTGTGCTGAGAAGGAGTGTGATTTACTAAAGGCAACTCCACTTTGCACTCCAAGTGCAGTTTCAGGTGTACTTTTGCAGAGCACTTGTAGTGCATAGTGGATGTGCCTTTACTAAAAAAATACCCACAGTGATGTGTACATTTTGACAATCATGCCATTTTCCTGCCATGGTGCTGAAAATGAGCATGATTTTGGTCAGTAATGCACTACATACATTAGTTACCAAAAAAAGAAGGTGTGTGTGTGTAGCAGACCCACAACATAATAACATTATCTGAAGAAGAGACTGTCCCCTCATCTCGCTCTGAACTTGGGCTTGCACTGTTGGTGAAAAAGGCACAACTTGATAAAACCTAATTATACCTAGGAGACACCTAAAACCAAGCCAAGCAGTAAATGAAGGAGTTTCAGATCAAAATGTATTTGTAAAATGCCGCTCAGACATTGTCTGGCATATCAATGGCCCCCCTACCCACAAAGTAGTCCATGTATTGTGTTCTAACCTCACGGCGCTTTGGGGGGGCAAGCCAGGATGAGCATGTTGAAGTCCTGTTAGGTTATCTGCATTGTCCATCAAGTCTGCTTCTTGTTGGCCAACTGAGACCGCATAGTTCGCAGAAACTTTTTTCAAATAATTGTGAAGAACACAACACGCCAGCACTATGTGATTCAGTTTGTATTCCGCCATGTGAATAGGCGTAAGAAAAAGGTGGAACCGGATGGCCAGTATACCAAAAGTGTTCTCCACCACTCTTGTGGTGGGACGATGCGGACGTGCTTCCCATCTATTGCTCCTCCATAATTGGGAAAGTCCCAACGACTGGCAAAGTGGGAGGCCACAGTCTGCCATTCCTGTGGCGTTGAAGGACACTGTGGAGTGAAACAAGAACAAAAATTTGTAATTTGACAAATCAACATTGCAAGCTGATTAGACACCAACATTTTTGGTCAAAATTAGTATAACATTTTGGGAACTGAGTATTTAAAGCCTAAAGTCCCCCCATCCCTCCCCCACCCCCCATATCCCCCATCTGATGGGCCTTTGCTAAAAAATGAGGGGGGATGTTTAGGACAGGTAACCCTCTCCACTTGATTGAGAGCTGAATGGCTAAATAATGTGTGCTACTTTGGGAAGCCCCTCCTTAGTTACACTATTGGCAGCCCACCGGACAGGTAAGAAGTGTCATAATACCAAAAAGAAAACAAAATGGAAGCACTTTTCGACATTCTGCTGTTACATATCCAGATAATTAATAGGTTAAAAAAATAATAATAGCATTTGAAAGTATTGAGGCAGGCCCTTGCACTACATGCTTAGGTGAATTCATCCATAAATGTGAGCATCAAAAATGTAGGTATAGTGTGTATTGAGTTTGGTAAAGTCATCAGATAGAGGATTGCTATCAGCTGAGCTAGCAGCAGTTGGAGGGAGGGGGGTTCCTAATGAGTTTGGCACAACCCCCCCCCCCCCCCCAAAAAAAATAAATAAAAAAAACTCTGCATGAATTGAAGCATACACACACACACACATCACATTTGTAGACATTTTAGGGGGTGTTTAGGGTAAAGCAATACTATGGTGCTGACAAAAGACATTGTTAAGTGACTAGACTATAGTTTTATGGGCCAAGAAGAGCATGGTGGCGAAGTTGGTGAGGCAAATATGCCTGAGGACAAAGGGGCAGAGCATATGAATTAGAGCATATTGCAATGATGGAAATTAGGGAATGAGGAAAGAAATGCAAGACATAGCAATCATGAAATACATAGAATGTGATGTTAAAGCATAAAACTTACCTTCATATAGTCCTTCTGCAGGACCTGAATGATGGCAGAACAGGTCTCTGGAATAATGATCCCCAGAGCCTGGGGGGAAATGCCTGTAGAGAACTTGAGGTCCTGAAGGCTTCTCCCAGTCGCCAAGTAGCGCAACCTGGCGATGAGCCTCTGCTCCGGAGTGATGGCTTGCCGCATGCAGGTATCCTGCCTGGTGATATAAGGGGTCAGCAAAGCCAGCAGACAGTGAAAAACGGGGTCCGTCATCCGGAGATAATTCCTGAAATCATCAGGATTATTCTCCTGGATCTCACGGAGCAAAGGCATGTGCGAGAACTGGTCACACTGGTGCAACCAATTCTTGGTCCACAAACGCCTCCCCTCCCTGTTCATGGACCGGGCTTGTGTCAAAGTAACAACCCCAACACGAAGCTCCTGCACAGCAGAAACTCTACGACAAGTATGTAGAGGAAACATGGTTTGAAAACGGTCGGCTGGTCAGAACGGACACCAGAAAGCACAGATAAACAGCAAGGCCTGAAAGAACAACCTGAATAGCAGAAGCAAGCAGACAATAAGAAATGCCTTTCAAAGCGTACTATACCAAGATATAGTCCACAATGATCAACAAATACTTACTGACTGCACGCACTGATTATCAGATACGCAAAGACAAGCACAAACTGAAGAGCTGTAGCGATCTGAATCACAAATCTGAAAAGCGCGAATCGTCTCTCACCAAACTTCTACTAACACGCGATAGACACAAGATCAGCAGAAGGAGCCCAAAGGGTGCCGGACGTGGTGCTGAACTTCCCTTTTCTAGTCCCGCCATACACGGCTTACGTCACCGCGTTCTTGGCAACCGCTAAATCAGACAACTTAGCCCGACCGTGTGTATGCAACAGTTTCGGACACAATCCGTCGGACAAAATCCGATGGATTTGGTTATCAAAATCTCCGACCGTGTGTACGTGGGCTTAGGGTTTAATATCAGAGATATATGAATAGATATGTAGCAAATTTATCAACAGGAAAGATTGGCCAAAAATAAAAAGGGATGGGAAGAGGACCTGGGGGAAATAATAACAGAAGAACAGTGGAGAAGGATATTAAATCTGAGCTCCCAGGTGTCAGTTTCTCCCTCACAGAAAATGTTGCAACTATTCTTGCTACACAGAGCCTACTATACCCCAAAGAAACTTTTTTGGTATGGATATAGACCCGATGACAAATGCTGAAGGTGTCAAGGAACAGGTGACTTGATCCACATGATGTTGAGTCCAAAATTTTTTAGGTATTGGAAAGAGATACTTGAGGACATTAATCATACCTTTGGGCTCCAGCTGGTCCTGAACGGTACTATATGTCTGTTGGGGAAGATAGGTGGACAACAGTGTAGTAAAACCGCAGCAATTAGAGGCCTATTACACGAAAGATAATAGCCCAAAACTGGCAATCAGTGAGACCTCCAACTTCAGAAGACTGGAACAAAGTGATGGACGTTACAGTATGCAAGGAAAAGGTGACATTTATTAGACGGAGGAACCTGAATACATTCTTAAAAATTTGGATAGATAAAATGGGATGTCCTCCTTAAAGGGGATACTAGGGGGGAGACCATACCCAAATACTAGGTGGATACAACCAGTGAATAACAGGAGGGAGCGGAGAGGGGGACTGGAAGTGGTAAATGAGAGAGAAATAAGTTAGGAATAAGACTATATAATACACTGGTAGTAAATAGATACGGTGTATCGTTGTGATGCTCAGCACTTTATTACAAGGGAGATTTTGGGGGAGGTATGGATCATAAAATGTTAGTGGGGTTATAAAAAAGGTTAGAGAAGTACAGATGAGAGGAAGTTGAGGTACTGGTAGTAGCTGAGTGGACCTTTTAACGTTTTTCCTTGGTCCCCACTTTTTGTTTTATTTCCGTTGTTTCTCGTTTTTTTCTGTTTTCCCTTCTTTAAAGAAATAAGTATGTAGGATGCAGAATATTGTAATGATGGTTATTTAAGCGAACTTATACACGATAACATAATGTAATGTAGCACTAACCCCTGACGGAGCTGCTGGTTTGATTGGGCTTACCATTATCTTCTTCACCTCGATTTGCGTCTAGGGCAGTGATGGCGAACCTTGGCACCCCAGATGTTTTGGAACTACATTTCCCATGATGCTCATGCACTCTACAGCGTGGATTAGCATCATGGGAAATGTAGTTACCTTGGCACCCCAGATGTTTTGGAACTACATTTCCCATGATGCTAATCCACGCTGTAGAGTGCATGAGCATCATGGGAAATGTAGTTCCAAAACATCTGGGGTGCCAAGGTTCGCCATCACTGGTCTAGGGGTTTCCCGTGGTAGATGGCCCAGAAACTTTAGAGACTGACGACAGATCTGCTTAAAGGGATTTTTATTTGTAAAAAACTGAGCTAACGAACAGTCTCTTAATATAGGATCAGAGGGTTAAGGCCCATACACACACAATCAGACTTTTTGACAACAAACATGCAAATTAGCTGTTTTGGAGCAACATCCGACTGTGTGTACGCTCCATCAGACAAACTTTTTTGTTTTTCATCTGACTTTTGTTGGCTGTGCGAATGGACAAACTTTCTGGCAACAAAAGTCCGATGGAGCAAAGTCTGATTGGGTGTACAGAAAACCATAGGACTTTTGTACAAAGTACAAACAAGCATGCTCAGAACCAATGCAAAAAATTAGACAACAATACAGAAGTTGACCAAAGGTGGCGGTAAAGAGCAGAAAAACCACGTGATTTGGTGAAAGTTGGCTGAAAAAGTCAGGGCCAGATTAAGAACATAATGGGCCTGGTGCTGAGGATTTTGGTGAGGCCTTTTATAAACAATAAATAAATAAAAATGCAAACTATTTTTTGTTATAACAAATTAAATTAAAGAGAGAGGGAGGATGAGAGGGAGAGAAAGAGAGAGAGAGAGGGAGGATGAGAGGGAGAGAAAGAGAGAGAGGGAGGATGAGAGGGAGAGAAAGAGAGAGAGAGAGAGGGAGGATGAGAGGGAGAGAAAGAGAGAGAGAGAGGGAGGATGAGAGGGAGAGAAAGAGAGAGAGAGAGAGAGAGAGAGGGAGGATGAGAGGGAGAGAAAGAGAGAGAGAAAGGGGATGAGAGGGAGAGAAAGAGAGAGAGAAAGGGGATGAAAGAGGAGAGAGAAAGAGAGAGAGAAAGGGGATGAAAGAGGAGAGAGAAAGAGAGAGAGAGAGAAAGGGGATGAAAGAGGAGAGAGAAAGAGAGAGAGAGAGAGAAAGGGGATGAAAGAGGAGAGAGAAAGAGAGAGAGAGAGAGAAAGGGGATGAAAGAGGAGAGAGAAAGAGAGAGAGAGAGAGAGAGAGAGAGAGAGAGAGAAAGGGGATGAAAGAGGAGAGAGAAAGAGAGAGAGAGAGAGAGAGAGAGAGAGAGAAAGGGGATGAAAGAGGAGAGAGAAAGAGAGAGAGAGAGAGAGAGAGAGAGAGAGAGAGAGAAAGGGGATGAAAGAGGAGAGAGAAAGAGAGAGAGAGAGAGAGAGAGAAAGGGGATGAAAGAGGAGAGAGAAAGAGAGAGAGAGAGAGAGAGAGAGAGAAAGGGGATGAAAGAGGAGAGAGAAAGAGAGAGAGAGAGAGAGAAAGGGGATGAAAGAGGAGAGAGAAAGAGAGAGAGAGAGAGAGGGGATGAAAGAGGAGAGAGAAATAGAGAGAGAGAGAGAGAGAGAGAGAGAGAGAGAGAGAGAGAGAGAGAGAGAGAGAGAGAGAAAGGGGATGAAAGAGGAGAGAGAAAGAGAGAGAGAGAGAGAAAGGGGATGAAAGAGGAGAGAGAAAGAAAGAGAGAGAGAGAGAGAGAGAAAGGGGATGAAAGAGGAGAGAGAGAAAGGGGATGAAAGAGGAGAGAGAGAGAAAGGGGATGAAAGAGGAGAGAGAGAGAAAGGGGATGAAAGAGGAGAGAGAGAGAGAGAAAGGGGATGAAAGAGGAGAGAGAGAAAGAGGATGAGAGGGAGAGAAAGAGGGAGAGAAAGAGGGAGAGGGAGAGGGAGAGGGAGAGGGAGAGAGAGAGAGAAAGAGGTGTGAAGGGTAAGGGAGGGAGGGTGAGAGAGAAAGGGGGGATGAGAGAAAGAGGATGCACATGAGCATGTGTGGGAATGACATCAACCCAGCCTGGCCAAGGCAAGTGACCGAAGGCACAGAACCCAGAAGGAAGACCGGGTGAAGAAGGAAGTGCCCAGGCCCCGCCGGATTGATCACAGCACAGCACTGGAGGGCTCAGTCTGACAATTTAAGTGTGTCCTAATGTGCTAATATGCTGGGCATACTTGTACATTATGGCATAACCTACCCCAGGGCCTCTAAAAAAGTAGTAATGTTAGAAAAGTTTACTACCGCTTTAATATCACAGGAGCCTCTCATGGGGCCCCCTACTGACCCTGTGGCCCTTGGGCAGTGACGCTTTTTTTTTACAAGTGCTATATTTAGAGTAGCGGACATCCCCCATGTTCCTCTATGCATCGCAATAGTAATTAAAAAATTAAATAAGTACTAATAATGGGGCAGAACAAATATGAGGACTGTGAGATTTCCTTTAGTTTAACTGACAAAAGTGCCCATTCTAAAGCTGGTAACATTGAGGATATTCAGTATAATTTTAAAGAACAGTTTTTGTGGGTAAGAGGCATAGGGGAGGAGTAGGGATGGTATAAAAGTGGGAAGTATGTGCAGGTGAGGGAGAGGAATGTGGAGGGTCTAGCAGTGGGCACTATGTACATGAGAGGAGTGCAGAGGGTATGGCAGAAGGCACTATGTACAGGAGAGGAGTGTGAAGGGTATGACAGTGGGCAGTATGCACAGCAGAGGAGTGTAGAGGGTATGACATTGGGCACTATGTATAAGAGAAGAGTGTGGAGGGTATGACAGTGGGCACTATGTACTGGAGAGAAGTGTGGAGAGTAGGACAGTAAGCAGTAATTATAGGAGAGGAGTGTGGAGGGAGGGTATGACGGTGGGCACTATGTATAGGAGAGGAGTATGGAGGGTATGACAGTGAGTAGTATGTACAGGAGAGGAGTGTGGAGGCTATGACAGTGGGCACTATGTATAGGAGAGAGGTGTGAAGGGTATGACAGTGGGCACTATGTATAGGAGAGAAGTGTTGGAGGTATGACAGTGGGCACTATGTATAGGAGAGGAGTGTGGAGGGTATGACAGTGAGTAGTATGTACAGGAGAGGAGTGTGGAGGGTATGACGTGGGCACTATGTATAGGAGAGGAGTGTGGATGGTACGACAATGGGCACTATGTACAGGAGAGAAGTGTATGACAGCGGGCACTATGTAAAAGAGAGGAGTGTGTAGGATATGACAGGGGGAGTTATGTATAGGAGAGAAGTGTGGAGGGTATGACAGTGGGCACTATGTATAGGAAAGAAGTGTGGAGAGAGTATGACAGTGGGCACTATGTATAGAGGAGGATGAAGTAATTTGGGAAGGAAAAATTTAAAGGTTTGTGGAAGGATGTTTAGGGACTGCGTAGTGATTAAGCGGGCCATACATGGATTAAAATTACACCAATTAAGCAGAGACCAGCTATAGTCGATATATGTATGGGCTAGCTGGTTTTACACAAGTCAACCTATTAACCGACGAGTAGAACCAGCCTGTCAGGTTTATCCCAAAACAAATCAGTGCTGCCAGCTATAGTTAGCAACACTAATCATTGTATTCACTGGCAGAACACAATAACACTGCGGGAGTGATTGCCCCATTCACAGGTCAGCAGGTAAGAGGGTGTGTGGGGACAGGCTGGGGAGAGATACTAGTCAGTCCCTGGGTAGGCACTGGTTAGTATCAGAGCCAGATACACACAGGTTACATACGCCACGATCGTTAGAGCGAGAGCAATAATTCTAGCACTAGACCTCCTCTGTAACTCTAAACATGTAACCTGTAAAAAAAATTTAAAGCATCGCTTAGTACACAACAAAAAAATTGTGCTAACTTTAGTGTTTTTTTAATGAATGAAACAGATTCTTTCCAAAAAAAAAACATTTGAAAAATTTCTGTGCAAATATCGTGTAACATAAAAAGTTGCAAAGACCACCATTTTATTCCATAGGGTGTCTGCTAAAACAATATATAATGCCTGAGGGTAATTAGCATTAAAAAAAATGGAGTGCGCATGCACGAGCGCTCCGTAATGGCCACTTAAGCCGGGAGCTCCGCATCACCCCTGCTCCACAATAGCCCGCGGCACCACAGCATCGGCCCGAATGGCTCCTTTCCACCCCGTTCGCTTCGGGGACCCCGGCGGGAACACCCGCAGATGCCGTCCCAGACGTGATCTGGGACCGGATTTCAACAAAGCAAAACGGAGAGGGTGTACCAAGATGGCCGCCGTCCAGATTACCTCACAGCCTCACACAGCCACAGGGGACAAGCAAACAGAACACAGGCAAGTGTTAACCCCTGCAACTTTGTCATACTCAAGTGGCCCAGGGTAGTCATCACTATCCCCAGAATCGCTGCTGAGCCGTCACATTGAAGATAATGCCCTGTCTCCATTAGGGCCCTTATCCCCGTGCCTCATGGCTACACCTCCCCCACCCAGGCCTGCACAGGACTCTGTCTCCCCGCAGGAAGACCTTTTTTATCAAACTGTCAGCCCTCCTAGAAAGGGGCCTGGCAAACACCGCAGCACAGATCACTAATGACATGAGGTCTGATTTTGCCAACCTAGGTTCTAGAATGGAAGCGATTGAAAGTAAACTGGACATTACTGTCTCACGCACGAACCAAAATGCAGCGCACATTCAAACCCTTCAGGAGCAACTAGATATGGCCCTATCTAGGATCGACGACCTCGAAAATAGGTCCAGGCGATATAATATACGGATCCGGGGCCTTCCTGAATCCTTTTCAGATGTATCTACAGTAGTCCAGGAACTGTTTAAAGAATTGATCCCAAATATTCCCTCACATAGACTGGAACTGGACAGGGCCCACAGAGCCCTTGGACCCCTGAGAAAAGATGGCTCCCCCAGAGACATCATAGTGAAGCCACATTTTTATGCAGTAAAGGAAGAGGTCCTGAAGCAGTCGAGACTGAGGCAACAGGTCTCCTGCCACGGTCACCAGCTCCAAATCTTTGCTGGCCTGTCCCCTTCAACCATTCAGAAGAGACGAGCCCTGAAACCGCTTCTCGTGGCCCTCTCTAACCAGGAGATCAAATATCGCTGGGCTTTTCCCTTTGCAGTTAAATTTACCTACAAGGAACGCACCTACTCGTTTTCCAGTCTGCAGGAAGGTGAAAAGCTTCTCCTCCACCTGAAGATTATCTCCCAGGAGGCTCCCATGGAAGTGTCGGCCAACGCAGCAGCTTCAGCCAAGCGTCCACAACCAACGAGCCCGGTCTCCCCCCTTTGGACATCCGGAAAGAGCAAGAAATCAAGGGATGGAAGACCCCCCTAACGAGGACTTCAGGAACCTCAAACTGGTTTCCTCCAAGCTTGGTATCTAATTCGGGACGGGTTTCCCTCTGTTGTTGTGAGCCTTAGGCTCTGTCACGTATCAGATAAGACCAGAACTGTGTGGACTGCAACAGAGGAAACCCAAACGTGTATAAGTGAAATATGATTTATTAAAGAAAGTGAATAATATAAATACAACCACACAGTGCAATAAACCGACCAAAGACCCCCAAACAACAACAGACAGATATGTACAATAAATGGGAAATGCAAGGACCGTAAACGGTAGGCAGGCCAGGGTCATACACAGAGGATCAGCAAATAAACAAGGGCAGTCCAGAATCAGAGTCACAAGCCAGGCCAAGGTCATACATGGGGAGATCAGCAAATGGGGTAAGGAACACAGGACAGGGAGAGGATGGACGGATCAGACTGCAGGACAGGGATAATGGTAACAGTTGGGACAGGGTAGGGACCAGGACAGGGAAACAGGATCAGAACCACGGGTCACAGGTTCAGGGCACAGGAATAGGTTCAGGATCACCAGCAGCAGGTCAGGGCACAAGGAACAATACCAAGGCGAGGTGTGTGTGCACCTGCCGGGTATTTATAATGGCTGCTGTCAGTCATGTGACGCCTGACTGTAGAAGGCAATACCTGCTCCACACTGCCAGGATCCCTGATCGCAGTACTGCATGCCAAATGATTGATATTACCAGCAGAGGGAACCTTTCCTGACAGGCTCCTACTACACCTTGTCCCCCTACAGGACCTTTTCTGGCTCCTCCGGAATAGGTTTCCCCCCCCCCTTTAATTTCCCTGTTTTTCATCTCTTTTTTCTCTTGACGGCCATGTCGGTTGATTTTTTCTCCCTTCACAGGGGAGGTGTAGAGGATCTGTTAACTACACACAATCGTTTTCTTCCTAGTTACTCCTTCATGGCTCCTCCACATTATTATCTACCCACCGAACGGTTTCTACCTTCGGGCAGGACTGAACTGGGACTGATTTTGCTAGTTTTGCTTCTTTTATCGTAGGTTGTTCAGGTTTACTTTCTGTTTTATACGACCTCTCATATGTGGTGCCTTAAGCTTTTTTTGTTTGGTTTTATTAATTAAATTTTCAGTCAGGGGCAGGGGTGACCCCCTTGCGCCTCCATCCTTCCCGCGAAGACAAGTTCTTGTATTTGCGGGACGGACAGCCGGCCCTCAGTTAGGGTGCCGGCTCCTTTGGCCTTTTGGTCTATGGGGGGTAATTTCCCCCGAACTTTACTGTACTTATTTGTCGTTGTCTTCTCATGTATGTTTATTTCTCTCTTTACCTTTCTCCCCTTCTTTTCTCTTCGGAGCCAGCCGCCAGGCCAAGCCGGGACCACGGAGCCAATTTTGCATTTGTCTACCTTCTCACCTTCTCACCTCCAGCCAGTCCTCAGGGTGGGGGATCACCCTCGGGTAAGAGCAGCCTACTTACACATCTCACCATCCACAGGGTTCCATGACTGATTCAAGTAGTTCTTCAGGGGCTCTCCATTTTGCCTCTCACAACACTCAGGGACTAAACTCCCCCAGAAAAAGGAGATTAGCCTTTGACCACTATCGCTTCCTCAAACTCGATATAGTTCTCCTACAAGAAACACACTTCCCAGTTCGGTACAGCCCTAACTTCCTCCATCCACACTACCCTAATTTCTTCTTAGCGAATGTGGAGAACAAGACTAAAGGGGTAGCCATCCTCTTTTCCAAAACGTGCAAGTTTGAACACTCTTTTACGTATAGCGACCCCGGGGGTAGGTTCATACTGGTCAGGGGCTTGATTGAGGGCAACATATATTCCATAATATCGTATTACGCCCCTAATACAGGACAATTAAAAAATTTTCAAGACCTTCTCAAAACCTTACTCCTCCTGACGGAGGGAAAGGTGATTTTCGGAGGAGATTCTAATGTTGCCTTTGATCAGGGCCTGGACAGATCCAAACCCCCTAGCTCTCAACTAACGCGCCCCACCAAAATCAGCTTATTCATTGCGAGGTTCCTTCACAGGCACAGCTTAGTTGACATATGGAGGGAATGGAACCCTACCAAGCGCGATTTCACACACTACTCTTCACCACACCAATCCTACTCTAGGATAGACCATATATTGGTTCCTCCGGAGTTGATCCCATCCACCCGTAAGGCCTCCATTATCGATGTGCCCTGGTCAGATCATTCGATAGTTAGCATCTCCATGGACAATATCATTACAAAAAGCTCAGGGACACATTGGAGACTCAACGAATCTCTTCTAAATGATTCCCTGGTTACCAAAGAAATTGAGAGCTCCTTGAAGGAATATTTTAGCCTTAATGAGGTGGGGGGGGGATCTCTCCGGAGACCCTTTGGGCGGCCCATAAAGCTGTGGTTAGAGGTAAAATTATAGGTATAGCCTCGCGCAACAAGAAAGCAAGGCAGTTAGCCATACAGAACCTTGAAACTAAATTTAAAACCCTGAAGTCCCAACATAAGAAACATCCCTCTCGGGACCTAGCCGAGCAGGTTGATGCGACCAGATTAGAACTAAACAGCTAGGACAGAGAAAGATATCCGTTTGAGCAGCGCAAGATTTTATCACCAGAAAGACAAAATAGGGTCCATGCTAGCGACCAAATTGACCCCTAAGTCTCGCTCTCACTACTTCCCTAAAATTAGGGTGGCAGGGCAAACGCTTTCAGCTAATCCTGACAAAATACTGAAGGCCTTCCAAGACTTCTATGCCAAACTTTACAGTTCAAACCATGCAAGAGACCGTCAGGCCTGCAATGCCCTCTTCCGAGACTTGCCCATGCCTAAACTGTCGGTTGACCATAGAGATGTAATGGAAGCGGAATTCTCGACTGAGGAGATAAGGGAGGTAGTGAAATCCCTCAAAACGGGTTCAGCTCCGGGGCCTGATGGTCTTTCTGCCATATATTATAAGACATTTGTGGACCCCTTAGCACCTTACATGGCAAAATTCTTCAACTCAATCACTAAAGGTGCCCCATTAGATCCTCAGCTGAATACCGCATTCATTACGGTTATCCCAAAGCCGAATAAGAGCCCGGAAGATGTAGAAAATTATAGACCCATATCTCTAATAAATAATGATCTTAAGATACTTACAAAGATCCTGGCCAACCGGCTAGCATCCTTTATTGGAAGATATGTCCATAAGGACCAAGTGGGATTTATCCCTGGAAGACAAGGGCCGGATCTAACTAGGAGGGCAGTAGACATCATCTCTGTTCTTCAATCTAACTGGATAGGGGGTCCCAAACAAGAGGGTATGCTGTTGTCCATTGACCTACACAAAGCTTTTGACTCCATCGAATGGTCATATATCTTTTCGCTCATGGAACATTGGGGATTTGGCAACAGATTTCTGGGCATCCTACATGCCCTCTACTCGAATCCGACCGCATCTGTTCGATTGTTGGGCCACTACTCCCAACCTCTCACCATAGCTAGAGGCACTAGGCAGGGGTGCCCTTTATCCCCCTTAATCTTTGCCCTAGCTATCGAGACTCTAGTCATTGCTATCCGCATGAAACCTGACATACAGGGGGTCTCGTGTGGCGCCCAATCTCATAAATGCGGTCTGTTCGCAGACGACCTACTGCTCTTCCTCACCTCACCACTCACCTCGCTGCCCGTCCTCTATAAAACCCTAAAGACCTTTTCAGTAGCCTCAAGGTCAATTTTGCCAAATCTCATGCCCTCAATATTTCACTCCCGGGGCAGACAGTTAGTAGCCTGCAGAACAACTTTGAATTTGCATGGAGGGACACGTCCCTGGATTATCTAGGAATTAAACTCACTCCTAAAATAGAACAACTATACTCGGCCAACTTCCCTCCCACCTACAAGAAGTTAGAACTAGACTTACGAAATTGGGCAAAGCATGGTCTTTCATGGCTGGGCAGGGTTCATTCTCTTAAAATGACTCTCCTTCCCAGGCTTCTTTATCTATTCAGAGCAATGCCAATTGCCATCAGGACTGACCACCTTAAATCTTTTCAGAGGAAGGTAACTCAGTTTATATGGGGGAAGAAGGGTCACAGACTGCCCTGTAACACGCTTTTTAGGCTGCGAAAACAAGGTGGGATGGGAGTCCCGCGGCTGCTTTGGTATTACCAAGCGGCCAGACTTGCACAATTATCCACTGTTTATTCCAGGCTTGAAAAACAGGAATGGTTGCATATAGAGCGACAGGCTGCCCCATTACATACCTTAGACTTCCTGCTCTGGGTCCCCGCCAAGGAGAGGCCCCCCATTCTCTCGCCCACCCTATCACAATCCCTCTCCCTTTGGGATAAGCTTAAAACAAACAAATCCTTAGTATCAGACTCTCACCCGCTCGCTCATATTTTTAATAAATCGGGACTTTCCTCCGGGAATGGATATTAAGTCATTCAAGTGGTGGTTGGATAAGGGGCTGTACCGAATTGGTAATTTCTTCACTCCCTCGGGCCCTATCTCCCTGCAGTTTTGTAAAAAGAAGCTAGAACTCCCAAATACGGAACTATTTAGATTTTCTCAGATTCAACATTACCTCAATAGGATCTGGAGGGAGAAGCCGGGTCCTCCGCGCTTTTCTGATTATGAAGTATGG
Source organism: Lithobates pipiens (assembly GCF_037356315.1). Lineage (NCBI taxonomy): Eukaryota > Metazoa > Chordata > Amphibia > Anura > Ranidae > Lithobates > Lithobates pipiens. Next base: position 118,808,144 of record NW_027507787.1, read on the forward strand.
TGTGGTCAAGCCACAGATCAGAGAGGGGGGGATTTCGGTTATTTACCAAGCTCTTGCCCAGAATGGCAGTAAAACACCCTTCATGATAGCCTGGGAAAAGGATCTTCTCATTCAATGGAAACCGGAGTCCTGGTTCTCCTCCTACTCCAGAGCCTATAAGGGAATTAAGAATGTTTCTCTGATCGAAGCTAACATTAAAGTAATGACTAGATGGTATTTGACCCCGAATAAATTGGCCCGAATGTTTCCCTCGACCAACCCCTTATGCTTTAGAGGTTGTGACATGGTAGGAACGATGGCCCACACTTGGTGGGAATGCATCAAACTCAGGCCATTCTGGTGGAAGATGTTCAACCTGATCTACCAGGTAACAAAAACTCAGATTCCTAGAACCCCTTCAGTGGCCCTCCTGAATGGCCCCATCCCACAAACGGGCAAGTATACTAACATCTTGATCCACTTTATGCTGCTTGGAGCCAAGGTCACCATAGCCAAATCTTGGAAACAGCCCAGAGTTTCCCTACGGGCAGTCAAACATAAGATATCTTGGATTATGACCCAGGAGAAATTGACTAGCATTTTATTAGACTATAAAGACAAAATTTGAATTAGTTTGGGAACCTTGGGCCCAGCATGTGGGCATCTCCCTCATCACTGGCATATAACATAATCTGGATTATAGGGCGCTTAGGTCCTGGCGTTGGTTCTGTCGACTGGCTCTCTTCTCCTTCCCCTACCTTAGTAGGGATGAGCTGAACACCCCCCGGTTCGGTTCGCACCAGAACTTGCGAACGACCCCCGCGTTCGTTACGAACGTTCGAACCCCATTGAAGTCTATGGGACTCGAACGTTCGAAATGGAAAGTGCTAATTTTAACGGCTAATATGCAAGATAGTGTCCTAAAAAGGGTTTGGGGACCTGCCTCCTGCCTCAGGGGACATGGGTCACTGCAAAAAAAAGTTTTAAAAACTGCCGTTTTGGCGGGAGCACTGATTTTAATGACGATTAAAGTGAAAAAAAAAGTGAAATATTCCTTTAAATATGGTGCCTGGGGGGGTGTCTGTAGTATGCCTGTGAAGTGCCACTTGTTTCCCGTGTTTAGAACAGTCCCTGCACAAAATGACATTAAACGGAAATAACACCATTTAAAACTGCTTGCGGTTTTAATGTTATATCTGGTTCCTGCAATATGGTTGAAAATCATTGAGAAAAATGGCATGGGTAGCCCTCCCTGCCCATTACCAGCCTATTTGGGTCTTGTACGCATATTAAGGGGAACCCCATACCCATATTAAAAAAAGGAAATGCGTGTGGCCCCCAGGCCCTATATACTCAGAACAGCAGTATACAGGTGGTGCAAACAAGACAGGTTTGTTGTGTTAAGTTGAATCTGTTTGTAATTTTCAACTGGTACATTTTTAAAGTGTAGCTCCAGTCAAAAAAACTATTTTTAAGCTTTTTGGAAAACATAGGGAAGGGTTATCACCCCTGTATAATTTGTTTTGTCGTCCATCTTTTTTCATCTCACTTGCTGCTGTCTCCTTGCGTTTGCAAGTAGGAGATGTTTGTAAGTTGGATGTTTGAAAGTAGGGGCCTGCCCTATATTATAGCGGTATGTACTGGGTACAGAGCACGCAGACAGCACGCACTATCTCCTAACACTACTGACTGCAAGCTCTATTATTAACCACTTGACCACTGGGCACTTAAACACCCTTAATAACCAGACCAATTTTCAGCTTTCGGTGCCCTCACATTTTGAATGACAATTACTCAGTCATGCAACACTGGACCTATAGGAAATGTTTGTCCTTTTTTTCACACAAATAGAGCTTTCTTTTGGTGGTATTTAATCACCTCTCAGTTTTTAATTTTTTGTGCTATAAAAGAAAAAAGACCGGAAATTCTGCGAAAAAATGAATTTTTCTTCGTTTCTGTTATAAAATTTAGCAGATTAGTATTTTTTTCTTCATAAATTTTGGCCAAAATTCATACTACTACATATCTTTGGTAAAAATAAGTACAAATTGGTGGATATTATTTGGTCTTTGTGAAAGTTATAGAGTCCACAAGCTATGGTGCCAATATCTGAAAATTGATCACACCTGAAGTACTGACGGCCTATTTTCTTTTTTTTTTTTTTTCCCCCACAAAATTGTCATATTATCAGGTTATTTCACACACACAGCATATGCATACCACAAATTACACCCCAATACACATTCTGCTATTACTCCCGAGTACGGCGATACCACATGTGTGAGACTTTTACACAGCGTGGCCACATACAGAGGCCCAACATGCAGGGAGCGCCATCAGGCGTTCTGGAGCACCCAGGCCAATTCTGACATTTCTCTCCTACATGTAAAAAACATCATTTATTTGCTAGAAAATTACAGAGAACCCCAAAACATTATATATTTTTTTTTAGCAAAGACCCTGGAGAATACAATGGTGGTCGTTGCAAATTTTTATCTCACAAGGTATTTGCACAGCAATTTTTCAAACGCGTTTTTTTGGGGGAAAAAACAGTTTTGTGCTTAAAAAACAAACAAAAAAAACAGTAAAGTTAGCCCAATGTTTGCATAAAGTGAAAGATGAAGTTATGCTGAGTAAATAGATATCAAACATGTCACTCTTCAAAATTGCACATGCCCGTGGAATGGCGCCAAACGTCGCTACTTAAAAAATCCCCATAGGCGACACTTTAAATTTTTTTTTACTGGTTACATGTTTTGAGTTGCAGAGGAGGTCTAGGACTAGAATTATTGCTCTCGCTCTAACGTTCTCGGCGATACCTCACATGTGTGGTTTGAACACCGTTTTCATATGTGGGCGGGGCTTACGCATGCGTTCGCTTCTGCATGCGAGCACATGGGGACATGGGCGCTTTAAAACATTTTTTTTTTTTATTGTTCATTTTACTTTATTTATTTTAGTTTGACATTTTTTTCCCCAAAAATATATTTTTGATCATTTTTATTCCTATTACAAGGAATGTAAACATCCCTTGTAATAGGAATATGGGGTGACAGGTCCTCTTTACAGTGAAATCTGGGGGTCAATATGACCCCACATCTCACCTCTAGGCTGGGAAGCCTGAAATAAAAAATAAAAAAAAGATTCTGGCTTTGATCGTACTGGCGAGTTGGTAGAAGCACCGGAGGGCGGTGAGGGGTGGGGGGCGTCTATGGCTGGGTATTTCAGGGTATCACCGAGTATGGCTGGGTATCTCCGAGTATGGCTGGGTATGGCAATTTATGGCAGGGTATTGCAGAGTATTGGCGGGGTATTGGCAGGGTACTACAGAGTAATAGCAGGGTACTGCAGAGTATTGGGGGGTACTGCAGAGTATTGGGGGGTACTGCAGAGTATTGGGGGTACTGCAGAGTAATGGCAGGGTACTGCAGAGTAATGGCAGGGTACTGCAGAGTAATGGCGGGGTACTGCAGAGTAATGGAGGGGTACTGCAGAGTAATAGCGGGGTACTGCAGAGTAATGGCAGGGTACTGCAGAGTATGCACTGGTATTGCAGAGTATTGGCAGGGAATTGAGGGGTTAAATTCGGTGAGCAGCGATGTGGGCACTGCAGATGCAGCCCACATCGCTGCTGACACCGATCTCTTTCCCCTCCGCTGTACCGATCGGTACAGAGAGGGGAGGGAGTAACCGGCGTCATAACATGACGCCGGTTTGTTTACAAGTGATCACTCCGTCATTTGACGGAGCGATCACGTGGTAAACGGCCGCGACGAGCGGCCGTTTACCGTGATCCGTGATGCGCCGGGTCCTGTGGACACGGCGGTCACGGATGCTCTCGAGTGCGCGCCCCAGGGGGCGCGCGAGAGCAGAATTCTGGGAGGCCGTTAATTAACGGCCTCTCAGAGTTAAACAACCGCCCTGAAGCCGTTAATCGGCAATGGGCAGTTGTTAAGTGGTTAAAGCTAGATCACTAGCTATATAGGTGAGGTGAATATAGTGGTGTATACTGCGGTCAGGGCACAGACAACAACCACTACACAGCAGCAAGATAGGAAATCAGCCAAAAACGATCGGTGTGTACTGTGTTGAAGGTACACAGAACACCCACTGCTTCAGATGCTAACACACTACACGAGGCCGCCTCAAAGGCGGCCTTATATAGTGTGGGGCATGCACTACACAGCCTGAGCTATGATTGGCCACAGGCAGGATGCCTGTGGCCAATCATGGCTCTCCTCGCTGCTGGCGCTACGATTGGCCAAGCATGCGGGGTCACAGTGCATGCTTGGCCAATCATGAGCCAGCAATGCACTGCGCCACCGCAGTGCATTGTGGTCCGCGCGCGCCACTCGAATTTTGACGCGAACGGCCCAAACGTTCGGAATTCGCCGAACGGCCGAACAGCCAATGTTCGAGTCGAACGTACGTTCGACTCGAACACGAAGCTCATCCCTATACCTTAGCTTTACCCCCTCTACTTGATGAACACCTCCTCCAGTCAAATATACTAGGAGATTCTTTTGTGTTATTAACCCACCGGGTGTTTATCAGATATTTCTAGCTTTCCTTAGTAGTCTTTTCTACTCTCTTCTGGGTCTCTTCACCCCACTGTTCCCCTGTCTTCGTCTTCTTTCAGTCTCTTAGCATTTTAGCCTCATGATAGATTCTGAAGATATTTTTTTTTTCTTTTTTTGACTGGTCTCAAGAGTCTATTGGCCTTTTCTCTGTAGGTCTCAATCCGGTTTCATAACCTCACTGATCCCTCGGACCCTTCTGGTTTTATATTGGGTGCGGGGGGGCCTGGGATGGGCTTGCCTTGCACAGCAAGTTCCCGTAAGGGGTGCTGGGCGGGCCCCCTAGGGCCTCTGATCCTCCTAACCTTGGTGTTGCCAGGGACTATTATAGCCATACAGCATGTACTTTTAATGTTATGCTCCCTCTTTTCATTTATATTGAGCTGGGGCCCCCTGGGGTCAAGGCCTTGTTTCATTGTTCATACTATTTGTCTCACTGAAGGTCGATCAGTCTTTAAAGTCTATCTTAAGATATTGTTTGTACTTCTTACTTGATTGTATACTTTTGAAACTAATAAAAACTTTGAAAGAAATAAAAAAAAAAAATGATGATTTTTACATGTAGGAGAGAAGTCTCAGAATGGGCCTGGGTGGCAAGGGGTTAATTATCATAAGTAATATACAAATAATTATTATAAGCACTGTGAGTTCATCCTCTCAGTCTTCTGCAGAGAGTTCCAGCTTGTCTTTAACCTGGCTGCTCTGTATGTAGCTTCTGTCAGGCTACGCAAGGAGCCCCGTATCTCCGGAACCATAGATGATAGCAGCCCCATATTTTAACCAGTGCTGGAGTGGGTCTTTAGCTACATACCCCCCAAATGTGGCGTCTCTGTGACTCCTAATCGCCGAGCTACAATCCTTGAAGTCAATCTTTTTTTTTTTTTGGGCAAATGGGCCTATCTTGAGAAAGGGGCCTGGAGCTGCAGCTCCAATAGCCCCTATGTTAATCCGGCCCTGGAAAAAGTCCTGTCGTGTGTATGCAATACAAGTTCTCGGCCAACGCCCTTTGTACAAAAATCCAAGAAAAAGTTAGTACAAAGTCCTATCGTGTGTATAAGGCTTTACTTTGACTAAATCCAGAGTATAGCCATTCACAGCTGGATGTTCACTCAAGTTGGATATTCCCTCTCTCACAAGGCCTAGCAACCAACAAGGTGCTTAAATCAGGAACAAGTCTCTGCCGCAGACGTTGTAGAACATGTATGAAACTAGAACTTGTAGAACATTCATGTGGTACTAGTATCTTTCAGCCGGTTTGGCAATACCCACGAGGTTGGATTCACTTAGGTCCCTCAGCCTCACCAGGCTCTTGCTAAGAAGCCAGCTTGTATGTGGCCTTCTCCTGAAGAGTCCTCCCCTGGATAGCTATGAAGTTGCTGGGCCTCTCCACAACCGAAGACGGCGCCGGACCACCTCGGAATCCTTTCTTTAGTTTTGCCCCGAGACAAAGTTGGGTGGATCTGCACCCCAGGCCATAGCCTTTCTGGGGGGCTGGTCAGGAGGACCAGGACCATGGACTCAGAACATACTTCTGGACCGGAACCCCGAACCACGTGACATCCGCATGTTAAGTACCCTCTCCCAGAAAGCACAGCAAGAGTGACACTCCCACTGGGCGGGCTCCGAGAGACATTAACCTTAAAGTACCCAAATAGACTGTGATTCCATGCCTGTCAGAAGAGACAGCGCCCCCGGTGGCCAGGCTGAACACCCTATAGTCTAGTTAGACTGAAGCTGAGGCCAAAATTTGGAATAATTATACACAAACCAAACTGCAGTTCAGGTGTAACATTACATTTCAAAAACATAGCGCGTGCTCTTCAGGAGCCGGCGCTACACATTCCCCCTGGTAATTTAGACAAGGTGTCACGATCAGGGGTCAGGCTCGAAGACCAATTGCTATAGCAGTTGCAGGACTACCACTAACCAGCAGGATAGGAACACAGGCAGTCACCCTGGCAGATGACACATGCTCACCTGAGGTGCGGAGTCTAAGTACTAACCGGTTTTCACCAGAGCTCCAGATGGTAGAGATGGATTTAGCTGCGTGTTAGTACCAGGTCGCGGTCCTCAGGATCGCCCCACCAGGAGGTGAGCAAGCCGGGGTTCAGTAGCGGATGAGCAGGTAAGGATCAAACAGAAGCGTGGTCAGTAAGCAAGCCAAAAGGTCGGCAACGAGTTGTTGCAGATTGGGATCAGGCAGAAGCGTAGTCGTGGAACAAGCCAAGGGTCGATAATGAGCAGTAGCAAATATAAGCGGCAGCAGAGAAGACAGGAGCGAGATACAGGCTGGAGATAGCACAATATTCTGGCAAGGAGGAAGTGCAGAGACATGGCTTATATCAGGAAGTTCATGGGAGGAGCAAAGAGTTCAAGGTTCAGCTGAAATCAAGGTACAAGGCAGGGTTGTCAAAAGGAGCTGTCCAGCATCTCAGATAGCTCAGAGAGAAGATTCATTGCCAGACACAGCTGAGGTCCCAGGTTCAAGTCCAGGTCCTGACAGTACTCCCCTCCTCCCAGGACGTCCACTGGACGTCTTAGGGCCTGGTTTGTGAGGGAACCTCTGGTGGAATTCTCTTGTTAATCTAGGAGCATGAACATTCTGCTCAGACTCCCAAGAATTTTCTTCTGGCCCATATCCTTCCCATTGAACCAGATATTGCAATTTGTTCCTATAGATCCTGGAATCAAGAATTTTCTCCACCACATATTATTCTTCACCCTGTACCTTAACAGGTGGAGGGGGTGGAAGAATTCTTCCCGAAAAAGTATTTTTGTGAAAAGGTTTGAGTAGCAATATGTGAAACATAGGGTGAATCTTCATACTGGCTGGAAGTTTTAGGCGAAAGGCAACTGGGTTGATCTGGGCCAAGATCTGGAAAGGTCCCACAAACCTTTGTCCCAACTTTGCAGATGGAACATGAACCTTCAGATTTTTAGTAGATAACCAAACTTGATCACCCACATGAAAGGTAGGAAGTGCTCTGCGATGTCTATCTGCAGCCTTTTTGTAACTTTCCTGAGCTTCCGTCAAAGTCTCGATCAATTTATCCTGGATCTCCTGTAAAGCAGTTAATCTGTTGGTAACAGCAGGAAGTGGAGTTGAGATAGGGAGATCAGGGATAAAAGCTGGATGATGCCCGGTATTTAGGAAAAAAGGGGTCTGAGAGGTGGAGCTATGTTTAGAATTGTTATAAGCAAACTCCGCTGTAGGAAGATAGTCCACCCAGTCATCCTGAAGATAATTAACAAATCATCGTAGGTACTGCTCTAACGTTTGATTGGTCCGCTCGGTCTGACCATTAGACTGAGGATGAAAAGCAGAAGATAGATTAATTGTTACTCCAAGAGCTGAGCAAAAGCTTTTCCAAAATTTTGAAGTGAATTGCACTCCTTTGTCAGAAACTACATCTTCTGGAATTCCATGTAGTCTAAAGATTTCTCGAACCATCAACTCCGAAGTTTGTTCTGCAGAGGGTACCCCCTTGACCTGTATAAAGTGAGTCATCTTCGTGAAGCGATCAATAACAACCAAGATGGTGGTCATTTCTTTAGAGGGGGGTAAATCGACTACAAAGTCCATAGAAATTGATCCCCATGGTCTTGATGGGACAGGGAGTGGCTGGAGCAACCCCAAAGGAGAAGCTCGGGGTGTCTTATTGCGAGCACAGACCAGGCACGAGTCTACATAACCTTTGACATCTCTTTTGTACCCAGGCCACCAAAAGGAACGGGATAAAAGTTCCTCTGTCTTAGAAACTCCAAAATGTCCAGCAAGTTTGGAGTCATGAACCAACTTGAGGACTTCAACCCGAGCAACTTCAGGTACATAGAGGCGATGTGCTTGAGTCCAGAAGCCATTTTTGTACTCAAGGATGATGTCCATAGGAGGATTTTTGAGGAGTGGGTCAGTCTCATACCCTTCCTTGAGGAGACTCAAGAGTGCTTTAGAACTTGTGGCACCTAGAAAGTTCTTTTGAGGCAGGACTGTGTATTCAGAGTTGTTTTCCTGGAGAGGTCCAGACAACATTCGTGATAAGGCATCAGCCTTACCATTCCCTGACCCAGGTCGATATGAGATAATAAAATTGAACCTGGAAAAGAACAATGACCAACGTGCTTGTCTAGAAGACAATCTCTTGGCAGAATGAATGAATTCCAGATTCTTATGATCTGTGAGAACGGTCACAGGATGCTTAGCACCTTCCAGCAAATGCCTCCATTCAGAAAATGCTTCCTTAATTGCCAGTAACTCCTTATTCCCAATATCATAATTTATTTCGGCTGAAGACATTAAACGAGAGAAGTAAGCGAAAGGATGAGGCTGCATCTTTTCACCACGTTGTTGAGAGAGGATAGCTCCCACGGCAGAGTCCGAAGCATCCACTTCCACTATAAACGGTAATTCAGGATTGGGATGTACCAATACTGGTGAAGAAATAAAAACATTTTTTAACTTTACAAAAGCAGCCTGTGCCTCAGATGACCACACAAAGGGCACCCCTTTCTTTGTTAGTTGGGTAATTGGAGCTATCACCTTAGAGAAGTTCCTTATGAATTTTCTGTAAAAGTTGGCAAACCCGACAAATCGTTGGATTTCCTTAATGTTTCCAGGGGCAGGCCAATCTACCACTGCTTTAATCTTCTCGGGGTCCATGCTCACTCCATCTGGAGAAATAATATACCCTAAGAACTGGATCTGGGCTTGTTCAAACTCACACTTCTCCAGTTTGATATAAAGTCGATTCTGCCTTAATCTTTCAAAGACAGTGCAAACATGCCTGCGGTGCTCTTCCAGGTTATCGGAAAAGATAAGGATGTCATCCAGATGAGCAATGACAAATTGGTCCAACAGATCTCGAAAAACATCATTTATGAAGTGTTGAAAGGTTGCAGGGGCATTGCAGAGACCAAAGGGCATGACCAAGGACACGAAATGTCCATATCTGGTTCTAAAGGCGGTTTTCCATTCGTCTCCTGGACGAATACGGACCAGGTTATATGCCCCCCGTAGTTCAAGTTTTGTAAACACTTTGGCAGAACAAAGTCTTTCCAACATTTCCGAGATCAAGGGGAGTGGATAACGGTTTTTAATAGTGACCTTATTTATGTGCCTGTAATCAATGCATGATGCAAGGTGGAGTCTCTCTTTTCAACAAAGAATAGGGCTGCTCCTGCAGGAGATGTTGAGTGTCTAATAAAACCCTTCTCTAAATTTTCATCAAGCCACTCCCTGAGCACTTTTAATTCAGGTTCTGACAAATTAAAAAGGCGGCCGAAAGGTATTTCAGCCCCTGGGAGCAGCTCAATGGGGCAATCGTATGGGCGGTGAGGAGGTAATTTATCTGCATTTTTCTTATCACAGACATCCCGGAACGCATGGTATTGTGGAGGCAAGTTGTGATGGGACTGGGTAGTTACCACACCGACTTGCAATTCCTTGACCAGGGGAGAATTTGTTTGGTAAGATTCCCTACAGTGTTCCTTGCAGTGGGAAGATGTGAAATCTATGGTCCGTGTTCCCCAGTTGATAGAGGGATTGTGAGTGGAGAACCAAGGAATGCCCAAAATGACAGGAAATTTGGGTGATGTAATCAACTGAAAGCTGATGGTCTCACGATGATCAGCCTCAAACTGGGTTACCAGAGGAACTGTTTTATGGGTAACAGGTCCTGAGGATAAGGGTGAACCATCAACCGTCTCCATCTCAATAGGAGCAGATGTATTTCTGGTTGGAATGTTATTGCAGTGGGCAAACTATGTCCATAAAGTTTCCTCCAGCCCCAGAGTCCAGCATAGTAGAGCAGGGGATTTCACGGCCCTCAGAAATAAGTTTAATAGGGATGACAAAATGAGACAGTGGAGAATTTACTTTATTTTCTTCAAGAATCAATGGGGAGATAGACTGGGTAATAGAGTTGATTTGTTCAGGCAGGATCACATCAGTCGCCGCAATTGTTCTTCTAACCTTGTTAGGACAGTTAACTGCGTATAGACATATAGACAGAGATTCTCCGAACGTCTTCTTTCTTTCTCCTGAAAAGAAATGGATCTCTTAATTGCATCAACCTGCATAGGTTCAGCTGTGTCAGAATCTGGAGAAACTCTTGGATCCTTCTGAACAAATTGACTAGCAGGGAAACGCATGCCACCATTGCTTCCAAACATTCCCAGCCTCTCCTTCCTCCTTTCTGTAAGCCTCTGATCAACTCGGATACATAGTTGGATGAAGGCTTCAAGATCATTAGAAGTCTCTACTCTGGCAAGCTCATCTTTTACCTGTTCAGAAAGACCTTGGCGGAACTGACTTTTTTGCGCTGCTGGGTTCCAAGCGGTATCTGCCATCCAGCGTCTGAATTTAGCTGTGTATTCAGCAACAGAGCATTTACCCTGCCGTAAACTATGCAACTTTACTTCAGCCGTAGCGCAGCGGTTGGGATCATCAAAAACTTGATTCATTGCATCCTCGAAAGTCTGGAAATTATTCAGCATGGCACTGTCTTGTTCGATATAGGGGGAGGCCCAGGCTAGAGCTTCCCCAGTCAGGAGGTTGATAACAAACATTACCTTCTGTCTTTTAGAAATTAATGCAGTGGGTCGCATTTGGAAATAGATGCGACACTGGTTAAGAAATCCTCTGTAATGGTGGCGGTCGCCATTAAACTTGGGTGGGTGAGGCATATGTGCGTTAGTATCATCTCGGGAACGTAGATCCAGCAATTGTTTTGTTAGAGCACGGATCTCTTCATGCTGTTCCTTCACCACACCTTCCAGTACGGAGAATTTTTCTTGGTAAGTGACACCGAACTCCTGCAGCTCTGCAATTTGCTGCCTGAATGGAGCCACGGCATTTGCTATAGCGGCCTCCATGTTTTGGGCCAGAATATTCTGTCACGATCAGGGGCCAGGCTCGAAGACCAATTGCTATAGCAGTTGCAGGACTACCACTAACCAGCAGGATAGGAACACAGGCAGTCACCCTGGCAGATGACACAGGCTCAACTGAGGTGCGGAGTCTAAGTACTAACCGGTTTTCACCAGAGCTCCAGATGGTAGAGATGGATTTAGCTGCATGTTAGTACCAGGTCGCGGTCCTCAGGATCGCCCCACCAGGAGGTGAGCAAGCCGGGGTTCAGTAGCGGATGAGCAGGTAAGGATCAAACAGAAGCGTGGTCAGTAAGCAAGCCAAAAGGTCGGTAACGAGTTGTTGCAGATTGGGATCAGGCAGAAACGTAGTCGTGGAACAAGCCAAGGGTCGATAACGAGCAGTAACAAATATAAGCAGCAGCAGAGAAGACGGGAGCGAGATACAGGCTGGAGATAGCACAATATTCTGGCAAGGAGGAAGTGCAGAGACATGGCTTATATCAGGAAGTTCATGGGAGGAGCAAAGAGTTCAAGGTTCAGCTGAAATTAATGTACAAGGCAGGGTTGTCAAAAGGATCTGACAAGGAGCTGTCCAGCATCTCAGATAGCTCAGAGAGAAGATTCATTGCCAGACACAGCTGAGGTCCCAGGTTCAAGTCTAGGTCCTGACACAAGGTCTCCACTATCTAGGTAAAAAATATTTCTAAACCTCAGAAAAACTTGAGTACCTGAACTTTGGGGAAGAACAATAAAACTCTAAACATTCTTAAAACATTGTTTATTAACACAGAATTATCATACACATACAATGTTGCCCAAAATCTACCTAAACCACCCACTCTCTGGCAGCTTGATAGATGTTCCTTGGTGAATCCTAAAAGAAAAAGAAAATACACAGACAACAAGTTACACACGAGCTTACTAGAAGGCAGGGTTCCATCGCAGTCTCAATGGAGCCCTATCCCCTAAACTTTAAAACTCTTTTTTCTTTCAACAGGTAAAAACAGTACCATTTGTGCCGACTCATGCCACCTAGTGGTAGGAGTCACTGAAGTGCAGTCTTTCCCTAAAGCAGGTACTGTGATCCATAAGGTAACCTTGGCACGGTGTTCTGTTGAGCTGACCCTGTCTAACTACCCCACAGTTCCTGGATTTTTTTTCTTTACTTTTCAGGAAATTAGGGAAAAAGTAAAACTCTTTTTAAGTTCAGAAAAACATAGTTTCGGTAACCTTTCTCCTACCAATAAAAACGTGGGTCTGGTAGAGTTAAGTCTTTCCCCTGTGCATCCACAGTGATAACAAAGTAAATGGCACTATCTTTGTCCAGTCAGCAAATTACAACTTTGTCCCCATAAATGTGCTAACCGTAACTGCAATGCTACAGACATCCAACAAAACGTTCACACAGCTCCGGTGAAAAGGCCTTCTTGCGAAGCGGCTTTGGTACTTTTAAGTAGTTCCAAACATCATCCTCGTACCATGCCTTGCGGATCTCCTCAATGGCATCCATAATTTCCCTCGGGACATATGGGAATTCCAGTCCATATTTATTGGCTACTCTTTTGTTAAGGAGCCGCTCCGACCTTGCAAGCCTTGACAGCACGTGGGCACTTCCCTCCCTGGGAGGTATACAAGAGTTTGGGGACCTTTGCACCAGAGCGGCAGAGTCCTTCTGAAGTTTAGGCAAATTCACGGGTTTGGGCAAAATCACAACCCCCGTGATGGGGTTTTCCGCACTCGGCGTTCCACCCCCTGAAGGCATAACCAGCTCCACAACTGGAGACGGCACTGGACCACCTCGGAATCCTTTCTTTAGTTTCCTTGTCTCTGGCTAGCCAGCCTCGAGACATAAAGTCCGGTGGATCCCCACCCCAGGCCATAGCCTTCCTGGGGGCTGGTCAGGAGGACCAGGACAATGGAGTCAGAACATACTTCTGGACCGGAACCCCAAACAACGTAACATCTTAAGTACCCTCTCCCAGAAGCACATCAAGAGTGACACTCCTGGGCGGGCTCCAAGACAAATTAACCTTAAAGCACCCAACCAGACTGTGGTTCCATGCCTGCCAGAAGAGACAGTGCCCCTGGTGGCCAGGCAGAACACCCTATAGTCCAGTCAGACTGATGCTGAGGTCAAAATGTTTAATAATTATACCTAAACCAAACTGCAGTTCAGGTGTAACATTAAATTTCAAAAACATAGCGCATGCTCTTCAGGAGCTACAGTAATGTAATGAGATGGTAACACTATGTATATGGCTTGAGGTGCTTTTCAAATGGTTGTATGGACTTTTGTAAAAAATCATAAAAAAATAAAGGAATAAAAATAAAAATAAAAATAAATCATGGGGGTAGAGTGGCCACAGCCTGTGCTATGCGCTCTGTATGACAGTCTCCCTCGGTGGGTGGTGGGGAGGCCTGTGGAGAGGAGGAGGGGGCTGCGCCTCCACCGATTTCCATGTCCAGCATGGCCTCAGTACGTGGCTGTGTAGGTGCGGCCGAGTGAGGACGGGCACCAGTTTTTTCTACAAAATGGTCCATGAGGTGCCAGGGGGTGCCCGGAGATGCCGCTGGTGGTCTGGATGTGGAGGCAGGCTTTGTAGGCCAGTTCTTTGGGTCGCGTTGCGGGAGCTGAGGGAGAGTGCGACTACTCCATGCGGCGCCGGAACCGGAAGGGATTATAGGGGTTTCAGTTGCTTCACGATTAGGAACACGTATCGAATTCCTTTGATTACGGATTTATTTGACCGCCTCAAGGGAGCAACATTTTTACAAAGCTTGATTTGCGAGGGGCATACAATCTCGTAAGGATCAAGGAGTGCATTGAATGGAAAACTGTGTTTAATACCAGAACAGGCCATTATGAATACCTAGATGTGCCCTTTGGTCTTTGCAACACTCCCACAGTTTTCCAGAAATGTATTAACAATGTCCTCTGAGATTTGTTGCAGCTAAGTGTGGTGGTTTATCTCAATGATATTCTCGTATTTTCCAAGTCCCTAGACAGCCATCACACAGATGTCTGACGTGTGCTACAGAGGTTGAGAGATAATAACCTGTATTGCAAATTTGAGAAGTGTGAGTTTCATTGTGAACAGGTTAAATTTCTAGGTTATGACATTTCCACTGCTGGTTTTTCGATTGACCCAGAGAAACTTTCGGCAGTACTACAGTGGCCCCGACCCATGGGTTTATGACCATTACAGGGTTTTCTTGGCTTTGCCAATTATTATCGGAAGTTTATTCGTAAGTTCTCGTCTCTGGTCAAACCCCTGTCTGATATGACCAGAAAGAATGATAACTCACATAATTGGTCTCTAGATTCCATTAATGCCTTTGACTCTCAAGGCTGCCTCTGCTTCTGTTTCTGTTACATCCTGATCCTACGGTACCTTTCATCCTTGAGGTTGATGCATCTGAGACTGGAGTTGGTACCCTGCTGTTTCAATGTCCTGTCTCTGAGAATACTATGTGTCTACTTATCTCCTGCGGAATGCAACTATGAGATTGGAGACAAAGTTGTTAGCGATCATTTTAGCCCTTGAAGAATGGAGACATCTCTTCGAAGGTATCTCTTTGCCGGTTCTTATTCTTACTGACCATAAGAATCTCACATTCTTGTTTGAGGCTAAATGCCTCTCTCCCAGAAGGGCATGATGGGCTCTATTCTTGACAAGTTTCATTCTTACCCAGTACTAAGAATGTAAGGGCTGATGCTTTGTCACATCAGTTTTCCTCCACTTCCAAGATGGAGTCGGTTCCTGTTCCTGTGATCCCTCCCAATCATATTCTGGCTGCGGTTCGCACCAGTCTCACTTCTCCTTTATGTGACAAAATTCTTACCGCTCAGTTCCATTTTCCTCCTGAGAAACCTTGTAACCAGGGGGGCTTGTCTGGTCGCGAAAGAGCACAGACGTGTGGAGACAGAGCTCCTCACCACCGGAGTACAATCTGCTGCCATCCACCGCCGCAGACAACTTTACAAGCTCCCCTTCGAGCCCAGTGGAGAGGGAACACCCGGAGAGACCCATCCGGATGGTTATTTCTGCTCTGGAGCACACTTCAGTGGAGAGAACCTGTCGGGCCGGCGGCGCACTATAGCTGGCGCAATCTTGCGGCCTACACTCCGCCGCTGCGTCCCGCATGGCCCTGGAGGTGGAGAGGCATCTCCATCAGCCCTGTTAGGCTGCCTGGACCCTCGGAGGACATCGCTCGCCACGACCCCAGACACATTTGGCGCCTACAACCCCCGGCGGACCGCGGGGAGAGGCGGATGGACGCTGTTTACGCAGGTCTCCATTGATCCACATGCCGGTGAGTGTCTGGGGTGCTCGGGGCCTTTGTTGTCCATCGAGGCTGCTGTTATAGCCACCGCAATCCCCTCTTTAGCTGTGCCCAGGGGTAGTCCTTGTGGGGAGCCCTAGACTCTATCTGGATTGTGGCCTGCCTGGACAGGGGGTGCCTGCTACTGCAGTGCGAGGCTGCGGCCTACTTGCTGCACAGGCGGCCATCTTGCTACACCCACAGCTCCACTCAACCTCTCAGTGCAACATTTTACTGCTAAGCGCTGCTGTCCAGCCACGCTGCTAATCCTTGGGCTCCTAACCGGATGTCACTACAGCCATACACCTTCTCAGGACTTTCTGCCCTGGGTTTTGCGGTGGCTGCCAACCACTTGGGCCCTGTCCCTCAGAAGCACCCTATACAACCCTGTATCTCCACATAGCTGCTCATTTGTGGCGTCTGCTCGGGAGTGTTCGCCTGCATCTTCCTGCTGTTCAGATCTCGTGGAGGACCCCGGCTCTCCCGGGGGCTCAGACATGTCAGCCCTGGTGAGCAGGCTCAAAAAAGAACTAGCTGGGATGATTCACGGGCTTGAAAAATCCATAAAGAAAGAGATCACTGGAGTCAGAGCTGACATGGTGCATATCCTAGACAGGGTGGAAGAAATGGATCTCAGGCAGGACTCACAGGGCACAGCTATAAAAGAACTTCAGGAGACTGTTGCACAGATGGCTTTTGCACAACGGGCCTCATCTTACAAACTTGAAGACCTCAAGAACAGAAATCGCAGAAACAACCTACGTGTGTGGGGTCTACTAGAGGCTACGGGAGATAATGATCTTGAACAGTGGATCTGCGGCATCTTTAACACTATCTTGGGTAACCCAGTTACCGAACCGCTGAAATTCGACTGAGTTCATCGGGCGCTTTGCCCCTGTAACTTTGCTTCGGATCAACCTAGGGACGTTATATGCCGCTTACACTACTTTACAGATAAGAACGTCATCATGGTCAAAATGCGGAGCACCCCTTCCATAGACTTTGATGGTGCAGTCATCAGCATTTATCCGGATCTGGCCAAAGACACTATTGACCGTCGCAGAGCCCTTAAGCCCTGCCTGGAGCAACTTCGCACTGAGGGGATCCCGTACAGGTGGGGCTAACTGGCGTGCCTTATAGTCACAAAAAATGGCCACTCCCACACTCTGCGGTACCCTGAGGACTTACAGCTGTTTCTAAAAGAGCTTAACCTACAACAAGTTAATCTCCCGGATTGGCAAGGCCAAGTGCCTCAATTTTCAACCGCACCGGAACCTCAGTGGCGTAGAACCCCCTCTAAGAAGAGGCGTACTTCAACTCCAGGATCCGCACAAAAACACACCTAAGCAACGTTTCCTGCTGTTTGTGTTCTCCCTTTCTCTCTTTTTTTCTGTTTTTGTTTTTATACAGGTGTTCGGAGCCCCGGAGTGGCCCGGGGAGCTTCCTCTTCACGTGGATGGCGGTGTGACCCTTGATTGCACTCTGCCTTTCAATGACTACCTGAATTAAGAGCACCCCAGGCCTTTGGGCCCTCTTTAGTTCAGTCGATTGAGCCCGTGAATTGTATTGTTCTGTCCACCAGGTCTTCACTGTTACGGTCATGCTGTTCCCAAGTATTACTATATTTCTATAGAGATTAATTGTTATGTTTGTATATTTTATTTTTCCATACTGAACGCTGACGGAGCATATTGCTCCCATGTACCTTTTGCAGGGTACCCCCCGCCTCCCCTCCCTTCTGAGGTTGGCGAGAGCGGATGGCTTCCATGTTCTAACTCCTGGTCTCCTGTTAATGATCGGGACCACCATCGGCTCTCTCCCTCCCCATGGGGTTCACCGCAGATTTCTGCATGACATGATACAGTTCCCCATGAGTATCTTCCCTGCTGTGTTTGTTCTCTACATGCACTCCTCTTTAATGCTTTCTTTCCTCCTGTCTTTCCCTGCCCTCACCTATTCCCACTCCCCTCCCACAGGATGGCTTGCGTGGTTATATGTGCCAAGAGGTTGCGCGCGGCTGATGAAATGGCCAAGCTGATAATTACTTCATATAATGTTAGGGGCCTGAATGTTGCCACTAAAAGGCATCAAGTACTCAGGGAATTAAAAAAAGCTGCCTGTTCTATTGCCTTTCTCCAGGAAACGCACTTAACACACACAACGTCGGTCAAACTGTTATCCCCCAAATTTCCCCAATGGTTTTATAATTTGTCTGACACTAACAAAGCAAGAGGCGTGGCCATTGGATTCAGCAGCAGCGTACCTTTTCGTCTCAAAACTATGTTAGCGGATGATCATGGTCGCTTTCTATTTGTGAGGGGGTTCTTGGGCAACACCCAATGTACGCTAGCTAACGTATGTTGTCCGAACCACAACCAAACGGCCTTTCTCTCCCACACTCTTTCGAAATTGTCACAATTCAGCAAGGGTATAACTGTTCTTGCGGGGGACATTAATATGCCTTTAGACCACATTTTAGACACTTCACACGGCTGATCTAGTATTTCATTTAAACGACTATCTTATGTTAAACGAAGCAGCACTGATCTCTCTCTGGCTCCTTGGATACCCCGCGCATACAGGGGCCTGGACCACACCACTTCTTCACTCACCACTTCTACCTTAGACGCCTGGGACACTTTACATAGGAAATTTTCCTGGTCATATGATTCTCCTTTGCTGCCGCTTCTTAACCATAACTATTTTTTACCTGGCTTACTGGACTCAGGATTTAAAGCATGGTCCCCGGACCGACCCTTACTGCTGCACCATGTTCTCAGAGCTAAGGCTATAAAGCCCCTATCTGAGATCATTGGCTCTGAAACAACTACATTCTTGGATAGATGGAGGTTTACACAGCTTCAGTGTTTCATTAGAACCCTCTCTCAGCCGCTAAGAGGGCTAGAGGAACTAAACGTTATCGAGGAGGTGTTTCATCCGGAGGATCCGCCCTTACACTGCATCTCGATTTTCTACAAAGCTCTTATCTCTCTCCTCGGCAACGCACACCCGGCTTTCTTAGCCAAATGGGAAGTGGATCTAAATTCCCCCATCACAAAACACCAGAAGGATAAAATCCTACAGTTAACCCACATCTCATCTCTCGCTTCTAAAATGGCAGAAGTGAACTATAAATTGCTCACCAGATGGCACTACACCCTGTCAAAGCTGCACCAGATGTTCCCTGACAATTCCCCGCTTTGTTGGAGGAATTGTGGTTCTAAAGCAACTCATGCTCATATCTGGTGGAAGTGCCCCATCATCCGACCATTTTGGACCACCATCACCCAACTTATACACCGGATTTCGGGCACCAACCTTCCCAACGACCCTTGGACCATTCTTTTCCACGCCACCATGGAATCGGTTGGCCTATATAAATGCTCGATCATTCCTGACTTGTTGAACACAGCGAAGGCATTAATACCCGCTCTCTGGGGACAACCCAGGATTCCAACAGTCAAAAGCTGGCTACAAAAGGTAGCAGAAATGCATCTCATTGAGGACATTACCCACCACAACAAGACTACTACTCAAAGACATACTTTAATTTTGGCCCCATGGCTGGAATTCAAAACCACTCCCCATTACAAAGAACTCAGAACACATGATCCCGATGCCGCGACCACCCCTCTGAACCTGCAATAACAGCTTCTTTAGCACAAAAAGCCATTCCCTCAGAGCTTTTAGTTCATTAATTAATTGTTAATTGGTCATATGGGTTTAAATACCAGTATACCCATTTCTCAGATGTTGACATGCAAGCCTCCCCCCTCCCCCTTCAACTCCCCTTCTCTGTTTTCCCCCCTCTTCTCTCTTCCTTTTCTTCTCTACTTCACTACCTAAACTTTTTTCGTTGCATAGACAAACTGCACTCGCTCCTCCCACCTTTATTTTATGCACTGAGGTATGATCTTATTTTCCCAACCGTTAATGATCATGGAGCATAAAATGTAGTACCTATAATATGCAGGTGGATGAACCTAATGTTCAGGTAAACAGTACCATTTTATATGTAACACCGATTTATTTTCTGTTTACTGTCTGCTGTTTGTCTTGACTGTTTCAATAAACATTTATAAGAAAAAGAAACCTTGTAACCGCTGCTTTGTCCCTGAGAGTCTCCATACTGCCATGCTCCAGGCTTACCATTCTCCCAAGGCTGCTGGCTACCCAGGAAAGAATCAACTCTTTTGGGCCATTTCCCAACAATTCTGGGGGCCTAGTCTATGTGCTCATGTAGCCACCTTCATAGCTGCTTGTTCTGTGTGTTTAGAGTAAGACACCACAACACCTTCCAATGGGCCTTCTACAACCCATACCCAATGGAGAGAGGACTTGGACCCACCTGTTAATGCATTTCATTGTGGAGTTACCAAAATCCCAGGGCAACACAGTTATCTTTATGGTGGTTGACCGGTTCTTGAAGATGTCTCATTGTATTCTGCTTAAAAAGTTGCCCACATCTAAAGAACTGGCTTCCATTTTTGCTCTGGAGATCATTTGATTATATAGGCCCAAGGTGATTGTCCCGGACAGGGGTAGACAGTTTGTGTCCAGGTTCTGATGAGCCTTTTGTGCACAGTTGGGAATTCAGCTTTCTTTCTCCTCTGCATATCACCCGTAGTCTAATGGGGCCGCAGAACAAAACAACAAGTCCTTGGAACAGTTTTTACTTTGCTACATTTTGGACCACCATAACAACTGATCAGACCTCTTGACTTGGGCAGAATTTGCTCACAATAGTGCCATCAATAACGCTTCCCATGTGTCTCCATTCCTGGCAAATTACAGTTTCTAACCATCCATGTTGCCTGACTCATTTGTTCCTCAGAGCATTCCTGCATTGGAGGAGCATCTCCGTGGTCTTTGTTTCACTTGGGTACAGGTTCAAGAGTCCTTGCAAATTGCCAATGACAGGTACAGACTCCATTCTGACTGCAGACACCTACCTGCCCCTTCCTACCAAGTTGGGGACAGGGTCTGGCTGTCATCTCGTGACCTCCGACTCCATGTTCCATTAAATCTGGCACCACGGTTTATTGGACCTTTTTTTATTCTTCGTAGGATTAATCCTTACGCTTTAAACCTTCATTCTAATATGGGTATTTCAAATGTATTTCATGTCTCCTTATTAAAACCCTTGGTATGCAACTGATTTGCCACTTCAGTACCACGTCCTCACCTAGTTCAAGTTGAGAACCATGAGGAATATGAGATACAATCTATCATTGATTCCCGTAGCTTCCGTGGGCGCATACAGTACCTGGTTCTTTCTCTCTGGTGGTGTGGGTACAGCGTGGTACAGCGTGGCTCTCTCTCTCTCTCTTGTGATGCGCGTACAGCATTTCACTCCCTCCCTGGTGGCTCTCTCTCTCTGGTGGTGTGGGTACAGCATGGCTGAGAGGGGAAGAGAGCCTGCTGTCATCGCTTCACTGGTGTCACTCCGCTAGCAAGTGTCACCCGTGACTTGGGTGTGGTACACAGCCTCCACCCACCATAGCGATGCCACTGTAGGGGCCCTTATGCCTGGCTGTGCAGGAATAGAGGGACACAAAATCCAGTGGCTCCTGTGGGGGTAGCGCTTCATATAGCATGGTATGCAGAATGAGGAGTAAAGAATTAGGCAATGCACAGTTTGGTATATGGAATGAGGCAGTGCAGAATATGGAACATACAGCATGACATCTCGAGTAAGGTGATCTAGAATTGGGAATGTACTGCATTGCACAAAAAATTAGGTGATGTATGTAGTGCTGACACATTTTAGCCTATTAATGTGATGTAAATGTTCTACAATGTATGCCTATGGACAATTCTATGGCTTAGTACAGTAGGTGCCAGTGATATTGTGTAAATCTTGCTGCTTTTATCGGCGAGATTGACATCCTGCAAGCCCCGTCGCGGGAGCCAGTGCCAAGTGCATCAGGAAAGGACAAATGTTTATTTTCCTTTCCCAATAAGCAACAAGCATCCCTGACATTAAGGCTGGGTTCACACTGGTGTGGAGATTTGGTATGAATCTTAAGGGAGAACTCCATGCCAAATTTTAAATAAAAAACCGGTATGGGTTCCCCCTCCGGAGGCATACCATGCCCTTAGGTCTGGTAGGGATTTTAAGGGGAACCCCCATGCTGAAAAAATGGCGTGGGGGGTCTCCCCAAAATCCATACCATACTGGCCGGTCAGGAAAGGGGGTGGGGACGAGCGAGCGCCCCCCTCCTGAGCCATACCATGCCATGCATACCCTCAACATGGGGGGCTGGGTGCTTTGGGGGAAGGGGGTGCCCTGCGGCTCCCTCACCCCAAAGCACCTTGTCCCCATGTTGATGAGGACAAGGGCCTCTTCCCGACAACCCTGGCCATTGGTTGTCGGGGTCTGCGGGCGGGGGGCTTATCGGAATCCGGGAGCCCCCTTTAATAAGGGGGCCCCCAGATCCCAGCCCCCCACCCTATGTGATTGAGTATGGGGTACATCATACCCCTACCCATTCACCTGGTGAAAAAAGTATAAATAAAAAACACAACACAAGTTTTTAAAATACTTTATTAGACAGCTCCAGGGGTCTTCTTCCTTCTTGGGGGGTCTTCTCGCCAGACTCCTCCGCTATCTTCTGCTAGCTCTTTTACTAGTGGAGGAGCCCGGCTTTCTTATTCGTCGCCACCATCCGGGGGTCTTCTTCTGACTTCGGGGTCTTGTCCCACTCTTCGGTTCTTCTTACTGGGCCTCCGCTATCTTCTTATAGCTCTTTTACTAACGTTGGCCCGGTCTTCTGTCGCCACCTTCTTCTTATTCTTCTTTGCAGCCTTCTTCGCCTTCTTCTCTTCTTCCTTTTGATGTTGACGCGACGCTCTCTCTGGCCGCAATGGCAGGGACACGTTGTGTGGCGACTTATATAGGTATAAGGGGTGGGGGTCACCGGGTGATGTCACATGGTGGCCCCACCCCCTATGCTGTCACAGTTACAGCATCCTCCGGGGCTGTGACATCACCCGGTGATCCCGCCCCTTATACCTATATAAGTCGCCGCACAACGTGTCCCTGCCATTGCGGCCAGAGAGAGCATAGTGTCAACATCAAAGGGAAGAAGAGAAGAAGGAGAAGAAGAAGGTGGCGACAGAAGACCCGGCCAACGCTAGTAAAAGAGCTATAAGAAGATAGCGGAGGCCCGGCAAGAAGAACCGAAGAGCGGATAAGACCCCAAAGTCAGAAGAAGACGCCCGGACGGAGGTGACGTCGAAGAAGAAGAAGTCAAAGAAGGCAGCGAAAAAGAAGAAGAAGAAGGTGGCAACAGAAGACCGGGCCAACGCTAGTAAAAGAGCTAGCAGAAGATAGCGGAGGAGTCCGGAAGAAGACCCCCGGAGCTGTCTAATAAAGTATTTTAAAAACTTTTGTTGTGTTTTTTATTTACACTTTTTTCACCAGGTGAATGGGTAGGGGTACGATGTACTCATACGTAGGGGTACAATGTACTAAGCCCCCCGCCCGCAGCCCCCGACAACCAATGGCCAGGGTTGTCGGGAAGAAGCCCTTGTCCTCATCAACATGGGGAACTTGGAAATGGGGTCTAGTATGGATTCGTTTTTTCAGCGTAGAGGATTCCCCTTAAAATCCCTACCAGACCTAAGGGCCTGGTATGCCCCTGAAGGCATGCAGGTCTCATTAGTGAGGGGACATTGTCGCTGATCTCTCTCGCTCGCTACTATAGGTAAATTACATTTTCCCATTGCAGCCAGTGCGAGAACCAACGCGACGGCATTGCGCTGGTTGGAGAAGCATGTCGCCAGTAACCAGTGCGACAGGATCACAATGGAAACACAATATCGGCGGCACCTACTGTATTTGCCACCATCTAGTGGTCAAATACAGGAAGTGGACTGTGTTGAACACAATACAGGAAGTGACTGTTTTTTTGTTTAGAAGGTTGACCCTTTTACCCAGGAGGCTTGATGACCTACCCATGAACACTTTCTCTAGCAGTGCAAGCTGGGTAGGACATAAAAGGAACCCGAGCGGCCATTTTAGCTCTCTTGGGATCACGTGGCCAGCCTGCGAGGATCTGTGCAGAGGTCTCCCGTAAGAAGGGGCCTACAGCCATCACAGATCGCAACCTCGACAGCTTATGTGAGTGAACTGACGGTGCAGGAAACACAGTGACCAGATTAGGGAAATCCAGAGACACTCATTTGAGCATCGGAGGATCAGGTTCATCCAGCATAGCGGAACGGAGTGAGGGAGCCATCTAACGGAGCCATCTGATGGAGAAGCAAGCTGCAGTCACCGGACCAGAGCTACTACATGGAGTCCCGATCCAGTTGGTGAGTGGGTCAAAACCCACAGTTTGTTAACTTTCCCACTCAGATAGACTCATACATAGGCCTCACTGGGATCTATAGTTCTACGGAGGAGGGGCCGAGTAACTGACACTAAGCAGGTGAGGCCTATCTACTCTGACGTTTCCGAGTTTTGTAATATAGTTGCTAAAGTTACACCAAGAGCACCTTTACCTCAACTTAACTTACTTTAATCTGTGGATTACAAAGAGTTACTTTAGCTAGCGAAGACAAGAAGAAGATCTTGTTGGCAATTGTTTGTGTTAAAATTTGTTGTACTGTCGTCTTATGCTGGGATGACAGCACAACTACTGTAATCACCCTTTGAAATATATTCACAGTAAAATATGTTTGGTTAAGTATCCGGTTGTGTGGAGTGTTGTTTTCTCCCAGCAGGTGGAGCCAGTGAATCCTGAGGTTACCACTCAGGTATATCACATCATATTGTACTGTATTGTATTGCACCACAGCTGTGTGAAGGGGACTGAGTGAATTCAGGGGAGGTTCATTAGCAGAGCGCAGGTCCGAATCAAAATTCAGCCGCTCCTTGGGGGGTAAGTGCTACATGTGGGGGCTGGTCCAGGATTCCTGTCACTCTGCAGTCACACCCCGCTCTAGAGGACACCCCTATAGTACAGAAATGGATTCAGTAACGGCCACCCAATGAGGCCAAGAATATGGGAGCAAATTGGAGAAGACCACAGTTCTGAAGTTACCAGGAGATCAGTGGTTTGAGGAAGAGGTGTGGCAGTTGATCAGGAGGGTGGTGGCAGACCAAGGGTCTTACCTCTTGGACCTCAAACAAGACGTGCAGGAGGAATCCACTTATGTCCTCCTAGAATGGAAAGAGTACACTCCTGTAGAGTTCAGAAAGGGAGTGGTGAGCCTAACATAGGGTCTCGATGGTCAGGTGATTCCGCTACAAAAGTCAGTAGAGGAAGAAGAGAAACCACCGGGTACACAACCAGAGATTCCCCTGGCAGGAAGCTTGACGGGGGAATGCATAAACCCCTGGTGCCAGGTCATTGAAGAGAGCCCTGTGATGGGGGTGCCACCGACATGATTCTACCTAGATATGAGCTGCCTAGTGGATAGTCTAGTACATAGCCACCAGACGTCCACAAACGAGAGATAACGGAAGTTACTGACCTTCTCAGGTCGGATACCAAGACCTGAAGGGGAGGAAGAATTTGAGAGCTGGAGAGATCAGGCCATGCAAGCTCTAGAAGACTGGAATGTGCCAAAGCTTGTGGGAAGGCAGACAAATTAGTGAAAGCCTGTTGAGCCCAGCAGCCGATGTTATCAGGAACTTTAAAAGGGGAAAACCAGATTGTGAAGCTGAGGATTACATCGAAGCCCTCTATGCTGTTTATGGAAGAGTGGAGAAACTACCTATCAGATGAAAGGAGAAAAGCTATTGGCTTACATTGTTCGCATAGACCAGATCCTGCACCAGATCATTTTGAAGAAGGGCATCGATCCTAAGGGGGCAGACAAAACCAGGCTGGACCGGGCTCTACATGGAGCTAGGCCAAATCACCCCATTGCTCTTCGACTGCTCCTGAAAGGCACTGAAGAAGCCCCTTTTTACCCAGAATTGATTCGGCTGGTGAGAGAAGAAGAAGCTATCTTAAAGGAGAAGGATAAAGAGGCTCGGCTTGCCACAGGGGTCCTAGCGAAGAAAGAGAAGGTTGCTGCACAGTTAGTACAGGTGGAAGAAAGTGATGAGGAATATGAGTGGAAGGAACACCTCAGGAGTCCTATTGCACAGTCCACCCCAAGGGTTACCTTGGAACAAGCCGTAGTTCAATTGGCACAATCACAGCCTGTGTTACAAAAAACCTTCTGTGGGCTCCAGCAGGAAATTGACAAGGTGATGAAAACCCAAGCTGATATACAGAAGTCACTCTTGGAAGTGAAACACGCTGTACCTACCTCTACGGTTGGAAGAAGGAACGTGGACCCCCTCCCAGCTTCGAAATGCTATCAGTGTGGAGAGTAGGGATGAGCCGAACACCCCCCGGTTCGGTTCGCACCAGAACTTGCGAACGACCCCCGCGTTCGGCACGAACGTTAGAACCCCATTGAAGTCTATGGGACTCGAACGTTCGAATTGGAAAGTGCTAATTTTAACGGCTAATATGCAAGATAGTGTGCTAAAAAGGGTTTGGCGATCTGCCTCCTGCCTCAGGGGACATGGGTCACTACAAAAAAAAGTTTTAAAAACTACCGTTTTGGCGGGAGCACTGATTTTAATGACGATTAAAGTGAAAAAAAAAGTGAAATATTCCTTTAAATATGGTGCCTGGGGGGTGTCTATAGTATGCCTGTGAAGTGCCACGTGTTTCCCGTGTTTAGAACAGTCCCTGCACAAAATGACATTAAACGGAAATAACACCATTTAAAACTGCTTGCGGTTTTAATGTTATATCTGGTTCCTGCAATATGGTTGAAAATCATTCAGAAAAATGGCATGGGTAGCCCTCCCTGCCCATTACCAGCCTATTTGGGTCTTGTACGCATATTAAGGGGAACCCCGTACCCATATTAAAAAAAGGAAATGCGTGTGGCCCCCAGGCCCTATATACTCAGAACAGCAGTATACAGGCGGTGCAAACAAGACAGGGACTGTGTAGGTTTGTTGTGTTAAGTTGAATCTGTTTGTCATTTTCAACCGGTACATTTTTAAAGTGTGGCTCCAGTCAAAAAAAATATCTTTAAGCTTTTTGGAAAACATAGGGAAGGGTTATCACCCCTGTATAATTTGTTTTGTCGTCCATCTTTTTTCATCTCACTTGCTGTTGTCTCCTTCCGTTTGCAAGTAGGAGATGTTTGTAAATTGGATGTTTGAAAGTAGGGGCCTGCCCTATATGCTCTGCAGAAATGGCGGAACAAGGTGTTGGTTTTGCAACAACATTGTAAGCCTTCAAAGTGACTCTTGGTGGCCGCTGGAGCGCCCTGCTGTGAACGATTATATCAAGAATTGTAATTACATGCCATTGTTGAACAGTGGTAGAAAAATTGACCTTTGGTGGTTGTGGTGCTGGTGCCACAACACTATAAGTCCTCACCGTTACTCTGGGTGGGCACAGGAAGGGGCCCTCCTGTGAAATATTATATCAAGAATTGTAATTACATGTCCCTGTTAAACAGGGGCAGAAAAATTGGGCCTTAGGCACTGGTGCCATCACACTGCAACCTCTGCCATACACTCTAGTTTTATTGCAGGAATTAGCCCTGCTGCAAAGCATTGCATCAAAAATTGTACTTAAACACCCCTGTTAAACAGGGGCAGAAAAATTGGGCCTTAGGCACTGGTGCCATCACACTGCAACCTCTGCCATACACTCTAGTTTTATTGCAGGAATTAGCCCTGCTGCAAAGCATTGCATCAAAAATTGTACTTAAACGCCCCTGTTAAACAGGGGCAGAAAAATTGGGCCTTAGGCACTGGTGCCATCACACTGCAACCTCTGCCATACACTCTAGTTTTATTGCAGGAATTAGCCCTGCTGCAAAGCATTGCATCAAAAATTGTACTTAAACGCCCCTGTTAAATAGGGGCAGAAAAATTGGGCCTTAGGCACTGGTGCCATCACACTGCAACCTCTGCCATACACTCTAGTTTTATTGCAGGAATTAGCCCTGCTGCAAAGCATTGCATCAAAAATTGTACTTAAACGCCCCTGTTAAACAGGGGCAGAAAAATTGGGCCTTAGGCACTGGTGCCATCACACTGCAACCTCTGCCATACACTCTAGTTTTATTGCAGGAATTAGCCCTGCTGCAAAGCATTGCATCAAAAATTGTACTTAAACGCCCCTGTTAAACAGGGGCAGAAAAATTGGGCCTTAGGCACTGGTGCCATCACACTGCAACCTCTGCCATACACTCTAGTTTTATTGCAGGAATTAGCCCTGCTGCAAAGCATTGCATCAAAAATTGTACTTAAACGCCCCTGTTAAACAGGGGCAGAAAAATTGGGCCTTAGGCACTGGTGCCATCACACTGCAACCTCTGCCATACACTCTAGTTTTTTTGCAGGAATTAGCCCTGCTGCAAAGCATTGCATCAAAAATTGTACTTAAACGCCCCTGTTAAACAGGGGCAGAAAAATTGGGCTGCTGGCATCACCCAGAACCAAAAATGTTCTTCCAACATATCAGCGGAGGAGGAAGAGGATAGACAATCAACATAACAGGACAGTCACTCAGCATCAGCATAGGCAGTCTTGAAGGGATGTGGTATTTCAAAAAAAATTATTCGGTTACATCAGCTTCAGGTGCTTGGTAGCTGTGGGTGATCCAAGACTGATTCATCTTGATGAAGGTCAGTCGATCAACTGATTCGGTGGACAGGCGCACCCTGTGATCGGTAACGAAGCCACCAGCAGCACTGAAGGTGCGTTCCGAAAGAACGCTGGATGCAGGACAGGCCAGTAGCTCAATTGCATACTGTGCAAGCTCTGGCCAGTGATCCATCCTCAAGACCCAGTAAGCCAGAGGATTTTCAGTGGGAAAGGTGTCCAAGTCTGACCTTGCCCCTAGGTATTCCTGCACCATGTAAATTAGACGCTGGCGATGGGTGCTGGAACCAATCATACCTTGGGGCTGCGGACTAAAAAATTGTCTGAACGCATCAGTCAGACGGCCACCTTCTCCACCGCTCCTTCTGACTGATGCCTCAGCAACACGTTGTCCAGGACCAGGAGTTTGTGACCTCCCAGTCTCTGGGAACGCGTTGCACAGAGCTTTCTGCAAGGCCTCCCGGAGATGTCTCATCCTCTGCTCCCTCTGCGATGGCAAGATAAGGTCGGCAACCTTACCCTTGTACCGTGGATCAAGGAGAGTGGCCAGCCAGTAATGGTCCCTCTCCTTGATCCGAAGAATACGAGGATCCTTCCGCAGGCTTTGCAGGATCAGGGAGGCCATGCAGCATAGGTTAGCTGAGGCATTCGGTCCGGAGTCCTCTGGGTCACTAAGGACAACATGATCCGCAGCTACCTCCTCCCAGCCACGTACAAGTCCACGTGTTTCTTGGGACTGTAAATCATCCCTATAAGACTGCTGCTGCTGATGCTGAGTGCCAGCCTCCACCTCCATGCTGACACAATCATCCTCCTCCTCCTCTTCCTCCTCCTCACCCTCTTCCTGTGTGATGGGTGGCACAGCAGGAACACTGTCTGGATAAAGGGGGCCTTGAGAGGCAAGGAAGTCCTCCTCTTCCTGCCTCTGTTCTGCCTCAAGTGCCCTGTCCATTATTCCACGCAGCGTATGCTCCAAGAGGTGGACAAGAGGTATAGTGTCACTGATGCATGCACTGTCACTGCTCACCATCCTTGTGGCCTCCTGAAACGGTGACAGGACAGTGCATGCATCCCTGATCATGCCCCACTGGCGTGGTGAGAAAAAACCAAGCTCTCCTGACCCTGTCCTGGTGCCGTAGTCGCACAGGTACTCATTGATGGCCCTCTGCTGCGTGTGCAGCCGCTGCAGCATGGCCAATGTTGAGTTCCATCTGGTGGGCATGTCACATATAAGGCGGTTCTTGGGCAGGTTCAACTCCTTTTGGAGCTCAGCCAGCCGAGCACAGGCATTAAATGATCGGCGGAAATGCACACAGACTCTCCTGGCCTGTTTCAGGACATCCTGTAAGCCGGGGTACCTGCCCAAGAACCGCTGCACCACCAGGTTAAGGACGTGAGCTACACAGGGCACATGGGTCAGTTGTCCCTGTCGGAGGGCGGAGAGGAGGTTGGTGCCATTGTCGCAAACCACCATTCCTGGCTTAAGCTGGCGTGGCGTCAACCACCTCTCGGCCTGCCCCTGCAGAGCTGACAAAACATCCGCCCCAGTGTGGCTCCTGTCCCCCAAACAAACCAGCGCAAGCACGGCATGGCATCGTTTTGCCTGCGTACTTGCGTAGCCCCTGCAACGCCTACGGAGCACCGCTGGTTCTGAGGACAGAGCACTGGAAGAGGCCGTGGAGGAAGAAGAAGAGGAGGGGGTGGAGGAGAGAGGTGTGTCACAACCAATAGTAGCATTTTGGAGGCGTGGTGGCGGAACAACCTCCAATACTACTGCACCTTGTCCTGCATCCTTCCCAGCAGCCAGAAGAGTGACCCAATGGGCCGTGAAAGACAGGTAACGTCCCTGTCCATGCCTGCTGGACCATGAGTCAGCGGTAATATGCACCTTACCGCTGACCGCCCTGTCCAGCGAGGCAAGGACATTGCCTTCCACATGCCGGTAGAGAGCCGGAATTGCCTTCCGTGAGAAAAAGTGGCGTTTGGGGACCTGCCACTGAGGAACCGCACATTGTACAAACTCACGGAAGGGGGCCGAATCTACCAACTGAAAAGGCAGCAGTTGAAGTGCTAGCAATTTAGCCAAGCTAGCATTCAACCGCTGGGCATGTGGATGGCTGGGAGTAAATTTCTTCCGCCGGTCCAGCAGCTGGGGCAGGGACATTTGTCTGCTATAATCGGACGTGGATGTACCACTAGCAGAGTTCCCGGAAGCACTTGGCTGTGACACACCTAATTCTACACCTTCATTCCTCTCAGAGCAGGTTTCAGAGAGGACTGAAGGTCTAGTGGGGTTGGAGATGCCAGCTGATGAGGAGCAAGGAGAGGTCCGCTTTGTTCTTTGGTGTGGGTCTTTGAGGTATGCTTGCCAACGAGCTGCATGGCAGGTCAACATATGTCTGGTCAAGCATGTGGTGCCCAAGCGGCTGATGTTTTGGCCACGTGAGATACGGTTGAGACATATGTTGCAAATAGCAGCGGTGCGATCTGATGCACTCGTCTCAAAAAAGGCCCACACCAAAGAACTTTTAGAATAACGCGCAGAGGAAGCGCTCTGCGCAGAGGAAGCGCTCTGCGCAGGCGGAGCTCTGCGGTGTGATTCAGTCGGTGTGCTGCCCCTAAGCTGGCCCCCGGAGGGCATCCTGCCTCATTGGACATGTGCCTCCTCCTCCTCCTCCTCCTCCTCCCTCCTTCCAGGCACCCACGTGGAGTCAGTGCCCTCATCATCCCCTCCCTCTTCATCGCTGTAGCAAACCTGGCAGTATGCTGCAGCTTGTGGAACATTACTGCCAGATTGCTGTCCTTCTTGAGCATCCCCTCTCTCTGTGCTCACGCTACTGCCTTCCTCTAGCTGAGTGTCATCATCAGAGCCCACCAAACACTGGGCATCCTCCTGGAGCATGTACCCAACACTGTGCTCAAAGAGTTCAGGAGACTCCTCAGGAGGACGTGGTGGGTCTAGGGAAGGAGTCACTGATGATGACATTGAGAGGAGGGACGACGATGTGTTGGCAGCTGCTTTTCTACTACCCTGAGACTGGGTGAGAGAGGATGAGGAGGATGAAGAGGGCTTGGTCATCCACTCTACCAAGTCGTTGGCATGTTGCGGTTCAACATGTCCAGCTCCAGAAAAGAAGGACAAGCATGTCCCATGGCCACGTGCTGATGACAATGCACCGCGTCCCCGACCAGCACTGTTGTCTCTAGACACAGAGCCTGCTTGCCCTCTTTTATCGGCTCGCGCCTGTCTGCCTCTCCTTGCTGGCCTTCCAGACATGGTAATGGCCTGAAGGGAGTTGGGTAAAACAGTAGTTGGGTAGTTTATATTGTGCTGGAGGCACACAACACCCACTAACTCCTGCAGATGCCTTTTTTATAGAACAGCAGAGTTAAAGGGGTATATACAGATGTATACTGTGCTGTGCTGGAAGCACACACAACTTCCAATAACTCCAGCAGATGCCAATCGGGCCCAAATACAGAACAGCTATGTAGGTGGATAATAGCGGTATGTACTGGGTACAGAGCAGGCACACAGCACGCACTATCTCCTGAGTGACACTGCTGACTGCAAGCTCTATTGTTAAAGATGGACCACTAGCTATATAGGTGAGGTGAATATCACGGTGTATACTGCGGTCAGGGCACGCAGACAATAACAAGAAAACAGCAGAGTTAAAGGGGTATATACAGATGTATACTGTGCTGTGCTGGAAGCACACACAACTTCCAATAACTCCAGCAGATGTCAATCGGGCCCAAATACAGAACAGCTATGTAGGTGGATAATAGCGGTATGTACTGGGTACAGAGCAGGCACACAGCACGCACTATCTCCTGAGTGACACTGCTGACTGCAAGCTCTATTGTTAAAGATGGACCACTAGCTATATAGGTGAGGTGAATATCACGGTGTATACTGCGGTCAGGGCACGCAGACAATAACAAGAAAACAGCAGAGTTAAAGGGGTATATACAGATGTATACTGTGCTGTGCTGGAAGCACACACAACTTCCAATAACTCCAGCAGATGCCAATCGGGCCCAAATACAGAACAGCTATGTAGGTGGATAATAGCGGTATGTACTGGGTACAGAGCAGGCACACAGCACGCACTATCTCCTGAGTGACACTGCTGACTGCAAGCTCTATTGTTAAAGATGGACCACTAGCTATATAGGTGAGGTGAATATCACGGTGTATACTGCGGTCAGGGCACGCAGACAATAACAAGAAAACAGCAGAGTTAAAGGGGTATATACAGATGTATACTGTGCTGTGCTGGAGGCACACACAACTTCCAATAACTCCAGCAAATGACAATCGGGCTCAAATAGAGAACAGCTATGTAGGTGTATATAGTGGTATGTACTGGGTACAGAGCACGCAGACAGCACGCACTAACACTACTGACTGCAAGCTCTATTATTAAAGCTAGATCACTAGCTATATAGGTGAGGTGAATATAGTGGTGTATACTGCGGTCAGGGCACAGACAGTAACCACTACACAAGAGCAAAATAGTAAATCAGCCAAAAACGATTGGTGTGTAACTGTGTTGAAGGTACACAGAACACCCACTGCTTCAGATGCTAACAAACACTACACGAGGCCGCCTGAAAGGCAGCTTTATATAGTGTGGGGCGTGCACTACACAGTCTGAGCTATGATTGGCCACAGGCAGGATGCCTGTGGCCAACCATTGCTCTTCCCGCTACTGGCGCTGCGATTGGCCAAGCATGCGGGGTCACAGTGCATGCTTGGCCAATCGTGAGACAGCAATGCATTGCGCCATCGCAGTGCATTGTGGGCCACACAAATTTTGCCGCGAACGGCCCAAACGTTCGGAATTCGGCGAACGCACGAACGACCAATGTTCGAGTCGAACATGCGTTCGACTCGAACACGAAGCTCATCCCTAGTGGAGAGATAGGGCATTTGATTGCACAGTGCCCAAATAAGGGAAATCTAGCAGATATAGCAGTGGAAGTTGCCAAAGTCCTGAAGAAACAATCAGCCCAGAAAACTTCAGAGGGCCCCAGTGAAGGAGTCAGCCGGGCGCCCTCTCACAACAGTTAACTCCAAACCCACCCATACATGCCTGACCCCTCTGACCTCGGCTGAACTAAAGCGAAAGAAAGAGGGCCCTCGGAAGCCAAGAATGAAAGTGCAAGCCACCAAACAGGCGAGAAGTACCACCTCTCATGGACCTCTTCCCAAGCTAGTGGGACCTTCCCCAATTGTTCTTATGCAGGTTGAGGGGATATACACTAGAGCTCTGTTGGACACTGGAGCTCAGATAACCTTGCTCTACATGGACTTCTACGAAAAACATCTCCAGCACTTGCCATTACAGAGACTAGAAGAACTAGAGATATGGGGGTTAGGTACTCAGAAATTCCCCTATGATGGCTACCTGCTGGTCAGACTCACTTTTGACCCAAGTACAGCGGGAGAGGCTGAGACCTTTGACACCTTGGTTGTGGTGTGCCCTTGTCCCCGGGACAAACACCGATTTAGTGAGGAGACTACTTACACCACTTGTACTGCAGGGAAGAACCCCTCCCACAAAAATACACCCTATGCTTGCCCAGGTGTATCGAGATCTTAAACAAGAAGAGAAGGCCCCTAAAGTGGGAGTGGGAAAGATCTGGCTTCTGGATAAGAAAGAGACTGGTCCAGCCAGGTGAAGTACTCTACCGAGACTCCCAGTCAGGAATAACAAAGAGGAATGGAGCTTATTCCTGAAGTACTAACAACTAGAGCATTAAAGAGGAACAGAGGCAAGATTTCAGTCAGCGTCCGCAACACAGCAGCTGTGCCAGTGAGGATATCAGCCAGGATCCTGTTAGTACAAGTAGCCCAGCCGTCCCCGTCTCTGCATGTGATTTAGCAGGAGAGATTCCCCTGGAAGAATTCTGCCTGAAAAAGCCTAAAGCCTTACTCCTGAGATGGAGGTCAGTCTTCTCAAAGAGTGAGTTTGATGTGGGACTTGCAAAGAGTGCCGCACATAAAATTCAGTTGGAAGAAGACAAGCCCTTTCGGGAAAGAGTCAGGAGAATCCCACTGGGGGATCTGGAGGACTTGAGATAACAACAGGCTGAACTTAAAATACAGGCATTATCAGAGAATTCAGGAGTCCTTAAACATCCCGATAGGGGTGGCTAGAAAGAAAAAAGGGTCCCTACGACTATATATCGACAATAGGACCTTGAACCAGAGGACCATTCCTGACCAGTACACCACACATCGGATAGAGGATGCCTAATGCCGCGTACACACGACCAGACTTATGTCCGACAGACTTCCGAAGGAGTTCTGCCGGAGTTCTGCCGGAGTTCCGACAGAGTTGTGACGGACTTTTCGAATGAGCGGACTTGGCCACACACAATCATACCAAACTCAGACGGATTCGAACGTGATGACGTACGACTGGACTCGAATAAGGAAGTTCATAGCCAGTAGCCAATAGCTGCCCTAGCGTCGTCGGTTTTAGTCCGTCGGAATAGCATACACACAAGCGAATTTTTCGGTAGGAACTGGGTCCGGCGGAGTTCCGTCGGAAAAATTTGAAGCATGTCCCATTTTCTAAAGTCTGTCAGACTTTTGCGAATCAAAAGTCCGTTGCAGCCCACACACGATCGAAAAGTCTGACGGAATCATTCCGTCAGACTTTGGATGTTGAAAAGTCCGCTCGTGTGTACGGGGCTTTACAGAGCCTCTCAGGAGCGAAGTGGTTCAGTGTGCTGGACCTAAAGAGTGGGTATTATCGGATCCCCATGTGCCCCGAAAACAGAGAGAATAATGCTTTTATCACCCCTATGGGCTTCTTCGAGTTCAATCGGATGCCACAAGGCCTGTCTGGGGCTCTAGCAACCTTCCAGAGACTAATGGAAAAGACAGTAGTTGACCTGAACCTGATTGAAGTACTGGTGTATCTGGATGATGTCATAGTGTTTGGAAGAACACTAGAGGAACACAAAGAGCCCCTGGAGAAGGTTCTGAAAAGACTTCATGATGAAGGCCTGAAGCTCTCAGGGGAGAAGTGCCAACCTACCAGCCCTACCAACCCTCAGTAAACTACTTAGGGCACATCATGTCTGAAGAAAGAGTAGCAACAGATCCCAAGAAACTGGAGGCTGTCACTTCTTGGCCCAGACCCACAAATATGACTGACCTTAGATCATGTCTAGGCTTTTTTTCCTATTACAGAAGTTTCGCGGAAGGGTTTGCTACAATAGCTCACTCGCTTATTGAGCTATTGAAGAATCAAGAAGAAACCGGCATAGATCCAAATAGGCCTGGAAAGTCAAAAGAAGGGCCCAGGAAGAAAAAGGAGTCCATTCAGGAGCAGTGGACTCCAGAGTGTGAGGAAGCCTTCAGACAATTGAAGTGGAGCCTTACTACTGCTCCGGTCTTGGCCTATGCAAACCCCGCCAAACCCTACGAATTACACGTAGATGCCAGCAGAGACGGCCTAGGAGGGGTACTCTACCAGAAACATAATGGGCACCTGTGGCCCGTCGCCTATGTAAGTAGAAGCTTAATTCCTGCCGAAAGAAACTACCCGACTCACAAGCTTGAATTTCTGGCTCTGAAGTGGGCAGTGGTGGACAAAATGAAGCACTACCTCTACGGGGCTGAATTCATAGTCAAGACAGACTATGGTGGCACTGTGGTGTAGTGGTTAGCACTGTCACCTAGCAGTAAGAAGGGTCGCTGGTTCAAATCCCAACCATGACACTACCTGCCACTACCTGCAAGTTTGCATGTTCTCCCTGTGCCTGCATGGGCTTCCAACAGGCACTCCGGTTTCCTCCCACAATACAAAGACATGCAGGTAGGTTAATTGGCTAAAATTGGCCCTAGTATATGCATAGGGACTTTGGATTGTGGGCTCCTTGAGGGTAGGGACCGATGTGAGTGTGCAATGTACAGGGATAGGGACAATTGTAGACACTCACGCAGGTTGAACTGGATGGACTGGTGTCTTTATTAAACCTTATTAACTATGAAACTATGAAACAACCCCCTCACACACCTGCTCAAGCTGCGAAGCTGGACACCATCAGTCACAGGTGGTTGGCTGCTCTCTCTGCATTTACCTTCTGCCTGAAGTACAGACCAGAAGTTGGTAACTGAGATGCGGATGACTTGTCAAGGCCCCATGATTCCCAAAGCCCCTCAGAAGACTGGATTCAACTCACCCCGGAAGAAGTAAGAGCCCTCTGTGAAGGGACAAGCCAGCAAGGGAAAGGTGGAGCCAGAGCCGAAGAAGTGGGGGTACCTAAGTGCTATTGTAATTCTCTCAGATCATGCAAGAGGGCCTTCCCAAGCTGTCGAAAAAGGATATCAGAAGAGACCAGGAGGAAGATCCGCTCTGTGGATTAGTGCTAAAGGCAATGGAGAAAAAGCAGCCTGGTCTACTGCAGAAGAGTCCCCAGAAAGAAGCCCGGCTACTGTTGAAAGAGTGGGATCAGTTGCAGTTACAACAAGGGGTGGTCTACCGAAGGGCCCCTCTGAAGATCCCGAAGAGAAGTGGCAACTGCACTGATAAGGTGGCATTGGGTTCACTGAGAGGTGGCACTGAAGGGCGCTAATAGGTGAGACCAGCAAGCAGCCACAGTAGCAAAGACTCTCGTAGAAAAATTCTTTGTCCACTATGGTCTACCTCAATGGATACACTCAGACCAAGGAAGAGACTTCAAAAGCAGGCTGATAAAAAGACTATTGGATCTACTAGGCATAAAAAAGTCCAGGACTACTCCCTACCACCCACAAGCGGAAAGGTTCAACAGGACTCTTCTGAATATGTTGGGGACACTAACTGCCAAGCAGAAACCCCACTGGAGCAAGCATATCACTACACTGGTCCATGCCTACAATAGCACCAAGAGTGATGCTACTAGGTATTCACCCTACAGACTAATGTTCGGCCAGGAAAGCCAGGCTACCAGTAGATCTAGCCTTTGGGACTTCCATGGATCACACTTCAGAGACCTCTCATAGAGGGTATGTGGACAGACTGGAAAAGTTTGAAGACAGCTTACGAACAGGCTAGAGCCACCTCGAACTCCAGAGAGAGTAGGAATAAAAGGAACTTTGACCTCAAAGTAAGAGTTCAAGATCTTTAACCAGGTGATCGGGTCTTGCTGAGAAATCTAGGCATCCCAGGTAAGCATAAGTTGGCTGATCGCTGGAGATCACAGCCTTATGTTGTGTGTAGGAAGCTTCCAGGACTCCCAGTGTATGAAATCAAGCCAGAAGGAAACACTGGGCCAGTGAAAACTTGGCATTGGAATCACCCCTTACCTCTTACAGAGGCAGTCAGGAAAAGTCCAGAGGAGGAACTCCCCTCCACATCCACTGTTTGCGTAGGCCAGTAACCAAATCTCAGCCTGCGCCATCTACAGATGAAGATGAGGAAGCAGAGATGAGCTGGCTGTGGCACTCAGAAACTTCAGAGACAGATGCTGATACCTTAGAAGGAGGAGAGGATAATAATGGAACTCTTAGGGCAGAGGCCTCAGAATTTGTGCCAGCAGCACATCACACAGAGGAGCCCAGTACTCCTGCTCATTCTCCATCCTTAGCTCTTGAGAGGAGAGAGGAAGACATTTGTCCAAAAGTAGTAGATACTTCTAAAGTACAAAGAACAAAGAGAGACATTCGCCCACCACAAAGACTGACTTATGATACATTGGGCGAATGCTCTGAAGCATCTCAGTTTGTCAGCAAGAGAAAGCCTGAACTGCTTGGTCCCTCTACTTCTGATTCAGTGAGGAACAGCCCCAACTCACCCTTGACACATCTGTACTAGACGCTACAGTGTCAGCTGTGAGTGCACAGGACAGCTCTCCATCATATGTGAATTGGTGGGAAGCTCCTTTGTCAGATTTGTGTTGTAAGATGAGTGATTTGAGTTTAGACTCTAGTCATGGCAATACAACTTGGTTGTTATCATACTAACCTGTTCTCTCCACATGTAAATGATAGCATGTAACAGGCAAAAATGTGTATAGAACCAAGATTCCAAATATCTCTAGGGGGAGTGTGTTGTGCTGACACATTTTTAGTACCATCTAGCAGTCAAATACAGGAAGTGGACTGTGATAACTTTGTTTTTTCTTAAGTGTTGAACACAATACAGGAAGTGACTGTTTTGTTTAGAAGGTTGACCCTTTTACCCAGGAGGCTTGATGACCTACCCATGAACACTTTCTCTAGCAGTGCATGCT
Organism: Lithobates pipiens; assembly: GCF_037356315.1. Lineage (NCBI taxonomy): Eukaryota > Metazoa > Chordata > Amphibia > Anura > Ranidae > Lithobates > Lithobates pipiens. Next base: position 118,846,769 of record NW_027507787.1, read on the forward strand.
GGGTAGGACATAAAAGGAACCTGAGCGGCCATTTTAGCTCTCTTGGGATCACATGGCCAGCCTGCGAGGATCTGTGCAGAGGTCTCCCGTAAGAAGGGGCCTACAGCCATCACAGATCGCAACCTCGACAGCTTATGCGAGTGAACTGACGGGGCAGGAAACACAGTGACCAGATTGGGAAAATCCAGAGACACTCATTTGAGCATCGGAGGATCGGGTTCACCCAGCATTGCGGAATGGAGTGACGGAGCCATCTGACTGAGAAGCAAGCTGCAGTCACCCGACCAGAGCTACTACACGGAGTCCCGATCCAGTTGGTGAGTGGGTCAAAACCCACAGGTTGTTAACTTTCACACTCAGACTCATACAGAGGCCTCACTGGGATCTATAGTTCTATGAAGGAGGGGCCGAGTAACTGATAGTCTGAGGCCTATCTACACTGACGTTTCCGAGTTTTGTAATATAGTTGCTAAAGTTACACCAGGAGCACCTTTACCTCAGCTTAACTTACTTTAATCTGTGGATTACAAAGAGTTACTTTAACTAGCAAAGACGAGAAGATCAAAGACCAAGTACTTTAAGTGAGATCTCATGCATAGCTTTAAAAGTACGGGGAGCTCCCAGGTGTGCGTGTATAGGGAAAAATTCAGTGTGGAATAGGGAATGTATAGCATGGTATGCAGAATTAGGTGGTGTGGAATGCAGACATCAGGGTGAGTGCATAGTAGGTACAAAATATTAGAGAAGCAGCAGAGTTATTTGATTACTTCTGCAGCACCCTCTAGTGTGCCACTATTGTAGTAAACTTATTACTCATGGTAAGTGTGAGTCTGGAATCTGGATCAGGGTTTATTGCAGGTCAGGCTGGATGACTCACAGAGGCAGGTCTCAGTTTCCTCCCCCTGGTTCTGGAAGTATGGAGAAACTTCTAGAAGTTTGTGGGTTGAGGCCAGGAGGGTGAATCTAAATACTTAGGGGACCCTGGGCAATGCCCAGGTATACTGTGCTGGCAGGGTGGCTAGGCAAGCTCTCAAATATGGAGTCATGCTAGCAGGGGAGTCAAGTGGAAGATGGAGTGTGGAGGAGGCTGTCAGTGGCCTAGGAGGGAGTCTCCTGGAGTGTGGAGGAGGCTGTCCGTGCCCTAGGAGGGGGTCTCCTAGGTCTAAGGGAGACCTTATCCCCAGGCTGGGGAAGATCCATTCAGCAGAGCGGTTTGACTTAGAATCTTGCCTGAGAGCAGTGGGAGCAAGGAGGACAGAATGAGTACATCAGCACACCCAGGGATTTTCAAGGGGAGAGACTGCCGCATGTAGCAAGCTTTCTAAAAGAACAGAGAGGTATGAATCAATGATGTATATGTATCTAGGACAGTATAACCTGTAGATAAATCAAAGTATAACAATAAAAATATATAAGATGTCTGCATCAGTACATGTTGCAGTATAAGGTCTCTTCAGACAACTCATTATTTAGACAAATAACAATGCTTACTTAAAATCTTTCTTCAAGTGGGTAACTGGAAGTCTGTGAATATGGCAGATGGCAGCGGTTGCCTGACCCAAAATAGGTCAGTCTTAGGGTTCTATGAACAGAGTGAGGTCAAAAAATGATAAGTAAGGTGATTCTGACCGTACCACACTGCAGGGTACCTAATTTATTACACACCCCTAATATCTATTTCTATATATACTTGCCTCCGTATTTTGTACAGTCCGTGGGTCCTGAGACTCCCAAGGAAAGGGGGCATGTGTTCATCCAGGGACTCCAGAAAAAGGCTTCCGCCACGTGAGTCTTTTTGTACCTCTCCCCATTGTATCAGACGGACACAACACAGACATCGTGCCGTGATGACGCAAAGCTGATGCAAATGAGAGGGGCTGTACCACAGGGAAGGCCCCGGCCATTGGCCGAAACCATACCCCGCGGCGTCGACCAATTGAAGATGGCTCCACGACACATGGCCCTGCCCATAGGGCAGGCCTGGTGGGGGAACACCATCTAACCATACAGCTCTACATCCATATACCATGTTATGGCAGAGATCGGAGACTCCTCGAGCTGATATGGCCCCTCAGTCATGGGCACACATGAGTGCCCCGGATGCCCCAACTGGGCAAACAGATCGGATGGAATACCGTCACCAAAGACATCACTCCAAAAGTTTCAGTGAAGGCAGCATGCGAGCAGCCATCAAGGAACAAAAAAAAGGGGGGGGGGGGGGATATGAAGGTAAAGGAGAAAAATAGTAGTGGGACCTTGCCAGATATGCAAATGCATCCATAAGTGACCACATATAAAAACACATTCTAAATCACACATATGCAGAACAAGAGCTATTACAAAATTCTAAATTATATATTAACAATCTAAATGCACCTATGCACAAAGGGGGAAATTAAAGAAAATTACCAATGTCAAAAGAGCAAAGTATGCTCGAATTGGCATCAAAGAGTGGTTCCCAGGGGCGTGGCCGGAAGCCGAGGTGGACGGACGCACTGGAAGAGAGCTCCGTGCATTCCCGTTCTCATCCATCTCCATCCGCACCCAGGATCGACTGCCGAGGCTCCAAACCGGCTCATCCTGAGTGGGGAAGCCGCCCGGATCGTTTTGCGGGCGGAATTTCCACCTTTCGGCGCTCTCGCCGTTCGCGGCCTAGTGCGCGGCCGGCGCCACGGTGAGAGTCCCGCCGCCGCCATCTTGCGGCCTACCTCCTCCGTCGGGCCTTGCGGGCTACGGGCTCCACCACACAGGCAGACACATCTGCCCACCGCTAGACCGTCGCACACACCGGAGGGTGAACCCGGACGGCGAGAGTATCCACAGCAGCATTCCCGGAGGTATCGAGGAGGAGCAGCAGCTCTACAGCCTCCTGAGGAGCTCCGGCGGCCATCTTGCTACACCCAGGGCCTAAAGTGAGGAGAAGCCCTGGGAGTTCATTAGTGTGGTTACCCTTGCTGGCTTGACTCTGCACACTGTGCCCGCTGACAGGGCAATAGTCTTCTGCCTCCCCCCCTACCACTACTCTCAGCTAAACACAGAGGCTCTGGCCTTCTCTGGCGGCCATATTGGGACTCCCGGGACATTGACATTTTCAGTGGGCACTGCTCCTCAGTTCTTTCCCCGGATCCCTCCACCTCACCAGCACAATTTACCCCCCTGGAATCCTCTTTCTCATCCAGGAGCCCCACGTTGCCCTTTCTACCTGTGTGGTCCCTATACCTCATGTGCTTCATTCTCTGCTGTGGGGGCCACACATATGGTCCCATGAGATGAGCACCATGTAACTATTAAATGACGCCCTAAGCCGCCTTCCTACTCCCCCTACGACGCATAACTAGCAACTTTACAAAGGGGGACAGCACGACTGTCTGACTTCTAGTCCAAACGCCTCATGGTGAAATACGGGCCAAAACATCCCACTCAGTCTCAATCTCCAGACCTGCGACCCTCGCATACACTTGATCGCTTTCTGAGCAAACCTACATCCCCTCCCCCGACCTCGACGGCCACCCTGTCCACGCAAACGCCTTCTCAAGGGGTGACACGGAACGCTTCTCAGCTTACCTCAGCTGCCTCACCAGAATCAATGGCTGCCCCTGTCACGGTCGAAGTCCTTGATGACAAACTCAAGGCCCTGCTGCAAGACCTGACCAGCAACGTCTCTAAAGAAATGGGGAAGCTTGCACACGAACTACGGGGAGAGATAGCTCAAATTGGTGAACGCACCGATGTCTTGGAAACGAAGTTTGATGATATGATCCAATATGTCCACGTATTGGAAGAAGACAACGCCGGTCTGAAACAATCAATCGCTCAGCTTCAATCCCAGCAAGAGGACTTAGAGAATAGGGAACGCCGTCAAAATTTACGTATCAGGGGCGTGCCGGAGACCGTTGGCGAGGGAGAGATTAGACCATATCTTCTCAGCTTGTTCAATGTGGTGGCCCCTCGGATTCCGGATATTGACTGGAGACTGGATAGGTCGCACAGATCCCTGGCCCCCAAACCCCCAGCGGGCGCTAACCCCAGAGACATCATAGTACGTTTTCATTACTATGACAGTAAGGAGGCTTTAACAGTGGCTACCCGCAACAAATCCCGCCTGGAGTTTAAGGGGGCGAAGATACAGATTTTCAGCGACTTATCTCCGATCACACTTGCCAAACGCAGAAGCTTCCGACCGGTGACTACGCACCTACAGAATCTTCAAATCCCATACCGATGGGGTTTTCCCTTTCGCCTGTCTGCATCAAAAGACGGAATTCAATACTCCATGAGAGACTTACAGGAAAGTGAAGCATTTCTCCGCAGCCTTGGTCTACCACCGATTCCAGATGAAGACCCCACTCCTCTTCCCGTGACACCCAAACCCACGTCCATTCCAGGACGACTCTGGACCCCCGCTCGGCAGAGGTCGCAGAAGAACTTCTCTACCCCTCAACGCTCACCATTTGCCAGACATCCTCCTTGAGATGGACCCATTTCCCAACCCTGGTTGGGATTGTCTTCGGCCCCTAAGTCACCATGTTTCCCCTGTTATGGGGTTGGCCATGCCCGTAATTATGGGTCTTTCATTGCTCCTTTGGACTAGAGTCAAGCTAAGTTAAATTGTTCTGTTTATTTTTTTTTATTTTTTGGCTATTTTTGGGCGCTGTCGGAAGGTGGCGAGGGGAGCCACTCCCGATGAGATGGAACCCCTTGTGTGCCTCCGTTTGTTCCCCGGCCTTGGCCGTGGACTCCTGGGTGGTTTTTGCCCCCCAGGCTCTTTTTCTCTGTTTTTTCCTTTCTTTTTTTTTTGTTATGGGCTTTTTTTTTGGCCTATTGGATGTTTTTGACCTACACTGCTCAAGGTATTATGTAGCTTTTTTCCTTATAGTCAATGTTGTATGCACACGTCTGCTTTTATCCCACAGGATACACCATGGTTTATACTGCCTAGTTAACTTTTACGGGTATTTTTGGTTAATACATGTTTGTTCTGCTTACATTGCATTAATGCTAATTCATGAAGATGGCTTTAAGGGTTCTTACTTATAATGTTAAAGGCTTGAACTCTATTCATAAACGCTGGTTGGCTCTGAAAGAGTTCAAATCTTCGGCTGCAGACATAGTCCTGGTCCAGGAGACCCATTTCCGCCCCGGGGGTTCTCTTAAATTTGCTGCTAAACACTTTCCAAATTCCTTTCTGGCTTCTGATCCCTCTGGCAAAGCAGGGGTTGCAATCCTGATTAGGAAATCTTGCCCGATCAGGGTGAAATCTGCATTTATAGACCCCCATGGTAGATATATCCTCCTGGACTGCGAGTATCTCTCACGCTCTCTCACTGTGATTAATGTGTATGCTCCTAACTCGGGCCAAATCCAATTTCTTTCTGACTTACTGGACAGCTTAGGTAAATACGCTCAACCCTTCATGATCATGGGGGGGGACTTCAACATGGTCATGTCTCCTAGGAGAGACAGACAGACGCTTTTTCCTTCCATTCCCTCATCTAGAGTGGAACGTCAGTCCACCACATTTCGTAAACTAATCAGAACCCATAACCTGTTGGACATATGGAGAATCAAGCACCCCACTAGCAGACAATTTTCATTTTTCTCCCCCCCACATAAGATGTACTCCAGACTTGACCACCTTTTTATATCAGCGCCCCTACTGACATCGGCGGTGGCATCAGAACTGAACCCCATAACATGGTCAGATCATGCCTCGGTTCAGCTTGACCTGGTTCTTGCCTACTCCATGCCGAGAACCTGCCATTGGAGACTCAATGACTTTGACTGTCGAGGCTCAACTATCCCAAAATTTATCGGAATTTTTTCAACTGAATGACGGCTCAGTGGCAGGGGTGTCTACCCTATGGGAAGCCCACAAGGCATTTTTTAGAGGTGCATGTATCTCTGCCGGCGCCCGCTTAAAGCGGGACTCGGCAGCCCTGAGGCAAGACACCCTCTTACAGCTCCGTAAGGCTGAAGATCTGCTCCTGGCTTCCCCTACGGTGACTCGTCTGCGCACGGTCACAACCCTCCGTGAGCGTTTGAAATCGCTAGATATGCAAAAATGTTCTAAGGCCCTAATTTGGGCAAAGCAGAAATTTTATGAGTTCGCTAACAAACCCCACAGGATGCTAGTAAACAAGCTTAAACCGCGTCCCTTTCAATCTTATCCTGACCTCCTCCTTCAGGCTGACGGCTCCCCGACCCATTGTCCTTTGACGATGTCCAAAGTTTTTGGCTCGTTTTACGACAAATTGTACAACTGTTTAGCTTCTGACCCTAAATACTCCTTCACTCAAGAGGCTTTTGATTCCGTATCAATATTATAAAACTTTCCTTCCCATCCTCGGCCCTCACTTATTAAAGCTTTACTCCTCCTTACAAAAAGGGGTCACTCCACACTCGCAATTCCTACACGCCTATATCACAGTCCTTCCGAAACCGGGCAAACCCCCATCCCTACCAGATAATTACAGGCCCATTGCCCTACTGAACTCAGATTATAAAATCTTTACAAAAATTTTAGCCAATAGACTTTCTTCCATAATCCCTGCCCTTGTTCACAATGACCAAGTGGGTTTTGTTTTAGGTAGACGAGCGGGCGATAACACCAGACGCACCATTGATCTAATTGACATGCTTGATAAAACCGCTCGCTCTGCTCTTATTCTCAGCCTAGACGCCCAAAAGGCTTTTGATAGGCTTGGATGGCCTTACATGTTTGCCACACTTGCACGTTACGGTTTTTCAGGCTCCTTTGTATCGGCTCTTCAAACCCTCTATTCACATCCCACCTCACAAGTTCAATTGGCATCCTTCAAATCCCCAACGTTTACACATAGCAATGGTACTAGACAGGGCTGCCCCCTTTCCCCCTTGTTATTTATATTATGCCTTGAACCTCTAGCAGCACGCATTCGGGAGGACTCAGACATCAGGGGAGTCTCTTTACGACGGAAAGAATACAAGCTGTCCTTGTTTTCTGACGACATATTGCTTACTTTAACTACACCTCACACCTCACTCCCCTGCCTCCATGCCCTCCTAGAAACGTTCGGTAATATATCGGGATATAAAGTTAATACAGCTAAAACTGAAGCGCTTCCCATTCATATCCCTCCCCCACTTCTCGCTGCCTTACGCAACACCTTTCCCTACCAGTGGCGTTCTGACTCGCTCAAATATTTAGGCATTCATTTAACAGCATCCTATCGCACACTATACCAGGCTAACTTTCTCTCTTTGATTTCAGAAACACACGGTCTACTCCGTAAGTGGATGGAATGTCCCCTATCCCTTTTAGGTAGGATAAACGTCCTTAAAATGGCAATACTCCCTAAATTTCTGTATCTTTTCGAAACTCTACCGGTGGCCCTTCCCATGCCCCAACTCCGCAGTATCCAGAGGGCCTTTACTAAATTCATATGGGGTGACAAAGCACATAGAATTGCCCATACGGTTGTCTTTGCACCGCGCTCACACGGGGGTCTGGGAGCACCAGATATTATACGATATTACTACGTGACCCACTTATCTACGACGGTCTCCTGGTCCTCCTATTTTGCGACGAGTCGTTGGGCGGAGATAGAAATGAGTATCACTGTCCCGGTCCATCCCTGTTCTATGCTCTGGTCTGACCTATCCTCCTCTATATCACAACTTAGACGTATTTGCCTTGCTCCTATGCTATTCACTTTGGATATTTGGAACAAATGCCACAAGAAGTTCTCTCTTTCCTCTCCCTGTCCACCCCTTTTAAATGTTACTCACAACCCAGACATACCTGACAGTCTGTCCACAATGGCTATGACCCCGTGGACTCAAGCAGGCATTTTCCAACTTCGCCACTTAGTTCACCCAGTGTCCCGCAAACTTTTATCTTTTCCAGACTTACAAGACAAATTTGACATTCCACAGCGGTCCTTTTTCACTTACCTTCAATTTAAGCACTACTTTTGCTCTGTATCTCCTGCCATGAGCCTGGAAAAACCTAATGCCTTTGAAATGTTATGCACCCAGGGTTCGCATCAGAAGGGCCTCATCTCCGCTATTTACAGGATTCTTCATGACTCACTACCCCCCACTTTAGACTCACACCTTTATATGCGGAAGTGGGCCAAAATCATACCCGCTACTATTTCTCTCTCTCAATGGCAGGAGATCTGGACTTCCATCTCCAAAGTTTCGAGATGTGTTGAGCAGAAGGAAACTGCTTATAAAGTATTAATGTTTTGGTATAGGACCCCTGAAGTTTTACATAAGTATGATCCCTCACTGTCTCGTTTATGCTGGAGGTGCCTACAGGATATTGGCACACACCTTCATATCTTTTGGGATTGTCCACGTATCACGTCTTTTTGGTCTGTGGTCCAATCCATTCTCCAATCAGTATTGAAAAGAGATATCCCACTGAATCCGATACATTACCTGTTAGGCCTTCCGATCCTAGATCTTCCTAAATATGCTAAGAAACTAATGGCGTTCATACTCCTAGCTGCCAAGAGAGTGATACCGGCTCATTGGCTATCTCCCATACCTCCCACACAAGCCCATGTAGTCTCGTCCATTGCTCACATACGTAGGATGGAACATTTGACGGCAATGGCTCATGATTCCTTGCCCAAATTTTCCAAGACATGGGACCCATGGGATGCCTCCGTATTCAACCCAGAATCTTTTATTGTCCCCTCTGCCAGTCCTTCCTTAAGTGACCATAGGGAGATTTGATATCCTGTTTACTGTATTATACCGTATCAGACCGAGAACACCCTTACGTCTGATTTCCAATGTCTTAGTTTGCTCTATCCTTCTTTTTCAGTTATGCCATCACCATTGTTTACAGCTTCATGGTGTATCCTATCACTTACCTCGTTTGTAATCTACAATATGATGCCCCTATTATGTTTACCCAATGTTATTGACTGCTGTACCGTTTGTATGACATTTTTGTACTGTTTACACAATTTTTTTCAATAAATATACATTAAAAAAAAAAAAAAAAAAAAAGAGTGGTTCCCAAGTGAAGGTTGGGAAGGAATTTTGATGCTAATAGTTGAAGTTAGGTTAAGACTATTTGAACCAGGGGAGCACAGGCCCCTGTTAGGATACACGAGGGACTATAGGAGTGGCTTAGAACCGATTCCCTCGTTCAATCCAGGGTATCTAGTTGCTTGCAACAAATAGATCCACTTGGTTTCAAGCTGTAATGGCTTTTTGTCAATATCCCCCCTCTCTCGTATGGGGGACATGTTCCAATGCAAAGAAACCAATCTATTTGAGATTATGATTGTGGTACAGTCCTATATCACTGACAGGTGATTCTTTATCTGGTGGTCAATGTGGTGTTGTTGGGGGAGGGGGGGGGGGACATTTTCACCTCTCATGAAAGAACAATAGTTGCATTTTCCACATGGGTATGTACCTGGTTTGTGTGTTTTCTTTTTATCATCACAGGTATAGTGGCTTGCTACCCTGGTGTCTTTGAGGGACCTTGATCTTTTAAATGTTATCTCGGAGTAAAGCTTGATTAATTTATTAACCACTTGCTTACTGGGCACCTAAGCCCCCCCTCCAGCCCAGAGCTTTTAGCGAGGTCACTTTTTGAATGACAATTGCGTGGTCATACAACACTGTATCCAAATGAAATTTTTATAATTTTTTCCCCACAAATAGAGCTTTCTTTTGGTGGTATTTAATCCCCTCAGATTTTTTTATTTTTTTGTATAAAATTTGTAAAATGACCGAAAAAAAAAAATACAAAATTGTTTTATATTTTGTTAATAAATTTTGCAAACAGGTAATTTCTCGCCTTCATTGATGTACGCTGATGAGGCTGCACTGATGGGCACTGACAGGCTGCACTTATGGACACCAATAGGCTGTATTGATGGGCACTGATAAGGTGGCAGTAATGGGCACTGATAAGGCGGCACTGATGGGCAGTAATAGGTAGCACTGGTGGGTACTGATGAGGTGGCATTGGTGGGCACTGATGAGGTGGCACTGAATGGCACTAATAGGTGGCACTGATAGCTGGCACTGATGGGTGGGAGTGATGGGCACTGATTGGAACTGGTAGGTGACTCTGATAGGCAGCACTGCTCGGTGGCACTGATGAGGCACCACTGGTGGCACTTGTGGGCATTGATAGGTGGCACTGATTGCTGGCACTATTATGTACTGGTGGGCACGGATTCGTGGCGCTGTAGGCACTGGCATTTGGCACTGGCAGGGGGTACTGGTGGGCACAGATGAGGTGACTGTGCCTCTCTCTTCGGGACCTATGACCCTTCAACAGAAGCCGGTGATCAGCTTTCCTTTCTTCTCGCGCTGTCAGCGTGAGAAGAAAAAAAAAGATAACTGATCTTCTGTTTACATCATGTGATCAGCTGTCATTGGCTAACAACTGATCACGTGGTAAGGGGCTGGGATCAGCCCCTTACTCCGATCTATGATCACCCAAGTCTCATTGACTGCGCCATGAGTGCCTTGCAAGGGGCATGCGGGGAGCGTGCAAAGGGGAGGACATCTATTGACGGCTCCCGGCAAAGTGGATCCACACTGTAGCTGTCATTCGGCAACAGCATGGATCTGAAGGGGTTAATTTTCGGATCAGATGTGAGGAGGTACCAAAACTTCTTATAGATGCCCCGTACCTTCCCATGTTGTCTATTATACTTAGTGATTATCCTAGTAGATGTAGTTTCTGTACCATTTCTCGGTTTGTTACTCTATAAATTTCTAACCTGAGCTTTGACTTTTTTTTTTTTATTTATTCTTTATTTATCTTTTTAATACAGTATTCAAACATGTTTTTACAATTCTTGCGGATGAGAATATTTTATAATATATTTCACAGACCGTAAACTACTTCCGCCTCTCCTTTTAAGAAATACATTTAAAACCCCCAAACCCCCCTCCTGCTCCCTTGGGCAAGAAAAAAAAAAAAAAAAAAAGGAAGAGAAGTGCCCCCCCATCTCCTCCTATATCCTTTGTCCTCCTCCTTGTCACCTTCTCCTACTAATCAGACATGGCAGTTCCCACTCTCTAAGAATGTCAGCCATTTTTCCCACTTTCCTTGGATTTCATTTTCTATCTCCTGGGTTTTATTGATCGAATCTTCGATCCGCCTAATCTGCTCCACCCTCTTCACCCACTCCAGAATTGTCGGCTCCTGCGGGTCTCCCCAATGGTTTGGTATTAAGGCTTTGGCTGCATTCAAAAGATAAGGGACAAGTGTAGCTTTGTACTGCCTTACTCCCATGTCTGTGTCGTGGAACAGACAAGCCCATGGACATGTCCTAATCCTCCTTCCGGTTATCAGAAAAATATTTTGAATTATCTTATCCCAGAAAGGTCTTATTTTCGGGCAATCCCACCATATATGTTTAAACGATCCTTGTTCCTTACATTCCCTCCAACACATCGCTTCCTCTCCGGTTCCTAGCTTCTGCATTCTAGTGGGTGTCATATACCATCTTGCTATTAATTTATATGCCATTTCATGGGTTCGTGCGTCTTTCGCTAGTGCGTATGTCATTTTCAATATTTTCCTTCTGTGTTCATCATTTCTAAGTGTCCCTAATTCCCCTTCCCATTTCCTTACATATTCCGGTAACTCCCCCTCACCCTCACCTCGTAATATTTTATATTATTTAGAAACCCTTTTCACTATACAGTGTGCATCTTTAAATAATTTTTCTAATGGCCTTAACTCCTTCATTCCTCGTAGAGGCTGTGGGATCCCTTGTGTAAAATGTACTATTTGGGTATATCTCCATCTGTCTAATGTTCTATGTCCCCATTCTTGTGTGATTTCCCTAAACGTTACAATCCTATTCCCTTTAATCACCTCTCCTAATGTGATTTCTACTTTCTGTGCCCATCTACTATAATACAGCCGCTCTTCCAATCCTGGCAAAAAGTATTTTGTGTCAAGTAGTGACATAAGTGGAGAATTATATGTCCAGTTGTGTAACTTATTTATTTTATCCCATATTCTAAATGTGTGTCTTGTGATTATACTAGTGCCTGTTCCTAAATTCCGCACCTGAGCCGGTATCCAAATCATTTTAGCTAAATCCGTCCCACTTAATCTTGTTTCAAGCTCCGCCCAGCTCTTCTCCTTTAGATTATGGATCCAATCTGCTATCCTAGATAGCATTGTGGCCTCATAATATTTGTTGAAGTCTGGGAGACCCACTCCTCCTTCTTCCTTTTCCCTCGCAAGGACCTTGTATGCAATACGTGCTTTTTTTGGGTGCCATATATATGTGAGGACTAAAGATTTTAATTTTCTAAAAAAACTTCCCGGGAGGGGGATGGGGATCATTTGAAATGTATATAGTACTGTAGGTAATATGAACATTTTTATTACATTCACTCTTCCTATCCAGGATATTCCTTTGTGTTTCATGTTTTTCAATTGGGCTTTAATTTTATTGAGCAGGGGAATATAATTAGCTTCAAATAAATTCGCTCTTTTTGCTGTTAATTTTATCCCCAGATAGCTCAGTTCCCCTCCACTCCATCTAAAAGGTAAACTAGCAGCCAAGTCTCTTTGCTCCACTTCCAATATGTTTAGATTTAATATTTCTGTTTTGGATAAGTTAACTTTGAAATTTGATAGTCGACCGTACTGTTCCATTTCCTTCACTGCCGCCGGGATCGATATTCTGGGGTATGTGATATATAATAGCAGATCGTCTGCAAATGCAGAGACCTTATACTCTCTTCCTCCCACCTCAATTCCCCGTAAATCCCGATTTCCCCGGATCGCTGCCAGTAACGGCTCCAAGGCAATCACAAAGAGAATCGGGGATAGAGGGCATCCCTGTCTCGTCCCGTTGAACAATTCAAGGGGGCGGGACAGGGAGCCATTCACCTTAATCTTTGCTGTCGGTTTATTGTAAAGCGCTTTAACCCACTTCATCATTCTATCGCCCAAGCCCATGTGTTCTAAGGTCTCATTTATGAACTCCCAATCTGTTCTGTCAAAGGCTTTCTCAGCATCTACCGACAATAACAGAGTGGGAGTCTCTCTTCTAGATGTTTCTTGTATCAACATAATTGATTTCAAAGAGTTGTCTCTCCCTTCTCGTCCCCGAACGAATCCCACCTGATCGGTGTGAATCCTCTTGGGGAGGAGGGTTTTCAGTCGCTCGGCCAAAATTTTCGCGTAGATTTTCACGTCCGTATTCAACAATGATATCGGCCTATAGCTTTCCAATGCTGCGGGGTCTTTACCTTCCTTTAAAATCAATGTGATATGGGCGAGCAGGGCCTCTTCACGCAAGGCCCCCCCCGTCCCCTACCTCATTGAAATATTCACATAGTTTAGGTGTCAAAAAATTTTGAAATTTCTTGTAGTATAAAATAGAGTATCCGTCGGGGCCCGAGCTTCCCCCCTAAAGCTGTGTCTTTGATTGCCTTTTCCACTTCCATACCTGAAATCGGGGCCTCTAATTCCTGCCTCTCGTCCCATGTGATTTTTGGGAGGTCGAGCTTTTCTAGATATTCCCTGATTGCTTCTTTCCTCTTCCCCCCTTCCTCCCTTCTTATACCTATATTGTATAAGGCGCTGAAATATAAGTGGAAGTTCTCTGCAATCTCCGGTGTAGCGAATTTCATCTCACCCTTTTTGTCTCTGATCTTCGGTATATAGGTCCTATTTTTCTGTTCTTTTATTCTTCTTGCTAACCACTTACTTGACCTATTCCCCCATAGGTGTCTCTCTCTATTTATTTTATGGTAAGCCGTTCTCCTCTCTTGCTCTAATACTTCTTCTAGCTCTCTTTTTTTCTTCGATAATTCCTGGGTGTCTTGAAGCCCTCTAGGTCTAGTCATTTGTTCGAGATCCTCTATTTCTTTGTAAAGCTGGGCCTTCTCCTTTTCCCTAACTCTCTTCTTCCCTGCGCCAATTCCTATTAACATCCCTCTGATAACTGCCTTATGTGTCTCCCAGATAGTAGCCTTTGAATATTCTCCTGTGTCGTTTACTTCATAAAAATCCTTTAATTCCTGCAGAATTTTTATACTAACTTCCTGGTCTTGAATGAGAGAATCGTTCAATTTCCAGGCACTTCCTGTCCCCATATGGCCCTGTATTTCTAGTTGAATTTTCACCGGGGCATGGTCGGAAAGGGTGATTGATTTAATTTCTGATTTTTTTATATTAGCCATTAGTTGTTGTCCTACGAATATATAATCCAATCTTGTGAAGGTTTTATGGACCGAGGAGAAGTGGGTGTAATCCCTTTCTTTCTGATGGTTAACTCTCCAAACATCTTGGAGCTGGGCGTTAATCAGTGCTTTGTTTATTTTTCTATACCGCTGTTCAGCCCCCCGTGTACCAACTCCCGAGGAGTCCAACTTCGGGTCTAAACACCAGTTTAGGTCGCCTGCTAGAATTACCATACCCTTTCTAAATTCCTCCAGTTTATTTAATACTCTCAATAGAAATTTCTCTTGGTTTCTATTTGGTGCATATACATTGACAATGGTACATTGCATATTTCCCAGGTTACCCTTTAAAAATAAATATCTCCCCTCTGGGTCCGTCAGTCGTTCCTCTATTTCAAATCTTACTGATTTGTCAAAACCAATGGCTACCCCTCTGGAATGCGCAGAGGGAGAGTCTCCATAGAACCACATTGGGAATTGGGATGATGACATTTTATCCCTGAGTTACTAGTAATGTATGTTTCTTGGAGGCAAATGATATTTCCCCCCATAAATTGGAGTTCTTTATTAATTTTGTATCTTTTTTCGTTGGTGTTTAGTCCCCTCACATTATATGTTACCACATTAATCAAGACCATTAAGAACTATTCTATTGTTTAACGCATGTCGACCCAGAGGGGGCTTTCCCATTCGGGTGACCAAGGAGGGCGCGAAGGACGTACCAAAAAAAAAAAAAGACCCCAATAAAACAACCCCCCCCCTCCCTCCCACCCTCCCTCCCCCCCAACTCTGCAACTGCAGACGTTGGCCGAGGACTCCCCCATTTTGTGGGTATATGAAGCCGACCTTTATCTCTCTGATACTGTCTATATTTCATATTTACCCGGGGGTTCACACCTGGTGGCGCCTACCCAGCAGCGACAACTCCCTCTTCCCGTCTCCCTCTCCCCCTCTCCCTCCCCATCCCCACCTGACCTTCAGCTTTGCTGCCCCCTGTATCTGTTGTCTCCTTCCCCGCCATTCATCTCTCTATTTCTCCTTCTCTGCCATCTTAACTTATTTTGAGGGGCATGAGTGTCTATTTCTTCCTGCCAACCTGGTAGGGAAGGGGGGGGTGATCCCTAAGCTCTCACAGAACCTTCTTAGGTCCTCCGGGAAGCGTAGAACCGCTGAGCGTCCGTCTCTTCGCCCCCTCAAGCACGCTGGGAAGCCCCATTGATAGGGGATTCTCGCAGCGTTCATAGCTTCCGTTAGAGGTTTCAAGAGCCTCCTTCTCCTCAGTGTTTCCGGGGCTAGGTCTGAGAACACTCGCAGCTCTGCACCCTCAAAGGAGATCTCCGGTTCTGCCCTTAGTTTCTCCATTATTTGCCCTTTCTCCTCTGCGTAGTGGAACCTGGCTATCACATCACGTATGGCATCCTTACTTACTGCCCCCCTAATTGCAATCCTATGGACCCTGTCAAACTTTATACTTTCAGTGGGCTCCTTTTGTAACAACGGGTTAAAGACCTGCTGTACTATTTTACCCAACTCCGTGGCACCGTATTTTTCGGGGATACCTTTAATACGTACATTCTTCCTCCTACTCCTATTTTCTTGGTCTTCTAATTTATATAGGAGGGACCTATTTGTTCTCTGGAGATTCTGTACCTGTTCTACTATCTCGTCTATCCTAAGCTCCTGGTTGTCAATTCTATCTTCAATCTCTTCTACCCTCTCCAGTACACGACCTATATCTGCACGCACTCCTGCTATTTCTGTCTTTAGGGCCACCTCCATTTTTGCGAACATTTCCCCCAGCATCTCTTTTATCAGAGTAGTTTCCACTTGGGGACCTGATCGCAAGGTCCCTTCCTCGGGCGCAGGCTCTCCTATTGCTCTCTCCTCCTCTTCATCCCTTTGGCCTCTGGCAGAGCTTTGTATTGTGGGGCTTGTCCCTTTCCTCCCCCCACTTTTAGCCCCATCCGCTTTGGCTCCTTTACCTTCCTCTCCCAACTTCTGTCTACTCGGGCCTGACCTCCTTCCCACTCCTTGCTTTGGGCTTTCCTGCCCCTCCTCTAGCATACTGGAGTTGGTGATGTTACTTGCCATGTATCTCTGAATCCCTCCGGGGCTAGATACAGGAGGGGCACTTTTACCCGCTTTTGCCTTCCCCCTCATTCTTTCCCCCTACTTTTCTTTCCAAAACTATTTCTACGACTGCCCCACCTTTCTGTAACCTAGACGTCCCTTCAGAGGGACACGTATAGACCCCCGGGATCCACCCGTGTCCCCTTTACACATACATGTACAGCAATGCAAATATAAACCTTCAATGTACTCATTAAGTAAATTAAAGATAAGGGAGGGTAAGACCCTCCTAGGCAGTCAATCAGTGTGTAGACAAATATCTCCTGAAGAGGTCGGGGGGCCAAAGCGAATCGTCTATTCTAGGGTATGTTGGGACATCAGGGTCTTCAAAATTTCTTCAGCTACCAGCCATGTACTCTCCTGTCGCCTTCACGTTTCCCTCCTCCTAGGCTGGAAATTGTTTGTTGTCCCTACCCTCAGTGCCTCTGCCTTTGGCTCAGTAGGTAAAATAGAGTCCTTCTATAATGTGGGCACGACTCCTTCCCAGGTCTCCACTTTAATCCTGCTACTTCTTGGGAGGGACACAGGTGTTTAAACTCTTCCCAAACAGAATTATGGGGGGAAACAGAAAAAAGAAAGAAAAAAAAAAACAGAAAGAAAGAGAAAAAATCCTCTAAGTCCAGGCCTAGGAATGCGATGTTAGGGAGGCCCTCTAATCCACGAAGGGCCGGGACGAATGTAGGTGCTCTAACTCCCCACTTTAATGAACCCAGGGGCCGCTTCCTTGTAATTGCCACAGTCCTTCTTTCTCTCACCTTTCAAACATATGGAGTACCCTTACTCTTGGGGTTAAGTCCAGTCGGAGTGTAATTTGAACCCTTCTAGGTGCGTAAACAGAGGCTAGTATACGCCGGTATACGCCCGGAACGGCCTATATATTATCAGGGCTAGCCACAGTCTTTGGCTTTATTGCTTATTGCTTGATATATCCGGACCACATAGGCATGTGGGAAATAGCAGTATACTAAATATAATAATACCTTCAAGCAGCCTGTGGGGGATATGACACCTTCTCCCTTCTTGCTAGCTTACTTTAATCAGTCAATTTGACTATAGTCCATCAGCGTTCCCGAACGCCATCTCTGTGACAATCATCCATTTGTTATAGCCCTTTTCAGACAGTCTATTCACTTCATGCGCCTAGCCATTCACCCCTTCCCCGTCCGGTACCTTTCCTCTGCAGTGTTGTCCTCTGCAGCTTGGCTCCACTGGCTCCTGGCTCCGCTCCGCTCCGCCGCTCTTCTACCCAGCGGAACTCCCATTCACGTCTGAGTCCCAGCGGGTTGCAAGTTGCCGTTCAAATATGGTGTTCGCTCCGTTCTCCGGGCGGCTGGCTCCTGTGTCGCTCGCTCCTTCGCCCGTCCGCCGGGCTGTTCCGCACTCTCCGCCCCCCTCCACCGACCGGTGGATCTGGGGATGCTGTTGCTGGCTCCCGCAGAGTGTGCTACTGCTGGGTCCTTCAGAGCGTCTCAGCCTCGGTCTCGATCTCGGCGTCGGCTAGGCTCATCGCGTTCTCCGCCGCTCGTCATGGGGCTGCGATGTAGCGCGGGGATCCTGGCGGCTAGAGGGGAGGGAGTCGTCCTCAGCACACGCCTACCTCATGGTGCTCCACCCCATCCTCCGAGCTTTGACTTTGTTATACGCCCTCCTGAGGCATGTCCTACAGTACCCTCTCACAAGGAGGCGCTCTCTGAACATATTAGCTTCCCTCTGGTTCTGGATGCAAACTGGTCGCATGCAGTAATGTGTTTCGGGGTGAGGGTTTCCTATACAGTGTGGAACAGAGATCCCTTTCCTTATTTATAAATATCTTCACATCTAGTAACAATTCATTCCTGGTTATAACTGTATGTAAATTTCAAGTTATAAGTATTGTATTGCAAGCTATCCAGAAACGTAATTAAATTATACTTTGATCCTGTCCATACCATAAAGACATTGTCTATATAGCAGTGCCAGGATACAATTTTACTGAGTTCTGTGACCTTCTGTTCCTCAGTGACGAGATCACGTTTCCACCCCCAGGTACAGGTTGGCACCCAGCAAGTTGAAATCTCTTCGTCCCACCACTGGTACAGACCTAACTTATTTTTTCAATATTAGAGGCATGTACCATTGCAGGAAACCCCTGTACCTCACCTGTCCCCAAGTCACACACAGGCAGAAAGATTTCTTTTCATAAACAACATCTAATATCCGATTTTTTTCACATGTTCCTCTGAATTTGTGATTTATTGCTAAACTTGTCCTTGTGGCCTACTGTATGTCGGCCGCACTATCCGGACCCTGCGCAAGCGGTTTGGAGAACACCGTAATCTGATCGAATTAGGAAAGGACAAACACAGTGTGCCCAGACATTTTCTTGAATTCCATGACCAATCAACTATAGGCTTATGAGTGTCGGTTTTAGAGTCCATACCCAAAACCTTTCCTCCAGCTGAACATTATAAAAAACTCTGTGAGAAAATTATCGGATATATTCCTTGGACACTTTATCTCCTGGAGGTTTGAATTAAACCATTGAAATAAATACTTTGTTATAAAATATCCATTAAGCCATCCGTAACCCTAACCCATTTAAACTTCTGAGTATATATATATATATATATATATATATATATATATATATATATATATATATAGTGACATTGGGGTGTTTAGCTCAAGTGGTTAGATGCATTTTTTTTGTCCAGTGAGTCCACATCAGACAGGCATCTATAGTTAAGGGCCTGGTAGCTCACGTTTATTAAAGGGAAAACAAAACAACAGTCCATCCAGGAATCCCACGCAGGGCTTTAACTTCATTCAGCACACATAACTGAAAACATACCAAGTCACTTGGCTCTCTCTTGTCAGCAGTTCCTCTGCTTGCTCCCAACAGACTTATCGATTCTTTTCAGCTCCCTGGACTCACTGGGTTCCTGGGCAAAGAATCCTGCTTACACAGGCTACAATCTCTTACAGGGATGACCACTCTACATACACAAGTCTGTCTTCACACAGCAGCAGCAAGCTGCTCACACTCCACCATCCTCCACACTCTACTCTCACCAGCCCCTCGTTATATGGGCTGTGTGCAGCTGGGCACACACCCTTCTTGCTATCCTCAAGACCCGGACACAGGGTTAGAGATTCTGTCCCCAACCATGACTCTCAGGGTTCTCCAAACTGCAGAATCCCATCTGGAATTAGCAAATCCTGGAGAAAACTGACAGAGCAGTTTTCTCCATTTAAACTCTAAACTCTGTAGTCTTGCAGTCCGCAAATATACAAACTCTGTGTCTCTTTTACCTCCAATTTCAAAGGTACAGAGCCTTGCTCTGCCACATATCCCCCCCCCCCCCTTTGTTTCGATCCGGAGGGAGGAACACCAGCACCCATCATCATGGTTGGGACACCTCTGTGCTGGCTGTCAGCCACGTAGGCCCAACCCTTTTTCCAGGTGTGCTTCCAGGAACATCCCCCCCTGGATCTTAACAGGTTCCTATATTGTCCTATACTCAGCCTTCCTCTTCTTTTGGGGTCCCTGGGCTTATTCACTTTTATTGGGGGAACTCTGCCTTCCTTGAGTCCTCCTTTTAATTCACAAATACCCGTTTTACCCTTCACCATCAATATTTCAGGTTCAAAACAGTTTCTCTTGTTACCCACGGCAACCAAATCATTGTTTGCAGAATGAGCTCTTAACAGATCACAGCTTTCAATACCATCAGTGCTTTCCAATTCAGTGTTTGTTAGAAGAAGACCTGAGGAGGGACTACATCCCACGGGACCATAGCACAGCTCCATCTCACTGTTGTCCAACACTCCATGGGTACCTGTTCTAACAAACTACCCTGACCCAAGCATAAACCATTTTTTACAGGTGTACACATTACATTGTTATTGCAACCAATATTAACACTTTCTCCCACAGTGTCTTCGGGTACCTTAACTTGTACCTCTGGGCCAGTGACAGAAAGCATCCCTGCTACTGCTGAGTCTATTTTGGGCCGTTCCTTCTCATGAGGCCTAGCAGGTAAGGCCGCGTACACACGCGGGGACTGTTCGCTCAACTTTGTCCGTCAAACAGTTTCAGCAAACAGTCCGCTCAAAATTAGCATGGACGGACTTGCCAACACACGACGAACGAACAGTTTGCTGAAACCGTGCGCGATGACGTGAACGGCACGTACGACGGGACGGAAAATACGACGTCCTATACACTGCATTACAACTTTCGGCGTGTAAATCCTTTCTGAGCATGCGCGGAACTTAGTTTGACGAACAAGCCTACACACGAGGGGACTGTTCGCTGAAACCAAGTTTCAGCGGACAGTTTTTCGGAATTTCCGAAAAACTTTGTTCAGCAGACTGTTCGCTGAAACTGTCCGCTGAAAGCCCACACACGGGCGGACTGTCCGCCGAAACACTGTTCAGCGGACAAAGTTGGGCGAACAGTCCCCGCGTGTGTACGCGGCCTAAGGCAGTATCTGTGCACTCTACTGACCACTGCTCAGCCGCACCATCAACCACACCAGCATAGATGTTTATAGTCACCACATCAGGCGGAGAGACCTCTGATATCTCAAACAGTTCTCCTGCGTGCCTTCCATACCAATCAATAACTAGAAGTACTTACGGTTCCAGCGCCGCATGGAGTAGCTGTCCCTCTGCACAGCTCCCGCAGACCGGCCCATAAATTCTGCCTAAAAAAACGGCGGTTTTGCCCGAACACTGGCAGCCTCTCCCCATGACACCAGCAGCAACATGGACCAGTTCATGGAAAAAAACGGGCCGCGATCATACGCGGCCACTACCGCGTGGTTGGCACAGCCGCAAATTGAGGCCCCGGCTTCGGCCTACACAGCTCCGGCCTGCACGGCCCCTCCAGCAGAGGCAGCGCCAGAGATGGAGGTAGAGGATAGCTCATTACCACACTCAGCACAGCAGGACATCTCCCAGCAGCTGATCCCTGCCCCACCACAGAGCACTGGTCCCCCACAAACTATGCCTGTGCAGCAGACCATAATGCCTCAGTTGGCACAGGATCACCACACAGAGCTCTTGGCTCAGGCAGTAGCTGCTCTCCTCTCCCCTATGATAGCTGCATCAGTGGAGAAAGCGGTCAGCTCTGGCATGCAAAAGATCCAAGCCCAACTAGGGGAGCATACCTCCAGATTGAATGAGGCTGAACACCGTATTTCCAACATTGAAGAAGAACTCTACCAGGCACAATCTTTGGAACAGGCCCAAGACAGAACGAACAAATATGTGCTGGAAAAACTGGATGACCTCGAGAACAGGTCCAGGAGGAGCAACCTGCGATTCGTAGGAGTCCCAGAATCACTACAACAATCCGCCCTTTCAGAGCTCTGCGCCCGACATGTACCTGAAGCACTAGGCCTAACAGGCCCTTGTACCGTGGAACATGCCCACCGCGTGGGAGCCTTCAACTCGGAGCGCAAATCGCCCGCCCGAACTCTCCGAAACGCTTCAGGGCTTCTGGTCCGGTTCAAAACCCTCATTACCCCATTGATGTCACCACTCAAATGTTTGTTGAGACCTTTACCTCCCTTGAGGCCTGATCATCCTAACGATCCAACTTGGGCAAAGTGGTCTGAATTTGCACCCACCTCCCCACAGGAACTACTCAGCATGGGTAGGACAGTTACTTATTCTGCCTTAGTGTATGTTCCAAATGTCATTTACTGTGTTTATGCTCACATTGGTATTATTACATCCTCTGTTCTTTTTCTTTAGAGTTGTATGCAGTTCCTATGGCCTCCTTGTGTTGACCTACTTGCACTCCCCACGCATTTGCCCAGACCGACAGCGTACTTTATCCCCCTGCCGGAGCGGACGTAAAAGCTGCAGGCACGGGGCCTGGTACTGGGAGCTGGTCTACACAGTGATTTCCATGCGGAAAAAAGCAAAGTTCGTTACTGTTTTTGTATGGTTTCTAACCTCAACCCCCCTCCTTCCCACTTCTCAATACCCCCTCTCACCCCATCTTCTAACTTGGATGCACAAACATCCGCTGGCTCACCAAATTCTGCTCATCTGGCCTCCTATGATTTAACACCCTTAAACTTGCCTCCCTTACATACTCACGCTCAATTGTTCCCTGTAAAATCAGCTCACATCCCTAACATAACCCCACTAATATGAAAATAATCTCCTGGAATGTGAAGGGGCTTCGTTCCCCTTTCAAAAGAATGAAGGTGCTCCGCCACCTCAAAAGGCTTAAGGCCGATATTGCCCTTCTGCAGGAAACCCACCTTTCCTCATCCGACCTTCATCGGATGAAGAAACTTTGGGTGGGCACGGTGGTGGGCTCCGACTCAGAGCAGGAGTACTTATCCTTATACACAAGAATCTCCCGTGCAAGGTCCTATCTATTGACACAGATCCCCAGGGCCGCCTGTTATCCGTATGCGTACAAATAGGGACAAAGGAGCTCCTGATTTCTAATGTTTACGCTCCCAACAGCCCCTCAAGACAGTTCTTCAGTACACTGACCAGCTGGTTACTCCGCCACCCTCACCTCCCACACATAATTGGCGGTGACTTCAACTCCACCCTTCACCCGATTGACGATAGGTCCTCGCCTACACGCCCAAAACCCCGTCCAGCCCCCACAACCCCGACGATTCTGGCCTCCACGATGGAGTCTCTCCACCTGCCGTATATGTCGTATATGGCGACTTCACCACCCGACTGATCGAGAATTCTCTCTCTTCTCCTACCCGCATAATGTTTTCACTAGAATCGACTACATATTCTGTTCAGATAACTTGATCCCACTGATTCCTGATGCCGACATACCTGACATAGCAATCTCAGACCATGCACCCATCTCGGTGACCTTGGAGACGCCTGACCTGCACCCGAATCCTAAGATATGGTGCTTCCCCTCCTACCTTTAGAACAACTCTGACTTCCGTGCTTATATGAAAAAAGCGTGGTTGGAATACGCATCGACCAACGCGGCCCACGCAGACAACCCAAATTTATTTTGGGATGCGGACAAAGCGTTCCTTAGAGGTCGCATCATTTCCTATGTGGCCTCTTTCAAAAAGAATGCGATACATAATTATAAAACGGCTAGCTCCAGACTTCCCCATGCCCAACGTGCCCTATACACAAATGACTCCCCTGAAAACCGGATGGCTTGGCAAGTAACTAAACAGTCCTTTGACACTTGGGCTGACACCCTAGAATCGACTAAGAAAGCATACATGGACGCCCCCCTTCACAAATTCGGCAACAAGGCCGGTAAACTTCTCGCCAGACTATGCAAGGGACCCTACCGCCCAACCTTAGTTTCCTCCATACGGGACTCATCCAGTAACATCACGACCACACAAAAAGGAATAAATGCCGCCCGGGTGGCCTGACAGGCACATTTTACAAAACGCTAGGCCCACTCCTGGAACCTACACTTAAGGACGTCTGCCATTACATGTGGTCAGGTGGCCCCTATCTGCCCACGGGAAATCAAGCCATCGTCAAATTATTGGAAAAAAAAGGGAAGGACCCACAAGACCCTGGCTCCTATAGGCCCATCTCACTTTTAAACCTCGATGTCAAGATTCTTTTAAAAATTATAGCTGCGAGACTAGCCCCCCATCATACCCCTTCTGATACACCCAGCCCAATCAGAATTTGTGCAGGGCAGAATGGCGACCGCCAACATTAGAAAGGTGATGATGGCTCTAGAACACCCGAGATGCAATCCAAATAGTGACCATGCCATTATTAGCCTCGACGCCGAAAAGGCATTCGATAACATAAGTTTCGAATGGCTTTCCATAGTCTTGACCAAAATGGGCTTCTCAGGCCCTTTCCTTCACCTGGTTTACTCTATGTATACCGCCCGGAAGCCAGACTGGTAGCGGCAGGACTCCTCTCAGATGAGTTTTGCCTCCACAAGGGTACGAGGCAAGGCTCTCCCCTATCCCCACTCCTTTTTAATATAGCTTTAGAACCCCTATCCAGATACCTGTCTAATGTGGCCCCCCTGCATGGCATCAAAATAGGAGAACACGAATTGAAGACATCACTTTTCGCAGACGATGTCCTCATCTTCACAGCTAACCCCTCCGGATATGCCTACGATTCAATCCACCTTTGACCAGTTTAAAAAATGCTCGGGCCTCTGCATTAACTACAACAAGAGCAAAATCCTCCCCATAGGCTCCCATTCCACACCAGCGTGGGCTCACGAATCCATCTTCCCTGTCGCAAAATCCCACATCACCTACCTAGGCGTGAAAATAGGTAAACTTCCTTCCTCCCTATACCACCTTAATTATCCCCCCTACTATCGAAAATCTCTCAAGAACTAGACAACTGGATGTATCTGCCTCTTTCGCTTCTGGGAAGGTTCCATCTGGTAAAGATGGTCAGTTTCACCCGCTTATTGTCTTTTTTAACATTTTTTTCTTATAACATTTTTATAACATTTCTTATAACATTTTTTGACATATTATAAGAATGTCTAATCTGTATAACATTTGATGTCATTTGGAGATTTTTCCATCTTTCCTTGGCTTCGTTATGCACATTAATACGCATTTTTACCTGGGTGCCCAAACTTTCGATCCCTACTGTACAACCTAGCTTGTCTATTTAGGGTGGGCATGGATTGGATAACCCAAAAATCTCGTTACTCTAACTACCATCTGGAAGCTGCAATGACTCACCCGTATTCCCTGGTGGCACTCCTTCATTGTAAATGGAAATCCCTGCCACCTTCACTTCAGCACAACCACCTGCTATGGGACACTGCCATTGCCTGGAGGGAGGCAAGGAAAAGTCTCAAGCTTTCACCCTTTATCTCCAGTCATCTTCCGATACAGGGTCACCCAAACTTTTCCCCCAGGTTTGGACCGCCAACCCTATGAGATCTGGAGGCAAAGGGGTCTCTCAACTTTCTCTTCCCTATGTGATCCAGAGTCTGGATGCCCAATTGCCTTCCATACACTAGCCGCCAAGTTTTCTCTTACAAAATCACATGCTTTCCATTACGGTCAATGCGTCAGCTTCCTACGAAAAACCTGCAGAGATGACTCCACAAGGTTTAAATCATCCGTTACAGATGTTCTCCTACAAAAAGATACCTACAAGATCTCAGACATTTATGCTCCTCTTCTCTTGAAAACCACTCCTCTCCTGAAAACCTCGTCAGTGGCCAACTGGGCAAAAGACTTTCTGGACGATGACCTGGTGGACAAAATCCTTCAAGGCCTTAATACTGTTTACATGTTGGTCCCAAATGAAACCCGGAGGGAAACCCAATTGAAAATTGTCCATCGGGTCCATATCCCCTTCCTTTCCACACCCCAGTCACACACTTAACATTCGATGTGTCCTCTGTGCCAACACCCCAAACCATCTCTAACACATCGCTTCTGGACCTGCTCTTTTATCTCCACTTTCTGGGACCAAATATTAGCCTATATTTTCGAGATAACGTTTCTGAAGCTACCCAAAGATCCTTTGCTCCTTATCTTTGGGCACTGGGACCCCAACTCCTTCCCTGGTCTCTTACTCCTACACCTCAGGGCAAGGACTGGGCTCTGATATGCCTCCTGCTCGCCTGGAGAGCCATCCTAACTAACTGGATCTCCACTTCAAAGCCTACCATTCCCCAAGTCAGTAGAGACCTTCTGCAGCTCCTATTCCGAGACAAACTCAATACAAATCTGTCACATGACAAAGCTAAACAGCGCTTCTACAACAGATAGGAACCCTTTCTGGCCTCAAAACTCACTCCTTGGGAATGAACACAACTCGAAGAGCATTCCTTCTACCACGGACCCTCGCCTACATTATCCACACCACGTGCGCTACAGTCCGCTGAAACGCAGGCTCCTGCATGAGCTCAACTCCTTCAGACTGAACTACTCCCTTTGACTCAGTAACTATTCTTGGCTACCCCCTTGTCCCTTTCTGCATCGGAGCTCAGGACGCATCTTCCCCCACCCCCGTCTTCCTCTTCCTCCCCACCGCCCCACCCTCCCTTTTCATGTTATGGTTTGACTCAACTACTGGTTATCTTTGCTAAACATAGGTGCCCGCTATTACAGATCCATCCAGTTGAATTCCCCCCCCCCCCTTTTCCTTTTCTTCCAAAGGGGTGCATTCTGTTTACCAATCCCTGTGCATTGCATTATGTTTGTTTTGCATTTGTTTATCCTTCTTGAACCTACGTCACTTACACAAAAAAATCTGTTATCATTGTTAATTTTACTTTGTCAGTGATATCTTTCAATAAAATCTTATTTTAAAAAAAATAAAAATAAAAAAATAACTGGAAGTACGCTCACAGAGAATCTGGAGATCCTGTGCCAAATGGTTAATCATTGGTCCCGCCAATTCCACTCTTGGTCAAGGTTTCCCAGCACCGCCTGTACCACCTGGCTCCACCCATTGGTGCTACGCAGCACCACCTGGTCCAACTGTGGTGGAGATACCCAAGTATACAGTAAGTTCATTTTTACCAACTCTAGCATTTCCATTAAGGTTCCTGTCATCTCTAAACATCCCATGTCTAAACACCAGAACTTTCTAGGGTCTTTTACCCTGTCCAAGACATGGAGGGGCTCATCGACTGCAGGTTGAGAGGGTGAGACATTTTAAGAGACCTCATCCTCCTTGGAAGTACCCATCATCACAGCCTATTGCTCCCCTGGAGCGCTGTCAGACACATGTCTCACACTTATACCTTCTGCACCAGTGTTAGTGAGCCGCTGCAGGTCATTACAAGTCACACTATCACTTTGATACTCAACATTATTTAGCTGTGGGGCTGTAGACAACACATCTGCGATGCCAGTGCCCTGAACTGTTTCTTCAGATTGGAGGGCAGCAACCTTTGCAGGGACCAAGGCGCCCTCAACCACAGGCGGCTCTGCGATCCCCCTGTCTGGCATAGCAGTTGTGTCTACACCCTTCTTACTTAAGCTAGCCTTACCCAGCATGGCTAGCAATTGTTTGGCCCAGCTGTCCCAGTCCATTGTGGTTCCCTCATGGGCGTTCCACAGCGTTGCATCACCTGCTGTAGAAGGACACACAGAAACCTGGGATTCATTAGCTTCAACTGCACATTCATCACTTCTATATATATCATTTTGTGACACCACACTTTTATCAATGTTGCATTGGGGTGATGCTTCGTCACCTAAAGCTTGGTGTACCACACCATTTTGAACACCTTTTTCTGGTGGCACTATGGACACATCCAGCTTTGTACACTCAGCTTTTGCAGGCTGAATTAACCCCTTTCCCACTGGGCTACACGTAGGGTTGTGGGGCTGCTCCCACACTCTCTCACTGTGTGACTCAGTCATAACATTACAGGAAACACATTTTTCAAAGTCATCATCACCAATAACATCACACTGGCCAACACTATTGTCGGCATGACCATCAATATTCTCATTACATGGAGACATAGCCACTGCTTTTGTGGGTTGTCTATGAGCCACCACCATCTCTGAGTGACTCCTCACACCGCCCGTTCTCTGTAAAGGAGCACTCTTACCTACTTGGGCAGCTCCATAGCTGACCTGGAAAACTCTAGGTTCCATCACTGTGTGCTTCTTGTAAATCTCCCTGGGCAACTCTGCAGCACCTGTCACTAGGGAACATGGCACAAGTTTTGGTCACCCCTAGTTTAACTTCTCCAGCACTCTGCTGGATTATAGCAGGCACATGCATAGTCCTCATTTCCTTTCCATTCTTTAGCCCTGCGGCTAGTTGGACTTTACGCTGTGCCTCCCCACTGCTCCAGGTAGCACACTGCAGCAAGTCTATGTCCATTGGTATTGTGGATCTCCCCACTGGACATGCTCTCACTTCACTGGGTTCAGTACCATAAACTGAAAAAGTCTTACCAGTTCCTGCAGCTGGTGTAATAGCCTTCACTTGAGTGCGTTGTTTCGCAGATGTGGTATCTCCACAGGCTGGCTCCCCCATGTGGCCATGGAGCACCACTGCAGCCTTTCTGGACCCACTGACACTCCCTGTAGGTAACACAAGGTCCCTGTTGCTAGGGGTAACTGCAGACTTGCACTCAGAATCTGGTTGGCTATACCTCATGCAAGATTTAGGCTGATGTGCTCTCCTTCCTGGGCTGACCCCTTTCCCTAAGCGGCCATGACAAAAAACCTTGCATTTCTCTGGATTTCCAAAACCTAGCTCTTCCGGTGACACTTCTCCCATCTTGGAGCATTGCTGATGGCCCATGATACGATGGAACTCTCCTCTAAGAAGGATTTTCTCTTTAAACTTGCGGTAGTCATCCTGGTCCCCATCCATCAAATGGTAAATCGACCGGAACTCTACCCATAATAAGGTTTGCAACAATTTTGGCCACCGGTCCCTAGGCCATTTTCTCTTTACAGCAACTTTTTTCAAATCTTACAAGGAAGTCCCCAACCTTCTCTGTAGGCAGCATGGGTTGCATATAGTCAGAGGCCAAGATCTCAGCCCCTTGCACTGCTCTCCACTAGGGATGAGCCGAACACCCCCGGTTCAGTTCGCACCAGAACTTTCAAAAGGAGCGAAAATTTGTGTGAACTGAAGTCTATGGGACTCGAAAGTTTGAAATAAAAAGTACAAATTTTAATGGCTAATATGCAAGATATTGTTCTAAAAAGGGTTTGGGGACCTGGCTCCTGCCCCAGGAGACATGGATCAATGCCTAAAATGTTTTGAAAAACTGAAGTTTTTTCGGGAGCACTAATTTTAATGACGATTAAAGTGACAAAAGTGAAATATTCCTTTAAATATAGTGCATGGGGGGTGTCTATAGTATGCCTTTGAAGTGGCACATGTTTCCCGTGTTTAGAACAGTCCCTGCACAAAATGACATTTAACGGAAAAAAAGTCATTTAAAACTGCTTGCGGTTTTAATGTAATATCTGGTTCTGGCAATATGGATGAAAATCATTGAGAAAAATGGCATAGGTAGCCCCCCCCCTGCCCATTACCAGCCTTGTACGGATATTAAGGGGAACCCCTTTCCCATAAAAAAAAAGGAAAGGTGTGGGGCCCCCAGGCCCTATATACTCAGAACAGGAGTATACAGGCAGACAGGCAAACAAGACAGGGACTGTGTAGGTTTGTTGTGTTAAGTAGACTCGGTTTGTAATTTTTAACTGGTAAATTTTTAAAGTGTAGCTCCAGTCAAAAAATCTATTTTTAAGCTTTTTGGAAAGCATAGGGAAGGGTTATCACCCCTGTATAATTTGTTTTGCCGTCCGTCTTTTTTCATCTCACTTCCTGTTGTCTCCTTCTGTTTGCAAGTAGGAGACGTTTGTAAGTTGGATGTTTGAAAGTAGGGGCCTGTCCTATATGCTCGGCAGAAATGGCGGAACAAGGTGTTGGTGTTGCCACAACACTGTAAGCCCTCAAAGTGACTCTTGGTGGGCACTGGAGCGCCCTGCTGTGAATGATTATATCAAAAATTGTAATTACATGCCGTTGTTGAACAGTGGTAGAAAAATTGGGCCTTTGGTGGTTGTGGTGGTGGTAGTGGTGCTGGTGCCACAACACTGTAAGTCCTCACAGTTACTCTCGGTGGGTGCAAGAACGGGCCCTGTGGTGAAATATTATATCAAGAATTGTAATTACATGCCCCTGTTAAACAGGGGCTGAAAAATTGGGCCTTAGGCACTGTTTGCTGGTGCCACAACACTGCAACCTCTCCCAGATACTCTAGTTGGAGTGCAGGAATGAGCCCTGCTGCAAAGCATTGCATGAAAAATTGTATTACACACCCCTGTTAAACAGGGGCTGAAAAATTGGGCCTATACACTGCAACCTCTCCCATATACTCTGTTTGTAGTGCAGGAATGAGCCCTGCTGCAAAGCATTGCATCAAAAGTTGTATTACATGCCCCTGCTAAACAGGGGCTGAAAAATTGGGCCTATACACCGCAACCTCTCCCATATACTCTATTTGTAGTGCAGGAATGAGCACTGCTGCAAAGCAGTACATCAAAAATTGTAATTATACTCCCCTGTTAAACAGGGGCTGAAAAATTGGGCCTTAGGCACTGGTGCTGGTGCCACGACACTGCAACCTCTCCCATATACTCTATTTGTAGTGCAGGAATGAGCCCTGCTGCAAAGCATTGCATCAAAAATTGTAATTACATGCTCCTGTTAAACAGAGGCTGAAAATTTGGGCTGGTGGCATCACCCAGAACCAAAAATGTTCTTCCAAGGTATCAGCAGAGGAGGAAGAGGATAGACAGTCAACATAACAGGACAGTCACTCAGCATCAGCATAGGCAGTCTTGAAGGGATGTGATATTTCAAAAAAAATTATTCGGTTACATCAGCTTCAGGTGCTTGGTAGCTGTGGGTTATCCAAGACTGATTCATCTTGATGAAGGTCAGTCAATCAACTGATTCGGTGGACAGGCGCACCCTGTGATCAGTAACAAAGCCACCAGCAGCACTGAAGGTGCGTTCCGAAAGAACGCTGGATGCAGGACAGGCCAGTAGCTCAATTGGATGCTGTGCAAGCTCTGGCCAGTGATCCATCCTCAAGACCCAGTAAGCCAGAGGATTTTCAGTGGGAAAGGTGTCCAAGTCTGACCTTGCCCCTAGGTATTCCTGCACCATGTAAATCAGACGCTGGAACCAATCATACCTTGGGGCTGCGGACTAAAAAATTGTCTGAACGTATCGGTCAGACGGCCACCTTCTCCACCGTGCCTTCTGACTGATGCCTCAGCAACAAGTTGTCCAGGACCAGGAATTTGTAACCTTCCAGTCTCTGGGAATGCGTTGCACAGACCTTTCTGCAAGGCCTCTTGGAGATGTCTCATCCTCTGCTCCCTCTGCAAAGGCAAGATAAGGTCCGCAACCTTACCCTTGTACCGTGGATCAAGGAGAGTGGCCAGCTAGTAATGGCCCCTCTCCTTGATCCGAAGAATACGAGGATCCTTCCGCAGGCTTTGCAGGATCAGGGAGGCCATGCAGCATAGGTTAGCTGAGGCATTCGGTCTGGAGTCCTCTGAGTCACTAAGGACAACATGATCCGCAGCTACCTCCTCCCAGCCACGTACAAGTCCACGGGTTACTTGGGACTGTAAATCATCCCTACAATACTTCTGCTGCTGATGCTGAATGTCAGGCTCCACCTCCATGCTGACACAATCCTCCTCCTCCTCCTCCTCTTCCTGTGTGATAGGTGGGAAAGCAGGAACACTGTCTGGATAAAGGGGGCCTTGAGAGGCAAGGAAGTCCTCCTCTTCCTGCCTCTGTTCTGCCTCAAGTGCCCTGTCCATTATTCCATGCAGCGTATGCTCCAACAGTGGACAAGAGGTACAGTGTCACTGATGCATGTACTGTCACTGCTCACCATCCTTGTGGCCTCCTCAAACAGTGACAAGACAGTGCATGCATCCCTGATCATGCCCCACTGGCGTGGTGATAAAAAACCAAGCTCCCCTGAATCTGTCCTGGTGCCGTGGTCACACAGGTACTCATTGATGGCCCTCTGCTGCATGTGCAACCACTGCAGCATGGCCAACGTTGAGTTCCACCTGGTGGGCATGTCACATATAAGGCGGTTCTTGGGCAGGTTCAACTCCTTTTGGAGCTCAGCCAGCCGAGCATAGGCATTAGATGATCGGTGGAAATGCACACAAACTGTCCTGGCCTGCTTCAGGACATCCTGTAAGCCCGGGTATCTGCCCAAGAACCACTGCACCACCAGGTTAAGGACGTGAGCCACACAGGGCACATGGGTCAGTTGTCCCTGTGGGAGGGCGAAGAGGAGGTTGGTGCCATTGTCGCAAACCACCGATCCTGGCTTAAGCTGAAGCTGGCATGGCGTTAACCACTTCTCGGCCTGCCCCTGCAGAGCTAACAAAATATCTGTCCCAGTGTGGCTCCTGTCCCCCAAACAAACCAGCGCAAGCACGGCATAGCATTGTTGTGCCTGCATACTTGCGTAGCCCCTTGAACGCCTACTGAGCACCGCTGGTTCCAAGGACAGAGCACTGGAAGAGGCCATGGAGGAAGAAGAAGAGGAGGGGGTGGAGGAGAGAGGTGTGTCAAACCAGTAGTAGCATTTTGGAGGCGTGGGGTGGCGGAACAACCTCCAACACTACTGCACCTTGTCCTGCATTCTTCCCAGCTGCCAGAAGAGTGACACAATGGGCCGTGAAAGACAGGTAACGTCCCTGTCCATGCCTGCTGGACCATGAGTCAGCAGTAACATGCAACTTAGCGCTGACTGCCCTGTTAAGCGAGGCAAGGACATTGCCTTCCACATGCCGGTAGAGAGCCGGAATCGCCTTCAGTCTACCAACTGAAACGGTAGCAGTCGCTACCAATTTAGCCAAGCTAGCATTCAACCGCTGGGCATGTGGATGGCTGGGAGTGAACTTCTTTCTACAGTCCAGCAGCTGGGGCAGGGAAATTTGCCTACTAATCGGACGTGGGTGTACTGCTAGCAGAGTGCCCGCAAGCACTTGGCTGTGACACACCTAATTATACACCTTCATTCCTCTTAGCACAGGTTTCAGAGAGGACTGAAGGTCTAATGGGGTTGGAGATCCCAGCTGATGAAGTGCAAGGAGAGGTCCGCTTTGTTCTTTGGTGTGGGTCTTTGAGGTAAGCTTGCCAACGAGCTGCATGGCAGGTCAACATATGTCTGGTCAAGCATGTGGTGCCTAAGTGGCTGATGTTTTGGCCACGTGAGATACGCTTGAGACATATGTTGCAAATAACAGCGGTGCTATCTGATGCACTAGTCTCAAAAAAGGCCCACACCAAAGGACGTTTAGAATAATGCTCAGAGGTAGCGTCCTGCACAGGCAGAGCTCTGCGGTGTGATTCAGTCGGTGTGCTGCACCCAAGCTGGCCCCCGGAGGGCATCCTGCCTCGTTGGAGATGTGCCTCCTCCTCCTCCTCTCTCCTACCAGGCACCCACGTGGAGTCAGTGCCTCATCATCCCCTACCTCTTCATCACTGGAGCAAACCTGGCAGTATGCTGCAGCTTGTGGAACATGACTGCTAGATTGCTGTCCTTCTTGAGTATCCCCTCTCTCTGCACTCACGCTACTGCCTTCCTGCCTTCCTCTAGCTGAGTATCATCATCAGAGCCTACAAAACACTGGGCATCCTCCTGGAGCATGTACCCAGCACTGTGCTCAAACAGTTCGGGGACCCCTCAGGAGGACGTGGTGGGTCTAGGAAAGGAGTCACTGATGATGACATTGAGACGAGGGAAGAGGATGCGTTGGCAGCTGCTTTACTAGTACCCTGAGCCTGGGTGAGAGGAGGAGGAGGATGAAGAGGGCTTGGACATCCACTCTACCAAGTCTTCGGCATGATGTGGCTATACACGTCCAGCTGCCGAAAATAAGGACAAGTGTGTCCCATGGTCACGTGATGATGACGATGCACCGCGGCCACAACCAGCACTGTTGTCTCTAGACACAGAGCCTGCTTGCCCTATTTTATTGGCTCATGCCTGTCTGCCTCTCCTTGTTGGCCTTCCAGACATGATAATGGCCTGCAGGGAGATGGGAAAACCAGCAATTGGGTAGTTTATATTGTGCTAGAGGCACAAAACACCCACTAACTCCTGCAGATGCCTTTATTATAGAACACCAGAAATAAAGGTTAGATACAGGTGTATAGTGTACTGTGCTGGAGGCACACAACACCCACTAACTCCTGCAGATGCCTTAATTATAGAACACCAGCAATAAAGGGTAGATATAGGTGTATACTGTGCTGTGCTGGAGGCATGCAACACCAACTAACTCCTGCAGATGGCAGATGGCTCAATAAGAGAACAGCAACAATTGGTAGATACAGGTGTATTCTGCGGTGCTGCCACACACACAACACCCAGTTGCCCACTAACTACTGCAGATTGCTCAATTAGAGAACAGCAACAATGGCTAGATACAGGTGTATTCTGCGGTGCTGGCACACAGACAATGCCCACTTACCCCCTTAACTACTGCAGATGGCTCAATTAGAGAACAGCAACAATGGCTAGATACAGGTGTATTCTGCGGTGCTGGCACACAGACAACACCCAGTCACCCACTAACTACTGCAGATGGCAGATGGCTCAATTAGAGTACAGCAACAATGGCTAGATACAGGTATATTCTGCAGTGCTGCCAAACAGACAACACCCAGTTGCCCACTAACTACTGCAGATGGCTCAATTAGAGAACAGCAACAATGGCTAGATACAGGTGTATTTTGCAGTACTTGCACACAGACAACACCCAGTTGCCTACTAACTAGTGTAGATGGCAGATGGCTCAATTAGAGAACAGCAAAAATGGCTAGATACAGGTGTATTCTGCGGTGCTGGCACACAGACAACACTCAGTTGCCCACTAACTACTGAATATGGCAGATGGCTCAATTAGAGAACACTCAGAACAGCAATGAAGGGTAGATACAGATGCATTGTGCAGTGAAGGCCCACACACAACATCCACTAACACCTGCAGACGCCGGAACACCACACAAGGCCACCACGCTGGCGGCCTTATATAGTGTGGGGCGTGTACACAGCCAGAGCTATAATTGGCCCTCCTCGCTGCCGGCGTTGTGATTGGCCAAGCATGCGGGGTCACAGTGCATGCTTGGCCAATCATGAGCCAGCAATGCACTGCGATGGCGCAGTGCATTGTGGGCCGTGAGCACCACGCGAATTTGGCGCAAACAGCCCACAGAGTTCTGGCTTCACCGAACGGGCGAACAGCCGGTGTTCGAGTCGAACATGCGTTAGACTCCAATACCAAGCTCATCCCTACTCCCTACTCTTTCCGATTCCGCTTGAACCATTCATTCACTGTCTCACACATCACTGGCCCCTTTTGACTGGCCCTCCAAGGTGGAGACATCTTCTCAGGACACGCTGAGCTCACTTCCTCTTTAACTTGATTTAACATGAACTTCTTGTGTTTTGACTGCCTCATCCTTGCAATCACATGCACATCAGGTTGTTACACAGTTCACAGCAGTAAAAAAAAAAAATTCTCACAGGTGCACTGCCTGCACACAATGCAACACAGTCCGTCAATTGAACTCCTGCACAATGCAGTTTGCCTAGCTGCCACACACAGCTAGCAGCAGTTCCTGAAATGACTCATTACTGGTGCAGAGACCCAGATTTCACCGTCTGTGTGTCCGCATTCTCCACCACTTGTGACATTGGGGTGTTTAGCTCAAGTGGTTAGATGCATTTTTTTTGTGCAGTGAATCCACATCAGACAGGCATCTATAGTTAAGGGCCTGGTAGCCCACGTTTATTAAAGGGAAAACAAAACAACAGTCCATCCAGGAATCCCACGCAGGGGTTTAACTTCCTTCAGCACACATAAATGAAAACATACCAAGCCACCTGGCTCTCTCTTGTCAGCAGTTCCTCTGCTTGCTTCTAAAAGACTTATCGATTCTTTCCAGCCCCCTGGACTCACTGGCTTCCGTAGTCTTCCCGACTCTCAAGGCTGGCCAGCCTTTCCCAGTTCCTGGGCAAAGAATCCTCCTTACACAGGCTACAATCTCTGACAGGGATGACCACTCTATATACACAAGTCTGTCTTCACATAGCAGCAGCAAGCTGCTCACACTCCACCATCCTCCACACTCTACTCTCACCAGCCCCTTGTTATATGGGCTGTGTGCAGCTGGGCACACACCCTGCTTGCTGTCCTCAAGACCAGGACACAGGGTTGGAGATCCCATCCCCACCCATGACTCTCAGGGTTCTCAAACTACAGAATCCCATCCGTAACTAGCAAATCTTGGAGAAAACTACCAGAGCAGTTTTCTCCATTTAAACTCTACACTCTGTAGTCTTGCAGTTCGCAGATATGCAAACTCTGTGTCTTTTACCTTCAATTTCATAGGGACAGAGCCTCGCTCTGCCACAATAATATTATATATATATATATTTTTTTTTTTAACCCCCCTAGCGGTAATCCTGAGTCTGGCTCGGGTTGGGAATTTACTAGCAGGATCGGTAACCCCGAGCCAGACTCGGGATCGCATCGCTGGATGCAGGGGAGGACACAGGGAGAGTTACTTATCTTGTCCCCTGGATCCAGCGATGTCCCCCGCGCTGTGTGATCGAGCTGTCCTCCGCTCGATTCACAGTGCCGAATGCCGCTGAGCTCCGTTCCCTGCGGCGTTATGGCGCACGGGAGCGGAGAACGGCGGCAAATTCAAAAAAGTAAAAAGACACAAAACACACACAGCACTGTAATCTTACAGATTACCATGCTGTATTAAAAATTACACCCCCCCTTTGTCCTTAGGGGTCTGTGCAGTGCCCTGCATGCACTTTTATATTATAAATACTGTTTTTTCTGCCTGGAATTTGGAGATTGCCCATAGCAACCAAAACATGTCCCTTTTTCAGTGTTTTAGGATTTGATTACATTATTGAATAATTTTTATTATTCTTTATTATATTATAAACTTTATCATACCCGGGATGTCCGCAAGACTCTGGTTTGAAGAGATTTAAGAGAGTTATTCCTAAGAATTACAGGACTACAAAATAAAACGCCAAATTTCCATGCAAAATAATTGTACCGCTTTCAGCACCTAAAACCGGACTGAATCATACCGCCAGGAAGGTTAATATATATATTTTTTTATTATTTTTTTTATTTTAAGATTTTTCATCCATTTCCTATTTAGGTATTTATAGTATTTTTACAAAATTCATAACCCTAATTATTATTATTTCTTGTCCTTTATTTACTCACTTTTTTAACTTCATCTTATAATCCACATCATTAGCAACATCATTAGCACTACATAAACATCTTGGCTATTTGTATTTTTATCCATTTTTAACTCCTTTTAACCATTTCCTCTTTTATCATTTCTATTATCTTCATTCATAGACACTCATCATCCCCTCCTGTCATTTCCTGATCTAGTGGTTTGTGTGTATATATGTTTCCATGGTAGCTGATCATGTGACCTGAGTGGGTACTTAATGACCTCACCCAATATGGCTGCCACATAGACACTCTCATCATCCCCTCCTGTCATTTCCTGATCTAGTGGTTTGTGTGTATATATGTTTCCATGGTAGCTGATCATGTGACCTGAGTGGATACTTAATGACCTCACCCAATATGGCCGCCACAAAGCCTGATGAATGACCCGGAAGTGACGCTGATCCACGTTAGCTGTGTATGCCTGTGTTTGCGCTCCACGCCATCCAGAAGGATCATATCCCAGCGGTGTGCCCGGACCAGGGACCACTCTCAGAAGCCTTTCCATTGCTCCATCCACAGCCCATGGCCTCTACTTCCTGATCGTTGCAACCAGATGCTACCACTATATGCCTACTATTGTACTACGTTTGTGAGTGGATTCGATTTTAAACAAATCTTTTTATACTGCACTTAGAGGGCACTGTTCCTTTTGTTGTTTGGCATATGAGGGGGAACATCTCACCCCCATAGCCGCCCCCTGCACCTGTAGGTAGTAGGACCCTTTCAACATGAAAATATTGTGTGTATGAATGAAACTGAGCATTTCTGTTATGAAGTCATTGTATTTGCGAGAGTCTAGGTCACGTTCATCAAGAAAGTTACATATTACCTGTACTCCTCGTGTGCGTGGAATAGAATTATATAAAGCCTCAATTTCTATGGCAACTAGCCAAGCTCTATGTGGGACATCAATGAGTTTAAGCAACTCAATTGTGTATTTTACGTGGGAGAACAAGCTTATTACATGTGGATATAGGTATCCATCTATAATCTGACTAACATTTTCAGTTAATAAATCACAGCCCGATATAATTGGTCTCCCTGGTGGAGATACCACACTCTTATACACTTTGGGCAGGTCATAGAATGTTGGAATCCAAGAGTTTGTAGTGCCCAAAAATGTAAATGTATTAACATCAATGATTCCTGCATTGTGGGCTTGTATGAGAATGTACCAATATTGTTTGGTACTCTGTACCACATACGATGTTAGTACTAGCCTGTAGAGATGTCCTTGCGGTTCGCGGCATATTTTGCTTGTTCGCAATTTGCCAAACCTGGCGGACTTCTGGCACTGTTTGCGGCGGCCATACCCATGACACATTCATCATGGGGTACAGGACAGCCAATTGAGACATTTCAGCACATGGACAATTGGACATACCCCCTACCTTATAAATAGACCTGATCTGGCGGTCATTTTACATTCTGTCTTTTGTCAGTGTAGGGACAGGACACTGTGTGGAGCAGGGACATTCAGTTTAATCACTAGCTAATAATATTAGGTCCACAAAAGTCCTTTTAAGGACTGGTATAGGTGTACAGTATATAGGGTTGTAATACACTTAAAATATACTTTCTTTCAAATATATTATGGTGCACTGCTGACTGCTGTGCTGCTGAGTGCTTGCTGACCGATTCTGCAGCTGTCTTTTATCAGTGTAGGGACTGAGGGACAGTTTGGCGTTTGGAGCAGAGACAGTCTGAAAATCACTAGCTACTAGGTTCACAAAGGTCCTTTTATAGGTGTACAGTATATAGGGTTGTACACGTATAATATACTTTCTTTCAAATATAGAAAGCATATTATAGTGCACTGCATGCAGTGCTGCTGATCGATTCTGCAGTTGTCGTTTCTCAGTGTAGGGAGGGACAGTTTGGTGTTTGGAGCAGGGACAGTCTGCAATTCACTAGCTACTAGCTAGCTACTATTAGGTCCACAAAGGTCCTTTTAAGGACTAGTATAGGTGTACTATTTGGTGTGCAGTATATAGGAGTGTAATACACGTATAAAATACTTGCACATATAGAAAGCATAGTATAGTGCATTTCCACTGTGCAGCATTGTGACTGCTGAGCGGTTCTGCAGCGATATTACAAAGAGTGACAAACGCAATTAAAAAAAAGTATTATAACTGGTGTGATAGACCAGTGGCCCCAAAAATGACAGATTGAAGCGGGGTGTTGTATACCTTCTTCCACATACATATTGCACTTCTGTAGAGACTTTTGTCACAGGATCATTTAAAAAATGACAAGCAGAGGAAGAGGCAGGCCCTTCCGCAGGGGTGGTAGGGGTAGAGCAGGAGCAACAGGCTTGAGCCAATGTGGCAAATTGCAGAAGGTGCGTTCGATTACACCAAAGGACGCACCAGACTTGGTTGAGTGGCTTACTCTTCTTCACCCTCCTTATCCTCTCAATCTGCACCCTCTTCACTCTCTGCTGTGTGCACCCCCAAAGACACTATCACCAACACCACCACCACCATATACCCTCCGCTTGAGTCACAGGAATTATTTTCCGATCCATCACTAGACATTGCAGATCGCACAGCCACCCTTGGCAATGGATCAGGAAGAGGAGGTAGCAGCAACCGCCACACAGCAGTCTGACGACAGTACCCAGATCAGCCCAAGGAGGAGGTTGGCCCCTGGTGTTGCTGCCTACTCTGAGATCTCTAAATATAGCGGTGGGGAAGGTGACGTCGATGATGACGTGTTTAGTGTTGTCACGTGGGTGCCCACAAGAGAAGAAGAGGAGGGGAGTTCAGAGGGAGATATGGACCAGCAAATAGGGAGGAGAAGCAGGAAGAACTTACATTGCACAGGAGGGACAAACCAGACTGCTAATGTATCAGGAGCGAGGCGTCAACCATGTACAGTCACATCTAGTGTTCCCAGGATGCTGGCATATGGCTCTGCAGTGTGGGCTTTTTTTAACATGTCCGCTGCTGACAATAGTGTTGCCATCTGCAGCATTTGCAGTCAACGCATAAGTCGCGGTAAGCCCAACACTCACCTAAAGGCACATGAGCTGCCATTACTGAGCCCAGTGGAAGCAACGGAACCCACAAAGCCACACTCCAGGCTCTCACCGTCCAGCCTCATCTTCTACTTCTCCTCTCTTCTCAAATTTGTCCTCAACTCCACCCTCCATCATGCCATCCTCAAGTTTTTCTGGAAAAAGGCAGGCTTCTGTGGGCCAAATGTTCGAGCGTAAAAAAATTATGATGCCGGATAACCCTCTTGCCCAACGGTTCATGGCTGGCTTGTCAGAACTGATAGCCCGCCAACTACTGCCATATAAACTGGTGGACTCGGAGGCATTTCGAAAATTTGTGGCCATTGGAACACCACAATGGAAGGTCCCAGGAAGGAAGTATTTCTCACAGAAGGGCATCCCAGAGCTATATGGCCATGTTCAGCGGCAAGTGAATGTATCTCTGGCACACAGTGTCGGTGCCTAGATACATCTGACCACTGACACGTGGTCTAGCAAACCCAAGCAGGGAAGGTATATAACTTTTACTGCCCACTGGGTGAACCTTCTGATGGCCGTCAAGCATGTAACCCGTGGAAAACGTGTAGATTTGGTTTTTACCGCCACGGATTGCATGCAGGCCTGGCTCTTCTTCTCCTCCTCCTACTCCATCCTCCTCCTCGGCTGACTCCTCCTTTTCCGCTGCTAGCGTCTCTTCCGCTGCGCCGCCCAAGATCCCCAGAACCTATTTGACATGCCAAGAGCCACACTGGCCCTGCACTCCTTTCAGCTTTGCGTTCACAGGCAGATCAGTGGCTAACACCGCTCAATTTGACAGTTGGTAAAGTGGTGTGTGACAACAGTGCCAATCTGCTTAGCGCATTGAAACAGGGCAAAATTGCACACGTGGCATGCATGGCACACATCTTAAACTTGGTCGTGCAGCGATTCGTTGTCAAATACCCTGGGGTCCAGGACATCTTTGTATCAGGCAAAGACACTCTGAGAAGGGATGAACCCCTGGACTACTGGGTGGGCAGGCTTGACCTCTGGCCATAGCTTGCCCAATTTGCAATCGAACTGTTGGCACCCCCTCGACCAGTGTCCTGTCTGAAAGGACGTTTGGCGCAGCAGGGGGGATCGTGACCGATAAGCGCAATCGCCTAGCTCACGACAGTGTTGACTACCTCACATTTATAAAAATTAAAGAGGCATGGATCTCGGAGGAATTCAACACATGTGACCAGTAGACCATGTATATGCATAACTCTATAAACGTTTTATTTAATCAAGCACAGAGACCTTTTTTCTACCTTTGGCTCACTTCCTTGTACAAAAAAAGCACACTGTACTATATGCCCATGCCCTCCTGTTTGAAGAGGTTGAGCGGTGTCATATTTTTGGGTCTCGCAGAGAGTTTCTGGCATCAGTGCTGCTGTCAGTGCTCTCTATCATGGTACATGTGTGGTGTCAGTGCTCTCTATCATGGTGCTGGTGTCAGTGCTCTCTATCTTGGTGCTGGTGTGGTGTCATTGCTCTCTATCTTGGTGCTGGTGTGGTCTCAGTGCTCTCTATCACGGTGCTGATGTCAGTGCTCTCCATCACGGTGCTGGTGTGGTGTCAGTGCTCTCTATCACGGTGCTAGTGTGGTATCAGTGCTCTCTATCACGGTGCTGGTGCGGTCTCAGTGCTCTCTATCACGGTGCTGGTGTGGTGTCAGTGCTCTCTATCACAGTGCTGGTGTGGTGTCAGTGCTCTCTATCACAGTGCTGGTGTGGTGTCAGTGCTCTCTATCTCGGTGCTGGTGTCAGTGCTCAGTCTCTATCACGGTTCTGGTGTCAGTGCTCAGTCTATTGCGGTGCTGGTTTCAGTGAGGGATATAGCCGATCAAAAGGCAGTGCCAGCTCCATGGCTGAGGATCAGCACTGGACTGGCACCTCAGGACCATCGCAGTGGAGCCCTGCATAGGTGGTAAGGGCCGAGCAGAGGGAGGGGCTCAAGCACAGGTTGGAAAACTTGGCACACTGGGACACTGGCACAGGACTTGTCCATGAGTCGTCTAGCAAATAAATGTAAGTCCTTCACCAACTCAAACCAATCTGCCTCTTGGTCTGTACAGAAGGTAAGGCCCAGTCGCAAGACTGTGGATTCAACTTCTGACAATAGATATGTGGAGAAGTTGATAATGTCATAGGTTTCCTGGCCCCCAACCAAATGGAGGTTGGGACCACCTACTTTAGGGTCTGAGCAGACAAGCATGTATCAGGGTTGGGCTCAGCCCTTACTTCTCTGAGCTGGCCGCTCAGCTGTCGGCTAATTGCCATCTCCTATCTCTCCACAGTTACTCAGCTGTTGCTGACATCCTGCTCGTCGGTCCTGCCTACTTAAGCTGTCCAGTCTAGAGGAGCTCTGCCTTTAACTTAGTCAACATCAAAGAAACTCTCTCCTGCATTCCTGTTAAATGACTTGCTTGGCTGACATCCCTTCTGGCTCCAGATCCTACTTGCTGTTTTACTAGGCTCATCTCCAGCTCACTGACATTTGGCTTGTCTGACTATCCATTCTGGTTCCTGAACTCTGGCTATGTTTTGATTACATTTTTCTATTTACTTTTATTATTAAACAAGTGTGATTTAACTGTACTTCTATCTCAGTCTGATTTCATGGTTTCTGACAGTAGGCCAAGGCCATGAATTCAGAAGATACAGTCAATCCATTTGTTGGTAATATATTTTCCATATTGGATGAGCAAGATCACCACATGGATCAGCTTGCCATGACATTACAAATGCTCCTGAGTCACATAGCTCACCTGGAATCTCCCAATGTGACTGCTCCGGTACAACCTGAGTTGCAGGCTTTCCCTGCTGCTGCGCCAGTCTCTGTGCAGGCCCCCACCTCGAGTATTACCTCTATAAAAGAGTTATGTATGGTTCCGCTATGCTTCCCCAGCGATTTGGGGGTGATCCAGTTCAATGCAGAGGGTTTCTCAACCAGGTTGAGATATATTATGAGATGCTGCCCCAGGCGTTTCCCATGGACAGAAGCAAAGTAGGTTTTGTGATATCTTTGCTTTCTGAGAGAGCCTTGGCCTGGGCAAA
Source organism: Lithobates pipiens (assembly GCF_037356315.1). Classification (NCBI taxonomy): domain Eukaryota; kingdom Metazoa; phylum Chordata; class Amphibia; order Anura; family Ranidae; genus Lithobates; species Lithobates pipiens. The sequence goes on from NW_027507787.1 coordinate 118,889,938, forward strand.
CGCTCTATGGGAGATGCAAAAACATGTTGTCTTGAGTTACTCTGAGTTTGTGGCTTCCTTTAAAAAAGGTATTTGACGTTCCCGCACGCTCCGCTTCTGCTGCCAAGTGCCTCATGTCCATCATACAGAGTATGAGAACTGTTGCAAACTATGCCATTGAATTCCGTACTCTGGCAGCAGAGGTTGCTTGGAACAATGAGGCCCTCATGGCTGCTTTTTCTCATGGTCTCTTGGATTCCATCAAAGATGAGATGGCAGCCTGAGATATACCCACTGAGCTGGAGAAGTTGATCACGTTTGCCATCCTCATTGACTCCAGACTCAGGGAAAGACTCTTTTAAGGAGTGCTTGCGGAAGCTTCCTGCACATTTGCCTCCGAGCTTTGCAGTCCCACCAGTGCCTCCCTCACCTCCCATGCCTCCTGGTATCGAGTCAGTCCGTGAAAATTAACCCATGCACTTGGGCTTCACGCATCTCTCTGTGGATGAGAGAGCCTTTAGGAGGAGGGAGAGATTGTGCCTTTATTGTGACCAGGAAGATCACTTTTTGAAGTCTTGTCCTACCCATCCAGGGAATGCCTGAACCTTGAGGTCCTGTTACGGACAGACCTTAAGTGGCATTGTTTCGTTATCCAGAAGGATAAACCCCTGGTTTTGGTCCCCCTTTCTTGGGCTGAGTCGTCCATCTAGATACAGGCCCTAATCGACTCTGGGGCTACAGGCCTGTTCATTGATGCTGTCTTTGTATCAAAGCACTCGATTCCGTTGCAGCTGCATGACACCCCACTTGCTATTGAGGCTCTTGACAGGAGACCTCTACAGCCTGCCCATGTGACTCATGAAACGGTTCAGCTGTCCATGGCTGTAATGGCTTTTCACCATGAGATAATCCCAATAATTTCAAATTATTTCCTCACCTAAGTTTCTGCTGGTTATTGGTTATCCCTGGTTACAGAGGCACAACCCCTCTTTTGATTGGCTCTATGCTAAAGTTCTCTCCTGGTTGCCACCATGCAGTAAGACATGCTTCCAGAAGGAAGCCAAGGTCCTGTGCACCTCTTCACTCTCCTCCCTGCTGGAGGAATACCGCAATTTTAGCGATGTCTTTGACAAAGGTCAAGCCAGTAGTTTGCCTCCACACCGGCCGTATGATTGCGCAATTGACCTTCAGCTTGGTGCTTTACCCCCTCCTTACTGGGTTTACCCTTTGTCGGTCTTGGAGGATAAGGCCATGAAGAAGTATGTTGCAGACGCACTTTCTGGAGGTTTCATCCGCAAATCCTCGTCCCCTGCTGGTGGTGGTTTCTTCTTTGTGAAGAAGACTGGCTAACTGAGACCTTGTATTGATTATAGGGGTCTCAGTAGTTTCCACAATTAAGAATGCCTATCCGATTCCATAGATTACAGAGTTATTTGACCGCCTCAAGGGAGCACCTGTTTTCACAAAGCTTGATTTGAGAGGGGCATAAAATCTCATGAGGATTAAGGAGGGCGACGAGTGGAAAACTGCGTTTAATACCAGAACAGGCCATTATGAGTACCTCGTAATGCCTTTTGGCCTTTGTAACGCCCCGGCAGTTTTCCAGAAATTCATGAACAATGTCCTCTGAGATTTGTTGCAGTTATGTGTGGTGGTTTATCTTGATGACATCCTCATATTTTCCAAGTCCCTGGAGAGCCACCACACAGATGTCTGTCATGTGCTTCAGAAACTAAGGCCGCGTACACACGGGCGGACTGTCTGTCCAACTTAGTCCGCTGAAACACATTTCAGCGGACAGTCCGCTCGTGTGTGGGCTTCAGCGGACTTTTTCAGTGGACAGTCTGGCGGACTAAGTCTTTCCGAATGTTGGAAATACTGTCCGCTGGACTCGCATTTCGGCGGACAATCCGCCCGTGTGTGTGCCAGTCCGCCGTACTTTTGAAATGAGCGGACTTTTCCCGCCCCCCGGAGAAAAGTCCGCTCATTTCGAGCGGGTATCCAGGTAGGCGGGGCCCGCGACGGAGACGTCGCTGGCCCCGCCGCCTGGTATGGACTTAAAGGGGAACCCCAACGCCGAAAAAAACCGGCGTGGGGGTCCCCCCAAGTCCACAACAGACCCTTGTACGAGCACGCTACCCGGCCGGCCAGGAAAGGGGGGCAAGCGAGCGCCCCCCCCTCCTGAGCCGTACCAGGCCGCGTGCCCTCAACATGGGGGGGTGCCTTAGGGAAGGGGGGCCGCGCGGCCCCCCCACCCCAAAGTACCTTGTCCCCATGTTGATGAGGACAAGGGCCTCTTCCCGACAACCCTGGCCGTTGGTTGTCGGGGTCTGCGGGAGGGGGGCTTATCGGAATCCGGGAGCCCCCTTTAATAAGGGGGCCCCCGGATACCGGCTCCCCACCCTATGTGAATGAGTATGGGGTACAATGTACCCCTACCCATTCACCTGTGAAAAAAAGTACAAAAAAACACAACACAGGGTTAAAATATTTTATTGCACAGCTCCGGGGGTGTTCCGTCTTCGGGGGTCTTCTCGCCCGACTCCTCCGCTATCTTCTTGTAGCTCTTTTGCTAGGCGGAGGAGTCCGGCTTTCTTCCCCACCGCTGGCCTCTTCTCCCGACTTCGGGGGTCTTGTCCCCCTCTTCGGTTCTTCTGCCGGGTCACTGCGTCTTCTTATAGCTCTTTTACAGGCGGTGGCCCGGTCTTCTGTCGCCGCCGTCGCCGCCGCCGCCTTCCGTTCTTCTTCTTCTTCTTCTTTTTCTTCTTCTTCTTCTTCTCCAGGAGATGTTGCCTCGACGATCTCTCCGGCCGGAATGCCAGAGCCGCGCTGCGCGGCCACTTATATAGTGACAATGGGGCGGTGTCACATGGCTTTATGTCACATGGGTTGGCCACATGGGTTGATGTCACATGGGGACTATGACATCGTAAGGGGGCGGGGTCACCATGTGACACCAACCCATGTGACATAAAGCCATGTGACACCGCCCCATTGTCACTATATAAGTGGCCGCGCAGTGCATCCGTGGCATTCCGGCCGGAGAGATCGTCGAGGTAACATCTCCTGGGGAAGAAGAAGAAGAAGGAAAAGAAGAAGAACGGAAGGCGGCGGCGGCGACAGAAGACCGGGCCACCGCCTGTAAAAGAGCTATAAGAAGGCGCGGTGGCCCGGCAGAAGAACCGAAGAGGGGGACAAGACCCCCGAAGTCGGGAGAAGAGGCCGGCGGCGGGGAAGAAAGCCGGACTCCTCCGCTAGCAAAAGAGCTACAAGAAGATAGCGGAGTCCGGCGAGAAGACCCCCGAAGACGGAAGACCCCCGGAGCTGTGCAATAAAATATTTTAACCCTGTGTTGTGTTTTTTTGTACTTTTTTTCACAGGTGAATGGGTAGGGGTACATTGTACCCCATACTCATTCACATAGGGTGGGGGGTAAGCCCCCTGCCCGCAGACCCCGACAACCAACGGCCAGGGTTGTCGGGAAGAGGCCCTTGTCCTCATCAACATGGGGACAAGGTGCTTTTGGGTGGGGGGGCCGCGCGGCCCCCCCTTCCCTAAGGCACCCCCCCATGTTGAGGGCACGCGGCCTGGTACGGCTCAGGAGGGGGGCGCTCGCTCGCCCCCCTTTCCTGGCCGGCGAGGTAGCGTGCTCGGACAAGGGTTTGATGTGGACTTGGGGGGGACCCCCACGCCGATTTTTTTCGGCGTTGGGGTTCCCCTTTAAATCCATACCAGGCGGCGGGGCCAGCGACATCTCCGTCACGGGCCCCGCCTACCTGGAGACGCGCTCGAAATGAGCGGACTTTCCTCCGCGTGTGTGGGCGAGTCCGTTCATTTCAAAAGTAGGGCGGATAGTATGGCGGACTTAGGCCGCGTACACACGGGCGGACTGTCTGCCCCACTTAGTCCGCCGAAACACATTTCAGCGGACAGTCCGCTCGTGTGTGGGTTTCAGCTGACTTTTTCAGCGGACTGTCTGACGAACAAAGTCTTACGGAAATTTCCATAAGATTGTACGTCCAAACTTGGTTTGAGCGGACAGTCCGCCCGTGTGTGTGCCAGTCCGCTGTACTTTCGAAATGAGCGGACTTTTCCCGCCCGGAGAAAAGTCTGCTCATTTCGAGCGGGTATCCAGGTAGGCGGGGCCCGCGACAGAGACGTCGCGGGCCCCGCCGCCTGGTATAAACTTAAAGGGGAACCCCAACGCCGAAAAAAAACGGCGTGGGGGTCCCCCCAAGTCCACAACAGACCCTTGTCCGAGCACGCTACCCGGCCAGCCAGGAAAGGGTGGCGAGCGAGCGCCCCCCCCCCCGAGCCGTACCAGGCCGCGTGCCCTCAACATGGGGGGTGCCTTGGGGAAGGGGGGGCCGCGCGGCCCCCCCACCCCAAAGCACCTTGTCCCCATGTTGATGAGGACAAGGGCCTCTTCCCGACATCCCTGGCCGTTGGTTGTCGGGGTCTGCGGGCGGGGGGCTTATCGGAATCCGGGAGCCCCCTTTAATAAGATTAATAAGATTATGGGGTACAATGTACCCCTACCCATTCACCTGTGAAAAAAAGTAAAAAAAAAAACACAACACACGGTTAAAATATTTTATTGCACAGCTCCAGGGGTCTTCTCGCCGGACTCCTCCGCTATCTTCTTGTAGCTCTTTTGCTAGCGGAGGAGTCCGGCTTTCTTCCTCCCCACCGCCGGCCTCTTCTCCCGACTTCGGGGGTCTTGTCCCCCTCTTCGGTTCTTCTGCCGGGCCACCGCGCCTTCTTCTAGCTCTTTTACAGGTGGTGGCCCGGTCTTCTGTCGCCGCTGTCGCTGTCGCCGCCGCCTTCCGTTCTTCTTCTTTTTCTTCTTCTTCTTCTTCTCCAGGAGATGTTGCCTCGACGATCTCTCCGGCTGGAATGCCAGAGCCCCGCTGCGCGGCCACTTATATAGTGACAATGGGGCGGTGTCACATGGTATATGTCACATGGGTTGGTGTCACATGGTGACCCCGCCCCCTTACGATGTCATAGTCCCCATGTGACATCAACCTATGTGACCAACCCATGTGACATAAAGCCATGTGACACCGCCCCATTGTCACTATATAAGTGGCCGCGCAGCGCGGCTCTGGCATTCCGGCCGGAGAGATCGTCGAGGCAACATCTCCTGGAGAAGAAGAAGAAGAAGAAGAAGAACGGAAGGCGGCGGCGACAGCGGCGACAGAAGACCGGGCCACCGCCTGTAAAAGAGCTAGAAGAAGGCGCGGTGGCCCGGCAGAAGAACCGAAGAGGGGGACAAGACCCCCGAAGTCGGGAGAAGAGGCCGGCGGCGGGGAGGAAGAAAGCTGGACTCCTCCGCCTAGCAAAAGAGCTACAAGAAGATAGCGGAGGAGTCCGGCGAGAAGACCCCCGAAGACGGAAGACCCCCGGAGCTGTGCAATAAAATATTTTAACCCTGTGTTGTGTTTTTTTTTTGTACTTTTTTTCACAGGTGAATGGGTAGGGGTACATTGTACCCCATACTCATTCACATAGGGTGGGGGGCCGGTACCCGGGGGCCCCCTTATTAAAGGGGGCTCCCGGATTCCGATAAGCCCCCCGCCCGCAGACCCCGACAACCAACGGCCAGGGTTGTCGGGAAGAGGCCCTTGTCCTCATCAACATGGGGACAAGGTGCTTTGGGGTGGGGGGGCCGCGCGGCCCCCCCTTCCCCAAGGCACCCCCCATGTTGAGGGCACGCGGCCTGGTACGGCTCAGGAGGGGGGGGGGCGCTCGCTCGCCCCCCTTTCCTGGCCGGCCGGGTAGCGTGCTCGGACAAGGGTCTGTTGTGGACTTGGGGGGCACCCCCACGCAGATTTTTTTCGGTGTTGGTGTTCCCCTTTAAGTCCATTCCAGGCGGCGGTGCCAGTGACGTCTCCTTCGCGGGCCCTGCCTACCTGGAGACGCGCTCGAAATGAGCGGACTTTCCTCCGCGTGTGTGGGCGAGTCCGTTCATTTCAAAAGTTGAGCGGATTGTATGGCGGACTTAGTCCGCTGTATTAGTCCGCTCAAAAAGTGCCGTGTGTGGGCAAGTCCGTTCATTCAAAAATTTGGACGGACTGTCTGTCGGATTGTCTGACGAACTTAGTTGGGCAGACAATCCGCCTGTGTGTACGCGGCCTTAGTCTGCCGTATTAGTCCGCTCAAAAAGTGCCGTGTGTGGGCAAGTCCGTTCATTCGAAAGTATGACGGACTGTCCGTCGGATTGTCTGACGGACTAAGTTGGCCAGACAGTCCGCCACGTGTGTACGCGGCTTTAGAGAGAACAATCTCTATTGTAAATTGGAGAAGTGTGAGTTCCATCTTGAACAGGTTAAACTCCTGGGTTATGTCTCCAGAGTCCGTAAAGGCCTTTGAGAGTCTCAAGCCTGCCTTTGTTTCTGCTCCTGTCTTGGCACATCCTGATACTATGTTACCTTTTATCCTTGAAGTTGATGCTTCTGCGACTGGACTTGGCACCCTTCTGTTGCAACGTCCTACCTCTGAGAGCACTTTGCATCCTTGGGGCTACTTTTCCAAGAAATTGTCACCTGCGTGCAATTACGAGATTGGAGACATCTCCTTGAAGGTACCACTGTGGCGGTTCTCATTCTTACTGACCATAAGAATCTCACATTCTTGTATGAGGCATAACGGCTCTCTCCCAGAAGGGCACAAAGGGCTTTTTTCTTGTCTAGTTTCAATTACATTGTCTCATTCTTACCCGGTACCAAGAATATAAGGGCTGATGTCTTGTCACAAGTTTCCTCCACTTCCAAGATGGAGTCGGTTCCGGATCCTGTGATTCCTCCTGATTGTATTCTGGCTATAGTTCGCACCAGTCTCACTTCTCCTTTTAGTGCCAAAATTCTTGCTGCTCAGGTCCATGCTCCTCCTGAGAAACCATGTGACAGCTGCTTTGTCCCAGATAGCCTCCGTTCTGCTGTGTTCCAGACATATCATTCTCCTAAGGCTACTGGCAACCCTAGGAAGAATCAACTCTTTTGGGCCATTTCCCAACAATTCTGGTGGCCTAGTCTATGTGCTCGTGTAACTGCCTTCATAGCTGCCTGTTCCGTGTGTGCTCAGAGTAAGACTCCATGACACTTTCCAGTGGACCTCCTACAACCTATACCCAATGGAGAGAGGCCTTGGACCCTCCTGTCTATGGATTTCATTGTGGAGTTACCCAATTCCCAGGGCAACACAGTTATTCTTATGGTTGTTCACCGATTTTCAAAAACGTGTCATTGTATTCCACTTAAGAAGTTGCCCACTTCTAAGAAACTGGATTCGATTTTTGCTCGGGAGATCTTTTGCTTACATGGGCTACCCCAGGTGATTGTCTCGGACAAGGGTAGTCAGTTTGTATCCCAGTTCTAGTGAGCCATTTGTGCACAGTTCGGAATTCAGCTTCCTTTCTCCTCTGCGTATCACCCGCAGTCTAATGGGGCTGCAGATCGAGCCAATCAGTCCTTGGAGCAATTCCTACATTGCTATATTTCTGACCATCATAACAACTGATCAGACCTATTACCATGGGCAGAGTTTTCTCACAACAGTGCCTTGAATTCTGCTTCCCAATTGTCCCCGTTTATGGCGAACTATGCTTTCCAACCTTCCAAGTTGCCTGACTTGCTTGTTCCGCAGAATATTCCTGCATTAGAGGAGCATCTCCGTGGTCTTCGTTCCACTTGGGCACAAGTCCAGGAGGCTTTGCTACATGCTAATGATAAGTACAGACTCCATGCTGACCGCAGACACCTGCCTGCGCCTTTATACCATGTTGGGGATATGGTCAGGCTGTCATCTTGCAACCACTGACTTTGTGTTCCTTCACTGAAGTTCGCACTTCAGTTTATTGGGCCTTTCTGTTCCCTCACTGAAGTTCGCACCTCGGTTTATTGGGCCTTTCTGTATTCTTTGCAGGATTAACCCAGTGGCTTCCTTCTAATATGCGTATTTAAAATTTATTTCATGTCTCCTTATTAAAACCCTTGGTCTGCAAACGCTTTACCACCTCAGTGCCACGTCCTCACCTTATACAGGTTGGGAACCATGAGGAGTATGAAGTACAGTCCATTGTTGGCTCCCGTAGGTTCCGTGGGTGCATACAGTACCTGGTGCATTGGAAAGGGTACGGTCCAGAGGAACGCTCTTGGATCTCATCCTCAGATGTGCATGCCCCTGTCCTCCTCCGTGATTTCCATAGATGTTTTTCCCTCAAGCCTGGTGGTCCTCTGAGGGGGAGGGGTCGTTGAGGAGGGTGTACTGTCAGGGCTGAGCTCAGCCCTTCCTTCTCTGAGCTTGCCGGGTAATTGCCAGCTCCAGCTGTTGCTGATATCCTGCTCATTAGTCCTGCCTACTTAAGCCGTCCAGTCCAGAGGAGCTCTGCCTCCGCCTTAGTCAACATCACAGAGATGCTCATCTGCTATACTTCTGTCTCAGCCTGATTTCATGGTTTCTGACAGTGTGACGTGTCGGTGCAGTTAGAGGTGTATTTTTTATTGGAATTTAATATAGGTGCTGTGCGAATGTCCATTTGGGGACCTTGCCATTGTGTGCAATGTTGATTTGAGGTCCCAGTGCCAGTGATACCGAGTTGATACTTACTGTGGCTGAAGAAAGTGACATAGAAGTGTTATTACCCGTTTTCAGTGTGACCGGTATTGTGCAAATTTGTGATTGTTTTGGACGTGACCATTTATCCTTGTTTGAAAGGTGTGCTGTTCTTGGTTGTCCATGTGAACCATTATCACCCTCAGTTTTTCTTTTTTCCCACTACCTCCAGGTGCAGGGGGTGTCTATGGGGCGAGATGTGCCCCCTTATATGCCAACCTGTATTGGGGGGGGGGGGGAACGTGATCTCTTCTCCATGGAACAGAAAGTCACAGAAAGTGAAATTTTATCCTGGCACCACTATGTAGACAATGTCTTTATGGTATGGGCAAGATCAAAATCATTTAGTTAAATTTCTGGATAGTTTGCAATATAATAATTAGAACTTGAAACTTACGTAGAGTTATAACCAGGAGAGAATTACACTCCTAGATGTGTAGATATTTATGAATGAGGCATGGGTTCTCTGTTCCACACTGTATAGGAAACCCCCAGCCGGAAACACATTACTGCATGTGACCAGTTCACATCAAGAACAACTTATTAAGAGCATTCCATACAGTCAGTATCTTAGACTGAAACATAATCGTACATTTGATGAAGACTTCCGGAGGGAAGCTAATATGTTGCAAGAGTGCCTCCTTGTGAGAGGGTACAATAGGACATGTCTCAGGGTGGCGTATAACAAAGTCATAGCTCAGGATAGAAATTCATTGATTTACAGACCAAGAAAAGTTACAGAAATGACATTGAATAGGATAATCACTAAGTATATCGGACAACATGGGAAGGTACAGGGCATCTATAATGCTGCGTACACACGACCGGACTTAGGTCTGACAGAGTTCTGACAGAGTTCTGACAGAATTCTGACGGACTTTCCGAATGAAGGGACTTGGCCACACACAATCACACCAAAGTCCGACGGATTCGAACGTGATGACGTACGACTGGACTAGAATAAGGAAGTTCATAGCCAGTAGCCAATAGCTGCCCTAGCGTCGGTTTTAGTCCGTCAGACTAGCACACACTCGAGCGGATTTCTCAGTAGGAACTGGGTCCGGCAGAGTTCTGTCGGAAAAATTTGAAACATGTTCCATTTCTAAAGTCTGTCAGACTTTTGCAAATCAAAAGTCCGCTGCAGCCCACACACGTTCGAATAGTCTGCCGGAATCATTCCGTCAGACTTTTGATGTTGAAAAGTCTGGTCGTATGTATGCGGCATAAGAAGTTTTATTACCTCCTCACTGCTGATCATAAAATTAATAAATTCATCAAGCCTTACTCTGAGATCACATTTAAAAGATCAAGGTCCCTCAAAGACACCATGGTGGAAATCCACTATAGCTGTGATCAGGGCCTCTGATAAGCCAGTACAACTGGCCCTGTTGTACCGGGCCCGGCCACCAGGGGGGCCCAGGCAATATAAAAAGGAATGAAAGAATGCATAGTAACAAAAAAAAAATAAAAAAATAAAAGTGTAGCCCTCCCCTTCTTCAGCCCGCTCACCTTTAAGGCCCCTTTCACATGCGGACGGTATGTCCGTATTTCATCCATCCGTTTGCAGATGAAATACGGGCATACATTCATCCCTATGGGATAGCGGGTGTCTGCGGATGAACATCCGCAGACACCCGCTATTGTCCGCCTCCGATACTGTCCGATTCTGCAGACGGAGGAAAATCCTATTTTTCTATCCGTCTGCAGAGCTGATTGGATGAACAGGGATAGACGGTCCGTGCTCATCCGATCCCCATAGAGGAGAGCGGAGAGCTGACAGGGCGGTCCCTGCACAGTGTGCAGAGACCGCCCTGTCCGCCGCTGGCTCAGCGGGGACAACGGAGCGATCCCCGCTGAGCGAGCGGTTCATCACGGGGCGGATCATTACTGATCCGTCCCGTGTGAAAGGGGCCTAACTGTAAACAATGCTGGAGTGGGGCAGGGGCTGAATGGGGGAGAGCCAGGAGGGAGACACAAGGACGTATGACTACAGCAATACAAGTTCTGCAGGAAACAGGATCGTCGGGAACACAGTTACATGTAGCTGGCCGGCTGCAGTGTCTTTCAGATATCTATGTGATCAGCCAGTGTACAGGTTATCGATCAGCCTCCCCTCCCTCTTGTCTTGCTGGTTACTTTTCTTGATCATACATCACGGGACACAGGAGCTCATTACATAGTGGGTTATATAGGCACCTCTGGTGATTGGACACTGGTTAATCCCAATTAAGGAGAATTCCTCCCCTATATAACCCCTCCCATATGGGAGGCACCTCAGTTTTTTCGCCAGTGTCTATGGTGGTTGGTCACGTAAAACATGTGCTATGAAGAAAGCTCTGTGCAGGTCCCTGCGGGGGCCTAAGGGCTACAACAAACCGTATCCATATATCGGGCCGATATTTGACTCCCAAGATGGTATGGTACCCGGGCCTCGTCATCCGAAGAAACGAGGTTTGGCCTGTAAGTCCTCTCCTATTGGAAGACTGGGCTCTGGGAAAACCAGACTTGGTGTACTGTTTACATAGTGGCACGAAAGTTTCTGGCAGAGTCTTTTACAAGGTCCAGGTAGGAGGTTCTTCTGAGAAAGAACCCCAGAAAAACCTGAAGGTTGGCACAACTCTGCCCGCCGTGATGGGTGAAGGCTGAAATCTGTCTGTTTTCAGCAATTCCTGCGGCGAGGACAGGTAAGGGAAGTTAATCCTATATATAATTATATTATGGATTTCTTCATTTTAGTAGTAGTATGTCTTACCTGGTTTCCACCACTAGAGGGAGTAAGAGCAGCCTGATGCATACTTACATGCCTTTCAGTACACATGCTCAGTGAAGCCTGGTTCTCCAGAGGTCTCACGTCTCCACTGCAGTCCCTGCCACAATAAGGTAATACAGGGGTCCCACGTAGTCTGGGGGTCCCACGCAACTCTGATGAGATTCCTTTTCCACCCTGGATTCCAGTGGTCCTCGTGCACGCGCTCCCGGGCTAATAGAGGAGGGGGGAGTGTGGTTGTGAGCCGTGCACGTTGGTGTGCACGGCGCTGTACTGCGCAGGTGCCAGGCGGCAGTTTTTAAAAGCCCAGAGCGTCAGGGGGCTGTAAGTGAGAGACACAGGAGTTGTGGGCAGTAAGCATCCCAGGGGATTGGATCCAGGCAAACCTTAGATACCTACTCAGCATCAGGTTGTGCAGTATTAAGCATATATATTTTATTGTGAGACTTTTAGCACAACAGTGATTGCACTTTGTATTAGTACCTCTGCTTTGTAGCTTAGGACTATGTCTCCTCGTAAGAGGGTCTCAGGGGGAGGTAACAAGGGTACTGGTAAATCACTGCCTAGGTCCAGGGGTTCTAAAAATGCCTGTAAGTTACCATCCCCCCCTGCAAGACTGGAGCCAGCCTCACAGGATGAGTCAGTGCCCCTGTCAGGTTTTGCGGCCTCTCCTAATGTCTCAGCCCCGGTATACGTCACTGAGGACTTCCTTAGCGCTACATTGGAGGGTTTTGAAGGGAGAATCATGAATTTTATTTCTGCTTCCCTGAAAGATAGCAGGAAAAGGGGTAGATCCCCTCCCTCTGCTGAGATTCCTCTTTCAGATGATTCTTCTGACAATGAGGAGAGATCCCTATCTTGGGACAGGGATCTTAAGCAGTCGGAGGAATCAGAGGAAGAGGAGAGAGTCCCCTCCTCCCAGGCGCTCAGAAAGCAGGTGCAGTATTATACTGAATTGGTGCGTACCACATTCAGAATGCCTGCTGCTGAAGTCGCTACGTCCTCTGTTTCTTCCCTGGGAGTCAGGAAAATCCCACAGACTGCTTTTTCCTTTCCAATTCATCCCTTAATGGATAAATTGATGTATGAGGATTGGGGACATCCCGATAAACTGTTTGCTCCTCCTAAAAGGTTTTCTATGCATTATCCTCTGGAGGAAAGTTTCACCAAGAAATGGGGGGTCCCATCTGTCGATGCGACTGTTTCTTGCGTGAATAAAAACCTGACCTGTCCGTTGGATAATGCTCAGGTATTTAAAGATCCAACTGATAAGAGGTTGGAAACATTATTAAAAGCCTCCTTTTCCATGACTGGCGCTGTAGTGCAACCTACAGTCGCAGCCGTGGGGTTGTGCCAGTTCCTCAAGGAACAGGTTAGGCAGATGCTTGGCCTCTTTCCCAGTGAGGAAGTGGAGAATTATGCAGAATTACCTCAAATTCTGTGTTTTATGATTGATGCGATTTTGGATTCTGTCCAACAAGCATCTCGTTTGTCTCTCCTGTTGGTACACATGCGAAGGGCCCTATGGCTGAAGAATTGGGCAGCTGAGCTATCATGCAAGAAGCATTTGATTGGGTTCCCGTTTAAAGGGGAATGTTTGTTTGGAGAAGAATTAGACAAATTCGTCTAAAAAATTTCAGGGGGTAAATCTACTCTCCTTCCAGTCAAAAGGAACAAAACATCCATCTTTTAGGCGTTCTCTCTCTCCTGGAGCATCAAGCTCTAAGCAGTGGCGACGGCCTTCTCCACCCTCCTCTACAGGAAAGGGTCAGGGCCGAGCCCAGGGGCAAAAAAAGACTTGGGGGCGAAAGCCTGCCAAGCAGAGCCCAAAAGCTTCCTTGTGAAGGGGCGCCCCCGCTCGGCCGAGTGGGGGGAAGGCTTCGGCAGTTTGAGGAGGCCTGGCGGGAAGAGATCCGGGACAAGTGGGTGATCTCTTAGGTATCTCTGGGAGTTTCAGGAGATTCCACCTTCTCGCTTTCTAAGGTCAAGGATCCCCAGGGACCCAGTAAAGCAAAAACCGCTATTTCTAGCCTTTGTTCATTTACTATCCCAGGGGTGATAGTAGAAGTGGACCCAAAAGAACAGGGTTCAGGGTTTTTACTCGAATCTCTTCACCGTTCCAAAGCCAAATGGAAGTGTCAGACCTATCCTGGATCTGAAGGATCTGAACCGGTTTTTACGCATCCGGTCCTTCCGAATGCAGTCAATTCGCACTGTGGTCTCCTCCCTGCAAGGGGGAGAATTTATGGCATCAATAGACATCAAGGATGCATATCTCCATGTGCCAATTTTTCCTGCACCCCAAAAGTATCTAAGGTTCGCGGTAGAGCAGCGCCATTTTCAATTTGTGGCCTTTCCGTTCGGGCTCGCAACGGCCCCTCGAGTCTTCACAAAGATTCTGGACCCTCTCTTGGCAAACCTAAGAGCTCAGGGTATAGCCATCATGGCTTATCTAGACGACTTGCTTCTCATGGAGAAAACAGTAGCGTTCCTGAACCACAGTGTTTCCAGAACGCTAGAACACCTGCAGCGCCTAGGTTGGATTATAAACCTAGAAAAGTCGTCCCTACAGCCTGCTACCAGGTTGGAATACCTGGGTATGTTTATCGACACCGCTCAGGGCAAGGTGTTTCTTCCAAGGCCAAAAGCCTTGGCCATCAGGGATCTGGTGCGCCTAATTCTGGGCAGGAGATCTTCCCCCATTCGCTTGTGCATGAGACTGTTAGGGAAAATGGTCGCCTCCTTCGAGGCCGTTCCATTTGCCCAGTTCCACTCAGGGCCTCTGCAAAGATGCATCCTTGAGGCTTGGAACAGGAAGCCCCAATCCTTGGATCTTCCTATGCGTCTGTCCCCAGGGACACGCAAGAGTCTTGTCTGGTGGTTACAAACCGAGAATTTGCTGAAAGGCAAAACTTTTCTTCCTCTTCCATGGAAGGTTATTACGACAGATGCCAGCCTGACAGGCTGGGGAGCAGTGTTAGAGGAGACGTGCTCGCAGGGGAGATGGTCTGCGATCGAGAAGCTATTACCCATAAATGTCTTGGAGATCCGGGCAGTTTACATGGCTCTCATAAAGTGGTCTTCCAGACTACGGGGTCTCCCTGTTCGGGTTCAGTCCAGCAATGCCACAGCAGTGGCCTATATCAATCACCAGGGTGGTACCAGGAGTCTGGTTGCGCAAAAAGAGGTGAATCACATACTTGTCTGGGCAGAAAAGCATGTTCCATGCCTTTCTACAGTCTTCATTCCAGGAGTGGAAAATTGTCAGGCGGATTTTTTGAGCCGTCAGCAGTTGTGCCCAGGAGAATGGGCTCTGCCCCCGACGTGTTTTTGGACATATGTCGCAGGTGGGGTGGGGTACTCCAGACGTAGATCTGTTTGCGTCCAGGTTCAACAGAAAACTGGACAAATTCATGTCAAGAACAAGAGATACACTTGCCCAGGGGTCAGATGCTCTGACAGTTCCCTGGGATCAGTACAATCTGATTTATGCCTTCCCCCCGTGCCCGATTCTGTCGCGGTTCCTGGGAAGAGTCAAGAGGGAGACAAAATTGGTTCTTTTGGTAGCCCCGGCTTGGCCCAGGGGACCGTGGTATGCAGAGATCATGAAGTTGGCAGTAGGCAGGCCATGGATCCTCCCTCTCCGACCAGATCTGCTCTCACAGGGTCCAATTTACCATCCTGCTTTACACAGTCTGAATTTGACGGTTTGGCTGCTGAGACCCACATTCTGAGAGACCGTGGGCTTTCGGTGCCAGTCCTTTCTACTCTGGTTAATGTCATAAAGCCAGCCTCCAGGCTTATTTACTACAAAATCTGGAGGGCATATGTTTCCTGGTGTGAACTCAGGAAATGGCATCCTAGAAAGTATGTCATTAGCAGGATCTTGGCCTTCCACCAGTCAGGCCTAGAAATGAATTTGGCCGTAAGCACTATCAAGGTGCAGATTTCGGCCTTGTCAGTGTTTTTTCAGAAGCCACTTGCATCGCATTCCCTGGTGCGGGCTTTCATCCAGGGGGCTATGCGGATAAGGCCGCCAGTCAAACCTCCAGTATGCCCATGAGATCTGAATTTGGTTCTCTCGGCTTTGCAGGGGCAACCTTTTGAACCTTTGCATCTGGCTTCATTGGTTCTTTTGACCAAAAAATTGGTTTTCTTGGTAGCCATATCCACGGCTAGAAGAGTGTCAAAACTAGCAGCTCTCTCCAGCAAAGAGCCGTATCTGATTGTTCATAAGGACCGGGTGGTCATGCGCCCCAACAGGTCCTTTCTACCTAAGGTGGTTTTGCGATTGTAATCCTACCGTCCTTTTTTCCGGACCCACAGTCCGCAGAAGAAGAATCTTTGCACACTTTGGATGTGGTTAGGGCAATCAGTATCTATCTTCAAGCCAGGGGCGGATCCAGAGTCTAGTCTCGGGAGGGGCACTGCCAGAAAATAAGGCTGCTTTCACACTGGGGTGGGCGGGCGACGGCGGTAAAGGCCGCTAACGGGACGGTTTTATCTCATTTATTTCTACTGAGACACACAGCCGCTATATCCCAATATGACATGTTGGTGCGGGTACTTGAATAAACCCTGCATGCATTCTGGGATCCGCACGCATGACATACTGGGATATAGCGGCTGTGTGTCTCAGTATAAATAAATGGGATGCATGTAACACTTTATGCATCCCCAAGCCAGTAAAAGACAGCCCTGCATGTCAGACGCATGTCTGCCCTGTGTGAATGAAGCATAAAGATACAGATTTCTGTCATTCTATATCATCATTATTATCATGATAATCACACAATACAGGTGCTGTGGCTCAACGCACCTGTGCTGTGTGATTATCATGATGATAATGATGATGATTGGTAATTGTAATATGACACATGGAGGGGGGTTAATGTACTCACTGATGTATTACTGACCAGTGGCAATTAATTAACCCCTTTGTGCTGCATTAGTGGCAGTGTTTATAAACCCCTTCATGCTGTAGCATAAAAGGGGTTAATTAACATTGATGGTGCCACTGTCATTAATGCAGCACAAAGGGGTTAATTGTCACTGATCACAAATACATGAGTGAGTACATTAACCCCCTCCATGTGCCATATTACAATTACCAGTGTAAATTATTTCACCCCCCCCCACCCCCAAAGCATTCACCACTTCACCTGTAAGACAAGGTGTTAACTAATTAACATAACAATGCCGCTTGTAGCTAATTAACATAACAATGCCGCTCGTAGCTCATTAACACAACACTACCTTAGCTAAGTAAGTGATCACTCACTTGCAGTGCACTGAGCTGGCTACAGTCCATCTTGTCTTCAATCCTGCGCGCCTCTGAATCGTGACGTCACACCAGCCGGGACTAGGAAGCTCCTGTCGGGTAGAGATCACTCCGCCTGACAGGGAAGTGAAGTGACACTCGTGCCGCTCTGCTGCAACTCTGCCAGCATGTAGCAGCAGCCCATGTCACATCAATTACAGACCCCCATAGTGACCCACTGGCCCCCTCTAAATAAACTGATGGAAGCCAGGAGAAGCAGCAATAAAGTCCCAGCTGCATTTAGATGCCTCATGCAAATCTGGTGAGGTGGCGGAGGGAGAAAGCCTTGGAGTAAGTTATTTTTTCTCGGAGGGGGCAATTGTCCCGTTGCCCCCCCCCCTGGATCCGCCCCTGCTTCAAGCAACTGCTTAGATAAGGAAAATGGATTGCTTATTTATTTTGCCTGAAGGCCCTAGGAAGGGCCAGGCGGCATCAAAATCCACTCTCTCAAGGTGGATTAGACAGACTATTTCTCAGGCCTATAGTGTTAAAGGGAAAATCCCTCCTTTTCAAGTGAAGGCACACTCTACTAGGGCTGTAAGTGCTTCTTGAGTCGTGCATCACCAGGCCTCCCTGGCTCAGATCTGTAAGGCTGCAACTTGGTCACCAGTCCACACATTCACCAGATTCTATCAGGTGGATGTCAGAGGGCAAGAGGATATCGCCTTTGGGTGCAGTATACTGCAGGTTGCAATTTAGGTCCTCCGGCCCATGGCAGTCTATAATTATGATCTGTGTCTCCCTCCCCTCAATCTGAGCATTGCTTTGGGACATCCCACTATGTAATGAGCTCCTGTGTCCCGTGATGTATGATCAAGAAAATAGGATTTTTATATACAGCTTACCTGTAAAATCCTTTTCTTGAGAGTACATCACGGGACACAGGGCTCCCACCCCTCTTGGGTTTTACGTGGTTTCCTATTGCTTTGCTACAAAACTGAGGTGCCTCCCATATGGAAGGGGTTATATAGGGGAGGAATTCTCCTTAATTGGGGTTAACCAGTGTCCAATCACCAGAGGTGCCTATATAACCCACTATGTAATGAGCTCCTGTGTCCCATGATGTACTCTCAAGAAAAGGATTTTACAGGTAAGCTTTATATAAAAATCCTATTTTTTTTTTTATCTGCCTAACCTGAACTGCACATTGCCTGATCACACTGATAAGATTTCTGGAAGACTCTGCAGCAGCTTTTAACCATTTCAGCTTATAATCAACTATTTAGTCAGAGCTGTGTGTGTGCTGCACAGATTGTTTGATATTTTAAGTTTTTTTTGGAGAAGGATTTACTTCTAAATCAGGCTAGAAGCTTCACAGACCCATTAACTGGTTACTGTCCTCAGTAATCCTTACCAGTTCACTGTTTGTAAGAAGATTAGTATTTTGGAAATTGGAGGTGATGCTGTCTTCTGTCACTTGGTTGTACTTTCAAAGGAAAATCACTGACTTGATCTTGCAGAGGTGGTTTAAATAGAGTGGATCAGCCCAGTGATACTATATACTTGTACACTGGGTTCAGCCATATACACAGTCTCTGACCATCTCCCGAATCAATCATGTCTGTGATCCCTAACCATCTCCTGTACTATGTCTGCAGTCTCTAACCATCGCCTGTACTATGTCTGCAGTCTCTGACCATCTCCTGTACTATGTATGCAGTCTCTGATCATTTCCTGTACTATGTCTGCAGTCTCTAACCATCTCCTGTACTATGTATGCAGTCTCTAACCATCTCCTGTACTATGTATGCAGTCTCTGACCATCTCCTGTACTATGTCTGCAGTCTCTGATCATCTCCTGTACTATGTCTG
Organism: Lithobates pipiens; assembly: GCF_037356315.1. NCBI lineage: Eukaryota > Metazoa > Chordata > Amphibia > Anura > Ranidae > Lithobates > Lithobates pipiens. The sequence continues at coordinate 118,908,432 of NW_027507787.1, forward strand.
CAGTCTCTGATCATCCCTGTACTATGTCTGCAGTCTCTGATCATCTCCTGTACTATGTCTGCAGTCTCTGATCATCTCCTGTGGAATGTCTGCAGTCTCTGATCATCTCCTGTATTATGTCTGCAGACTCTGACCATCTCCTGTATTATGTCTGCAGTATCTGATCATCTCCTGTACAATGTCTGCAGTCTCTAACCATCTCCTGTACTATGTCTGCAGTCTCTGATCATCTCCTGTACTATGTCTGCAGTCTCTGATCATCTCCTATACTATGTCTGCAGTCTCTGACCATCTCATGTACTATGTCTGCAGTCTTTGACCATCTCCTGTACTATGTCTCCAGTCTCTGACCATCTCCTGTACTATGTATGCAGTCTCTGATAATTTCCTGTACTATGTCTGCAGTCTCTAACCATCTCCTGTACTATGTATGCAGTCTCTGATCATCTCCTGTACTATGTCTGCAGTCTCTGATCATCTCCTGTACTATGTCTGCAGTCTCTGATCATCTCCTATGGAATGTCTGCAGTCTCTGATCATCTCCTGTATTATGTCTGCAGTCTCTGACCATCTCCTGTATTATGTCTGCAGTATCTGATCATCTCCTGTATTATGTCTGCAGTATCTGATCATCTCCTGTACTATGTCTGCAGTCTCTGATCATCTCCTATGGAATGTCTGCAGTCTCTGATCATCTCCTGTACTATGTCTGCAGTCTCTGATCATCTCCTGTACTATGTCTGCAGTCTCTGATCATCTCCTGTACTATGTCTGCAGTCTCTGATCATCTCCTATACTATGTCTGCAGTCTCTGACCATCTCATGTACTATGTCTGCAGTCTCTGACCATCTCCTGTACTATGTCTCCAGTCTCTGACCATCTCCTGTACTATGTATGCAGTCTCTGATAATTTCCTGTACTATGTCTGCAGTCTCTAACCATCTCCTGTACTATGTCTGCAGTCTCTGATCATCTCCTGTACTATGTCTGCAGTCTCTGATCATCTCCTATGGAATGTCTGCAGTCTCTGATCATCTCCTGTATTATGTCTGCAGTCTCTGACCATCTCCTGTATTATGTCTGCAGTATCTGATCATCTCCTGTATTATGTCTGCAGTATCTGATCATCTCCTGTACTATGTCTGCAGTCTCTAACCATCTCCTATACTATGCCTGCAGTCTCTGATCATCTCCTATGGAATGTCTGCAGTCTCTGATCATCTCCTGTACTATGTCTGCAGTCTCTGATCATCTCCTGTACTATGTCTGCAGTCTCTGACCATCTCCTGTACTATGTCTGCAGTCTCTGACCATCTCCTGTACTATGTCTGCAGTATCTGATCATCTCCTGTACTATGTCTGCAGTCTCTGACCATCTCCTGTACTATGTCTGCAGTCTCTGATCATCTCCTGTGGAATGTCTGCAGTCTCTGATCATCTCCTGTATTATGTCTGCAGTCTCTGACCATCTCCTGTATTATGTCTGCAGTATCTGATCATCTCCTGTACTATGTCTGCAGTCTCTAACCATCTCCTGTACTATGTCTGCAGTCTCTGATCATCTCCTGTACTATGTCTGCAGTCTCTGATCATCTCCTGTACTATGTCTGCAGTCTCTGATCATCTCCTGTACTATGTCTGCAGTCTCTGATCATCTCCTGTGGAATGTCTGCAGTCTCTGATCATCTCCTGTATTATGTCTGCAGTCTCTGACCATCTCCTGTACTATGTCTGCAGTATCTGATCATCTCCTGTACTATGTCTGCAGTCTCTGACCATCTCCTGTATTATGTCTGCAGTCTCTGATCATCTCCTGTACTATGTCTGCAGTCTCTGATCATCTCCTGTACTATGTCTGCAGTTTCTGATCATCTCCTATACTATGTCTGCAGTCTCTAACCATCTCCTGTACTATGTCTGCAGTCTCTAACCCTCTCCTGTACTATGTCTGCAGTCTCTGATCATCTCCTGTACTATGTCTGCAGTCTCTGATCATCTCCTATACTATCTCTGCAGTCTCTGATCATCTCCTGTACTATGTCTGCAGTCTCTGATCATCTCCTGTACTATGTCGGCAGTCTCTGATCATCTCCTGTACTATGTCTACAGTCTCTGATCATCTCCTGTACTATGTCTGCAGTCTCTGATCATCTCCTGTACTATGTCTGCAGTCTCTGACCATCTCCTGTACTATGTCTGCATCTCTGATCATCTCCTGTACTATGTCTGCAGTCTCTGATCATCTCCTGTACCATGTCTACAGTCTCTGACCATCTCCTGTACCATGTCTGCAGTCTCTGGCCATCTCCTGTGGAATGTCTGCAGTCTCTGATCATCTCCTGTGGAATGTCTGCAGTCTCTGATCATCTCCTGTACTATGTCTGCAGTCTCTGATCATCTCCTGTACTATGTCTGCAGTCTCTGATCATCTCCTGTGGAATGTCTGCAGTCTCTGATCATCTCCTGTATTATGTCTGCAGTCTCTGACCATCTCCTGTATTATGTATGCAGTCTCTGATCATTTCCTGTACTATGTCTGCAGTCTCTAACCATCTCCTGTACAATGTCTGCAGTCTCTGATCATCTCCTGTGGAATGTCTGCAGTCTCTGACCATCTCCTGTACTATATCTGCAGTCTCTGACCATCTCCTGTACTATGTATGCAGTCTCTGATCATTTCCTGTACTATGTCTGCAGTCTCTAACCATCTCCTGTACTATGTATGCAGTCTCTGATCATCTCCTGTACTATGTCTGCAGTCTCTGATCATCTCCTATACTATGTCTACAGTCTCTGATCATCTCCTGTACTATGTCTGCAGTCTCTGATCATCTCCTGTGGAATGTCTGCAGTCTCTGATCATCTCCTGTACTATGTCTGCAGTCTCTGACCATCTCCTGTACTATGTCTGCAGTCTCTGACCATCTCCTGTACTATGTCTGCAGTCTCTGACCATCTCCTGTACTATGTATGCAGTATCTGATCATCTCCTGTACTATGTCTGCAGTCTCCCACAATCTCCTGTACTATGTCTGCAGTCTCTGATCATCTCCTGTGGAATGTCTGCAGTCTCTGATCATCTCCTGTACTATGTCTGCAGTCTCTGATCATCTCCTGTACTATGTCTGCAGTCTCTGACCATCTCCTGTACTATGTCTGCAGTCTCTGATCATCTCCTGTACTATGTCTGCAGTCTCTGATCATCTCCTGTACTATGTCTGCAGTCTCTGATCATCTCCTGTACTATGTCTGCAGTCTCTGATCATCTCCTGTACTATGTCTGCAGTCTCTGATCATCTCCTGTGGAATGTCTGCAGTCTCTGATCATCTCCTGTACTATGTCTGCAGTCTCTGACCATCTCCTGTACTATGTCTGCAGTCTCTGACCATCTCCTGTACTATGTCTGCAGTCTCTGACCATCTCCTGTACTATGTATGCAGTCTCTGATCATTTCCTGTACTATGTCTGCAGTCTCTAACCATCTCATGTACTATGTATGCAGTCTCTGATCATCTCCTGTACTATGTCTGCAGTCTCTGATCATCTCCTGTACTATGTCTGCCGTCTCTGATCATCTCCTGTACTATGTCTGCAGTCTCTGATCATCTCCTGTGGAATGTCTGCAGTCTCTGATCATCTCCTGTGGAATGTCTGCAGTCTCTGATCATCTCCTGTGGAATGTCTGCAGTCTCTGATCATCTCCTGTATTATGTCTGCAGTCTCTGATCATCTCCTGTGGAATGTCTGCAGTCTCTGATCATCTCCTGTACTATGTCTGCAGTCTCTAACCATCTCCTGTACTATGTCTGCAGTCTCTGATCATCTCCTGTGGAATGTCTGCAGTCTCTGATCATCTCCTGTACTATGTCTGCAGTCTCTGGTCATCTCCTGTACTATGTCTGCAGTCTCTGACCATCTCCTGTACTATGTCTGCAGTCTCTGACCATCTCCTGTACTATGTCTGCAGTATCTGATCATCTCCTGTACTATGTCTGCAGTCTCTGACCATCTCCTGTACTATGTCTGCAGTCTCTGATCATCTCCTGTGGAATGTCTGCCGTCTCTGATCATCTCCTGTATTATGTCTGCAGTCTCTGACCATCTCCTGTATTATGTCTGCAGTATCTGATCATCTCCTGTACTATGTCTGCAGTCTCTAACCATCTCCTGTACTATGTCTGCAGTCTCTGATCATCTCCTGTACTATGTCTGCAGTCTCTGATCATCTCCTGTACTATGTCTGCAGTCTCTGATCATCTCCTGTACTATGTCTGCAGTCTCTGATCATCTCCTGTGGAATGTCTGCAGTCTCTGATCATCTCCTGTATTATGCCTGAAGTCTCTGACCATCTCCTGTACTATCTCTGCAGTCTCTGATCATCTCCTGTACTATGTCTGCAGTCTCTGATCATCTCCTGTACTATGTCTGCAGTCTCTGATCATCTCCTGTACTATGTCTGCAGTCTCTGATCATCTCCTGTACTATGTCTGCAGTCTCTGACCATCTCCTGTACCATGTCTACAGTCTCTGACCATCTCCTGTGGAATGTCTGCAGTCTCTGACCATCTCCTGTGGAATGTCTGCAGTCTCTGATCATCTCCTGTGGAATGTCTGCAGTCTCTGATCATCTCCTGTACTATGTCTGCAGTCTCTGATCATCTCCTGTACTATGTCTGCAGTCTCTGATCATCTCCTGTACTATGTCTGCAGTCTCTGACCATCTCCTGTACTATGTCTGCAGTCTCTGACCATCTCCTGTACTATGTCTGCAGTCTCTGACCATCTCCTGTACTATGTATGCAGTCTCTGATCATCTCCTGTGGAATGTCTGCAGTCTCTGATCATCTCCTGTACTATGTCTGCAGTCTCTGACCATCTCCTGTACTATGTCTGCAGTCTCTGACCATCTCCTGTACTATGTCTGCAGTCTCTGACCATCTCCTGTACTATGTCTGCAGTCTCTGATCATCTCCTGTGGAATGTCTGCAGTCTCTGATCATCTCCTGTACTATGTCTGCAGTCTCTGACCATCTCCTGTACTATGTCTGCAGTCTCTGACCATCTCCTGTACTATGTCTGCAGTCTCTGATCATTTCCTGTACTATGTCTGCAGTCTCTAACCATCTCATGTACTATGTATGCAGTCTCTGATCATCTCCTGTACTATGTCTGCAGTCTCTGATCATCTCCTGTACTATGTCTGCAGTCTCTGATCATCTCCTGTACTATGTCTGCAGTCTCTGATCATCTCCTGTGGAATGTCTGCAGTCTCTGATCATCTCCTGTACTATGTCTGCAGTCTCTGATCATCTCCTGTGGAATGTCTGCAGTCTCTGATCATCTCCTGTGGAATGTCTGCAGTCTCTGATCATCTCCTGTATTATGTCTGCAGTCTCTGACCATCTCCTGTACTATGTCTGCAGTCTCTGACCATCTCCTGTACTATGTCTGCAGTATCTGATCCTCTCCTGTACTATGTCTGCAGTCCCTGACCATCTCCTGTACTATGTCTGCAGTCTCTGATCATCTCCTGTGGAATGTCTGCAGTATCTGATCATCTCCTGTACTATGTCTGCAGTCTCTGACCATCTCCTGTACTATGTCTGCAGTCTCTGATCATCTCCTGTACTATGTCTGCAGTCTCTGATCATCTCCTGTACTATGTCTGTAGTCTCTGATCATCTCCTGTACTATGTCTGCAGTCTCTGATCATCTCCTGTGGAATGTCTGCAGTCTCTGATCATCTCCTGTATTATGCCTGCAGTCTCTGACCATCTCCTGTACTATGTCTGCAGTCTCTGATCATCTCCTGTACTATCTCTGCAGTCTCTGATCATCTCCTGTACTATGTCTGCAGTCTCTGATCATCTCCTGTACTATGTCTGCAGTCTCTGATCATCTCCTGTACTATGTCTGCAGTCTCTGATCATCTCCTGTACTATGTCTGCAGTCTCTGATCATCTCCTGTATTATGTCTGCAGTCTCTGATCATCTCCTGTACTATGTCTGCAGTCTCTGACCATCTCCTGTACTATGTCTGCCGTCTCTGATCATCTCCTGTACTATGTCTGCAGTCTCTGATCATCTCCTGTACCATGACTGCAGTCTCTGACCAGCTCCTGTGGAATGTCTGCAGTCTCTGATCATCTCCTGTAGTATGTCTGCAGTCTCTGCTCATCTCCTGTACCATGTCTACAGTCTCTGACCATCTCCTGTACTATATCTGCAGTCTCTGATCATCTGGGGAGGGGCGAGGGGTGGGGCTGGAGGAGGGACCAGGAGAGGGACCGGGGTGGAGCTGAAGGGGACCCCGTCAGGTAGGCTGTACAGGGCCCCATGATTTCTATCAGCGGCCCTGGCTGTGATGATACAAAGAAAACACACAAACCAGGTACATACCCATGTGGAAAATGCAACTATTGTTATTTCATCTTAAGAGGAGAAAGTTGCTCTCCTCCCTAACAACAATATATGGAAACCCCAGATACAGAATCACCTGTCAATCTGTTCATGCGGTGTACATGTGGTCTGAAGCACTGGGCTGACTTTTCATTGGGGTGCAACCAATATGCTAAAGATGGTTTACACCTGAATGGAAGGGGGTCTGCTGTGCTGGGGGAGATGTTTATAGGTAGGCTAGAGGAGTATTTCAACTAAGATTAAGGGGGGAGGGTGAACTAGAATTCCATCGGGTAGACAGGTCAGTTAAGGGTTAGACATTAATTAGAGGGTGGAATGGGGATAGATAGGGGGAGGGTTATGGCAGGTGCCAAAAAAGTTCCCATGTTGCAAATAACCGTTAGAAATTATAGTGTCATTTGTACTACTAAACAAGATATGAAAAACACCAGAGCAAAATGTAATAATACATTAAAGTGTTTGTTCACCAATATCAGACGTCTGCCAAGCAAAATAGGTGAGTTGGAAGCTCTGGTGCACGAGGAGAGCTATGATGTAAATGGTATTGCTGAAACTTGGCTCCATTCCTCACATGACTGGGCTATTAATATTCCTGGGTAAGCACTCTTTCAGAAACAGGGTAAAAAGGAAAGGTGGCGGGGTCTGTCTCTGTGTGAGAAGTGATCTCAAAACAAGTGTGAAAGAGGACCTGGTTGATAGAGATTGTGATGAGTCTCAAACATTATGGGTAGAACTGCATATAGATGTGCATAGTTAAAAGTTAATCATTGGAATTTTTTAAAGACCACCCAATGTTAATGAGGTGGTGGAGACTCAGCTCCTTGCACAGATGGAAAGGGTTGCAAGGGCTAGGACGGAGATAATAATGGGGGATTTTAACTACCCAAAAATTGACTGGAGTAATGGCACTGCTGGGACAGTTAAAGAGCAAAAATGTATAAACCCATTATAGGACAATTTTATGGTCCAGTTTACTGAGGCCCCAACTAGGAATGATGGTCTGTTTGACCTGGTAACCTCAAACCATGCATATCTTATAAATAATGTTCATACAAAGCAGTGATATGCAATTAGTGGACCTCCAGATGTTGCAAAACTACAAGTACCATCACCCATCATGCCTCTGGGTGTCATGTTTGTGGCTGTCAGAGTCTTGCTATGCCTTATGGGACTTGTAGTTCTGCAAAAGCTGGAGGTCCACTAATTGCATATCCCTGATGTAAAGTAACATCTTGGTAGCAGTGACCATAACATGATTTCATTTGATGTTAGCTGTAAGCAAAAAACACATACAGGAAAGATAAAAACACTTAACTTCAAGAGAGAAAATTTTCCAAGGATGAGGGCTGCACTGCAGGACTTGGACTGGGAGGGAATATTGGCATCAATGGGCACAGAGCAGAAATGGGAATTCTTCAAAGTGACTGTGAATTCACTGCAAAATAAAAGAGCTTTTAAAAAAAATAAAAATGAAGGAACTCTAGTGTCGTTTAAATGTTACAAAGAATATAACAGAATATGTAAAAACAAAATCAAGGACGCAAAAACTCAAAACAAGGGACGGATTGCAAAAGATAGTAGGAGAAACCCGCAAAAATTCTTCAAATATATTAATAGTATAGTCAATTTCTTAGCATGTAGGACCTTTATAAAATAATTTAGAGTGGGTGACCGGGGATAATGAAAATGCAAATGTATTAAATACTTTCTTCAGCTCTGTGTATACAAAGGAGCATTGGGAAGCTCATGTCCATAATGGTTGTGGTAGTGACATAGCCCCAAATGATCCACAATGGCTCAAAAGGGATATGATCCAGAAATATTTAGACAGTATAAAGGTGGATAAAGCTCCTGGACCAGGTGGCATTCACCCACAGATCCTAAAAGAATTGAGCCATATCATTTTAAAGCCATTGTATCTAATTTTTAGGGACTCATTAATGACGGGAATAGTACCACTGGATTGGAATAGGGCCAGTGTGGTGCTTATATTTAAAAAGGGAAAAAAGTCTTTACTAAGTACTTATAGACCTGTTAGTTTAACTTCTATAGTTGGGCAGATACTGGAGAGTTTAATAAACGATCACATGGATGAGTTCTTGCTGGAAAATATTTTAAGCAACAGACAGCATGATTTCATGAAAGACAGACGTTGTCAAACAAACCCGATTTCTTTTTATGAGGAGGTAAGTAAAACCTTGTACAGAGGGCTGGCGGTGGATGTGGTATACTTGGATTTTGCAAAAGCGGCTGATACAGTTCCCCACACATGACTCATGTGTAAGGTAAAGTGCACAGGCTTTTGGAAATATCAGTTTGTAAATGGATAGAAAACTGGCTAAAAGACAGAATTCAGAGAGTAATGGTTAATGATTCTTATTAGAAAAAGGACTGGAAATTTCCAAAAAGATATTCTTCAAAGAGGGTATACCGGATTTAACAACATTTTATTGATAGCTCTCACACCACAGATAAATAGTACAAAAATTCAATATAATTAACTCCTCCAACACAAACAATTAAAATTAAGACAAAATCTTAATGAGACACTGGTGTCTAACATATGTACTCATCCGCACCATCCATTCAATCCACACACATCACTCTATTGGAAATTTTGGACCATGCACGGTATTAAGAAATTTGAAATATATCATGAAAAAAAATATTATTTTCTCTTTAAATAGTCTTATTCAAAATTCCATCGATGTGTTGATTGACTCCACAAAACATGACAACTTTATTGCTACAGATATCCTGTTAGTTTTCCCTTTGAATTAAGGTGACTGTGTAAAGAAGTATCTAATCCAAGTATATGAAAGGACCCCTGGTAGGAATTCATAGAGGTTTATCTTCAAAGCCAGGGGTATCAGTCATGCAATTAGAAAAGTAAACAAACAGCTATGGCTTTAACCACTTGCCTACTGGGCACGTAAACCCCCCTCCTACCCAGACCAATTTTCAGCTTTCGGTGCTCTCACACTTTGAATGACAATTACTCAGTCATGCAGCACTGTACCCAAATTAATTTTTTGTCCTTTTTTTCCCCACAAATAGAGCTTTCTTTTGGTGGTATTTGATCACCATTGGGGTTTTTATTTTTTGCACTTATTTCTTTGTTTCTGTGACAAAATGATGCAAATGATAAATTTTTCTTCATAAATTTTGGCCACAATTTATACTGCTACATATCTTTGGTAAAAAATAACCCAAATAAGTGGATATTATTTGGTCTTTGTGAAAGTTAGAGAGTCTACAAGCTGTGGTGCGAATCATACAAAATTGATCACATCTGATGTACTGGTAGCCTATCTCACTTCTTGCGACCCGAACAAGTCAGGAAAGTACAAATACCCCCCAAATTACCCCTTTTTGGAAAGTAGACATTCCAAGGTATTTAGTAAGAGGCGTGGTGAGCTTTTTGATGTTGTCATTTTTTCCCACAATTCTTTGCAAAATTAAGATTTTTTTTCAACAAAATTGTCATTGTAATAGGTTATTTCTCTCACATGGCATGTGTATACCACAAATGACACCCCCAAAAAAAATCTGCTACTCCTCCTGAGTAATACAATACCAAACGTGTGGGACTTTTTCACAGCCTGGCCAGATAGAGAGGCCCAACATGCAATGAGTGCCATCACGTGTTCTAAGAGCATAAATTACACACCTAACTTGTTGAATACCTATTACACTTTTGAAGGCCCTGGAGCACCAGGACAATGACACGTGACAATGATGACAGATGGCACTGATACGTGGCACTGATGACACTTATATGTGGCACTGATGACACATGGCACTGATGACAGATGGCACTGATACGTGGCATTTATACATGGCACTGATGACACATGGCACTAATACGTGGCACTAATACGTTGCACCGATGACAGATGGCACTGATACATGGCACTGATGACACTTATACGTGGCACTGATGACACGTGACACTGATGACAGATGGCACTAATGTGCGGCACTGATGACAGATGGCACTTATACGTGGCATTTATACATGGCACTGATGACACGTGGCACTAATACGTGCCACTGATGACAGATGGCACTAATACGTGGCACTAATACGTGGCACCAATGACAGATGGCACTAATACATGGCACAGATGATGCGTGACACTGATGACAGATGCCACATTGATGACACGTGACACTGACAACAGATGGCATGTGACACTGGCAGGTGGCACTGATGACAAATGGCACTGATACGTGGCACTGATGACAGATGGCACTAATATGTGGCATTGATAACAGATGGCACTATGTAGCACTGATTACACGTGGCACTGATGACAGATGGCACTTATACGTGGCACTGATGACAGATGGCACTGGGGACAAATGGCACTGACAACAGGTGGCACTGGGGACAGATAGCACTAACAAGTGGCACTGGGGACAGATAGCACTAACAGGTGGCACTGTGGGCAGGTGGCACTGGGGAGGATGGCACTGGGCGAGGATGGCATTGGGGGGAGGAGGGCACTGGGGGAGGATGGCACTGGGGCGGATGGCACTTTTTTACTTTTTTTTTACTTTCAAGTAGTTTATTGATAACAAGCTTAAAGAACAAACAGTCACTGTTACAAACATATGTTCCAGAGAAAAAATAACACATTACATCAAAGTATCAAGCATAGATACAGAGTCAGGCTACATTCAGATATACGAAATGTACTCCATGCTAAAGCGCGGATTAGAACTTGGGCCTACAACTCACATCACCAATAGTATCACAAGGACAGAGTCCAATTAACGTTAGAAAAAGTAGGAGGGCGGAGCTCTGCCCAGATTACTGTGACAACAGTGAGCATACACATATTATGTAGGTTGAGCATCATTATCAAAAGAGGATATCGGGAAATGGAGAAAGGTAAGACAGAGCAAGAGATAAGAGAGAAAAGAAGAGGAAGAACCAGAACTAGGGATACAACACAGAAGAAGAAAAGGGACTAAGGAAAGAGGGGGGTTGGGAGGGAAGGTGGCACTGACCAGGTGGCTCAAGGATGTCACAAAGGGGTGTGGGCCTCCCCGGCTCCTTATGAGCCAAGCTTAGGGTTTCAAAAGTTGACTATCAAATCCAGGGGGAAGAAAATGGTCTAGCCAAGGGCGCCAGACCCTAAGATGCTGCGGGATCCTGTCCACTATTGTGGCCTCTATTTTGCTGTGTATCATAGCCTGGGTGACCCTATTCCTAACTTCCGCAATATGCAGAAATGGGGACTTCCATGCCTTCGCAATTGTCTGCTTGCCAGCTGTAGTGAGTTGCAGAAAGAGACGCAGTTGTGATTTAGTAAAGTCTCGGGGTGGAAGATTAAGTAGGGCCAGAGACGGGTCGGGAGGGAGGGTCACATCAAATAAAGTTGAAACCATATGGAATATTGTCGCCCAGAAGCATTGCACCACAGGACATGTCCACCAAATATGCAAGTGGGTGCCACCTGTGTCGCAACCACGAAAGCAATTGGGGGAGTATGATGGTAGATATCTAGCTATCCTGGTAGGAACCAGGTACCATCTCATGAGGACTTTATAACTGGCCTCTAGCGCAACAACATTCTGTGAGGAAAGCTTAGTAGTTGCCCATATCATTGACCAATCGCTATCATCCAGGTCCAAGGATAGGTCCTTGGACCAAGCAGAAACATACGAGGGAGGCAGGGGTGAGGGGGACGTGAGATACGCGTAGAGACTGGAGATTATGCCCGGGGCATGGGGATCTGAGTCACATATATTCTCAAAGAGAGACAATTTGTTCAGCACCCTTTGGGAGCCCAAGAGGGTTTGGATAAAGTGGGAAATTTGGAGGTACCTAAAGCACTCCCGGGAGGGGAGGTGTGAATGGGCTTGTATAGATGGAAAGGGTTTCAGGACACCATTCGAGATGAAGTCCTTCACGCGTTCCAGTCCGGCACGAGACCAGGCCAGGAAAGAGGCAGGCTGAGAAAATGCGGGAGGGAATAGTGGGTGGCCAAGAAGAGATAGTAGGGGTAGGTGTGGGGAAGTCAATTTAAAAGGTCTGCGTAATTTGTCCCAGATTTTCATAGAATGTAGGGTTATAGGATTAGAAATAGGACCCCGGGCTGTGGGGGGGAGCCATAAAAGATTAGTGATATGTATGGGGTGTAGATCTATTGCCTCCAGAGCTACCCAGAGAGGGATCTCCGTTTTCGCGTGGTAAAGGGTCAACTGAGCAAGTTGAGCTGCATGAAAGTAACGGAGAAAATTGGGAACACCAAGACCCCCATTGAGCTTACTGCGGAGCAAGGTTGAACGTGAGACTCGGGGGGCCCGGGTGCCCCAAATATATTTGTATACCCGACTCTGGATCGCCCTGTGGAAATATGGCGGAATCGCGACCGGGAGGACTCTATACAGGTACAACAACTTCGGCAACAATGACATCTTCACAGCCGCGATCCGCCCCAGCCATGAAACGTGTAGAGGTAGCCACGTGTCAAGCATGGAGGACAAGTGTTTAAACATTGGGAGATAATTGGAACGAAATAAATGGGTGGGGTCACTAGTTAGTTTGATACCCAAGTAGGAAATGGAGGAGGAGGACCATTGAAAGGGGAAATTACTTTTTATAAGGTCGAGGACCGCTGGAGGGAGCGACACGTTGAGGGCTTTGGATTTCTCTTGATTTACCTCTAATCCAGATATTCTTGCAAATTTAGACAGGAGTTGTAGAAGGTTGGGCAGGGAGACATGGGGAGATGTAACAAATAACAGGGCGTCATCTGCGAAAAGGCATATTTTGTGAGATGTGGAAGCGACCTCTATACCATGAATATTGGGATCAGATCTAATCAAGGCAGCAAGGGGTTCAATTACTAAGGCAAATATTAACGGGGATAAGGGACAACCCTGCCTTGTCCCTCTACTAATTGGGAAACACTCTGAACTGAAGCCCGAGTACTTAACATATGCCTGTGGATGAGTATACAGGGCACTTACCCATTGTAAGAAGTTGGGGCCAAAACCCCAACGTCCCAAAATGTAGTGAAGATAGGGCCATGAGACCGTATCAAAAGCTTTCCTAATATCAAGGGATAAAAGATGCATGGGAATCTTACGAGACATAGCTATGTGTTGTAGAAGGACCACCCGACGGATGTTGTCGGCAGCCTGGCGGCGAGGAATGAATCCTACTTGATCCTTATGTATCAGGCCTCCAATGATCGGGTTGAGTCTTAGGGCACGGATTTTGGCTAGTAGTTTCACATCTACGTTTAAAAGGGATATGGGCCTATAGTTGGACCAGAGGGTGTGGTCAGTATTGGGCTTAGGGATCATGGCAATAATGGCAGTCAGCGAGTCTCGGCCAAGGGATTGTTGCTTGAGCAGGGCGTTGAAGGATTTAGAAAGAAGTGGGGCAAGAGTGGATGCGAATTTCTTGTAATATAGAGCAGGAAGACCATCCGGGCCAGGGCGTTTATGAGGTTTAAGTGATTTAATGGCGCCAAGGACCTCCTCAACCGAGATAGGTTTATCTATAGACTCCTGGCTAACATCAGGCAACACAGGTATAGGTAAATCTTGGAAGAGCATCTCCGCCTCAGAAGAGGGAAGAGACCCCCTCGATTCATACAGGTTAGCAAGACGCTTACGGAACTCAGAGAGTACCCTAACAGGGTTGCTAGTATGAGTGCCATTAGCCAGCCGGAGTCTAATAGGTTTATGTATACGGTCTGGTCGCCGAAGACTCAGCGCTAGTAAGGTGTCCGGCTTGTTGGCCTTAGTGTAGATCTTGTGGCCGGACCGGCGGAGAGCTTTCTCCGCAGATTCAGCCAAGAGCAGATCCAGTTCCAACCTGGTCACCTCAAGCTGTTTCTTATTATCATTAGAAGGGGTCGCTTGAAATTGTAGAAACTGGCGTTGGAAGTCAGCCTCCAACCGTTGTAATTTGAGTCTTTTGTCTCGCTTCAGATGAGTGGCAACCGAGATACATGTACCTCTGATCACCGGTTTGTGCGCTTCCCAGAGGAGGGTCGGCGAAATGTCTGGACTAGCATTAAATTGAAGATAGTCATTAAGAGCAGTTTGAATATCGAGACAATAAGACTGGTTAGTAAGGAGGGCCTCATTCATACACCAGGATTTGTTGTCAGGGCGGGGTATTAATGACGAGATCGTAGTTACAACAGCGCAGTGATCTGACCACGAGATGGGTTGTATGGAGGATTTCAGCAAAATTGGGGAGGATGCGATTGGTACAAGGATATGGTCTATTCTAGAAAACGAATTGTGCGGGGGGGAATAGTAAGTATAATTTTTCTTCAATGGGTTACACTCTCTCCAGGAATCTAAAAGGGAGTGTTGTTGCAACAATCTGCGAAGTTGTGAGGCAGGGGAATAATGATCTGGGGAGTAGGGAGACTTATCCAGATGTGGATGAAGTACCAAGTTTGAATCGCCGCACATAAATAACGTGCCTTTGGTGTGTGTCTTAACTACCCGCAAGAGGTGGGTGAAAAAGGGGAACGGGTTGACGTTTGGGGCATAATAGGAGACAAACGTAGTTTCCACTTCCTGTAAAAGGCCCACCAATATAATATAGCGGCCTGAGGGGTCCTTGATCTCCGTTTGTAATGTGAAGGGCAGGGAGTGGCGGAAAGCAAGTAAAACACCTCTGTGTTTAGTATCTGCAGAGGCGGTATACACTAACGGATAACGGGAGCTAAAATATTTGGGGGTGTTGCGGACAGTGAAATGAGTTTCCTGGAGGGCAACAATGTCGGCCCCCAAGGAAACAAAGGTGCGGAAGGCCTTTGTTCTCTTATGAGGGGAGTTAAGTCCCTTAACATTAAGGGAAATTATATTTAAAGGGGCCATCTATGCGAGCGGGGAAGGGTAAATATATATAAAAAAAGTGGGTGAAGAGAGGAGGGTGAGCCACCTGGCCAGAAAGGGAGAGAAAAAGGAAGGAAAGAAGCAAGAAGGAAGCGCAAAGGAGAAAAAGGACAGCAGGGGGAGAAGAAAAGAGGGGAAGTAGTGTACAAAACGTAGGGCATCACAATGATTTAAAAAAAACTGAACAAAGTATCTGTAGTGCCCAACCAAATAGTGCGCTAGCTCTTCAGCCAGAGAAGACCGACCGAAGAGGGAGAGCACTGGAGGTGGGGGAGCAGTGACAAGTCCCCACTGCAAGCGGATCTAACAATGAAAACCATATAATTAAAGTTAGGACAACATCTTGAGCAAAAGTAACATAAACTAAACAGGAGATAAACGGCAGTAACCATAGCCTTCTAAATATAAGGGATTTGCAACTATCGCAGGTCGGAGGGGGGGATAAAGAAAGGATCAGAGGGAAGGGAGGCAAGGGGAATGGGCGGGTGTGGGGAAAGCAAGGGAAGGGTGAGGGGAGGAGGAGAAAGGGAGGGGGGGGGGGATGAGGAAAATAGGAGGAGAGGAAAAAGATGGGGAAGCAGGGGAGGGTAAAAGGAGGGGGAATAAGGGAGAGAAATAGCCAGCCCACGAGTAGCCTAAATGGAAGCAGGCTGAAAAACATACATCACTCTTGATTAAGTGGAGTGCTGGAGGAGGTGCGAAAGGAGACATCAAATGAAAAAGGGAGGGGCAGGGCGCCGGGACGAGAGGAGGGGAGACGAGCAAGTCACATCCCCAACTCCCGCCCAGCCCCCCCCCCTCGCCTCCCCCAGCAGACCAACCAAAAAAGAAACAAACATAAATAAAAACAGGAGAGAGAAAAAAAAGCACAAAAAAATATTCGTGGAAATGGTATGCATACAGATGAAGTCAATGAAGTATATAGGAGTATACATATGTAAAATAGGAATAACTGAACCAGAGCTATATCCCCATTGGGGGACATAGAGACTTCGTGTGACACCTAAGTAAGGGCGTCGCAAGCACACCCAGCTATTGTCACCCAGATAGCAGCACATTGTCAATTAAGAACAAAAGGAAAAAAACAAAAATGGAAAATAAAAATGAAAATGTGGAGAACGAAAAAATGAGAAAAAAGGGCAAAAATGGAGAAACAAAACAAAAAAGTATACAAAACACGAGGTGACAAACAGAAAAAAATTAACAGTAAAGGAAGTGCTGCAACAGCAGGGCTACAATGGAGGTCCAGAGGTCGGGACCACAAGGAGGTACTCTGAGAGTACTGAGGGAAAAAGAGGGAGCATCCTCAGGTATATCAGCGAGGCGTGCGGGACTTTGGGCTGAGAAAGGCATCTTCCGGACGACGTGAAGGTGTCCCCTTACGGATAGATGTTGGGTCCAGCGGGTTGCGCTTCGGTGTAGCCGAATATGGATGAGCCGTGGATCGAGCCGGGGTGCGGGGTAGCGCAGTCTCCGAGACTTGAACCGGCAAGGTCAGACGAAGGGATTCCAGCAAATGTTGTAAGGATTCCGGGGTTGAGCACGAATGCTGCTGGCCCTGGTGTGTAAATTGCAAGGCGAAGGGGAACCTCCAAGTGTACTTGAGCTGGTGCTGCATTAAAACTTGAAGTTGAGGCTTCATGGCACGGCGTTTAGCTATAGTCAGCGGAGCCAGGTCGGAGAAAAGCTGATATTTATGTGTTTGGAAGAGCAATTCTTCTTTCTTACGGGCATCATTCAGTAACTGCTCTTTCGTGCGAAAGAAATGTAGTTTCACAATAATGTCCCGAGGGGGACCGTCCGTTTGGCGGCGTGTGAGGGCACGATGAATCCTGTCGAACTCCAGCCGTTCGATTGGAATGGAAGGTGAGAGTTCCTGGAACAGTGCGGTCGTAAAAGATTGCACATCTTCCACAGATTCTGGGATGCCGCGTAAGCGCAGGTTGGACCTGCGGGAGCGATTTTCGGCATCCTCCAAACGGGAGAGTAAGGTGGCATTCTCCTCTTTTAACACAGAAAAGTTTTGAGAGTGTTCTTGAAGAGTGAGCTCCATGTCATCAACTCTTGTCTCCAGGTCAGCCGTACGCTGACCTATTTCACGGATTTCCCGTGATAGCCTGTCCGTTATTTGTTCCGATGTAGTCTTGAGAGCCTTTTGGAGCATAGTCTCCATGTGTTTCAAAAAGGCAGTTTGAGACATACCTGAGGAGGGTAGAGGTGGGGAACCACCAAGGTTAGAGTCCGATTCATCATCATCGCCGCTGTCCGCTTGATCGGAGGCCGCAGGAGAGGCAGCGTGGTGTTTAGCTAAGGCCTTAGCCGCCATTTTGGAGGAAGCCCGGGCCAGGGCTTCTTTGATGGGTTTCGGCTTATTCTTGCCCTTCGGTCCCGTGAGTACCATCCCGAGAGACGCCAGTGTTGTCTCAAAGGTGATCCGGGTGATATCGTGGCGAAATGCGGGTTCAGATGGTTGATATTGATCCGATCTTGCAGCGAGGAGCGCGGAGCTCTAAGGGAGAGCGTCTGCCATGTCGAGCTTCACGCATGCGCCCCTTTACTTTTTTTTAACTTACGGCCGCAGCAGCCGTTCATCTCTCCCTTCTCACACGCTGTCTGTGTGAGAAGGGAGAGCGGCGCTGAGAGATGATCTCATATGTTTACATATGAGATCATCTCTCATTGGACACACTGATCACGCTGTAAACGGCCGCTTTGGTTGGCCGTTTACAGTGATCTGTGACTGGCTGTGTCCGGGGGACACGGCCAGCACAGAACTTCCCTGATGCGCACCCGCGTGCAGAGGGGAAGTAAACAGGAGGACATCCAGCAACGGCCTCCCGGCAGTTAGCGTCCGCTCTGTAGTCATCTTTCGGCTAGAGGGCGGGCGCGAAGCGGTTAAATAGGTAGTCTTTCCATTTATCAAACACAGCTCACCGCTTGACGTCTTGTCTAGGGATGAGCCCGGTGTTCGAGTCAAACCCATGTTCAAATTGAACATCAGCCATTCGTCCGTTCATCAAAACCAGAACTTTGTGGGCCAGTCGCATCAAATTTGTGTTATACGAATGGCCCACAATGCACTGCGCCAGTCGCAGTGCATTGCTTGGTGATGATTGGCCAAGCATGCACTGTGACCCCGCATGCTTGGCCAATCACAGCGCTAGCAGTGAGGAGAGCCATAATTGGCCACAGGTTGGATGCCTGTGGCCAATTATAGCTCAGGGGATTTAGTACACGCCCCACACTATATAAGGCCGCCAGCGCGGCGGCCTTGTGTAGTGTGTTGCGGCGTTCATAGAGAGAAGGATAGGCAGGGACAGTGTCAGCTGTGCTTTACTACTTTAAATAGCGCTGTTACAGTGAGTGTAATGTTCAGGAAGAGAGCAGGATAGGCAGGGACAGTGTCAGCTTTGCTTTGCTTCCTAACCTAGCGCTGTTACAGTGGGTGTAGTGTGCCTCCTGCACAGCATACACCTGAATCTGCCCCCCCCCCCCCCATTGCTGGTGTTGTGTAGTTGATTTGTGCAACACAGGCATCTGCCTAATATTCAGTCAGTGTAGTGTGCCTCCTGCACAGCATACACTTGAATCTACCCCCTCATTGCTGGTGTTGTGAAGTTCATTTGTGCAACACAGGCATCTGCCTAACATTAACATAACATATTTTGGGTGCTGGGTTCCCCTTAATATCCATACAAGACCCAAAGGGGCTGGTAATGGGCTGGGGTAGGGGGGGGTGATGGGGTAGCCATGCCATTTTTCTCAAAGATTTTCATCCATATTGCCAGGACAAGACATTACATTAAAGCCACAAGCAGTTTTAAATGGCTTTTTTGTCCTTTACAAATGTCATTTTGTGCAGGGACTGTTCTAAACATGGGAAACACATGCCACTTCACAGGCATACTTTAGACACCCCCCAGGTACGATATTTAAAGGAATATTTCATTTTTTTTTTCACTTTATGCATCATTAAAATGACTGCTCCAGAAAAAACTTCAGTTTTTAAAACTTCTTTTTGCATTGATACATGTCCCCTGGGGCAGGACCCGGGTCCCCAAACCCTTTTTAGGACAAGAACATGCATATTGGCCGTTATAATTAGCACTTTAGATTTCAAACGTTTGCTTCCATTGTAATTAATAGGGTTCTAAAGGAACGTCGGAATGAGTCTTATCGGACCGTGTCGTCAGATAATCCGACTGTGTGTGGTATGCATCGGACTGATTCCGTCCGAATCTCTGTCCGACCCAATTTTCCAACATGTTGGAAATATTTCCCGACCAACTGGGCCGGACGGACCTAATCCGATCATGTGTAGAGCATTTTCATCGGACCAAGTGCCACGCATGCTCACATTCAAATTCCGACACGGAAGCGCTCGTTCAGGTAAAACTACTGCTCGTAAGCGATATAGCACATTCGTCACGCTGCAATGTTAAAAAATCATTCATCAAGTGCATTCTCTTGTTCTTTACAATGCTGCAAGAACCAACTTCTTTTGATGCTCATAGTCACACACACTTCTCCCGAATGGATTTCATTACTCTTTTTTAACCATTTCAGCAATACAATTTTAGTTTAAGTCACATCTACACAATGTTTGTTTTTGTTTTTTATTTTGTGGATGTTTTTTTTTTTTTTGGGGGGGGGGGATTCCCTAAAAATCTCCTTTAAAGACACTGCTCATTTCTCCTTTTTTTTTACTTTTTATTTTTGGGTGTAAATTTACAACAACAACATTATTGTATTTTTTAGATTTTCTTTTTCTTTTTTAATCTACAGGAGGTTGTTTAGTGTTGGTACCCTTGTTATTTAGTTCACTTTGTATTTTGGAAATGTACCTGCCTGCTCACAAATAAACTCAACTTTTTGAAGGAAAACACATTACACAAGTATTTCATCAAACAAAAATAAAATTTATTTTGTTTCCTCAAAAATAAAAATAGGAACGCAGCACTGGAGAAACTTCTTAACTTTGGTGCAGCCTTTGGCCCCCAGGGCAGACATGACTAAATGACATATAAAAAAAATGGTGGCCTGAGGAGTACATATCTCAGGGAGAGAAGTCTGCTCCTGAAGTCCTAGAGAGCAGGAAATTCAGATAACATTTCTGTCCCCAGGATGGTGATCTTGAAGAGGCTGCATCTTCTGGCACACCAGACTCATCCCAGGCCATCACTCTCTGGTCTTCCTTTGTGACTTCCCACCAGGTATCCATCCAGGCTGTGGCTGGGCTCCTGTAGCTGGGGCAGGAGGAGAAGGAGGGCGTTGTTGGACCTCCTGGCTGCCACTTGCCACAGCCTCCCGCCGACTGAGGTCTTCCTGTGTATGAAAAGGGGACATAGTTTTAGTTTTTTGATCATCAATCACAACATTTTGTGCTCCTGGCTTTTGCTATTTGACTGTTACCAAATAGAACAGACTATCATTCTGACACCAGCATTTTTCTTTCCCGTCCCAATCATTTTTGGTCACTACTGTCTATTGAGATGTAAACCACTTTGAGAAATCTCAACTTACTGATCAATAAGAACATCTAGTTAACATCATTAAATGTAACACAAGAAATATGTTCAACAATGCAATACCTGTCTCAAGCTGGGCCCCACCACATGGTGCTGCCTGGAAGGCCCAGGTTGGACATCAGAAGCCTCAGCTGGGGGTGAAGGATGCCTTGGAGGAAGCCTGGAGAGTGGTGGCCTGAGTGGTGGCCTGGGTACCCCCTGGTCTACCAGAAAATGCAGCCTGTCAAAGTGCACCATCCTGGGGTAATAAACAGCATCTGGATCTCCTGCTCTCAAGGACTCCAGGTGCTTCTTTCTCTCCCTGAAATATGTAAGCTTCATGGCCACAATTTTGCGATTCAGATATGTCATGTCTGCCGTGGGGACCCTGATCTGCGCCAAAGCAAGCAGTTTCTCCAGTGCTGCGTTCCTCTTTGATCTGTCATAATAAAATTTGATTTGGAACTGCCACAGGCAGGGCATCTCCATGTAGAGCTCGAGGAATAGCCCCATAAAGTTGGGATTGTTGAATGGGTCCATTTTGTCTGCAAGACACAACACAAGACAAACCCTCAAATACTAATAATGCAATTAAAATCCCTCCTAATCTTGTCCCAACAGCGGCCTAGATACAAGCAGTCTAGTCTAGTGAAGCACAAAGTTAAAAACGTTACCTTCATTTCGACGTTCGCCGCGTCCGTGACTCACACTCTCCTCCCAGATCGTACGGACGATACACATGTGTGGCGTTTTATATACAGTGCGCATGCATGAAACTCTGCCCGCCCCTGACGTTCTTTCCAGACTATTCCCCGCCCCTTCACTTCCCGCGCAGTGGGGAGAGCACATGGCAGAAAGAACGCAAGTGCACAATAATAGTTCCACTAACGAGGAGGAGGGTGAGTAAAGCCCGGAGCCTGAAACATCCCGATCCAGGAAGACAAGATTTAAGGCCTCAAATATGTCTTTTGGAGAGATGTTGGAGATGGTCGACATATTGAACAGGACCGACTATGATGGGAAGTATGGACCTTACCCAAACCCAAATATCAGAAAGGCCAAGATCATGAATAAAGTTGTGAAGAGTCTTCTGAAGAATTTTGGGGTACGCCGATCCAAGGATCAACTGAGAAAACGCTGGTCAGACCTGAAACTGAGGGAGCACGAGCAGTACCTAAGGATCAAGCGTGTTCTTAAAAAAAGTAAGTAGTTGTCGTGTGTTCATATGATTATTCTTGCTTGCATACATGCTCCATGTGCTTTGATTTCATGTTGTGCATTTTAAAATGGCCACTTTCAAGGTCATGGTTTCGTTCGTTCGTATGAAACATCATTCTGCAGGGAAGTATTCCAGCTTAACAAAGTGGCCCCAATAGGGACCACACCCCTCCCAAAGAAGGGCAACTTCCAAAAGAAGAAACATAGGAGCAGGAGCAGGAGCAGGAGAAGGAGGAAGAAGGAGAGATTGTGGAGGTTGGCCAAATTGTCACCACAACAGGTGAGTGTCGGAGAACACAGCTTCCGGTAAACTCATCAATGTATATCACCATATTTGGATTACATGGTGTGTTTTTTTTTTTTTTTCTAGGTGATGTGGAGGAAGATTCCCGTTTTACCAGTGAAAGTGCCCAGATCTTGATCGGGGAGATAATGGGGTGCAATAGGGATTTGGAAATTGTACAACAAAACATCAATGATGTTAAAAATAAAATGAAGAACATCATTGATGTTTTGGGGAGAGTGTGAAAACGAAAAAACTAGATAGGGTTTTATTTTTGCTTTTTTTTAAAAAAAAATTGTATTTTGCATAATTCCGAATTTGGAAGATGCACAGAGTGTGTAAACATGCGCTATCTCCCATCATGGGGGATCAATGTACATGTTTTGTGGAAAGTGTCTGAGATGAAGGGGTTGCAGCCCCAAAGTGTGCATCTTCCAAATTTGGATTTTTCAGGGGTCACACCCCATGTGATGAAGGCAATATCAGCCCAGTTTGTACATACTCAGGTCTGATATTGTCTTCACTTTTCCAAGTTGAACTTTGTAAGTTCCTGTGTCCTTTTTTTTTCGGTTTGATACATGCCTGTTTACACAAAAAAACAAGTAAAAAATAAATATGATTAAACTGGGTTTTGGATACCCAAAATATCTTGGTTTGTTGTAAAAACCTTTACTAAACGCACATATGAATGTGCTTGTATTAAAAAGTTGAATTCTCAACAATGTGTGGCTTCCTTTTTCATTGGGATTAAAATGTATTTGTAGTGAAATTTGAGTTTGTGCTGAGAAGGAGTGCGATTTACTAAAGGCAACTCCACTTTGCACTCCAAGTGCAGTTTCAGGTGTACTTTTGCAGTGCACTTGTAGTGCATAGTGGACGTGCCTTTAGTAAAAAGCACCCACAGTGATGTGTAAATTTGGACAATCATGCCATTTTCCTGCCAGGGTGCTGAAAATGAGCATGATTTAGATCAGTAATGCACTACACATTAGTTAACAAAAAGAAGGTGTGTGTGTGTATAGCAGACCCACAACATAATAAGATTATCTGAAGAAGAGACTGTCCCCTCATCTCACTCTGAACTTGGGTTTGCACTGTTGCTGAAAAAGGCACAACTTGACGAAAAATGGCAAAGTGGGAGGCCACAGTCTGCCATTCCTGTTGCGTTGAACGACACTGTGTAGTGACACAAGAAAAAAAACTAGTAATTTTACAAATCAACATTGCATGCAGATTAGACAACCACATTTTTAGACAAAATTAGTATAACTTTTTTTTAAATGAGTATTTAAAGCCTAAAGTATAAGGTCCCCTTATGAGAGTTCTAACCCCCCCCCATCCCCCCCATCTGATGGGCCCTTGATAAAAAATGAGGGGGGATGTTTAGGAGAGGTAACCCTCTACACTTGATTGAGAGCTGAATGCCTAAATAATGTGTGATACTTTGTGAAGCCCCTCCTTAGTTACACTATTGGCAGCCCACCGGACAGGTAAGAAGTGTCATAATAACAAAATGGAAGCACATTTTGACATTCTGCTATTACATAGCAAGAAAATTGATGTGTTAAAAAAATCAAAATAGCATTTGAAAGTATTGAGGCAGGCCCTTACACTACATGCTTTGGTGAATTGTTCCATAAATGTTATCATGAAAAAGGTATTTAGAGTGTGTATTGGGTTGGGTCAAGTCATCAGATAGAAGATTGCTATCAGCTGAGGTATCAGTTGGGGAGAGGGGGGTTACTAATGAGTTTGGCACAACACCAAAAAACAATAAAAAGGTCACTTTGCATGAATTGAAGCACACACATCACATTTGTAGAGATTTTAGGGGGTGTTTAGGGGAAAGCAATACTATGGAGCTGCCAAAAGACATTGTCAAGTGACTAGACTATAGTTTTAGGGGCCAAGAAGAGCATGGTGGGGAAGTTAGTGAGGCAAATCCGCATGAGGACAAAGGGGCAGAGCATATTAATTAGAGCATATTGCAATGATGGTCATTAGGGAATGAGGAAAGAAATGCAAGACATTAGCAATCATGAAATACATAGAATGTGATGTTTAAGGTTAAAATTAGCATAATATAGTCCTTCAGCAGGAGTTGAATGATGGCAGAACAGGTCTCTGGAATAATGATCCCCAGAGCCTGGGGGGAGATGCCTGTAGAGAACTTGAGGTCCTGAAGGCTTCTCCCTGACGCCAAGTAGCGCAACGTGGCGATGAGCCTCTGCTCCGGAGTGATGGCTTGCTGCATGCAGGTATCCTGCCTGGTGATATAAGGGGACAGCAAAGCCAGCAGACAATGAAAAACGGGGTCCGTTATCCTGAGAATGATCCAGAAATGATCAGGATTATTCTCGCGGATCTCACGGAGCAAAGGCATGTGGGAGAACTGGTGACGCTGGCGCAACCAATTCTTGGTCGTCCAAACATGTTTCATCTACGTACTCATCGTACAGTTTGTGCTGTGCAGGGGTTCTTACTTTGACTTTGACACAAGCCCTTTGGCTTGTGTCAAAGTCAAAGTAAGAACCCCTGCACAGCACAAACTGAACGATGAGTACTTAGACGAAACATGTTTGTAAAAAGGTCAGCTGGTCAGAACGGACACCAGAAAGCAACGCTAAACAGCAAGGCCTGAAAGGACGACCTGAATAGCAGAAGCAAGCAGACAATAAAAAATGCCTTTCAAAGCGTACTATACCAAGATAGAGTCCACAATGAGAAGCAAATACTTAATGACTGCATGCACTGATTATCAGATGCGCAAAGACAAGCACAAACTGAAGAGCAGTAGCGATCTGAATCACTAATCTGAAAAGCGCGAATCGTCTTTCACCAAACTTCTACTAAAACACGAGATCAGCAGAAGGAGCCCAAAGGGTGCCGGATATGGTGCTGAACTTCCTTTTTCTAGTCCCGCCGTACACGGCTTACGTCGCCGCGTTCTTGGCAACCGCGAAATCAGACAACTTGGCCCAACCGTGTGTATGCAACAGTTTCGGACACAATCCATCGGACTTAATCCGACAGGCAAAATCCGACGGATTTGGTTGGCAAAATCTCCGACCGTGTGTACGTGGGCTAACATTTGTGTGAACTTTCGGTCCGTTTGCAGGTTCTGGTGCGAACTGAACCAGGGGGTGTTCGGCTCATCCCTAGTCTTGTCACATGCTCTTCTTTTATTTCTTCGATACTTCCTGTTTCTAATACAGACAACTTCATCACATGTAGCTTGCCACATAAGTATCAACTTGTGATTTGTTCAAACACATCAGGGTTCTACATGACTAGTGTATAACATATATGCATTTTGCTACCAACCTATACTCCACTTACCTCCCCATTATATAATAAATAAGACCATACCACTTTTGGAGTAAAATAGGCTGTGGCAGCCATTAATTTATTAAACAAACTGTATAAAATATCCAAAAATATATAACTCTTTAAATAACATAAACCATAATAAAAACAGTAACAAAACAATAACAACATCAGTTATGACGAAAACATCAGCTCCCCCCAGTGTTGGTCTTTGCAGGTACACCAATAACCCTCAAGTTATATCCAAAAATTATGACACTGCGGTCCCTCTGATGTGGGCTATTGGGCCTCAAGCCGACAGGCTGACTCAGAGACACCCACCTACTGCAATGCCCCCATAACCAATTACCAGATAACCTCCGTTAACTGGAGTACCACCCACAGGACCCGTACCACCGACAGATCCTGACTCTTCATTCAGAACTCTCTTCCTCACCCACAAAGACCAAATACCAGCCACAGCTAACAAGGGTAACCCCCTTACCCTTGGGAGCCACGCCACACACGCAACACTCGCTGCGCTCCATCCTGGATCCCCAGTGCCCACAGATCAGTCCCCACATCATTAAGGTGCACTCTATCCTTCTTCCAGTACCGCCAAGTTTCAAATTCCAACTCCAGATGTCTGATCCCCAAACCTCCATGCTGTATCACAAACCTGCTGATACCCCTGTTTATTTTTCGTCTGGCCCTGTTCACACCCTCCACCGACCTGGCCATCCTCCAAGACTGACGAGCCACCATGTCGGACCACACAATGATAGTGTCCGGATAAGACATACGCAGCCGCAGTATGTCAAACTTCATGTCCCATGTGATATCCAACATGGACCTAACTCCTAAATCGTTGCCCCCCACATGTAAAATCAAAACATCTGGAGGCCTGTCCCGCCGTGCAAAACGGTGAACCATCGATACTATTGTGCTCCATAACATACCTGTAAACCCCAACCAACGAACACAGGCTTCTCGGTTGGAAAACCCCAGCTGCCGCCCATTAGGCTGGACATCTGCCCTTCTGGCCCCCCAGCAAACATATGAGTGGCCCAAAATCCAGATCAGGCACTGCACTGCATCTAGAATAAAAGAAAGACAAACGTGCCACCATGACCATCCAAAACAACTTGAACCCCAACTCAACAGATCCTGAGCCCCCCAAAAACCAACTGCCATCCCAACAGGTGAGGGAGAACATACAGTCTAAACCTCCTGGATTCCCACCACCCAATGCGTTTTACTGCTTCCTCGTCCAAACTGGACCTAGCTGCTTCAGTCGCTGCCCCTATCCTGAATGAATGAGAAGAGAAACCTTTGTCCTCCAAACCCATACCCTGTAAACACTTCCGGAAAACAGCGACAAACTGAAATTTGGACAGCGGGGACCCATTCTCATGCAGTAATAACGAACCTGTAAACACCGTTCTGTGATCCAAAAACCCCCTAACCACCACCACTGGACATAAATCCGATCCCGGCAAGGGGTAGACGTACACCATCTTACCCCTGCCCGCTTGATCCGTTTTTGATCTCCGCAGCTGAACAGAAACCCCGTCTGCAGCGCACTGGACGTCCTGGAACCCAATGCCCCCTTGGAATTTCTTAGACGGGCTAACCAATTCCCCAATTCTAAACGCCCCAAAAAAACGCCAACAGAAAAGCCGCCCTGAATAAGCCCAGCTCGTAGGTCTAGGAGCAAACCCCCACCAACTGCTCCAGAATGCCCCCCAGGATCACAAAAGACACAGGTCTCCTAGCATCCTTCCGCCCAACCGACTTCTTGTAGCCTTTTATTGCCTGGCGCACCCAAAAACCCTTGGTAAAATCCGGAAGCCCCTGCCATTTGAACAGAAATGCCAAACCTGCCATTTTCCTGCTCACTGCAGCCCCTGAGGCTCCCTCCTCCATCTGTCTAGATAGGTAATACAGCACCATCCAGTGAACTACCGGGCCCGTGGGATCCTCACCAAAACCCTGAACGAAAACCCCCCATTCCTCCCATACCTTACCATATGCTCTCCATGTGGGTTCGCTCACCGACTTTCTGATCCATCCCGTGAGTCGCCCAATGCAATCGTCCACAACCAGTTGGGACAGGGCACTCCGTGTTGCTCCGCGGCTGGCGCCAACTCCCGAAACCTGTCCCACTGAAAGCGAGACAACGCATCAGCAATCACGTTCTCCACACCTGGCAAGTGCACCGCATAAATGAAGATATTCAGCTGCAAACACCGTAAAACCAGGTGTTGCAGTAGCTTGATGACCGGAGGGGACGATGCAGATACTCTCTTGATCACCTGCACCACCCCCAGGTTATCACCATGGAACCGAACCTTCCTGTCCCGGAACGATGCCCCCCAGAGCTCCACCTCCAGCACCACCAGAAACAATTCCAGCAGCACCAGATTTTTGGTGAACCCAGCATCCACCCACGACTTCGGCCAGGGGCTCGCACTCCAGCAGCCCTGGAAAAAAGCTCCGAAGCCCGATGCCCCCGCCGCATCGGTGAATAATTCCATATCAAAATTACTCACCGGTCCAGACATCCACGAAGCCCTTCCATTAAATGCCTCCAGGAAACTGTGCCAAATCCGCAGATCATCCCTATGCACTTTAAGCAGCCGCACATAGTGCACGGGTGACCGCAAACCTGCCGTGCTCGCCGACAGCCACCGACAAAACACCCTACCCATTGGAAGAATTCTACAAGCAAAGTTGAGTTTCCCCAACAGGGATTGTAGAACCTTAAGCTGCACCTTGCGCTTGTCCAGTAGTCCCTGAATGACGGTCTCCAGATCCACAAGCTTGTCCTCCGGCAACCTGCATTCCATCGCTTCAGAATCCCACACAATACCCAGAAAGGTGATGACCTTCTTGGGCCCTTCCGTCTTGTCGGGCGCCAACGGGATGCCGAACCGTTCCGCTACGTGTTCCAGCGTCACCAGCAACACCCCGTACACTCTGGAATCTGGCAGACCCACGCAGAGAAAGTCATCCAAATAATGGATAACAGAGATCGACGGGGAGCAATCGAAAAGCTGACTCAATGTCTGTTTTCGCCATCAGCGCCCCCCTGCCCATATCAGCGGACCCAACTCACCGCCGCATCAAAGGATGTGTAGCTAACTGTACACTCCTCAGGATCAATGGCATCATTGACCGACCCCCCTTTCGGAAAAGTCAAGTGGTGAATTAGCCGAAATTTCTGCAGTTCCTTCTTTGGAACCACCCCCAAAGGAGAAACCACAAGATCAGGGAAAGCTGCCCCCGGAAAAGGGCCTCCCATCCATCCCAACTCTACCTCCTTACGCAGCTTCATAGAAACCATGTCAGGATGCAGCAAGGCCGACTTCAGGTTCCGTGGTACCGGCGGGACCACCTCTAACCTACCCGGTATCCGAAACCCTTCTGTGAAACCCTCCTCCAATAGGCGTGCTGCCTTCCTATCCGGATACCCACAGAGAAACGGTCGCATCCTTTCCACCATCACTGCCGTCCTCCCTCTTTTGCGCAGCATCTCCAGATCTGTTCCTGCCCTGTTTAAAGCAGCGTGACAAAGGGTGTGTTCCCCCGCAGCCGGAACACTCGTGCTTGTACCGACAGGATCCGCCGAACTTACAGGATCCCTCGTTGAACTGCCAACACGTTCCCTTCTTTCTACTGGCCGATTGTCTGGGAGCGGAAGATCAACCGCCCCCCCCCCCCCTGAAAAAACTGGCCCGGTGCCCTCGCCGACGTCATCAGGCGCATCCACAGACTAATGTCCTTGTGGTCCCATCTCAGCAAAAGGCTGCACCGCTCTCCGCTGGCTAAACTGTTCATCGTATCTCAGCCATGCGGTTCCCCCGTACACTTGGTAAGCTTCCTCAACTGAGTCCATGTAACAGAAAAGAGCCGAGCAATGCTCAGCGTTCTTTTCTCCAATCACACTCGCCATGATGGCAAATGCCTGCAGCCAATTCGCAAAGGTCCTCGGTATCAGTCTGTACCGCCACTTCTCCTCATCGTCTTTTTTAGTATCGTCTGGCTTGACCTTGTCCAGGTTGAACTTCTCTAGTGGTAGTAGTGAAAATATCTCCACATACTCACCCTTCCATATTTTCTCCCGTACCTCTGGCTTCAAATGAGCCCCCCAACGGCCCTTCAAAGCAGACATACACCTCGAATTTCGAAGAGTCTGCCAAACGCACAATGTCTTGTCTAGTAGAGGACTCGCTCCCTCTCGATGCCTTAATGGGCACTGGTGGCTCCTGCCCCGCGGGCCCAGCCACTGCCGGGACAACCACCCCTTGGGCACCGACCACCGCTCCCGTGCCTTTTGCGCCTCCCCCTGACACCCCACCAAAAGGGACCTACGCCGCCGCCGGGCCAGCGGCAGCCCTCTCCTGGTGCTTAAACCTGCCCACTAGCTCCTTGATCCCAGCCAGAAAACCCAACAGCCCACTCTCCGCCCTGACAGCCCCACCTGTCCCCAAACCCCCCTGCTCCACCACCTCCTGTGTACCCGCACTCACAGCACCACCGGCACCCACCGAAACAACCCCCCCACCAATAGGTAAACTTAAAGGGTACTCACCAGGCTGCACAGGAGCGATCCCACCAGCCGATCTCTTGGACACCCTAGCAGGGGTTGGACTTCTCGGAACCTCCTCCTCCGATCCGGACACCTCACCCTCCGACCTTTGACCGGACATCAGCGCATCCTCTCCAGACAGCCCACCAGGGGACACAGTCCTGGCTGCCGAGGGTAAAACAGCCGACCTGGCCTGCCGCCGTGCTGCGAACCCGCCAGTGGATTTTTGCGTTGCCTTTGTAGGGCCGGTGCGGACCACCTCAGCCCCGTCCGATCGACCACCAATCGCCAACGCCAGTCTCCGTCCCTCATCACCCGACCTGGTGATGCTAGCCCTGCGCCCCGAGATCTCCCCCGCTGAGGTCCTAACCCTGCGTGCTCCACGGTGGGTGGGGGGGCTGCATCCGCTCCTACTGCTCTCCTATGGGGCCCAGCAGCTCCTGTAGATCCCCCTTCTGGCCTGCTCCTCTGTCCCAGCCTCCTTGGGGATGGGCTCCTCAGTCTCCCCCCTCCAGTCCTGGTGGCTCTCTTTGCCGGGGGGCCCGATGGAGCCCTCCCCGGACTGCTGGCATCAGCCCTCCCTCTCCTGGGGGGTTCAGGTGAAAACCTGGATGGGGTCCGTGACCTCCGTGGGCACCCCCCCCACCCCCCCGCCGTCCGTGGATGTCCCCCCGGGCTGCCTGTGCAAAACCCCCAGGGTCTCCTGCACCCATGCCTCCCCCCGAGTGGCTGTCTCCTCTCTAACCTTTGCAGTCAGCTCCTCTATGGCTGCCATGCTGCTGTCCTCCTCAAACTTTTTTCTTGAATGCTGCCTCGTGGAGGGGGCGGGATCAGCTTCTCTGCACTGAGTAACTCACACCCTACTCCCCTCGGCCAATCCCCTGCCCCCTATCATGCAGGGCTGACATGCACTGTTCACACAGTCATGCCAGCCCTCTGCCTACGGGGTTTTGTTAACCCCTGCGGCGCCAGGCTTTTCTTTCACAGAGCTTGGATCGTTGGCAGCAATTTCAACAATAGTAACATTGTATATATAGAAACACCAGTCTTATAATATTCTCCAGTCACCGGGGCACAGACCTTAACAGAATCCCAGGACACAAAAGGTATAGCACTTAGTGGAGCCACAGGATGAAGGAAATACAGCGCTGGAAGAGTAAACATGCCGGTGTTCACATTACACAAACGCAGAGATTCCTCAGAGCAGTTCTAACAAGGGAATCAGTTCTAAACCATTCCTATAGTCTCTTGTGCATCCTAACAGGGGCATGTGTTTCCCTGGTTCAAATAGTCTTAACCAAACTCCAACTATTAGCATCAAAATTCCTTCCCAACCTTCACTTGGGAACCCCTCTTTGATGCCAATTCGGGCATATGCCCTTGTTTTGCCATTGACAATTTTCTTTCATTTTCCCCTTTCGTGCAGAGTGGCATGTAGATTCTTGATATACAACTTAATATACAACTTAGAATTTTCAAATAGTTGTTGTTATGCATATGTGTGATTTAGAATGAGTTTTTATATGTGGTCATTTAAGGATGCATTTGCGTATCTGGCAAGATCCCACTACTATTTTTCTCCTTTTCCTTCATCTCCCGCCCCCCCCTTTTTTTTTTCCTTGATGGTTGCTCGCATTCTGCCTTCACTGAAACTTTTGGAGTGATGTCTTTGGTGACGGTATTCCATCATACTTACGCTGGGATCCCCGTTAAGATTTTTGTATATTGCTTTCAAGCAAAAAAAAAAAAAAAAAAAACGACAGAGCTGCACTAAATCCAAATTAATAATGTGCAAAACATTATGTGAGGAAATTCTCCAGAATTTTTGTGAAAAGTTACCGAAACAATTGTGTCATTTACAACTATAAATCACAATACAATTAAGTACATCAGTTACTTGTGTATAATCCCACATATAGTGAACAGATGTCTCATTCATCAGAACAAAAATTCAATACTGCGTGGCTTGGAGCCTGAAGACGATGGACGCTTAATCCATCTCTCCCGTCCTGAGAGGTCCAGCAATCTTCCGCTAAGACTCCCCTACAGCCATCCACCATGGGGAGCACACAACAGAACGCTCCCCCGACAAGTACCCGTGCACCCAGGAGCCAAGAACCCCCACCCAGCCCGCACATACCGGAGATATTCCGGTCGCGATCCAGAGGCGCCACGCAGGAGGCCCAGGCCCAGGCCGCGGCGCACGAGGCTCCCTCATCTAGCAGACGCCTCAGATCCAGGAGCCGCAGCCCGCCAGCACAGGCATACGATCCTCCGATGTCTCCCGCCCTAAGCATCGCAGACCTACGAGCAGTAGCCGCAGACATCAAAAATACACTATCTGCAGCTATATCGGAACTCCGTGCGGACTTCCAGGCCATGGCAACGCGATTGGAGGAGGTAGAGGACACGCAGGCCCAACATGACGCCTCACTATGCCAGGTACAGCAGATTTCGGAATCCCACGCGATCCATCTCAGGCCGCGTACACACGCGGGGACTGTTCGCCCAACTTTGTCCGTCAAACAGTTTCAGCAAACAGTCCGCTCAAAATTAGCATGGACGGACATGGCCACACACGACGAACGAACAGTTTGCTGAAACCGTGCGCGATGACGTGAACGGCACGTACGACGGGACGAAAAATACGACGTCCTATACACTGCATTATAACTTTCGGCGTGTAAATCCTTTCTGAGCATGCGCGGAACTTAGTTTGACGAACAAGCCTACACACGAGGGGACTGTTCGCTGAAACAAAGTTTCAGCGGACAGTTTTTCGGAAATTCCGAAAAACCTTGTTCAGCGGACTGTTCGCTGAAACTGTCCGCTGAAAGCCCACACACGAGCGGACTGTCCGCCGAAACACTGTTCAGCGGACAAAGTTGGGCGAACAGTCCCCACGTGTGTACGCGGCCTCAGAGAGATAAACCGTCACCTGGAGGACCTCGACAATCGTGGCAGACGACGGAATCTGAGAGTACGAGGCCTCCCTGAATCTGTTGATCCGCCGCAAATTGCCCAAACGGTGGCGACCATTTTCAATGATTTATTAGAAAGACCACTAGATACCGCAATCCCCTTTGAGCGGATACATAGAGCGCTTCGCCCCAGAGGAAGAGAAGCTGACCCGCCAAGGGACATAATATGCTGCCTCACGGATTTTATCTTAAAAGAGGAAATCATGAGAAAGGCGAGAGGCAGAGGCAGGATCTTACACCAAGGATCTGAAATAAAAATCTTCCAGGATTTATCATCCATCACCCTCCAGAGGAGAAAAGAATTGAGACCCCTCCTGGACGTTCTCCGTGAGAGAGCAGTGGCTTATCGCTGGAAATACCCATTTTGCCTATCAGCCACTGCTAATGGCCACACGGCGAATCTTAGAGTACCCGAAGACATGGAACATTTTTGTTCTGTTCTAAACCTACCAACAATTGAGGTACCTGACTGGTACAGCGAATTTCGCTTACCAACAATGCACAGAGCGGAGCTTATGGACGGAATAGCGGAAGCAGGGAACTTCAGCATCAGTCGCCGTCGTAGAGCATACCCTCCACCTGCACCTGCTTCTCCACGCTCAGCAGGCAACGTGAGGAATAACAGTCCCATGGCATCCCCGGACTACCGGAGACAAAGAAGAGCCTACGTTGATTCACAACTCTCCCAAGACGACCTCTATCCATCAGCTTGCTGAACCCCGGACCTCAAGTCTCTATCTCTTTTGCTGAAATTTTTCGATCCGTCTCCTCCATATACCCCCCCCACTGCACAACGGTGACTGCAAACTGTCCGCACCATCACACCTCTCTCCTGTCTTACTCAACATGATCCATCATCCCCAGACATGATGTACTCCTGCAAGATCAACAGGTCTGGTGAGTAACTCTCTCTACCCTTTGCAGGAAACCCAATTCCATGCTAAAAGGAACTGTCCAAGGCTCGTGCTACAGTGACTATACCGCCCACAGCCTTAACGCCCATAAACCCACCATCATCATTTTCTCAATACCCGTGAGATTACCTATTGACTGTTCACGGTTAATGTCCATCATCCTTCTATCTTACTCTTTTGGTTTTTTCTTTTTCTTTTTTCTCTAATTTTATCTTTTTATGTATGTGACCCCCGTGGCGATCGATCCCTAAATTCCATAATATCTGACTCCTGGTGCCACTCCACATTACCTGGCCAACTAGCCCAACTCTATTATAGCGCTATATTACACCGCTTCAAACCAAACTCTAGGGCCTTTCTTTGAGAACTCTAACAATACCTACATATTATCATACCCTCTAAAGGAAGAAATTTAGACCACTTAGGTCCCCCTTTAAAGGGTAAGATCGATCGCCACGTGGGCATACTCCACAGATTTATCATATATGATGCAGGCTTCTTGACTTTTATGTCCTGATTAGTGAATCACCACTAGGAAATGATAATTTGACCATGATAAGTAAAGGGGGGTACGAGACTGACTCGAAACACAACACTTTGACCTTGAGACGGGGTAATGTAACAGGTTGGAAATGGGAATCCTTTATTAGTTATGTCTACTTGCTTGTTCTTTTGTTTTATTACAGCTCTGTTAGCCTGTACTACTATTGACTGTTAAGACGCATTAAAAAACACACCTGGTAGGCTTATGATATGCTAGATGCAGAAACATGGTTGAACGGACAGAATTAATACACGTAATCATCAATAAGAGTTTGATCTGATTTATTGTAATTGACCTGTTCACTCTCCCTTATTGTCTACCCACCAATGTTTCATACACTCCCAAATGCCCGCAAGATTTTTCTACACAATCTCGCTCTGTTCTACTTGAGCTATACTTATAATTGACCACCATACAACTCTTCCGCTAATCTTACCCTACAATAACAAGCCCTCTCACCCATTTATAATTTTGGGGCTGATGGAAACATACATTCTAACCAGATCTGCCCAACTATACCCGTCTCTTTCGAGGAAAGTCTTAATCATAGGCTCCAAGACCTCATGGGACTGTGAGACTTTACTAAACCTCACTTCGACACCTTCCACCCTCACCCACAGAGATCTCCTTCGAGATTTACCTGATCCTTACTGGAATTACTTTAGTCTGGTGTAACTAGTTAATACACCCGACCCCAGTAATAACGTAATCAACTCAGCTGTGTGTCCCCCCACAGACGCAGCTGTATACGCCCTATTTTCTATAACACTACCTACACTACCCTTCTCTTCCCTTTCCCCTTTTTCCTGATCATACCCTCATCTGTTTCCCACCCCCCCCTGCCCTACTGACGATTGGGTTCTCCTCCGTTGCTCTCTTAACCCCAGAGATACATTTAATCACTCTGGCTCTCTGCTAATGCCGAATAAGTTACCCACTATGAATACTTGCAGCACCAAAACAAGACACCCTTCGCTTAAAATTGCCTCTCTGAACGCAAAAGGATTAAATATACCAGAAAAACGTAAATGAGTACTACTAAGCATGCAAAACATGAAAGCAGACGTTGTCTTCCTTCAAGAGACACATTTCAACTCTCTGAAAATCCCCAAGTTGTCATCAGATTACTACCCCCACAACTACCATGCAACACTAAATCCCCGAACACTAAAACCAAGGGTGTATCTATCCTGTTTTCTAAACATGCCCCTATACAGATTTCTGAGACATTACAGGATGAACAGGGTAGATACCTCTTTCTCAAGGGCACATGGTCCAACAAACCTATCACGTTTGCTAATATATACAGCCCCAATAAGGCACAAGTACCCTTCTTCCGTGACATTTCCACCCGATTACAGGAATTCCAATCAGGTATTTTGATACTGGGTGGAGACTTCAATGTCCCTCTGGACCCAATGGTAGATACATCCACGGGCTCTTCCTCTCTACCCTATAGAGCACTCCGACAAATTAAACTATCCCTCCAAAAACTCTCTCTCCATGACACCTGGCGCACAACACATCCTACAGTGAAAGACTTTACCTTCTATTCCTCCCCCCATAACAGATACTCGAGGATTGACTATTTATTCCTGACCCAACCTGACCTTACCTATCTGACAGGTGCGACAATAGAACCAATGACTCAATCAGACCATCACCCTATCACGGCCACACTGATACTCCCCGATCGACAGACGCATACCCACATTTGGAGATTGGACCCCACTATCCTTTCAGACATAGGGAACATTGCAGAGCTCAGAAATTGCCTAATTGAATACTTTAAAGAAAACGACACCCCAGACACACCCATAATGACTCAATGGGCCGCCCATAAATGCGTAGTTAGAGGAAAGATGATTTCAATCTCTGCCAAAGCTAGGAAAGATAAACAGAGACACCTCCAACAATTATTCGACAAACTCAAAACATTAGAATCTATACACAAATGCACCCTAGCCTCCCAAACGTTTCAGGAACTCCAAGCCATTAGGACAACTATACAGGAAGAATTAGGCAAAAGCATTAGGAAAAAGGTACATGTTATCCCAAAGATACTTCTACGAATTTGGGAACAAGAGCAGTAGAATGTTAGCGAGGGCCCTCCAATCCAAAAAGACTAAATATACCGTCCACTGCCTAAACTCCCCTACAGGAGATAAATACACAAAAAATAATGAGATTGCACGAGAATTTGAAAATTTTTACACCAAATTGTATAATTTAAAAGGAGCCGACAACCCCCCCTCCCCTTCTCAAATAAGACTGGAAAAAATTGAAGAATTTTTTAACAAATTCTGCCCTAAACTTCAAGCAACGGAACTCCTAGCTGACATGGAAGGCCCCATTACCCAACCTGAATGGGAGAAAGCCCTCAAACAAACAAAATCCGGTAAAAGCCCAGGCCCAGACGGAATGCCTGCAGTCTACTACAAAACTTTCTCAGACATTCTGCAAAAACCATTCATGTCAGCCTTTAACTCCCTAACTAAAACGAACCCTATTCACAAAGAGATGCTTGAAGCCCATATAGTGGTCATCCCCAAAGAAGACAAGGACCCCCCACAAACCGCTAACTACAGACCCATATCCCTACTCAATTTGGACATCAAAATCTTCGCCAAAATCTTGGCCAATAGACTACTACCCCTCTTACCCTCCCTCATCGCTAATGACCAAGTAGGATTTGTCCCCAATCGCGAAGCTAGAGACAATACTGTTAAAGCTATTAACTTGCACCACCTTATTACAACTTCCAAACGTAAGGGATTCTTCCTGTCTCTTGACACGGAGAAGGCATTTGACAGGGTAGCATGGGACTACATGCTAGCAGTACTACAATCCATGGGCTTTGGACCACAATTTACTACACTTATTCAATCTCTATACCACAATCCAACGGCCAAGATACGAGTTAACAATACCCTGTCAGATGCCTTCTCCATAAGTAATGGAACTAGACAAGGATGCCCCCTGTCCCCTATCCTCTTTATTCTTACCCTCGAGCCCTTCCTAAACAGTATTAGACAAAACCCCGACATATCAGGAATAAAGACGAACGCCAAAGAATATAAGCTCGCTGCCTTCGCAGACGATATTCTGCTATTTCTCACGCGCCCACACACTACAATCCCGATCCTACTGAATGAATTTAAAGGTTTCAATACGTTATCCAACCTCAAAATTAACTTCTCCAAATCATATGCCCTCAACATTTCCCTTCCCCCCGAAGACGTAACCCACTGTAAAACGAACTTTCCGTTTCATTGGAATGACCACTCCATTAACTTACCTAGGTATTCAACTTACGTCCCACCTAAAAGACCTATACACACGGAATTTCCAAACCATGCTACAAAAAATTGCTGCTGACCTGAACCAATGGGATAAACCGATCTTTTCATGGTTCGGTAGGGCCGCCATATTAAAAATGAACATACTACCGAGATTCTTATACATTCTCCAGGCAATCCCCATACAAATTCCACACTCATTCTTCAAATCTTACAGAAGCATATGCTCTAGATTTCTCTGGGGCACCCATAGACCAAGGATCAAATATACCTCCCTGACCTGGCCCAAGCACTTAGGGGGCATAGGCCTCCCAGATCTGTTTAATTACTACAAAGCAGTTCAGCTTACTAGAATTGTGGATTGGAATACCCAGTCTTCTAATAAAGATTGGGTATCCCTGGAAACTTCATGTACTAAATTACCACTCGGATCCCTTCCGTGGATCCAGACCTCGCTTCTCCAAAAAGAAATTCGGACCCACCCACTTATAGCACCGACTCTTCGGTGTTTTCGCAAACTCTGCACACAATCATCCATCTCCACGATCACGAGCCCCCTTACACCGCTCAAACTGAACCCTGACTTTCCGCCAGGGATGCACCCTAATTTCCTCCAAGGCCACTGGTCACAGCCACAAGTTCTATTACGACATTTTTACGACAAAGGACGTCCAAAGACATCCACCCAACTAGCCAGCAAGATGCAAACAACCCCTATTCCCTTCTGGACATTCCAACAACTATCACATTTCCTCAAAAAGTTAGGGAATAAGACAGAACACTCGAGACAACTGACACCCTTTGAACAACTCTGCGCCTCCAATACACCCCATACACATCTTATCTCCCAAACACATTCTCTTTTATTCGAGGACTGTAAACCTAATGCCCTTCGAATCTGCACAGCATGGGAAAAAGACCTAAACCTTACACTTGCAGAAGATGACTGGAACAACATATTTCTCAATATCCATAAGGGCTCCACAAATGTATCTGTTCAAGAAACGGGATACAAAATCCTTTCCCGTTGGTATAGAACACCAGACAGGCTACACAAATGGGACCCCTCCATCTCAGAGAAATGCTGGAGATGCCAACAAACCCGAGGCACTCTGCTCCACGTCTGGTGGACATGCCCCTCTCTCCAACCCTTTTGGAGGACGATACATCAACTGATAAAAACCATAACGACATACGACGTACCTTACAGCCCGGCTCAATTCCTACTACACCACTCCACCCTACCGCAAACTTCATATCGTAGATCCATTATAATACACCTGATTAATGCTGCCAAGCAATGCATCCCGATCTACTGGAAATCCCAAACCATCCCTACCGTCCAAACATGGCTTCAGAAAATACAAAGGATAGCGGACATGGAAGAACTAATCCATATAGCTAGAGACACCCCAAGTAAATATGGGTCCAAATGGGCATGCTGGAAACACTTCTTAACCACTCCTGACTTCGATCGCATTAAAACGCACAATAGCTAAACCGAGATATGGATGTAGACTCACACTTAGCATTACAACTTGTGACTCAATTTCTCTGATCTTTTTATTCCCCAAAACGACCATTCTCCCTTTATTGGATCCCTCCCCAAAGAATATCAGATATCCCGAATCCTCGACCCTTTTGCTTCTAATGACCATAATCATAGATATACCGCCACATAACCCAATCACCTTCCATCTCATTTTTCTCGCCACACACTCATGATTGAGGGCAACGGAGGCTAACCCATCACCCCTCCCCTCTTATCCCCTGCCCCCCTTCCCCCTACCTTTTCATCCCCCCCCCTCTTACCCCATCCCCCCCCCCCCCCCCCCCCCCTTTTTTCTTTCTTTTTTTTTTGAGA
The DNA here is from genome assembly GCF_037356315.1 of Lithobates pipiens. Lineage (NCBI taxonomy): Eukaryota > Metazoa > Chordata > Amphibia > Anura > Ranidae > Lithobates > Lithobates pipiens. The sequence continues at coordinate 118,948,242 of NW_027507787.1, forward strand.
AAAAATTATCATTAGATATTTACTGATGCAAAAAGAAATGCATCCAACGGACTTCCATACGAATGACTGTCTAGGCAACCTATACTGTCTAGTTGGACCAATAATAGTGTTTAGATCTTTAAAGTTGATGTTTGATATTCGCTGTCATACGAATTACCTCACGTGTAACAGGTTCTATGTGACTTACCACTTGCAACAGATGTTAATCATATGTATCTTCTTGCTGTATTATCCTTTTATTCAATAAAATTTATTGGAAAAGAAAAGAAAATTAAATACTGATTATTCAAAAAATATAGATTGAAAAACTATTATTAATCCATACCCATAAGCAAATAGTATAAACAAATACCTAATTTATCAAGTCCATATAAGCAATATGTATATAAAACACCCAAAAATTTGTTGTAAATTAAATGAAGTCCATCCATAAACAAATCTTCATATATAGCTGCTGTGACCAATCCACCACCAAAAACTTATAGATTGGCTGCTTACCAGATGTCTATGACCCCCTGTTACAGAAGGTCATAGAAAGCCTGCAACAATAGTGGCTCTCCCAGATCCCCCCACAATCACAAAGTTTCCTTATAGTGTACAGCCTCCAAACAGAGAACAACCCTTCGGTGCTCTCCGGTTAAACAATCGTTGGTCCGAACGGACGTTGACATTGCAACATAAAAACAAAAGAGCTCCGATAGTGTAAAACCTACATATTTATTGTACAATAAAAGAGTAACACAAGCATAAGTTGAAAAAGAGCCTCAAGTCCGGTGCATCAGCCGATACACACTCGGACAAACCCATTCCTCCTGAGCGTTCGTCTGCAAACACGAGGTGACGTCAGCGCGTCTTTCCGCCCTACACGTTTCGTAATAGATTACGCCATCAAGTGTCTCTACAGGGAGAATACATTTAGTGCTTGTAGTTGTTCCTCATAATTGAGGCCCTCCAATCCCCATATCAATTTAGTTTCCCTTCTCTGGACCTTTTCCAGCTCCATCACATCCTACCTGAGGACTGGTGACCAGAACTGGATGGAATACTCCAGATGCGGCTGAATCAAAGTTTTATAAAAAGTTGCAAAATTATCATTTTATCTCTGGAGTAAATTCCCTTTTTAATGCATGCAAATATTCTGCCAGCTTTGGTTGCTGCAGCTTGACACTGCATGCTGTTGCTCAGTCTGTCTTCTGCTAGGACCCCTGTATCCGTCTCCATACTGGAATCCTCAAGGGGTTTTCACCCTAATGGGTAACATGCGTTTATACTTTTTAGTCCTCCAAGTACATTAACTTACATTTACCAATGTTAAACTTAACTTGCCATCTAGTAGCCCACTCCATTCCTTAATTAAGGTCCTCTTGTAAAGTTTCTATATCCTGCTCTGATGTTGTTGCCCTACATATTTGTGTATCATCAGCAAACACTGAGATTGAGCTATTTACCCCCTCCTCTATATCATTTATAAATAAATTAAACAGAATTGGTCCCAGGACAGAGCCTTAGGGTACCCCACTAACCACTCCAGACCATTCTGGGTACATGTATATATACGTTATATAACTAACTGTATCCATTTTTTTTATATATATAGAGGAGAGGAAGAGTTAAAATCACTGTACCCCATTTTGGAGATATTCTCCCTTATTCTATCCTTGTGGCATCTGTACAAAAAATAGGGGGTGTAGTTGTCAATGAGACAGAAAGGCATAGATAGTAGTATAATGCTGATGACATTCTTACCCTTCCTCACACTACTAAAAATGTGCTGTTGTTGTTTTTGTCCCTGTTAGAAAGATTTCCCATCAGTGCATGTCCTGACAATAAGTGAAGGGAAATGTGCCCAATAGGGACTCATATAGCAATAAAAACCACTAACCAAAACTAAACAAAACGTTTTGGCTAGAACTGGGATATAAGGTTCCCTTTCCCAGACCATAAAGTCATGTTGGCTTCATTCTATGGTAACACTGGAAATCTCTCAGGGAATATTAGTAGAAAAAATATTTTTCCTTAACCCAATTAACTTAGAACTGTTCATAAAGATAAGAGCCTTATTTTAATAAGACCTGAGGATCACTGGGAAGGGATGCTGTTGTGATTTTATGCAGTTCTGCCTTTAACATGATGCTCGCTTGTGAGCTTACAAACAGTAAGCATATGCACTAGCCCAGACAAAAACATCTGATTATTGTCCATAGGCAGTCAGTGATGGAAAAGTAAAATGATAATTGGATTAGATGGCCAATTTTTCAACACAAAGATTTTAATAAAAAATTGTACACAATTTGTTTAAAGCACATCTTACAAAATTGAACAAAAAGCATTGGAATATATTCAAGCTAAGTTCTTCTATCTCCTACATTTGGCATTAAAAATATTATTTTTTCTTTAAATTAATAATAAAAGTAGCAACCACCCACAGTAATAATGGATATAAGGCTATAGATTTGTGCCTGTTATTGCCACAGCTCTTTCAGATGCATTTGACAGGTAGTGAGGGAATATTATTATTATTAATATTATACAGAATTTATATAGTGTAAACAGTTTATGAAGTGCTTTACAACATATGTCATTTATTCATTGCTGTTTTAACTGTGAAAATTCCGCACCAATGTGCGCCAGCTACGTGCTTTGCTTCCAGGCCCCTTTTTGCTTCAATAAGTTGCAATTAGTGGTACTAACCACCGAGTGCTATGGAGGGATAATTTTTGCTGTGGAATGTGTATGCCTGCATCTGGCTACCTTTACAGTTTAAAGTGTTTTTCCACTTTTGCAATTAAATTTGAGAAAACTGCACTATGTATTTGTAATGTGTTCCCATTAGCACAGAAGACAAAAACACTACTTCAATGCAGGACACTTTCACCCTCTTCCTGCCCAGGCCAATTTTCAACTTTTATCACTGTCCCACTTTAAATGACAATTGCACAGTCATGCAACACTGCACCCATATGACATTTTTAGCATTTTTTTCACACGCATAGAGCTTTCTTTTGGTGGTATTAATCACCATAATCACAGTATATATATATATATATATATATATATATATATATATATATATACACATACATACATACATACACATATATGCATATACAGTGCTCAGCATAAATGAGTACACCCCAACAGATTTATCAGAAAACATTTACTTTCCTTTCAGAATACTACAAAATATTCTCAGAAATGTGGCCCATTTTTTGCAAACAAGATTTGTTAATTTACAAACACAAAAAAGTATTTTTCCTAACAAATTAATTCAAGACCACGTTGCAGAAATGAATACACCCCTATAAAAGTCATAAGAGTAAAGCTACATTTTAGACAACAAGATCCTAATTAACAAGAATTCAACTACAGGTGAGTTTAATTATTCATTAAACCGGTGTCCAGCAGACAGTTGATTATAAAAGGGAGTTACTTAAGGGCGGGTTCACACAGGTGCAACACGACTTTCAACATGACTTTTGGAGGCAACTTGGACACGACTTGGGGCGACTTGCAACACGACTTTAAGTCACCCCAGGCCAGGCGACTTTTGCCGTGGCCAATCAGAGAATGAGCTCTCAAGAGGGAACTCCGCGCCAAATGAAAAAAACGGCGTGGGTTCCCCCTCCAGGAGCATACCAGGCCCTTAGGTCTGGTATGGATCTTAAGGGGAACCCCCTTAGCCGGAAAAACTGCGTTGGGGTTCCCCCAGATCCATACCAGGCACTTATCCGAGCATGCTACCCGGCCGGCCAGATAAGGGGGTGGGGACGAGCGAGCGCTCCCCCTCCTGAGCCGTACCAGGCCACGTGCCCTCAACATGGGGGGGTGCCTTGGGGAAGGGGGGCCGCGCAGTCCCCCCACCACAAAGCACCTTGTCCCCATGTTGATGAGGACAAGGGTCTCTTCCTGACAACCCTGACCCTGGGTTGTCGGGGACTGCGGGCGGGGGGCTTATCGGAATCCGTGAGCCCACTTTAATAAGGGGGCCCCCGGATACCGGCCCCCCTCCCTATGAGAATGAGTATGGGGTACAATGTACCCCTACCCATTCACCTGTGAAAAAAATGTAAAATAAAAAAAACACAACACACAAGGGTTAAAATAGTTTATTGCACAGCTCCAGGGGTCTTCTTCCGTCATAGGGGGTCTTCTCGCCAGACTCCTCCACTATGTTCTGCTCTTTTGCTAGCTCTTTTACTAGCGGAGGAGCCCGGCTTTCTTCTCCTCCGCCGCCCTCTTCTTCCGACTTCGGGGGTCTTGTCCCACTCTTCGGTTCTTCTTGCCGGGCCACCGCGCCTTCTTCTAGCTCTTTTACAAGCGGTGGCCGGGTCTTCTGTCACCGCTGCCGCTGTCACCGTCTTCTGTTCTTCTCTTCTTCTGGAGATGTTGCCTCGTCGCTGTCTCTGGTCACAATGACAGACACGCGGCGTGCGGCGACTTATATAGGGACATCACCGGATGATGTCCCCGCCCGTTATGATGTCACAGTCCCAGCATCCCCAGCATGATTTTGGCGTAGGTATTCCCCTTTAAGTCCATACCAGGTAACGGGGCCAGTGACGCCTCCTTCGCTGGTCCAGACTACCTGGAGACGCGCTCAAAATGAGCGGACTTTCCTCCGCGTGTGTGGGCGAGTCCGTTCATTTCAAAAGTATGGCGGATAGTCCGGCGGACTTTGTACGCCGTATTAGTCCGCTGAAAAAATTACCGTGTGGGCAAGTAGCTCATTCGGAAAGTCCATCAGACAGTCCGGCGAAAAGTCCACCAGACTAAGTCCGCCGGATAGTCTGCTACGCGTGTACGCAGCATAATACAGCCATCTGCAGGAGTTAGTGGGTGTTGCGTGCCTCCAGCACAGTATATACCTGTATCTAACCATTATTGCTGGTGTTCTATAATAAAGGCATCTGCAGGAGTTAATGGGTGTCGTGTGCCTCCAGCACAGCACAGTATACACCTATATCTACCCTTTATTGCTGGTGTTCTCTAATAAAGCCATCTGCAGGAGTTAGTGGGTGTTGTGTGCCTCCAGCAGAGCACAGTATACACCTGTATCTACCCTTTATTGCTGGTGTTCTATAATTAAGGCATCTACAGGAGTTAGTGGGTGTTGTGTGCCTCCAGCACAATATACACTACCCAATTGCTGGTTTTCCCATCTCCCTGCAGGCCAACAAGGAGAGGCAGAAATGCCCGTGCCAATAAAAGAGGGCAAGCAGGCTCTGTGTCTAGAGACAACAGTGCTGGTCGTCTACGCGGTGCATCATCATCAGCACGTGGCCATGGGACACGCTTGTCCTTATTTTCAGCAGCTGGACGTGTTGAGCCGCATCATGCCGAAGACTTGGTAGAGTGGATGACCAAGCCCTCTTCATCCTCCTCATCCTCTCTCACCCAGGCTCAGGGTACTAGCAAAGCAGCTGCCAACGCATCCTCTTCCCTCATCTCAATGTCATCATCAGTGACTCCTTCCCTAGGCCCATCAAGTCCTCCTGAGGAGTCCCCCGAACTGTTTGAGCACATTGTTGGGTACATGCTCCAGGAGGATGCCCAGTGTTTTGTAGGCTCTGATGATGATACTAAGCTAGTGGAAGGCAGTAGCATGAGCGCAGAGAGAGGGGATGCTCGAGAAGGACAGCAATCTAGCAGTCATGTTCCACAAGCTGCAGCATACTGCCAGGTTTGCTCCGGTGATGAAAAGGTAGGAGATGATGAGGGCACTGACTCCACGTGGGTGCCTGGTAGGAGAGAGGAGGAGGAGGCACATCTCCAATGAGGCAGGATGCCCTCTGGGGGCCAGCTTTGGGGCAGCACACCGACTGAATCACACCGCAGAGCTCTGCCTGTGCAGGGTGCTGCTTCTGCGCGTTATTCTAAATGTTCTTGGTGTGGGCCTTTTTTGAGAGGAGTGCATCAGACCGCACCGCTGCTATTTGCAACATATGTCTCAAGCGCATCTCACGTGGCCAAAACATCAGCCGCTTGGGCACTACATGCTTGATCAGACATATGTTGACCTGCCATGCAGCTCGTTGGCAAGCTTACCTCAAAGACCCACACCAAAGAACAAAGCGGACCTCTCTTTGCTCGTCATCAGCTGGGATCTCCAACCCCACTAGACCTTCAGTCCTCTCTGAAACCTGCACTAAGAGGAATGAAGGTGTAGAATTAGGTGTGTCACAGCCAAGTGATTGCGGGCACTCTGCTAGCAGTACACCCACGTCCGATTATAGCAGGCAAATTTCCCTGCCCTAGCTGCTGGACCGTAGAAAGAAGTTCACTCCCAGCCATCCACATGCCCAGCGGTTAAATGCTAGCTTGGCTAAATTGCTAGTACTTCAACTTCTGCCTTTTCAGTTGGTATACTCTGCCCCCTTCCGTGAGTTTGTGCAATGTGTGGTTCCTCAGTGGCAGGTCCCCAAACGCCACTTTTTCTCACGGAAGGCGATTACGGCTCTCTACTGGCATGTGGAAGGCAATGTCCTTGCCTCGCTGAAGAGGGCGGTCAGCGGTAAGGTGAATATTACTTCTGACTCATGGTCCAGCAGGCATGGACAGGGACATTACCTGTCTTTCACGGCCCATTGGGTCACTCTTCTGGCAGCTGGGATGGATGCAGGACAAGGTGCAGTAGGGTTGGAGGTTGTTCCGCCACCACGCCTCCAAAATGCTACTACTGGTTGTGACACACCTCTCTCCTCCACCCCTCCTCTTCCTCCATGGCCTCTTCCAGTGCTCTGTCCTTGGAACCAGCGGTGCTCTGTAGGTGTTCAAGGGGCTACGCAAGTATGCAGGCAAAACGATTCCATGCTGTGCTTGCTCTGGTTTGTTTGGGGGACAGGAGCCACACTGGGGCAGATATTTTATCAGCTCTGCAGGGGCAGGCCGAGAGGTGGTTGACTCCACGCCAGCTTAAGCCAGGATTGGTGGTTTGCGACAATGGCACCAACCTCCTCTCTGCCCTCCAACAGGGACAACTGACCCATGTGCCCTGTGTGGCTCACGTCCTTAACTTGGTGGTGCAGCGGTTCTTGGGCAGGTACCCGGGCTTACAGGATGTCCTGATGCAGGCCAGGAAAGTCTGTGTGCATTTCCGCCGATCATTTAATGCCAGTGCTCGGCTGGCTGAGCTCCAAAAGGAGTTGAACCTGCCCAAGAACTGCCTTATATGTGACATGCCCACCAGGTGGAACTCAACGTTGGCCATGCTGCAGCGGCTGCACATGCAGCAGAGGGCCATCAATGAGTACCTGTGCAACTACGGCACCAGGACAGGGTCAAGGGAGCTTGGTTTTTTCTCACCATGCCAGTGGGGCATGATCAGGAATGCATGCACTGTCCTGTCACCATTTGAGGAGGCTACAAGGATTATAAGCAGTGACAGTGCATGCATCAGTGACACTGTACCTCTTGTCCACCTGTTGGAGCATACACTGCATGGAATAATGAACAGGGCACTTGAGGCAGAACAGAGGCAGGAAGAGGAGGACTTCCTTGCCTCTCAAGGCCCCCTTTATCCAGACAGTGTTCCTGCTGTCCCAGCCATCACACAGGAAGAGGAGGAGGAGGATGATTGTGTCAGCATGGAGTTGGAGCCTGGCACTCAGCAGCAGCAGTCTTGCAGGGATGATTTACAGTCCCAAGATACCTGTGAAATTGTACGTGGCTGGGAGGAGGTAGCTGCCGATCATGTGGTCCTCAGTGACCCAGAGGACTCCGGACCGAATGCCTCAGCAAACCTACGCTGCATGGCCTCCCTGATCCTGCAAAGCCTGCGGAAGGATCCTCGTATTCTTCGAATCAAGGAGATCAAGATTACTGGCTGGCCACTCTCCTTGATCCACGGTACAAGGGTAAGGTTGCCGACCTTATCTTGCCGTCGCAGAGGGAGCAGAGGATAAGACATCTCCGGGAGGTCTTGCAGAAAGGTCTGTGCAACGCGTTCCCAGAGTGTCAGGGCTCTGCTAGCGCTTTTTCGGGTGAATTTGTGCACGTGCATGCACACGCGCGCTGTTAGGCAATCTAAGCATCGGTGCACGTGTGTGCTCCAATATGCACCTCAGGCGCACACGCAACAGCTGCGTGTGCGCCAGTGGCCCTATTTAAAGGTACAGCTGCATTTGTTCAGTGCTGTTTGTCTGCAGCTTGTACCTGAATCTTCTGCTACCTTTTCATCTGATTGCCAGTACTGACCCGCCTTATATCTAACTCTGTTGATCTCTCCCGCCCTGATCCCGGCCTGCCTGACTGTTTATGGACTGCCTATTTGCTGATGAACCTTTGCTAGCCTGTGACTGTGCCTTGCCTGCCGTTTCTGCCTGATTGCCTACCTCTTTTGACCCGGCTTGTCTGACCAACCCTCTGCTTGTCCCAAGCATGCTGATTCCATCCAGGATCCACTGCTGTCATTTCTGTGCCTCCTTCTACCCGGTTTGCTGCTGGTCCTTCTGCTTTACCTACTTCTGCCAGCTCTGCCAGCTTCTACCAGCCTCTGCCAGTTTCTGCAGTTCCAGCCATACGGAGGACCATCTACACCGCCTGTACCAGCTGCTGCATCCACTCAGATGCTCCTACCCCGCTGCGCTTACGCGACCAATGTTTTCATTCCAGTGGGCCCTGAACCAGAGTCGTAAGAGAGGTCTTCTTTCATCAAGTCAGGCTCACCACCCAGGTACCTAACAGTACAAACAGCCATGACCGAGCCTGCGGAAGAAGCTTCTGCTATGAAGGAGATCTGTTCACATCTTGCGGCTCTCACTCAGGCCGTGAAATCTATCCAGAAAGCGTACACCAGATTGGAGGAGCGGGTTCAATATATTTCTGGTTCCAGTCCCACGGTCATTGCACCTCCTTCGTTTCCTGCTCAACCCACCTCCCAGCCTGCAGTAATGATGCTTCCACCAGAACCAAGGGTACCTATTCCTGAAAGATTCTCGGGAGACCGTTCTAAGTTTTGGGCTTTCCGCAACGCCTGCCAGCTGTATTTTGCTCTGCAGTCCAGGACTTTTTCTTTGGAAGCTACCAAGGTGGGATTTGTGATTTCCCTGCTGCAAGGGGAGCCTCAGACCTGGGCCCATCATCTCCTGGTAGGAGACAGTGCTCTGACTCAATCTCTTCCTTCCTTCTTTGAGGCCATGGCACAGCTGTATGAAGACCCCCAGTGAACTGCCACAGCTGAATCTGCCCTATCTGCGCTCCAGCAGGGCCGCAGAATGGCCGAGGACTATGTTACGGACTTCAGACGCTCAAGCGCAGACACCCAGTGGAATGAGTCAGCTCTGAGGCACCAGTTCCGCATGGGCCTCTCAGAAGGACTTAAAGAAGAACTTGCTCGTGTTGGTATGCCTGATTCCCTGGAAGGTCTGATCACACTCACCATCCAAATCGACCGCCGGCTCCGGGAACGCAGATCTGAATGTTCCTCACAACTCCATCGCCCAGCTTGGATGACCGCAAGAGTCCCTACTCCTGCTACTTGCTATCCACCTGTTCCACAGCGTCCTGTCAGCCCTGCTCCTGTCACCGATGAGCCGATGCAGCTTGGACTTATGCGACCCAGCTTGTCGCCGGAAGTACGTGCTCGTCGCCGGCAGTTGAACTTGTGCCTCTACTGTGGTGGGTCCGGACATTATGTGAATAATTGCCCTGCTAAGACACATAAGTGCCTCTCCTCTGTGTCTGCCAGCCCTGTCCTTGCCAGTCAACACCACCCGCATTGCTCTCCCTCTCTCATTACAGCTCCAGGAAAAGACGGTCTCCATCAGCACCATTATTGACTGGGGCTTGCAGTTGTTTCATTGATGCCACCTTTACCAGTCTACACACCATACCCCTTTGGAGGAAGACCCATGGACTATCCGTTTTCCTGGCCGACGGTTCTCGCATTAAGTTGGGTCATGTAACCCAGGAGACTCTGCCCTTGCTTGCCATCTCCTATTTTCAGCACAAGGAACTGATAACCTTTGATGTGATCTCATCTCCCCTGTTTCCCTGTTTCCCGTGATCCTGGATATACCTTGGCTTCAGGTTCATAACCCCACTACCAACTAGTTCCACTGGGGAAGTGAAGTTTCAGTTCCCCTATTGTATGGAACATTGCTTGCATGAGACATCTGTCCGGCCCGCTGCACTTCTTTGCCTGGACTCTGATCAGGACTTATGCCAATCAGTGGCAGAACCGTATCACGAGTTCCTGTACGTCTTTAGCAAATGAGGGGCAGACTCCCTTCCACCTCACCGTCCATATGACTGTCCCATCGAACTCCTTCCGGGAGCTGAGATCCCGTTTGGACGCATTTTTCCCTTGTCAGAAAAGGAGCAGGAGGCCCTGAAAACCTACATCACGGAGAATCTGGAAAAGGAGTTCATCCGCCACTCTACCTCTCCCGCAGGGGCCGGAATATTCTGTCACCAAGACTACCAAGGACTACTGTGAACTGAACAAAATTATGGTCAAAAACGCTACCCTCTGCCCCTGATACTGGAGCTCTTTCAGAAATTGAGATCGGCCACAATTTTTACCAAGCTGGACTTGAGAGGGGCCTACAACTTGGTCCCCATACGGGCTGGAGAGGAATGGAAGACAGCTTTCCGAATCCGTTTTCGGCACTATGAGTAGTGATGCCCTTCGGCCTCTGTAACGCCCCTGCCACCTTTCAGCATCTCATAAACAATGTGTTTAGGGACTTTCTGGACATTTTTGTCATCGTTTACCTGGACGACATCTTGATCTTCTCTAGATCCCTGGAGTAACACCGAGGGCATGTGGTCAGAGTGCTGCACCATCTCCACCAGCACGGATTGTATGCCAAGGCCGAGAAATGCAAATTTGAGCAGCAGAACATTCAATTTCTCGGTCTCGAGATCTCCCCAGCAGGCATCAGAATGGATCCGCAGAAAGTATCCGATGTCCTGGATTGGCCGGCACCCAAGGAAAAAAAAGGGATACAATGTTTCGTAGGCTTTGCGAACTTCTACAGGAAGTTTATTAAGGGGTTCTCTGCCATCATCACCCCCATCACTCAGCTGACCAAGCAGAATGTTTGCTTTCAATGGAGCCCCGAGGCTCAGGAGGCCTTCGAGAAGCTCAAAGGACTGTTCACCTCTGCTCCCATTGTCAGCCACCCTGACCCATCTCTGCCCTACATCCTTGAAGTTGATGCTTCCAAAGTGGCGGTGGGAGCGGTGGTGACCCAACGTCAAGGCAGTAATGACCTGATGCACCCCGTAGGGTTCTTGTCCCGGAAACTCTCTCCTGCCGGAAGGAACTACGACGTTGGTGACCGGGGAGCTGCTTGCCATTAAGTCGGCATTGGAAGAGTGGAGGTACTTGTTGGAAGATGCAGTCCATCCTGTGTTAATTTACACTGACCACAAGAACCTCGAATATTTAAGAACCGACAAGCACCTGAAGCCCTGTTCTTTTCTCGGTTCTGCTTCCACATCATGTACCGCCCTGGCTCGAAGAATGAAGAATGTGAAACCGGACGCGCTCTCACACATGTATGACTGCTCCAAAGACTCTGCTGCCCCAGATACTATTCTTCCTGTGAGCACCTTTTTACTCGTACAGCCGGACCTGCTGTCCCAGATCAGAGAGGCATCTTTGAACTTACCCTCTCCTCCAGGAATTACTTTGACAACCAGGGAGGGTCTGTTGTGGAAGGACAGTCAGGTCTTTGTTCCTGAAAGTATCCGAGTAAAAGTCCTTGCCCTTCTTCATGACCACCCATTAGCAGGACATTTTGGGGCTCGCAAGACTCTGGAACTTGTGCAGCGCACTTTCTGGTGGCCTGGCCTAAAGGACTTTTGCAAGAAGTACGCGTATCCCTACTGCCCCTAGTGGAATTCGCTTACAACAATGCCAGTCATTCAACCACAGGACAGTCTACATTTTTTGTCAATTATGGGTTTCATTTATTATTTCTCCCTGATTTTCTTCCAGAATCTTCAGTGCCAGCAGTCCAGGACACAGTGCCCTTCCTCAGCCGTAACAACCAGGTTCTACAAGAAGCTATAACCAAGGCCCAGGCAGACAGTAAGAAAGACTTCGACTGGAAGAGAAGGGGATAATTCGTTTTTCAAGTCAGGGATCAGGTATGGCTTTCTACTTCTAATCTCAAGTTAACCTGTCCTTCAAAGAAACGTGCACCCAAGTTTTTGGGCCCTTTCCCGATGAAGAGAAGGATTAACGCAGTATTTTACGAGTTGTCCTTACCTGAAACAATGAAGGTGCACCCAGTTTTTCATGTGTCCCTGCTAAAACCTTCGGTACCTGACCCCTTTCCGAGTAGAGGAACTAGACCACCTGAGCCTGTCTTAGTTGACGGTAGTGAGGAATATGAGGTGGAGGCCATTCTTCACTGTAGAAGATGGCAAGGGCAAAGACAGTTCCTGATAAAGTGGAAGGGCAATTCTTGGGAGCCTGATAGTAATTTACATGCTGAGAAATTAATTCTGGCCTTTTTCTCTGCTCATCCGGAAAAGAAAGACGTGTTGGGCACCCAGAGGTTGCCCCTTGTAAGGGGGCAATGTGGGGGGGGCTCTACTCGTGCTTTACTGGCGAATAGGCAATCTAAGCATCGGCGCGTGTGTGTGCTCCAATATGCACCTCAGGCGCACGCGTGTGCAAGCATCCCGAGCGCACACGTGTGTGCTCTAGCGCAGTTTGGTGCCAGTGGCCCTATTTAAAGGTACAGCTGCATGTGTTCAGTGCTGTTTGTCTGCAGCTTGTACCTGAATCTTCTGCTACCTGTTCATCTGATTGCCAGTACTGACCCGGTTTACGTCTGACTCTGTTGATCTCTCCTGCCCTGATCCCGGCCTGCCTGACTGTTTATGGACTGCCTATTTGCTGCTGAACCTTTGCTAGCCTGTAACTGTGCCTTGCCTGCCATTTCTGCCTGATTGCCTACTTCTTTTGACCCGGCTTGTCTGACTAATCCTCTGCTTGTCCCAAGCGTGCTGAGTCCATCCAGGACTGTCTTCACTCCAGTGGGCCCTGAACCAGAGTTATAAGAGAGGTCTTCTTCCATCAAGTCAGGCTCACCACCCAGGTACCTAACACAGAGACTGGGAGGTTACAAACTCCTGGTCCTGGACAACGTGTTGCTGAGGCATCTGTCAGAAGGAGCGGTGGAGAAGGTGGCCGTCTGACCGATGCATTCAGACAATTTTTTAGTCCGCAGTCCCAAGGTATGATCGGTTCCAGCAACCATCGCCAGCGTCTGATTTACATGGTGCAGCAATACCTAGGGGCAAGGTCAGACTTGGACACCTTTCCCACCGAAAATCCTCTGACTTACTGGGTCTTGAGGATGGATCACTGGCCAGAGCTTGCACAGTATGCAATTGAGCTACTGGCCTGTCCTGCATCCAGCGTTCTTTCGGATGCACCTTCAGTGCTGCTGGTGGCTTTGTAACCGATCCCAGGGAGTGCCTGTCCACCAACTCGGTTGATTGACTGACCTTCATAAAGATAAATCAGTCTTGGATCAATGAATCAGTCTTGGATCACCACCAGCTACCAAGCAGCTAAAGCTGATGTAATCGAATAATTTTTTTTGAAATATCACATCCCTTCAAGACTGCCTATGCTGATGCTGAGTGACTGTCCTGTTATGTTGACTGTCTATCCTCTTCCTCCTCTGCTGATATCTTGGAAGAACATTTTTGGTTCTGGGTGATGCCACCAGCCCAATTTTTCAGCCCCTGTTTAACAGGGGCGTGTAATTACAATTTTAAATGCAATGCTTTGCAGCAGGGCTCATTTCTGCACTCCAAATAGAGTATATTGGAGAGGTTGCAGTGTCATGGCACCAGCACCAGTGCCTTAGGCCCAATTTTTCAGCCCCTGTTTAACAGGGGCTTGTAATTACAATTTGTGAGGCAATGCTTTGCAGCAGGGCTCATTCCTGCACTCCAACTAGAGTATCTGGGAGAGGTTGCAGTGTCGTGGCACCAGCAAGCAGTGCCTAAGGCCCAATTTTTCAGCCCCTGTTTAACAGGGGCATGTAATTACAGTTCTTGATATAATATTTCACAGCAGGGCCCGTTCCTGCGCCCACCGAGACTAACTGTGAGGACTTATAATGTTGTGCACCAGCACCCCCACCACAACCACCAAAGGCCCAATTTTTCTACCACTGTTCAACAATGGTATGTAATTACAATTCTTGATATAATCATTCACAGCAGGGTGCTCCAGCGCCCACCAAGAGTAACTTTGAGGGCTTACAGTGTTGTGGCAACACCAACACCTTGTTCCGCCATTTCTGCAGAGCATATAGGGCAGGCCCCTACTTTCAAACATCCAACTTACAAACGTCTCTTACTTGCAAACGGAAGGAGACAACAGGAAGTGAGATGAAAAAATACGGATGGCAAAAAAATAATTATACAGGGGTGATAACCCTTCCCTATTTTTTCCAAAAAGCTTAAAAATAGATTTTTTGACTGGAGCTACACTTTAAAATTGTACCAGTTCAAAATTACAAACAGATTCTACTAAACATAACAAACCTACAAAGTCCCTATCTTGTTTGCACCGCCTGTATACTCCTGTTCTGAGTATATAGGGCCTGGGGGCCCGCACCTTTCCTTTTTTTAATATGGGTACGGGGTTCCCCTTAATATCTGTACAAGACCCAAAGGGGCTGGTAATGGGCAGGGGGGGCTATCTATGCCATTTTCCTCAATGATTTTCATTCATATAGCCGAAACCAAACATGACATTAAAACCGCAAGCAGTTTTAAATGAAATTTTTTACGTTAAATATCAATTTGTGCAGGGACTGTTCTAAACACGGGAAACACATGCCACTTCACAGGCATACTATAGACACCCCCCAGGCACAATATTTAAAGGAATATTTCACTTTTTATTTCACTTTAATTGTCATTAAAATCAGTGCTCCCGAAAAAACATCAGTTTTTAAAAACATTTTAGGCATTGACCCATGTCCCCTGGGGCAGGAGCCAGGCCCCCAAACCCTTTTTAGGACAATATCTTGCCATTTAGCCATTAAAATTAGCACTTTTTATTTCAAACGTTCGAGTCCCATAGACTTCAATGAGGTTCTAAAGTTTGCACGGATTTTCGCTCCGTTCGAAAGTTCTGGTGCGAACCCGAATCGGGGGGTGTTCGGCTCATCCCTATTCACCTCCATTAATCCCTGGTGAACACTCCTCTCCAGCCAGCAAACTACATTCACCAGTACATCTCAACTCATATTTACAATGCCCACAACTACAATCTCACAACCATTCTGCACTTACATCTGATAGTTTTTAGCTTCTTTCTTACATTTATCACATTTGTAGCCATAGTTGTATGCAGCCTATTGCATTAGGGTGTGCACCCCAAAGCTAAAACACACATACGTGTATGTGGACACACGTATGCTTATAAATAAACGTAAACAAACTTTTTAAAATTGATTAACATTTGAGCAGTGTCAGTAGGGCAGAGGGTGTCAATGGGGCAGTGGAAGGTGTCAGCCAGTAGAGCAGTGCACAGTACCAGTAGTGATTATGGGCGAGCGGTTTGGCCCAAGCATAAGTTTGGATTGAACTTTGGTTGTTCGGAGATTCCGTGAACAGCGAATATTATGCGGTGTCCGCGGCAAATTCGAAGGTCGCAGAACCCTGTTACAGTCTATGGGACACTAACATGAAAAACCAAAAGTGCTCCTTTTAAAGGCTTATATGCAAGTTATTGTCCGAAAAATTGTTTGGGGACCCGGGTCCAGGGGACATGTATCAATGCAAAAAAAGTTATAAAAACTGCAATTTTTTCGGTAGCAGTGATTTTAATAATGCTTAAAGTGAAACAATAAAAATGAAATATTCCTTTAACCATTTCCATACAGGGCATTTTCACTCCATTCCTGCCCAGGCCAATTTTCAGCTTACAGCGCTGTCACACTTCGAATGACAATTGCGCGGTCATGCGACGTTGTACCCAAATTCAATTTTTTTTCCCCCCATAAATAGAGCTTTCTTTTGGTGGTATTTGATCACCTCTGTGTTTATTTTTTGCGCTATGAACAAAAAAAGAGTGTCACTTTTGAAAAAAAAACACAATATTTATTACTTTTTGCTATAATAAATATCCAATTTTTTTTAAAAAAAAACAGTTTTTTTCCTCAGTTTAGCCGATATGTATTCTTCTACGTATTTTTGATAAAAAAAATCACAATAAGCATATATTGATTGGTTTGCGCAAAAGTTATAGCATCTAAAAAATGGGGGATAGATTTGTCATTTTTATTATTATTATTATTTTTTTACTACTAATGGCGGCAATCTGCGATTTTTATAGTGACTGTGACATTGCGGCAGACAGATTAGACACTTTTGACACTATTTTGGGACCATTCACATTTATAAAGCGATTGGTGCTATAAAAAATGCACTGATTACTGTATAAATGTGACTGGCAGGGAAGGGTTAACACTAGGGGGCACTGCAGGAGTTAAATGTGTGTCCTAGGGAGTGACTAACTGTGGGGGGAGGGGACTGATGAGGGGAGGAGACCAATCGGTGTTCCTCTGTACAAGGAACATTCGATCAGTTCTCCTCTCCCCTGACAGGACGAGGATCTGTGTGTTTACACACACAGATCCACGTCCCGGCTCTGTTACCGGGCAATCGCGGGTGCCCAGCGGACATCGCGGCCACCGGGCATGCGCACCAGGTCCCCAGCAATGCGGAGAGTGTACACGTGCACGCTCTCCACAATTCCGGGAAGCAGAGGATGTCATATGATGCCCACCCGGAGGGAGGAACAGTTACAATACGGCAGTAGGCAACTGTTTAAATATAGTGCCTGGGGGTGTCTATAGTATGCCTGTAAAGTGGCACAGTTTTCCCATTTTTAGACCAATACCACAGCAACATGACATTTCTAAAGGAAAAAAGTAATTTAAAACTGATCATGGCTGGTCAGGTCTCAGCAATATAGATAAAACTCATTGAAAAAAATGGCATGGGTTCCCCCTAGTCCATTACCAGGCCCTTTGGGTCTGGTATGAATATTAAGTGGAACCCGGAACCAAAATGAACCGGGTGACCCTTCCTCTGATGTCACATGGTGTCAGAGGGGGCAGGGTCACCCATTTACTTCACCGGGTGGCCCCGCCCTCAGCTATATAACAGCCGATACAGAACAAGCATCACTCGGCGGGAGCCTCCCTTGGAGGCGGACCTGTTGCTGCTTTTTTTTGGTCCATCGGGCGGCGTGAGATGGCTCTACATTGCGGGACATTAGCATTTTTATTTTTTTATTTTTTTAATAAAGGACTTGTCCCAAAGTGTCTCCTGTCTTTTTTTTATTATTTTTGACACTTTTTTTGTGAAATGTACAATGTACCCATTACAAATTCACATGGGGAGGCCAGGATCCCCCCTTGTTAAAGGGGGCTTCCAGATTCTGATAAGCCCCCCGCTGCAGACCCCCATAACCACTGGGCAAGGTTTGTGGGGATGAGGCCCTTGGCCCCTTCAACATGGGGACAAGATGTTTTGGGGGGACCCCAAAACATCCTCCCCATGTTGAGGGCATGTAGCCTGTTATGGTCCAGGAGGGGGCGCTCTCCTTTTGAGGTACCCCCACATAATTCTTCTTTTAAATTTTGGTGCAGGGTTCCCCTTAATATTCATACCAGACCCAAGGGGCTTGGTAATCAACTGGGGGGGAACCATGCCTTTTTTTCAATGAGTTTTATCTATATTGCTGAGACCCGGTAATTCATTAAAGCCGCAATCAGTTTTAAATTACTTTTTTTCCTTTAGAAATGTCATTTTGCTGTGGTACTGTTCTAAACACGGAAAAACTGTGCCACTTTACAGGCATACTATAGACACTCCCAGGCACAGTATTTAAAGGAATATTTCAATTTTAGTTTTTCACTTTAAGCATTATTAAAATCACTGCTCCCGAAAAAACAGCCATTTTTAAAACGTTTTGTTTAGATTGATACATAGTTACATAGTTAGTCATGTTGAAAAAAGACACAAGTCCATCCAGTTCAACCTTAAAAACAAATAAATAAAAAAATAATAATCGTACAATCCAACATACCCAATTTTATGCCCACAATTAATCCAGGGGAAGGCAAAAAAAAAAACAGCAGAGCATGCTCCAATTTGCTACAGCAGGGGAAAAAATTCCTTCCTGATCCCCCAAGAGGCAATCGGATTTTCCCTGGATCAACTTTACCTATAAATGTTAGTACCCAGTTATATTATGTACATTCAGGAAAGTATCCACACCTTTCTTAAAGCAATCTACTGAGCTGGCCAGAACCACCTCTGGAGGGAGTCTATTCCACATTTACACAGCTCTTACTGTGAATAAAACTTTCTGTATTTGAAGATGAAATCTCTTTTCCTCTAGATGTAAAGAGTGCCCCCGTGTCCTCTGGGTTGACCGTACAGAGAATAACTCAACACCAAGTGCACTATATGGACCCCTTATATATTTGAACATGTTGATCATATCCCCCCTTATTCTCCTCTTCTCAAGAGTGAATAAATGTAGTTCCTCTAATCTTTCCTCATAGCTGAGCTCCTCCATGCCTCTTAGCAGTTTGGTTGCCCTTCTCTGCACTTTCTCCAGTTCCCCGATATCCTTTTTGAGAACAGGTGCCCAAAACTGAACTGCATATTCCAGGTGAGGTCTTACTAATGATTTGAACAGGGGCAAAATTATATCTCTCTCTCTGGAGTCCATACTTCTCTTAATACAAGAAAGGACTTTGCTCGCTTTGGAAATAGCAGCTTTGCATTGCATTTTGTTATTGAGCTTATGATCTACCAAAACCCCCAGATTCTTCTCCACTATGGATTCCCCCAGTTGTACCCCTCCAGCATGTATGATGCATGCATATTCTTAGCCCCCAAGTGCATAACTTTACATTTATCAACATTAAACCTCATCTGCCACATAGTCGCCCAATTAGACAGTATATTGAGGTCGGCTTGTAAATTGGAGACATCCTGTAAGGACGCTATTCCACCGCATATCTTGGTGTCATCTGCAAAGACAGAAATGTTACTTTTGATCCCAGACCCAATATCATTTATAAAGATGTTAAAAAGTAAGGGTCCCAGCACTGAACCTTGGGGTACACCAATGATAACCTTAGACAATTCAGAGTAAGAATCATTAATCACTACTCTCTGAATTCTGTCTTTTAGCCAATTTTCTATCCATTTACAAACTGATATTTCCAAACCTGTAGACTTTACCTTACACATGAGCCGTGTGTGGGGAACTGTATTGAACGCTTTTGCAAAATCCAAGTGTACCACGTCCACCGCCACCCCTCTGTCCAAGGTTTTACTTCCCTCTTCAAAAAAAGAAATCAGATTTGTCTGACAACTTCTGTCTTTCATGAATCCATGCTGTCTGTTGCTTAACCACTTAAGGACCGCCGCATTGCAATGTACGTCGGTGCAATGGCACCGACAGGCACAAGCACATACATGTACGTGCTCGCCTGGATGCGGGGGTCCGTTTCGCTGCAGGAGCGATCCGGGATGAGGGGATGGCCGTTGGTTTCTGGCCATCCCCTCTCGATCACTCCTGGTGAATGAGAAGCTTCCCCTGCTGTGTATAGTAAACACAGGCAGGGAGGAAGTGATGTCGTTCTCCTCGGGGCGGTCTTATTGACCAGACTACGAGGAGAACAGTGAAAGTAAGTGTGCACCAACACTACACTGACATGTAGGCACACATAGGCACACAAACCCCCCCGATCGCCCCCCGCCCCCCCTCCCCCTCCCAGTCACAGTGTCACTGATTGCAGTGATCATTTATTTATTGATCACTGCATTTAGTGTCAGTTGTGACAGTAAAAACTGTCAGGGCAGTTAATGTTAGGTCCAGGGTAGCCCCCTACCCCCCCCAATAAAAGTTTAACCCCCTGATTGCCCCTAGAGTTAACCCTTTCATCCCTTTTGCCACTAAGCGATCGTTTTCTGATGGCTCCATTAGTGTCACTGGTGTCGCTAGGTAGCTAGTTATTTTTTTTAGGTTCACCGCCAGGTTTTTATAGCACTAGGTACCCCGATATACTACCCAATAATGGTTTTAACCCCCTGATTGCCCCTAGTTAACCCTTTCACCCCCTTTTGCCAGTGTCACTAAGAGATCATTTTTCTGATCGCTGCATTAGTGTCACTAGTGTCGCTAGGTAGCTAGTTATTTTTTTAGGTTCACGGCCAGGTTTTTATAACGCTAGGTACCCCGATATACTACCCAATAATGGTTTTAACCCCCTGATTGCCCCTAGTTAACCCTTTCACCCCCTTTTGCCAGTGTCACTAAGAGATCATTTTTCTGTATGCTGCATTAGTGTCGCTAGTGTCGCTAGGTAGCTAGTTATTTTTTTAGGTTCACCGCCAGGTTTTTATAGCGCCAGGGACCCCCATATACTACCCAATAATGGTTTTAACCCCCTGATTGCCCCTAGTTAACCCTTTCACCAGTGATCACCGTATAAGTGTTACGGGTGACTCTGGTTAGTTAGATTGCTTTTTATAGTATCAGGGCACCCACCATTTATTACCTAATAAAGGTTTAACCCCTGATCACCCGGCGGGTGATATAAATTTTAGGGTCAGGGTCTGCTTTGCCCCAGGCAGCGCTAGGTTAGTGCCAGTACTGCTAACACCTACACGCAAAGCATTAACCTCTCGTAGTGGTATAGAATCTGAACAGATCAATATCTGACTGATCAGATCTATACTAGCGTCCCCAGCAGTCTAGGGTTCCAACAAAACGCATTGTTAGCGGGATCAGCCCAGATACCTGCTAGCACCTGCGTTTTGCCCCTCCACCCAGCCCACCCAAGTGCGGTATCGATCGATCACTGTCACTTTCAAAACACTAAACACATAACTGCAGCGTTCGCAGAGTCAGGCCTGATCCCTGCGATCGCAAACAGTTTTTTTTCTAGCGTTTTATATTTAAATCCGGAAGGCAGTGCTTGGTTTTCGGGGTCCCGTACGTGGCTAGGCTCCCAAAAAGTCCCCCACGTGTGGTATCCCCGTACTCGGGAGAAGCAGCAGAATTTATTTTGGGGTGTCATTTCACTTATGCCCATAGCATGTGTGAGCAATATAAAAAAAAGTTTGTACTATTCCCGCAACTTGTGGCAAAATATAAAATATTCCATGGACTCAACATGCCTCTCAGTAAATAGCTTGGGGTGTCTACTTTCCAAAATGGGGTAATTTGGGGGGCTTTTACGCTATTTTGGCATTTTATGGCCTTCGAAACTGTGATAGGTAGTGAGGAGTGAAATCAAAAATTTGCACCCTTAGAAATCCTGAAGGCAATGATTGGTTTCGGGGTCCTGTACGCGGCTAGACTCCCAAAAAGTCCCACATATGTGGTATCCCCGTACTCAGGAGAAGCAGCAGAATATATTTTGGGGTGCAATTCCACATGTGTGAGTAATATATCATTTAGTGACAACTTTTTGTAAACTTTTTTCTTTTTTTGTGTCATTATTCAATCATTTGGGACAAAAAAAAATATTCAATGGGCTCAACATGCCCTCAGCAATTTCCTTAGGGTGTCTACTTTCCAAAATTGGGTCATTTGGGGGGGGTTTGTTCTGCCCTGCCATTTTAGCATTTCAAGAAATGAGATAGGCAGTCATAAATTAAAAGCTGTGTAAATTCCAGAAAATGTGCTCTAGTTTGTAGACGCTATAACTTTTGCGCAAACCAATAAATATACGCTTATTGACATTTTTTTTACTAAAGACATGTGGCTGAATAAATTTTGCCCAAATGTATGACTAAAATTGAGTTTATTCGATTTTTCTTATAGCAAAAAGTAGAAAATATTTTTTTTCTCGAAATTTTCGGTCTTTTTCCATTTATATCGCAAAAAATAAAAATCGCAGAGACAATCAAATACCATCAAAAGAAAGCTCTATTTGTGGGAAGAAAAGGACGCAAATTTCGTTTGGGTACAACATTGCATGACCGCGAAATTACCAGTTAAAACAGTGCAGTGCGAAATTGTAAAAAGACCTCTGGTCCTTAGGCTGACAATTGGTCCGGGGCTGAAGTGGTTAAAGTGTTTTTGTTCAGCAAGAACTCGTCAATGTGGTCTTTTATTAAACGCTCCAGTATCTTCCCAGCTATAGAAGTTAAGCTAACAGGTCTATAGTTACTTGGTAAAGACTTTGATCCCTTTTTAAATATAGGCACCACGTTCGCTCTGCGCCAATCCAGTGGGACTATTCCCGTCATTAATGAGTCCCTGAAAAATTTGATACAATGGCTCTGAAATTACAGAGCTCAATTCTTTTAGGATCCGTGGTTGGATTCCATCAGGGCCAGGTGCTTTATCCACCTTTATTCTGTCTAAATATTTCTGGACCATATCACTTTTGAGCGATTGTGGATCATTTGGGGCTGTGTCACTATCACCCTCATTATGGACATGCGCCCCCCATGCTTTTTTGTATACACAGAGCTGAAGGAAGTATTTAATAAATTAGCCTTCTCCTTGTCCCCAATCACCCACTCTAGATTATTTTGTAAAGGGCCTAAATGCTCAGACTTGACCTTTTTACTATTAATATATTTGAAGAATTTTTTGGGCTTTATCCTACTATCTTTTGCAATCTGTCTTTCGTTTTGAATTTTTGCATCCTTGATTTCCTTTTTACATATTATGTTAAATTCTTTGTAACATTTAAATCACACTAGTGATCCTTCATTTTTATATTTTTTAAAAGCTCTTCTCTTATAGTTTATAGCTTTTTTAACTTTGGCCGTGAGCCACATAGGTTTTGTTTTTAGCCTTTTAAACTTATTGCCCATGGGAATATACTTTGCAGTGAGGTCCCAAACAGTCTTTTTGAAGAATTCCCATTTCTGTTCCGTGCCCATTGAAGTGAATATTCTCTCCCAGTCTAAGTCCTGGAGAGCAGCCCTCATCCTTGGAAAATTTGCTCTCTTGAAGTTAAGTGTTTTTATCTTACCCGTATGTATTTCTTGTCACTAACATCAAAAGAAATCATGTTATGATCACTGCTACCCAGGTGTTTCTTTATCTGGACATTAGTTATAAGCTCTGCATGGTTTGAGATTACCAGGTCCAACAGAGCTTCATTCCTAGTTGGGGCCTCAATAAACTGGATTATAAAATTGTTCTGTAATAGGTTTATAAATGTTTGCCCTTTAACTGTCCCAGCAGTGCCATTACTCCAGTCAATTTCTGGGTAGTTAAAATCCCCCATTATTATGACTGTCCCAGCCCTTGCAGCCCTTTCCATCTGTGCAAGGAGCTGAGTCTCCATCTCATTAACATTGTGTGGTCTATAACAAACTCCAATGATTAACTTTGAACTACACCCATCTAAATGCAGTTCCACCCATAATGCTTTAGACTCATAACACCCTCCATCCACCAGGGCCTCTTTCACACTTGCTTTGAGATCACTTCTCACATAGAGACAGACCTCGCCACCTTTACTTTTTACCCTGTCTCTTCGAAAGAGTGCATAGCCAGGAATATTAATAGCCCAGTTATGTGAGGATTGAAGCCACGTTTCAGCAATACCGATTACATCATAGCTCTCCTCATGAATCACAGCTTCCAACTCACCTATCTTGCTTGGCGGACTTCTGGCATTGGTGTACAAACACTTAAATGCATTATTACATTTACTCTGGTGTTTTTCATATTATTTTTAGTAGTACAAATTGCACTATAGTTTTCAATGGCTGTTTGCAACATGGGACATTTCTTGTCACCTGCCATATCCCACCCCCCATCTATCCCGATTCCACCCTCCATTAATGTCTGACCCCTAACTGACCTGTCTGCCCGATGTAATTCTGGTTCACCCTCCCCCCCTCAAACCTAGTTTAAATACTCCTTCAGCCTTCCCATAAACCTCTCCCCCAGCACAGTAGACCCCCTTCCATTCAAGTGCAAACCATCTTTAGCATATAGGTTGCACCCCAATGAAAAGTCATCACAGTGCTCTAGAAACCCAAATCTCTCCTCCCTACACCAGGTCTTTAGCCATGCATTCAGCTCTCTAATCACCCCCTGCCTTTCTTGGGTTGCGCATGGCACAGGCAATATTTCAGAGAATATCACCTTGGAGGTCCTTCCCTTCAACTTGCAGCCTAGTTCTCTAAATTGATTCTTAAGGAGCCTTCACCTTCCATGTATACGGTCATTGGTTCCAACGTGGACCAAGACAGCTGGGTCATACCCAGCCCCTCCCAGTAATTTATCCACCCGGTCCACCACATGCCGAACCCTAGCAGGGAGATTGGGAGATCAGGGAGACAGCAAACTATTCGGTTGAGGCGATCCTGGCGACAAATTATTCTATCAGTCCTTCTGATTATAGAATCCCCTATAACCACCAACTGTCTAGGCCTACCTGCACTCCCATCACCACCTCTACTAGATGGGCTGCTCTCCCGGCTGTTAGGGGGAGCAGTGACATCTAGGGCTGCCACCTCTGTGTTTGCCACCTCCACATTTTCACCCAACTCGGCAAATTTGTTTTGATGCACAAACACAGGACTGGCCTTCCTTTTCTGTGAGCCCCTTCCACTCCCTCTAACTACATTAACCCATCTTCCTATCTGATAATCCTGACTTGCCCCTCCACCCTCTACATCAACCGTACTGACCACCTGTTCAGCGAGCAGAGGACCCCTTTCTGCCCAATGTTGCAACTTGCTCCTCCAGATCTCTAATGCAAGCTTCCAGAAGGGCAACCTGCTCACAACTGTCACAGCGGTATGCATTCTGGAGCTGTTGCACCAGTTTTGTATACATGTGACACACTGTGCATTGAGCAAAACCTTCAATCCTGCTAGCACTCATTTCCCAGTTGCAATAAAATTACTTAAAGGAAGTTTAAGATGTTACTTACAGGTTAGAGACTCCTATCTTAACTCCTGTTTTCAACTCCTGGTTATTAACTCTCCACTTTAGTTCAAAATTCCACTTGTGTTCACAAAATCCACATGCAAGCCACCATCAGGGAGCACGCTCCTAGAGGAGTTTGTATAACTACTTTTCTACACCTGTGAACAATTAACCTCTCCCCTAAATTAGCAGAAGGAAAGAAAAAAAAAATGCTGTTTAAAAAGTGTCAGAAAAAAAGGAGGGAGGAAAAAGGGCTTTTAAAAACTGCTAGCAAATGTATCAAATAAAGGAGGGGAAAAAAATAAATAAAAACACCCCCAAAAACAACACTTGCAAGCAGAAGCAGTCAAAAGCACAACTCCTGGTTATTAACTCTCCACTTTAGTTCAAAATTCCACTTGTGTTCACAAAATCCACATGCAAGCCACCATCAGGGAGCAAGCTCCTAGAGGAGTTTGTATAACTACTTTTATACACCTATGAACAATTAACCCCTCCCCTCACTTCCGGCCTTCACCTAGCTCTCGCTGCAGAGCCCCACAAACCGGCATCGAAAACCTGCTTCAGCGGCCCCCACACCCCCTACTCGGCTCCGGGTGTCTCCCGACGATCCCCCCACTGCTATGGATCGGTTTGTCGAAAAAACGGGAGTCAGCTCATATGCGGCCACGGCTGCACCTCCGAACCGGCCACAAATCGAGCCCCCGGCTTCGGCCTGCTCCGCTCCAGCTCCCCAGGACTCTCCGGCAGAGATTCCAGACGCAGCCATGGAGGTGAGCGGGGTCGCCTCCCCTACATCCCTAGTGTCCACTGCCCTATCCCCTCTCCCAGGGCATACATTCTCAACTCCCCCAGCCCAGACTGGGGACATTCAGTCACCCTCCCAAGGGGAAGATGGACATACTAGCCGCATTGCCCACGTGGTCGCAGTCCTGTTATCCCCCATGATTGCAGCATCTGTGGAGAAAGCCATACATGCTGGGATGAAACAAATTAAGGCTCAACTAACGGAGCATACAACCAGGCTAAATGAATTAGAACACCGCGTCTCTGAGGTGAAAGACGAATTATATCAATCCCAAGCTGCAGAGCAATCACAGGAAAAAACAAACCAATATATTATCCAAAAATTGGATGATTTGGAGAACAGATCCAGATGCTCCAACCTGTGGTTCGTAGGTGTTCCTGAGATGCTCCCCACAGCCAATCTGAACGACTTTTACGCTAAACGCATTCCAGAAGCCCTGGGTCTCACTGGACCCTTCACGGTGGAACGGGCCCACCGTATGGGATCATTTAATGCAGACCGCAATTCCCCCCGCCCTATCATTGCCAAATATTTGAACTATGCAGACAAACCCTCATTCTTCAAAAATTCCGTCAATCACCTTCCTTACAAAATAATTGATCTTCGCGGACTATTCCATCGAAGTATCCAAAAAACGCAAAGCCTTCAAATCGACTTGTTCGGAACTTTTTAAACTACAAATTAAATTCTCTCTGGCATTCCCTGCTGTACTTCGACTTAAATCCCCAAAAGGGGAACAACTCTACTTTCAGGACCCCTTAGAAGCAGAAATATTCCTGCGGTCTCTTCGGTCGGACTCGACTCCAGCTACGCCTTCCAATTCTTCCTCCACCATCCGCTCTCTGGACCAGAGGAGCCCTAGGAAGGACTCCCCCAAACGCTTTCGGGCCTTGGTTCCGGTTCATCACCACCGTAACACTCTACGCTGAAGTTTCTCCTACCACCTTGTTTTTTGACTTCCAAGTTTTCTCAGGTCATATGGCAAGTTTGGTGTAGTGGCTGCTCACTCTCGTACCTTTTTATATATATATTTTTTCATTTTTCATCTTCTAACTTTCTCCTGGCCTATAACCTCCCAGCACTGGGAGCTACTCCTTGCTGAGCACGAATGACCTGGGACCCCGGGCGCAGCACGCGTCCCGCTTATGCTCAATTTTGTTCCGTTACTTAATTTACGGTCTTGTTTTCAGGTTTCCATATATCTTTTTTTATGCTCTATGTTGATGTTGATTGTTTGATTTTATGTTCTGCCTTAATCTTGTTTCTAGTTTATGACATGTTCTTTCATGACTCCACTGTGTATTAACCCCCCGCATTCCAATCGGCCGTCACACCATATCACCTGCGCGATCCTCGGACATCCTTGGAGCTGAACTTAATTACACCTCCCGCTTTCGGGCCCTGCTTGGGGAGCCCCATACACAGTGAACTCATGCGGAAAAAAGTGAAGTGCATGCGATTGTTTATTTGGTTACTTATTCTTCCATTATCACAAACGCCCCCCATCCCTTCTCCCTCCTGCACCCCCTCCCCCCGCCCCTCTGGTATTTTTGGGTTCATCTCCCCTTCTAACAAGAGTCCCTGGACAAGGTACTATCTACCATACCTCCACCGAGCTACGTCTATGCTGCCCTTACTATCATGCCCATATAGGCTACATATCTTATTGTCCATATCCACTTCCTCCCACACTCTTAGGGTAGTCTCCTGGAATGTCAAGGGTCTTCGCTCTCCCCACAAGAGAGTGAAGATCCTTCGACACCTTAAACGACTTAAAGCAGACATTGCCCTGCTACAGGAGTCTCATCTCCAAGCTCCTGACTTTCAACGCATGCAAAACATGTGGGTGGGAACGGCGCTCGGACCTGAATCGGTGGGATGAAAAGCTGGTGTCCTCCTCCTGATTCATAAGAACCTTCCCTGTACGGTTCTCTCCACGCTTTCAGTTTCTTCACGGCAAAGGTGAAGATAGGTTCCAAGGAAATCTTGCTCTCTAACATCTATGCCCCTAATAACCCCACTAAACAGTTCTAAAGCGAGCTTTCGACCTGGTTGCTTAATTTTGCGCACTTGCCCCACCTGGTCGGGGGGGATTTTAATGATGTCAGGCATCCCTCGGTAGACAGGTCCTCCACTACACGTCCCTCATAGGGCCTCAGCGCATCCCCTCCTACCCTATTCGCCTCCACCATGGATTCTCTGCACATGACGGACCTATGGCGCCTATCTCATCCTGTAGACAGAGACTTCACTTTCTACTCAAACCCCCATAAATCCCTGACCAGACTCTACTACTTCTTTGGTTCCGATGGTATCATGCACATGGTCTCAGACTATGAGATCCACGACATAGCCATTTCCGACCATGCTCCAATAGGAATTTCCCTAGACAGGCTAGACCTCCCTCCACACCCCAACCTCTGGCGTTTCCCTTCTTTCCTTGATAATAATTCCGACTTTCTAAAGTACATGGACCAGGCCTGAGCAGATTACTCCTCTACAAATGCCCTACATGCGGCTGACCCTAACCTCTTTTGGGATGCTGAGAAGGCTTACCTCAGGGGGCGTATTATCTGTTACGCTACCTCATTTAAACGCAATGCACTCCGACACTACATATCTGCTAGTACCAGACTGCATGCTGCCCAACGGCAGCTCTCATCCTCAGATTCTCCTCTACATCATGATGAGTGGGTGGCAGCCAAGTCAGCCTTCGATACCTGGGCTGATACCCTTTAAATCACTAAAAAGGTGCACTTGGACGCCAACCTCCATAAATTTGGTAACAAAGCCGGGAAACTCCTTTCCAGATTATGCAAGGGGGGCCACCGTTCAACTCACATTACTTCCCTATGCAATCACACGGGACGCTCCCATTCCACCCCCCTAGCCATAAATGAGATCATGCTGCGGTATTAAACGAACCTATATGCCCCAGACCCCATCGCACAGGACAAAGAACGCTCCTTTCTGGAAAAACTGCCACTCTCCACTATCTCGGCAGACCAACAAGATTTCCTCAATGCACCCATCACTCTTCCTGAAATAGAAACCACCATCCGAAACTTACACCCCTCTAAGGGTCCTGGCGCCGACGGTTTCACCAGCGAATTTTATAAAAATTTAATCCACATTACGGCTCCCACGCTTCACTCAGTGTACTCCAGTATTTGGGCGGGGGGCCCTTATCTTCCATCTGGGAACCAGGCAGTTATTAAACTTCTTTCTAAAAAAGGCAAGGATCCACTACAGCCAGGGTCGTACAGGCCCATTTCTCTGCTCAACCTAGACGAGAAAATCCTATGCAAGATAGTAGCATCGAGACTCACTACCATTCTCCCACACCTCATCCACCCGGCCCAATCTGGATTTGTCAAAGGCCGCACGCCCACTTTGAACATCCGTAAAGTTCTCCTGGCCCTCGAAATGGCTAGACAAAACCACAATGGTACATATGAAATCATTACTTTGGACGCGGAAAAAGCCTTTGATAACGTTAGCTTCGACTGGCTCTCCATGTCTCTCTCCAAAATGGGATTCTCAGGCTCCTTTTGCCATCTCATTAAATTGATGTATACATCCCCCACAGCTAAATTGGTCGCGGCAGGCCTCCTTTCTCAAAATTTTCGCCTACACAAAGGGACCAGACAGGGCTGCCCATTATCGCCCCTCCTCTTTAAAGCGGGAGTCCACCGGGACTCCGCGTTTTTTTTTTTTTTTTAAAAGCCAGCAGCTACAAATACTTTTAAAATAGTGACACTTACCTGTCCAGCGCGCCCGCGATGTCGGCACCCGAAGCCGATCTCTAGGTCGTCTGTCGGGTCCTGCCGCCGCCATCTTGGGTATGGGAATCAGGAAATGGAGCCTTTCGGCTTCATTTCCCGGTTCCCTACTGCGCATGCGCGAATCGCGCTGCACAATAAGGACGCTCCCCGCTGCCTCTGGGATCTGTGTGTTTCCCAGCAGGCAGCGGGGCACTTGCGGGAAGGGGCGGGCACTGGCGGAAAGGGGCGTAAGTTACGCCCCTTTCCGCAGAGAGCTATCCCGGAAGTGGGTGCAGTTACCTGGATTATCCAGGTAACTGCACCCCCCTCCCCCCTGAAAGGTGCCGATTGTGGCACCGGAGGGGGGGAGGGTTTCGATGAGCGGAAGGTCCACTTTAGGGTGGACCTCTGCTTTAACATCGCCCTGGAACCACTTTCTAGGTACCTGTCCCACATAGCCCCTCTACACGGTATTAAAATAGGCAATAAGGAACTTCGCACATCCCTTTTCGCAGACGATGTCCTTATCGTTTCATCCAACCCCTCTGCCGACATACCCACTATCAAACTTATTTTTGATGAGTTTAGACTATGCTCTGGGCTCCGTATAAAATTACTCAAAAAGCGAGATCTTACCTATTGGCACTCATACCACCCCCTCATGGGCTAGCCACTCCATATTTACTGTAGCTCCCTCCTATATCACCTACCTGGGCATTAAAATTGGAAAATTACCATCTTCACTGTATCATTTGAATTACCGTCCCCTCTTGGCCAAGATATCTCAGGAACTGACAAACTGGATGGATCTCCCCCTCTCACTCCTGGGAAGGTGCCACCTTGTAAAGATGGTCAGCTTTGCCAGATTATTATACCCTATGCAAACTCTTCCACTATTACTAAAGCACAAAGATATTACTTCATTAAATTCTTCTATCTCCAAATTTTTATGGCAGGGCAAATGACCCCGCATTGCATACAAAAAACTGTACCTTCCCAGGGGCAACGGGGGTATTAGTCTTCCAAATATCCACCTATATAACCTAGCTTGTTTACTCAGAACCAGCTTAGATTGGATTACTCACTCATCTAGGTATTCTAACTATGAACTGGAATCTGCCAAGACTCATCCCTACTCCCTGACTGCCCTTTTACACAGTCGATGGAAATCTGTCCCCCCCCCCCCCCACAAATACAACCTTGTTTTCAGAGATACGGCAATAGCGTGGAGAGAATTCAGGAAACTGGCCAAGCTTCCTCCCTATATTTCTCTACATTTACCGATACAGGGAAATCCCTGCTTCCTCCCAGGACTTCAGTGTAAACCCTTCTCGGACTGGCATGCACGGGGCCTTTCGTTGTTCTCATCCTGATGTGACCCGGATACGGGTAAACCATTACCCTTTCAAATACTGGTGGACTCCTTCGCGATCCCCCCATCACACATCTTCTACTACCAGCAATGCATCAGCTTTCTTACACAAACCTGCAAAGAGGACTCTTTAAGATTTCAACCTAGTTTCCTAGACCAGTTGATCCAGGACGACTGTTTCAAAATATCGGATGTATATAAACCTCTCCTGCAACGATCATCGCCTCTAGCATCTTTAACTTCCATTGCAAACTGGACTTCAGCCTTTCCGGGTCCTGACCTAGTCCACAAAATTCTGTTAGGGCTTCGTGAGGTGCTGCACCTAACCCCCAATGAAACTTGGAGGAAAACACAGCTGAAGATTGCCCACAGGGCCTATATCCCTTTCCTTCCTCCCAAAACGAATTGAGATGGAGCGTCTTGCCCCCTTTGCCAACAACCAAAGCCACCCCTCTCACACCGCCGATGGTCTTGCCCGACTATATCTACCTTCTGGGACCAGGTCTTGGCTTTTATTTTCAATGTCACACTACTGAAATTACCTAAGGAATCTCTGCTCTTAATTTTCTGTTATTGGGACCCCCTATTGCTGCCGTGGTCTGCACCTCCAGGAACTACCCCTCCCAAAGGAATCTCCTCACCTCGCGCCTCTATGGACTGGATTCTGCTGTGCCTCCTTGTGGCCTGGCGCCTTATACTCCAACACTGGCTATCTCCACTTGATCCCCCTGTCAAACAACTCCACAAGGAACTTGACAGACTACTCCCACATCAAACGTAAATCAGCATTCTTCTCGAGGTGGCAACTGTTCATCACATTGACTCTGTCACCAACTGCTCAACATGCATTGGAACACTTTTCTTTTACATACGACAGGTCGTACACTCGCTGATATTACTATCCGACTTCCTCCCTAGGCTCGGTCCTCTTGAAGCTATTCTCCAGGACCCTCCCTATGGACATTACCAACGAACCCTTCTCAGCATAATGTTCTATACCTCATCCATCCCCCTTCCCCCCTCCGGCCTCCTCTCCCTCCCCCCCCCCCATTCTATCCCTTTCCTTATTTTCTTCTTTTTAGTTCAAAGAGCTTACTTAAAAATTCTTGGCTAGGCTGTAGATCTTTTTTGAGCCTGTTTATAGCGCCTGCTACTGTTAGGGTTCATGACAGACACTGATCCATCCAGTCTGGCCCATGCTATACCTTATTATCCCTGTCTTTGCTTTTATTGAACTTTTTTTTTTTTTTTAATCTCACGGTATCTCAAGAAAATGCATTGGATCTGTATTTTTCTTTTATATGGCCTTTGTATTGATCTATTTCCCAATAAAAATTATTTAAAAAAAAAAAAAAAAAGGAAAACCCCTCCCTTAAATTAGCAGGAAGAAAAGTCAAAAGCACAACTCCTGGTTAATAAATCTTCACTTTAGTTCAAAATTCCACTTGTGTTCACAAAATCCACATGCAAGCCACCATCAGGAAGCAAGCTCCTAGAGGAGTTTGAATAAATACTTTTATACACCGGTGAACAATTAACCCCTCCCTTAAATTAGCAGGAAGAAAGAAAGAAAGAAAAAAAATGCTGTTTAAAAAGTGTCAGGAAAAGAAGGAGGGGAAAAAAAGGTCTTTTTAAAACTGCTAGCAAATGTATCAAATAAAGGAGGGGAAAAAAATAAATAAAAACACCCCCAAAAACAACACTTGCAAGCAGAAGCAGTCAAAAGCACAACTCCTGGTTATTAACTCTCGAATTTAGTTCAAAATTCCACTTTTTGTTCACAAAATCCACATGCAAGCCACCATCAGGGAGCAAGCTCCTAGAGGAGTTTGTATAACTACTTTTATAGACCTGTGAACAATTAACCCCTCCCCTAAACTAGCAGGAAGAAAGAAAAAAAGAAAAAAAAATGCTATTTAAAAAGTGTCAGAAAAAAAGGAGGGGAAAAAAGTTTTTTTAAAAACTGCTAGCAAATGTATCAAATAAAGGAGGGGAAAAAATAAATAAAAACACCCCCAAAAACAACACTTGAAAGCAGAAGCAGTCAAAAGCACAACTCCTGGTTATTAACTCTCCACTTTAGTTCAAAATTCCACTTGTGTTCACAAAATCCACATACAAGCCACCATCAGGGAGCATGCTCCTAGAGGAGTTTGTATAACTACTTTTATACACCTGTGAACAATTAACCCCTCCCCTAAATTAGCAGGAAGAAAAAAGAAAAAGAAAAAAAAATGCTGTTTAAAAAGTGTCAGATCACTGTGGATTCTACCAGAATTCCCGCCATTAAAGAATGGTTCACCAGAATCAACAAAATATCTGAAATGGAAGAGCTTATCCATGTGTCCAGGGATACCCCCTCAAAATTCAGTAAGAAATGGGCTTGTTGGAAACACTTTCAGACCACCACGGCTTACTCGGAGGTGTACAGGAAAAGGCCCTCAGAACTATAGAATTGATAACAATGACCAGCAAGTCCTAGTATACACTCGCGGTGGAGGCTACAGTAACTGGGAGGCGAGTATTGAAATAAGCCACTTACTAATTGAAATGCTCCGAGGGGGGGATACGGGAAGGGGGACCCCAGAAAACCTAAGATCCTTCAGAACTCACGTTAATCTCCTCAGCCGTCCTGAGTGCCCCCACCCCCCCTTTTTTTTTTTCTTTTTATTCCTGCACCTGTCCCCTACCCTCTACCAGTTCTTGTAACTTGGCATCTCAACCTAGACGCGCACACATGCCATTGTATTTCAACAGCACAGGATCCCAACAACACAAAACTATCACCGTTATTTATGGACTCCCGTCAGGGAATCCCCTGATGTGACCCAGAACGTTAGACACTACGAATGACTCACCACTTACTCTAAGATCCCATAGGGGCAGAGTTAGCCTTCCTTACCTTTGGTCTCAACAATCACCTCCAGATCGACCCCTTGACAGACCCAGAGATGGAGACCTACAAAGTGCCATATAACAAGCTATATCAGGCTGATCTCACTTTCTAGCTCCATTATCTTTTGCTTTCTGGTTACTGACCTGAAAATCGCTTGTCAGTGTCAATGTACGCGCCTATATGGTCATGTTATTCTAAGAATGTTTATATGTGCAACCCCACAATGCTCTAACTCTGTTTGTACTGAGAACTCTGTTAGCATTTTATTCCACCAGCTGTTGGAGATTTCTGTATTTCTGTACTTCTGTGCATTTTCCTAAATAAAATTGTGTTATAAAAATAAAAGAACACCATTCTCACAGTGAAAAAAATAAAAATAAAAAAAAAAGTGTCAGAAAAAAAGGAGGTTGGAAAAAGGTCTTTTAAAAACTGCTAGCAAATGTATCAAATAAAGGAGGGGAAAAAATAAATAAAAACACCCCCAAAAACAACACTTGCAAGCAGAAGCGGTCAAAAGCACAACTCCTGGTTATTAACTCTCCACTTTAGTTCAAAATTCCACTTGTGTTCACAAAATCCACATGCAAGCCACCATCAGGGAGCAAGCTCCTAGAGGAGTTTGTATAACTACTTTTATACACCTGTGAACAATTAACCCCTCCCCCCACTTCCGTTTACGGCGCCGCATGAGCTAGCTGCGCCTTCACCTAGCTCCCGCTGCAGAGCCCCACAAACCGGCATTGAAAACCTGCTTCAGCGACCCCCACACCCCTTACTCGGCTCCGGGTGTCTCCCGACGATCTCCCCACTGCTATGGATAGTTTTGTCGAAAAAACGGGAGTCCGCTTATATGCGGCCGCGGCGGCACCTCCGGACCAGCCGCAAATCGAGCCCCCGGCTTCGGCCTGCTCCGCTCCAGCTCCCCAGGCCTCTCCGGCAGAGATTCCCTAGCGTCCACTGCCTCATCCCCTCTCCCAGGGCATACATTCTCAACTCCCCCAGCCCAGACTGGGGACATTCAGTCACCCTCCCAAGGGGAAGATGGACATACTAGCTGCATTGCCCATGCAGTCACGGCCCTGTTTTCCCCCATGATTGCAGCATCTGTGGAGAAAGCCATACATGCTGGGATGAAACTAATTAAGGCTCAACTAACGGAGCATACAACCAGGCTAAATGAATTAGAACACCGCGTCTCTGAGGTGGAAGATGAATTATATCAATCCCAAGCTGCAGAACAATCACAGGAAAAAACTAACCAATATATTATCCAAAAATTGGATGATTTGGAGAACAGATCCAGATGCTCCAACCTGCGGTTTGTAGGTGTTCCTGAGATGCTCCCCACAGCCAATCTGAACGACTTTTGCACTAAACGCATTCCAGAAGCCCTGGGTCTCACGGGACCCTTCACAGTGGAACGGGCCCACCGTATGGGATCATTTAATGCAGACCGCAAGTCCCTCCGACCTATCATTGCCAAATATCTGAACTATGCAGACAAAGCCCTCACTCTTCAAAAATTCCGGCACTCACCTTCCTTACAAATTGATGGCCTCAAAATATTGATCTTCGTGGACTATTCCATCGAAGTATCCAAAAAATGCAAAGCCTTCCAACCGATTTGCTCTGAACTTTTTAAACTACAAATTAAATTCTCTCTGGCATTCCCTGCTGTACTTCGACTTAAATCCCCAAAAGGGGAACAACTCTCCTTTCAGGACCCCTCAGAAGCAGAAGCATTCCTGCGGCCTCTTCGGTCGGACTCGACTCCAGCCACGCCTTCCAATTCTTCCTCCACCATCCGCTCTCTGGACCAGAGGAGCCCTAGGAAGGACTCCCCCAAAAGCTTTCGGGCCTCGGCTCCGGATCATCGCCACCGCAACACTCTACGCTGAAGTTTCTCCTACTACCTTGTTTATTGACTTCCAAGTTTTCTCAGGTCGTTTGGCAAGTTTGGTGTAGTGGCTGCTCACTCTCATACCTTTTTATATATTTTTTTTCATCCTCTACCTTTCTTCTGGCCTATAACCTCCCAGCACTGGGAGCTACTCCTTGCCGAGCACGAATGACCTGGGACCCTGGGCACAGCACGCATCCCGCTTATGCTCAATTTTGTTCCGTTACTTGAATTTACGGTCTTGTTTTCAGGTTTCCATATATCTTTTTTTATGCTCTATGTTGATGTTGGTTTTTTGATTTTATATTATGCCTTAACCTTGTTTCTAGTTTATGACATGTTCTTTCATGACTCCACTGTGTATTAACTCCCTGCATTCCAATTGGCCGTCGTGCCATATCACCTGCGTGGTCCTCGGACATCCTCGGGGCTGCACTTAATTACACCTCCCGCTTTCGGGGCCCTGCCCGGGGAGCCCCATACACAGTGAACTCATGCGGAAAAAAGTGAAGTGCATGCGATTGTTTATATGGTTACTTATTCTTCCATTATCACACATCCCCCCCCCATCCCTACTCCCTCCTGCACCCCCTCCCCCCGCCCCTCTGGTATTTTGGGTTCATCTCCCCTTCTAACAAGAGTCCCTGGACAAGGTACTATCTACTATACCTCCACCGAGCTACGCCTATGCCGCCCTTACTATCATGCCCATATAGGCTACATATCTTATTGTCCATATCCACTACCTCCCACACTCTTAGGGTAGTCTCCTGGAACGTCAAGGGTCTTCGCTCTCCCCACAAGAGAGTGAATATCATTCGACACCTTATACGACTTAAAGTAGACATTGCCCTGCTACAGGAGTCTCATCTCCAAGCTCCTGACTTTCAACGCATGCAAAAGATGTGGGTGGGAATGGTGCTCGGAGCTGAATCGGTGGAACGAAAAGCTGGTGTCC
Source organism: Lithobates pipiens (assembly GCF_037356315.1). Taxonomy (NCBI): domain Eukaryota; kingdom Metazoa; phylum Chordata; class Amphibia; order Anura; family Ranidae; genus Lithobates; species Lithobates pipiens. The sequence goes on from NW_027507787.1 coordinate 118,984,865, forward strand.
TCCTCCTGATTCATAAGAACCTTCCCTGTACGGTTCTCTCCACGCTTTCAAATAGCAAGGGACGTTTCTTCACGGCAAAGGGGAAGATAGGTTCCAAGGAAATCTTGCTCTCTAACATCTATGCTCCTGATAACCTGGTTGCTTAATTTTGCGCACTTGGCCCACCTGGTCGGGGGGGATTTTAATGACGTCATGCATCCCTCGGTAGACAGGTCCTCCCCTAAATGTCCCTCATAGGGCCTCAGTGCATCCCCTCCTACCCTATTCACCTCCACCATGGACTCTCTGCACATGACGGACCTATGGCGCCTATCTCAACCTGTAGACAGAGACTTCACTTTCTACTCAAACCCCCATAAATCCCTGACCAGACTCTACTACTTCTTTGGTTCCGATGGTATCATGCACATGGTCTTGGACTCAGAGATCCACTACATAGCTATTTCCGACCACGCTCCAATAGTGATTTCCCAAGACAGGCTAGACCTCCCTCCACACCCCAACCTCTGGCGCTTCCCTTCTTTCCTTGATAATAATTCCGACTTTCTAAAGTACATGGACCAGGCCTGGGCAGATTACTCCTCTACAAATGCCCTACATGTGGCTTACCCTAACCTCTTTTGGGATGCTGGGAAGGCTTACCTCAGGGGGCATATTATCTGTTACGCTACCTCATTTAAACGCAATGCACTCCGATACTACATATCTGCTAGTACCAGACTGCATGCTGCCCAACGACAGCTCTCATCCTCAGATTCTCCTCTACATCGTGATGAGTGGGTGGCAGCCAAGTCAGCCTTCGATACCTGTGCTGATACCCTTTAAATCACTAAAAAGGCACACTTGGACGCCACCCTCCATAAATTTGGTAACAAAGCCGGGAAACTCCTTTCCAGAATATGCAAGGGGGGCCACCGTCCAACTCACATTACTTCCCTATGCGATCACACGGGACGCTCCCATTCCACTCCCCAAGCCATAAATGAGATCATGCTGCGGTGTTACACGAACCTATACGCCCCAGACCCCATCACACAGGACAAAGCACGCTCCTTTCTGGAAAAACTGCCACTCTCCACTATCTCGGCAGACCAACTAGATTCCCTCAATGCACCCATCACTCTTCCTGAAATAGAAACCACCATCCAAAACTTACACCGCTCTAAGGCTCCTGGCCCGCATTGCATACAAAAAACTGCACCTTCCCAGGGGCAACGGGGGTATTAGTCTACCAAATATTCGCCTATATAACCTAGCTTGTTTACTCAGAACCATCTTAGATTGGATTACTCACTCATCTAGGTATTCTAACTATGAACTAGAATCTGCCATGGCTCATCCCTACTCCCTGACTGCCCTTTTACACAGTCGATGGAAATCTGTTCCCCCCACCAATACAACCTTGTTTTCAGAGATACAGCAATAGCGTGGAGGGAATCCAGGAAACTGGCCAAGCTTCCTCCCTATATTTCTCTACATTTACCGATACAGGGAAATCCCTGCTTCCTGCAACCATTACCCTTTCAAATACTGGTGGACTCCTTCGCGACCCCCCCATCACACATCTTCTACTACCAGCAATGCATCAGCTTTCTTACACAAACCTGCAAAGAGGACTCTTTAAGATTTAAACCTAGTTTCCAAGACCAGTTGATCCAGGACGACTGTTTCAAAATATCCGATGTATATAAACCTCTCTTGCAACGATCATCGCCTCCAGCATCTTTAACTTCCATTGCATACTGGACTTCAGCCTTTGCGGGTCCCGACCTAGTCCACAAAATTCTGCTCGGGCTTCGTAAGGTACTGCACCTAACCCCCAATGAAACTTGGAGGGAAACACAGCTGAAGATTGCCCACAGGGCCTATATCCCTTTCCTTTCGCCCAAAACGAATCGAGACGGAGCGTCTTGCCCCCTTTGCCAACAACCAAAGCCACCCCTCTCACACCGCCTATGGTCTTGCCCGACTATATCTACCTTCTGGGACCAGGTCTTGGCTTTTATTTTCGATGTCACGCTACTGAAATTACCTAAGGAACCTCTGCTCTTAATTTTCGGTTATTGGGACCCCCTATTGCTGCCGTGGTCTGCACCTCAAGGAACTACCCCTCCCAAAGGGATCTCCTCACCTCGCGCCTCTATGGACTGGATTCTGCTGTGCCTCCTTGTGGCCCGACGCCTTATACTCCAACACTGGCTATCTCCACTTGGCCCCCTGTCAAAACTCCACAAGGAACTTCTTACTCTTTTGTACAAAGAAAGGCTTCTGACAGACTTCTCCCACATCAAACGTAAATCAGCATTCTTCTCGAGGTGACAACTGTAAATCACATCGACTCTGTCACCAACTGATCAACATGCATTGGAACACTTTTCTTTTACATACGACAGGTCGTACACCCGCTGATATTAATATCTGACTTCCTCCCTAGGCTCGGTCCTCTCAAAGCTCTTCTCCGGGACTCTCTCTATGGTCATTACCAACAAACCCTTCTCAGCGTAATGTTCTATACCTCATCCACCCCCTTCCCCCCTCCGGCCTCCTCTCCCTCCCCCCCCATTCTATTCCTTTCCTTATTTTCTTCTTTTTAGTTCAAAGACCTTACTTAATAATTCTTGGCTAGGCTGTAGATCTTTTTTGAGCCTGTTTATAGAGCCTGCTACTGTTAGACCCCTTTCACACCAGGGCGTTTTGTAGGCGCTATAGCGTTAGAAATAGCGCCTGCAAAACGCCCTAAAGAAGCTGCACCATTGTGTGTAGTGTGAAAGCCCCGAGGGCTTTCACACTACAGCAGTGCGCTGGTAGGACGTCAGAAAAAAGTCCTGCCAGCAGCTTCTTTGGAGTGGTGAAGGAGCGGTGTGTTTACCGCTCCTCCACCGCTGCTGCCCATTGAAATCAATGGGGCAGCGCTGTAATGCTGCCGGCAAAACGCCGCTATTGCGGCGTATTGCCGGCGGTTGTAACCCTTACGCGGCCGCTAGCGGGGAGGTAAAAGCGCCCCGCTAGCGGCCGAAATGTGCTGCAAATCCGCCGCAAATCCGGCGGTAAAACGCCGCTAAAAATAGCGGCGTTTTACCGCCGACGCAAGGTGCGGTGTGGTGTGAAAGGGATCTTAGGGTTCAAGACAGACACTGATCCATCCAGTCTGGTCCATGCTATACCTTATTATCCCTGTCTTTGCTGTTATTGAACATTTTTTTTTTTTATCTCACGGAAAATGCATTGGATCTGTATTATTCTTTTATATGGCCTTTGTATTGATCTATTTCCCAATGAAAATTATTTGAAAAATAACCCCCCAAAAAAAACCCTCCCTTAAATTAGCAGGAAGAAAAGTCAAAAGCACAATTCCTGGTTCTTTATAAAGTGTCAGAAAAAAAGGAGGGGAAAAAGGGTCTTTTTAAAACTGCTTGCAAAAGGTATCAACTAAAGGAGGGGGAAAAAAATAAAAACGCCCCCAAAAACAACACTTGCATGCAGAAGCAGTCAAAAGCACAACTCCTGGTTATTAACTCTCCACTTTAGTTCAAAATTCCACTTGTGTTCACAAAATCCACATGCAAGCCACCATCAGGGAGCAAGCTCCTAGAGGAGTTCGTAGAACTACTTTTATACACCGGTGAACAATTAACCCCTCCCCTAAATTAGCAGGAAGAAAGAAAAAAAGAAAAAAAAAATGCTCTTTAAAAAGCGTCAGATCACTGGGGGTCGTCCAGAATTCCCTCCATGAAAGAATGGTTCACCAGAATCAACAAAATAGCTGAAATGGAAGAGCTTATCCATGTGTCCAGGGATACCCCCTCTAAATTCAGTAAGAAATGGGCTTGTTGGAAACACTTTCAGACCACCACGGCTTACTCGGAGGTGTACAGGTAAAGGCCCTCAGAACTATAGAATTGATAACAATGACCAGCAAGTCCTAGTATACACTTGCGGTGGAGGCTACAGTAACTGGGAGGCGAGTATTGAAATAAGCCACGTACTAATTGAAATACTCCGAGGGGGGGATACGGAAAGGGGGACCCCAGAAAACCTAAGATCCTTCAGAACTCACATTAATCTCCTCAGCCGTCCTGAGTGCCCCCCCTTTTCCCACCCCCCCTTATTTTTATTTCTCCACCTGTCCCCTACCCTCTACCAGTTCTTGTAACCTGCCATCTCAACCTAGATGCGCACACATGCCATTGTATTTCAACAGCACAGGATCCCAACAGCACAAAACTATCACCGTTATTTATGGACTCCCGATCAGGGAATCCCCTGATGCGACCCAGAACGTTAGACACTACGAATGACTCACCACTTGCTCTAAGATCCCATAGGGGCAGAGTTAGCCTTCCTTACCTTTGGTCCCAACAATCACCTCCAGATCGACCCCTTGACAGACCCAGAGATAGAGACCTCCAAAGTGCCATATAACAAGCCATATCAGGCTGATCTCACTTTCTAACTCCATTATCTTTTGCTTTCTGGTTACTGACCTGAAAATCGCTTGTCAGTGTCAATGTACGCGCCTATATGGGCATGTTATTCTAAGAAGGTTTATATGTGCAACCCCACAACGCTCTAACTCTCTTTGTACTGAGAACTCTATTAGCATTTTATTCCTCCAGCTGTTGGAGATTTCTGTATTTCTGTACTTCTGTGCATTTTCCTAAATAAAATTGTGTTATAAAAATAAAAGAACACCATTCCCACAGTGAAAAAAAAAAAGTGTCAGAAAAAAAGGAGGGGGGGAAAAGGGCTTTTAAAAACTGCTAGCAAATGTATCAAATAAAGGAGGGGAAAAAAATAAATAAAAACACCCCCAAAAACAACGCTTGCAAGCAGAAGCAGTCAAAAGCACAACTCCTGGTTATTAACTCTCCACTTTAGTTCAAAATTCCACTTGTGTTCACAAAATCCACATGCAAGCCACCATCAGGGAGCAAGCTCCTAGAGGAGTTTGTATAACTACTTTTCCTGACACCTTCATGGCAGCACACACTGGGTTGTGACTCCACCCCCATAACCTGACAGGATTGAATTAACTATAAATTTGAAGGGGAGACCCCCTGCTGCATTCTCTTTTTTATCCTCACCTGACAGGTTGAACGGACGAGGTTTTTCCTGTTACAGATGAATAAGCCTCTACCGCATTCGCCCCAGCAGGTTCAAGCCTCTCCTGTTTTGAAGTCCCTTCTGTACAGTCTCTAAAGGAGCTTCTATGGAGGGAACCCCCATTCTGGTGGTCTCAGGGGGCTACTGGAATTCTGGCATTACCAAAGCTTTAAAGAAGCTTTTTTTACCTTTGCAGTGGACTCCCCTTCTTCTTTTGCCTATTAATTCCTCTTATTTAATATCCATCTTTTATTTCTATAGTAAGTGGTGGTTTATACTCCTTTTTTTTCTCTACCTTTGGGATTGTTGTCTCTAGTAGTTCCCACGTCATGGCCGCCGTTTGTTTCTCCTTCAGTGGGGTTTTCTCTATGCTGTATTTCCAGTCTAGATGGCGCCGTTCGCCCGCTCTGAGCATGTGCAGTGCCAGTTTCTTTCCTCTATGTTTTTAATGTGTGTTTCCTTATCCAAAATGGTGCCAGAACACTCGGGACGCTTCTGCGCATGCGTGGAACATCAATTAGCCACCACAATGGCGCTATTTTCAAATACAGAGCTGTATTTCTCTGTGATTCTGCTGTGCACTCTGCAAGACTTAAGGAAGGTTGCTGCCTCTGCATGTAGATCACTCTGCAGTCTCAAGGTAAGTCCCTCTGGGACTCCTATATTATTATTATTATTATTATATTGTTTCTTGCAGATAAACTTTGTTATGAATAATAAAAAATTAAATAATTAATAAATAAGTAATATATAGATAGATGAAATACATATATATGTATATATATATATATATATATATATATATATATATATATATATATATATATGTTTGTGTATGTATGTATTGTGACAGTACAGTTCCCTGTCCTAGTAATTGTCACCCAGGGTTCTCAAATAGGCAGGTTGAGGGGCTCCAGGCGTATTTAATGTGGAGGAATCTGTTTTATCAGTTTCCTCCAAAGTTTGTAAAATCCATTTGGGGACCTGGAGCCTGGAGATTCCATAGCGTTATGGGTGGGATGGAATCTCCAATCCTGGGACCGAGTTTTTGGAACAGCCAGGAGTCTGGCTGGTTGATAGAGCAGGTGGGTCCTGGGCTTATAGCAGAGTCAGGATTAGGGTTCTGGGCTCCACCCAGAGAGACAGGAGGTCTCCAGGAGTCCAGAGAGTGCAGGTGTGCACTAGAGAAAGCCAGAGACACAAGTCTGAGGATCAGAGCAGTGAGAGGCTGCTTTCTAGAGACACTGTGTGTGTGTTAAAGCTGTGAGCATCTGAGACAAATGAGAGCCTGAAGTGGAAGGCCTAAGCAGCAAGGAAGCTGAAAAGAGGTACAGTAGTTGTACGGGAACCCTGTTATAAGGCCAAGAGGGCTGAATTGTAAAGCCTAGGTGGCAGTGCTGATGAAGAGAGCCAGGTGGCTTGGCATTTTTCATGTATTTTTTTTGGCAGAAGAACCCCTGTGTGGGCAACCAAGTGCATGTTGTTCCTTTTTAATAAAAGTGGGCTACCATGCCCTTAAACGAAAGTTCCTGTTCGCTGTGAACTTACTGAAAAGACATCTGCCACTGAGTTAAACATCCCCCAATATTACAGTATGTATGTGTGTGTGTGTGTGTGTGTGTGTGTACACATTATTTCTCAGACTGTCCTTCCCCCCTTTTTTTCTATGGAGTCCACTGCCCACGCAGACCACCATCAGCAAGTTAGGTAAGAGGCTTTACCGGGCAAGGTAAGTATTGTAGGGGAGAAAAAAAGAGTGCCAGATGTTAAATGCTGCATTTTTTTGGCAGCCCGTCTAGATCAAGAGCCGCAAGTTCCAGGCATAGGAGAAGATCTAGCCATACGTCAAGCAGGAGGTCCCGCAGAAGTCGCAGGAGATCTCCTTCCTCACACTGTCAAAGCTGCCACACCCGACCTGCAGCAAACACTTGCTGGGTATGCGGTGCTCCGGCACGGCCAGATAAACTTGCCTGTCGCTCTTGCTTCAATCAAGCTACTAAAGAGAAAGAGGCAGACACAAGAATTGCTACAGACCTCATAAGAGAATCAGTGTGGGAGTCCATACTGGAAACAACAACACCAGCATTAGATAGAGCTGCTCTCAGTACATCTTCAGCAGACCCCCATCTCACTCAGGCATCAGAATCTTCCTCTGAAGATGAGGGTCAAGAGATGTCAGTGGGCTTTGATTTTTCCCTGGTGGAACCCTTTGCAAAGGCCGTTAAAGAAGCAATCAGCTGGCAAGATCTGGTATCCTTCCCATTTATAGAGCTGGAGGATCTCATTAAAGACGAGTGGGAGAGGTGTGACAAAATATCTAGTCTTACAAATAGATTAGCCAAGATGTACCCTTTAAAAGAGTCATAAGTGAAGCCTTTGATTAATGCTCCCATCGTCGATTCCTCATTAATGCGCCTCACCCGCCACGTCACACTACCAATCGAGGATGCGGTTTCCTTTCGGGATGTACTCGACCGAAAGATGGACCTAGAATTGAAGGAGGCATATTCCATGGCTGGGGGAGCCTGTAGACCAACAATTACCACAGCAGCAGTGGCCAGAGCCATCTCAGGATGGGCATCTAAAATAGAAAAAGATCTACAGGATGGCATTGAAATGGGAAAGATTATTTCCTCTCTGCAAGAAGTCAAGCTAGCAGGGGACTTTGTAGCAGAGGCATCAGTAGATATTATAAGATCTTCAGCCAAGGCTATGCTGGCCTCCGTAACAGCGAGACGAGCGCTTTGGCTCAAATCGTGGATGGCCGATACAGCATCCAAAATAAATTGGTGCAGAATTCCATATGATGGCGCAAATTTGTTCGGTGCCAAGTTAGACTCTGCCATATCCAAGGTAACAGGAGGGAAGTCAGGCCTGATCCCCTCCGATAGGAGACCCAAGACGCAGAAGGGACCGGTTTACAGACGTAATCTTCTGGACAAATATAGAGAGTCCAGTTCCTACTGTCCTGGCAGGGAATTTAGAAGGGACTGGAAAAATACAAAACCTTCTTTTCTAAGGATACAGAAATCTAAGCCACCCCGGCAGGGGAACAGAAGGAACTTCACCAAGGTCTGGTCAGACCATATAAAGGATTTATGGACATTGTCCACAATCCGATTCGGACACTGGTGGAAATTCAAAAACAGACTCCCACCAAATCATTTCCAGACAACCAGAGTACCATCCTCAGTACCCCAAAGGATTCTGCTAGTAAAGTACGTAGCAGAATTGAAACAAAAGAGGGTTCTACTCTCCCTTGTTTCTGGTAAAAAAGACAGGGGATTTATGTCCTGTATTAGACCTCAAGATGCCCAACAAGGATATCAAAGTGGAGGCTTTCAAAATGGAAAATGTTCAATCCATACTTCTAGCAATAAATCTGGGTGATTGGATGCTTTCAATAGATTTATCGGATGCTTATCTGCATATACCAATTCATCCGGCCTTTCAAAGGTTTCTCCGGTTCGCCATAAACCAACATAATTTCCAATTCCAGTGCCTCCCGTTCGACATCTCTTCGGCACCCAGGACATTTACGAAAGTATTGTTACCGTTAGTGGCTTTCCTCAGAGAAAATGGATTACGCGTCCACCATTATCTGGACGACATCCTACTTTTAGCAAAGGATCAAGAGATGTTGATTCATCACCGGGAGATCCTCCTTACAACCCTCCAGAAGTTTGGGTGGATAATCAATTGGGAAAAGAGCTGTCTGCGACCCACACAAAATATGATATTTTTAGGGGCAGATTTGAACACCAAAACAAACAAGATACAGCTCCCACAAGAGAAGATCCGGCCTCTGATACAGAAAATGCAGAAGCTGCTATAAACTAATCACTTACCAGCCAGAGCCTGTCTGAGTGTACTAGGGTCCATGTCCGCAACCATACCCATGGTGCGATGGGCACAGTGGCACATGAGAACCTTACAGAACTCATTCCTCAGGCAGTGGGATGCAGTCTCAGTGCATCAGACCATCTTCATCTCCAGATCGGTGAAGCAATTGATATGGTGGTGGACGCACCTGAGCAATCTCGGGAAATACAAACTGATAGTCCCTCCAGACCTGGAAGTAGTCATTTCAGATGCCTGCCAGAGCAGTTGGGGGGCCCAATATCAAGACCACACAGCCCAGGGCCAGTGGCATTTTCAGGCTCAAGGTTTGGTCTCAAACATTTTAGAGCTCAGGGAAGCCTTTTATGCCTTAAGGGCATTCGCACCATTTCTGATGGACAAGAATGTGCTCATTCGAATGGACAACCAAGTAGCAGTGTCTTATGTTCAGAAGCAAGGAGGTACCAGGAGTGCCACCTTGATGGAAGAAGTTCGGCCCAACAAGTTTAAAAGCAGTGTATGTCCCAGCGGCACAGAACATATTAGCCGACTGCCTGAGTCGAGAAATGCTATCCAACAATGAGTGGTCGTTGAACTCTCAGACATTCTCCCTCCTTACAGAAATCTGGGGAAGGCCAGAAGTAGATCTAGCAGCCACTCCGACGAATACCAAGTGCCACATATTCCTGTCAAAAGGTTCATTCCCATCGGTGGAGGGAGTGGACTGTCTAGTTCACCCATGGAACTTCAAGTTGGGGTATATATTCCCTCCAACTCCGTTAATTGCGAGGTCCCTATCCAGGCTTCGGAGATCCTCGGTGACGGTAATTGCGATTATTCCACTGTGGCCAAGGAGGCCGTGGTTCATGACACTCTTACAGCTCAGCCTTCAACCTCCAGTTCCTCTCCCAATAACTCTGGATCTTCTGTCTCAAGGTCAATTTTTACATCTTGCACCTGATGGCCTGGAGATTGAGAGGGTGAGACTAAGAGCGCAAGGCTGTTCTCATGAAGTCATATCAACCCTGATGCAAACCAGGAAAGCCACTACCAATACCATCTATTCAAAGGTTTGGGAAGATTCTGCTTCATGGCACAACAGAAAGGATGGAATTCCATCCTTTCTCCGGAAAGCCCTCTCAAGTTCTGGAATACCTCCAGTCGGGGGTCAACAAGGGTCTAAGCTTAATTACCCTAAAGGTTCAGGTATCAGCTCTGTCAGCTAAAAGAGATACTAAGTGGGCATTCCACCCATTGGTAATCCAATTTTTGAGAGCCTATCTAAAGATTAAACCCCCCAGGAGGCCAGTCTTACCATCATAGGATCTTTCAATAGTTCTCCATGCTCTCTCTTCTCCTCCGTTTGTTCCATTTGAAACTATCTCTTTATGGGATTTGACTTTAAAACTGTCTTTTCTCGTTGCGATTACATCAGCTAGGAGAGTGTGGGAGATCCAAGCATTAATGGTTTCAGAGCCTCACTTAGTTCTCTTTCCTGACAAAGTAGTCCTAAGACCTTCTGAATACTTCATACCCAAAGTGGCAACTTCCTTCCATTACAACCATCATCCTTCCATCCTTCACGGACGATCATGGTAATCCTCATCCACTAGATGTCAAAACAACCATCATGAACTACTTAACTGCTACCACCTCTTTTAGGAAAACGGACTCTCTTTTGATCATTCCCCATGGAACCAGATGCGGGCAAGCCACCTCCTCATGCACTATTGCATCCTGGTTAGTCAGAACCATTAAAAAAACTTACTCCACCCAGAATATGGTGATTCCTGAAGACATCAGGGCTCCTTCAACTAGGGCAGTGGCTACCTCTTGGGCAGCATATTGCAGGGTCTCACCAGAGACAATATGCAGGGTAGCAACTTGGTCCTCCAGGAACACCTTTATTTCCCACTACAAGGGGGATTCCGCTCATTTATCCATGGCAGACTTCGGCAGATCCGTCATTAGAGCCAATTCTTCAGCATTATAAGGAATACATATTATTTTACTTGCACCCACCCGACTGGCGAGTTATTTCCCAGTGTGTGCTGCCATGAAGGCGTATGGAAAAATTGTATACTCACCTTTCCGTAATTTTCCTATCCTGACGCATCTTCATGGCAGCACACAGTTGCCCTCTCTGTTTCTTTTGTGATGATATTTACAGAGAATGCAGCAGGGGGTCTCCCCTTCAAATAGTTAATTCAATCCTGTCAGGTTGTGGGGGCGGAGTCACAACCCAGTGTGTGCTGCCATGAAGATGCGTCAGGAAAGGAAAATCATGGAAAGGTGAGTATAAATTTTTTCATTTTATACACCTTTGAACAATTAATTAGCATGAAGAAAGAAAAAAAGAAAAAAAGATGCTGTTTAAAAAGTGTCAGAAAAAAAGGAGGGGAAAAGGGTCTTTTAAAAACTGCTAGCAAATGTATCAAATAAAGGAGGGGAAAAAAGTAAATAAAAACACCCCCAAAAACAACACTTGCAAGCAGAAGCAGTCAAAAGCACAACTCCTGGTTATTAACTCTCCCCTTTAGTTCAAAATTCCACTTGTGTTCACAAAATCCACATGCAAGCCACCATCAGGGAGCAAGCTCCTAGAGGAGTTTGTATAACTACTTTTATACACCTGTGAACAATTAACCCCTCCCCTAAATTAAATTAGCAGGAAGAAAAAAAAAAGAAAAAAAAATGCTGTTTAAAAAGTGTCAGATCACTGGGGGTCGTCCAGAATTCCCTCCATTAAAGAATGGTTCACCAGAATCAACAAAATAGCTGAAATGGAATAGCTTATCCATGTGTCCAGGGATACCCCCTCAAAATTCAGTAAGAAATGGGCTTGTTGGAAACACTTTCAGACCACCATGGCTTACTCGGAGGTGTACAGGTAAAGGCCCTCAGAACTATAGAATTGATAACAATGACCAGAAAGTCCTAGTATACACTTTCGGTGGAGGCTATAGTAACTGGGAAGCGAGTATTGAAATAAGCCATGTACTAATTGAAATGCTCCGAGGGGGGGATATGGGAAGGGGGACCCCAGAAAACCTAAGATCCTTCAGAACTCACATTAATCTCCTCAGCCATCCTGAGTGCCCCCCCCTCCCCCCCCCCCCCTTTTTTTCCTCTCTTTTTCTTCCTCCACCTGTCCCCTACCCACTACCAGCTCTTGTAACTTGGCATCTCAACCTAGACGTGCACACATGCCATTGTATTTCAACAGCACAGGATCCCAACAACACAAAACTATCACCGTTATCTATGGACTCCCGATCAGGGAATCCCCTGACGCGACCCAGAACGTTAGACACTACGAATGACTCGCCACTTGCTCTAAGATCCCATAGGGGCAGAGTTAGCCTTCCTTACCTTTGGTCCCAACAATCACCTCCAGATCGACCCCTTGACAGACCCAGAGATGGAGACCTCCAAAGTGCCATATAACAAGCCATATCAGGCTGATCTCACTTTCTAGCTCCCTTATCTTTTGCTTTCTGGTTACTGACCTGAAAATCACTTGTCAGTGTCAATGTACGCGCCTATATGGGCATGTTATTCTAAGAAGGTTTATATGTGCAACCCCACAACGCTCTAACTCTCTTTGTACTGAGAACTCTATTAGCATTTTTTTTTTTTTTAAACTTCTTTTTTTATTAGTAATAATTGGTACAGACAGGTATGGTAAAACAGATATTATACATCTTTGTGTAGTACAAACAAGACATCATAAATAGTATCAAGTCTTACAGTAATAACTTCCCTGTGCTTCAGTTATACAGAAAGTGTGTACTGGTTTTGCTTTTATTCCCCCCCCCCCCACCCCCCAAGCAACAATAAACAAACCCTTAAATAAACAGTTGCATGCATAAGTAAGACAGTCGGGTGGCTATGAGGTCAAAGCATCAACCCAATCCTCTGAGGTCACAAGAATCCCATGGCAACATTCTCATATTATGGTAGGTCACGATTCAGCAGATCCACACGTTTCTATCTTATCTACCCAGTCTCCCCATATTTTGAGAAAGAGGAGACACCATTTAGGACTACATATATTGGGCAGGTCAAAAGTGATCGCAACAAAGTGGGTCACCTGAGACCAAAATGGTCTTATCTGTTCACAGTCCCATAGCATATGTAACAAGTCACCCTCTTCTTTACCACACTTATGACACACTGGGGCAGGTATTTTCCGCATACGAAAAAGACGTAGGGGGGTGTAGTATATCCTGTGAAATATACGTATCTGAATCATTTTATCTCTAGCGGAGATAGCAGTGCTAAAATAAGTATCCAATAGTTCCTCCCAATTATCTTCTGACAGCCCAGGTATATCCCTCGTCCATTGTCATTTCGGCATTTGTAATCTAGTGGTTTTAGGTTCATTCAGTATCCTGTAATAAGTGGAAACAAGTTTAACATGTTCTGGTCGGGCAAGCGCCCCTTCCAAAGTAGAGTTCTGAAAGAAAACATCCCTGAGTCCCAATTGAGACTCGGATGCATGTTTCAATTGTAAGTACCTAAACCTCCAGGACTCAGGTATACCCAGCTCCTGTCGTAACATTGGGAATGTTTTAAATCCCCCCTCCTCGTACAGTTGGTGGACATATTTTAAACCCCTTTCAGCCCAACTGCCAGCAGCAGGGAAATCTCTAAAGTGTGAAAATAAAGGATTATTCCATATGGGCTGATTGGGTGATATCGTGGGGTGGGCTTCAGGTACCAGTGTCTGACAAACTTTAAAGATTTTGAGAGAAACTTTGATCATGTCTGTACCCCTCTTCTCAAAAACTGCTCCCCTAAATATCACATTCGACAGTGCTTCATAGGAGGAGAGCAATGCTGCCTCCGCCGCAGTAGCAGCATTACTCAATTGTGGAAATAGCCACCAATGTACATATACCAATTGTGAGGCGTAGTAGTACAGTCTCAGATTTGGTAGAGCCAGTCCCCCTTTATTTTACGGGTAATTGTAGAGTAGTCAGTGCAATCCGTGGGTTTTTAGGAGACCATAAAAATGTAGACACCAGAGAGTCAATCTCTTGAAAAATCGCCTTGGGCACATATACCGGGCAGTTTGCCAGGAGGTATAATAATTTGGGGAAAAACACCATTTTGAATAAATTAGCCCTCCCCATCAACGTAAGGGGCAAGTTAACCCAGTTATTAAGTTTAACCTTAAGGGAAGCTATGCAAGGAAGAAGATTATCTGGGATGTATTTTGAAATTGGTAGCCGAACAACTACCCCTAAGTATTTAAACGTTGTGGCAATCTGTAGAGGACAGTTCTGTGGCAATTGAGCAGGGGAATCAGAGTCTAAAGGAAATATAGTGGATTTAGTCCAATTAATCTTCAGCCCCGAATATGCACCAAAAGCAGTAATCAACTGCAGCAGCTTGGGAATCGTACATTTGGGGTTTGACAAATAAAGCAGCATATCATCAGCATATAGTGATATACGCTCTTCCAATGGCCCTATCCACATGCCCTGTAGCTCCGTGGAACTCCTTAACAACCTTGCCAGAGGCTCCACTGCCAGTGCATACAGAAGAGGTGATAGAGGGCAACCCTGTCGGGTTCCCCTATGAATTTTAAAGGGTTTAGAAATGATACCATTAAGCCCAAGGCGTGCTATGGGCTGGTCATACAATATCTTAATCCAGGTGATGACATTATGTCCGAAGCCAAATTTTTCCATAACATATATGAGATAAGGCCATTCCACTGAATCAAACGCTTTATGGGCGTCCAGAGACACAATCGCTCTGGGGACTGTCAGTGGATTGGGGGTTTGTAGATTGGTATATAATCTGCGAATGTTACTATAGGTGGATCTTCAGGGGATAAAGCCGGTCTGATCCGGGCTAATGAGGGTGCTAATGATAGCATTTAATCGAGTTGCTAGAATTTTAGATAAAATTTTCAAGTCCGTATTAATTAAGGAGATGGGCCTGTATGATTCGCAGTACTGCGGGTCTTTATTGGGTTTGGGTATTAATACAATAAGTGCTTCTTTCATGGAAGGAGGTAAGCAGCCTTGTGCAAAAATGGTTGAAAAAAGTTTTCTCAGTCTAGGGACTAGGATATCCTGATATTCTAAGTACCATTCAATGGGGAATCCATCTGGGCCCGGGGTCTTGTGCTTGGCAAAGCTTTTAATGGTGAGCGTTATCTCCTCGGCGGAAATGGGTGATTCCAGGGACATCTTCTGTTCTAGGGGCAACGCCGGGAAGTCAATCGTATCAACATATTCATATAGTTCGGGAATGGTATAGTGGGCCTGGGAACGATATAAGTTTGTGTAAAAACTGTGAAAAATCTCCATAATCTCATCCTGAGTATCTCTAAGTGTATTCGAAGTATCATAGACACAAGGGATGAAAATAGGGTCAGAGAGCGGTGCGGCTAAAAACGCCAGCAATTTCCCGCTCCTATCGCCCATCTCAAAAATCCGCTGACGTTGGTATAGGGTTTTCTTTTGGGTCTTTGAGAGAAGTGCAAGTTCATATTCTCTACTAATACTCTGTAAGTTCTGATAATAGGGGGAGAGGGATCCCTGACATAAGAATCCTCCGCCTCCTGTAGCTGAGAGGCCAGCTTTCGTAGGCAATCCCCATTCGCCCTCCTGAGATCCAGTACCCCCTTCATATAGGCCCCTCTGGAAACCGCTTTAAAAGCATCCCAAGTTATCAGTTCGGGGACCTCCTCCCTGTTTTCCTGCCAAAAGTGTGTCACTGCGTCCCTACAGGTAGATGTTACCATGGGCTCCTGCAACCAGTACGAGCTCATCCGCCACACTCGGTCACCCAGGGCATTACCCGCTCTCATAGTCAATTGCAGAGGTGAGTGATCCGATATTGCCCTGGGTAAATAGGAAATCTCCTCTACTCCGGGCAGCGCAGCCCCAGAGAGGAAAAACATGTCTAGTCTAGAAAGCGATCTATAGGATGCCGATGCACAAGAGAACTCCCGCGACTCGGGGTGCTTCCAACGCAATACCTCCTTGAGGTCATAGGACGCGGCCCAGTCACTCAACACTGTGGTCGATGGTCTAGTGCAACGTAGCCTATCCCGATCTGCGTTCATAACCTGGTTAAAATCTCCTCCTATAAGAAGGTGACCTTGTAACATGGGAAGCACCACCGCCATACAGGCCCTCAATCTTTGCAAATCAAACGGTGGCGGCATATACATATTTACTAAAGTATATAACACTCCCAGGTATTGTAATATTACCACGACCTGTGGGTCAGTTTTGACTTCCAGTATCTGGACAGGTAAGGATCTTAGTATAAGTATAGATACCCCCCTAGAATAGGTCGAGTAAGTAGCATGAAAAGCATGTGCAATATATCTCTTTTTCAGGGCCATGACCCTCGATCCCACCAGGTGAGTTTCCTGGAGCATAAGTATTTGCGCCTTAGTGCGTTTTAAGTAATAAAAGACGAGTGATCTCTTAATCTTTGAGTTTAGTCCTCTGACATTCCAAGTGATACAGTTAAAACTCATCGGTGGGATGCAGGACCCATACAACAGAAGAGGGGAGAGAGGACAGGCCAGAAAAAGCCTAGTTCCCAGCTCCCCCCCCCCCCTACCAACATACTACATACATTATGTATAGAATACAAAAATCGAGCATCCCACCAGTATTTTCGTTGCCAGTTTATGCGTGCTTTACCTATGCAAGAAAAAAAGGACAAACAACCCAACCTCAACCATCTAGGTTCCCCCCTCCCCCCTCCCTGCTCATTATCCCCAACTATAACGAGCTTCATCCCAAAAAAACAAAAAAGGAAAAACAGTTCAGTCTAGGGAGTGACCAGACGTAGCTCCCAGCTTCAGTCAGTAAAAAAACCTCGTCAGGTCAATAAAGGGAAATCTTGTGCATCCCCCGGCAAAACATGGCACATAGAAGGCACTTGATGAAGTAACCAAATGAAAAGGTGCGCATCCTATGTTGGGTGTAGGCACCAAGTCTAGGTCCGCCAGCTGAACGTAAGGGTAGCTCAGCAATAAACATGGCTCCAGGGTAGGATAACATAGAAATAACACAAAAATACCTCACATAATGTTCGCCCTCCCCCATAATCAGGGATTCCAGCCATAATAATTGGTAAGGGCAATCTCCGCAACGATTATGCAATGCCATAGAAAAATGGGACTATTACAGTCCATCCAACCATTCCGAAGCCTCGGCGGGTGAAAGAAAAAATTGCACTCTGCCTTCATTAACTACTCGCAGCTTGGCAGGATACATCATGCTGTAGGGAAGATGTTTCTCCCGAAGGCGCTTCTTAACATGGAGGAAAGCTGCTCTTTGCCTTTGGGTGGTAGCAGAAAAATCAGGGAAAACCGGAGTTAGACTTACCGGTAACTCTTTTTCTAGGAGTCTTCCAGGACAGCCTTTGAGATATAGGGCTCCTCCCTCCGGGACAGGAAACACGTCAAGCCAATTAAATAAAAGGTGTGGTCCTCCAGGCCCTCCTCAGTTTTACTCCAAGAACCGCCGGGAGGCTCTGAAAGACATAACACACTAACAATCACGTTAATACACATCCTCACCACTTAGTCCAATTTAAACAACTTTGGGTGGGAAGCCAGGCTGTCCTGGAAGACTCCTAGAAAAAGAGTTACCGGTAAGTCTAACTCCGGTTTTCTCATATCGTCTTCCAGGACAGCCTTTGAGATGATAAGCAAGGAGCTCACCTTGTCAGGGCGGGACCACTGCCTGGAGGACCTTACGTCCAAAAGTCTGTTCTTTATCAGACCATAAATCCAGACGGTAATGTCTTGCAAACGTTGAGTAGCTGGACCACGTTGCTGCTTTGCAGATCTCCTCCGGAGAGGCTCCAGCCCTCTCTGCCCACGATGTGGAAACCGCCCTTGTAGAGTGTGCCTTAACTAAGGGTGCCTGCTTCCCCTCTAACTCATAGGCTTTAACTATCGCCATCCGTATCCACCTGGCGATAGATGCTTTGGACGCCTTGCAGCCCTTCCGGGCGCCCGAAAAATTAACAAAAAGTGAGTCTGACTTCCTGAAGACCCTAGTGGCTTCTAGAAAAATTAATAGACTTCTCCTGACGTCTAACAAACTTAAAGATCTCGCCTCGTCCTCGTCTGAGGTTGAGAAAAAAGTTGGCAAAATAATTTCCTGTGTCCTATGAAGAGTGGACACCACTTTAGGAAGAAAACTAGGGTCAGTCTTAAGTACTACCCTGTCCTCTAAGATTAACAAAAATGGCTCTCTGACCGAGAGTGCCTGCCGATCACTGACCCTTCTAGCTGACGTGATCGCTATCAAAAACACAGTCTTTAGTACCATCCACTTAAGTGATGCTCCCTCTAATGGTTCAAATGGGTCTTGGGTCAAAGCCCTAAGAACCAAGGCCAAATCCCAGGTAGGACAGGTCTTCATTCTGACAGGCCTGGATCTAGACAGAGCCTTGAAGAAGTTCCTGATAAATGGATTCTGCTGAAGGGAGGACTGAAGGAAAACGCTTAAGGCCACCACCTGTACCTTTAGAGTGCTGATAGATAGGCCCAGCTCTACCCCTGCTTGTAGAAAGTCCAGGACTGCCGGGACCCCGGGGCTTGCAATTTCCTGTTCTCCCAACCAGGAATTAAACCTCTTTCCTACCTTGGCGTAACTTGCCCTAGCAACTGATTTACGGCATTCTAACAAGGTCATAATCACTCTTTCTGAGAAACCCTGTGACCTTAAGATTGGTTCCTCAGATACCAGGCCGCAAGCTTGAGCCTCTCTATCTGAGGACACCGGATCGGCCCCTGGGAAAGTAAATCCTCCCTGACTGGTAGAAACAGCGGAGGATGGACGGCCAATCTCTTTATGCTGGCAAACCAGGGTCTCCTTGGCCAAAAAGGAGCTACTAAAATGAGGTCCGTAGTCTCCGAACGGAACTTCTGCAGGACCTCCGCCACCATCCTTACGGGAGGAAAGGCATAACACAGGCCGAACAGCCATGGATTGGCAAGGGCGTCTATCCCCCTGGCCCGATCCTGTGGGTGAACCGAAAAAAGGTGCGTCACCTTCCTGTTGCCTTCTGTTGCAAATAGGTCTATTTCTGGCCTTCCCCAGCATGACACAATCTCCTCGAACACTTCCTTGTTGAGGGACCACTCATCCTGACCTATCTTCTGGCGACTGAGAAAGTCGGCCAGTAAATTCTGAGTTCCCTTTAGGTGAATGGCTGATATTGCGGACAAGTTCTTCTCTGCCCAGCAGAAGCTTCTGTCCGCAATTACCTGGAGTGCAGGGCTTTTGGTTCCCCCTTGCTTGTCCAGGTAGGCTACTGCTGCCACATTGTCTGAGCGAACTTGCAGATCCCTGCCATGTAACTGGGACTGGAAGGTTTCTATAGCCTTCCAAACTGCCAGAAGTTCCTTCTGGTTTGAGGAACGACCTGTCTCTAGGTTCGACCAGGAACCCTGGGCTAAGCTTCCCTCTAGGTGGGCACCCCAACCCAGCGTACTGGCATCAGTCGTGACCACCACCGTAGCTTGTGGGGACCAGGGGAGACCCCTGTCTAGGTTGACCTGGGCCCGCCACCACCAAAGAGACCTCCTGACTGCCGAGGATAGGGGCATAACCTGATCCAGGCTCTCCTGCCTGCCATCCCAATAATGGAGCATGAGTCTCTGTAAAGGGCGCTGATGATGCCTTGCCCAGACCACCGCTGGAAAGCATGATGTCATTAACCCCAGGACTCTCATAACCTCCCTGATCTGGGCTTCCCGACCAGATTGAAGCTGGGCTACCGCCTGCTCTAGCTTGCAGATCTTCTCCTCCGGAAGGAATACCCTCATTTCCATCGAAGAAATCCTGTAGGACCTCCTGTGAGGGAGTCAGCTGGGATTTTTCCTGGTTTATCAGCCACCCCAGTGAGCGCAGAAAAACCAAGGCCTCCTGTATGTCCCTCTGCAGCTGTTGGGCCGACTGGGCTATGAACAGTAGATCGTCCAGATATGGGATCACTGTTATAGCCTTGAGCCTTAATGGGGCCAGTGCCTCTGCCAGAACCTTTATAAAGATTCTTGGTGAGGCTGAAAGCCCGAAGGGGAGAGCTCGAGACTGGAGGTGTAACACACCCGTGTTCAACCTCACCACCAACCTGAGAAATCTCTGAGATTCCAGATGAATCAGGATATGCCAATATGCATCCCTGAGATCCACTGTGGCCATGTGACAGCCCTGAAACAGGAACTTGGTTACCGAGAAGATTGACCCCATCCGCAACCGCTTGTATTTTATGAATCTGTTTAGGGGGCGGAGATTCAGTATTAACCTGAACTTTCCCGAAGGTTACTTTACCACAAATACGTGGGAGTAAACCCCCAAGCCTCGCTTCTCCTGAGGCACCTGCGCCATTCCTTCTTGGTCCACCAGATCCCCCAGAAGAAGAGCCAAAGCCTCTGCTTTCTCTTGGTCCCTTGGTAACCTTGTTACTTGAAAATTTGGGAGGGGAACTGAACCAAACTCCAACCTGTAGCCGTTCCTTATTATATCTCGAATGAACGGACTTTCGGTTGAAGCTTCCCAGTGTGGGAGGAACTTCCCCAGTCTTCCTCCCACCGGGACGCAGGAGTCACTATGTTTTAGGGGAGGGTTGAGGAGGACTGAATAAGATTCCTCCTTTGCCCCTTCCCTTGCCAATGCTTTTTGGGGCGAACCTCCCGTTCCTGTAGGTTCTGCTGCCTGGGGCTTCGAAAAAGGCGCTTCCCTTCTGGTCTCTTTTTCCTTTCTGGGAAAGCTTTCTTCCTATCCTGCGTGCGCTCTAACGCCTCTTGCAGGCCGGGCCCGAACAAATGGTCCCCTGAAAAGGGTAATCCACATAACCTCAATTTTGAAGCGGTGTCTCCTGACCAGGTTTTAAGCCAAACGGCCCTTCTGGCAACGTTCACTAGTGCTGCAGATCTAGCAGCCAGTTTGACTGATTCTGCAGAGGCATCAGCTAAAAAGCCCACAGCCTTGAACAGTAGCGGAAAGGACTTCAACAGCTGCTGCCTAGAAGTACCCGCAGAAATATGCGATTGTAACTGTGTAAGCCAACACTCCAAGTTTCTGGCCACACTGGTAGCTGCTAGGGCCGGTTTAAGCCCGCTGGAAGAGGCATCCTCAGGCTCTCTTAAGCAGCACATCTCCCCTCTTATCTGTAGGATCCCTGAGTGAACCCATATCATCAAAGGCCAAATCTGTCTTCTTAGAGACCTTAGCCAAGGGAGCATCTAATTTGGGAACCTTGTTCCAGGGATGCACCGCATCCGACTCAAAAGGGAACCTCCTTTTAAGGCTACTTGAAAAAAATTGCCTTTTTTCCGGTTGTTCCCACTCCAGCAGAATCGCCTCCACTAGCGACCTATGGACGGGGAGTACCCTGTCTTTCATTACAATCGACCCTTGATACATCATGTCGTGTTTTGAAAGCTGGACCTGTTGATCTCCAAAGTGTCATATATAGCCTTGAGGAGGTCACCCACCTCATCCAAAGACAGCTTGTATCTGGCAGATCTAATGGCCTCTTCCTCCCCCTCAGATTCAGAAGTAGACTCTGTCCTAGAGGAGGCTAATGACCTGGGTAACCTCTCCCTATCCACCTGACTTGGTTCGGATAAGGAAGGTAAACTCACAGCCCTGGGTAAAGAGACAGAGGGACCCTGCACCTTATCCATCATGCTTTTAAATGACTGGAAAGTGGATGCAATTTCACTGGAACAGGTCCTGCGGCGCCCCCTGATGACGCGAATCCGGCGGAAGTGCGTCTCTCCCACTTCCGTACGCCAGAACGCAAAGTCTCCGCCCCGACGCCGTGCGTTCCTTACGAACGCACCGCTCACAGTACCCGGATGCCGGTCGGTGGAACGAACGTCTCCCGCCGCCATCCGACCAACAGGTACTAGCGGTTAGCGCTCCGAGGGGGAGATTGCCGCGCATCGGGGTCCCGTTCTCTCCGAACGTTTTAAATGGCAGCGGGGACTGAAAGCTACCCTCTCCTCCCTTCGTACGGACCGAGGGGTGCTAAGGGTCAGGTCCATCAAGGTGCTCTCCCCAGGCAAAACCCCTGAGAAGGAGCTCCCCTTACCAGTTCCAAACGTGCTCCTTCCCGTCCGGCAGGAAACACAAAAACTGAGGAGGGCCTGGAGGACCACACCTTTTATTTAATTGGCTTGACGTGTTTCCTGTCCCGGAGGGAGGAGCCCTATATCTCAAAGGCTGTCCTGGAAGACGATATGAGAAAATGGAGATCTTCTTTCCGTTATATTGTATATCTTGTAGGTTCCGGGCAGTACGCATGATGCATTCTTTATCTCGAAAGTGGAGCAGCTTGGCTAAAATGGGGCGCGGAGGCGCTCCAGGGGGCATAGGGCGCATGGGCACCCTATGAGCCCGTTCCATCGCAAACAAGGGTGATAGGGCTTCCCGTCCCAGTAAGGTACTCAGCCATTGTTCCAGGAACTGCTCTGTGTCCTTGCCTTCTGCGCCTTCTGGGAATCCCACGAAATGCAGATTGTTCCTGCGCATCCGGTCCTCAAGGTCCCCCAATTTAGTGGCATGCTCTTTAAGCTCCTGTTGATGCGTACGGATAGTAGCAGACATAGGTTGCATATTGTCCTCCATATCACTGATTCGTTGTTCTGCAGTAGAGATCCTAGAGCGGATCTTCTGCATGTCATGTTTAACAATGGACAAATCCAGTCTGACCGTTTCGATCTGTGTGGTCAGTGTAGTCTGGCATTGATGGATAGCCTCCATGACATGTTTCAAAGTAAGCTCTTCCTCACCCTCCACCGTCCCCTCTGCCTCTATCCCCCGGTCCGCCCGTGGTGTGGGATCACCAGGGTCACTGTCCTTCTCCCATGCCCCATCCTCCTCCCATGGCTCCACGTCCTCCTCCGCTTGCGGCGACAGGGGCATGCTGACTGGGTGGGGAGTCCGCAAAATGCACCCTAATGGTCGTCGGGGGCTTAGGCTTACCGGGATTACCGGAGGATGACTGTGTACCCGCCGAGGGTCCGGAATCATTTTTCGATTGCGGCTTGCTTTTGGACGGCTTTCCCATAGAGGAGGATGCGCCGGCGCCATCTTTGGCCTTGTTCCCCGCCTGCGCGGCGGATTTCTGACTCGCCGGGCCGTTCCGACCCATTTCAATGGTTCCCCGGGAAGGCAGCCGGCGTTCTGGCGGCGTCTGCGGGGTCGGGACAGTGTCAGCGTAGTCGGATGCTGTAAAGGATTATTCGGTGCCGGAGGAGCTCTCAACTCTATTAGCATTTTATTCCTCCAGCTGTTGGAGATTTCTGTATTTCTGTACTTCTGTGCATTTTCCTAAATAAAATTGTGTTATAAAAATAAAAGAACACCATTCCCACAGTGAAAAAAAAAAAAAAATGTCAGAAAAAAAGGAGGGGAAGGGCTTTTAAAAACTGATAGCAAATGTATCAAATAAAGAAGGGGAAAAAAATAAATAAAAACACCCCCAAAAACAACACTTGCAAGCAGAAGCAGTCAAAAGCACAACTCCTAGTTATTAACTCTCCACTTTAGTTCAAAATTCCACTTGTGTTCACAAAATCCACATGCAAGCCACCATTAGAAAGCAAGCTCCTAGAGGAGTTTGTATAACTACTTTTATACACCTGTGAACAATTAACCCCTCCCCTAAATTAGCAGGAAGAAAGAAAAAAAGAAAAAAAAATGCTGTTTAAAAAGTGTCAGAAAAAAGGAGGGGGAAAAAAGGTATTTTAAAAACTGCTAGCAGAGCGTGGCTTGGCGCGTGATGGAGATGGACGCCTAATACAACAGCTCCGACAACACCGCAGCCTTAACCCGCCTTTCTGCACCCAGATCGCTCTATCACGAACAAGAAAACCCATGGCACAAGATCCCGGAGACTAGCAGCCGAGTACCGGGGGAGAAATATCTCGGATCTCTTCAGGAATCCGTCGGCAAACAGACACAGCATGCCGGGGGGGAAGATGGCGGCGCCGCAAGCAGAGGAGGAATACAGTGAGGATTCACAATCAGCACTGGACGATGACGGTAGGGGCACCCCTCACCCAGATCTCCCCCTCACGTATGCTGGAATGTCAGGCATAGCGGCGGACATCAAGGCAACCTTTTCAGCCGCTATAACAGACCTTAAGTCCAGCATGCTTTTTGTCACTGAGAAGATGGCCGCTGCAGAAACGGCAGGGAGAAATAGAGACAGAGTGATCCTCAGATTAGAGAAGGTTACCTGCTCCCAAACCCAGCATTTTATCGAGATTAACAGGCATCTTGAAGATTTAGATAACAGGGGGAGGAGAAACAACATCCGGTTCAGGGGGATCCCTGAAACTGTCGAAGCAGATCAAATCCCCTCAGTCCTGGAGAGAGTATTTAACAGCCTGCTGGAGAGGCCTGAGGACAGAGCCTTTGAATTTGTCAGGGCCCACAGAGCCCTCAGAGCAAAAGGCCTGGACAATTTACCCCCAGGGACATAATCTGCTGCTTACACAGTTTCTCCCTCAAGGAAAGCATAATGAGGAAAGCACACAGGAATGAACAAATCATTTTTAATGGAGAGACCATTATGCTTTTCCATGATCTTTCTCAGATCACGCTGAAGAAACCGCAGAGCCCTGAAGCCACTGCTGGATAAGCTGAGGGAGAGAGACATACGTTACACGTGGCGATTCCCCTTTGCTCTGTTGGTCAATCACAATGGGAAACAACACAGGTTACTCTCTCCAGATGATCTCCCTGAATTTTGCCAGGCACTCTAATTAGGCCAAGTGGAAGTCCCGGAATGGTAATTTACCCTACCACCCTGTGCAGACATCAGCCTGACTCCCCATCTGCCTCGCCGGATAAACATCTGGCTAAGAAACTCAGGCCTTCTCGACCTGGCGGCTCACAAGTGGGCACCCCGAACCACTGTTCGCATTCCTCCAGAGGCTTTGAGGATGCCTGATCTCACGGAGGGCTGAATGATTGGCCCTCTCATATGGAACCTGTTGGACTGCAAGCAAGTTTCACCCCCAATCACCCACCGATCTTTCATCCACCTACACATGTTATATTGGAATCAAATATGCAAGACTTGATTTACTGGCTGTTTTGGGAACGGATTGCATCTTATTCCCAAGTAAACAAAGCTTTCGTCCCACTTTCACCGATACCTACTTATATGATTGCACAACTGGTTAATGTTCTCACTCACGGAAGTAGCTTCACGGCATCTAAGACACAGCTGCAGACAGATCTCCTTTTTACTGATAGGTGACTTGACACTACACACCAGCGCTGGCAGGGCAATAATCCCTTTTTAATTTGCAGGTTTTTCTTTGGATGTCAGGCACATGGACAATGCCCAGGTTGGACGCTTTCAGTGGTCTCCTTCTACGGGTGTAGCCCTAGAGGGGGAGACTTAATTCAGCATGCCCCATGGGCTAATTGACCGCTGAGTCCCCAACCGCGGATATCGATCTTGGGTGGGTGGCGACAATTTTGGCCTCCAGGTGGGTTGTGAAGCGGGGTTTGTTTTTGTGTCCGAGAAGGGGGTTTTCCCTTTCTTTGACCAGCACAAAGTTCTTTACATTGCCTAAATATTGTTTAAAGTTTTGGGGTTTTCTTTTATGTCAGATAAATGCGCTCATTCAGGCACAATTGGTGCAGAAATGGCTTTCTCAACTTTAATAAGCTATAGTAGGCTGCAGCTTGTCCAGGCTCGCTATCTTGACTTGCTCCCTTAGAACATGAGATAGTGGGCTGGTACACAGGCCTCAGCGCACTACCCCCCTAGAGTGATCCTTACGGGGACGGTTTACCCCTTGAGGATCACTACTTAACTAACTGGGGATCCTGTGGGTCCCAGGTGAAATCAGTATACCTCACTCAACTCTCATCTTTCTTCTTCTTTTATCTATTTTTTCTACACCTTTGTCTATCTTTTCTAATCTTCGGAAAGGTACAGCATAAGTTACTTGTGTTTGATGCAGCGTTGTCTGATTCCCTGTTTTTACTATCTTTGTATGTTTACTAAGTATTGTCGAGGACACAGACATGCCGTCGCTCTCTGGGTTCGTACCATGGCTTACTCCTCGCTGGGTCGGAAACCCACAGTAATTTCGCACAATGTGAAAGGGCTGAACATTCCTGAGAAACGCAATGCCCTTCTCAGGGAACTTAAAAACGGTAGGCCTCACTTTGTCTTTCTGCAGGAGACTCACTTTAGGACCAACCAGGTCCCTAGACTGACAGATGCATACTTCACACAAGCTCATCATGCAACGAATGATCTAGCCAAATCAAAGGGAGTATCCATATTTATTAGTAGGTCGGCCTCCTTTGAACTTACAGACAAATTAGTAGACCCAGAGGGACGGTATATATTCCTGAAAGGGAAATGCTGTGGCCATCACGCTAGCCAACGTCTACTTCCCTAATGCCTCCCACCTGACCTTCACTAATCGAATGTTTGATGCACTTAAAGGATTCTACTCCGGTTGTTTGATACTGGGAGGAGGCTTTAAACTGCCTTTGAACCCCTTACGGATACTTCCAGGGGCAAAACTTATATCACATATAAGATCCTCAAAAAACTCAAACTGCTCCTGAACTCCCTGCACCTCATAGACTTCTGGCGATTCCTCCATCCAGAGGACAGGGACTAATCCTTTTACTCTGTGCCATATGGACGTTATTCCCGGATAGATTATATTTTTATTACACAAAGACACCTGGATTTAATCTCTGAGGCTCACATCGGGATACAATCCATTTCTGACCATGCACCGACTTCCCTGACATTGGACCCAATGACACTGCCTCCCAGATCCGAAACGTGGAGGTTAAATTCGTCACTACTGACAGATCCGGTTCTCTTTTCCCAAATAGCCGCTTCCCTTATTTTGCCCTTAACACCACACCAGGCATGGACCCTCTGACAATCTGGGAAGCCCACAAATGTTCTATTAGGGGGGTCCTCATCAGGTTAGGTGCCCAACGTAAAAAAAAGGAACAGGAAATTTGACGTTTGGTGGGAAGGATTCAGGAACTGCAAACGAGACACAAACAATCCTTGACCGAACAGTCTGCTGCGGAGCTCCTGGAGGTTAGGAAAGCTCTCCAGCAGACAATTGATGCCAAGGCCAAGCTTTTCTTATTTAAAAAAAAAAGTGTATTATGAACACAGGGATAAGACGGGTAGATTCCTGGCAAGAGCTTTGAGGACAGCCAATTCAAGCCAAACTATTATAGGCATACGCTCCGGGACAGGGAAACTCGAGGTCACCACCAAACAAATAGCTAACCACTTCCATGCATACTATTCCAATCTTTATAACCTCCCCAAACAGCAGAAACCTGGACAAGTTCATGGTGACAGACAACAAACCATACGTAACTACTTAAAATAATCCAATATGCCAACCCTGACAGCCCCAGATATAGATCTATTAGAAAAACCCATAGAGGACGCAGAACTCCAACAAGCCATTAAGGGTCTCAGGGAGGGGAAGAGCCCAGGCCCGGATGGCTTCACTGCCATATATTACAAAACCTTCCTCAACACTCTGCTGGGGCTGCTGCAGAAAGCTCTGAATTCCATGTCACACTCCAAAGAGACGCCCACTGCTTTTCTTTCAGCTTATATCACAGTTCTGCCCAAGCCAAACAAGGATCCAATGGCCTGTGCGAGCTATAGGCCCATATCTTTGCTCAATTTAGATGTGAAACTGTTGTCAAAAATTATTGCCAACAGATTGAAGCCCTTGCTCCACAGCCTGATAGGCTCCGAGCAGGCAGGATTTATGCCGGGCAGAGAGACGAGGAACAATGTTATTAAGGCTCTAAACTTGATACATGCAGCCAGGCCGGGTGGGATAGAGGGGCTTCTCCTGTCTACTGATGCGGAGAAGGCCTTTGATCGAGTCGCTTGGGATTTTATGCTCGAAACGTGTGGGTTCATTGGCTTGGGGGAACACATGATGATATGGATTGCCTCCCTGTATAGAAACCCTTCGGCTAGGCTGAAAATTAATGGCTCATTATCAGAACCAGTTCAAATTCACAATGGAACGAGGCAGGGATATCCTCTCTCGCCCTTGATCTTTATCTTAACACTGGAGCCCTTTGTCAGACGAGTGGTTGCGGAGAGCAGAATACAGGGGTTTACTGTGGCAAGAAGGGAGCACAAGGTAGAGGCCTACACAGATGATCTATTGTTTTTTTATCTGATCCAATCCTCTCACTACCCCCCTTGATGGAAGAGTTCTCTCTGCTTGGATGGATCTACAATTTTAAAATGAACTTTACCAAATCTGAGGCAATGAATATCTCCATCCCCACCAACACCTTTAATGCAATTAAATCAACTTGCCCCTTTAAATGGATAGATTCAGCTCTTAAATACTTGGGGGTATGGTTGACCCCTAAGCTGTCACAAATGTATGAACACAACTTCCCACCCTTACTAAAAGCAATTACCTTTGACCATCTTACATATTGCTGCCCTCCAGAACCAGGAAAAGTATCTCGGGTGCCAATTGTGGAGGTCTTTTTGCCAAGAGTCCTTTACCTCTTTAGGAATATCCCAATAAGAATCGCACAGGCTTTTTACAAAACTCTCCACTCTATTCATATGCACACAAACGCCCTAGAGTTTTGTGCTATTGTCACTTTCCAAAGATAAGGGTGGAATGGGTATCCCTAATTATCAACACTACTATCTTGCCTCTCACGTCACCAGGATTATAGACTGGAATTGCCACTATAAACTCAAGGATTGGGTGGAGTTGGAAGATGCAGTGCACCCAACTCCAATTAGATTTTCACCCTGGATTTCCTGGGCAACACAACCCATTGGCTTGAAGTCTCACCCTCTCATAGGCACCACACTGAATATTTTTCATAAACTAACGAGACTCAATGACTTCTCCTCTCACTTAAGCCCATTGACTTCGCTGTACAACAACCCGGGCTTTTCCCCTGGCATGAGAAATACATTTCTTTACTCGCTTACAACAGGAAAAACACTCCTGGCTAAACAGTGCATTGGCAATGACGGGTTCAAGGACTTTTCAGTTCTTAAGTCAGAAAATCATATACCTGACCTACCACTATGGACTTACTTTCAAATTCGTAGCTACCTTAACAACATACCAGTCAGGACGAACTTCTGTAGAGAATTGACTGAGATGGAGACGGTTTGTTTGACAAGCAACGTCACTCGGCCACGGGTGGGTTCAGGGAGGTGGTGCCTCGGGGGGAGGACTCAGAGAGCGATGGTCCACAGAATTGAACATCAAAATCACACATAAACAATGGAAGAAGGCCTGTATATTGGCTCACAGATGCTCTATTAGCACTAAAACACAAGAAACAGCTTACAAACTGTTAACTCACTGGTATGCTACTCCAGTGAAGTTACATTCATGGTTTCCGCTGACCTCGGACTCGTGCTGGTGCTGCCAAAAAGATAAGGGCACTCTGCTACATATATGGTGGCACTGCCCAATGATACAGCCCTTCTGGTCCAAGGTCAGGAAGCTAGTGTTTCAAATCACGGAGACAAAACTAAAACTCGATGCACTTAACTGTCTTCTTCACATTACCAACTTCTCTATTAAGAAATACAAATCCTCACTCTCCAAACACCCTTTGAACGTTGATGATATAAAAACTGCTAGCAAATGTATCAAATGAAGGAGGGGGAAAAAATGAATAAAAACACCCCCAAAAACAACACTTGCAAGCAGAAGCAGTCAAAAGCACAACTCCTGGTTATTAACTCTCCACTTTAGTTCAAAATTCCACTTGTGTTCACAAAGGCTGCTTTCACACTGAGGCGGTATTCAGGCATTACAGCGCTAAAAATAGCACCTGTGTAGCGCCTGAAAAAAAACGGCCCCTTTCACTCCAGTGTGAAAGCCGGAGGGCTTTCACACTGGAGCGGTGCGCTGGCAGGACAGTGAAAAAAGTCCTGCTAGCCGCATCTTTGGAGCGGTGAAGGAGCGGTGTATTCACTGCTCCTAAACCGCTCCTACCCATTGAAATCAATGGGACAGCGCGGCAATACCGCCGGCAAAGGCGGGCGGGTTTAACCCTTTTTCGGCCGCTAGCGGGGGTTAAAACCACCCCGCTAGCGCCCGCAGACCGCCGCTAAAAGGACGGTTACCGCCGACGCCCGCACCGCCCCAGTGTGAAAGCAGCCAAAATCCACATGCAAGCCATCATCAGGGAGCAAGCTCCTAGAGGAGTTTGTATAACTACTTTTATACACCTGTGAACAATTAACCCCTCCCCTAAATTAGCATGAAGAAAGAAAAAAAGGAAAAAAAAATGCTGTTTAAAAAGTGTCAGAAAAAAAGGAGGGGGGAAAAAAGGTCTTTTAAAAACTGCTAGCAAATGTATCAAAGGAGGGGAAAAAAAGAAATAAAAACACCCCCAAAAACAACACTTGCAAGCAGAAGCAGTCAAAAGCACAACTCCTGTCCTGGTTATTAACTCTCCACTTTAGTTCAAAATTTCACTTGTGTTCACAAAATCCACATGCCCTGCATGTCCCCTAGAGCAGGACCCGGGTACCCAAACACTTTTTTGACAATAACTTGAATATAAGCCTTTAAAATTAGCACTTTTGATTTTTCATGCTCATGTCCCATAGAGTTTAACGGTGTTCATCCAAATTTTTTGCCTGTTTTGCAAGTTCTGGTGCGAACTGAACCGGGGGGGTTGTTTGGCTCATCCTTAATCAGTAGGACAAAGGACTTTGTCAGTAGGGCAGAGGATGGTGTCAGTAGCTTTTTTTTAATTATTTTTTCTACTTTTATTATTTCTTTACATTTTTTTTTAGGAGCCATGTTGGAGGGGCTTTGGTGAAAAAGCAGGGGTCTAAACAAACCCCTGAAGTCTCACTTTTGAGAAAGAGAATGGGACTGATGACAGAGATTCTCCAGTACCTTTCTCTGCAGCCTCAGCTGCTCTGGATAGTGAATGAATGGGAAGGGCTCTGTGCTGAGCAGCATCGTGTTCATTTACAAAGTGAAGCATAGTGAACAGAGTTTACTATGCTTCAGTTATGAATGAATACAGTGATTGATTGGTTCATTCAGAAAAGAAAGTGCTGCAAAATTACATATTGATTGGCCCCTTTCCTGCTTTCCATCCTAAAACAATACCCAGCAGCAGCCAACAGAAGGAGGGAAGCCAGCAGTGCTGCAGAGGGAAGGAAGGGACATGGAAGGGCTGGGCAACAGGGGGAATCTGCCCCACACAGGGTGATTAGGGTGTGCCCAAGCACACCCCATGCGCACGCCTATGTTTGTAACAATATAGTGGGCACACTATTTGCTAGTAATTGTTAAAAAGAGTTAACGAGAAATACATAGGAAGATGTTTATAGCAGTGAAACAAAATTAAATTCATACATACTGGATTTATTACCAACGACCTAAAGGATAGATGTTTTTTCTGAATAGAAAAGAATTCAAAATTTTCCAAAACTATGTACAGTAAATGTAATATCAGAATTAGATGTCAGACCTGTAAATAGTATTAGGTTTTGCTTAAATATGAAATCTTCATATTTAAAGCTTCAGCCATTGAAATTGTATTATGTGTATCCAGCATAATTGTGTTGATCGTGTTTATTTTCATATATACTGTATATTAAATGTTTACCAATCATGGACCTGTCCTTAATAAATAAAATGTAACATTACTCAACGGTGAGAGAGGCAGTAGGACAAAATCACTTCTACTCAATGTCTTTTCTAGTATAGCCATAAATTGTCAGGATCTAACTTGACTCCTCCGCAATAAAATGTTTTTTGCAATTAGCTCAATGGGCAGATTTGCTTCGCTTGGACAGACTTTTAATTTATGCTAGTATATCTGTGGAAGTCTCTCCATATCTCTTTGAAGAGCAAGGTGACTGTTCTCAGTCTGCACCCTCTCTTTCCCCCTGTTAATTGGTTTTGTGTATGGATCATTGCTTTAATGAAGGCAGTGTGAGGGAGACCCACCAGTTTTATGACATTCTTTGTTTGGGCTCATCATAATAATCAAGAATTTGACTTCCTATAAAATTAGCCACTTGCTGAATACAGTTTAAAGCATAATGGATTCCTTATGTTACGCAAATTTTGCTATAGCAGCTAACATCTAGTAAAAATCTAGATTATGCATTGAACTTTTTTTCCAAACAGAAACCAGCATGGTTAGTGATAACTTTGCAAAGCTTAAATAAGCCCAAAACATTTCAACATTTAAAAATAAATTATACAATAGAAAACAAATGATGTGCATCTTTCTATGCACAGTAAATATATTTAAATCTCTGCACCTCCTGCCTGACATATACATAATCTTTTTTTCTTTAGCAGTAATAATGATGAGAATGTAAATGATGTGTATGCAAACATGTACATAAATATAAAATTCATGATTTTTCTGCTATTATTAAACTGTGCAACACTGATCTCTTCATTTGGTTTTCAATATAGAATGTTGTAAAGAATTTCATTATGTAAAAAATGTGTTCCTGCACTGTGATAATCCCTTCATACGAAGGCTGGCACAAACCACTTACGCTGTTTTTCTTAATTCCATATTAAATCATTGGTCCCTTTTCCTTAAAAAAAAAAAAGCAATAATAATTAAAAAAATAATTAAAATAGTCCCTAATAATAAAGCTGCAGTCCCATTTAAAAATAAAATGTGTGTATGTTTAACCACAAATGTGTTGTAATTATTATTCATATTACAAGCCCTGCATTACGCACACTTTTTCAGCTTTAATAACCATCAACTCCAGAATAAACAATAGCAATTGGCTTTAATTATCAGTGTTTAATGGTGCAGAATCATGCAGGGCAGGGAAGAGAAGCAAATAATTACTGTTAGTACTGTAGAGTAACTTTCATCTGATTCTCAAGCCTTAGATAGAGGGAGTTATGTGCATTCATTACCCTATTCCAGTCTAAGCTGTCCTCAATACTGAACATACAAAGTATGCTGAGATAACTATATTTTCATCAGGGTATGCATATATCCATACTGTCTTAAGTTTTTTTAGTCTATTTTAATAATAAAATAATGACACGCTGTATAAAGCATTTTGTTAGAGTACCTATCATATTTCGCTTTTTATATTGAATTAAACCTTACAAAAATATATATGGACTGCCAATTTGTGAGCTGCTTCTTAAAATGTTAATTGTCTGTCTGACTTCAATAGATCTGTGAGGCATAAACCCTCAATAAACTATGCAACAAGTGAAGTAAAACCTCTATATATGCATGTGTGTTCCATATCATTGTCTCCAAAAGTGATGCATCCAGAGAATCAGCCTAACAATCAGGCAACTAGGAGGTTGTTAATACCACCATGTATATTTTTCTCATAGCAATCTTCCTTTAAAACAAATGTAGCACTAACCCCCTGAGGGAGCTGCTAGTTAGATTTGGGCTTACCGTTATCTTCTGTTTTCCTCTTTGCACGTCTAGGGGTGTCCCATGGTAAATGCCCAGTAACTTGAGAGACCGACAGCAGATCCACTTCAATGGATTTTAGTTGCAAAACTTAGATAATGAACAGTCTCTTAAATTGGGATCAGAGGGTTGGAAAGGAAATTCAGGTACTCTTATGCCGCGTACACACGAGAGGACTTATGTCCGACAGACCTCCAAAGGAGTTCCGCCGGAGTTCCGACGGAGTTCTGGCGGAGTTCTGGCGGACTTTTCGACCGAACGGACTTGGACACACACCATCACACCAAACTCCGACGGAGTCGAACGTGATGACGTACGACTGGATTCGAATAAGGAAGTTCATAGCCAGTAGCCAATAGCTGCCCTAGCGTCGGTTTTAGTCCGTCGGAGTAGCATACACACGAGCGGATTTTTCGAAGGGGACCGGGTCCGGCGGAGTTCCGTCAGGAAAATTTGAAGCATGCTTCATTTCTAAAGTCCGTCAGACTTTGGCGAATCAAAAGTCCGTTGCAGCCCACACACGATCGAATAGTCTGACGGACTCAGTCCGTCGGAGTTTGGATGTTGAAAAGTCCGCTCGTGTGTACGGGGCATTAGTGTCAAAGTCAAAATGGTGAAGAACTTGCTTACTTTGACTGCATCCAGAGAATAGCCATTCGCAACTGGATGATCCCTCAGGTTGGACAGTCCCTCTCTCACAAGGCCCAGCAGCCAACAAGGTGCTTACTCCGGAGCAAATCTCTGCCACAGATGTAGAACACGTAGGAAAACTAAGCTTGAAAACACTCGCAGGATACCTGGATCTTTCAGTCAGCTTGGCGATATCAACAAGACCAGATTCTCTTGGGTACTTCAGCCCTTCCATGCTCTTACTAAGAAACCAACCCATACATGGTCTTCTTCTGAAGAGTACTCCCCTGGAATGTTTGAATTCACTGGGTCTCTCTCAAACTGGAGACGGCACCCAACCACCTCAGAATCCTTCTTTAGTTTCTTTGCCTCGGGCTAGCTAGCCCTGAGACATCAAAAATCGGGTGGATCCGCACCCCAGGCCATAGCCTTCCTGGGGGCTTGTCAGAAGGACCAGGACCATGAAGTCAGTACATCATTCTGGACCGGAAACCCCGAACCACATGATGTCCGCATCTTAAATAACCTCTCCCAGAAAGCACAGAGAGAGCGCTACTCCCACTGGGCGGGCTTTGAGAGAGGGTAACTTAAGCACCTAACCAGACCATAGTTCCATGCCTGCCAGAAGAGACAGTGCCCCCTGTGCCCAGGCTGAGCATCTCACAGTCCAGTCAGACTGATGCTGAAGTCTAAATTTAGACAATTGTACCCAAACCAAACTGCAGTTCAGGCTTAACTTTCACTTTGAAAAAACGCATAGCGCGTGCTCTAGAGGGAGCTACACAAATATTGAAGCAACTGCACAGTGCAGGGCCCTAACAAACATTGAAGCAACTGCTCAGTGCAGGGCCCCAAAATTACTTACCAGAGCCAGTAATGGGAGTTCAGCAGAATCTTCCCCCTCTCATGTGTAAGTTAGCATTGAGATCAGAGATCTCTTCAGCTCCCACTGACCAACCAGCATAAAAAGGCATGTCACAGATCAGCTCTGCGGCTTATTATTTTTTCAAACATGCAAGCTATTCTGTTACCTGTAATTCCAAAGACATGCAAGGTTGTTCTGTCACCTGTGGTTTCACAGTCATTCAGTATTTTGCCACCTGGTCGTTGCACTGGTCTTGCAGTTTTATTGCCTTCCATGGTGATGAGAGGGCACATATATATATATTATTATGACAGTATGAGATGCTGTCCCTGTGCATTTGGTTGTTTGGGGGACACAGGGTGTGCACATTGGCTCAGTGCAGGACTGCAGTGCATAGATGTTGACCGGAGTAAAACTGCTTTTGCAGCTTTCTCCTGGTTTTGGTATTCCTGCACGGGGATCTGAAGTTTGGAGATTCCGTAGTGTCTTGGTGAGACAAAATCTTCAACTCTGTGTCCAGGTTTTGTGGAGAGCTAGTCCTTATAATGAAGGTATAGGAATACCTCATGGCTTCCAGCTGGAGACTGCTCCATCCAAGAGAGACAGGAGGGCTGCAGGAGGCAACAAGAGCATACGTGTGTCTGCAAGAAACAGGTAATGGCATAAGGACAGAGTGAAGCTGTTGGCTTTGAAGAGCCTATGGTCTGAGGACCAGCATAAAGAGCAGAGGTACTGCTAAAGAGAGAGAGAGAGAGAGAGAGACACACGAGTGGGCTAGTATTTTTAGTTGGGCATATCACTGCTGAAAGAGAACCCCCTGTGAGGGAAACATTATATGTTGAACTTTTACTTGGTTTTTGCCATTTTCAATAAACATGGGCTGTCACACGCACACGCACACACACACACACATGCACACACACATGCACACACACATGCACACACACATGCACACACACACACACACACACACACACACACACACACACACAGTATTTCACAAAAGTGAGTATATCCCTCACATTTTTGTAAATATTTTATAATATCTTTTCATGTGACAATACTTGAGAAATGACACTGCTACAATGTAAAGTAATGAGTGTACAGCTTGTATAACAGTCTATGTTTGCTGCCCCCTCAAAATAACTTAACATGCAGCTATTCTGGAAACAAAAGTGAGTACCCCCATAAGTGAAAGAAAATGTCTACATTGGGCCCAATTAGCCATTTTCCCTCCCCAGTGAAGTCTTGTATGTGATTAAGCTCACCCAGAAAGTACACAAACCAGCAATGGAACTTTTCACATAGTGTGCTGCTGTCTCTCTCTCCTACTCAAACAGCTTTCCTCTGACACTTTCAGCCAAGCTGACAAAAGCAGGCTGACCCTTTACATATCCCCCCCACCCATTCCAGGCCAGGGGTCCGGATACCATGAATCAAGTGGTAATAGACCTGGGAAAGGGCATCCGCATTCTACAAACTTGAAGTCCTGTAGAGCAAGGAACCACCAGGGGATTCTGGAGTTTTTGTCTTTATTTTGGGCCATCCACATAAGGGGCGCATGATCTAAAACTAACTTGAAGGATCGGCCCAACAAGTAGTAACGGAGTGTCCCCAAAGCCCATTTTATTGCGAGACACTCCCTTTCCACAATGGAATAATTCCTCTCAGCTGGCATTAGCTTCTGGCTCAAGTACACAATGGGGTGCTCATCCCCCCAACCATCAGGGACAGTACTGCACCCAGACCCAACTTTGAGGCATCTGTTCATACCAGGAACTCTTTTTGGAAGTCGGGAGTTGCCAACACTGGTTCCTGGCACAAAGCTTGCTTCAACCGGCAGAATGCTGCTTCTGCACTCCACTGAACAACAGCTGCATTCTTTCCCTTGGTGAGATCAGTCAGAGGAGCTGCTAGACTGGCAAAGTTGGGGACAAACCTCCTATAATAGACCACAATGCCAAGGAAAGAATGCACCCGTTTCTTTGTGAGTGGATGGGACTATTTCTGGATAGCCACCATCTTGTTTAGTTGGGGTTTAATCATGCCCCTGCCTACAACATACCCCAGGTAGCGGGCCTCCTCTAACCCAACCTTTCTCTTTTCCGGGTTCAATGTGAACCCTACCCTTCGGAGCGCATCCAAGACCAACTGGACCTTCGGTAAGTGACTCTTCCAGTCCTGACTAAAGATGACAATGTCATTAAGATAGGCTGAGAATTCGTTATGAAGTTCCAGGACAAAGTCCATGGCCCTCTGGAAAGTGACTGGGGCCCCATGTAACCCAAACGTCATTCGCACATATTGCCATAACCCAGGGATGGACTGGCCATTGGGACTACCGGGAGATTCTCAGTGGGCCGATGGCCAGTGTGGGCCGGTTTCAGTTGCATCTGCAGTCCGCGGCGATCTACCCGTCAACCGCCGACAGCTGGCGCCTGACGAGTAGATCGAGATGAATGCAGAGTAGCTACTAATGTCACACAGCGCTGCTCGCTCCCCGGCAACCCCTCTCTTCTCATCTATCCCCATTGGCTTTTGACATAATCTGAGATAGACGAGAAGAGAGGAGGGGCCGCCGGGGAGCAAGCAGTGCTTTGTGACATGAGAGAAAATGTACTCCATATAAATGCTTCCTGCACTACTCTGCATGCTGGCTAGTAAGATCCCCTTATGTGCCACATGCCCGATGTGCTATGTGCCCCGTGCTCTGATGTGCTATGTGCCCCGATGTGTTATGTGCCCTGATGTGCTATGTGCCCCATAATGTGCCATGATGTGCCCCATAATGTGCCATAATGTGCCCTGTGACCTGTGTGCTGTGCCCGATGTCCTATGCCATGATGTGCCATGTGCTCTGATGTGTAATGTGCCCCATAATGTGCCATAATGTGCCCTAATGTGCCCCGTGAACTGATGTGCTATGTGCCCTGTGCCCTGATGTGTTATGTGCCCAATGTGCCCCATCATGTGCCCTGATGTGCTCCGATGTGTCTCATAATGTGCCATAATGTGCCCTGATGTGCCCCATGCCCTGATTTGATATGTGCCCTGTGGCCTGATGTGCCATGTGGCCCATAATGTGCCTTGATGTGTCCCATAATGTGCCCCAATTTGCCATGTGCCCCATGCCCTGATGTGCCCCGATGTCCTGATGTGTGCTGTGCCCCGATGTCCTATGCCCTGATGTGCCATGTGCCCTGATATGCTATGTGCCCCATAATGGGCCATGTGCCCTTGCCCTGATGTGCTATGTGCCCAGTGCCCCATAATATGCCCTGATGTGCCCCATAATGTGCCATAATGTGCCCCAATGTCCTATGCCCTGATGGGCCCATGACCTGATATGCCCCATGCCCTGATATCCTATGCCCTGATGTGCCCCGTGACCTGATGTGCCACGATGGCCTGTGCCATGATGTACTGTACCGTCATGTACTGTGCCCTGACGTGCCCTGATGTGCCCTGTATGCTGATGTGCTGGGCTCTGTACCCTGATGTGCTGTGCTCTGATGTACCGTACCCTGATGTGTTGTGCCCTGGGCTGGTCTGGATGAAGTCCAGGGCCACATTTTTGTCCCAGTCCAGCCCTGGAGACAGCACTCAGGAGAAAATAAAATGTGCGGCACACACTTATGAAACTGACTCTCACAGTGACACTGACAGAAGTGTGCAGCAGCACACATGATGATGACACGACACATCCCCTCCTGAGTCACAGTGAACGTCTCTCTCCATGCCAGGTGGTCTGTTCAGTCCTAAGAGCACTGACAGTCCTGGCTTGCCTTGTTCCCGTCCTGCAGACCCGCACGCAAGGCTCTGGCCATTGCACTGGGCTCATTTGCACCATGACATCACATGACACTCTCAGGTACCACCTCCGCTGGACACACCCAAACACACTGTAGCATGCACTCGGTCGGTCAGACCAGAACTGTGAATGCAAAGTTCCAAGCTGAGCGTCATAGCCATATTTTGAATTGTAAACCTTTTCCTATCACTGGCATTTACTGGCAGGATAAAAGTGGCATTTATTTACTGGCTGCCAGTAAAAATACTGACGTTTAGCAACACTGCGAGGGCAACATGCAAGGAAAATAAAAAAGAGCATTTTAACATGCACATGATTGGATGAGAAAATCAGCAGAGCTTCCTCTCATTTCAGATCGACCCCTCAGATTTACAGAGACTGCACTTCCAAGTTGCACTTTTAGTGCAAAGTGTATTTGGCTTTAGTAAATAACCCCCTGTGTTCCTGAGCCTATTTCAAAGTCTCTCTGCCCCCCCCCCACCTCTGGCCACATGTGGTATTGCATGCAATATAAGTCAATGTGGAGCAAATTATCTTCGTTTCCATTGACTTCTATGGGGAAACTCGCTTTGATAGGCGAGTGTTTTGAATTACACGCATTCTCCTGGAACAGATTATGCTTGTAATTCAAGGTTACACTGTACAAGCAAAAAAGGCATTTCTTAAAATATTACTTGCATGTCCCCCTTGGATCTATAGTGACTTGTCCTTTAGTAAATAAACCCCAATCTCATGTTTGGACCTCCTGGAAAGCTCACATTTTCCTAGGTATGTGTAGACTTTTTTGCTCCACTGTCTGTGTAATGACATATGTACTGTATGTGTAATAAATATCTCTCTCTCTCTCTCTCTCTCTCTCTCTCTCTCTCTCTATATATATATATATATATATATATATATATATATATATATATATATATATATATATATATATATATATATATGTGTGTGTAGAGAGAACAAGAGCAAGATTGTGTTCATGGTTTTGGGTTTGTGTTTGACAAGTTGAATTTTCGTGTCTTGTGTTCAATTAATAATTGCTTTCCTTCTTGTTCCCCCCACAGCTACTGTTGAAGAAACAGTAAGATGGCAGGAAGTTGAATCAGGCAAAGAGGGGAATAATCCAGCATGTCCGCCACCAGCTGTGGCAGCGATTCCAACAGTGCAGGTGCAGCACTGTTGGTCAGATCTGAAAAGGCGGAGGGAGGACTTCCTCCGCACCATCAGTCAGAAAATCGCTGGTGATTTTGGGGTGGTGATTTTGAGTAAGGTATGTGTTGATGGGTGTGCCAGTTGTAGATCTTTTTCTTTTTCTCTTGTCCTAACCACAGCCAGTTGCAGACAGCCGGTGGTGATCCTGGCGATTTCCCCGGGGGGAGGAGGACTGCCTGCCTCAAAATGATGCCAGCTGGGGCACCCCAACAGCAGCCCCTACACATTGTTCACGGTAAGCACTATTTGATCAGCCTGGTGTGTTTTGATCGATATCTCTCTCTGTCTTGATTTATTGTAAAAATGTCTCATCTCTTATGTAGAGGACAGGGAGCAGGAGAAGCAGCAGGATGAGCAATTGGCACATGGCACAAATCAATGTAAGTTGCTTTCACTTGATCATGTTTGTATGTAGGGCTAGTTTTTTTACTGGCCAAACTGTTAGTTTAGGTGGTTTGTTAGGGAGGGATTTGGCACCCTGCAATGCACTGAGTGCCGCACAGTGCATTCTGCGCTTGTTGGGACCAGGTCAACCTGTAGAGACACCAAAATATTACCAGAGGCAAAGGGTTTGCATGATCCAGCAATGTTTAAGAGCAATAGCTCTTTGCTTTTGCGCTCCTCATGGCCTACAACACAGCCAGTGTGGAATGGGCATGGTTTGTTCCATAGCTGCAAGTCCAGGGTCTGGACAATTTTTTTTTTTTTTTTTAACATAGTGAACAAGCATGTAGAAATGCCTACAGTGGCAAGAAGAGCCAGCTAGTGTTCCAAAAAGTGGAATGTAGGTGTTTTTGGAGGCTCAAGCATATCTCAGACCTGGTTAGTGAAACATTTTGTCTTTTTGAGGGGAGAGTAAAGTAGAAACTTGCAACTGGTTTAAAAATGGAAAATTGTATACTCACCTTTCCGTAATTTTCCTTTCCTGACGCATCTTCATGGCAGCACACACTGGGTTGTGACTCCGCCCCCACAACCTGACAGGATTGGATTAACTATAAATTTGAAGGGGAGACACCCTGCTGCATTCTCTGTAAATATCATCACAAAAGAAACAGGGATGGCAACTGTGTGCTGCCATGAAGATGCGTCAGGAAAGGAAAATTACGGAAAGGTGAGTATACAATTTTCCATTTTCCTGACGCCTTCATGGCAGCACACACTGGGAAATAACTCGCCAGTCGGATGGGTGCAAGTAAAATAATATTTATTCCTTATAATGCTGAAGAATTGGCTCTAATGACGGATCTGCCGAAGTCGGCCATGGATAAATGAGCAGAATCCACCTTGTAGTGGGAAATAAAGGTATTCCTGGAGGACCACGTTGCTGCCCTGCATATTGTCTCTGGTGAGACCCTGCAATACGCTGCCCAAGAGGTAGCCACTGCCCTAGTTGAATGAGCCCTGATGTCTTCAGGAATGGCCATATGCTGGGTGGAGTAAGCTTTTTTAATGGTTCTGACTAACCAGGATGCAATAGTGCATGAGGAGGCAGCTTGCCCACGCCTGGTTCCATGGGGAATGATCAAAAGAGAGTTTGTTTTCCTAAAAGAGGTGGTAGCAGTTAAGTAGTTCATGATGGTTGTTTTGACATCTAGTGGATGAGGATTACCATGATCGTCCGTGAAGGATGGAAGGATGATGGTTGTAATGGAAGGAAGTTGCCACTTTGGGTATGAAGTATTCAGAAGGTCTGAGGACTACTTTGTCAGGAAAGAGAACTAACTTAATGCTTGGATCTCCGACACTCTCCTAGCTGAAGTAATCACAATGAGAAAAGACAGTTTTAAAGTCAAGTCCCATAAAGAGATAGTTTCAAATGGAACAAACGGAGGAGAAGCGAGAGCATGGAGAACTATTGAAAGATCCCATGATCTAAAGACTGGCCTCCTGGGAGGTTTAATGTTTAGATAGGCTCTGTAAATTGGATTACCAATGGGTGGAATGTATCTGTTTTAGCTGACAGAGCTGATACCTGAACCTTTAGGGTACTTAAGCTTAGACCCATGTTGACCCCCGACTGGAGGAATTCCAGGACCTGAGAGGGTTCCGGAGAAAGGGAATTCCATCCTTTCTGTTGTGCCATGAAGCAGAATCTTCCCCAAGCCTTTGTATAGATGGTATTGGTAGTGGCTTTCCTGGCTTGCATCAGGGTTGACTTCATGAGAACAGCCTTGGTCTAGCCCTCTCAATCTCCAGACCATCAGGTGCAATTTCTCTGATGCAGGATGTAAAAATTGACCTTGAGACAGAAGATCCGGAGTTATTGGGAGAGGAACTGGAGGTTGAAGGCTGAGCTGTAAGAGTGTCGTAAACCACGGCCTCCTTGGCCACAGTGGAATAATCGTAAATACCGTCACCGAGGATCTCCGAAGCCTGGATAGGAACTTGTTAGATGTATCTGAGCCCATTCCAAGATGGGCCGAACTTCTTCCATCAAGGTGGCACTCCTGGTACCCCCTTGCTTCTGAACATAAGACACTGCTACTTGGTTGTCCATTCGAATGAGCACATTCTTGTCCGTCAGAAACGGTGCGAATGCCCTTAAGGCATAAACGGCTTCCCTGGTGCTCTAAAATGTTCGAGACCAAACCTTGAGCCTGAATATGCCACTGGCCCTGGGCTGCCTGGTCTTGATAGTGGGCCCCCCAACCGCTCTGGCAGGCATTCGAAGTGACTACTTCCGGGTCTGGAGGGACTATCGGTTTGTATTTCCTGAGATTGCTCGGGCGCGTCCACCACCATATCGATTGCTTCACCGATCTGGAGATGAAGATGGTCTGACGCATTGAGACTCCATCCCACTGCCTGACGAATGAGTTCTGTAAGGTTCTCATTTGTCACTGTGCCCATTGCACCATGGGTATAGTTGCGGACATGGACCCTAGTACACTCAGACAGGCTCTGGCTGGTAAGTGATTCCTTGATAGAAGCTTCTGCATTTTCTGTATCAGAGGCCGGATCTTCTCTTGTGGGAGCTGTATCTTGTTTGTTTTGGTGTTCAGATCTGCCCCTAAAAATATCATATTTTGTGTGGGTCGCAGACAGCTCTTTTCCCAATTGATTATCCACCCACTTCTGGAGGGTTTGTAAGGAGGATCTCTCGGTGATGAATCATTGTCTCTTGATCCTTTGCTAAAAGTAGAATGTTGTCCAGATAATGGTGGACGCGTAATCCCTTTTCTCTGAGGAAAGCCACCAATGGTAACAATACTTTTGTAAATGTCCTGGGTGCCGAAGAGATGCCGAATGGGAGGCACTGGAATTGGAAATGATGTTGGTTTATGGCTAACCGGAGAAACTTTTGAAAGGCCGGATGAATTGGTATATGCAGATAAGCGTCCGATAAATCTATTGAAAGCATCCAATCGCCCAGATTTATTGCTAGAAGTATGGATTGAAGGTTTTCCATTTTGAAAGCCTCCACTTTGATATCCTTGTTGAGCATCTTGAGGTCTAATACAGGACGCAAATCCCCTGTCTTTTTTAGCAGAAACAAGGAAGAGTAGAACCCTCTTCCCTTTTGGCATGATGGGACCTCCAGGATCGCTCCCTTTTGTTTCAATTCTGCTACGTACTTTACTAGCAGAATCCTTTGGGGTACTGAGGATGGTGCTCTGGTTGCCTGGAAATGATTTGGTGGGAGTCTGTTTTTGAATTTCCACCTGTGTCCGAATCGGATTGTGGACAATGTCCATAAATCCTTTATATGGTCTGACCAGATCTTGGTGAAGTTCCTTCTGTTCCCCTGCCGGGGTGGCCTTAGATTTCTGTATCCTTAGAAAAGAAGGTTTTGTGTTTTTCCAGTCCCTTCTAAATTCCCTACCAGGAGAGTAGGACCTGGACTCTCTATATTTGTCCGGAAGATTACGTCTGTAAACAGGTTACTTCTGCGTCTTGGGTCTCCTGTCGGAGGGGATCAGGCCTGACTTCCCTCCTGTTACCTTGGATATGGCAGAGTCTAACTTGGCACTGAACAGATTTGCGCCATCATATGGAATTCTGCACCAATTTATTTTTGATGCTGTATTGGCCATCCACGGTTTGAGCCACAGTGCTCTTCTCGCTGTTATGGAGGCCAGCATAGCCTTGGCTGAAGATCTTATAATATCTACTGATGCCTCTGCTAGCTTAACTTCTTGCAGAGAGGAAATAATCTTTCCCATTTCAATGCCATCCTGTAGGTCTTTTTCTATTTTAGATGCCCATCCTGAGATGGCTGTGGCCACTGCTGCTGTGGTAATTGCTGGTCTACAGGCTCCCCCAGCCATGGAATATGCCTTCTTCAATTCTAGGTCCATCTTTCGGTCGAGCACATCCCAAAAGGAAACAGCATCCTCGATTGGTAGTGTGACGTGGCGGGTGAGGCGCATTAATGAGGAATCGACGATGGGAGCATTAATTAAAGGCTTCACTTTTGACTCTTTTAAAGGGTACATCTTGGCTAATCTGTTTGTAAGACTAGATCTTTTGTCAGACCTCTCCCACTCGTCTTTAATGAGATCCTCCAGTTCCTCTATAAATGGGAAGGATAACAGATCTTTTTTTAGGTTTGGAAAATATTTCCGTATTTTCTGAGGTTCCGCCGCATCATCTTGCCAGCCGAATGCTTCTTTAAGGCCCTTGCAAAGGGTTCCACCAGGGAAAAATCAAAGCCCACTGACATCTCCTGACCCTCATCTTCAGAGGAAGATTGTGATGCCTGAGTGAGATGGGGGTCTGCTGAAGACGTACTGGGAGCAG
Source organism: Lithobates pipiens (assembly GCF_037356315.1). Lineage (NCBI taxonomy): Eukaryota > Metazoa > Chordata > Amphibia > Anura > Ranidae > Lithobates > Lithobates pipiens. Next base: position 119,029,557 of record NW_027507787.1, read on the forward strand.
CTCTATCTAATGCTGGTGTTGTTGTTTCCAGTATGGACTCCCGCACTGATTCTCTTATGAGGTCTGTAGCAATTCTTGCGTCTGCGACAGGCAAGTTATCTGGCAGTGCCGGAGCGCCGCATACCCAGTAAGCGTTTGCTGCAGGTTGGGTGTGGCGGCTTTGACATTGTGAGGAAGGAGATCTCCTGCGACTTGATCGACTGTGGCGTGAGTAGCTATGTTGTGAGTGGCTGTGTCTTCAGTGCCATGAAGGAGATCTTGAGCGGCTCCTGCGGGACATCCTGCTAGACGTATGGCTAGACCTTCTCCCATGGCTGGAACTTGCGGCTCTTGATCTAGACAGGCTGCCAAAAAAATGCAGCATTTAACGTCTGGCACTCTTTTTTTCTCCCCTTCAATACTTACCTTGCCCGGTAAAGCCTCTTACCCAACTTGCTGATGGTGGTCTGCGTGGGCAGTGGACTCCATAGAAAAAAAGGGGTGAAGGACAGTCTGAGATATAGAGAGAAATAATGTGTACATATACATATATATATATATATACACACATATACACATACAATTCACTTATAAATATATATATATATACATACATACAGATACACACCACTTATCTATATATTATTTATTAACAAAGTTTATCTGCAAGAAACAATATAATAACAATAATAATATATATAGGAGTCCCACAGGGACTTAACTGGAGACTGCAGAGTGATCTACATGCAGAGGCAGCAACCTTCCTTAAGTTTTGCAGATTGCACAGCAGAATCACAGAGAAATACAGCTCTGTATTTGAAAATAGCACCATTGCGGCGGCTAATTGACACTCTGCGCATGCACAGAAGTGTCCCGAGTGTTCCGGCGCCATTTTGGATAAGGGAACACACATTAAAAACATAGGGGGAAAAAAAAAAAACTGGCACTGCACGTGCTCAGAGTGGTCGAACGGCGCCATCTAGGCTGGAATTACAGCATAGAGAAAACACCACTGAAGGAGAAACAAACGGCGGCCATGACAGGGGACTACAAGAGACAACAATCCCAAAGGTAGAGAAAAAAAGGGAATATAAACCACCACTTACTATAGGAATAAAAGATGGATATTATTTAAATAAGATGAATTAATAGGCAAAAGAAGAAGGGGAGTCCACTGCAAAGGTGAAAAAGCTTCTTTAAAGCTTTGGTAATGCCAGAAATCCAGTAGCCCCTTGAGACCACCAGAGCGGGGGTTCCCTCCATAGAAGCTCCTTTAGAGACTGTACAGGAGGGACTTCCAAACAGGAGAGGCTTGAACCTGCTGGGGTGAATGCGGTAGAGGCTTATTCATCTGTAACAGGAAAACTCCGTCCGTCCAACCTGTCAGGTGAGGATAAAAAAGAGAATGCAGCAGGGTGTCTCCCCTTCAAATTTATAGTTAATCCAATCCTGTCAGGTTGTGGAGGCGGAGTCACAACCCAGTGTGTGCTGCCATGAAGGCGTCAGGAAATGTGTTTTTGTGTTTCTTTATATAGCTGATGTTTCTGGTGAAGAGGTGCAGGGGGCAGATTTGCAACCGGAGTTAGCCTCCCCACGTGAAACTTGTAAGTTGGAATGTTAACTTTCGTGTTTTTTCCTAAAGTTGGAGAGTGAAAAATCAGGCTCACTTCTGCATAGAAACCAATCATCTTCTCAGCTCAGCTTGTTCAAAAAAGCTTTGGCCAGAAAACCTGGAAGAAGATTGGTTTCAAGGCAGAAGTGAGCCTGATTTTGCACTCTCCAGCTTTAGTAAATAAACCCCATTGTGTATTGTTGGAAAAGTAAAATATGTTGTTAGTTGTGTGAAATGTGTTTGTGTTGCTCTTTATTTATGTAGCTCAAGTCCTGCCACAAACCAGCCTCTCCAAGAGGAGGAGGATGATGATGAGGATGCCATTGTGGTCTGCCGCCAAAGACGGCAATCTTCATGTCTCTGTAAGTACCTTTTTACTGATTAATGAACAACAGTGTGGGGTTGATTTACTAAAACTAGAGAGTGCAATACCTGGTGGAGCTGTGCATAGACCCCAACCAGTTTCCAGGTTTGATTCTGAAAGCTTAATTGAACAAGCTGACGTTAGAAGCTGATTGACTACCATGCACAGCTGCACCAGATTTTGCACTCTCCAATAAATCAACCTCTCTGTGTGTAGGTTCTTTAGGGGTTGATGTTCAAGTTGTTGGCCATGCTTAATTAATTTTCTCCTTTAGGCTTTTAGTGCTTAACCACTTGCCGCCCGCCATATAGCAAAATGACGGTGGCAAAGTGGTTGTAATATCCTGACCGGACGTCATATGACGTGATCAGGATATTAAGCCGCTGCGCGCCCCCGGGGGCGCCCATCGCGGCGATTGTTGTTGCGGGGTGTCAGTCTGACACCCCGCAACTACGATCTCGGTAAAGAGTCTCTGACGGAGACTCTTTACCATGTGATCACAGTGTCCAATCACGGCTGATCACAGTGTAAATAGGAAGAGCCGGTGATCGGCTTTTCCTCACTCACGTCTGTCAGACACGAGTAGAGGAGAGTCGATCGGCTGCTCCTCTGACAGGGGGGGTCTGTGCTGATCATCAGCACAGCCCCCCCCCAGGATGCCCACACTGGACCACCAGGGATGCCACCAGACCACCAGGGATGCTCAGCAACAGGTATGCCCCCCTAGACCACCAGGGATGCCAGTCAGTGCCCAAATGGATGCCAATCAATGCCCATAATGGATGCCAATCAGTGCCCACAATGGGCATCACTAATTGGCGTGCATTATTGTTTGGCATTGATTGGCATCCATCCCTATAGAGTACTGTACACTACAATTCCCATCCATGCCGCCTATCAGTGCCCATCCATGCCCATCCATGCCGCCTATCAGTGCCCATCTATGCCGCCTATCAGTGCCCATCTATGCCGCCTATCAGTGCCCATCTATGCCGCCTATCAGTGCCCATCCATGCCGCCTATCCATGCCCATCCATGCCACCCATCCATGCCAATCCATGCCACCTATCCATGACAATCCGTGTCACCTATCAGTGCCTATTTGTGCCACCTATCAGTGTCTATCTGTGTCGCATATCAGTGCCATCTATCAGTGCCGCCTATCAGTGCCACTTCATTGATGCCACATCATTGGTGCCCACTAGTGGCGCCTTATCAGTGCCAGTCACTGCGGCCCTGTCAGTGCCCATCAGTGAAGGAGAAAACGTACTTATTTACAAAGTTTTGTAACTGAAACAAAAAAAATGTTTTTTTCAAAATTTTCTGCCTTTTTTTATTTGTTTAGCAGAAAATAAAAATCCCAGAGGTGATCAAATACCACCAAAAAAAAAAGCTCTATTTGTGAGAACAAAATGATAAAAATTTAGCTTGGGTACGGTGTAGCATGACCGCGCAATTGTCATTCAAAGTGCGACAGCACTGAAAGCTCAAAATTCGTCTGGGCAGGAAGGTGTATAAGTGCCCGGTATTGAAATGGTTAATCTGATGTTCAGACTAGTGCAATCTCAGACATTGCATGTAATTTGCACCAACACCACAGGTGCCAATTACATGCAATGTCTGAGCATTACAAATTCAGCCATACAGTTGTATGGCTGAACTTGCATTGGCTTTGCAGAGAAAAAGATGATGGGACTATTTTTAAAATGCACTGAAAGCAGATCACATGGGTGTTCTCACTCATGCGATAAGATTTAGGTATAAATACACAGTTTGCAATGCAATCTGTGAAATGTTATGGGGTTGTCATAAACACTGTAATGACAGCAGCAGAGAAGCAAGGTGTGAAGCAGTGCTGGAATTCACAAATGTGAACAAGTATTGATAAGGAGCCAGGAGAGTCAATGGTGGACAAGAGAAGGGGATGATGTTGTCTGATATATTCAATAATATAGGGAACAGCAGACCAATGTTGCATTTTTCTTGGGGGGGGGGGGGGGGTTGATGATTAGCAGTGTGCTGTCGTGCTTCATTTTTTGTATTTTGTTTTTGTTTAGATTCCAGTTCTGATGAAGGCTAGAGAGGGAGTTGGTGTGCCAAGATGTATGTCCTTTTTATCTTTGCCCCTTTTTGTTTTGGGGGGGGGGATAGAAGGGCCCAGGAATGAGACTGAGAGTAGCGAGGGTTAATGGAGGGCCAGCATGATGGTGGGAGAAGGGCACAGGAAAGGGTTAATTGTTCGAAAAGGGATTGAGAGGGGGGTGGCTAGTGAAGAAGGGGAGGGGAGGTTTGAAATATGCCAGGCAGGAAGAGGAGGAGTAGTTGAGGAGCACACGAGGGGAGCTGCTGAGAGTGTCAGGTTAGAGTCAGGGCTTTATGGCTGACATGGAGCGTCTCTTCGCCCAGCTCAGAGCGGCGGCCGCCTGCCACGGGCCGGAATGGTTAGAACGGCAGGTGGCTCCACTGCTTACTTCACAGGCTGAGGCTGGGGGGTCTGCTACACCATGCGCACGGAGGTTGTGGCCTCCGGAGCGTTTTACACCGGACCTGCCCGCCACGATAGGAGCCCCTGGTTTGGACCTGTCATGCCCGCCGGCGAAGCGTACACCTGCTTCCTCTGGGTCCGGGCCTGGGCTGAATCCTCGGGTCCAGCGGGCTCCCTCTCCCCCCTGGCGAGGGGAGGGGTAGGCCTCGGCGTGGGGCAATGCTGGAGACGACCGCCGGGCCTTCCCCATCCCCGGCCGGCGGTTCTGTAACTCGGAGGCGGGGCCAAGATGGCGGATGGAGGCCGCTGAGGAGCGCCGTGGTGATGGCAGCTGGGGTTCCTAGAGATGCATCGTGAGCGGCATGGCGGAGGAGCTGAGAGGCCGGCGGGCTCCTGGGAGACCTGCTGTGAGACTGGCGGCGAGTGAGGAAGACGCAGACCCCCTGCATGCCCTTGGGGTACTGTCCGACGGTGAGCTGAGTGAGTCTGACCAGGAGGGTCCGCAGGAGTGTCCGTCGGCGGTGGAGGCGAGGAGAGCGGCGGCGGGGTTCATCCCTGGTCGGCCCGGTAAGTCTGTTTCTTTATCTTTACCTTCTGTGGTCCCTGTTATGTATGGGGTTGTCGGGGGTGGGCCGAGGGGTGCGGGTCTGGGTCCGGGGGTCCCAAGGGGGCGACGGGGCTGCTCCAGCGGGCTCTGATTCACAGCTGCAGGCCTTGTTAGGGGGCTGCAGGATTTAGTGCAGGATTTTTTGCTTCCCGCAGTGGTGGTGCCCCCTCCGGTCACGGAGCCAGCCCGGCGGGGGCTCCAGTAGCGGGGGACAAGGTGGTAGCCCCGAAAGGGGGTGGTAGGGTGGACGTGGTATGTATTGCAGACACGGCAAAGTGCGAGGTCTATGTGTGCTTTGAGGGCCCTTTGGGATCGCACTTGAAGACAGAGGTACAGGAGAAGATTGTGAAGGGTGAGTACATGCAGATATTTTTGCTGCTTCCCCTCGAGAAGTTTAACCTCGATAGTGTTAAACCCGATGATAGCAAGAAGGAGGATGAGGAGAAGCGGCGTTATAGGTTGATTCCACGGACTTTCACGAATTGGCTGCAGGCTTTCGCCATTATGGCCAGTGTCATTGGTGAGAAGAACCCCGAACATTGTTCGGCATTGTTCTGCTATATGGACGCGGTGGGGGAGGCATATAGGGTTTAGGGGGCACGGCATAGCTCAGGTATGACAAAACAGTTTCGCCAGTGGAGAGCCGTTCGTCCCTCTTTGCGGTGGGACCACAAGGATATAAGCCTCTGGATGAGGTTGATGTCCTCGGCATGGGCCCCCAACCAGTTTTTTCCAGGGGGGGCCGGGGGTCCCTCTTCCTCGGGACAGCCGGCCGCCACAAAACAGGGAGTCTGTTGGCAGTTTAACTATGGCACTTGTAAGTTTGGAAGTTCCTGCCGCTTCAAACACGAGTGCTCCGGTTGCGGTGGTGCCCACCCTGGTTCCCGGTGCTTTAAGAAAGGGAAAGGGAGAACCAGGGATTTTGCTAACAAAAGGTATGATGCCGGTGAGGGGGGAAAAGATGGCGCCTTTCCTAAGTAAGTATCCCGATTGGACGGCTGCCCGTCTGTTGCGGGAGGTATTTGCGGAGAGGGTTTTCGTATCCCTATTTCCTTGTCGGTGGTTCCGCTGGTGGCACGGAACTTGCGGTCGACGTTGCTACACCCGGGGGTGGTGGGGGACAAATTGGGTAAGGAGGTGGTGCTGGATGGCATGGCGGGCCCCTTTTCGGAACTTCCCATTCCGGGGTTGGTGATGTCGCCTTTAAGGGTGGTGCCCAAGAAAGAGCCGAATACGTTTTGGTTGATTCACCATCTTTCATTTCCTAAAGGGAGCTCGGTCAATGATGCGATTGACTCGGAAGCCTGTGCAGTGTCCTATTCGTCCTTCGATGCCGCGGTGTCCTGGGTGCATCGGTGCGGGCAAGGGGCGATGTTGGCGAAGGCAGATATCGAATCGGCTTTTCGCCTGCTGCCCATCCACCCGGACAGTTTTTACCTGCTGGGTTTCTGTTGGCAGGGCAATTTTTATGTGGACCGTTGCCTGCCGATGGGTTGTTCGGTCTCATGCGCTTTGTTCGAGACCTTCAGCTCTTTCTTGGAGTGGGTAGTATGGGACGTTTCAGGCTTGAATTGCATAATTCATTACCTGGATGATTTCCTGTGCATCGGCTCGGTGGAGACGAACACTTGCCCTGTTTTGCTGTCCACGCTGCAGCAGATAGCAGGTTAATTTGGGATTCCTTTGGCAGCTGATAAAACTGAGGCCCGGCGTCGTTGATCAGCTTTCTGGGGATTGTGATCGATTCGGAGGCTATGGAATGCCACCTCCCTGAGGGGAAGCTGGTGGCCCTTCGGGAGGAAATCCAGTTGGTGTCGGGGCTGCACAAGGTTCAGCTGCGCAAGCTACAGTCATTGCTGGGCAAGCTGAATTTTGCATGTCGGATCATTCCCATGAGCAGGGTGCTCAGCCGACGGCTGTCGGCGGCCACCGTCGGGGTGCAGTCGCCCACTCATTTAATTCGGATCACGAGGGAACATCGGGAGGATTTGAAAGTTTGGCACGCCTTTCTGGCAATGTACAATGGAAAATACCTGTGGCTTTGCGGTCCCGTGAGCAACTGGGACTTGGAATTGTTTACGCATGCCACGGGGTCGACCGGGCACGGGGCCTACTTTGGGGGCCGTTGGAGTGCGGCCCCATGGCCTGCGGATTGGGTGGAGGCGGGTCTGTGCACGAATCTGGTTCTGCTGGAATTGTTTCCAGTGGTGCTGGCAGTAGAGATTTGGGGCGCGGAATTTCAGGATATGAAGGTTAGGCTGAATTTCAACAATTTGGGTTGGTGCAGGTCATCAACCGTATCTCGGCGTCCTCCTTGCTGGTGGTGCGGCTGCTGCGGCACTTGGTGCTGCGCTGCCTGGTATTGAATATTTTCTTGTATGCAGTGCATCTACCGGGGATTGACAATACGTTGGCTGACGCCTTATCTCATTTCCAGTGGAACAGGTTTTGGGAGTTGGCACCGGCGGCTGATCGGGAAGGGGTCCCCTGCCCCCGTTGGATGTGGTCGAAGGTTCGGGAACCCTCGCTGGATGGATCGAGAGGTTGGTGAGTGCCTCCACGTGGGTGGCCTACGGTAAGGTCTGGAACGAATGGAGAGCTTTTGTCAGCCGGGTAGGCGGGGATTCGTCTGCAGAGGAGGTGAGGCTGTTGGTTCTTTATTTTGTATCCAGGAATCTGGAGCGGGGGGTGTCTGTTTCGGTGATGGACAGGAAACTGGCAGGGCTAGCTTTCTGGTTCAAATTGCGAGGGGACGTGGATTATACCAAGGAGTTTTGCATTTGGCAGGAGATGAAAGGTTATCGCCGGGCGCAAAAACGGAGGGATATCAAGAGGCCGGTGACGTTCGGTAACCTGACGGCTTTGGCGGGTCGGTTGGGATCGGTGTGCTCCTCGGCGTATGAGGCGTCCCTATTCCGGGCATTTTCGCTGGCCTTCTTTGGCGCGTTCCGGATCAGCGAACTGGTGAGTCCGTCTAGTAGGATCCCTGAGGGGCTACTAGTGCGGGAAGTGCGGCTGCTGGTGGACCAGGTTGAGGTTTGGTTGCGGAGGTCAAAGACGGATCAGGTGGGAAAGGGGGTCCGAGTGAGCTTATATCGCTTGGAGGGGTCGCCACTGTGCCCGGTACGGCCGGTAGGGGAGTTTTTGGGGGTGTGGCCAGTGGGGGATGGGGCTTTGCTCATTCACGTGGATGGGTCATTGCTGTCCAGGTTCCAATTTGTAGCGGTGTTCAAGAAATTTTTGACAGCGGCCGACCTGGACAGCTCGCGATTTGCCTCACACTCCTTCCGTATAGGGGCGGCTACGGAAGCCGCTCGTTGCGGGTTGGACGAGGCAGCAGTCAGGAGAATAGGGCGATGGGATTTGCTTCGGTTTCGGTCATATGTTCGGCCCGAGTTGGTGGTGGAGTAGGGGGTGTCTCACGGTTCAGCTTGGGGGGGGGGGGGGTCTGGGGGCCGTGTGTGTGTGTTCATGTCTGGGTGTTTTGTTGGAGTGGGGCTGTTATCTGTGGTCTCTTCTATGTCTTTCAGATGGATTCCAGATGGGGCTCGTCTGGATACTGGGGCACTCTTATGTGTTTAGTGGGGCCAGGAGGGCAGATATGAGGCAAAACGGCAGACAACTGGGGATTGCATGGGAAGAGGCTTTTTTGAGGGTTTTGCTGGAAGTGCTCCACATGGCGTGCCTGGACAGGCCGCCTGACGTGCTGGTACTGCATGTCGGGGGCAACGACTTGGGGGATAGGCCAGCCAGGGAGCTCATTCGTGATGTAAAGTTGGACTTCCTTCATTTGAGTACCCTTTTCCTGGGAATGCTGATCGTCTGGTCTGATATAGTGGTCAGGACGTGTTGGTGGCTGGCTCGGTCTGTTGACAGGCTGAACAAGACACGTATTAAGGTGAAGAAACGGGTAGGGCAGTTTTTCATCAGAAATGGGGGTTTGGTGGTCCGCCATCAGGAGTTAGAATGTGATGTGGGCCTGTACCTCTTGGGTGATGGGGTGCATCTGTCTGATGTGGGGTTGGATCTTTGGGCCCTGGGATTGCAGGACGGGATTCAGCGGACTCTGCGAGTGTGGCGGGGTTCCCAAGGGTGAGGGGGTCTCCCTTGTTAGCTGATGGCGGTGGTGGTGGCTTGTCTGGTGGTAACTGACCCAGGAGATGGAAGTGTGGGAGACCCATTAGGGAAATGGGCTCCTTTGGTTACAGCTAACGCGGGTTAGCTGAGGATGGGATGGTGGACACTGCGGGTAGGCAGTTGTCTCCGGGCTGAAGTATTCACGGCCGGAGGCCTAGGACGGTAGCCTGACCGCAGTGTAAAAGGTGAGACATTATGTGGGAAAGTGCCAGACAAGCCACCGGGTTGAAAACTGATGTTCCGGAGTTGAGGGTTATTGATAGCAAGGAATGGATATTTGGTTATACGTTTTATAAGTTTTATATATTTTATAAATAAAAGGCTGCTGTGGCCGGTTATACCCCATAAAGAAGGTGTGGTCTCATTATTATAGGTTAAGAGAATGGGTACATATTTGGGGGGGTGTAACGCTGGGGCTGCAGTGCGGGGGGAGACACGAAGGTGCCTCTTATGTCCACTAGTCATGATGTAGCTAGCTGCCTTAGACCCCTTTCACAATGGAACGGTTTTACGGTGCTTTAGCAGTGTGAATAGCCTCTGCTAAGTGCATGAAACCTGCCTCCCATTTAATCCAGTGGGTCTTTTTACACTGGGGTGGTGAGCTTGTGGGAGGCTAAATAAAGTCCTGCAAGCAGGATCTGTTGAGGCAGGTTGGGAGCATTGTGCACTGTGCTCACAAACCACCCCTGCCCATTGGAATCTTGGTCCTTAAAAGCGATTTGAAAGAAAAGCGATATGGGCATTTTGAACAACACTAGCGGCTGCAAAGTGGTGACAATGGTGGGTTAGTTAATAAAGGCAAATCCACCCAAAGTGCACTTGAAATTGCACTGAAGGTGCACTTGGAAATGCAGTCACTGTATATCTAAGGGGGCATGCAAGTTAACCTCTTCCCGCCCGCCCTATAGCCAAATGACGGCCGTAGAGCAGGCGCTTTCGTCCGGGAGGCCATCCCTGGACGTCCTGTTGTTTACTTCCGCAATGCGTGCCACGCATTGCGGGCGCGCATCTGGCGCGCATCGGGGAAGTTCTGTGATTGCCGTTTCCCCCGGAGACAGGCAAACACAGATCGCTGTAAACGGCCAATCCCAGCGGCCGTTTACAGCACGATCGGCGTGTCCAATGTGAGATGATCTCATATGTATACATATGAGATCATCTCTCAGCGCCGCTCTTCCTCCTCACACAGACAGCGTGTAAGAGGGGAGAGATGAACGGCTGCAGCGGCCGTAAGTGTAAAAAAAATTAAAAAAAGTTTAAAAAGTGCCATCCTCCCCCAGTGCCATCCACCCCAGTGCTACCTGCCCCCAGTGCCACTTGTTAGCGCTATCTTCCCCAGTGCCACCTGTTGTCAGTGCCATTTGTCCCCAGTGCCATCTGTCATCAGTGCCACGTATAAGTGCCATCTGTCATCAGTGCCACGTGTCATCAGTGCCACATATTAGTGCCATCTGTCATCAGTGCCATTTGTAATCAGTGCCACCTGTCAGTGTCACGTGCCATCTGTCGTCAGTGTCACGTGTCATCAATGCCACTTATCAGTGCCATCTGTCATCAGTGTCACGCGTCATCGGTGCCACGTATTAGTGCCATCTGTCATCAGTTTTACGTATTAGTGCCACGTGTCATTAGTGCCACGTGTCATTAGTGCCACGCGTCATTAGTGCCACGTGTCATTAGTGCCACGTATTAGTGCCACGTGTCATCAGTGCCACGTATATGGGCCACGTGCCATCAGTGCCACGTATAAGTGCCATCTGCCATTAGTGCCACATATCAGTGCCATCTGTCATCAGTGCCATCTGTCATCAGTGCCATCTGTCATCAGTGCCACGTGTCATCAGTGCCACGTATCAGTGCCATCTGTCATCAGTGTCACGTGTCATTGTCCTGGTGCTCCAGGGCCTTCAAAAGTGTAATAGGTAGTCAACAAGTTAGATGTGTAATTTATGCTCCTAGAACACGTGATGGCGCTCCCTGCATGTTGGGCCTCTCTATGTGGTCAGGCTGTGCAAAAAGTCCCACACATGTGGTATTGTAATACTCAGGAGGAGTAGCAGAATTTTTTGGGGGGTGTCATTTGTGGTATACACATGCCATGTGAGAGAAATAACCTATTACAATGACAATTTTGTGGAAAAAAATAAAAAAAATGAAAAATCTTAATTTTGCAAAGAATTGTGGGAAAAAATGACAACATCAAAAAGCTCACCATGCCTCTTACTAAATACCTTGGAATGTATACTTTCCAAAAAGGGGTCATTTGGGGGGCATTTGTACTTTCCTGACTTGTTCGGGTCACAAGAAGTGAGATAGGCCACCAGTACTTCAGATGTGATCAATTTTGTGTAATTCACACCACAGCTTGTAGACTCTCTAATTTTCACAAAGACCAAATAATATCCTCTAATTTGGGTTATTTTTACCAAAGATATGTAGCAGTATAAATTGTAGCCAAAATTTATGAAGAAAAATTACTAATTTGCATAATTCTGTCACAGAAACAAAGAAATATGCGTTTTTTGTCCAAATTTTTGGTCTTTTTTCATTTATAGTGCAAAAAATAAAAACCCCAGAGGTGATCAAATACCACCAAAAGAAAGCTCTATTTGTGGGAAAAAAAAGGACAAAAAATTTGGGTACAGTGTTGCATGAGTGAGTAATTGTCATTCAAAATGTGAGAGCACCGAAAGCTGAAAATTGGTCTGGGCAGGAAGGGTGTTTAAGTGCCCAGTAAGCAAGTGGCTAAAAAACAAAAAAAACAGCATTTTAGCTTGCATGTGATTGGATGATAAAATCAGCAGAGCTTACCCTCGTTTTAGATCTAAACCCTCAGATTTACAGAGACAGCACTTGTAGTGCAAAGTGGATTTGCCTTGTGAAAATAAGCCCTGGGATTTTAACCACTTAACAACCGGCCCATAGCCGATTAACGGCTTCAGAGCGGTTGTCTAACTCTGAGAGGCCGTTAATTAACGGCCTCCCAGAATTCAGCTCTCGCGCGCCCCCTGGGGGCACACTCGAGAGCATCCGTGACTGCCAGATCCACAGCACGGATCACGGTAAATGGCCGCTCATCACGACCGTTTACCACATGATCGCTGCATCAAATGTCGGAGCGATCACTTGTAAACAAACTGGCGTCATGCTATGACGCCGGTTCCTCCCTCCCCCTCTCTGTACCGATCAGTACAGCGGAGGGTGAAGAGATCGGTGTCAGCAGCGCTGTGGGCTGCATCTGCAGTGCCCACATCGCTGCTCACCGAAATGTAACCCCTTAATTCCCTGCTAATACTCTGCAATACTCTGCAATACTCTGCCATACCCTGCCAATACTCTGCATTACCCAATACTCTGCAATACACTGTCAATATTCTGCCATACCCTGCCAATACTCCGCATTACCCAATACTTTGCAATACCCTGCTAATACTCTGCAATACACGCCAATACTCTGCAATACCCAATACCCTGTCAATAATCTGCAATACACACCAATACTCTGCAATACCCAATACCCTGTCAATAATCTGCAATACACACCAATACTCTGCAATACCCAATACCCTGCCAATACTCTGCAATACTCTGCCACACCCTGCCAATACACTGCAATACCCTGTAATACTCTGCAATACCCTGTAATACTCTGCCATACCCTGACAATACTCTGCCAATACCCTGACAATACTCTGCCAATACCCTGCCATACCCTGCCATACCCTGCCAATATTCTGCCATACCCAATACCCTGCCAATACTCTGCCATACCTTGCCAATACCCTGCCAATACTCTGCAATACCCAATACCCTGCCAATACTCTGCAATACCCTGCCAATACCCTGCCATTTTTTTTAATTTTATTTATTTCAGACTTCCCAGCCTAGAGGTGTAATGTGGGGTCTTATTGACCCTATATCTCACTGTAAAGAGGACCTATCATGCCTATTCCTATTACAAGGGATGTTTACATTCCTTGTAATAGGAATAAAAGTGATCAAAAAAAAATGGGGGGGGGAGTCAAACTAAAATAAAGTAAAATGTCCCCATGTGCTCGCATGCAGAAACGATCGCATATGTAAGTCCTGCCCACATATGAAAACGATGTTCAAACTACACATGTGAGGTATCACTGCGAACGTTAGAGCAAGAGCAATCATTGTGGCCCTAGACCTCCTCTGTAACTCAAAACATGTAACCAGTAAAAAAAAAATTTAAGCGTCACCTAAGCCTGTGCAATTTTGAAGGGTGACATGTTGGGTATCTATTTACTCGTAACTTCATCTTTCACATTATGCAAAAACATTGGTCTAACTTTACTGTGTTTGTTTTTTTTTTTTTTTAAGCACAAAACAGTTTTTTTCTTTTTTTTTAAAGCGTTAGAAAAATTGCTGCGCAAATACCGTGCGTGATAAAAAGTTGCAACGACCACCGTTGTATTCTCTAGGGTCTTTGCTAAAAAAACATATATATATAATATAATATAATGTTTTGGGGTTCTATATAATTTTCTAGCAAATAAATGATGATTTTTACATGTAGGAGAGAAATGTCAGAATTGGCCTGGGTGCTTCAGAACACCTGATGGCTCTCCCTGCATGTTGGGCCTCTGTATGTGGCCACGCTGTGTAAAAATCTCACACATGTGGTATCGCCATACTCGGGAGTAATAGCAGAATGTGTTTTGGGGTGTAATTTGTGCTATGCATATTCTGTGTGTGAGAAATAACCTGATAATATGACAATTTTGTGGAAAAAAAAAAAGGAAAAAAAATCTTGATTTTGCAAAGAATTGTAGGAAAAAATGTCAACTTCAAAAACCTCACCATGCCTCTTACTAAATACCTTGGAATGTCTCCTTTCCAAAAAGGGGTCATTTGGGGGGTATTTGTACTTTTCTTACATGTTAGGGTCTCAAGAAATGAGATAGATCGTCAGTCCTTCGGGTGTGATCAATTTTCAGATATTGGCACCATAGCTTGTAGACTCTATAACTTTCACAAAGACCAAATAATATCCACCAATTTGTACTTATTTTTACCAAAGATATGTAGTAGTATAAATTTTGGCCAAAATTTATGAAGAAAAATTAATAATCTGCAAAATTTTATAACAGAAACGAAGAAAAATTCTTTTTTTTTTACAGAATGTTCAGTCTTTTTTCTTTTATAGCACAAAAAAACCCAGCGGTGGTTAAATACCACCAAAAGAAAGCTCTATTTCATATGGGTACAGTGTTGCATGACTGAGTAATTGTCATTCAAAATGTGAGAGCACCGAAAGCTGAAAATTGGTCTGGTTATTAAGGGTGTTTAAGTGCCCAGTGGTCAAGTGGTTAATAATAAACTTACCTTTTAAGGACAGGCTTCCATTCCAGTATCGCCAGCTGCTGTTGGCTCATTTGGTATCACTCCACCTTTGACAGGAGCTGACAATATACAGTAAGCAATAGCTCCCACTGATGCTGTGGGATAGAGGGGTGGCAAACCAAGATCTGGCCTTGTTGAGCTGCCATCCCAGAACAGGAAGTTGTGGAACACCAGTATAAGGCTCTGAAGGCCACTGGTTGGCCACCCCTGGTTTAGACCTTGTCCAAAGTGAGCCACATTTTGCTAAATCAAGCCTGCTTTAAAAAAAGGCTAAGTTGGACAGCATGGTCCAGGAAGAGATGTATGGCTGTTTTGAGTGCTTTGGCTTACTGTGTATTTGGCATAGAGAGCAGCAAGTCAAATTTGTGCGAGTCTGCAAAGCAGGTCCACCCAGAAGTAACCCCCCCCCCCCCCCAAACAATACTTACAAAAACATATCTTACACTTGATGTGTAGATTCTTCCACTTCTTGGGAACATGGAGGAGAACACATTCCCTGTCAGTGTTATTGGTCTAGGTAAAGTGTATAGTATAGTTGGTGAGTGTAGAATTGGGTAACAATTAGCCCGAAATTCATCTTTTAGAGTTAAGCTCAGACAATAAAACCTGGAAGCTGATAGGTTTCTATGCAGAGATGCACCTTATTTTGGTACCCTCCAGTTTTAGTTTATCTCCAATTCTGAGTGGTTGCCAAGTTTGGGGGAAAAAATGCCTTTTTAACCACTAGAGATCCACGCTATAGCCAAATGACGACTACAGCACGGACATCCTTTGCCGGGACTACGTCTATTGACGTCGTCCCGTGCACGAGCGGCCTGCGCGATCCCTGAGGGGCGCGCGCGGCGCGCTCTGCGATCGGCGAGTCTATGAGACTCGCCTGACCACGGATCCGAACAAGGGGTCGATCCCGACCCCTTACCACGTGATCAGCTGTCAGCCAATGACAGCTGATCATGTGATACAACGGAGCCGGTAATCGGCTATTATTCATTAGTCCCGATCACGGCCAGCTTACCAGTGCCCACCTGCCCCCCTCAGGAATAAATAAGTGCCACCCAGCAGTGCCTCTAGTGCCACCCAGCAGTGCCCCTAGTGCCACCCAGCAGTGCCCACAGCGCCACACATCTGTGCCCACAGTGCCACCCATCAGTGCCCACAGTGCCACCCACAATCTGCCTCAACAACGGTGCTGCACTCCAGTGCCACATATCGGTGCCCATCAGTGTCATCTACCAGTGCCCATCAGTGCCGCCCATCAGTGCCCAGCAGTGCCATCTATCAGTGCCACCTATCAGTGCCCATAAGTCCCATCTATGAGTGGTACCTATCAGTGCCCCTTAGTGCCACCCATCCGTGCCACCCATTCGTGCCATCTTATCTGTGCCCATCTTTGCACATCAGTGCCACCTTATCTGTGCCCATCAGTACTGCCTTATCTGTGCCTATCGGTGCCACCTTATCTGTGCCTATTAGTGCCGCCTTAACTATGCCTATCAGTGCTCACCAGTGCAGCCTATCAGTGCTCACCAGTGCAGCCTATCAGTGCGCCTCATCAGCGCACTTCAATGAAGGAGAAAAATTACCTGTTTGCTAAATTTTATAACAAACTATTAAACATGATTTAAATTTTTTTTTTATTTTGCATCTTTTTTTGTTTGTTTAGCAAAAAATAAAACTCCCAGCTGTAATTAAATACCACCAAAAGAAAGCTCTATTTGTGAGAAAAAAATGATAAAAATGTCATTTGGGTACAGTGTTGTATGACCGCGCAATTGTCATTCAAAGTGCATCAGCGCTAAAAGCTGAAAATTGGTCTGGGCAGGAGGGGGGTTTAAGTGCCCACTAAGCAAGTGGTTAAATGTATATTTGGTTACCTTATTTCAAACAGTCCACTCACCATACTTGACTACATTTGCTTGCCCTATTCCTAGAGTGTTGCAAATGTCATGTCACCAGGCTTAACTTCCTACACCAAAGAATCAAATGTTCAGCTTACAGACATTGGATTTTTTTGCATCATCATCAAATTTGCCAATGAAATTCAATTTTTAGGGAACATAACTTTGAGAAATCTACCTAGTTTTTATGGAACACATTGGCAAATTCTTCAAGCCTAAAATCTTTCCTCTTTTAGGCTGCTTTCACACTGGGGCGGTATTCAGGCGTTACAGCGCTAAAAATAGCGCCTGTGTAACGCCTGAAAAAAACCGGCCCCTTTAACTCCAGTGTGAAAGCCGGAGGGCTTTCACACTTGAGCGATGCGCTGGCAGGACGGTGAAAAAAGTCCTGCCAGCCGCATCTTTGCAGCGGTGAAGGAGCGGTGCTGCCACGGCGCTTTGCGGGCGGGTTTAACCCCTTTTCGGCCGCTAGCGGGGGTTAAAACCACCCCACTAGCGCCCGCACACCGCCGCTAAAACGACGGTAAAGCGCCGCTCCCGCTGCAGTGTGAAAGCAGCCTTAGCCTGACTTGCTATGAATAGGTGAAGCCCAAATCTCACCCTTTCTGGTAAATGACCATCCTTTCAGCAAGCACACAGCAGATGTCCAGCACCCTCTGTTTGACATTTCTCTGCCTGTGTAGAGAAGCGTGTGTTTGTTTCTTCTAATTTCCTCATAAATTATAATTCTCTCCACCTGTGATTTTTTTTTTTTTAAGTGAGTTTTATTGCAAACCCTAAGGGTCGGTTCACACAGGGGCACCACGACTTTCAACATGATTTTTGGAGGCAACTTGGACACGACTTGAACATGACTTGGGGCGACTTACAATGCGACTTTAAGTCGCCCTAGGCCAGGCGACTTTTTCCAATCAGAGAATGAGCTCTCAAGGGGGAACTCCACGCCAAATTAAAAAAAAAAAAACGGCATGGGTTCCCCCTCCGAGAGCATACCAGGCCTTTGGGTCTGGTATGGATTTTAAGGGGAACCCCTATGCTGAAAAAATGGCGTGGGGGTCCCCCCAGATCCATACCAGACCCTTATCCGAGCACGCTACCCGGCCGGCCAGGAAAGGGGGTGGGGACGAAGGAGCGAGCACCCCCCTCCTGAGCCGTACCAGGCTGCGTGCCCTCAACATGGGGGGTGCCTTAAGGAAGGGGGGCCTCGCAGCCCCCCCACCCCAAAGCACCTTGTCCCCATGTTGATGAGGACAAGGGTCTCTTCCCAACAACCCTGGCCGGGCGGGGGACTTATCGGAATCCGGCAGCCCCCTTTAATAAGGGGGCCCCTGGATCCCGCCCCCCCACCCTAGGTGAATGAGTATGGGGTACAATGTACCCCTACCCATTCACCTGCGGAAAAAAAATGTAAAAAAACACAACACACAAGGGTTAAAATAGTTTATTGCACAGCTCCAGGGGTCTTCGGGGGTCTTCTCGCCGGACTCCTTCGCTATCTTCTGCTAGCTCTTTTACTAGCGGAGGAGCCCAGCTTTCTTCTTCGCCGCCGCCCTCTTCTTCTGACTTCGGGGTGTAAGGGATCTTCCCGGGGTAGGGTGTGTTTGGACACAGTTCACAGCAGACTTGGAATTTATAAAGCAGATCTTGGCGTTTATTCGTGGTACAAACAGTCCAGCAAACAAAATATACAGCAACACCGTGCTTTCTAAGTACAACAAAAATAAAAGTCCTAGCCCGGCTGGGCGCTTACTAACAGGTTCTGCTCACCTATCTGACACTTACAAACACAGCGTCTTTCGCCTGGATATCGCAGGGTGAGTTTTAGCTCCAGCAGTGGCTGTGCTTGCAGCTTCCTTCAACACACAGATTGTTCATTCCCTGGCTGAGAGCAATCACCTGCAGACCCTGCAGAGCCTTTAGCTTCCCAGGCTAATTAGGATCAAAGCTCACCTGATCCCAAACCCAGAACTGGATCGGGGGATGTGGAATGACAGGTCCCTCTACCAAACCTACCTGCCATTCCATATAAACCCAGGCCCGGCAAAATTAAATAACAACTCAGCAGCATATCGCTGCTGAGAAACTGATCCATCCTGGATTTACCATCTCACACTGTGTAGCAACCTAGGTGAGATGTACACCCCCTCGACCACTTCTCCAGTGACATGTCTACAGGGGTCTTGTTCCCCCTCTTTCGTTCTTCTTGCTGGGCCACTGCGCCTTCTTCTAGCTCTTTTACAAGCGGTGGCCCGGTCTTCTGTCACCGCTGCTGCCGTCTTCTGTTCTTCTTTTCTTCTCTTCAGGAGATGTTGCCTCGTCGCTGTCTCTGCTCACAATGACAGGGACGCGGTGAGCGGCGACTTATATAGGGACATCCCGGATGATGTCCCCGCCCATTATGATGTCACAGTCCCAGCGGATGCTGGGATTGTGACATCATAATGGGCGGGGACATCATCCGACGATGTCCCTATATACTGTAAGTCGCCTCACGCCGCGTGTCCTGTCATTGGGACCGGAGACAGCGACGAGGCAACACCTCCAGAAGAGAAGAACAGAAAAGAAGAACAGAAGACAGTGGTGACAGAAGACCGGGCCACTGCTTGTAAAAGAGCTAGAAGAAGGCGCGGGGGCCCAGCAAGAGGAAACGAAGAGGGGGACAAGACCCCCGAAGTCGGAAGAAGAGGGCGGCGGGGGCAAAGAAGAAAGCCGGGCTCCTCCGCTAGTGAAAGAGCTAACAAAAGAGCAGAAGATAGCGGAGGAGTCCGGCGAGAAGACCCCCGAAGACGGAAGAAGACCCCCAGAGCTGTGCAATAAACTATTTTAACCCTTGTGTATTGTGTTTTTTTTTTTTGTACATTTTTTTTCACAGGTGAATGGGTAGGGGTACATTGTACCCCATACTCATTCACATAGGGTGGGGGGCTCCCGGATTCTGATAAGCCCCCCGCCCGCAGACCCTGACAACCAACGGCCAGGGTTGTCGGGAAAAAGCCCTTGTCCTCATCAACATGGGGACAAGGTGCTTTGGGTCTGGGGGGGCCACGCGGTCCCCCCTTCCCCAAGGCACCCCCCATGTTGAGGGCACGTTGCCTGGTACGGCTCAAGAGGGGGGGGGGGCGCTCGCTCGTCCCCACCCCCTTTCCTGGCTGGCCAGGTAGCGTGCTCGGATAAGGATCTGGTATGGATCTGGGGGGGACCCCACACCATTTTTTTGGGCGTAGGTGGTTCTCCTTAAAATCCATACTAGACCTAAGGGCCTGGTATGCTCTCGGGGGGAGAACCCACGCCAATTTTTCTTAATAACTTTGGCGTGGAGTTCCCCTTGAGAGCTGATAATTCTGTAAGAGTCGCCTCTGTATAGACAGAGATCTGACTTGGAGGCGACCTCCATTGAAATCAATGGGTACCAGTCGCCTACAAGTCGGATTGAAGTAGTACAGGAACCTTTTCTGAAGTCGGAGCGACTTCAGTAGTGTGCATTAAGATGGCTCTCATTCACTTACATTGATTTTTATATGTTGTCCGACCTGAGGCGACTAGGGGCGACCTGAAGTCGGATCTGAGTCGGCCCTGTGTGAACAGGCTCTCACCCCCTTCCCTAATTTTTGGGAAAGGGATTTCAGGTGTGTTTTGGAGCACAAAGTAGAGGACACAGGCCTGGTGCCAAACATTAGCACATCATCTATTTATTTTTAGGGTTCTAATCTTTGTGAAACCTTAGCTTTGCAGGGGTATATGCAAGGAGGAACAATCTTTGACAATATTATTCTGAAGAAGCATTCACTTATTCACACACTAAATCTTTGATGTCCAGCTTTCACAGAGCATGTTTTTTTGTCTGTCCCTCAATTCTATTTTTACTTTACTATATTTAAAATGCCTTTTTGTGAAACAGAAAAGAAGTATCCATTTAATCCACCTTGACATGTGAATGTCAGCAATTTCCTATCCAAACTTCCATGAAGACTACTTTGGACATTAAATTAACATGTTAAGTCAATAGTTTGTGCTAAGCTGGTGTTAAGTTATTAGCTCACAACACCGGATCCTTAGATTGTTCAAAAATAACCACAGGGACCCAATTCAGGTTTTTTAGTATTTACCACAAATAATACTCAGGATTGAAGACTTTTCTTTTTTTTCTCACAGACATATTTCAACTGGCTGTTATGGTGCTCATCTGGTGGCTCCTCCAATGAATTAACTATTTGGAGGAGCTCATGGGATTACCACCAGCTGAGGACCAGCCAGAGGAGCTCAATTTATTGTTTTAATTTTATTTTGTTTTAATGTTATTTATCTTGTTTTTTGATAAGTTTTATATGTTTATATGTTTTAATGTTTATATAAAAAAATAAAATAAATTGTTATCCAAACCTTTACTACCTTGTCCAATGTCCTTTCCTATTTTACATGTGTACACACTCTGAAATCCTGCAGTTACAAAACACATACATACCTGCCAAAGTCTGATCAAGACTCTGCTAGCTTGAGGCACAATGGGCAGATTTTTCCCATTACAGCTGCAGTGCTAAATATTCTCTCAGATGATTCCTTAAAAAAAGTAGGGATGTATAGCAGTAATTTGCCATGGATTGCAGCTCATACAATATTTTGTTTGGGGATTCTTCTTTTTAAAGAAGGAAAACCTGGAAAGCGCTTCTGTCTTCTTGTAAATTTTCCATGGATCGAGTTAGCCCAAAATCACAAACAAGTTTTTCGGTGTGTGCAAATTTGGGAAGACTCCTCAGTGGTCAAAGGGGGATATTTACGAGAGGCAAATCCACTTTGCACTACAAATGCACTTGGAAGTAAGTTGCTGTAGATCTGAGGGGAAGATCTGAAATAAGGAGAAGCTCTGCTGATTTTCTCATCCAATCATGTGCAAGGTAAAATGCTGTTTATTTTTCCTTGCATGTCCCCCTCAGATCTACAGTGACTAAACATGAAAGTGCACTTGTAGTGCAAAGTGGATTTGCCTTTAGTTAAATAACCCCCAAGTCTCAAGTTTGCTCTTAGTGGATGTGGCGTTTGGTACACCTGGAAGTAGTTTCCCTTTGTAACTGCTAGGTTGGGGATAGAGCAGGCAGCAGCCACCAGAGTTAAAAGATGCCTTGTTTATGACTTGCAGCTAGGCCAAAACCTAAAAATTACTGTATGTGCACAGTTGCAAACAACTGTGGATGTAGCTAGTTATTATTGTCTATAGTCTGCAGCCATCACTAGTATGTTCCTTCACATTTCAGTGGAATGGTAACAGTAGGTGGGGCAAGATGGAGTTCAGGGAGGCCCAAATGGCCACTAATTCTTCATAAATGCACTGATTAATGTTGGCCCTTAGATTTGTCTTGACCCCAAATCTGTTAGACTAAAGTCCATGATGTAACCAAATAACTTCCCCCGACATATGTATTAATTATAGGATATGGCAAGTCAGCTACTTAAATACCATTTTCAAGGAGATGTTCCTGAATGTCAACCAAACTTTTTTTATTTGAAATATGTTTCTTTCTTTTTTTTTTTTTTTCAAAGATTTTATTGGAAAAATTAGGGTAACATACACATGTTCATACAGATCGGTTTGAAAATCGGGCTGTAAAAGAGACTCCTGAACGCTGCGGAACGGAAAATATCCAATATATCCTTAGCGTGAACAAAGATGAATAAGGGATTAAGGGAGAGGAGTCAGGTTTGTTGTTGTGAGGTCTCCAATCAGTACAGTGTCCGAATAAAGTACATCTCTAGCAAATCTGCTAAATTTCTGTCTAACAGTCATTTAATATATCATCAGTACATGGTGTTGAAAATAGAAGTAAAGCAAAATCAGTTTCATATTAAGATTTTCAAACTCTTATGCTGTGATCGGGAAGATGAGGAGGGGGAAGGAGGAATATAGAGTGGGATGGGGTAGGTTGGGGAACTAGGGTTGGGGTAACAGGGAACGGAACAGGGGGGGGGGGGGGGAGAAGAGCGGAGAGGGAAAAGGGAAGGGGACATAGAGATTTGCAAATAATCCACATTCAATGTTCAGTTGAGTTAAATCGGATCATAAACCACCAGAAAGAGCAAAAGAAAAAAAAAAGGGGGGGGCCTTAAAGCGGAGGTCCACCCTAAAGTGGACCTCCGCTCATCGGAACCCTCCCCCCCTCCGGCGCCACAATTGGCACCTTTCAGGGGGGAGGGGGGTGCAGATACCTGTACAGTACAGGTATTCTGCACCCACTTCCGGGATAGCTCTCTGCGGAAAGGGGCGTATATTACGCCCCTTTCCGCAAGTGCCTGCCCCTTTCCGCAAGTGCCCCGCTGCCTGCTGGGAAACACACAGATCCCAGAGGCAGCGGGGACCATCCTTATTGCGCAGTGCGATTCGCACATGCGCAGTAGGGAACCGGGAAATGAAGCTGAAAGGCTCCATTTCCTGATTCCCATACCCAAGATGGCGGCGGCAGCACCCGACAAGACGATCTAGAGATCGACTTCGGGTGCCGACATCGCGGGCGCGCTGGACAGGTAAGTGTCACTATTTTAAAAGTCAGCAGCTGCAGTATTTGTAGCTGCTGGCTTTTAAAAAAAAAAAAAAACGCGGACTCCCGCTTTAATTGCAAGATATAAGTTGTTACCAGCGTGAAGATGCAAGGGATGTTCAGGTATGTCCTAAAAGGATATCTCTACATTCGGAAGTGGGTTTCCAGCAGGCCCATTTATGGTTAAATTTCTGAGGGATGTCTTTGGAAATATGTATCAGTTCCTCCATTTCAGCTATCTGTTGGACTCTCAGAATCCAGTCTTTAGTGGAAGGACTGGTTTGGGAGTTCCAAAATAGTGGAACACATTGTTTCGCTGCGTTGATAAGATGAATAGTAAGTGATTTACGGTAAGATGCAGTATGTACAGTAGTATGATGCAAAAGAAATTGGGCCGGAGAGAAAGGCAGATCATAGGTAGTGATTCTTTGTATAAGAACGTGAATAGCCCTCCAATAGGATTGAATATTGGGACATTCCCACCAAATGTGTAATAGGGTGCCTCTTGATAGGAGACACCTCCAGCATGTGTCTGGGTTGCTGGGGTTCCATTTGTGTAAGAGCACTGGTGTTCTGTACCATCGTGATTGCAATTTATATCCGTTCTCTTGGGTGGTAACGTTAAGGGAACCTTTGTGTATATGGAGAAAGATACGCTCCCAGTCCTCAGGCGACAACACTATCCCTAACTCTTTCTCCCAAGTTGCACAGGCTTTGGAGGTGTTAGATTTGATATTTAGAAATAGTAGTGAGTATGTTTGCGATATTAGATGAGATTGGGGTGTCGTAGATGTACATAGAGTTTCAAAGGGTGTTAACGGTCTAGGGCAAATGTGGGGTTTAGCAGTGGCTCTTATGTAATGTGACATTTGTTGAAAGGTCCATGCAGGTATGGGTGGTTTTTGATGAATCATGGCTAATTGGGTGATCGTCAGTAATTGATCATTAGAATAAAAGTGTTGTAGTAAAATCTGGCCATGAGTCCAATTTTGTTGAAGAAAGTTTTTTTGCATCCCAGGGGGAAAATCTGGATTCAGCTTTAGTGATGTGAGCGGGCCCGGTATGGAGGAGATTACGTTTTTCGCACATAAGTTGCGGAAGCATTGCAGTGTTGGTGCAATAAGAGGGTGTGATTCAATGTTTTTTCTGTAACTTGGGTACCTCAGCCACGGGAGCGATTTTAGGGGGAGATTGGTAAAGTCCATTTCCAAATTTACCCAGTCCTTCATTTGTGCATGAATATTCCAGTCTACAATTCTGGTCAAGTGTGTGGCCGTATAATAATTTTGTAAGTCAGGTAATCCAATTCCCCCCAGATGCTTAGGCAGAGTAAGCTGTGAGTAGTTAATTCTGGGTCTATGCATTCCCCATAGAAATTTGGTGCAAATTGATTTATACTCTTTGAAGAAAGCTGGAGGGAGGCGTATTGGTATTGTTTGTAATACATAAAGCAGGCGTGGAAGGACGTTCATCTTTATAACAGCAGCTCTGCCAAAGCATGAGAAGGAGATTGTATTCCATTGTTTTAAATCCGTATTTATTTTTTTGAGAATATCAGGATAGTTTATGGTATAAAGGTCAGCTAGATTTCTTGGGATTTTGATGCCTAAGTAAGTTATGTCTCTATCATTCCAGTGGAATGGGAAGTTGAGTTTACATTGAGCCACCGTTTCTGGGGTAAGGGAAATATTGAGTGCGTATGATTTCTCAAAATTAATTTTAAAGCTGGAGATCAAGGCGAATTTGCGAAATTCCGAAAGAAGAACCGGGAGGGTGGTATGTGGGTTCGAAAGGAACAGCAAAATATCATCCGCGTAGGCGGCATTTTTGCTAATCTTGCTGCCTGCAGTAACGCCTGTAATGTCAGGATTTTGTCTCATACAATTAAGCAGGGGTTCAAGCGTCAGTATAAATAGGACAGGGGACAACCCTGTCTTGTCCCATTTCCGATGGAGAAGGCACTTGACAGGGTACGGTTTACTCTAATTTTCACCGAAGGATTTCGATAGAGGGATTGGATAAAGTTAAGCAGATGTGGTCCAAGACCAATGTGACGTAGTACCGCATACATATAGTCCCATGGTACCCTGTCAAATGCCTTCTCCGCGTCCAGAGACAAGAAAAAGCTTTTCTGTTTAGTTGTCGTAATTAGGTGGTGTATATTGATGGCTTTTATGGTATTATCTCGGGCTTCCCTGCCCGGAACAAAGCCAACTTGGTCTGTTGTTATAAGTGAGGGGAGAACTGTTTGAAGTCTGTTAGCCAGAATTTTGGAGAATATTTTAACGTCCACGTTAAGTAAAGATATTGGTCTGTAATTAGCCGTCTGTGTGGGATCTTTATCACTTTTGGGGATTACTACTATATGGGCCTCTAACATTTCAGGTAGAATACGGTTATGTGAATCCAGGGAATTAAATGCTTTTACAAAAGGTTCTTTCAGGATGTCCGAAAAGGTCTTATAATATACTGTCGATAGCCCGTCAGGACCTGGGCTCTTGCCAACTTTTGTTTGTTTAAGAGCGCTATCCCATTCTAGGTTGCTAATGGGAACGTCTAGGGCATTGATGAGGTCCACATTAGATAAACGCGGGCAATGTTGTGTCAAAAATTGTTGCATCAGTTGTGACCTGGACGATTGTGACATGGCTGAGTCGGTGGCTCCATGTAAATTATATAATTGCGAATAAAAATTCTCAAACTCTTTTGCAATCGCCTTGTTACTAGTGATCTTGGAACCCGATGCAGAATGTAGACAATGGACATTGAATTTGGAATTGTGGGTTTGTAGGGCTCTGTAGACGGCCGCTCTTGTTACCAAATTCATAGAATTGTTTTTTAGACATAAGAAATTTTCTCTTTACTCTTTTATTCAATTCGGTTTGGATGGAGGTACGGACCGATTGTAATTCTAAGAGAGTTTGGGCGGCTAGAGTTTGCTTATGTACCTTTTCTAATTTTTGGAGCTTATCAAAAAGATCCGAAAGATATGCTTTTTTGTCTTTCGCAATCTTAGCAGAAATGGAAATCAATTTACCTCTCATTACACACTTGTGGGCAGCCCATTGTGTCATGGGCGATACGTCCGGAGTGTCATTATGTTTGAAATAATCATTTAAGCATTGTTGTAGTTCAGTGACATGAACAGAGTCTGTGAGGATTTGCGGATTCAGCATCCATAGATGCGTGCTTTCCTGAATCATAGGGAGTGTCAGTGTAATTGATACTGGATGATGGTCAGATATGGTCATGGATTCAATCCTCGCTGTGGAGAGAAGGGGGAGGTCTGATTGTGTAAGAAATATGTAGTCGAGTCGGGAATACCGGTTATGGGGGGCCGAAAAAAACGTAAAGTCTTTGTCTATGGGGTGTAGGGTGCGCCAGGTGTCATGTAATATGAGTGACTGTAGAGAAAGTTTAATTTGGCGGAGAGCTCTGTATGGTAGGTATGAGGTGCCCGTCGAAGTGTCAATTAGGGGTTCTAAAGGTACGTTGAAGTCTCTGCCAAGTATAACAATACCGGCCTGGAAGGTCGCAAGTTGGGAAATGGTGTCACGAAAAAAGGAAACTTGGGCTGAGTTCAGACTGTAAATGTTAGCTAACGTTATGGGTTTACCTTGCCACGTGCCTTTTAAGAAAAGAAATCTGCCGTGAGCGTCTATTAGTGAGTCTGTAATCTGTATGGAAATATTTTTGGACAAAAGTATAGAGACCCCTTTTGTTTTGGAATTGGGTGTTGTCGCATGATAACTGTGCGGGTAATGTCGATTATACAGTTTTGGTGTCGCCTGAGAACTGAAGTGCGTCTCCTGTAGGAAAACCACGTCCGCTCGCATACTCTTAAGACTGTTTAATATTCGTGTTCTTTTTTCAGGGAGATTCAAACCTTTAGCGTTTAAGGATATCAGTTTCAGAGAGGTGGGTTCAGACATGGTATGTGAGGAAGCCATGACGTGTAAGAATTAGTGTGGTAAAGAAGCTAGAGAATAACCTATCCCCAAATGTCGTTTGTTTTATTGTCTCAGGGCTTGCTAGGGAATAAGGGGGAGTTAATTACAAGAGGAAAGGGAAGGGGAGGAAATGGAGGACAGGGAGAAAAGGGGGAAGGGTAGAAAGGTATCCTCCCGCTGGGTATCCAATCAGGGGGAGAAGGGATACCCCCCCGGAGGAAAAGTTACACTACTGGGGTCGGTAGCCGCAAACGGACTTTGCCGACAAAGAAACCCAGTGAGGTTCAGGTGAGTCTCTGTAGAAACACCTGTGCGTGGGAGTGTTTGGCTGACGAAGAGAAGGTGAGTGTGTGTTCAGGATCCAGAATCCCGAGAGATCTATATCGCTATAGATCGGGACCAGACCTCAATGCGTTAGTAGGAATTATAATAATAATAATCAGGGGAGGAGCCGACTAAAAGGCTGTAAATGTGTTTGCAGGAGGGAGTAGGGCATTATGTACGACCCTCTTAACAGGATGCTAGTCTCTAAAGTAAGAAGGAATGTATATAACCGCCCTCTAAGTGTAAGTGACAGCAAACTTTCCGAAGTTATAGGTGACTTAACTTTTAGGAAGGTCTGGCGGACCGTGTCTTTCAAACAATTGTTATAGTCTCATTATTAACTATCATCATAAACCTTAACAAAATGGTGTAAACCAACCAACTGACTACGTTTCTACCTGAGTATTATCTCATGTTCAGCTGTTGCAGTAGAAATTTAAACGTTTCTACGGTACTTTCCTTTTTCAAAACCCATAAGAATTGTCGCCCGTACATATCAATCAGTGAGCCATAACACTTAAGAAACTATTGCAGAACAATGCTCGGCTGTGAACTCTCGGCTCCGTTGAAGGTGGGTGGTGTGTTTAATCATGACTCTCAGCAAACGAGGGTGTGAGTCCCTGGTCTGTATCGAATTGTGACTTAAAGCGTAATGCTCACATAAGATGGGTAAGAGCAATACTGAAATATACATGTCTCAACTGAAAGGAGAGGATTTGGAGCCGATCATTACACAATCGAGCATCACCTTCTATGAGTCATAAATCGGGCATCAGCAACATCTAAACATAACATGCTGTACTTCAGCTTTTAGTCAACTTTAAGCAAGGTGGCGCCGGTCAAAGCTCAGAGCCTCTTATAGCAATACAATGGTAAATACATTTATTAAACCCATACTTTCGACGTCTGTCGTGGCCATGGGTCGCGCAGATCTGTAACAAAAGCATAGTCATTACCTACAGTCAGCCTGCGTTATTCCGATAGCTGAGTGACCTTGGTAAGATTCGTCATTCTTAAGGAGTTCACTTGCAGATACCAGCGGTGCTACATAGCACCCCTTGCTAACAACTAGGGCTGCAAGCCTCGGTGACAACATTGAGGAAACATTAGGGGAGAAGAAGAAGAAAAAAAAAAAAAGTGCATGGTAGGGAGTCAAAAATATTTTTTGCCAGATGAGGATCAGAAGGACACAGTCATAAAAGGGTTACTTAACTTGTAGCAGAACATGAGACTGCAGAGGATTCGTTCAGCTGTGCTCTACGCCCGTCTTTGCCTCCTATGATCCGGGGACGCCGTGGGGCTCGGGTTCCTTAAAGGACCCGCAGGGTGTTGTTGAGAAGATGGATGGTGTTGTCTACGGCGACGGCTCAGGCTGAAATTCCCCGCTTCAGCAATTCCATCCATCGACTCTGCTCTTCGTAGCGGGGAGAGACGAAAGTCGCTATACCAATCCGGCACATCAACTATTGGAATGTGGAGGGAGTTGCAAAAGTGTTCCAAATCTTCTGGGACTTTAAGATTGAAGGAATGACCATTTGCAGACGCAGATAAGCAAAACGGATATTTCCACCTATAGGGGATCGCTCTTGCTCTCAGGACATCTAACAGCGGTTTAAGCTCCCGTCTTCTCTGAAGTGTGATACTAGATAAATCTTGGAAGATTCTGATTTCTGAGCCAAGATGTACCAGTCTCCCAGCAGTTCTGGCTGTTCTCATTATTTCTTCTTTAAGAATAAAGTCATTGAGGCAACAGATAACATCTCTGGGTGGGTCAGTTTCTCTGCCCCTGGGGCGCAAAGCTCTATGAATACGCTCCATTGAAATTGGTGTATCAGGGGGATGGTCGAGCAGGCCATTAAAAACTGCTGTAACTTCTCTCGCAAGTTGAGGGGGATCAACGGATTCGGGGAGTCCTCTTACTCTTAAGTTGCGCCTCCTGCCGCGATTGTCGAGGTCCTCCACGTGTCTATTCATATCTCGCAAATGAATGGCATGCGATTCGGAGATCTGTTGAACTTGACACAGGGCCGCATCATGGCGGGCCTGTGTCTCCTCCACCTCTTCTACCCTGACAGCCATGTTGTGGAAGTCCTCTCTGAGCTCTGATATAGCAGCTGACATTGCAGATTTAATGTCCGCAGCTACTGCGCGGAGGTCAGCCAGGCTCAAAGCATGATGAGCATCCGAGGCGGCAGGGGGGTTTTGAGGGCTGCGGCTTCTGGAGCGAGGTGCCGCTCTGCTGTGTGAGGAGGCCTCGTGAGCTGCGGCCTGTGCGTCCTGTAGCGAACCTCGGGACCTGGACCGGAATATATCCGGAATATGTTGCTGGGGCGGGGGATCTGCACTCCGTGGTGAACCGGAGCGGATCGCCGAGACATTCGGTGGTGTGCTCCCCATCGTATACCGGGAGAGGTCGGTCAGGCTAATGAAAGCTGGATCTCTGTCGCCGGGAGCTCCGAGTTAGGCGGCCATCTCTCTTCGGCGCCAAGCCACGCCCCCCTGAAATATGTTTCTATATGCTGTAATAGCTAGTTGCATGAAACCAAACACATTTCATTATGTAGTGCTTCCTTAGAAAAAAATGACAAAGTTCCATGGCAGTTGGTTGCCTCCTCCCAATATAAGGTATTTGTTAAGATGACTGCCAAAGGGTCAGTTAGCCTACTGTGGTGTTCTGCTCAATGTATGCATAGCTGTCACAATCTCCTCCTCCCCTCCTGAACACTCCAGCGATGGTTGACTTAGGGCCTATAAACACCATTTCATATTCTGCAGATTTTTGACTTCATATTTACCCAAACCATGTAGTGCAAGAGCCTGCCTGATTGCATCCAAATTTAAGCTCTAAAGGTTTGTCCTCATATTATCTTGTTTGGTTAAATCAGAAAAAATAAAATAAAAAACAGAAAATCTAATAGTGTGTATGGGGCCTTAAAATTACAGAGTCAAAAATCTCTTTTTAAGACACAATAAAGGGACACCTCCTATCCAAACATTACATTTATTGGATACTTTAAAATATAATCAAGGGAAAGTTGTTTTGTGTATTCAAATTGTAAACACACAATTTTTGAGAAACCAAAAAAAAAATACATTACATCAATATCAAAAAGTCCTGCAGTAGGAGGGGCTATGTTTTCTGGTCAAGTTGCTGCGGTGGCACACCCATCTGATGCTGTGGTGGCACGCCCACCTGCTGCTGTGGTGGCATTCTGCAGCTGGCCCATGTGAATCAACTGCTGGATCATCTGCTGCTGCAGCTGTATGGCAATCAGGTGCTGGTAGAGTGGGAGACTGGACAGGGGTTGTGCTTGAGGGGTAAGGAAGGAAGAAGAGTATGCTTTTGGCAAGAATGTATTTAAATGTATGAAAGTGGGCAAACTAGATAGGTTAGTTTGTACTCGGAGTCACTCTGTCGATAGTAAGGAAAGGAACAAAGAGCAACAAAGAACAAAGACCTGAAGTGTGCCAAGAACCTGACAACAGTGCTGCCCCCGAATGCTGCGACTTGCGAGCATGCAGATGTAACAGAAAAGCCGGGGTGCCAAACAGTAGATTGGCTAAAGTGAGTGAGACCCTGGGCCAGAAGCTCCACTCCCCTGGCTTTAGGAACCACCAAGCCAGCTATAGCACCCCCTTGAGCCCCAAGCCGGAAACCAATGCAAAAGGAGACCTGAGAGTATGACAAAACATCACAAAAATAAACCCACAATGGACAGACAGCTGAGCACAGCAGGGAGTCTACTCCGCTGGAACCCTGGATGGCCTCAAACGTAAGTGCGGAAAAATAAAACAACCTGACGGATCATTTAACATGAAATGCTGAGACTTAACTCGACACGCCCAGACAGTGCTGAGGGCCGATACCAGCTGGAGGTGGCAAAAAAAGAAAGCAAACAGAAAAGCAAATAGGCACTGGATGTCAACCATCAGGACTGGAAACCTAACCTGGAAAGCCCAGAAAACATGCCAAGCAGTGTCATGAGCCTTCCTGGTATGCAAAACAAACCCAATGATCAAGGCTGCTGCGCCAGCCAAAAGAAAAACCAATCTACCACAACTGGAACTGAAAAGAGAGTGCGACGCTGGTACCTGCTTCCGAGACCCGAGCCTACAGATACTGGCCCGGGCTGAGAGGGCCCCGGGATCCACAAGAGCCTCTGAGCCAGTAGAAGCTGCGGAGACGTGAAAGGCTGACTAACCAATCGTTCCATACCTTAACGCAACTGCTGACCGGATGCAGCTAGGAAATTAGAAGATAGTGAGGAATGAAACCCAACTGGACAGGAACACCGTGAGCAGCATAAGAACCGAGGCTGCTAGAAAACATGACCTGCCTAGGAAATGCAGGCTGCATGAGAAATGCAAATTAATGAAACCACAAGAGAAAACCCTGGGGGTAACCAAGAGAAAAACCCTGGGGGTACGAGAGCAACCTGGAAAACGAGAGCAACCTGGAAAAACGAGAGCAAATCTGGAAAAATGAGAGCAAACCTGGAAAAACGAGAGCAAACCTGGAAAATCGAGAACAAACCTGGAAAACGAGAGAAAACATAACACAGCATGAGAAAATGTAACACAGCATGAGACAACGTAACATAGCATGAGACAACGTAACTTGCACGAGAAACATAAATTGCATGAGAAAACGTAAATTGAACGAGAAACGTAAATTGTATGAAGACAAAGCGTATGAGAAACTAACTGCATGAGAAACGTGAGTTAGAACAAAATGTGAGTGGTGTAAGAACAGATGAGAAGACTTGCCACCGACCAAGCCAATTAAAAATGATCACCTCAATCTGTTAAGCCATAGGCGTGATGGGTAACCCGCGGTGGAAGAACACGGACAATCCAGCTGTGTGAGACAATCAAAACCTAATAACAACCCACCTGTGACACAACAAACCCCCTGGTACCTGACAAGTAATGGACATAGGAACTAAAGTGTAAGGACGTGGGTGCCCAAAATGACAGGACCAACAATGCATGAATGTGAACCTGATGGCACTACCCTGATGAATGCAGAAGTAAGCCCGAGCAACCTGCACCACTAAGACTGGAAAATAGAAATGAACACTCAGGGCTAAGGTACCCACAGACCGTGGTGGGTATAAGAAAAAGGTGTAACGGTGAACATATGCGTATGATGTGTGGGCAACGAGAAGAGAAGATTCTGGGACGACAATCAATTAACAATGAAACCTCAGTCCGTATGGATCAGTAGACGTGAAAGATCCTGGATGTAAGTACCAACTAACGGAAATGCCGCAAACGAAGGGCAACATGAAACATACGACACATGGGAAAACTCATGAAAACATAAAAAGTTACCTGAGACACATAAATAGCATCAGACCAGTAAAATACCACAGATACGTAATTGCATCAGACACGTAAAATAACATGGGAGAATGTAAAACGTAAATTGCAAAACGTAAGAAGCGTAACGACCCATAAATTGCCTGAGACCCTAAATTGCATGAGAAACCGTAAATTGCATAAAACCATAAAAAATATCACGAGAAACCGTAAATTGCATGAGAAACTGAACATGCACCTGAAAAATTGCAAGAGGACCCCCACCAGGCGGACGGACCCCCCCCCCCCATGACAGAACCAGGCGACCGAAACCTCCCCCCCAACAGAAACCCCCAGGAGAAGGAGGCAGGCGTGGGAAACGGCTCCCTGGAGCCACCCGGTGGACGAACCCCCCCACCCCTGGCAGAAACAGGCGACCTGAACCTCCCATCCCCTGGCAGAAACACCTGAACCCCCCCTCTCGCGGCCAGCCAGCGGGCAAGAGAAGCGGGCCCCTGTGGAGACGGAGGAGTCATCAAGGTCAAACACCACCCCTGCGGAACAACCGGGGGAAAAAGGGGTCAATGAGTGGAGCTGGGGGGGACGAACCACCCTCCCCCCAGCATGAATACCGGGAGAGGAGGCGGGGTGGCCGAAACAACATGGGGAAAGAGGGGCGGACCAGCCCCCCCCTCCAGTCGGCAGGCGATCAAAACCCACCCCCCGATCTCCCAGGAGGAGGCAGGCGGGAGAGACCGCAGCTGCCACCTCCCTCCCCTAGCCATCTGGTAACCGAGCCCGAGAAAAAAAAACAATCCAGGACAGGTACAGTTTACAGCATAGACCATTCATTCCACTATGCATTCAGAACACCAAACTGTCCAAAAGTATCCACTTACATTAAGCTGCACATATCAGGAATATGAAATGCTGGGTTTGCAATTCCTGTAAAACCATACAGGGGCTGCCATCACAGACCTCTTGCCAAAAATGGCTAGTAGCCTTGAAGACAACCCACCTCCCTCAGTGCGGCGCTCACACACACACACAACACACACAAAAAACCCGACCCTCATCCGACCCTACAGCCCTGCCCGACCTCAGACTACAAGCAAACTGCACATGAAAGCCCCAACTCCACTCACCCCCACAGATGCACTGCAATCATGGCACATCGCCCCCCCCCCCCCTCCCCCAATGGCACATGGGTGCACCGGACCCAGGAATGATGGAACCAAGGAAGCATACCAACAGAGCAGAAAACAGCCGGACAATCTGCTCAATCTCACCTGCACATCTGTGACCCCAACCACGCGGGGGAAACCCACTGGAAACCTCCCATCCCCCCCCTCCGGCAGAGGCAGCCAGAGAAGGAGGCGGGCAGGAGTAGGGCTCCCTCATGGAGACAAGATCTGCCGCCCTCCCCCCCAGCAGCACCACATGGGGGAAGCCTGCGGCAGGCACCTCCCCTCTCCGGCAGTGACAGCGGGAGACGGTGGCGGGCGGGCAACAAGCTCCCCAGTGGAAAAGCACTATGGCAGAACCACACAGGGGAAGCCTGAGACAGAAACCTCCCTCCCCCCTCCCCCCCAGCAGAGGCAGCCAGAGAAGGAGGCAGGCGGGAGAAAGCCTCCCCCGTGCAGACAGCCAACGGCGGGTGAAGCGCATCCCCCCCACAAACGGAGCCGGCGGGGCCAAAAGCACCCCCGTCCACGAGTGCCAGAAAGTCCTCCTCCGACCTGCCGGAAGTGACGTCAGCCACACGAGGCCAACGTCCACGAGAGGAGGCGGCAGAGGAGGGCAGGCTTTATGCAGCCTGACTCCTCCTACAAATACAGGCTGACCTGCAGTCAGCCTTACAACAAAACTTTGGGGGGCAAGGTTGATAGGGAAATTTTAAAGGGGTAAACTAGAGGGCACATTACAAATAATGGAGGAATTGTAATTTTGGGCTTGAAATGAAGAAATGATTTGAGAATTAGGACTTTCATGAAGGGTAGTGAGAGTTGAATAAGGGGAGATGGCAGGTTGACAGTGTCCGGAGGTGTCTGTGGCAGAGGGCAAGGAGGTATATACAGTTGAGGTAGGAGCAATTTAAGCTGACCTAGGCTGGCCAGGTTCACTTTTTTTTTAACCAATTCACTTCCTGATTCCCTCACCTAGAATGATGGTGGCAGCAGCAGCTGAGAGCCGAGAGATCGATCGGCCTCGGCTGCCGACATCGCTGGACCCCGGGACAGGTTAGTGTCCATTTATTAAAAGTCAGCAGCTGCAGTATTTGTAGCTGCTGGCTT
Organism: Lithobates pipiens; assembly: GCF_037356315.1. Classification (NCBI taxonomy): domain Eukaryota; kingdom Metazoa; phylum Chordata; class Amphibia; order Anura; family Ranidae; genus Lithobates; species Lithobates pipiens. The sequence goes on from NW_027507787.1 coordinate 119,064,405, forward strand.
TTAATATTTTTTTCCACAGTGAAATCCCGCTTTAAATCAATTGTTGTTTCCTCAAAAATCTATGTAACAAGATAAAGTTAGAATATTATGGACTAACATGCCCAGCTGCACCAGATTTGACACTATCCAGTTTAAGGACATCAACCCCTTAGTTTCCATGGCTATTTTAAGCCTTCATTTTTTTCAAGGAACAAGAAATTAAAAACAACTTGATTGATCAATTGGCAAGGTATATTTGTGGGAAAGCACAAAAGCTAAAAGTTATGTGCAAACACTTGTGGAAAAGAAGATTCATTATTTGATGTTGAGGCAACTCAGTAGGAGCTGCAGAAGGGGGCAAAGATGGAGTAGCTGCATTATCTGAAAAACCTGAAAAAAATACACACATGTATGTCATGACACCAAGTACATAGGACTCCTTTCAATGTTCCCCACACATTTTATTAGTTACACATACCCGCACATTGGATTCAGGATCATCCCCAACTCCAGCTGCAGGCATGATATTAATGATGGTCTGCATTTCCAAAAAAACTAAAACATTACCAACAAGCTTTTTGGCCAGTTTGGATACTTGAAACATGTGGCCAAATAGTTGAATTGGACCTGGCTGGCAGAGGCTTAAAATGCTAATTTTGGCACTGGCAAACTATCACAAACAAACCAGTGTTGTGGTTAAGAGGCCTTTGCCCTCAATATATGTGTGAGTGTGTGCTTTGCAATGGAGGTCTTGCTAGCAGGACACCCCATTGTATATATAGAAAGGCCAGTATGGTGGCCTGAAATTATGGGAGGAGCCCGGTGGAGTATATAACCAGCCCGTTCGCCTATCTTCCTCGTCGGTTCCGGTGCGCGATATCTGATACGTCAGACATCAAGGGCCGACTATCCAGACCAGATGCAGAGAGCCTGTTCGTGAGTTCCCGCGTTATTCGTTCCCGTCTTGACAACTCGTCTTCCCGTACATCAGCGTCCGTGGGTTTCGCCATCGGAGTGTCGTCGTACCCATCGAATTTGTCGTTTCACGTTGGGCCGGCTGTCGCAGGTTTGGCTTCGGCATCCCCTTTTCAATTATGTTTTTCGATGTACCATCAACATTCCCTGTACTCTCGACCCGCTCGCTTCTTTTAAATCGAATGTTTTACTGTGGCCCTCGTACGCATGTCACTATTTTCTATTTTCGATGTAGTCGTTGTCACTTTTCGACACGTTCGATTACGCCACGTCAGGCGATTCATTCGCAGGTACGGCATTCGAAACCATTCGTCTGCCCGAGCATTTCTATTAGTATCGGTCGAATCATTCGACTCACAGCCGACTGCTTGTTACGACAAGGTAAGCAGTCCACACGTTTCGCTTTGTCTGCTCCAGTTCGAATATATGTCTCTTCATTCATGCAGTTATGTTATGTATCTTATTTTATCTCATGTCAAATCATTTCACTCCCAGTCATTTCTACCGTTTCAAATCATTTCTGTCACTAGTCGCGCTCCGGCGCGAATCTTGTCGCACCTCTGGTGCACCGATTCGCTTTGAAGTGCCCCAGGGTTCGGCCTCATTTCTGTACATGCTCCAGAGACTGAATCACTCGCAGGTTCACGCACGGTCCCTGATTCTCGTCTCTGTCATGGCATACCATTTCTGTCACTTATTACGCTCCAATTCGAATCCTGTTGCATTCCTCTATGCACCGATTCGTCCTGGTGTGCCCAGCGGCTACGCCTCATTTCGGTACATGCTCCAGAGATGGATTCTTTGTAACCTACAGTCCAGTCGTTGAATCCTGTCTCTGTCATGGGACATCATTTCTGTCACTTATTACACTCCAATTCAAATCCTGTCACATTTTTTATGCACCGATTCGTTCTGGTGTGCCCAGCTGCTACGCCTCATTTCAGTACATGCTCCAGAGACGGGTTCTTTATTGCTACCATCAGTCCAGTCGTTGAATCTTGTCTCTGTCATGGGATATCATTTCTGTCACTTATTACGCTCCGATTCGAATCCTGTTGCGTTTATTTATGCTCCGATTCGTCCCGGTGTGCCCAGCTGCTACGCCTCATTTCAGTACATGCTCCAGAGACGGATTCTTTGTTGTAACCATCAGTCCAGTCGTTGAATCTTGTCTCTGTCATGGCATATCATTTCTGTCACTTATTACGCACCAATTCGAATCCTGTCGCATTCCTTATGCACCGATTCGTTCTGGTGTGCCCAGCTGCTACGCCTCATTTCAGTACATGCTCCAAAGACAGGATTCATCTGTTTGGTTCAAGGGCTCGTCCCCTGATTCTTGTGTTTGTCATGGGTTTTTCATTTCATTTCACCTATCACGTTCCGGTACGAATAGTCACATCGGTGTACCAAATTCGTCTCGGCGTGCCCCAGGAATGGCCTCATTTCAGTACATGCTCCAGAATCCGTTTCGTGCTCGGTCGCAAGTTGTGGCATGGCGATCCGGATCTCTGTCATGGCAGGTTCTCTCATTTCACTGTCACATACCGCTTCCCGGCTTGGGTCCAGTTGATTCTTCAATGTTTGGATGCCTGCCGGGGGGCCTTGCTCCTCGGCCTCATTTCATTATAGATTGCCTTCAAAAGGGAAACACAGCTTCGTTTAGGCGTGTCTCGCTGTTTTCTCCACATACAAGCGCAGACTTCTTGCAATCGTTGCAAACACACATCCAAGCGTAGACTTCTTGCAATCGTTGCAAGCACGCATCCAGACATAGACTTCTCGCAATCGTTACAAGCACGCATTCGAGCATAGATCTCTTGCACTTATTACTAGCACGCATTCGAGCATAGACCTCTTGCAATCGTTACAAGCACGCATTCGGGCATAGACCTCTTGCAATCGCTGCAAGCACGCATTCGAGCATAGACCTCTCGCGGTCATTACAAGCACGCATTCGAGCATAGACCTCTTGCAATCGTTGCAAGTAGTGATGGACGAACTTCCGACGGGACGTTTCGCGAACGCGAAATGCGAACGGACCCAAACGTTCGCGAAACCGACCGTTCGCCGCGGGCCCCATTGACTTCAATGGGAGGCGAACTTTGCAAACCTTCATGTCGAATTTGCGGCCACGTGGTAATTATTAGGGGGTAAAACGTAGTCCCACCATCTGGACAATGACATAATACATGTATGAGGTGAATTTGGGATCGATAACTACAAGCATTTTTATTTTATTTGGGAAATTGTTCTAACAATTCAGGACTATGGAGCTAATGAAGGCAATGGAGGAGAGGGAAGGTCAGGGACCAGGGTAGGCAAAGAAGAGGGTGCAGGAGATGATCACCAGCAGCGTGACATACCGGAATGACACATGCACCGTGATAGAGGCATCTGACAGCAGCACCGTAATACAGAGCACTGACAGCAGCACCGTGACATACAGCGCTGACAGCAGCACCGTGACATACAGCGCTGACAGCAGCACCGTGACATACAGCGCTGACAGCAGCACCGTGACATACAGCGCTGACAGCAGCACCGTGACATACAGCGCTGACAGCAGCACCGTGACATACAGCGCTGACAGCAGCACCGTGACATACAGCGCTGACAGCAGCACCGTGACATACAGCGCTGACAGCAGCACCGTGACATACAGCGCTGACAGCAGCACCGTGACATACAGCGCTGACAGCAGCACCGTGACATACAGCGCTGACAGCAGCACCGTGACATACAGCACTGACAGCAGCACCGTAAGCAGCCCCAGGAGGAAGTCAGCACAGCACAGGGATGGTGTGATCCCCTCATAATAAGAACCCCCAGGAGGAAGTCAGCACAGCACAGGGATAGTGTGATCCCTTCATAATAAGAACCCCCAGGAGGAAGTCAGCACAGCACAGGGATATCATAAGCAGCCCCAGTAGAAATATGACACCGCTCAACCTCTTCAAAGAGGAGGGTAGGGGCATATAGTACGGTGTGCTTTTTTGGGTCAAGGAAGTGAGCCAAATGAATTAAGAAGGTCTGTGTGCTTGATTAAAAAAATAGTTTATAGACATATACATGGTCTACTGGTCACATGTGTTGAATTCCTCCGAGATCCATGCCTCATTCATTTTTAGAAATGTGAGGTAGTTAACACTGTGGTGAGCTAGGCGAGTACGCTTATCGGTCACAATCCCCCCTGCTGCGCTGAACGTCCTTTCGGACAGGACACTGGATGAGGGGCAAGCCAACAGTTCGATTGCAAATTGGGCAAGCTCTGGCCAGAGGTCAAGCCTGCCCACCCAGTAGTCTAGGGGTTCATCACTCCTCAGAGCGTCCACATCGGCCGTTAACCCAATGTAGTCGGACACCTGACGGTCTAGGCGTTCCCTGATGCTGGATCCGGATGACACCTGTCGATGGGTCGGCTGAAAGAATGACCTCATATCCGAAGTCACCAACACATCTTCAAACCGGCCTCTTCTTGCAGGCGCTGTTGGATTGGTACCCGCAAATCCTTCTCTGGGAGTGGGAATTGCTCCTCTGCCAGCGCACGCAAAAGCAGAATGCAGCATTTCTCGAAGCAAGGCCTGGAAGTGCTGCATTCTGACAGCCCTCTGCGACGGCGGTAACATTTCCGCCATTTTGTGTTTGTACCGGGGGTCTAAGTACGTTGCCACCCAGTACTGGTCCTTGACCCTCATGCTTTTTATACGGGGGTCCCTATTAAAACACTGGAGCATGAAGGCCCCCATTTGCACTAAAGTGGAAGCGGTGTGGTGGCCTGGCTCCTGCTCATCATCCAGGATAATGTCGTCCTCTTCATTCTCCTCTCCCCATCCTCGCACAACAGGGATCCCAGAAAGGTTTAAAGCATGCTCTTCTTGCTCCTGCTCATCCGCCCCGGCACCATCCTCCTCTGACTCCTCATCAGACTCCTGTTGTTGACTTGTCTCAGATAGAGTAGCCCCCCCTGGGAATTCATCCAGCATTGCGACTTCCTCATCTTCCCGCTCCTGCTCCTCCACAGCCTGATCAATGACACGACGCAATGCACGCTCCAGAAAGAAGGCATAAGGTACCATGTCACTGATGGCGCCATGGCTGCGACTGACCAGTTTGGTGATCTCCTCAAATGGCCGCAGAAGTCTGCATGTGTCGCGCATGAGCAGCCACTGGCGCGGTGAAAAAAAACCCAGCTCCCCAGAACCGTTTCTTTCGCAGAGTTCATACAGGTAGACGTTAACTGCACGTTTCTGCTGGAGCAGCCTATCAAGCATATAGAAGGTTGAGTTCCATCGCGTCGGGCAATCGCAAATAAGACGTCTGACCGGCAGATGGTGTCGCCGCTGAATGTCAGCAAGGCGAGCCATGGCCGTGTAAGATCTTCTGAAATGGGCCGAGATTTTCCTTGCCTGCCGCAAGATGTCCTGGACCCCAGGGTATTTGACAAGGAATCGCTGCACGACCAAGTTTAAGACGTGTGCCATGCACGGCACGTGCGTGATTTTGCCCTGTTTCAATGCGCTAAGCAGATTGGCACCGTTGTCACACACCACTTTACCAACTGTCAAATTGAGCGGTGTTAGCCACTCATCTGCCTGTGAACGCAAAGCTGAAAGGAGTGCCGGGCCAGTGTGGCTCTTTGCTTCCAGGCACAACAGACGCAGCACGGCATGGCAACGTCTCACCTGGCATGTGGAATAGGTTCTGGGGAGCTTGGGCGGTGCAGTGGAAGAGACGCTAGCAGCGGAAAAGGAGGAGGCAGCTGAGGAGGAGAGGGAGGAGGATGGAGTAGGAGGAGGAGAAGAAGAGTCAGGCCTGCATGCAATCCGTGGCGGTAAAACCAAATCTACACGGGTGCCACGGGTTACATGCTTGACGGCCGTCAGAAGGTTCACCCAGTGGGCAGTAAAACTGATATACCTTCCCTGCCCGTGTTTGCTAGACCACGTGTCTGTGGTCAGATGTATCTTGGCACCGACACTGTGTGCCAGAGATACATTCACTTGCCGCTGAACATGGCCATATAGCTCTGGGATGCCCTTCTCTGAGAAATACTTCCTTCCTGGGACCTTCCATTGTGGTGTTCCAATGGCCACAAATTTGCGAAAGGCCTCCGAGTCCACCAGTTTATATGGCAGTAGTTGGCGGGCTATGAGTTCTGACAAGCCAGCCGCCAACCGTTGGGCAAGAGGGTTATCCGGCATCATCATTTTTTTACGCTCAAACATTAGGCCCACGGAAGCCTGCCTTTTTGCAGAAAAATGTGAGCTTGGCGTGATGGAAGGTGGAGTGGAGGACAATTGTGAGGAGAGAGGAGAAGGAGAAGTAGAAGACGAGGCTGGACGGTGAGAGCCTGCAGTGTGGCTTTGTGTGTTCCGTTGCTCCCACTGGGCTCGGTGATGGCTGCTCATGTGCCTTCTTAAGGCGGTCGTCCCTAGGTGAGTATTGGGCTTACCGCGACTAACGCGTTGACTGCAAAGATTGCAGATGGCAACGCTATTGTCAGCAGCGGACACGTTAAAAAAAGCCCACACTGCGGAGCCATGTGCCGGTGTCCTGGGAGCGCCAGATGTGACCGTACATGGTCGATGACTCGCTCCTGATACATTTGCAGTCTGCTTTGTCCCTGCTGTGCAATGTAAGTCATTGCTGCTTCTCCTCCCTATCTGCTGGTCCATATCTCCCTCTGAACTCCCCTCCTCTTCCTCTCTTGTGGGCACCCACGTGACATCACTAGACACGTCATCATCAACGTCACCTTCCCCACCGCTATAAGTAGAGATCTCGGAGTAGGCAGCAACACCGGGGACCAACCTCCTCCTTGGGCTGATCTGGGTACTGGCGTCAGACTGCTGAGTAGCGCTTGTTGCTACCTCCTCTTCCTGATCCAATACCAAGAGTGGCTGCGCATCAGAAATGTCCTCTTGATATGGATCGGAAAATAATTCCAGTGACTCAAGCGGAAGGTATGTGGTGGTGGTGGTGGTGGTCGTGTTGTTGGTGGTAGTGTCTTTGGGGGTGCACATAGCAGAGAGTGAAGAAGAGGGTGCAGATCGAGAGGATGAGGAGGGTGCAGAAGAGTAAGGCTGAGCGAGCCACTCAACCAAGTCTGGTGCATCCTTTAAAGTAATTGAACGCACCTTCTGCAACTTCCCACTTTGGCTCAAGCCTGTTGCTCCTGCCCTACCCCTACCACCCCTGCGGAAGGGCCTGCCTCTTCCTCTGCATGTCATTTTTTAAATGACCCTGTGACAAAACTCTTAGTCCCTATACCGCTGAAGGACTGCTGCAGTATAGGTGAGCGGTCAGCAGTGGTGCACGTCAACCCTATCTATTGTGGACCTATAGCGGTCCTTACAGAACAGCAGACTGTACCGCACTCAAGCCTATGTACCGTAGCACCCTATACCAAGTTACCAGTCCTTATAAGAACTTTTGTGGACCAAGCAGGTTGTGTATTAGTGTTTAGCAGACTGTACGTCAGTCCCTATACCGCTGAAGGACTGCTGCAGTATAGGGCAGCGGTCAGCAGTGGTGCACGTCAACCCTATCTATTGTGGACCGATAGCGGTCCTTACAGAACAGCAGACTGTACCGCACTCAAGCCTATGTACCGTAGCACCCTATACCAAGTTACCAGTCCTTATAAGAACTTTTGTGGACCAAGCAGGTTGTGTATTAGTGTTTAGCAGACTGTACGTCAGTCCCTATACCGCTGAAGGACTGCTGCAGTATAGGGCAGCGGTCAGCAGTGGTGCACGTCAACCCTATCTATTGTGGACCGATAGCGGTCCTTACAGAACAGCAGACTGTACCGCACTCAAGCCTATGTACCGTAGCACCCTATACCAAGTTACCAGTCCTTATAAGAACTTTTGTGGACCAAGCAGGTTGTGTATTAGTGTTTAGCAGACTGTACGTCAGTCCCTATACCGCTGAAGGACTGCTGCAGTATAGGGCAGCGGTCAGCAGTGGTGCACGTCAACCCTATCTATTGTGGACCGATAGCGGTCCTTACAGAACAGCAGACTGTACCGCACTCAAGCCTATGTACCGTAGCACCCTATACCAAGTTACCAGTCCTTATAAGAACTTTTGTGGAACAAGCAGGTTGTGTGTTAGTGATTAGCAGACTGTACGTCAGTCCCTATACCGCTGAAGGACTGCTGCAGTATAGGTGAGCGGTCAGCAGTGGTGCACGTCAACCCTATCTATTGTGGACCGATAGCGGTCCTTACAGAACAGCAGACTGTACCGCACTCAAGCCTATGTACCGTAGCACCCTATACCAAGTTACCAGTCCTTATAAGAACTTTTGTGGAACAAGTGAGTTGTGAATGTTTAGCAGACTGCAGCAGAAGGGCAGCAGTCAAGTATAATATCCTTTCTATATTTGGAAGAAAGAATATTATACATGTACAAGCCTATTACTGTACCACTGATACCAGTCCTGAAAAGAACCTTTGTGGAACTAATAATAACAGCAAGTCTTTAAAATTACCCTCACTGCCTGACAACACTGCTTCCTTCCTGTCCCTATACAAATTGGCAAAAAAAGAGAACGATTAGTGGTTACTGGAACAGCTCTTTTGTGGACCTTGATAGTAACAGCTAATGATGATGATGATGATGATGATGATGAAAGACTAATCTGGCTGTCCCTGTAGCATACACCGTCCTTTCCCTTTCTCTAAACTAACAAAAGACACTCAGGCTGCTGCAAGAATCAGCAGCACAGCAAACCTATCAACACCTAACACCTATACCAGTCCTGAAAAGAACTTTTGTGTACCAAATAGCTAGTGGTTTATCTCTCCCTACTCCACACAGGAACCTGTCCCTATCTTAACAGAAGAAAGAATGTAAAATGGCCACCGGATCGGGTGTATTTATAGGTTAGGGGGAATGTACAAGTGTCCATGTGCTGTCATGTCTCAATTGGCTGTCCTGTATCACATGATAAACGTGTCACCAAAGGTTAAAGTTCTTGTATACATTAAACACGTAAGTCCGCCGCGGCGAACGACGGAAAAAGGCGTTCGAACGTGCGGACCGCGAATGTCGGAAATTCGCCGCGAAACGACCGCCGGGCGAACCGTTCGGCCATCACTAGTTGCAAGCACGCAGTCGAGCATAGACCTTTTGCATTCATTACAAGCACGCATTCGGGCATAGACCTCTTGCAATCGCTGCAAGCACGCATTCGAGCATAGACCTCTCGCGGTCATTACAAGCACGCATTCGAGCATAGACCTCTTGCAATCGTTGCAAGCACGCATTCGAGCATAGACCTTTTTGCATTCATTACAAGCACGCATTCGGGCATAGACCTCTTGCAATCGCTGCAAGCACGCATTCGAGCATAGACCTCTCGCGGTCATTACAATTACGCATTCGAGCTTAGACCTCTTACACTCATTACAAGCATGCATTCAAGCATAGACCTCTTGCAATCGTTGCATGCAGGCATTCGAGCATAGACCTCTGGCGATCATTGCAAGCACGCATTCGAGCATAGACCTCTTGCACTCATTACAAGCACGCATTCGAGCATAGTTCTCTTGCAATCATGGCAAGCACGCATTTGAGCATAGACCTCTTGCAATCGTTGCAAGCAGGTGTCCAGGCACAACTTGTTGCAATCATTGCTGGCAGGCACTTCTGGCTTGCTCAATAGATTGCTTTAGGGAAGACCTGGATACCTTCCTAAATGTACGTTGTATTACGGGGTACTTATATTTATAGGTGTAGTTGATCCAGGGAAAAATCCGATTGCCTCTCGAGGGGTCAGGAAGGAATTTTCCCCAGCTGTAGCAAATTGGCCTATGCTCTGTTGGGGGTTTTTTGCCTTCCTCTGGATCAGCTGCGGGCGTAGAATTGGGTGTCGGGTTGTGTGATACCTTGTTTATTTTGATTTGGTTGGACCGGATGGACTTCTGTCTTTTCCGGCCTGGCTACCCATGAAGCCTACCATAATTCCTTGCAGTCGTTGCAGGCACGAGTCCTGGCACAACTCCTTGCATTAGTTGCAGGCACGCATCCTAGCATAACATCTTGCAGTCATGGCAAGCACGCATCCTGGGTAACATCTTGCAATCATCGCAAGCACGCATCCAAACATGCATTCAAGCACAACTCCTGTAGTCTTCGCAGTGCACATGCGGTAACACGAATGGCTCACAGTCACTACGTATACATCTCCAGTGACAAACTCCCGGGCAATTGTCGCAAGCACATGTTTAAACACAACTTTAGTCACGCCAAGGCTCATGACTTAGCATAACTTCTTGCAATCATTCATTGGCAAGCACGTTCTCAGTGGCACACAAACTGGCTACACGTCATTTTCAGCAGCACTTAATTGGCCTCTCGTCTCCCGTGGCTTTCTTACAAACCATTCACTGTTGTCTGTCTATCCGTCTCTTCCTTAGGACAGTTGAGTTCAGCTTCCGTCCCGCACCAGGATCATGTAGTCACACGCAACTGGCTTCTTCCTGTAGCACGCCCAGGCTATTTCCAGCCAGCGTTCAACATTTCTTATCCTTACAGTGCACGGAGAGCCATCTGTCGTTACGGCCCATACAGCAAGATCCCCACCTCGGGGCATCCAGAGGCATCAGCCCATAGCCAACGGCAAACGCTCGCCATCACAACTGCCATCTTTAGGGGCATATTATATCCTCGCATATTCTCCAGTCTAGTCGTCCAAAAGACACCTACAGTCCCTACACGGCATGTTGAGTTCGCTATGCGCATCATCCCTCAGGGTCGCGCCTTTGTGTCACACTTATTGGTTTTACTGTCCCTCTCACAGGATCCAGAGCAAGTCCTCAGCCGGGTTCCCGCGGCAATAGCAGTCCTGGCTATGCGGGAGGAATTCCTATCGTCTGGGAATGACGTCTCCCTGTTCATTCCCTCCGTGTCTTCCCTTTCTCCCCAGGTGATGACCAACGCAGCGGCCTCCACGGGCTTGCGGCTGTTTTTTGGCCACCTCTGGCTCGCAGCTCCCTGGCCTCCCCAGTTACTGGCAATTCCTGGCTGCGCCAAGGCGTCCTCTCTGTTGGTTATGTCCTTCCTACGTCGACTGGTCCAGCTCTTGTTGTTGTTTCAGTTCAACATCCATTCTTCCTTTATCCCCGGTAAATTCAATCAGGCAGCGGACGCCCTCTCCCGCTTTTTAACCTTGTCTCGTTTTCGTTCAGGTACCCGGAGCCGGACCAACATCAGCAGCTATCCCGGACTGGTCTCAACTGACCCTGGATTAGCCCCTCACCTCCTAGCGGCTACCCAACTCATTTGATCACTCCCTTTCCCGCAATACCCTCAAGGCCTATCAATCAGCCTGGAGGGCCTTTAACCAACTTCATCACGTATCACGGTACAGAGACGTCCCGTGTCAAGCAAGTCATAGCCTTCATTTCCTGCTGCCACTCGCAGTTGGCGTTATCCTTTAATACGATCCGGCTATACCTGACCGGTGTACAACATTTCACGTCCCTCCAGGACCCTACCGTACCCTTCCTATTTTCTTACCACGCCGTTCGGGCTGTTATGCGCGGTATCCAGAAGCGCCAGCCGATGGCCGGCACCAAAACGACTGCCTATCACAGGGGACGTTTAGAAATATGTCAGATATCCTGGCCACTTCACCTTTTCGGTCTCCACATTAGTGTCATTTACAAGCAGCCATACACCTGGCCTTTTACGGCTTCTTACGGCCAAGCGAGTTTATTTGTTGTAGCCTCACAGCACGCATGCTGTGCGAGCACTACCTGGTCCGATACGAAGACCATTTCGTCTTACACTTAGCAGTCTCCAAGACGCAGCAGCTTGGCTCGGGTTCGGACATACACTTCTATAAGTCCAACAACCGCTGGTACCCGGTCGCCATTCTCACGCGCCTGTTGACCCTTTTGGCTGATCAACCAGGAATTAGTCCTCTTCTGCCATTTCTCACTAAACCTCTGAACGCTGCCCGGTGGAACGTGTCAGGATACTCCCGGGTATCCTTCACCTCTGTCCTACTCACATTATCAAGAAGTTGGGCAGATGGAGGTCCACCTGTTTCGCCCGCTACATACCCAATCCGCAAGCGGAGATGACCCAGGCCTTTGTCGAGCTCACCCAGTAACAAACTTGGATCAATAAAATGCAACCCCTACCTGAATGTTTTTGCCCCCTTATTTTGGTATACCGTACGTCAGACCAGGGCACACTTTCAGGTCCATTTCAAGTAAGCGAGTGTATGTTAACCTTGTTTGTCATCCTTATCCGTATCGGTCAGAGGGCTCCACACCATAAATAGAAAGGCCAGTATGGTGGCCTGAAATTATGGGAGGAGCCCGGTGGAGTATATAACCAGCCCGTTCGCCTATCTTCCTCGTCGGTTCCGGTGCGCGATACCCACCCACCCATCCCCTTTTTCAGGGCATTTCTCAAGCATCATACTCCTCATGAGAGTACTCATTTCACTCCATTCATATTCATTTCATTTATCACCCACTTTCTATCTAAGGTATGCCCCCTTATTTTGGTATACCGTACGTCAGACCAGGGCACACTTTCAGGTCCATTTCAAGTAAGCGAGTGTATGTTAACCTTGTTTGTCATCCTTATCCGTATCGGTCAGAGGGCTCCACACCATAAATGTAGTCTATTCTGGATCTTAAGCAGGAGCACCCACCTAAATACCCTTCACCACAAAATGTGTTTAAATCTACAAGCATATGGTGCACTGCCAGTTAACATTATGTGGTTGATGTATTTGGGAATGATTCTGCATTTGTTAGCCTACCACAAACCACTATGTTGTTCTTTTAATTATGCCTACACTGTTTTCTGTTCCTATCCTTTTCACATAAAAAAGATGTTCGTCACAAATGTAGCCAGCTTAAAAATAGCCTACCTAGATCTTCCTCCTGGCTTCTCTGAAGTGGGATGAGGCTTGGTGCTGCTGCCTCCTCCTCCTGCTGGTGTGTTACTGTGAAGATATATATTTTGGCAGAAAAAAGTTTCCTATTGTATTTTTGGCAAAGAAACAAAGTCGAGCTCATTTGATTACTTACCAGGAGGAACCTGAGATTCAACATCAGCACTAGGGATGAGCCGAACACCCCCCGGTTCTGTTCGCACCAGAACTTTCGAACGGACCCCAAATTCGTACGAACTTTAGAACCGAACGTTCGAAATTAAAAGTGCTAATTTTAACGGCTAATATGCAAGATGCTGTCCTAAAAAGGGTTTGGGGACCTGGCTCCTGCCCCAGGGGACATGGGTCAATGCCTAAAATGTTTTTAAAAATGGCCGTTTTGGCGTGAGCACTGATTTTAATGACGATTAAAGTGAAAAAAAAAAGTGAAATATTCCTTTAAATATCGTGCCTGGGGGGTGTCTGTAGTATGCCTGTCAAGTGCCACGTGTTTCCCGTGTATAGAACAGTCCCTGCACAAAATGACATTAAACGGAAATAGCATCATTTAAAACTGCTTGCGCTTTTAATGTTATATTTGGTTCCTGCAATATGGTTGAAAATCATTGAGAAAAATGGCATGGGTAGCCCTCCCTGCCTATTACCAGCCCCTTTGGGTCTTGTACGCATATTAAGGGGAACCCCGTACCCATATTAAAAAAAGGAAATGCGGCCCCCAGGCCCTATATACTCAGAACAGCAGTATACAGGCGGTGCAAACAAGACAGGGACTGTGTAGGTTTGTTGTGTTAAGTTTAATCTGTTTGTAATTTTCAACTGGTACATTTTTAAAGTGTAGCTCCAGTCAAAAAAACTATTTTTAAGCTTTTTGGAAAACATAGGGAAGGGTTATCACCCCTGTATAATTTGTTTTGCCGTCCGTCTTTTTTCATCTCACTTGCTGTTGTCTCCTTCCATTTGCAAGTAGGAGATGTTTGTAAGTTGGATGTTTGAAAGTAGGGGCCTGCCCTATATGCTCTGCAGAAATGGCGGAACAAGGTGTTGGTTTTGCCACAACATTGTAAGCCCTCAAAGTGACTCTTGGTGGGCGCTGGAACAGGCCCTCCTCTGAAATATTATATCAAGAATTGTAATTACATGTCCCTATTAAACAGGGGCAGAAAAATTGGGCCTTAGGCACTGGTGCCACGACACTGCAACCTCTCCCATATACTCTAGTTTTAGTGCAGGAATTAGCCCTGCTGCAAAGCATTGCATCAAAAATTGTAATTAAACGCCCCTGTTAAACAGGGGCAGAAAAATTGGGCTGATGGCATCACCCAGAACCAGAAATGTTCTTCCAATATATCACCGGAGGAGGAAGAGGATAGACAATCAACATAACAGGACAGTCACTCAGCATCAGCATAGGCAGTCTTGAAGGGATGTGATATTTCAAAAAAAATTATTCGGTTACATCAGCTTCAGGTGCTTGGTAGCTGTGGGTTATCCAAGACTGATTCATCTTGATGAAGGTCAGTCAATCAACTGATTCGGTGGACAGGCGCACCCTGTGATCGGTACCAAAGCCACCAGCAGCACTGAAGGTGCGTTCCGAAAGAACGCTGGATGCAGGACAGGCCAGTAGCTCAATTGGATGCTGTGCAAGCTCTGGCCAGTGATCCATCCTCAAGACCCAGTAAGCCAGAGGATTTTCAGTGGGAAAGGTGTCCAAGTCTGACCTTGCCCCTAGGTATTCCTGCACCATGTAAATCAGACGCTGGCGATGGTTGTTGGAACCGATCATACCTTGGGGCTGCGGACTAAAAAATTGTCTGAAAGCATCAGTCAGACGGCCACCTTCTCCACCGCTCCTTCTGACCGATGCCTCAGCAACATATTGTCCAGGACCAGGAGTTTGTAACCTCCTAGTCTCTGGGAACGCGTTGCACAGACCTTTCTGCAAGGCCTCCCGGAGATATCTAATCCTCTGCTCCCTCTGCGTTGGCAAGATAAGGTCGGCAACCTTACCCTTGTACCGTGGATCAAGGAGAGTGGCCAGCCAGTAATGGTCCCTCTCCTTGATCCGAAGAATACAAGGATCCTTCCGCAGGCTTTGCGGGATCAGGGAGGCCATGCAGGGTAGGTTAGCTGAGGCATTCGGTCCGGAGTCCTCTGGGTCACTAAGGACAACATGATCCGCAGCTACCTCCTCCCAGCCACGTACAAGTCCACGGGTTTCTTGGGACTGTAAATCATCCCTACAAGACTGCTGCTGCTGCTGATGCTGAGTGCCAGCCTCCACCTCCATGCTGACACAATCATCCTCCTCCTCCTCTTCCTTCTCCTCATCCTCTTCCTGTGTGATGGGTGGCACAGCAGGAACACTGTCTGGATAAAGGGGGCCTTGAGAGGCAAGGAAGTCCTCCTCTTCCTGCCTCTGTTCTGCCTCAAGTGCCCTGTCCATTATTCCACGCAGCGTATGCTCCAAGAGGTGGACAAGAGGTACAGTGTCACTGATGCATGCACTGTCACTGCTCACCATCCTTGTGGCCTCCTCAAACGGTGACAGGACAGTGCATGCAGCCCTGATCATGCCCCACTTGCGTGGTGAGAAAAAACCAAGCTCCCCTGACCCTGTCCTGGTGCCGTAGTCGCACAGGTACTCATTGATGGCCGTCTGCTGCGTGTGCAGCCGCTGCAGCATGGCCAACGTTGAGTTCCACCTGGTGGGCATGTCACATATAAGGCGGTTCTTGGGCAGGTTAAACTCCTTTTGGAGCTCAGCCAGCCGAGCACAGGCATTAAATGATCGGCAGAAATGCACACAGACTTTCCTGGCCTGCTTCAGGACATCCTGTAAGCCCGGGTACCTGCCCAAGAACCGCTGCACCACTAGGTTAAGGACGTGAGCTACACAGGGCACATGGGTCAGTTGTCCCTGTCGAAGGGCGGAGAGGAGGTTGGTGCCATTGTCGCAAACCACCATTCCTGGCTTAAGCTGGCATGGCGTCAACCACCTCTCGGCCTGGCTGGGTGGCTGGGAGTGAACTTCTTTCGCCGGTCCAGCAGCTGGGGCAGGGACATTTGCCTGCTATATTCGGACGTGGGTGTACTGCTAGCAGAGTGCCCGGAAGCACTTGGCTGTGACACACCTAATTCTACACCCTCATTCCTCTCAGAGCAGGTTTCAGAGAGGACTGATGGTCTAGTGGGGTTGGAGATGCTAGCTTATGAGGAGCAAGGAGAGGTCCGCTTTGTTCTTTGGTGTGGGTCTTTGAGGTACGCTTGCCAACGAGCTGCATGGCAGGTCAACATATGTCTGATCAAGCATGTGGTACCCAAGCTGCTGATGTTTTGGCCACGCGAGATACGCTTGAGACATATGTTGCAAATAGCAGTGGTGCGATCTGATGCACTCGTCTCAAAAAGGCCCACACCAAAGAACTTTTAGAATAACGCGCAGAGGCAGCGCCCTGCACAGGCGGAGCCCTGCACAGGCAGAGCTCTGCGGTGTGATTCAGTCGGTGTGCTGCCCCTAAGCTGGCCCCCGGAGGGCATCCTGCCTCGTTAGACATGTGCCTCCTCCTCCTCCTCTCTCCTACCAGGCACCCACGTGGAGTCAGTGCCCTCATCATCCCCTCCCTCTTCATCGCTGTAGCAAACCTGGCAGTATGCTGCAGCTTGTGGAACATGACTGCCAGATTGCTGTCCTTCTTGAGCATCCCCTCTCTCTGCATTCACACTACTGCCTTCCTCTAGCTTAGTATCATCATCAGAGCCTACAAAACACTGGGCATCCTCCTGAAGCATGTACCCAACTCTGTGCTCAAAGAGTTCAGGAGACTCC
Organism: Lithobates pipiens; assembly: GCF_037356315.1. Lineage (NCBI taxonomy): Eukaryota > Metazoa > Chordata > Amphibia > Anura > Ranidae > Lithobates > Lithobates pipiens. Next base: position 119,081,117 of record NW_027507787.1, read on the forward strand.
TCAGGAGGACGTGGTGGGTCTAGGGAAGGAGTCACTGATGATGACATTGAGATGAGGGAAGACGATGCGTTGGCAGCAGCTTTGCTAGTACCCTGAGACTGGGTGAGAGAGGATGAGGAGGATGAAGAGGGCTTGGTCATCCACTCTACCAAGTCGTTGGCATGTTGCGGCTCAACATGTCCAGCTGCCGAAAAGAAGGACAAGCATGTCCCATGGCCACGTGCTGATGATGACGATGCACCGCGTCCACGACCAGCACTGTTGTCTCTAGACACAGAGCCTGCTTGCCCTCTTTTATCGGCTCGCGCCTGTCTGCCTCTCCTTGCTGGCCTTCCAGACATGGTAATGGCCTGAATGGAGTTGGGTAAAACAGCAAATGGGTAGTGTATATTGTGCTGGAGGCACACAACACCCACTAACTCCTGCAGATGCCTTTATTATAGAACACCAGCAATAAAGGGTAGATAAAGGGGTATACTGTACTGGAGGCACACAACACCCACTAAGCCCTGCAGATGGCTCTATTAGAGAACAGGAAAAAAGGGTAGATACAGGTGTATATTGTGCTGGAGGCACACAACACCCACTAACTCCTGCAGATGCCTTTATTATAGAACACCAGCAATAAAGGGTAGATAAAGGGGTATACTGTACTGGAGGCACACAACACCCACTAAGCCCTACAGATGGCTCTATTAGAGAACAGCAATAAATGGTAGATACAGGTGTATATTGTGCTGGAGGCACACAACACCCACTAACTCCTGCAGATGCCTTTATTATAGAACACCAGCAATAAAGGGTAAATGCAGATGTATACTGTGCTGTGCTGGAGGCACACACAACTTCCAATAACTCCTGCAGATGGCAGATGGCTCAAATAGAGAAGAGCTACGCACAAGCTCCTAGCACTGACTGCAAGCTCTATTATAAAAGATAGATATATCGCTAGCTATATGGTGAGGTGAATATAGCGGTGTATACTGCGGTCAGGGCACGCAGACAACAACCACTACAGAAGAGCAAGATCGTAAAATCGGCCGATAACGATCGGTGTATACTGTGTTGAAGGTACACAGAACACCCACTAACTGCTTCAGACGCCAACACACTACACAAGGCCGCCGCGCTGGCGGCCTTATATAGTGTGGGGCGTGTACTACACAGCCTGAGCTATGATTGGCCACAGGCATCCTGCCTGTGGCCAATCATGGCTCTCCTCGCTGCCGGCGCTGTGATTGGCCAAGCATGCCGGGTCACAGTGCATGCTTGGCCAATCATGAGCCAACAATGCACTGCGCCATCGCAGTGCATTGTGGGCTGTGAGCGCCACACGAATTTGGAGCGAACGGCCCATAATGTTAGGAATTCGCCGAACGGGCGAACAGCCGATGTTCGAGACGAACGTATGTTCGACTCAAACATGAAGCTCATCCCTAATCAGCACATGTGTGGGCCTCTTCAACATGTTGCTGCTGGCCAGAGGGGCTAACAGGGTTAGATGACATGGGACTTGCTGAAGGGGCTACAATTCAAGCACATAAAGTTTAGAGAAATTCATCATATTTCCTCCTCAAGAGACACTTTGCATAAAGCATTAAACATGAATAAAGCAGGGCGCATGCGTGGTTTTCCGAGATGGCGGACGTGTGACTCCCGAGCTCCGCTCACGCCCGGTGATCCACTACCCCCGCGCGGCATCTACAGCATACAAAAGCATCGGGGGTAAGACTCCACGACTCCCTGACATGACTACCCGACACTGCATGGGCAAAATCGGAGACCAGCGGGACCACTACCGAGCCTCACGACAGCCGCGGCCCACATCCGTCATGGATCGCTTTGTGACTAGGCCGTCATCCCCCACCTCAATTTCGCAGGGAGGTCCGGAGGAATACGCCACTATCCTGATGGCGGAGGACGGACCGCAGCGGGCCTCTCTCTCTCACCCTGCTAATCCACCTCAACAGGCCCTCACCTCGGAGATGATGGATCTCAAGCTCCAGACCCTGGCTTAGCAGGTAACCAGGGACATTGCCCAGGAAATGGGGAGAATATCTAGAGAGCTTAGGGGAGAAATAGACGCCCTGGGTGACCGCACAGCCACTTTAGAAACAAAGTTTGATGAAAGCTTGCATTATGTGAAAGCTCTCGAAGAGGAGTGTCCCAATTGCAACTCCAACAGGAGGTCCTTGAAAATAGGGAACGACACCAGAACATCAGAATCCGCGAAGTCCCAGAAACAGTGGCTGACAACAACATAAAGCCTTATCTCCTGGGCCTTTCTAATTATCTGGCTCCTGACATTATGGACATTGACTGGCGCCTAGATTGGGCACACAGATCTCTGGCCCCTAAACCCCCTACGGGGGCCAGACCTCGTGACATAGTGGTACGCTTCCATTTTTATGAAAGAAAGGAGGCCCTGACCAGGGCCACACGCAACAGATCAGGCATTACCTACAAAGGGGATAAGATCCAGCTGTTCAGTGACCTCTCTCCGATTATTCTGGCCAAGCGCCGCTCTCTAAGACCCATCACCTCTCACCTCCAGCTACACAAGGTCCCTTACTACTGGGTCTTTCCCTTCCGCCTCAATGTTACCCAAGATGGAGTTCAACACATCCTCCGCGACCCCCAGGAGGGGGACGCATTCATTAATCGATTGGGCCTTCCTCTGCTCCCTCCAGAGGTAGAACAAGATACCCCTACTACTCCACGTCCTCTATCAGCGCCGTCCAGGATCTGGACCCCGGTAAGAGGAAAGGGATCAAGGGCTTACTCCACACCTCAACGATCTCACCGCCCAAGGCTACCCACCTGATTCGGTTTCAATACTCTCCTGCAACTATCTTTTTTTTTTTACCCCACCTGGGATCTTGACAAAAAGTCGTACCCCCCTTTGAGGGAGCCCACTGAGTTCTTGTTTTGTTTTACGTAATCTTCCCGTGCAGTCACCTGCAATTTTGACATAGTTAATGTCACGTTGACATTTGCCTGAGTTTGTTTAACATCTTTAATACGTCCACTCATCATCTTTTTTCTGAGGATGACACAGCTGACCATCTCACCCCCATAGGTTTTCCTCCTGTGACTGCTGTTTGTATGACACTTTGAAGAAGAGTCAAAACAATTAACACTGTATTAGGATCATCGGAGCGGATGGTCGCGAGTTCCTCGCCATGATAGAGGCTACCATGCCCCCCTTTAGTTACTCAGGCCGAGGACTCCTGCGTCGGCCCGGCTACTCAGGCCTTTTTTTCTATGTCTTTTCTTTTTTGTTTTTTGTGCCGTACAGGCCTTTTTGTTTCTGAGCTATCTGATCTTTCATGATCCCCTTTTTTTGGATCGCCTCAAGACTGATCTGGTCTTATTGCTTGTGTTTTTTTTCTTTTTTATGTTCTTTTGTTTTTATTTTCATTGTTTTTATTACTATTGTTTTCTCCTTTTCTTTTACCATACCAATGATCATCTTATTACTGGTGAACTCTTGATCAAGCTTAGATCTGGCCCATGGCTGCTTAAACATGTCTCTACTGCAGGGTTGTTGCCCAATGTTTTAAATTTCTCTAAGCTAGATCATAATGCATATTTATGGCTTTGAAACTGTTATCTTACAATGTGAAAGGTTTGAATTCTATTAAAAAAAGATGGATGGCCTTGAAGGAATTCAGGACCTCCGGGGCGGATGTAATCCTGATTCAGGAGACTCACTTCCGAGCCGGGGGATCCCTAAATTTGCTTCCAGGCACTTCCCAGTGTCATACTTGGCCTCTGACTCATCTGGAAAGGCGGGAGTGGCGATCTTGATCAAACGCTCTTGTCCCCTCCAGATTAAGTCCACCCACCTGGACCCTCATGGTCGTTATATAATTTTAGAAGGGGCATATCTATCCAACCCTATAACGATCATGAACGTCTATGCCCCTAACACGGGCCAAGTTAAATTTCTAACTGAGACATTTGAACGACTAAATGGAGTTTTACATCCCTTCATGATAATTGGAGGGGATTTTAATGCTGTTCTATCGCCCACTAGGGACAAGAAATCCCTGTTTCATACGGTGACCTCTTCTGCTCCACAATCCCTGGCCACTTCCTTTAGGAAATTAATCCAGAAGTATCGCCTATTCGATGTCTGGCGGATTAAACATCCCCTGGGTAGGCAGTACTCATTCTATTCCCCCCACAAGATACTTTCTGATATCTGCCCCATTAATTTCCCACTCCGTAGGTTCAGATCTGGGTTCGATTACCTGGTCGGATTATGCCCCTCTGTCCTTGGACCTGTGTCTTTCCACGGCGTTTCCCAGGAAATGCCATTGGAGGCTTAATGAATCCCTATTAAAGCATCCCGAAACTAAAACCGAACTTCTTACCAGTTTAACAGAATACTTTCAGTTAAATACAGGTACCGTGCTCAGTCCGTCTGTCCTTTGGGAAGCCCATAAAGCTTTTTTTTAGAGGACAATGCATCTCAATTGGGTCTAGGAGGAAAAGGGACTCGGCCCTGTTGAGATCATCCCTCATATCTGAACTAGCAAGAGCAGAACGATCTTTGATTTTAGCTCCCACGATGGATCGCCTGCGCACGGTAACCTCCTTGCGAAATCGCATAAAGTCCTTGGACATGTCTAAAATTGATAAGTCACTACTTTGGGCCAAACAAAAATTCTACGAATTTTCTAATAAACCACATAGAATGCTGGTCTCTAGGCTCAACCCTAGGCCTCTCCTCTCTTTCCCAGATCACATAAAACGCACTGACGGGACCCCCACTCACTGCCCGCAGACGATGACTCAAGTCTTTGGCGAATTTTACGATAAACTTTATAACTGCCTCACACCAGGACATCATCTCCCATTCGATCTGACGACTTTTGAAACATTTCTGACCGACCTCCATCTCCCCAAACTCGCCGAGACAGATGTACAGACATTGAATAATCCCATTACTGTGGAGGAGCTGGCCTCTACTGTCAAATCCCTACAGTCGCATAAATCCCCAGGCCCGGACGGCCTCCCCTACTCATATTATAAGACATTCCTCCCGATCCTCTCCCCTCACCTGACCTCTCTTTATAATTCTATCCTCCAGGGTCTACGACCCCACCAACAATTTCTTCACTCATATATTACAGTAATACCTAAACTGGACAAAGACCCTTCACTCCCGGACAGCTACAGACCAATCGCACTTATAAGCTCTTTACTAAAATACTTGCAAATCGCCTCTCCCAATTCCTGACGAAATTGATAGACAAAGACTAAGTGGGTTTTGTCCCCTCTAGACACGCTGGAGATAACACCAGATGAACTATCGACCTCATCGACATACTTAACAGGGTTAAACGCCCCTCCCTGATTCTTAGCCTAGATGCTCAAAAGGCTTTCGATAAATTAAGCTGGCCCTATATGTTTGCGACCCTTAATAAATTTGGAATTAGCAGCCCCTTTATCTCAGCCTTACGCGCCCTCTACTCTAACCCCTCTTCCCAAGTCCAAATGTCATCTTTTACTTCTCGTCTATTCCCTATGTCCAATGGTACTAGGCAAGGATGCCCCCTATCACCCCTCCTCTTTATCCTCTGCCTTGAGCCTTTAGCTGAAGCCATTAGATCTCACCCAGACATACGTGGGGTTCCCATGCGACAAAGGGAATATAAACTTTCTCTCTTCACCGATGATGTGCTCTTGACTCTTACTAACCTCCACACTTCACTCCCATCCCTACACGCTCTCCTCTCTCAATTCAGTTCCCTCTCAGGATACAAAATTAATACATCAAAAACGGAAGCCTTACCCCTACACCTACCCCCTGCTGATCTCCTCTCACTCAAAAATTCATACCCCTACCGCTGGTGCTCTTCTTCCCTTAAATATTTAGGGATTCAAATCACATCGGACTATTCTACCCTTCACTCAGCTAATTATGCCCCTATGTTTAATTTTTTTTTTTTTTTTTATCTTTATTTACATTTTTTTCCATACAAAGAGTATACAACATAATATACATATATATGCACCCTACTCCCCCCCCCCCCCCCATCCTATATCCCTACTACCTCATCATATTTCTTCGTTAATTTAAACAATTTCCATTGTTCCCATTTCTTTTGGAATTTCTTTTTCCCACTCTCCTCGTCCTCTTCCCATCCCTCCATTCTATACATATCCTCTACTTTTCCTATCCATTCCCCAAATTTTGGAGCTTCCACCTGTCTCCAATTTTTTGGAATCAAGCTCTTTGTTACATTTATTAAATTTCCTATGAGGCCTTCTTTATACTTTTGAGTTGGGGTGTCTGTACCATGAAAGAGACATGTCCATGGGTTTTCTAGTACCTGAGTTCCTGTTATTATTTTTATTAAAGTTAGTATTTCTCTCCAGTACTTTCTAATTTTTGGGCATTCCCACCAGATATGTGCCGCACTCCCTTGCTGTCCACACCCTCTCCAGCACGTCCTTAGTTGCTCTTTCTGGTATCTCCTCATCATGTCTGGTGTCCTATACTACCTAGCAAGACTTTTGTAATTCATTTCTATTGTATTAAGATTTTTAGATGTCCCGTGTGTTAGGTGCAAGATTTTTTCTATATTCTGTTTCTCCCCTCCTGGCCCTATTTCTTCTTCCCATTTTTCTATATATATAGGTACATCCGTCTCATCTACTTCTCCCAACATCTTATATATCTGTGAGATATTTACTCTTATTATTTTCCCCTCACACATCCGCTCTAAGACGTTAAGATCTTCTCCACTTCTCAATGGTTGTGGCAATTATGAGACAAAATGTCTGAGCTGGAGGTACCTCCATCCATCTATATCCATATACTCCTGTAGTGTTTCTAACGTGTTTATTTTACCCGCCTTTATTATGTGGCTCAATTGAATATCTTCTCTTCTAATCCAGTATCCTCCCATAGTGCTCTTCCCCGGTGGAAATAAGTTGTTTTCTTTTAATGCCATTAATGGGGAGTTGTATTTCCACTTATTATGTTTGTGAATTCCATCCCATATTCTAAAAAGGTTTTTTGTGAGTGCAAGTGTTGTTGGTCCGAGTGATCTGTGCTTTGGGGGTATCCACATTTCTTTTGGTTTTCTTATGGTTTTATCATTATTTTTTTCGTATCTTCTCTTACTTCATCCAGTAGAGGGATATAGTTTATCTCATAGATTTTCTTTAATGAGGCTGCCAACTTTATACCTAGATATTTAATTTCCTTCTTCCATAGGAAGGGAAATTCACCCTTAATATCCTGTTCTTCCCTACTGCTCGTGTTGACATTTAACACCTCCATTTTTTTTGAGTTTATTTTAAAGTTTGATAAATCTCCATACTGCTCGATACTCTTTACCAAGTTTGGCATGGAGATTCTAGGTTTCGTCACATAAAATAGGACATCATGCGCAAATGCGGCTAAATTATGTACCTCTTCCCCAAGCTCAATTCCTCCTATATCAGGGTTTTTCCTCACTGTCTCCAACAGTGATTCCAAAGTCAACGCGAACAGTATGGGTGACAGTGGGCAGCCCTGTCTAGTCCCATTGTACATTCTGAAGGGGTCAGACAAATTACCATTTACCCTTACCATTGCCATTGGACACTCAAAGTGTCTTTATCCAACTCAGGATTCGGGTACCAAATCCCATTTCTTTCAACGTGCCCAACATGAATCCCCAGTCTACTCGATCAAAAGCTTTTTCTGCATCTATTGACAAAAGCAGACTGGGAATTCTGCTCTCTTGGGCTTTCTGGAGAAGCAATAGTGTCCTCACTCCATTATCCCTTCCCTCTCGGCCCCCCACAAACCCCACTTGGTCCGGGTGGACCAAGTTCGGGACTAATTTTTTCATTCTAGAAGCTAATATTTTTGCAAATAATTTTATGTCAGTATTTATCAATGAGATTGGTTTATAGTTTGAACATATCATACCCTCACATCCTTCTTTCAATATTGTGGAAATAATTGCTAGAGAGGCTTCCTTACCCAAACCATGTTTTATACCTAGGCCATTAAAATATGCACATAACCTTGGTGACAAAATTTCCCTGAATTTCTTATAGTATTCTATTATATAACCGTCTGGGCCCAGGCTTTTCCCTCCTGTTGTTTCTTTTATTGCTTGGTTTACTTTCGGATACTGTTATAAGGGGACTCTAATTCCTGTACTATTTCCTGTGATAATGTAGGGACCTTGGTGTTTATTATATATTCTTTGATTTTCCCCTTTCTGATGTTCTCTTGTTGTTTTGTCTCCCTTTTTCTGACCCAATATAATTGCTCGTAGTATTCTCTAAATACCTCCGCTATATCTTTAGTCTTATACTTAATCTCATTATTTTTATCTAATATTTTCTCAATATGTTTAAATCTATCAAATTAATGCTACACCAATGGAACCCCCTTCCTATATCATGGATAGGCAGGATCAATGTCCTGAATTATTATACCTCTTTGAAACCCTCACTGGGTCTATCCCTATGGCTCAACTGAAACTCCTCAAGCGATGGTTCCTGAATTTCATATGGAGGGATGGGGCCCACAGGGTGGCCAGTTCGGTATTTTTTTCGCCCAGAGGTCAGGGGAGTATGGGAGCCCCGGATATTTATAGGTATTACTTGGCTTCTCATCTCCGGGCGGTGGTAGCTTGGTCTAGTATGCGCCCCCGAATAGATGGGCGAAGATAGAGATGGGTTCCTTGTTTCCGACCCATCCCTGCTCCTTGATTTGGTCTCCTACCCTATCCTCGGATCCCAGGCTCCGTGACCTCTGCCTGGGCCCCATGTTGTTTACACTTAGCCCTTGTACACACGGTCGGAGATTCCGTCGGAATGTGTCCGATCGGAGCTTTTTGGCGGATGTTCCGACTGTGTGTGGTATGCATCGGACTGTTTCCGTCGGAATATCCGTCGGACCAAATTTTCCAACTTGCCAGAAATATTTTCCGACAAACTGCTCCGATCGGACATACTCCGATCATGTGTAGCCTACTCTGATGGACAAGGTGCCACGCATGCTAACATTCAAATTCCGACACGGAAGCGCTCGTTCAGGTAAAACTACTGCTCGCAATCGATATAGCATATTCATCACGCTGAAATGTTAAAAATTCTTTCATGAAGCGCATTCTCTTGTTCTTTACAATGCTGCAAGAAGGAACTTCTTTAGATGCTCATAGTCACACACACTTCTCCCGAACGTATTTCCTGACTCTTTTTTAACCATTTCGGGAATACAATTTTTGATTTTGTCACATCTACACAATTTTAGATTTTTTATTTTTTTTTGGATGCATTTATTTTTTGTTTTTTCCTAAGCATCTCCTTTTTCACAGTTTGCTAATTTCTCAATTTTTTGGGGTGTGTTTTGTGTGTAAACTTACCATAACAACATTATAATATTTTTTAGATTTTCTTTTTTAATCTACAGGAGGTTGTTTAGTGTTGGTACCCCTTGTTATTCATTTCACTTCTTTTTGTGAAATGTACCTGCCTGCTCACAATAAACTGGCCTATTGGAAGGAAAACACATACGCAAGTATTTTATCAAACCAAAAAAAACTTTATTTTGGTCGCAATAAAATAAAAAGAGGAAGGCAGCGCTGGAGAAACTTGTTACTTTGGTGCAGCCTTTGGCCCCCAGGGCAGACATGAACAAATTAGAATAAGAAAAATTGGTGTCCTGTGGAGTACATATCTCAGGGAGAGAAGTCTGGTCCAGAAGTCTTAGGCCGCGTACACACGAGAGGATTGTCCGTCCAACTAAGTCCGTCAGACAATCCGACAGACAGTCCGTCCTACTTTTGAATGAACGGACTTGACCACACACGATGAACAGACAGTCAGTTGAAAGCTTGCGCGATGACGTGTACAGCACGTACGACGGGACTAGAAATACGACATCCAATACACTGCAATGCAACCTTCGGCCGTGTAAATCCTTTCTGAGCATGCGCCATACTTAGTCCGTCCAACTAGCCTACTCACGAGTGGACTGTCCGCTGAAACCAAAGTTGGACGGACTGTATTACGGAAATTCCGAAAGACTTAGTCCGCCAGACTGTCCGCTGAAAAAGTCCGCTGAAGCCCACACACGAGCGGACTGTCCGCTGAAACACGTTTCAGCGGACTAAGTTGGACGGACAATCCTCTCGTGTGTATGCGGACAGTCCGCTCGTGTGTGGGCTTCAGCTGACTTTTTCAGCGGACAGTCTGGCGGACTAAGTCTTTCGGAATTTCCGTAATACAGTCCGTTCAACTTTGGTTTCAGCGGACAGTCCGCTCTTGAGTAGGCAAGTTGGACGGACTAAGTATGGCGCATGCTCAGAAAGGATTTACACGGCCGAAGGTTGCATTGCAGTGTATTGGATGTCGTATTTCTAGTCCCGTCGTACGTGCTTTACACGTCATCGCGCAAGCTTTCAACGGACTGTCTGTTCATCGTGTGTGGTCAAGTCCGTTCATTCAAAAGTAGGACGGACTGTCTGTCGGATTGTCTGACGGACTTAGTTGGACGGACAATCCTCTCGTGTGTACGCGGCCTTAGAGATCAGGAAATTCAGATGCCATTTATGTCACCAGGATGTGGTTCTTCAAGAGGCTGCGTCTTTTGGCAGACCAGACTGAACCCAGGCCATCGCTCTCTCGTCTTCCTTAGGAACTTCCCATCAGGCATCCTTCGAGGCTTTGGCTGGGCTCCTGTAGTTGGGGCAGGAGGAGAAGGAGGGCGATGGTCGACCTCCTGGCTGCCACTTGCCACAGCCTCCCCCCGACTGAGGTCTTCCTGTGTATGAAAATGGGACATAGTTTTAGTTTTTTGATCATCAATCACACCATTTTGAGCTCCTGACTTTTGCAAATTGAATGTTACCAAATAGAACAGACTATCATTCTGAGCCCAGCATTTTTCATTCCCGTCCCAATCATTTTTGGTCACTACTGTCTATTGAGATGTAAACCACTTTGTTAAATGCTAACTTACTGATCAATAAGAACATCTAGTTAACATCATTAAATGTATCACAAGAAATATGTTCAACAATGCAATACCTGTCTCAAGCTGGGACCCACTCCATGGTGCTGCCTGGAAGGCCCAGGTTGGACATTGGAAGCCTCAGCTGGGGGTGAAGGATGCCTTGAAGGAAGACGGTTGAGGGGTGGTCTGGGTACCCCCTGGTCTACCAGAAAATGCAGCCTGGGGAAGTAAACCATCCTGGGGTAATAAACGGCATCTGGATCTCCTGATGTCAAGGACTCCATGTGCTTCTTTCTCTCCCTGAGATATGTAATCTTCATGGCCTCAATTTTCCTATTCATATAGGCCATGTCTGCCGTGGGGACCATGATCCGCACCAAAGAAAGAAGTTTCTCCAGCGCTGCCTTCCTCTTTCTTCTGTCGTGATAAAACTGGTTGTTGATCTGCCACAGGCAGGGCATCTCCTTGTACAGTTGGAGAAATAGCCCCATAAAATTGGGGTTTACGAATGGATCCATCTTGTCTGCAAGACACAACACAAGACAAACCCTAAAATACTAATAATGCTATGAAAAACCCTCCTAATCTTGTCCCAACATCAGCCTAGATAGAAGCAGTCTAGTCTAGTGATGCACCAAGTTAAAAATTTTACATTTGTTTGCACGATCGTCGCTTCCGCGCCTCACTCTGTTCTCAGATCGTACGTACGACACACGCGTGTTGCGTTTTATATACAGTGCACATGCGTGAAACTCCGCCTGCCCCTGACGTTCTTTCTAGACTATTCCCCGCCCCTTCGCTTTCAGCGCCGTGGGGAAAGCACATGGCAGAGAGAACACAGGTGCGCAATCACAGTTCCACTAACGAGGAGGAGGGTGAGGAAAGCCCGGAGCCTGAAACGTCCCGATTCAGGAAGAGAAGATTTAAGGCCTCAAATATGTCTTTTGGAGAGATGTTGGAGATGGTGGACCTATTGAACAGGGCCGACTATGATGGGAAGTATGGACCTTACCCAAACCCAAATATCAGAAAGGCCAAGATCATGTCTAAAGTTGTGAAGAGTCTTCATTTGAATTTTGGGGTACGCCGATACAAGGATCAACTGAGAAAACGCTGGTCAGACCTGAAACTGAGGGAGCATGAGCAGTACATAAGGATCAAGCGTGTTCTTGAAAAAAGTAAGTAGTTGTCGTGTGTTCATATGATTATTCTTGCTTGCATACATGCTCCATGTGCTTTGATTTCATGTTGTGCATTTTAAAATGGCCACTTTCAAGTTCATGGTTTCATTTGTTCGTAAGAAACATCGTTCTGCAGGTAAGTATTCCAGCTTAACAAAGTGTTCACACCTTGGAACTGGGCCAAAAAACACAATTGTACAACACTTCCAAGCAATGTTTCCAAGCAATGTTTCATATTCCTATTTCTGCCCTCTGTGTGCTAATTATTCTTTTTTTACATTCTCATAGGGGAGAGAAGACTCGGCAAGTATGAGGACACCAGGGACTACACCCCTCCCAAAGAAGGCCAAATACCAAAACCAGAAACAGAAGAGCAGGAGGAGGAGGAAGGAGAGATCATTGAGGTTGGGTAAATTGTCACCACAACAGGTGAGTGTCGGAGAACACAGCTTCCTGTAAGCTCATCAATGTATGTCCCCATATTTATAATACATGGTGTGTTTTTTTGCTTTGTTTTGTAGGTGATGTGGAAGAAGAATCCCATTTTACCAGTGAAAGTGCCCAGATCCTGATTGGGGAGATAATGGGGTGCAATCGGGATTTGGAAAATATACAGCAAAACATCAATGATAAAATGAAGAACATCATTGATGTTTTGGGGAGAGTGTGAAACACCCCAAACTAGCTAGGGTTTCATTTTTTGGCTTTTAAACCACAACTTTTGTATTTTTTGAAAATCCAAATTTGGAAGATGCACAGAGTGTGTCAACATGCGCTATCTCCCATCATGGGGGATCAATGTACGTGTTTTGTGGAAAGTGGCGGAGATGAAGGGGTTGTAGCCCCAAAACATGTACATTGATCCCCCATGATGGGAGAGAGCACATTTTGACACACTGTGTGCATCTTCCAAATTTGGAATTTCCTGGGGTGACACCCCATGTGATGAAGGCAATATCAGCCCAGTTTGTACATACTCATGTCTGATATTGTCTTCACTTTTCAAAATGTTTTTTGTAAAATCCTGTGTTCTGTATGTTACACATTGATACATGCCTGTTTACACAAAAACACAATGTGAAATAAAAATTACCCGAAAGACTGTTTTTGATACACCCAATTTGTTGGTTTGTTGTAAAACCCTTTTCTAAATGCACATGTGAATGTGCTTAGATTAAAAAGTTAAATTATCAACAATGTGTGGCTTCCTTTTTCATATGCGCAAAAGATGTATTTGGAGTAAAATGTTTTTTGTCGGTGAGAATGGGTGTTATTTACTAAAGGTAACTCTACTTTGCACTCCAAGTGCAGTTTCAGGTGCACTTTTGCAGTGCACTTGTAGTGCATAGTGGATGTGCCTTTAGTAAAAAAACACCTACAGTGATGTGATAATTTTGACAATCATGCCATTTTCCTGCCATGGTGCTGAAAATAAGCACGATTTTGGTCAGTAATGCACTACATACATTAGTTCCCAAAAACAAGGTGTGTGTGTAGCCGACCCACAACATAATAAGCTTATCTGAAGAAGAGACTGTCCCCTCATCTCGCTCATAACTTGGGTTTGCACTGTTGGTGTAAAAGGCACAACAAGAAAAAACATACATTTACATAGGAGACACCTAAAAGCAAGCCAAGCAGTAAATGAAGGAGTTTCAAAGAAAATGTATTCTTAAAATGCTGCTCAGACATTGTCTGGCATATCAATGGCCCCCCTACCCACAAAGTAGTCCATGTATTGGGTTCTAACCTCACGGGCGCTTTGGGGGGGGGCAGCTTCAAGGCCCGTGAGGTTATCATTTTCCAGCAAGTCTGCTTCTTGTTGGACAACTGAGACCGCATAGTTTGCAGAATGCCTTTTAGAAAATTGTGAAGAACACAGCAGGCCAGCACAATGTGATTTTGTTTGTATTCCGCCATGTGGATAGGCATTAAAAGAAGATGGAACCGGCTGGCCAGTATTCCAAAGGTGTTCTCCACCACTCTTCAGGGCTCTGGACAGGCAGAAATTAAAAATCCTCTGGTCCGGGGTGAGGGTCCTCATCGGGAAAGGCCGCATCAGATGGTTTGCCAGGGCAAACGCCTCATCCGCGACGAAGACGAATGGGAGTCCTTCCTGATTCTCCTCTGGGGGTGGCAAGCCCAGACTGCCACTCTGGAGATGCCAGTAGAACTCCGTCCGGGAGAACACTCCACCATCCGACATCACGATACTATGAAACCCCTTGTAGTTAAAATAGTACGACCCCAAGTTGGGTGGTGGGACGATGCGGACGTGCTTCCCATCAATTGCACCTCTACAATTGGGAAAGTCCCAACGACTGGCAAAGTGGGAGGCCACAGTCTGCCATTCCTGTAGCGTTGAAGGAAACTGTGGAGTGAAACAAGACCAAAAATTAGTAATTTTACAAATCAACATTGCAAGCAGATTAGACACCAACATTTTTGGCCAAGATTAGTATAACATTTTGGGAACTGAGTATTTAAAGCTTAAAGTATAAGGTCCCCTTATCAGAGTCATCACCCCCCCATCCCCCCCATCTGATGGGCCCTTGCTAAAAAATGAGGGGGGGCTGTTTTGGACAGGTAACCCTCTCCACTTGATTGAGAGCTGAATGCCTAAATAATGTGTGATACTTTGGGAAGCCCCTCCTTACTTACACTATTGGCAGACCACCGGACAGGTAATACGTGTCATAATACCAAAAAAAAAAAAAAAGCACACAAAGAAGCACATTTTGACATTCTGCTATTACATATCAAGATAATTATAGGGGAAAAAATTAAAAAATGATAGCATTTGAAAGTATTGAGGCAGGCCCTTGCACTACATACTTAGGTGAATTTATCCATAAATGTGACCATCAAAAAGGTAGATATAGCGTGTATTGGGGTTTGGTAAAGTCAGCAGATAGAGGATTGCTATCAGCTGAGCTAGCAGTTGGGGGGATGGGGGTTCCTAATGAGTTTGGCACAACCCCAAAAAAAAATGTCACTCTGCATGAATTGAAGCACACACATCACATTTGTAGACATTTTAGGGGGTGTTTAGGGGAAAGCAATACTATGGAGCTGACAAAAGACATTGGTAAGTGACTAGACTATAGTTTTATGGGCCAAGAAGAGCATGGTGGGGAAGTTAGTGAGGCAAATATGCATGCGGACAAAGGGGCAGAGCATATGAATTAGAGCATATTGCAATGATGGTAATTAGGGAATGAGGAAAGAAATGCAAGACATTAGCAATCATGAAATACATAGAATGTGATTTTAACCGGTTCCCGACCAGTGCACGGCGAGGTACGTCGACAGAATGGCACGGGCAGGCATATTGGCGTACAGGTACGTCCAATCTTCAATGCCGCCCTGCCATCGGGAGAGCGCCGCCGGCGGCGCACTCCCGCGCTGGTCGGGACCCCCGTAAGTCTGGTCGCAGGACCCGCGGACTCGATCACCGCGGGCATATCCGCGATCGTCTCACGGGACGGCTGAATGTAGAAAATGCCGTGTAAACAGCATTTCTCCATTCTGCCTAGCAACTAGTGACGCTGATCTCTGCTCCATGTGATTGGAGCAGAGATCAGTGTTCACTAAATGAAAGCCCAACACCCCCACAGTTAGTAACACACCCCTACGAAAACTTAACCCCTACACTGCCACCCACTGGTTAACCCCTTCACTGCCAGTGTCATTTACACAGGAATCATTGCATTTATATAGCAGTGATTACTGTATAAATGACAATGGTCCCAAAAATGTGTCAAAAATGTCCGATGGGTCCCCCACAATGTCGCAGTCACAATAAAAATCGCTGATCGCCGCCATTACTAGTAAAAAAAAAAAAAAAAAAATTATTAATAAAAATGCTATAAAACTATCCCTATTTTGTAAACGCTATAACTTTTGCGCAAACCAATCAATAATCGCTTATTGCGATTTATTTACCATAAATATGTAGAAGAATACGTATCGGCCTAAACTGAGGGAAAAAAAAGTTTTTTTATATATTTTTGGGGGATATTTATTATAACAAAAAGAAAAAAAATAATGCGTTTTTTTTCAAAATTGTCGCTCTATTTTTGTTTATAGCGCAAAAAATAAGAACCGCAGGGGTGATCAAATACCACCAAAAGAAAGCTCTATTTGTGGGAAAAAAAAGACATCAATTTTGTTTGGGAGCCACGTCGCACGACCGCGCAATTGTCAGTTAAAGCGACGCAGTGCCGAATCGCAAAAAGGGGTCTGGTCTTTGACCAGCAAAATGGTCCGGTCTGTAAGTGGTTAAAGGATAAAACTTACCTTCATATAGTCCTTCTGCAGGACCTGAATGATGGCAGAACAGGTCTCTGGAATAATGATCCCCAGAGCCTGGGGGTAGATGCCTGTAGAGAACTTGAGGTCCCGAAGGCTTCTCCCTGTCGCCAAGTAGCACAACGTGGCGATGAGCCTCTGCTCCGGAGTGATGGCTTGCCACATGCAGGTATCCTGCCTGCTGATATAAGGGGTCAGCAAAGCCAGCAGTCCGTCATCTGGAGATAATTCCTGAAATCATCAGGATTATTCTCCAGGAACTCACGGAGCAAAGGCATGTGTGAGAACTGGTCACGCTGGCTCAACCAATTCTTGGTCCACAAACGCCTCCCCTCCTTGTTCATGGACTGGGCTTGTGTCAAAGTAGGAATCCCAACACGAAGCCCCTGCACAGCACAAACTCTATGACGAGTACGTAGACGAAACATGGTTTGAAAACGGTCGGCTGGTCAGAACGGACAACAGAAAGCACTGATAAACAGCAATGCCTGAAAGAACGAACAGAATAGCAGAAGCAAGCAGACAATAAGAAATGCAAATCAAAGCGTACTATACCAAGATATAGTCCACAATGAGAAACAAATACTGACTACACGCACTGATTATCAGATACGCAAAGACAAGCAGAAACTGAAGAGCAGTAGCGATCTGAATCACTAATCTGAAAAGCGCGAATCGTCTCTCAAACTTCTACTAACACGCGATACACACGAGATCAGCAGAAGGAGCCCAAAAGGTGCCGGGCATGGTGCTGAACTTCCCTTTTCTAGTCCCATCGTACGCGGCTTATGTCACCGCGTTCTTGGCAACCCGAAATTCCGACAACTTGGCCCGACCGTGTGTATGCAACATCACTTCCGGACCTCGTCCGGAATTAATCCGTCGGAATAACTCCGATTGAGTTGGTCGTCGGAATCTCCAACCGTGTGTACAAGGGCTAAGAGTGTCCCATTATCCAAATCAGGCAGGAGCCCCTTTCTGAAAAAAACAACAACACACCACATTCCTAGCATTAAGATGCCAAACCATCCTCCCCCCTTAACTGTAACAGAGGGGACAAATAGGACAGCATACATACCCCCACACAAATAACTCAAAGTAACTGAGCTCGAACATACAGGCTGAAATGCTGCGATTCCCACCTACCAATGCGCTGTAAGGCCCCCTAGCTCAACCTCCATCAAGCTGCCTCCATAGCAGCCCCTATATGAAAAGAGTGAGATGCAAATTCTGACAGGCAAAACCACAATACTCCCAGAAATTTTCGGAACACTGCCGTAAATTGATACCTAGACAAGGCCAAACCATCCGCATGCAATAGAAAGGGTCCTGGCCCAGCTGGGCGAGACACCACCTGGCGTGGGAAAACTGGAGACCCATCCACACCAAAGAACTCCACCTGAACCCCCCACCTAGCCTGGTCAGTCTTGGACCTTCTGATCCAAAAAAAACGCTGCATTGCACGTCAGCCGACTGCAACCCATCAATCCCCTTTTTTGCCAAAGAAACCAATTCCCCGATAAGCAGCGGCCCAAAAAATGCCAAAGAAAAAGCCGTCTTAAACAAAAGGGCCTCATATTCTGATGAACACACTCCTGGCAGCACCCGAAACAATGACCCCAACAACTCAAAGGACACTGGGCGGCGACAATCCGCTGTCCGCCAACCCCCCCCGATATCCCTTAACTGCTTGCCGCACAAAAAAAGTATTTTGTGTGTCAGGGCTGGCTGCTCAGCTGTTGGCTAATTGCCAGATCTCATCTCTCTCCACAGTCACCCAGCTGTTCCTGATCCTACTCGCCTGACCTGCCTACTTAAAGCTGTCCAGCTCACTTCATCTCTGCCTTCGCCTTGGTGACATCGCAAGAAACCATCTCCTGCGGTTCTGTTTAAAGACTGGCTTGCTGACATCCCTTCTGGCTCCTTACCGTGCTTGCTGTTACTCCACTTGGATCCCCTTCTGGCCTGGCTGATTACCGATCTGGTTATTGAACTCTGGACTGGCTGACTACTCGATCTGGTTACTTGACATATGTAGGGCATAATCCCAGTAACCTGACAACCTTAAGTCATTAGCGAACCCTACCCCTTAAATAATAGACGAGTCGACAAGGTGTGGAGTAAATGGCCAGCCGGCCTTTTATTCATACAATATAAAATTTAATAAATAACTTTTTTATAAACTTCACTTAAACTCCTTTTTTAATGGGTCATAAAACAAGTGCAACCACCAACCACTGGTCACTGTGAACAACTATCCTGAACTTTGAACTCTTGCCTCCAGTCGGAAAACCCCTGACTCGGAGGCGGTACCCAACGTGTCACAGTGACCTACCCCTCGTAACCCGGAAGCACAATAACCACCCCCATCCCATGGATGGGTACTACATGTTCCATACATGTACCTCTCATTCTCCTCTTCCAGCGACCCAAATGACTGCCAAAGCCTACAAAACCCTCTAAAAAACAATAATCCTCCAAAACACCAGGCGAGTGGGTGGGAAGCTCTTCCTCCTCCGCTCAAGACTGATGTCACATCCCCTTCCTGGCTACTCTCCCTTTGCCTGCGCACCACCCAGCCCCTGAACCCTCCCCTTCTCTTAAAGCTCTCACAACCTTTTATTCTAAACGGTGACTGTGATATTCCTAGCACTGTCATGCCGTCCCTCCACCAATGTCCTTTGTCCTTTTTGCTCCGGGACTCTCTGGACTCTGGCTATGCTTTGACTCTGCTTACTCTATTTACCTTTTTATTTTTTTATTAATAAACAAGTGTGATTTAATTGTTCTTCTGTCTCGGTCTGGTTCATGGTTTCTGACAGTAGGCGAAGGCCATGAATTGAGGAGATACAGTCAATCCACTTGGCGGTAATATTTTTTCCAGATTGGATGAGCAAGACCGCCACATGGATCAGTTTGCCATAGCGTTACAAACGCTCCTGAGTCGCATGGCTCACTTGGAATCCCCCAATGTGGCTGCTCCAGTATAACCTGAGTTGCAGGCTGTCCCTGCTGCTGCGCCAGTCTCTGTGCATGCACCCACCTCGAGTATCACCTCTATAAGAGGTATGTCTGGTTCTGCTCCGCTTCCCCATCGATTTGGGGGCAATCCAGTTCAATGCAGAGGGTTTCTCATCCAGGTTGAGATTTGCTTTGAAATGCTGCCCCAAGAATTTCCCACAGACAGAACCAAAGTAGGTTTTGTGATATCTTTGCGTTCCGAGAGAGCCTTGGCCTGCACAAACCCTCTATGGGAGACACAAAAACCTGTTGTCTTGAGTTACCCTGACTTTGTGGCCTCCTTTAAAAGGGTATTTCATGTTGCATGCTCTGCTTCTGCTGCCAAGTGCCTCATGTCCATCAAACAGTGTACGAGAACTGTTGCCAACTACACCATTGAATTCCGTACTCTGGCAGCAGAGGTTGCTTGGAACAATGAGGCCCTCGTAGCTGCTTTTTCTCATGGTCTCTTGGATTCCATCAAGGATGAGATAGCAGCCCGGGATATACCCACTGAGCTGGAGAACTTGATCTCGTTTGCCATCCTCATTGACTCCAGGCTAAGAGAAAGATATTCTTTGAAGGAGTGCTTGTGGAAGCCTCCTGTACGTTTGCTTTGCAGTCCCACCCCTGCCTCCCTCACCTCCCATGCCTCCTGGTACCGAGTTGGTCAGTGCAGATGAACCCATGCACTTGGGCTTATGTGGATGAGAGAGCCCAATACTCATTCACATAGGGTGGGGGCCCGGTATCTGGGGGCCCCCTTCTTAAAGGGGCTCCCGGATTCCAATAAGCCCCCCGCCCGCAGACCCCAACAACCAATGATCAGGGTTGTCGGGAAGAGGCCCTTGTCCTCATCAACATGGGGACAAGGTGCTTTGGGGTGGGGGGGCTGCAGGGCACGTGGCCTGGTACGGCTCAGGAGGGGGGGCGCTCACTCGGCCCCACCCCCTATCCTGACCGGCCAGGCTGCGTGCTCGGATAGGGGTCTGGCAAGGATTTTGGGGGACCCCCATGCCGTTTTTTTCGGCGTAGGGGATTCCCCTTAAAATCCTTACCAGACCTAAGGGCCTGGTATGCCCCTGAAGGCATGCAGGCTTCATTAGTGAGGCTACATTATCACCGCTCGCTCCTATAGGAAAATGACATTTTCCTATTGCAGCCAGCGCGAGAACCAGCGCGAGAACCAGCGCGACGGTATCGCGCTGGTTGGAGAAGCCTGTCGCCAGGAACCAGCGTGACAGGATCGCGATGGAAACACAATATTGGCGGCACCTACTGTATGTCTTTGACAAAGGTCAAGCCGGTAGTTTGCTTCCACACCGGTCTTATGATTGCACAATTGACCTTCAGCCTGGTGTCATACCTCCTCGTGGCTGGGATTACACTTTGTCGGACTTGGAGGATAAGGCCATGGAGGAGCATGTTGCAGATGCACTTTCTCAAGGTTTCATCTGCAAATACTCGTCTACTGCTGGTGCTGGTTTCTTCTTTATGAAGAAGAGCGGTGAACTGAGACCTTGTATAGATTATAGGGGTCTCAATCGTGTCACGATTGAAAATGCCTACCCAATTTCATTGATTATAGAGTTATTTGACCGTCTCAAGTAGTGATGGACGAACTTCCGACGGGACGTTTCGCGAACGCGAAATGCGAACGGACCCAAACGTTCGCGAAACCGACCGTTCGCCGCGGGCCCCATTGACTTCAATGGGAGGCGAACTTTGCAAACCTTCATGTCGAATTTGCGGCCACGTGGTAATTATTAGGGGGTAAAACGTAGTCCCACCATCTGGACAATGACATAATACATGTATGAGGTGAATTTGGGATCGATAACTACAAGCATTTTTATTTTATTTGGGAAATTGTTCTAACAATTCAGGACTATGGAGCTAATGAAGGCAATGGAGGAGAGGGAAGGTCAGGGACCAGGGTAGGCAAAGAAGAGGGTGCAGGAGATGATCACCAGCAGCGTGACATACCGGAATGACACATGCACCGTGATAGAGGCATCTGACAGCAGCACCGTAATACAGAGCACTGACAGCAGCACCGTGACATACAGCGCTGACAGCAGCACCGTGACATACAGCGCTGACAGCAGCACCGTGACATACAGCGCTGACAGCAGCACCGTGACATACAGCGCTGACAGCAGCACCGTGACATACAGCGCTGACAGCAGCACCGTGACATACAGCGCTGACAGCAGCACCGTGACATACAGCGCTGACAGCAGCACCGTGACATACAGCGCTGACAGCAGCACCGTGACATACAGCGCTGACAGCAGCACCGTGACATACAGCGCTGACAGCAGCACCGTGACATACAGCGCTGACAGCAGCACCGTGACATACAGCGCTGACAGCAGCACCGTGACATACAGCGCTGACAGCAGCACCGTGACATACAGCACTGACAGCAGCACCGTAAGCAGCCCCAGGAGGAAGTCAGCACAGCACAGGGATGGTGTGATCCCCTCATAATAAGAACCCCCAGGAGGAAGTCAGCACAGCACAGGGATAGTGTGATCCCTTCATAATAAGAACCCCCAGGAGGAAGTCAGCACAGCACAGGGATATCATAAGCAGCCCCAGTAGAAATATGACACCGCTCAACCTCTTCAAAGAGGAGGGTAGGGGCATATAGTACGGTGTGCTTTTTTGGGTCAAGGAAGTGAGCCAAATGAATTAAGAAGGTCTGTGTGCTTGATTAAAAAAATAGTTTATAGACATATACATGGTCTACTGGTCACATGTGTTGAATTCCTCCGAGAT
This sequence comes from Lithobates pipiens, assembly GCF_037356315.1. Classification (NCBI taxonomy): domain Eukaryota; kingdom Metazoa; phylum Chordata; class Amphibia; order Anura; family Ranidae; genus Lithobates; species Lithobates pipiens. The sequence goes on from NW_027507787.1 coordinate 119,103,371, forward strand.
CCATGCCTCATTCATTTTTAGAAATGTGAGGTAGTTAACACTGTGGTGAGCTAGGCGAGTACGCTTATCGGTCACAATCCCCCCTGCTGCGCTGAACGTCCTTTCGGACAGGACACTGGATGAGGGGCAAGCCAACAGTTCGATTGCAAATTGGGCAAGCTCTGGCCAGAGGTCAAGCCTGCCCACCCAGTAGTCTAGGGGTTCATCACTCCTCAGAGCGTCCACATCGGCCGTTAACCCAATGTAGTCGGACACCTGACGGTCTAGGCGTTCCCTGATGCTGGATCCGGATGACACCTGTCGATGGGTCGGCTGAAAGAATGACCTCATATCCGAAGTCACCAACACATCTTCAAACCGGCCTCTTCTTGCAGGCGCTGTTGGATTGGTACCCGCAAATCCTTCTCTGGGAGTGGGAATTGCTCCTCTGCCAGCGCACGCAAAAGCAGAATGCAGCATTTCTCGAAGCAAGGCCTGGAAGTGCTGCATTCTGACAGCCCTCTGCGACGGCGGTAACATTTCCGCCATTTTGTGTTTGTACCGGGGGTCTAAGTACGTTGCCACCCAGTACTGGTCCTTGACCCTCATGCTTTTTATACGGGGGTCCCTATTAAAACACTGGAGCATGAAGGCCCCCATTTGCACTAAAGTGGAAGCGGTGTGGTGGCCTGGCTCCTGCTCATCATCCAGGATAATGTCGTCCTCTTCATTCTCCTCTCCCCATCCTCGCACAACAGGGATCCCAGAAAGGTTTAAAGCATGCTCTTCTTGCTCCTGCTCATCCGCCCCGGCACCATCCTCCTCTGACTCCTCATCAGACTCCTGTTGTTGACTTGTCTCAGATAGAGTAGCCCCCCCTGGGAATTCATCCAGCATTGCGACTTCCTCATCTTCCCGCTCCTGCTCCTCCACAGCCTGATCAATGACACGACGCAATGCACGCTCCAGAAAGAAGGCATAAGGTACCATGTCACTGATGGCGCCATGGCTGCGACTGACCAGTTTGGTGATCTCCTCAAATGGCCGCAGAAGTCTGCATGTGTCGCGCATGAGCAGCCACTGGCGCGGTGAAAAAAAACCCAGCTCCCCAGAACCGTTTCTTTCGCAGAGTTCATACAGGTAGACGTTAACTGCACGTTTCTGCTGGAGCAGCCTATCAAGCATATAGAAGGTTGAGTTCCATCGCGTCGGGCAATCGCAAATAAGACGTCTGACCGGCAGATGGTGTCGCCGCTGAATGTCAGCAAGGCGAGCCATGGCCGTGTAAGATCTTCTGAAATGGGCCGAGATTTTCCTTGCCTGCCGCAAGATGTCCTGGACCCCAGGGTATTTGACAAGGAATCGCTGCACGACCAAGTTTAAGACGTGTGCCATGCACGGCACGTGCGTGATTTTGCCCTGTTTCAATGCGCTAAGCAGATTGGCACCGTTGTCACACACCACTTTACCAACTGTCAAATTGAGCGGTGTTAGCCACTCATCTGCCTGTGAACGCAAAGCTGAAAGGAGTGCCGGGCCAGTGTGGCTCTTTGCTTCCAGGCACAACAGACGCAGCACGGCATGGCAACGTCTCACCTGGCATGTGGAATAGGTTCTGGGGAGCTTGGGCGGTGCAGTGGAAGAGACGCTAGCAGCGGAAAAGGAGGAGGCAGCTGAGGAGGAGAGGGAGGAGGATGGAGTAGGAGGAGGAGAAGAAGAGTCAGGCCTGCATGCAATCCGTGGCGGTAAAACCAAATCTACACGGGTGCCACGGGTTACATGCTTGACGGCCGTCAGAAGGTTCACCCAGTGGGCAGTAAAACTGATATACCTTCCCTGCCCGTGTTTGCTAGACCACGTGTCTGTGGTCAGATGTATCTTGGCACCGACACTGTGTGCCAGAGATACATTCACTTGCCGCTGAACATGGCCATATAGCTCTGGGATGCCCTTCTCTGAGAAATACTTCCTTCCTGGGACCTTCCATTGTGGTGTTCCAATGGCCACAAATTTGCGAAAGGCCTCCGAGTCCACCAGTTTATATGGCAGTAGTTGGCGGGCTATGAGTTCTGACAAGCCAGCCGCCAACCGTTGGGCAAGAGGGTTATCCGGCATCATCATTTTTTTACGCTCAAACATTAGGCCCACGGAAGCCTGCCTTTTTGCAGAAAAATGTGAGCTTGGCGTGATGGAAGGTGGAGTGGAGGACAATTGTGAGGAGAGAGGAGAAGGAGAAGTAGAAGACGAGGCTGGACGGTGAGAGCCTGCAGTGTGGCTTTGTGTGTTCCGTTGCTCCCACTGGGCTCGGTGATGGCTGCTCATGTGCCTTCTTAAGGCGGTCGTCCCTAGGTGAGTATTGGGCTTACCGCGACTAACGCGTTGACTGCAAAGATTGCAGATGGCAACGCTATTGTCAGCAGCGGACACGTTAAAAAAAGCCCACACTGCGGAGCCATGTGCCGGTGTCCTGGGAGCGCCAGATGTGACCGTACATGGTCGATGACTCGCTCCTGATACATTTGCAGTCTGCTTTGTCCCTGCTGTGCAATGTAAGTCATTGCTGCTTCTCCTCCCTATCTGCTGGTCCATATCTCCCTCTGAACTCCCCTCCTCTTCCTCTCTTGTGGGCACCCACGTGACATCACTAGACACGTCATCATCAACGTCACCTTCCCCACCGCTATAAGTAGAGATCTCGGAGTAGGCAGCAACACCGGGGACCAACCTCCTCCTTGGGCTGATCTGGGTACTGGCGTCAGACTGCTGAGTAGCGCTTGTTGCTACCTCCTCTTCCTGATCCAATACCAAGAGTGGCTGCGCATCAGAAATGTCCTCTTGATATGGATCGGAAAATAATTCCAGTGACTCAAGCGGAAGGTATGTGGTGGTGGTGGTGGTGGTCGTGTTGTTGGTGGTAGTGTCTTTGGGGGTGCACATAGCAGAGAGTGAAGAAGAGGGTGCAGATCGAGAGGATGAGGAGGGTGCAGAAGAGTAAGGCTGAGCGAGACACTCAACCAAGTCTGGTGCATCCTTTAAAGTAATTGAACGCACCTTCTGCAACTTCCCACTTTGGCTCAAGCCTGTTGCTCCTGCCCTACCCCTACCACCCCTGCGGAAGGGCCTGCCTCTTCCTCTGCATGTCATTTTTTAAATGACCCTGTGACAAAACTCTTAGTCCCTATACCGCTGAAGGACTGCTGCAGTATAGGTGAGCGGTCAGCAGTGGTGCACGTCAACCCTATCTATTGTGGACCTATAGCGGTCCTTACAGAACAGCAGACTGTACCGCACTCAAGCCTATGTACCGTAGCACCCTATACCAAGTTACCAGTCCTTATAAGAACTTTTGTGGACCAAGCAGGTTGTGTATTAGTGTTTAGCAGACTGTACGTCAGTCCCTATACCGCTGAAGGACTGCTGCAGTATAGGGCAGCGGTCAGCAGTGGTGCACGTCAACCCTATCTATTGTGGACCGATAGCGGTCCTTACAGAACAGCAGACTGTACCGCACTCAAGCCTATGTACCGTAGCACCCTATACCAAGTTACCAGTCCTTATAAGAACTTTTGTGGACCAAGCAGGTTGTGTATTAGTGTTTAGCAGACTGTACGTCAGTCCCTATACCGCTGAAGGACTGCTGCAGTATAGGGCAGCGGTCAGCAGTGGTGCACGTCAACCCTATCTATTGTGGACCGATAGCGGTCCTTACAGAACAGCAGACTGTACCGCACTCAAGCCTATGTACCGTAGCACCCTATACCAAGTTACCAGTCCTTATAAGAACTTTTGTGGACCAAGCAGGTTGTGTATTAGTGTTTAGCAGACTGTACGTCAGTCCCTATACCGCTGAAGGACTGCTGCAGTATAGGTGAGCGGTCAGCAGTGGTGCACGTCAACCCTATCTATTGTGGACCGATAGCGGTCCTTACAGAACAGCAGACTGTACCGCACTCAAGCCTATGTACCGTAGCACCCTATACCAAGTTACCAGTCCTTATAAGAACTTTTGTGGAACAAGCAGGTTGTGTGTTAGTGATTAGCAGACTGTACGTCAGTCCCTATACCGCTGAAGGACTGCTGCAGTATAGGTGAGCGGTCAGCAGTGGTGCACGTCAACCCTATCTATTGTGGACCTATAGCGGTCCTTACAGAACAGCAGACTGTACCGCACTCAAGCCTATGTACCGTAGCACCCTATACCAAGTTACCAGTCCTTATAAGAACTTTTGTGGAACAAGCAGGTTGTGTGTTAGTGATTAGCAGACTGTACGTCAGTCCCTATACCGCTGAAGGACTGCTGCAGTATAGGTGAGCGGTCAGCAGTGGTGCACGTCAACCCTATCTATTGTGGACCGATAGCGGTCCTTACAGAACAGCAGACTGTACCGCACTCAAGCCTATGTACCGTAGCACCCTATACCAAGTTACCAGTCCTTATAAGAACTTTTGTGGACCAAGCAGGTTGTGTATTAGTGTTTAGCAGACTGTACGTCAGTCCCTATACCGCTGAAGGACTGCTGCAGTATAGGGCAGCGGTCAGCAGTGGTGCACGTCAACCCTATCTATTGTGGACCGATAGCGGTCCTTACAGAACAGCAGACTGTACCGCACTCAAGCCTATGTACCGTAGCACCCTATACCAAGTTACCAGTCCTTATAAGAACTTTTGTGGACCAAGCAGGTTGTGTATTAGTGTTTAGCAGACTGTACGTCAGTCCCTATACCGCTGAAGGACTGCTGCAGTATAGGGCAGCGGTCAGCAGTGGTGCACGTCAACCCTATCTATTGTGGACCGATAGCGGTCCTTACAGAACAGCAGACTGTACCGCACTCAAGCCTATGTACCGTAGCACCCTATACCAAGTTACCAGTCCTTATAAGAACTTTTGTGGAACAAGCAGGTTGTGTGTTAGTGATTAGCAGACTGTACGTCAGTCCCTATACCGCTGAAGGACTGCTGCAGTATAGGGCAGCGGTCAGCAGTGGTGCACGTCAACCCTATCTATTGTGGACCGATAGCGGTCCTTACAGAACAGCAGACTGTACCGCACTCAAGCCTATGTACCGTAGCACCCTATACCAAGTTACCAGTCCTTATAAGAACTTTTGTGGAACAAGCAGGTTGTGTGTTAGTGATTAGCAGACTGTACGTCAGTCCCTATACCGCTGAAGGACTGCTGCAGTATAGGTGAGCGGTCAGCAGTGGTGCACGTCAACCCTATCTATTGTGGACCTATAGCGGTCCTTACAGAACAGCAGACTGTACCGCACTCAAGCCTATGTACCGTAGCACCCTATACCAAGTTACCAGTCCTTATAAGAACTTTTGTGGACCAAGCAGGTTGTGTATTAGTGTTTAGCAGACTGTACGTCAGTCCCTATACCGCTGAAGGACTGCTGCAGTATAGGGCAGCGGTCAGCAGTGGTGCACGTCAACCCTATCTATTGTGGACCGATAGCGGTCCTTACAGAACAGCAGACTGTACCGCACTCAAGCCTATGTACCGTAGCACCCTATACCAAGTTACCAGTCCTTATAAGAACTTTTGTGGACCAAGCAGGTTGTGTATTAGTGTTTAGCAGACTGTACGTCAGTCCCTATACCGCTGAAGGACTGCTGCAGTATAGGGCAGCGGTCAGCAGTGGTGCACGTCAACCCTATCTATTGTGGACCGATAGCGGTCCTTACAGAACAGCAGACTGTACCGCACTCAAGCCTATGTACCGTAGCACCCTATACCAAGTTACCAGTCCTTATAAGAACTTTTGTGGACCAAGCAGGTTGTGTATTAGTGTTTAGCAGACTGTACGTCAGTCCCTATACCGCTGAAGGACTGCTGCAGTATAGGGCAGCGGTCAGCAGTGGTGCACGTCAACCCTATCTATTGTGGACCGATAGCGGTCCTTACAGAACAGCAGACTGTACCGCACTCAAGCCTATGTACCGTAGCACCCTATACCAAGTTACCAGTCCTTATAAGAACTTTTGTGGAACAAGCAGGTTGTGTGTTAGTGATTAGCAGACTGTACGTCAGTCCCTATACCGCTGAAGGACTGCTGCAGTATAGGGCAGCGGTCAGCAGTGGTGCACGTCAACCCTATCTATTGTGGACCGATAGCGGTCCTTACAGAACAGCAGACTGTACCGCACTCAAGCCTATGTACCGTAGCACCCTATACCAAGTTACCAGTCCTTATAAGAACTTTTGTGGAACAAGTGAGTTGTGAATGTTTAGCAGACTGCAGCAGAAGGGCAGCAGTCAAGTATAATATCCTTTCTATATTTGGAAGAAAGAATATTATACATGTACAAGCCTATTACTGTACCACTGATACCAGTCCTGAAAAGAACCTTTGTGGAACTAATAATAACAGCAAGTCTTTAAAATTACCCTCACTGCCTGACAACACTGCTTCCTTCCTGTCCCTATACAAATTGGCAAAAAAAGAGAACGATTAGTGGTTACTGGAACAGCTCTTTTGTGGACCTTGATAGTAACAGCTAATGATGATGATGATGATGATGATGATGAAAGACTAATCTGGCTGTCCCTGTAGCATACACCGTCCTTTCCCTTTCTCTAAACTAACAAAAGACACTCAGGCTGCTGCAAGAATCAGCAGCACAGCAAACCTATCAACACCTAACACCTATACCAGTCCTGAAAAGAACTTTTGTGTACCAAATAGCTAGTGGTTTATCTCTCCCTACTCCACACAGGAACCTGTCCCTATCTTAACAGAAGAAAGAATGTAAAATGGCCACCGGATCGGGTGTATTTATAGGTTAGGGGGAATGTACAAGTGTCCATGTGCTGTCATGTCTCAATTGGCTGTCCTGTATCACATGATAAACGTGTCACCAAAGGTTAAAGTTCTTGTATACATTAAACACGTAAGTCCGCCGCGGCGAACGACGGAAAAAGGCGTTCGAACGTGCGGACCGCGAATGTCGGAAATTCGCCGCGAAACGACCGCCGGGCGAACCGTTCGGCCATCACTAGTCTCAAGGGAGCAACAGTTTTCACAAAGCTTGACTTGAGAGGGGCATACAATCTCATGTGCATTAAGTAGGGTGACGAGTGGAAAACTGTGTTTAATACCAGAACAGGCCATTATGAGTACCTGGAAATGCCTTTTGGCCCTTGTAATGCCCTGGCAGTTTTCCAGGAATTTATTAACGATGTCCTCCGAGATTTGTTGCAATTGTGTGTGGTGGTTTATCTCGATGATATCCTCATATTTTCCAAGTCCCTGGAGAGCCACCACACAGATGCCTATTGTGTGCTTCAGAAACTAAGAGAGAACAATCTCTATTGTAAACTGGAGAAGTGAGAGTTCCATTGCGGACAGGTTACATTCCTGGGCTATGTCATTTCCACTGCTGGTTTTTCGATCGACCCAGAAAAACTTTCGGCAGTCCTACAGGGGCCTCGACCTGTAGGTTTACGTCCTCTGCAGCATTTCCTGGGCTTTGCCAACTACTATCGGAAGCTTATTCGTAACTTCTCATCTCTGGTCAAGCCCCTGACTGATATGACCAGAAAGGACGGTAACCCACAGAGTTGGTCTCCGGAGTCCATTAAGGCCTTTGAGACTCTCAAGGCTGTCTTTATTTCTGATCCTATGTTGCCTTTTATCATAGAAGTTGATGCTCCTGAGACTGGAGTTGGCGCCCTTCTGTCTCTGCTATGCATCCATGTGGCTACTTTTCCAAGAGATTGTCACCTGCTGAGTGCAATTATGAGATTGGTGACAGAAAGCTGTTGGCGATCATTTTAGCCCTAAAAGAACGGAGACATCTCCTTGAAGGTACCACTGTGCCGGTTCTTATTCTTACTGACCATAAGAATCTTACATTCTTGTCTGAGGCTAAGCGCCTCCCAGAAGGGCGCAATGGGCTTGTTTCTTGTCGAGTTTTAATTACATTGTCTCATTCTTACCCTGTACTAAGAATGTAAGGGCTGATGCCTTATCACGACAATTTTCCTCCACTTCCAAGTCGGACTCGGTACCAGTTCCTGTGATTTCTCTTGATCGTATCTTGGCTACGGTTCGCACCAGTCTTACTTCTCCTTTGGGTGACAAAATTATTGCTGCTCAGGTCCATGCTCCCCCTGAGAAACCTTGTGACCGCTGCTTTGTCTCAGAGAGTCTCCGTACTGCCGTGCTCCAGACTTACCATTCTCCCAAGGCAGCTGGCCATCCTGGGAAGAATCAACTCTATTGGGCCATTTCCCAACAGTTCTGGTGGTCTAGTCTATGGGCTGATGTTACTGCCTTCGTAGATGCCTGTCCCGTGTGTGCTCAGAGTAAGACTCCACGACACCTTCCAGTGGGCCTCCTACAACCCATACCCAATGGAGAGAGGCCCTGGGCCCACCTGTCAATGGATTTCATTGTGGAGTTGCCCAACTCTCAAGGCAACATTGTTATCCTTATGGTGGTTGACTGGTTCTCAAAGATGTGTCATTGTATTCCACTTAAGTAGTTGCTTACTTCTAAGGAACTGGCTTCCATTTTTGCTCGGGGAGATATTTCACTTACATGGGCTGCTCAAGGTGATTGTCTCAGACAGGGGCAGTTTTTGTGCACAGTTGGGAATCTAGCTTGCTTTCTCTTCTCGTATCACCCGCAGTCTAATGGGGCCACAGAGCGAACCAATCAGTCCTTGGAACAATTCCTATGTTGCTATATTTCTGACCACCATAACAACTGGTCAGACTTATTACCATGGGCAGAGTTTGCTCCCAACTAGGGATGAGCCGAACACCCCCTCGGTTTGGTTCATACCAGAACTTTCAAACGGACCTCAAATTCGTACGAACGTTAGAACCCCATTGAAGTCTATGGGACTCAAACGTTCGAAATAAAAAGTGCTCATTTTAATGGCTAATATGCAAGATATTGTCCTAAAAAGGGTTTGGGGACCTGGCTCCTGCCCCAGGGGACATGGGTCTATGCCTAAAATGTTTTTAAAAACTGCAGTTTTTTCGGGAGCACTGATTTTAATGACGATTAAAGTGAAAAAAAAGTGAAATATTCCTTTAAATATCATGTCTGGGGGGTGCCTATAGTATGCCTGGGAAGTGATACGTATTTCCCTGCACAAAATGACATTTAACGGAAAAAAAGTAATTTAAAACTGCTTGCGGTTTTAATGTACAGTAATATCTGGTTTCGGCAATATGGATGAAAATCATTGGGAAAAATGGCATGGGTAGCCCCCCCCCCCTGCCCATTACCAGCCCCTTTGGGTCTTGTACGGATATTAAGGGGAACCCTGTACCCATATTAAAAAAAGGAAAGGCGTGGGGCCCCCAGGCCCTATATACTCAGAACAGCACTATACAGGCAGTGCAAACAAGATAGGGACTGTGTAGGTTTGTTGTGTTAAGTAGACTCGGTTTGTAATTTTGAACTGGTACATTTTTAAAGTGTAGCTCCAGTCAAAAAAATCTATTTTGGGGGGGGCGTGACTGGACCTCGTAGAGAATGGCTGCTTGATCTCTGAGCTCCGCTGACAGGGCTAGAATTCAGCTTACTCTGACAGTTTCTGACATTCCACACATCTGAAAAAAGATGGGGACAGCCTCCAGAGCATCGTCGACCTCCCGGTCACAGTCACCCCGTGAATTACTGGAAACATCCAGTCAAACAATCCCGGAGCTCTTTCGAGCCCAGATGGGGAACAGCTCGCAGTTAATCTCCTCACAGAACGCTCAGAGGATTTCAGTGAATCACACTGGGATGGATGCCTCACACCACAATAGTCTCAATGATGGAGGGATTCTCCTCACATCTCAACAGCAGCCAAGCCTGAATGACCTTAGATCTGTAGCTGAGGATATTAAAGATACCCTCACAGCTGCCATCTCTGACCTGAAATTGGAAATTCAAGCCATCACAGGGAGAGTTCAGGCAGTTGAAACTACCTCAGCATTACATTCATCACGGATCCATTCCAATCATCTTGCGATCGATACACACACCAGACAACTTAGAGACATGAATCGCCACTTAGAAGATTTGGACAATCATGGCAGACGCCACAATCTTTGTCTGAGAGGTCTCCCTGAGTCTGGGGAGGCGGAAAACCTACAAAATGAAGTAGTACATTTCTTCAATAACCTGCTTGACAGGCCGAAAGATGTCCCAATCGCTATGGAACGAATACATCGTGCCCTGAGGACTAAGGGCAAGGACTCAGATCTGCCTAGAGATGTGGTGTGTTGTATAGTGGACTATCGCTTGAAGGAAGAACTGCTGAGGAGAGCTCGGTCCTAATCTCCTTTACAACATAACGGTGTGGAGATTCGCCTATGTCAAGATCTTTCTAACATAACCTTACAGCGCAGAAGAGAACTAAAACCACTTCTCATGGTGCTAAGAGAAAAAGGGATAATCTACCGCTGGAAATTCCCATTTGGATTGTCGGCATCGGCTCATGGGAAATCGGCTCTCCTCAGAGTGCCAGAAGATTTGCACCATTTCTGTGAGGCACTCGGGATCCCTCTCACGGGGGTCCCGGACTGGTATGCGGAATTTCACACATCTTTTCCTCACAAGCCGAACCCCAGAAGTGAACCAATGGAGTTCCAAGTTTCCCGCTACCGAAGACAGTGATCTCCGTCGGACACAAGAGCATCACAACACGATCCCCGCTCTCCGTCGACCTACAGCCCGACGAAGGCTCCACGCTCTAGAAGAGCCAGAAGAGATCGTTAGATGTAGAAAGCTTCTACCAAGCTCTACAGACTGCCCTCTACCTGTTTGATCGTCTTTTTACCATGGTTTACTTCTTTGTTCCCCTGACTGGTCATACTCTAAATACAGTAAGTCTCAAGACTACAGTTGTAGCCTCAGGATTCCTATGGGCCCTCTCCTTTACAGACTCCTCAGCACACAGACAGCATGTGTCCTCTTGAAAGTATCTGCCTGCTCATATGAACTATTTCCGACGTTACTGTTTATTCAGCTGTTCTCTTAAGTGTTCTCAGGGTTTAACCCCCCTTCCGTTCTACACTACTTTAGAGTTAAGCCTCTTATTGTACCCAGACTTCAGGTATGACTCCTTAATCCTAATTGGCTATGTTTCTTAGTTACTGTCACTGCCCCACTGCTACTGTCACTTTTAAATAGACTCATGCCATCCCTGTTTTAATTATCTTCATGCTTGTTATGTTTCTCAAACCATAGTGACACTCTTTGGTATTCTAGTATCACTCATAGCTGGGGAGACCCGGAGCTGGTAGCCTTGACAACTTTCACTGAGGTTTCCCCAAGCCCCTCCTTTGTGGATGAGCACAGCCAAGGGGAGTTGTGTAATGTTGTAACATGATCTCCTCACACAGGCATCTCTAAACAGATCTTCATATCTAAGGTTAGGGCATTAAGTGTACAGCTACTGCGGTACGCATCCTGATTTATGAACACCTTTAGTTTCCCATATATGAGACTCCAGATGTTGGTTCTTATCTTGAATAGATTTTTTGATCACGGTTTTGCTTGTGTAAGGGTTCCGCAGGATGGCTTGGGCCAATAACATTTCCAGCCAGACATTCTCCACTGATGGATGGACAGGAGACAGGCTGAGTTCTTGGCCCATCTACACAAGCTAAACCCTCGGCGCTTGCAGCACTCTGGACATGTTCTCTCCTCAAATGATAGCATACCTAGCAGCGACTCCCGCTCTCAGTACGGTCATGCAGTGAGGATGATTCCAATGGGTGATTCTGGGTCACCGGGTGTTCCTTTTAGTTTGTCAATTACTGATTCTGTGGATGCCTCTAAAAGTATAAATGTATGATCTTAAGTATAATGCTCTTATTCTTTTATACACCTTCCCACCAAAGTATGCTCTAGTGCAAGCTGTCATACATATATTGTGCTTCCAATATACAGGGAGATTTGTGTGATTATTCATGATGTCAGTATATGACCTTGTGCCCCAGTTCTCTTAGCCCATCTGGCATGTGACACTACTGTACTAAGGAGATCGTTTAGGATTGACGGCCCATACATCAGGCAATTGGCGCTGTCATTATGACATGCTGTCATTATCCTGACCCTCAGGGTCCAACCCTGGTTACCAATTCCTGTTTAAGACTTCCAATACTTTGGTTAAGTTCAGTTGTGCGTATAGCTATTTTGTATGACATAGACAGGGGTAGCTCCTTTATGGTTTATATGTTGTTTAATTTGTTAAGAGGGTAGGCCACGTACTGGTACTGATTCTTTCAGCTCCCATCTAGGATAGCTTACCTGTTTTATTTAGAATTTTTTTGCATTTATGGTACACGAGAGTGGTTGTCCCTGATATGCCTTGCAGAACAGCCCTCCCTCACAGGGTTTGTCTGCCACTCCTAGCTATGGAGGGGAACGCTCCTTTTTCACATGGGATGACACACTGACCCCTAACTGCGGTTTTCCCATTCCAACAGAAACTGTCCTCAGTTCCTGCCCAAAAGATTTTGCTCTGTAAGTCGCATGTATCAGCGAATCTCACCCCATTTCATTTTTTTCAGACCTCTATTCCTCTACATAGTAGTTCAGCCATCACCCCAAGCAGCGCCTCAATCCCATTGAGTGTTTTCCCAATTATTAGTACTACTGCACTGACCCTTTCTGGCTATATAGCTCTGGTGGTAAATACCAGCTAGTGTCTAGCGAACAGGTTTCGCTAGCTGCCGGACTACTTACCCCCCCCTTTTTTTTATTTTATTATTATTTATTTATTTTCCTCTCCCTCTATCCTGTAACACACTGTATACTCTTCAGTGACCTGTGTATCTCAGCACACTCACCCAGCCCTCACAGTTGATTCAGTGGCCAACCTACGCCTGCAAGACACAACCTGCCTCTCGCAGAGTAGTATGGCTCCTAGACACTCAGAGCACGCCTCGCACACACAACACAAATCTACCCTCAAAATAGTCTCGATAAATGCACGAGGCCTGAACATCCCCGAAAAGTGTGCACAAGTTCTTCTATCCATGCGGAAACTCAAGGCAGACATTCTGTATATCCAAGAAACTCACTTCAAAGCAGATAAGATCCCTAAGCTTTCCAATTATTACTATCCCCGAGCTTTTCATGTCGCCAACCAGGAGTCTAAAACAAAAGGGGTTTCTATCCTCATCTCAAAACACTGCCCATTTCAAATAAAAGAAACTCTCCCGGACAGTAATGGCAGGTTTATCTTTATCAAAGGGGTATTGTTTGGTAAACAGATGACCTTGGCTAATATATATGCACCAAATGTCAAGCAAGTTCCATTTTTTAGACAGACACTACAATTGCTTGCCTCCTTTCAGGAGGGTATCTTAGTGGTGGGAGGAGATTTTAATGTTCCGCTTAATCCCTTGCAAGACACCTCTGCGGGAAAGTCTGCCTTGACTTATTCAGCCTTAAAAGCAATCAAGAATTGTCTCCAAGATTTGACATTACATGATTCGTGGCGTGCCTTGAATCCGTCGTCTAAAGACTACACTTTTTTCTCAAATACACATGGCAGCTACTCCAGACTTGACTATCTGTTTATAACTCAAAGGGATCTGCCCCTGATCACAAATGCCTCCATAGAGCCGATGTTTATATCTGATCACAATCCGATCACCTTATCCCTGGAATTCGACTCCGCACTTTCTAGCCCCAGAATCTGGCGTCTAGATCCATTGCTCCTTACGGACTCTTCCGTAGTCTCCAGCATAACTGATAGTCTCACACATTACTTCGAGGACAACGTCTCCCCAGACATGTCTCCGCTGCTATTATGGGAACCCCAGAAATGCACTATTCGAGGGAAATTAATAGGGCTAGCCTCCAAGAGGCGACGGGACAGACTTTCTCATATCTCCACTCTATCCAAACGCATTCACGATCTGGAAAAAACGCACAAGCGGACTCAGGCCCTCTCTTCCCTCCAAGAACTCACCCAAGTTCGGTCTGAATTGACCAAAGTGCTGAATAGTCAAATAAAACGTAAATTTATTCTATCACAAAAAAATTTCTACGAGCATAGCAATAAATCGGGTAAGATTCTAGCGAATGTATTTCGGACCAAAAAAGCGGCTACAATCATTCACTCTGTCACAGATTCGAAAGGATCCAAAATTGCCTCTATTGATAAGATAGCAGAGCAATTTGTGAATTACTATGAGCGACTCTACAATCTTCAAACTAACTCATCTAACGAGGACACAGCCCGTAGATTGCCGTTAATTAAAGACTTCTTATCCCAATACGGCCCTACTCCCATCGATGAATCGGATGCGGTAAAATTAAAACACCCCTTATCTAAAGACGAATTAGACTTTGTATTGAAAAACATGAAGAAAGGTAAAAGCCCGGGACCAGATGGTCTGACAGTAGGGTACTACAAGGCTTTTATGGACATTCTTCACCCACACTTCCTGTCAGCCTTCAATTCCCTTGCATTAGATGTCACACCCCCTAGAGATCTGCTCATGGCCCATATTGTGGTTATTCCAAAACCAGACAAAGATCCTACTTTAGTCTCTAATTACAGACCCATTTCTCTTTTAAATGTGGACCTTAAAATGTATGCAAAAATTCTGGCCGACAGACTTCTTCCACTTCTTCATGGCCTTGTCTCTCTGGACCAGGTAGGTTTTGTACCGGACAGAGAGGCAAGGGACAATACCCTGAAGGCAATTAGCATTCATAATTGGATAACATCCTCACAGCAACAAGAGTTTCTCCTTTCTTTGGATGCGGAGAAGGCGTTTGACAGGGTGGCCTGGGACTACCTTTCGGAAGTGCTTAAACACATTGGTATTCGTGCAAGTATGCTGAACTTCATACTTGCTTTATACTCGAATCCCTCGGCCAAAGTCAGAGTGAATGGTCACCTGTCGGACGCCTTCTCCATATCTAATGGCACACGCCAAGGATGTCCGCTCATTTTCATTCTCTCACTTGAACCCTGCCTTACCCGACTGAAAAACAACCCAGACATCAAAGGGATAACCGTAGCAGACTCTACTCATAAACTGGCGGCGTTTGCGGACGATGTCCTGTTATTCCTAAGAGAACCCCACATCACGATCCCAAACCTTCTTCGGGATCTTTCCCTCTTCGAAAGCCTAACCAACCTTAAAATAAATTTTGCCAAATCGGAAGCCTTAAATATATCGCTCCCACCTGACATAGTATCACGATGTCAAATGAATTTCCCTTTCACATGGCAACCAAATGCCATTAAATACCTTGGGATTTATCTAACAAAGTCGCTATCGGACTTGTACAACACGAACTACGTCCCAATTTTGCGCACCATACAGAAAGACCTCCTATCCTGGTCAACGGGCATGTTTTCCTGGTTTGGTAGAATCTCTATTGTAAAAATGGCCATTCTTCCAAAATTGTTGTATCTACTTCAGACGGTACCTGTGGCACTTCCTCTCACTTTTTTCAACGCTATATGTAAATCCTGTACGAATTTCATTTGGGGACGCTCAAGAGCCCGAATGAGTTTTGTAAGAATGACTGCACCCAAACTGAAAGGCGGTTTGGGACTGCCTGATATAAGAAAATACTATTGGGCAAGTCAACTCACCCGAATAGTTGACTGGAGTTTACATACCGACACTAAAGCGTGGATTAAAATTGAACAAGCATTCTCACATGTTCCACTCCAGTTTCTACCCTGGATTCCATCCCGATACATCACGAAACTAAGCAAACAACACCCCTCATTAGCAGAACTTTGAGGTCCTTCACTATGACATGTCGCCAATTCCGCATCTCTTCCTCACCAGGCCCACTCACGCCCATTAAACAAAATCCAGACTTCATTCCTGGTACTGTGGATTCTTTCCTACAGGAATTGAATCCCCAAACCACCCAGAGAGCAGGGGACTTTTTTTCAGATGGGAAGTTTCTCCCATTTTCCACCTTATTTCCTCAAGGGTCGAATCGCCAAACCTCCTTATGGTCTTATATGCAACTCAAACATTTTCTACTCAATCCACACATATGCACGGCCTTCTCCAGAAAGCGTTCACACTTCAAGTCCCTATGTTCTAGTACGGAACCGCAACGCCACTTGATTTCCAACATTTACCTGTCTCTCTTTGACAATCACACCCCCAAATCGGAAAGGGCTACCAGACAATAGACATGTGCAGAGTAAAATATTTCGTTTCGGAATTTCGTTTTCGTCCGAAAACTTAATTTATTTAGTTACTCCCGAAATTCGTTTTTATTTATTTAGTTTTTCGTTCAAAAATTGCATTCGTCCGAAAATCCACATGAATTACGGTCGAATCTGTCTTGGAAGGCTTATGGTGTCTGTCGAATGTATAAAGAAGATTCGACGGAGCTAACTATATAGCATACTTTAGAACCCTATTAAAGTCTATGGGACTCCAACGTTCAAAATCTAAAGTGCTAATTTTAAAGGCTAATTTGCAAGTTACTGTCCTAAAAAGTGTTTGGGGACCCGGGTCCTGCCCCAGGGGACATGTATCAATGCAAAAAAAAGTTTTAAAAACGGCCGTTTTTTCGGGAGCAGTGATTTTAATAATGATTAAAGTGAAACAATAAAAGTGTAATATTCCTTTAAATTTCGTAGTGGGGGGGGTTGTCTATAGTGTGCCTGTGAAGGGGCGCATGTTTCCCGTGCTTAGAACTGTCCCAGCACAAAGTGTCATTTATGCAGGAAAAAAAGTCCTTTAAAATCACTCGCAGCTATTATGAATTGTCGGCTCCGTAATACAGAGAACACTCATTGAAAGTCATTGATAAAAAAATAAATAAATAAATAAATAAAGCGTGGGGGTCCCCCAAATTCAATTACCAGGCCCTTCAGGTCTGGTATGGATATTAAGGGGAACCCTGCCTCAAATTTAAGAAAAAAATTGACGTGGGGTTCCCCCTAAATATCCATAACCAGACCCTTCAGGTCTGGTATGGATATTAAGGGGAACCCCGCGTCAAATTTAAAAAAAAAATTGACGTGGGGTTCCCCCTAAAAATCCATACCAGACCCTTTATCCAAACACGCAACCTGGCAGGCCACAGGAAAAGAGGGGGGGACGAGAGAGCGGCCCCCCCTCCCTCCTGAACCGTACCAGGCCACATGCCCTCAACATTGGGAGGATGCTTTGGGGGTCCGTGACCCCTCAAAGCACCTTGTCCCCATGTTGATGAGGACAAGGGCCTCATCCCCACAACCCTGGCCGGTGGTTGTGGAGGTCTGCGGGCGGGGGGCTTATCAGAATCTGGAAGCCCCCTTTAACAAGGGGACCCCCAGATCCCGGCCCCCCACCTGTTTGAAATGGTAAGGGGGTACAAAAGTACCCCTACCATTTCACAAAGAAAGTGTAAAAAATGGTTAAATAAAACAAACACACTTTTGAAAAATTCCTTTATTAAAAATAAAAAAATAAAAAAAAGATTCCAGCGGCGGTAATCCACTCTTGCTATCCAGCGACGGACGATCATCTCTCCAGCGATGTCTCATGTCATCCAGCGCAGCGAATACATCCTTCTTCTGTCTCCTCCACAGAGACACTGCAGGCATTCCGGCGGCTGACGTTTCTTATATACGGAGGGCGGGGCCACCCATCACCTGACCCCGCCCCCCTCTGACGCAAGGGGAAACCCGGGGGTTCCCCGTGACGTATGGGTGACCCCGCCCCCCTCTGATGTAACGGAAACCTGCCTGTGTTACATCAGAGGGGTGCGGGTCACCCCTACGTCACAGGGAACCCCGGGTTTCCCCTTGCGTCAGAGGGGGGCGGGGTCAGGTGACGGGTGGCCCCGCCCTCCGTATATAAGAAACGTCAGCCGCCGGAATGCCTGCAGTGTCTCCGTGGAGGAGACAGAAGAAGGATGGATCGCTGCGCTGGATGACATGAGACATCGCTGGAGAGATGATCGTCCGTCGCTGGATAGCAAGAGTGGATTACCGCCGCTGGAATCTTTTTTTTTTTTTTTTTTTTTTTTAATAAAGGAATTTTTCAAAAGTGTGTTTGTTTTATTTAACCATTTTTTACACTTTCTTTGTGAAATGGTAGGGGTACTTTTGTACCCCCTTACCATTTCAAACAGGTGGGGGGCCGGGATCTGGGGGTCCCCTTGTTAAAGGGGGCTTCCAGATTCTGATAAGCCCCCCGCCCGCAGACCTCCACAACCACCGGCCAGGGTTGTGGGGATGAGGCCCTTGTCCTCATCAACATGGGGACAAGGTGCTTTGAGGGGTCACAGACCCCCAAAGCATCCTCCCAATGTTGAGGGCATGTGGCCTGGTACGGTTCAGGAGGGAGGGGGGGGCGCTCTCTCGTCCCCCCCCTCTTTTCCTGCGGCCTGCCAGGTTGCGTGCTCGGATAAAGGGCCTGGTATGGATTTTTAGGGGGAACCCCACGTCAATTTTTTTTTAAATTTGATGCGGGGTTCCCCTTAATATCCATACCAGACCTGAAGGGTCTGGTTATGGATATTTAGGGGGAACCCCATGTCAAATTTTTTCTTAAATTTGAGGCAGGGTTCCCCTTAATATCCATACCAGACCTGAAGGGCCTGGTAATTGAATTTGGGGGACCCCCACGCTTTTTTATTTATTTATTTATTTATTTTTTTATCAATGACTTTCAATGAGTGTTCTCTGTATTACGGAGCCGAAATTCATAATAGCTGCGAGTGATTTTAAAGGACTTTTTTTCCTGCATAAATGACACTTTGTGCAGGGACAATTCTAAGCACGGGAAACATGCGCCCCTTCACAGACATACTTCACTCATCCCGAAAAAACGTCAGTTTTTAAAACTTTTTTTTGCATTGATACATGTCCCCTGGGGCAGGACCCGGGTCCCCAAACACTTTTTAGGACAGTAACTTGCAGAATCTTTTCTCTCTGTCAAATCTTTTTTCTCTGTCGAATATTTTCTCTATATAATCTTGGACTAATAGAGGTAAGGTTAAGCACATTCGACCACAGGTTCTATAGACACAGATTGTTGTCAGAGTCATGTCGAATCTCCTATTCTATATCGAACTGTTGTAACAATGAAAACGAAAATAAAGCATTTATTTATGTCGGATCTTTCGTTTTTCGGATTTTGTGCTTTCGTTATCGTTTGTCAAAACGAAAACGAAAATAGCTGAAATTCGGACGAAAATGCATTCGGACGAAAACGAATGCACATGTCTACCAGACAATGGGAGAGAGACCTATCTATCAATCTTTCTGCAGTTGAATGGGGGAAGGTATGCTCCAACATACATAAGGGGTCAATTAACGTCACAACACAGGAAAATGGCTATAAAATATTTTCCAGGTGGTATAAAACTCCACTAAAATTGCACAGAATTAACCCAGCAATCCCACCCAATTGCTGGCGTTGCAATGATCAGAATGGGTCCCTCCTTCACATATGGTGGGAATGCCCCGCGATAGCCAATTTTTGGTCTAAAGTGTATCAACTCATAACCCAAATAACATCTCTTCAACTGGACTTCACGCCAGCCCAAGCATTGTTGCACCATTCTTCCCTACCTATGAAAACATATCATAAATCTCTAGCCTCACATTTGCTGAATGCGGCTAAATTGTGTATCCCAGTTCTCTGGAGATCTTCCACACCTCTTACAATAGGAGACTGGATCAAAAGAGTGAATAAAATATCCATAATGGAAGATCTTGTCCACCAAGCCCATGACTCAGCCGAAATTTACAGGAAAGTATGGGCCGACTGGAGACATTTCCAAACAACACCTGAGTACTCCCAGTCCCTCAGATAGAGACATGGACAATAGTTATTCTTCTACTTCTTATTCAGTTTGTACTGTCACCCAAGACAGAGTAGGCCCGTTTTCCTTATGGATTAAACTGGACATGACAAGGTATCTTGCTACATGCACCCAACCTATGAGTCTTACCGGCCAAGAAAACGTCCTATGGCTGGGCCATGGATGCACACGTCCTATCACGTGCTCACGTTGTCATGATTATCAATGTGCTTTGATTTACGCTTTTTATTCCACACAGGATGTGTACATATTCTCTGACTCACGGCTTTCCTTACCCATTCTGTATGTCTTGAATTCCTATATGAATATCCTGTTTATTCCCCAATTAATTTAATTTATGCCTTAATTATTTTAGAGTTATATATAGTCAATACATAATTTGCTATAGTTAATATTTCAAATTCAAGTATTATTTCACCAAATGATACCCATGTGTACTGTATTGTTCAGAATATCTGTGTAACTCAAAGTTTGATTATCTGTATATTCTTCTTTGGATTTAATAAACTTTTACTTGCAACAAAAAAAATCTATTTTTAAGCTTTTTGGAAAACATAGGGAAGGGTTATCACCCCTGTATAATACAGTGGTGTGAAAAAGTGTTTGCCCCCTTCCTCATTTCCTGTTCCTTTGCATGTTTGTCACACTTAAGTGTTTCGGAACATCAAACCAATTTAAACAATAGTCAAGGACAACACAAGTAAACACAAAATGCAATTTGTAAATGAAGGTGTTTATTATTAAAGGTGAAAAAAAATCCAAACCATCATGGCCCTGTGTGAAAAAGTGATTGCCCCCTAAACCTAATAACTGGTTGGGCCACCCTTAGCAGCAACAACTGCAACCAAGCGTTTGCGATAACGTGCAATGAGGCTTTTACAGCGTCCTGGAGGAATTTTGGCCCACTCATCTTTGCAGAATTGTCCTAATTCAGTTACATTAGAGGGTTTTCGAGCATGAACGGCCTTTTTAAGGTCATACCACAACATCTCAATAGGATTCAGGTCAGGACTTTGGCTAGGCCACTCCAAAGTCTTCATTTTGTTTTTCTTCAGCCATTCGGTGGTGGACTTGCTGGTGTGTTTAGGATCATTGTCCTGCTGCAGAACCCAAGTTCGTTTCAGCTTGAGTACACGAACAGATGGTCGGACATTCTCCTTCAGGATCTCTTGGTAGACAGCAGAATTCATAGTTCCTTTTCTCACGGCAAGTCTTCCAGGTCCTGAAGCAGCAAAACAGCCCCAGACCATCACACTACCACCACCATATTTTACTGTTGGTATAATGTTCTTTTTATGAAATGCAGTGTTCCTTCTACGCCAGATATACTTGGACACACACCTTCCAAAGAGTTCCACTTTTGTCTCATCGGTCCACAGAATGTTGTCCCAAAAGTCTTGGGGATCATCAAGATGTGTTGTGGAGAAATTGAGACGAGCTTTGATGTTCTTTTTGCTCAGCAGTGGTTTTCTCCTTGGAACTCTGCCATGCAGGCCATTTTTGCCCAGTCTTTTCCTGATGGTGGAGGCATGAACGCTGACCTTAATTGAGGCAAGTGAGGCCTGCAGTTCCTTGGACGTTGTTGTGGGGTCTTTTGTGACCTCTTGGATGAGTCGTCGCTGCGCTCTTGGGGTAATTTTGGGCGGCCGGCCACTCCTGGGAAGGTTCACCACTGTTCCATGTCTTCGCCATTTGTGGATAATAGCTCTCACTGTGGTTCGCTGGATTCCCAAAGCTTTGGAAATGGCTTTATAACCCTTTCCAGACTGATAGATCTCAATTACTTTCTTTCTCAATTGTTCCTGAATTTCTTTGGGTCTCGGCATGATGTGTAGCTTTTAAGGATCTTCTGGTGGACCTTACTGTGTCAAGCAGCTCCTATTTAAGTGATGCCTTGATTGTGAACAGGTGTGGCAATAATCAGGCCTGGGTGTGGCTAGAGAAATTGAACTCAGGTGTGGACAACCACAGTTATAGTATGTTTTAACAAGGGGGGCAATCACTTTTTCACACAGGGCCATGATGGTTTGAATTTTTTTCACCTTTAATAATAAACACCTTCATTTACAAATTGCATTTTGTGTTTACTTGTGTTGTCCTTGACTATTGTTTAAATTGGTTTGATGTTCCGAAACACTTAAGTGTGACAAACATGCAAAGGAACAGGAAATGAGGAAGGGGGCAAACACTTTTTCACACCACTGTATGTTTTGCCGTCCCTCTTTTTTCATCTCACTTCCTGTTGTCTCCTTCTGTTTGCAAGTAGGAGACGTTTGTAAGTTGGATGTTTGAAAGTAGGGGCCTGCCCTATATGCTCAGCAGAAATGGCGGAACAAGGTGTTGGTGTTGTCACAACACTGTAAGCCCTCAAAGTGACTCTTGGTGGGTGCTGGAGCGCCCTGCTGTGAATGATTATATCAAGAATTGTAATTACATGCCCCTGTCAAACAGGGGCTGAAAAATTGGGCCTTAGGCCCTGCTTGCTGGTGCCACGACACTGCAACCTCTCCCAGATACTCTAGTTGGAGTGCAGGAATGAGCCCTGCTGCAAAGCATTGCATCAAAAATTGTATTACATGCCCCTGTTAAGCAGGGGCTGAAAAATTGGGCCTATACACTGCAACCTCTCCTATATACTCTAGTTGTAGTGCAGGAATGAGCCCTGCTGCAAAGCATTGCATCAAAAATTGTATTACATGCCCCTGTTAAACAGGAGCTGAAAAATTGGGCCTATACACTGCAACCTCTCCCATATACTGTCGCAATCAGGGGTCAGGCTCAAAGACCAATTGCTATAGCAGTTGCAGGACTACCACTAACTAGCAGGATAGGTACACAGGCAGTCACCCTGCCAGATGACACAGGCTCACCTGAGGTGCGGAGTCTAAGTACTAACCGGTTTTCAATAGAGCTCCAGATGGTGGAGATGGATTTAGCTGCATGTTAGTACCAGGTCGCGGCCCTCAGGATCGCCCAACCAGGAGGTGAGCAAGCCGGTGTTCAGTAGCGGATGAGCAGGTAAGGATTAAACAGAAGCGTGGTCAGTAAGCAAGCCAAAAGGTCGGTATCAAGTTGTAGCAGGTTGGGATCAGGCAGAAGCGTAGTTGTGGAACAAGCCAAGGGTCGATAACGAGCAGTAGCAAATATAAACAGCAGCAGGGAAGACAGGAGCGAGATACAGGCTGGAGATAGCACAATATTCTGGAAAGGAGGAAGTGCAGAGACATGGCTTATCTCAGGAAGTTCATGGGAGGAGCAAAGAGTTGAAGGTTCAGTTGAAATCAAGGTACAAGGCAGGGTTGTCTAAAGGATCTGACAAGGCACTGTTCAGCATCTCAGATAGCTCAGAGAGAAGATTAATTGCCAGACACAGCTGAGGTCCCGGGTCCAGGTCCTAACATATACTCTAGTTGTAGTGCAGGAATGAGCCCTGCTGCAAAGCATTGCATCAAAAATTATATTACATGCCCCTGTTAAACAGGGGCTGAAAAATTAGGCCTATACACTGCAACCTCTCCCATATAGTCTAGTTGTAGTTCAGAAATGGGCCCTGCTGCAAAGTATTGCATCAAAAATTGTAATTACATGCCCCTGTTAAACAGGGGCTGAAAAATTGGGCTGGTGGCATCACCCAGAACCAAAAATGTTCCTCCAAGATATCAGCAGAGAAGGAAGAGGATAGACAGTCAACATAACAGGACAGTCACTCAGCATAAGCATAGGCAGTCTTGAAGGGATGTTATATTTCAAAAAAATTATTCGGTTATACATCAGCTTCAGGTGCTTGGTAGCTGTGGGTGATCCAAGACTGATTCATCTTTATGAAAGTCAGCCGATCAACCGAGTCAGTGGACAGGCGCACCCTGTGATCGGTAACAAAGCCACCAGCAGCACTGAAGGTGCATCCGAAAGAACGGTGGATGCAGGACAGGCCAGTAGCTCAATTGCATACTGTGCAAGCTCTGGTCAGTGATCCATCCTCAAGACCCAGTAAGCCAGAGGTTTTTCGGTGGGAAAGGTTTCCAAGTCTGACCTTGCCCCTAGGTATTCCTGCACGTAAATCAGGCGCTGGCGATGGTTGCTGGAACCGATCATACCTTGGGGCTGCGGACTAAAAAATTGTCTGAGCGCATCGGTCAGATGGCCACCTTCTCTACCACTCCTTCTGACCGATGCATCAGCAACACGTTGTCAAGGACCAGGAGTTTGTAACCTCCCAGTCTCTGGGAACGTGTTGCACAGACCTTTCTGCAAGGCCTCCCGGAGAGGTCTCATCCTCTGCTCGCTCTGTGATGGCAAGATAATGTCCGCAACCTTACCCTTGTACCGTAGATCAAGGAGAGTGGCCAGCCAGTAATGGTCCCTCTCCTTGATCCGAAAGAACGCGAGGATCCTTCGGCAGGCTTTGCAGGATCAGGGAGGCCATGCAGCGTAGGTTAGCTGAGGCACTTGGTCTAGAGTCCTCTGGGTCACTAAGGACAACATGATCTGCAGCTACCTCCTCCCAGCCACGTACAAGTCCACGGGTTTCTTGGGACTGTAAATTATCTGCTGCTGCTGAGTGCCAGGCTCCACCTCCATGCTGACACAATCATCCTCCTCCTCCTCCTTCTCATCACAGGAACACTGTCTGGATAAAGGGGGCCTTGAGAGGCAAGGAAGTCCTCCTCTTCCTGCCTCTGTTCTGCCTCAAGCGCCCTGTCCATTATTCCGTGCAGCATATGCTCCAACAGGTGGACAAGAGATACAGTGTCACTGATGCATGCACTGTCACTGCTCACCATCCTTGTGACCTCCTCAAACAGTGACAGGACAGTGCATGCATCCCTAAACATGCCCCACTGGCGTGGTGAGAAAAAAATTAGCTCCCCTGTCCCTGTCCTGGTGCCGTAGTCGCACAGGTACTCATTGATTGCCCTCTGCTGCGTGTGCAGCCGCTGCAGCATGGCCAGCATTGAGTTCCACCTGGTGGGCATGTCACATATAAGGCGGTTCTTGGGCAGGTTCAACTCCTTTTGGAGCTCAGCCAGCCGAGCACAGGCATTAAATGATCAGCGGAAATGCACACAGACTTTCCTGGCCTGCTTCAGGACGTCCTGTAAGCCGGGCACCTGCCCAAGAACTGCTGCACCACCAGGTTAAGGATGTAAGCCACACAAGGCACATGGGTCAGTTGTCCATGTCGGAGGGCGGAGAGGGGGTTGGTGCCATTGTCGCAAACCACCAATCCTGGCTTAAGCTGGCATGGTGTCAACCACCTCTCAGCCTGCCCCTGCAGAGCTGACAAAATATCTGCCCCAGTGTGGCTCCTGTCCCCCAAACAAACCAGCGCAAGCACGGCATGGCATAATTTTGCCTGCGTACTTGCGTAGCCCCTTGAACGCCTACGGAGCACAGCTTTTTCCGAGGACAAAGCACTGGAAGAGGCCATGGAGGAAGAAGAAGAGGAGGGGGTGGAGGAGAGAGGTGTGTCACAACCAGTTGTAGCATTTTGGAGGCATGGTGGCGGAACAATCTCCAACACTACTGCACCTTGTCCTGCATCCTTCCCAGCTGCCAGAAGAGTGACCCAATGAGCCATGAAAGACAGGTAACGTCCCTGTCTATGCCTGCTGGATCATGAGTCAGCGGTAATATGCACCTTACCACTGACTGCCCTGTCCAGCAAGGCAAGGACATTGCCTTCCACATGCCGGGAGAGAGCCGGAATCGCCTTCCGTGAGAAAAAGTGGCGTTTGGGGACCTGCCACTGAGGAACCGCACATTGTACAAACTCACGGAAGGGGGCCGAGTCTGCCAACTGAAAAGGCAGCAGTTAAAGTGCTAGCAATTTAGCCAAGCTAGCATTCAACCGCTGGGCATGTGGATGGCTGGGAGTGAACTTCTTTCGACGGTCCAGCAGCTGGGGCAGGGACAGTTGCCTGCTATAATCGGACGTGGGTGTACTGCTAGCAGAGTGCCCGGAAGCACTTGGCTGTGACACACCTAATTCTACACCTTCATTCCTCTTAGAGCAGGTTTCAGAGAGGACTGAAGGTCTAGTGGGGTTGGAGATCCCAGCTGATAAGGAGCAAGGAGAGGTTCACTTTGTTCTTTGGAGTGGGTCTTTGAGGTACGCTTGCCAACGAGCTGCATGGCAGGTCAACATATGTCTGGTCAAGCATGTGGTACCCAAGCGGCTGATGTTTTGGCCATGCGAGATACGCTTGAGACATATGTTGAAAATAGCAGTGGTGCGATCTGATACACTCGTCTCAAAAAAGGCCCACACCAAAGAACTTTTAGAATAACGCGCAGAGGCAGCGCTCTGCACAGGCGGAGCCCTGCGGTGTGATTCAGTCGGTGTGCTGCCCCTAAGCTGGCTCCGGAGGCATCCTGTCTCGTTGGACATGTGCCTCCTCCTCCTCTCTCCTACCAGGCACCCACGTGGAGTCAGTGCCCTCATCATCCCCTCCCTCTTCATTGCTGGAGAAAACCTGGCAGTATGCTGCAGCTTGTGGAACATGACTGGCAGATTGCTGTCCTTCTTGAGCATGCCCTCTCTCTGTGCTCACGTTACTGCCTTCCTCTAGCTGAGTATCATCATCAGAGCCTACAAAACACTGGGCATCCTCCTGGAGCATGTACCCAATACTGTGCTCAAAGAGTTCAGGAGCCTCCTCAGGAGGACGTGGTGGGTCTAGGGAAGGAGTCACTGATGATGACATTGAGAGGAGGGAAGACGATGCGTTGGCAGCTGCTTTGCTAGTACCCTGAGCCTGGGGGTGAGAGGATGAGGAGGATGAAGAGGGCTTGGTCATCCACTCTACCAAGTCTTTGGCATGTTGCAGCTCAACATGTCCAGCTGCCGAAAAGAAGGACAAGCGTGTCCCGTGGCCGCGTGCTGATGATGACGATGCACCGTGTCCACGACCAGCACTGTTGTCTCTAGACACAGAGCCTGCTTGCCCTCTTTTATTGGCTCGCGCCTGTCTGCATCTCCTTGCTGGCCTTCCAGACATGGTAATGGCCTGAAGGGAGATGGGAAAACCAGCAATTGGGTAGTGTATATTGTGCTGGAGGCACACAAAACACCCACTAACTCCTGCAGATGGCAGATGGCTCAATTAGAGAAGAGCTATGTAGGTGGATATAACGGTGTATACTGTGGTGAGGGCACGCAGACAGCATGCACAATCTCCTACAACTGACTGCAAGCTCTATTTAAAAAGAGCAAGATATCTAGTTATATAGGTGGATATAGCGGTGTATACTGGGTTCAGGGCACGCAGACAGCACGCACAATCAGCTACAACTTACTGCAAGCTCTATTAAAAAGAGAAAGATAGCTAGTTATATACAGTAGGTGGATATTTTTTTAATGGTTATCTGCTACCGAACATACAAATTTTTCATTACAAATCAAATATCAGTTAACATACACTTTGCAATTTAACAGATAATAAACTATACAAACAAAAGGGAAAAAACAACTTACATGTCATCTTCCCCCTCCTCCTCCCCAGAAGAAAAATTTATAAGTAGAGCATCACCCCTACTGCTAGGCCCTTCTGGTGGCCCAGGATCCACCTCAGGTAACGGGGCCCTTTTTTTCTTCTTCTTCCCCTGCTTTTTCCTAATCGTGACCCAAGCCACTTCACCTTCCTCATCCGATACTTCTTTTGGGCGTTTCTGAGCCCCCTTAACCGAGACTTCCATCTCCTCCTCCCCAGACCTGTCATCCCCAGCCGAAGAATCGGATGAGGAGACAGTGACCAGACGTCTGCCCGGCCTACATCTCCGAGGAAGGGGAGTGGGAGCAGTAACCTGGGAAACAGAACCCTGTGCCCCCCCCTTATCCAAAAAGGGAGGCCCAACTACCTCCACCTGACCAATATCTGGACCGGGCACCTGAACTTCAGTGACAGGGGCCTGGGCAACGTCTGCATGCCGTACCCCCTTTTCTCTTTGAGGGACCCTACTTGCCTTTTGGGTTCGAGGTGCACCCTGTGGCTCCGCCGTAGGAGCGCTTCCCTGCCTTTCCCCTCCAGAACTCTGCCCAGCAGGAGGAGGTGCACTATCCCCTCCTGGCCCACCACCTGCTGCAGCTTCACCCCTGTAGGCTCTGGGGCATCTGCTAAAGGGATGCCCCATTTGACCGCAAAGGTTGCAGCAGATCAACCCACACGTGTCACCTGAGTGTCCAAACTTATTGCACTTAGTGCAGCGCACAACTGTGCAATCTGCACTCATGTGGGTTGGACACCCACACCTGAAACACTTACGGGGCTGGCCTGGGTAGAACACCAGGATTCTATCTCGTCCCAGGAAAGCACTTCCTGGGACATGTGCAACCGTGTTGCCAGATCTTCTCAAACGAATCCTGGTGTTCCATGCTCCAGTCCATACCCCACGCTCGTCTAAGCATTTATTTAGAGGACACTGCAACTGGCCGTGTCTCCCCAGCCAAGTTGCTATGTCCTCCGGGGGCAGGCTCTCGTTCCTTACTAACACCGTCAGGTTTTTAATCTCCTCCTGCCTACTCAAAGGAATCAGGCGGAACCCTTTCCAGGGATCAGCCCCTTTAACCAACCCAAAAGCGGTTATAAAACGCTCCATAGTCACAGCGTTGGTGAAACTGACATCAAAGTCAGGGGTGCCAGCTGGGTGGATCACAGCAAATAGCTCAGCCACCCTGAACCCATACGCCAGGACCATGTCAACCACTTGGCCCCTCGTGGGGCACTGACCTTCACCCTCCCATCTCAGCTGGACCACATTCCTACGCTTGCGCTCCGGACCACCTGTCCCCCTAGACCAAGTACTGGCCCCAGGGGTCTGACCAGCCGGGGGTACCCGAAAGTTACTGGCCCCAAACTGGTGGTACAGGTGGTCCAGAGGCACACTGGACCCAGCCACATTGGCGTAGGAACGCCTTTCACCAAGTGCCGTCAGCAACTTTACCTCCGGTGTCCCCCTTAGTACGGGTCCCGGAGGAGGAGCCTCTGCCACAGACACTGGGGGTACAACATGAGAAGCAGCCCCCCCACTCACGGCATGGGAAGTCACACTCCCCACATCGTTTACCCCAGCCTGAACTTTAGGATAGGTCTCATCCTCAGAGCTATAAAGCAAAGCCTCCCAGGCTTCCTGCCACTCCACCTCCATATGGGCCCCGCAGGAATCCACTGACACTTGGCTCGGCCCTGATTGAGAACCCTCCAAGCCGCGAATGAACGTCATTGCAGGGTTCTCACCATCAAGCTCGCCCATTGGGCAGTCACCCCAGGCCGTAGCTTGTTCTGGCACTATACAATTAGACATTTCAACATTACTGTTACTGTTACTGTTTACACTCTCTTGACCAGAAAGCAGACCGGAAGTCCTTTGAAAACGACCCTCGGGGTCAACTTCCGGACCCGCCACCGTCACTTCAGGCCGCGGGCTATTCTCGCCATGAACCAGCTCGCGCACCGGAAGTGCGTCATCACCCCTTCCCACGCTACTATTGGCCTCGCGGTCAGTAGCACCACCCCTCCTCCCGCGGGAAGACGGCGTTCTCTTATTCACGGCCGCCATTCCCGAACTGTCAGATGCCATGCCGCCGGCCGACACTGCACCGCTGCCCACAGCGGCAGCCAAGCTGGCTTGACTCTCATATACCCTAATCCCCTTACCCTGAGACCGGCTTGCAGCAGTGGCAGCCGACAACGCAACTGACGGCGTGCCCTGCTTGCAACCACCGGCTGGGATCACTGGGGACTGTACAGGTAAGTCCATTTTTCCTTTGCTTACTATCCTAGCAAGCTGCACCACTGGTATCTTCTTAACAACACTCCTGTCTTTAATGTCCTTTTGCTGCCTCCTTCCCACTTCACCGGGGTCTAACCTGCCCTCTGGGGACACAGCCTCAATCATAGGCTGGCAACCCTTAGGCTTACCTGACCCCTCTGCAGGATTAGTGGAGTTAGCAGGGCTAGCAGTCTTTTCACCAGGAATGCTCTTCACATTTTCAGCCTTCACAGCACTCTCTCTCTCCAAAACTGTTTCTTTACACACCGCTGGCTTTCTTTCCACCACAGTCTTTCCCTCTGGTTTGTCACTGGCCACCTTTCTTTCCACCGCACTTTCCTTTTCTTCATGGCTGGCTTCCACAGAGGGACCCGCCATTTCCTCCTCCTGCGTTGTGTTCGGGGCTGGATACAGTCTACGGCGTCTCCCTGCCTGGGTCCCCTCGTCACACGCAATTCTCATCGCTTTGTCCACGTTAGATAGAAAGTCTTTCTCACCAGAAGCACTGTCAATCAGGTTGGATAACAGCTCACCCAATATGTTGCACTGCTTCTTCAATCCGTCTATCACCGTCTTATACTCCTGTCTCTTTACAACGCCTGATCTGTCTCTCCGGTTCCTTAGCTCCGCCAGGACCTTCATTTTCTCGCAGTAGCTGCGGGAAGCCTTTACAATTAAGCTTTTAGCTTTCTTTCTTCTGTCTGCAGATTTCTCCACATCCTCTCCTGGCTGTCTCAGAGACCAATCTGCAAGATCCAGCTGGTTCTCCAAAAACAACCTCTCCTCCTTGACGAGCTCCAGGAGCTTAGGGGCTCCACGTCCTTCATTAGGCTGAGAAACAGGCACCTGGCCTGGGCTGACTGAAGTCATCAGCTCCCTCTCTTTCTCCACCACTCTGGAAGTCCTCAGAGATCAGAGCACGCAGCCAGCACACACAAGCTCCTACAACTGACTGAAAGCTCTATTTAAAAAGAGCAAGATAGCTAGTTATATAGGTGGATATAGCGGTGTATACTGGGTTCAGGGCACGCAGACAGCATGCACAATCTCCTACAACTGACTGCAAGCTCTATTTAAAAAGAGCAAGATAGCTAGTTATATAGGTGGATATAGCGGTGTATACTGGGTTCAGGGCACGCAGACAGCATGCACAATCTCCTACAACTGACTGCAAGCTCTATTTAAAAAGAGCAAGATAGCTAGTTATATAGGTGGATATAGCGGTGTATAGTGGGTTCAGGGCACGCAGACAGCACGCACAATCTCCTACAACTGACTGCAAGCTCTATTTAAAAAGAGCAAGATAGCTAGCTATATAGGTGGATATAGCAGTGTATACTGGGTTCAGGGCACGCAGACAGCACACACAATCTCCTACAACTGACTGCAAGCTCTATTTAAAAGAGCAAGATAGCTAGCTATATAGGTGGATATAGCGGTGTATACTGGGTTCAGGGCACGCAGACAGCACGCACAATCTCCTACAACTGACTGCAAGCTCTATTTAAAAAGAGCAAGATAGCTAGCTATATAGGTGGATATAGCCGTGTATACTGGGTTCAGGGCACGCAGACAGCACACACAATCTCCTACAACTGACTGCAAGCTCTATTTAAAAAGAGCAAGATAGCTAGCTATATAGGTGGATATAGCAGTGTATACTGGGTTCAGGGCACGCAGACAGCATGCACAATCTCCTACAACTGACTGCAAGCTCTATTTAAAAAGAGCAAGATAGCTAGCTATATAGGTGGATATAGCGGTGTATACTGGGTTCAGGGCACGCAGACAGCATGCACAATCTCCTACAACTGACTGCAAGCTCTATTTAAAAAGAGCAAGATAGCTAGCTATATAGGTGGATATAGCGGTGTATACTGGGTTCAGGGCACGCAGACAGCATGCACAATCTCCTACAACTGACTGCAAGCTCTATTTAAAAAGAGCAAGATAGCTAGCTATATAGGTGGATATAGCGGTGTATACTGGCTTCAGGGCATGCAGACAGCACGCACAATCCCCTACAACTGACTGCAAGCTTTATTTAAAAAGAGCAAGATAGCTAGCTATATAGGTGGATATAGCGGTGTATACCGGGTTCAGGGCACGCAGACAGCACACACAATCTCCTACAACTGGCTGCAAGCTCTATTTAAAAAGAGCAAGATAGCTAGTTATATAGGTGGATGTTTTTATTAAATTTGACTGCTACCAAACATAACTTATGACATAACAAACTTTACAAGGTTACATAACAAAAGTAATTTAACATTAACTTAATTACTTAGCGCCACTTTGCTTACATAACGGAGACAAAATAAGATCCCGTACTTGGTCATCAAACATACTGTCAAAGACCTTATCCCAGTCACTACGCTCCTTCTTTTTCTTCTTTTTCTTGCCAATAATTTTACTACTACAACCAGGTATAGGACCTTTTTCCTCACCCAAACCTTCCCTTATTTCTTTATCCTGAGCTGCACCAACCTCCACTTCCATCACCTTACTATTCCCTTGCTCATCCCCCGATACTGACGAATCTGAGGATTCAACCCCTTTACCTGGAAGACGACACGGAGAGAGAGAAGCCGGGCCAGGAGATCTAAGGGGGCTCCTACTCCGGGAGGAGCTCCTTACTGGTTCCGGCTTCTGACGTATCGACCCTCTTCTCAAAACCCTTCCTCCCCTCCCCCCTGCCGGACTCCGTCCCCGACGGGCCAGCACTTTGCCACTTGGGGTACTCCCAGCAGGAGGAAGAGCAGGAGAGATACATTTGTCCCCAGAAACCTTCGCTGTAGAGGCAACCTCAGGACAAGCTACACCTTCCATTGGTACATTCAATTCAGATGACCCCCCATCTCCAGGCACATCAGCAGTACCAGGGGTCTCCTCAACAAGAGGGGTTTTAGCTGCCCCTGAAGGTTCTCTCCGCGCCTCCTCGGCCACATTCTGTCTTTCACCCACATTTCCCCTTCCGGGCCTAGGGGGGGGGGGGCTTCCCCTCTGGATTGACCACCAGACGGGCCATCACCCCTATAGGCCTTAGGACACCTACTAAAGGGGTGACCCATTTGTCCACACAGGTTACAACAAATCAGGCCGCAAGCTTCACCAGAGTGACCAAACTTGTTGCACCTTATGCATCTCACTACTGTACAGTCCGCACTTAGATGGGTCGGACATCCACATTTAAAGCATCGCCTGGGTTGTCCTGGATAGAACACCAGGATTCGGTCTCTTCCAATAAACGCACTACCGGGAACATGTGCTACCGTATTCCCAGCTCTCCGCAACCGAATCCTGGTGTTCCACGCCCCAGTCCAAACCCCGCGCTCATCTAAACTCTTGCTCAGGGGACACTGCGGTTGACCATGCCTACTTAGCCATGTCACAATGTCCTCTGGCGGCAAACTTTCGTTCCTCACCAAAATTGTTAGACTCTTCACATCTTCCTGCCGACCCAGAGGGATGATCCTGAAGCCTTTCCAGGGATCCGTCCCCCTAATCAGGCCAAAGGAAGTGATGAAAATTTCCATAATCACAACATTGGTAAAGCTTAGATCAAAATCAGGAGATCCCGTGGGGTGAATGACCGCAAAGATCTCGCTGACCTTGATGCCCAATGACAAAACCATGTCAACTACCTGACCTCTACTGGGGCATTGACCCACTCCCTCCCATCTCAGTTGCACCACATTACGGCGCTTGCGCTCTGGACCACCTGTACCCCGAGACCACGAATTGGCTCCGGAGAATTGGTCAGTCGGGGGGACACGAAAATTACCGGCACCAAACTGATTGTACAGGTGGTCCAGAGACACATTTGAACCAGCCACGTTCGCATAAGAGCACTTCTCCCCTAGCGCATTTAGGAGCCTGACCTCCAGTGAACCCCTTAAAACAGGCCTGGGGGAGGACACCCCCTCCACAGGACCTGAATGAGCGGCACCAACCTCCTCAGTTTGTCTATCACCTTCTACCTCCATATTCTCTTGCCGGACTACTGGAGAGCTCACCTCCAAGTCATTTAATGGCTGGTCACATATGAGAGCATCCAGGCTGTCCGACTCACCCACCTCCGTATGTGCCCCACAGGAATCCACCTCAACCTGTCCCTTATTGTTCTGCTGGGACTCCTCCAGATGTCTGATATAAGCCATTGCCGGACTGTTGTCCCCTAGATCGCCCATAGGACAATCACCCCATGCTGACACCTGGCCAGGTTGAAAATTATCAGGCTCCTCCATACAGGCATCACTTACTCCACCCACTTCCTCCCGCTGGGCCGTTCCACCGGAAGTCACCGACCGGAAATGCTCCATGCGGTCGACTTCCGTTTCCGGGCAGCGCTTCGCTTCCAGCGCGACCACAGCTTTCCCGCCCATAGAAACCGCGCCAGTCTTTCCCGCCAAACATTCGTTCACTTCCTGTTTGCCACCAGCTCCTCTCCCAACGTGGGAAGACGGCGTCTCAGTAAGCTGTGCCGCCATAACCTTACTGCTGGCCGTTACTGTATTTCCTACAGCAACGGCCATGCTGGCTTAAACCTTTTTCCCACCCTCACCCTTAAGTCCTTTCCCCTTGCCCTGAGACCGGCTTGCAGCAGCGGCAGCCGACAAAGCCACTGACGGCGTGCCCTGCCCGCAAACACCGGCTGGGTTCACCAGGGGTTGACAAGGTAAGTTCATTGTCTTTTTATCTTCCTCTAGTCTCTTAAGCTGTACTACCAAGTTTTGCTTCCCCCTCAGACCTTGGCTCGGTACTGCTTCACTGGAGTCTGCCATTACCACCGGGACCACAGCCCTGCTTGCAGGCTGAGAACCCCCAGGTTTACCGAGACCCTCCACAGTATTACCTGAGCCCATGGTCATAGGTTTAGAGTCCATCACGCCATCCTGGATTTGTTTCACCCTCTGACCCTGGCTCACAACCGCATCACTGGAGTTCACTGCTACCACTGGGATCACAGCCTTGCTTGCAGGCTGAGTACCCACAGGTTTGCTGGGACCCTCCGCGGTGTTACCTGAACTAGTGGTCGTGGGTTTAAAGTTCATACCATTACTCTCCACAA
Organism: Lithobates pipiens; assembly: GCF_037356315.1. Lineage (NCBI taxonomy): Eukaryota > Metazoa > Chordata > Amphibia > Anura > Ranidae > Lithobates > Lithobates pipiens. The sequence goes on from NW_027507787.1 coordinate 119,137,968, forward strand.
CTGTCACTTTTGAAGTCAAAACATTCGGTTTCTTTTCCTCCTCTGCTGACACCTCATCTTCTGAAAGGTCCGCCGCCTCTATCATGGGCTCTACTGTCTGCGATAGACGTTGTTTATGGCGCCTTGCCACCTTGGACCCTCCATCTACATCTGCCTCTCCACGGGTGTCCTCCATAGAGGGATCTCCCATCTCTCCTTCAGGCGTTGCGGCTATGGTTAAACGCTGCTTGCGGCGTCTTCCTGCTTGAGTGCCTTCCTCACACGCCACTCTCATGACCTTATCTATACCCAGTAAAAAGTCTTTCTCGCTTGAAGCACTTTCAATTAGGTTTGACAAAAGCCCACTAAGCATGTTACACTGCTTTTTCAGCCCATCTATGGCAGCTTTAAAATCTGGTCTCTTTCCGACACCCGATCTGTCGCGTCTATTCCTCAGCTCAGCCAAAATTTTCATTTTTTCGCAGTAACAGCGAGAAGCCTTTACCATTAAGCTCTTGGCTTTCCTTTTCCTCTCCGCAGATTTCTCCACGTCTTCTCCTGGCTGTCTCAGGGACCAGTCAACCAAGTCAAGCTGGTTTTCTAAGTACAGCCTCTCCTCCTTAACGAACTCCTGGAGCTTTAGGGCACCACGCCTTTCCTCAGGCTGAGAAACAGCCACCTGGCCTGGGCTGACTGAAGCCATCAGCTCCCTCTCCTCCTCCACCACTCTGGAAGTCCTCAGAGATCAGAGCACGCAGCCAGCACACACAAGCTCCTAACACTGACTGAAAGCTCTATTTAAAAAAAGCAAGATAGCTAGCTATATAGGTGGATATAGCGGTGTATACTGGGTTCAGGGCATGCAGACAGCACACACAATCTCCTACAACTGACTGCAAGCTCTATTTAAAAAGAGCAAGATAGCTAGTTATATAGGTGGATATAGCGGTGTATACTGGGTTCAGGGCACGCAGACAGCACGCACAATCAACTACAACTTACTGCAAGCTCTATTTAAAAAGAGAAAGATAGCTAGCTCTATAGGTGGATATAGCCGTGTATACTGGGTTCAGGGCACGCAGACAGCACACACAATCTCCTACAACTGACTGCAAGCTCTATTTAAAAAGAGCAAGATAGCTAGTTATATACAGTAGGTTGATATAGCGGTGTATACTGGGTTCAGGGCACACTGACAGCACGCACAATCTCCTACAACTGACTGCAAGCTCTATTTAAAAAGAGCAAGATAGCTAGCTATATAGGTGGATATAGCGGTGTATACTGGGTTCAGGGCATGCAGACAGCACACACAATCTCCTACAACTGACTGCAAGCTCTATTTAAAAAGAGCAAGATAGCTAGTTATATAGGTGGCTATAGCGGTGTATACTGGGTTCAGGGCACGCAGACAGCACGCACAATCAACTTCAACTGACTGCAAGCTCTATTTAAAAAGAGCAAGATAGCTAGTTAAATACAGTAGGTGGATATAGCGGTGTATACTGGGTTCAGGGCACACAGACAGCATGCACAATCTCCTACAACTGACTGCAAGCTCTATTTAGAAAGAGGAAGATAGCTAGTTATATATCTGGATATAGCGGTGTATACTGGGTTCAGGGCACGCAGACAGCATGCGCAATCTCCTACAACTGACTGCAAGCTCTATTTAAAAAGAGCAAGATAGCTAGCTATATAGGTGGATATAGCGGTGTATACTGGGTTCAGGGCACTCAGACAGCACGCACAATCCACACTACACACAAGATACAGACGGGAATGTAAAGAGTGAAGCATGCCCGTACCTGTTTGTCGAAAAAAAAGAGAAACTCAAAAAAATTGCAGGGGGGTGAAAGGATAGAAAGACACCACCACCGAAAGAGAAAGGACCGTGGGAGTCATTAAGGAGACCGGAAGAAAAAACCCCTCCACAACCTGGCACTCCTTTCTTCCCCAGTCCTCTCTCTTTCCAGACACCTTACTTTCTCCACTTCCCGAAAAATATCTCCCACCACCTCATGCACGGACAGGACTTTGCCCCTAGTGGACACTAAAGACCTCACGTGCCAGGTGAAGTAAAGACAAACTGTACTAACTAGATAAAGTGATGATAACTCAAAGCCCCTTCGCACCCTTAGTGGGCGGCACAGTGGTGTAGTGGTTAGCACTCTCATCTAGCAGTAAGAAGGGTCGCTGGTTCGAATCCGCAACCACGACTCTACCTGCGTGGAGTTTGCATGTTCTCCCTGTGCCTGCGTGGGTTTCCGCCGTGTACTCCGGTTTCCTCCCACAATCCAAAGACATGCAGGTAGGTTAATTGGCTTCTGTCCAAAATTGGCCCTAGTATATAAATGGGGACCTTGGATTGTGGGCTCCTTGAGGGTAGGGACCAATGTGAGTGTGTAATGTACAGGGATAGGGACAACTGTAGACACTCAGGATGGACTGGTGTCTTTATTCAACCTTACTAACTATGAAACTATGAAACTATTACCATATACTCGCTCAGAAGCCGACAGGGCCTGGAGGTGGGGATAGGCGATGGCCTCCCCAACCCCCACCAGAACAAAGGGACATTTGACCAAAAAGTGGTCCATGGTCTCTAATGTCCCTCCACACTCTGGACGGGGACACCCTCTGTCCCCCAGGCTCTGATATTTCAAGTTGGATCGTATGTAGGGGCGTCCATGGAATGATGCCTGACACCAGAGTCCACCAGGAAGGCGGAGCCCACCCAACCATTGACAAGGGGGAAGCTCTCAGCCCCCCTATACAATACTTTCAGCCAATCAATGAATTTAGCTGGCAGACCATACTTACCCAGGAGAAGCCAGAGGTACTCATGGCTTACCCTATCAAAAGCTTTCGCCTCTAGTGCCAGCAGATATCGACCATCACCCATTGCCCTGCACCTTTCCACAGCCTCCCGGACGTTCAGGACAGCACTAAAGGTGCTACGGCCGGGAACTGCACATTGCTGGGAGGTGGAAAGTAACTTGTCCGCGACAGCAGACAAACAATATCTTCGCCAGAATCTTCCTATCCGTGGAGAGAAGGGCAATAGGACACCAATTTTCTACCCTGGACGAATCTTTCCCCTTTGACAAGAGGATCAGAGCAGACCTTTTCATTGAGGGAGGAAGCAAACCAGATGCCAAACACTCATTGAACACCTCCCTCAAAAGAGGAGCCAAAAGGCTCTTAAAGGTTTTATAGAACTCCGCCGTGAGCCCATCAGGCCCCGGTGATTTCTTTGGTGACAAAGAGTCGATGGCTTGGGGCTGGGGGAAAACGTCCGGAAGGGCAAACTACTCGCCTTCCTTCCCCATCCAGAGAACCTCACTCTTGTCCCAGTTGACTAACGAACCTGATGCCTCGGAGTAGCCCCCAATCTGTGTTTCCACAAAAAGGGCCTCCTCTTGGCTAGACACCACCACCGAGACATCGTCCGCTTAGGCCACCACCCTCACCGATGGCTCCGGGCCCCCACAGGGCTCTACCGGAACCCCCCTCAAACGCCCGCGGTCAAGCCTCCTCACGAAGGGATCTACCGCAAAGACGAAGAGTAGGGGGCTCAACGGGCAACCCTGCCTGACACCAGAGTCCACCGGGAAGGCGGAGCCCACCCAACCATTGACAAGGGGGAAGCTCTCAGCGGGGAAGCTCTCAGCCCCCCTATACAATACTTTCAGCCAATCAATGAATTTAGCTGGCAGACCATACTTACCCAGGAGAAGCCAGAGGTACTCATGGCTTACCCTATCAAAAGCTTTCGCCTCTAGTGCCAGCAGATACCGACCATCACCCATTGCCCTGCACCTTTCCACAGCCTCCCGGATGTTCAGGACAGCACTAAAGGTGCTACGGCCGGGAACTGCACAGTGCTGGGAGGTGGAAAGTAACTTGTCCGCGACAGCAGACAAACAATATCTTCGCCAGAATCTTCCTATCCGTGGAGAGAAGGGCAATAGGACACCAATTTTCTACCCTGGACGAATCTTTCCCCTTTGACAAGAGGATCAGAGCAGACCTTTTCATTGAGGGAGGAAGCAAACCAGATGCCAAACACTCATTGAACACCTCCCTCAAAAGAGGAGCCAAAAGGCTCTTAAAGGTTTTATAGAACTCCGCCGTGAGCCCATCAGGCCCCGGTGATTTCTTTGGTGACAAAGAGTCGATGGCTTGCTCAACCTCTGCCGTTGAGATCCCATCTGTCAAGGAGACCGGAAGGTCAGACACTGCCTCCAGCGGTGTCTTATCAAGGAACACCCTGGCTCTCTCAAGGTCTAAAGGCTTCTTCTTCAACATATCGGAAAAGTGGGCACTGATGATGCCCAGGATCCCTGCCCTGGACCGCACCAGGGACCCCGAGGAATCCCTCAGGCCATGTATGACCTTCTCACTCACCGCATCGCCGCAGCTCTTGTAAGGATCCGGGGAGACGAACTTCCCGTAATCCCTCTCAAGGACCAGGGAGGCGAGACGGTTGTACTGACACTCCTTCATAGTTACATAGTTAGTCAGGTTGAAAAAAGACACAAGTCCATCCAGTTCAACCTTAAAAACAAATAAATAAAATAAAAAATAATCGTACAATCCAAATACCCAATTTTATGCCCACAATTGATCCAGAGGAAGGTGAAAAAAAACCCCAGCAGAGCATGCTCCAATTTGCTACAGCAGGGGAAAAAAATTCCTTCCTGATCCCCCAAGAGGCGACCGGATTTTCCCTGGATCAACTTTACCTATGTTAGTACCCAGTTATATTATGTACATTCAGGAAAGTATCCAGGCCTTTCTTGAAAACAGGAGTGCTTTATTTCAAAAATATCATAACAGAATACAAAACAACATAAGGCATAGGAACAACTCAATCGTACCGACAAGCAGTTACAGATTAGCATGGTAGTTCAGAGTGTCATACAATAGAAGAAGGATATTCGAATACCCCTACAATGAGGCCCAGAGCAGATCATCCGGCAATAGACGTAATACAGAAGATATACCCAAACATATAAGCTGAGAACAACCCAGTAGTCATCATTGGAAGGAAAAAGGGGTAGGGGCGGAGGAGGGAAGAAGCAACATAGGGGGAACACAGGGGGGGGGGAAAGGGGGGGGGACCCCCCGAGGGGGGGGGGGGACCCACCAAAGGGGAGGAGGGGGAGGGGGGGGAAGCAAACCCCGGGAAACTGAAGGGCAGGCAATCCAAGATCCCAACTCCATCCTCATGTGGCTGCCCCGGAGGTCCACGGGAGCCAGATCTTGTCAAACTTCCATGGACAACCCCGATTATGGTACGCTAGTTTGTATAATGGGAGGGCAGCATCAACTGCACGTTCCCATCGGGCTACACTTGGGGGGCGCTCCGAGAGCCACTTGCACAAAATCTCCTTCTTCGCATAGAAGAGGAGATAGGAGGTCAATAGTTTAGAGTAATATGGTGTGAGTTCATCCGGATGAATTCCCAATAAGGCTAATTCAGGAGTCCGAGGGACCCCTAACCCCAGCCGGATATTCAAGTGATCAAAAACGCCTAACCAGAAGTCCTCCAGCCGCCGACACTCCCAGAACATATGCAGGAACGTTCCAGCCTCAGTTCGACACCTGGGGCAATAGGGGTCTCTAGTGGGATATATTCTTGACAAACGTACAGGAGTGAGGTACACCCGATGGAGAAATTTCGTCTGGATGAGTTTATCACTTGCTGATATGGCCAGTTTAGTGCCCCTCTCCAGGCATTCCTCCCAGTCTTCCTTCTCCAGAGCAGGGATATCAGCTTGCCATTTGGACCAAAGCAAATTCAACCTCGCCGGTTCAGCCGGGAAGACCACCCGGTACAGATCCGAGAGAGGTTTTTTTGGGCCCTCCCCTGTGAATAATTCCTCCAGGGGAGTGGACTGCAGGGTTGGGGACACAGAGAACTGAGCTCTAACCATGCCGCAGCTGGAGGTATCTGAAATACATCCAACCAGGCAGAGCGTGCGATTCTGCCAGCCGAGCAAAAGGAGGCAACCCTCCCGACGACAGGATATCGCCCAGCGTAGAGATTCCAAATCGCGCCCAAACCTGCGGATCCGGGATTGACCTAAAGTGCGGCAGGGTTGGGTTATCCCACAGTGGCTGGGCCGGAGACCAGCAGTCCGGTCTCGCAAACCTCCTCCCCGCTACTCGCCAAACCCTGAGCGTCGTCCTCGTCGGGCCGGGGAGCGCCGTGTTTACCGCCACCCCCCTGTAAACCAGCCCCTGCAGGTCCGTAAGCGAGCCCACAACAGCCGCCTCCAGTCTTACAGCCCCGTTCGATCTCGACGCCACAAACCACCACGAAACCGTAACCAGTATAGCCGCCCAGTAGTAAGCCCTTAAGTTGGGGAGAGAGAGGCCGCCCACACTCGTTGGAGACTGTAGAACAGATCTAGCCAGCCTGGGGGACGATCCGTTCCATATAAAAGACCCAATGAGCTTATCCGCCTCCCTGAAAAAAGACCCCGGAATCCAGCTGGGACAATTACGAAAAATATAATTAAATTTAGGGAGGAGTACCATTTTCAAAATATTTATGCGCCCTATGAGATTCAATGGGAGTCCGGACCAGGATTGGCACCTCTCCCGCAGTGTGCGGAGAAGAGGGAGGACATTTAGAGCATAGTACCGGGCAGGATCCCTAGTCACCGTCACCCCGAGATATTTGAATTCGGTAGCCCTCTGCAAAGGGATACCACCGGCCGGTGTGGACATCCGGTCATCCACAGGGAACAAGATTGATTTGGACCAATTTATACAAATTCCCGAAAAGGAACCAAATTTGTTAAAAATCTCGAGAGCCTCTGATAGCGACGGACCCGTATCATTTAAATAAAGAAGGGCGTCGTCGGCGTACAGGGAAATCCGTTCTTCCAGGCCCCCCTTCCGAAAACCCCTAATAACCGACGACTCTCTAATAAGGATTGCCAGGGGTTCCAGGGCCAGGGCAAACAACCCCGGCGATAGAGGGCACCCCTGCCGGGTACCCCTCTGCAGGGAAAGGGGCTCCGATAGCCAAGCGTTAGTGCGCACCCTGGCCCTGGGAGCCCTGTAAAGCAATCTGATCCATCTCGTAAATACAGGGCCGAACCCGAAGCAACCGAGCACCTCCCAGAGGAAACCCCACTCCACCGAGTCAAATGCCTTCTCGGCATCGAGAGAGGCAATTGCACGGGACCCCGGTGTCTCATGAACTATAGAGAGGTTAAGGAACAAACGCCTAATGTTGATATCGGTGCCTTTTCCAGGCATAAAACCCGTTTGATCGGCGTGGATCAGGGTCGAAATCACCGAGTTCAATCTAGTGGCCAGAATCTTCGCTAATAACTTGGCATCCACATTTAAAAGAGAAATTGGACGGTAAGCCCCACAATCCCGAGGGTCCTTGCCCGGTTTTGGAATGAGGACAATGATAGCATCCCTCATAGAGTCCGGGAGGGAGTCCTCATCTCCAAGCCCGTCAAGGAGGCGCTTAAATTTAGGAGCCAGCACATCGCTATGTTGGGAGTAAAACTCCGCCGGTAGACCGTCAGCACCCGGAGCCTTGCCCGCTTGAAGGCCTCCAGTCGCCAATTGGATGTCCTCCAGCGTAATCGCCCGTCTAGCATCGTCCTCTGCTCTGCAGACAATACCGGAAAGGGGATGCCCGCCAGATAGTCCGTCAGTGCTGCATCTGAATAACCCCGCCTAGACTCATACACCCCTTTAAAAAATTCGTAAAATCTATTATTAATGTCTTCAGGGGAGGTGAGCTCCCGTCCCTGAGCATCTCGAACACTGGCAATGTGTGTGGAAGCCGAGCGAACCCTCGCCAGCCATGCCAACAGCCTACCGTTCTTGTTGCCATGTTCAAAGAGCCGCTGCTTAGAGTGTAGCAGCGAATCCTGAGTCTGAGAAACAGCCAGTAGGGACACATCTCGGACCGCCTCCTGCCACTTCCGATAGGCCTCCTCCCCTCCCGTGCGAACATACTCTGCCTCCCACCTGCCACACCTCCCCTCCAGGTCCGTAAGGGATTTAGACTCTTCCCTGCGCTGTGAGGCAATATTGGAGATGTAATGTCCCCGGAGCACCGCTTTAAATGAGTCCCACACAATAGAGCCCTTCTCAAAGTCAGCATTATGCTGCCAAAAATTACTGACAGCCTCTTCAGTACTCTCCCGCAACCGCTCATCAGTGGCCCAGAACCCGGACAGACGCCACACCCTCGAATTAGGCGGGCGGGACAATGATAAGGTAAGCATGAGTGGGGCATGGTCAGAGATTCCCCTAGGCAGGTGTCGCACAGACCTGGTCCATCTCAGAGCCCCAGGAGAGGCATAGGCCAGGTCTATGCGAGACATCGCCCGGTGAGTAGCAGAGTGGCAAGTGAATTCACGGTCACTGGGATGAAAGTGGCGCCAGAGATCGGTGAGAGAGAAGGTGTCAGCCCAACTCTGAAGTTCCCCACTAGACCGGGAGGTAGAGCGCAGTCTGTCCAGGTCCTGCTGAGGCACCAAGTTAAAATCCCCAACCAAGAGAATCTCCGAGGTGTGAAACCCCAAGGCCAAATGCATGATATCATATAACAACTGCCCATTTGCCGGGGGGGGGAGGTAGAGGCCCACCAACACCATATCTTTATCATATACAGACAAATGTAGAAGCACAAACCGGCCCCCAGGGTCCGTCCGCACCTCCTTGACCTGGACCGGGAGGGACCTGTGGATCAGGACACTGACACCTCTAGCGTAGTTGGAATAAGTGGCGTGGTAGTGAGTGCCCACCCAAGGAGCAATAGATCCCCTCGGAACTCACGACTAACAGGAGAGTCTCACATATGAGGTAAGTAAGAGAGGCCAGGGAGAGAAAAGGACAGGTAAACAAGGACAGAGATGACATCGGACGCGTACCTCCACCACCGAAGCTCACCGACGCGAAGGGAGGGAGTCCAGCCAGGCTGCAGCCTCACGCGGGTCAGTAAAAAATTTGGTAGCCTCTCCATCTTGCACCCGCAGCCGGGCCGGGAAGAGAACGCTGTACTTGATATTACGAGCGCGCAGACCAGCCTTCACATGATCGAACGACCTTCGCAGCTTCTGTGTCTCCAGGGAGTAATCCGGGAACAGCATTAAGGTAGCATTCTGATATTTAAGATCTCCCGTCCGACGGGCCGCCCGGAGTGCTTCATCACGATCCCGAAAGTGCAGGAGCCGAAAGATGAGTGTGCGCGGCCGCGCACCCGGAGGACCCGGGGTGGGGGGAACCCGATGCGCCCTCTCCACTGTAAAGTAGGACGAGAATTGCGCCTCAGATCCAGGCCTTTCTTAAAGCAATCTACTGAGCTGGCCAGAACCACCTCTGGCGGGAGTCTATTCCACATTTTCACAGCTCTAACTGTGAAGAAACCTTTCCGTACTTGAAGATGAAATCTCTTTTCCTCTAGACGTAAAGAGTGCCCCCTTGTCCTCTGGGTTGACCGTACAGAGAACAATTCAACACCAAGTTCACTATATGGACCCCTAATATATTTGAACATGTTGATAATATCCCCCCTTATTCTCCTCTTCTCAAGAGTGAATAAATTCAGTTCCTCTAATCTTTCCTCATAGCTGAGTTCCTTCATGCCTCTTATCAGTTTGGTTGCCCTTCTCTGCACTTTCTCCAGTTCCCCGATATTCTTTTTGAGAACTGGTGCCCAAGGGGGGCGCATGCGCGAAGCTCACCATGACGGACGCATCCCGTTAGAGCTCCGCTCTCACCGCCGCGATCCCGAGCTATATCTCTGCATTCCCAGTCGGCAATCACCTCTATCTTTGAGGACCCACGTAGCGGACCGCCCTGTGCTTCTCCCGGAATGGTTCTGACCGGCCACCGGGGCAAAATTAAGCCGAAACCGATCAAAGAAGCACTGGCGCGTGCTTCCTCCAAAATGGCGGCGAAGGCCTCAGCGGCGGCCCAGCTCACTACCAACCCGCATCATCATGAGAGCAGCGATGAGGAGGACATCTCAACAGAGTGCGCGAACATACCGCAACCTACCTCACAGACAGGTATGTCCCAAGCAGACTTCCTGAAACACATGGAGACCATGCTCCACAAGGCCCTCAAAGCCACATCTGACCAAATAACAGACAGACTCACCCGCGAAATCCGTGACCTAGGCCAGCGCACAGCAGACCTCGAAACGAGAGCAGACGACACGGAACTCACAATACAAGAACTGGTCCGTGACCAAGCGAGCCTCCGAGATGACAACGCGGTCCTCCTATCCCGTTTAGAGGACGCGGAAAATCGCTCACGAAGATCAAATCTTCACCTTCGTGGCATCCCCGAGACGGTGGACGATTTGCAGTCTTTTACGACCGCTCTTTTCCAGGAACTGTCCCCGTCGATCCCGATCCAACGTCTTGAATTCGATCGGATTCATAGAGCATTAACGCGTCGCCAACCCGAAGGCCCCCCCCCGCGATATAATAGTGAAACTTCACTACTTCCGAACGAAGGAGCAATTGATCTCGGCCGCACGAAACAAGCAAGACTTACTATTCCAAGGTCACGCATATCAGCTCTTCACCGATCTTGCACCCTCGACGATTGCGAAGAGACGTGCCATGAAACCGCAGCTCCAAATATTGATGCAACATCAGATAAAATATGCTTGGCGCTTCCCTTTTGCGCTCCACTTCTCCTTCCAAGGTCAACAACATACCTGTTCCTCATCCGAGGCCTTACAGAATCTATTGGAATCTCTCCACCTCGTCGCACCTGAACCTCAAGATACGTCTCTTCCCTGCACTCCAGCTCGTCCTGCTCCCTATTCCTACGCAGCTACACCAAGACGGAATCGTCAAGCTACTCCAAGCTCCTCTTCTGCCAAGCGGGACACCCCAAAATGTTCCTCCAGCGTAGGCTTCCCTAGCCCCAAGGTTTTTATTCCCCGTTGACAAACGCCCTTACCAGCTTTTTTTGTCTTACTTTTTGTTCTGGCGTCCTCACTTTTTTGAGCCGTCAGTTCTTGGGACTTGCAAACCCTGATCTTCTCACGGTATCCTGTTTATCTCATCTTTTTCTGTTTTAGCATGGACATCTCTACCAACCATAGGACCCTTATGACAGCTTTCCTAAAGCTATATCGTAAAGCAAATCATATGCTCCCCTTCCCCCCCCCTTTTTTTTTTTATTTTTTTTTTCCACATACTGTTTCCTCACGGTTAAATTTTTTTTTTTTTTTTTTTACTGTGTCCGAAATCCCTTCATACTCCTTTTATGTGTACTTGAAATGCCATATTTATCTGGTAGAGTATGTTGTTATTAAGTTTTATTTTCTTAGCTACTGTTCAATGTTACTTTTACGGGTACGCAGCGGTGAGCCGTCACTGCTCCCCCCATTTGTTGATGCACACTCCGCCTGAATGGCTTCCGGTCAGGCGGACCGCAACACCAACTTGTTGGGCGGTGTGCCTTTGCTCACACCGCCTCACACCTCTCTCCCCCCTCCCGCACAAACTTCTCCATCTCTTACTTTTTCTTTTCTTCTACTCTACCCCTCCCCTCCCTTTCTTTCTTCTTGGCTGGTCGACCCGCTCGGGCCCTAACTGGTCCCCCGAATATACTCTCTCCCTCACCCAATGGCCCCCCTAAACATTTTGTCCTTAAATGTTAAAGGACTCAACTCACCGCAAAAACGGGTCAAGGCATTTCGCACGTTTCTTACCTTGAAAGCCGGTATAGTGGCTCTTCAGGAAACTCATTTCTCCACGCACGCTACCCCCAAATTCTTTCACTCCAAATATCCCCAAGTCTTTACGGCCTCCGCAGACACAAAACACAGAGGGGTCCTTATTGCCTTTCACCATACCCTTCTATTCACCCCCAGAACCGAACTTAAAGACCCTGAGGGTCGATACCTTATACTCACAGGTCTACTCCAGGACACGGCTGTCACAATAGTCTCCTACTATGCTCCTAACACGAATCTCAACCCGTTTTTCTCCCACCTCCTTCAGATTATCCGAACACACCAAGTCGGTACCCTATTCATGTGCGGTGATTCCAACCAAGTCCTTTACCCACACCTGGATAGGTCACCCTACTTCCCGGAACAACTTGCCCCCTCCATGAAACTCCGCAAACAATTCCAAAAGGCGGCTCTGGTAGACACCTGGAGAGAATGTAATCCCCTTAAGAAAAACTATACCTTCTATTCCAATCCTCATAAGTCTTTCTCTAGAATAGACCATATTTTTATACCCGTAGCATCTGCTCCCGCTCTCCTCCACTCACGCATTTACCCCATCACTTGGTCAGACCACTGCGCTACAATCACATCTGTTTCCTCCATTATCCCTCCTCCCGGTAGCAGAGAATGGAGCATGAACGAAACTCTCCTTTCCAATCAATCATATTGCCTAGATATCCAGGTAGCCCTCAAGGAATATCTCACCCATAATACCACCCCAGGTATCTCCCCCACTCTCCTCTGGGAGGCTCACAAACCCGTTATTAGGGGCACATGTATCTCTGTCGCCTCACACCTCCAGAAGATCAGGAAAGAGAGATCCTGCCAATTAGAGACCACCCTCCACCAACACTATCTCTCTTTCCAATCTGACCCCACGGTTTCTAATAAGTTGGCGTTTGAGAAAACAAAACTAGAGCTAGACCTACTTCTGACTGAAGAGGCTGACAAACAAATCCGCAGATCCTCCCACACTGCCTACATCAAAGCCAACAAGCCCGATACTTTTTTGGCGATGCGTTTAAGGAACCCCGAGAAATCTTATAAGCCCATCAGACTTCGAATATCACAAAAAGGTCCCACTAGTAACCCTGCTAAAATTCTCACTGAGTTCAGCACTCAATTATCTAAACTGTACGCAGCCAAATCTTCCTTCTCTACCTCTCAAGCTGATGCCCTGCTCCATCCTCTACAACTACCCCAACTATCCCCTACAAATCTCGACACAATTGAAGCCCCCATTACTTTGTCTGAGGTACTGACGACTAGGGATGAGCTTCGTGTTCGAGTCGAACGCATGTTCGACTCGAACATCGGTCGTTCGTGCATTCGCCGAATTCCGAACGTTTGGGCCGTTCGCGGCAAAATTCGTGTGGCCCACAATGCACTGCGATGGTGCAATGCATTGCTGTCTCACGATTGGCCAAGCATGCACTGTGACCCCGCATGCTTGGCCAATCGCAGCGCCAGTAGCGAGGAGAGCAATGGTTGGCCACAGGCATCCTGCCTGTGGCCAATCATAGCTCAGACTGTGTAGTGCACGCCCCACACTATATAAAGCTGCCTTTCAGGCGGCCTCGTGTAGTGTTTGTTAGCATCTGAAGCAGTGGGTGTTCTGTGTACCTTCAACACAGTTACACACCAATCGTTTTTGGCTGATTTACTATTTTGCTCTTGTGTAGTGGTTACTGTCTGTGCCCTGACCGCAGTATACACCACTATATTCACCTCACCTATATAGCTAGTGATCTAGCTTTAATAATAGAGCTTGCAGTCAGTAGTGTTAGTGCGTGCTGTCTGCATGCTCTGTACCCAGTACATACCACTATATACACCTACAAAGCTGTTCTCTATTTGAGCCCGATTGTCATTTGCTGGAGTTATTGGAAGTTGTGTGTGCCTCCAGCACAGCACAGTATACATCTGTATATACCCCTTTAACTCTGCTGTTTTCTGGTTATTGTCTGCGTGCCCTGACCGCAGTATACACCGTGATATTCACCTCACCTATATAGCTAGTGGTCCATCTTTAACAATAGAGCTTGCAGTCAGCAGTGTCACTCAGGAGATAGTGCGTGCTGTGTGCCTGCTCTGTACCCAGTACATACCGCTATTATCCACCTACATAGCTGTTCTCTATTTGGGCCCGATTGACATCTGCTGGAGTTATTGGAAGTTGTGTGTGCTTCCAGCACAGCACAGTATACATCTGTATATACCCCTTTAACTCTGCTGTTTTCTTGTTATTGTCTGCGTGCCCTGACCGCAGTATACACCGTGATATTCACCTCACCTATATAGCTAGTGGTCCATCTTTAACAATAGAGCTTGCAGTCAGCAGTGTCACTCAGGAGATAGTGCGTGCTGTGTGCCTGCTCTGTACCCAGTACATACCGCTATTATCCACATACATAGCTGTTCTCTATTTGGGCCCGATTGACATCTGCTGGAGTTATTGGAAGTTGTGTGTGCTTCCAGCACAGCACAGTATACATCTGTATATACCCCTTTAACTCTGCTGTTCTATAAAAAAGGCATCTGCAGGAGTTAGTGGGTGTTGTGTGCCTCCAGCACAATATAAACTACCCAACTACTGTTTTACCCAACTCCCTTCAGGCCATTACCATGTCTGGAAGGCCAGCAAGGAGAGGCAGACAGGCGCGAGCCGATAAAAGAGGGCAAGCAGGCTCTGTGTCTAGAGACAACAGTGCTGGTCGTGGACGCGGTGCATTGTCATCAGCACGTGGCCATGGGACATGCTTGTCCTTCTTTTCTGCAGCTGGACATGTTGAACCGCAACATGCCAACGACTTGGTAGAGTGGATGACCAAGCCCTCTTCATCCTCCTCATCCTCTCTCACCCAGTCTCAGGGTAGTAGAAAAGCAGCTGCCAACACATCGTCGTCCCTCCTCTCAATGTCATCATCAGTGACTCCTTCCCTAGACCCACCACGTCCTCCTGAGGAGTCTCCTGAACTCTTTGAGCACAGTGTTGGGTACATGCTCCAGGAGGATGCCCAGTGTTTGGTGGGCTCTGATGATGACACTCAGCTAGAGGAAGGCAGTAGCGTGAGCACAGAGAGAGGGGATGCTCAAGAAGGACAGCAATCTGGCAGTCATGTTCCACAAGCTGCAGCATACTGCCAGGTTTGCTACAGCGATGAAGAGGGAGGGGATGATGAGGGCACTGACTCCACGTGGGTGCCTGGCAGGAGGGAGGAGGAGGAGGAGGAGGAGGAGGCACATGTCCAACGAGGCAGGATGCCCTCCGGGGGGCCAGCTTAGGGGCAGCACACCGACTGAATCACACCGCAGAGCTCCGCCTGCGCAGAGCGCTTCCTCTGCGCAGAGCGCTTCCTCTGCGCGTTATTCTAAAAGTTCTTTGGTGTGGGCCTTTTTTGAGACGAGTGCATCAGATCGCACCGCTGCTATTTGCAACATATGTCTCAAGCGTATCTCACGTGGCCAAAACATCAGCCGCTTGGGCACCACATGCTTGACCAGACATATGTTGACCTGCCATGCAGCTCGTTGGCAAGCATACCTCAAAGACCCACACCAAAGAACAAAGCGGACCTCTCCTTGCTCCTCATCAGCTGGCATCTCCAACCCCACTAGACCTTCAGTCCTCTCTGAAACCTGCTCTGAGAGGAATGAAGGTGTAGAATTAGGTGTGTCACAGGCAAGTGCTTCCGGGAACTCTGCTAGTGGTACATCCACGTCCGATTATAGCAGACAAATGTCCCTGCCCCAGCTGCTGGACCGGCGGAAGAAATTTACTCCCAGCCATCCACATGCCCAGCGGTTGAATGCTAGCTTGGCTAAATTGCTAGCACTTCAACTGCTGCCTTTTCAGTTGGTAGACTCGGCCCCCTTCCCTGAGTTTGTACAATGTGCGGTTCCTCAGTGGCAGGTCCCCAAACGCCACTTTTTCTCACGGAAGGCAATTCCGGCTCTCTACCGGCATGTGGAAGGCAATGTCCTTGCCTCGCTGGACAGGGCGGTCAGCGGTAAGGTGCATATTACCGCTGACTCATGGTCCAGCAGGCATGGACAGGGACGTTACCTGTCTTTCACGGCCCATTGGGTCACTCTTCTGGCTGCTGGGAAGGATGCAGGACAAGGTGCAGTAGTATTGGAGGTTGTTCCGCCACCACGCCTCCAAAATGCTACTATTGGTTGTGACACACCTCTCTCCTCCACCCCCTCCTCTTCTTCTTCCTCCATGGCCTCTTCCAGTGCTCTGTCCTCAGAACCAGCGATGCTCCGTAGGCGTTGCAGGGGCTACGCAAGTACGCAGGCAAAACGATGCCATGCTGTGCTTGCGCTGGTTTGTTTGGGGGACAGGAGCCACACTGGGGCGGATGTTTTGTCAGCTCTGCAGGGGCAGGCCGAGAGGTGGTTGACGCCACGCCAGCTTAAGCCAGGAATGGTGGTTTGCGACAATGGCACCAACCTCCTCTCCGCCCTCCGACAGGGACAACTGACCCATGTGCCCTGTGTAGCTCACGTCCTTAACCTGGTGGTGCAGCGGTTCTTGGGCAGGTACCCCGGCTTACAGGATGTCCTAAAACAGGCCAGGAGAGTCTGTGTGCATTTCCGCCGATCATTTAATGCCTGTGCTCGGCTGGCTGAGCTCCAAAAGGAGTTGAACCTGCCCAAGAACCGCCTTATATGTGACATGCCCACCAGATGGAACTCAACATTGGCCATGCTGCAGCGGCTGCACACACAGCAGAGGGCCATCAATGAGTACCTGTGCGACTACGGCACCAGGACAGGGTCAGGAGAGCTTGGTTTTTTCTCACCACGCCAGTGGGGCATGATCAGGGATGCATGCACTGTCCTGTCACCGTTTGAGGAGGCCACAAGGATGGTGAGCAGTGACAGTGCATGCATCAGTGACACTATACCTCTTGTCCACCTCTTGGAGCATACGCTGCGTGGAATAATGGACAGGGCACTTGAGGCAGAACAGAGGCAGGAAGAGGAGGACTTCCTTGCCTCTCAAGGCCCCCTTTATCCAGACAGTGTTCCTGCTGTGCCACCCATCACACAGGAAGAGGGTGAGGAGGAGGAAGAGGAGGAGGAGGAGGATGATTGTGTCAGCATGGAGGTGGAGGCTGGCACTCAGCATCAGCAGCAGCAGTCTTATAGGGATGATTTACAGTCCCAAGAAACACGTGGACTTGTACGTGGCTGGGAGGAGGTAGCTGCGGATCATGTTGTCCTTAGTGACCCAGAGGACTCCGGACCGAATGCCTCAGCTAACCTACGCTGCATGGCCTCCCTGATCCTGCAAAGCCTGCGGAAGGATCCTCGTATTCTTCGGATCAAGGAGAGGGACCATTACTGGCTGGCCACTCTCCTTGATCCACGGTACAAGGGTAAGGTTGCCGACCTTATCTTGCCATCGCAGAGGGAGCAGAGGATGAGACATCTCCGGGAGGCCTTGCAGAAAGCTCTGTGCAACGCGTTCCCAGAGACTGGGAGGTCACAAACTCCTGGTCCTGGACAACGTGTTGCTGAGGCATCAGCCAGAAGGAGCGGTGGAGAAGGTGGCCGTCTGACTGATGCTTTCAGACAATTTTTTAGTCCTCAGCCCCAAGGTATGATTGGTTCCAGCACCCATCGCCAGCGTCTAATTTACATGGTGCAGGAATACCTAGGGGCAAGGTCAGACTTGGACACCTTTCCCACTGAAAATCCTCTGGCTTACTGGGTCTTGAGGATGGATCACTGGCCAGAGCTTGCACAGTATGCAATTGAGCTACTGGCCTGTCCTGCATCCAGCGTTCTTTCGGAACGCACCTTCAGTGCTGCTGGTGGCTTCGTTACCGATCACAGGGTGCGCCTGTCCACCGAATCAGTTGATCGACTGACCTTCATCAAGATGAATCAGTCTTGGATCACCCACAGCTACCAAGCACCTGAAGCTGATGTAACCGAATAATTTTTTTTGAAATACCACATCCCTTCAAGACTGCCTATGCTGATGCTGAGTGACTGTCCTGTTATGTTGATTGTCTATCCTCTTCCTCCTCCGCTGATATGTTGGAAGAACATTTTTGGTTCTGGGTGATGCCAGCAGCCCAATTTTTCTGCCCCTGTTTAACAGGGGCGTTTAAGTACAATTTTTGATGCAATGCTTTGCAGCAGGGCTAATTCCTGCAAAAAAACTAGAGTGTATGGCAGAGGTTGCAGTGTGATGGCACCAGTGCCTAAGGCCCAATTTTTCTGCCCCTGTTTAACAGGGGCGTTTAAGTACAATTTTTGATGCAATGCTTTGCAGCAGGGCTAATTCCTGCAATAAAACTAGAGTGTATGGCAGAGGTTGCAGTGTGATGGCACCAGTGCCTAAGGCCCAATTTTTCTGCCCCTGTTTAACAGGGGCGTTTAAGTACAATTTTTGATGCAATGCTTTGCAGCAGGGCTAATTCCTGCAATAAAACTAGAGTGTATGGCAGAGGTTGCAGTGTGATGGCACCAGTGCCTAAGGCCCAATTTTTCTGCCCCTGTTTAACAGGGGCGTTTAAGTACAATTTTTGATGCAATGCTTTGCAGCAGGGCTAATTCCTGCAATAAAACTAGAGTGTATGGCAGAGGTTGCAGTGTGATGGCACCAGTGCCTAAGGCCCAATTTTTCTGCCCCTGTTTAACAGGGGCGTTTAAGTAAAATTTTTGATGCAATGCTTTGCAGCAGGGCTAATTCCTGCAAAAAAACTAGAGTATATGGCAGAGGTTGCAGTGTGATGGCACCAGTGCCTAAGGCCCAATTTTTCTGCCCCTGTTTAACAGGGGCGTTTAAGTACAATTTTTGATGCAATGCTTTGCAGCAGGGCTAATTCCTGCAATAAAACTAGAGTGTATGGCAGAGGTTGCAGTGTGATGGCACCAGTGCCTAAGGCCCAATTTTTCTGCCCCTGTTTAACAGGGGCGTTTAAGTAAAATTTTTGATGCAATGCTTTGCAGCAGGGCTAATTCCTGCAATAAAACTATAGTGTATGGCAGAGGTTGCAGTGTGATGGCACCAGTGCCTAAGGCCCAATTTTTCTGCCCCTGTTTAACAGGGACATGTAATTACAATTCTTGATATAATATTTCACAGGAGGGCCCCTTCCTGTGCCCACCCAGAGTAACTGTGAGGACTTATAGTGTTGTGGCACCAGCACCACAACCACCAAAGGTCAATTTTTCTACCACTGTTCAACAATGGCATGTAATTACAATTCTTGATATAATCGTTCACAGCAGGGCGCTCCAGCGCCCACCAAAAGTCACTTTGAGGGCTTACAATGTTGTTGCAAAACCAACACCTTGTTCCGCCATTTCTGCAGAGCATATAGGGCAGGCCCCTACTTTCAAACATCCAACTTACAAACATCTCCTACTTGCAAACGGAAGGAGACAACAGCAAGTGAGATGAAAAAAGATGGACGACAAAACAAATTATACAGGGGTGATAACCCTTCCCTATGTTTTCCAAAAAGCTTAAAAATATTTTTTTTGACTGGAGCTACACTTTAAAAATGTACCAGTTGAAAATTACAAACAGATTCAACTTAACACAACAAACCTACACAGTCCCAGTCTTGTTTGCACCGCCTGTATACTGCTGTTCTGAGTATATAGGGCCTGGGGGCCACACGCATTTCCTTTTTTTAATATGGGTACAGGGTTCCCCTTAATATGCGTACAAGACCCAAATAGGCTGGTAATGGGCAGGGAGGGCTACCCATGCCATTTTTCTGAATGATTTTCAACCATATTGCAGGAACCAGATATAACATTAAAACCGCAAGCAGTTTTAAATGGTGTTATTTCCGCTTAATGTCATTTTGTGCAGGGACTGTTCTAAACACGGGAAACACGTGGCACTTCACAGGCATACTACAGACACCCACCAGGCACCATATTTAAAGGAATATTTCACTTTTTTTTTCACTTTAATCGTCATTAAAATCAGTACTCCCACTAAAACTTTTTTTTGCAGTGACCCATGTCCCCTGAGGCAGGAGGCAGGTCGCCAAACCCTTTTTAGGACACTATCTTGCATATTAGCCGTTAAAATTAGCACTTTCCAATTCGAACGTTCGAGTCCCATAGACTTCAATGGGGTTCTAACGTTCGTACCGAACGCGGGGGTCATTCGCAAGTTCTGGTGCGAACCGAACCGGGGGGTGTTCGGCTCATCCCTACTGACGACCATCAAATCTCTCAAACCTCATAAGCGTCCCGGACCTGACGGCCTCCCTGCAGCCTACTACAAAAAATTCTCTGACACACTAGCCCCAATTCTTACTAACTCTTTTAATTCTATCCTCCAGGGTCAGTCTCTGGGCAGGGACACATTGACAGCTATCATTACCATGATCCCCAAACCCAATTCTGACCATTCAATTTGGTCCAATTTTAGGCCCATCTCTTTGCTCAACGTGGACGTCAAGATCCTTGCCAAGGTCTTGGCCCTACGCCTGAACCCGCTCATAGGTAGGTTGATCCATAAGGACCAAGTGGGATTCATCCCTCAGAGGCAAGCTAGTGACAACATCCGTCGTGTGATTCTCCTCCAGCATATAGCAAAATCGAGAAACATCCCTATGCATTTGCTCTCGCTTGATATACGCAAAGCATTCGACACAGTATCCTGGCCATACCTTCACTATATTTTACAACGTTGGGGTTTCGGCCCCCACTTCCTAAGTTGGATAAACGCTTTGTATGCCCATCCCCAAGCTTACGTTAGATATGCTGGCTCACGCTCATCGCCCTTTCCCATTCAAAGGGGGACAAGACAGGGATGCCCCCTCTCCCCCATCCTATTCGCGTTAGCAATAGAACCCCTGGCGGCTCTGATTAGGGCACACCCCGATATACGCGGTCTCGAGCTAGCCTCAACATCACATAAGTTATGCTTGTTTGCCGACGACGCCCTGCTTTTCATCACAACCCCCCACATTACTTTACCTAACCTCTGTAAACTTTTAGATAGTTTCGCTACTATATCGGGCCTAGAAGTTAACCAAACTAAATCCAGAGCCCTCAATGTGTCCCTGCCATCAGATGACCTTAAACGGCTACAAAGCAATTTCCCTTTCTTATGGTCCTCATCCTCCATCCCTTATCTAGGCATCCAATTGACGAACGACCCATCCTCCCTCTATCGTTCAAATTACCTTCCCTTAATCAGGAAATTTGCGAGTATCTTGGCTTCTTGGCAGCCGCTTTGTGTCTCGTGGCTGGGTAGAATTACAGCGGTCAAGATGTCTCTTCTACCTAAATTACTCTACCTCTATAGAGTTCTCCCCATCACGGTTCCCCCATATTTCCATCGTATCATACAAAATAAGACTCTTAAATATATTTGGGAACCGACTAGACTGAGAATTGCTAGATCTGTTCTCTTCCGCCACGGGACACGGGGCGGCCTAGGGGTGCCCAATTTTTTACAGTACTATAGAGCAGCTCAGGTGGCCCAACTAGCTCTTTACCACGCTAAATCAGAAGTTCCTCTGTGGGTTAGCCTTGAAGCTGTAGATGTCCACCCCATTGCCATTTCTAACCTACTCTGGTTACCCCATTCCAAGAGAGGCTCCCTTACAAACCCAGTTACTGTGCATTCTCTGAAAATTTGGGACGCCTCTCGCAAATCTTCCGCACTCATATCCACGCACACTCCACTGTTATCTATTTTTGGTAACCCGCTCTTCCCCCCGGCTCTCACTGAGCCAGGCCTTTTTACAGCCTGGTTCGGAGCAGGCATAACTAGAGTCTTAGATCTTCTGAGGGGCGGACTGCCAAAAACATTCCACAAACTCCATGAACAATATCACCTTCCCCATGCGGAATACTTCCGTTACCTTCAGATTCTACATTTCTTACAATCCCTTCCTAAGCCCAGTCCGACCCAACACCACACATCATTCTTCGAAAAAATATGCGACTTGGACCCACATGCCCCAGGCATTATATCACAACTATATGCCCACCTCACTTTCCCCCCCCTTCCCTCCCACCATATGCAACGAGGTGGTCGACTGATCTGTCTAGAGACCTAGACGTTGACACCTGGGGCGAGATTTGGACTAATACCAAGAACGCATCTCAAAATGTTGTTGCCTCTGAGGCCAATTTTAAAGTATTAATGCGTTGGTACCTAGTTCCAGCTAGAATCGCCAAATACGTTCCAGGATACTCGGCATTATGTTTTAGGGGCTGCAACACGGTTGGCACCCACCTACACATTTGGTGGACGTGTCCGGTAGCCCAGCAATTCTGGGTAGCAGTGTTCCAAATGGCATCCACTTTATTCAAATTCACTTTACAGCCAGACCCTGTCTTCGCTTTACTTAACAAATCTCCTGAATGTTGCACTCGCAATCAATTGAAACTTTTTCTCC
This sequence comes from Lithobates pipiens, assembly GCF_037356315.1. Classification (NCBI taxonomy): domain Eukaryota; kingdom Metazoa; phylum Chordata; class Amphibia; order Anura; family Ranidae; genus Lithobates; species Lithobates pipiens. Next base: position 119,160,093 of record NW_027507787.1, read on the forward strand.
AACTTACCACTGCAGCGAAACAAACCATAGCACACGCCTGGAAGTCCACAACTTTACCCCTGCCTGCTGTTAAGAATAGGGTAACACAGGCTATGATCCATAGCAGGACTGAAGCCAAGTTCCTTGATCGCCTCCCCAAGCATAATAAAATCTGGCAACCATGGGCTGATCACTTTTTGCCTGTTAATGTTGATTTAGATACATTGGACTGCTGATATAGCATGTTCAATATTACCCGAACCTTTGCTCTTTATGGACCCCCGTGCCCGGGCGGGCCGGCCGGCTCTCTTCCCCCTGCCTCTCTCCCCTTCCCCATCCCTGTTCCTCCCAGCCTCACTTTCACACCTCTTTCTTTTCTTTCCCTTTTCCTATTATGTCCCCCTCACTGAAAATTGTCTACCACACAGGTCGACGATCCCTATCCGGGATTGACTCACAAACTTAGGAAGGTTTTGTCCCTCGTCCTTAAGTGTCTCTTACCTTATAATCTTCCTGTTCACATATTTGTTGTGCATTTTTAATGTATCATTTCATGCCCACTCTACTTGACTGTTCGGGTCTTGACGCCCGTTGTGTATACAAAGTATTTGATACATTATCGCACAATGTTTTGTAATCCTGCACTCCAACAAGTGATCTACACTGTGTAACTGTTATGATGCATGTTAATAAAATATGTTTCAAGAGAACTGGTGCCCAAAACTGAACTGCATATTCCAGGTGAGGTCTTACTAATGATTTGAACAGGGGCAAAATGATATCTCTCTCTCTGGAGTCCATACCTCTCTTAATACAAGAAAGGACTTTGCTCGCTTTGGAAACAGCAGCTTGGCATTGCATGCTATTATTGAGCTTATGATCTACCAAAACCCCCAGATCCTCCTCCACTATGGATCCCCCCAATTGTACTCCCCCTAGCATGTATGATGCATGCATATTCTTAGCCCCCAAGTGCATAACTTTACATTTATCAACATTAAACCTCATCTGCCACATAGTCGCCCAATTAGACAGTGTATTGAGGTCGGCTTGTAAATTGGAGACATCCTGTAAGGACGTTATTCCACTGCATATCTTGGTGTCATCTGCAAAGACAGAAATGTTACTTTTGATCCCAGACCCAATATCATTTATAAAGATGTTAAAAAGTAAGGGTCCCAGCACTGAACCTTGGGGTACACCACTGATAACCTTAGACCATTCAGAGAAAGAATCATTAATCACTACTCTCTGAATTCTGTCTTTTAGCCAATTTTCTATCCATTTACAAACTGATATTTCCAAACCTGTAGACTTTACCTTACACATGAGCCGTGTGTGGGGAACTGTATCGAACGCTTTTTCAAAATCCAAGTATACCACATCCACCGCCACCCCTCTGTCCAAGGTTTTACTTACCTCCTCATAAAAAGAAATCAGATTTGTCTGACAACTTCTGTCTTTCATGAATCCATGTTGTCTGTTGCTTAAAGTGTTTTTGTTCAGCAAGAACTCGTCGATGTAGTCTTTTATTAAACGCTCCAGTATCTTCACAGCTATAGAAGTTAAGCTAACAGGTCTATAGTTACTTGGTAAAGACTTTGATCCCTTTTTAAATATAGGCACCACGTTCGCCCTGCGCCAATCCAGTGGGACTATTCCCATCATTAATGAGACCCTAAAAATTTGATACAATGGCTCTGAAATTACAGAGCTCAATTATTTTAGGATCCATGGGTGGATGCCATCAGGGCCAGGTGCTTTATCCACCTTTATTCTGTCTAAATATCTCTGGACCATATCACTTTTGAGCCATTGTGGATCATTTGGGGCTGTGTCACTATCACCCCCATTATGGACATGCTCTCCCCCATCCCTCCTCTTTTGTGTACACAGAGCTGAAGAAAGTATTTAATAAATTAGCCTTCTCTTTGTCCCCAGTCACCCACTCTAGATTATTTTGTAAAGGGCCTACATGCTCAGACTTGACCTTTTAACTATTAATATATTTGAAGAATTTTTTGGGGTTTGTCCTACTATCTTTTGCAATCTGTTGTTCGTTTTGAATTTTTTCATCCTTGATTTCCTTTTTACATTTTCTGTTAAATTCTTTGTAACATTTAAATGTCACTAGTGATCCTTCATTTTTATATTTTTTTAAAACTCTTCTCTTATAGTTTATAGCTTTTTTAACTTTGGCTGTGAGCCACATAGGTTTTGTTTTTAGCCTTTTAACCAGTTGCCGACCGCCGCACGCCGATGTACGTCGGTACAATGGCACGGGCAGGCATAAGGACATACATGTACGTCCCTTGCCTCCCGCGGGTCGGGGGCCCGATCGGGCCCCCGCCCGGTGCCTGCGGCGGTCGGTATTCGTTCGGGAGCGATCCCGGACGAGGGGACGGCCATTCATTCATGGCCACCCCCTCGCGATCGCTCCCGACGAATAGAAATCCCCGGTGACATCACTTCCTCTCCTGTAATGTAAACACAGGAGAGGAAGTGATGTATTCTCTCCTCCGTGTCGGTATTTTTCGTTCCGACACGGAGGAGAGCGGATCAGTAAGTTGCACCAACACTCTACACACACAGTAGAACATGCCAGGCACACTCACACCTCCCCTTTACCCCCCGATCACCCCCCCAATTACCCCTGCCCCCCAGTCACAGTGACACCAATGTCATTTTTTTTTTTATTTTTTTTTTTTTTTGCATTGGTGTCATTTGTGACTGTAATAACTGTTAGGGCAGTTAGAGTTAGCCCCCTTTAGTTCTAATGTACCCCCCTAACCCCCCCAATAAAGGTTTAACCCCGTGATCACCCCCCGTCGCCAGTGTCACTAAGGCTGGGTTCACATTGCAGCGGTTTATGAGAACGAATGTGATTCGCACCGCACTGCAGTGCAAATCACATCCGATCTCTGTGCGATTCGAGTTCAGCCATTCGCCGCACCCGCCACACCCGCCGCACCTGCCGCAAATTCGCACGGGACCCTTTTTTTGGCCCGCAGCAGAATCGGATCGCATGGGTGTTCACACCATGCGATCCGAGTTTGCAGATCGCACTGCGATATGCGAACTGATCTGGGGGTGTCAGTAACATTTCACTGACACTCCCAGCAGTTCGCATAGGGCAGTGTGAACTGCCGCCGGGAGGCATGCGATGCGGGAACCCGCCGCGGATTTGCGGCGTTTCCGCATCGCTCCAGTGTGAACCCAGCCTAATAAGCGATCATTTTTCTGATCGCCGTATTAGTGTCACAGGTGACGCTAGTTAGGCAGGTAGGTATTTAGGTTCGCCGCAGCTTTTTATAGCGCCAGGGACCCCCATATACTACCGCATAAAGCCCCCTGATTGCCCCCTAGTTAACCCTTTCACCAGTGATCACCATATAACTGTTACAGGTGACGCTGGTTGGTTAGTTATTTTTTTATAGTTTCAGGGCACCCGCCATTTATTACCTAATAAAGGTTTAACCCCCTGATCACCCGGCGGGTGTCATTTGTGACTAATAACTGTTAGGGCAGTTAGGGTTAGCCCCCTTTAGTTCTAAGGTACCCCCCTAACCCCCCCAATAAAGGTTTAACCCCGTGATCACCCCCCGTCGCCAGTGTCACTAAGGCTGGGTTCACATTGCAGCGGTTTATGAGAACGGATGTGATTCGCACCGCACTGCAGTGCAAATCACATCCGATCTCTGTGCGATTCGAGTTCAGCCATTCGCCGCACCCGCCGCACCCGCCGCAAATTCGCACGGGACCCTTTTTTTGGCCCGCAGCAGAATCGGATCGCATGGGTGTTCACACCATGCGATCCGAGTTTGCAGATCGCACTGCGATATGCGAACTGATCTGGGGGTGTCAGTAACATTTCACTGACACTCCCAGCAGTTCGCATAGGGCAGTGTGAACTGCCGCCGGGAGGCATGCGATGCGGGAACCCGCCGCGCATTCGTGGCGTTCCCGCATCGCTCCAGTGTGAACCCAGCCTAATAAGCGATCGTTTTTCTGATCGCTGTATTAGTGTCACAGGTGACGCTAGTTAGGCAGGTAGGTATTTAGGTTCGCTGCAGCTTTTTATAGCGCCAGGGACCCCCATATACTACCGCATAAAGCCCCCTAATTGCCCCCTAGTTAACCCTTTCACCAGTGATCACCATATAACTGTTACAGGTGACGCTGGTTGGTTAGTTATTTTTTTATAGTTTCAGGGCACCCGCCATTTATTACCTAGTCTCACTAGTGTACCCCTAAATTTAGGGGTGTCTACTTTCCAAAATGGGGTCATTTGGGGGGGGTTTGTGCCATCTTGGCATTTTATGGCCTTCAAAACTGTAACGCCCTTAGAAAGCCTGAAGGCGGTGCTTGGTTTTCGGGGCCCCGTACGCGGCTAGGCTCCCAAAAAGTCCCACATATGTGGTATCCCCATACTCAGGAGAAGCAGCAGAATTTATTTTGGGGTGTCATTTCACATATGCCCATGGCATGCATGAGCAATATATCATTTAGTGACAACTTTGTTAAAAAAAAAAAAAAAAAAAAAAGTTTGTAATTTTCCCGCAACTTGTGGCAAAATATAAAATATTCCATGAACTCAACATGCCTCTCAGCAAATAGCTTGGGGTGTCTACTTTCTAAAATGGGGTCATTTGTGGGGGTTTTGTGCCATCTTGGCATTTTATGGCCTTCAAAACTGTAATAGGTAGTGAGAAGTGAACTCAAAAATTTACGCCCTTAGAAAGCCTGAAGGCGGTGCTTGGTTTTCGGGGCCCCGTACGCGGCTAGGCTCCCAAAAAGTCCCACATATGTGGTATCCCCATACTCAGGAGAAGCAGCAGAATTTATTTTGGGGTGTCATTTTACATACGCCCATAGCATGTGTGAGCAATATATCATTTAGTGACAACTTTGTGTAAAAAAAAAAAAAAATTTTTTTTTTGTCATTATTCAATCGCTTGAGGCAAAAAAATTAAATATTCAATGGGCTCAACATGCCTCTTATCAATTTCCTTAGGGGGTCTACTTTCCAAAATGGGGTCATTTGGGGGGGTTTTGTACTGCCCTGCCATTTTAGCACCTCAAGAAATGAGATAGGCAGTCGTAAACTAAAAGCTGCGTAAATTCCAGAAAACGTACCTTAGTTTGTAGATGTGACAACTTTTGCGCAAACCAATAAATATACAATTATTGACTTTTTTTTTACCAAAGACATGTGACTGAATACATTTTGGCCTAAATGTATGACTAAAATTGAGTTTATTGGATTTTTCTAATAACAAAAAGTAGAAAATATCATTTTTTTTCAAAATTTGCGGTCTTTTTACGTTTATATCGCAAAAAATAAAAATCGCAGAGGCAATTAAATACCATCAAAAGAAAGCTCTATTTGTGGGAAGAAAAGGACGCAAATTTTGTTTGGGTACAACATTGCATGACCGCGCAATTACCAGTTAAAGCAGCGCAGTGCCAAAGTGTAAAAAGACCTCTGGTCATTTACCAGCAAAATGGTCCGGTCTGAAAGTGGTTAAACTTATTGCCCATGGGAATATACTTTGCAGTGAGGTCCCAAACAGTCTTTTTGAAGAATTCCCATTTCTGTTCTGTGCCCATTAAAGCAAATATTCTCTCCCAGTCTAAGTCCTGGAGAGCAGCCCTCATCCTTGGAAAATTTGCTCTCTTGAAGTTAAGTGTTTTTATCTTACCCGTATGTATTTCTTGTTTAGCGCTAACATCAAAGGGAATCATGTTATGATCACTGCTACCCAGGTGTTCTTTTATCTGGACATTAGTAATAAGCTCTGCATGGTTTGAGATTACCAGGTCCAACAGAGCTTCATTCCTAGTTGAGGCCTCAATAAACTGGACCATAAAATTATCGTGTAATAGGTTTATCATTTTTTGCCCTTTAACTGTCCCAGCAGTGCCATTACTCCAGTCAATTTCTGGGTAGTTAAAATCCCCCATTATTATCACTGTCCCAGCCCTTTCAGCCCTTTCCATCTGTGCAAGGAGCTGAGTCTCCACCTCCTCATTAACATTGGGTGGTCTATAACAAACTCCAATGATTAACTTTGAACTACACCCATCTAAATGCAGTTCCACCCATAATGCTTCAGACTCATCACACTCTCCATCCACCAGGTCCTCTTTCACACTTGCTTTGAGATCACTTCTCACATAGAGACAGACCCCGCCATCTTTCCTTTTTACCCTGTCTCTCGAAAGAGTGCATAGCCAGGAATATTAATAGCCCAGTCATGTGAGGATTGAAGCCAAGTTTCAGCAATACCGATTACATCATAGCTCTCCTCATGCACCACAGCTTCCAACTCACCTATTTTGCTTGGCAGACTTCTGGCATTGGTGTACAAACACTTTAATGCATTATTACATTTTGCTCTGGTGTTTTTCATATTTTTAGTAGTACAAATTGCCCTATAGTTTTCAATGGCTGTTTGCAACATGGGAAATTTCTTGTCACCTGCCATATCCCACCCCCCATCTATCCCCATTCCACCCTCCATTAATGTCTGACCCCTAACTGACCTGTCTGCCCAATGTAATTCTGGTTCACCCTCAAACCCAGTTTAAATACTCCTCCAGCCTTCCCATAAACCTCTCCAGCAGCACAGCAGATCCCCTTCCATTCAAGTGCAAACCATCGTTAGCATATAGGTTGCACCCCAATGAAAAGTCAGCCCAGTGCTCTAGAAACCCAAATCCATCCTCCCTACACCAGGTCTTTAGCCATGCATTCAGCTCTCTAATCACCCCCTGCCTTTCCTGTGTTGCGCATGGCACAGGCAATATTTCAGAGAATATCACCTTGGAGGTCCTTCCCTTCAACTTGCAGCCTAAATCTCTAAATTGATTCTTAAGGAGCCTCCACCTTCCATGTATACGGTCATTGGTTCCAACGTGGACCAAGACTGCTGGGTCATACCCAGCCCCTCCCAGTAATTTATCCACCCGGTCCACCACATGCCGAACCCTAGCACCAGGGAGACACAGCTAAAGCTTCAGAGCAAAGATCTGTTCCTGAGTGCCCCCAGAGGAGATGAGGCGATCTAATAGCCTCCGCAGCCTCTGGTAGGCCAGGTATTTTGAGAAAGCCCGGTGCCTCGAGACCTCTCGGAAGAAGCCCTCAGACCTCTTCTTCACCACTTCCCACCATTCCTGATGGGAGCAGCCGCCCTCAATGAGTGTGGCTTGTTCCAAAAAAAGGTCCCGAAAGCCTCCCTCACTTCAGGGTCCTCAAGCAGCGACCCATTTAGGCGCCACAAGCCCCGACCCTTCTGAGGAGTATCGGCCACATTCAAGGTAACGGACACCATACAGTGATCGGAGAACTCAACCGCACACAGCACAGGGGCCGTGAAGGAAGAGTACCCCTTCAAAAAAAAACCTGTCTATCCTACTCTTACTGCTACCTCTGGCGTAGGTGAAACCCATGTGGTTGGGGAGATGACGAACGCGCACATCCACCAACCCGGCTTCCCTCACTATACTATTCAAAAAGATACTTTCATATCCCAGGGGGCCAGAGGTTCCTGCCCGGTCCTTTGTCCTGGTGACCATGTTGAAGTCACCACCAAAGACCACATGCTGGGATTTAAACAGGTAAGGTTTCACTGCTGTAAGAAGGTCCTTCCTACCCCTCTGAGATTGAGGGCCATAAAAATTAATTAAATTCTCCCCTCACGACAGCATCCACCACTAGACACCTACCAACCTCGACCTCAATCATTTGTCGGCAGGCCACCGAACCAGTCTTAAAAAGGACCGCAACACCACTGCAGGGCTGAGCCGCAAGAGACCAGACAGAGGGCCCACATCTCCACTCTCTCTTTGCTAGATGCATCTCTGCCACAGATGCCAGCCAGGTCTCTTGCAAAAACAAAATATCAGCATCAATCCAGCTGAAAAAATCAAAGGCTGCAAAACGAGCCGCAGCAGAACGCACACTTGCAACATTAATCGTCGCAAGGCGTATTGGCGCGGGTACCACCATCCTTAGTGATTGGCCAGCAGGATAAGAGGGTAGGCCCTCAAAACGATTGCCCAGCAGGATAAGAGGCCGGTCAACACTCCCATCCTCACTGGGGCAAAGGCCTGCGTCTTCCTCAGGTGCGGGCACCTTCCGTTTTCTTTTTCTGACCGCTTTTTTCCTTACCCTCTCCCACTGTCCAGGCCCAGGAGGCTCACCACCCTCCTCTTCAGAATGCCCGCTAGACGCAAGGTGCTTCTGGGAGGTCTTGGCAGCCCCCTGCACCTCCATCATCTCCTGCCCAGCGACCGCCGCCGGTACGACAGGGAGACGAGGAGAGGAAGAAGGACGTGGAGATACCAGGGGAGGGGGGGTGGGAGGGGGTCAGAGGAGGGGGACGGAAGGGGAAGGGGGGAGGGAAGGGGAGTGGGGAGAGGGGAAGGGGATGGGGATGGGGAAGGAACAGCAGGAGGGGGACAAGGGGGGGGGGGGGATCCGGTAAAGAACCCTTTTTTCTAGGAGGTCTCTCTTTGGGCCCAGATTGGTAGACGCCTTCCTACCCACAGATGACTTATCGGGCTCTTTCTTTTTCTCCTTGGGAACTGCCCCCAAGGACCTAGATGTTCCAACAACCTTCTTACCAGCCACACTATTCCCTAACTCTTCCTTTCTCCCCCTCCCAGACCTCACCCTTTGGGGCAGCTGATCACCTGGCCCCGCCGCTCCCCCTGCCCCTGAGTCCACCCCAACCACCGACCCGGGCCCGGGGTCCCCAGATGGCGCCCGGGGCCAGGTTCGCCCCCCTCTGTCAGGAAGTCCCTGAATGCTTTGGGGCACCGGCTGAAAGGGTGCCCCAGCACCCCACAGAGATTGCAGACTATAAGCCTGAAAGTCTCCTGTGGGTGCCCAAACCTGTTGCACCTGGCGCAGCGGGGCGTCATGCAGTCTGCGCTCAGGTGCGCCGGGCTTCCGCATTTAAAGCAGCGATGAGGCTGGCCCGGGTTGAAGACCAGGATCCGGTCTCTGCCAATGAAGGCGCTACCAGGGACGTGAGATACTGTATTGCCCTGGCACCTGAGCCTGATCCTGGCCTGCCAAGCCCCAGTCCAGACCCCGCGCTCGTCTAGGGACTTGCACAACAGAGTCTGCAGCTGGCCAAATCTCCCGAGCCAGGTCATGATGTCTTCTGGAGGGAGGGACTCATTCCTAACCAGGACGGTGATATTTTTCACCTCCTCCTGTCGGAACAGGGGGACCACACGGAACCCCCTCCAGGGGTCAGACCTCCTTAGGATTTCGTATACAGTCAGAAACCTCTCCATCGAATTTTTTTGGATCCCGTTGGATGGATGACAGCAAAGAGATCCGCCACCCGGAAACCGGCACCCAGTATCCATCCCACTACCTGACCCCTGGAGGGACATGCCCCTTCGCCCTCCCACTTAAGCTGCACGACATTCCTACGTCTTCTCTCCGGGCCCCCCATACCCCTTGACCAGGCGTACGGCCCTGTAAGCTGGGCGGAGGGCGGCGCCCTAAAATTCTGGGCGCCAAACTGGCCATACAGGGGGCCCAGAGGAACACTAGAACCGGCTGCTTGCGTGAAAGAGCGTCCTGCTTTACATGCACCCAATAGTGCTGTCTCCTCCTCCACACCCAAGAGGCGTTCCACAGGAGCCGACACCACGGGGTTACCCCCAGACTTTGAGGCAGCCAGGGGGACCACTCCTGACTCCATGGTCTGACTCATATCTCCCGACCCTGGCGACCGGGGCGCCACTTTCCGAACCTCACTGGTAGACTGGGGGGCCTCCTCCTGGCCACAGCCAAAGAAGGCATCCAATTGGCTCCCCAGGAGGCCCACCCATTCAATTTTGGAGCTCCCGCCAACCTCAGTGTGAGCCCCACAAGAATCGACCACTATACACTCCTCTACTTGGGTGCCCTCCAACTGACGGATAAACTCCATCGCAGGGCACTCCCTGTCCAAAGCCCCCATGGGCGACTCACCCCACACCTGCCGATTCACCGTCCCGTCATCCGCCGGAGCTGCGGCAGACGAAGCTCCGCCCACTTCCTGTCCTGCCGGCAAACCGGAAGCGGCGGAAGCTGCGGAAGCTGCGGACTGGAAGTTCCGGCCGGCGGGATCCGCCCCCAGCCCCGGCGGACTTCCTGCAGGCGCCTGCCCCTCAAAGGCCCGCACCAATCCCAGAGCAGAGTGTGGGACTCCCTCCCCCCTCCCCACGGAGGATGGCGTCCCACAGCAACCATCCCCAACCCGCACAACACCTGCCATGGCGGGAGACCCACTCAACACCACACCATCTGCACTGTCCAACTGTTCCGACAGTCTGGGCCTGCTGACCTGGGGATCCCCCCACAGCGGAACGAGGACATCCGGGAGTGGGGGGTTGTCCATGTCTAGCAGGGAATCCGGCTTGTCCACCGGAGCCCCTGTGACAAGTAAGCCCAAAGTTTCCAAGCATCTCTCCACTAGGCCCAGGAGGCTCCCCCCGCCAGCCTCACCCCCTGCGGACATCCTGACCTAATTGGGTGCCCTACCCAGGCCTGCAGCAGCCTCTACCTGAGGACCGGCAGGATCCTGGGGACCCTCAGTCATTTTGTCCGGGACTGGGTTTGGCATGATGTCTCAGGGGGAGAGTCCAGCACTCCTGCCCTGTCTCCTTGGTCGGCCATCCGTCTCACCGCCCTGGTGTTTCCCGGGGGTCTCTGGTACTGCACCAACTTCCCCTACCTGGGAAGGCTTCTCCTCTTGGGAGTCAGCTTGCGGGGTCTGGCTCCCCTTCTGGCGCCGAGATGCCTGTCTCCCCTTTTCATTTGCTCTCAACAGCTCATGCTTTAGCTCATCCAAAAAGCACTCCTCGCCTGGGCCATGGTCACATAGGTTCACCAGGAGGTCGAATAACTCGGCATTCTGCTGCTTTAGACTTGCAATGGCCACTGGGAATTCCGATCTCTTGGAGCTGCCGGAACGATCAGACTGGTTCCGAAGAGAGGTTAAACAGGCCATGCGGTGATTGTATGCACGCGTTGCCTTCTCTATTAGGTTCTTAACCTTCTCGATCCTCACTTTGTATTTCTTATCATCCTCTCCTGGCTGGGCTTTGGTCCAGCTGGTAAGACCGACCTGAGTCCCCAGAAAGAGCCTCTCCACCCTGGATAGGTCTTTTTTTTTTTTGATAAAATTTTTTTATTATTCAGATTTACTTCGAATGACAAGCAATCGATAAACATAGTAGGAGTAGAAGCAGTACATAAAACATATACATGGTTCGTATCGAATATCAATATGCCTAAAAACCATACAAGCATAACGGTGTGTATAGGAGCGAGAGCATGTCATGACAAAATTGTATCTAATACTCATCACTTATTACTAACTATTCAGGGGGGTTTCTCCCTAGTTGCCCTACTGGGTATCTTACGCCCAAAGAGTTAGTAATATCCCTTTTGAGATACCATTCTGTGTATCGGAATGGCTGCATAGTCGTGTGTATGTCCTCTTTAGAAAAAACATGCTCCATAAATTTGCGCCATCTCGAAAAGAAACGTGTGGTAGATTTAAAGCTTAGCAGGATGGTATCCAAGCGTTCGAGATAAAAAAGAGTTTCCAGGGCTTTTTTCACAGCCTGTAGTGAGGACGGGGAAGTTTTGATCCATTGTGTTAGGATAGTTCTTCGTGCGACCAGAAGACATAAATGAACCCATTGAGGTATATCCGTAGAGCTATCTGCAAGGTGTGGTTCAACAGATGGGGGTACAACCGAATAAGCATAAGAGGCGGTCCCTGGGTAGGTCAAGGTTAGCCACATCTCGAATAAATCGCAACACTGAGTTCCAAAAAGTCGTAACATGTGGGCATTCCCACAAGCGATGGAGAAGCGTGGGGCGTAGTGTTGAGCACCATGTACAACTTTCCTGGTTGGGCTCAGTGCGGTTAGTACGGAAGGGGTAGTAAGCTCTGTGTAGAATCTTGAATTGGGTTTCTCTCCATGTTTCGGAGATCGTAACATGTCTAACTCTAGTGTACCCATCTAGTAGCTTCCCGGAGAGATCCATATCATCGAAGATGTCTGCCCACTTTTGAAATGGTTGTAGATGGTATTTGGCGGATTGATAGTCAATAAGAGAGATATAAATGGTAGAAATAGAGTAGTCCCCATTTTGCAGTATCGTATCTCTGAAGGATTTCTGAAACTGATTCGTTACGTGTCTATGTCTGTCACCCAAATAACTAAGGAGCTGGCGGTAGTAGAAGAAATGGGTTATTGGTAAGGAAAACTCCCGCGCCAGCATCTGGAAAGGCTTAGGTTTACCTGAACTGTGCAAGTATACATCATATACCTTAGTGAGACCTTTCGCAGCCCAATAGGCAAATACACTATGCATTGTGGACGGAGGGAACATGGGATTTGACTGGATAGGCAAATAGCGGGAAATATCGGATGGTAGCCCCAATAGTTTGCGTGTCTCCCTCCAAGCTATCACTGTGTCTCTAATCAATAGATTTGATCGGAGGTGGTTAGGTAACTTGTTTGGGTTCGAATGGAGGATAGCCGAGAGGGCAAACGGCGAAACTGCTGCGGTTTCCAAAGAATGATTAGAATACCTGGACTTTCCTAATAGCCAGTCGAGACCCTGTTTAAGTAGACATACTAGGTTATAAAACCGTATATTGGGCAGGCTCGCTCCTCCCTCTACCTTCGGGAGGCACAGCTTATTCAAAGCAATCCTCGGCTTCTTCCCGGCCCATAAAAATTTCGTTAATGCAGAATGGATCAACCTGATATCCGAGTGCTTAACTAAGAGAGGAATAGTTTGCATTGGGTATAGTAATCTAGCAAATGAAACCATTTTAAAAAGATGACATCTCCCGAAAAGCGAGAGAGGAAGAGCCGCCCAAGCCTCTAGCTCCTTTACAACTTTCGATATTACCGGAGGAAAATTAAGTGAGTAAATGGTTGAGGGTGTCCGGCCAATACGTATTCCTAGATAGGTAATATAGTGGTTCGCTATTGCTAAGTGGGAGTTAGAGGCCCAAGCAGTGGCTAAGTTAGGTCTAAGGGACAAAATTTCACTTTTATCAAAATTAATACGTAACCCAGAGTAGGACCTAAACGTTTGGAATATGTCCGTAAGGCGCCCAAAGTCTCCCGCCGGATCCGTGGAAAATAGTAAAATATCGTCCGCAAAAAAGGCGGAGCGGAGCGTGTAATCTCCCAGCGTTATCCCACTAATCCCGTTAGTCGAGTTAATCCATCTAGATAACGGCTCGATGGCTAGATTGAACAATAAGGGGGACAGAGGACAGCCCTGTCTCGTCCCTTTCGTCAGGGGGATTGTGTCCGATACGAAGTCAGGTGTCACTAAACGAGCCGTCGGAGATTCGTACATATGGCATAGGAAGTTCAGGATCGGTCCAGAGAATGCTAATTTTTCCAGCACTTGAAAAAGCCAAGACAAACTAATGTTGTCGAAGGCCTTTTCGGCATCCAATGACATTATGGCTACATCCTGGTCGGGGTGTAATTTGGCATATTCTAGAACAGTCAAAACTTTACGAATATTCAATGTAGCCGAGCGTCCTTTAATGAAACCAGATTGGGCTGGGTGCAGAAGGGATGGGAGTAGTGACGCAAGACGAGTTGCGACAATTTTAGATAGAATTTTCACATCCACGTTTATCAACGATATTGGTCGATACGACCCTGGGAGAGTAGGATCCCTATCTTTTTTAATAATAAGCTGTATGTACGCCTGAGTTCCCGTAGGGAGATATGGGCCACCCTCCCACATTGCACTAAAGACGGTTTGTAAAGTAGCCGGAATGAAGTCCTTGGTCAGTTTATAAAATTCAGCAGTGAGGCCGTCTGGGCCCGGAGCTTTAGACGATGCCAACGACTTAATCGTGACCTGAATGTCCTCAATCGAAATGGGTTCGTTAAGGGCGTCTAGAGCCTCAGCGGTGAGCTCGGGTAAGTGTAATTTATTCAGCAGGGTCGCCGCTCCCTCCTGATCTACCGGATCTGTAGAGTATAGTTGGGTGTAATAATCCGTAAGAATTTTTCTAATTTCCTCAGGGGAGGTGTGTAATAAGCCCGTAGTGTCTTTCATGGACATAATACGCGTAGGTTTTTTAGTTCCGGCGCACATCCTGGCGAGCAGTTTACCTGCCTTGTTACTGAATTTGTGGAAGTAGAGAGTGGAGTATGACGCTTTAGCCGATTCCTGTTGTTCCGCCCAGAGGTCAAACTCCCTCTTGGCTGTCGTCCATGTTCTAATATTAACAGGCGTACGGTTGGATATTAGTCGTTCATGCGCTAACCGAAGAGTCTCGCTCGCCGTCATGTATTGCCTTTTGGCGTTGCTTTTGAATTGGGTAGTGTATGATATAATCTTACCGCGCAGAAATGCTTTACCAGCCTCCCAGAATAGATTCGGGTTAGAAAGGTGTTCCAGATTATTAGAGGTATATTCCGACCATGCCGATTCCAGCACAGAGCGAAAATCCTCGTTGTTCGCTAAGTATGAGGGGAATCGCCACATAGGTGGCAAGGATCCCGCACGTGTATCTAGCAATTTAATAGCTATTGGGCTATGGTCCGAAATCCTAGGGTCGTGTATTTCAGGATCTCGAGTCAGTTGGAAAAGCGCTTGGGTGACAAAGAGATAATCTATACGGGAAAACGAGTCATGAGGGGGGGAATAAAAAGTAAAGTCACTGCCCGTTGGGTGAGCTATCCTCCACGGGTCCATCAGGCGTAACTGTTCGACCGTTCTAGCCAAAAGCGTCGGTGGGGAGATAGGTTTGTCTCGTGCCGACCCACCCGCAGTGGGTCTGCCCGAACGATCGAGGGTAGGTGACATTACCGCATTAAAATCTCCTCCCAAAATGTGCAAAGCCTCCGGTACCATCGTCGTCCAGGTAGTCAAGTCTCGAAAAAAGGTAGAGTCAGGTGAATTAAGGGCATAGACATTGGTAATTGCAATATCCGAATGGGCTAATTTGAGGGAGATTGTGACCATGCGGTCCTGCTGATCTAGTTGTACCTTTTTAATAGCATAGTTTAGCTTTTTTTTTTTGTTCATTCAAGAAAGTTTTATTAGCAAATAAAAGCACATATTACAAGAGTATGCAAAAAGACACTGCAAAAAACAATTATGCTTAACAAGATTGAATTTGTGTCAATAACATTTCTAGTTGGTTATAATAGGGGTATCATCAAAACATCAGATCCTTCCATTGCGAGCCCTACCGGACTTAGAAGGGTGATTCATTATCCAACCCCAGATTCCCTCAGGAACCCATCAAGCTCAATGTACATCTAGAGAACATATCAAAAGAACTATTAATTTAGTAAAGAAGTCAAGTATAGAAATATATAAGGTTAGAAATAGAGAGTAAAGACAAACGGGGAGAAAGGGAGGAGAAATTCGCCTTGTTCCGGATGCTCTAGCTCATGGTCAAGAGCTGTGTTTGTATGGTATAAATTAGTGATTGACTAGTTGTCTGGACCCCACCACTCTTCAGGCCATCAGGCCGCTGCCCATGATGTCCCCAAAGGATTTGGAGTATTTAAAGGCAAACCACGGAGACCATGTTCTGTGATAACCCTCTACACGCTCATTCGATTGGGCTGCCGTGTCTTCCATCTCACAGATAGAAGCAATTTTAAGCAGCCATTCTCTTATGGTAGGTGTAGTTTTGGATTTCCAGTATAGTGGAATTAGAGAGTTGGCTGCATTTATCATATGTCTGGTGAGAGACTTTTTATATCTTTTGAATGAGGTGTTGGCAATGTGGAGCAAACAACTTGCCGCGTCCAACCTCAGACTGGTCTCCGTGATCTGCCCAATCAGCTCCTTCACCCCCGACCAATAACGCTGTAATTGGTCGCATTGCCACCAAATGTGGAATAGAGTGCCCTCCTCCCGTTCACACCTCCAGCATCTATCCGAAGAGTGAGGATACCATTTGTGAATTCTTTCTGGGGTAGCATACCAATGGGTCAACAGTTTGTAGGACGTTTCTTGCATTTTCGTGCTTAGGGAGCATTTGTGTGATAGAATACATGCCTTATCCCACTGATCGTCAGAGATCGGGGAACCCAAAGCCCAAACCCACTTCTCCCTGAGCCCGTGATCCTCTCGTGGACCTAGTGATCTCAACCATGCATATGCAAGCGAAGTAGTTTTTGGGGTGGGTTCACCTTTCAAGCAAACTGATTCTAGATCCATCACTGCTCGCGTCAAGTGTGGTCTACGTGTTACATCATTACAGTAGCTCCTCAGTTGAAAATATGTCCAGAGTGGTAGTCTTGGTAAATCATTGTCTACTTTAAAGTCAGTGAAGTCTTTCATCAAGCTACCGTTAAAACAGTCTAGTGCTAAGAGCGGTCTTTTCGGTCTCTGTATTTTAAGTAGTGGGTTCTGTAAGCCCGGCACAAAGTCCGGGTTATCTCGAATAGGGGTTAAAGGGCTCAGAGAGGTGGAGAACTCAGAGTGTTTGGTCAGTGTATGAAAAATGTGAAGAGTAGTGCCTACAGTGGGGTGCGAAAGCATGGATCTGGGGTATCTAAGCCTTGGGATCCAGGGAGAGAACTGGAGGTTAATCACACTTGCTTCCTCCTCCAACAAGACCCAATCTTTAATCTGGGAGTGACAGTGCCAATCTATGATACGTGCAACATGCGCAGCATAATAGTAAAGTTTGTAGTCGGGTATACCCAAGCCACCCCTTTCTTTGGGTTTGGTTAAGAGAGACTTTTTCAACCTAGGGGGCCTGCGGGCCCAAATAAAACTTGTCTGAAGGGAGTGTAGCGCTTTAAAAAAGCTCATGGGTATCTTGATGGGCAAGGTTCGGAGCAAGTAAAGTACCTTTGGCAGTACAGTCATCTTACAGATGGCCGCCCTGCCAAACCATGAGAAATAGCCCGATCCCCATCTCAGAAGGTCCTGTGTAATGCTTTTAAGTAGGGGGGGAAAATTCCGCGCGTACGTCAGTGCAAGTCTGGGGGTCAGCCAAACTCCTAAGTATTTAATAGCTGAGGCTGTCCATGTGAAGGGGGTACCGACTCTGGCCACCGACAATCGGGCCTCGGGAAGAGACACATTCATGGCCATCGATTTAGAATAGTTTATTTTGAAATTGGAGATATATCCAAATTTTGTGAATTCCTTCAAAAGCGAAGGAATAGAAGTGTGTGGTTCTGTTAAATAGAACAGCAAATCATCGGCGTAAGCCGCAATTTTAAAAGTTCTCTCTTTAAGTTGGAATCCCCTAATCGATGGGTTCATGATGGTGTGTCTTATGAATGGCTCTAGAGCAATAATGAAAAGCAGGGGTGACAAAGGGCACCCCTGCCTTGTGCCATTCTTGATAAGCACTGTCTCTGAGAGGGAACCATTCACTTTAAGCCTAGCTGAAGGGTTCCAATATAGTGCCGAAATCCAGGCCATCATGCCGGGGCCCAAGCCAGCACGCCTGCACGCCTCGAACATATAATCCCAAGCTACTCGATCGAAGGCCTTCTCCGCGTCAGTTGACAGGAGAAAGCCCTCGATCTTTCGCTGGTGTGCCACATGAATCAGGTTCAGGGACTTCGTCACATTGTCTTTTGCCTCCCTGCCTGGCATGAATCCGGCCTGTTCGGGTCCAATCAATTCATGGAGTAGGGGTTTCAGCCTGTTGGCTAAGATCTTTGCTACCAGTTTCACGTCTGTATTTAGAAGAGATATGGGCCTGTAGCTGGAGCAGTTAAGTGGATCCTTCCCTTCCTTGGGGAGAACAGTGATAAAGGCTGATAGGAAGTCATTTGAGTTTGGTCTCTGGCTTGTCAAGGAATTCATTGCTTTTCTAAAAGGGTTGAGTATAACCTCTGTAAATGTCTTATAATAAATGGCACCAAACCCATCTGGCCCCGGACTCTTGCCCATCTTCAAATCTCTTATGGCTGTCTTAATTTTCGGAATCGTCAAAGGGTCTGTCCAACTGGTTACTGTCCTCTTCATTAAGTCTGGGTAGATTAACTGTGTCTAAGTAATGCTGTATCGCCTGGGTCCTGTCACCCCCCAGATCCGGCGGTCTCTGCTGATTCGGGAGGTTGTATAAATTTGTGTAGTAGTTTTGAAAGTGTTGGGCAATCTTCTCAGTTTCTAAATCTGTCTTCCCATCCTTGCCATTGATACCCCTGATGTGGTTGTGTGTTATACGGGTGTTCAGGGCCCTCGCCAGGACCTTACCTGTTTTGTCCCCATGTTCATAGTAAACTTTCCGTCTAAAAAATAAGAACCTCCTGGTAGTGTTGTCTAAGAGCTGTTTAAGAGCTTTCCGTGTCTCAAGTAGAGATTCTGCTGAGTGTACTGTGAGGGAGCGTTTATGCTGTGATTCAAGGGATCTTATTTTCGCGGTCAACTCATTGATCATTTTATCTCTCTCCCGTTTTTTACGTGTACCCATGCGTATCAGCTCGCCCCTAATAAAACATTTGTGGGCTTCCCAGATCGCCAGGGGGTTCATCCCAGGGGTGTCATTTAGCTTGAAAAATTCAGTCAAAGAGGAAGTCAAGTCTGGTAGTAGTGCTGGGTCAGTTAGTAATGAGTTCAGTCTCCATGTAGTGGGTCTGGCCCGGGTATTTGTCCAATCTAATGTCACGGATATGGGAGCATGGTCGGAGATTGATTGTATCCCAATGTGGGCAGCACTCAGCTGCGACAAATCTCTCTGAGAAACGAAGATATAGTCTATTCGTGAGTGGCGGTTATGAGGGATAGAGAAAAAGGAGAAGTCCCTGCCCTCAGGGTTCAGGTGACGCCATGAGTCTACCAGATTCAGAGAATGCAGGAGCTTCTTAATATTCTTAAGAGCCCTATAAGGGATGGCGGTTTTGCCATTGGAAGTGTCTTCAGTCGGTATAAGGGGTACGTTGAAGTCTCCACCTAAAATAAGTCTGCCCGAACTGAAGCATTTCAGTTCATTAATCAGTTTCCGACAAAAAGTGAGTTGAGCCGAGTTGGGGAAGTATACGTTTGCCAGAGTCAGGGGAGTCCCTCTGCAGGTCCCCTTGAGTAAAAGGAACCTCCCTTCAGGGTCGACCAGCTTGCCTGTAACCTCTAAGTCAGCATCCCTACTCACCAGTATCGAGACCCCTTTTGATTTCGTCCCAGGACTGGTGGCATGGTAAGCTTCTACAAAGTATGAGTCAGTCAGTCTTGGTGTATGTCCGGTCTTAAAGTGAGTCTCCTGTAAAAATACAAAGTGGGGCCTACCTTTTTTGAGTTCTCTTAGTAAAGTGGTTCATTTTTCGGGGATGTTAAGCCCTTTGACATTATGAGAGACTACTGTTGGGTTACGTCCCAAATCAGAATACGCCATGGTTCGGGCTCAGGGAGGTGCGGGATCCGACACCTGTAGGAACAATCTCAACAAGATAGCAAAAAGTTATGATGTATACAATAGTCAGTAATATACAGTATATATAAACACTGTCGTTTGTGTCGTGGCAAGGCGAAATAAAGAGAAAGAAAGCAGTGAAGAGAAAGGAGAAGATGAAGTGAGATGAGGACGGAGTCGTAGGTCACACCCCCTTAAGAGTAAATAACCGTCTCAAGGAGGTCAAAATTAGTACGTGAGACAGGCCCCAAAGTGACCTGCCTGATGCACTATTGTGGGGTTCGGGAAGGCCCTCCCCGGAGATAACAACCTTCACCGTGCAGGGCACCTCAGGCCAATTAGCCCAGTGTCCGCCCTGAGAAGGTATGTATTTGAAGGCACCGGACCGTTGTCTATCACGGTGGTAATTCAACTATAAGTGCAAGGAACCGTCGTGAGCGGCCCCATAAAGCGTATGAAAGGTGCTAATTGGTCTGTCACAGCAGCAAACATACATATAATGCAAACTGGTATCTGATTAATAAAACGGAAAAGCAATAAACATAAACCAGAATCAAAATAAAACAAAAGCGAGAATAGAACAAGAATAGAACAAGCAGGCCTAGCAAATGGCAATTAATGAGAAATTAAGGTACCTCCTATCCTCCAATGAACCGTACCCCTCCCGCCACCCGCTCATTACAATCTGGGGGGGGCTATTATTGCCCTGGATAGGCATCTTCGCCCCTTGAACACGGATCCTCCATCACTATCGCCCTGCCAGGGCTGCGTTATTCAGAAAGTCAGCCGTTGTCCTGCAGCCTTTATACCCTATAAATGCAAATGTGTGATACTGACGTGGTATTTCCGAAGAAACACCTAAGAAACAGGATGGAATCGAACGGATCGTGGTTTCACAGGGAGTCGTTTCTACGATATTGAAGCATGTAATTAGAAATGATCTACTGTTGGCGCTGGCGGAGCATGGAATCCCCGATGGCTAGGCGGTGGTCAGGTGGTAAAAGAGCGACGTTGTAGCGTCTGGAAGGTAGGTAGGTACGGACGCTTCATAAATCTTAAGCTTCCATCAGATTCCTGGAGGAGTGTGGGCGACTTCGTGGGGTACCCCTTGGTGAGAAATCTCCTCGTCCTGGCCTCTGTCGTTTGGAGAGGTGTTTTTCCGGTGAGGCGAACGGTGAAGCTGGTGGACTTCTGTCCTTAGTTGGCATGGAGAACTCCTGATACCAGTCGGGCAGAACGATCGGATCAAGCTGGAGAGCTGCGCAAAATTCCGGGAGGTCCGCAGGCGTTCGTAGGATATGTTACTTGCCTCCGTGTGTAACCAGCAGAGCGAAGGGAAAGCGCCACGAGTAACGCATATCTTTTTCCCTCAACTTTTCAAGCAGAGGACGTAGAGCCCTTCGGTTTCTCAAAGTTATTTGGGACAAGTCCTGGAAAAGTTTTATATTCTCCCCGTTGAACACTATTTGGTCGTTCCTACGGGCCTTGGTCATTACATCCTCCTTAAGTGTAAAGCTCTGTAAGCAACAAATGATATCGCGTGGGGGTAGGGTATCAGGGCCCCTCGCTCTGAGTGCTCTGTGCGCTCTAACGAAGTCAATAACCGAGTCCTCCGGACGTTCGAGTAGAGTATTGAAAACCCTTTGTAAGACTGAGGTGATTTGGTCGGGCGCAACGGACTCCGGTATGCCGCGTACCCTGATATTATTTCTTCTCCCCCTGTTATCCAGATCCTCCAAATGTCTGTTCATTTCTATGAAATGTAGGGAGTGGGCCGTGACAACCTCGTCAAGTCTATGTATGGATCTGTCTCTCATCTTACCCGCCGTCTCTGCAGCCGCCATTTTTTCCTACATGACCAGGAAACTGGTCTTTAAGTCCGTGATCGCTGCGGAGAACGAGGCCTTAATATCTGCTGCGAAGCCGGACATGTCCTCGTAGGTAAGTGGGTGTGTGGAACGGTAGCCATGCCTGCCATTGTCCTCGGTAGCCGATTGCGAGTCCTCGCTGTATTCCTCGGCCGCATGGACCGGCGCCATCTTGTCCTCCCCCGGGGCCTGTAATGCTGAGGCCTGATTTTTAAAGATATCGGAGATATCCCGGCCGGGATTAACTGCTGTTGAGCGGCGAGGACGGGTCTGATGCTGGAGCCTGGCCTGCTTGCTCATTATTGTGCCGTTTGCCGCTGTAACAGACGTGCTGGAGCCGCTTTCCGACGGAGCTCTCCTTCTAGGCTGCCATCTCCGTTGCGTGCCAAGCCACGCCCCCTCATAGTTTAGCTTTTTATGTAATAAGATCGCTACCCCTGCCCTACGACCATCAGAAGAAGACCCAAAAACCTCTCCCACCCACAATCTACGGAGACGTTGCAAATCATCTGCCGACAGGTGTGTCTCCTGTAACAGAGCCACATCCGCTCGTAACCTCTTCAAATGTCTAAGGATCATCATCCGCTTACACGGAGAGCGAAGCCCCTTAACATTCCATGACACGATTTTCAAGTGATTCCCCTCGATTGATGAAGCCATAATTGAAATGATTCAGAATTCAACGTTAAGAGACAGGGGGGAAACCTTCCCCATAGTCTCGATCCATCAAAGAGGGGGACTCTCGAAGACCGTGTCGCTCCTAGGTTTAAAGGCATATAACACTCATGTAAACAAGTAATAAAGAACATCATGCATCGAAAGGCATAGCGTGAAAGAAAGAAAAAATTAACTATTAACCAGAAGGTATCAAAACAATCTACCATGAACTTCCCTTTTTTCCACATTCAGCTATATGCGGAAACTGACCCTCCCGCCCCCCCCCCCCCCCCCCCGATGGCCAAATGTTGTCCAGTAGTGATCGAGAGCTGGGTCTAGCACCCAGTGTGGGGGACGGTGTAGATGTCGGTATGGGGATAGCCCAGGCTGATGGCGGAAAAGGTTCCAATTTCCTCGTGAAGTACAGTTTCACACATTGAGTGCAAGTCAGTGTCGGAATACACCAAAGTAGCGGGCCAAGGAAAGTATTCGCCTCTAGGACGTGGCGGTCCAGCTCGCAAAAGTAAACTACAACAGCAGTAGTAAGTAGGGTAGGTGCAGCTAAACAGAACATATTCGACTTCGTTATAGTCGCATCGACCCAGCAGGAGCCCTGAGCCACAAGACCATAGAAACGTTAAACTGGTGTGGACTACAGGAGTGTAGGCAAGTAAAGAGGGAGTAGAGCAAGATTATACTTATCAGGCCATGTCTGTCGTTGGTGCGATCAGCAGTGATTCGGCTACATCGGTACTCAAGCGTCCGACTTCATCGGCCTCGATTGCCCACACAATTCGACAGCTGGGTGAGGCGGGTGCGTTTATATGGCGGCTTGCTAGGGCTGGAGCGCGATCTGAGATCTTCCGACGGAGAGTGGAAGCGGGACGGAGAGCCGGTCGAGGCATCGGTGTGATGCATTTCTGTGGCAGCGTGGGCCAAGTATCGTGTTGCTTCGTCCGGTGATGTAAAAGTTAGTCGTTCCCCCGAAGGGGCTTCCATTCGTAAAACAGCAGGGTAAGCCAGGGAAAACTTCACTTGTTGTTGGTGCAGTGTGGTACACACCGGAGCGAATGCTTTCCTACGTTTCATAACCTCTACCGAATAGTCCGCAAACAGTAGTAGTTTCGCTCCATCGACGGCCAAGTTGCGGTTGCGCCGAAAAGCTTGTAGAATCGCTGCCTTGTCAGCATAATTGAGATACCTCACAATGACGTGTCTAGGCTTAGTACGGGTGTCTTCATACTGACCAATGCGGTGTGCGCGTTCGACAACACAGGGTATGCGAAGGCCCAACTGCTCCGGTATGACTTTAGCACAGATGTCAGCGAGGTGATTCGTAGTAACAGCTTCCGGAAGACCAATGATTCGTAAATTGTTTCTCCTGGAGCGATTCTCGAGGTCATCGATCTTGTCCCACAGGTCTCTTGTCTCCGCCGAGAGACGGGCAATCATCGCCGATTGAGCAGTAGTGTCGTCTTCCAGGAAAGATATCCTATCTTCCTTCGTCTGGGTAATTCGTTGTGCCTGAGCTTACAATTCTATATGGAGCTGTTCCAGACCCTTATGTACGGCCGCATCCACCGTGGCTGTCAAGTAGGGCCTAGGAGGGCTACAACTTCTTGGGCTATGCCCGCTGGTCGTTGATTTTCCTGCATCGCTACTGTTATCGACGGTCCGATCTGGTCCGCTGGCGTTGCGGTCGCCATCTTAGCCGCCTCGAAGGCCGCGTCTTCTGCCGGGGATGGCGATGCCGAGACAGCCCGAGCATATGACCGCTCCACAAAGCGGTCCATGAGTCCCCCTGTAAGTGCGGTGAATTTTGGGGATCAACCCCGGAGCTTTAGCAGGTTTGCAGGCAGCGAAGTAGAGGGGGTCGGCGGGAGCTGTGTCCGCTCACAGCCTGCTCATGTGGCGCCGGAACCGGAAGTTGGATAGGTCTTCAATTCCAGGGAGGGTAGCTGGAGCCCCAGGCCAGGAAAGCAACCCTGGGCCTGGGCTAGAGGAGGCCATCCTCCCCCTTCACCTGTGGACACTGGAACTCTGCAGAGAGCACGCAGACAACACCCACAATCTCCTACAGCTGACTGCAAGCTCTATTTAAAAAGAGAAAGATAGATAGCTATATAGGTGGATATAGCGGTGTATACTGGGTTCAGGGCACGCAGACAGCACGCACAATCTCCTACAACTGACTGCAAGCTCTATTTAAAAAGAGCAAGATAGATAGCTATATAGGTGGATATAGCGGTGTATACTGGGTTTAGGGCACGCAGACAGCACGCACAATCTCCTTCAACTGACTGCAAGCTCTATTTAAAAAGAGCAAGATAGCTAGTTATATAGGTGAATATTGCGGTGTATACTGGGTTCAGGGCAGGCAGACAGCACGCACAATCTCCTACAACTGACTGCAAGCTCTATTTAAAAATAGCAAGATAGCTAGCTATATAGGTGGATATAGCGGTGTATACTGGGTTCAGGGCACGCAGACAGCACGCACAATCTCCTACAACTGACTGCAAGCTCTATTTAAAATGAGCAAGATAGCTAGCTATATAGGTGGATATAGCAGTGTATACTGGGTTCAGGGCATGCAGACAGCATGCACAATCTCCTACAACTGACTGCAAGCTCTATTTAAAAGGAGAAAGCTCTATTTTTAAAGAGAAAGATAGCTAGTTATATAGGTGGATATAGCGGTGTATACTGGGTTCAGGGCACGCAGACAGCACGCACAATCTCCTACAACTGACTGCAAGCTCTATTTAAAAAGCGCAAGATAGCTAGCTATATAGTTGGATATAGCGGTGTATACTGCGGTCAGGGCACGCAGACAACAACCACTACAGAAGAGCAAGAACGCAAAATCGTCCGATAACAAACGGTGTATACTGTGTTGAAGGTACACAGAACACCCACTAACTCCTACAGACGCCAACACACTACACAAGGCCGCCGCGCTGGCGGCCTTATATAGTGTGGGGCATGTACTACACAGCCTGAGCTATGATTTGCCACAGGCATCCTGCCTGTGGCCAATCATGGCTCTCATCGCTGCCGGCGCTGTGATTGGCCAAGCATGCAGGGTCACAGTGCATGCTTGGCCAATCATGAGCCAGCAATGCACTGCGATGGCGCAGTGCATTGTGGGCCGTGAGCGCCACACGAATTTGGCGTGAACGGCCCATAACGTTTGTAATTCGCCGAACGGGCGAACAGCCGATGTTCGAGTCGAACATATGTTCGACTCGAACACGAAGCTCATCCCTACTTATACATATAGCTGAATTGTGAAGAACACCATCAGCATTCTTAGCTCTCGATGCCAAAAAGGCATTCAATCGGGTGCACTGGGGTTACTTACAAGCTACCCTGTGCAAATTTGACCTTCAAGGATTTGCTCTGACTATCTCTGCATTATAATTTACCCCCTCTGCAAATATCTTCACATCCAATGCAATGTCTGAGTCTTTCCAAATTACCAATTGTACAAGGCAGGGATGCCCCTTGTCCCCTCTAATATTTACTCATTTTACTAATTTTATATTTACTAATAATGGAACCCCTTGCTGAATCAATCAGAACCAACCAAGCAATAGAGGCATTGCAGTAACAGGTCAATAGCATAAAATTGGACTGTTTGCCGATGACGTAGCCATCACTATCACCAACCTGGAGTCTTCCTTGGCAGTGGTTCAAACTATCATTAATGACTTCAGCAAAATCTCCTATTACAAACTAAATACAAATAAGTCCACAGTTTTAATGATCAATATTCCCAGACCTTTACCAGCATCCTTAAAAAAACAACTTGCCTACACCTGGGTACAAGGTAAATTACCATATCTGGGTATAGTCCTAATGTCCCCTTCCGTCAACACATATAAAGTCTACTTTCTACCTCTTATACAAACAGTCTCTCAAGATCTTTTAATATTGCAAAATTTGAGCTAAATTGGTTAGGCCGCATAGCAGCATTTAAAATGTTAGTACTTTCTAAGATTATCTGTCTTTTTAGGACAATTCCTATCATAATACCAGCTAGATGGACTGTCTTGATACCAGGTTTATATAGAAAATACAAATATTTATTATTAATTATAAAAGATTTTTTTCAAAAGAGGAAAAAGTTTATACATACATAAATAAATACATTTTATGGCTATAACATAGACAAAATTTGTTACGACGTAACAAATTTTGTCTATGTTATAGCCATAATATGTATTTATTTATGTATGTATAAACTTTTTCCTCTTTTGAAAAAATCTTTTATAATTAATAATAAATATTTGTATTTTCTATATAAACCTGGTATCAAGACAGTCCATCATTCTGTTGGGTGACTCTAAGGCGAACCATGGTTATGATGTTCCATGTATGAATTCCCTTTGTCTTTTCCCCAAAAAAATCTTCAATATATAAGGATGAGGATACCATATACTTTATTTTTATATAAATCAGGCACAACAATATAACTATAATACCAGCTAGCTTTTTCCAAAAGATTAACGCCCTTCTTAAAATTTTTATATGGCAAGGGAGAATACCAAAAATTGAATTTTCTACATTAACAAAGCAAAAACAAAATGGAGGGGTGAATCTCCCAGCATTGGAAAACTACCATAAAGCAGTGTTAATTGAAAAGCTGCATGCCTGGTTCGACTTACCCTCTGATCGACACTGGGTTTCATTGGAAAGGGCCTCAACGGATTCCACAGACCTTACCTTCCTACTGTTAACTTCCAGAACAGGTCTTCCAGTAACTATGCCCAATCTTCCTGCAATCCAGGCATCCTTGTATGCCTGAAATGTCCATCAAAATCATAGTAAAAAAATAACAAATCTCCCTGTCATCGCTCCTGTTTCAGTATTGGAGTACATAATTGCTGTTATTAAAGTGCAGGCCTGGATTTCTCAAAGTTTGCATTATATTAAAAACATTAACATAGAAAACTCAAACTATAACCATTATGAGGCTTTACAAGTAAGACATTTGCTTGCTAAACAAGATGTGCAAACTATAGAGGTAAATGGGGATATTTGGCAGACACTCCAAGATAGACCATTTAAGAAGGGAGGCATCTTGAGATTTTATGCACATCTACAACCCCATGACAGCTGCACCTCAACAGCCCCTATGCTGGCCTGGGAAAAAGATGTAGGTAGGGTTGAGTGAACCCGAACTGTAAAGTTTGGGTTCATACCGAACTTTTGGCTTTTTGGGTCCCGAACCAGAACCCGAACAATTGACTGTATGTTCGGGTTTGGGTCCGGTGTTCGGCAATGTAATGGCGCATTTTAAAAAGCCCTGCAACAGCCAATCAACATTCGTTTAACTGCTGTGCCCTTAGAAGCCATCACAGCCATGCCTACTAATGGCATGGCTGTAATTGGCCAGTGCAGCATGTGACCCAGCCTCTATTTAAGCTAGAGGCACACAGCACGTCACTCCGCTTTAGACAGTGTAGGGAAAGGTTCCTGGCTGCTGCTGCTGCTGCTGCTGTGAGGGAGAGAATAACATAGGAGTCCTGATTCTGAAATCTTCTAATTAGTCAGCGATCTACATTGTTTTAGTTGTGTGGGGGCAGTGCACAAGCTTTTTACACTGCAATGAGAGAAAAGATAGACAGTGTAGAGCAAGGTTCCTGTTGTTGCATTGAGGGAGAGCGAATTATGTAGCAGTCCAGATTCAGAAATCTATTCTGCAAATAACTCGATCTACATAGATTTACCTGGTTGGTCTTTTTACACTGCCATGAGCCCAGTGCCAGAGAAAATATAACTTTTATCTGCAAGCTCAGTGCACCAGTACTGCATATGTTGCTGTGAGATACACCCTGTATATACTGTGGGTGTATTCTGCTCTTCCAAAACACCCATTTAGGGCAAAAAAATAATATTTTGCAGTGTTTTCTGCATATGTGGTGTGTGTTACACAATTTATATAGTTTTCTTCTATTGTGCTATTCAAATTTAAAAAAAATTAGGGCAAAAACATTTTTTTTTTAATAGCATTTTCGCAATTTCTGTAACTTTAAGATACACCATTTACATACTCTGGGTGTATTCTGCTATTGCAAAAACACCCATTTAGGGCAAAAAAAAATGGCAGTGTTTTCTGCATATGTGGAGGTGTGCATTACACAATTGATATTGTTTTCTTCTATTGTGCTATTCAAATAAAAATTTTTTTAGGGCAAACATTTTTTGGGGAATAGCATTTTCGCAATTTCTGTAGCTCTAAGATACACCGTTTACATACTCTGGGTGTTTTCTGCTATTGCAAAAACACCCATTTAGGGAAAAAAAAATTGCAGTGTTTTCTGCATATGTGGAGGTGTGCGTTACACAATTTATATAGTTTTCTTCTATTGTGCTATTCAAACAAAAAGAACTAGGGCAAAAACATTTTTTTTGAATAGCATTTTTGCCATTTCTGTAACTTTAAGATACACCATTTACATACTCTGGGTGTATTCTGCTATTGCAAAAACACCCATTTAGGGCAAAAAAAATGTCAGTGTTTTCTGCATATGTGGAGGTGTGCAGTACACAATTGATATAGTTTTCTTCTATTGTGCTATTCAAATTAAAACATTTTTAGGGCAAACATTTTTTGGGGAATAGCATTTTCGCAATTTCTGTAGCTCTAAGATACACCGTTTACATACTCTGGGTGTTTTCTGCTATTGCAAAAACACCCATTTAGGGAAAAAAAAATTGCAGTGTTTTCTGCATATGTGGAGGTGTGCGTTACACAATTTATATAGTTTTCTTCTATTGTGCTATTCAAACAAAAAGAACTAGGGCAAAAACATTTTTTTTGAATAGCATTTTTGCCATTTCTGTAACTTTAAGATACACCATTTACATACTCTGGGTGTATTCTGCTATTGCAAAAACACCCATTTAGGGCAAAAAAAATGTCAGTGTTTTCTGCATATGTGGAGGTGTGCAGTACACAATTGATATAGTTTTCTTCTATTGTGCTATTCAAATTAAAAAAAATTTAGGGCAAAAATTTTTTGGGGAATAGCATTTTCACAATTTCTGTAGCTCTAAGATACACCGTTTACATACTCTGGGTGTATTCTGCTATTGCAAAAACACCCATTTAGGGAAAAAAAATTGCAGTGTTTTCTGCATATGTGGAGGTGTGCGTTACACAATTTATATCGATTAAGTGGTTTTAGTGTTGCGCAAATGGGGGAATACAAGAAAGGAGGGGAGAGGGAGGGGGGGGGAAAGGGGGAGAAAGAGAGGGAAGGAGAAAAGAAAAAGGGGAGGGGGAAGGGGAACAGATGAGTATGCAGGTAAAGGATAAAAGGGTAAAGGTCAAAAAGTGCTAGTGTAAAATTATATGTGTCTGGGTGTGCACAAATCCTTGTTCGGTACGTGCTAAACTAAAATAAATGTTAGAGAGTGGCAATCAAATATAGATTCTGATAGAGTGCCATACAAATGGAAGGAAGTGAGAGAGACACTAGGAAGGACATTGGAACGCACCGTTCGTTACTCTGCTTGTTGCTCTATTACTGCAATTTTTATTCACTCAGAATGTGAGTACCCTGTCACTATACTTAAATAAAATTCAATTGGTTGAAACTACTACACTATGGGACATTATCTCTTTATCTTGTGAGGCATACCTATCCCAGGAACAGGAGCCAGTTACCCACCTATACTATTAAGGCTGTAACCTCACAGCCGTGAGGCATACCTATCCCAGGAACAGGAGCCAGTTACCCACCTTTACTATTAAGGCTGTAACCTCACAGCCGTGAGGTAAGGGCACATCCATCCACGTATTGGATAAATAGGAGGATTAAGTCACTGCACATGTATGCCTGCATGGATCACTGAAGTTCAAAGCTAGTGCTTCCCCTTAGAACACAGCACGTCCACAGGACTGAATATCCCAGACTGATTACCAGCACCTTATTTTTATGTGTTTATCATTTCACCTGTGTTGTAACGTTTTTTTTGCTGCTAGCACTATTTGCACTTTATAAACATCGCATGGAACATGCATTTTGTTCTATTGGATTGATTGTTATCTGTATTTTTTTCACTTGGCACTTTATAAACACCGCATGGAACATGCATTTTGTTATATTGGATTGATTGATGTCTGTGTTTTTTCCACTTGGCATGTCACATGGGATTGTGCTTATGTGATTATTCTCACTGTACACTTTTAGTCATATATTTTGGACTATCAACTTAAGTTATATATTCATTTATTGTCAGCATATTTTATTGCAGTTTTGCACAGCACCCACGATTTGTATGTCTATTGTTTCAGGCATTCATCCATTACTGTGAGTTTTTATTTGTATGGCACTCTATCAGAATCTATATTTGATTGCCACTCTCTAACATTTATTTTAGTTTAGCACGTACCGAACAAGGATTTGTGCACACCCAGACACATATAATTTTACACTAGCACTTTTTGACCTTTACCCTTTTATCCTTTACCTGCATACTCATCTGTTCCCCTTCCCCCTCCCTGCCCTTTCTTCCCCTTCCCCTTTTTCTTTTCTCCTTCCCTCTCTTTCTCCCCCTTCCTCCCCCTCCCTCTCCCCTCCTTTCTTGTATTCCCCCATTTGCGCAACACTAAAACCACTTAATCGATATTGCTCAGGGAGTAGGTGAAGCTCCCTTCAGTGTTTGCAGCATCCCTCTATTCCCCTTGTCAAGGTGGTTGGCGCAGAGGTACTTTATACACTAATTGTTTGCTACACAATTTATATCGTTTTCTTCTATTGTGCTATTCAAACAAAAAGAATTAGGGCAAAAACATTTTTTTTGAATAGCATTTTCGCCATTTCTGTAGCTCTAAGATACACCGTTTAGATACTCTGGGTGTATTCTGCTATTGCAAAAACAGCCATTTAGGGCAAAAAAAAAATGGCAGTGTTTTCTGCATATGTGGAGGTGTGTGTTACACAATTTATATAGTTTTCTTCTATTGTGCTATTCAAACAAAAAAAAATTAGGGCAAAAACTTTTTTTTTGAATAGCATTTTCGCCATTTCTGTAGCTCTAAAATACATGGTTTACATACTCTGGGTGTATTCTGCTATTGCAAAAACACCCATTTAGGGCAAAAAAAATGGCAGTGTTTTCTGCATATGTGCAAGTGTGCGTTACGCAATCGATATAGTCTTTTTCTATTGTGCTATTCAAATAAAAAAAATCTAGGGCAAAAACATTTTTTTTGAATAGCATTTTCACCATTTCTGTAGCTCTACGATACACTGTTTACATACTCTGGGTGTATTCTGCTATTACAAAAACACCCATTTAGTGCAAAAAAAAATTTTGCAGTGTTTTCTGCATATGTTGAGGTGTGCGTTACACAATTTATATCGTTTTCTTCTATTGTGCCATTCAAAAAATAATAATTTAGGGCAAAAACATTTTTTTTGAATAGCATTTTTCTGTAGCTCTGAGATACACCGTTTACATACTCTGGGTGTATTCTGCTATTGCAAAAACACCCATTTAGAAAATATGGAAAATATGAGGAGAACCTCAAAGAAGGGACGTGGCTCCATTCGTGGTGCTACTGGTGGAGCTCCTCTTGCAGGGAGAGGACGTAGTTGATCTGTGCCAGCTTCACGCACAACTGAAACACCTTCCTCAGGTGCGAGTAGGCCACAGAGCCTGCAGTGGTATTTGGTCAGGCCTAATGCAGCTGTATGAATGCTGAGGCCAGGACAAGTACAGGTGATAGTAGATTGGGTTGCTGAGAGTGCCTCTGGTTCATTGACATTGTGCCCCACCCAGTCTCCTGATGAAAGATCAGAGTTGGCACCTTTAGACAATGTCCATCAGTCTTTCACATCACCCCCTTGCAAATCAGCCAAGCAGTCTGAGCCCCAAATCATGCAGCAGTCTCTTCTGCTTTTTGATGACTCTGTTAGCAGGGTTTCCCAGGGCCATCCATCTAGCCCTGCCACAGAAGTGGAAGAGATTGTGTGCACCAATGCCCAACCACTTCTATTTCATGATGAGTACATGGGAGGACCATCGCAGCACATCTCAGATGATGAGGAAACACAGGTGCCAACTGCTGCTTTCGCAATTGTGCAGACCGACAAAGAGGGCAGGGGTAAAGACTGGGTGGAAGATTATGTGGAGGAGGATGAGGTTCTGGAGTCCACATGGAATCAATGTCATGCAGGTGACCAGTGTAGTTCAAAGGAAGAGGCGGTGGTCGCACAGAGCCACCAGCACAGCAGATAAGGGAGCAGGGTACAAAAGTGGAGCGTCCATCCCCTAGACAGTATGCCTGCTACTGCCCAACACAGCAAGGGACTGAGCACACCAAAGCCAGGTCCAAGGAGTTCCCTAGAGTGGCAGTTCTTCAGACAATGTGCTAATGACAAGACACGAGTGGTTTGCATGCTGCGCAATCAGAGCCTGAAGCGAGGCATAAACATTCTCAACCTGAGCACAACCTGCATGACCAGGCATCTAAGTGCAAAGCACGAGCTGCAGTGGAGTAGACACCTCAAAAACCAAGAAAGGTCTCTGGCTCCTCCTGCTTCCTCTTCTGCTGCAGTCTCGGCCTCTTCATCAGCCTCTGTAGTGACAGTGGCACCTGCCAAACCACAAACAGAGGATCTGCCAGCAACACTACCACCTGGGTCACCAACCATCTCCACAATGTCCCATGGAAGCGTTCAGCTCTCTATCTCCCAAACACTGGAGCAGAAGAGGAAGTACCCCCCTAGCCACCCACGATCCCTGGCCCTGAATGCCAGCATTTAAAAATTCCTCACCTTTCAAATGCTGTCATTCTGTCTGGTGGAATAGCAGAGTTTTAAAAGCCTGATGGCATTGGCTGTCCCACAGTACGTAGCTGCCACTACTTTTCCAGGCGAGCCATTCCTTCCCTGCATAATCAAGTGGGGGAAAAAATCAGGTGTGCACTGCACAACGCCCTCTGTGGCAAGGTCCACCTAACTACTGATGTGTGGCCCAGTAAGCACGGTCAGGAACGTTATATCTCCCTAACAGCACACTGGGTAAATGCAATGGCGGCTGGGCCTGAGGTGTATAGCAGTTTGGCGCATGTCCTTCCACCACCGAGGATTGCAGGGTGCTTCAGTTTGCCTCCTGTTGCTAACTCCTCCTACTCCGCTTCCTCATCCTCTACCGCCTCCTCATCCGGTCAGCGTAACACCTTCACCACCAACTTCAGCACAGCCAGAGGTAAATGACAGCAGGCAGTTTTAAAACTTTCCTGATTGGGGGAAAAAACCCCACACCATGCAGGAGTTGTGTAGGGACATGGAACAACAGACCGATGAGTGGTTGGTGGCAGTGAGCCTCAAGCCCGGCCTGGTGGTGTGCGATAGTGGGCGAAATCTCATAGCAGCTCTGGGCCTAGCCAGTTTGACGCACATGCCTTGCCTGGCACCTGGTGCATGTGCTAAACTTGGTGGTCCAGAGGTTCCTTAAAAATTACCCCATATGCCAGAGCTGCTGCAGAAAGTGCAGGCTGTCTGTGTGCACTTTCGACGTTCTCATCCTGCTGCTGCTCGCCTGTCAGCGCTGCAGCGTAACTTCGGCCTTCCCACTCACCATCTCATATGTGATGTGCCCACAAGGTGGAACTCCACCTTGCACATGCTGATCAGACTGTGCTAGCAGCAGCAGGCGATAGTGGAGTTTCAGCTGCAGCACACGCGCGTGAGTCACTCTGCGGAGCAGCACCACTTCACCACCAATAACTGGGCCTCCATGTGAGACCTGTGTGCCTTGTTGTTTCGAGTACTCCACCAACATGGCCAGTGCTGATGACGCCGTTCTCAGCATTACTATCCCAGTTCTATGCCTCTTTGAAAAAATGCTTCAGGCAATGATGGAAGAGGATGTGGCACAGGAGGAGGAGGAGGAGGAAGAGGAAGAGGGATCATTTCCAAGGCTTTCAGGGCAGTCATTCACAAGTGGCTATGAGGGTGGGTTCCTGCACCAACAAACGCCAGGAACACAATTGTCCAGCAGCAAGGGCACAGTTCTAGAGGATAACGAGGTTGAGGATGAGGAGGAGGAGATGGAGGAGGAGGAACCATGTTCACTGCAGGGTGGCACCCAAACTAGCTTATGGCCATCACTAGTGCATGGTTGGGGGATACAGAGGACACAGACAATACACCTCCTACAGAGGACAGCTTTTCGTTGCCTCTGGGCAGCCTGGCACACATGAGCAATTACATGATGCAGTGCCTCCGCAATGACCGACGAGTTTCCCTGATTCTAACTAGTGCTGACACCCTGCTGGATCCCCATTACAAGGACAATGTACCGTCCTTAACTCCCTCACTGGAGCGTGTTCGTAAGATGTGCGAGTACAAGCGCATGCTGGTAGATGCGCTGCTGGTGGCATTCCCCCCTGATAGCGGGGGTACAGTGGAAGCACAAGGCGAAGGCAGAGGAGGAGTAAGAGGTTGCCAACGCAGCCGGGGCACCACCAGCACCTCAAAAAGCAAGGTTAGCATGGCCAAAATGTTGAAAAGCTTTGTCAGCACGCCACAAGAACCAGCACTACCAGCTGAGATGGAACGTCTTAGCAGGAGGCAGCATTTCACCAACATAGTGGAGCAGTATGTGTGCACACGCTTACATGTACTGAATGACGGGTCTGCCCCCTTCAACTTCTGGGTCTCCAAATTGGGCACATGGCCGGAGCTTGTCCTTTATGCCTTGGAGGTGCTGGCCTGCCCTGCAGCCAGTGTATTATCTGAACGTGTATTTAGCACGGCAGGGGGCGTTATAACAGACAAGTGCAGCCACCTGTCCAGAGCGAATGTGGACAAGCTCACATTCATTAAAATGAACCAGGCATGGATCCCACAGGACTTGTCCGTACCTTGTGCAGAATAGACATGTATACCGGAGTTCTGACAAAAACTGTCTGGCCATCGGATAGTGTCTGGCCTGAGGACAAGGAGATTCTGAAAATCTCGGGAAGATGAACGGCGCCTCTGCAGTGAGTGCAGGTTCAAGCCCCACCATCCAAGTGGACATACGGTAGCACATAGTAACAGGGCCCCGCACGGGCTTGCTTCGCTCGCCACGCTTCGCTCGCCATGCTTCGGGCATGTCCTTGCTTTGCTTATCTTGAACCTTGGATGGTGTGGCTTGAACCTGGACTAACCGCGCAGCGCCATTCGTCTTCTGAGATTTTTGAAATCCCCTTGTCCTACGTACTGAGCAAGTGCAGTACAGGGCAGACACTATCCGACGGGGGAAAGAATTCAACACATCACCGGCCTTACCCAGCCATTGTTGTATTTTTGAACCAGTGTTTGCTACCTCATCCTCCTCCACCGCCGCTTCCACCTACACAGCCACTTCCACCGCCAACTCAACTTCCTACTCCATATGGACCTCGTCCTCCTAGGTCAAGATTATAATTTCTTTAATTTCAAAATATTTTATTTTACCACTAGCTTATCCATTAAATTGAATATTTTTTTCCAGAAAGGGCATGTTCTGGGGCATTCCCACCATATGTGTGGCAGTGTGCCGTTGAGTTCCTGAGGTTCTTAATCACTTCCTGTACCTCTTCTTCTGAGAAGGGGGCCTCTAGCATATTATTTTTTTTTTTAATTTATTTTATGTTATTTTAAGTTATTTCCCTATCCACATTTGTTTGCAGAGCACTTGTCATGCTCTTAACAACATTTTGTTGCGATTATTTTTTTAGAGTCACTTTAGTCCTCAAAAGTTTGGGCCCCCATTGACTTCAATGGGGTTCGGGTTCAGGGTCAAGTTCGGGTCAAGTTCGGTCCCGAACCCAAACTTTTTTCCGAAGTTCGGCCGAACCTGGCAAACCTGAACATCTAGGTGTCCGCTCAACTCTAGATGTAGGCACTAATTTCAGTCATCTAGAATGGAAACAAGCTAGAGGAATTACTTTTAAAGCATCTAGGTGTGTTAACCATTGTGAAAACATCCCTGAAAATGCTTATTAGAATTTATCTTGTTCCCCTCAAGCTATCAAAAATTTTCCCTGACTCTACTTCAAAATCCTTGAGAGGGGGGACATAGGAACTTTATTTCACATGTTTTGGAATTGTAGAAGCCTTTGCATCTTTTGGAATGGAATATTTTTCCTGATTTCCAAGGTCATGGGATTCTACATCACAAATTAGAATAAATTCCTAAACAATGAAATGTTCTAATTGTCCAAATCCCCACTGCAACCTGCATGACTATTGCATCACTCTGTAAAACCAATATAGCTCCTAATGTCTCGGAAATTATAATTGGAAGTGTTGGACTTGTTTATTCCCAATAAGGGATACATATTTTGATTGCCTAATAGAACTCAGCCTCTGGGAATTCTCTTGCTTTGGTATACTATGTTGTCTGTTATGTTACTTTTGTTTCTTTATATCTGTCAGGGATGCTATACACAGACAAGCAATACAGGTGTTCAGATTGTTGGGCTGTACCAAAGATTCAGGAACAAATGAATAAATAAAAAAACATGCTAAAAGAGATATAACTCTCTGAGCCAGTAAATGTATCAAAATATACTTGAATAATAAATAAAGAAAAGAAACAGTGAAACAAAATTAATAAAAGCCAGGAGATAGCCTGTCATGGCCTCTCCCAGTCTAAACAGTGTCAATATAGTGAGCAGTAGTGAATACGGCAAACTAGTCTAAGCCCTTGTACACACGGTCGGAGAATCCGTCGGAATGTGTCCTATCGGACCGTGTTTTTCGCATAATCCGACTGTGTGTGGTATGTATCGGACTGATTCTGTCGGACCAAGTTTTCCAACTTGCTGGAAATATTTTCTGACAAACTGGTCCGATCGGACATACTCCGATCATGTGTAGCCTACTCCGACGGACAAGGTGCCACGCATGCTCACATTCAAATTCCGACACGGAAGCGCTTGTTCAGGTAAAACTACTGCTCGTAAGCGATATAGCACATTCGTCACGCTGCAATGTTAAAAATTCTTTCATGAAGCGCATTCTCTTGTTCTTTACAATGCTGCAAGAACGAACTTCTTTTGATGCTCATAGTCACAAACACTTCTCCCGAACGTATTTCATGACTCTTTTTTAACCATTTCAGCAATACAATTTTAGTTTCCGTCACATCTACACAATTTTAGATTTTGTTTATTCTTTTTTGGATTCCCTAAAAATCTCCTTTAAAGACAGTTTGCTAATTTCTCCTTTTTTTTTTTTTTTTTGGTGTGTAAACTTACCACAACAACATTATTCTATTTTTGATATTTTGTTTTTCTTTTTCTTTTTTTTCTTTTTTTTTTTTGTTTTTCTTTTTTAATCTACAGGAGGTTGTTTAGTGAGAGATGGAAGGAACTGGGTCAGGCAAGGGATTATCAGCGCACCTCATCCCGATTATAGCAAATATGGAGAGACGAAAAGAGGTAAATGGGACTATTACGGTGCTGATATTAGTGAAAAAAATAATATTTTTATAAAAAGGAATATTTTATTAAATATACTAAAAACGGCCACAAGGGTACAGTAAATTCAAAATTTTGAAACTACAAATATTGATTTTCATACAAACAGTGTACAAGGTCCATCAGATAGTTTAGATAACCATATTCTTGGCAGTTCAGATGGAAAATTCCCGACATGTTTTGCCTACTCAGAGGCTTCTTCA
Source organism: Lithobates pipiens (assembly GCF_037356315.1). Taxonomy (NCBI): domain Eukaryota; kingdom Metazoa; phylum Chordata; class Amphibia; order Anura; family Ranidae; genus Lithobates; species Lithobates pipiens. The sequence continues at coordinate 119,197,675 of NW_027507787.1, forward strand.
GGGGAGCCAATAATTGATGGAGGGAAATTTTTTTTTAATATAAAAGCAGATGAGAGAGAATTCACTGTAAACGAAATAGAACAGAATTAATGGAGCCGGTCTTGATGAAAGAACACATCCTAAATCCCCGCCAATGCCCACCTATCTCAAAAAATTCAGCGGATTTAGAAAAGAGCCAATAATATATATATCATTAAAAGATATGTTTAGAATGGCACCTACCAATCTCAAAAAGCCTCGCCTATACACTAAAGTGAAGACCCCACTCAACATTGGAGAGCGAGCCAGTCCCCAAAACCGCCAAAAAGGAAGGTAACTGCAGGAGACAAATGAAGCAAACAAACAGGTCCAATTTCATAAAAAGTCCACAAGGGGCCTAAAAAGGCTTCCATAAATATAATTAATTGAATAAAGAATGAAAGATCCATTTCGGTAAGAGGTAGATTTTAAAATAAGGTTTTACCTGAACAATTTAATGTGAGGTGTATCATATGAGAGGAGCTGAGGATTACATAAGGGAGGTCCTTAAGAGTTTTTTTGAAGCCAGTATAATAACCTAGATTGTAATGGGATAATTAAAAAATTTAAGGTTGCTTAGTGTTGTTACCCCTTGTTATTTATTTCACTTTGTTTTTTTGAAATGTACCTGCCTGCTCACAAATAAACTGGCCTTTTGGAAGGAAAACACATACACAAGTATTTCTTCAAACAAAAAAAAATACCTTTATTTCGGTGTCAGTAACAGATAAAGAGGGAGGCAGCAATCAACTATTTAAATGCAAAAATTGGTGGCCTGAGGAATACATGTCTGAGGGAGAGAAGTCTGGTCCTGAAGTCCAAGAAACCCGGAACAGCATCACATGACATCTATGTTCCCAGGCTGTGGTACTACAACAGGCTGCATCTTCTGTCAGACCAGACTGAACCCAGGTCATCACTCTCTGGTCTTCCTTCCACGCTTCCTTCCAGGCTGTGGCTGTGGTGCTGGAGGTGTGGCAGAAGGAGGAGGAGGAGAAGCAGGGGCATGGGCCAAACCACACAAGTGTGTTTCTGGTGTCATTTGGCCCAACAGACCCTTGTTGAGGGTGTGTATAATAACCTAACACAAGATCTGTTGCCCCTGCTCCATTTTATCAAGCTTGCACGCAACCATGGCGGCAAAGGCCTCTTGGTAGGTGGGTTTTGCTTGGAGTGCCGCAGAAGCCTCACCAATCAGCCTCAGGGCCGACTCCTCAACATTCCCCCCCTTTCTCGCCCTTTTGCGTGGAAGGTGGAAGGGAGGGATCTGGCATTCAGTGAGGATCCTTTGGCTGCCCACCGCCTGGCTGCCACTTACCCCTGCCTCCTCCTGGCTGCTACTTTCCACAGCCACCTCCTGGCTGCTGCATTCCACACCCTCCTGTTCCTGGCTGAGTTCTTCCTGTGTATGAAAAAGGGACATAGTTTTAGTTTTTGGTTCATCAAACACACACAATTTTCACATCAACACTGTTGCAAATTGTTAACCAATAGAAAAGACTATCATTCTGAGCCCAGCATTTTTCTTTCTTGTCCCAAAGGTTTTGGTCACTACTGTCTATTGATATGTGAAACACTTTCTAAACTCAGCAATTAGTGAGCAAAAATCAAGTTAACATCATTAATTTTGACTCCACAAATATGTACAACAATACTATACCTGGCTCAAGCTGGGCTCCCACAGTTCTTCCTGAGTGGAAGGGCCAGGTTGGGCATCGGAAGACTCATCAGGTGTGGAATGGAGCATAGAAGGATGCGTGTAAGGAAGAGTAGAGAGGGATTCTCTGACATCAACCTGGTCTGCCAGAAAATGCATCCTGTCATAATACCACAGGGTGGGGACATAAACGTCATTTGCTGAAGCTCCCGATTGCATGGACTTCAGCACCTTGGTCCTCTTCCTCATATATGTACTCCTGAGGCTACCAATTTTCTTTTTTAAATAGTTGACATCTACCCTGGGGACCACCGGCTTCACAAACTCAACTAGTTGCAACATTGCTCCCTGCCTCTTTTGTCTGTTACTATATAGTGGGTGTGTTGCTTGCCACAGGAAGGGCATGTCTCTGTATTTATCGATGAACAGAGGGAGGAAGCTATGGTCGTTGAACCCGTCCATAATGTCTGCAAGACACAACATTAGACAAAACCTAATGTCAGTCTAAACTCCACTAATGCAGGCCTCAATCTAGAAGCAGTGTAGCCTAGTGATGTACCAAGTTCAAAATGTTACCTTTGTTTGCACGTTCGTCGCGTCAGCTTCTCCCTCAGCTTCACAGATCGTACGGACGACACACGCGTGTTGCGTTTTATATACAGTGCACATGTCTGAAACTCTGCCCGCCCCTGGCGTTCTTTCTAGACTATTCCCCGCCCCTTCGCTTCCGGCGCAGTGGGGAGAGCACATGGCGGAGCGAACACAGGTGCACACTAATAATAGTTCTAGTTCCACTAACGAGGAGGAGGGTGAGGAAAGCCCGGAGCTTGAAACATCCCGATCCAGGAAGAGAAGATTTAAGGCCTCAAATATGTCTTTTGGAGAGATGTTGGAGATGGTGGACATATTGAACAGGACCGACTATGATGGGAAGTATGGACCTTACCCAAACCCAAATATCAGAAAGGCCAAGATCATGACTAAAGTTGTGAAGAGTCTTCATAAGAATTTTGGGGTACGACGATCCAAGGATCAACTGAGAAAACGCTGGTCAGACCTGAAACTGAGGGAGCACCATCAGTACAGAAGGATCAAGCGTGTTCTTCAAAAAAGTAAGTAGTTGTCGTGTGTTCATATGATTATTATTGCTTGCATCCTGCTCCATGTGCTTTGAGTTCATGTTGTGCATTTAAAAATGGCCATTTTCAAGTTCATGGTTTCATTCGTTCGTAGGAAACATCGTTCTGCAGATAAGTATTCTAACTGAACACAGTGTCCCCAATAATGTTATGACCTTGAAGCTCGGCCAAAATAAACAATTGGACAACACTTCCAAACAATGTTTCATATTGTTAATTCTGCCCTCTTTGTGATAATTTTTTATTTTTTTCCATTCTCATTGGGGAGAGAAGACTCAGCAAGTATGAGGACACCAGGGACCACACCCCTCCCAAAGAAGGGCAACTTCCAAAAGCAGAAACAGAGGAGCAGGAAGAGGAGGAGGAGGAAGGAGAGATTGTGGGGGTTGGGCAAATTGTCACCACAACAGGTGAGTGTCGGAGAACACGGCTTCCGGTAAGCTCATCAATGTATGTCACCATATTTTTATTACATGGTGTGTTTTTTTGCTTTGTTTTGTAGGTGATGTGGAAGAAGATTCCCGTTTTACCAGTGAAAGTGCCCAGATCCTGATTGGGGAGATAATGGGGTGCAATCAGGATTTGGAAAATATACAGCAAAATATCAATGATGTTAAAAATAAAATGAAGAACATCATTGACGTTTTGGGGAGAGTGTGAAACACACAAAACTAGATAGGGTTTTATTTTTGATATTTTACACCAAAAATTTAGTATTTCTCGAAATTCCAAATTTGGAAGATGCACAGAGTGTGTAAACATGCGCTATCTCCCATCATGGGGGATCGATGTCGTGTTTTGTGTAAAGTGTCTGAGATGAAGGGGTTACAGCCCCAAAGCATGTACATTGATCACCCATGATGGGAAATAGCACATGTTGACACACTGTGTGCATCTTCCAAATTTGGAATTTTCAGGGGTGACACCCCATGTGATGAAGGCAATATCAGCCCAGTTTGTACATACTCATGTCTGATATTGTCTTCAATTTTCAAAGTTGAACTTTGTAAGTTGCTGTGTTCTGTATTTTACGGTTTGATACATGCCTGTTTACCCAAAAACACCAAGTCAACCAAATTTTGATTAAACTCTGTTTTTGAAACACACAATTTCTTGGTTTGTTGTAAAAACCTTTTCGAATCGCACATGTGAATGTGCTTGTATTAAAAAGTTTAATTATCAACAATGTGTGGCTTCCTTTTTCATTGCACCAAAAATGTATTTGGAGTAAAATTTAAGTTTGTGCTGAGAAGGAGTGTGATTTACTAAAGGCAACTCCACTTTGCACTCCAAGTGCAGTTTCAGGTGTACTATTGCAGTGCACTTGTAGTGCATAGTGGATGTGCCTTTAGTAAAAAACACCCATAGTGAAGTGTAAATTTGGACAATCATGCCATTTTCCTGCCATGGTGCTGAAAATGAGCACGATTTTGGTCAGTAATGCACTACATACATTAGTTACCAAAAAACAAGGTGTGTGTGTAGCAGACCCACAACATAATAAGATTATCTGAAGAAGAGACTGTCCCCTCATCTCGCTCTGAACTTAGGTTTGCACTGTTGGTGGAAAAGGCACAACTTGAAAAAACCTAAATATACCTAGGAGACACCTAAAACCAAGCCAAGCAGTAAATGAAGGAGTTTCAGAGAAAAATGTATTCTTAAAATGCTGCTCAGACATTGTCTGGCATATCAATGGCCCCCTACCCACAAAGTAGTCCATGTATTGTGTTCTAACCTCACGGGCTCTTTGGGGGGGGCAAGCCAGGATGAGCATGTTCAAGGCCCGTGAGGTTATCTTCATTTTCCAGCAAGTCTGCTTCTTGCTGGCCAACTAAGACCGCATAGTTCACAGAAACTTTTTTCATAAAATTGTGCAGAACACAGCACGCCAGCACTATATGATTCAGTTTGTATTCCGCCATGTGAATAGGCGTAAGAAAAAGGCGGAACCGGCTGGCCAGTATACCAAAAGTGTTCTCCACCACTCTTTGGGCTCTGGACAGGCAGAAATTAAAAATCCTCTGGTCTGGGGTGAGGGTCCTCATGGGGAAAGACCGCATCAGATGGTTCGCCAGGGCAAACGCCTCATCCGCGACAAAGACGAACGGGAGTCCTTCCCGATTCTCCTCTGGGGGTGGCAAGCCCAGACTGCCACTCTGGAGACGCCAGTATAACTCCGTCCGTGTGAAGACTCCACCATCCGACATCCGTCCATTTTTCCCCACGTCCACATACAAAAAGTCATATGTCACAGACACCACCGCCAACATCACCATACTATGAAACCTCTTATAATTATAATAGTACGACCCCGAGTTGGGTGGTGGGACGATGCGGACGTGCTTCCCATCTATTGCTCCTCCATAATTGGGAAAGTCCCAACGACTGGCAAAGTGGGAGGCCACAGTCTGCCATTCCTGTGGCGTTGAAGGACACTGTGGAGTGAAACAAGAACAAAAATTTGTAATTTGACAAATCAACATTGCAAGCTGATTAGACACCAACATTTTTGGTCAAAATTAGTATAACATTTTGGGAACTGAGTATTTAAAGCCTAAAGTCCCCCCATCCCTCCCCCACCCCCCATATCCCCCATCTGATGGGCCTTTGCTAAAAAATGAGGGGGGATGTTTAGGACAGGTAACCCTCTCCACTTGATTGAGAGCTGAATGGCTAAATAATGTGTGCTACTTTGGGAAGCCCCTCCTTAGTTACACTATTGGCAGCCCACCGGACAGGTAAGAAGTGTCATAATACCAAAAAGAAAACAAAATGGAAGCACTTTTCGACATTCTGCTGTTACATATCCAGATAATTAATAGGTTAAAAAAATAATAATAGCATTTGAAAGTATTGAGGCAGGCCCTTGCACTACATGCTTAGGTGAATTCATCAATAAATGTGAGCATCAAAAAGGTATGTATAGTGTGTATTGGGTTTGGTAAAGTCAGCAGATAGAGGATTGCTATCAGCTGAGCTAGCAGTTTGGTGGAGGGGGGTTCCTAATGCGTTTGGCACAACCCCCCAATAAAAAATGTCACTCTGCATGAATTGAAGCACACACATAACATTTGTAGACATTTTAGGGGGTGTTTAGGCGAAAGCAATACTATGGAGCTGACAAAAGACATTGGTAAGTGACTAGACTATAGTTTTATGGGCCAAGAAGAACATGGTGGGGAAGTTAGTGAGGCAAATCTTCATGAGGACAAAGGGGCAGAGCATATGAATTAGAGCATATTGTAATGATGGTAATTAGAGAATGAGGAAAGAAATGCAAGACATTAGCGAGCATGAAATACATAGAATGTGATGTTAAAGGATAAAACTTACCTTCATATAGTCCTTCTGCAGGACCTGAATGATGGCAGAACAGGTCTCTGGAATAATGATCCCCAGAGCCTGGGGGGAGATGCCTGTAGAGAACTTGAGGTCCTGAAGGCTTCTCCCAGTCGACAAGTAGCGCAACGTGGCGATGAGCCTCTGCTCCGGAGTGATGGCTTGCCGCATGCAGGTATCCTGCCTGCTGATATAAGGGGTCAGCAAAGCCAGCAGACGGTGAAAAACGGAGTCCGTCATCCGGAGATCATTGCTGAAATCATCAGGATTATTCTCCCGGATCTCACAGAGCAAAGGCATGTGCGAGAACTGGTTACGCTAGCGCAACCAATTCTTGGTCCACAAACGCCTCCCCTCCCTGTTCATGGACCGGGCTTGTGTCAAAGTAAGAACCCCAACACAAAGCCCCTGCACAGCACAAACTCTACGACGAGTACGTAGATGAAACATGGTTTGAAAATGGTTGGCTCGTCAGAACGGACACCAGAAAGCACCGATAAACAGCAAGGCCTGAAAGAACGACCTGAATAGCAGAAGCAAGCAGACAATAAAAAATGCCTTTCAAAGCGTACTATACCAAGATATAGTCCACAATGATCAACAAATACTTACTGACTGCACGCACTGATTATCAGATACGCAAACACAAGCACAAACCGAAGAGCAGTAGCGATCTGAATCACAAATCTAAAAAGCGCGAATCGTCTCTCACCAAACTTCTACTAACACGAGATCAGCAGAAGGAGCCCAAAGGGTTCCGGACGTGGAGCTGAAGTTCCCTTTTCTAGTCCCGCCGTACACGGCTTACGTCACCGCGTTCTTGGCAACTGCAAAATCCGACAACTTGGTCCGACCGTGTGTATGCAACAGTTTCAGACACAAAATCCGGATTTGGTTGGCAGATTTGGTGTTCAGGGGCTAAGACAAACAAAGACACTACATAGAAGTCCATAATGATGTTAATGAATATAAAATCAGCAATGTCCCTTCAATGATAGATATCGCCCACCACAGGGAGGGGAACAGACTTCCTCTAGGAAAATTCCAATATGTAGAATGGCATCCAGGTGTATAAACTTGTCATCCCCCATAAGGCGAAAATCACATAAAAGAAGGTTCAAAGGTGCCAGATATTGTGAAAAGAATAGAACTAATGAGTACTCTTACCCTAAGGTGTGAACCCAAACACTATAGTGGTGAGTCAATCAGGCGTAGAGATATTCCGGAGTTTATCGTTCATCCGGCTAGAGCAGTAATACGTCCGACAGCTTTCAGCAATATGGATCCAGGATGGCACCGTCACAGCTCCAGAGGAAAGTGCAAGCAGGCAATACACCATCAGATGATTTTCAGTGGTGCATGGACCCAAAGTGTCCAATACAGTCTCCGACGTGTTGACGCTATCACGTGACTATTGGGCGCTCATTTTGCCGGCCGCCATTTAATGCTGGTTTGTTTGTGAGTATGTTTCTTATGATTTAATAAAAAGTTTTGTATGCAGATTTACGCTATGGGAGTTTCTTTTATCCACATTCTATGAGCGATCCTGTTATTGGAGGTCGTTTGGAAGGGTTTGATGCTGTCCTGATTCGATGGTCCCTTGGGAACCTTAAAGATATATGCTCAGATTTCTTTATTGTTTGGTAAGCGCGCATTCAGATTGTTAACCAGCACAGTGGTGGTGAAGGAAGCCTTTACTCTATACAGAGTTTAACTGGATGAATATCTTCAATCCAATGGACTGTTGCACTTATTTTTCTTTTTTCTGAGAGCACTTTATTGGGCACGTTTGTTTTATTTTATTTATTTAATTGATGTTTGCACATGTCTATCTTTAAGCACTTTATAAGTTTATTAATTATATAAATTTATTTTTGTTTACATTTAATTTATTTGACATTTCAATGAATTTTCCTATTTATTTATTTATTTATCTGATATTTAATATTTAATATTTATTTTTTGAGTGAAACTGTTTATATATTGTATAAGCATTAATTTTGTATATGTATAACGATTGATATTTATTTGTTTATTATTTTTTTGGCAGTCATAGTAGATAGTGGCTGAATGTTGTTAGGATTTACTATATGGGAGAACGCGGTTGTAATTTTTTATTTTATGTGTCCAATACAGATAACACCGCTCAGGCAGGGAGGGACCATCGGCACACAAGATAGCCCATAGAGAAAAACAGAAAAAAAGGCCTCCACATAGAGCAGATCATGCCAATATAATTTAAGCCAAGCGACATTTTCGGATGCAGAGCTGTTTACTTTGGACAAGGGTCTCAAATTTGTTCCACCTAAAAAAACTTAAAAAGTTTGAGACCTTCATTGACGTCCATAAGTATATTAGACGATTAAATATACAACAGCATTTTATTGTAAGCCCTAGTGGACCAAGGGCAGTTACTAGTGGGGATTAGAGATGGATGAACTTCAGACGGAACACTTTGCGAATGCGAACCGCGAACGATAGAGAGCACTCACACCAGCACCGTGATAAAGTGCACTGACACCAGCACCGTGATAGAGTGCACTGACACCAGCACCGAGATAGAGAGCACTGACATCAGCACCGTGATAGAGTGCACTGACACCAACACCGTGAGAGCACTGACACCAGGACAGTGAAAGAGAGCACTGACACTAGCATCGTGATATAGAGCACTGACACCAGCACCGTGATATAGAGCACTGACACCAGCACTGTGATAGAGAGCATTGACGCCAGCATTGTGATAGAGTGCACTGAAACCAGCACCGTGAGAGCACTGACACCAGCACCGTGATATAGAGCACTGACACCAGCACCGTGATATAGAGCACTGACACCAGCACCGTGATAGAGTGCACTGAAACCAGCACCGTGAGAGCACTGACACCAGCACCGTGATAGAGAGCACTGACACCAGCACCGTGATAGAGTGCACTGACACCAGCAATGTGATAGAGTGCACTGACACCAGTACTGTGATATAGAGCACTGACACCAGTACCGTGCTAGAGAGCACTGACACCAGCACCGTGATAGAGTGCACAGGCACCAGAACCGTGAGAGCACTGACACCAGCACCGTGATAGAGTGCACTGACACCAGCACTGTGGTATAGAGCACTGACACAAGCCCCGTGATAGAGAGCACTGACAACAGCACCGTGATAGAGTGCACTGACACCAGCACTGTGAGAGCACTGACACCTGCACCGTGATAGAGAGCACTGACACCAGCACCATGATATAGAGCACTGACACCAGCACCGTGATATAGAGCACTGACACCAGCAGAGTGTTAGAGTGCACTGATACCAGCACCATGATACAGAGCACTGACTCCAGCAGAGTGATAGAGTGCACTGACACCAGCACCGTGATATAGAACACTGACACCAGCACCGTGATAGAGTGCCCTGACACCAGCACCGTGATAGAGAGCAATGACACCAGCACCGTGATAGAGTGCACTGACACCAGCACCATGAGAGCACTGACACCAGCAGAGTGATAGAGTACACTGACATCAGCATCGTTATCGAGTGCACTGACACCAGAACCGTGAGAGCACTGACACCTGCACTGTGATAGAGTGCACTGACAACAGCACCGTGATATAGAGCACTGACACCAGCACTGTGATAGAGAGCGCTGACACCAGCACCGTGATATAGAGCACTGACACCAGCACCATGATATAGAGCACTGACACCAGCACCATGATATAGAGCACTGACACCAGCACCGTGATAGAGAGCACTGACACCAACAACGTGATAGAGTGCACTGACACCAGCACCGTGATAGATTGCACTGACACCAGCACCGTGATTATGTACACTGACAACAGCACCATGTAAGAGTGCACTGACACCAGCACCGTGATATAGAGCACTGACACCAGTAGAGTGATAGAGTGCACTGACACTAGAACCGTGATAGAGTGCACTGATACCAGAACCATGAGAGCACTGACACCAGCACCGTGATAGAGTGCACTGACACCAGCACCGTGATATAGAGCACTGACACCTGCACCGTGATAGAGAGCACTGACACCAGCACCGTGATATAGAGCACTGACACCAGCACCGTGATATAGAGCACTGACACCAGCAGAGTGTTAGAGTGCACTGATACCAGCACCATGATATAGAGCACTGACTCCAGCAGAGTGATAGAGTGCACTGACACCAGCACCGTGATATAGAGCACTGACACCAGCACCGTGATAGAGTGCCCTGACACCAGCACCGTGATAGAGAGCAATGACACCAGCACCGTGATAGAGTGCACTGACACCAGCACCATGAGAGCACTGACACCAGCAGAGTGATAGAGTACACTGACATCAGCATCATTATCGAGTGCACTGACACCAGAACCGTGAGAGCACTGACACCAGCACTGTGATAGAGTGCACTGACACCAGCACCGTGATATAGAGCACTGACACCAGCACCGTGATAGAGAGCACTGACACCAGCACCATGATATAGAGCACTGACACCAGCACCATGATATAGAGCACTGACACCAGCACCGTGATAGAGAGCACTGACACCAACAACGTGATAGAGTGCACTGACACCAGCACCGTGATAGATTGCACTGACACCTGCACCGTGATTATGTACACTGACAACAGCACCATGTAAGAGTGCACTGACACCAGCACCGTGATATAGAGCACTGACACCAGCAGAGTGATAGAGTGCACTGACACTAGAACCGTGATAGAGTGCACTGACACCAGAACCATGAGAGCACTGACACCAGCACCGTGATAGAGTGCACTGACACCAGCACCGTGATATAGAGCACTAACACCAGCACCATGATACAGAACACTGACACCAGCACTGTGATAGAGAGCACTGACACCAGCACCGTGATAGAGTGCACTGGCAGCAGCACAGTGATAGAGTGCACTGACACCAGCACTGTGAGAGCACTGACACCTTCACCGCGATAGAGAGCACTGACACCAGCACCATAATATATAGCACTGAAACCAGCACCGTGAAAGAGAGCACTGACACCAGCACCGTGATAGAGTGCACTGACACCAGCACCGTGATAGATTGCACTGACACCAGCACCGTGATAGAGTGCACCGACCACAGCACCATGATAGAGTGCACTGACACCAGCACCGTGATATAGAGCACTGACACCAGCAGAGTGTTAGAGTGCACTGATACCAGCACCGTGATATAGAGCACTGACACCAGCAGAGTGATAGAGTGCACTGACACCAGCACCGTGATAGAGAGCACTGACACCAGCACCGTGATAGAGTACACTGACAACAGCACCATGTAAGATTGCACTGACACCAGCACCGTGTTATAGAGCACTGACATCAGCAGAGTGATAGAGTGCACTGACACCAGCACCGTGATAGAGTGCACTGACACCAGAACCATGAGAGCACTGACACCAGAACGGTGATAGAGTGCACTGACACCAGCACCGTGATATAGAGCACTGACACCAGCACCGTGATACAGAACACTGATACCTGCACCGTGATAGAGAGCACTGACACCAGCACCATGATATAGAGCACTGACACCAGCACCATGATAGAGTGCACTGACATCAGCACCGTGATAGAGAGCAATGACACCAGCACCGTGATAGAGTGCACTGACAGCAGCACCATGAGAGCACTGACACCAGCAGAGTGATAGAGTACACTGACACCAGCACCGTTATTGAGTGCACTGACACCAGAACCGTGAGAGCACTGACACCAGCACTGTGATAGAGTGCACTGACACCAGCACCGTGATATAGAGCACTGACACCAGCACCGTGATAGAGAGCAATGACACCAGCACCATGATATAGAGCACTGACACCAGCACCGTGATAGAGTGCTCTGACACCAGCACCGTGATAGAGTGCACTGACACCAGCACCATGAGAGCACTGACACCAGCAGAATGATAGAGTACACTGACACAAGCACCGTTATTGAGTGCACTGACACCAGAACCGTGAGAGCACTGACACCAGCACTGTGATAGAGTGCACTGACCACAGCACCATGATAGAGTGCACTGACACCAGCACCGTGATATGGAGCACTGACACCAGCAGAGTGTTAGAGTGCACTGATACCAGCACCTTGATATAGAGCACTGACACCAGCACCGTGATACAGAACACTGACACCTGCACCGTGATAGAGAGCACTGACACCAACACCATGATATAGAGCACTGACACCAGCACCGTGATAGAGTGCACTGACACCAGCACCATGAGAGCACTGACACCAGCAGAATGATAGAGTACACTGACACCAGCACCGTTATTGAGTGCACTGACACCAGAACCGTGAGAGCACTGACACCAGCACTGTGATAGAGTGCACTGACACCAGCACCGTGATAGAGCACTGACACCAGCACTGTGATAGAGAGCACTGACACCAGCATCGTGATATAGAGCACTGACACCAGCACCGTGATAGTGAGCACTGACACCAGCAACGTGAGAGCACTGACATCAGCACCGTGATAGAGTGCACTGACACCAGCACCGTGATATAGAGCATTGACACCAGCACCGTGATAGAGAGCACTGACACCAGCACCGTGATATAGAGCACTGACAACAGCACCATGATATAGAGCACTGACACCAGCATCGTGATATAGAGCACTGACACCAGCACCGTGATAGAGTGCACTGACCACAGCACCATGATAGAGTGCACTGACACCAGCACCGTGATAGATTGCACTGACACCTGCACCGTGATTATGTACACTGACAACAGCACCATGTAAGAGTGCACTGACACCAGCACCGTGATATAGAGCACTGACACCAGCAGAGTGATAGAGTGCACTGACACTAGAACCGTGATAGAGTGCACTGACACCAGAACCATGAGAGCACTGACACCAGCACCGTGATAGAGTGCACTGACACCAGCACCGTGATATAGAGCACTGACACCAGCACCATGATACAGAACACTGACACCAGCACTGTGATAGAGAGCACTGACACCAGCACCGTGATAGAGTGCACTGGCAGCAGCACAGTGATAGAGTGCACTGACACCAGCACTGTGAGAGCACTGACACCTTCACCGCGATAGAGAGCACTGACACCAGCACCATAATATATAGCACTGAAACCAGCACCGTGAAAGAGAGCACTGACACCAGCACCGTGATAGAGTGCACTGACACCAGCACCGTGATAGATTGCACTGACACCAGCACCGTGATAGAGTGCACCGACCACAGCACCATGATAGAGTGCACTGACACCAGCACCGTGATATAGAGCATTGACACCAGCAGAGTGTTAGAGTGCACTGATACCAGCACCGTGATATAGAGCACTGACACCAGCAGAGTGATAGAGTGCACTGACACCAGCACCGTGATAGAGAGCACTGACACCAGCACCGTGATAGAGTACACTGACAACAGCACCATGTAAGATTGCACTGACACCAGCACCGTGTTATAGAGCACTGACATCAGCAGAGTGATAGAGTGCACTGACACCAGCACCGTGATAGAGTGCACTGACACCAGAACCATGAGAGCACTGACACCAGAACGGTGATAGAGTGCACTGACACCAGCACCGTGATATAGAGCACTGACACCAGCACCGTGATACAGAACACTGATACCTGCACCGTGATAGAGAGCACTGACACCAGCACCATGATATAGAGCACTGACACCAGCACCATGATAGAGTGCACTGACATCAGCACCGTGATAGAGAGCAATGACACCAGCACCGTGATAGAGTGCACTGACAGCAGCACCATGAGAGCACTGACACCAGTAGAGTGATAGAGTACACTGACACCAGCACCGTTATTGAGTGCACTGACACCAGAACCGTGAGAGCACTGACACCAGCACTGTGATAGAGTGCACTGACACCAGCACCGTGATATAGAGCACTGACACCAGCACCGTGATAGAGAGCAATGACACCAGCATCGTGATATAGAGTACTGACACCAGCACCGTGATAGAGAGCACTGACACCAGCAACGTGAGAGCACTGACATCAGCACCGTGATAGAGTGCACTGACACCAGCACCGTGATATAGAGCACTGACACCAGCACCGTGATATAGAGCACTGACACCAGCACCGTGATAGAGTGCACTGACCACAGCACCATGATAGAGTGCACTGACACCAGCACCGTGATATGGAGCACTGACACCAGCACCATGATATAGAGCACTGACACCAGCACCGTGATATAGAGCACTGACACCAGCACCGTGATAGATTGCACTGACACCAGCACCGTGATAGATTGCACTGACACCAGCACCGTGATTATGTACACTGACAACAGCACCATGTAAGAGTGCACTGACACCAGCACCGTGATATAGAGCACTGACACCAGCAGAGTGATAGAGTGCACTGACACTAGAACCGTGATAGAGTGCACTGACACCAGAACCATGAGAAGACTGACACCAGCACCGTGATAGAGTGCACTGACACCAGCACCGTGATATAGAGCACTGACACCTGCATCGTGATAGAGAGCACTGACACCAGCACCGTGATATAGAGCACTGACACCAGCACCGTGATATAGAGCACTGATACCAGCAGAGTGTTAGAGTGCACTGATACCAGCACCATGATATAGAGCACTGACTCCAGCAGCGTGATAGAGTGCACTGACACCAGCACCGTGATATAGAGCACTGACACTAGCACCGTGATAGAGTGCCCTGACACCAGCACCGTGATAGAGAGCAATGACACCAGCACTGTGATAGAGTGCACTGACACCAGCACCATGAGAGCACTGACACCAGCAGAGTGATAGAGTACACTGACATCAGCATCGTTATCGAGTGCACTGACACCAGAACCGTGAGAGCACTGACACCAGCACTGTGATAGAGTGCACTGACACCAGCACCGTGATATAGAGCACTGACACCAGCACCGTGATAGAGAGCACTGACACCAGCACCGTGATATAGAGCACTGACACCAGCACCATGATATAGAGCACTGACACCAGCACCGTGATAGAGAGCACTGACACCAACAACGTGATAGAGTGCACTGACACCAGCACCGTGATAGATTGCACTGACACCAGCACCGTGATTATGTACACTGACAACAGCACCATGTAAGAGTGCACTGACACCAGCACCGCGATATAGAGCACTGACACCAGCAGAGTGATAGAGTGCACTGACACCAGAACCATGAGAGCACTGACACCAGCACCGTGATAGAGTGCACTGACACCAGCACCGTGATATAGAGCACTGACACCAGCACCGTGATACAGAACACTGACACCAGCACTGTGATATAGAGCACTGACACCAGCACAGTGATAGAATGCACTGGCACCAGCACAGTGATAGAGTGCACTGACACCAGCACTGTGAGAGCACTGACACCTGCACTGCGATAGAGAGCACTGACACCAGCACTGTGATATAGAGCACTGACACCAGCACCATGATATAGAGCACTGAAACCAGCACCGTGATAGAGAGCACTG
This sequence comes from Lithobates pipiens, assembly GCF_037356315.1. NCBI lineage: Eukaryota > Metazoa > Chordata > Amphibia > Anura > Ranidae > Lithobates > Lithobates pipiens. Next base: position 119,213,377 of record NW_027507787.1, read on the forward strand.
ACATCAGCACTGTGATAGAGTGCACTGACACCAGCACCGTGATAGATTGCACTGACACCAGCACCGTGATAGAGTGCACCGATCACAGCACCATGATAGAGTGCACTGACACCAGCACCGTGATATAGAGCACTGACACCAGCAGAGTGTTAGAGTGCACTGATACCAGCACCGTGATATAGAGCACTGACACCAGCAGAGTGATAGAGTGCACTGACACCAGCACCGTGATAGAGAGCACTGACACCAGCACCGTGATAGAGTACACTGACAACAGCACCATGTAAGATTGCACTGACACCAGCACCGTGTTATAGAGTACTGACATCAGCAGAGTGATAGAGTGCACTGACACCAGCACCGTGATAGAGTGCACTGACACCAGAACCATGAGAGCACTGACACCAGAACCGTGATAGAGTGCACTGACACCAGCACCGTGATATAGAGCACTGACACCAGCACCGTGATACAGAACACTGACACCTGCACCGTGATAGAGAGCACTGACACCAGCAACATGATATAGAGCACTGACACCAGCACCGTGATAGAGTGCTCTGACACCAGCACCGTGATAGAGTGCACTGACACCAGCACCATGAGAGCACTGACACCAGCAGAATGATAGAGTACACTGACACAAGCACCGTTATTGAGTGCACTGACACCAGAACCGTGAGAGCACTGACACCAGCACTGTGATAGAGTGCACTGACCACAGCACCATGATAGAGTGCACTGACACCAGCACCGTGATATGGAGCACTGACACCAGCAGAGTGTTAGAGTGCACTGATACCAGCACCTTGATATAGAGCACTGACACCAGCACCGTGATACAGAACACTGACACCTGCACCGTGATAGAGAGCACTGACACCAACACCATGATATAGAGCACTGACACCAGCACCGTGATAGAGTGCACTGACACCAGCACCATGAGAGCACTGACACCAGCAGAATGATAGAGTACACTGACACCAGCACCGTTATTGAGTGCACTGACACCAGAACCGTGAGAGCACTGACACCAGCACTGTGATAGAGTGCACTGACACCAGCACCGTGATAGAGCACTGACACCAGCACTGTGATAGAGAGCACTGACACCAGCATCGTGATATAGAGCACTGACACCAGCACCGTGATAGTGAGCACTGACACCAGCAACGTGAGAGCACTGACATCAGCACCGTGATAGAGTGCACTGACACCAGCACCGTGATATAGAGCATTGACACCAGCACCGTGATAGAGAGCACTGACACCAGCACCGTGATATAGAGCACTGACAACAGCACCATGATATAGAGCACTGACACCAGCATCGTGATATAGAGCACTGACACCAGCACCGTGATAGAGTGCACTGACCACAGCACCATGATAGAGTGCACTGACACCAGCACCGTGATATGGAGCACTGACACCAGCAACGTGAGAGCACTGACATCAGCACCGTGATAGAGTGCACTGACACCAGCACCGTGATATAGAACATTGACACCAGCACCGTGATAGAGAGCACTGACACCAGCACCGTGATATAGAGCACTGACAACAGCACCATGATATAGAGCACTGACACCAGCATCGTGATATAGAGCACTGACACCAGCACCGTGATAGAGTGCACTGACCACAGCACCATGATAGAGTGCACTGACACCAGCACCGTGATATGGAGCACTGACACCAGCAGAGTGTTAGAGTGCACTGATACCAGCACCGTGATATAGAGCACTGACACCAGCACCGTGATAGAGAGCACTGACACCAGCACCGTGATAGAGTGCACTGACACCAGCACCGTGATATAGAGCACTGACACCAGCACCGTGATACAGAACACTGACACCAGCACCGTGATAGAGAGCACTGACTTCAGCACCGTTATAGAGTGCACTGGCACCAGCACAGTGATAGAGTGCACTGACACCAGCACTGTGAGAGCACTGACACCTGCACCGCGATAGAGAGCACTGACACCAGCACCGTGATATAGAGCACTGACACCAGCACCATGCTATAGAGCACTGACACTAGCACCATGATAGAGAGCACTGACACCAGCACTGTGATAGAGTGCACTGACACCAGCACCGTGATATATTGCACTGGCACCAGCACCGTGATAGAGTGCACCGACCACAGCACCATGACAGAGTGCACTGACACCAGCACCGTGATATGGAACACTGACACCAGCAGAGTGTTAGAGTGCACTGACACCAGCACCGTGATATAGAGCACTGACACCAGCACCATGATAGAGTGCACTGACACCAGCACCGTGACAGATAGCACTGACACCAGCACCGTGATAGAGTGCACTGACACCAGCACCGTGAGAGCACTGACATCAGCACCGTGATAGAGTGCACTGACACCAGCACCGTGATATAGAGCACTGACACTAGCACCGTGATAGAGAGCACTGACACCAGCACCGTGATATTGAGCACTGACACCAGCACCATGATATAGAGCACTGACACCAGCACCGTGATATAGAGCACTGACACCAGCACCGTGATAGAGTGCACTGACCACAGCACCATGATAGAGTGCACTGACACCAGCACCGTGATATGGAGCACTGACACCAGCAGAGTGTTAGAGTGCACTGATACCAGCACCGTGATATAGAGCACTGACACCAGCACCGTGATAGAGAGCACTGACACCAGCACCGTGATAGAGTGCACTGACACCAGCACCGTGATATAGAGCACTGACACCAGCACCGTGATACAGAACACTGACACCAGCACCGTGATAGAGAGCACTGACTTCAGCACCGTTATAGAGTGCACTGGCACCAGCACAGTGATAGAGTGCACTGACACCAGCACTGTGAGAGCACTGACACCTGCACCGCGATAGAGAGCACTGACACCAGCACCGTGATACAGAACACTGACACCAGCACCGTGATAGAGAGCACTGACTTCAGCACCGTTATAGAGTGCACTGGCACCAGCACAGTGATAGAGTGCACTGACACCAGCACTGTGAGAGCACTGACACCTGCACCGCGATAGAGAGCACTGACACCAGCACCGTGATATAGAGCACTGACACCAGCACCATGCTATAGAGCACTGACACTAGCACCATGATAGAGAGCACTGACACCAGCACTGTGATAGCGTGCACTGACACCAGCACCGTGATATATTGCACTGACACCAGCACCGTGATAGAGTGCACCGACCACAGCACCATGATAGAGTGCACTGACACCGGGACCGTGATATGGAGCACTGGCACCAGCAGAGTGTTAGAGTGCACTGACACCAGCACCGTGATATAGAGCACTGACACCAGCACCATGATAGAGTGCACTGACACCAGCACCGTGATAGATAGCACTGACACCAGCACCGTGATAGAGTGCACTGACACCAGCACAGTGAGAGCACTGACATCAGCACCGTGATAGAGTGCACTGACACCAGCACCGTGATATAGAGCACTGACACCAGCACCGTGATAGAGAGCACTGACACCAGCACCGTGATATAGAGCACTGACACCAGCACCATGATATAGAGCACTGACACCAGCACCGTGATATAGAGCACTGACACCAGCACCGTGATAGAGTGCACTGACCACAGCACCATGATAGAGTGCACTGACACCAGCACCGTGATATGGAGCACTGACACCAGCAGAGTGTTAGAGTGCACTGATACCAGCACCGTGATATAGAGCACTGACACCAGCACCGTGATAGAGAGCACTGACACCAGCACCGTGATAGAGTGCACTGACACCAGCACCGTGATATAGAGCACTGACACCAGCACCATGATACAGAACACCGACACCAGCACCGTGATAGAGAGCACTGACTTCAGAACCGTGATAGAGTGCACTGGCACCAGCACTGTGATAGAGTGCACTGACACCAGCACTGTGATAGAGTGCACTGACACCAGCACCGTGATAGATTGCACTGACACCAGCACCGTGATAGAGTGCACTGACCACAGCACCATGATAGAGTGCACTGACACCAGCACCGTGATATGGAGCACTGACACCAGCAGAGTGTTAGAGAGCACTGACTTCAGCACCGTGATAGAGTGCACTGGCACCAGCACAGTGATAGAGTGCACTGACACCAGCACTGTGAGAGCACTGACACCTGCACCGCGATAGAGAGCACTGACACCAGCACCGTGATATAGAGCACTGACACCAGCACCATGCTATAGAGCACTGACACCAGCACCATGCTATAGAGCACTGACACCAGCACCGTGATAGAGAGCACTGACACCAGCACTGTGATAGAGTGCACTGACACCAGCACCATGATAGATTGCACTGACACCAGCACCGTGATAGAGTGCACTGACCACAGCACCATGATAGAGTGCACTGACACCAGCACCGTGATATGGAGCACTGACACCAGCAGAGTGTTAGAGTGCACTGACACCAGCACCGTGATATAGAGCACTGACACCAGCACCGTGATAGATAGCACTGACACCAGCACCGTGATAGAGTGCACTGACACCAGCACCGTGATATATGGCACTGACACCACCAGATTGATAGAGTGCACTGGCACCAGCACCGTGATAGAGTGCACTGACACCAGCAGAGTGATAGATTGCACTGACACCAGCACCGTGATAGAGTGCACTGACGCCAGCACTGAGAGCACTGACACCTGCACCGTGATAGAGAGCACTGACACCAGCACCGTGATATAGAGCACTGACACCAGCACCATGATATAGAGCACTGACACCAGCACCGTGATAGAGAGCACTGACACCAGCACCGTGAGAGCACTGACACCAGCACCGTGATAGATTGCACTGACACCAGCACCATGATAGAGTGCACCGACCACAGCATCATGATAGAGTGCACTGACACCAGCACCGTGATATAGAGCACTGACACCAGCAGAGTGTTAGAGTGCACTGATACCAGCACCGTGATATAGAGCACTGACACCAGCAGAGTGATAGAGTGCACTGACACCAGCACCGTGATATAGAGCACTGACACCAGCACCGTGATAGAGAGCACTTACACCAGCACCGTGATAGAGTGCACTGACACCAGCACCGTGAGAGCACTGACATCAGCACCGTGATAGAGTGCACTGACACCAGCACCGTGATATAGAGCACTGACAACAGCACCATGATAGAGTGCACTGACACCAGCATCGTGATAGAGTGCACTTACACCAGCACCGTGGTATAGAGCACTGACACCCGCACCGTATTTGAGAGCACTGACACCAGCACCGTGATATAGAGCACTGACACCAGCACCGTGATATAGAGCACTGACACCAGCACCGTGATAGAGAGCACTGACACCAACACTGCGATAGAGTGTACTGACACCAGCACCGTGATAGATTGCACTGACACCAGCACCGTGGTAGAGTGCACTGACAACAGCACCGTGATATAGAGCACTGACACCAGCAGAGTGATAGAGTACACTGACACCAGCACCGTTATCGAGTGCACTGACACCAGAACCGTGAGAGCACTGACACCAGCACTGTGATAGAGTGCACTGACACCAGCACCGTGATATAGAGCACTGAGACCAGCACCGTGATAGAGAGCAGTGACACCAGCACTGTGATAGAGTGCACTGACACCAGCACCATGATATAGAGCACTGACACCAGCAGAGTGATAGAGTACACTGACACCAGCACCGTTATCGAGTGCACTGACACCAGCACCATGAGACCACTGACACCAGCACCGTGATATAGTGCACTGACACCAGCACCATGATATAGAGCACTGACACCATCACTGTGATAGAGAGCACTGACACCAGCACCATGATATAGTGCACTGACACCAGCACCGTGATAGATAGCACTGACACCAGCAGCTTGATATAGAGCACTGACACCAGCATCGTGATAGAGAGCACTGACACCAGCACCGTGATAGAGTGCAATGGCACCAGCACCGTGATAGAGTGCACTGACATAAGCAACGATCTAGCGAGCAGTGAAAACCAGCACCGTGATAGAGTGCACTGACACCAGCACTGAGAGCACTGAAACCTGCAATGTGATAGAGAGCACTGACACCAGCACCGTGATATAGAGCACTGACACCATCACCATGATATAGAGCATTGACAAAAGCACCGTGATAGAGAGCACTGACACCAGCGCCGTGATAGAGTGCACTGACACCAGCGCCGTGAGAGCACTGACACCAGCACCATGATAGAGTGCACTGACACCAGCGCCGTGAGAGCACTGACACCAGCACCATGATAGAGTGCACTGACACCAGCACTGTGATAGAGTGCACTGACACCAGCACCGTGATAGAGAGCACTGACACCAGCAATGTGATAGAGTGCACTGACACCAGCACCATGATAGAGTGGACTGACATCAGCACCGAGATAGAGAGCACTGATACCAGCAACATGATAGAGTGCACTGACACCAACACCGTGAGAGCACTGACACCAGCACCGTAATATAGAGCACTGACACCAGCACCGTGATAGAGAGCACTGACACCAGCACCATGATAGAGAGCACTGACACCAACACTGCGATAGAGTGTACTGACAACAGCACCGTGACAGTTTGCACTGACACCAGCACCGTGATAGAGTGCACTGACAACAGCACCGTGATATAGAGCACTGACACCAGCAGAGTGATAGAGTACACTGACACCAGCACCGTTATCGAGTGCACTGACACCAGAACCGTGAGAGCACTGGCACCAGCACTGTGATAGAGTGCACTGACACCAGCACCATGATATAGAGCACTGACACCAACACCGTGATATTGAGCACTGACACCAGCACCGTGATAGAGAGCACTGACACCAGCATTGCGATAGAGTGCACTGACACCAGCACCATGAGAGCACTGACACCAGCACCCTGATAGAGTGCACTGACACCAGCACCATGATATAGAGCACTGACACCAGCACCGTGATAGAGTGCACTGGCACCAGCACAGTGATAGAGTGCACTGACATAAGCACCGCGATAGAGAGCAGTGACACCAGCACCGTGATATAGTGCACTGACACCAGCACTGAGAGCACTGACACCTGCACCGTGATATAGAGCACTGACACCAGCACCATGATATAGAGCACTGACACCAGCACCGTGATAGAGAGCACTGACATCAGCACCGTGATAGAGTGCACTGACACCAACACCGTGAGAACACTGACACCAGGAACGTGAAAGAGAGCACTGACACTAGCACCGTGATATAGAGCACTGACACCAGCACCGTGATATAGAGCACTGACACCAGCACTGTGATAGAGAGCATTGACGCCAGCATTGTGATAGAGTGCACTGACAACAGCACCGTGATAGAGTGCACTGACACCAGCACCGTGATATAGAGCACTGACACCAGCACCGTGATAGAGTGCACTGAAACCAGCACCGTGAGAGCACTGACACCAGAACTGTGATGGAGTGCACTGACACCAGCAATGTGATAGAGTGCACTGACACCAGTACTGTGATATAGAGCACTGACACCAGCACCGTGATAGAGAGCACTGACACCAGCACCGTGATAGAGTGCACAGACACCAGAACCGTGAGAGCACTGACACCAGCACCGTGATAGAGTGCGCTGACACCAGCACCGTGGTATAGAGCACTGACACAAGCCCCGTGATAGAGAGCACTGACACCAGCACCATGATAGAGTGGACTGACATCAGCACAGAGATAGAGAGCACTGATACCAGCAACATGATAGAGTGCACTGACACCAACACCGTGAGAGCACTGACACCAGCACCGTAATATAGAGCACTGACACCAGCACCATGATAGAGTGCACTGACACCAGCACCGAGATAGAGAGAACTGACACCAGCACCATGACAGAGTGCACTGACACCAACACCATGAGAGCACTGACACCAGCACCCTGATATAGAGCACTGACTCCATCACCGTGATAGAGAGCACTGACACCAGCACCGTGATAGAGTGCACTGACACCAGCACAGTGATATAGAGCACTGACACCAGCAGAGTGATAGAGTGCACTGACACCAGCACCGTGATATAGAGCACTGACACCAGCACTGTGATAGAGTGCACTGACACCCGCACCGTGATAGAGAGCACTGACACCAGCACCGTGATAGAGAGCACTGACACCAACACTGCGATAGAGTGCACTGACACCAACACCGTGAGAACACTGACACCAGGACCGTGAAAGAGAGCACTGACACTAGCACCGTGATATAGAGCACTGACACCAGCACCGTGATATAGAGCACTGACACCAGCACTGTGATAGAGAGCATTGACGCCAGCATTGTGATAGAGTGCACTGACAACAGCACAGTGATAGAGTGCACTGACACCAGCACTGTGATATAGAGCACTGACACCAGCACCGTGATAGAGTGCACTGAAACCAGCACCGTGAGAGCACTGACACCAGAACTGTGATAGAGTGCACTGACACCAGCAATGTGATAGAGTGCACTGACACCAGTACTGTGATATAGAGCACTGACACCAGCACCGTGATAGAGTGCACAGACACCAGAACCGTGAGAGCACTGACACCAGCACCGTGATAGAGTGCACTGACACCAGCACCGTGGTATAGAGCACTGACACAAGCCCCGTGATAGAGAGCACTGACAGCAGCACCGTGATAGAGTACACTGACACCAGCACTGTGAGAGCACTGACACCTGCACCGTGATAGAGAGTACTGACACCAGCACCGTGATATAGAGCACTGACACCAGCAGAGTGTTAGAGAGCACTGATACCAGCACCGTGATATAGAGCACTGACTCCAGCAGAGTGATAGATGGCACTGACACCAGCACATTGATATAGAGCACTGACACCAGCACCGTGATAGAGTGCACTGACAACAGCACCGTGATAGAGAGCAATGACACCAGCACCGTGATAGAGTGCACTGACACCAGCACCATGAGAGTACTGACACCAGCAGAGTGATAGAGTACACTGACACCAGCACCATTATCGAGTGCACTGACACCAGAACCGTGAGAGCACTGGCACCAGCACTGTGATAGAGTGCACTGACACCAGCACCATGATATAGTGCACTGACACCAGCACTGTGATAGAGAGCATTGACGCCAGTATTGTGATAGAGTGCACTGACAACAGCACAGTGATAGAGTGCACTGACACCAGAACCGTGAGAGCACTGACACCAGCACTGTGATAGAGTGCACTGACACCAGCACCATGCTATAGAGCACTGACACCAGCACCGTGATAGAGAGCACTGACACCAGCACTGTGATAGAGTGCACTGACACCAGCACCGTGATAGATTGCACTGATACCAGCACCGTGATAGAGTGCACTGACCACAGCACCATGATAGAGTGCACTGACACCAGCACCGTGATATGGAGCACTGACACCAGCAGAGTGTTAGAGTGCACTGACACCAGCACCATGATATAGAGCACTGACACCAGCACCATGACAGAGTGCACTGACACCAACACCATGAGAGCACTGACACCAGCACCCTGATATAGAGCACTGACTCCATCACCGTGATAGAGAGCACTGACACCAGCACCGTGATAGAGTGCACTGACACCAGCACCGTGATAGAGTGCACTGACACCAGCACCGTGATAGAGTGCACTGACACCAGCACCATGATAGAGTGCACTGACACCAACACCGTGAGAGCACTGACACCAGCACCCTGATATAGAGCACTGACTCCAGCACCGTGATAGAGAGCACTGACACCAGCACCGTGATAGAGTGCACTGACACCAGCACCATGTTATAGAGCACTGACAACAGCACCGTGATAGTGAGCACTGACACCAGCAATATGATAAAGTGCACTGACACCAGCACCGTGATATAGAGCACTGACACCAGCACTGTGATAGAGTGCACTGACACCCGCACCGTGATAGAGAGCACTGACACCAGCACCGTGATAGAGAGCACTGACACCAACACTGCGATAGAGTGCACTGACACCAACACCGTGAGAACACTGACACCAGGACCGTGAAAGAGAGCACTGACACTAGCACCGTGATATAGAGCACTGACACCAGCACCGTGATATAGAGCACTGACACCAGCACTGTGATAGAGAGCATTGACGCCAGCATTGTGATAGAGTGCACTGACAACAGCACAGTGATAGAGTGCACTGACACCAGCACTGTGATATAGAGCACTGACACCAGCACCGTGATAGAGTGCACTGAAACCAGCACCGTGAGAGCACTGACACCAGAACTGTGATAGAGTGCACTGACACCAGCAATGTGATAGAGTGCACTGACACCAGTACTGTGATATAGAGCACTGACACCAGCACCGTGATAGAGTGCACAGACACCAGAACCGTGAGAGCACTGACACCAGCACCGTGATAGAGTGCACTGACACCAGCACCGTGGTATAGAGCACTGACACAAGCCCCGTGATAGAGAGCACTGACAGCAGCACCGTGATAGAGTACACTGACACCAGCACTGTGAGAGCACTGACACCTGCACCGTGATAGAGAGTACTGACACCAGCACCGTGATATAGAGCACTGACACCAGCAGAGTGTTAGAGAGCACTGATACCAGCACCGTGATATAGAGCACTGACTCCAGCAGAGTGATAGATGGCACTGACACCAGCACATTGATATAGAGCACTGACACCAGCACCGTGATAGAGTGCACTGACAACAGCACCGTGATAGAGAGCAATGACACCAGCACCGTGATAGAGTGCACTGACACCAGCACCATGAGAGTACTGACACCAGCAGAGTGATAGAGTACACTGACACCAGCACCATTATCGAGTGCACTGACACCAGAACCGTGAGAGCACTGGCACCAGCACTGTGATAGAGTGCACTGACACCAGCACCATGATATAGTGCACTGACACCAGCACTGTGATAGAGAGCATTGACGCCAGCATTGTGATAGAGTGCACTGACAACAGCACAGTGATAGAGTGCACTGACACCAGAACCGTGAGAGCACTGACACCAGCACTGTGATAGAGTGCACTGACACCAGCACCATGCTAAAGAGCACTGACACCAGCACCGTGATAGAGAGCACTGACACCAGCACTGTGATAGAGTGCACTGACACCAGCACCGTGATAGATTGCACTGACACCAGCACCGTGATAGAGTGCACTGACCACAGCACCATGATAGAGTGCACTGACACCAGCACCGTGATATGGAGCACTGACACCAGCAGAGTGTTAGAGTGCACTGACACCAGCACCATGATATAGAGCACTGACACCAGCACCATGACAGAGTGCACTGACACCAACACCATGAGAGCACTGACACCAGCACCCTGATATAGAGCACTGACTCCATCACCGTGATAGAGAGCACTGACACCAGCACCGTGATAGAGTGCACTGACACCAGCACCGTGATAGAGTGCACTGACACCAGCACCGTGATAGAGTGCACTGACACCAGCACCGTGATAGAGTGCACTGACACCAGCACCATGATAGAGTGCACTGACACCAACACCGTGAGAGCACTGACACCAGCACCCTGATATAGAGCACTGACTCCAGCACCGTGATAGAGAGCACTGACACCAGCACCGTGATAGAGTGCACTGACACCAGCACCATGTTATAGAGCACTGACAACAGCACCGTGATAGTGAGCACTGACACCAGCAATATGATAAAGTGCACTGACACCAGCATCATGATAGAGTGGACTGACATCAGCACCGAGATAGAGAGCACTGATACCAGCAACATGATAGAGTGCACTGACACCAACACCGTGAGAGCACTGACACCAGCACCGTAATATAGAGCACTGACACCAGCACCGTGATAGAGAGCACTGACACCAGCAACGTGCTAGAGTGCACTGACACCAGCACCATGATAGAGTGCACTGACACCAGCACCGAGATAGAGAGCACTGACACCAGCACCATGATAGAGTGCACTGACACCAACACCGTGAGAGCACTGACACCAGCACCCTGATATAGAGCACTGACTCCAGCACCGTGATAGAGAGCACTGACACCAGCACCGTGATAGAGTGCACTGACACCAGCACCGTGATAGAGTGCACTGACACCAGCACCGTGATAGAGTGCACTGACACCAGCACCGTGATATAGAGCACTGACACCAGCAGAGTGATAGAGTGCACTGACACCAGCACCGTGATATAGAGCACTGACACCAGAACTGTGATAGAGTGCACTGACACCAGCACCGTGATAGAGAGCACTGACACCAGCACTGTGATAGAGTGCACTGACACCCGCACCGTGATAGAGAGCACTGACACCAGCACTGTGATAGAGAGCACTGACACCAACACTGCGATAGAGTGCACTGACACCAACACCGTGAGAACACTGACACCAGGACCGTGAAAGAGAGCACTGACACTAGCACCGTGATATAGAGCACTGACACCAGCACCGTGATATAGAGCACTGACACCAGCACTGTGATAGAGAGCATTGACGCCAGCATTGTGATAGAGTGCACTGACAACAGCACAGTGATAGAGTGCACTGACACCAGCACTGTGATATAGAGCACTGACACCAGCACCGTGATAGAGTGCACTGAAACCAGCACCGTGAGAGCACTGACACCAGAACTGTGATAGAGTGCACTGACACCAGCAATGTGATAGAGTGCACTGACACCAGTACTGTGATATAGAGCACTGACACCAGCACCGTGATAGAGTGCACAGACACCAGAACCGTGAGAGCACTGACACCAGCACCGTGATAGAGTGCACTGACACCAGCACCGTGGTATAGAGCACTGACACAAGCCCCGTGATAGAGAGCACTGACAGCAGCACCGTGATAGAGTACACTGACACCAGCACTGTGAGAGCACTGACACCTGCACCGTGATAGAGAGTACTGACACCAGCACCGTGATATAGAGCACTGACACCAGCAGAGTGTTAGAGAGCACTGATACCAGCACCGTGATATAGAGCACTGACTCCAGCAGAGTGATAGATGGCACTGACACCAGCACATTGATATAGAGCACTGACACCAGCACCGTGATAGAGTGCACTGACAACAGCACCGTGATAGAGAGCAATGACACCAGCACCGTGATAGAGTGCACTGACACCAGCACCATGAGAGTACTGACACCAGCAGAGTGATAGAGTACACTGACACCAGCACCATTATCGAGTGCACTGACACCAGAACCGTGAGAGCACTGGCACCAGCACTGTGATAGAGTGCACTGACACCAGCACCATGATATAGTGCACTGACACCAGCACTGTGATAGAGAGCATTGACGCCAGCATTGTGATAGAGTGCACTGACAACAGCACAGTGATAGAGTGCACTGACACCAGAACCGTGAGAGCACTGACACCAGCACTGTGATAGAGTGCACTGACACCAGCACCATGCTATAGAGCACTGACACCAGCACCGTGATAGAGAGCACTGACACCAGCACTGTGATAGAGTGCACTGACACCAGCACCGTGATAGATTGCACTGACACCAGCACCGTGATAGAGTGCACTGACCACAGCACCATGATAGAGTGCACTGACACCAGCACCGTGATATGGAGCACTGACACCAGCAGAGTGTTAGAGTGCACTGACACCAGCACCATGATATAGAGCACTGACACCAGCACCATGACAGAGTGCACTGACACCAACACCATGAGAGCACTGACACCAGCACCCTGATATAGAGCACTGACTCCATCACCGTGATAGAGAGCACTGACACCAGCACCGTGATAGAGTGCACTGACACCAGCACCGTGATAGAGTGCACTGACACCAGCACCGTGATAGAGTGCACTGACACCAGCACCGTGATAGAGTGCACTGACACCAGCACCATGATAGAGTGCACTGACACCAACACCGTGAGAGCACTGACACCAGCACCCTGATATAGAGCACTGACTCCAGCACCGTGATAGAGAGCACTGACACCAGCACCGTGATAGAGTGCACTGACACCAGCACCATGTTATAGAGCACTGACAACAGCACCGTGATAGTGAGCACTGACACCAGCAATATGATAAAGTGCACTGACACCAGCATCATGATAGAGTGGACTGACATCAGCACCGAGATAGAGAGCACTGATACCAGCAACATGATAGAGTGCACTGACACCAACACCGTGAGAGCACTGACACCAGCACCGTAATATAGAGCACTGACACCAGCACCGTGATAGAGAGCACTGACACCAGCAACGTGCTAGAGTGCACTGACACCAGCACCATGATAGAGTGCACTGACACCAGCACCGAGATAGAGAGCACTGACACCAGCACCATGATAGAGTGCACTGACACCAACACCGTGAGAGCACTGACACCAGCACCCTGATATAGAGCACTGACTCCAGCACCGTGATAGAGAGCACTGACACCAGCACCGTGATAGAGTGCACTGACACCAGCACCGTGATAGAGTGCACTGACACCAGCACCGTGATAGAGTGCACTGACACCAGCACCGTGATATAGAGCACTGACACCAGCAGAGTGATAGAGTGCACTGACACCAGCACCGTGATATAGAGCACTGACACCAGAACTGTGATAGAGTGCACTGACACCAGCACCGTGATAGAGAGCACTGACACCAGCACCGTGATAGAGAGCACTGACACCAACACTGCGATAGAGTGTACTGACAACAGCACCATGACAGTTTGCACTGACACCAGCACCGTGATAGAGTGCACTGACAACAGCACCGCGATATAGAGCACTGACACCAGCAGAGTGATAGAGTACACTGACACCAGCACCGTTATCGAGTGCACTGACACCAGAACCGTGAGAGCACTGGTACCAGCACTGTGATAGAGTGCACTGACACCAGCACCATGATATAGAGCACTGACACCAACACCATGATATTGAGCACTGACACCAGCACCGTGATAGAGAGCACTGACACCAGCATTGCGATAGAGTGCACTGACACCAGCACCATGAGAGCACTGACACCAGCACTCTGATAGAGTGCACTGACACCAGCACCATGATATAGAGCACTGACACCAGCACCGTGATAGAGTGCACTGGCACCAGCACAGTGATAGAGTGCACTGACATAAGCACCGCGATAGAGAGCAGTGAAACCAGCACCGTGATATAGTGCACTGACACCAGCAATGAGAGCACTGACACCTGCACCGTGATAGAGAGCACTGAAACCAGCACCGTGATATAGAGCACTGACACCAGCACCATGATATAGAGCACTGACACCAGCACCGTGATAGAGAGCACTGACATCAGCACCGTGATAGAGTGCACTGACACCAACACCGTGAGAACACTGACACCAGGAACGTGAAAGAGAGTACTGACACTAGCACCGTGATATAGAGCACTGACACCAGCACCGTGATATAGAGCACTGACACCAGCACTGTGATAGAGAGCATTGACGCCAGCATTGTGATAGAGTGCACTGACAACAGCACCGTGATAGAGTGCACTGACACCAGCACCGTGATATAGAGCACTGACACCAGCACCGTGATAGAGTGCACTGAAACCAGCACCGTGAGAGCACTGACACCAGAACTGTGATAGAGTGCACTGACACCAGCAATGTGATAGAGTGCACTGACACCAGCACTGTGATATAGAGCACTGACACCAGCACCGTGATAGAGAGCACTGACACCAGCACCGTGATAGAGTGCACAGACACCAGAACCGTGAGAGCACTGACACCAGCACCGTGATAGAGTGCGCTGACACCAGCACCGTGGTATAGAGCACTGACACAAGCCCCGTGATAGAGAGCACTGACACCAGCACCATGATAGAGTGGACTGACATCAGCACCGAGATAGAGAGCACTGATACCAGCAACATGATAGAGTGCACTGACACCAACACCGTGAGAGCACTGACACCAGCACCGTAATATAGAGCACTGACACCAGCACCATGATAGAGTGCACTGACACCAGCACCGAGATAGAGAGCACTGACACCAGCACCATGATAGAGTGCACTGACACCAACACCGTGAGAGCACTGACACCAGCACCCTGATATAGAGCACTGACTCCAGCACCGTGATAGAGAGCACTGACACCAGCACCGTGATAGAGTGCACTGACACCAGCACCATGATAGAGTGCACTGACACCAGCACCGTGATATAGAGCACTGACACCAGCAGAGTGATAGAGTGCACTGACACCAGCACCGTGATATAGAGCACTGACACCAGCACTGTGATAGAGTGCACTGACACCAGCACCGTGATAGAGAGCACTGACACCAGCGCCGTGATAGAGAGCACTGACACCAACACTGCGATAGAGTGTACTGACAACAGCACCGTGACAGTTTGCACTGACACCAGCACCGTGATAGAGTGTACTGACAACAGCACCGTGATATAGAGCACTGACACCAGCAGAGTGATAGAGTACACTGACACCAGCACCGTTATCGAGTGCACTGACACCAGAACCGTGAGAGCACTGGCACCAGCACTGTGATAGAGTGCACTGACACCAGCATCATGATATAGAGCACTGACACCAACACCGTGATATTGAGCACTGACACCAGCACCGTGATAGAGAGCACTGACACCAGCATTGCGATAGAGTGCACTGACACCAGCACCTTGAGAGCACTGACACCAGCACCGTGATAGAGTGCACTGACACCAGCACCATGATATAGAGCACTGACACCAGCACCGTGATAGAGTGCACTGGCACCAGCACAGTGATAGAGTGCACTGACATAAGCACCGAGATAGAGAGCAGTGACACCAGCACCGTGATATAGTGCACTGACACCAGCACTGAGAGCACTGACACCTGCACCGTGATAGAGAGCACTGAAACCAGCACCGTGATATAGAGCACTGACACCAGCACCATGATATAGAGCACTGACACCAGCACCGTGATAGAGAGCACTGACATCAGCACCGGGATAGAGTGCACTGACACTAACACCGTGAGAACACTGACACCAGGACCGTGAAAGAGAGCACTGACACTAGCACCGTGATATAGAGCACTGACACCAGCACCGTGATATAGAGCACTGACACCAGCACTGTGATAGAGAGCATTGACGCCAGCATTGTGATAGAGTGCACTGACAACAGCACAGAGATAGAGTGCACTGACACCAGCACCGTGATATAGAGCACTGACACCAGCATCGTGATAGAGTGCACTGAAACCAGCACAGTGAGAGCACTGACACCAGAACTGTGATAGAGTGCACTGACACCAGCAATGTGATAGAGTGCACTGACACCAGTACTGTGATATAGAGCACTGACACCAGCACCGTGATAGAGAGCACTGACACCAGCACCGTGATAGAGTGCACAGACACCAGAACCGTGAGAGCACTGACACCAGCACGTGATAGAGTGCACTGACACCAGCACCGTGGTATAGAGCACTGACACAAGCCCCGTGATAGAGAGCACTGACAGCAGCACCGTGATAGAGTACACTGACACCAGCACTGTGAGAGCACTGACGCCTGCACCGTGATAGAGAGTACTGACACCAGCACCGTGATATAGAGCACTGACACCAGCAGAGTGTTAGAGAGCACTGATACCAGCACCGTGATATAGAGCACTGACTCCAGCAGAGTGATAGATGGCACTGACACCAGCACCGTGATATAGAGCACTGACACCAGCACCGTGATAGAGTGCACTGACACCAGCACCGTGATAAAGAGCAATGACACCAGCACCGTGATAGAGTGCACTGACACCAGCACCATGAGAGTACTGACACCATCAGAGTGATAGAGTACACTGACACCAGCACCGTTATAGAGTGCACTGACACCAGAACCGTGAGAGCACTGGCACCAGCACTGTGATAGAGTGCACTGACACCAGCACCATGATATAGTGCACTGACACCAGCACTGTGATAGAGTGCACTGACACCAGCACCATGATATAGTGCACTGACACCAGCACTGTGATAGATAGCACTTACACCAGCACCTTAATATAGAGCACTGACACCAGCACCGTGATAGAGTGCACTGGCACCAGCACAGTGATAGAGTGCACTGACATAAGCACCGAGATAGAGGGAGAGAGCACTGACACCGGCACCATGATAGAGAGCACTGACACCAGCACTGAGAGCACTGACACCTGCACAGTGATAGAGAGCACTGAAACCAGCACCGTGATATAGAGCACTGACACCAGAACCATGATATAGAGCACTTACACCAGCACCGTGATAGAGTGCACTGACACCAGCGCCGTGAGAGCACTGACACCGGCACCGTGATAGATTGCACTGAGGCCGCGTACACACGCGGGGACTGTTCGCTGAACTTTGTCCGTCAAACAGTTTCAGCAAACAGTCCGCTCAAAATTAGCATGGACGGACTTGCCCACACACGACGAACGAACAGTTTGCTGAAACCGTGCGCGATGACGTGAACGGCACGTACGACGGGACGGAAAATACAACGTCCTATACACTGCATTACAACTTTCGGCGTGTAAATCCTTTCTGAGCATGCGCGGAACTTAGTTTGACGAACAAGCCTACACACGAGGGGACTGTTCGCTGAAACCAAGTTTCAGCGGACAGTTTTTCGGAAATTCCGAAAAACCTTGTTCAGCAAACTGTTCGCTGAAACTGTCCGCTGAAAGCCCACACACGGGCGGACTGTCCACCGAAACACTGTTCAGCGGACAAAGTTGGGCGAACAGTCTCCGCGTGTTTACGCGGCCTGACACCAGCACCGTGATAGAGTGCACCGACCACAGCACCATGTTAGAGTGCACTGACACCAGCACCGTGATGTAGAGCACTGACACCAGCAGAGTGTTAGAGTGCACTGATACAAGCACCGTGATATCGAGCACTGACACCAGCAGAGTGATAGAGTGCACTGACACCAGCACCGTGATAGAGAGCACTGACACCAGCACCGTGATAGAGAGCACTGACACCAGCACCATGATAGAGTGGACTGACATCAGCACCGAGATAGAGGGAGAGAGCACTGACACCGGCACCATGATAGAGAGCACTGACACCAGCACTGAGAGCACTGACACCTGCACAGTGATAGAGAGCACTGAAACCAGCACCGTGATATAGAGCACTGACACCAGAACCATGATATAGAGCACTTACACCAGCACCGTGATAGAGTGCACTGACACCAGCGCCGTGAGAGCACTGACACCGGCACCGTGATAGATTGCACTGAGGCCGCGTACACACGCGGGGACTGTTCGCTGAACTTTGTCCGTCAAACAGTTTCAGCAAACAGTCCGCTCAAAATTAGCATGGACGGACTTGCCCACACACGACGAACGAACAGTTTGCTGAAACCGTGCGCGATGACGTGAACGGCACGTACGACGGGACGGAAAATACAACGTCCTATACACTGCATTACAACTTTCGGCGTGTAAATCCTTTCTGAGCATGCGCGGAACTTAGTTTGATGAACAAGCCTACACACGAGGGGACTGTTCGCTGAAACCAAGTTTCAGCGGACAGTTTTTCGGAAATTCCGAAAAACCTTGTTCAGCAAACTGTTCGCTGAAACTGTCCGCTGAAAGCCCACACACGGGCGGACTGTCCGCCGAAACACTGTTCAGCGGACAAAGTTGGGCGAACAGTCCCCGCGTGTTTACGCGGCCTGACACCAGCACCGTGATAGAGTGCACCGACCACAGCACCATGTTAGAGTGCACTGACACCAGCACCGTGATGTAGAGCACTGACACCAGCAGAGTGTTAGAGTGCACTGATACAAGCACCGTGATATCGAGCACTGACACCAGCAGAGTGATAGAGTGCACTGACACCAGCACCGTGATAGAGAGCACTGACACCAGCACCGTGATAGAGAGCACTGACACCAGCACCATGATAGAGTGGACTGACATAAGCACCGAGATAGAGAGCACTGATACCAGCACCATGATAAAGTGCACTGACACCAACACCGTGATAGTGAGCACTGACACCAGCACCTTGATAGAGTGCACTGACACCAGCACCGTGAGAGCACTGACATCAGCACCGTGATAGAGTGCACTGACACCAGCACCATGATATAGAGCACTGACACCAGCACCGTGATAGAGAGCACTGACACCAGCACCATGATAGAGTGCACTGACACCAGCACCGTGATAGAGTGCACTGACACCAGCACCGTGATAGAGAGCACTGACACCAACAGTGCGATAGAGTGTACTGACAACAGCACTGTGACAATTTGCACTGACACCAGCACCGTGATAGAGTACACTGACACCAGCACCGTTATCAAGTGCACTGACACCAAAACCGTGAGCGCACTGGCACCAGCACTGTGATAGAGTGCACTGACACCAGCACCATGATAAAGTGCACTGACACCAGCGCCGCGAGAGCACTGACACCAGCACCGTGATAGAGTGCACTGACACCAGCACCGTGATATAGACCACTGACAACAGCACTGTGATAGAGAGCACTGACACCAGCAATGTGATAGAGTGCACTGACACCAGCACCATGATAGAGTGGACTGACATCAGCACCGAGATAGAGAGCACTGATACCAGCACCATGATAGAGTGCACTGACACCAACACCGTGAGAGCACTGACACCAGCACTGTGATATAGAGCACTGACACAAGCACCATGATAAAGTACACTGACACCAGCGCCGTGAGAGCACTGACAACAGCACCGTGATAGAGTGCACTGACACCAGCACCGTGATATAGAGCACTGACAACAGCACTGTGATAGAGAGCACTGACACCAGCAATGTGATAGAGTGCACTGACACCAGCACCATGATAGTGAGCACTGACACCAGCACCTTGATAGAGTGCACTGACACCAGCACCGTGAGAGCACTGACATCAGCACCGTGATAGAGTGCACTGACACCAGCACTGTGATAGAGTGTTCTTACACCAGCACCGTGATATAGAGCACTGATACCTGCACCGTGATAGAGAGCACTGACACCAGCACCGTGATATAGAGCACTGACACCAGCAGAGTGCTAGAGTGCACTGATACCAGCACCGTGATAGAGTGGACTGACACCATCACCGTGATATAGAGCACTGCCAACAGCACTGTGATAGAGAGCACTGACACCAGCAACGTGATAGAGTGCACTGACACCAGCACCATGATAGAGTGCACTGACACCAGCACCAAGATAGAGAGCACTGACACCAGCACCATGATAGAGTGCACTGACACCAACACCGTGAGAGCACTGACACCAGCACCCTGATATAGAGCACTGACATCAGCACCGTGATAGAGTGCACTGACACCAGCACCGTGATAGTGAGCACTAACACCAGCACCGTGATAGAGTGCACTGGCACCGGCACAGTGATAGAGAGCAGTGACACCAGCACCATGATATAGTGCACTGACACCAGCACTGAGAGCACTGACACCTGCACCGTGATAGAGAGCACTGAAACCAGCACCGTGATATAGAGCACTGAAACCAGCACCATGATATCGAGCACTGACACCAGCACCATGATAGAGAGCACTGACACCAGCACCGTGATAGAGTGCACTGACACCAGCGCCGTGAGATCACTGACACCAGCACCGTGATAGAGTGCACCGACCACAGCACCATGATAGAGTGCACTGACACCAGCACCATGATATAGAGCACTGACACCAGCAGAGTGTTAGAGTGCACTGACACCAGCACCGTGTTAGAGAGCACTGACACCAGCAGAGTGATAGAGTGCACTGACACCAGCACCGTGATAGATAGCACTGACACCAGCACCTTGATAGAGAGCACTGACACCAACACTGCGATAGAGTGCACTGACACCAGCACCGTGATAGAGAGCACTGACACCAGCACTGAGGGCACTGACACCTGCACCGTGATAGAGAGCACTAAAACCTGCACCGTGATATAGAGCACTGACACCAGCACCATGATATAGAGCACTGACACCAGCACCATGATAGAGAGCACTGACACCAGCACCATGATAGAGTGCACTGACACCAGCGCCATGAGATCACTGACACCAGCACCGTGATAGAGTGCACCGACCACAGCACCATGATAGAGTGCACTGACACCAGCACCATGATATAGAGCACTAACACCAGCAGAGTGTTAGAGTGCACTGATACCAGCACCGTGATAGAGAGCACTGACACCAGCAGAGTGATAGAGTGCACTGACACCAGCACCGTGATAGAGAGCACTGACACCAGCACCTTGATAGAGGGCACTGACACCAACACTGCGATAGAGTGCACTGACACCAGCACCGTGATAGTGAGCACTAAAACCAGCACCTTGATAGAGTGCACTGACACCAGCACCGTGAGAGCACTGACATCAGCACCGTGATAGAGTGCACTGACACCAGCACTGTGATATAGAGCACTGACACCAGCACCGTGATAGAGAGCACTGATACCAGCACCATGATAGAGTGCACTGACACCAGCACCGTGATATAGAGCACTGACAACAGCACTGTGATAGAGAGCACTGGCACCAGCAATGTGATAGAGTGCACTGACACCAGCACCATGATAGAGTGGACTGACATCAGCACCGACATAGAGAGCACTGATACCAGCACCATGATAGAGTGCACTGACACCAACACCGTGAGAGCACTGACACCAGCACCGTAATATAGAGCACTGACACCAGCACCGTGATAGAGAGCACTGACACCAGCACCGTGATAGAGAGCACTGACACCAGCACCGTGATAGAGAGCACTGACACCAGCAACGTGATAGAGTGCACTGACACCAGCACCATGATAGAGTGCACTGACACCAGCACCGAGATAGAGAGCACTGACACCAGCACCGTGATAGAGTGTACTTACACCAGCACCGTGATATAGAGCACTGATACCTGCACCGTGATAGAGAGCACTGACACCAGCACCGTGATATAGAGCACTGACACCAGCACCGTGATATAGAGCACTGACAACAGCACTGTGATAGAGAGCACTGACACCAGCAACGTGATAGAGTGCACTGACACCAGCACCGAGATAGAGAGCACTGACACGAGCACCATGATAGAGTGCACTGACACCAACACCGTGAGAGCACTGACACCAGCACCCTGATATAGAGCACTGACACCAGCACCGTGATAGAGTGCACTGACACCAGCACCGTGATAGTGAGCACTGACACCAGCACCTTGATAGAGTGCACTGACACCAGCACCGTGAGAGCACTGACATCAGCAACGTGATAGAGTGCACTGACACCAGCACCGTGATATAGAGCACTGACACCAGCACCGTGATAGAGAGCACTGACACCAGCACCATGATAGAGTGCAATGACACCAGCACCGTGATAGAGTGCAATGACACCAGCACCGTGATATAGAGCATTGACACCTGCACCGTGATAGAGAGCACTGACACCAGCACCGTGATATAGAGCACTGACACCAGCACCGTGATAGAGAGCACTGACACCAACACTGCGATAGAGTGTACTGACAGCAGCATCGTGACAATTTGCACTGACACCAGCACCGTGATAGAGTGCACTGACACCAGCACCATGATATAGAGCACTGAAACCATCACTGTGATAGAGAGCACTGACACCAGCACCATGATATAGAGCACTGACACCAGCACCGTGATAGAGTGCACTGGCACCAGCACAGTGATAGAGTGCACTGACACCAGCACTGAGAGCACTCACACCTGCACCGTGATAGAGAGCACTGAAACCAGCACCATGATATAGAGCACTGACACCAGCACCGTGATAGAGAGCACTGACACCAGCACCGTGATAGAGTGCACTGACACCAGCGCCGTGAGAGCACTGACACCAACACCGTGATAGAGTGCACCGACCACAGCACCATGATAGAGTGCACTGACACCAGCACCGTGATATAGAGCACTGACACCAGCAGAGGGTTAGAGTGCACTGATACCAGCACCGTGATAGAGAGCACTGACACCAGCAGAATGATAGAGTGCACTGACACCAGCACCGTGATAGAGAGCACTGACACCAGCACTGTGATAGAGAGCACTGACACCATACTGCGATAGAGTGTACTGACACCAGCACCGTGATAGTGAGCACTGAAACCGGCACCTTGATAGAGTGCACTGACACCAGCACCGTGAGAGCACTGACATCAGCACCATGATAGAGTGCACTGACACCAGCACCGTGATATAGAGCACTGACACCAGCACCATGATAGAGAGCACTGATACCAGCACCATGATAGAGTGCACTGACACCAGCACCGTGATAGAGTGCACTTACACCAGCACCGTGATATAGAGCACTGACACCTGCACCGTGATAGAGAGCACTGACACCAGCACCGTGATAGAGAGCACTGACACCAACACTGCGATAGAGTGTACTGACAAAAGCACCGTGACAATTTGCACTGACAACAGCACCGTGATAGAGTGCACTGACAACAGCACCGTGATATAGAGCACTGACACCAGCATTGTGATAGAGTGCACTGACACCAGCACCATGAGAGCACTGACACCAGCACTGTGATAGAGTGCACTGACACCAGCACCGTGATATAGAGCACTGACACCATCACTGTGATAGAGAGCACTGACACCAGCACTGTGATAGAGTGCACTGTCACCAGCACCGTGATAGAGTGCACTGACATTCGCACCATGATATAGAGCACTGACACCATCACTGTGATAGAGAGCACTGAAACCAGCACCATGATATAGTGCACTGACACCAGCACTGTGATAGATAGTAGTGACACCAACACCTTGATATAGAGCACTGACACCAGCACCGTGATAGAGTGCACTGGCACCAGCACAGTGATAGTGTGCACTGACATAAGCACCGAGATAGAGAGCAGTGACACCAGCACCATGATATAGTGCACTGACACCAGCACTGAGAGCACTGACACCTGCACCGTGATAGAGAGCACTGAATCCAGCACCGTGATATAGAGCACTGACACCAGCACCGTGATATAGAGCACTGACACCATCACTGTGATAGAGAGCACTGACACCAGCACTGTGATAGAGTGCACTGGCACAAGCACCGTGATAGAGTGCACTGACATTCGCACCATGATATAGAGCACTGACACCATCACTGTGATAGAGAGCACTGACACCAGCACCATGATATAGTGCACTGACACCAGCACTGTGATAGATAGCAGTGACACCACCACCTTGATATAGAGCACTGACACCAGCACCGTGATAGAGTGCACTGGCACCAGCACAGTGATAGTGTGCACAGACATAAGCACCGCGATAGAGAGCAGTGACACCAGCACCATGATATAGTGCACTGACACCAGCACTGAGAGCACTGACACCTGCACCGTGATAGAGAGCACTGAATCCAGCACCGTGATATAGAGCACTGACACCAGCACCATGATATAGAGCACTGACGCCAGCACCGTGATAGAGAGCACTGACACCAGCACCGTGATAGAGTGCACTGACACCAGCGCAGTGAGAGCACTGACACCAGCACCGTGATAGAGTGCACCGACCACAGCACCATGATAGAGTGCACTGACACCAGCACCGTGATATAGAGCACTGACACCAGCAGAGTGTTAGAGTGCACTGATACCAGCACCGTGATAGAGAGCACTGACACCAGCAGAGTGATAGAGTGCACTGACACCAGCACCGTGATAGAGAGCACTGACACCAGCACCGTGATAAAGAGCACTGCCACCAACACTGCGATAGAGTGTACTGACAACAGCATCGTGACAATTTGCACTGACACCAGCACCGTGATAGAGTGCACTGACACCAGCACCATGATATAGAGCACTGACACCATCACTGTGATAGAGAGCACTGACACCAGCACCATGATATAGTGCACTAACACCAGCACTGTGATAGATAGCAGTGACACCACCACCTTGATATAGAGCACTGACACCAGCACCGTGATAGAGTGTACTGGCACCAGCACCATGATATAGAGCACTGACACCATCACTGTGATAGAGGGCACTGACACCAGCACCATGATATAGTGCACTGACACCAGCACTGTGATAGATAGCAGTGACACCAGCACAGTGATATAGAGCACTGACACCAGCACCGTGATAGAGTGCACTGACAACAGCACCGTGATAGAGAGCAATGACACCAGCACCGTGATAGAGTGCACTGACACCAGCACCATGAGAGTACTGACACCAGCAGAGTGATAGAGTACACTGACACCAGCACCATTATCGAGTGCACTGACACCAGAACCGTGAGAGCACTGGCACCAGCACTGTGATAGAGTGCACTGACACCAGCACCATGATATAGTGCACTGACACCAGCACTGTGATAGAGAGCATTGACGCCAGCATTGTGATAGAGTGCACTGACAACAGCACAGTGATAGAGTGCACTGACACCAGAACCGTGAGAGCACTGACACCAGCACTGTGATAGAGTGCACTGACACCAGCACCATGATATAGAGCACTGACACCATCACTGTGATAGAGAGCACTGACACCAGCACCATGATATAGTGCACTGACACCAGCACTGTGATAGATAGCAGTGACACCAGCACAGTGATATAGAGCACTGACACCAGCACCGTGATAGAGAGCACTGACACCAGCACCATGATATAGTGCACTAACACCAGCACTGTGATAGATAGCAGTGACACCAGCACCTTGATATAGAGCACTGACACCAGCACCGTGATAGAGTGCACTGGCACCAGCACAGTGATAGAGTGCACTGACATAAGCACCGAGATAGAGAGCAGTGACACCAGCACCATGATATAGTGCATTGACACCAGCACTGAGAGCACTGACACTTTCACCGTGATAGAGAGCACTGAAACCAGCACCGTGATATAGAGCACTGACACCACCCAATGATATAGAGCACTGACACCAGCACCGTGATAGAGAGCACTGACACCAGCACCGTGAGTGCACCGACCACAGCACCATGATAGAGTGCACTGACACCAGCACCGTGATATAAAGCACTGACACCAGCAGAGTGTTAGAGTGCACTGATACCAGCACTGTGATAGAAAGCACTGACACCAGCAGAGTGATAGAGTGCACTGACACCAGCACTGTGATAGAGAGCACTGACACCAGCACCGTGGTAGAGTGCACTGACACCAGCACCGTGATATAGAGCACTGACACCAGCACGGTGATAGAGAGCACTAACACCAGCACCATGATAGAGTGCACTGACACCAGCACCGTTATAGAGTGCACTTACACCAGCACCGTGATATAGAGCACTGACACCTGTACCGTGATAGAGAGCACTGACACCAGCACCGTGATATAGAGCACTGACACCAGCACCGTGATAGAGAGCACTGACACCAGCACCGTGATAGAGAGCACTGACACCAACACTGCGATAGAGTGCACTGACACCAGCATCGTGATATATTGCACTGACACCAGCACCGTGATAGAGTGCACTGAAAACAGCATCATGATAGAGTGCACTGACACCAGCACTGTGATAAAGTGCACTGACACCAGCACCATGAGAGCACTGACACCAGCACCGCTATCGAGTGCACTGACACCAGAACCGTGAGAGCACTGACACCAGCAATGTGCTAGAGTGCACTGACACCAGCACCGTTATATAGAGCACTGACACCAGCACCGTGATAGAGAGCACTGACACCAGCACTGTGATAGAGTGCACTGACACCAGCACCATGAGAGCACTGACACCAGCACCGTGATAGAGTGCACTGACACCAGCACCATGACAAATAGCACTGACACCATCACTGTGATAGAGAGCACTGACACCAGCATCATGATATAGTGCACTGACACCAGCACCGTGATACATAGCACTGACACTAGCACCTTGATATAGAGCACTGACACCAGCACTGTGATAGAGAGCACTGGCACCAGCACCGTAATAGAGTGCACTGGCACCAGCACCGTGATAGAGTGCACTGACATAAGCACCGTGATAGAGTGCACTGACACCAGCACTGAGAGCACTAACACCAGCACCGTGATATAGAGCACTGACACCAGCACCATGATATAGAGCACTGACACCAGCACCGTGATAGAAAGCACTGACACCAGCACCGTGATAGAGTGCACTGACACCAGCGCCGTGAGAGCACTGAACCAGAACTGTGATAGAGTGCACTGACACCAGCACCGTGATATAGAGCACTGACAAAAGCACCGTGATAGAGAGCACTGACACCAGCAATGTGATAAACTGCACTGACACCAGCACCATGATAGAGTGCACTGACATGAGCACCGAGATAGAGAGCACTGATACCAGCACCATGATAGATTGCACTGACACCAACACCGTGAAAGCACTGACACCAGCACCGTAATATAGAGCACTGACACCAGCACCGTGATATAGAGCACTGACACCAGCACCGTGATAGAGAGCACTGACACCAGCAACATGATAGAGTGCATTGACACCAGCACCATGATAGAGTGCACTGACACCAGCACCGAGATAAAGAGCACTGACACCAGCACCATGATATAGTGCACTGACATCAGCACCGTGAAAGCACTGACTCCAGCACCGTAATATAGAGCACTGACACCAGCACCGTGATAGAGAGCACTGACACCAGCAACATGATAGAGTGCACTGACACCAGCACCATGATAGAGTGCACTGACACCAGCACCGAGATAGAGAGCACTGACACCAGCACCATGATAGAGTGCACTGACACCAACACCGTGAGAGCACTGACACCAGCACCGTGATAGAGAGCACTGGCACCAGCACCGTGATAGAGAGCACTGACACCAACACTGCGATAGAGAGTACTGACAACAGCACCGTGACAATTTGCACTGACACCAGCACCGTGATAGAGTGCACTGACACCAGCACCATGATAAAGAGCACTGACACCATCACTGTGATAGAGAGCACTGACACCAGCATCATGATATAGTGCACTGACACCAGCACCGTGATACATAGCACTGACACTAGCACCTTGATATAGAGCACTGTCACCAGCACTGTGATAGAGAGCACTGGCACCAGCACCGTAATAGAGTGCACTGGCACCAGCACCGTGATAGAGTGCACTGACATAAGCACCGTGATAGAGTGCACTGACACCAGCACTGAGAGCACTAACACCAGCACCGTGATATAGAGCACTGACACCAGCACCGTGATATAGAGCACTGACACCAGCACCGTGATAGAGAGCACTGACACCAGCACCGTGATAGACTGCACTGACACCAGCGCCGTGAGAGCACTGACACCAGCACTGTGATAGTTTGCACTGACACCAGCACCGTGATATAGAGCACTGACAAAAGCACCGTGATAGAGAGCGCTGACACCAGCAATGTGATAAAGTGCACTGACACCAGCACCATGATAGAGTGCACTGACATGAGCACCGAGATAGAGAACACTGATACCAGCACCATGATAGATTGCACTGACACCAACACCGTGAAAGCACTGACACCAGCAACATGATAGAGTGCACTGACACCAGCACCATGATAGAGTGCACTGACACCAGCACCGAGATAGAGAGCACTGACACCAGCACCATGATAGAGTGCACTGACACCAACACCATGAAAGCACTGACACCAGCACGGTAATATAGAGCACTGACACCAGCACCGTGATAGAGAGCACTGACACCAGCACCGTGATATAGACCACTGACACCAGCAACATAATAGAGTGCACTGACACCAGCACCATGATAGAGTGCACTGACACCAGCACAGAGATAGAGAGCACTGACACCAGCACCATGATAGAGTGCACTGACACCAACACCGTGAGAGCACTGACACCAGCACCGTGATAGAGAGCACTGACACCAGCACCGTGATAGAGTGCACTGACACAAGCACCGTGAGAGCACTGACACCAGCACCGTGATAGAGTGCACTGACACCAGCACCGTGATATAGAGCACTGACACCAGCACCATGATAGAGAGCACTGACACCAGCAATGTGATAGAGTGCACTGACAGCAGCACTGTGATAGAGAGCACTGACACCAGCACCGTGATAGAGGGCACTGACATCAGCAGCGTGACATACAGCAATGACACCTGCACCGTGATAGAGTGCACTGACACCAGCACCGTGATATAGAGCACTGACACCAGCACCGTGATAGAGAGCACTGACACCAGCACCGTGATAGAGAGCACTGACACCAGCAATGTGATAGAGTGCACTGACACCAGCGCCGTGAGAGCACTGACACCAGCACCGTGATAGAGAGCACTGACACCAGCACCATTATAGAGTGCACTGACACCAGCACCGAGATAGAGAGCACTGACACCAGCACCGTTATAGAGTGCACTGACACCAACACTGTGAGAGCACTGACACCAGCACCGTGTTATAGAACACTGACACCAGCACCATGATAGAGAGCGCTGACACCAGCACCATGATCGATTGCACTGACACCAGCACCGTGATAGAGAGCACTGACACCAGCACCGTGATAGAGTGCACTGACACCAACACCGTGAGAGCACTGACACCAGCAATGTGATTGAGAGCACTGACACCAGCACCGTGAGAGCACTGACACCAGCACCGTGATAGATAGCACTGACACCAGCACCGTGATAGAGTGCACTGGAACCAGCACTGTGATAGAGTGCACTAACAACAGCACCGTGATAGAGTGCACTGACACCAGCACTGTGATATAGAGCACTGACACCAGCACCGTGATAGAGTGCACTGACACCAGCACCGTGATATAGAGCACTGACACCAGCACCGTGATAGAGTGCACTGACACCAGCACCGTGGGAGCACTGACAGCAGCACCGTTATATAGAGCACTGACAGCAGCACTGATACCAGCAACTCGCTGCTGGGCCCCAAAAATATGACACCGCTCAACCAATTCAAACAGGAGGGTACGGGCATATAGTACAGTGTGCTTTTTCTGTACAAGGAAGTGAGACAAATTTAGAAAAAAGGTCTGTGTGCTCGATTAAATAAATAGTTTATAGAGATATACATGGTCTACTGGTCACATGTGTTGAATTCCTCTGAGATCCATGCCTCATTAATTTTTATAAATGTGAGGTAGTTAACACTGTCGTGAGCTAGGCGAATGTGCTTTTTGGTCATGATCTCCCCTGCTGCGCTGGACGTCCTTTCGGACAGGACACTGGACAAGGGGCAAGCCAACAGTTTCATTGCAATTTGGGAAAGCTCTGGCGAAAGGTCAAGTCTGCCCACCCAGTAGTCCAGGGGTTCATCACTCCTCAGAGCATCCACATCGGCCATTAACCTGATGTAGTTGGACACCTGTCGGTCCAGGCTTTCCCTGATGCTGGATCCAGATGAGACCTGTTGATGGGTCAGCTGAAAGAATGACCTCATATCCGAAGTCACCAACACATCTTCAAACCAGCATCTTCTTGCAGGCGCTGTTGGGTTTGTACCCGCAACTCTTTCTCTGGGAGCGGGAATTCCTCCTCTGCCAGCACATGCAAAAGCAGAATGCAGCATTTCTCTAAGCAAGGCCTGCAAGTGCTCCATTCTGACAGCCCTCTGTGACGGTGGTAACATTTCCGCCATTTTGTGTTTGTACCGGGGGTCTAAGTACGTTGCCACCCAGTACTGGTCCTTGACCCTTATGCTTTTTTTTTTTTTTTTGAATAAAATTTTATTGAAAGAAATAGTGCATTACATAAAGTCATCATCAGCAGGCACAAGTATTTTTTTGTTTTTTTCTGTGTAAAGTACAGTGTACAAGGCAACATAAAACAACAAGACGAGTCACGCAACATCTTGAAGGCATAAAAAGAGAGATGACACTAATCCTCTCCCTAGCAGGACTAGGAAAACACGAGGAGATTGTAACTGGATGGATCTAATGGCCATAATGCTCTAATCTAACCTTATAGGGCTAACAAAGTATGGTACAAAACAAAAGGGAGGATGGGAGAAGGGGGGGAGGAAGCGGGGGGGGGGCTGAAATCGTTTACTCTATTGAGGGGAAACATCCAGTAGTAGAAAGGGTCATGTTCAACAAGGATCCTTGTAGACAAAGGAGAGTTTCTCAAGGTGAGTTCGGTCGTGTGGAGAGAGCTGCGCCATAACAAAAAGGTCCCATCTATCGTGAAAGCGTTGGGAGGCTTTCTGGTGGTCCAGATTGGTATTGATCTTGTCCCGAAAAAGGAGTTGCAGGAGATCTCTTTCAACCTGGGAGATGGAAGGCGTGGATGTAGAGGTCCAGTTGGCCAGTATGGCCCTTCTTGCTAGCAGAAGGCAGATCAAAGTCCAATCTTTCCCCAGTGGGCTGGGAGCGGTGGACCAAGGGAGCAGTGTGGGGTCCCAGTGCCCAAAGATAAGGAGGAGCGGGTTCTTGGGGAGCTTCAACAACGTAATCCAGAATATAAATGCCAGAACTTGATCCCAGAAAGCAGCAATATAGGTGCAAGTCCAGTAACGATGCACGAGAGAGGGCTTAGGTTGCTGGCACATTGGGCACAGTGAGTGCGAGGTTGAGGCTGAAGAATGTTTAGAAGTTAGAAGAAAAGGAATATGGGCGCGGTGAGTGATTTTCAGCTGGGTTTCCCTCCACGATTCATTAGGAACCAGGTTGTATACAGAATTGAGGCCTTGCAGGATTTTGTCTACTATGTCCTCTTCTGGAAAGTCTTTTGCCCAATTCAACACAGAGGATGAGGCTAGAGAGGGAGTAGTTTTCATAAGTAGAGGTTTGTATATGTCAGAAATTTTGCAGGTGTCATTTTGTATGAGAGTGTCAAGGAACGATGGCACGAATCTTATGGATTCGTTCCTGCAGGTTTTTTGAAGGAAGCTAACACATTGACCATAATGGAAAGCAGAAGCATCCGGGAGAGAAAATTTGGCGGCTAGGGATCTGAATGGTGCTACCCGACCGGATTCTGGATCACACAGGGAGAAAAAAGCAACGAGACCCTTTTGGCGCCACTCATCATATGGCTGGCGTTCCAAACCCGGGGTAAAACTCGGGTTTCCTTGTATCAGGAGGAATCTGGAGATAAATGGAGAGAGACGGAGACTTTTCCTTACCTCCCTCCAGGCAATGGCAGTGTCTCTCAGCAAAAGGTTGTGTTGGTGCGGAGTTGGTAGAGATTTCCACTTGCAGTGAAGAAGGGCAGTAAGGGAATAGGGATGGACCATTGCTGTCTCTAGGTGAAAGTTGGAACATTGGGACTTTTGGGCAACCCAGTCTAGGCTCACCCGCAAAAGACAAGCTAGATTATACAGTCTAAGGTTTGGAAGACTAATACCACCTTCGGTCCTGGGAAGATGGAGTTTTGAAAAAGCGATACGTGGTCTTTTGTTTCGCCAAAGGAATTTTGATATTGCAGAGTTCAAAATTTGGATGTCCTTGTGTCTGATAAGTAAAGGTATTGTTTGGAGGGGGTATAGCAGGCGTGCAAAACTGACCATTTTTACCAAGTGACATCTTCCCAGGAGCGAGAGGGGCAGATCCATCCAGTTTTCCAGTTCCAGAGTGATCTTGGCAAAGAGGGGAGGATAGTTCAGATGGTAGAGTGAGGAAGGGAGTTTCCCTATCTTGATACCCAGGTAGGTGATATGTGACTTTGCTATCGAGAAGATGGAATTTTGAGACCAGGCCGGAGGTGGAAGGAGGCCGAGGGGCAGTATCTCGCTTTTGGAATAGTTTATGCGTAAACCGGAACATTTTCTGAATAGGTCAAATGTGTTTTTTATCGTGGGCATGTCTGTGGAAGGATTTGCGGAGAAGATGAGACGTCTTCAATTGTTGCTCCCCTATTGTAATGCCATGGATTGGGGCCACTGTTAGCAAATATCTAGAAAGTGGTTTCAGGGCCAAATTAAAGAGGAGAGGGGATAGAGGGCAGCCTTGTCTCGTGCCCTTATGTAGGCGAAATTCATTTGAGAGCAGGCCAGCAGCAACCAATCTGGCTGCCGGAGAGGTGTACATAGATTTTATGAGATGCAGAAAAGGGCCAGTGAATCCCATTTTGTTCAGAACCAGAGATAGCAATTCGATACTAACGTTGTCAAAAGCCTTTTCGGCATCAAGAGTAATAATGGCAAAATCCCCGTTCGGGTTACATCTAGCATGCTCTAGTGCCATCATCACTTTTCTGATGTTGATCCTCGCCGTTCTGCCCTTCACAAAGCCTGACTGGGCAGGGTGAATCAGAAAAGGGATGATGTCAGCTAGCCTTGTGGCTATTATTTTGGATAGGATCTTGACATCGAGATTTGGGAGCGAGATGGGCCTATATGAGCCTGGTTCTGTAGGTTCCTTCCCTTTTTTTCCAGAAGTTTTACTATTGCCTGGTTGCCCGTAGGTAGGTAGGGGCCACCCATCCATATGTGTTGGTATACCTTTTCCAGTGTGGGTGCTAGGAGCGAGTTTAGGGATTTATAGAATTCGCCCGTTAGTCCATCTGGACCAGGGACTTTCGAGGAGGCTAGAGTCTGGATCGTGTTGGTTATTTCCGCAAGAGATATGGGGGCATTAAGGGAGTCCAGTTGCGAGGGGGATATTTGTGTCAAAGTCACTCTGTCTATAAATTTGTGTGCCGTGTGCTCGTCGATAGGGTTGGCCGCATACAACGCCGTATAATAGCGTAGCATGGCCGAGTTTATGCCCTTTTGCGACGTCGTGAAAGAGCCATCCGGCTCCCAGATAGCAGGGATAATAGTTGGGCGGTAGGGACCCTTACATAGTCTGACTAGCAGTTTACCGGCCTTATTCCCAAATTTGTGGAGAGTGGCATCAAAATGAGCTCTCTTAATCGATTCCAGGGTGTCGGCCCAAGTGTCAAACGACTGTTTGGCTATTGGCCAAGCTGTCCGGTTCTCAGGTGTGTCATGGGTATAGAGTGTTCGTTGAGCCTGGTGAAATCTGGAACTGGCTGTGTTGTAGTTAAGGTGTGCGTTCTTTTTGAAGGAGGATGCATAGGAGATAATGCGTCCCCGAAGGAAAGCTTTCCCTGCGTTCCATAGTAGATTGGGGTTATCCGCATGATCCGCGTTCGTTTGCGTGTATAAGCGCCATTCTTTTGTGATGTAAGTGTGGAAATCCGCGTTGTGTTGGAGGAAGGCGGGGAATCGCCAAAGTTTGGGATTTGGATGGATATCAGGAGTCTCTAGAGATACAGAAATAGGGGCATGATCGGAGATAGCAATATCATGTATCTCCGCGTCCGGGATTAAAGGGATTAGATCATGTGAGCTAAATATGTAGTCAATCCTGGTGAATACGTTGTGTGGATGTGAGTAAAAGGAGAATTCCCTATCAGTCGGGTGGTGTAGGCGCCATATGTCAAGGAGACAAAGGGATTCCATTGTGACCGCTAGCAATGTGGCATTGGTTGGTGTCGATGATGAGTCAAGTCGTCGTTTCGGAGATTTGTCATCTAGTGGGTGGATTACGGAGTTAAAGTCCCCCCCAACGACTTGGGGAAGTAAAGGGTAGCGCAGGAGCCAAGTGGTCAGTGTGTTGAAGAACTGCTTCGTGGGACTGTTAGGGGCGTAAATGTTGGATATCACTATTTCTTTTGTCCCTATGCGGACACGAATAGAGAGCAATCTGCCCTGAGTATCCGTGTCCGTTGACAAGATGGTACAAGGGAGATGTTTGTGAACAAGGATAAGGACTCCTGCTTTACGGCCTAAAGCTTCTGAGCCAGCCACCGCTCCCACCCAGAGTTTCTTCATCCGAACAAAGTCGGGTGAAGAAAGGTGTGTCTCCTGAAGCAAAGCTACAGTGGTGTGAAAAAGTGTTTGCCCCCTTCCTCATTTCCTGTTCCTTTGCATGTTTGTCACACTTAAGTGTTTCGGAACATCAAACCAATTTAAACAATAGTCAAGGACAACACAAGTAAACACAAAATGCTATTTGTAAATGAAGGTGTTTATTATTAAAGGTGAAAAAAAATCCAAACCATCATGGCCCTGTGTGAAAAAGTGATTGCCCCCCTTGTTAAAACATACTATAACTGTGGTTGTCCACACCTGAGTTCAATTTATCTAGCCACACCCATGCCTGATTATTGCCACACCTGTTTACAATCAAGGCATCACTTAAATAGGAGCTGCCTGACACAGTAAGGTCCACCAGAAGATCCTTAAAAGCTACACATCATGCCGAGACCCAAAGAAATTCAGGAACAATTGAGAAAGAAAGTAATTGAGATCTATCAGTCTGGAAAGGGTTATAAAGCCATTTCCAAAGCTTTGGGAATCCAGCGAACCACAGTGAGAGCCATTATCCACAAATGGCGAAGACATGGAACAGTGGTGAACCTTCCCAGGAGTGGCCGGCCGCCCAAAATTACCCCAAGAGCGCAGCGACGACTAATCCAAGAGGTCACAAAAGACCCCACAACAATGTCCAAGGAACTGCAGGCCTCACTTGCCTCAGTTAAGGTCAGCGTTCATGCCTCCACCATCAGGAAAAGACTGGGCAAAAATGGCCTGCATGGCAGAGTTCCAAGGAGAAAACCACTGCTGAGCAAAAAGAACATCAAAGCTCGTCTCAATTTCTCCACAACACATCTTGATGATCCCCAAGACTTTTGGGACAACATTCTGTGGACCGATGAGACAAAAGTGGAACTCTTTGGAAGGTGTGTGTCCAAGTGTATCTGGCGTAGAAGGAACACTGCATTTCATAAAAAGAACATTATACCAACAGTAAAATATGGTGGTGGTAGTGTGATGGTCTGGGGCTGTTTTGCTGCTTCAGGACCTGGAAGACTTGCCGTGATAAAAGGAACTATGAATTCTGCTGTCTACCAAGAGATCCTGAAGGAGAATGTCCGACCATCTGTTCGTGTACTCAAGCTGAAACGAACTTGGGTTCTGCAGCAGGACAATGATCCTAAACACACCAGCAAGTCCACCACCGAATGGCTGAAGAAAAACAAAATGAAGACTTTGGAGTGGCCTAGCCAAAGTCCTGACCTGAATCCTATTGAGATGTTGTGGTATGACCTTAAAAAGGCCATTCATGCTCGAAAACCCTCTAATGTAACTGAATTAGGACAATTCTGCAAAGATGAGTGGGCCAAAATTCCTCCAGGACGCTGTAAAAGCCTCATTGCACGTTATCGCAAACGCTTGGTTGCAGTTGTTACTGCTAAGGGTGGCCCAACCAGTTATTAGGTTTAGGGGGCAATCACTTTTTCACACAGGGCCATGATGGTTTGGATTTTTTTTCACCTTTAATAATAAACACCTTCATTTACAAATTGCATTTTGTGTTTACTTGTGTTGTCCTTGACTATTGTTTAAATTGGTTTGATGTTCCGAAACACTTAAGTGTGACAAACATGCAAAGGAACAGGAAATGAGGAAGGGGGCAAACACTTTTTCACACCACTGTATATCTGCCTTGAGCCGCTTGAGATGTCGGAGAACCTTCATTCTCTTAGAGGGGGAACGAAGGCCCTTCACATTCCATGAGATTATTCGCAGCATGATGGGATTAGGACGGGGGTATGGTGTCCAAGTAGTAAAATCATTGGGATGTGGGTAGTTGGGCGCAGAGAGTAGTAGTCATCTACACTGGGGCATGTGTACAAGGCCCTAGGAAGAGGGATGAAGAGTAAGTGGGTACTATTAGTAGTTTTAGTGGGTAAAGGGAGAGGATAAGAGGGGGAGGGATAGAGCTGGAGCAGCAACCAAAGATAGGGTAAGCAGAAGTGAACATAATAACTAACCAACTTCACTTTTTTCCGCATGGGGATCACTGTAAAGGCCAGTTCCCATAACCAGCCCTGTATCAAGTCAAGGGCTTCCGCCCCTCGGAGATGGGATATAAGGTAACAGCAGGGCATGCGTGAGAGCAGTGTGTGAAAGCAGGTCTGTACAAAGATACCCAGGGGGAAGAGGGCATGAACGTATACACGAGAAGATACAGTCATCACGGGTCGTTAAACATAAAGTACCGTGTTAAGGAACATATCTATATAGCTATGAACCACTGGAAAAGAGTAAAAATACAAACAAAATAGAACCTAATGAGATAGATCAACATAAAAAGTCAAGTCGGTATGTAGGCAAACAAAACCTCAATTCCGATCAAGTAGTAACGGATATTACCTGAGAGGTGTGGACTGTCCAGGAGGGAGAGTCCAAAAGCAGAGCACCTTACCCAGGTAGGGAGGAAGGCCAAACAGTGCCGTAAAGAAGGAACACTTGTGTGTGGAAGCAGCGGGACCAGACTTTGCCCCTCAGCGTGTGGTCAGGCCATGTTGAGTTGGACCCGAGGCCCTGAAGCGCTTGGGAGAGTCTTTACGCGGACTCCTCTGATCCAGGGCTCGGTTGATTGGTGGGGCCTTGGGTGTGGGGCTGAGGTGGGAGCCTGAGCGTGAAGATTTCAAGTAAGATGACGCCTCATCAGGGTCTTGAAAGGACAGTTGTTCACCGGAGGGCGTTTTGATCCGCAGAGTAGCCGGGAATGCCAGTGTGAACTTGATTTGTCGCTGGTGAAGCTCTGCACAGATATGCTGGAAAGCTTTGCGTTTCCTGGAGACGTCCACCGAGTAGTCGGCAAAGATCAGAATTCGGACTCCGTCTATCTGCAGGGATCTGGATTGCCGGTATTGTTGCAGTATGGCGGCTTTGTCCGAGTAGTTAAGATACTTGGCTATGATCGGGCGCGGCGATTTGCATTCCGAGTTGAAGGCCCCCACGCGGTGCGCACGCTCCACGGTGCATGGGCCTCCCAGACCCAGAGCTTCAGGGATGCGACGAGCGCATAATTCCGTTAAGGCAGATTGGTGAAGCGACTCAGGTAAACCTACAAATCGCAGGTTGCTCCTCCTGGACCTGTTCTCGAGGTTGTCGAGTTTTTCCAGGATATACTTGTTTGTTCTGTCCTGAGCATGTTCCAGAGATTGCGTCTGGTAAAGTTCCTCCTCAATGGTTGATATGCGATGTTCTGCTTCATTCAGCCTGGATGCATGTTCCCCCAGCTGGGCTTGGACCTTCTGCATGCCTAAGCTGACAGCCTTCTCCACTGATGCAGCTATCATAGGGGAGAGGAGAGCAGCTACAGCCTGTGCCAGGAGTTCTGTGTGATGATCCTGTGTCAGTGAAGGTGTGTGAGGCTGCTGCATAAAGGGAGACGTTTCAGGGCTGGATGGAGGAGGGGGGGGCCTGAAGCTGTAGAGGTAGTGTGTCTCTTAGGGTGGGCTGATGTGTGGGCCGTTCTCCTACCTCCATCGCTGGCGCCATCTCCTCAGGCTGGGCCGCACAGGCCGGATCCATGTAGGCCGAAGCCGGGGGCCTCGATTTGCGGCGGAGCCAGCCGCGCGGCGGCGGCCGTGTACGATCGCGGCCCGGTTTTTTCGACGAACCGGTCCATCTCGTGGCCGGGGTCGTGGGGGAGGCTGCTGGATCGTTCGGGGCGGAAAACGCAGATTTTTCAGGCCGATGTGGAGGGCGGTTTGCGGGAGCTGTGAGGGGAACAGCTACTCCATGCGGTGCCGGAACCGGAAGTCCCCCTTATGCTTTTTATACGAGGGTCCCTGTTAAAACACTGGAGCATGAAGGCCCCCATTTGCACTAAACTGGAAGCGTTGTGGTGGCTGCTCATCATCCAGGATAATGTCATCCTCCTCATTCTCCTCTCCCCATCCACGCACAACAACAGGGATCCCAGAAAGGTTTAAAGCATGCTCTTCTTGCTCCTCCTCATCTGCCCCAGCACCATCCTCCTCTGACTCCTCTTCAGACTCCTGTTGTTGACTTGTCTCAGATAGAGTAGCCCCTCTGGGAATTCATCCAGCATTGCGATTTCTGCATCTTCCTGCTCCTGCTCCTCCATGGCTTAATCAATGACACGACGCAATGCACGCTTCATAAAGAAGGCAAAGGTACCATGTCACTGATGGCACCATGGCTGCGACTGACCAGTTTGGTGATCTCATCAAATGGCCGCAGAAGTCTGCATGCATCGCGCATGAGCAGCCACTGGCGCGGTGAAAAAAAAACAATCTCCCCAGAACCTGTTCTGCCGCAGAGTTCGTACAGGTAGACGTTAACTGCACGTTTCTGCTGGAGCAGCCTATCAAGCATATAGAAGGTTGAGTTCCATTGCGTCGAGCAATCCCAAATAAGACGTCTGACTGGCAGATTGTGTCACCGCTGAATGTCAGCAAGGCGAGCCATGGCCGTGTAAGATCTTCTGAAATGGGCCGAGATTTTCCTTGCCTGCCGCAAGATGTCCTGGACCCCAGGGTATTTGACAACAAATCGCTGCATGACCAAGTTTAAGACATGTGCCATGCATGGCACATGCGTAATTTTGCCCTGTATCAATGCGCTAAGTAGATTGGCACCATTGTCACACACCACTTTACCAACTGTCAAATTGAGTGGTGTTAGCCACTGATCTGCCTATGAACGCAAAGCTGAAAGGAGTGCAGGGCCAGTGTGGCTCTTGGCTTCCAGGCACAACAGATGCAGCACAGCATGACAATGTCTCACCTGGCATGTCGAATAAGTTCTGGGGAGCCTGGGCGGCGCAGCGGAAGAGACGCTAGTAGCGGAAAAGGAGGAGTCAGCCGAGGAGGAGAGAGGGGAGGATGGAGTAGGAGGAGGAGAAGTAGAGCCACGCCTGCATGCAATCCGTGGTGGTAAAACGAAATCTACACAGGTGCCACGGGTTACATGCTTGACGGCCGTCAGAAGGTTCACCCAGTGGGCAGTAAAAGTGATATACCTTCCCTGCCCGTGTTTGCTAGACCATGTGTCTGTGGTCAGATGTATCTAGGCACCGACACTGTGTGCCAGAGATACATTCACTTGCCGCTGAACATGGCCATATAGCTCTGGGATGCCCTTCTGTGAGAAATACTTCCTTCCTGGACCTTCAATTGTGATGTTCCAATGGCCACAAATTTTTGAAAGGCCTCCGAGTGCAGTAGATGGCGGGCTATCAGTTCTGACAAGTCAGCTGTCATCATTTTTTTTTTTTAATACAAACGTTTTTATTGGGTAAGAAACAGAATACACAGTAGTGCACATATACACAACTTGCAGTAGCATTGTACAGAGTTACATTAACGCTCCGATGAAATAATGAGGAACAATATCCAGAGAAAACATACAAAAAGAAATAGAACAGGGCTATAGAGCCAGTTAAACGTAAACTGTCATCAGAGAGGTCGTATGTAACTGATCTAGAAGTACCATGCTAAGACCTTTAGGGTGACTGTGTAGGTTAAGGTAAAAACACATTAAATATACAATAATAACAACAACTGACCGTAGCAGAGAAAAGAAAAAAAAAATCCCTTCTTTCATAAACTTCAGCCCCATAACGACTGGTATAGGACCAATCTCAGAAAATAGAAAATGTGCGGAGATTTGGTGGACTAGGTAACCAGAACAGGGTCCTTAAAACTGCTATGTCCCAAAAGCAAGGCCCAGTGCTATCTCATCTCAGGGATCCATCTGCGGGGGAAGGGGAGGAAGTACCAACCCCTCCGCCCCCAATCCGAGCGGCCAAGTTACCCACTTGGCAGTGTGAATGTGCATAGAGTCCAGTAGCGTATGGTGGATCCGTTCCATAAGACGGATAGATTCCATCCTTCGAATAACCTGAGCCCAGGGAACCGAGGGTGAGCGCCAATGTAGCGCCACCGCCCATTGAATGGCGCTAAATAGGGTATTAATCAATCTCTGGGAGGATCTGGTAGTCCCCGGGAGGGATGCAAAAAGTAGACAGTGTGCCGCCGTCAGTTCAACGTTAGCCCCCACTATGGTGGTAACCAATGTCGAGGCTCGATCCCAGACAGGTCGAAGTAGGGGACAGCTCCAGAATATATGGAGTAGTGTGCCAGGCTCCAGGCAACCCCTAAAGCACCCGTCAGAGACCGAAGGAAAAAATTTATGTACCCTCACTGGGGTGAGGTACCAACGTGTGTGTAATTTCACTACCGTGTCCTTAATAGCCATGGAACGGGAACATCTATGCATATTCCGGAGCATGTCCTGCCAATCCTCTTGAGAGAATTCGGTGGACAGGTCTGCTTCCCACAATCCCATGGCTCTAGATTTCTCAGGTAGTTGAGCTTCTAATAGGAGCTTATATATCATAGAGATAGTGCCTCTATCTCTGGAATGTCGATAGCATAGTGATTCAAATTGCACCCTAGAGGGGTCACTAGCTATACAATAGTGCGATTGGAAAAAATGGCGAATTTGCAGGTATTTATAGAATTCCCCCCTCGGAATCTCGTGGCTCCTCTGGAGCTGCAAAAAGGATGTAAAGCGTGGGCTATCATTGCAGAGAGCTCGGAGGGTGACCAGCGACTTCCGAATCCACCAGCTAAAAGAGCCGGGGGACTCGAATGCCAGGGGGAATCTCCTATCGCCCAGAAAGGAGGCCAACCGGGGTCTGCTAGGTAGCAATCTAAATTTAGAGTGATATAGTGACCACAGATAAAGGGAGCGGCTAACTATAGTGTTTAGGGGGGCTAGGACCCCTGGTCTCATCTCCCCCTGCCACAGGATGCCCGGGAGAAAATACGGGCGTATGGACTGGGTTTCAAAAATCAGCCATGGCACCCCACAACTAGTAGCGTGCCATTGGGCCGTTTGGGCCAACCTTGCTGCCAGGTAATATAACCAGATATCTGGTAAACCCAGTCCCCCCTGGGGCAGGGGTCGATGTAACAGAAGTTTCCCAAACCTGGGCCTCTTATTCTGCCATATAAAAGCATTAATGTCGCGTTGCAACAATGCGAGAGCTCGGCGTGGGACATACAGGGGGAGGGCCCTAAAAAAATAAAGTAATTTGGGCAGAATAGACATCTTAACCGCGACCACTCTCCCCATCAAGGGGATATGATAAGTGGACCACAGTTTTAGCCATCTCCTAACAGACGAAAAGGCCACAGGAAAATTAGCATTATAGGTGTCCGATAGAGTGGTGGCAAGATGGATCCCTAGATAATTCAGTGTATGTTTAGATACTAGGAGGCCAAATGTGTTTTGGAGATGTAAAACTTCGGGGGGGGTGAAATTAACAGGAAGGGCCGAACATTTGGATAGGTTCACTGCCAACCCTGAAAGTTTCCGAAATGAGTCCAGGGTGTCGATGAGGTTGGGTAGCGAAATTAGAGGGTTGGGTAAAAACAGAAGGACATCATCCGCATATAGGCTAAGCTTGTATTCCCCCTCCCCCTTCAGGTACCCCCCTATATTCGGGTTAGCAATAAGTGCCCTGGCCAGGGGTTCCAAAGCCAGGGCAAATATTAAAGGGGACAGCGGGCAACCCTGTCTGGTGCCCCTGCCCAAGGGGAACAGCTCCGAGGAACAGCCCGGGATCTTCACTCTAGATTGGGGGTGCAGATATAAAGCCTTAAATCCGTTGACAAAAGCTCCAGTAAACCCAAACTTATGTAAAACTCTGTCAATGTAGGGCCATAAAACACTATCAAAGGCTTTATGTATATCCAGTCCCAGGATCAGGACTTTTTTGGAGAAAAGGTTGGCGTCCTGTACAACATTCAAGGCTAATCTAATGTTGTCCGTGATTTGCCTATTTGGTATAAATCCCGTTTGTTCCGGGCCCACCAGAGTACCAACTATAGGGGCTAGTCTGTTTGCTAATAATTTTCCTAAAATTTTGACATCATTATTCAATAACGAAATGGGCCTATAATTTTGGGGCAGGGTGTGATCCTTATTTGGTTTGGGGATTAACGTCATATTGGCATGAAGCATTTCATCTGGGATAGCATGACCTTGTAAAATCTGGTTAAAAAGCTTCGTCAACTTGGGGGCCAGGACTTGGGTAAATTTTTTATAATATAATGAGGTAAATCCATCCGGGCCAGGGGCCGTGGAGGATTTAAGGGATTTCATAGTGGCTATAACCTCTTGTTCGGAAAAGGGGGCATTCAGGGCTTGAAGTTGTGAGTCTGACAGTGATGGGAGGTTCACAGAATCTAACCACTGGTCCACATCCGGGGAGACAGGTTGGGAAGGAGGAGATAACAACTTCTGGTAGAATGTTTTAAAAATTTGAAGTACTTCTGTGGGGTGGGTGACTATGTGACCTGAATCGTTTCTTAATTTGTAAACATGGGGAGGCTGTAGGGATTGATGAAGTTTGCGAGAGAACATACTGGAGGCCGTATTACTATGTAAGAGAAATTTAGCCTTAGACCAACGCAGTGCCTTTTCAGTATGACCCGAAAGGATTGTGTCTAACTCGGCTCTCTTTTGGTTGATTAACTGCATAGTGTCTAGCGAATGGGAAACAGAATGGGATTGGTATAATAGCTGTAAGTCATAGGTAAGGGAACGGATCTGCTCACCCCTCTGTCTTTTTTTGGAGACTGCGATCTCAATTAAGTGGCCCCGAAGGACCGCTTTATGAGCCGTCCAGAGTGTTTGAGGGGAGATATCCCCAGTATCATTAATTTGGAAG
This sequence comes from Lithobates pipiens, assembly GCF_037356315.1. Taxonomy (NCBI): domain Eukaryota; kingdom Metazoa; phylum Chordata; class Amphibia; order Anura; family Ranidae; genus Lithobates; species Lithobates pipiens. Next base: position 119,258,017 of record NW_027507787.1, read on the forward strand.
TACTCCTCTAGGAGGCCCACAACACGAGTGTAAATCTCCGGGTCCGTCAACAATGAGTCATTAAGCCTCCAAGAGGCTGCCTTGGGGGAAAGGCCAATGTGGGAGGTGTGGAATAAAACCACCTGGTGATCAGACCAGGGGCACGGATGTATAGATGCGAGAGCCGAGTTAGCCAGCAATATAGGGGAAGTGTATATGTAATCTAGTCTAGCATAGCTATCGTGGGGGTGGGAATAATGGGTATATTCCCTTACGCCAATATTCAGTGCCCTCCATGAATCTATAAGTTGTAATCTATCTAACGAACGGCTCAGTAGTTTCGGAAAGGCCTTAGCACAATGAGTGGGTTTACTGCGGACTAACGCGGGGTTGGCCACTAAATTAAAATCCCCCCCCCACAATCAGATGAGGGGAGATATATCTGTCTAAAATTTTTAAGAATTGTTGGTAGAAAGTACCTTGTGCAGAGTTTGGAGCGTATAAATTAGCTACAGTCACCGCCTTACCCTGTATCAACCCTTGCAACACAATGAACCTACTATTTGGGTCCTTATACACATGTGATGGTTCGAACTGCAAAGTATTGCGGATAAAAATCGCAACTCCCCTGGCCCTGGACTCAAAGGTGGTATAGTAATGCAATTTGTACGACTTGTCAAAGAATTTAGGACAAGACGAAGAGGAGAAGTGAGTCTCCTGTAAAAGTATTATGTCTGCTCCCATATGCCTATATTGACGGAAAGCCTTCCTTCTCTTTTGGGGAGAATTAAAGCCCCTCACATTATGTGAGATAATCCGGAGACCCATGTCATGTGGTGTATATGCACGCTATTCTGTACACCCCACCAAAGAAGCGTTGTACCCCATGCCAGAGTCCAGTGCCATGGGAGCCACCCTCACATATATTAGAAAAAATCATGAACCGAAGGCAATTAGGGCCATCTGTCCACCAATTAGAGAAGTCAAAAATAGCGAACCAAGTTATCCATAGATCAGGGCAAGTGTTACGGTCAGTATAACCTAAGAACAAATAAACTGAGATAAAAACAAAAACAAAATAACTATGGAGTCTGGGTGGAAAATCCAGCCAGACCAAAAGAATGTACACCTGGGACCCTAAGGCCCCAACATCCACCTGCTCCATTCACTCCCCGCCAACGAACAGTCCAAACAGGGAGTGGAGGACCAGTGTGGAGGGGGGAGAATCACAGCGCCAGAGAAAAAAGAGAGAAAATTATCCAGCGAAGGAACTATGAAACACACAAAAAAAAAAATCGGCAAACATCTCCGGGGACAGGGAGACACCAGAGTCATATAGCAATTATCTTCGGACAGCTTGCTCAAAGAATGGGGAAAGGGGGAGGGATTCAAAGTATCCAGGTAGGATAGCTGAGGGAACCTGGACATATGCTCCATTGAAAACTGTCAAAATCCGTGCAGGACAAACTGGGCAAATCCAGGAAAACCAAAAAGTGATCACTCCTCAGGAAGTGGCTGAACCCTGCGAGAGCGCCTGTCCCTATGGGGCGATGGAGTGGCCCAAATGGGAGATGGACGAGGAGACGGTGGGTGCCTTGGTGTTTGCTGTCTTTCCAACAGGCCCAACTTCATCAGGACTTCTCTACCCTCCACAACCGTGGTGGCAACATGCGTGGAGCCATTATGCGGGACAATCAACTTAAACGGAAACCCCCAGCGATAACGCACCTGAGCTGTTTGTAGCGCAGAGGTAATTTCCTTCATCTGTCGCCGCTTTTCCAGCGTGGCCGGGGCGATGTCATGCAAAATTTGCACAGCAATCCCATCCAGAAGGATACGTGGGGTGTTGCGGGAAGCTCTGAGGATTTCCTCCTTAATCAGGAAGTCCTTAAGGCACATAACAATGTCCCGTGGGGGCTTCTCTGGGGGCGGTTTAGGCCTCAAAGCCCTGTGCAGTCTGTCGCATATGAAGGATTCCTTAGGCTGGGTAGGAAGAAGCAGTTGAAAAAGCTTGGTGATCGCGGCCGGGAGATCCGTCACAGACTCAGGGATCCCCCGCACCCTCACATTGTTCCTCCTATTTCGGTTGTCCAGGTCTTCCAAATGATTCTGGAGCTGGACAACCGTGTCCCCCAACATCTCATGGTCCCTCCGTAGATCCGCATAAGCTAAATGGAGCTCATCATGCTTTACTTCCAGGAGGTCTGTCCTGTTCCCCAGGGCCGCTAACTCCTGCGAGAGCGTGCTAGTCGACTTCTGTAATTCCGCCTGGAATTTCCTGGCTAGCCTATCGTACATGTGGGCAAGGCTGTCTTCTAGGTCAGCTTTTGTCAGCTGGGAGTCCCCCGTACCTGCCTGTGAGCCCGCTGCGCGCGGAGTCTCTGCATCCACGGAGGCCTGGGCGCCATCTTGGGACATCTCCTGCTTCTCACTGACTCGAAGAAGATAGTTGGTCAAGGAGCGCTGAGCGGTTTTCCGCTTGCCCTTCTTAGCCGTCGGCATGCACGATTGGTCTCTCGGGCCGATGGGCTAGCTGTGGTAGCGATCGGCGAGCAAATTCGGCCCTGGGAGTGCTTTAGTATCTCCGCTGTCCCCGGAGCTCCTGTGACTAGCGACCTGCTCGCTCCGCGCCGCACATGCGCCCCCCAGCTGTCATCATTTTTTTACGCTCAAACATTTGGCCCACGGAAGCCTGCCTTTTTGCAGAAAAACGTGAGGATGGCGTGATGGAAGGTGGAGTGGAGGACAATTGTGCGGAGAGAGGAGAAGGAGAAGTAGAAGATGAGGCTGGACGGTGAGAGCCTGGAGTTTGGCTTTGTGTGTTCCGTTGCTCCCACTGGGCTTGGTGATGGCAGCTCATGTGCCTTCTTAAGGCAGTCTTCCCTAGGTGAGTGTCGGGCTTACCACGACTTATGCGTTGACTGCAAAGATTGCAGATGGTAATACTATTGTCAGCAGCGGACACGTTAAAAAAAGCCCACACTGCGGAGCCATGTGCCGGCATCCTGGGAGCGCCAGATGTGACCGTACATGGTTGATGCCTCGCTCCTGATACATTAGCAGTCTGCTTTGTCCCTCCTGTGCAATGTAAGTTCTTCCTGCTTCTGCTCCCTATCTGCTGGTCCATATCTCCCTCTGAACTCCCCTCTTCTTCCTCTCTTGTGTGCACCCACGTGACATCACTAGACATGTCCTCATCGACGTCACCTTCCCCACCGCTATAATTAGAGATCTCCGAGTAGGCAGCAACAGCGGGGACCAACCTCCTCCTTGAGCTGATCTGAGTACTGTCGTCAGACTGCTCAGTGGCGGTTTTTGCTACCTCCTCTTCCTGATCCAATGCCAAGAGTGGCTGCGCATCGGAAATGTCTTGATATGGATCGGAAAATAATTCCTGTGACTCAAGCGGAAGGTATATGGTGGTGGTGTTGGTGGTAGTGTCTTTGTTTTTTAAATGACCCTGTGACAAAAGTCTCTAGAGAAGTGCAATATGTATGTGGGAGAAGGTATATAACACCCCACTTTAATCTGTCATTTTTGGGGGCCACTGGTCTATCACACCAGTTATAATACTTTTTGTTTATTGCGTCACTCTTTGTAGTATCGCTGCAGAAACGCTCAGCAGTCACAATGCTGCACAGTGGAAATGCACTATACTATGTTTTCTATATGTGCAAGTATTTTATACGTGTATTACACACCTATATACTGCACACCAAATAGTACACCTAGGACCTTTGTGGACCTAGTAGCTAGTGATTTGCAGACTGTCCCTCAGTCCCTACACTGATAAAAGACAGCTGCAGAAACAAGCAGTAATCTGCAGCACAGCAATGCACCAGCACCCTATATATTGTACACATATACCAGTCCTTAAAAGGACCTTTGTGGACCTAGTAGTAAAAGCTAGCTAGTGATTAAACTGACTGTCCCTGCTCCACACAGCATCCTGTCCCTACACTGACAAAAGACAGCTGCAATCCCCAGCACAGCAATGCACTGAACCCTATATACTGTACTACAGCTATACCAGTCCTTAAAAGGACCTTTGTGGACCTAGTAGTAATAGCTAGCTAGTGATTAAACTGACTGTCCCTGCTCCACCCAACGTCCTGTCCCTACACTGACAAAAGACAGCTGCAATCACCAGCACAGCAATGCACCAGCACCCTATATATTGTACACATATACCAGTCCTTAAAAGGACCTTTGTAGACCTAGTAGTAATAGCCAGCTAGTGATTAAACTGACTGTCCCTGCTCCACACAGCGTCCTGTTCCTACACTGACAAAAGACAGCTGCAATCACCAGCACAGCAGTGCACTGAACCCTATATACTGTACTACACCTATACCAGTCCTTAAAAGGACTTTTGTGGACCTAATAGCTAGTGATTTATGTCATTACAGTCTCTCCCTGCTGCATACAGTGTCCTGTCCCTACACTGACAAAAGACAGGCTGCTGCAATCACCAGCACAGCAGTGCACTGAACCCTATAAACTGTATAAAACTTATACCAGTCCTTAAAAGGCTTTTGTGGACCTAATAGCTAGCGATTTGTGTCACTACAGTCTCTCCCTGCTCCACACAGCGTCTTGTCCCTACACTGACATAAGACAGAATGTAAAATGGCCGCCAGATCAGGTCTATTTATAAGGTAGGGGGAATGTCCAATTGCCCATGTGCTGAAATGTCTCAATTGGCTGTCCTGTACCCCATGATGGATGTGTCATCATGGGTCAAAGTTATTTCACACTGTAAACACATATGTCTGCCGGGCGAACAGCGGCAATAGTCCGCCATTCGGGCGAATCGCGAATACGCAAAATTCGCTGCGAACTGACCACACAGTTCGGCCATCCCTAGTGGGGATGATGGGATCTTTCATTACAGCCTTTCCAAACCCTCCCTTTTTAACCCCACTAATGTGACCTGTTGGGACCTGGGCTTGAACCTGGGACCTCTTGTGTGTCTGGCAGTGACACTGCTTGCTGAGTTACCTGAAATGCTGGACAGCTCCTTAGACAATTCCTTGAATGATCTTGTCTCGAATCTTGTTTGCCATGAACCTTGAACCCTTTGCTCCTCCCATGAACTTCCTGATTTAAGCCATGTCTCTGCACTTCCTGGTTGCCAGAATATTCTGCCTTCTCCAGCCAATATCTTGCTCCTGTCTCTCCTGCTGCCGACCGTATCTTTGCTACCATTCGTTACCGACATTTGGCTTGTTCCTCGACCATGCTTCTGCTGAATCCCAACCTGAAACTATTTGTTACCGACTTTTGGCATGTTTCTCAACTACGCTTCTGCTTGATCCCTACCTGCTATATCTGCTACCAGACCCTGGCTTGCTCACCTCCTGTTGGGACTTTCCTGGGCACCATGACCTGGCACTAACATGCAGCAAAGCCCATCTCCACCATTAGGAGCTCTGGTGAATACCGGTTAGTGCTTAGACCCCGCACCTCAGATGAACCCGTGTCCTCAGCCAGGGTGACCTGTGTGAATACCTGCTCTGCTGCTATAGCTATTGGCCTCTGAGCCAGAATCCGACAGAATATTCTGGCCAAAAACCTGGAGGCCGTTGTAGCAGCTGCCGTGGCTCCTCTCAGGGTTCAAATCACTGAGTTGCAGACATTTGGTGTTAACTATCAGGAAAAATTTTCTGAGTTACAAATTGAAGTGAAAGGTCTACAAGAGGAAATCCTTGATCTACACAAACAATTGCGTGATTTTCATGCCCGAGATACTGCTGCCATAGATACTAATGGACGAATGCCCCTACCACTCAAGTTTAGCGGAGACCGCCGCCATTATAGAGGGTCAATGTCATATATACTTTCAGATGCAACCTGCTGCATTCACTTCTGACAGGAAAAAGGTGCTGTTTATTATCAACCTCCTGGACTGAGGAAGCCTTAGCCTGGGCCTCCCCTTATGTGGAGAAAGATGATGCCGTCCTGGATAATTTTGATTCTTTTGTGAAGAAACCATGTTTTCTGCGATGAACCATGTTTTCGATGATCCTAACCGCTGTGCTACTGCTGAGTCAAAATTGCATAATTTACGGAAGGGTAGACACTCTGTTGCAGAGTACACAACTGAATTCCGACGTTGGATCTCAGATACCATTTGGAATCCAGCAGCACAAAAGAGTCAGTTCCATCAAGGACTCTCGGAACAAGTAAAAGATGAGCTTGCCAGAGTAGAAAGTCCTGGTGACCTTGAGGCTTTTATTAAATTATGTATTCAAATTGATCAGAGACTTACTGAAAGGAGAAAGGAGAGACTGGGAATCCTAGGCAGTAATGGAGGCATGTGTTTTTCTACTACTCAGTATCCTCCTAAGGGTCCAAGAGTTTTTCCTGATTCTGATACTCCTGAACTTATGCAGGTGGATGCTATTAAAAGATCTATTATTACTCAGGAGAAAGAGACAACGTTCAGAAAACTTATGTCTTTATTGTGGAGACTCTGGACATTACGCAGTTAATTGTCCCAATAAATTTAAGAGAACAATTGCAGCAACGGATGTTACAGTATCTGAACAAATGAACTCAATTTCTCAGTCCATCTCTTCTTTGATTCAGAAAGCAAATAAAGTTAATTCTTTATCAACTCATTTTGTCATCCCTATAAAGCTTATTGTTGAAAGCAATGAAATACCTTGCTGGACTCAGGGGCTGGGGGAAACATCATCAACATCAAATTTGCCTAAAGTAATAACATTCAAATAAGAAATAAACTCGCCCCAATTGATATGTAAACTGTGGATGGCTCACCTTTGTCTTCAGGACCTGTTTAACCACGAGACAATCCCACTTAAACTCCTAATTGAAACTGACCATCAGGAGACCATCAGCTTTGAGATGATTACATCACCGAGTTGAATTATGACATTGGAAACAAGGAGCTGCTTTCAATTTAGGAAGCAGTTTCTGAGTGGAGGAATCTGCTAGAAGAAGCTAAGCACCCTGTAACCGTTCTCACCAATCATAAAAATTTAGAATTTATTAGGTCTGCTAAAAGGTTGTCATCTAGACAAGCACGTTGGACCCTTTTCTTTTCCAGGTTCAATTTTGTTATCTCATACCGCCCTGGGTCAAGGAATGGTAAGGCTGATGCCCTATCACGGATGTTGTCTGGGCCTCTCCAGGAAAGCACCTCTGAATGTACAATCCTGCCTCAAAAGAACTTTATAGGGGCCATGAGTTCGAAGACATTTCTTAATCTTCTCAAGGAAGGGTATGAGAATGATCCACTTCTTAATAATCCTCCTAAGGACATTAGCCTCAAGTAAAACAATGTTTTTTGGACTCAAGCCCTCAGGTTGGTACACGACTCTAAACTTGCTGGTTATTTTGGGGTTTCTAAGACAGAAGAACTCTTATCACGTTCCTTTTGGTGGCCTGGGTACAAGAAAGATGTAAAGAGTTATGTGGCTTCTTGTCTAACCTGTGATCGCAATAACAGGATGCCTGGGGCCAATCATAGCTCAGGCTGTGTAGTACACACCCCACACTATATAAGGCCGCCAGCGCGGCGGCCTTGTGTAGTGTGTTGGCGTCTGTAGGAGTTAGTGGGTGTTCTGTGTACCTTCAACACAGTATACACCGTTTGTTATCGGCAGATTTTGCGTTCTTGCTCTTCTGTAGTGGTTGTTGTCTGCGTGCCCTGACCGCAGTATAAACCATTATATCCACCTATATAGCTAGCTATTTTGCTCTTTTTAAAGAGGAGGGCCGGTTATACAAAAAAAAAAAAAGTCAGCAGCTGCAAACACTGCAGCTGCTGACTTAATCAACACACTCACCTGTCCAGGGCGCCCGCGATGTCGGCCGCCCGAGGCCGACCCGTCCCTCGGCTCTCGGGTCCCGGCGCCGCCATTCCTTGTAAGGGAAACAGGCAGTGGAGTCTTACGGCTTCACTGCCCGTTTCCTACTGCGCATGCGCGACTCCCGCAGCTACTGCGCATGCGCGAGTCCCGCAGCGCTTTCTGAATGGGACGCGCTGTGTTCTGGAACACACAGTTCCCAGAACACAGCGCGACCCATTACCCAGAAGACGCAGCGACGAAGACAGAAGACAGAAGATCTCCGCGGAGGAGGAAGAGGAAGATTAGGAGAAAGTGCCTAGCAACAGGCATTTCTGGTAAGTAAAAAAAAAATTTTTTTTTCATTTTTTTTTTTTTTAGATTTTTTTGTCATTTTTAATATTTTTTTTGTTTTCAGGGTGGCCCTCCACTTTAAATAGAGCTTGCAGTCAGTTGTAGGAGATTGTGCGTGCTGTCTGCTTGCCCTGACCGCAATATACACCGTTATATCCACCTATATATCTAGCTATCTTGCTCTTTTTAAATAGAGCTTGCAGTCAGTTGTAGGAGATTGTGCGTGCTGTCTGCGTGCCCTGACCGCAGTATACACCGTTATATCCACCTATATAGCTAGCTATATTGCTCTTTTTTAATAGAGCTTGCAGTCAGCTGTAGGAGATTGTGCATGCTGTCTGCGTGCCCTGACCGCAGTATACACCGTTATATCCACCTATATAGCTCTTCTCTAATTGAGCCATCTGTCATCTGCAGGAGTTAGTGGGTGTTGTATGTGCCTCCAGCACAATATACACTACCCAATTGCTGGTTTTCCCATCTCCTTTCAGGCCATTACCATGTCTGGAAGGCCAACAAGGAGAGGCAGACAGGCGCGAGCCGATAAAAGAGGGCAAGCAGGCTCTGTGTCTAGAGACAACAGTGCTGGTTGTGGACGCGGTGCATCGTCATCATCAGCACGGTACATTGGACACGCTTGTCCTTCTTTTCGGCAGCTGGACATGTTGAGCCACAACATGCTGAAGACTTGGTAGAGTGGATGACCAAGCCCTCTTCATCCTCCTCATCCTCTCTAACTCAGGCTCAGGGTACTAGCAAAGCAGCTGCCAACACATCGTCTTCCCTCCTCTCAATGTCATCATCAGTGACTCCTTCCCTAGACCCACCACGTCCTCCTGAGGAGTCTCCTGAACTCTTTGAGCACAGTGTTGGGTACATGCTCCAGGAGGATGCCCAGTGTTTGGTGGGCTCTGATGATGACACTCAGCTAGAGGAAGGCAGTAGCGTGAGCGCAGAGAGAGGGGATGCTCAAGAAGGACAGCAATCTGGCAGCCATGTTCCACAAGCTGCAGCATACTGCCAGGTTTGCTACAGCGATGAAGAGGGAGGGGATGATGAGGGCACTGACTCCACGTGGGTGCCTGGTAGGAGAGAGGAGGAGGAGGCACATGTCCAACGAGGCAGGATGCTCTCCGGGGGCCAGCTTAGGGGCAGTACACGACTGAATCACACCGCAGAGATCCACCTGTGCAGGGTGCTGCCTCTGCGCATTATTCTAAAAGTTCTTTGGTGTGGGCCTTTTTTGAGACGAGTGCATCAGATCGCACTGCTGCTATTTGCAACATATGTCTCAAGCATATCTCGCGTGGCCAAAAGATCAGCCGCTTGGGCACCATATGCTTGACCAGACATATGTTGCCCTGCCATGCAGCTCGTTGGCAAGCGTACCTCAAAGATCCACACCAAAGAACAAAGCGGACCTCTCCTTGCTCCTCATCAGCTGGGATCCCCAACCCCACTAGACCTTCAGTCCTCCCTGAAACCTGCTTTGAGAAGAATGAAGGTGTAGAATTAGGTGTGTCACAGCCAAGTGCTTCCGGGCACTCTGCTAGCAGTACACCCACGTCCGATTATAGCAGGCAAATGTCCCTGCCCCAGCTGCTGGACCGTCGAAAGAAGTTCACTCCCAGCCATCCACATGCCCAGCGGTTGAATGCTATCTTGGCTAAATTGCTAGCACTTCAACTGCTGCCTTTTCAGTTGGTAGACTCGTCCCCCTTCCGTGAGTTTGTACAATGTGTGGTTCCTGAGTGGCAGGTCCCCAAACGCCACTTTTTCTCACGGAAGGCGTGTGGAAGGCAATGTTCTTGCCTCGCTGGACAGGGCGGTCAGCGGTAAGGTGCATATTACCGCTGACTCATGGTCCAGCAGGCATGGACAGGGTCGTTACCTGTCTTTCACGGCCCATTGGGTCACTCTTCTGGCAGCTGGGAAGGATGCAGGACAAGGTGCCGTAGTGTTGGAGGTTGTTCCACCACCACGCCTCCAAAATGCTACTATTGGTTTTGACACACCTCTCCCCTCCACCCCTCCTCTTCTTCTTCCTCCATGGCCTCTTCCAGTGCTCTGTCCTCAGAACCAGCGGTGCGCCATAGGCGTTCCAGGGGCTATGCAAGTACGCAGGCAAAACAATGCCATGCCGTGCTTGCGCTGGTTTGTTTGGGGGACAGGAGCCACACTGGGGCAGATGTTTTGTCAGCTCTGCGGGGGCAGGCCGAGAGGTGGTTGACACCATGCCAGCTTAAACCAGTAATAGTGGTTTGGGACAATGGCACCAACCTCTTCTCTGCCCTCCGACAGGGACAACTGACCCATGTGCCCTGTGTGGCTCACGTCCTTAACCTGGTGGTGCAGTGGTTCTTGGGCAGGTACCTGGGCTTACAGGATGTCCTGAAGCAGGCCAGGAAAGTCTGTGTGCATTTCTGCCAATCATTTAATGCCTGTGCTCGGCTGGCTGAGCTCCAAAAGGAGTTGAACCACACGCAGCAGAGGGCCATCAATGAGTATCTGTGCGACTATGGCATCAGGACAGGGTCAGGGGAGCTTGTTTTTTTCTCACCACGCCAGTGGGGCATGATCAGGGATGCATGCACTGTCCTGTCACCGTTTAAGGAGGCCACAAGGATGGTGAGCAGTGACAGTGCATGCATTAGTGACACTGTACCTCTTGTCAACCTCTTGGAGCATACGCTGCGTGGAATAATGGACGGGGCACTTGAGGCAGAACAGAGGCAGGAAGAGGAGGACTTTCTTGCCTCTCAAGGCCCCCTTTATCCAGACAGTGTTCCTGCTGTGCCACCCATCACACGGGAAGAGGATGAGGAAGAGGAGGAGGAGGAGGATGATTGTGTCAGCATGGAGGTGGAGGCTGGCACTCAGCATCAGCAGCAGCAGCAGTTTTGTAGGGATGATTTACAGTCCCAAGAAACCCGTGGACTTGTACGTGGCTGGGAGGAGGTAGCTGCGGATCATGTTGTCCTTAGTGACCCAGAGGACTCCGGACCGAATGCCTCAGCTAACCTACACTGCATGGCCTCCCCGATCCTGCAAAGCCTGTGGAAGGATCCTCGTATTCTTCGGATCAAGGAGAGGAACCATTACTGGCTGGCCACTTTCCTTGATCCACGGTACAAGGGTAAGGTTGCCGACCTTATCTTGCCTTCGCAGAGGGAGCAGAGGATGAGACATCCCTGGGAGGCCTTGCAGAAAGGTCTGGGAGATTACAAACTCCTGGTCCTGGACAACCTGTTGCTGAGGCATCGGTCAGAAAGAGCGGTGGAGAAGGTGGCCGTCTGACCGATGCGTTCAGACAATTTTTTAGTCCGCAGCCCCAAGGTATGATCGGTTCCAGCAACCATCGCCAGCGTCTGATTTACATGGTGCAGGAATACCTAGAGGCAAGGTCAGACTTGGACACCTTTCCCACTGAAAATCCTCTGGCTTACTGGGTCTTGAGTATGGATCACTGGCCAGAGCTTGCACAGTATGCAATTGAGCTACTGGCCTGTCCTGCATCCAGCATTCTTTTGGAACGCACCTTCACTGCTGCTGGTGGCTTTGTTACCGATCACAGGGTGCGCCTATCCACTGACTCAGTTGATCGACGGACCTTCATCAAGATGAATCAGTCTTGGATCACCCACAGCTACCAAGCACCTGAAGCTGTGTAACCGAATAATTTTTTTTTTAAATATCGCATCCCTTCAAGACTGCCTATGCTAATGCTGAGTGACTGTCCTCTTCCTCCTTCGCTGATATGTTGGAAGAACATTTTTGGTTCTGGGTGATGCCACCAGCCCAATTTTTCTGCCCCTGTTTAACAGGGGCGTTTATTTACAATTTTTGATGCAATGCTTTGCAGCAGGGCTCATTCCTGCACCACAACTAGAGTATATGGGAGAGGTTGCAGTGTCGTGGCACCAGCACCAGTGCCTAAGGCCCAATTTTTCTGCCCCTGTTTAAGAGGGGCGTTTAATTACAATTTTTGATGCAATGCTTTGCAGCAGGGCTCATTCCTGCACCACAACTAGAGTATATGGGTGAGGTTGCAGTGTCGTGGCACCAGCACCAGTGCCAGCAGCCCAATTTTTCTGCCCCTGTTTAACAGGGGCATTTAATTACTATTTTTGATGCAATGCTTTGCAGCAAGGCTCATTCCTGCACTACAACTAGAGTATATGGGAGAGGTTGCAGTGTCGTGGCACCAACACCAGTGCCTAAGGCCCAATTTTTCAGCCCCTGTTTAATAGGGGCATGTAATTACAATTCCTGATATAATATTTCACAGGAGGGCCCATTCCTGTGCCCACCCAGAGTAACTGTGAGGACTTATAGTATTGTGGCACCAGCACCACAACCACCAAATCTCAATTTTTCTACCACTGTTCAACAATGGCATGTAATTACAATTCTTGATATAATCATTCACAGCAGGGTGCTCCAGCGCCCACCAAGAGTCACTTTGAGGGCTTACAATGTTGTGGCAACACCAACACCTTGTTCCGCCATTTCTGCAGAGCATATAGGGCAGGCCCCTACTTTCAAACATCCAACTTACAAACATCTCCTACTTGCAAACGGAAGGAGACAACAGGAAGTGAGATGAAAAAAGACGGACGGCAAAACAAATTATACAGGGGTGATAACCCTTCCCTATGTTTTTCAAAAAGCTTAAAAATAGATTTTTTGACTGGAGCTACACTTTAAAAATGTACCAGTTGAAAATTACAAACAGATTCTACTTAACACAACAAACCTATACAGTCCCTGTCTTGTTTGCACCGCCTGTATACTGCTGTTCTGAGTATATAGGGCCTGGGGGCCACACGTATTTCCTTTTTTTAATATGGGTACGAGGTTCCCCTTAATATCCGTACAAGATCCAAAGGGGATGGTAATGGAAGGGGGGGGGCTACCCATGCCATTTTTCTCAATGATTTTCATCCATATTGCCGGAACCAGATATAACATTAAACCGCAAGCAGTTTTAAATGACTTTTTAATTTCAATAATTTTTTATTGAAGATTTTCAGCAGAACAAAGCAAAATAGATGAACATTCCTTATAATAAGCAAGTAAAATCCACTTTTTGCATATACAAGGGTAATCTAGAAAAACAAAGATCTAGACAAAAACCTAACAGTACAGATCAGTATAACAACCAGACATGGTGTTTCCATATCTTTAAATGACTTTTTTTTCCGTTAAATGTCATTTTGTGCAGGGACTGTTCTAAACACTGGAAACACGTGGCACTTCACAGGCATACTATAGACACCCTCCAGGCACGATATTTAAAGGAATATTTCACATTTTTTTTTCACTTTAATCGTCATTAAAATCAGTGCTCCCGCCAAAACGGCCATTTTTTAAAACATTTTAGGCATTGACCCATGTCCCCTGGGGCAGGAGCCAGGTCCCCAAACCCTTTTTAGGATAGTATCTTGCATATTAGCCATTAAAATTAGCACTTTTTATTTCGAACGTTCGAGTCCCATAGACTTCAATGGGGTTCGTACGAATTTTCTGTGGGTTCACACCTTAGGGTAAGAGTACCCATTACTTCTATTCTTTTCATGAAAGCTGGCACCTTTGAAGTTTCTATGGGATTTTCACCTTATGGGGGAAGTTTATACACCTGGATGCCATTCTACATACTGGAATTTTCCTAGAGGAAGTCTGTTCCCCTCCCTGTGTTGGGAGATATCTATCATTGAAGGGATATTACTAATTTTATATTCATTAACATCATTATGGATTCTCTGTAGTGTCTTTTTTTGTCTTCGCCCTTGTACACACAGTCGGAAATTCCGATGGACAATGTCCGATAGGACCGTGTTGTCAGATAATCCGACAGTGTTTGGGCTCCATCGGACTGTTTGCGACGGACCAAGTTTTCCAGCTGGGCTGTAAAATTTTCTGACAACATGATCCGATCGGACTTTGTCCGATCATGTGTAGAGAATTCCGATTGGACAAAGTGACACGCATGCTCAGATCAAATTCCTAGACCAAAGCTATTGGCTACTAGCCTGAAGGTAGTCCCGTCCTAACGAAATAACATCATCACGTTAAGTACGATCGGATTTTCTGACAACTTTTTCCGACTGTGTGTATGCAACAGTTTCGGACAAAATTTGGTTGTCGGAAAGTCCGACCGTGTGTACAAGGGCTTAGACTAGTTTGCCGTATTCACTACTGCACACTGACTACTTCACTACCGCACACTGACAGGCTATCTCCTGGCTTATATTAATTTTATTTCACTGTTTCTTTTCTTCACTTATTATTCAAGTATATTTTGATACATTTACAGACTCAGAAAGTTGTATCTCTTTTAGCAAGTTTAGTCTCACAGCACTGCATTTTTTATTTTTATTTTTGTTTCACAATTGTTTTATTGTTGATGCTGTCTGCTATATTTCACATTCTTTAAACACTGGGAGCGCAATTATATATACAGTATTTGTTGCAATAAATAAAAAAAAATGTTTGTTTAAGATAAAGACACATGTGCAAATCAAACAGAAAACAATAAACAAGTAAATAAGTGCAAGACACAGCAAACTCCAAAAACACTTAACTGTCTAACTAATAGATATACACAAACAAAGGAAACAAACAGGAAATAAACAAGGTAGGGACAAAAGCAAAAAGGGGAACAGAAGTCAGGTATAAGGATGCAGACCGTAAAGGGAGCAGGCAACAGGGAAATGGTTTCAAGGACAGGATACACAGAATGGGGTCCAGGGCAGGAAAAAAAGCAGGTTCAGGCAGGGACAGGGCTAGCAGAGGGAATTTTGAAGAATTTGAGCTTTGGTTCAGGGTGGGTTTATATAGACTCGCCCTGACCAGCAGACCCACAACAGTTGTGCTTAATAGCTGGTTGGTAGTCCTGGCAGGGAGACACCCGCTGGTGACCACCAGAACTACACCCTTTGGTGCTGAGCGTAATAGTGCCACCAGCAGGTGAAACCAGTAATGACACAGTTCCTGACAATATCCATTTCTAGTTTCTTTCTCTTTCTTTACCTCTTAAAGCAGTTCTCCACCCTAAAGTGGAAGTTCCGCTCATGTGATCCCTCCCCCCTCCGGTGCGACAATCGGCACCTTTCAGGGGGGAGGGGGTGCAGTTACCTGTATAATCCAGGTATCTGCACCCACTTCCGGGACAGACCGCCGCAGATTCCCCGCCCCCGTTGTGTTTTGGGAAACACATAGTTCCCAGGACACAGCGGGAGCCATCAGAGACGCGCAGCGCGACTCGCGCATGCACAGTAGGGAACCGGGCAGTGAAGCCACAACGCTTCACTTCCCGATTCCCTGACAGAGGATGGCGGTGGGGGCAGCAGAGAGACGAGCGATCGCTCGTCATCTGCCGCCAATATCGCTGGACCCTGGGACAGGTAAGTGTCAATTTATTAAAAGTCAGCAGCTGCAATATTTGTAGCTGCTGGCTTTTAATATTTTTTTTTAAGGTGCAGAACCGCTTTAAGCTTTATAAAGAGTACAACTCCCCTATCGCGGAAAAGATTTCTGGTTTAAAATCTTTCTGATCGCATCTCATATGCTTAAATATGCTCAAAGTCACTTATTGACATACAGTATCTCACAAAAGTGAGTACACTCCTCACATTTTTGTAAATATTTTATTCTATCTATTCATGTGACAACACTGATGAAATGACACTTTGCTACAATGCAAAGTAGTAAGTGTACAGCTTGTATAACAGTGTGGACAGAGAATATACCAAAAAGTCAAATGATTAGACTGCGCAGAAATTGTCACAGGCTGGATGATTATGAGGAACAGACAGACACCCTGATTAACCACTTTCAGACCGGACCAATTTGCTGGTCAAAGACCAGACCACTTTTTGCGATTCGGCACTGCGTTGCTTTAACTGACAATTGCGCGGTCATGCGACGTGGCTCCCAAACAAAATTGACGTCCTTTTTTTCCCACAAGTAGAGCTTTCTTTTGGTGGTATTTGATCACCCCTGCGGTTTTTATTTTTTGCGCTATAAACAAAAATAGAGCAATAATTTGGAAAAAAACGCATTATTTTTTACTTTTTGTAATAATAAATATCCCCCAAAAATATATAAAAAAAAAATGTTTCCCTCAATTTAGGCCGATACGTATTCTTCTACATATTTTTGGTAAAAAAATCGCAATAAGCGATTATTGATTGGTTTGCGCAAAAGTTATAGCGTTTACAAAATAGGGATAGTTTTATAGCATTTTTATTAATAATTTTTTTTTTTTTTTTTTTACTAGTAATGGCGGCGATCTGCGATTTTTATTGTGACTGCGACATTGTGGGGGACCCATCGGACATTTTTGACACATTTTTGGGACCATTGTCATTTATACAGTAATCACTGCTATATAAATGCAGTGATTCCTGTGTAAATGACACTGGCAGTGAAAGGGTTAACCAGTGGGTGGCAGTGTAGGGGTTAAGTGTTTCTAGGGGTGTGTTACTAACTGTGGGGGGGTTGGGCTTTCATTTAGTGTACACTGATCTCTGCTCCAATTACATGGAGCAGAGATCAGCGTCACTAGTTGCTAGGCAGAATGGAAAAATGTTGTTTACACAGCATTTCCTCCATTCGGCCGCTCCGTGAGACGATCGAGGGGATGCCCGCGGCGATCGAGTCCGCGGGTCCTGCGACCGGACTCACGGGGGTCCCGACCAGCGCGGGAGCGCGCCGGCGGCGGCGCGCTCCCGATGGCAGGGCGGCATCGAATATTGGACGTACCTGTACGCCAATATGCCTGCCCGTGCCATTCTGTCGACGTACATCGTCGTGCGCTGGTCGGGAAGTGGTTAAAAGGTTTGAAGACTTACTGCGAGGATTCGTACCTTGGGCATTCTTTCCAACCCTTTTAAAATCACTAACGGCACTCGGCAGGGGTGCACATCCTCATATTGAAGGTATCAAGGTGAAAGATGCATGCCACAAAATAGGTTTATACGCAGACAATGTAATCATAGCTCTCACTGACCCAGTAAAGTCTCTGCCTACCCTGACTAAAGTTCTAAATAATTTTAGTGAGGTATCCATGTACAAATTGAACCACTCGAAAACTGCCATGCTTGGCATTGCTATACCTCCAGGGCTTAAATTAGAAATCTCCAAAATCTCACCCTTCTCCTGGGCTCCCAGTACCTCTATGACATACTTGGGCATTCAACTGGTATCCCCCTCCTCAGCAATGCTTCGCAACAATCTTGCCACTCTGTATGTAAAGTTGAACAACCTGACCTAGAATATGACCTCCACAAAAGCCTCATGGGCTGGTAGGATAGTTCTAACTAAAATGTTTCTCCTTCCACACGTTCTCTACTTTTTTTGGACCCTTCCACTCCCAATTCTCACGGCAGACCTATCTAAAATCCAACGCATCCTAGACTCATTTATATGGGCAGGACGTAAGCCCCGTTTGAAATCTTCTGTCCTGTGTACACCCACTGTCTTTGGAGGGATGGGGGCACCAGACGTTAAAAAATACTACAAGGCCGTCATACTGGATCAAGGAAAGCAACTCTGGTCTCAGAATCCAGACGCAAGGTGGCACCAAATAGAATCCGTGGCATTTCCCAAAAGTCCACATTTAACTCTTGCAGCGATCTGGATGTCTCTTCCTATCATACGGTCAATCCTCCCCACAGTGCGTGCCTGTTTAACACAATGGTCTGCAATAGGTCATGCCCAACGAGGTATCCATGGAGACACATTGAAAAGTTTACCTTTCTTGGCGCTACAATTACTATCCCCAGACCTCTCTATTCAACACTGGTTTGACGCTGGAATCAAAACCATTGGAGATTTTTACCTTCGGCCGGACCTAAAGAGCTACCAACAGTTGACCTCGGAATTCAGACTCTCGCATAAAGACTTTTACATATACCTCAGAATGACCTCTACAGAAACCACCTCCAAAGATCTTCTCAAACACTACAACCGCCCGCTAGTACTACCAAAGGCATATCCTTCATTTATACCCTTTTCTCCAGACCTACTACATTTTCGAAACCAACGAATGTAACCTACTGGGAATCGAAGTTACAACACTCTTTATAAGATTGGCATCGAGTTCTACGTACCCCACTAGCCATTTTTTTTAAATGTCACACATTGGGAAACGCTCATGAAAATTTTCCATAAGTGGTACTATACACCCGACAAGTTAGGAGCCATCTTTACCACCCATTCCCCAAAGTGTTGGAGGAATTGCGATTCAACAAGGGATATGTTCCACATTTGGTGGATCTGTCTTATTATCGCTACCTTTTGGAACCAAGTCTCTTCTCTTTTACAGTCCCTGACCAACTCTCCCCAGCAGCTGACTTCACGAATGGCTCTCTTTGATCTGGACTCCCAACACTGGCCCACCACCAGTTTACCTCTGGTACATCATGTACTAATTTCAGCAGGCCTACTTACATAGTTACATAGTTACATAGTTAGTCAGGTTAAAAAAAGACACAAGTCCATCCAGTTCAACCACAAAAAAAAATAAAAAATTAGGGGGGCGTGGCCGGCTGGAACCAAGGACGGACGCTTCTCTGCAGAGCTCCGCAGGGCCTCCGACAATCTGGTGCCATCCTCTGCTCCAGAGCGCCCTAAGTGCCCACAACATATACCACCCTGCTCCTCGGGTGCTCCTCCACAGGCCTATCTGCGTTTGACAGCCATCTGCTGTCCGTGGATCGAAGGCTTCGGTCCGTTTCGGCCGCTGTCAGCCGCCTCGCCGGGCGCCATCTTGCGGCCTACTAGGCCTCCATAATCCCCGGCCTTTCCTGCGGAGCCACCCGAGGGCCGCTCCGGCGGCGGATCCGGACAACCCGGAGGGGGCGTACTCGGCCGCCGAATCGCTGCTCCCGATGCACCTCTGCACACAGGAGTCTTCTGGGATCCCCTGCTCTGCATCCCTCCGGCCTGGTGAGTCCCCTGTGGGGCTATCTGAACTCTCCTCTGCCTATTCCCCTCCACCTCCCCTCTCCACAACGTCAAGAGGACTTCTTACTGGGCCACCTCTGGGGGTTTTATGAGGACTGATACCCTTATCCTTCTGCATCAGGCAACAATAGTCTCTGGCAGCCCTCCCCAGGCAAGACTCTGGCTCCGGCCTATGTTGGATCCTGGTGGCCATCTTGTTACACCCTGATACACCCAGTTCCTCACAGCTCTCACTACCACAGACCCAGCTGGAGTATATATCCTGGGGAGTATCCCCTTCCACCTTGCCCTACAGGACCTGGGTCACTTAAAGTTCGGGTTCATTCTGTGGGACCACATATCCCAGCAGGCCCATAGATAGTAAACTTGCAGTTATCTTTCCACATCCACTTCAGCTCACCCCCTTCCAAAGAAGCCGCATACGCGGCTCGGAGCAAGATGGACGTTTGAATTCTTAGCTCTGCTCCGTCCGGGACTTCTGTCTATCCCCGAGGGCCGTTAACACCGCGATTCACTCCTTTTTTTTTATATATCACCCCTCAACCCGCAGAACCTTGGTGCATGCCGGCGAAGAAAAAAAAAGCACGGGGCATCGCTCAAAAGACCCTCACACAGTATCTTCTTCGCTCTCAGGAACAGTCCGGCATGGCGCAAGATGGCGCAGTCAGGGGAGGCCTCTCCCCGGGTCCCGCCACCTCTCCACGTTCACCGTGTCCATCCTCACTTGCCCCTTCATCCAACAGTGAGTGCCCTGGCTCCCTCTCTAAAGCTGATCTAGAGGAAAGTTTGGAAACCATGTATAACAGATTGGCATCTAAATTCCAATCGGAACTTCACAAAACTTCACATGCCTTATCACAAGAAATCTCTGCCCTGGGAACCAGAACGGAGAGGTTAGAGACTAAGCATGATGAGTTGGCGATTGCTCATAATGACCTTAGCAGAGAACATGAAGCACTATCCTCTTCGGTCAAGTTGCTGCAGACTCAGATCGAAGACCTCGACAACAGAAACAGGCGCAATAATCTGCGCCTCCGCGGAATTCCTGAGTCTGAGCTCATTCCGGTGGTGATTAGATTGTTTAAGTCCCTGCTCCCTGACCATGATTCCAACATGTTCAAATGTGATCGTATTCATAGGGCTCTTCGCCCCAAACCCCCGGAAGACAAACCCCCTAGGGATGTCATCCTTTGCATGAAAGACTTTCTCGTTAAGGAAGAAATATTGAGAGCTGCCCGCAACAAGCAGAGGATAACCCTCGATGACCACTTTATACAGATTTTCCCTGATATTGCCCCGGCGACTTTGGAGAGGAGAAGGAACCTGAAGGAGATTACCACTGTCTTGCAATCTGCCCGTATCAGATACCGGTGGGGATTCCCGTTTTGCCTGGTGATCCCTCATAATGGCACAATATACTCCGCCACCACCATCTTGGAGGGTCAAGAGATCCTTGTAAAACTTGGCTTATTGGATGCCTCTGCGATTCGCAGGCTACCCTCCACTCCCAGGGCTACACCTATATGGCAAACACCCCCTACAAGGAGAGACAGACGGAGGATCCGGTATGATGTTGGAGAGCGTATGGAAGATAGCCCTCGTTAATGGTACCTTCTCCGGCCCATCTTGAGGTTCTATATGCGGTTAATACTGACTCCAAGAGGACATCCACGCTATGTGTTTATTTTTTGTTTTCTCAAGAGATACTCTTTTTTTTTTTTAGGTTTTTTTTTTTGTTTTTTTTCCTTCTCTCTCTTCCTCTTCCCTTTTTTTTTTTTTTTTTTTGGGGGGGGGGAGGAGATGAGGAGGAAAAGCATACTTCCCCTACTGTTGTCTGCCCACTCCTCTGGCACTATGCATGTCCCTAGGAGCTGTGTCTTGGCTCCCCTTCCTAGTAGTTGGTTGCTTCTCTGGGGGGTGCTCCCCCCCATTGCGCAACCCTACTGGGTGCGAGACCTGGTCGTCTCGATGTATGATTTTCTCTTTGATGTGGGAACTCTCTCCCACAGGCTACCACATCTGTTATTAATGTTGTTCCCCAAGTCTATGTTAAAGGCTGGGATTGTTTTTTCAGAGGTTACTTTTATTTTTCTATGTTTTTTGGTTCTCTCTTATATTGGTCAATCATTTTTCAAATCCTACGGTTCTTCTACAGCATATGTTCTTTTTATATTCCGGTTCTGTGATCTGAACATGCCCTCAGTGTTGCTGCATAGTTCCCTACTCCTGTGGGCTTTGGAGGATGAAGTGGGGACTCCCCTGACGTTCTTGGACTTGGTGGACGAGTGCTCATTTGTGATCCCCTTCCCCCCTCCCCCCATCAGATCTGATCCCCCAACTAGTCACGCATTACCTCATACGCCATGGCGATAACTTGTATTTCACACAACGTTAAAGGATTTAACTCCCCTTCCAAGCGGCGTAAAGCCTTTACCTTTTATAAACAGCTTGGAGCTAAAATCCTTCTTCTCCAAGAAACACATTTCTCCCGCTCCTCCCATACCAAATTTTTCCATAAAAAACCATCTCCACTCATCCAAGACCAGGGGGGCCGCCATACTCCTCCACTCTTCCCTCCCGATGGAGGTTAAACAATTGTTCAGGGATCCTGAAAGTCGTTATATGATTGTGAAAGGGGTTGTCCACAACAGGGAACTTACTATTGCTAGTGTTTATGCACCCAATGACGGCTCAGCAGCCTTTTTTAGGTCATTTTTTGAAAAATTAGCGCAATACCACTCCCCCCATTTTTTTTTTTTTTTTTTTTTTAAGCTACTTCAGCGAATTTATCTGCGAGGAACCAATCAACTTAACGTTCATTTTAGTAATCCTCGTCTTCACTTCACATCATTGTAGCTTGTCTTTTTGGTAAGTCTTATCATTCAGATGCTTTATTCGTTTACATATATAAAAAAGAAAATACCATCAGGTTAGCCAGTACTATCCCATTAGGTTTAACCCTTACCATCCCTCACCCTGCTTCTTCACATTATTTTCCCCCCACCCCCCTATCCCTCTATCCTTCAGTCCTATTGTGGGTATAAGAAAAAGAGGAAAACCCCCCCCAGTTCCTACAACGATACGTCCAGTTTCAGCTCTCGTTTGGTCTTCCTCTTCTCCTTATCCCTCTAAGCTCTCCTCTGTCCCTACCCTCCCCCCCTTCTGTTCCTGGTTACTTTCCCTCGGGGTACAACTTTAAACCTCACTTCAGCATTTCCTTTCCTGATGTTATTCCTGTGTTATTTCCTCCACATATCGCCATGATTTTTTGAATTCTTCCCAAGGGTCCCACTTCCTATCTCTCTCCTCCTTTGTGGCTAAGTCCTCATCACCTCCCTCCCCACTTTCCATATGTTGTACTTCAGATACCCTACGAATCCATTCCTGGATTTTGGGCCCTTCTTTCTCTCGCCATTTTCTCGGGATAAGATTTTTTGCAATATCTAGTAAAATTGGGACTAATGATGCTTTATATTGGTTTATTGTCTCCTCTGTCCCATGGAATAGCACCGTCCATGGGTCCAATCTAATTACTTTTCCCGTCACCACTTTTACTAAGTCAATTATCCTCTTCCAGTATTCTTTGATTATGGGACAGTCCCACCAGATATGGCCCATACTCCCGATAGACTTACATCCTCGCCAACACTCCGGCGATTGGTCATTTCTGAACCTAGTTAATTTGTCAGGGGTGGCATACCATCTTGCTATGCATTTATAATTTGTTTCTATCAGTTTACTCCCTCCCCCCGCATAGTGAGTTAATATTAGTGTTTTCTTTCTAATTTGAGTATTGCATTGTACCCCCAGTTCCTTTTCCCATTTTTTAATAAATGACGGCTCCTCCTGTTCGTCCCCCCCCCCCGAAATTATTTTATAAATTAGACCGATACTTTTTCTTTTTTTTGTTAATTTATCCTTCTGACATAGTTGTTCTAAAGGTCTTAGTTCTTCTTTACTCCGTAGGGGATGGGGCAGCTTTGCGACAAATGTCCGTAACTGGAGGTACCGCCATTCATCAATTCTCATTAACTCTGTGTCTTCTCTTAGTGCTTGAAAAGTGTTTAACTTATCTTCTACTAAAATATCTTTTAATTGTGCATTATCTTTTAATATCCAGTTTCCCCCTATTTCTCTTTGTCCTGGTGGAAAATAAGCGTTATCTTTCAAAAAAATTAAAGGTGAATTATGACCCCATTTTTTCTGCGTGTGTATTTGATCCCATAATTTAAAAACTTGTCGTGTAATCTTGTGTGTATTTAATCCCAGTGTCCTATATTGTGGCGGGTTCCAAATAATTCTCCCTAACTGTGTTTGAGAAAGCGTGTTTTCTATTCTTACCCATCTTTTATCATTTACCTCTTTCGCCCACTCTACCACCCGTGACAAAACTACTGCGTTGTAGTATCTTTTTATATCCGGGGCTGCCACTCCCCCCTGTTCTTTCCCTCTTCTTAAAACCGCGTACGAGATTCTCGGTTTTTTATTTTGCCATATAAATTTCGAAATTATCTTCCTTAAGACTGTAAAGTAGATCGCCGGGAGTGCGAGGGGCATCATTTGAAATTTATAAATTATCTACGGGACTAAGATCATTTTTACCACGTTTATCCGACCTAACCATGAGAGGGGGCTAGATGAAATTTTATTTATTTCGCTCTTAATTTCCTCTAATAAAGGGATATAGTTTTTCAGGTATATCTTTCTTAAGGTGTTCGACAGGAGGACCCCCAGATATTTTATTTCTTTGCGCCAGGGAAAGAAAAATTGTGTTCGTAACCTCTCCTCTTCTATTTTACCGATATTTATGTTTAGGACTTCGGATTTTCCTAGGTTAATTTTTAGATTAGAGATCTGACCAAAATCTTCCAGTGTTTTTAACAGGTTCGGGATCGTAATCCTGGGGTTTGTAATAAAGAAGAGCACATCGTCCGCGTATGCGGCTAATTTGTGCTCCTCTTCCCCTATTCTAATTCCCGTAATGTCTGGGTTATTACGAATTACTGCCAGCAAAGGTTCAAGGGAAATCGCGAACAGCAGGGGAGACAGTGGGCACCCCTGTCTGGTGCCGTTACCCATTTGTAGCAGGGTGGAGGATTCTCCATTGACCTTAACCGTTGCTTGTGGATTCTTATACAGAGCCCCAATCCAAAATAACATCCACGGGCCCACCCCCATCTCTTCTAATGTTTCTAGCATGAGTCCCCAGTCTACCCTGTCAAAGGCTTTTTCAGCGTCAATTGACAGGAATAGACCTGGGGACCCACTGTCTTTTAAGGCTTGGATAAGGAGCAGTGCCCTTATTCCATTGTCCCTGCCTTCTCTCTCCGGAATAAACCCGACTTGATCCGGAGTATTGCATTGTACCCCCAGTTCCTTTTCCCATTTTTTAATAAATGACGGCTCCTCCTGTTCGTCCCCCCCCCCCGAAATTATTTTATAAATTAGACCGATACTTTTTCTTTTTTTTGTTAATTTATCCTTCTGACATAGTTGTTCTAAAGGTCTTAGTTCTTCTTTACTCCGTAGGGGATGGGGCAGCTTTGCGACAAATGTCCGTAACTGGAGGTACCGCCATTCATCAATTCTCATTAACTCTGTGTCTTCTCTTAGTGCTTGAAAAGTGTTTAACTTATCTTCTACTAAAATATCTTTTAATTGTGCATTATCTTTTAATATCCAGTTTCCCCCTATTTCTCTTTGTCCTGGTGGAAAATAAGCGTTATCTTTCAAAAAAATTAAAGGTGAATTATGACCCCATTTTTTCTGCGTGTGTATTTGATCCCATAATTTAAAAACTTGTCGTGTAATCTTGTGTGTATTTAATCCCAGTGTCCTATATTGTGGCGGGTTCCAAATAATTCTCCCTAACTGTGTTTGAGAAAGCGTGTTTTCTATTCTTACCCATCTTTTATCATTTACCTCTTTCGCCCACTCTACCACCCGTGACAAAACTACTGCGTTGTAGTATCTTTTTATATCCGGGGCTGCCACTCCCCCCTGTTCTTTCCCTCTTCTTAAAACCGCGTACGAGATTCTCGGTTTTTTATTTTGCCATATAAATTTCGAAATTATCTTCCTTAAGACTGTAAAGTAGATCGCCGGGAGTGCGAGGGGCATCATTTGAAATTTATAAATTATCTACGGGACTAAGATCATTTTTACCACGTTTATCCGACCTAACCATGAGAGGGGGCTAGATGAAATTTTATTTATTTCGCTCTTAATTTCCTCTAATAAAGGGATATAGTTTTTCAGGTATATCTTTCTTAAGGTGTTCGACAGGAGGACCCCCAGATATTTTATTTCTTTGCGCCAGGGAAAGAAAAATTGTGTTCGTAACCTCTCCTCTTCTATTTTACCGATATTTATGTTTAGGACTTCGGATTTTCCTAGGTTAATTTTTAGATTAGAGATCTGACCAAAATCTTCCAGTGTTTTTAACAGGTTCGGGATCGTAATCCTGGGGTTTGTAATAAAGAAGAGCACATCGTCCGCGTATGCGGCTAATTTGTGCTCCTCTTCCCCTATTCTAATTCCCGTAATGTCTGGGTTATTACGAATTACTGCCAGCAAAGGTTCAAGGGAAATCGCGAACAGCAGGGGAGACAGTGGGCACCCCTGTCTGGTGCCGTTACCCATTTGTAGCAGGGTGGAGGATTCTCCATTGACCTTAACCGTTGCTTGTGGATTCTTATACAGAGCCCCAATCCAAAATAACATCCACGGGCCCACCCCCATCTCTTCTAATGTTTCTAGCATGAGTCCCCAGTCTACCCTGTCAAAGGCTTTTTCAGCGTCAATTGACAGGAATAGACCTGGGGACCCACTGTCTTTTAAGGCTTGGATAAGGAGCAGTGCCCTTATTCCATTGTCCCTGCCTTCTCTCTCCGGAATAAACCCGACTTGATCCGGATGTATCAATTTTGTCACGTTTCTTTTTAATCTTGCTGCTATTACTTTAGCATATAGCTTTACATCTGTATTTAGCAGAGCGATTGGCCTATAATTACCACATAGTGTTTGATCTTTCTCCTCTTTCGGGATCAAAGAGATCACAGCCCGCAGAGTTTCCATCCCCATGTCATATTCGGTGCCTATTCCATTTATGTATTTACATAAGTAGGGGACTAAGACCTCCTTGAATTTTTTATAGTACGTGATTGCGAACCCATCTGGGCCCGGGCTTTTCCCCGAGGCTGTCTCTTTTAAAGCTTTATAAATTTCATCCTCCGTAATGGGGCTCTCCATGTCCTCCCTCTCCCCGTCATTCAGGCGGGGTACTTTGGCTTTTCGCATGAATTCTTTCATTATCTCTTTTTGCCCTTTTCCCTGTACCCCTTTTTTTTCCACGTTATACAAGGCTTCATAGTAGTTTTTGAATACTTCTGCTATTTCCTTGGAGGTGTGTACCATTTTGCCGTTTTTATCCTTTATTTTATCAATAAAGTTAACCCCTCTTTTACCTTTCACCTGTCTCGCTAGATTTTTTCCTATTTTGTTTTCCCCATAATACCTTTCTCTGACTCTGCCCAAAGATGTCCTTCTCATTTCCTCCTCATATATGTCCTTAAGTTCCTCTTTCTTGTTAATCAATCGATGGAAGGTCTCTTGTTTTTGTCCCCCTTGCTTTTTATGCTCCTGTTCCAGACTAAGGACCTCTCTCATTAACTTCTCCTTCTCTTCTTTTCTTTCCTTTTTTTTCCTGGTCCCTATGGAGATGAGGGCACCCCTAATATAAGCCTTATGGCCCTCCCAGAGGGCAGCACCCGGCACCTCCCCTGTATCATTTGTCCTGAAATAGAACTCTATCTCTTTCTGTATCTTTCCTGCCGTTTTCTTATCCCAAAGGAGCTCCTCATTTAACTTCCATGAAAAGGGGCGTCTCTGTATCCCGGGTATCCTCAGCTTCATAGCCACAGGGGAATGATCCGAGAAAGTTGCTATTTCTATTTTTGTTTCTATAACTGACTCCAATAGCCTATGTTCGACCAGGATGTAGTCCAGCCTAGTGTACGTCCCATGCACTGGGGAAAAAAACGTGTAATCTTTTATTTTTTCATGCTGTATCCTACATGCATCTGTCAATTGGCTTCGCTTCAGCTGAAGCCTCACTTTTTTTTTACTTCTCACGCTCTTCCCCCTTGCACCGGACGTACTATCTAAGGCTGGATCCAAGCAAAAATTAAGATCCCCTGCCACTATTAAATCACCTTTCTTAAACTCCGCGAGTCTCCCCAATATTTGTGTCATATATCTCTCTGGGTTTTTATTTGGGCAGTATATATTGGCTAGGGTGATCTTTCTATCCCCTATTTTCCCATTTAAGAATAGGTATCGCCCCTCTGGGTCGGTCAGCCTATCGGACACCTCGTATTTTATATCCTTCTCAAACCCAATTGCCACCCCCTTGGCCCTCCTGATTGGTGAATCTCCATAGATCCAATTTGGATATTTTTCGGAGTAGATTTTCACATTTGTGTCTTGTGTTAAGTGAGTCTCTTGTAGGAAGATTATTTCAGCTTTATATTGTTGGAGTTCTTTTAAAAGTTTAAATCTCTTTTCTGGCGAATTCAAACCCTTGACATTGTATGACACAAACTTTATCTCGGCCATCCTATCCTTCTCTGGGCAAGTTTGTTCTGCACCTTATACCTCACCATATAACCCCCTCTTTTTTCTTCCTTATTATCCATTACATACCCCCTTCCCCTCTCCTGCCAGGAACCTCTCCCCCCCTATCCCCCCCTCCCCCCCCCCCCTCCCTTCCCTCCCCCCCCCCCCCCTCTCGGCCCAATCCAGGCCTCTGCTTTGCATGAAGAGTTTTACTCCTTCTGCTAGCCCAATCTCCTAGGGTATGACCTTGACTGCGTTTCCTCTCCTCCCGCCTCCCCATAGGCCCCGATCCCCCTCCTATCCCCCCAGCCGTCCCTCCCCCCCCCCCTCGCCCCAACATCAAATTAACATCGGGAGGATCAAAAAAGAGAAAAAGGAAAAGAAAAAACAGTTAACCGTCTGCTCAGAGCATACTATTCCCCCGTCCCTTACTTCTCAGTCCCTACACTTCCCAGGGATCTAATGGGATCAGGGGGATTGGAATTCCTATTTTGGTACAAAAGTCCTCTATTTCGTCCAAGGTTTTAAGTTTGGACGTCCTCCCCTCCTTTTGCACTACAAGCGCTGCTGGGAAGCCCCAACTATATTTTATGTTTGCACTTCTCAGTTGGTCCAATAAAGGCTTTAGCCTTCTTCTGCGTGCCAGCGTTCCCGGTGCGAGGTCCTGAAAGACCTGTAGTGTTGATCCTTCGTATTGAATTGGGGATAGGCCTCTGAGCTTACTCCAGATCTTAGCCTTTTCTTCATATATCTGGAACTTTATTATTACATCCCTAGGGACCTCTTCCCTCAACCCTTGAGGTTTCCTTATTCTCAGCGCACGTTCTAGCTTTAACTCTGTCCCTTCTTCTTTTCCCAGTAAGGGATTAAATATCTTTCTGATTTTTACACCCAGCTCTTCTCCCTGTAGTTCTGGCAGTGATCTAATTCTCAGATTTTGTCTTCGATTTTGATTTTCCTGTTCCTCCAACTTGTATCGGATCTCTCTATGTGCTTCCTGCGTTTTCTTTACTTGTGTTTTTAATTCCAGTATTTCCCTGGCCTGTCTTCCTGTTTGTTCCTCCATTTCCTCCACTCTCTTCAGTAAATGCCCCATGTCCTTCCTTACAGTTAAAATCTCCGCTTTAATTATGTTTTCTAATTTCTGGAACATTTCCTGTATTTCCCCCTTTGTGGGTATCTGAGAGGGACTCCCTTCCTGCCTTATTCCACTCTCCTGATCTTCTTCTTCTCCAAAGGAGTCATCCCTTGCACCTTCTAATTTTCCAACCTCCTTCCTCCGCTCCCTCGCCCCTCTTTGATTTCCCTCGAGTCCCGGGCTTTTTTGACTTGTTTCTTTTAAATATTTTTGTATAGAGCTGGAGTTCAAACTCTCCCTTGAATTTTTAGGCTCGTTCGTTCTAGGGTTTTTCCCCTTCATGTTCTCCTTTACCTTTCTTTTCCCCAGGGTTTCCCAGGATCTTCCTTTCAAGGGATTCTCTTACTGGGGGTTTCTCTTATACTATTACCGCACTCCCTCTAGGTTTTTACACTTCAGAGATCTTGATTACGGTAATTTAAATAAGTACAGGTACAGTCCCTTTTAATTGCTTTTGTTCCACCAATGCGGAGTAATTATACCACCTTATCAAGGGGCAAGGTTACCATATCACCAGCCCAGTGTCCTTTGAGCACAAATTCCTAGATCCCGACTTCAATCTGCCAACATATATCTCCTTCTCTCCTCCGACTCTCCGCTTCGTTCCTTTTCCTTCTCCTTCCCCTCTTGTCTTAGGTAGTTCCTGAACTGGAGATATCTCCTACACCATCCCTGCCATCCTTCAGGTTTGCAGGCTTTGTTTACCGTATTTATTATAATTCTCCTCTAAAAATGGTGTATGTAGTACTGTCCCTTTTAAATCTCTTCAATATACCATGGGAGCGAGATTGACAAAAACATACAATAATCGCCCGATACAAATAGGGAAGGAGCAAATCAAGGCATCAGGCGGATGAGATAATCCAGACCCTCTTGTATTCACACTACTGTCTCTTAGGGATAGGGTCTATATTGCCAGAGTTACTACCTTGTCCCATTCAGATTTTAAACAGAACTGCTTCTCTTATCTCATAGCACTGTCTGTTTTATTCTCCGTTTCTCTACTGGCATGTTCAATCACATCTAATACAGAATCCAAGAAAGGAAAGATCTGACCTTATATCCTTGTCGGAGGAGACCGGAGATCGTTGTGGGTTCGTGGGGGTATCCGAAGGAAGCGCCGTTAACTCCAGAAGGGAATCCTACCTCCCGTCTGCCTTGATCCTGGGCTCCGTGACGCTTTTCTCTTCCAGCGTTCCCGCTCTGCTCTCACCCAAGCGGGAGGTTATACCGGCAGGACCGCCGCCGGTCTATTGCACACCTCGGACGGAGCTCGAGCGGGGGAGGACGGGGCAGGGGGTCGGCGCGGCTGTGCGTTCTTTACGCCAGAGCAGAGCACCCTCTCACTGTGCTCTCCTGGGGCTTGTTCCTCGAGGCCTCCGCCATCTCCCACGAGAGGTCCGTAGTCAGGCCCCTCCCCTCACCTCTCTCACTTCCGCATTCTCCTGTGCTTACTGGGCACTTCCACTCCCCCCATTTGATCGTAGGTGGTGATTTTAACTCAGTAGCCAATGCCACTCTAGACCGCTCGTCAACTACGGTTGTCTCTAGAGCTTTCCCGAAATCTCTCACTGGTGGCTTACAGGATTTTCAACTCACGGACACATGGAGGGCACATAATGTGGGTTGCAAGGAATTCACCTTTTTCTCCCATCCTCATAACAGTTATGCAAGATTAGACTACATATACACATCCCCAATCATACTCGCCAACTCTTTGGAGGCCTCCATCCACCCCTGTGTTTGGTCAGACCATCAGGTTACATCTTTCACTACAGGGTTTATTAGGCTTGCCCCCACACCCCACTCCTGGAGATTAAATGAATCCATTCTCTCTGACCCAGCAGTAGATTCCCAATTAGCTCAGTCTCTGGAGGACTATTTTTCTCTTAACGCCCGCCCAGACACTCAGCCCTCACTTCTCTGGACGGCGCATAAAGCCGTCATCAGAGGAAAAATTATTAGTATTTCCGCAGCCCGCAACAAGTCTAATAGACTTAGAATAGTGGAGTTGACTAGGGAACTAGATCATTTATATAAAAACACGTCTCTACTACACTTAGATTCCACCAGGCAATCCATCGAACAAAAGCGCCTAGAACTGGACTCCCTTTTGTCATCCAAAGTTGAAAAGTCTCTCCGTTGGACTAAAGCCCGCAATTTACTATTTAATAACTCGGCATCAACTTTGTTTGCTAGAAGATTGTCTAACTCGATTCGCCCCCCTCATTTATACAGGTTTTCTAATAAGGACAGTTTTGTATCCTCACATCCCAGGGAGGTTCTCAAAATCTTTGAGCAATTTTATACCAAACTCTTAGAGTCCCCCCACACTCTCCCCTCCCCTGAAGACTTGTCATGGCTACATGACATTCCCTTCCCGACTCTTTCCACCTCACAACTAGACGAACTCAACGCCCCTATCACAACTCCGGAAATCTTAGGGGTCATCAAATCACTGAAAACAGGCTCCGCCCCAGGCCCTGATGGCTTTTCAGCCCTTTATTACAAAAAATACTCCATGATCCTGGCCCCTAGAATGGCATACCTCTTTAACTCAGTCCTACTTGGCCATAGCTTCCCAGAGGAAATGTTGTTGGCCAACATGTCACTAATCCCGAAACCCAATAAGAATCATAATTTTCCCCAAAATTTTAGGCCTATCTCGGTTATGAACAATGATATCAAAATATTTAGCAGAGTTCTAGCAGACAGACTAGCAAAGTTTATCCCCTCCTTGATATCCCCCTTCCAATCTGGATTTATTCCACACCGCTTAATTACAGACAACATCCGCCTGGCAACAGACGTTATCCAAGATGCTAACCTATTTTCCCGCAAACTCCTCCTGTTAAGCCTAGACATACAGAAGGCGTTTGACAGTGTTACATGGGATTACATCAACACAATCCTCCCATGCATGGGATTTCAGGGGAAATTCCTAGTAGGTTTCAAAGCCCTTTACGATAACCCTAGGACCCGCATAAAACTACCTGGCTGTTGCTCCGAATTCTTCCCCATAGGTAGAGGCACTAGACAAGGGTGCCCCCTTTCCCCTTTAATCTTTGCCTTAGCCCTGGAGCCCCTAGCGATTGCCCTTTTGAGACATCCCGATATCACTGGTTACACTAAGGGTGATGAAATGTACAAATATTGCATGTACGCAAATGACGTTTTGATGTTCATAACTAATCCCCATGTTTCACTCCCCAACCTTTTTTTGACACTGTCAAGTTTCGCGAAGGTCTCTGGTCTAGCCATTAATGTTTCCAAATCGGTAGCCCTTCCCATAGGTTTTGATCCCACTGATTTAGCACTTATTAAACAAAACTACTCCTTTACATGGGCCACCTCCCACATACCCTACCTGGGAGTGGCGCTGCCCGGAAATTTTCGTGACCTCTTTGGGGTTAATTATCCCCCATTGATTAGAAAACTTAAAAATACTATTAAAAGCTGGCTCTCTTTACATATCCCCTTTATAGGGAGAATCACTGCGCTCAAAATGGTCATCCTTCCCAGGCTGCTATATCTGTTTCGCTCCCTACCGGTTAGGCTTTCTAAATCTTTTCTCCTCAACCTTCAGTCCCATTTTAACAGATTCATCTGGAATAATAGGTCGCCCAGGTTTTCCAAGGGAGTCCTATACAGCTCTATGAGAAGTGGAGGCCTAGGGGTTCCTCAAATCTGGTTGTATTATCTTACCTGCAGATTTACGCAACAAGCACAATGGTCGATCCCTAATTCCAGAGTTCCTTGGGTGCGTTTTGAGAGTGATTCGATAGCACCCTTTTATCTCCCGGGCCTTATGTGGTCAACCCATCGACCTCACTCAACCTTATGCACGCTTAACACTATTGTTGCAGACAGCCTGCAACTGTGGCATCGCTACAAGCAAAAATACAACCTCACTTCGGAGAGCTCTGTGGGCGCCTCTTACCTGGGCGATCCTAGGTTCCCCCCAGTCTATCTCCATCCTGAGTCTTTCAGATTGTGGGTTCAATGCAAGCTTATTCAGTTAAGGGACTTCGTGACGGGTTCTGATTTCATTCCCTTCGCAGTATTACAGACCCAGCACCAACTCCCCGACAGGGAACTTTTCAGATACCTGCAAATCCGTCACTTCTTTCTCTCCCATTACAGACTCCGGTCCCAGGTCCAACTCACCATCTTTGAGGATTTATGTTTTAACTTCCCACGCCAAAAAGGCCTGATTTCCCTGATCTATAAAGCTCTAGAGGGACTTACAATGGTTCAGACTCTGAAGTATAGATCACAATGGGAACAGGAGCTTGCATTAGGGGCCGGTGTTGTGGACTGGGAGGAGGGATGGGACAACATGTGTAAATGCACCAGATCCTTAACAATTAGAGAAACAGCTATTAAAGTAATTACTAGATGGTACTACACTCCGGTACGTTTGCACAAGATTTATGTTCATACATCCCCCAACTGTTTTAGAGGTTGCAATCACCAAGGCACCTTTGTTCACATTTTTTGGGAATGTGACCGGATTCGGCCAGTTTGGCAAGAGATTTTGAGATTGATAGACAAGCTCGCTGGTCGAGCGATGTCCCTTACTTACCACCACTGTCTTCTCTTCCAAACCCCACAGGACACCCCTAAACCTCTAGTGAGGCTCGTCCATTCCATCTCTGTTTCTATGCTATGGACTATAGCGTTACATTGGAAGTCCTCTTCGATCCCTTTATCTCAGGTTCTCTCACGCATTGATCAAGTAATGCTGACTGAAAAGATTTTCCATACTTTACAGGACACGACTCATATATATGACCTAAAGTGGAACCCATGGTTCCTATTTAGATTACAAAAATGATCACACCGGGGATTTTTTTTTTCTCTAGCCTATCTGAAAAAAAAAGAACTAAGGAATAAAAAATTAATAAAAAGAATTCTATTTTTATTATTTTTGTTTTTTTCTTCTCTCTCTTTTCTTTCTTTGTGTTGTCTATTCTTATACATTACAAATATGAAGGTCAGGACATTGAATATTTTTGCTTTCCTTCTATTACGATTTTTCATTGGATGTAAGATCTATGCCACTGTAGAATCCTATGGTCTGTTCGCCATTTTATTATAATCTTGTCATCCAACTGCATATGATGTATATGTCATTTGATCCTTTTTACTGACGCTGTTTTCTATTTATCGCGTTAATAAACCTTTTTGAAAACAAAAAAAAAAAAAAATTATATAGATATAATAAATATCATACCAGCCCATATACCCACAGTTGATCCAGAGGGAGGCAAAAAACCCCAGCAGAGCATGATCCAATTTGCTAAAGCAGGTTAAAAAATTCCTTCCTGATCCCCCGAGAGGCAATCGGATTTTCCCCGGATCAACTTTACCTATAAATGTTAGTACCCAGTTATATTATGTACACTTAGGAAATAATCCAGGCCTTTCTTAAAGCAATCCACTGAGCTGGCCAGAACCACCTCTGCAGGGAGTCTATTCCACATTTTCACAGCTCTTACTGTGAAGAAACCTTTCCGTATTTGGAGATGAAATCTCTTTTCCTCTAGACGTAAAGAGTACCCCCTTGTCCTCTTTGTTGACTGTAAAGTGAACTTACTTATAGCCCGTGCGTGGAAAAAACTCCTCTCCCCAACCCTTAGTGAGCTCATAATTACCCTTAATAAACATTGTCGCATGGAATTTCTTTTCTCTAAAGTAAACTTGACAGAACCCAGATTCAACAAACACTGGTCTTCCTGGTTAACACATCCAAGTTGTATAAAACTTACATGACCGTTCTAGGCACCTTACCCAGACCAGACAGAGCCGGCAGTGAAAGTCACCTGTTTATTGTTTTCTTTCTTGCCTGTTATATATAAGTTAGCTGTATTTCACTAGAAACTCCTGGATAATTAACACAGTAACCTTTCTCGCATTATGGGACTAAGCTTTGTCCACTGTCAGATTTGTCTCTTCATTGTTCTATGGTGTCGCATCCCCCCAGGACACAGCCCATAGGGGTGTCTGCGGGGGATGAGACACTACCGGAATTTCCGGACCTTACCACACAGATACCGCAGGATCCAGCAGAAGGGCAATCTGCCCTTAGTCTCTTGTATTAGCAGCCTGCGTCTCCCCCTGATTATTCAGTGTGTTAACGAGCAACCTGTTTTAGTATTCAATGCCTCACAGCACGTAGTGTACAATATGTTTATGTCATATGTATGTTAATGTGATATACCTCAATAAAATCTTTTTGAACGTAAAAGGTTTGAAGAAAAGGCTACCAGAATAAGATGTTGGACACCATGAAAGTCAAGGTGAGGAATATGGAAAGGGACACGTTACTAGAGGACAAAAAAACTTGGATATGGTCTTCATCACAGGTTTTAACAGGCAA
This sequence comes from Lithobates pipiens, assembly GCF_037356315.1. NCBI lineage: Eukaryota > Metazoa > Chordata > Amphibia > Anura > Ranidae > Lithobates > Lithobates pipiens. The sequence continues at coordinate 119,293,271 of NW_027507787.1, forward strand.
TACATACAGTATCTCACAAAAGTGAGTACACCCCTCACATTTTTGTAAATATTTTATTCTATATATTCATGTGACAACACTGAAGAAATTACACTTCTCTGCAATGTAAAGTAGTGAGTGTACAGCGTATACAACAGTGTACATTTGCTGTCTCCTAAAAATAAATCAACACCCAGCCATCAATGTCTAAACTGCTGGCAACAAAAGTGAGTACACCCCTAAGTGGAAATGTCCAAAGTGTCAATATTTTGCGTGGCCACCATTACGCACTCATGCAGCCCCGGACCATGACACTCCCACCACCGTGTTTGACTGTAGGCAAGACACACTTGTCTTTGTACTCCTCATAAGGTCTTTTACCTTTGTGAGATACTGTATGTTTTCACATAGGTTGGACTTGATGGACTTTTTCAACCTCACTTACTATGTAACTATGTAATACAAATCACTTGAACATATTGTGAGAAATTGGCCTTTTTTTAAAATTTGACAGAACTTTATCAAAGATACTCCCAAATAGGTCAGTTTATAAATAAGAGAGCCCCCGCACTTAGAAACTGGCTTGTCCACAATGTGATAGATCCACCAAAAATGTTAGCTTTCTTAATGAGCTCAAAGGCTTCTATAGGTTCCAGAAGTGCCTGCTCTGCAGGGTCAGTTGTAAACAAACAAGGAGGAGAAGTATTTTTAGATCCATGGTAATGAACAAAGAATATAAGAAAAAAAATATATTACTTACAATAGCATACATGGTACATACATCGTTGAATGCCCTTGCCAGTTACATTATGTCAGGAGGACAACCAGGTTCCTTTCGGTAGGATTAGGGAGCAAAAAAAACAACATTAGGAAAAGTTTTACCAAACAGTTCATCCAGGCACTTTAGGGTCCTCTATTGAGACCCCCCAGAAAATGTGATTTTATTGTTATAGATCAAATGTGTACACCTATGGCTGATGCCTGAACAGCTAAAGGGGGTAGTGATGGAGGGCAGTAAAACCACAACTCAACCACAGGCTTTTACCACCTCCCAACATCATATGTGAACAAGACCTAGGAATGCTGCTGCCAAATGCAACTAAGGTCTCATTCACAAGTGCAGCAGGCACTGCTGCTCCTCTGAAAAGCAATCCGAGTGTGTTTGACAGGTGGTGAGGAGGCAATATGTTACCTCCTCACCTACTGATTTAAACCCATGATTGTTGTGCAATGCAAGCGATTGCAACTTGGTAGTACGACAATTAGACCTTTAAATCAGGCATGAGGAGGAGACACTGTGCCCAATGATCTTTGACATCTCCCATATTGTTCAGTCAGTGAGGGGATAGGACAGCAGTGTGTTAGTCGGTCAGTGAGAGGATAGGACAGCGGTGTGTCAGTCAGTCAGTGAGAGAATAGGACACCAGTGTGTCAGTTACTCAGTGATTGGATAGGACAGTGTTTTGTCAGTCAGTCAGTGAGGGGATAGGACAGCGGTGTGTCAGTCAGTCAGTGAGGGGATAGGACAGCGGTGTGTCAGTCAGTCAGTGAGGGGATAGGACAGCAGTGTGTCAGCCAGTCAGAGAAGGGATAGGACAGTGATATGTCAGTTAGTCAGTAAGGGGATAGGACTGTGGTATGTCAGTCAGGGAGGGGATAGGACTGCGGTATGCCAGTCACTGAGCGGATAGAACAGCAGTGGGCCAGTAAGTCAGTGAGATGTTAGGACAGGGGTGTGTCAGTCAGTGAGGGGATAGGACAGAAATGTGTCAGTCAGTGAAGGGAGCAGACACTGGTGTTAGTGATGAGGATAGGATAGTATGTGATTGCTCAGCATTGGTCAGTGATGTGCATAGCGGAGGATATCAGTTTTCACTCACCTGTCTCCCTCATGTCTCAGTCTGTGACTTCCCTCAGCATGTACCTTCCTCCGGTTCACTGCCCGCATTCCCTGGCATGGGAGCAGAGCCAGATTTACTCCACCAATCACCAGCCAACTTGATGAGGGAATTAACACTATGTCATTGGTCAGTGGTTTGCAGGGGGTGGCAGTTTTCTGTCACCTTCATCTCCCGTGCCTCAGTTCCCGGCTCCCCCGGTATGTACTCTCCTCCAGACCCTAAATTTGCTTGGTCTCTCCCCATACTGCCTGCATTTTCCTGGAGAGTGGACACAGCAGCACTGTAGCATAGCTGGCCTTATTCAGTCAATTGCATCCAGTCATCGGTCAACTTGGGCGTGTCCACCTGTCACCCACTACTACCACTGGGTTCTAGTGCCTGCCACCACATAAAACCTCAGAGACTGGGGATAGACATAGCCAATATTATTACTGGCACCGATATCATTACAGACACCATCTGCTGCTAGAGAAGATGCAGTTTTTTTGTTTTTTTGGGGGGGGGGAATCAACCATAGGCTGTTTTGTGTAAGCCAATGAAATTTAGCAAAGTAAACTACATAATTACAGTACACATACAATTTTTGTTACACCAGTATGGTGTCACTGATGCTGTCTCTGGCCATCGCAATGTTTTTTTAAACCAAATACAGCTTTTAAAGCATCGATTAAGTATGTAATTCGAAGGACAGTGGTATAGAGGTTAGCACTCTCACCTAGCATTAAAAATGGTCGCTGGTTCCAATGCCAACAATAACACTACCTGCCTGGAGTTTGCATGCTCTCCCTGTGCCTGCGTGGGTTTCCTCCGGGTACTCCGGTTTCCTCCCACACTCCAAAGACATGCTGGTAGGTTAATTGGCTTCTGTCCAAAATTAGCCCTAGTATATGAATGTGGGCTAGGGACTTTGGATTGTGGGCACCTTGAGGGTAGGGACCGATGTGAGTGTGCAATGTAAGTGTAAATTGATGGTGCTATATGGGTACCTTAGATATAATATAATAGATGAGCATCTTAATGAGATGCAATGTACGGGGATAGGGATAATTGTAGACACACACACTCACTCAGGTTTAACTGGATGGACTGGTGTCTATATTCAACCTTACTAACTATGTAACTATGAATTTGAATTTTCAATGTTGCCCTTTAAATTGTCTGAAAAGACAATCTCCCCACTAAACGGTAAACAAAATGTTTTTTTAATTTTTTACATTTTTTTTTATTGGTACATGTTCCCCAGTCCACTGTGCAGCTCCTCATTCCCTTTGCTTGACAAGCCATTGACTATAGGCCCAGAAAATGGTAATTTCTAAGATCAGTCCTCAATTGACTTCAATTGAGATCAGATTTGGAGTCCAAACTTCAGTAATGTTTGCTGAGCCTGATACATTTGGATCATCCCTACACAGGAATTTCTGGCCAACAAAGATAAGGCAAGGGTCGTGTGGTATATACTCTTAAGTAGGACTTTTATTTTAGAAAGTTTAAATGACCTAGCCTAGTTGGGTATGAGTTAACCCTTTTACTGTTACCACTATATGTCTTACAGTGGTGGCAGTGGGGAAATTTACACACAGTCCCAACAGCTACAGCCAAAAGCCTCCCAATCACTTTCTGTGAGTCCTGCCATGCTTCCAAGTGTCTGCTTTCTCATTTGTGAGCCTGTGTTGTTGGGTTAAGGGGAGGGAGACCAGTGAACATCTGTTTGTTGATCTCTCCTAGCTAGAATGAACTCTGAAGCAGTGTGAAAAATGTCACTTCCAGTTTTCACCTTCTAGTGACATTTTCCTTCTAGACAGGGAGGAAGCTAATGGAGCTCCACTCTATTAGCTTCAGTGGAAGGCAGTAGAGACATCAACGGTCTGAAAGGTCCTTGATGTCTCAATAAAGAAAAAAAAATATTATATCAAATTATGGAATTTTTTGTCTTCTTTGTATTATAAATAAAGTTTTAGTGAAGGGAAAAAAAGGGGAAAAATAAAGTTATATCCAAGCACTTAACCCATAATCTTTTTAACCCACCCCACATACCCACATTAATGTAAGCTCACCTGTCAAGAGCACCTACATATGAAGACATCACATGCAATACACATGTTACTTATTGCACATGCCAGAGTGAGAACAATAATGTGTTGCCTATACAAAATATAGGGCACCAAAGTTTCTCATTGTTTTGCAGGAATTGAAATTTTCGTATGACATGTTGCATATTTTTGTATTGAGGCACAACCTCATATTTTACATTTTCCAAAGAAAAAATGAGTAATATATTGAGTTTTTCTGCACTAAAATTACATTTATTATATTTGTTACTGAGATTTTGCAGTTGTTAAACCTTTGCATTGAGCATGGTGTCTGCTTTTGGAAAATACATAATGTTTGGGAGTATTAACTAATCTTCAGGCCGCAAGTTATTTTTTTAAACATGTGTGCAAAAAACTCAAAAACAGCTCTGGCAGCTGAAGGATTAAGCTTTAGGTAAACCCTGCGATTTTTTGTTCACTTTACTTATTGGAGATTTACTTTTTAGTTGTTTTTTCCTAGGAAGAACATGCATATATTTGCATTATAAATTGAGAAGTAAATATTTAATACATAGTTACATAGTCTGGTTGAAAAAAAAGGCATTGCTATTAATATATACACAATACATATATAAAATTAGATCAGAATATACTTTCTTGCTATATATCTCCATATTCTGCAACAGCACACTCCAACTATACCTGAAGTAACATTTTAAGTAAAATATTTAAACATTTCATACATATTTGTGGACAGGGGCGTAACTATAGGAGGTGCAGAAGTCGCGACCGCAACTGGGCCCTGTGATGCAGGGGGCCCATGCAGCCCCCTCTACATATGGCCAGCAGCAGCATAGGCAGCTAGGAGTACCAGTGCACCATGCACACGGGTGGGTGGAGTGTGACGAGCAGAGCTCCATGCTCGACTATCGCACTGGCTGCTCTTTAGCTGTGCATTCCCCGCATGACCTGTGTCCTCGGCTGGCTCCTCAGAGTATCCCTCTCCTGCTCCATGCATTGCAGCTCAGTCCGATGTCTGTTCTCCCCAGCCAGAGTCCCGCCCCCCCAAGTCCGGCCCACACTGCACTGCATACTTCTCCCGGGTAAACAAACTTTAAGCACCCAGATGCAGTGCAGCCCTATGAGAGCCCCCCGGAGGACACTGCAGGCTTGTCTACCAGCCCCCCTCCTCCCCCATCATACACAGATGATGAAAGGTCTTTCTGGGAAATATGCTGATCACCCGTCCAGCACACTGGATGGAGCCCAGGCCAACATGGATGAGTGTGCGGCCTGCGGCTTGGTCATGGTGAGTGAGAGGACCCCATCCCCCACACACCATTACTTACCCCCTCCATCTCCCCCTGGGGACAGGGGCCCCTTCTCACGTAGGGACAGGGACCCCCATCTCCCCTGGGGGCAGTAACTTAATCTACCCTGGAGAAAAGGACCTCATCTCTTCTGGGGACGGGACCCCATCCTGCCTAGGGACAGTCCCCCAATGGGGCACCTAAAAATAAAAAATAAAATAATAAAAAAAAACTACTGATACCAGTGGTGGAACTACAGGGCTCACAAAGGTCATACCTGTGACCACGCCCTGGAGTTCCACCGCCGGACTCGGAGGGAAGGGCCCTGGCTTGGGTTCAGGGGGGCCCTTCATGGTTTCTTGCATCGGGGCCCTGAAGGTTCTAGTTACGCCACTGTTTGTGGAGAAAAAAAAGTGCAGAATTAGATGTTATAATGACATCACAATTCTCCTATTCCTCTGGTCTGTGCATAAACTATTTGATGCTAGTTAAATACAAATATCACTGATACAAATCTTCCAATTATCACTGATCCAAACGCTCAATCGACAATGTTCATTAATTAAAGTGGTTGTAAACCCTTACAAACCACTTTGACCTACAGGTAAGTCTAGATTAAGGCTGACCTGTAGGTCCAAGAAATATCTCCCAAACCTATACGGTTTAGGAGATATTTGCCCGAAGACAGGCACCACTGTCTACGGCACATGCGCCGTAGACAACGGCACGCAGGCACACTGAGCGTGGCATCCTCGATAACGAAGATGCCGCGCAATGCCGCGCGTCTCGGCTCCCGTGCGCATGCGCGGGAGTGACGTCATCGCGGCTTCGCCGAATGACAGCGCCGGAGCTGCGAGACCCACCGAGAAGATGGATGCGGCAGACTACAGGGGACAGCGGTGACTTCGCTGGCTCCTGTGTCAGGTAAATGACACATAATGGGCTACTATGCGATGCATAGTAGTCCATTATGCTTTGACTTTGCAAGCAATGAAAGAGGAAGTAAACTCATCAGGGTTTACTTCCTCTTTAAGCTGCTGTCATAATAAATCAACCAATCCATACAAATATATACTAACACATATTCAGAACACAGTACTTAAAGTGGTTGTAAACCCTTACAAACCACTTTGACCTACAGGTAAGCCTAGATTAAGGCTTACCTGTAGGTCCAAGAATTATCTCCTAAACCTATACGGTTTAGGAGATATTTACCTGAAGACAGCCACCGCAGGCGCACTGGGTAAGCCGCAGATCGTGGCGATATGCCGCGAGTGTTGGCTCCCGTGCGCATGTGCCGGAGTGACGTCATCGCTGCTCCAGTGAATCACAGCGCCGGAGCAGCGAGACCCACCAAGAAGATAGACGCTCAGAACTACAGGGGACAGCGGTGCGATGCATAGTAGTCCATTATGCTTTACCTTTGCAGTGAATCAAAGAGGAAGTAAACCCATCAGGTTTACTTCCTCTTTAACAGAGCTACTATATTGACAGCGCTATATAAATAATCATACTAAATCAAAGTATCAAGAAATGAAAAGAGGAAGTTCATAAGTCTCAACAGCAAGGCCAATTGTAAATGGGATCAATTCAGTAACATCTAGGATAGGGCAATATTTGGATCATTACCTCCAAATGAGTGTGGTTGGAGGGCCTATTTGAAAGACACCACTCATTTTTTAGAGCCATTACGAAGTGTTGAATTTACGGAAGGATCTGAAATCTTTCTTGTCACTGCCGATGTATCATCACTCTATACGATCATCCAGCATGAGGATGCCTTATTGGCACTAAACTGGGCGTTTTGCCAAAGAGAAGATCTCCCTTTCACCCAGAAAAAGTTTTTGAAAATTACTTTAGAGTTTTGTCTTTCACATAACTATTTCTGGTACGATGGAAAATTTTATAGCCAGAAGAAAGGCGTAGCGATGGGCGCAAAATTCACGCTGAGCCTCGCCAATCTCTTTATGAGTCAGTGGGAGGATAGGTGGATCTTTGGTGACCGTCGGCAGGAGTTAATATTTTACCAACGGTACATCGATGATTTATTCTTCATCTGGCAGGGGTCAGAGGAATCCCTGAAGTCCTACTCTGAATGGTTAAATACAAACGTGAATAATATTAAGCTTGAGTTTAATTGGAGCAACGAGACAATTCACTTTTTAGATGTAACAATAATGAAAGGACATAATACTCTATCAACTAAGGCTTTTTTCAAGCCCACTGATAGGAATAGTTATATTCCCATCTATAGTGGTCATCACCCTTTATGGTTGCGTAATATCCCCAAGGGGCTGTTTATGCGTATCCGCAGAAATTGTTCCTCGGATGACGACTATTTAACACAAGCCCAATTGTTCAAAAAGAAGTTTCAGGAGAAAGGGTATGCATCTGAACTTCTAGACCTGACTCTGCAGGAAGTTTTAGAGACCCCCCCAGAAACTTGCTTACAACCAAAGTTGAAAGATCCAGATACTAAACATGAATGGGGGTAGAAGCCATAGTTTGAAAGCACTGGGAGATTCTGAAGCTTGACCGGGCATTAAAGGATGTGAGCCCTAAAACTCCCCAGTTTATATATAGACGGAATCAATCCTTTGGAGATAAGATTGTTAAGAAAGTAAGAGACTCGCCCTCCTGCACACATATGTTTTGGGATCGGGCAGGCTTTTTTGCCTGCCGCAAATGTAAATCGTGTCAACAGGTTCAAACTCATCTGAGGGGTATTGATCAATTTACATCCACAGCGAATGGTCGGGTTTTTGAAATAAAAGAGTTTATTACATGCATGACTATACATGTCGTGTACGCTTTAAAATGCCCTTGCAGGCTTATGTATATTGGTAGAACTAAAAGAACCCTTGCAAAAAGAGTTTCCAAACATATTTATAATAATTTAATAGGATATAAAGATCATAGTGTCTCTTTACATTTTAGACAAATATATAACAGGGACCGAGTGGTCTTAAATTTTGGGGTATAAATAGGATTTACCCGACTTGGAGTGGCAGTAATATTGTACGTGAGTTGTCCAAGCGTGAGACGGAGTGGATTTTTTTGACTAATACCCTAAATCCTCATGGTATGAACATTGAACTTGACCTCAACTGCTTTATAAGTGATTACTAATATGGCCCCTCCAGTATACACTATAAAAAGATCTTTTAATATAGTCTTGACGGTAATGAATATATAATAACCTATAAATATATTAAAATTAGAATGTTTGGAGATTAGTGAGTTCATAGTATAAAGGATCTCTCCTCAATACAGCACTGAGGGTAATGAACAGATTCTGTTCCCATAATGAGAGGTTGAAGAATAGTGGTGACCAACTATTATTTTTATATATATATATATATATATATATATATATATATATATATATATATATATATATATATATAATTTTGTTATTTATTATTTTTTATTATTTATTTTTTATTTTGTATTATTAGTTTTGAAGTGACGACATATGATGTCGCTCTGTTGAATTGGTTAGAGAACAGTTGAGTGACGTTGTTGCTATAAATGTTCTCTACTAATTACGTTCGCCTTTTATATTTGATTTGTCAGGTTTTATATAATTTTAATGATGATTTGTGTATTCCCTGCATATTAATTCCGGATTTAAAGTATTCTAGTTTTGTAATAGGTACAATTTTAAAAATACTTGTGCATGTAATTATGTCCATCCAGTGGAGATGCATTGTGTTGGACTGTTGGTGTTTATCTAATACCAGCGCTAACGCACGTTGGCGCTGCAGTGCTGATGATTCCTTGACGCACCCTTTTTACTAATACCAAGCCGGAATACATGCATGATTAGTTGCAGGCCCGTTTGGTGGTCTAATTTGTGGCATTTATCAGCATATAAAGTTTTTTATCCTTTAATCTAACCTTTAATTTAACCTTTATCCGTTAATTTAGAATGGATTGTTATTGCCAGCATTTCAGCACAATGCATGTATCACAGATGAAGTCCTTTATATATTTTTTTATATATTTCTATATTGTTGGGTCTATGGTTTATGTACATATTGGATGCATATATGTGAACCATCTGAGATTCATTTGTAGACGAACATACATGGTGATCGCGTGTCAGCACGTAATCCCTGTTGTTTCTGAGCTTGCACATGGGTCTGCGAGGACTTCTGGATAGTGGCTTTGCATGCTCTGTGCAGTCATTGGTGGGGAGGGCGGCCGGGGGAGTGGTCTGCCGTCTGTCCTTCTCACTATATATTTTGAACTTGCTGCACTGCACGGACCCACAGACTAAGACGTGATGACGAAACGCGTATGGGCCTGACCGTGCAGCTGTTCAGTGTCGTGGTTTGAACGCCCGTGCTGGTCTTCCCGGGACTCACTACTAACGCCTGTGTTTATGACAACTTGCGATCCGGGTTATGGTGAGATGAGACTAAGCATTACCGATGACATGTGTGATTACATATGACTATTCAAGCAGCCATAATGTACGTAGGATTTGAATGTGTGTGGATGTTGTTGCTTATTAAATGGGTTGCACTATGGAATGTATCTTCTGATTTCTTTTCATATGATAAACATCAATGAAATTGATTGTGGTGAGAGAGATTTCCTGGGGGGCATCTTTTGGAATATCTGCATTGACCCATATTGAGAGTGACCTTTGAAGTGTTTAGAACTAACCCTCATTGGGGTAAGTGCATTACCATCGGGAGCGACACAGAGCAGGAGGGTCCTTCTATAAGATAGTGGTGTGGTGAACTTATTCGAAGGGATCTCTCTTCCTTGCTTGGGAACCGTGTGGAGCACCTTTTAAACACTTAAAGAAATTGCACATTATTGAGACTTATGAACTTCCACTTTTCATTTCTTGATACTTTGATTTAGTATGATTATTTACATAGCGGTGTCAATATAGTAGCTCTGTTAAGTACTGTGTTATGAATATGTGTTACTATATATTTGTATGGATATCTGATGCTAGTACTGTTATTGTGAACATAGAAAATAGGAAACTTACATCAAAGAAAGTGGCTTGGGATCTGTCATTTAGCAGTAATATCACTACCACTTCTAAATAACACATTCCCATTGGCTTCTGCTTGTAAACAAGCCAGTGGGGATCCTGGGTAACATCATTGACCAGATATATTTGTTTACATTTGAACCATGCTGGGGAGCTGTTATTGCCGACAGGAAAAATGTCAGGATTAAGGATGAGCTCAGGCGTGTTCACATGGTCCATGTGCAGAGCCCACCAGGAAGTTGGTGCACCACTGCGCTAATCACAGGCAGTGAGACATCGCCCCGATGCGTGACTGCAGAGATCGGGCAATGTCTCCCTGCCCGACTTCCTGGCGGGCTCTGCACGTGGACCATGCAAACACACCTGAGCTCATCCCTAGTCAGGATGCATCATTAGGCTACGTTCATCATACCTGACATGGATCTACATCTCTGGATATCATGACTGATATCAAGCCACATTGTTTATTAATTTAATTATTGTCTTTATTAAAGAACTTTTTCAATGTTGTGGTTGTTTCTTAATTTACTTTTGCAATTTAATTTAGTGAATGTGTAACAAGAAGTACTATGTACCTATTAACCACTTCCTGCCTGGCCATCATTCTGCTATAGGCTGGTTCAGTTATCCTGACTGGGCGTCATCTGACGTCCTTCAGAATAACAGCCACCACACGCCCGTGGGGGCGCGCGTTGCGGCGATCAGTGGCGCAGTGTGTCAGCCTCCGGTGGAGGCTCTTTACCACGTGAAAAAGTGAGCAGGAAGGCTTTAAATAGGCAGGTCAGACGAGCATCATCGGGAACAGCTGTTAACTGTGGAAAGAGAAGAGAACTGGCAATTAGCCGACAGCTGAGAGGCCAGCCCAGAGGAGGAAGGGCTAAGCCAGCCCTGACAGTACCCCCCCAATGACCCCTCTCCCTCAGAGGGCCACCTGGCTTTAGGGGAAACCGTTTATGGAACTTGCGGAGGAGAACAAGGGCATGTACGTCAGAGGATGAAACCCAGGAGCGTTCCTCCGGACCGTACCCCTTCCAATGCACCAGGTACTGTATGCGCCCACGGAACCTACAGGGGTCGAAAAATGGATTGCACCTCATACTCCTCATGGTTCTCAACCAGAATAGGGTGAGGACGTGGCACCGAGGTGGTGCCATGAAAACACATTAGAGATGAAACACATTAGAGATGTGCATACTAGGAAGGTCCAACGCTTAAGCTACTGGGTTAATCCTGCGAAGGATATGGAATGGCACAATAAACCGAGGTGCAAACTTCAGTGAGGGAACACGAAGCCGGAGGTTGCGAGATGACAGACAGACCTTGTCCCCAACCTGGTAGGAAGGCACAGGCAGGCGTCTGTGGTCAGCATGGAGTCTGTACCTATCATTAGCATGACGCAAAGCCTCCTAGAATTGTACCCAAGTGGAACGAAGACCACAGAGATGCTCCTCCAGGAATACCCTGCGGAACAAACGAGTCAGGCAACATGGAAGGTTGGAAACCATAATTCACCATAAATGGAGACAATCGGGAGGCAGAATTCAAGGCACTGTTGTGAGCAAACTCTGCCCAAGGTAATAGGTCAGACCAGTTGTTATGATGGTCAGAAATATAGCAACGTAGGAATTGCTCCAAGGACTGATTGGCTCGTTCTGTGGCCCCATTAGACTGCAGGTGATACGCAGAAGAGAACGCAAGATAGATTCCCAACTGTGCACAAAAGGCTCGCCAGAACCGGGAGACAAACTGACTGCCCCTATCCGAGACAATCACCTTGGGTAGCCCATGTAAGCGAAAGCTCTCCCGAGCAAAAATGGAAGCCAGTTCCTTAGAGGTGGGCCACTTCTTAAGTGGAATACAATGACACATCTTTGAGAACCGGTCAACCACCATAAAGATAACAGTGTTGCCTTGGGAGTTGGGCAATTCCACAATGGAATCCATAGACAGGCGAGTCCAGGGCCTCTCTCCATTGGGTATGGGTTGTAGGAGGCCCACTGGAAGGTGTCGTGGAGTCTTACTCTGAGCACACACAGGACAGGCAGCTACGAAGGCAGTAACATCAGCTCATAGACTAGGCCACCAGAATTGTTGGGAGATGGCCCAAATAAGTTGATTCTTCCCAGGATGGCCTGCTGCCTTGGGAGAATGGTAAGTCTGGAGCACTGCAGTACGGAGACTCTCTGGGACAAAGCAGCGGTCACAAGGTTGATCAGGAGGAGCATGGACCTGAGCAGCAAGAATTTTGTCACCCAAAGGAGAAGTAAGACTGGTGCGAACCGTAGCCAAGATACGATCAGGAGGAATTATAGGAACCGGAACCGACTCCGACTCCGACTTGTAAGTGGAGGAAAATTGTCGTGACAAGGCATTGTCCCTTACATTCTTAGTACCGGGTAAGAATGAGACAATGTAATTAAAGCTCGACAAGAAAAGAGCCCATCGCGCCCTTCTGGGAGAGAGTCGCTTAGCCTCAGACAAGAATGTAAGATTCTTATGGTCAGTAAGAATAAGAACGGGCACAGTGGTACCTTCAGGGAGATGTCTCCATTCTTTCAGGGCTAAAATTATCGCCAACAGCTCTCTGTCACCAATCTCATAATTGCACTCAGCAGGTGACAATTTCTTGGAAAAGTAGCCACATGGATGCATAGCACTCTCAGAGTTAGGACATTGAGACAGAAGGACGCCAACTCCCGTCTCAGAAGCATCAACTTCTAGGATAAAAGGCAACGTAGGATCAGGATGTGCCAACACGGGAGCAGAAACAAAGGCAGCCTTGAGAGTCTCAAAGGCCTTAATGAACTCCGGAGACCAACTCCGTGGGTTACCGTCCTTTCTGGTCATATCAGTCAGAGACTTGACCAGAGACAAGAAGTTACGAATAAACTTACGATAGTAGTTGTAAAGCCAGGGAAACGCTGCAGAGGACGTAAACCCATGGGTCGAGACCACTGTAGGACTGCCGACAGTTTCTCTGGGTCCATCGAAAAACCAGCAGTGGAAATGACATAACCCAGGAATGTAACCTGTTCACGATGGAACTCGCACTTATCCAGTTTACAATAGAGATTGTGCTCTCTCTTTTTTTTTTTCTTTTTTTTAAATGTATGTTTATTGAAAAAAATTTCACAACAGAAAAAATATACTTCTGATATAAACAATCAATATTGTTTAACCTCAAAATCCGCCGCAGGCGGGTTACAAAGTATTAAGGCACATATAGATCACAGTTGGGGGGGGGGGGGGTACACCACAGGTTTGGATACAAAACTTGCACAAAAAAGAATAAAAATGTAAATTGTAAGGTAAGTATGGGATGTGGAGTGTGAGTTCTGAGACCGAACCCTGATATTTAACCCCTGGAGGTTAGTATCACTGTATCAGGGGTCTGCCTCCGGGTTGAATGGGGAGTTATCCCATCTATCCCATATCATAGAGAATTTGGGCAAAGAATCCTGGACCAGTGCCGTCATGTGTTCCATCCTGCGTATTTGCGCAATGGCGGAGATTAGCTGTGAGTGCATGGGGGGGGGGGGGGGGGGGACAGCCAGAGGGAAGGTATTATTCTTTTGGCAGCTAAAAGAATAAATGCCATCAGTTTCTTGGTGTGTTTGGATAGAGCCGGAATTGGCAGGCCAAACAAGTAGTGTGTGGGGTTCAATGGGATATCTATCCCCAGCACTGATTGGAGCAGGGATTGGACCGAGGACCAGAAAGATACAATTATTGGACAGCTCCAAAAAATATGATAATGGGTACTGTCATTTCGCAAACACCTCCAGCATAATCTAGATAATGAGGGATCATATTTATGTATCACTTCCGGGGTTCTGTACCAAAACATCAAAACCTTATAAGCCGTCTCTCTCTGCTCCACACACCTGGAGACTTTAGAGGTGGAAATCCAGATCTCTTGGCATTGAGAAAGGGATAAGGGTGTCGTAGAATCTTGGCTCATCTCCTCATACAGAGGTGGGAGTCCATCGTAGGTGACAGTGAATTGTGGAGTATCTTATATATGGAGGATATGAGACCTTTCTGATAAGGGTCCTGGGTGCACAGAATCTCAAAGGCGCTAGGTTTATCTAAGGTCATGGTAGATGATTTGGAGTGAAAATAGTGCTTGAATTGGAGGTATGAAAAGAAGAGCTGTTTTGGTATGTCATGCTTATTTTGAAGCTCTGGGAAGGGCAGTAGTTTACGGGTCACCGGGTGCACTAAGTGGCGAAGTTGGAATATGCCTGTTCTATTCCATGGAAACATATTCTTCGCAGAGAGGCTATCTGGCAGGTCAGGGTTGAAGATAACATTTAAAAGGGGTGGGCATGTAGAAGAGAGAGAGAACTTCCTATGGCATTTTTTCCATATAGACAAGGTGAATAGCATTGGCCCAAGACTTGAGCTATGGAAGAGGGTAGATCTGACCACACCATAGAGCGGGGATGGACAGGACTGGTAACGCTCATCTCCAGCTCCGACCATCTACTGGTAGCAAAATACAATGACCAGGAGATGGTTGCTAAGAGGTGGGCTGCATAATAATACTTCACAATATCAGGTGCTCCTGATCCTCCATGGGAACGTGGGGCATAAACCACCGTGCAAGCAATTCTATGTGATTTATTCCCCCAGAAAAATTTAGTAAAGGCCCGTTGGATATTTCTGAGTTGTGGCATGGGGATAGCGATTGGCAATGTTTCAAAGAGGTATAGGAATTTAGGAAGTATGGCCATTTTGAGTACGTTGATCCTACCCAGAAGGGACAAAGGACAATCTATCCACCTACAGAGTAAGCTGTGCGTTTCTGCAATTAGGGAGATAAAATTAGCTTCGTATAGAGAGTGATATGATGTCGTTAAATGAATGCCAAGGTATTTAAGAGACATAGGGCACCAGTGATAGGGAAAATTGTGCTGCAAAGAAGCAAGGAGCGAGGGAGGTATATGGATGGGAAGTGCTTCAGTTTTAGTTGTATACCCCAAGAGTTTGCTGAATGTGTCTAAAATGGGGTGAAGATTGGAGAGGGAGACGTGTGGTTTCATCAGGGTGAGGAGTATATCGTCAGCAAAGAGAGACAGCTTATACTGCTTCTGTCTCAGGGAGACTCCGCTTATAACCAAATTCTCCCGGATGGCTGCAGCTAGAGGTTCAAGACACAGTATAAACAGTAAGGGGGTGTCACGGTCTGGAGTCAGGCTCAGAGGCCAGTAGCTATAGCAGCAGAGCAGGTATTCACACATGTCACCCTGGCTGATGACACGGGTTCACCTGAGGTGCGGGGTCTAAGCACTAACCGGTATTCACCAGAGCTCCTGAAGGTGGAGATGGGCTTTGCTGCGTGTTAGTGCCAGGTTGCGGTCTTTAGGATAGCCCCATCAGGAGGTGAGCAAGCGGGGGTGTGGTAGCGGATATAGCAGGTAGGGATCAAGCAGAAGCGTAGTTGAGAAACAAGCCAAAAGTTGGTAACAAATAGTTTGCAGGTTGGGATTCAGCAGAAGCATAGTCCAGGAACAAGCCAAATGTCGGTAACGAATGATAGCGAAGATAGGGTCGGCAGCAGGAGAGACAGGAGCAAGATATTGGCTGGAGAAGGCACAATATTCTGGCAACCAGGAAGTGCAGAGACATGGCTTAAATCAGGAAGTTCATGGGAGGAGCAAAGGGTTCAAGGTTCAAGGCAAATACGATTCAAGACAAGATCATTCAGGAATTGTCCAAGGAGCTGTCCAAGGAGCTGTCCAAGGAGCTGTCCAGCATTCCAGGTGGCTCGGCAAGCAGAGTCACTGCCAGACACACCAGAGGTCCCAGGTTCAAGCCCAGGTCCCAACAGGGGGAACGGGGGCAACCCTGTCTGGTGCCGTTGCTGTGTGTAAACAGTGAGGAAACATAAGATGCCAATTGGACCTGGGACGTGGGAAGAGAATATAGAGCCTGTAGGGCTGATATAAAGGAACCAGAGAAACCAAAACGCTTAAGTGTGTCAAACATGTAAGGCCATCTAAGTCTGTCAAATGCTTTTTGCACGTCCAAGCTCAGGATAAAGGCAGGGCGGGATGTTTTGTCGAGTAGGTCTATGAGGTCAATAGTACGTCTGGTGTTATCGCCCGCCCTTTTTCCCAGGACAAAACCCGCCTGGTCATTATGGACCAGGTTAGGAATCATAGAGGAGAGTCTGTTGGCTAAAATTTTAGTAAAAATCTTATAATCGGAGTTGAGTAAAGCTATTGAGTAAAGCCGGGAGCCGGCTGATATACACAAGCCTCTAAAAAAAGCCTTATGCGCCTCCCATAGGGTGGACACGTCCTGCACAGACCCCTTGTTCAGTTGGAAAAATTGGGTTACATTTTGGGATAAATGGGTTTCAGTGGCCGGGTCACGTAGGAGAAAGTCATTAAGTCTCCAGTGACAGGTGTGGAGGAGGTAAGTGTAAGATCAAGTTGGACTGACCACGTCATGGGATTTAATTCGGATGCTACAGCAGACGTTAGTAAGGGAGCCATAACAAAGATATAGTCTAGTCTGGAGTACATTTTGTGTAAGGGGGGAGTAAAAAGAAAATTGCCTCTGTGTAGGGTGTTTAATCCTCCAGATATCCAATAAGTTGTGGGACCGAATGAGTTTGCGAAATGCGGGAAAGATTGACGTTCCGTTTTAGATGAGGGTTTAGCAGAGAACAAAGTTTGTCTGTCCCTTCTAGAGGACATGGTCATATTAAAGTCCCCACCGATAATCATAAAGGGTTGAGCATATGTGCCCAGGCTCCCAAGAACCTCGTTGAGGAATTGAATCTGACCTGAGTTGAGAGCATAGACATTGATCACAGTAAGAGAACGAGAGAGGTAGTCACAGTCCAGGAGAATGTATCTACCCTGCGGGTCAATAAATGAGGATTTTATCTGCAGGATTTTTTAATCAGGATTGCGACCCCTGCTTTACCAGAGGGGTCAGAAGCCATGAAGGAGATTGTAAAGTGTTTGGCAGCGAATTTAAGAGAACCCCCTGGGTGGAAATGGGTCTCCTGGACTAGGACCACGTCAGCAGCTGAGGATTTGAACTCCTTCAGAGCTAACCAATGCTTGTGGATGGAGTTCAAGCCCTTAACATTGTAAGTAAGGACCCTTAAAGCCATCGTTTATAGAATAGCTTTAGCTCAAGGTAACCATAACAAACAAACATTAGCCATAAATACCCATACAAACCAAATAAGTACTGGGCTCCATGGTGTATCTTGGGGAAGGAAAGCAAGTAATAGCATATAACAACAATGATGCAATTAGAGAATGAAAAATAATGCAACCATAACGAGACAAAAATTTAAAATAGGCCAAAAAAAAGGCCTGAAAAAAAGAGAAACAAACAAAAAAACTGTAGAAAAAGAGCCTGGGGGGTAAAAACCACCCAGAAGTCCACAGCCAGAGCCGTGGAACAGAGGGAGGCACATCAGGGGATCCAGCTCATCTGGAATGACCCCCGCCACCTTCCATTAACAGTAAAAAGTAGCAGAGAAATTATACTATAGTTCCAAAGATCAAAAAAAAGAAAAATGATAACCCATGAATATGGGTGCAATAATATAAAATAAGGGCCGAAGCCGGATCTGACCAGGTGTAAGATGTGAAAGGTCTCTTCAAGGAGGAAGTCTGGGGAACGGACTTCGCTGAGGTGTGGAGAAGGGTTTCTGCGTCTTCTGACGGGCAGGGGTCCAAATCCGGCCTGGGATAGACGTGGGTCTGGGTGTCGTCGGGAGTGGAGTGGGATCTTCGTCAGGTAGCGGCGGTAGACCCAGGTTGCGGATAAATGCTTCACTTTCCTGGAGATCCCTCATGGAGTATTGGATCCCATCTTTAGTGGGCGAAAGGGAAAACCCCATTGATACGGGAACTGGTGGTTCTGCAGGTGCATAGTCACAGGGCGGAAGCTGCGACGTTTAGCAAGGGTGATTGGAGATAAGTCACTGACAATTTGAATCTTGGCCCCCTTGAATTCCAACCAAGATTTATTGCGAATGGCCACAGTCAAAGCTTCTTTGCTATCATAGTAATGAAAGCGTACTATGATGTCTCTGGGGTTGGCCCTGGCAGGGGGTTTTGGAGCCAAGTATCTGTGTGCTCTATCTAGTCTCCAATCTATATCCAGAATTCGCAGAGCTACGACATTGAAGAGACTAAGTAGATACGGTCTGATCTCACCTTCGCTGATGGCCTCAGGGACCCCTCTGATGCGTAGATTTTGACGGCATTCCCTGTTTTCCAGGTCTTCCTGTTGGGACTAAAGCTAAGAGACAGCTTGCTTCAAGCCGGCGTTGTCTTCTTCTAAAATATGCACATATTGTATCAAGTCATCAAATTTAGTTTCGAGGACATCTGTCCGTTCACCTATTTAAGCAAGCTCCCCCCGCAGCTCGTGTGCAAGTTTTCCCATTTCCTTAGAAACATTGCTGGTTAGGTCTTGCAGGAGAACTCGCAATTTGTCTTCCAGTACCTCTACTGTTACGGGAGCAGACATTATGTCTGGATGGTTGCCCGTCGGGGTCTGGGGGCTGACTTATACTGTTAATTGGGAGGCTACCTGTGCATATGTAGAAGTACATGGAGTCAGGGACGGGGATGCTGACCTGCTTAGGAAGTGGTCTAGAGTCTGTGAGGGCCGCAGATCCGGAGACAGAGACTGAGGCAGGTGCTTTGGCCCGTATTTCCCCATGAGGCGCTGGGACTAGGTATATATTAGTTCGCCCCCCTTGCGAAGGTAGTAGTTGTGCATTGTGGGGGAGCATAGGAAGGTGGCAAAGGTCAACGTAAAATGATTACATGGCTGTCAACTTAGGAGACCCGGGATGTGGCCCGATATAGATATCTGTAACATATAGATCACAGCACAGTAGAGGGGGGAGGGGGGTTGGCAGATAGACAGCAGTGGCACGGTGGGTGCAGGGACACTACAGCATGTGCCGAGACACCAACTGGCAAAGAGGCTTAAGGCATGGACCGGAGGGGGAGAAGGGCAAAGGAAGGCCTTTGGGTGTCGAGAAAGTGTATGAGGGTTCCAAGATGGCCACCGGCTAGGCCGAGGTCCCAGTCCCAGAGCGGGGAGGTGGCTGTGGAGCAGTTAAGATTCCTTCCTGGGATGCCCAATTCCCACTGTGGCAGAGGATTATGTCCTTTGCCAAGGGATCAATAACACTGGGGCTGTAGGAGATCCAGAAGGGAGACCCTCGGCTGGCCCAGGGTGTAGTAAGATGGCCGCCGGAGCTCACCTGAATGTCCTGTGTACCGATCACCCCTCCGGTGGCTGCCGGCTGATTACAAGCTCCCGTCCACTAGCGGGGGAACCCCACAGGCTGTGTGATGCTGAAGCGGCCGCAGCCCAGCCAGGATTCACAAGATGGCGGCATCCGGCCTGATGCTGAGTCCGCAGCTGCGGACCAGGGTGTAGTAAGATGGCCGTCGGAGCTCACCTGAATGTCCTGTGTACCGATCACCCCTCCGGTGGCTGCCGGATGATTACAAGCTCCCGTCCACGAGCGGGGGAACCCCACAGGCTGTGTGATGCTGAAGTGGCCGCAGCCCAGCCAGGATTCTCAAGATGGCGGCATCCGACCTGATGCTGAGTCCGCAGCCACGGGCTGGTCCGAAGCGTTGCGGCCGGTCAAAAACGGCCCTAGCTTAGGGTGGATGTGTCCTGCAGCGAGGATGGATGGCTCTGGGGACTTCAAAGTGAGCATTGAGAAAGGGATAAGGGTGAGGATAGAGGTGGATGGCAAAAGGTGCCAGTGGAGCTCCTCTCCAACACATCCTTCCTCTTCAGCTTCCGGCCACGCCCCCAGATTGTTCCCTCTTAGTTTCTGAAGTACACGACAGACATCTATGTGGTGGCTCTCCAGGGACTTGGAAAATATGAGGATATCATCGAGAGAAATCACCACACACAATTGCAACAAATCTCGGAGGACATCGTTAATAAATTCCTGGAAAACTGCCGGGGTGTTACAAGGGCCAAAAGGCATTACCAGGCATTCATAATGGCCTGTTCTGGTATTAAATGCAGTTTTCCACTCGTCGCCCTCCTTAATGTGCATGAGATTGTATGCCCCTCTCAGGTCAAGCTTTGTGAAAACCGTTGCTCCCTTGAGGCGGTCAAATAATTCCGTAAATGGAATTGGGTAGGCATTCTTAATCGTGACACGATTGAGACCCCTATAATCTATATAAGGTCTCAGTTCACCGCTCTTCTTTTTCACAAAGAAGAAACCAGCACCAGCAGGAGACGAGGACTTGTGGGATGAAACCTCAAGAAAGTGCGTCAGCAACATACTCCTCCATGGCCTTATCCTCCAAGACCGACAAAAGGTAAACCCAGCCACGAGGATGTCACCAGGTTGAAGGTCAATTGCGCAATCATAAGGCCGGTGTGGAGGAAAACTAGCAGCTTGACCTTTATCAAAGACATCACGGCACCAAAATCACGGTACTCCTCCGGCAAGGAGGGGAATGAAGCGGTGCACAGGACCTGGATACCTTCAGGAAGCATGTCTCACTGCATTGTGGTGACCAGGAGAGAACCTCAGCAAGGAGCCAATTAAAAGAGGGGTTGTGCCTCTGTAACCAAGGATAACCAATAACCAGCGGAAATCTGGGTGAGGAAATAACTTGGAATTGGATTATCTCATGGTGAAGAGCCCCTACGACCATAGACAACGGAACCGTCTCATGAGTCACATGGGCAGGCTGTAAAGGTCTCCCGTCAAGAGCCTCAATGGCAAGTGGAGTGTCACGCAGCTGCAGCGGAATCGAGTGCTGCGAAACAAATGCAGCATCAATGAACAGGCCTGCAGCCTCAGAGTCGATTAGAGCCTGTATCTCGATGGACGACTCAGCCCAAGAAAGGGTGACCAAAACCAGGGGCTTATCCTTCTGGATAACTGGGGATGAAACAACACCACCTAAGGTTTGTCCATGACAGGACCTCAAGGTTTGGGCGTTCCCTGGACAGGTAGGACAAGACTTCAAAAAGTGACCTGCCTGGCCACAATAAAGGCACAATCTCTCCCTCCTCCTAAAGGCTCTCTCATCCTCAGAGAGACGGGTGAAGCCCAGGTGCATGGGTTCATCTTCACTGACCAACTCGGTACCAGGAGGCATGGGAGGTGAGGGAGACATGGGTGGGACTACAACGCTCGGAGGCAAATGTACAGGAGGCTTCCACAAGTGCTCCTTAAGAGAAAATCTTTCTCTGAGTCTGAAGTCAATGAGGATGGCAAACGAGATCAAGCTCTCCAGCTCAGTGGGTATATCTCGGGCTGCTATCTCATCCTTGATGGAATCCGAGAGACCATGAGAAAAAGCAGCCATGAGGGCCTCATTGTTCCAAGCAACTGTCAGTACTAGAATCCCTTTAGGACTCAGCACAACTCACCTGACACAGCCTTTGTCTGGGAAACAACAGTGGTTGTCCAGCTCACCTTTAAATTACCTGTATCAGCATTCAGTCAGTGCTTGTGTTAGAGTTTACACAAAGCTTGGCCCAAAATTCATCGGGCCTTATGAAATTTCGGAGATTGTTAATCCTGTGTCCTACAGATTAAAACTTCCCCCATCCATGCACATTCCAAATGTCTTTCATGTTTCATTGTTGAAACCTATTCATTCCAGCCTCCTAGTAAAGGAATCAGACCCTGTGGCTGTGTTGGACAGTCAAGAATATGAAGTGCCATTTATTCTTGATTCCAGACAAGTGCGCAATTACTTACAATATCTCGTTCATTGGAAAGGTTTCGGCCAGAGGATCGATCTTGGGTACCAGCTCGTGATCTTCATGCTGATCGACTTAAGAAGAAGTTCCATCTCTGTTATCCAAGTAAGCCTGGGGGTGCAGGAGCAAACCCTCGAGAAAGGGGTACTGTCAGTACTAGAATCCCTTTAGGACCCAGCACAACTCACCTGACACAGCCTTTGTCTGGGAAACAACAGTGATTGGCCAGCTCACCTTTAAATCACCTGTATCAGCATTCAGTCAGTGCTCGTGTTAGAGTTTACACTTGTGTTTGATCCAGCTGATATTTGCTCTGTGTCTTTCGTGTATGACCCGGCTTGTTTGACCCTTCTTGCTTGCTTCTGATTTGGTACTGTTTGGACTCTGATCTACCTGTGTATAACCCAGCTTGCTTAGACTACGCTTTGCCTGATTCTACTATAGTACCCTCATCTGCAGCAGTGAACCACAAGGTCCAGCAATCATCTATCCTCATCTACAGCAGTGAACTACAAGGTCCAGCAATCATCTATCCTCATCTACAGCAGTGAACTACAAGGTCCAGCAATCATCTACCTTCATCTGCAGCGGTGAACTACAAGTCCCAGGTGACCTGTTCTGCTTAGACCTGCTCATGGTATATGCTTTGAACTCTTTGTATAATCAGCACACCTGAACTGTTACCTGTTATCTGCTCCTAACCTGACATTAACACGAGCCATACATAAAGGGAAACCTATTATGAATCCTGAACAGGCTCAGTTGTTTACACAAGAACTTTGCCGTTTATCACATCAAGTTCAGGAAATGGCCACAGAGCTCACCAAGGTGCAATCTCCTTCTACTACCACCACTACAAAAACTCCATCTGAACCAAAATTCCTTTGCCCGACCGGTTTTCTGGTGACCGTAAAGGGTTTTGCAACTTTAAAAACAGCTGCAAATTATATTTCAAGTTGAGGCCATCCTCGTCTGGCCCTGAAACTCAGAGGGATCAAATCATTATCTCTCTACTACACGGTGACCCCCAGGCTTGGGCCTTTAACCTGGAACCAAACCATCCAGCCCTGCTAACAGTAGATGCCTTCTTTGAAGCCCTTGGGTTGCTATATGATGATCCAGATCGTGCTGCTACTGCAGAATCAACCCTGCATAACTTAAAACAAGGAACTACTACAGCTGAAATGTATTGCTCAGAGTTTCGCAGGTGGGCCCCGGAATCTGGCTGGAATGATGCAGCTCTCCGCAGCCAGTTTAGAATTGGCCTTTCCGATGCTATTAAGGACGGTCTGGTCAACTTCTCCTACCCAGCCTCACTGGAGGAGGCTATGTGTCTAACCATTAGAATTGACTACCGCCAGCGAGAGAGGAGGCGAGAACAAACAATGGCTGTGGCAAACTATATACCTTCTTTACCACCTGACTATTCCATCTCTAGTGCCAAATCTGAGGAAGAACCTATGCAGTTAGGCTCCACCTGGTTATCTGCCCGGGAACACAAACGCCGGCGTAATATGGGACTCTGCTTATACTGTGGCCTCAAGGGTCATATGCTCTGTTCGTGCCCTACACGTCCGGGAAACTCCAGGACCTAGGTGATTGCACGGAGGTCACCTTAGGTCTACTCTCATCTCCCCAGGGGGACAATCGTATACTTTTACCCGCTGTCATTCACTTTGGGACAGGGGCTCATGGACTGCTGGCCTTGCTGGATTCTGGAGCAGCTGAGAATTTTATTGATAAAACTCTGATAACCTCTTTGTCCCTGGAAACTCATGCTCTAGATTTCCCAATCCTCCTGATCTCCGTGAATAATTGGCCTCTCTCACAAGACCTTGTGCTCCAATCCACCAACCGTTTCCAGTAACAATTGGGGGCTTTGCATTGGGAGAAGATTTCATGTCTTGTCATTGACTCTCCATCCACTCTTTTGATCCTAGGCCTTCCTTGGCTTCAGAAGCACAATCCTGTAATTGACTGGCCAACAGGAGATATTCTGGCTTGGTCCAATCAGTGTAAAAAAAGCTGCATCCAGCACTTTGTTCGACTTGATACCTGTCAAGTGGGAATGGAACAGATTCCGCTTTGTTATAAGGACTTTCGGGATGTGTTTTCTAAAGGGATTGCTGACACTTTACCTCCTAATCGCAGTTATGATTGTCCCATTGACCTCTTGCCTGACACTATACCTCCTCGAGGGAGAGTCTTTCCACTGTCTGAACCAGAGAATCTTGCTTTGCAATAATACATCCAGGAAAACCTAGCTAAGGGTTTCATCCGTCCCTCCACTTCTCCCGCAGAAGCAGGATGCTTCTTTGTCCCGAAGAAGGACGGAGGACTGAGACTTTGTGTTGATTACAGAGTTCTAAATAAAATAACTGTTCCCAATCGGTATCCTCTCCCTCTCATCACAGAGTTGTTCTCTCAAATCCAGGGAGCCAAAATCTTCTCCAAACTGGACTTAAGGGGAGCCTATAATCTGGTGCGAATCCGTGCAGGCAATGAATGGAAGACGGCCTTTAACACCAAGGATGGTCAATACGAATGTCTTGCCATGCCTTTCGGCCTCAGGAATGCACCAGCCGTCTTTCAGAACTTTATGAATGACATTTTCCGTGACATGTTGGGTCGCTCCATGCTTGTATATTTAGACGATATTTTGATATACTCTCCTAATCTTGAAACACATCAGAAGCATGTCTGCTCGGTATTAGCCCAACTAAAGACTCACTCCCTTTTTGTAAAGCCTGAAAAATGTCTTTTCCATGTTAAACAAGTACCTTTCCTGGGTTACCTAATTTCTGACACAGACCTCACCATGGACCCAGCCAAGGTTCAAGCCATTTTAGACTGGGCACCACCTTCAGACCTGAAGGCAGTTCAACGCTTCCTGGGCTTTGCAAATTTCTATCAAAAATTCATTAAGAACTTTGCCACCATTGCACATCCCATCACCTCTCTCACCAGGAAGACTCCTACTACATTTAAATGGACTACTGAAGCCCAGGCAGCCTTCACTCAGTTAAAGAAAGCCTTTACCTCTGCACCAATTCTATGCCATCCTGTTCCTGAGCTACCTTTTATTGTAGAGGTAGATGCGTCTGAAGAAGGGGTGGAGCGCTTTTGTCACAAAAAGATCCTGTAAATGCTGCCATCCACCCCTGTGCCTTCTTGTCCCGTAAATATTCCCCAACAGAGCCCAATTATGATATAGGCAACAGAGAACTTTTATCCATAAAGCTAGCTTTGGAGGAGTGGAGGCATTGGCTGGAGTGAGCTCGCTATCCATTCATAGTTCTGACTGACCACAAAAACCTTGAATATATCCGTTCTGCTAAAAGACTGCACTCACATCAAGCCAGGTGGTCATTGTTCTTCTCCAGATTTAACTTCACAATTTCTTATTTACCAGGACCAAAAAACATTAAGGCTGATGCCTTGTCTCGCAGCTTTTTATCAGAGTCTCCTCCTCTGCTTCCTCCACAACCCATTATCTCTGACGATAGGATTTTGGCTTTTACCCAGACTGACATCTCTGAGGCCTTGTTACCAGGACAGGCTGAAGCCCCTCCCTCCACTCCCTCTGGTATGCTCTTTGTGCCCCTGGCTCTTCGTTTGCAGGTATTGCAACAAGTACATGCATCAAAACCTGCAGCACATTCGGGGTTTAGACAAACTTTTGAGATTAGAGGAAATAGGAAAGCTGCGCTAAACCAAAAATGTGCAAAAAAATTAGGCTAATACCTCTTATGTATAAATAACATAAGCCGTTGAATCACATAAACATAAAACTTGTGCTTACCATGTGGATAATGCAAAAATAAAAAATATCAGTGATCATGAATAACAATACACATTATATAACCGTGCAATAAACACACCAATGTGCTAATATTACACTTAGACACCATGCAAAAGTAAATAAAATAGCCGTGAAAAAGTCTCTCAAAACAGCTTGAACATAGAACAAAGAAATCCTCCACTCATGAAAAGTGCCCAGTCCACCACCGAAGTGTACAGATCTACTTCTTACCGGAACACTATGACCCCCCACTACAGAGGGTCACAGAACGCATTTAGGTATAAGGCTCTCCCCCTCTCCAGGATAGATCTTTCACTGCTCTCCTTAAACCGCCTCTTCTATCAGGTGGATTGATGGATACCCCACTCCAGTAAATCTCTCATATGATCAGAGTTCAGGGATGCACATCATTTACATAGAAGGAAAGTGAAGCTCCAAGAGTGTAAAAACCTTTTATTATTTAACACCAAAGAAATAAAAATTGCACTTACAGTGTATAAGAAAACATACGCCTTGAGTCCCCTGCTCTCGCCGGAAGCACACGGACAACCCGTCCTTCTTGGTTACAGACTACTCCAACACGAGGTGGCGTCAGCGCGTCGCTCCACCCTGCGCATTTCGTAATAAATTGCATCATCCAGGGGCATGGGCGGCGCACCACGTCACCTCCATTTATAGTGTCAAACCCATTCAAGCCTCGCTCTGGGCCAACGGCAAGTTCCACTTGTGTTAACCAAGCCTCATTTCCGATAGTAAACATCCTGTCTACTTCCCCATTATACTCGAAATCTTGTGAGATCGGTATCCATCCGAACCCTGTTCAGAGTCACCGTTGTTAAGCGGCAAATTCCGCTCGGACTCTCCACAAGTTCCGCTTTAACCAAGCCTCACTTCCATTGGCACGCAAGCTACGTATTCACCAATGCAGGATAGCTGTCCACCCAAGCCTCATTCTGAATAGCCCATGGGTTCCACTCCCACAGGATTCCATTCATAAATGTGGACACATACTATCACTGCTCGGTGGCCTAACTCTTCCTCAGAACTTGAAAAATTATGTTACATTATGTTACATTATTGCCATATACACAATCAGCTTATTGTACATCCTACAGCTGGGATTCTTCTGAACTCAACAGCAAAATGTGTTGACGGCAATCGTCCCCACATAGTGTCAAAAGGGGGGAGGCACCAAATAGAGGGGAGATGTCACCCATCGGCCCATCCCCAATCTGCCAGAACATAAGGGCTCCACCTCCAAATGGCACTATCATTGAAATCTAAGTTCCCTCACGCAGGAGGAAAAACAAAGGGAGGAAAAGGGCTCAAAGTAATATTCAATATTCAATGTTATTATTTTTTTTTTTTATTAGAATAAAGTACATAAGTGGCTTGTCGCGAACCCACCAACACTTGGTGGGCCCATAACACACCAATATAATACAGGGCGACCCAAACAATCAGGACCCAAATTGATGGCCCTCGGTATATAGCCAGCCATCCCAAATGTGCCCCCTCAAATCATATGATCCAAAGGGACCAGGATATTTATATTAAAATACAGATAGTTGTCCCCAAAGGTACCACAACTCCCACAGGGAACACCCACAAGGTAATTACTAAATCAGAAATACAGATACCAAAAAAATTGTTTATTTAAAAAAAATTCGAATAACCGACCACCAAACCCATGGAAGGTAATAACAGGATGCGTCCACCCAAGAAAGAAAAAACATATTTGTGGGCCCTAATGTAACTAAAGTATATCCCGACGTGCCACACCTTCTGTGATATAACCGCCCCCAAACCAACGGCCCAGAGCGAAAACATCGGGGAGAGCTCACAAAAATATTTCTTTGTATCAATACATATCACTACCCAATTCTTAAACATTTGCAAAAGACCATCCCATAGAGTCACATAAGGATATATATTGACCACCTTCCAAATGCAAAGCCCAATTATAGCAATGTATGGATCCCATAGGGACTGTGGACGCCCTCAAGAATTATTAATGAAGGCGTTCACATCAGTATCCACATTTAGGCCATAAAAGGCATATGTCCTAAGCCTATGTATCCAGGCCATTTCTTGTTTTGAAATCTCTCTAACCAATGACCCGCCTCTCCAGTGGGGTTTGTACTTATCAATGCCCATATATAGGGTGTTAGATGGATCTCTATTATGCATTTGATCATAGTGTCGAGACACTGGATGTTTATCAAAGCCTCTTTTAATATTACCAATATGTTCATTGAGTCTAACCTTCAGTGCCCTCTTGGTCCTTCCAACATACTGGAGGCCGAAAGGGCACTGTACAAGGTACACCACCCCTTCCGATGCGCAGGTGATGAAAGACTCAACCTCATAGGTCCTTGATGTACTCGTAGATGCAAAATTACAAATTTTGCTGCCCTTATGTCTATTCATAGTACAAACCTGGCAGTTTTTACATCTGAAATAACCCTTCAGGTTCTGAAAGAAACATCTGTTGTTACTTGGAGGATCCTGTACACTCAGTGCAACACGGCTAGCTAAGGAGGATGCTCCCTTAAATACTACCTGTGGTCTTTCTGGTAGAATAGTACCAAGGACACAATCACTCGTTAGCAAATGCCAGTGCTTCTGTATTTGATGTTTAATACTACGGTGCTGAGCCGAAAAGGTAGTGATAAAGGGTACTCTATCTTGAAGGCCTGGACCCTCATGGTTTCTGTCAGCTAATAGTACTGACCTATCCTTCTCTCGGGCTGCTTGAAACGCTTTCGACAGAAATTTTTGAGATTGTCTCTCGCAACCTCTGGTGGCCATCGCTTAGACAGGATGTGTTAACCTTCGTCCAGGCCTGTGAAGTTTGCGCCAGAAGCAAGAGCAGTAACTCTAAGCCCCCCGGTCTCCTACGTCCTCTACCAATACCTACCTGTCCCTGGACCCATTCATCTATGGACTTTATCACAGACTTGCCTCTGTACTAGGGATGTTCCACAATCTGGGTGGTGGTAGACAGGTTCAGTAAGATGGCCCACTTTGTTCCACTGCCGAAGCTTCCATCTGCTAAAGAACTGGCATCTTTATTCATTAAGCATATTTTCAAGCTCCATGGAGCACCAATTAACATTGTCTCTGACCGTTGCTCTCAGTTTATAGCCCAGTTTTGGAAGGCCCTTTGCTCTCAGCTGGGGATTAAATTATCATATTCTTCAGCATATCATCCTGAGACAAATGGCCAAACAGAAAGGACTAATCAGACTCTAGAGAAGATGGTACGTTGTCTGATGGCCAAAGATGAGGTGGAGTGGGTCAACATCCTTCCATGGGCAGAGTTTGCCTTTAATAATTGTGCCAGCACATCTACAGGGACCTCTCCTTTCTTTTGTGTTTACGGGTTGCATCCTCGTGTGTGCTCCTTTGATCTTCCACCCTCTGATGTTCCAGATGCCAACAACACAATAGAACATTTCTCCAAAATCTGGTCCGATGTAAATCGTGCTATTTCTTGCTCTGTGCAGGCTTTTAAGAAAACGACTGACAAGAAGCGCTCAAAGGCACCAGGATATAAAGTTGGTGACAAAGTGTGGCTATCATCTCGGAATCTGTCCCTGCATGTTCCATCTAAAAAGCTTGGCCCAAAATTCATCGGGCCTCATGAAATTTAGGAGATTGTTAATCCTGTGTCCTACAGATTAAAACTTCCCCCATCCATGCACATTCCAAATGTCTTTCATGTTTCATTGTTGAAACCTATTCATTCCAGCCTCCTAGTAAAGGAATCAGACCCTGTGGCTGTGTTGGACAGTCAAGAATATGAAGTGCCATTTATTCTTGATTCCAGACAAGTGCGCAATTACTTACAATATCTCGTTCATTGGAAAGGTTTCGGCCAGAGGATCGATCTTGGGTACCAGCTCGTGATCTTCATGCTGATCGACTTAAGAAGAAGTTCCATCTCTGTTATCCAAGTAAGCCTGGGGGTGCAGGAGCAAACCCTCGAGAAAGGGGGGGGGGGGGGTACTGTCAGTACTAGAATCCCTTTAGGACCCAGCACAACTCACCTGACACAGCCTTTGTCTGGGAAACAACAGTGATTGGCCAGCTCACCTTTAAATCACCTGTATCAGCATTCAGTCAGTGCTCATGTTAGAGTTTACACTTGTGTTTGATCCAGCTGATATTTGCTCTGTGTCTTTCGTGTATGACCCGGCTTGTTTGACCCTTCTTGCTTGCTTCTGATTCGGTACCGTTTGGACTCTGATCTACCTGTGTATGACCCAGCTTGCCTAGACTACGCTTTGCCTGATTCTACTATAGTACCCTCATCTGCAGTAGTGAACCACAAGGTCCAGCAGTCATCTATCCTCATCTACAGCAGTGAACTGCAAGGTCCAGCAATCATCTATCCTCATCTACAGCAGTGAACTACAAGGTCCAGCAATCATCTACCTTCATCTGCAGCGGTGAACTACAAGTCCCAGGTGACCTGTTCTGCTTAGACCTGCTCATGGTATATGCTTTGAACTCTTTGTATAATCAGCACACCTGAACTGTTACCTGTTATCTGCTCCTAGCCTGACAGCAACCTCTGCTGCCAGAGTACGGAATTCAATGGCGTAGTCGGCAACAGTTCTCGTACTCTGTTTGATGGACATGGGGCACTTGGCAGCAGAAGTGGAGCGTGCGGGAATGTCAAAAACCCTTTTAAAGGAGTCCACAAACTGAGGGTAACTCAAGACAACAGGTTTTTGCGTCTCCCATAGAGGGTTAGCCCAGGCCAAGGCTCTCTCAGAAAGCAAAGATATCAGAAAACCTACTTTGCTTCTGTCTGTGGAAAACGCCTGGGGCAGCATTTCGAAGTATATCTCAACCTGATTGAGAAACCCTCTGCATTGAACTGGATCGTCCCCAAATCACTGGGGAAGCAGAGCAGAACCAGACATACCTCTTATAGAGGTAATACTCGAGGCGGGTGCCTGCAGAGACTGGCGCAGCAGCAGGGGCGGCCTGCGACTCAGGTTGTACTGGAGCAGCCACCATGGGGGATTCCAGGTGAGTCGTGCGATTCAGGAGCTTTTGATCCATGCAGTGATCTTGTTCCTCCAATCTGGAAAAAATATTACCAACAAGTGGATTGACTGTATCTTCTGAATTCATGGCCTTGGCGTACTGTCAGAAACCATGAATCAGACTGTGACAGAAGTACAATCAAATCACACTTGCTTATTTATAAAAATAAAAAGGTAAATAGAAAAAAAGCGTAGTCAAGCATAGCCAGAGTCCTGTAGCCAGATCGGGTAGTCAGCCAGTCCAAAGTTCATTAACCAGATCGGGTAATCAGCCAGGCCGGAAGTCAGGGATCCAAGGAGAGCAACCGCAAGCAGGATAAGAAGCCAGGTGGGATTTCAGCAATCCAGTCTTGAAAAAATAGTAGGAGATGGTTCCCTGTGATGTGACCAACGTGAAGGCAAATGAAAAAGTGAGCAGGAAGGCTTTAAATAGGCAGGTCAGGTGAGCATCATCGGGAACAGCTGGTAACTGTGGAAAGAGAAGAGAGCTGGCAATTAGCCGACAGCTGAGCGGCCAGCCCAGAGGAGGAAGGGCTAAGCCAACCCTGACAGTTGGTCACTTCTGATATGAGATCATTCTTTCAGCCGACCCATCGACGGGTCTCATCCGGATCCAGCATCAGGGAATGCCTAGACCAACAGGTGTCCGACTACATTGGGTTATCGGCCGATGTGGTTGCTCTGAGAAGTGATGAACTCCTGGACTACTGGGTGGGCAGGCTTGACCTCTGGCCAGAGCTTGCCCAATTTGCAATGGAACTGTTGGCTTATCCCTCGTCCAGTGTCCTGTCCGAAAGGACGTTCAGCGCAGCAGTGTGGATCGTGACCGATAAGCGCACTCGCCTAGCTCACGACAGTGTTGACTACCTCACAATAAAATGAATGAGGCATGGATCTCGAAGGAATTCAACACATGTGACCAGTAGACCAGGTATATGCATAACTCTATAAATTAGTTATATAATCTAGCACACGGACGTTTTTTCTACCTTTGGCTCACTTCCTTGTACAAAAAAAAGCACACCGTACTATATGCCCATACCCTTCTGTTTGGGTCCCGCAGCAAGTCGCTGGTATCAGTGCTGGTGTCAGTGCTCTCTTTCTCGGTGCTGGTGTGGTGTCAGTGCTCTCTATCACGGTGCTGGTGTCAGTGCTCTCTCTCTCTATCTCGGTGTTGGTGTTGTCTCAGTGCTCTTTATCTCGGTGCTGGTGTGGTCTCAGTGCTCTCTATCATGGTGTGGTGTCAGTGCTCTTTATCACAGTGCTGGTGTCAGTGCTCTCTCTATCACGGTGCTGGTGTCAGTGCTCTCTCTCTATCTCGTGCTGGTGTGGTGTCAGTGCTCTCTATCATGGTGCTGGTGTGGTGTCAGTGCTCTCTAGCACAGTGCTGGTGTCAGTGCTCTCTCTCTATCTTGGTGCTGGTGTCAGTGCTCTCTCTCTATCTCAGTGCTGGTGTGGTCTCAGTGCTCTCTATCATGGTGCTGGTGTCAGTGCTCTCTCTCTACCTCGGTGCTGGTGTCAGTGCTCTCTATCTCGGCGCTGGTGTCAGTGCTCTCTATCTTGGCACTGGTGTCAGTGCTCTCTATCTCGGGGCTGGTGTCAGTGCTCTCTATCATGGTGCTGGTGTCAGTGCTCTCTATCATGGTGCTGGTGTCAGTGCTCTCTCTCTCTCGGTGCTGGTGTGGTCTCAGTGCTCTCTATCATGTTGCTGGTGTGGTCTCAGTGCTCTCTATCATGTTGCTGGTGTGGTGTCAGTGCTCTCTAGCACGGTGCTGGTATCAGTGCTCTCTCTCTATCTCAGTGCTGGTGTGGTCTCAGTGCTCTCTATCACGGTGCTGGTGTCAGTGCTCTCTAGCGCGGTGTTGGTGTCAGTACTCTCACTCTATCACGGTGCTGGTGTCAGTGCTCTCTATCTCGGCTCTGGTGTCAGTGCTCTCTATCTCGGCTCTGGTGCCAGTGCTCTCTATCTTGGCGCTGGTGTCAGTGCTCTCTATCATGGTGCTGGTGTCAGTGCTATCTCTATCTCTGTGCTGGTGTCAGTGCTCTCTATCACGTTGCTGGTGTGGTGTCAGTGCTCTCTATCACGGTGCTGGTGTGGTGTCAGTACTCTCTATCACGGTGCCGGTGTCAGTGCTCTCTCTCTCTATCTAGGTGTTGGTGTCAGTGCTCTCTCTCTATCTGGGTGCTGGTGTGGTGTCAGTGCTCTCTATTAGTGATGGCCGAACGGTTCGCCCGGCGGTCGTTTCGCGGCGAATTTCCGACTTTCGCCGTCCGCGGGTTCGAACGCCTTTTTCCGTCGTTCGCCCCGGCGGACTTACGTGTTTAATGTATACAAGAACTTTAACCTTTCGTGACACGTTTATCATGTGTTACAGGACAACCAATTGAGACATGACAGCTCATGGACACTTGGACATTCCCCCTAACCTATAAATACACCCGATCCGGTGGCCATTTTACATTCTTTCTTCTGTCACTGTAGGGAAAGGATCCTGTGTGGAGTAGGGACAGAGAAAACGCTAGCTATTTGGTACACAAAAGTTCTTTTCAGGACTGGTATAGGTGTTAGGTCAGCAGCCTGAGTTTCTTTTGTCAGTTTAGATAAAGGGACAGAGCGCTGTATGCTGCTATTTTAGGGACAGCTCAGCCAGATTAGTCTTTCTTCATCATCATCATCATCATCATCATTAGCTGTTACTATCAGGTCCACAAAAGAGCTGTTCCAGCTAATCGTTCCAGCCTACTCTTTTTTGCCAATTTGTATAGGGACAGGCAGGAAGCAGTGTGTCAGGCAGTGAGGATAATTTTAAAGACTTGCTGTTACTATTAGTTCCACAAAGGTTCTTTTCAGGACTGGTATCAGTGGTACGGTAATAGGCTTGTACACGTATAATATTCTTTCTTCCAAATATAGAAAGAATATTATACTTGACTGCTGCCCTTCTGCTGCAGTCTGCTAATCATTCACAACTCACTTGTTCCACAAAGCTCTTTATCAGGACTGGTAACTTGGTCTGTCTAGGGTGCTACGGTACATAGGCTTGGGTGCGGTACAGTCTGCTGTTCTGTAAGGACCGCTATCGGTCCACAATACATAGGGTTGCCGTGCACTACTGCTGACCGCTGCCCTATACTGCAGCAGTCCTTCATTGGTATAGGGACTGACGTACAGTCTGCTAATCACTAACACACAACCTGCTTGGTCCACAAAAGTTCTTATAAGGACTGGTAACTTGGTATAGGGTGCTACGGTACATAGGCCTGAGTGCGTTACAGTCTGCTGTTCTGTAAGGACCGCTATCGGTCCACAATACATAGGGTTGCCGTGCACTACTGCTGACCGCTGCCCTATACTGCAGCAGTCCTTCAGCGGTATAGGGACTGACGCACAGTCTGCTAAACACTAACACACAACCTGCTTGGTCCACAAAAGTTTTTATAAGGACTGGTAACTTGGTATAGGGTGCTACGGTACATAGGCCTGAGTGCAGTACAGTCTGCTGTTCTGTAAGGACCGCTATCGGTCCACAATACATAGGGTTGCCGTGCACTACTGCTGACCGCTGCCCTATACTGCAGCAGTCCTTCATTGGTATAGGGACTGACGTACAGTCTGCTAATCACTAACACACAACCTGCTTGGTCCACAAAAGTTCTTATAAGGACTGGTAACTTGGTATAGGGTGCTACGGTACATAGGCCTGAGTGCGTTACAGTCTGCTGTTCTGTAAGGACCGCTATCGGTCCACAATACATAGGGTTGCCGTGCACTACTGCTGACCGCTGCCCTATACTGCAGCAGTCCTTCATTGGTATAGGGACTGACGTACAGTCTGCTAATCACTAACACACAACCTGCTTGTTCCACAAAAGTTCTTATAAGGACTGGTAACTTGGTATAGGGTGCTACGGTACATAGGCCTGAGTGCGTTACAGTCTGCTGTTCTGTAAGGACCGCTATCGGTCCACAATACATAGGGTTGCCGTGCACTACTGCTGACCGCTGCCCTATACTGCAGCAGTCCTTCATTGGTATAGGGACTGACGTACAGTCTGCTAATCACTAACACACAACCTGCTTGGTCCACAAAAGTTCTTATAAGGACTGGTAACTTGGTATAGGGTGCTACGGTACATAGGCCTGAGTGCGTTACAGTCTGCTGTTCTGTAAGGACCGCTATCGGTCCACAATACATAGGGTTGCCGTGCACTACTGCTGACCGCTGCCCTATACTGCAGCAGTCCTTCAGCGGTATAGGGACTGACGCACAGTCTGCTAAACACTAACACACAACCTGCTTGGTCCACAAAAGTTTTTATAAGGACTGGTAACTTGGTATAGGGTGCTACGGTACATAGGCCTGAGTGCGTTACAGTCTGCTGTTCTGTAAGGACCGCTATCGGTCCACAATACATAGGGTTGCCGTGCACTACTGCTGACCGCTGCCCTATACTGCAGCAGTCCTTCATTGGTATAGGGACTGACGTACAGTCTGCTAATCACTAACACACAACCTGCTTGGTCCACAAAAGTTCTTATAAGGACTGGTAACTTGGTATAGGGTGCTACGGTACATAGGCCTGAGTGCAGTACAGTCTGCTGTTCTGTAAGGACCGCTATCGGTCCACAATACATAGGGTTGCCGTGCACTACTGCTGACCGCTGCCCTATACTGCAGCAGTCCTTCAGCGGTATAGGGACTGACGCACAGTCTGCTAAACACTAACACACAACCTGCTTGGTCCACAAAAGTTTTTATAAGGACTGGTAACTTGGTATAGGGTGCTACGGTACATAGGCCTGAGTGCAGTACAGTCTGCTGTTCTGTAAGGACCGCTATCGGTCCACAATACATAGGGTTGCCGTGCACTACTGCTGACCGCTGCCCTATACTGCAGCAGTCCTTCATTGGTATAGGGACTGACGTACAGTCTGCTAATCACTAACACACAACCTGCTTGTTCCACAAAAGTTCTTATAAGGACTGGTAACTTGGTATAGGGTGCTACGGTACATAGGCTTGAGTGCGGTACAGTCTGCTGTTCTGTAAGGACCGCTATCGGTCCACAATAGATAGGGTTGACGTGCACCACTGCTGACCGCTGCCCTATACTGCAGCAGTCCTTCAGCGGTATAGGGACTGACGCACAGTCTGCTAAACACTAACACACAACCTGCTTGGTCCACAAAAGTTTTTATAAGGACTGGTAACTTGGTATAGGGTGCTACGGTACATAGGCCTGAGTGCGTTACAGTCTGCTGTTCTGTAAGGACCGCTATCGGTCCACAATACATAGGGTTGCCGTGCACTACTGCTGACCGCTGCCCTATACTGCAGCAGTCCTTCATTGGTATAGGGACTGACGTACAGTCTGCTAATCACTAACACACAACCTGCTTGGTCCACAAAAGTTCTTATAAGGACTGGTAACTTGGTATAGGGTGCTACGGTACATAGGCCTGAGTGCGTTACAGTCTGCTGTTCTGTAAGGACCGCTATCGGTCCACAATACATAGGGTTGCCGTGCACTACTGCTGACCGCTGCCCTATACTGCAGCAGTCCTTCAGCGGTATAGGGACTGACGCACAGTCTGCTAAACACTAACACACAACCTGCTTGGTCCACAAAAGTTCTTATAAGGACTGGTAACTTGGTATAGGGTGCTACGGTACATAGGCTTGAGTGCGGTACAGTCTGCTGTTCTGTAAGGACCGCTATCGGTCCACAATAGATAGGGTTGACGTGCACCACTGCTGACCGCTGCCCTATACTGCAGCAGTCCTTCAGCGGTATAGGGACTGACGTACAGTCTGCTAAACACTAATACACAACCTGCTTGGTCCACAAAAGTTCTTATAAGGACTGGTAACTTGGTATAGGGTGCTACGGTACATAGGCTTGAGTGCGGTACAGTCTGCTGTTCTGTAAGGACCGCTATAGGTCCACAATAGATAGGGTTGACGTGCACCACTGCTGACCGCTCACCTATACTGCAGCAGTCCTTCAGCGGTATAGGGACTAAGAGTTTTGTCACAGGGTCATTTAAAAAATGACATGCAGAGGAAGAGGCAGGCCCTTCCGCAGGGGTGGTAGGGGTAGGGCAGGAGCAACAGGCTTGAGCCAAAGTGGGAAGTTGCAGAAGGTGCGTTCAATTACTTTAAAGGATGCACCAGACTTGGTTGAGTGGCTCGCTCAGCCTTACTCTTCTGCACCCTCCTCATCCTCTCGATCTGCACCCTCTTCTTCACTCTCTGCTATGTGCACCCCCAAAGACACTACCACCAACAACACGACCACCACCACCACCACCACATACCTTCCGCTTGAGTCACTGGAATTATTTTCCGATCCATATCAAGAGGACATTTCTGATGCGCAGCCACTCTTGGTATTGGATCAGGAAGAGGAGGTAGCAACAAGCGCTACTCAGCAGTCTGACGCCAGTACCCAGATCAGCCCAAGGAGGAGGTTGGTCCCCGGTGTTGCTGCCTACTCTACTTATAGCGGTGGGGAAGGTGACGTTGATGATGACGTGTCTAGTGATGTCACGTGGGTGCCCACAAGAGAGGAAGAGGAGGGGAGTTCAGAGGGAGATATGGACCAGCAGATAGGGAGGAGAAGCAGCAATGACTTACATTGCACAGCAGGGACAAAGCAGACTGCAAATGTATCAGGAGCGAGTCATCGACCATGTACGGTCACATCTGGCGCTCCCAGGACACCGGCACATGGCTCCGCAGTGTGGGCTTTTTTTAACGTGTCCGCTGCTGACAATAGCGTTGCCATCTGCAATCTTTGCAGTCAACGCGTTAGTCGCGGTAAGCCCAATACTCACCTAGGGACGACCGCCTTAAGAAGGCACATGAGCAGCCATCACCGAGCCCAGTGGGAGCAACGGAACACACAAAGCCACACTGCAGGCTCTCACCGTCCAGCCTCGTCTTCTACTTCTCCTTCTCCTCTCTCCTCACAATTGTCCTCCACTCCACCTTCCATCACGCCAAGCTCACATTTTTCTGCAAAAAGGCAGGCTTCCGTGGGCCTAATGTTTGAGCGTAAAAAAATGATGACGCCGGATAACCCTCTTGCCCAACGGTTGGCGGCTGGCTTGTCAGAACTCATAGCCCGCCAACTACTGCCATATAAACTGGTGGACTCGGAGGCCTTTCGCAAATTTGTGGCCATTGGAACACCACAATGGAAGGTCCCAGGAAGGAAGTATTTCTCAGAGAAGGGCATCCCAGAGCTATATGGCCATGTTCAGCGGCAAGTGAATGTATCTCTGGCACACAGTGTCGGTGCCAAGATACATCTGACCACAGACACGTGGTCTAGCAAACACGGGCAGGGAAGGTATATCAGTTTTACTGCCCACTGGGTGAACCTTCTGACGGCCGTCAAGCATGTAACCCGTGGCACCCGTGTAGATTTGGTTTTACCGCCACGGATTGCATGCAGGCCTGACTCTTCTTCTCCTCCTCCTACTCCATCCTCCTCCCTCTCCTCCTCAGCTGCCTCCTCCTTTTCCGCTGCTAGCGTCTCTTCCACTGCACCGCCCAAGCTCCCCAGAACCTATTCCACATGCCAGGTGAGACGTTGCCATGCCGTGCTGCGTCTGTTGTGCCTGGAAGCAAAGAGCCACACTGGCCCGGCACTCCTTTCAGCTTTGCGTTCACAGGCAGATGAGTGGCTAACACCGCTCAATTTGACAGTTGGTAAAGTGGTGTGTGACAACGGTGCCAATCTGCTTAGCGCATTGAAACAGGGCAAAATCACGCACGTGCCGTGCATGGCACACGTCTTAAACTTGGTCGTGCAGCGATTCCTTGTCAAATACCCTGGGGTCCAGGACATCTTGCGGCAGGCAAGGAAAATCTCGGCCCATTTCAGAAGATCTTACACGGCCATGGCTCGCCTTGCTGACATTCAGCGGCGACACCATCTGCCGGTCAGACGTCTTATTTGCGATTGCCCGACGCGATGGAACTCAACCTTCTATATGCTTGATAGGCTGCTCCAGCAGAAACGTGCAGTTAACGTCTACCTGTATGAACTCTGCGAAAGAAACGGTTCTGGGGAGCTGGGTTTTTTTTCACCGCGCCAGTGGCTGCTCATGCGCGACACATGCAGACTTCTGCGGCCATTTGAGGAGATCACCAAACTGGTCAGTCGCAGCCATGGCGCCATCAGTGACATGGTACCTTATGCCTTCTTTCTGGAGCGTGCATTGCGTCGTGTCATTGATCAGGCTGTGGAGGAGCAGGAGCGGGAAGATGAGGAAGTCGCAATGCTGGATGAATTCCCAGGGGGGGCTACTCTATCTGAGACAAGTCAACAACAGGAGTCTGATGAGGAGTCAGAGGAGGATGGTGCCGGGGCGGATGAGCAGGAGCAAGAAGAGCATGCTTTAAACCTTTCTGGGATCCCTGTTGTGCGAGGATGGGGAGAGGAGAATGAAGAGGACGACATTATCCTGGATGATGAGCAGGAGCCAGGCCACCACACCGCTTCCACTTTAGTGCAAATGGGGGCCTTCATGCTCCAGTGTTTTAATAGGGACCCCCGTATAAAAAGCATGAGGGTCAAGGACCAGTACTGGGTGGCAACGTACTTAGACCCCCGGTACAAACACAAAATGGCGGAAATGTTACCGCCGTCGCAGAGGGCTGTCAGAATGCAGCACTTCCAGGCCTTGCTTCGAGAAATGCTGCATTCTGCTTTTGCGTGCGCTGGCAGAGGAGCAATTCCCACTCCCAGAGAAGGATTTGCGGGTACCAATCCAACAGCGCCTGCAAGAAGAGGCCGGTTTGAAGATGTGTTGGTGACTTCGGATATGAGGTCATTCTTTCAGCCGACCCATCGACAGGTGTCATCCGGATCCAGCATCAGGGAACGCCTAGACCGTCAGGTGTCCGACTACATTGGGTTAACGGCCGATGTGGAC
This sequence comes from Lithobates pipiens, assembly GCF_037356315.1. Taxonomy (NCBI): domain Eukaryota; kingdom Metazoa; phylum Chordata; class Amphibia; order Anura; family Ranidae; genus Lithobates; species Lithobates pipiens. Next base: position 119,333,068 of record NW_027507787.1, read on the forward strand.
GCTCTGAGGAGTGATGAACCCCTAGACTACTGGGTGGGCAGGCTTGACCTCTGGCCAGAGCTTGCCCAATTTGCAATCGAACTGTTGGCTTGCCCCTCATCCAGTGTCCTGTCCGAAAGGACGTTCAGCGCAGCAGGGGGGATTGTGACCGATAAGCGTACTCGCCTAGCTCACCACAGTGTTAACTACCTCACATTTCTAAAAATGAATGAGGCATGGATCTCGGAGGAATTCAACACATGTGATCAGTAGACCATGTATATGTCTATAAACAATTTTTGGAATCAAGCACACAGACCTTCTTAATTCATTTGGCTCACTTCCCTGACCCAAAAAAGCACACCGTACTATATGCCCCTACCCTCCTCTTTGAAGAGGTTGAGCGGTGTCATATTTCTACTGGGGCTGCTTATTATGAGGGGTTCCCACCATCCCTGTGCTGTGCTGACTTCCTCCTGGGTGTTCTTATTATGAGGGGCTCCCACCATCCCTGTGCTGTGCTGACTTCCTCCTGGGGGTTCTTATTATGAGGGGATCACACCATCCCTGTGCTGTGCTGACTTCCTCCTGGGGCTGCTTACGGTGCTGCTGTCAGCGCTGTATGTCACGGAGCTGCTGTCAGCGCTGTATGTCACGGAGCTGCTGTCAGCGCTGTATGTCACGGAGCTGCTGTCAGCGCTGTATGTCACGGAGCTGCTGTCAGCGCTGTATGTCACGGAGCTGCTGTCAGCGCTGTATGTCACGGAGCTGCTGTCAGCGCTGTATGTCACGGAGCTGCTGTCAGCGCTGTATGTCACGGAGCTGCTGTCAGCGCTGTATGTCACGGAGCTGCTGTCAGCGCTGTATGTCACGGAGCTGCTGTCAGCGCTGTATGTCACGGTGCTGCTGTCAGCGCTGTATGTCACGGAGCTGCTGTCAGCGCTGTATGTCACGGAGCTGCTGTCAGTGCTGTATGTCACGGAGCTGCTGTCAGCGCTGTATGTCACGGAGCTGCTGTCAGCGCTGTATGTCACGGAGCTGCTGTCAGCGCTGTATGTCACGGTGCTGCTGTCAGCGCTGTATGTCACGGAGCTGCTGTCAGCGCTGTATGTCACGGAGCTGCTGTCAGCGCTGTATGTCACGGAGCTGCTGTCAGCGCTGTATGTCACGGAGCTGCTGTCAGCGCTGTATGTCACGGAGCTGCTGTCAGCGCTGTATGTCACGGTGCTGATGTCAGTGCTCTGTATTACGGTGCTGCTGTCAGTGCTCTGTATCTCCTGCACCCTCTTGTTTGCCTACCCTGGTCCCTGACCTTCCCTCTCCTCCATTGCCTTCATTAGCTCCATAGTCCTGAATTGTCAGAACAATTTCCCAAATAAAAAAAAAATGCTTGTAGTTATCGATCCCAAATTCACCTCATACATGTATTATGCTATTGTCCAGGTGGTGGGACTACGTGCTACCCCCTAATAATTACCCCGTGGCCGCAAATTCGACCTAAAGGTTTGCGAAATTCGCCTCCCATTGAAGTCAATGGAGCCCGCGGCGAACGGTCGTTTTCGCGAACGTTTGTGTCCGTTCGCGTTTCGCGTTCGCGAAACGTCCCGTCGGAAGTTCGTCCATCACTACTCTCTATCTCAGTGCTGGTGTGGTCTCAGTGCTCTCTATCACGGTGCTGGTGTCAGTGCTCTCTATCTTGGTGTGGTGTCAGTGCTCTCTATCACGGTGTTGGTGTGGTATCAGTGCTCTCTATCTCAGTGCTGGTGTCAGTGCTCTCTATCTCGGTGCTGGTGTGGTGTTAGTGCTCTCTATCATGGTGCCGGTGTCAGTGCTCTCTCTCTCTATCTCGGTGCTGGTGTCAGTGCTCTCTCTCTCTCTCTATATCGGTGCTGGTGTGGTCTCAGTGCTCTCTATCATGATGCTGGTGTCAGTGCTCTCTATCACGGTGCTGGTGTGGTATCAGTGCTCTCCAGCACAGTGCTGGTGTCAGTGCTCTCTCTCAATCTCGGTGCTGGTGTCAGTGTTCTCTATCACGGTGCTGGTGTGGTATCAGTGCTCTCTATCACGGTGCTGGTGTCAGTGCTCTCTCTCTATCTCGGTGCTGGTGTCAGTGGTCTTTATCTCGGTGCTGGTGTCAGTGGTCTTTATCTCGGTGCTGGTGTCAGTGCTCTCTATCATGGTGCTGGTGTCAGTGCTCTCTCTCTATCTTGGTGTTGGTGCCAGTGCTCTCTCTCTATTTCAGTGCTGGTGTGGTCTCAGTGCTCTCTATCATGGTGCTGGTGTGGTGTCAGTGCTCTCTAGCACGGTGCTGGTGTCAGGGCTCTCTCTCTATCTTGGTGCTGGTGTCAGTGCTCTCTCTGTATCTCAGTGCTGGTGTGGTCTCAGTTCTCTCTCATGGTGCTGGTGTCAGTGCTCTCTAGCGCGGTGCTGGTGCCAGTACTCTCACTCTATCTCGGTGCTGGTGTCAGTGCTCTTTATCACGGTGCTGGTGTCAGTGCTCTCTATCTCGGCGCTGGTGTCAGTGCTCTCTATCTCGGTGCTGGTGTCAGTGCTCTCTAGCACGGTGCTGATGTCAGGGCTCTCTCTCTATCTTGGTGCTGGTGTCAGTGCTCTCTCTGTATCTCAGTGCTGGTGTGGTCTCAGTTCTCTCTCATGGTGCTGGTGTCAGTGCTCTCTAGCGCGGTGCTGGTGCCAGTACTCTCTATCACGGTGCTGGTGTCAGTGCTCTCTCTATCTCGGTGCTGGTGTGGTGTCAGTGCTCTCTATCTCGGTGCTGGTGTCAGTGCTCTCTATCTCGGCGCTGGTGTCAGTGCTCTCTATCTCGGCGCTGGTGTCAGTGCTCTCTATCTCGGCGCTGGTGTCAGTGCTCTCTATCTCGGCGCTGGTGTCAGTGCTCTCTATCTCGGCGCTGGTGTCAGTGCTCTCTATCTCGCCGCTGGTGTCAGTGCTCTCTATCTCGGCGCTGGTGTCAGTGCCTTCTATCACGGTGCTGGTGTCAGTGCTCTCTATCACGGTGCTGGTGTGGTGTCAGTGTTCTCTATCACAATGCTGGTGTGGTGTCAGTGCTCTCTATCACGGTGCTGGTGTCAGTGCTCTCTCTCTCTATCTCGGTGTTGGTGTCAGTGCTCTCTCTCTATCTCAGTGCTGGTGTGGTATCAGTGCACTCTATCTCGGTGCTGGTGTCAGTGCTCTCTATCTCGGTGCTGGTGTGGTGTCAGTGCTCTCTATCACAGTGCTGGTGTGGTGTCAGTGCTCTCTATCATGGTACCGGTGTCAGTGCTCTCTCTATCTCAGTGTTGGTGTCAGTGCTCTCTCTCTCTATCTCGGTGCTGGTGTGGTCTCAGTGCTCTCTATCACGGTGTTGGTGTCAGTGCTCTCTATCACAGTGCTGGTGTCAGTGCTCTCTATCCTGGTGCTGGTGTTAGTGCTCTCTATCACGGTGCTGGTGTCAGTGCTCTCTATCACAGTGCTGGTGTCAGTGCTCTCTCTATCTCGGTGCTGGTGTGGTGTCAGTGCTCTCTATCTCGGTGCTGGTGTGGTCTCAGTGCTCTCTATCATAGTGCTGGTGTCAGTGCTCTCTATCACGGTCCTGGTGTCAGTGCTCTCTATTGCGTTGCTGGTGTCAGTGCTCAGTCTCTATCGAGGTGCTGGTTTCAGACAGTGAGGGAGATAGCAGCTGAGAAGCCAATCAGCAGGCAATGCTTGCACCATGGCTGAGGATCAGCACTCGTCTAGCACCTCTTTGGACCACCAAAGCTGAAAGGCCAGTGTGGCTCTTGGCTTCCAGGCACAACAGACGCAGCACAGCATGGCAACGTCTCACCTGGCATGTCGAATATGTTCTGGGTATCTTGGGCAGCGCAGCGGAAGAGACGCTAGCAGCGGAAAAGGAGGAGTCAGCCGAGGAGGAGAAGGAGAACCAGGCCTGCATGCAATCCGTGGTGGTAAAACCAAATCTACACGGGTGCCACGAGTTACATGCTTGACGGCCGTCAGAAGGTTCACCAGTGGGCAGTAAAAGTTATATACCTTCCCTGCCCGTGTTTGCTAGACCATGTGTCTGTGGTCAGATGTATCTTGGCACCGACACTGTGTGCCAGAGCTACATTCACTTGCCGCTGAACATGGCCATATAGCTCTGGGATGCCCTTCTCTGAGAAATACTTCCTTCCTGGGACATTCCATTGTGGTGTTACAATGGCCACAAATTTTCGAAAGGCCTCCAAGTCCACCAGTCTATATGGCAGTAGTTGGTGGGCCAACAGTTCTGACAAGCCAACGGTCAACCGTTGGGCAAGAGGGTTATACGCCGTCATAATTTTTTTACGCTTGAACATTTGGCCCATGGAAGCCTGCCTTTTTCCAGAAATACGTGAGGACGGCATGATGGAAGGTGAAGTGGAGGACAATTGTGAGGAGAGAGGAGAAGGAGAAGTAGAAGATGAAGCTGGACGGTGAGAGCCTGGAGTGTGGCTTTGTGGGTTCCATTGCTCCCACTGGGCTTGGTGAAGGCAGCTCATGTGCCTTCTAAAGGCGGTCGTCCCTAGGTGATTGTTGGGCTTACCGCGACTTTTGCGTTGACTGCAAAGGCTTCAGATGGCAACACTTTTGTCAGCAGCAGACACGTTAAAAAAAGCCTACACTGCGCCGGCGTCCTGGGAGCACCAGATGTGAACGTACATGGTTGATGCCTCACTCCTGATACATTAGCAATCTGCTTTGTCACTCCTGTGCAATCTAAGTTCTTTCTGCTTCTCCTCCCTATCTGCTGGTCCATATCTCCCTCTGAACTCCTCTCCTCTTCCTCTCTTGTGGGCACCCACGTGACATCACTAGACACGTCATCATCGACGTCACCTTCCCCACCACTATAATTAGAGATCTCAGAGTAGGCAGCGACAGCGGGGACCAACCTCCTCCTTAGGCTGATCTGGGTACTGTCGTCAGACTGCTGAGTGGCGGTTTTTGCTACCTCCTCTTCCTGATCCAATGCCAAGAGTGGCTCTGCATCGGCAATGTCTTGTGATGGATTGGAAAATAATTCCTGTGACTCAAGCGGGGGGTATATGGTGGTAGTGGTGTTGGTGGTAGTGTCTTTGGGGGTGCACACAGCAGTGAGTTAAGAAGAGGGTGCAGATAGAGAAGATGAGGAGTGTGCAGAAGAGTAAGGCTGAGTGAGCCACTCAACCAAGTCTGGTGCATCCTTTGACGTAATTGAACGCACCTTCTGCAATTTGCCACTTTGGCTCAAGCCTGTTGTTCCTGCCCTACCCCTACCACCCCTGCAGAAGGGCCTGCCTTGTCCTCTGCCTGTCATTTTTTAAATGACCCTGTGCTGTGACAAAAGTCTCTAGAGAAGTGCAGTATATGTGGAAGAAGGTATATAACCCCCCGCTTCAAACTGTCGTTTTTGGGGGCCACAGGTCTATCACACCAGTTATAATGCTTTTTCCAAATTGTGTTTGTCACTCTTTGTAGTATCGCTGCAGAACCGCTCAGCAGTCACAATGCTGCACAGTGGAAATGCACTATACTATGCTTTCTATATTTGAAAGTATTTTATACGTGTATTACACCCCTATTTACTGCACACCAAATAGTACACTTATTCCAGTCCTTAAAAGGACCTTTGTGGACCTAGTAGTAACTAGCTAGTAGCTAGTGAATTGCAGACTGTCCCTGCTCCAAACACCAAACTGTCCTTCCCTACACTGAGAAATGCAGCTGCAGAATCGGTCAGCACTCAGCAGCACAGCAGTGCAGTACAATATGCTTTCTATATTTGAAAGAAAGTATATTATATGTGTATTGCAACCCTATATACTGTACACCTATACCAGTCCTAAAAGGACCTTTGTGGACCTAGTAGTAGCTAGTAGACATGTGCGATTCGTTTCCTATGAACTTCTAAAAATTCGTACGTTCCGGAGGATCCAAAATACGAATTGCCGTGCGTCCGAATTCTGTACGGAATACGAACTTTTGTTTATGAATTCCGGATTTCGGACGATGACTCAGTTATTATTTTTATTATGACTTGCAAAAGACTTCTGTGATAGAAGTCAATGTAAGTTGCCTGAAGACATCAGTGAAGGACTTTCATCCTCTCTGGGCAGGCTGCCAAGAAAAGAACAAAGTGATACAATGTTTCTCCTGTGTAGAAGTTCTCAGTTTAACCATTTAAAGACTAAATCTTTTCTGACACTTGTTGCTTACAAGTAAAAATCCAGTATTTTCTGATAGAAAATCACTCAGAAGCCCCAAAAATTATATATATTATTTTTAGCAGAGACCCTAGGGAATAAAATAGCAGTTGTTGCAATATTTTATGTGACGCGGTATTTGCGCAGAGGTCTTTCAAACGCAATTTTCGCCCTTTTTTTTCGGTCGACCTCTAGAGAGCACTGACATTAGCAGCGTGACATACAGCAATCACACCTGCACCGTGATAGAGTGATCTGACACCAGCACCGTGATAGAGAGCACTGACATCAGCAGCGTGACATACAGCAATGACACCTGTACCGTGATAGAGTGATCTGACACCTGCCCCGTGATAGAGTGATCTGACACCAGCACCGTGATAGAGAGCACTGACATCAGCAGCGTGACATAAAGCACTGACACCAGCACCGTGATATACAGCACTGACACCAGCACCGTGATATACAGCACTGACACCTGCACCGTAAGCAGCCCCAGGAGTAAGTCAGCAGTGAATCTGGGATCGACAACTACAAGCATTCTTTTTTTATATGTGAAATTCTGAAAATTCAGGAATCCGGAGATAATGGAGGCGAGGGAAGGTAAGGGTAGGCAAAGAAGAGGGTGCAGGAGATGATCCCCAGCACCAGCACTGTGATATAGAGCACTGACACCTGCACCGTGATAGAGTGATCTGACACCAGCACCGTGATAGAGAGCACTGACATCAGCAGCGTGACATAAAGCAGTGACACCAGCACCGTGATATACAGCACTGACACCTGCACCATAAGCAGCCCCAGGAGGAAGTCAGCATAGCACAGGGATGGTGGGAGCCCCTCATAATAAGCAGCCCCAGGAGGAAGTCAGCACAGCTGTCACATCTAGCGCTCCCAGGACGCTGGCACATGGCTCCGCAGTGTGGGCTTTTTTTAACGTGTCCGCTGCTGACAATAGTGTTGCCATCTGCAATCTTTGCAGTCAACGCATAAGTCGCAGTAAGCCCAACACTCGTCTAGGGACGACCGCCTTAAGAAAGCACATGAGCTGCCATCACGGAGCCCAGTGGGAACAATGGAACACACAAAGCCATCACCCTCAGTCTCCCTTTTCCTGTACAGTGGGACCTAACCTGCACTGCTCCATCACTCTTATCATTCTTGATTTCACTCCCCTTCCCCATAAACCTTCATACTATACTTACCTGCATATTCTATATATTATACACAATATTTATGTATTACAGCATACTCCTTGGGGTTATATTCATCCCTATAACTTTGGAATAGGGGAGTCCACTCTTGCACTTTTCATTACCGTTTGGTCTCGCCCTGCTGCCGCAGTGTCTGCCGCCTCAGCTCCCAGTGGGGATGTATTCCCATCCCCCGATGTCCTCCACTACATGTATACTATATACGTTATTTTGTACCTCTATCAGATACCCATAGGTAAGAGTGTTAGGACCATCTGTTGGTGTTCCCTCTCTTCCTATGTTAATTTATGATTATTAAATAATTATATAATTACAATCTATTTCAGGCACTCCCAGACTGGTTGCTCCTGATGAGTGAATACTACTCCACGAAACGCGCCAAGCTTATATATTTGGTGCTATATCATGGTATCCATGTGTATACTATGGGTTTCATTCGGCTGAGTCATAAAGAATTTTTCTTGAATTTTTATTTTTTTATTCTTATATCTGTGCCTATTTTTGGGTATACTGTTGATATGTATTGTACTATGTGTTACATTGTCTACTATGCTATGAATTGTACATTGCTATGATGGCATAATAATGTTTAAATATGCATTGTATCCAATTATTGATTTGATTACATTTTTATCAATTATTATAATATGCCCATGATGGCCACTTATTTAATAACATATACTATATCTACCGTATGTCTCATCCGACCTGAGTAGTGTGTTTCATATAATTTTTCCCCCTTTTCTCCTTTATGTTTTCATATAAATAGGGATGGAGACCTGTGTACCGGATGGTCATGGTCTCATACAAAGTCCCAACTTTTTCTCCTTCTATGCATCGCATGATCAGGGATGGAAACACACCACTCATACTAATTTTTACCCCATGGATCACCATTGATATGCATCAAGTGCCATTACATGTTACTTGCAATACTGGGATAATGTAGCCTTTATCTTTAATTCTGTATGGTACCTGTTGCGGGGCGAGGCTGGGGGCCGGTACTCAATATGCGTCGACGCCACGCCCCTCACGCCCGTGCGTCTGACGTCATTGTTGGCGCCGCGCACTGTGTTTTTTTGCCATCGATGTGCAGGTTGATGGAGGATTCAGGTGCCCACATTATAGACGGTTCCCACCTGTGTGTGGTCTACCTCCTCTCTCGCAGCACTACAATGCATGGCGTTGGCGGGACACTTGCTGGCTGGCAGGTCTACCTCTTTACCATCTTTTATTCAGGGACCTTACTTCACTTGTGACCTGAGTGGTGTGTTTCATATAAAGTCCCAATTTCCCTTAATTGTTCCCTCCTTTTCCCCTTTATGTCTTCCTGCAATTTCTGCACCACTTCCGTGAGGGCCGTGACTTGCCGGCACAAAATTTCCAAGGGAGAACCCGCTCTGTTGGCCTCTGACATGGCTGGTTCGTACTATCAGCAAAAGGAGTAGTCACCGAGGCCAAGATGCAGAGAGCTGTCGCTGTTGTGACTCCGTGCACACCACCCCTGAAGATGATACAGAGTGTGGTTTGCACCAAGAGGCACAAGCTACCAGCAGGACACTCCACTTGCATGAAGGTCAAGGAGATGCTGTGCAGGACAGGTAAGTGGCAGGTCCAGGAATCCAGCAGCAAATAAGTCCCTAAAGAGGTAAGCGAAAGTCCAAAGGCAGGCCGGGGGTCAAAAACAGGCAAGAAGTCCGGGAACAAGCAAGAGTCCAATGCGCTGAAGACAAAAGGCAATCCAGGGGCAGGCTGAGGGTCAATCACAGGAGACAGGAGACGATCCGAGTACAGGCCGAAGGTCAAACACAGGAGAGAGCAGGATGTCCATAAAAAAAGCCAGAGGTCAAGTCCAGGAGAGAGTCAGCGTGGTCTTGAAACAATTCGGGTCTCAACAGGCATGTTCTATGCCCTCAATGCATTTTCCATGCGTTTTTTTTATTATTAAACTCAAAATTTTTATCTTGTTTCAAAAAAATATGAGAGGTCATTCTCACAACTGTTTTTATAGAAGGGACTGTACCCCTAATTAATATGTTGGGTTAGGTGGGTTCAAATTCATAATAACGTTGCTCCCCCTCCCTCCTTGTGTTTGTATTTTAGTCCTTAATAGATTTATATTGTGTCTTATTTGGGTTCTCATAGACACTTCTAGCATGTGGAATATATATTATTTTCTACTATTTTAATGTTTAATGTTTTTAAACATAGTTTATGCATATATTAGTTATTTTGTTTGGCGACAAGTTAGGGGGCCCCATTTGTATGTAACATCTCCTACTTGCCAATCTAGTCTTAATTTCTTGATGGTTGCCTTTCCAAATTGTAGCTGTGGACTTCTATATAGGAAAGTTTCTGTTAAAAGGAGACTTTTCTGTATCTGAAGTTTTTAGTTTATTATATGTTGTGAATAGGGATGGCAATTCGCCAAACCGGCGGACTATTGCCGCTGTTCGTCCGGACATATGTGTTTACAGTGTGAAAGAACTTTGACCCATGATGACACATCCATCATTGGGTACAGGACAGCCAATTGAGACATTTCAGCACATGGACAAATGGACATACCCCCTACCTTATAACTAGACCTGATCTGGCGGCCATTTTACATTCTGTCTTATGTCAGTGTAGGGAGAGGCTGCTTTGTGGAGCAGGGACAGACTGTAGTGACACAAATCGCTAGCTATTAGGTCCACAAAAGTCCTTTTAAGGACTGGTATAGGTGTAGTACAGTATATAGGGTTCAATGCACTGCTGTTCTGGTGATTGCAGCTGTCTTTTGTCAGTGTAGGGACAGGACCCTGTGTGCAGCAGGGACAGTCAGTTTAATCACTAGCTAGCTATTACTATTAGGTCCACAAAGGTCCTTTTAAAGACTGGTATAGGTGTACAATATATAGGGTGCTGGTGCAGGGCTGTGCTGCAGATTACTGCTGGTTTCTGCAGCAGTCTTTTATCAGTGTAGGGACTGAGGTACAGTCTGCAAATCACTAGCTACTAGGTCTACAAAGGTCCTTGTAAGGACTGGCATAGGTGTACAATATATAGGGTGCTGGTGCAGGGCTGTGCTACAGATTACTGCTGGTTTGTGCAGCAGTCCTTTATCAGTGTAGGGACTGAGGGACAGTCTGAAAATCACTAGCTACTAGGTCCACAAAGGTCCTTTTAAGGACTGGTATAGGTGTGCAGTACATAGGTGTGTAATACACGTATAAAATACTTGCACATATAGAAAGCATAGTATAGTGTATGTCCACTGTACAGCATTGTGACTGCTGAGCGGTTCTGCAGCGATACTACAAAGAATGACAAATGCAATAAAAAAAAGTATTATAACTGGTGTGATAGACCAGTGGCCCCCAAAAACGACAGATTGAAGCGGGGTGTTATATACCTTCTTCCACATCCATACTGCACTTCTCTAGAGACTTTTGTCACAGGGTCATTTAAAAAATGACAGGCAGAGGAAGAGGCAGGCCCTTCCGCAGGGGTGGTAGGGGTAGGGCAGAAGCAACAGGCTTGAGCCAAAGTGGCAAATTGCAGAAGGTGCATTCGATTACGTCAAAGGGCACACCAGACTTAAGTGGCTCACTCAGCCTTACTCTTCTGTACCCTCCTCATCCTCTCAATCTGCACCCTCTTCTTCACTCTCTGCTGTGTGCACCCCCAAAGACACTATCACCAATACCACCACCACCACCATATACCTTCCGCTTGAGTCACAGGAATTATTTTCCGATCCATATCAAGACATTTCCGATGCGCAGCCACTCTTGGCATTGGATCAGGAAGAGGAGGTAACAAAAACCGCCACTCAGCAGTCTGACGACAGTACCCAGATCAGCCCAAGGAGGAGATTGGTCCCCACTGTTGCTGCCTACTCCGAGATCTCTAATTATAGCAGTGGGGAAGGTGACGTCGATGATGACGTATCTAGTGATGTTACGTGGGTGCCCACAAGAGAAGAAGAGGAGGGGAGTTCAGAGGGAGATATGGACCAGCAGATAGGGAGGAGAAACAGTAAGAACTTACATTGCACAGGATTGAAAAAGCAGACTGCTAATGTATCAGGAGGGAGGCATCAACCATGTACGGTCACATCTAGCGCTCCCAGGATGCTGGCACATGGCTCCGCAGTGTGGGCTTTTTTTAACGTGTCCGCTGCTGACAATAGTGTTGCCATCTGCAATCTTTGCAGTCAACGCATAAGTCGCAGTAAGCCCAACACTCGCCTAGGGACGACCGCCTTAAGAAAGCACATGAGCTGCCATCACGGAGCCCAGTGGGAACAATGGAACACACAAAGCCACACTCCAGGCTCTCACTGTCCAGGCTCGTCTTCTACTTCTCTTTCTCCTCTCTCCTCACAATTGTCCTCCACTCCACCTTCCATCACGCCATCCTCACGTTTTTCTGCAAATAGGCAGGCTTCCGTCGGACAAATGTTTGAGCGTAAAAAAATGAAGACACCAGATAACCCTCTTGCCCAATGGTTGACGGCTGGCTTGTCAGAACTGATAGCCCACCAACTACTGCCATATAAACTGGTGGACTCGGAGGCCTTTTCGAAAATTTGTGGCCATTGGAATACCACAATGGAAGGTCCCAGGAAGGAAGTATTTCTCACAGAAGGGCATCCTAGAGCTATATTGCCATGTTCAGCGGCAAGTGAATGTATCTTTGGCACACAGTGTCGGTGCCGAGATACATCTGATCATAGACACGTGGTCTAGCAAACACGGGCAGGGAAGGTATATCACTGGGTAAACCTTCTGGCAGCCGTCAAGCATGTAACCCGTGGCACCGGTGTAGATTTGGTTTTACCGCCAGGGATTGCATGCAGGCCTGGCTCTTCTTCTCCTCCTCCTACTCCATCCTCCTCCCTCTCCTCCTCGGCTGACTCCTCCTTTTCCGCTGCTAGTGTCTCTTCTGCTGTGCCGCCCAAGCTCCCCAGAACCGATTCGACATGCCAGGTGAGACGTTGCCATGCTGTGCTGCGTCTATTGTGCCTTAAAGCCAAGAGCCACACTGGCCCTGCACTCCTTTCAGCTTTGCGTTCACAGGCAGATCAGTGGCTAACACCGCTCAATTTGACAGTTGGTAAAGTGGTGTGTGACAACGGTGCCGATCTGCTTAGCGCATTGAAACAGGGCAAAATTACGCACATGCCATGCATGGCACATGTCTTAAACTTGGTTTTGCAGCGATTCGTTGTCAAATACCCTGGGGTCCAGGACATTTTGCGGCAGGCAAGGAAAATCTCGGCCCATTTCAGAAGATCTTACACGGCCATGGCTCACCTTGCTGACATTCAGCTGCGACACAATCTGCCGGTCAGACGTCTTTTTTGCGATTGCCCGACGCGATGGAACTCAACCTTCTAAATGCTTGATAGGCTGCTCCAGCAGAAACGTGCAGTTAACGTCTACCTGTATGAACTCTGCGGCAGAACAGGTTCTGGGAGCTTGTTTTTTTTTCACCACGCCAGTGGCTGCTTATGCGCGATGCATTCAGACTTCTGCGGCCATTTGATGAGATCACCAAACTGATCAGTCGCAGCCATGGTGCCATCAGTGCCATGGTACCTTATGCCTTCTTTATGGAGCATGCATTGCGTCGTGTCATTGATCAAGCTGTGGAGGAGCAGGAGCAGGAAGGTGCGGAAGTCGCAGTGCTGGATGAATTCCCAGGGGGGCTACTCTATCTGAGACAAGTCAACAACAGGAGTCTGAAGAGGAGTCAGAGGAGGATGGTGCCAGGGTGGATGAAGAGGAGCAAAAAGAGCATGCTTTTAAACCTTTCTGGTATCCCTGTTGTTGTGCGTGGATGGGGAGAGGAGAACGAGGAGGACAACATTATCCTGAATGATGAGCAGGAGCCAGGCCACCACACCACTTCCAGTTTAGTGCAAATGAGGGCCTGCATGCTCCAATTTTTTTTAACAGGGACCCCTGTATAAAAAGCATAAGGGTTAAGGACCAGTACTGGGTGGCAATGTACTTAGCCCCTCGGTACAAACACAAAATGGCCGGAACCACCGTCACAGAGGGCTGTCAGAATGGAGCACTTCCAGGTCTTGCTTTGAGAAATGCTTCATTCTGCTTTTGCGTGTGCTGGCAGAGGAGGAATTCCCACTCTCAGAGAAAGAGTTGCGGGTACCAATCCAACAGTGCCTGCAAGAAGAGGGCAGTTTGAAGATGTGTTGGTGACTTCTGATATGAGGTCATTCTTTCAGCCGACCCATCGACAGGTCTCATCTGGATCCAGTATCAGGGAACGCCTAGACTGACAGGTGTCCGACTACATTGGGTAAACGCTCTGAGGAGTGATGAACCCCTGGACTACTGGGTGGGCAGGAATGACCTCTGGCCAGAGCTTGCCCAATCATCCAGTGTCCTGTCCGAAAGGACGTTCAGTGCAGCAGGGGGGATCGTGACTGTTAGGCGCACTCGCCTAGCTCACGACAGTGTTGACTACCTTACATTTATAAAAATGAATGAGGCATGGATCTCGGAGGAATTCAACACATGTGACCAGTAGACCATGTATATCTCTATAAACGATTTATTTAATCGAGCACACAGACCTTTTTTCTACATTTGGCTCACTTCCTTGTACAAAAAAAGCACTCCGTACTATATGCCCATACCCTCCTGTTTGAAGAGATTGAGCGGTGTCATATTTTTGGTGCCCAGCAGCGAGTTGCTGGTATCAGTAATGCTGTCAGTGCTCTCTATCTCGGTGCTGGTGTCAGTGCTCTCGCTCTATCTCGGTGCTGGTGTAGTGTCAGTGCTCTCAATCCCAGTGCTGTTGTGGTCTCAGTGCTCTCTATCTCGGTGCTGGTGTCAATGCTCTATATCACGGTGCTGGTGTCAGTGCACTCTATCACGGTGCTGGTGTCGGTGCTCTCTATCTCGGTGCTGGTGTCAGTGCTCTATATCACGGTGCTGGTGTCAGTGCTCTATCTCGGTGCTGGTGTCAGTGCTCTATATCATGGTGCTGGTGTCAGTGCTCTATATCACGGTGCTGGTGTCAGTGCTCTATATCACGGTGCTGGGGTCAGTGCTCTATATCATGGTGCTGGTGATCATCTCCTGCACCCTCTTCGTAGCCTACCCTGACCTTTCCTCTCCTCCATTGCCTTCATGCACTCCTGAGTCCTGAATTGTCAAAATTTCACAGATAAAAAAAGAATGCTTGTAGTTGTCGATCCCAGATTCACTTCATACATGTGTTATGTCAGTGGCCATGTGGTGGGACTATGTGTGCACAGCTAGTAAGTATTTTGTGGCTGAAAATATGACCTGTAGGGGGGCGCATGCGCGGCAGCTCACAAGATGGCCGCTGGCTTCTAGAGCTCCACTCCACCACGGCCCCAAATTGAACACCGGAGCTCTCGGAACGTCCCACGACGATCACCACCGGGCCAGGCGGTTAGACGAAACCGCCAGGAATCCACGGATGTCGGCTTCGCATCCGCGGCGCAATCTCCTGGGACAGATGTCGGCGCAATCCGTTCCTGTCAGTTATGCCAAGATGGCGGCGGCAGGACACAAGATAACACACAGCGCGGAACTCGCTGAGGAGTCTATAGCCGACCAGGACCTGGCCCCTCCGTGCTCCCCAGGTACTGACTTTCCTCCTCTCCCCCAGGCAGCCTCTCCAGCGTCCACAGAATCCTTATTAAGCAGATTGGACGGGGATTGTCCTTCCACCCCCATGCTGGATCCTCACACAGGCATGCTTCTCTCACATACTGATTCTGATATTGCAGCCCCTGCTCCTAATGACTTTCCCTCCATGATGATAGCTTTTTCCCAGCTTCTAGCCAAAAGTCTGGCAGAAAATGCAGCACAGATTTCTGCATCCATACACTCTGACTTGCAGCACATTGGGGTGAGAATTGACACTATTGAAAAGAAAGCAGATCAGGCAGTTGCACGAATTAATCAGAATACAGCCAGATTACAGGATCTGCAGGATCAGCTTGAAACCGCATGCGCAAAAATCGATGACCTCGAGAATAGATCGAGACGTTATAACTTTAGGATCAGGGGACTCCCCGAATCCGAGAAAGATGTCCATGCGGCTGTGAAGCAACTGATTAAGGATCTAATACCTGATATTACTGAACAACGCCTGGAACTCGACAGAGCACACAGGGCCCTACAGCCTCCCCGCTCAGATGGCCTCCCTAGAGACATTATAGTCAAAACACACTTTTACTCTGTAAAGGAAGAGGTTATGAAAAGAGCCAGGTTCTCAGACAACCTCAAACTGCTGGGACATAAAATTCAGATTTTCACTGATTTGTCACCCTATACGGTACAGAAAAGACGTGCCCTCAAGCCACTTCTTCAAATCCTGGCGGATAAACAGATTCCATACAGGTGGTCTTTTCCTCTACGCCTTAATTTCTCTTATATGAATAAGCATCTTGGATTCTCCTCTTTTGCTGACGGCAAAAAGCTTTTACTTCAGCTGGGTTTAATTCCTCAGGACACATCCTCCAGGCAAACCATCAGAGGGACCCCGGCCTCTTCAAAGAGGCCTCCTCCGGCCAGTCCTCTACAACCAAATTGGCTACAACAGCACTCCAAACGCTCCAAAGAAAATCTCCCGCCCTGATGTGGATTCGTCTTCAGAAGAATGGACAGTTGTTCTTGATTATTGCCAGACTCTTCCTTTTTTCGCTGGTTTTTTGACCACTTACAGATCCATTCAGTGACCCTTTCTGGGACTCCCTCCTCTGGCCTAGGGCCATTTACCTGTTCTTTCCAATTTTTATTATACTTTCCTTTTTGTTTTTTCTCATTGTTATTGGACTGGGGGGCTCAGGTAGGGAGGAATGGAGGGGAGGGATTGAGGGGCCTTGGCCCTATGGGGTAGGGGAGGAGGGTGGGTTATAAAATCCTATCCATTTACAGTTATACAGGACTCCTTATGAATGTATGTATCCTAACCTGGGGTTCATTTTATTGCTATCTACTTTCCATTTTTCACTCTGAGTTTTCCCAGTTAGGATCCCAGGTTTTTGGGCCAGGCAGGCATGCTTTTTCAGTTGGCTATTACTGGGGGCGGGGTTTTTGGCCCACGGGGCTCCTGCTGTTGTAAGGGGCAGCCTGACCCAGCCCCACGCCCGGCTGGAGCGGGATGCTCTTTAGGGGCCTTGTTAGGGGGAGGGAGGGTTTTGAGAGAGTATAGACCTACTGAGTAGGCCTCTTCACTGCAACCACAATGACCAGTAACAGGGTTGCGTTATTTGTTTTTTATCAATTTTCTTCGTTTCTTTACTGGTGGTTAGTTATATTTCAGGTTTGTTCTTATTCTCAGGGACGTTCGGCCTATGAGTTTTCTTATGGGCTTTTGTTTTGGCTCTCATTTGCTTGTCTTATTTTTCCGGTTTCTGGGGCCGTGGTGGACCCAGTGCACCTCTGACAGGTTTCTAGAGCACCTTTGGTGCCCTTGGAAACTATACTGGGGGTCCTATATTTAGGACTTTCCGGTCCTCTTAGATTACGGGGGCGGAATGACCCAAACTTTCCGTCCGTGGGGTGGGCAGGGGTCTGGGGACCCCAGGTCTTATGGGGAGATGTTTTTGTTAGGGCCTATCTATACATTTGATGTTATACTGGTGTTTTTAACATTGTCTCTTTCTTCCCCTTCTCTATCCTTCCTTCCTTTTTTTCACCTCTTTCCTATAGCTCCTCTCTTTTGCTCAATTTTTCAGTCATTAGATCCTGGCGGACCGTGGTCTTCCTTCCCATGCTCCGGCGATTTTTTTCCCACTTGGCGTCTACTCCTCCAAGTAGTACTGTTCCACTACACAGGTAAGAAAGCAGCCTATCAACTAGCCTCTACACACATATTTCATGCCTAGTTCCACCACTGCAGCCCCCACTCTCAAAATATTTTCTCATAATACTCAGGGACTTAACTCCCCTGTAAAGCGCAGGAAAATGTTCCAAAGTTATCGGTCTATGCATGCAGATGTTCTCCTATTACAAGAGACACACTTCCCAGCCTCATATAATCCTACCTTTCTCCACCAACATTACCCCCAATTTTTTCTTTCCTCCGCTTCAAACAAAACAAAGGGGGTGGCCATTTGCTTGGCCAAACATGTTAATTTCACACACCATGAGACTGTATCGGACCCTCTGGGAAGATACATTGTATTATCGGGGAAGGTTGATGGAGAGACGTATACTTTTATATCTTACTATGCCCCTAACAAAGGGCAGAGGGCTTTCTTTGACTCCTTACTTCATAAGATTACACCTCATTTTAGGGGTACTATCATCCTTGGAGGGGACTCAAACATAGCTTTTGATTCTTCCTTGGACAAATCTAGTATTCGCGGACAAAAACTCAGACATCCACCTAGACAAAGCGTTAAGATCGCCCAATCACTACACTCAGCAGGTCTGATTGACATTTGGAGGGAAGTCAACCCCCATACAAAGGACTACACCCACTTTTCAGCACCCCATAATACTCTGGCCAGGATAGACCACATATTTGTCAGACCCACATCGATCCCCCTCGTCAATTGCTCTAAGATAGTGGATACTCCATTATCTGATCACTCCATTGTCACTCTGAGTATAAACAGGCCAATGGGGACGGGGTCCCCACCTCGTTGGCGTCTACAGGAATCCCTTTTAAGCGAACCGGCCCATTGTTCGGTTATTGAGGGCTTTATTCAAGACTATTTCAGTAACAATACGACTGAGGACGTTTCCCCTATGACTATATGGGCAGCTCATAAGACAGTAGTTAGAGGAGACATAATCAAATTATCGGCAAAACTTAGAGCGGAACATAAAGCTGACACGGTTAAGCTGACTAATGAATTTAGATCGTTGGCTAGGCTCCATAAACGTCACCCTACTCCGGCCTCCCTAGACCAATTGGATAAGGCTAGGACCCTTTTAAATTTACACTTAACGACAGCAGCAGAAAGACATCTCAGATGGACAGGGGCTAAATTTTATAGTCAACGGGATAGGATCGGCTCCAAACTTGCTGTTAAACTAAGCCCCAAACAACGCATCTTAGCTTTTCCTAAAATTAAATTGCCATCTGGTGAGTTAACACAGAATCCAGAGAAAATAATGAAGGCTTTCTTACAGTTTTATTCTAAACTTTACGAGCACACCCCCGATCTCTCGGATTCGAAACGGAAGTCCTTCCTAGATTCACTCCCCCTGCCCTCCCTTTCTACTGATCACAAGGACCTCCTGGAAGCCCCATTTACTCAAGATGAAGTGTTAAGTACAATCAAATCCCTGAAAACAGGTTCTTCCCCCGGTCCAGATGGTTTTTCTACAGGATACTATAAGAAGTTTAGCTCCACCCTAGCTCCTCACCTGGTCTCCTTTTTTAACTCCCTTAGGAAGGGGTCACCCCTGAGTGTAGACCTTAATTCGGCGTATATTTCGGTAATACCCAAGCCAGGAAAGGACGTCAGTGATGTGGGAAACTATCGCCCTATATCTCTCATTAATAATGATGTTAAAATTATGACTAAAATATTGGCCAATAGGATTGCGAGCTTTATTCCCGCATACATACACAAAGACCAGGTGGGTTTCATTCCCGGGAGGCAGGGCCCGGACCAGATAAGACGTTCCATCGATATCATTTCTCTCCTCAATTCCCAATGGGATGGAGGCCCCCCACAGGAAGGGTTCCTTCTTTCGATCGATCTACATAAAGCTTTCGACTCGATAGACTGGGATTATTTATCAGATATCCTGCTCAGATGGGGATTTGGCCCTTCTTTCCTTAATTTAATAAATTCACTTTACTCTACTCCTTCAGCACAAATACGATTGCTGGGTAAATATTCTGCCCCATGCCATATTAGAAGAGGTACTAGACAGGGCTGTCCACTATCCCCCCTGCTATTTGCAATTGCAATAGAAACTTTGGCGATAGCTATTCGGACGAACCCGGACATTCGGGGGGTGGTATGTGGAGACCAGATTCATAAATGTGCGTTATATGCAGATGATCTTCTTCTGTATATTACCTCTCCCCTAATTTCTTTACCAATGATCTATAAAGTGTTGGGTAAGTTTAGTGGGATTTCTGGACTTAGAGTTAACATGCATAAATCAATGGCATTGAACGTTAATATCCCTCCGGACCGCCTTCTGCAGCTTGTTAGAAACTTTGATTTTGTATGGGCTCCCAAAGAAATCTCGTATCTGGGGATTAAACTAACTCCTAACATCAAAGATCTGTTTAATGCTAATTATCCCCCTATGCTAACCGACTGTAGGAGAGATCTGGAACAGTGGTCGAAGTGTGGTCTGTCCTGGCTAGGTAGGGTTCATGCTGTCAAAATGACGCTACTTCCCCGTATTCTGTACTTGTTTCGCTCTCTTCCCATTCCGATTCGTAAGCAGGTCCTTAACAAATTACAATCTGAGATCATTCGCTTTGTCTGGGGGAAGAAGGGTTACCGTTGCCCATCTAGAAATTTACTTCGCTTAAAATCTCAAGGAGGGTTGGGTCTCCCGGATATGTGGAACTATTACATGGCAGCTCAATTGTCGCAGATTTCTCTGGTCTTTTCCAAAGGTACAAAACCGGATTGGATCTCTATGGAGAGGAAAGCAGTCCCACTTCACACTATAGACTTCCTGCTTTGGTGCAATCCGAAGGCGCGACCAGCCATCATGTCACCTACACTGTCCCACTCTGTAGCCCTCTGTTCAAAGCTATTCCAACGTAACACTCTGACATCTCCACTGAAACCGCTAGCCCACATATTTAACAACTCCAATTTCCCTCCTGGGTTGAACATTCAAGCTTTTAAATGGTGGACTGACAAGGGCCTATACCGCATAGGCCACTTTCTTTCTCCGGGGGGTCCCCTGACCCTTTCTCACTGTAGAAAGAAACTGGAAATGCCGGATACGGAACTTTTCAGATTTTCCCAAATATCTCATTTTTTAAAATCAATTTGGTCTGATCAACGGACACCCCCCACCATCACACCTTATGAACACTGGTGTGTCAATACTACAGACCAGAAAGGCGGCATTTCTCTGATCTACTCAGCGCTCCTGACGAGGAAGGGAAAGCCGACTTACGCTCGAGCATGGGAGGAGGACACGGGAAGCTCATGGTCCCCTACTGAGTGGTCTCAGGCAGCCACACGCTCTTTTACAGGTATTTTCAATATTTCATTAATAGAAGCCAGCCTTAAAATCTTATTCCGTTGGTATTATGTCCCAGCTAGATTGGCTCGGATGTTCCCTGGTACTTCATCCCTATGTTTTAGAGGCTGCGAACTAGAGGGTACTATGATACACATTTGGTGGTCCTGCCCACATATACGGTCCTTTTGGCAGAAAATTTTTAGAACCATCAACATAGTATCCGATACCAATGTACATCCTAACCCAAATGTAGCTCTTCTCAATCAATCCATACCCAACTTGTCCAAACTTAAACAGAAACTTGCCTTCTTCATTCTGTTGGGAGCTAAAACTACAATAGCGAAGGCCTGGAAAAAGCCTACGGTCTCTTTTCAGTGTTGTAAAAGGAAAATCTCTTGGATTATGTCACAGGAGCACCTAGTGGCTAAATTTAATGATAAGGTTGAGAGATTCTATACCACCTGGGATCCATGGGCAGCCTATTGCCACCTTCCCCTTAGACCTGGCCTGTCCAGTTGATTTCTATTTGATTCTTCCGGTAGATACACCAGTTATAACCTTTCTGTCTCTATTCTACTTTTCACTCTTTCTTTTCCCACGTATTCTTCTTTTCTCTCTTGGGGGGTATCTTTTCCCCTCTCTCCATTTGTTCTACTATACTTGTTATGGCACCCACGCATATTTGAAGGTCGGAGGCTAGTTACGGATTTAGGGATTTATAATCTGACCTTCTCCTTAGAAGCACATATGGTTCAAATTTCTATCTTTGACTTGGGGACCGGGGGGTCCAGGGGTGTGGACGAACTTTTCCAATAAGGGTTGGATGTGGTGGGGGGTGTTGGGGTGCTCTCTGGGAGTCCTAGGTCCTCACACAGTTAGCTCCCATTGGGGTGGGGGGGCCTGGACTCTCGGGGGTCGCTCTGGGGCCTTCTACTGGATCCCCTGCGTTTTTGCCATGCTTCCGGTCTCCCGGTCCTGTTTGACCTGTTTCGGGGGGTTCTCCCCGATCAGTTTAGACCATTCTTGAGGGTGTTCATGAATTGGTTACGCTTTGCTCTTTGTATGGCTCTTTCATGATATGTTATTTGTATCATTTTCATGTTTTTCTTTTGATTATTGGTACATGTATACTGGTCGCTGTATTGTTATATGTTTCTTTATTGCAATGGAGCCAATGTTATTCTGTTTACCTACGAAAATACAATAAAACTTTCTTGAACTAAATATGACCTGTAGGTTTTTAAGGTTCACCTGCCATTGACGTCAATGGGGCCCGTAGCGAACTTTGCGGTTGGCAAACTTTTGGCCACGTTCGCGTTCGCGAAACGTCCCAGCGGAAGTTCGTCCATCTCTAGTTGTGAAAGCCTTCCCTGGGGGCATGCATCCCCTGGTTTTATACCTCCTTTTTTATCGCAATCTATAGTATTGGTGGTTTTTGATAAATAACTT
The DNA here is from genome assembly GCF_037356315.1 of Lithobates pipiens. NCBI lineage: Eukaryota > Metazoa > Chordata > Amphibia > Anura > Ranidae > Lithobates > Lithobates pipiens. Next base: position 119,355,088 of record NW_027507787.1, read on the forward strand.
TTTTGTTTTGCAGTTGACAGATCCCTGTTTGGGCTCGTTTCATTTTTTGTTCAGGCCAGAGGGGCGAGCCCTGCAGAGTTTACAAATAATTTTAATATTTTTTATTGAATATTTTTTATTGGTAATTACATCTCGATTTGTGGGGAGAATATTGCCTCCTGTAAGTTGTGTGTGGCAAGGGGGGTTTGAGATGGAGTTGGGTGCACCACTGTTCCCATTGGTGGTTTGGATGCCATGTGATCCTGTGGTTATATCGGGGATGACGTTATGTCCTTCTGATGGGACGTCCGGAAACGGGGCTTGTGTCAGGAAACTCAGCGTATGTATGCCCGTCCCCGTATAGCAGCTGTTCATCTTCTTTCTAGGCGCCATGCGCGGTGTCTCCGTCAGATGCGTACAAGTTCCGGGACGAACGGACGCACGCTAATCCGAACGTGTGGACGTACACTAATCCGAACACGCGGAGGCACCCACGCAAACTGAACGTATGTACGTACTTACGCACGGACGGCCACTTCCACCAATCCTGGCTCACTCCTCTCTATATAAACGGGATCCTGACCTGACACCAGTGCTGGATCGTCTTCAGCTACTCCTGAGTAGGGATGAGCTTCGTGTTCGAGTCGAACGTACGTTCGACTCGAACATTGGTCGTTCGGGCGTTCACCGAATTCCGAACGTTTGGGCCGTTCGCGGCAAAATTCGTGTGGCCCACAATGCACTGCGATGGCGCAGTGCATTGCTGGCTCATGATTGGCCAAGCATGCACTGTGACCCCGCATGCTTGGCCAATCGCAGCGCCAGCAGCGAGGAGAGCCATGATTGGCCACGGGCGTCCTGCCTGTGGCCAATCATAGCTCAGGCTGTGTAGTGCACGCCCCACTCTATATAAGGCCGCCTTTGAGGCGGCCTTGTGTAGTGTGTTGGCATCTGAAGCAGTGGGTGTTCTGTGTACCTTCAACACAGTTACACACCAATCGTTTTTGGCTGATTTCCTATCTTGCTCTTGTGTAGTGGTTACTGTCTGTGCCCTGACCGCAGTATACACCACTATATTCACCTCACCTATATAGCTAGTGATCTAGCTTTAATAATAGAGCTTGCAGTCAGTAGTGTTAGGAGATAGTGCGTGCTGTCTGCGTGCTCTGTACCCAGTACATACCAGTATAATCCACCTACATAGCTGTTCTCTATTTGAGCCCAATTGCCATCTGCAGGAGTTATTGGAAGTTGTGTGTGCTTCTAGCACAGCACAGCACAGTATACATCTGTATATACCCCTTTAACTCTGCGTTTTTCTGGTTATTGTCTGCGAGCCCTGACCGCAGTATACACCGTGATATTCACCTCACCTATATAGCTAGTGGTCCATCTTTAATAATAGAGCTTGCAGTCAGTAGTGTCAGGAGATAGTGCGTGCTGTCTGCGTGCTCTGTACCCAGTACATACCGCTATAATCCACCTACATAGCTGTTCTCTATTTGGGCCCAATTGTCATCTGCAGGAGTTATTGGAAGTTGTGTGTGCTTCCAGCACAGCACAGTATACATCTGTATATACCCCTTTAACTCTGCTGTTTTCTGGTTATTGTCTGCGTGCCCTGACCGCAGTATACACCGTGATATTCACCTCACCTATATAGCTAGTGGTCCATCTTTAATAATAGAGCTTGCAGTCAGTAGTGTCAGGAGATAGTGCGTGCTGTCTGCGTGCTCTGTACCCAGTACATCCCGCTATAATCCACCTACATAGCTGTTCTCTATTTGGGCCCAATTGTCATCTGCAGGAGTTATTGGAAGTTGTGTGTGCTTCCAGCACAGCACAGTATACATCTGTATATACCCCTTTATCTCTGCTGTTCTATAAAAAAGGCATCTGCAGGAGTTAGTGGGTGTTGTGTGCCTCCAGCACAATATAAACTACCCAACTACTGTTTTACCCAACTCCCTTCAGGCCATTACCATGTCTGGAAGGCCAGCAAGGAGAGGCAGACAGGCGCGAGCCGATAAAAGAGGGCAAGCAGGCTCTGTGTCTAGAGACAACAGTGCTGGTCGTGGACGCGGTGCATTGTCATCAGCACGTGGCCATGGGACATGCTTGTCCTTCTTTTCTGCAGCTGGACATGTTGAACCGCAACATGCCAACGACTTGGTAGAGTGGATGACCAAGCCCTCTTCATCCTCCTCATCCTCTCTCACCCAGTCTCAGGGTAGTAGCAAAGCAGCTGCCAACACATCGTCTTCCCTCCTCTCAATGTCATCATCAGTGACTCCTTCCCTAGACCCACCACGTCCTCCTGAGGAGTCTCCTGAACTCTTTGAGCACAGTGTTGGGTACATGCTCCAGGAGGATGCCCAGTGTTTGGTGGGCTCTGATGATGACACTCAGCTAGAGGAAGGCAGTAGCGTGAGCGCAGAGAGAGGGGATGCTCAAGAAGGACAGCAATCTGGCAGCCATGTTCCACAAGCTGCAGCATACTGCCAGGTTTGCTACAGCGATGAAGAGGGAGGGGATGATGAGGGCACTGACTCCACGTGGGTGCCTGGAAGGAGGGAGGAGGAGGAGGAGGAGGAGGAGGAGGAGGCACATGTCCAACGAGGCAGGATGCCCTCTGGGGGTCAGCTTAGGGGCAGCACACCAACTGAATCACACCGCAGAGCTCCGCCTGCGCAGAGCGCTTCCTCTGCGCGTTATTCTAAAAGTTCTTTGGTGTGGGCCTTTTTTGAGACGAGTGCATCAGATCGCACCGCTGCTATTTGCAACATATGTCTCAAGCGTATCTCACGTGGCCAAAACATCAGCCACTTGGGCACCACATGCTTGACCAGACATATGTTGACCTGCCATGCAGCTCGTTGGCAAGCGTACCTCAAAGACCCACACCAAAGAACAAAGCGGACCTCTCCTTGCTCCTCATCAGCTGGCATCTCCAACCCCACTAGACCTTCAGTCCTCTCTGAAACCTGCTCTGAGAGGAATGAAGGTGTAGAATTAGGTGTGTCACAGCCAAGTGCTTCCGGGAACTCTGCTAGTGGTACATCCACATCCGATTATAGCAGGCAAATGTCCCTGCCCCAGCTGCTGGACCGGCGGAAGAAGTTTACTCCCAGCCATCCACATGCCCAGCGGTTGAATGCTAGCTTGGCTAAATTGCTAGCACTTCAACTGCTGCCTTTTCAGTTGGTAGACTCGGCCCCCTTCCGTGAGTTTGTACAATGTGCGGTTCCTCAGTGGTAGGTCCCCAAACGCCACTTTTTCTCACGGAAGGCGATTCCGGCTCTCTACCGGCATGTGGAAGGCAATGTCTTTGCCTCGCTGGACAGGGCGGTCAGCGGTAAGGTGCATATTACCACTGACTCATGGTCCAGCAGGCATGGACAGGGACGTTACCTGTCTTTCACGGCCCATTGGGTCACTCTTCTGGCTGCTGGGAAGGATGCAGGACAAGGTGCAGTAGTGTTGGAGGTTGTTCCGCCACCACGCTTCCAAAATGCTACTATTGGTTGTGACACACCTCTCTCCTCCACCCCCTCCTCTTCTTCTTCCTCCATGGCCTCTTCCAGTGCTCTGTCCTCAGAACCAGCGGTGCTCCGTAGGCGTTCCAGGGGCTACGCAAGTACGCAGGCAAAACGATGCCATGCCGTGCTTGCGCTGGTTTGTTTGGGGGACAGGAGCCACACTGGGGCGGATGTTTTGTCAGCTCTGCAGGGGCAGGCCGAGAGGTGGTTGACGCCACGCCAGCTTAAGCCAGGAATGGTGGTTTGCGACAATGGCACCAACCTCCTCTCCGCTCTCCGACAGGGACAACTGACCCATGTGCCCTGTGTAGCTCACGTCCTTAACCTGGTGGTGCAGCGGTTCTTGGGCAGGTACCCCGGCTTACATGATGTCCTGAAGCAGGCCAGGAAAGTCTGTGTGCATTTCCGCCGATCATTTAATGCCTGTGCTCGGCTGGCTGAGCTCCAAAAGGAGTTGAACCTGCCCAAGAACCGCCTTATATGTGACATGCCCACCAGATGGAACTCAACATTGGCCATGCTGCAGCGGCTGCACACGCAGCAGAGGGCCATCAATGAGTACCTGTGCGACTACGGCAACAGGACAGGGTCAGGGGAGCTTGGTTTTTTCTCACCACGCCAGTGGGGCATGATCAGGGATGCATGCACTGTCCTGTCACCGTTTGAGGAGGCCACAAGGATGGTGAGCAGTGACAGTGCATGCATCAGTGACACTGTACCTCTTGTCCACCTCTTGGAGCATACGCTGCGTGGAATAATGGACAGGGCACTTGAGGCAGAACAGAGGCAGGAAGAGGAGGACTTCCTTGCCTCTCAAGACCCCCTTTATCCAGACAGTGTTCTTGCTGTGCCACCCATCACACAGGAAGAGGGTGAGGAGGAGGAAGAGGAGGAGGAGGATGATTGTGTCAGCATGGAGGTGGAGGCTGGCACTCAGCATCAGCATCAGCAGCAGCAGTCTTATAGGGATGATTTACAGTCCCAAGAAACATGTGGACTTGTACGTGGCTGGGAGGAGGTAGCTGCGGATCATGTTGTCCTTAGTGACCCAGAGGACTCCGGACCGAATGCCTCAGCTAACCTACGCTGCATGGCCTCCCTGATCCTGCAAAGCCTGCGGAAGGATCCTCGTATTCTTCGGATCAAGGAGAGGGACCATTACTGGCTGGCCACTCTCCTTGATCCACGTTACAAGGGTAAGGTTGCCGACCTTATCTTGCCATCGCAGAGGGAGCAGAGGATGAGACATCTCCGGGAGGCCTTGCAGAAAGCTCTGTGCAACGCGTTCCCAGAGACTGGGAGGTCACAAACTCCTGGTCCTGGACAACGTGTTGCTGAGGCATCAGTCAGAAGGAGCGGTGGAGAAGGTGGCCGTCTGACTGATGCTTTCAGACAATTTTTTAGTCCGCAGCCCCAAGGTATGATTGGTTCCAGCACCCATCGCCAGCGTCTAATTTACATGGTGCAGGAATACCTAGGGGCAAGGTCAGACTTGGACACCTTTCCCACTGAAAATCCTCTGGCTTACTGGGTCTTGAGGATGGATCACTGGCCAGAGCTTGCACAGTATGCAATTGAGCTACTGGCCTGTCCTGCATCCAGCGTTCTTTCGGAACGCACCTTCAGTGCTGCTGGTGGCTTTGTTACCGATCACAGGGTGCGCCTGTCCACCGAATCAGTTGATCGACTGACCTTCATCAAGATGAATCAGTCTTGGATCACCCACAGCTACCAAGCACCTGAAGCTGATGTAACCGAATAATTTTTTTTGAAATACCACATCCCTTCAAGACTGCCTATGCTGATGCTGAGTGACTGTCCTGTTATGTTGATTGTCTATCCTCTTCCTCCTCCGCTGATATGTTGGAAGAACATTTTTGGTTCTGGGTGATGCCAGCAGCCCAATTTTTCTGCCCCTGTTTAACAGGGGCGTTTAATTACAATTTTTGATGCAATGCTTTGCAGCAGGGCTAATTCCTGCAATAAAACTAGAGTATATGGCAGAGGTTGGAGTGTGGTGGCACCAGCACCAGTGCCTAAGGCCCAATTTTTCTGCCCCTGTTTAACAGGGGCGTTTAAGTACAATTTTTGATGCAATGCTTTGCAGCAGGGCTAATTCCTGCAATAAAACTAGAGTATATGGCAGAGGTTGCAGTGTGATGGCACCAGTGCCTAAGGCCCAATTTTTCTGCCCCTGTTTAACAGGGAAATGTAATTACAATTCTTGATATAATATTTCACAGGAGGGCCCCTTCCTGTGCCCACCGAGAGTAACGGTGAGGACTTATAGTGTTGTGGCACCAGCACCACAACCACCAAAGGTCCATTTTTCTACCACTGTTCAACAATGGCATGTAATTACAATTCTTGATATAATCGTTCACAGCAGGGCGCTCCAGCGCCCACCAAGAGTCACTTTCAGGGCTTACAATGTTGTGGCAAAACCAACACCTTGTTCCGCCATTTCTGCAGAGCATATAGGGCAGGCCCCTACTTACTAACATCCAACTTACAAACATCAGACAGCAGCAAGTGAGATGAAAAAAGATGGACGACAAAACAAATTATACAGGGGTGATAACCCTTCCCTATGTTTTCCAAAAAGCTTAAAAATAGTATTTTTTGACTGGAGCTACACTTTAAAAATGTACCAGTTGAAAATTACAAACAGATTCAACTTAACACAACAAACCTACACAGTCCCTGTCTTGTTTGCACCGCCTGTATACTGCTGTTCTGAGTATATAGGGCCTGGGGGCCACACGCATTTCCTTTTTTTAATATGGGTACGGGGTTCCCCTTAATATGCGTACAAGACCCAAATAGGCTGGTAATGGGCAGGGAGGGCTACCCATGCCATTTTTCTGAATGATTTTCAACCATATTGCAGGAACCAGATATAACATTAAAACCGCAAGCAGTTTTAAATGGTGTTATTTCCGTTTACCGTATATACTCGAGTATAGGCCGACCCGAGTATAAGCCGAGGCCCCCAATTTACCCCCAAAAAACTGGGAAACCTATTGACTCGTGTATAAGCCGAGGGTGAGATATGCCTGTCCATCCCTGTGTGTGTGTGTGTCCATCCATCCATCCATCCCTGTGTGTGTGTGTGTCCATCCATCCCTGTGTGTGTGTGTGTCCATCCATCCATCCATCCCTGTGTGTGTGTGTGTCCATCCATCCATCCATCCCTGTGTGTGTGTGTGTCCATCCATCCATCCATCCCTGTGTGTGTGTCCATCCATCCATCCCTGTGTGTGTGTGTGTGTGTCCATCCATCCCGTCCCGAGCCGAGCCTCCGTCCGGTCCCGTCCCAGGATCACCGCTCTTCGTCGGCGCCCATTCCCCTGTTCAAATGCCGCGCCTCCCTGTCTGTGATAGGCGGAACACAATTTCCCAGCAGTCTGTGTTCCGCCTATCACGGACATCCTCTTATCCTCGTCCGTAGTATGAGGATGAGCGGATGTCCGTGATAGGCGGAACACAGACTGCTGGGAAATTGTGTTCCGCCTATCACAGACAGGGAGGTGCGGCTTTTGAAAGTTAGAATGGCCGCTGTCTGTCTGCTCGACACGCTGTTCGGGCAGACAGACGGCGATGACTCGAGTATAAGCCGAGGGGGGCACTTTCAGCCTCAAAAAAGAGGCTGAAAATCTCGGCTTATACTCGAATATATACGGTAATGTCATTTTGTGCAGGGACTGTTCTAAACACGGGAAACACGTGGCACTTCACAGGCATACTACAGACACCCCCCAGGCACCATATTTAAAGGAATATTTCACTTTTTTTTTTCACTTTAATCATCATTAAAATCAGTGCTCCCGCCAAAACGGCCGTTTTTAAAACCTTTTTTTGCATTGACCCATGTCCCCTGAGGCAGGAGTCAGGTCCCCAAACCCTTTTTAGGATAGTATCTTGCATATTAGCCGTTAAAATTAGCACTTTCCATTTCGAACGTTCGAGTCCCATAGACTTCAATGGGGTTCTAACGTTCGTTTCGAACGCGGGGTCCGTTCGAAAGTTCTGGTGCGAACCGAACCGGGGGGTGTTCGGCTCATCCCTACTCCTGAGACACCTCATCGTTGTTCCTGTGATCTTGTTCCTGTGATCTTGTTCCTGTGATCTTGTTCCTGATACCCATTCCTTGGATACCCCTTGTTACGACCTCCTGGACTACCACTGACCTCGGCTTGGACTTTCGACTTTGGCTTGCTTCCTGATTCTGTACCTCATTGCTAGCACGTTACCAGACCCTTGCTCGTCCTTGACTACGCACCTGCCTCTCGTTTCTGTACCGCATTGCCTGCCAGTTGCCGACCTTGCCTGTTCTAGACGTGCAGTGTTTCCTGTATACCTGCTGAACTTCCGCTGCCTACCTCTTCCACCTGCAGGCACCTGCACCTTTTCGTTGTCTTCACGCTCCCTGTCACCACCTCCAGGGGTGTGGAGACCGGAACCGTGCGAGAGGCCACCCGCAACAGTCTGACTCTGCTGTAAGGTACGTGACAGTACGATCCAGCCAGAAAAATTGAGTCAGACAGGGGGGCCCCACCTTTGGAAGCCTTGTGCCAACAGATCTCTGCCCTCACCCAGGCAGTTCAGGGCCTGCAAGATGGCTATCACCAACTTGAGCAGAGAGTGGAGTCATTAACACCAAGCACTGCTGCTTCCCAAGGGGCCACAGCATCCCAGTCCGCCAGTCCGGCAACTTCAGCATCTATACCTGCAGTAGTGGTGCCATCCCCCGAGTCTCGAGTTCCTACTCCAGAGCGGTTTTCCGGAGATCGCAGCAAATTCCGTGCCTTTCGTAATGCATGCCAATTATACTTTCTGCTGCAGCCTCGTACCTTCTCCTTGGAAAGCACAAAAGTGGGGTTCATCGTCTCCTTGCTTCAGGGGGAACCTCAGACCTGGGCCCACCGCCTATTGGAGCAGGCCAGCCCCCTGCTTGATACAATGGACTCTTTCTCGAACGAGATGGCTAAATTATATGACGATCCTCAGCGTGCCACCACTGCTGAGGCCAGTCTCCATGCTCTGCAACAGGGTCGCAGACCCGTAAAGGATTATGTAAGGGACTTCAGGCGGTGGAGTTCTGATACTCAATGGAATGACGCCGCCCTACGTTACCAGTTCCGCATTGGACTTTCCGAGCCATTAAAAGATGAGTTGGCCCGTATCGGAGTTCCCAGTTCTTTAGAGGACCTCATACAGGTATCAATCCAAATCGACCGCCGTCTCAGGGAACGGAGATCTGAGAGAATTGGCCAGATTCGTCCCACATGGATGTTACCCAAGGTCCAGAATCATCCTCCCATTTCCACACCGGCTACCACTTCCGAAGCTCCAGAGCCAATGCAAATAGGATTGCTTCGTTCACCGTTATCTTCGGAGGAAAAGCTATGCCGACGCCAGAACAATCTCTGTCTTTATTGTGGGGAAGCTGGTCATTATGCAAATACATGTCCAAATAAGATCCGTAAGTTCAAAAACTCATCTCTTGAACCCAATGCATTACCTCTGACAAAATCAATTCATATTGCTGTTCCCCTTTCCTTACAGCTTCCAGAAGGAACACTCCAGGTTCAAGCTATAATTGATTCTGGCGCCTGTAGCTGCTTCATTGACCATGCTCTCGTTCTGCAACACAACATTCCATTGATACCCAAGCAACGCCAACTCTCCATACGGTTAGCAGATGGATCCAACATCAGATCGGGCCCCATTACCCATGAGACTCAACCATTGCCCGCCAACATCCTATCCGATCACCAAGAATTACTCCGCCTAGATGTCATTTCTTCACCACTATTCCCAATCATTTTGGGAATGCCCTGGTTACAAGCCCATAATCCCCAAATAAACTGGGTGACTGGTGAGGTAGTTTTTCGGTCCACTTACTGCCTCCAGAATTGCTTCAAGATCTCACACCACCTGGTCCCAGCCATTGCCTGTTCAGGCCCTACATCTGAGGCCCAGAGACTGGTCCCAACTAGGGATGAGCCGAACACCCCCCGGTTCGGTTCGCACCAGAACTTGCGAACGACCCCCGCGTTCGGTACGAACGTTAGAACCCCATTGAAGTCTATGGGACTCGAACGTTCGAATTGGAAAGTGCTAATTTTAATGGCTAATATGCAAGATAGTGTCCTAAAAAGGGTTTGGCGACCTGCCTCCTGCCTCAGGGGACATGGGTCACTGCAAAAAAAAGTTTTAAAAACTACCGTTTTAGCGGGAGCACTGATTTTAATGACGATTAAAGTGAAAAAAAAAAGTGAAATATTCCTTTAAATATGGTGCCTGGGGGGTGTCTGTAGTATGCCTGTGAAGTGCCACGTGTTTCCCGTGTTTACAACAGTCCCTGCACAAAATGACATTAAGCGGAAATAACACCATTTAAAACTGCTTGCGGTTTTAATGTTATATCTGGTTCCTGCAATATGGTTGAAAATCATTCAGAAAAATGGCATGGGTAGCCCTCCCTGCCCATTACCAGCCTATTTGGGTCTTGTACGCATATTAAGGGGAACCCTGTACCCATATTAAAAAAAGGAAATACGTGTTGCCCCCAGGCCCTATATACTCAGAACAGCAGTATACAGGCGGTGCAAACAAGACAGGGACTGTGTAGGTTTGTTGTGTTAAGTTGAATCTGTTTGTAATTTTCAACTGGTACATTTTTAAAGTGTAGCTCCAGTCAAAAAAACTATTTTTAAGCTTTTTGGAAAACATAGGGAAGGGTTATCACCCCTGTATAATTTGTTTTGTCGTCCATCTTTTTTCATCTCACTTGCTGTTGTCTCCTTCCGTTTGCAAGTAGGAGATGTTTGTAAATTGGATGTTTGAAAGTAGGGGCCTGCCCTATATGCTCTGCAGAAATGGCGGAACAAGGTGTTGGTTTTGCAACAACATTGTAAGCCCTCAAAGTGACTCTTGGTGGCCGCTGGAGCGCCCTGCTGTGAACGATTATATCAAGAATTGTAATTACATGCCATTGTTGAACAGTGGTAGAAAAATTGACCTTTGGTGGTTGTGGTGCTGGTGCCACAACACTATAAGTCCTCACAGTTACTCTGGGTGGGCACAGGAAGGGGCCCTCCTGTGAAATATTATATCAAGAATTGTAATTACATGTCCCTGTTAAACAGGGGCAGAAAAATTGGGCCTTAGGCACTGGTGCCATCACACTGCAACCTCTGCCATATACTCTAGTTTTTTTGCAGGAATTAGCCCTGCTGCAAAGCATTGCATCAAAAATTGTACTTAAACGCCCCTGTTAAACAGGGGCAGAAAAATTGGGCCTTAGGCACTGGTGCCATCACACTGCAACCTCTGCCATATACTCTAGTTTTTTTGCAGGAATTAGCCCTGCTGCAAAGCATTGCATCAAAAATTGTACTTAAACGCCCCTGTTAAACAGGGGCAGAAAAATTGGGCCTTAGGCACTGGTGCCATCACACTGCAACCTCTGCCATATACTCTAGTTTTTTTGCAGGAATTAGCCCTGCTGCAAAGCATTGCATCAAAAATTGTACTTAAACGCCCCTGTTAAACAGGGGCAGAAAAATTGGGCCTTAGGCACTGGTGCCATCACACTGCAACCTCTGCCATATACTCTAGTTTTTTTGCAGGAATTAGCCCTGCTGCAAAGCATTGCATCAAAAATTGTACTTAAACACCCCTGTTAAACAGGGGCAGAAAAATTGGGCCTTAGGCACTGGTGCCATCACACTGCAACCTCTGCCATATACTCTAGTTTTTTGCAGGAATTAGCCCTGCTGCAAAGCATTGCATCAAAAATTTTACTTAAACGCCCCTGTTAAACAGGGGCAGAAAAATTGGGCCTTAGGCACTGGTGCCATCACACTGCAACCTCTGCCATATACTCTAGTTTTTTTGCAGGAATTAGCCCTGCTGCAAAGCATTGCATCAAAAATTGTACTTAAACGCCCCTGTTAAACAGGGGCAGAAAAATTGGGCCTTAGGCACTGGTGCCATCACACTGCAACCTCTGCCATATACTCTAGTTTTTTTGCAGGAATTAGCCCTGCTGCAAAGCATTGCATCAAAAATTGTACTTAAACACCCCTGTTAAACAGGGGCAGAAAAATTGGGCCTTAGGCACTGGTGCCATCACACTGCAACCTCTGCCATATACTCTAGTTTTTTGCAGGAATTAGCCCTGCTGCAAAGCATTGCATCAAAAATTTTACTTAAACGCCCCTGTTAAACAGGGGCAGAAAAATTGGGCCTTAGGCACTGGTGCCATCACACTGCAACCTCTGCCATATACTCTAGTTTTTTTGCAGGAATTAGCCCTGCTGCAAAGCATTGCATCAAAAATTGTACTTAAACGCCCCTGTTAAACAGGGGCAGAAAAATTGGGCCTTAGGCACTGGTGCCATCACACTGCAACCTCTGCCATATACTCTAGTTTTTTTGCAGGAATTAGCCCTGCTGCAAAGCATTGCATCAAAAATTTTACTTAAACGCCCCTGTTAAACAGGGGCAGAAAAATTGGGCCTTAGGCACTGGTGCCATCACACTGCAACCTCTGCCATATACTCTAGTTTTTTTGCAGGAATTAGCCCTGCTGCAAAGCATTGCATCAAAAATTTTACTTAAACGCCCCTGTTAAACAGGGGCAGAAAAATTGGGCCTTAGGCACTGGTGCCATCACACTGCAACCTCTGCCATATACTCTAGTTTTTTTGCAGGAATTAGCCCTGCTGCAAAGCATTGCATCAAAAATTGTACTTAAACGCCCCTGTTAAACAGGGGCAGAAAAATTGGGCCTTAGGCACTGGTGCCATCACACTGCAACCTCTGCCATATACTCTAGTTTTTTTGCAGGAATTAGCCCTGCTGCAAAGCATTGCATCAAAAATTGTACTTAAACACCCCTGTTAAACAGGGGCAGAAAAATTGGGCCTTAGGCACTGGTGCCATCACACTGCAACCTCTGCCATATACTCTAGTTTTTTTGCAGGAATTAGCCCTGCTGCAAAGCATTGCATCAAAAATTTTACTTAAACGCCCCTGTTAAACAGGGGCAGAAAAATTGGGCCTTAGGCACTGGTGCCATCACACTGCAACCTCTGCCATATACTCTAGTTTTTTTGCAGGAATTAGCCCTGCTGCAAAGCATTGCATCAAAAATTGTACTTAAACGCCCCTGTTAAACAGGGGCAGAAAAATTGGGCCTTAGGCACTGGTGCCATCACACTGCAACCTCTGCCATATACTCTAGTTTTTTTGCAGGAATTAGCCCTGCTGCAAAGCATTGCATCAAAAATTGTACTTAAACACCCCTGTTAAACAGGGGCAGAAAAATTGGGCCTTAGGCACTGGTGCCATCACACTGCAACCTCTGCCATATACTCTAGTTTTTTTGCAGGAATTAGCCCTGCTGCAAAGCATTGCATCAAAAATTGTACTTAAACGCCCCTGTTAAACAGGGGCAGAAAAATTGGGCCTTAGGCACTGGTGCCATCACACTGCAACCTCTGCCATATACTCTAGTTTTTTTGCAGGAATTAGCCCTGCTGCAAAGCATTGCATCAAAAATTGTACTTAAACGCCCCTGTTAAACAGGGGCAGAAAAATTGGGCCTTAGGCACTGGTGCCATCACACTGCAACCTCTGCCATATACTCTAGTTTTTTTGCAGGAATTAGCCCTGCTGCAAAGCATTGCATCAAAAATTGTACTTAAACACCCCTGTTAAACAGGGGCAGAAAAATTGGGCCTTAGGCACTGGTGCCATCACACTGCAACCTCTGCCATATACTCTAGTTTTTTGCAGGAATTAGCCCTGCTGCAAAGCATTGCATCAAAAATTGTACTTAAACGCCCCTGTTAAACAGGGGCAGAAAAATTGGGCTGCTGGCATCACCCAGAACCAAAAATGTTCTTCCAACATATCAGCGGAGGAGGAAGAGGATAGACAATCAACATAACAGGACAGTCACTCAGCATCAGCATAGGCAGTCTTGAAGGGATGTGGTATTTCAAAAAAAATTATTCGGTTACATCAGCTTCAGGTGCTTGGTAGCTGTGGGTGATCCAAGACTGATTCATCTTGATGAAGGTCAGTCGATCAACTGATTCGGTGGACAGGCGCACCCTGTGATCGGTAACGAAGCCACCAGCAGCACTGAAGGTGCGTTCCGAAAGAACGCTGGATGCAGGACAGGCCAGTAGCTCAATTGCATACTGTGCAAGCTCTGGCCAGTGATCCATCCTCAAGACCCAGTAAGCCAGAGGATTTTCAGTGGGAAAGGTGTCCAAGTCTGACCTTGCCCCTAGGTATTCCTGCACCATGTAAATTAGACGCTGGCGATGGGTGCTGGAACCAATCATACCTTGGGGCTGCGGACTAAAAAATTGTCTGAAAGCATCAGTCAGACGGCCACCTTCTCCACCGCTCCTTCTGACTGATGCCTCAGCAACACGTTGTCCAGGACCAGGAGTTTGTGACCTCCCAGTCTCTGGGAACGCGTTGCACAGAGCTTTCTGCAAGGCCTCCCGGAGATGTCTCATCCTCTGCTCCCTCTGCGATGGCAAGATAAGGTCGGCAACCTTACCCTTGTATCGTGGATCAAGGAGAGTGGCCAGCCAGTAATGGTCCCTCTCCTTGATCCGAAGAATACGAGGATCCTTCCGCAGGCTTTGCAGGATCAGGGAGGCCATGCAGCGTAGGTTAGCTGAGGCATTCGGTCCGGAGTCCTCTGGGTCACTAAGGACAACATGATCCGCAGCTACCTCCTCCCAGCCACGTACAAGTCCACGTGTTTCTTGGGACTGTAAATCATCCCTATAAGACTGCTGCTGCTGATGCTGAGTGCCAGCCTCCACCTCCATGCTGACACAATCATCCTCCTCCTCCTCTTCCTCCTCCTCACCCTCTTCCTGTGTGATGGGTGGCACAGCAGGAACACTGTCTGGATAGGGGGCCTTGAGAGGCAAGGAAGTCCTCCTCTTCCTGCCTCTGTTCTGCCTCAAGTGCCCTGTCCATTATTCCACGCAGCGTATGCTCCAAGAGGTGGACAAGAGGTACAGTGTCACTGATGCATGCACTGTCACTGCTCACCATCCTTGTGGCCTCCTCAAACGGTGACAGGACAGTGCATGCATCCCTGATCATGCCCCACTGGCGTGGTGAGAAAAAACCAAGCTCTCCTGACCCTGTCCTGGTGCCGTAGTCGCACAGGTACTCATTGATGGCCCTCTGCTGCGTGTGCAGCCGCTGCAGCATGGCCAATGTTGAGTTCCATCTGGTGGGCATGTCACATATAAGGCGGTTCTTGGGCAGGTTCAACTCCTTTTGGAGCTCAGCCAGCCGAGCACAGGCATTAAATGATCGGCGGAAATGCACACAGACTCTCCTGGCCTGTTTCAGGACATCCTGTAAGCCGGGGTACCTGCCCAAGAACCGCTGCACCACCAGGTTAAGGACGTGAGCTACACAGGGCACATGGGTCAGTTGTCCCTGTCGGAGGGCGGAGAGGAGGTTGGTGCCATTGTCGCAAACCACCATTCCTGGCTTAAGCTGGCGTGGCGTCAACCACCTCTCGGCCTGCCCCTGCAGAGCTGACAAAACATCCGCCCCAGTGTGGCTCCTGTCCCCCAAACAAACCAGCGCAAGCACGGCATGGCATCGTTTTGCCTGCGTACTTGCGTAGCCCCTGCAACGCCTACGGAGCACCGCTGGTTCTGAGGACAGAGCACTGGAAGAGGCCATGGAGGAAGAAGAAGAGGAGGGGGTGGAGGAGAGAGGTGTGTCACAACCAATAGTAGCATTTTGGAGGCGTGGTGGCGGAACAACCTCCAATACTACTGCACCTTGTCCTGCATCCTTCCCAGCAGCCAGAAGAGTGACCCAATGGGCCGTGAAAGACAGGTAACGTCCCTGTCCATGCCTGCTGGACCATGAGTCAGCGGTAATATGCACCTTACCGCTGACCGCCCTGTCCAGCGAGGCAAGGACATTGCCTTCCACATGCCGGTAGAGAGCCGGAATTGCCTTCCGTGAGAAAAAGTGGCGTTTGGGGACCTGCCACTGAGGAACCGCACATTGTACAAACTCACGGAAGGGGGCCGAGTCTACCAACTGAAAAGGCAGCAGTTGAAGTGCTAGCAATTTAGCCAAGCTAGCATTCAACCGCTGGGCATGTGGATGGGTGGGAGTAAATTTCTTCCGCCGGTCCAGCAGCTGGGGCAGGGACATTTGTCTGCTATAATCGGACATGGATGTACCACTAGCAGAGTTCCCGGAAGCACTTGGCTGTGACACACCTAATTCTACACCTTCATTCCTCTCAGAGCAGGTTTCAGAGAGGACTGAAGGTCTAGTGGGGTTGGAGATGCCAGCTGATGAGGAGCAAGGAGAGGTCCGCTTTGTTCTTTGGTGTGGGTCTTTGAGGTATGCTTGCCAACGAGCTGCATGGCAGGTCAACATATGTCTGGTCAAGCATGTGGTGCCCAAGCGGCTGATGTTTTGGCCACGTGAGATACGCTTGAGACATATGTTGCAAATAGCAGCGGTGCGATCTGATGCACTCGTCTCAAAAAAGGCCCACACCAAAGAACTTTTAGAATAACGCGCAGAGGAAGCGCTCTGCGCAGAGGAAGCGCTCTGCGCAGGCGGAGCTCTGCGGTGTGATTCAGTCGGTGTGCTGCCCCTAAGCTGGCCCCCGGAGGGCATCCTGCCTCGTTGGACATGTGCCTCCTCCTCCTCCTCCTCCTCCTCCCTCCTTCCAGGCACCCACGTGGAGTCAGTGCCCTCATCATCCCCTCCCTCTTCATCGCTGTAGCAAACCTGGCAGTATGCTGCAGCTTGGGGAACATGACTGCCAGATTGCTGTCCTTCTTGAGCATCCCCTCTCTCTGTGCTCACGCTACTGCCTTCCTCTAGCTGAGTGTCATCATCAGAGCCCACCAAACACTGGGCATCCTCCTGGAGCATGTACCCAACACTGTGCTCAAAGAGTTCAGGAGACTCCTCAGGAGGACGTGGTGGGTCTAGGGAAGGAGTCACTGATGATGACATTGAGAGGAGGGACGACGATGTGTTGGCAGCTGCTTTTCTACTACCCTGAGACTGGGTGAGAGAGGATGAGGAGGATGAAGAGGGCTTGGTCATCCACTCTACCAAGTCGTTGGCATGTTGCGGTTCAACATGTCCAGCTGCAGAAAAGAAGGACAAGCATGTCCAATGGCCACGTGCTGATGACAATGCACCGCGTCCACGACCAGCACTGTTGTCTCTAGACACAGAGCCTGCTTGCCCTCTTTTATCGGCTCGCGCCTGTCTGCCTCTCCTTGCTGGCCTTCCAGACATGGTAATGGCCTGAAGGGAGTTGGGTAAAACAGTAGTTGGGTAGTTTATATTGTGCTGGAGGCACACAACACCCACTAACTCCTGCAGATGCCTTTTTTATAGAACAGCAGAGTTAAAGGGGTATATACAGATGTATACTGTGCTGTGCTGGAAGCACACACAACTTCCAATAACTCCAGCAGATGTCAATCGGGCCCAAATAGAGAACAGCTATGTAGGTGGATAATAGCGGTATGTACTGGGTACAGAGCAGGCACACAGCACACACTATCTCCTGAGTGACACTACTGACTGCAAGCTCTATTGTTAAAGATGGACCACTAGGTATATAGGTGAGGTGAATATCACGGTGTATACTGCGGTCAGGGCACGCAGACAATAACAAGAGAACAGCAGAGTTAAAGGGGTATATACAGATGTATACTGTGCTGTGCTGGAAGCACACACAACTTCCAATAACTCCAGCAGATGTCAATCGGGCCCAAATAGAGAACAGCTATGTAGGTGGATAATAGCGGTATGTACTGGGTACAGAGCAGGCACACAGCACGCACTATCTCCTGAGTGACACTACTGACTGCAAGCTCTATTGTTAAAGATGGACCACTAGCTATATAGGTGAGGTGAATATCACGGTGTATACTGCGGTCAGGGCACGCAGACAATAACAAGAGAACAGCAGAGTTAAAGGGGTATATACAGATGTATACTGTGCTGTGCTGGAAGCACACACAACTTCCAATAACTCCAGCAGATGTCAATCGGGCCCAAATAGAGAACAGCTATGTAGGTAGATAATAGCGGTATGTACTGGGTACAGAGCAGGCACACAGCACACACTATCTCCTGAGTGACACTACTGACTGCAAGCTCTATTGTTAAAGATGGACCACTAGCTATATAGGTGAGGTGAATATGACGGTGTATACTGCGGTCAGGGCACGCAGACAATAACAAGAAAACAGCAGAGTTAAAGGGGTATATACAGATGTATACTGTGTTGTGCTGGAGGCACACACAACTTCCAATAACTCCAGCAAATGACAATCAAGCTCAAATAGAGAACAGCTATGTAGGTGTATATAGTGGTATGTACTGGGTACAGAGCACGCAGACAGCACGCACTAACACTACTGACTGCAAGCTCTATTATTAAAGCTAGATCACTAGCTATATAGGTGAGGTGAATATAGTGGTGTATACTGCGGTCAGGGCACAGACAGTAACCACTACACAAGAGCAAAATAGTAAATCAGCCAAAAACGATTGGTGTGTAACTGTGTTGAAGGTACACAGAACATCCACTGCTTCAGATGCTAACAAACACTACACGAGGCCGCCTGAAAGGCAGCTTTATATAGTGTGGGGCGTGCACTACACAGTCTGAGCTATGATTGGCCACAGGCAGGATGCCTGTGGCCAACCATTGCTCTTCCCGCTACTGGCGCTGCGATTGGCCAAGCATGCGGGGTCACAGTGCATGCTTGGCCAATCGTGAGACAGCAATGCATTGCGCCATCGCAGTGCATTGTGGGCCACACGAATTTTGCCGCGAACGGCCCAAACGTTCGGAATTCGGCGAACGCCCGAACGACCGATGTTCGAGTCGAACATGCGTTCGACTCGAACACGAAGCTCATCCCTAGTCCCAACCACATATCATAGTTTCCTAGACGTTTTTGACAAACGAAAGGCGGATACGCTCCCTCCTCACGGGTCTACGATTACCCAATCGAATTATTGCCTGGAGCCGAAATTCCGTTTGGAAGGATATTTCCCTTATCGGAACCTGAACTTCTGGTCCTCAAAGAATATATTGATGAGAACCTCAAGAAAGGATTTATCCGACATTCCTCTTTCCAGCCGGTGCTGGAATATTCTTCGTTGAAAAGAAGGACCATTCGCTCCGCCCATGTGTCGATTACAGGGATTTGAATAAGTTGATGATTAAAAATTGCTATCCCCTTCCATTGATTCCGGAATTATTCCAGAGACTTCGATCAGCAAAAATATTTACAAAGCTGGATTTACGAGGGGCCTATAACTTGATCAGAATCTGTAAGGGGGATGAATGGAAAACGGCTTTTCGGACTCGCTTTGGCCACTTTGAGTATCTGGTCATGCCATTCGGACTCTGCAACGCACCAGCTACTTTTCAACATTTTGTTAATGATATTTTCAGGGACTTTTTGGATTTGTTCGTAATTGTTTATTTGGATGACATTTTGGTATTCTCAAACTCTCTAGAAACCCATCGTGACCATGTAAAACAGGTTCTTCTATGCGGGGGCGGTGGCCTCTCTGGATGCGGAGAAGGCCTTCGACTCCGTGGAGTGGGGCTTTCTCTGGCAGGTTCTACACCGCTTTGGGTTTGGTCCTAAATTTGTGGCCTGGATACAACAACTGTATGCCTCCCCTAGGGCCCGCATACGCACCGGTGGTGTCCTTTCTTCCCCTATTCGTCTTGGTAGGGGCACTAGGCAGGGCTGCCCCCTGTCTCCGGGACTCTTCGCCCTGGCCATTGAGCCCATGGCGATTCTCCTGCGCTCGGCGGAGGGGGTGGAGGGGCTGAGGGTAGGCCCCCTGGTGGAGCGGATTTCGCTCTATGCGGACGACGCCTTATTGTATCTCGGGGATGCTTCGGACTCGCTTGCGTCGGCCTTATCCATAATTGACGAGTATGGTGGATTCTCGGGGGTGCGGATTAACTGGGGTAAATCCAGTCTTTTTTTGCTCTCTGATTCTACACCCCCCCCACCCTCCTCGTCTCCTCTGCAGCTGGTCTCCCGTTTCCGTTACCTGGGGATTGAGATCTCCAGGGACCTCTCCCAGTTCCTGGCGGATAACTTATACCCGGTGCTGGATGCCTTATTGGCGAAATGTCAAATCTGGAAGACGTTGCCCCTGACACCGGTAGGGAGGGTCAATTTACTTAAAATGATGTTTCTCCCTAAATTTTTATATGTGTTCCGTAATACCCCCGTCCCGATACCTAACACTTTCTTCCGTAAGTTGGACGGGGTGGTTTCCTCCTTTGTATGGGGTGGTAGGGTTCCGAGGATCTCCAGGGCCAAGTTGCAGATGCCATTGTCCTTGGGGGGACTGTCACTACCTTGTTTCCGACGGTACTATTGGGCGGCGGTGTTAGTCACAGTTCGATGGTGGTTCTCTCTTCCTAAATCCAACCCGGCGGTCACGCTAGAGGCGGCGATTTTGGGCTCCTACGCTGCTTTGGCGGGGTTGGTTTACCGTGGACCTAAGTCTAGTCCCCATGTAACGGTCCCGATGCGCACTACCATCCAAGTTTGGGACAGAGTCGCCGCCACTGTTAAGGCTGATGACTCTGTTTCCCCTCATACACCGCTATGGGGCAACCCCAAACTTCGGCATTTTGCCTCTATCCCAGATCCTGGCCTGTGGTCCAGGTTTGGAATACTTACCCTTGGGCATGTCATGCCTCGGGGGACTCTCATTCCCTTTCCAGACCTTAGGGAGGCCTATGATCTTCCCTCCTGGATGTTGTTTCGATACCTCCAGCTGAAGCATGCCTCGCAAGCCCAATTCCCCGGGAGGGTCCTGGTTGAACCTCACGGGGTGGAGAGGTTTCTTGCCTCCCGTGGGGTGGACAGGATTCTCTCTTCTATATATCTACGCCTCACCTGTGGGCACCCCGGTGAGGACTCGCCCCTATTTCTGGTCTGGAGAGGGGACATCCCGTCCCTCTCCGAGGAGGAATGGGACTCAGCGATTCAAAACTACCTCCCAAGGGTAATCTCCACAAGAGACAGGTTTATTCAGCTAAAATTTTTACATAGAGCCTATTATACTCCCCAACGGTTGGCTAGGATTTATCCCACCCAGTCGGAACTTTGCCCTAAGTGCCAGCAGGTGACTGGTACATTCTACCACGTCACCTGGGAGTGTCCACTTATCCAGGAGTATTGGCAACACATACTTGCTGATATCAATACTGTTACTGGTCTCTCGGTGGACATGGATCCTAAGGTGCTTCTCCTTGGCATAACGGATAGTGTAGTTCAGACTACCTATGGAAGTCTCCTACTGTTTTATCTCTGCTTCTATGCTAGAAAAGCACTCCTGCAGATGTGGAAGCAGTCGTCTCCCCCTACAGTTTCCCAGTGGCACTCGATGGTGGACTCAGTGCTGCCACTATATAAACTTACATATATGGGGCGGAAATGCCCCAAGAAATTTGGCGGTATCTGGGATCCATGGTTGAGTGCCCACTCTCTTACTGTCTGAATGTAACACCTTCCTTCTTTCCTTACCTGTTTTACATCAAGATTGAGGTTCGAACTCTGTCAAAAATGTTTGTTTGAGAATTGTGCATAAGTTGTACTGTTGCCCTTTTTTTTTTTTTGATTAATAAAAACGTTTCTGTTAAAAAAAACAGGTTCTTCTGAGGTTAAGGCAAAATGGGCTCTATGCTAAAGCCGAGAAGTGCGAGTTCGAACGTCAGACCATTCACTTCCTTGGTCTGGTGATATCAACAGAGGGAGTAGAAATGGATCCTCAAAAGGTTTCAGCCATTTTATTCTGGCCACCCCCAACTGACAAGAAAGGGGTACAACGCTTCATTGGATTCTCCAATCTCTACAGGAAATTTATCAGAAACTTTTCCAGTGTTATAGCGCCTATCACACAACTCACCAGCAAACAAAACCGGTTTCAATGGACTGTTGAAGCTCAAGCTGCGTTCGATAAACTGAAAGGACTATTCACATCCGCCCCAATACTTAAACATCCTGACCCTGCTCTACCTTACACTCTGGAAGTGGACGATTCAGAGAATGCTGTAGGCGCCATTCTGTCCCAACGCCAAGGGCCTAAGTCATTAATGCACCCCGTAGCGTTCTTTTCCAAAAGACTAGGTGCGTCGGAAAGGAACTACGATGTGGGAGATCGGGAACTTCTGGCAATCAAATTGGCCTTAGAAGAATGGCGGTATCTCCTGGAGGGGGCAACACATCCAATATTGATCTACACAGATCATAAAAATTTGGAATACCTCAGAACAGCCAAATGCCTCAGGCCCCGACAAGCAAGATGGGCTCTTTTCTTCTCCCGCTTTAGTTTCCATATAACCTACAGACCAGGTTCCAAGAACAGTAAACCTGACGCATTATTCCGTATGTTCTCTGAAACTGAAGCCTCATCCCCTCCGGACACTATTTTGCAAGCTGGAAACTTTTTACTAACACAAACCAGTTTTCTATCACAGGTTCGGCAGTCATCCCGAGGAGCATCAGTCCCTCCAGATACTAACCTCCAAGAGAAAGATGGTCTCCTCTGACGAGGGAATAAACTATTCATCCCTCAAAATCTCCGCACCTCCGATCTACAGGCTTGTCATGACTATCCCCTGGCAGGTCACTTTAGGGGTCACAAGACTATAAGTTTAGTTCAAAGACACTTCTGGTGGCCAAACCTTGCAAAAGACTGTAGAAACTATGTTAGCTCTTGTTCAACCTGTCTCCGGAATAAAAGTAGCAAAAATAAAGCCTGGGGATTGTTGAGACCATTACCCATCCCTGAAAGACCATGGGATAAGATCGCAATGGACTTTATTGTTGAGCTTCCTCCCTCTGAAGGATTCTCCTCTATCTTCGTGGTGGTGGATCGCTTTTCCAAAATGGCACACTTCATTCCCATGAAGGGAACTCCATCTGCAACTGAGACAGCCAGAATATTCATTAAAGAAATCGTAAGACTCCATGGAATTCCCAGTGATATTGTCTCTGATCATGGAGTCCAGTTTACGTCAAAATTCTGGAAGTCATTGTGTGAAGCTCTGGGTATTAAATTAAATTTTTCTTCAGCCTACCTTCCCCAAACAAACGGGCAGACCGAACGTACTAATCAGACGTTGGAACAGTACTTACGTTGTTTTACTTCCCTTTCTCAGGAGGATTGGGCCTCATTATTACCCTTGGCAGAATTTGCATTCAATAACTCTACTACTCTGCCACAAACCAGTCACCATTCTATTCTAACTATGGTTTTCATCCCTCTTTTCTGCCAACATCCATACTGGATTCTCCTGTACCAGCCGTCCAGGATAGGCTAAATTTCTTTGTTACCAACAATCAGGTACTTAAAGAAACCCTTTCCAAGGCACAGGAGGACGATAAAAGATTTTTTGACAAGAGAAGAAGGGGGAATTGGATTTAAAGGTCGGTGATCGTGTATGGCTTTCAACCGCAAACCTGAAACTGGAGTGTCCCTCTAAAAAATTGGGACCCAGATATTTGGGACCTTTTTCAATTAAAAAGAAAATTAATTCAGTGGCCTATGAACTTGAACTTCCCGGCTCATTCAAAATCCATCCTGTATTCCATACTTCTCTACTTAAGCCTGATGTACCCAATTCCTTTCCAGATCGAGAGTTAGGCCCTCCAGAAGCTGTATTGATAGATGGGGAGGAGGAATTCGAGATCGAAGCCATTTTGGATTACAGGAAACGTCAAGGACAAAACCAATACTTGATCAAGTGGAAAGGCTTTGGTCCTGAAGAAAATTCCTGGGAACCCGAAGCGAATCTTCATGCCCAGAGGCTTATACGGGCTTTTCATCACTCTCAAAGGTCGGTTCAAAGGGGCACCCGGAGGCTGCCCTTAAGGGGGGGGGCACTGTCAGGAAACTCACCGTATGTATGCCCGTCCCTGTATAGCAGCAGTTCATCTTCGTTCTAGGCGCCATGCGCGGTGTCCCCGTCAGAGGCGTACAAGTCCCGGGACGAACGGACGCACGCTAATCCGAACGTGTGGACGTACACCAATCCGAACACGTGGAGGCACCCGCGCAAACTGAACGTATGTACGTACTTACGCACGGATGGCCACTTACACCAATCCTGACTCACTCCTCTCTATATAAACGGGATCCTGGCCTGACACCAGTGCTGGATCATCTTCAGCTACTCCTGAGACACCTGATCGTTGTTCCTGTGATCTTGTTCCTGTGATCTTGTTCCTGTGACCTTGTTCCTGATACCCATTCCTTGGATACCCCTTGTTATGACCTCCTGGACTACCACTGACCTCGGCTTGGACTTTCGACTTTGGCTTGCTTCCTGATTCTGTACCTCATTGCTAGCACGTTACCAGACCCTTGCTCGTCCTTGACTACGCACCTGCCTCTCGTTTCTGTACCGCATTGCCTGCCAGTTGCCGACCTTGCCTGTTCTAGACGTGCAGTGTTTCCTGTATACCTGCTGAACTTCCGCTGCCTACCTTCGTGATCAATCTACACCTCTTCCTCCGTGAGGACCCAGCGTCTCCAGGTCTTAAACTTCCACCTGCAGGCACCTGCACCCTTTCATTGTCTTCACGCTCCCTGTCACCACCTCCAGGGGTGTGGAGACCGGAACCGTGCGAGAGGCCACCCGCAACAGTCTGATTCCGCTGTAGATACGTGTCAGCTTGGTTCTGACGTAACACCTTTAGACAGAGGCTGCGTTCCGACGTCCTATTTTGGGGTGGAGATTTGGAGCGCAGGGTCCCAGAAGTGACACTCTGTCTCTCTCCCCTTTGTGGCTGTTACGGGAAATAACGTTGTGCTCCACCCCTCCGTTTGGTGTGAGAGCAGTGGAGCGCATTGATGACATCTGCGCTGTGCCTAATTAATTTCTTTCCACCTTTTTGCCAGCCAATGTTTTTATGTTAATACATTATAAGGCCATGGGCATTTTAGATTTTAATGGAGTAGGGGATGCATCACGCTAACGGGATTTTCCGGTGGTTTGACTTGGGCACCCTCCCAGAATTATTTGTCTATATGGAGGTTTGGAACACACGCCTGGCCAGAACTTCCGGTTCTCCGTTATTGGGGGTGGGACTTTTGTGTTTCTTCCATTTTGTATTATGTATAAATATTATAGCAATGTGGGGAGCTAAATGATGCCCCTGTTGAAGACCACTCGTGCCGAAATGAGTAGGGATGCTTATTTGAGATTCCCGCATTGCCTTTTTAAAGTTTTTTATGCCACTATATTATCATTGGACTAATGTTCCTTTTTTTATGTCTCCTTAATTGTGAGAATATATCCCAATAAAGCATTATTGGTTGACCTGCACTATATGGAGCACGTTTCTCCTATTTTTTATATCATATTCCATCATCTGTGATCACTGACGAGTTCCAGTTCGAGGTCCTGGACGAGCCAATAGACCATCCTTGGCCACGAGTTTAAAGCCTTATGGTGTGCCCTGTGGAACAGGACTTTGTTTTTACATCCAATGGGAGAAACACAAACGTATTTGACTCATTACCATATGGTATGGTATGTGCGTCCACCATTGTTGGTAGTACCTCATTGTGTGTCCATAGTACTGATGTTCCCCGTGTTTCAAGCAACATATCTCTTCTCAGTTATTGTCTCTGAGACATCATTGATAATTCTTTTTCTTTTTTTTTTTTTGCATTAAAAAGTTTATTGAGGCAAATAATAATACAATAGGAGCAAGAAACACAATGTGTTCCATGGTTATACAATCAGATAAACTAAAGATTATCTACAGAGTCATAATACAACGTACCAGGAGCTGGCACCAAGGTTGTAAAATATGATAGCTAACAACTTAGCCAACTAGTTCCACTTCAAGCAAGAATCCAAAATGCTATAACAATGCTACTGAATAGAGTTAGCAAACATAATTTGAATACCTCTGAATAGAGTTAGCAAGCAGAATTTGAATACCTCGTGCAGATTTAACCAGAAAACATGTTTCCATTGTGTTTGACAGAGATTAGGGGAGTCAAAGAGCCTCAGAAGAGAATTACAGAGAAAATAGTAGATAGAGAATAGGAGAGAGAAGCTTGGGAAGGGGGGAGGGTAGGGGCCTTGGGGGGGGGAAGAAGAAAAAGAAAAATAAGACAAGGCGAATAAGTAAAGGAGGGGTGAAAAGAATAGAAGGGGAAAGGGGAAATCAGAAATTAGAAATTAGAAATTAGAAATTAAGGGTCAACCCCCAGAACCAGAGGGTTTGCCACCATGTAGCTTCGAGAGATGTGGATCAGTCCTTTAGGGCAGTGTACTGCCCCGACTCTGCCTGAGACAATCTCTGTGAA
This sequence comes from Lithobates pipiens, assembly GCF_037356315.1. Classification (NCBI taxonomy): domain Eukaryota; kingdom Metazoa; phylum Chordata; class Amphibia; order Anura; family Ranidae; genus Lithobates; species Lithobates pipiens. The sequence continues at coordinate 119,381,043 of NW_027507787.1, forward strand.
TGTTGCGGAGTGTCTGAAGATAATCCATGGTTGCCAAGTTCCCATGAAACTCTCCACTTTTTCATTTGCTTGAGCCCTTGTGTTTTCCATTTTGTAAATGTCTACAATTCTGTGTAGCCAATCCTTTACGGAAGGGACCAAGGAGGACTTCCAGTGCACTGGAATTAGGGACTTTGCTGCGTTCAGTAGGTGTATGGTGAGGGAGTGCCTGTACTTCTTCAGAGACAAGCTGGATATGTGCAACAAGCAGCCAGCGGCATCCAGGGTCAAAGTGGTTTCTGTCATAGCTCTGATGTGCTTCCTCACTGCTTTCCAAAAGGGAACAATCAGCGGACAGTGCCACCAGATGTGCAGTAAGGAGCCCACCCCTCCCTGACACCTCCAACAAATTTCGGGGATCTGCGGATTCCATTTATGCAACTTTTGGGGTGTCAGGTACCATTGTGTCAGTAGTTTGAAGGCCGATTCCTGAATCTTAGTGCTGATTGAGCACTTATGAGCTAACACACAGGCACTCCACTGCTTCGCACTGATTTGTACCTGTAGATCCTCCGACCAGCGCCTCCTGGGCCCATCACCTGCTGGCTGTTTAGCCTCCTGCAACCACTCATAGGCTATCGAAGTAGCCTTTTTAATTTGTGTACCAGAGAGACACACCGTCTCGAAGCCTGTCAAGCGCCTAGTGAACGTGCCTAGCCTCCCGTGTTTCTGGAGATAGCTTCGTACTTGGAGATAAGTCCAGAAAGTTAGCCCAGGTCGACCTAATTCCCTCCTCATTTCGGGGAGATCTTTCAACTCGTTGTGTGTCCGGGTTGTCGTGAAGTGGTGTCAAGGGTCCTCTGCCTGAGGTAATTTCGGTCTTTTGGGGAAGGTCCTGTATCAGTTTAAGTGTCGTCCCGGTTAGCGGGTGTCGTTTCAAGTCATCCGGATATGCCGCCCAGGGGATCCAGAGTGAGAAAGTCAGCGGTATCGATATGATTGACATTTCCAGTGCAACCCAATCCTTAGTGTTGCCATGGCAGTGCCAGTCTATGATTCTTTCTACATGTGCGGCCACATAGTAGTTGTGAAAGTCAGGTATTCCCAGTCCTCCAAATTCCTTTGACCTAATTAAAGATTCGTACTTAATTCTTGTTTTTTTTTTTTTTTTGTTTAAAGACATTTTATTGAATATTGAAACGTATACAGACATTAAGTCAATGACAAGTATAAAGCCATTTGTAAAGGAACATTACAGAGCAGTACAGTGCTGCGAAAAATGCAAGCATGACCTGATACAAAAAAAAATCTAAAACAAAAGCATCGTCACGTGTGTAAAAGATGGCAAAAAGGAGAGTATTTCCGAAAAGCATATTTGTAAATATCGTAATCAACAATTAGGAAAGGATATAGTGTATGTAGAGAAAGCACTTTGCATCTTTAGGTAGTACAGAATGTTGAGTAAAGTTAACATGGCTAATCCGGTAGAATCGTCATAAAGGATGTGGTTGCAGTGGTAGTGATATGCGAATGGAAGTGTACAAGTATAGTGTAGTGTTATCTGCTAATAAAGTAAACTAAGGTGTATAGCCGTAAAAAAGGCTAGTTAAAGAAAGAGAAATGACCTGGACCAGCCAGGTCACATGCCAGTGACAGACATATTCATCGGGTCAGGGATTCAATAAACAGTAATCTGGGGATGAACGGAAAAGTAACCAAGTTGACCATATGCAGGTAAAAGTAGAAGGAGTATCATTCGCCTGATGTATCAATTCCTCCATCTCGGCTGTTTTATTTATACGGTGGAACCATTCCGATAGCGAGGGAAGGTTTTTTGTTTTCCATTTTGCGGGGATGCACATATTTGCTGCCATGATCATATGCATGGGTAAAGAGCCTATGTAAGCTTTTTTAGGGTGGGCCGACACATGAAAGAGGAATTGAGTAGGGGAGAACGTCAATGGGTGAGTTGAGAATTTTTGGGTGATTTTGTGAACTTCCTGCCAAAATGGCTGGATTATGGGGCAAGACCAACAAATGTGTTCCAGGGTACCAGGATTGGCCTGACATCTCCAACATTGAGGAGAAACGGATGGGTAGATATGATGCAGTTTGAGAGGCGTGTTGTACCATCTGGAGAGTAGTTTGAATGCGTTTTCTTGAATGCAAACATTTCGGGAACCCTTGTGTGCAACAGAGTATGCAAATTCCCATTCTTTGGGAGTGAGGGTCGATGGCAGGTTTCTATTCCAAGCTTTAGTAGACCAGTGTTCATGTGTAAGTTGAGGTGGGGACAGTAGGTTATATGAAAAGGAGACAAGGTGTCTTTGCGGTTCACCAAGTGTGCACATATGTTCGAAAGGGGTTAAGGTACGAGCTCCCTCTAGGGTGTATGGATTTGAGGTTAGAAAATGTCGCATTTGATTATATGTCCAAAGAGACAATCCACTTTTGAGCATGTTGTTAGATAAGTCCGTGAAGGACAAGAGACGCTTACGAACATAGAAGTCTTTGGATGGGATTGTGGGGTGGGGCCATAGCCCTTGCAGGAAAGAGTGATGCATACCAGGTGGAAAGGCCGGGTTGAGTTTCAGAGGTGTCAGTGGGCCATTGACCGAGGATATCTGAAATTTATTGCAGGCGTATTGGAATGCAGAGAGTGATGTGGCGATCAACGGATGGGAAGAGTAACTGCGAGGGACATGATTCGGAAGTAGCCATGGGGTTTGGGCTACCGGAATCTGATCTAAGAATGTTTCAAGTTGGACCCAATCTTTGGTTTTTAGGTGGACGTTCCAGTCGATTATTCTGGTGAGGTGGCATGCTAAATAATATTTGTGTATGTCTGGTAGGCCTATACCTCCCTGCATCTTTGGTGTAGTAACTCTGACATAACTCAGTCTAGGTCTTTTGGCACCCCAGATAAGCGTTGAGCAAAGTTTTCGAAAGGAAGCAAAGAACGATCGGGGGAGTGAGATAGGTATAGTTTGGAGTAAGTAAAGGATTCGTGGTAGAATATTCATTTTTATGATAGCTGCTCTGCCAAACCAAGAGAATAAGCCTTTGGACCACTTCTGAAGATCGGCAGATATTGTTTGTAGTAGTGGTTGGAAGTTAAGAGAATATAGGTTAGCTAGGGATTTTGGGAGTTGTATTCCTAAGTAGGGTATGCTGGAAGGATTCCATTTGAAGGGGAAATTCACTTGGCATTGGGAGCATTGTTTTTCAGTCAGGGAAATGTTTAGTGCAAGGGATTTTTTGAAGTTAATTTGTAGGTTGGATATTGCATGGAATTGATCAAGGAGTTTGAGTAAATTAGGTATAGACGTTAGGGGCTCCGTCAGAAATAGAAGGACATCGTCAGCAAATACAGCGACCTTAAACGTTCTCCCCCCTAACATCTACACCTTTAATATTTGGGTGTGCTCTGATTTGTCTTAATAGCGGTTCGAGAGTGAGGATAAATATGATCGGGGATAGTGGGCACCCTTGACGGGTGCCATTGGTGATCGTGAAGGCATTCGACAGGTGGCCATTGACTTTCACTCTCGCCGTTGGACCTGAGTACAGCGTATTGATAAAGTTAAGCATTTTATGTGGTAGTCCAATGGCCTTCAACGTAGCTGACATATAATCCCAGGCCACCCTGTCGAATGCCTTCTCTGCGTCTAAGGAAAGGAAGAAGCCCTTTTGGTTTGGGGACGAAAGCCAATGGTGGATATTGAGCGCTTTGAGAGTATTATCTCTCGCCTCCCTGCTAGGTATGAAGCCCACCTGGTCAGGGTGAACGAGGTCTGGGAGTAGGGGCAGGAGTCTGTTTAATAAAATGTTAGCGTACCATTTAAGGTCAACATTTAGGAGGGAAATAGGCCTATAATTGGTTACCTGTGTGACGTCCTTATTTGGTTTTGGGATTACTGCTATGTGCGCAGTTAGCATGTCTTGCGGGGGAGAGCCGGGCAATGCACACATGTTAAAAGAGGATAGAAAGTGGGGCATCAAAATTTGTTCATAAGCTTTATAATAACCAACTGTCAAGCCATCGGGGCCCGGACTCTTGCCTGTGTGCATGGAGGCAAGTGCCTTGGCGGCTTCTTCCGGGGATAGCGGAGCATCAAGTGTTTGGTATGCAGATAGGGAAATAGGGGTCGGGCAGTGTGCGTTTAAAAATTCGGATATCATTTTTTCCCGCTGCTGGTTATTGTGGGTTGTGGGTTGTGGCCATGTGTGTTGTGGGTAAATTATATAAGTTCGAGTAGTATTTAACAAATTGATCTGCAATGTCGGGAGTGGAAATCAATTTTTTACCTGATGGTGCAGAGATGCTATGAATGGTCTGCAATGCTTTCTTAGAATGGAGTGCCCTTGCTAATAATTTCCCAGACTTATTTCCGTATTCATAATATGTTTTTCGAGAGAGTATGTATTTGCGTCTAGTCTGTTTTCCTAATAATTCAAGCATTTCTTTTCTCGCTTAAGTGAGGGCAGTGAGAAGTGCAGTGGTGTTTTTTAGGTTGCGTGCACGTTCTAAGCTTCTGATTTTGGAAGCTAAATCATTGAAGTGGGCTTTATGTTCTTTCCTTTTTCTAGCAGCTGCTCCTATGAGAACTCCCCGTACTACGCACTTGTGAGCTTCCCAGTTAATGAGTGGAGATGTATCCTCAACTTTGTTATCTAGAAAGTAATGTTTTAGAGCTTGTTCCACTTCGGATACTATAGTCGGGTCAGTCAAAAGGGAAGGATCAAGTCTCCATGAGTGTGTGCGTGGGCTTAATGAAGGGGTAGAAATCGTGAGTGAGACAGGGTTGTGGTCTGATAGGAACATTGGGTCGATGGATGCTTGTGTAAGAGAGGGTAGGGCCTCTTGGGAGATAAAGAGGAAATCGATTCTGGAGTGTTTTCCGTGTGGTGCCGAATAGAAAGGGAAGTCTTTCGTGTCTGGGAATAGAGTTCGCCAAGCATCATGTAGAAGCAACGTTTGTAGTTGAGTTTTGATCGATCGCAGGGCAGCATAAGTGAGGGATGAAGCCCCGTTAGAGGTATCGAGGATGGGGTTCAGAGGAACATTGAAGTCCCCTCCTAAAATGAGTGTGCCTTCTTGGAATGCAGTCAATTTAGAGGTGATATCTTTGAAGAACTGTACCTGGTGTGTATTGGGTGCATAAATATTTGCTAGGGTGATGGTTTTGTTCCTGAGGGAGCCTTTTAGGAATAGAAACCTGCCATCGTCATCTACCAGGGTATCACTAACCTGAAGGGGGCAATGACGTGATATTAAAATAGAAACACCTTTTGTTTTAGCCGAGGCAGTGGTGGAGTGGTAGGCTACAGGATAATAATTGCTTCGGAGTTTCGGTATATTCGGTGTGCGGAAATGGGTCTCTTGTAAGAATAAGATGTCAGTCTTGTTTTTTTGCATGGTTAATAAAAGTTTTGATCTTTTTTCTGGAATATTAAAGCCCTTAGTGTTTAACGATGTAATTTTGAGATGCTCAAGGTTGGCTACTTTCTCGGTAGAGGGCATGACCGTATAGTTAAAAAGTTAGCACAAGTATGTTCTGAGGGTAGAATATGTAAGCAGAAGGTAGGAAGGGAATGAGGGTATTGATAAGGAAGCAAAGTTTTTATGAGGTGGGAAATGGGTATTCCGGCCACAGGTAAGTACCCGCTCACCTGTGTGTGTAAATGATGGGGAGAGGGGGCCGGATGAGATTAGGGGCCTGTAAGCTACGTCCTGTGTACAAAACACAGGAGAATCTTACAAACCACTGAGTGGGAGGAGGTCGTCGGTCGTCAAGGGTTTGATGGGTTACGTCCTGCACACCAACAGCTCCTTACGGAAAGTGAGGAGAGAGTCATGAATATTAAAGCAAAGAAAACAATTTTCATAAAATATTGGGTAAGTACACTCTTGTATGTGTCATAATGGGGGGATACGTCATATGCAAGAACGGGAACACATTCCTTTCCAGTGTGGAATAACTATGAGAAAGGAGATCAAGTGAAGCGTCATTGTCGGTGAGACGGCAAGTTTACTTAAGAATAAATAAACAATAAAAGATATAACTAGGAACATTAAGCAAAAGGGTCGAACATTTAAGCTGGAGCATACATTGTAGAATGTGCCTGTGTTAGCAGAGACTAGAGGGCGATGGGGTGGCGGAGCCGGCGCATCGAGTAGCTCGTGACAGGGGGGAAACGAGTACAAGTGGAAACCGCACAAGCTTAAGGGTCGGGCCCCCCTGGTGATAATGTCACCTAAGTCAGACCTTAGGTTCGGAAGGAGAAGGTCTCGACCGAGGCGTCAGACCGCCCCCACCTCGCCCCCAGTGCACATTATAATATATAAAACAACAGTACTATCTAACTGAACGACCCAACATTGAAAAAACAGAATAAAATAAAATAACCCAGTAGCAGGGAACCTGCGCAGGAGGTTGTATAATACTATTAACCTTGAGAAGTGTGTGCTTTCGCAACGTAGTAGAAACTTTTGAAGGAGGAGGTTCAGCAGAAAGATCTGAAAGTTAAACATCTTGGCGTGTCATTGAAAGGGTCTCTGTATGAATAAAAAGAGAACTCTTTTCGCTACGGAAATAATGCATTCGAATTATAAGGCATAGTTCTACTAGTGTAGAAGGAGGGTAGGGTGGCCAGAAAACATAGAAAGGGAGAAGTCATTTTGATGAGAGGGAGGTAATGCTCACAATAAGTAATCTGAAGTTGGGATATACAGGGAGGGACCCAGTCAATCCAATAGGCAGTGGAAGGTCTAGATGACTGTGAATTGTGAGACATACCTGGAGCAAGCCTATAGAAGGCATGGGAGATCATACTGTGGTATATAGAAGGAGTCCGGTGGAGAGGAGTTGAAGTTGATCGCTGCTATCATCAGTGGTTACATTTTCCAATGCAATGTGAATGAGGCGGGTGTATCGCAGATCTGCGATCGGGATGTGAGCCGGGTATCCAATGAGTGGGTTGAGTAGTTAAGATGAGAGATGACAGCCCGGTCGTGTGGACGATATGTCCTCTTCAACGGTCGCGGCGAGCTCTGCGGGAGTTTGGTGCGGCCGTGGGGCTGCGCAATTGCTGTTGAGGATAGGACTCCGGATGGGAACGTCAGAGAGATGGGGAGCGTTGTCTCCTATATGGTGAAGGCAGAGTTTCCATCTGGTCTTCTATTCTCTGGTCAGAGCGGGATGAAAAGCCATTGAATTCCGCGTACCAATCGGGAAGAGACACCAACGGAATATCCAGTGTACGGCAGAATGCTGTCAGCTCTTCTGGGACTCTTAAAATGGCCGACCGGCCTTGGTGAGAGGCTGTGAGCCCGAACGGAAAGCGCTAGCGGTAAGGGATTCTGTCGTTTTTCAATACCTCCAATAGGGGGCGTAGATCTCTTCTATTACAAAGCGTTATGGCCAAAAAGGTCCTGGTAGATTGAAATGAGGTGACCTTCGTATTCCAGGTGCTTTTTGAGTCTGGCTTGCTTTAGTATCTGCTCTTTGATCTGAAAATCACAAAGGCAGCAGACGACATCCCTGGGTGGATCTGTATCGCGTCCGCGGGGTCTGAGAGCACGATGAATGCGTTCCATCGCTATGGTGGACGGACTGGTGTCATCAAGGAGTTGATTAAAGAGTGTTGAAATCACAGGGAGTAGGTGGTCATTGTCACCACTTTCGGGGAGTCCTCTCACTTGGAGGTTGTGTCTCTGTCCCCTGTTGTCCAAGTGCTCGACATGTCTCTGGACGTCTCTGAGTTGTGCTGTGTGGGTATCGATGGAGCGGTGTATCGTGGAGATCGTTGCTTGATGGATGACGGTTTTTTTCTCTACCTCAAGCACTCTCCCCGCTATGGCTTGTATTTCATGCCTGAGGTCTGTGATGGCTGCGAAGAGGGTATCCTTGATGTCAGCCGCCACCTTGCGTAGATCTAGCAGGCTTGGCGATTGCAAGGCTGCTGGTGAGGTTGTAGTAGCAGTGGGAGGTGCAGAAGTGGGAGTTAATATTATCCCGTCCTGTGAGGGAGCTGAGGTGGACGTCGCCATGTTTGATCTCTGAGCTCTGAACAGGTCCGAGATATTCTGTGTTCCTCGGCTGTTTTTCGGCGGTTATAGTCTCTCGTACGGCTAATTGTAAGCTGTGGTGTGAAGGAGCTCAGGAGTTATGCTGCCATCTTCACTCGCGGCAAGCCACGCCCCTAATTCTTGGTTTTTTTATGCGCCCAGATGAACTTCATGATCAACGTACGGAGAGCATGAAACCATTGCCTCGGGATCTTGATGGGGAGTGTGCGTAACAAATAAAGAAGCCTGGGAAGTATTGTAATTTTAACGATTGCCGCACGACCAAACCATGAGAAGTTTCCCGTATGCCATCTCGTAAGGTCTTGTTCAATGGACTTAAGTATGGGTGTAAAGTTTTGATCAAAGGCTTGAGAGACCCGTGGAGGCAATCTGATTCCTAGGTAGTTCAGGGAATGGGATTTCCATCGAAAGGGTGAATTGGCTTTCGTCAAGATAAACGTCTGGGTCTGTAAAGTCACGTTCATGGCCTCAGATTTCGTGTAGTTTATTTTTAGGTTGGATATGTATCCGTATTGTTTAAAAGCTTTCATCAAGTTAGGGAGAGACGTGTGTGGGGAGGTCAGAAAAAAAAGCAAATCGTCTGCATAGGCTGCCACCTTGAACTCCCCGCCCGCCACCCGAAAACCGCCTATGGAGGGATCCAAATTGATCAGCCTGATAAACGGCTCCAGGGTTAAGATAAATAATAGTGGGGACAGCGGACACCCCTGTCTCCTGCCATTTGTGATACGGACCCTCTTGGAGAGTGCGCCATTTATTTTCAGTTGCGCCGTGGGATCTCGATATAGAGTCGAGATCCAAGCTAGCATGTTTGTGCCCAAGCCCGCATGCCTGCACGTGGCCATCATGTAGTCCCACGCCACCCTGTTGAAGGCCTTCTTCGCGTCCGTAGACAGGAGAAGGCCCTCGACATCGCCCTGTTCCGCCGCCTGGATCAGCAGCAGGGACTTGAAAACATTGTCCTTGGCTTCCCTCCCCGGCATAAAGCCCACCTGTTCCGGGCCTATCAATTTAGCCAGAAATGGTTTTAATCTTTCCGCCAGAATTTTAGCGAAGATTTTCAAATCTAGATTTAAAAGCGAGATTGGCCGGTAGCTCGCACACACCGAGGGGTCCTTCCCTTGCTTCAGTAGGACCGTTATAAAGGCCGCGAGCCAGTCTGGCGACGCCTTTCTAGACTGGGGCAAGGAGTTCAAGGCCCTCCCAAGAGGTCCATATAAAAGGTCAAGAATAGTCTTGTAGTAGATCGCTGTGTACCCGTCAGGGCCCGGACTTTTGCCCGGTTTCAATGTTTTGATCGCCTGTCTGATCTTCTGTACCCCTATCGGCTGTTCTAGATAATCGGCATCTAAGCTATCAAGGGAGGGAAGGCCGCTCTTAGCAAGAAAGTCTGCAACAATCTGGGACGTTGCCTAACATGTCTGGTTGTCTATGTTGTTGTGGGAGGTTGTAAAGATTAGAGTAGTGTGTATGAAAATGGCCTGCTATGGCTTCCGTGGTAATGTCCAAAGAGCCATTTGGCTGTTTGATTCCCAGTATGGCGTTGCTGTAGTTCTGCTCTTTGAGGGCTCTGGCTAACGTTTTACCTGTTTTGTTCCCCGACTCGTAGTAGACTCTTTTCCTAAAGAACAAAAAGCGTTTAGATTTCTTTTCAAAAATCTGCTGGAGCGTTTTCCGCAGGTCCAGCAGTTCCCTGGCCGAGTCTATCGAGAGCGACTGTTTGTGCAGCACCTCTAATTTGTCAATGCGGTCAGTCAGTGCTATTATTTCCCATGTCTCTAGCCTTTTACGTTGGGCCCCCATTTTCATCAGCTCTCCCCTCAGTGTACACTTATGAGCCTCCCAGATGGTCAAGGGGTCAACATCTAGAGTATTGTTCCGCGCAAAGAAATCAGTAATGGATTCCCTTAATTTAGGCAGTAACGTCTGGTCAGTAAGTAAAAGGAATTCAGTCTCCAGGATTGCGCTGACGGGGGGACCTTGTCAGAGTCAAAGTAAGAGCGATTGGGGCATGGTCTGAGATCGTTTGCAGGCCAATACGGGCGTCAGTCAATTTAGCTAGGTCATTCCGGGATATAAAAAGGTAGTCTAGTCTAATGTGCTTTTTGTGTGGGATGGAATAGAATGTGTAGTCGCGCCCGTCCGGGTTCCGGAATCTCCAAGCATCAACCAGTTGCAGGGATTGCAAGAGCTTTTTGATACACTGGAGAGTTTTATATCTCACACTGGTTTTGCCTGTGGATGTGTCCAATAGAGGACTTAGTGGTATATTAAAGTCACCGCCCAGAACCAGGCAGCCAGTTGCAAAACCCAATAACCGATGGATCAAATGCCTGCAGAACGTCAGATGGGCTTTATTGGGAAAGTACACATTCGCTATAGCAATGGGTGTTCCGCCATACTTCCCTTTAAGGAATACATAGCGTCCTTCTGTGTCAGCCAATTGTTCCGCCAACTCAAAAGGCGCATTTTTTATGGATTAGAGTTGAAACCCCTTTGGATTTGGCTAGATTATTTGTGGAGTGGAAATCCCTAGTGTAGGTCGCATCAGTGAGTCTAGGCACATTATTTGTCTTAAAGTGTGTCTCTTGTAGTAACACAAAATGTGGCTTACCCTTCTTGGCTTCTCGCAGCAGCGTGGTGCGTTTTTCAGGGATATTCAATCCCCTTACGTTGTGTGATATCACAGTGGGTGCAGCACCCAGGGAGGCATAGGCCATGGTGCGTGACCAGGAGACTCGAGGCTCGGAGGACTCTGTGCACTAGAAGTGAAAGCAAAAAGATAAGTAAAGGTACCAGAAGGTGGCGCTAAATTGTGAACACAATGGCAGACAATCTTAAAATATCAGTCCAAGAGGTTGACCCAAAGCCCCAAGAAAAGAGAGGATTAAGGCTAAAGTAAAAAGAGAACAAGTATTATCACTAGATAGTTCCCTATCTAGCTGCTACATGGTGACCCTGGTAGAACCAGAGCACCTTGTGGGGGGGGAGGGAGACGGCAACTCGGAACTTATATGGAAACCAACAGATTCTCATACACTATAAACAAGTTTGTTGCTATGGAAAGATATCTCCACTCGACACGCGGCCCTAATACATAAACTTATTAAACAAGCGTATTAATCAACCCTGAGAGAACGGGATCCTGCGTCACACCAAGGTGAGGCACCCGGTCCCGAACTCTGCCTGTTTTAAAGAACATATATATATATATATATATATATATATATATATATAGCACTGCAAACACAGTGAACTGAACCAACATCTTAAACATCGGAAGCCCTGCAGCAACCACCGCCTTCCAAGCGTCATGGCGGCGTTTCATCCCCGTCAACAACCCGCACACCTTGAAATGCATGCCCAACCACCTCCCAGACAGACCATGTAGCTTTGAAAGGCAAAGCAGCAGACCGCATCAAAATAATAAACATGTGCTGTTGACCCTGAAGTATGAGCGGCAACCCTCCGTAAGACCTCCCTCCCCAGTCCCGTGAGGGACCATCTAGCTTGCCAGATCAGGGGGTCAGTCAGAGTTCCTCGTGCAGATGGGTTGATGGTAGATTCTTCTTCGTGTAAAGGTGAAGCCCGCTGAGCCGTTTGAAGGAGAGTGACGTTAGGTTTGGTGCCCCCCAATGGGGGCTGGGATGGTGTTTTGCCCGCCGGTAGTCACTGCAAGGCAACCAAATCAACAAAAAGAGGGTTTACACACTATCAGATAGTGTTGGACCATCAGCAGTCTCGGTATGCTTAAAGTGACAGAAGCCAAAGCTGGTGACGGTGCTGCGGGGTGAACCTCGCACTTTATTCTCCAGACCTGTCCCGCTCCAAGGCACCTCTCAGGTTTGGGGTGCAAACTTTCGAACCTCCAGCTTTGCCATATTTCAGTTTCTTGTTGCTGTGCTTCTCCGGGGTGGAGAACGGCGAACGTGCTTGGCTTTTGCATTTAGGTGGAAGGGCAAATTCTGCATACCAGTCTGGCAGCTCCACAAGCTCTAAGCCCAGATTTGCGCAAAAGTCCGGCAGGTCCAGAGGCGATCGCAGCACGTGTTGGCGACCGTTATCTGCTACAATAAGTGCAAAAGGGAAACTCCACGTGTATTTCAAGTCCTTTTCTCTTAGCTGCTCAAGCAGTGGGCGTAAGGCTCTGCGATTCCTGAGAGTGATCTGTAATAAGTCCTGAAACAGCATGATTGTCATTCCTGCGGGCCCTGCACATTATGGACTCCTTTAGCTGGAAACTTTGGAGTCATTGATAATTCTTATCTGCATTTTAGTTTTCCAAGATTGACTTTCACGAACCAGTTTTATTACTGGTCACTGGACTTCACATTTAATTTTGTGCACTATTGTTAGCTTGGAGCTACCTACACCATGTACAACACAGACTAGCTGCTAAAACAAGCAGGACTAACATCCTTACAGCAAAAGGACTGCCTGCACCCTATCACCAACACACTCCACGTTTCTTTTAACCTTTGATGGACATCACCACTTTATGAACCCGCAAACCAGTAAGTTTTAAAAAAAACAATATATATTTATGTGATAGTACTACTGGAGTTGGCACCTCCAATCCCCTACCCCTTTCTGTGTTTTTCTACAAAATATGGGATATAGTTATGAAATTTTTATTTATTTAAATTTTTTCACTAGGCAGTGATTAGGGATGAGCTATCATGAGTTCGACTCGAACATCGGCTGTTCGATCGTTCAACAAAGATTGAACATTATGGGGCATTCACACCAAATTCGAGGGCCACATCACACCCCATGATGCACTGTGTCATTGCAGTGCATTGCTGACTGATGATTGGCCAAGCATGCACTATGACCCTCATGTTTTGGCCAACTACTGCGCCGTCAGCAAAGAGAGCCATAATTGGCAGGATGCCTTTGGCCAAATATGGATCAGGGGGTTAAGTCCACGCCCCACACTATGTAAGGCCGCCTGCACGTCAGCCTTGTGTAGTGTGTTCTTGGTGGAGAGAGAGATAGAGAGTTAGAGAGAGAGAGAATGTAATTTACTTTACTTTGAGCAGGCAGTTTATTCAGTTAGCTATATATATATATATAGATACAGAGCCGATGCTACCACTAGGCAAACTAGGCGGCCGCCTAGGGTGCACTCCTGCCTAGGGGCCCTCAGCCACTGGTTTCCCTCCACGTCTGCATGCTTCGCAGGCTGCAGCATGTAACTAACTCAGTCTGACCGTTAGTGTAATTAGAGGTGCAGAGAAGCACTGGAGCCAGCGCTAAAGGAAGCAGAGCTTCCTGTATAGTGGCGTATTCTGTCACATGGGCAGAGCAAAGGACATGGAGTCAGGGGTAGAGTCAATGGGGTGGCAAAATGAGGTTTCGCCTAGGGTGCCAAAAATCCTTGTACCAGTCCTGTGTATATATATATATATATATATATATATATATATATATATATATATATATATATATATATATATATATATATATATATATACACTGTATCCAGTTTAGCTATATCTCACTGCAGACCGTTCCTCCTGGTGTACTGTTTCTAATATACTTCAGGCAGGCAGGCCAGGCAGGTTGTTCAGTGCATAAAATATATATACCGTCTCCAACAAATATATATCCTCTGCATTCTATTCTAGCCAAGCCTATATCTGACTGCAGGCCATTCCTGGTGTACGTTTTCAAATACACTTTCAGGCAGGCAGGCAGGCAAGTGATTCAGTGATAGAAGAGAGGAGGAGAAGGAAGAGGAGGAGGCACATCTCCCACGAGACAGGATGCCCTCCAGGGGCCAGCTTAAGGACAGCCAGCCAACTGCATCACACTGCAGAGCTCCACATGTGCAGGGTGCTGCTGACTCTGTGTCACGTACCTGGTATAGAAACCCAGAATGCAGGGAGCGGCCTCTCGTAAGCCTCTGGCTCAGGAACCCCTGGAAGTGGGGACAGGAACTCAAGAGTTCAGAGGGCACAAGTGCCAAGCAGGTGTAGGACTGGTCCGGACCACTGGAGAGACAGAAGTATCACAGGAGAGCAGGATCAGCAGGCAGCAGATGATGCACAGAAACTTGGCAGGGACACTGGAGTGGTAGACAGTGAGGAGGTGTCCTGTAGTGCTGAAGAAGCAGGTGGCAGAAGGCACTCAGCAGTCAGACTGGAATAGCAGGTAGCAGAAGGCACTCAGCAGTCAGACTGGAACAGCAGGTAGCAGAAGGCACTCAGCAGTCAGGCTGGAACAGCAGGTAGCAAAGGGTAGTCGAAGGTATTAGCCGGGTCGGTAACAGGCGGGCAGCAACAGTTCCAAGGAAGAGGCAAAAGCGTAGTCAGACAAGCCGAGGGTCGGAGGCAGGCAGCAAACAGACGTCGTCAGGAACAGGCCGGGTAAACAGGAATCAAGGTAAACTAAGTAGCAGATAGCAGGATAACCGGACACGCTGTAGACTGGACAGCAAGGAGGCACAGTGACAGATTCCCTTAAGTAGCCTTCTGTGCACCAAAAACGGTCGTCTGCGCGCACCCGTGTGTAACCGAGCCCCCGTTCGTGACCTCGCGCACCCATGTGCGCCCGTTCGTAACATCACGCACCCGCATGCGCCCGTACGTGTCATCGCACACCTGCGTGCACCCCGTTCGTACCAACGCGTACCCGCGTGTGCCAGTTCGCGCCCTTGGATAACGGTTAGTTCTAAACATGGGGATTCTGCGGGCAGGTCTCCCATATGCCACTGGATTACCGATACGACCATGACACTCTGCATGTTTTTTCAAAAGTTCTTTGGTGTGGGCCTTTTTTTGAGACAAGTGCAGCAGACCGCACCATTGCTGTTTGCAACATATGTCTGAAGTGTATCAAGCATGGCCAAAACAGCAGTCGCTTGGAAACCACAAGCTTGACCAGACATATGTCGAGCTCCCATGCAGTCTGTTGGCAACAGTACTTAAAAGACCCATACCAAAGAACAAGTCGGACCTCTCCTTGCTCCTCATCAGCTGGGATCTCCAACCCCACTATACCTTCAGTCCTCTCAGAGACCTGCACTGAGAGGAATTAAGGTGTAGAATTAGGTGTCCCAAACACTTGTGGGCAATCTGCTAGAGGTACACCTAAATCCGATTGCAGCAGGCAAATTTCCCTACCCCAGTTGCTAAACCGTCAAAAGAAATTTGGTCCAAGCCATCCACATGCTCAGAGGCTGAATGCTAGTTTGGCTAAATTGCTAGCACTCCAACTTCTGCCTTTTCAGCTGGTAGACTCTGCCCCCTTTCGAGAATTTGTAGAATGTGCAGTACCTCAGTGGCAGGTTCCCAAAGGCCATTCTGGATCTCTACCGGCATGTGGAAGGCAATGTCTTGGCCTTGTTGGACAGGGCGGTCAGTGGTAAGGTGCATATTACCACTGATTCATGGTTCAGCAGGCATGGACAGGGACTTTACCTTCTTTCATGGCGCACTGGGTAACCCTGCTGGCAGCTGGGAAGGATGCAAGACAGCGTGCAGTATTGTTGGAGCTTTTTCCACCACCACGCCTCCAAAATGCTGGTAGTGGTGATTCTGCCACTTCTCTCTCCTCCACCCCCTCCTCTTCTTCTTCCTCTATGTGCAGATTTGTTCTTAGAACCAGAGGTGCTCCATAGGCATTCTAATGGCTACGCAAGTACTCAGGCAAAAATATACCATGAGGTGCTTGAGTTGGTCTGCTTAGGGGACAGGAGCCACACTGTGGCAGAGATTCTGGCAGCTCTGAAGAGGCAGGTTCATAGGTGGTTGACGCCATGCCAGCTTCAGCCACGAATGGTGGTTTGTGAAAATGGCACCAACCTCCTTTCCGCCCTCCGATAGGGACACTTGACCCATGTTCCCTATTTGGCTCACATCCTTAATTTGGTGGTGCAGCAGTTCTTGTGCAGGTACCCTGGCCTACAGGATCTCCTGAGGTAGGCCAGGAAAGTCTGTGGGCATTTCCGCCAGTCATATAATGCCAGTGCTCCACCGTCTGACCTTCAAAAGGAATGCAACCTGCCCAAGAACCACCTCATCTGGGACATTCCCACCAGGTGGAACTCAACATTGGCAATGCTGCAGCGGCTGCACACACAGCAGAGGGCCATCAATCAGTACCTGTGCAAGTATGGCACCAGGACAGGGTCAGGGGAGCTTGGCTTTTTTTTGCCACGCAAGTGGCTAATGATCAAGGATGCATGCACTCTCCTGTCACCATTTGAGGAGGCCACAAGGATGGTGAACATTGACAGTGCATGAATCAGTGATACTGTCCCTCTTGTCTTCCTGTTGGAGCACACACTGTGTGGAATAATGGACAGGGCATTGAGGCAGAACAGAGGGAGGAAGAGGAGGACTTCCTTACCTCTCAAGGCCCCATTTATCCAGACAGTATTCCTGCTTGCCCGCCTATCACACAGGAAGAGGAGGAGGAGGAGGATTGTGTCAGCATGGAGGAGGAGTCTGGCACTCAGCATCAGCAGCAGTCTTCAAGAGATCGTTTTCAGTCCCCAGAAACCCATGGACTTGTATGTGGCTGGGGATCATGTCATCCTTAGTGACCCAGAGGATTCCGGTCCAAATGCAAACCTACGCTGCATGACTCTCTGATCCTGCAAAGCCTGCAAAAGGACCCTTGGATTCGTGCTTTCAAGGAGAGTGATCATTACTGGCTGGCAACCCTTCTTGATCCATGTTACAAGGGTAAGGTAGCGGAACTTATCCAGCCTTCGCAAAGGAAGCAGAGGATGAAACATCTTCGGGAGGCCTCGCAGAAAGGTTTGTGCAACGTGTTTCCAGAACCTGGGAGGTTACAAATTCCTGGTCCTCCTGGACAATGTGTTGCTGAGGCTTCGGTCAGTCACAGAAGGAGCGGTGGAGAAGGTGGCTGTCTGACCAATGCGTTCAGACAATTTTTTAGTCTGCAGCCTCAAGGTATGATCAGTTCCAGCAACCATCACCAGCATCGGATTTATATGGTGCAGGAATACCTAGGGGCAAGATCAGACTTGGACACCTTTCCCACTGAAAATCCTCTGGCTTACTGGGTCTTGAGGATGGATCACTGTTCAGAGCTTGTACAGCATGCAATTGAGCTACTGGCCTTTCCTGCATCCAGCGTTCTTTCAGGATGCACATTCATTGCTGCTGGAGGCTTTTTAAGGGTACACCTGTCCACCAAATCGGTCGATCGGCTGACCTTCATAAAAAGGAATCGGTCTTGGATCACCAGCTACCAAGCACCTGATGCTGATGTAACCAAATCATTTTTTTTTTTATGTGAGATTCCTTCAAGACTGCCTATGCTGATGCTGAGTGACTATCCTGTTATGCTGGGTGACTATCCTCTTCTTCCTCAATTTTCATGCTGATAATTTGTAAGAACATTTTTGGTTCTGGGCACCGCCGCCAGTGGCTAAGGCCCAATATTTCTGCCCCTGTTTAACAAGGGCGTGTAATTACAATTTTTGATGCAATACTTTGCAGCAGGGCTCATTCCTGTGCTCCAACTATAGTATCTGTGAGGTGTTCCAGTGTTGAGGCACTAGCACCAATGCCTACGGCCCAATTTTTCTGCCCCTGTTTAACAGGGGCATGTAATTACAATTTTTGATACAATACTTTGCAGCAAGGCTCATTCCTGATCTCCAGCTAGAGTATCTGTGAGGGGTTGCAGTGTTGTGGTACCAGGACCAGGGCCTAAGGCCCAATTTTTCTGCCCCTGTTAAACGAGGGCATGTAATTACAATTCTTGATCTAATAGTTCACAGCAGGGCCCATTTCCTGCACCCACCAAGAGTAACTATGAGGCCTACAGTGTTGTGGCAACGCCACCACACCGTCCACCACCAAAAGCCCACTTTTTCTGCCCCTGTTCAACAGGGGCATGTAATTACAATTCTCGATATAATATTTCACAGCAGCGTCCATTCCTGCGCCCACCAAGAGTAATTGTGAGGGCTTACAATGTTGTGGCAACACCAACACCTAAGGCCCAAATTTCTGCAGGGTATATAGGGCAAGCCCCTACTTTCAAGCATCCAACTTACAAATGACTCCTACTTTCAAACAGAAGGAGACAACAGGAATTGAGAGGAAATCTACCCCTAGGAAGGGAGATTCTCTCCAGTAAGAATTTTTTGTTTCACTAAAAACCCCAAATTTTCAAAATCCAATTGTCATTGGGACAGAAAGTAAGGTGAAATCCTCTGAACAGGTGCACAGACAGCAAAACAAAGGTTATTGGGGTGATCACCTTTCCCTATGTTTTCCAAAAAGCTTAAAATAGATTATTTTGGCTGGAGCTACACTTTAAAAATGTACCAGTTCAAAATTACAAACAGATTCTACTTAAGAACAAACCTACAGTCCCTGTCTTGCTTGGACCACCTGTATACTGCCGTTCGGAGTATATAGGGCCTGGGAGCCCCACGCCTTTTCTTTTTTTAATTTGGGTGAGAGGTTCCCCTTAATATCCATACAAGACCCAAAGGGGCTGTAATGGGCTGGGGGGAAGGGGGTACCCATGCCTTTTTTCTCAATGGTTTTCATCCATATTGCCGGGACCAGACATTACATTAAAGCCGCAAGCAGTTTTAAATGACTTTTATTCCCTTAGAAATGTAATTTTGTGCAGGGACAGTTCTAAACACGGGAAACATGTGCCACTTTACAGGCATACTATAGACACCCCCAGACACAATATTTAAAGGAATATTTTACTTTTATTTTTTCACTTTAACCACTTCAGCCCCGGACCAATTAACAGCCTAAGGACCAGAGGTCTTTTTACAATTTCGCACTGCACTGCTTTAACTGGTAATTGCGCGGTCATGCAATGTTGTATCCAAACAAAATTTGCGTCCTTTTCATCCCACAAATAGAGCTTTCTTTTGATGGTATTTGATTGCCTCTGCGATTTTTACTTTTTGCGATATAAATGGAAAAAAACAGAAAATTTCGAGAAAAAAATATATTTTCTACTTTTTGTTATAAGAAAAATCGAATAAACTCAATTTTAGTCATACATTTAGGGCATTTATTCAGCCACATGTCTTTAGTAAAAAAAATGTCAATAAGCGTATATTCGCGCAAAAGTTATAGCGTCTACAAACTAGAGTACATTTTCTGGAATTTACACAGCTTTTAATTTATGACTGCCTATCTCATTTCTTGAGGTGCTAAAATGGCAGGGCAGTACAAACCCCCCCCCCCCAAAATGACCCCATTTTGGAAAGTAGACACCCCAAGGAAATTGTTTAGGGGCATGTTGAGCCCATTGAATATTTTTTTTTTTGTCCCAAGTGATTGAATAATGACACAAAAAAAAAAGTTTACAAAAAGTTGTCACTAAATGATATATTGCTCACACATGCCATAGTTATATGTGGAATTGCACCACAAAATATATTCTGCTTCTGCTCCTGAGTAGGGGGATACCACATATGTGGGACTTTTTGGGAGTCTAGCCGCGTACGGCACCCTGAAAACCAATCACTGCCTTCAGGATTTCTAAGGGTGCAAATTTTTGATTTCACTCCTCACTACCTATCACAGTTTCGAAGGCCATAAAATGCCAAAATAGCACAAAACCCCCCCAAATGACCCCATTTTGGAAAGTAGATACCCCAAGCTACTTACTGAGAGGCATGTTGAGTCCATGAAATATTTTATTTTTTGCCACAAGTTGCAGGAATATTACAATTTTTTATTTTTTTTTTGCACAAAGTTGTCACTAAATGATATATTGCTCACACATGCTATGGGCATAAGTGAAATTACACCCCAAAATAAATTCTGCTGCTTCTCCCGAGTACGTGGATACCACATGTGGGGGACTTTTTGGGAGTCTAGCCACGTACGGGACCTCGAAAACCAAGCACTGCCTTCCGGATTTAAATATAAAACGCTACAAAAAAAACTGTTAGCGATCGCAGGGATCAAGCCTGACTCTGCGAACGCTGCAGTTATGTGTTTAGTGTTTTGTAAGTGACAGTGATCGATTGATACTGCACTTGGGTGGGCTGGGCGGAGGGGCAAAACGCAGGTGCTAGCAGGTATCTGGGCTGATCCCGCTAACAATGCATTTTTTTGGAACCCTAAACTGCTGGGGACACTAGTATAGATCTGATCAGATCAGATATTGATCTGTTCAGATTCTATACCACTACGGGAGGTGTATGCTTTGCGCGTGGGTGTTAACGGTACTGGCACTAACCTAGGGCTGCCTGGGGCGACGCAGACCCTGACCCTAAAACCTAATTGATATCACCCGCCGGGTGAGCAGGGGGTTAAACCTTTATTGGGGGGTGGCAGGGGGCTACCCTGGACCTAACACTAACTGCCCTGACAGGTTTTACTTTTACAACTGACACTGAATGCAGTGATCAGAAAATAAATGATCACTGCAATCAGTGACACTGTGACTGGGGGGGGGGGCGGGGGGTGATCGGGGGGGTTTGTGTGCCTATGTTGCCAGAAACCAACGGCCATCCCCTCATCCCGGATCGCACCTGAAGCGAAACGGACCGCCGCATCCAGCGGGAGGGGGGGTGATCAGGGGGGGTTTGTGTGCCTATGTCGCCAGAAACCAACGGCCATCCCCTCATCCCGGAT
The DNA here is from genome assembly GCF_037356315.1 of Lithobates pipiens. Lineage (NCBI taxonomy): Eukaryota > Metazoa > Chordata > Amphibia > Anura > Ranidae > Lithobates > Lithobates pipiens. Next base: position 119,401,719 of record NW_027507787.1, read on the forward strand.
CACTCCTTGAAGCGAAACGGACCGCCGCATCCAGCGGGAGGGGGTCCGATCGGACCCCCCACCCGCTGGAAGGCAAGCACGTACATGTATGTGCTTGTGCCTGTACATGCCATTGTGATGACGTACATTGGCATGCGGCGGTCCTTAACCACTTAAGGACCGCCGTATTGCCAATGTACATCATTACAATGGCACCGGCAGGCACAAGCACGTACTTGTACGTGCTTGGCTTCCAGCGGGTGGGGGGTCCGATTGGACCCCCTCCCGATGGATACGGTGGTCCGGTTCGCTTCAGGAGCGATCCGGGATGAGGGGATGGCCGTTGGTTTCTGGCCATCCCCTCTCTATCGCTCCTGGCGAATGAGAAGCTTCCTCCCCTGTGTAAATGTAAACACAGGAAGGAGGAAGTGATGTCACACTCCTCGTGTTGGTCTTTTTGACCGGACAGCACGGAGTGAAGACATCCAAGTAAGTGCACCAACAGTCCACTGACACATAGGTACACATAGGCACACATTTCACCCCAGTCACCCGCCGATCACCCCCCCGATCGGCCCCCACCCCCCCCCAGTCACAGTGTCACTAATTGCAGTGGTCATTTATTTACTGATCACTGCATTTAGTGTCAGGCAGTGTCAGGGCAGCTAGTGTTAGGCCCCTTTAGGTCCAGGGTAGCCCCCTACCCCCCCTAATAAAGGTTTAACCCCTTGATTGCCCTTCCAGTTAACCCTTTCACCCCCTTTTACCAGTGTCACTAAGCGATCGTTTTTCTGACCGCTGCATTAGTGTCACTGATCCCGCTAGGAAGCTAGTTTTTTTTTAGGTTCAACGCCAGGTTTTTATAGCGTTAGGTACCCTGATATATAACCTAATAAAGGTTTTAACCCCTTGATTGCCCCTAGAGTTAACCCTTTCACCAGCGATCGCTGTATAAGTGTCACTGGTGACGCTGGGTAGCCAGTTAGTTATTTAGTTATTTAGGTTCCCCGTCAGGTTTTTATATAGCGTCAGGTACCCCCATATAAATACCCAATAAAGGTTTTAACCCCCTGATTGCCCTTAGTTAACCCTTTCACCAGTGATCACCGTATAAGTGTTACGGGTGATGCTGGTTAGGTAGTTCGCTTTTTATAGCATCAGGGCACCCGCCATTTATTACCTAATAAAGGTTTAACCCCCTGATCACCCGGCGGGTGATATCAATTCGGTTTTAGGGTCAGAAAGGGTCTGCGTCGCCCCAGGCAGTGCTAGGTTAGTGCCAGTACCGCTAACACCAACGCGCAAAGCATACACCTCCCTTAGTGGTATAGTATCCGAACAGATCAATATCTGATCTGATCAGATCTATACTAGCGTGCCCAGCAATTTAGGGTTCTAAAAAAACGCATTGTTAGCAGGATCAATCCAGATACCTGCTAGCACCTGCGTTTTGCCCCTCCGCCCAGCCCAGCCCACCCAAGTGCAGTATCGATCGATCACTGTCACTTACAAAACACAACACATAACTGCAGCATTCGCAGAGTCAGGCTTGATCCCTGCGATCGCTAACAGTTTTTTTTGTAGCGTTTTGATACAGTCCCTGACAGGCTAGGTGCTTTTTTACCTGTGAGTCTCACTAGTGTACCCCTAAATTTAGAGCCCAAAATGGCAAAGCGAAGGTACACTAGTGAAGAGGCCTACACGTTTCTGAGCATGACAGATAGTGAAGAGGAAGACACTGATCTGTCAGATTCAGGCTCAAAATACGAACCTGTAGAGGACAGCGCCTCCATGACAGATAGCTCTGACGACGAAGATGAGGTCCCTGCTAACGTCAGGCGTACCCGACCCCGATCTTCTGATGTTGTTGAGGTGCAGGAACTGCAAGTCCCTCGTATGGAGTATAGAGCCAGTACTAGCGCCGCTCATCCTTTTGGTGAACTGGCAAGCACCAGCGGCCTAGTACACCCTGGACGTACATCCAGCACTGCAGTATCACATGGTGACGTGGCGAGTCCCATAAGTGCAGTTCAAGCTGGCGAGGTGGCAAGCACAAGTAGTGTCCTGCTGCCACCAAGAAGAAGATGAAGACAGGCCCGTCGTTCCCATAGTGCCCTTCCTGCAGAATTCGCCAATCCTGATTGGGTGCCCACCACTTCTGCAGCACCAGTACTTCCCCCATTCACTGCCCAACCTGGTATTCAGGTGGATACAGATGACTTTACACCACTTGATTTTTATTCTCTGTATTTCACGGAAGATCTCTATAGATCTATTGTGGATCAAACCAATTTATATGCTGGTCAACACATCGCCGCTAATCCCCAGTTGCCTTCCCTTGCCAGAAATTGGAAACCAGTTACGGTTTCCGAATTTAAGACCTTTCTGGGCCTTTCCCTCAACATGGGCACACATAAATTCATGACGTTGCGGGCTTATTGGTACACGCATCCGACTGACCACATGCCTGTGTTCTCTAACTCCATGTCCAGGAAACGATACGAGCAGATCTTGCGGTTCATGCACTTCAGTGACAATGAACTTTGTCATCATCGTGGAGACCCTGAATATGATCGGCTCTACAAAATTCGGCCCCTCATAAACCACTTCAACCAACGTTTTGCAGACTTGTTTACTCCCCAAAAAGTTGTCTGCGTTGATGAGTCCCTGATTAAGTTTACTGGTCGCTTGTCATTCAAACAGTACATTCCCAACAAGCGTACCAGATACGGGGTCAAGCTCTATAAGTGCTGTGACAGGGCCACAGGCTATGCATGGAGCTTTATGGTTTATGAGGGTAAAGATAGTTACGTAGAGCCGGAGAACTTCCCTGACTACATAGGAAGCGCTGGCAAGATAGTGTGGAACTTGGTGTCACCCTTATTCGGAAAGGGGTACCACTTGTACGTGGACAATTATTACACCAGCGTGCCACTGTTTAGTCACTTGTTTGATAATCAGATTGGAGCATGTGGCACCGTGTGACCTAATCGCCGGGGCTTTCCCCAGCGGCTTGTAGATTCCTGTCTTAGGCTGGGGGAGAGAGCCTGCTATCGGTGTAATAATTTGCTCGCTATGAAGTGGAGGGATAATAAGAATGTTTTCGTTCTTACCTCCCTTCATGCAGACACTACGGTCCAAATTCCTACGGCGACTGGTATTGTGGAAAAACCCCTCTGTGTCCACGAATATAACAAAAATATGGGAGGGGTGGACCTCAAAGACCAGTTGTTGGCACCGTATCTAGTTTCCCGTAAGGCCAGACGCTGGTACAAAAAAGTGTCTGCTTACTTATTTCAATTGGCTTTGCTGAATGTTTTTGTGCTATACAAAACTTCAGGCGGGACTTTAACCTTTCTTTTCTTCCAAAGAGAGGTTGTCACAGAGCTTCTGTATCCAGACGGTTCTGCACCTCACCATTCCCAACCAAATGCAGTAAGCCGGCTGCATGAGAGGCATTATTCTTATGCCATCCCAAGTACCCCTACCCAACGAGACCCCCAAAAAAGATGTCCTGTCTGTACCAAGCGCGGATATAGGCGTGACACCCGTTGTTATTGTCCATGCTGTCCTGGCAATCCTGGTCTTTGCCTTGGTGAGTGTTTTGAACGCTACCACACACTAGTGAAGTATTAGCATAGGGTACAGCATTTCACAGGCTAGGCACACTAACACAGAGTCTCCCAAGATGCCATCACATTTTGAGAGACCCGAAATGTTACAGTTGTTACAGTTTATAGTTCAAAAAAAAGTGTATAAAAAAAAAGTAAAATTAAAAAAAAATATATAAAATATAAAAACCAAAAATAGTTGTCGTTTTATTGTTCTCTCTCTCTCTCTCTTCTCTCTAATTTTTTATACTTTACTGTTTACTGTGTTTTATTGTTAACCATTTTTCATGTTTTCAGGTACGCCATTCAGCTGCAGCGTGGGTTTATTTATCTTGACAGCAACAGCGTTTGCTCCCATGATACATAAAGCCATGACTCCAGTGCTGTAGGAGGTGATTTCACCACCACAGTTAAAAAAGAGCATATATGCCGAAGCATGGGGGTATAAGGGGTGGAGGAGCGATTTTGCTCCTAATGCCACGTACATACGGTCAAAATTCTGACGGAGGGCTTGCCCGTGGAAAAGTTTGACCTTGTGTACGCGGCATAACTTTTTTGCGGGAGGATGCCCCCATGCTTTGGCATATATAAATGGTGCATGTATGTCCATCATTAGAAGTGGGTGGATGAAGGGAGGTATTCTAATGGTGGGCATACCCACCGATCAATCTCTTTTTTTTTGGTTCAGACAACATGACTCTCAGCAAATAGCTTGGAGTGTCTACTTTCCAAAATGGGGTCATTTGTGGGGGTTTTGTGCTATTTTGGCATTTTATGGCCTTCGAAACTGTGATAGGTAGCGAGGAGTGAAATCAAAAATTTTCACCCTTAGAAATCCTGAAGGCGGTGATTGGATTTCGGGGCCCCGTACGCAGCTAGGCTCCCAAAAAGTCCCACACATGTGGTATCCCCGTACTCAGGAGAAGCAGCAAAATGTATTTTGGGGTGCAATTCCACATATAACCATATAACCATGGCATGTGTGAGCAATATATAATTTAGTGACAACTTTTTGTAAAAAAAAAAAATATTTTTATTTTTTGTCATTATTCAATCCCTTGGGACAAAAAAAAAAATATTCAATGGTCTCAACATGGCCCTCAGCAAATAGCTTGGGGTGTCTACTTTCCAAAATGGGGTCATTTGGGGGGGTTTTGTGCCATCTTGGCATTTTATGGCCTTCAAAACTGTGATAGGTAGTGATAGGTAGTGAGGAGTAAAATAAAAAATGTATGCCCTTAGAAATCCTGAAGGCGGTGCTTGGATTTCGGGGTCCCGTACGCGGCTAGGCTCCCAAAAAGTCCCACACATGTGGTATCCCTGTACTCAGGAGAAGCAGCAGAATGTATTTTGGGGTGTAATTTCACATATGCCCATAGCATGTGTGAGCAATATATCATTTAGTGACAACTTTGTGCAAAAAAAAAAAAGTTTGTAATATTCCCGCAACTTGTGGCAAAATATAAAATATTCCATGGACTCAACATGCCTCTCAGTAAATAGCTTGGGGTGTCTACTTTCCAAAATGGGGTCATTTTGGGGGGTTTTGTGCTATTTTGGCATTTTATGGCCTTCGAAACTGTGATAGGTAGTGAGGAGTGAAATCAAAAATTTGCACCCTTAGAAATCCTGAATGTGGTGATTGGTTTTCAGGGTGCCGTGTGCGACTAGACTCCCAAAACATGTCCCACACATGTGGTATCCCCATACTCAGGAGAAGTAGCGGAATATATTTTGGGGTGCAATTGCACATATAACTATGGCATGTGTGAGCAATATATCATTTAGTGACAACTTTTTGTAAAAAAAAAAAATTTTTTTGTCATTATTCAATCCCTTGGACAAAAAAAATAAATATTCAATGGGCTCAACATACCCATCAGCAATTTCCTTGGGGTATCTACTTTCCAAAATGGGGTCATTTGGGGGGGGGGTTTGTACTGCCCTGCCATTTTAGCACCTCAAGAAATAAATTAAAAGCTGTGTAAATTCCAGAAAATGTACTCTAGTTTGTAGACTCTATAACCTTTGCGCAAACCAACAGATATACGCTTATCGACATTTTTTTTACTAAAGACATGTGACTGAATACATTTTGCCCTCAATGTATGACTAAAATTTAGTTTATTCGATTTTTCTTATAACAAAAAGAAGAAAATATCTTTTTTTTTCAAAATTTTCGCTCTTTTTCCATTTATATTGCAAAAAATAAAAATGGCAGAGGCAATCTAATACCATCAAAAGAAAGCTCTATTTGTGGGAAGAAAAGGACGCAAATTTCGTTTGGGTGCAATATTGCATTACCGTGCAATTACCAGTTAAAGCAGCGCAGTGCGAAATTGTAAAAAGACCTCTGGTCCTTAGGCTGTTTATTGGTCCGGGGCTGAAGTGGTTAAGTGGTTAAAGTGGTTGTAAACCCTTACAACACACTTTGACCTACAGGTAAGCCTAGATTAAGGCTTACCTGTAGGTCCAAGAAATATCTCCTAAACCTGCACGTTTTAGGAGATATTTGCCCGAATACATGCACCGCTGTCTACGGCGCATGCGTTTATTTTTTCACTTTAAAGTGGTTGTAAACCCTTACAACACACTTTGACCTACAGGTAAGCCTAGATTAAGGCTTATCTGTAGGCCCAAGAAATATCTCCTAAACCTACACGGTTTAGGAGATATTTGCCCGAATACAGGCACCGCTGTCTACGACGCATGCACCGTAGACAGCGGTGCGCAGGCGCGCTGAGCGCGGCATTTCCAATGACGAACCTGCCGCGTGTGTCGGCTCCCGTGCGCATGCGCGGGAGTGACGTCATTGCAGCTTCGCCGAATGACAGCGGCGGAGCTGCGAGACCCCAACGAGAAGATGGATGCGCCGGACTACAGGGGACAGCGGTGACTTCGCTGGCTCCTGTGTCAGGTAAGTGACACGTAATGGACTACTATGTGATGCATAGTGGTCCATTATGCTTTACCTTTGCAGAGAATGAAAGAGGAAGTAAACTCATCAGAGTTTACTTCCTCTTTAAGCATCATGAAAATCACTGCTCCTGAAAAAACTGGCATTTTTAAAACTTTTTTTGCATTAATACATGTACCTTGGGGCAGGACTTGGGTCCACCAACCCTTTTTAGGACAATAACTTGCACATTAACCTTTAAAATTCGCACTTTTGATTTCTCATGTTCGAGTCCCATAGACTTTAACGGGGTTCAAAAGTTCGTGCAAACTATCGGTCCGTTTGCAAGTCCTGGTGCGAAGCGAAACGGGGTGTTCGGCTCATTCCTACTCAACAACAGAATCTGTGAGGGGTTACAGTGTTATGGTACTACCACCACTGCCTCAGACCCAAGTTTTCTGGCCCTGTTTAACAGGGGAGTGTAATTACAATTTTTGCTGTAATATTTTGCAGCAGGTCCCATTTCTTGATCATACATCACGAGACACAGGAGCTTCATTACATAGTGGGTTATATAGGCACCTCTGGTGATTGGACACTGGTTGACCCTAATTAAGGAGAATTCCTCCCCTATATAACCCCTCCCATTTGGGAGGCACCTCAGTTTTTTCGCCAGTGTCTAGGTGATGGTCGTAAATCTTTAGCTCTATGCAGGTCCCTGCGAGGGCCGAAGGGCTACAACAAACCGGATCCATACCTCGGGCCGATATTTGACTTCCAAGATGGTATGGTACCCGGGCCTCGTCTGCCGAAGAAGCAAGGTTTTGCCTGTAAGTTCTCTCCATTGGAAGACTGGGCTCTGGGAAAACCAGACTTGGTGTACTGTTTATACAGAGAGCACGAAAGTTTCTGGCAGAGCTTTCTACATGGCCCAGGTGGGAGGTTCTTCCGAGTAAGAGCCCCAGATATACCTGAAGGTTGGCTAACAATACCGGCCGTGATGGGTGAAGGCTGGAATTTGTCTGGTTCAGCAATTCCTGCGGCGGGGACAGGTAAGGGAAGTCATCCTGTATATTTAATATATGAATGGATTTCTTCATTGTGAGTAGTTGTATGTCTTACCTGGTTTCCACCACTAGAGGGAGTAAGAGCAGCCTGATGCATACTTACATGCCTTTCAATACACACGCTCAAGTGAAAGCCTGTTTCTCCAGCTAACTCACGTCTCCATTGCAGTCCCTGCCACAAAAAAGGTAAACAGGGGTCCCAAGCAGTTCAGGGGTCCCACGCTGCTCCATTTTGGGTTCTCCTCTCCCCCCCGGATTCCGCGGTCCTCGTGCACGCGCGCCGGGCGCGTGCACGCGCGGGGCGCGCTCCCGGCCTAATGGAGGAGGGGGGGTGTGGTTGCGAGCCGTGCACGTCAGTGTGCACGGCGCTGTACTGCGCAGGCTCCAGGCGGCAGTTTTAAAAGCCCAGAATGTCAGGGGACTGTAATTGGAGACACAGGAGCTGTGGGCAGTAAGCATCCGTGAGGATTGGATCCAGGCAAACCTTAAGACACCTACTCAGCATCAGGTTGTGCAGTTTAAGCATATATTTATTATTGTGAGACTTTAAGCGCAACAGTGATCGCACTTGTACTAGTACCTCTGCTTTGTAGCCTAGTACTATGTCTCCTCGTAAGAGGGTCTCAGGGGGAGGTAATAAGAGCACTGGTAAGTCACCGCCTAGGTCCAGGGGTTCCAAAAGTGCCTGTAAATTACCATACCCTCCTGCAAGACTGGAGCCAGCCTCTCAAGACGAGTCGGTGCCCCTGTCAGGTTTTGCAGCCTCTCCTAATGTCGCAGCCCCGGTTTATGTCACTGAGGACTCCCTTAGGGCTACATTGGAGGGTTTTGAAGGGAGAATCATGAATTTTATTTCTGCTTCCCTAAAAGATAGCAGGAAAAGGGGTAGATCCCCTCCCTCTGCTGAAATCCCTCTCTCGGATGGTTCTTCTGAAAATGAGGAGGGATCCCTATCTTTGGATAGGGATCATGAGCAGTCGGACGAGTCAGAGGAAGAGGAAATAGTCCCCTCCTCCCAGGCACTCAGAAAACAGGTGCGGTATTATACTGAATTGGTGCGTACCACATTCAGAATGCCTGCTGCTGAAGTCGCTACGTCCTCTGTTTCTTCCCTGGGAGTCAGGAAAGCCCCACAGACTGCTTATTCCTTCCCAATTCATCCTTTAATGGATAAATTGATGTATGAGGATTGGGGACATCCCGATAAACTGTTTACTCCTCCCAAGAGGTTTTCCATGCATTATCCTGTGGAGGAAAGTTTCACCAAGAAGTGGGGGGTCCCATCTGTCGATGCGGCTGTTTCTTGTGTGAATAAGAACCTAACTTGTCCTTTGGATAATGCACAGGTATTCAAGGATCCAACTGATAAAAAGCTGGAAACCTTATTAAAAGCCTCCTTTTCCATGGCTGGCACTGTGGTGCAACCTACAGTCGCAGCCGTGGGGTTGTGTCAGTTCCTCAAGGAACAAGTTAAACAGATGCTTGGGCTCCTTCCCAGTGAGGAAGTAGGAAATTATGCAGAATTGCCTCACATCCTGTGTTTCATAATTGATGCGATTTTGGATTCCGTCCAACAAGCATCACGTTTGTCTCTCATGTTGGTCCACATGCGAAGGGCCCTATGGCTAAAGAATTGGGCTGCTGAGCTGTCATGCAAAAAGCATTTGACTGGGTTCCCGTTTAAAGGGGAGCGTTTGTTTGGGGAAGAATTAGATAAATTAGTCCAAAATATTTCAGGAGGTAAATCTACTCTCCTTCCAGTCAAAAAGAGCAAGCGTCCTTCATTTAGGCGTGCTCTTTCTCCCGAAGCATCAAGCTCTAAACAGTGGCGACGGCCTTCTCAGTCCTCCGCTGCTAGAAAGGCTCAAGGCCGAGCCCAGGGACAGAAAAAGACTTGGGGGCGAAAGCCTGCCAAGCAGAGCCCCAAAACTTCCTTGTGAAGGGGCGCCCCCGCTCGGCAGAGTGGGGGGAAGGCTCCTGCAGTTTGCAGGCGCCTGGCGGGAAGAGATCCAGGACAAGTGGGTGATCTCTTCAGTATCTCTGGGCTACAAGCTAGAGTTTCAGGAGATTCCACCTTCTCGTTTCCTAAGGTCAAGGATCCCCAGGGATCCAGTAAAGCAAAAACCGCTATTTCTGGCCTTAGATCAGTTACTATCCCAGGGTGTGATAGTAGAAGTGAGCCCGAAAGATCAGGGTTCAGGGTTTTACTCAAATCTCTTCACCGTTCCAAAACCAAATGGAAGTGTCAGACCTATCCTGGATCTGAAAGACCTAAACCGGTTTTTACACATCCAGACCTTCCGAATGCAGTCAATCCGCACTGTGGTCTCCTCCCTGCAAGGGGGAGAATTCATGGCATCAATAGATATCAAGGATGCATATCTCCATGTGCCAATTTTTCCTGCACACCAAAAATTTCTAAGGTTCGCGGTAGAGCGGCGCCATTTTCAATTTGTGGCCTTGCCGTTCGGGCTTGCTACAGCCCCTCGAGTCTTCACAAAGATTCTGGACCCTCTCTTAGCAATCTTAAGAGTTCAGGGCATAGCCGTCATGGCTTATCTAGACGACTTGCTTCTCATGGAGAAAACTGCAGCGTTCCTAAGTCGCAGCGTCACCAAAACGCTAGAACATCTAGAACGCCAAGGTTGGATTATAAACCTAGAAAAGTCGTCCCTACAACCGACTACCAGGTTGGAATACCTAGGTATGATTATCGACACCGCTCAAGGCAGGGTGTTTCTTCCAAGGCTAAAGGCCTTGGCCATTGGAGATCTGGTGCGCCTGATTCTGGGCAGAAGATCTTCCTCCATTCGGTTGTGCATGAGACTATGGCCGTCCCATTCGCCCAGTTCCACTCAAGGCCTCTGCAAGGATGCATCCTTGCGGCTTGGAACAGGAAGCCCCAATCCCTGGATCTTCCTATGCGTCTATCCCCCGGGACACGCAAAAGTCTTGTCTGGTGGTTACAAACCAGGAATTTGCTGAAGGGCAAAACTTTTCTTCCTCTCTCATGGAAGATTATCACAACAGATGCCAGCCTGACAGGCTGGGGAGCTGTATTGGAGGGAACGTGCTCGCAGGGGAAATGGTCTGCGACCGAAAGTCTACTGCCCATAAATATCTTGGAGTTTCGGGCAGTTTACATGGCACTAATAGAGTGGTCTTACAGACTGCGAGGTTTCCCGGTTCGGGTTCAGTCCGACAATGCCACCGCAGTGGCTTACATCAATCACCAGGGCGGTACCAGAAGTCTGGTGGCCCAAAAGGAGGTGAATCGCATACTTGTCTGGGCAGAAAAGCATGTTCCGTGTCTTTCTGCAGTCTTCATCCCAGGAGTGGAGAATTGGCAGGCGGATTTTCTCAGCCGCCAGCAGTTGTGCCCAGGAGAATGGGCTCTGCACCCCAATGTGTTTCAGAACATATGTCACAAGTGGGGTACCCCAGACGTAGATCTGTTTGCGTCCAGGTTCAACAGGAAACTGGACAAGTTTGTGTCAAGGACAAGAGATGCACTTGCTCAGGGGTCAGATGCTCTGAAGGTTCCCTGGGATCAGTACAATCTGATCTATGCCTTCCCCCCGAGCCCGCTGCTGTCGCGATTCCTGGGAAGGGTCAAGAGGGAGACGAAGTCGGTCCTTTTGGTGGCCTCGGCTTGGCCCAGGCGACCATGGTATGCAGAAATCATGAAGTTGGCAGTAGGCAGGCCTGGCCCCGAAAGGCCACGGTCTCTCAGAATGTGGGTCTCAGCAGCCAAACCGTCAAATTCAGACTGCGTAAAGCAGGATGGTAGATTGGACCCTGTGAGGCTTTACAGTGTTGTGTCACCACCAGAACCACCACCACTGCCACCTAAGGCCCAATTTGTATACCCCTGTTTAATAGGCAGGGGTTTGCACAGGCAGGGCTTGCATTGGCAACTTGGCAACATTGGCAAATTGGCAACTATCATCTTGGATAAAGTATTCATATTGGATTAAGAATTTCACTTCCGCTCAGCACGTCAGCGATTGCACAAAGCGAAAATACACAACAGACTTCTGCAGAACACTAAACAGACTACAGGAGACCTGATTCTCCAAACGTTTTCTTCTCTCATTCATGCTTCCTCTCAATCTCACCACTCTGTATCATGCACTCTCTACTTTTCCTTCTCACAGTTGCATCCTCTCTGCTTAAATTCTCACTCCTTCACCCACCTGCTCCCCCCCCCACAGCTTATATATATCACCCTCACTCCTGTCTTCACCTTATTACTGCACTCATCAGCTCCTGCTAATTCTAAACCCATATACCAATAAAACCTGCAGCCCACTAGGACGTGTCCCCCCACATAAGTCCCACTCCCATATCACCTCTCTCACCCTTCTTCTTTTCCTAAATTCTGGACATATTTCCCCAAATCCTGGACCACTATCATTTACCTTCAGCCAACATACCCGGCACAACCCATCCTCTGATAGCAGCTGCAATCCACACAATCTCATTTCTATTCCTCTTAAGCCTAGAGCTAGCCTCCCCTTCTGCTGTGCCCTTTGGAATGCCCACTCTGTTTGTAACAAACTCACCACCGTCCACAACCTATTTATCACTAACTCCATGAACCTACTTGCAATTACTGAGACCTGGATTCAAGAATCTGACCTTCCTTCTCCTGCTTCTCTCTCCTATGGTGGCCTCCTGTGGACTCACTCTCCCAGGCCTAGTGGACGGAAAGGAGGTGGTGTTCTTCATTCACCCCCTCTCTGTCCCCGTCTTTATTTGAAGCTCACTGTATTTGTTTATTTTCTCCAGTTTCATTGAGAACTGCTGCGATCTATCGGCCCCCTGGGCCGGTATCAAACTTCCTTGATGACTTCTCCACCTGGCTACCCTACTTTCTCTCCTCTGAAATTCCAACAATCATTCTTGGTGACTCAACATCCCTGTTAATCTTAACACTCATGCTACTTCTAAGCTGCTGAGCCTAACCTCCTCTTTTGATCTGAAACAATGGACAAGTGTTTCCACTCACTCTGTTGGCAACTGCCTTGACCTCATATTCTCCTACCTATGCACTCCACACACCCTCTCCAATATTCCTTTGGCTCTATCTGATCACCACCTTATTATTTTCACTCTCTCCTTGTCTGCCTCCTCCTTGCCTTCCAACTACCAAACTATTACCCGTAGAAACCTTAGCCATCTTAACCCATCCCTTCTTTTTTCTGCTACAGATTGTCTCTGCGACAAAATCTCATCCTTGTCCTGCCCCAACTTGGCTACTTCTGTCTACAACAGTTCACTGTCATCCACCCTGGATACCTTCGCCCCCCTCACTACACACAGAATCAGACCCCAATCGCTGCAACCCTGGCAGACAGACAATGCCAGAAGCCTCAAAATCGTAGCCATGCTCTTGAGCGTCTGTAGCGTAAAATTAAGTCACAGCAAGATTTCAGCCAATATAAATCTGCCCTCCAAAAATACCATTCCTGCCTGCACGCTGCCAAACAGACCTACTTTATCACTCTCATTAACACCCCCTCACGCAGTCTCTGTCAATTATTTTCTACCTTTACCACTCTACTTCGTCCTCCATTACCCCCACCCACTAATTTACTCACTGCCCAGGAGATTGCTTATCACTTCAAAAATAAGATTGAGACGATTCGTCTCAAGATCTCCGCTCTACAGACATCTCCCTCACCTTTTAGAGTGTGCAGTGTACAGGGATAGGGGTAGACACACTCAGGTTGAACTGGATGGACTAGTGTCTTTATTCATCCTTACTAACTTTGAAACTATGAAACTATGAAACTTACACTGCTTGTCCTCCTGCACAATCAATACTTTCCTATTTTAACCCAGCTACTATAGAGGAAGTCACTAAGCGTTTTTCTAATGCCCACCTAACCTCCTGCCCCCTGGACCCTGTTCCTTCTCAAATACTACAATCACCATCTGACTCAATCTTACACTCCTTAACTCATATCTTCAACCTCTCATTCTCTACTGGCATCTTCCCCAACCGTCTAAAACATGCACTTGTCACTCCCATACCAAAAAAGGCCTCAGACCCCTCCAATCTTAACAACTTAAGACCCATCTCTTTACTCCCTTTTGCCTCCAAACTCCTTGAACGTTTAGTCTACAACCAACTGAGCAACCACCTCATTGAAAATAACCTTCTTGTTCCTCCTCAGTCTGGATTTCGCCAACAGCACTCCACAGAAACTGCCCTCCTAAAACTCACAAACGACTTACTAACAGCCCAAACCAATGGTCATTATTCCATACTCTTACTCTTGGACCTTTATTCTTCCTTTGATACAGTTGACCACCCCCTCCTCCTCAGAAAACTCAATTTGCTTGGTCTCCATGGCTGCACTCTCCGTTGGTTTGAATCTTACCTATCTCATCGCACCTTCATTGTCACTTACAACTCCACTTCCTCTTCTCCAACTCCCCTTTCCATTGGGGTCCCCCAAGGTTCTGTCCTTGGACCTCTACTATTCTCAATCTACAAGTCCTCCCTGGGTCAGCTGATAGCCTCCCATGGCTTTCACTACCATTTATATGCTGATGACACCCAAATCTATCTCTCTGCCCCTCAGCTCACCCCATCAATCTCCTCACGCATCACTGATCTACTAACATATGTATCAGCCTGGATGTCACACCACTTTCTCAAACTTAATCTATCTAAAACCGAGCTCTTAATATTTGCTCCCCCATGTGCCCCTTCGCCTGACTTCTCTGTCAAGATCAATGGCACATCTATCAGTCTGTCCCCACATGCCAGGGTGCTAGAGGTAACCTTATGCTGCGTACACACGTATCAGACTATCCGGCGGACTTAGTCTGGCGGACTTTCCGCCGGACTGTCCACCGGACTTTCTGAACGAGCTACTTGCCCACACACAGCACTTTTTCAGCGGACTAATACGGCGTACTAAGTCCGCCGGACTATCCGCCATACTTTTGAAATGAACGGACTCGCCCACACACGTGGAGAAAACGCTCCTTTTGAGCGTGTCTCCAGGTAGCCAGGGCGAGCGAAGGAGGCGTCGCTGGCCCCGTCACCTGGTATGGACTTAAAGGGGAACCCCTACGCCGAAAAATCGTCGTGGGGGTCCCCCCTAGTTCCATATCAGACCCTTATCCGAGCACGCTATCTGGCCAGCCAGGAAAGGGGGTGGGGACGAGCGAGCAGCCCCCCCCCTCCTGAGCCGTGCCAGGCCGCGTGCCCTCAACATGGGGGGATGTCTTGGGGAAGGGGGGCGCGCGCCCCCCCACCCCAAAGCACCTTGTCCCCACCCCATGTTGATGAGGACAAGGGCCTCTTCCCGACAACCCTGGCCATTGGTTGTCGGGGTCTGCGGGCGTGGGGCTTATCGAAATCCGTGAGCCCCCTTAAATAAGGGGGCCCCCGGATCCCGGCCCCCCACCCTATGTTAATGAGTATGGGGTACAATGTACCCCTACCCATTCACCTTTAAAAAAAAAGTAAAAAAAAAACACAACACACAAGGGTTAAAATAGTTTATTGCACAGCTCCGGGGGTCTTCCGTCTTCAAGGGTCTTCTCGCCGGACTCCTCCGATATCTTCTGCTAGCTCTTTTACTAGCGGAGGAGCCCGGCTTTCTTGTTCGCCGCCGCCCTCTTCTTCTGACTTCGGGGGTCTTGTACCCCTCTTCGGTTCTTCTTGCCAGGCCACCACACCTTCTTCTAGCTCTTTTACAAGCGGTGGCCCAGTCTTCTGTCGCCGCTGTCTTCTGGCCTTCTGTTCTTCTCTTCTGTTCTTATCTTCTCTTCTTCTCATAGTTAGTAAGGTTGAATAAAGACACTAGTCCATCCAGTTCAACCTGAGTGTGTGTCTACCCCTATCCCTGTACACTGCACACTCTCAAAGGTGAGGGAGATGTCTGTAGAGCGAAGATCTCGAGACAAATCGTCTCAATCTTATTTTTGAGGTGATAAGCAATCTCCTGGGCAGTGAGTAAATTAGTGGGTGGGGGTAATGGAGGACGAAGTAGAGTGGTAAAGGTAGAAAATAATTGACGGGGACTGCGTGAGAGGGTGTTAATGAGAGTTATAAAGTAGGTCTGTTTGGCAGCGTGCAGGCAAGAATGGTATTTTTGGAGGGCAGATTTATATTGGCTGAAATCTTGCTGTACAGATGCTCAAGAGCATGGCTAAGATTTTGAGGCTTCTGGTATTGTCTGTCTGCCAGGGTTGTAGCGATCGGGGTCTGATTCTGTGTGTAGTGAGGGGGGCGAATGTATTTCAAAAGTACGGCGGACTAGCACACACACGGCCGTACTGTCTGCCGAAATGCCAGACCGGCTGATATATTGGAGTGCAAAAATACTTTCTTAGTCCGCCGGACTTTTGGGTAAAAAAAAGTCCGCCGGAGCCTACCCACGGGCGGATTGTCCGGCGGACTTGAGTTTGCCGGACTTTTCCACCGGATTGTTTGATCGTGTGTACGAGGCATTAGACTCCGAACTGTCCTTTCAGGCCCACATACAAGCCCTGTATAAATCATGCCACCTTAGCCACCGCAACATTTCCAGAATATGCCCCTTTTTAACTAATGACACCACCAAGCTTCTAATTCACTCCCTGGTCATCTCTCGCCTTGACTACTGCAACTCCCTCCTCATTGGATTACCTTTACATAGACCATCCCCCCTTCAGTCCATAATGAATGCCGCTGCCAGACCCATCCACCTTACCAGCCATTCAGTGTCCTTCACCCCTCTCTGCCAATCCATCCACTGGCTTCCACTCACCCAACGAATAAAATTCAAAGTACTGACAATAATTTACAAAGCCATCCATAACTCTGCCCCTAGTTACATCACTAACCCAGTCCAAAAATACCAACCAAGCCGCTCTCTTCGGTCATCCCAAGACTTCCTGCTCTCTAGCTCCCTTGTCACCTCCTCCCATGCTCGCCTCCAGGATTTCTCCAGAGCTGATTCCATCCTTTGAAACTCCCTACCCTAATCTGTCTGACTGTCCCCTAATCTATCCATCTTTAGACGATCCCCGAAAACCCTTCTCTTAAAACAAGCCTATCCTGCTTCTAACTAACACTGTTTTACTTCCTCCATCAGCTCATCCCCCCACAGCTATTATCTTTTGTATCAATTGACCCTTCCTTTTTAGACTGTAAGCTCTAACGAGCAGGGCCCTCTGATTCCTCTTGTACCAAATTGTAATGTAACTGTAATGTCTGCCCTCATGTTGTAAAGCATTGAGCAAACTGTTGGCGCTATATAAAACCTGTATAATAATAATATAATAATAGGGGCATGTAATTACAATTTTTGCTATAATATTTTGCAACAGGGCCCATTCCTGCACTCAACAACAGAATCTGTGAGGGGTTATAGTGTTGTGGCACCACCACCACCACCGCCTAAGACCTAATTTTTCTGCCCCTGTTTAACAGGGACACGTAATTACAATTTTTGATCTAATATTTCACAGCAGGGCCCATTCCAGAGCCCACCGAGAGTAACTGTGAGGGCTTACAGTATTGCGGCACCACCACCAAAGGCCCAATTTTTCTGCCCCTGTTCAACAGGGGCATGTAATTACAATTCTTGAAATAATATGTCACAGCAGAGCCCGTTCCAGTGCCCACCAAGAGTAACTGCGAGGGCTTACAGTGTTCTGGTACCACCAACACCTAAGGCCCAAATTTGTGTAGAGATATATAGGGCAGGCCGTATAATATATACAGGCAGTCTTCTACTTTCAAACATCCGACTTACAAATGACTCCTGCTTACAAATGGAGGAAGACAACAGGAAGTAAGAGGAAATCTACCCCTAGGAAGGGAAATTCTCCCCTGTAAGAGTTAATATGGGAAAATGGTGTCTCCACTGATGCTTTATCACCAATCCTTGTTTCCCTAAAAATCTAAATTTTCAAAATCCAATTTTCATTGGGACAGAAAGTGAGGTGAAATCTTCTCAACAGGGGCACAGACAGCAAAACAAATGTTACAGGTGTGATGATAACCCTTCCCTATATTATCCAAAAGCTTAAAAATAGATTGTTTGGCTGGAGCTACACTTAAAAAATGTACCTGTTCCAAGTTACAAACAGATTCAACTTAAAGTGGATGTAAACTCCCCAATCGTTTTCAGCCAAGGAAGCTGCTATCTTTGCCTCTGTTTAATTTTCAACTGCTATGGTGCTGCACATGTGATTCGTTATGACACCAGCCATTGGGTGGTTTGATAGTTTGGCTGAGAGCACAGCCAATGTGCAGTTAGCATTCCCGGCATGCCTTTTTATTTTTAACTGTTTAAATAGATGGGTTTACTTCCACTTTAAAAAAAAACCTACAGCCCCTATCTTATTTGTAACCCTGGGGACCGCCTGTATACTACTGTTCAGAGTATATAGGTCCTGGGGACCCTACGCCTTTTCTTTTTTTAATTTGGGTGCAGGGTTCCCCTTAATATCCATACAAGACGCAAAGGGCCTGGTAATGGGCTGGGGGGTTACCCGTGGAGTTTTTCACAATAATTTTCATCCATATTGCTGGGACCTGACATTACATTACAGCCACAAGCAGTTTTATATGACTTTTATAACTCTCCTGGCAAATGAGAAGTTTCCTCTGCTTCTGTAATGTAAACAGAAGCAGAGGAAGTGATGTCATCGCTCCTTGCCAAGCCTTTTCATTACGGCTTCCGAGGAGAGAAGACATCCAAGTAAGACTATACCAACACTATACTTCACACTACACTAACACTACAACAGTAGAACACGCAGGCACACAAATCACCCTTCAATCACCCCCGGTCACCCCCCCTGCACCCTCATCACAGTGACACCAATAGCAGTTTTTATTTTTTTACTGATTACTGTATTGGTGTCATTTGTGACTGTTATATGTGTTAGGGCAGTTAGTGGTAGGCCCCTTTAGTTCAGTGTACCCGCCTATCCCCCCTAATAAAGGTTGAACCCCTTGATCACCACCCAGTTAACCCCTGTCGCCAGTGTCACTAAGTGATCTTTTTTCTGTTCGCCATATTAGTTTGCACAGGTGACGCTAGGTAGCCAGGTAAGTACTTAGGGTCAGCTTTTTATAGCGTCAGATACCCTGTATACTACCTAATAAAGGTTTTAACCCCCTGATTGCCCCCTAGTTAACCCTTTCACCAGTGATCACCGTATAACTGTTACGGGTGATGCTGGTTAGTTTGTTTGTTTTTTATAGTGTCAGGGCACCCACCATTTATTACCTAATAAAGGTTTAACCCCCTGATCCCCAGGTGGGTGATATCAGTTAGGTTTTAGGGTAAGATAGGGTCTGCGTCGCCCCAGGCAGCGTCAGGTTAGTGCCAGTACTGCTAACACCCACACACGCAGCATACACCTCTCTTAGTGGCATAGTACCTGGAAGGATCAATTTCTGATCTGATCAGATCTATACTAGTGTCCCCAGCACTTTAGGTTTCCCAAAAACACAGGGTTAGCAGGATCAGCCCAGATACCTGTTAGCATCTGCATTTTGCCCCTCCGCCCAGCCCAGCCTAGCCCACCCAAGTGCAGTATCATAGTTAGTTTCATAGTTAGTAAGGTTGAATAAAGACACCAGTCCATCCAGTTCAACCTGAGTGTCTACAATTGTCCCTATCCCTGTACAGTTACACACTCACATTGGTCCCTACCCTCAAGGAGCCCACAATCCAAGGTCCCCATTCATATACTAGGGCCAATTTTGGACAGAAGCCAACTAACCTACCTGCATGTCTTTGGAGTGTGGGAGGAAACCGGAGTACCCGGAGGAAACCCATGCAAGCACAGGGAGAACATGCAAACTCCAGGCAGGTAGTGTCGTGGTTGGGATTTGAACCAGTGACCCTTCCTACTGCTAGGTGAGAGTGCTAACCACTACACCACTGTGCCGCCGCCGATCAATCACTGTTAAAAAACACTAAACACATAACTGCAGTGTTCTCGGAGTCAGGCCTGATCCCTGCGATTGCTGACAGTTATTTTGGTAGTGTTTTGATACAGTCGCTGACAGCCTAGGAGCTTTTTTACCCGTGAGTCTCACTAGTGTACCACTAAATTTAGAGCCCAAAATGGCAAATCAAAGGTACACTAGTGAAGAGGCCTACATGTTTCTGAGCATGACAGATAGTGAAGAGGAAGTCACTCATCTGTCAGATTCAGGCTCAGAATATGATCCTGTAAATGACACCAATTACGGTTTCCGAATTTAGGATCTTTCTGGGTCTATCCCTCCTCATGGGCATAACTAAAAAGAGTGAGTTGCGGTCATATTGGTCCACTGACCCAATTCACCATATGCCCATGTTCTCTGCCTCCATGACCAGGGCACGATCTTGTGGTTCATGCATTTCAACAACCATGAACTCAGGCAGCACAGTGGTGTAGTGGTTAGCACTCTCACCTAGCAGTAAGAAGGGTCACTGGTTTGAATCCCAACCATGACACCACCTGCCTGGAGTTTGCATGTTCTCCCTGTGCCTGTGTGAGTTTCCTCTGGGTACTCCAGTTTCCTCTCACCCTCCAAAGACATGCAGGTAGGTTAATTGGCTTCTGTCCAAAATTGGCCCTAGTATATAAATGGGGACCTTGGATTGTGGGCTCCTTGAGGGTAGGGACTGATGTGAGTGTGCAATGTAAAGTGATGGGGAAAATTGTAGACACTCAGGTTGAACTGGATGGACTGGTGTCTTTATTCAACCTTACTAACTATGCAACTATGTAACTCTGTCTTCCTCATGGAGACACTGGATACGATCGATTCTCCAAAATTTGGCCTCTTGTAAACCATTTCAACCAACGTTTTGCAAACTTGTTTACTCCCCATCAAGTTGTTTGCGTTGATGAGTCCCTGATTATGTTTTCTGGCCACTTGTCTTTCAAACAGTACCTTCCCAGCAAGTGTGCCAGATACGGGCTCAAGATGTATAAGCTCTGTGATAGGGCCACAGGCTATACATGTAGTTTTATGATTCATGAGGGAAGAGATAGCCACATAGAGCCCCCGAACTGCCTAGATTACATAGGGAGCGCTGGCAATATTGTGTGGGACTTGGTGTCATCCTTATTCAGCAAGGGGTACCACTTGTATGTGGACAATTATTACATAAGCGTGCCACTTTTTAGTCATTTGTTTGATCATCAGATTGGAGCATGTGGCACTGTGCGACATAATCTCTGGGACTTTCCCCAGCGGCTTGTAGATTCCCGTCTTAGGCTGGGTGAGAGAGCCTGCTTCAAGTGTAATAATTTGCTCACTGTGAAGTGGAGGGATAATAAGAATGTTATAGTTCTTGCCTCCCTTCATGCAGACAGGACTGTCCAAATTCCTACGGTGACTGGTGTCATGGAGAAACCCCTCTGTGTCCACAAATATAACCTTAATTTGGGAGGGGTGGACCTCAACGACCAGTTTTTGGTGCCATACCTTGTTACCCTTAAGGCCAGACGCTGGTACAAAAAAGTGTCTGTTTATTTATTTCAGTTGGCTTTGCTGAATGCTCATGTGCTATACAGAGCTTTAGAATAGACTGGATCCTTCCTTAAATTCCAGGAAGAGATCGTCAGAGCCCTTCTTTTTACAGACAGTGCTCCACCTCACCTTCCTGATCCAAATTGAGTAAGCCGGCTGCATGAGAGGCACTTTCCATTTGTCCTCCTGAGTACCCCTACCCAACGAGCCCCCTAAAGATGTCGTGTCTGCAGAATGTGTGACATCCGCTATTATTGTCCCTCTTGTTCTGACAATCCTGGTCTTTATATTGGTGAATGTTTTGAACGCTATCATAAACTAGTTGAGTATTAGCGTAGGGCACAGCACTGCACAGACTAGGTACACTTTCACAGGGTCTCCCAAGATGCCATCGCATTTTGAGAGACCCAAACCTGGAACCGTTACAGTTACAACAGCTACAGTTACAAAAAAAAGTGTAAAAAAAAACCTTAAAAAGATATATAAAATAAAAAAAACAAAAATAGTTGTCGTTCTATTGTTCTCTCACTCTCTCTCTATTCTCTCTCTCTATTGTTACATAGTTACATAGTTAGTCAGGTTGAAAAAAGACACAAGTCCATCCAGTTCAACCAAAAAAAAAAAAAATATATATATATATATATAGAAAGGCCAGTATGCTGGCCTGAAATTATGGGAGGAGCCCGGTGGAATATATAACCAGCCCATTCGCCTGTCCTCCTCGTCGGTTCCGGTGCGCGATACCCGATACGTCAGGTATCAAGCGCCGGCCATTCAGACCAGACGCAGTGAGCCCGTTCGTCAGTTCCCGCATTTTTCGTCCCCGTCTTGACAGCTCGTCTTCTCGTTCAGCAGCGTCCGTCGGTTTCGCCGTCGGAGTGTCGCCGTACCCATCGAATTTGTCGTTGCACGTCGGGCTGGCTGTCGCAGGTAGGGCTTCGGCACCCCCTTTTTCAATTCATGTATTCGATGTACCGTCAACATTCCCTGTACTCACGAGCCGCTCGCTGCTTTCAAATCGAATGTTTTCTGTGGCCCTCGTACGCATGTCGCTATTTTCTACTTTCGATGCAGTCGTTATCACTTTTCGACACGTTCGATTACGCCACGTCAGGCGATTCATTCGCAGGTACGGCATTCGAAACCGTTCGACTGCCCGAGCATTTCTATTAGTATCGGTTGAATCGTTCGACTCACAGCCAACTGCTTGTTACGACAAGGCAAGCAGTCCGCACGTTTCGCTTGCCCTGCTTCAATTCGAATATCCCTTCATTCATGCAGTTATGTTATGTATTTCATTCGATCTCATTCCAATTCATTTCACTCCCAGTCATTTCTTCCATTTCGAATCATTTCTGTCACTAGTCGCGCTCCGGCGCGAATCCTGTTGCACCTCTGGTGCACCGATTCGCTTTGGAGTGCCCCCAGGGTTTGGCCTCATTTCTGTACATGCTCCAGAGACTGAATCACTCGCAGGTTCACGCACGATCCCTGATTTTTGTCTTTGTCATGGCATATCATTTCTGTCACTTATTACGCTCCAAATCGAATCCTGTCGCATTCTCTTATGCACCGATTCGTCTTGGTGTGCCCAGCTGCTACGCCTCATTTCGGTACATGCTCCAGAGACGGATTCTTTGTAAACCTACAGTCCAGTCGTTGAATCCTGTCTCTGTCATGGGATATCATTTCTGTCACTTATTACACTCCAGTTCGAATCCTGTCGCATTCTTTATGCACCGATTCGTTCTGGTGTGCCCAGCTGCTACGCCTCATTTCAGTACATGCTCCAGAGACGGATTCTTTATTGTTACCATCAGTCCAGGCGTTGAATCTTGTCTCTGTCATGGGATATCATTTCTGTCACTTATTACGCTCCAATTCGAATCCTGTCGCATTCTTTTATGCACCGATTTGTTCTGGTGTGCCCAGCTGCTACGCCTCATTTCAGTACATGCTCCAAGGACAGGACTCATCTGTTTGGTTCAAGGGCTCGTCCTCCGATTCTTGTCTTTGTCATGGGTTTCATTTCATTTCACCTATCACGTTCCGGTACGAATAGTCACATCTGTGTACCAAATTCATCCCGGCGTGCCCCAGGAATGGCCTCATTTCAGTACATGCTCCAAGGACAGGATTCATCCGTTTGGTTCAAGGGCCTCGTCCTCTGATTCTTGTCTTTGTCATGGGTTTTCATTTCATTTCACCTTATCACGTTCCGGTACGAATAGTCACTTCGGTGTACCAAATTCGTCTCGGCGTGCCCCAGGAACGGCCTCATTTCAGTACATGCTCCAGAATCCGTTTCGTGCTCAGTCGCAAAGTTGTGGCATGGCGATCCGGATCTCTGTCATGGCAGCTTCTCTCATCTCACTATCACATGCGGTCTGGATGCCTACCAGGGGGGCCTTGCTCCTCGGCCTCATTTCATTATAAAGTTGCCTCAAAAGGGAAACAGCTTCGTTTAGGCGTGTTGCGTCGTTTTTCTCCACATTCAAGCGCAGACTTCCTGCAATCGTCGTAAATACACATCCAAGCGCAGACTTCTTGCAGTCGTTGCAAGCACGCATCCAGAGATAGACTAATCGCAATCATTGTACCAGCACGCATACGAGCAGAGACCTCTGGCAGTCGTCGCAAGCACGCATTCGAGCCTAGACCTCTTGCACTCGTTACAAGCACGCATTCGAGCATAGACCTCTTGCAGTCGTCGCAAGCACGCATTCGAGCCTAGACCTCTTGCACTCATTACAAGCACGCGTTCGTGCATAGAGCTCTTGCAGTCGTTGCAAGCACGCATTCGAGCATAAACCTCTTGCGGTCGTTGCAAGCACGCATTCGAGCACAAACCTCTTGCTATCGTTGCAAGCACGCTTTCGAGCATAAACCTCTTGCAATCGTTGCAAGCACGCATTCGAGCATAGACCTTTTTCAATCGTCGCAAGCACGCATTCGAGCATACACCTCTAGCGATCGTTGCAAGCACGCATTCGAGCGTAGACCTCTTGCAGTCATGACAAGCACGCATTCAAGCATAAGCCTCTTGCGATCATTGCAGGCTGATGTCCGGGCTCAACTTATGGCAATCATTGCTGGCAGGCACTTCTGCCTGCTCAATAGGTTGCTTTGGGGGAAGCCTGGATACCTTCCTAAATGTTCGTTGTATTACAGGGTACTTATACTTATAGGCATAGTTGATCCAGGGAAAATCCGATTGCCTCTCGAGGGGTCAGGAAGGAATTTTTTCCCCTACTGTAGCAAATTGGCCATGCTCTGTTGGGGTTTTTTGCCTTCCTCTGGATCAGCTGCGGGCGTAGAATTGGGGTGTCGGGTGGTGTGATACCTTATTATTTCAATTGTGGTTGGACCGGATGGACTTCTGTCTTTTCCGGCCTGGCTACCCACGAAGCCTACTGTAAATCCTTGCAATCGCTGCAGGCACGCGTCCTAGCATAACATCTTGCAAATCATGGCAAGCACGCATCCTGGGTAATATCTTGCAACCGTCGCAAGTACGCGTCCTAGCATAACATCTTGCAATCATGGTAAGCACGCATACTGGGTAACATCTTGCAACCGTCGCAAGCACGCGTCCTAACATACATGCAAGCATAACTCCCGCAGTCTTCGCAGTGCACATGCGGAACGCGAATTGCTCGCAGTCACCACGTACACATCTCCTCCGACAAACTCCCGGGCAATTGTCGCAAGCACACGTACAAACACAACCTTTACTCATGCCAAGGCTCGCGACTTAGCATAACTTCTTGCAATCGTTTGTTGCAAGCACGTTCTCAGTGGTACGCTAACTGGCTACACCTCATTTTCAGCAGCACTTAATTGGCCACTCGTCTCCTGTGGCCTTTCTTACAAGCCACTCACTGTCGCCTGTCCGGCTGTCTCTTCCTTGGGACAGTTGAGTTCAACCTCCGTCCGCACCAGGATCATGTTGTCACACGCGACTGGCTTCTTCCGTAGCACGCCCAGGCTATTTCTAGCCAGCGTTCAACATTTCTTATTCTTACAATGCTCGGAGAACCATCTGTTGTTACAGCCCATACAGCAAGATCCCCACTACGATGCGTCCAGAGGCATCAGCCCATAATCTTCGGCCAATGCTCGCCCATTACAACTGCCATCTTTACGGACACATAATACCCTCGCATATTCCCCAGTTTAGTCATCCAAAAGACACCTACAGTCCCTTCACGGCATGTCGAGCGTCCCTATGCACGTCATCCCTCAGGGGTCGCGCCTCTGTGTCACGCCGATTGGTCTTACTGTCTCTCTCACAGGATCCGGAGCAAGTCCTCAGCCGGGTCCCCGCGGCAATAGCAGTCCTTGCTATGCGGGAGGAATTCCTATCGTCTGGGAGTGACGTCTCTCTGTTCATTCCCTTCGCGTCTTCCCTTTCTCCCCAGGTGATGACTGACGCAGCGGCCTCCACGGGCTTGCCGCTGATTTTTTGGCCACCTCTGGCTCGCAGCTCCCTGGCCTCCCCAGTTACTGGCAATTCCTGGCTGCGCCAAGGCGCCCTCTCTGGTGGTATGTACTTCCTACGTCAACTGGTCCAGCTCTTGTTGTTGTTTCAGTTCAACATCCATTCTTCCTTTATCCCCGGTAAGTTCAATCAGGCAGCGGACGCCCTCTCCCGCTTTAACCTTGTCGCGTTTTCATTCAGGTACCCGGAGCCGGACCAACATCAGCAGCTATCCCGGACTGGTCTCAACTGACCCTGGGTTAGCCCCTCACCTCCTAGCGGCTACCCAACTCGTTTGATCACTCCCTTTCCCGCAATACCCTCAAGGCCTATCAATCAGCCTGGAGGGCCTTTAACCAACTTCGTCACGTGTCACAGTACAGAGACGTCCCGTGTCAAGCAAGTCACAGCCTTCATTTCCTACTGTCACTCGCAGTTGGCGTCATCCTTTAATACGATCCGGCTATACATGACCGGTGTACAACATCTTACGTCCCTCCAGGACCC
The DNA here is from genome assembly GCF_037356315.1 of Lithobates pipiens. NCBI lineage: Eukaryota > Metazoa > Chordata > Amphibia > Anura > Ranidae > Lithobates > Lithobates pipiens. Next base: position 119,427,754 of record NW_027507787.1, read on the forward strand.
TACCGTACCCTTCCTATTTTACCACGCCGTTCGGGCTGTTACGCGCGGTATCCAGGAAGCGCCAGCCGATGACCGGCACCAAAACGACCGCCTATCACAGGAGACGTTTAGAAATACGTCAGACTTCCTGGCTACTTCACCTTTTCGGTCTCCACGTTGGTGTCATTTACAAGCAGCCATACACCTCGCCTTCCCCGGCTTCTTACGGCCAAGCAAGTTTACTTGTTGTAGCCTCACGGCACGCATGCTGTACCAGCACCACCTGGTCCGATACAAAGACCATTTCGCCTTACACTTAGCAGTCTCCAAGACGCAGCAGCTTGGCTCGGGTTCGGACATACACCGCTATAAGTCCAACAACCGTCGGTACCCGGTCGCCATTTTCACGCGCCTGTCGGCCCCTTTTGGCTGATCAACCAGGAGTTAGTCCTCTTCTGCCATTTCTCACTAAACCTCTGAACGCTGCCCGGTGCAACGTGTCAGGATACTCCCGGGTGTCCTTCACCTCTGTCCTACTCACATTATCAAGAAGTGGGGCAGATGGAGGTCCACCTGTTTCGCCCGCTACATACCCAATCCGCAAGCGGAGATGACCCAGGCCTTTGTCGAGCGCACCCAGTAACAAACTTGGATCAATAAAATACAACCCCTACCTGAATGATTTTGCCCCCTTATTTTGGTATACCGTACGTTAGACCAGGGCACACTTTCAGGTCCATTTCAAGTAAGCGAGTTTATGTTAACCTTGTTTGTCATCCTTAACCGTATCGGTCAGAGGGCTCCATACCATAAATAGAAAGGCCAGTATGCTGGCCTGAAATTATGGGAGGAGCCCGGTGGAATATATAACCAGCCCATTCGCCTGTCCTCCTCGTCGGTTCCGGTGCGCGATACCCACCCACCCATCCCCCTTTTTCAGGGCATTTCTCAAGCATCATACTCCTCATGAGAGTACTCTTTTCTCCCCATTCATATTCATTTCATTTATCACCCACTTTCTATCTAGGGTATGCCCCCTTATTTTGGTATACCGTACGTTAGACCAGGGCACACTTTCAGGTCCATTTCAAGTAAGCGAGTTTATGTTAACCTTGTTTGTCATCCTTAACCGTATCGGTCAGAGGGCTCCATACCATAAATATATATATATATATAAAATAAATATCATACCAGCCCATATACCCAATTCTATACCCACAGTTGATCCAGAGGAAGGCAAAAAACCCCAGCAGAGCATGATCCAATTTGCTAAAGCAGGGGAAAAAATTCCTTCCTGATCCCTCGAGAGGCAATCGGATTTTCCCCGGATCAACTTTGCCTATAAATTTTAGTACCCAGTTATATTACGTACACTTAGGAAATAATCCAGGCCTTTCTTAAAGCAATCCACTGAGCTGGCCATAACCACCTCTGCAGGGAGTCTATTCCACATTTTCACAGCTCTTACTGTGAAGAAACCTTTCCGTATTTGGAGATGAAATCTCTTCTCCTCTAGACGTAAAGAGTGCCCCCTTGTCCTCTTTGTTGACTGTAAAGTGAATAACTCGACACCAAGTTCCCTATATGGACCCCTTATATATTTGTACATGTTGATCAAATCCCCCCTTAATCTCCTCTTCTCAAGAGCGAATAAATTCAGTTCCTCTATTCTTTCCTCATAGCTGAGTTCCTCCATGCCTCTTATCAGTTTGGTTGCCCTTCTCTGCACTTTCTCCAGTTCCCCGATATCCTTTTTGAGAACTGGTGCCCAAAACTGAACGACATATTCCAGATGCGGTCTTACTAATGATTTGAACAGGGGCAAAATGATATCTCTCTCTCTCTGGAGTACATACCTCTCTTAATAAAGGAAAGGACTTTGCTCGCTTTGGAAACTGCAGCTTGGCATTGCATGCTATTATTGAGCTTATGATCTACCAAAACCCCCAGATCCTTCTCCACTATGGATTCCTCCAGTTGTACTCCCCCTAGCGTGTATGATGCATGCATATTCTTAGCCCCCAAGTGCATAACTTTACATTTCTCAACATTAAACCTCATCTGCCACATAGTCGCCCAATTAGACAGAGTATTGAGGTCGGCTTGTAAATTGGTGACATCCTGTAAGGACGTTATTGCACTGCATAGCTTGGTGTCATCTGCAAAGACAGAAATGTTACTTTTGATCCCAGACCCAATATCATTTATAAAGATATTAAAAAGCAAGGGTCCCAGCACTGAACCTTGGGGTACACCACTGATAACCTTAGACCATTCAGAGTAAGAATCATTAACCACTACTCTGTGAATTCTGTCTTTTAGCCAGTTTTCTATCCATCTACAAACTGATGTTTCCAAACCTGTAGACTTTACCTTACACATGAGCCGTGTGTGCGGAACTGTATCGAACGCTTTTGCAAAATCCAAATATATCAAGTCCACCGCCACCCCTCTGTCCAAGGTTTTACTTACCACCTCATAAAAAGAAATCAGATTTGTCTGCTCTTTTTTACTGTATTCTGTTCTGAAATGTTTTATTGTTATTATGTTTTATCAAGTTTGCTTTTCAGGTATGTCATTTTTTTATACTGTACTGTTTGCTGTGTTTTATTGTTAACCATTTTTTTGTTTTCAGGTACACCATTCAGCTGCAGCACGGATTTATTTATCTTGACAGCAACAGTGTTTGCTACCACGATACATAAAGGCGTTACTCCAGCACTGTAGGAGGTGATTTCACCACCACAGTTTAAAAAAAAGAGCATATATGCCAAGCATGGAGGCAGCAGGGCTGGAGAAGCGATTTGCTCCTAAAGCCGCATACACACGGGCGGACTGTCTGTCCAACTTAGTCCGCTGAAACACATTTCAGCAGACAGTCCGCTCATGTGTGGGCTTCAGCGGACTTTTTCAGCGTGCAGTCTGGCGGGCTAAGTATTTCGGAATTTCCGTAATATTGTCCGTCCAACTTTGGTTTCAGCGGACAGTCCGCTCGTGAGTAGGCTAGTTGGACGGACTAAGTATGGCGCATGCTCAGAAAGGATTTACACGGCGGAAGGTTGCATTGCTGTGTATTGGACGTCCTATTTCTAGTCCCGTCGTACGTGCTGTACACGTCATCGCGCAAGCTTTCAACGGACTGTCTGTTCATCGTGTGTGGTCAAGTCCGTTCATTCAAAAGTAGGACGGACTGTCCGTCGGATTGTCTGACGGACTTAGTTGGCCAGACAGTCCGCCCGTGTGTACGCGGCTTAACTTTTTCAGGTGGATTCCCCCATGCTTTGGTATATATATATATATATATATATATATATATATATATATATATATATATATATATATATATATATATATTAGGCGCAGATTGCGTTGTTTTATTTTTTACAATTTTTTTTGTATTTGCTTTGCAGGTATGGTATGTCTTGACCCTTGTACACATGGTCGGATATTCCGATGGAAAATTTCTGATCGGACCATGTTGTCGGTTAATCCAACAGTGTGTTGGCTCCATCGGACTGTTTCCGTCGGAATATCCAATGGACCAAGTTTGAGAGCTTGGCTATAAAATTTTCAGACAACATGATCCGATCGCGTCAGTTCCGATCGTGTGTAGCCTAGTCCGACGGACAAGGTGCCATGCATGCTCACAATCAATTCTGAGATGGAAGCAGTAAAACTACCACTCGTAATCGATATAGCACATTCGTCATGCTGCAATGTTAAAAAATCTTTAATGCAGCGCATTCTCTTTTTCTTTACAATGCTACAAGAATGAAGTTGTTTTGCTGCTCATATTCACACACACTTCTCCCAAATGTATTTCTTTATTAATGAGATATAAAAATAAATGGTGGACAGTACAATGCAATGGTTGTTCTCATTAAACACACATTATCCCAACATGTTTCGCAGAGATATTCTTCAGGGGATGTGTGGATATTTCAAAAAGATCTACATCAAAAATATAAAATGGCATAGTAACAAAATATTGTCATAAACACAATGAATAAAGATACATGTGCAGACTTGAGAGAGGGGAAAAAAAGGGGGGGGGGGGCCTTTCTGCATTCTGGACCCACCTTTAGCCACTACCAAGATGATATTATAGGGAATTTGTCCACCTCAACAGTCACCCATAGCCATGTTGGATCGCAGGGGGCTAAAAAAACGTCCAAGAACTATTGAATAATAAAGAATTAAAATAGTTTGTTTGAGAAAAATGGGTAAGTATAAGTAAATAAGTAAAAAATAAAAGGTTGCTAAAATAGAGCAGCCTAAGGGGGGTGAAGACCCTCCCAAATAAGGTAATACCATACTTAAAATGCAAAGATACAAAATGACTATTAAATACTTACATCGATTAAAAAAAGTTGTTGGAGTATTAACAATCGCTTATAATTATTCGAAAACGCTCGTATACCAAAAAGGACACCAGCTGTACAAAGACTAAAATGAAAAAATATTTTTTCTCAAGAAAGGACAAAAATCTGTTAAATAAGTAATGAAGCGTGAACAAAGAGAGTATATGAATAAATGAGAGGGAAGTGAATGGGTTAAGCCCCTCAAAAACTAACATGCAGGGACAGTCAGTAATTACTGAAAATATAAATGAATACATAATAGAATCCCATAGTGGTTTAACCTCAGATGTGTAATACAACATAAAACTAGGTGGAAAAAACTAATAAAAAAAAAAGAAGGAAATTAGGGATTGGTGGAAACACAAAAAATTTGAATTACAAGGAGAATTGAATTGGAGAGAGAAAAAGTGAAGCCATGCTAATAAGAGGTCAAAACAATAGTGATAAGGAATGAATAAGACAAGTAACTTACTAGTAAATAGTAGAATCTTTGAGAATAAGCGTAGGATAGCAAGGGATGACAGTGTGACGCCGGTCTTTTATATGCCCCGCCATCGGGCCGGCGTCTTACGTTACCGGCTCGATGTGGACAGAAGAGCACTAGTGCGCATGCTCGACATTGGGAAAAAGGCTGGTAAGCCTACAAACTCCATAGTGCCTCAGGCCGGAAGAAAAAGAGGGGAGGAGGCAGTCACCAGCAACGCCACAGCCCTAACAACAGAGCGGTGACATGCGAGACCGCAACCACCCAATCAATCCCCCCAAACGGACATAGAGGAACAAGGGGAAAAGAGATGGAGCGACAGGAGGGGAGGGACGGCCAGAAATGACAGATCCCTCCCGACCAACCCAAGGGGAGGATCGCAGCGCTAGAAAGGGGCAGCGGCACTCAAAAGTGCCTGTGCCCCTGGACTTCCGTGCGATCCACAATAGTACGGAAACCAGCAAGGTGGACAGCCAAGGAGGGCCCCTGAAATGCATGTTGAATTTTATCATTGTACTATTTTTGTAAGTATTATTTTCTACTTTAGTGTGTACAATCAAACACATTTTGATTTACGCTGACTCAGAACCAATTAAAGAAATTCATCTCACAATCGCAAGCTTATCAACCAAATATATATATATATATATAAGACATATATATATATATATATATATATATATATATATATATATATATATATATATATATATATATATATATATAGAAAGGCCAGTATGGTGGCCTGAAATTATGGGAGGAGCCCGGTGGAGCATATAACCAGCCCGTTCGCCTATCCTCCTCGTCGGTTCCGGTGCGCGATATCTGATACGTCAGATATCAAGGGCCGACTATCCTAGACCAGACGCAGTGAGCCTGTTCGTGAGTTCCCGCGTTGTTCGTCTCCGTCTTGACAAACTCGTCTTCCCGTTCATCAGCGTCCGTGGGTTTCGCCGTCGGACTGTCGTCATACCCATCGAATTTGTCGTTACACGTTGGGCCGGCTGTCGCAGGTAGGGCTTCGGCACCCCCTTTTCAGTTCATGTATTACAATGTCCCATCAACATTCCCTGAACTCACGAACCGCTCACTTCCTTTCAGTCGTATGTTTTACTGTGGCTCTCGTACTCATGTCACTGTTTCTACTTTCGATGTAGTCGTTATCACCTTTCGGCATGTTCGATCACGCCACGTCAGGCGATTCATTCGCAAGTACGGCATTCGAAACCGTTCGACTCCCCGAGCATTTCTATTAGTATCGGTCGAATCGTTCGACTCACAGCCGACTGCTTGTTACGACAAAGCAAGCAGTCCGCACGTATCGGTTGGTCTGCTCCAGTTCGAGTATATCTCATCATTCATGCAGTTATGTTATGTATCTCATTTCATCTCATTTCAAGTCATTTCAGTCCCAGTCATTTCTACCGTTTCAAATCATTTCTGTCACTAGCCGCGCTCCGGCGCGAATCCTGTCGCACCTCTGGTGCACCGATTCGCTTTGAAGTGCCCCAGGGTTCGGCCTCATTTCTGTACATGCTCCAGAGACTGAGTCACCCGCAGGTTCACGCACGGTCCCTGATTCTTGTCTTTGTCATGGCATACCATTTCTGTCACTTATTACGCTCCAATTCGAATCCTGTCGCATTCTTCTATGCACCGATTCGTCCTGGTGTGCCCAGCTGCTACGCCTCATTTCGGTACATGCTCCAGAGACGGATTCTTTGTAACCTACAGTCCAGTCGTTGAATCCTGTCTCTGTCATGGGATATCATTTCTGTCACTTATTACACTCCAATTCAAATCCTGTCGCATTTATTTATGCACCGATTCGTCCCGGTGTGCCCAGCTGCTACGCCTCATTTCAGTACATGCTCCAGAGACGGATTCTTTGTTGTAACTATCAGTCCAGTCGTTGAATCTTGTCTCTGTCATAGCATATCATTTCTGTCACTTATTACGCTCCAATTCGAATCCTGTCGCATTTTGTTTTTTTTATGCACTGATTCGTTCTGGTGTGTCCAGCTGCTACGCCTCATTTCAGTACATGCTCCAAAGACAGGATTCATCTGTTTGGTTCATGGGCTCGTCCTCTGATTCTTGTCTTTGTCATGGGTTTTCATTTCATTTCACCTATCACGTTCCGGTACGAATAGTCACATCTGTGTACCAAATTCGTCTCGGCGTGCCCCAGGAATGGCCTCATTTCAGTACATGCTCCAGAATCCGTTTCGTGCTCGGTCGCAAGTTGTGGCATGGCGATCTGGATCTCTGTCATGGCAGGTTCTCTCATTTCACTGTCACATACCGCTTCCCGGTTTGGGTCCAGTTGATTCTTCAATGTTTGGACGCCTACCGGGGGCCTTGCTCCTCGGCCTCATTTCATTATAAGTTGCCTCGGAAGGGAAACACAGCTTCATTTAGGCGTGTCTCGCTGTTTTCTCCACATACAAGCGTAGACTTCTTGCAATCGTTGCAAACACACATCCAAGCGTAGACTTCTTGCAATCATGGCAAGCACGCATCCAGACATAGACTTCTCGCTATCATTGCAAGCACACATTCGAGCATAGACCTCTGGCACTCATTGCAAGCATGCATTCGAGCATAGACCTCTTGCAATCATTGCAAGCACGCATTCGAGCATAGACCTCTTGCGATCATCGCAAGCACGCATTTGAGCATAGACCTCTTGCACTCATTACAAGCACGCTCTCGAGCGTAGACCTCTTGCAATCATGGCAAGCACGCATTCGAGCATAGACCTCTTGCAATCGTTGCAAGCAGATGTCCAGGCACAACTCATGGCAATCATTGTTGGCAGGCACTTCTGGCTGCTCGATAGGTTGCTTTGGGGAAAGCCTGGATACCTTCCTAAAGGTACGTTGTATTACGGGGTACTTATTTATAGATATAGTTGATCCAGGGAAAAATCCGATTGCCTCTCGAGGGGTCAGGAAGGAATTTTTTCCCCTGCTGTAAGCAGATTGGGCTATGCTCTGTTGGGGGTTTTTTGCCTTCCTCTGGATCAGCTGCGGGCGTAGAATTGGGTGTGTCAGGTTGTGTGATACATTATTTATTTTGATTTGTGGTGGGACTGGATGGACTTCTGTCTTTCCGGCCTGGCTACCCATGTGACCTACCATAATTCCTTGCAATCGTTGCAAGCACGAGTTCTGGCATAACTCCTTGCATTAGTTGCAGGCACGCATCCTAGCATAACATCTGGCAATCATAGCAAGCACGCATCCTGGGTAACATCTTGCAATCATCGCAAGCACGCGTCCAAACATACATTCAAGCACAACTCCTGCAGTCTTCGCAGTGCACATGCGGTAACACGAATGGCTCACAGTCACTACGTACACATCTCCAGTGACAGACTCCCGGGCAATTGTCGCAAGCACACGTTTAACACACTTTTGGTCATGCCAAGGCTCGCGACTTAGCATAACTTCTTGCAATCATTCGTTGGCAAGCACGTTCTCAGTGGCACACGAACCGGCTACACGTCATTTTCAGCAGCACTTAATTGGCCACTCGTCTCTTGTGGCTTTTCTTACAAACCACTCACTGTTGTCTGCCTACCCGTCTCTTCCTTAGGACAGTTGAGTTCAACTTCCGTCCCGCACCAGGATCATGTTGACACACGCAACTGGCTTCTTCCTGTAGCACGCCCAGGCTATTTCTAGCCAGCGTTCAGCATTTCTTATCCTTACAGTGCACGGAGAGCCATCTGTCATTCGGCCCGTACAGCAAGATCCCCACTACGAGGCATCCAGAGGCATCAGCCCATAGCCAACGGCAAACGCTCGCCCATCACAACTACCATCTTTAGGGGCATATAATATCCTCGCATATTCCCCAGTCTAGTCATCCAAAAGACACCTACAGTCCCTACACGGCATGTCGAGTTTCCCTATGCGCATCATCCCTCAGGGTCGCGCCTTTGTGTCACGCCTATTGGTCTTACTGTCCCTCTCACAGGATCCAGAGCAAGCCCTCAGCCTGGATCCCGCGGCAATAGCAGTCCTTGCTATGCGGGAGGAATTCCTATCGTCTGGGAATGGCGTCTCCCTGTTCATTCCCTCCGTGTCTTCCCTTTCTCCCCAGGTGATGACCGACGCAGTGGCCTCCACGGGCTTGCGGCTGTTTTTGGCCACCTCTGGCTCGCAGCTCCCTGGCCTCCCCAGTTACTGGCAATTCCTGGCTGCGCCAAGGCGTCCTCTCTGTTGATTATGTCCTTCCTACGTCGACTGGTCCAGCTCTTGTTGTTGTTTCAGTTCAACATCCGCTGTTCCTTTATCCCCGGTAAATTCAATCAAGCAGCGGACGCCCTCTCCCGCTTTAACCTTGTCTCGTTTTCGATCAGGTACCCGGAGCCGGACCAACATCAGCAGCTATCCCGGACTGGTCTCGACTGACCCTGGATTAGCCCCTCACCTGCTAGCGGCTACCCAACTCATTGATCACTCCCTTTCCCGCAATACCCTCAAGGCCTATCAATCAGCCTGGAGGGCCTTTAACCGCTTAATCACGTATCACAGCACAGAGACGTCCCGTGTCAAGCAAGTCATAGCCTTCATTTCCTACTGCCACTCGCAGTTGGCGTTATCCTTTAATACGATCCGGCTATACCTGACCGGTATAACATTTCACCTCCCTCCAGGACCCTACCGTACCCTCCTTATTTTACCACGCCGTTCAGGCTGTTATGCGCGGTATCCAGAAGCGCCAGCCGATGGCCAGCACCAAACGACTGCCTATCACAGGAGACGTTTTAGAAATATGTCAGATATCCTGGCCACTTCACCTTTTCGGTCTCCACATTAGTGTCATTTACAAGCAGCCATACACCCGGCCTTCTACGGCTTCTTACGGCCGAGCGAGTTTACTGGTAGTAGCCTCACGGCACGCATACTGTGCAAGAACCACCTGGTCCGATTCAAAGACCATTTCGTCTTACACTTAGCAGTCTCCAAGACACAGCAGCTTGGCTCGGGTACGGACATACACTTCTATAAAGTCCAACAACCGCTGGTACCCGGTCGCCATTCTCGCCCGCTTGTTGCCCCTTTTGGCTGATCAACCAGGAACTAGTACGCTTCTGCCATTTCACACTAAGCCTCTGAACGCTGCCCGCTTTATGGAACATCTCAGGATACTCCTGGGTATCCTTCACCTCTATCCTACTCACTACTCCGGACATTCATTCCGTATCGGAGCAGCTTCAACAGCATCCCGCCAAGGGGTCCCGGACCACATTATCAAGAAGTTGGGCAGATGGAGGTCCACCTGTTTCGCCCGCTACATACCCAATCCGCTAGTGGAGATGGCCCAGGCCTTTGTCGAGCTCACCCAGTAACAAACTTGAATCAATAAAATGCAACCCCTACCTGAATGTTTTTGCCCCCTTATTTTGGTATACCGTACGTCAGACCAGGGCACACTTTCAGGTCCATTTCAAGTAAGCGAGTTTATGTTAACCTTGTTTGTCATCCTTATCCGTATCGGTCAGAGGGCTCTGGACCATAAATAGAAAGGCCAGTATGGTGGCCTGAAATTATGGGAGGAGCCCAGTGGAGTATATAACCAGCCCGTTCGCCTATCCTCCTCGTCGGTTCCGGTGCGCGATACCCACCCACCCATCCCCCTTTTCAGGGCATTTCTCAAGCATTATACTCCTCATGAGAGTACTCATTTCACTCCATTCATATTCATTTCATTTATCACCCACTTCTCTATCTAAGGTATGCCCCCTTATTTTGGTATACCGTACGTCAGACCAGGGCACACTTTCAGGTCCATTTCAAGTAAGCGAGTTTATGTTAACCTTGTTTGTCATCCTTATCCGTATCGGTCAGAGGGCTCTGGACCATAAATATATATATATATTCAAATATTTTTACATTGGCATAGCCATCCAGTCAATCATATGTCGGAAGTTTTCTTTCAACTTCCTTCCTTTGATCAGAGGGGAAAGAAGTGATGAACAGAAATTAACTTTGCAAAGATTGAAAAGAACCTAGAAGAAAATTATGATATTGATGATTGTGAAAGACCGGAGAATTTCAGATATACGAAGTCTTGACAGACGGTTGAATTCGAGTCCAGCGGGAAAACGGAAAAGTTTTATATTTGGTGAGTAGAAAATTAATATGGAATTTGTAGATGTTTTAGCTGATGAAAGTAAATTAGAATTTACAGGTTTATCGAAACAGGTCTCTGATGCTGTTTTATGGAAATCAATGTATAATCAATGCTTTCAGGCAAATATTGACATTGAGAAGGATAGATTCTCATTAGTTAAAACAAAGAAAAAATTACGTAATGTAATGAAGCTAGTTAAAATTTATAATACTATGGTGTTTGATATGCCAGGAAAACAAATGCAAAGTGTAACAGAATTTGCAGAAACGCAGGAGAAGATATATATTGAACAATTATTGACTGAAAAAGTTGAATTGGAACATAAAATGAATGCATTATTAATCGTTTAAAAAAAAGAAAGTCAAATAGTTTTTTTGATTCAGGAAAAGACTGAACATGAAAATATCATAAGTCTACTTAAAACACAATTACTGCAAGCTCAGTCTTCTGCACATGGTCAGTGTTCAACAAAAATGGAGGATCTTGAACATGTGACAAAGTCGGATGTGAGTGTTAATGATGTTGATTCAGGAATTGAAATAATGTCTTCTGATGAGTCAATTGTTAATATTTCCTCAGACAATGAAAGTGGGAAGTCAATTGACTTCAATAATACTGATATTAAGCAGAAATGTAAATTTCCATCGCCATATGCTCAAAGGAAAGTTTATACAAAAAGAGAAACTCTTAAATGAGAGGGTCACATATCTAGATTTTTTTTGTTGGCTAATAATAATAATAATGATATACAAAAGAGGTTGAATTATCCGAAAACCATGCCAAGGCGTCATGAAGTATACTCTGTACACTGGTGTAGTAATTTGAAGTATAGAGGTCATAATAATGAAACTTATTTCCCTTCTAAGACCCAAATGCAAAGATTGAAACTGAAAATAGTCCATTAAGACAGGAAAGGTATCATTATGTAGCATATATAGCACTGTGAAAAACAATATTAGCAGTCCTTAAATGAACTGCATAGATGGTAAGAATTTTCTGGTTGATGTTTATTTGCTATGAAATAGGTTATGATTTGAGCTTAAAGAATTGGTTTTGACATTTGGAATATTATTGAGGAATTTTATATATTTTTTATATTTTCAAGGATAATCCTTTGGATTATTATTTTTTATTAATTTTTCCTTGTTATGATTATTATGTTTTTTTTATTTTTGTTTTGTTCAGGCTGAATATTTAAAGGTTTTAGTTCACCTGAAAAGTAGGGTAAAGAACAGCTTTGTACTCAGTTAGTAACGGAATACATTTTTAGCTTGGTACTCAATTAGCAACTGAATACCTTATGTTTAAGACAACAGAGAGTTAGCTGTAGGCAGTAGAACTACAGACACATTCAATTAGCTAAGAAAACAGATTTGTATGGAGAATTAGTAGTTCAACCTGAAATGGTCTCAATTTATGTTGTGAAGAAAATAGACACACAGAATTCTTAATTTGTAGAGAAATGTGAAGGGGTGATTTCTTTGCGTTTCTCTTCGGGTGTCACAAAATTATTATTTTGGGTCAGTAGACCATAAGTTTGTGTCATGACTAAAAGGGTTTTTGTGTTTCATATACCACAACACCTACAGGTGGGATTCACTAATGAAGATGCTTTAACTATTGTTGGGATGTTGATTAATCATGTTTTTCCAGTTTGGGGTATACCGACACACCTCAGTAGTGACAGAGGATGTGTAAAATCTTGGGAATAGAACAGAGATTTCATGTATCATATCATCCACAGTCTGCAGGTATTGTTGAGAGGATGAATCGGACAATTACATCTAGGATTGAAAAAATGTTGTTGGACAGAGGAAATGCTTGGGTTGATGTTCTTCAATTTAATTTAATGGGTGTAAGAAAGTATTCTCCTTTTGAGTTTAAAATAGAAAGTCAAATGGCGTTTGTGTTACCTCGTGAATTTTTTTGTTTTCACCTCAAAGAGAGGCTATAGAAAAGTCAAATTGGTTGCAGATGTTATGAAAAGAATGGTCTCTCTACACATTTCCAGTTGAGAAAGGAAGTTAATTCATGATAAAAAGTGCCATTGTGTTAGCTAAAAATATAAGTCTTTTATATTACAATATTTCTTGATAAGAAGGAGATTATTAAGAAATAATTTGTATATATACTGATATGTAGCATTTATTTTAAGGTAAAAAGGATTGTATGTTTAAAATGTTTTTATAGATAGTTTTCCCTCTAGCATACACAAGGCATATATATAGCATGAATTGTTATTACATTCACACACATATCGGATTTAATCTTCATTGTAAGAATAATCTATTTTTGATATTCTACAATTGATATTGTTTTTGTAACATTTTGTTATTTTGTTATTAAACCAAAATTATCTTTTGTACAAGATAAGTGGTCTATCAAGTTGACCAGGAACAGAAAGGTTTATTTAAAATAAAATTTGATGTTGTTAGCACAAGTCTAAGACAGAAGAAAATAGTGATTAAAGAATTGCCACATGTAAGGTCACACCCAGAGATGGTGAGATGCATGTCACAGGCAGAGCTAGAGTTTCAGGAGTTGGAACATGGAAAAGTAATTAGAAAGGTCCATTTGACATTTTGGATGTTCAAGGGGTACAAATACCTTTTCAGTTCAGTGAAAAATGTATGTAGAAATAAAGTTGGGTATAACAAGTTGTATATGCCGAGATATTGATGCTGCATTCCTTTTTTCAGGAATGAATTATAAAAATCTAATCTGGAGGAATTATGGATCCCAAAAAGATGAAAAGATGTCAGCTCAAAAAAAAGAAAAGTTTTAAAGAGAGAAAATGTATCATCATCACAGGATGCATCTTTTCCCTAGTGACAATTTTATCTGTGGTAAAATATATCACGAGCTGTTCCAGTTATGCAGAAGTTAACAGGATTGAAGAATTACACAACAAAGATCACGTATTATTCAGAAATAAGAGAGATGTAGACACTGATATCAATACAGATGAACAAAAAGATAACAATGCTGATATCATTACAAAGGACAAAAATGATATTGATATTAATGCTCATGATAAAAATCATGATTTTAGATATGTTGATATAAATACAGCAGAAGATTTGTATGGATATGTATGTGTAGGACAGGGATATGATTTCTGTTTACAATTGTATTTCATTCACAGCAATAATATTGAAATCAAAGTTAAAATAGAATCCAAAACAAATTTTGTTAAACTGCAGGGATCTTATAGACTAAATAACAAAACTGGAACTTTTGAATGTAACATATTGTTGAGGAGTTCTGGTCTATATATTTAAAAGGTAATGATTCAACAATGTGGTCTGGAGATGTTACTAATACTATGTCAAGTTCTGGGAAATCACTTTATCCCTTAGATAAATTTTTTTATCTTTTTCAAAGTTTCGTAAAAATATTAAATCCAAAATATTTAAATATAATTGGAGATGAAAAAGGGGACATTGTAAGAACATGGGATTTTAAAGTAACAAGAAAATGTATTCAAATAAGGGTCAAAATTGATATTTTTATAGTTGATAGAATTGTTCCAGAAATTAATATTTTCCCACAATTTTTGGAAATTATGGAAGATAAAGATAATTTGCATTTGATATGTAATACAAAAATATCTTTACCTCAAAATTCATTATTAACTTGGAAAAGGAATGATGAGTTTTTGGGTAGTTTTCTTTACAGTTCTACTATCATAATTCATAAAGGAATTTTTGGCAGTGTGAATTGGATCAATGATACATTTGTTTGTTATCAACAAATGAGAGTATCTTTGAATGATACTGGTATATATGAATGTTGCATATCAATAGGAAATTATCCGGTGAAATGTGCTAAGGCAAGTGTTATAGTTACGTCTCCAAGGAAAAAAATGTGTCAATAAGAAAAGTTTCTCTGCAAGTCCTTTTCAGATTAACCATTTCCAAACCAGAACTATTTTGAGAGAGGGAAAGTTTGTCATTATTTTGTGGAACTTTAATGTTTCAGAATGGAAAATTTCTTCAAGGTTTCCACAATGTCAAGGACATTTGGTTAATATGGAATTGGGTATTGAGAGATGGTTTGGAATTAATAATAGAAATTATAACAGAAATAAGCGTGGTATTGTTGAAGGTATTTTAGGAGGGATTGGCACAATCGGGAGTATAACAAATAGTATGGATATTAATACTTTAAAGTCTGATCTAGAAACCGCTGGTTTAGTGGGAAGTAATGGTATTAAAATACAAAGACATTTAAATCAGATTTTAGAAAACATGGTTATTAAAACTGCTAATATAATGGGTCCATCTATTTTACATCTTCAAAATATTACTCTTGATTTGATGATAAGTGAACAACATTCTCATATAGCCAGAGCATGCTTAGAGATTCAAACTGAATATTCCACTAATATCAAAATAATTGCGCAAGCATTTCAGAGTGGAATAACTCCTCTTGGCATTTTAGAGTATGTTCCCAAAGAATTTGCATATGCTATAAATCATACAGATTTATGGGTAAATAAATGGATAGGATGCAAGCAGGACATATGTTATAGTTCTTCTATGATTCCAATAGCCAGAAAAGAACACATTTTGGTTCCAATCACTGTTTTGGGATTACCTTGCAGCAATACACAATTATTATACTATAAATTACAGTATACAGATTTTGTATTTAACAATGAAAATTCTGAATTAGAACAATTAGATCTGTCCTCATGTTTACAATTCCAGTCTAAAGTTATATGTTTACCTAATCAAGATAAAAGTATATTTCATTCTTGTTATCATAATCACACATTATGTTCAGCAAGAATAGAAAAAGTTGAAACAATTTCTGAATTAATTACTCGTGTAGATAAAAAGAAGGTTTGTTTTCAGATTATGTCAGATACAGAAAGGGTTAAAACTTTTTTCTCTTCTTGTACAAATAGAGAAAACCTAAATCAAGGTTTGTATTGTATAGAAGGAGACATTGTGACAATAAGTATTAATGGGTTGAGAACAAATTTAACAAATATGTTTATGAAAAATATTAGCGCTCTTCCTACACAGTATAATATTTCCCAAATAGGTGAATTTCCATGGGAAAAATGGGCAAATATAATTCAAAAGGATCAAGGTTTATTAATAGCTTTGGCTAAGGAATTGCAAAATGCAGAAGTATTGTTTAAACATGAACAAGGTAATTTGCAAGAAATATCACATCAATGGTCAGAATTTTCAGGAAGTAATTGGTGGAAAAAATTTAGTAATAGTGTATCCATTTGGGGAAAAACTTTGATAACTTCAGCAGCAGGAAATATTTCATCACATCCTATTGTAATTCTTTTTATTGTTATTATGTTATTTCTTATATTCCAGTTATGTTTAATGTTTAGAATGAAAAAATTATATTATCGAATTAGAAGTGAAATTAAGAAAGGAGATGATTTACTGCAAAACAAGCTTAAAAGGAGAATGGGTTTTGGAGTTACGGATTCAGTTACACATGACAGAACATTTGGAGTTATTGAATCAAAGTTTTTTTTTTTTTTTTTTTCTTTTCAACATGCCTTCTCAAAGACCGCAAATTTCACCTCTTTCCCTTAAACTACTGTCCATTAATGCTAAAGGACTTAACACCGCACCTAAAAGAACCAAATTCCTATATGAATTTCATAAATACAAAGCCAACATAGTATGTATTCAAGAGACACACTTTAAATCCAATAATATACCTAAATTCTCAGATAGTCGATTTCCCACGTTTTTTCACTCCACCAACCCTGAGGGGAAGACAAAAGGAGTTTCTATCCTTATATCAAAACATACTCCTTTCCAGATAAAAGATACAATGATTGATCCTGAGGGAAGATTTATCTTTCTCAAAGGCGTAGTGTCATCTCATCCGATCACGATCGCCAATATCTACGCCCCTAACTCAAAACAGGTTACCTTCTTCCGCAAAATTAAGGATCTACTAACAAATTTTGCTTCAGGCATCCTAATACTTGGAGGAGACTTTAATGTCCCCCTCAACCCTTTGGCTGACACCTCAAATGGCTCCTCGAGTCTTCCTTTCAGGGCTTTAAAACAAATCAAACTCCAATTGCAATCACTAACACTACATGACACCTGGAGAACCCTCAATCCTCAAGCCAGAGACTATACCTATTTCTCAGCAATCCATCAAAAGTATTCGAGAATTGATTATTTCTATATTACACAAGCTGACCTCTCACTCATCACGAACACGACAATAGAGCCCATGATTCTATCGGATCATCACCCAATCACACTATCCTTGACTTTCCCAGAAAAAAACTCTATAACTAAAACATGGAGACTAAACACCACCGTACTGAAGGACCCAATAGACATTGATCGCTTTCGAGATACACTTAGTGACTATTTTGCCCGTAATGACACTGCTGACACTACTAAGATCATCCAATGGGAAGCCCACAAAAGTGTCATTAGGGGTGAGTTCATAAAGAAATTGACCCAACTTAAAAAGGAAAAACAAAATAAAATAAAATCCTTAATAGATCGCATCCATGTGTTTGAATTACAACACAAGAAGACCGTGGCTGTCTCCGCCTTCGAGGAGTTGACTAGAGCTAGAGAGCTTCTTACGGAAGAATTGAATCTTAAGGCTAAAAGACAATATATATTACGACACAAAATTTATTACGAGCAAGGTAATAAAAGTGGGAAAATGCTTGCGAGAGCAGTTCAGAGTAAGAAAGCCTCATCCACCATACATCACATAACTGACAACCGAGGAAAGTCGTACTCTTCGAACGAGGAGATAGCCACCCAATTTGAACAATATTACCAAACTCTGTATAATATCCCGCCCAATCCTAAATCCCCCCTTAACGCGGAAGCCAGATCAAAATTGATTCAAAGTTATCTGGAGGAACATAGTCCACCCAAAATCGCAAGAAACATTGCCCAGGAACTCGAATCCCCCATTAATGGCGATGAATTCGATAAGGCCTTGAAAGACATGAAAGTAGGCAAAGCCCCCGGTCCAGACGGTCTCCCATTACAATACTACAAAACTTTTTTCGACATTCTCAAACCCAAATTCTTGCAAACCTTCCAATCACTATACTCAGAAAAAAATCCCCCCAAACAGCTCTTGGAAGCGCATATAACAGTAATTCCCAAGGAAGGAAAAGACCCATCACTTGTAACAAACTATCGCCCAATCTCCTTAATAAATGTAGATATCAAAATATACACGAAAATTCTGGCCAATAGATTGCTACCCCTACTGACCTCCTTAATTTCCCTTGACCAGGTGGGATTCATCCCCGGCAGAGAAGGCCGAGACAATACCATCAAGGCCTTGAACATACATAATTGGCTAACTTCAAAAAAAAAACAGGGCTTCTTTTTATCACTTGATGCAGAAAAGGCGTTCGACAGAGTGGCCTGGGACTTTATTGATGCAGTCCTTAAAAATATTGGCATATTGCCCCGGATGAGAGCATATATCGCTGCATTGTACTCTAATCCAACTGCACGCGTACGCACTAATGGCCACCTGTCGAACGCCTTTAACCTCAAAAATGGGACGAGACAAGGTTGCCCCCTGTCCCCGTTGCTTTTTGTCCTCACCTTAGAGCCGCTCTTAAACAAAATTAGATCCAACCCAAATATTAAAGGCATCGAGATTAAAGACCGCTCCTACAAAGTAGCCGCCTTTGCGGACGATATGTTACTCTTTCTATCACAACCCTTGGTCTCCATACCCAATCTAGTAAAGAACTTGAAACATATCAACTATTATCTAATTTAAAAATTAATCACTCCAAATCGGTAGCACTAAATATTTCATTGCCCCTCAAAGATGTAGAATTATGCAAACAAAATTTCCCATTCACTTGGTCCCCCAACCAAATTACATAGCTTGGAATAGAGATACCCTCCTCCCTTAAAGACTTATTCAAACTTAATTTTCTACCCCTACTAAGGAACTCACAAGACGACCTTAAACGTTGGAACTCTCTAAACATCTCATGGTTTGGGAGGGCCTCTCTATTAAAAATGACCATTCTTCCCAGATTCCTTTATGCCATGCAAACGATCCCCATTAGATTGCCGTCCTCCTTCTTTGCCTCCTTCCGCAAAGCTTGTTCCACCTTTATTTGGAGGGGTAAACCTCCCAGAATCAAATATGCCAGACTGATCCTCCCAAAAAACAAAGGAGGAATTGCGCTTCCTGATCTAAAAAAATACCACCAAGCAACTATACTCACGCGAATTGTAGATTGGAACTTACATCAATCTGTCAAAGATTGGGTATCATTAGAACAGGCCCAATTTCCATATTCAATCACCCATTTACCATGGATAGACCCTAAATACCTTCAAAAAGAAATTAAATCACACCCCCTTATTGGACCCACAATAGCAATCTTTCATGACACTTACAAGATTGGAGACCCCACCCCTTGGATTAGTCCCTTAACGCCTCTTCGGAATAACCCTGATTTCCCCCCAGGAAACACCTCAAACTCTTTCCTGGCTAATTGGCCCCACAATACGGTGCTAATTAAACACTTTATCCACAAGGGGGTATTTTTATCCCTCGAGGAAATCAATAAGGACAGCGTTCCTAGACTGATATCCCCCTGGACATATCTCCAAATTAGACATTATATCTCCAAAGCAGCACTGGCAGCCCTTAGATCTAAATCTCTCACAACCCTCGAGATCTTATGTTCAGACACATCCCCACAGAGACATATTATCTCATGTCTTTACAACTCACTATTTAAAGAGGGTTTAGAGTTCTCCTATCCTTCTTGTCTAGCATGGGAAAATGACCTCAATCTTTCCTTCTCCAATGAAGAATGGGAAAATATCTTCACTTACGCTCATAAAGGTTCACTAAACGTTGCCACACAGGAGTGTGGATTTAAGATTTTAACAAGATGGTATAGAACACCCAGTACACTTCATAAATTCTATCCCCAGATTTCCAACAAATGTTGGAGGTGCAGTGGGGAGGTGGGCTCGCTATTTCATATCTGGTGGTCATGTCCACTTATTCAGCCTTTCTGGAAAATGGTGCACGAAACCATCTCATCAATAACATCAGAAACATTAGATCTCAACCCTGCCCACTTCCTACTGCATCACAACAAAATCCCCCCAAAAAAATATTTGAAATCCCTAACCATGATCATGACAAACGCAGCGAGACATTGTATCCCTTGCCATTGGAGGTCACCCTCACTCCCTACGAAAAAAGAATGGTTCAGAAGGATTAATTTTATTGAAAACATTGAGGAACTTATAAGTATTTCACAAGAAAGAATGTTAAACTTTGCTTCAACCTGGTCGAAATGGCTTGCATTCAAAGATACACAGGAATATAATGCCCCGTACACACGAGCGGACTTTTCGACATCCAAACTCCGACGGACTGAGTCCGGCGGACTATCCGATCGTGTGTGGGCTGCAACGGACTTTAGCGAAGCTAAAGTCTGACGGACTTTAGAAATGAAGCATGCTTTAAATTTTCCCGACGGAACTCCGCCGGACCCGGTCCCCTTTGAAAAATCCGCTCGTGTGTGTGCTACTCCGACGGACTAAAACCGACGCTAGGGCAGCTATTGGCTACTGTCTAGGAACTTCCTACGTCGAATCCAGTCGTACGTCATCACGTTCGACTCCGTCGGAGTTTGGTGTGATGGTGTGTGGTCAAGTCCGTTCGGTCGAAAAGTCCGCCAGAACTCCGTCGGAACTCCGGCGGAACTCCGGCGGAACTCCTTTGGAGGTCTGTCAGACTTAATCCCTCTCGTGTGTACGGGGCATAAGTCTTTCATTTAGTAATGACTGCTGTTGAACCTTCATCATATAGGTTACTTTCTCAAGGACCCAACAGCGCTGGCCCGTTGCTTGGGAACTCTCCTTGCCTACTCCTTTCTTCTGTAACTATATTAAACTAATTTCTTACCCCCTTTTTTTTTTTTTTTCTTTTTTTCTTTCCCTTTCCTCTTTCTCTCTCTCTCTCACCCCCTTTTCTTTCTCTATATATATACGAGTGATCCAGATATACCATTATATGTGTTTAAGATTTCTATCCTATCCATATTGTTAAATTAATCACAGAATAGTCATTAATGGTTTACTGACGATTGTCACCTATATCTTGACAGTTCAAGCTACTGCTTATACATCTCTGTAACTACCTGTGACAATGTTTTTTTATGCTACCTTTACTATGCGATATATTGTCGACTGTAATTCTCTGCATTTCTTTAATAAAACTTTTGTGAAATAAAAAAAAAAAAAAAAAAGTTTGCTTGAATGAGACATGAATGTTTTGAATGGATTTATATCTGGAAAATATGATTAGTATTCATATTGTTGTGCTTTTTAAGGACAATTTCCCGCACAATATTTACTAAGTAATTTTTAACGAAGATATTTTTAAGATACAGAATCAGTCTATATGACACAGTCTATATATGTGAAACATATTCACATATATAGACGAGACGAGTGATCATACAAAATATTTACATTTATTGGTTGACAAAAGACAAATATTTACATGAAATATTAAAATACAGATTGCATTACTTGATAATTTTGACAATTAATAGAAACACCCTCAGACTGGGCGTAGTAGTACCTTGGACACAATTATCACCATTATCACTTCTCGGTAGAATCAATAACCTTTTGATAATTGACAATTAAACAGAATGTCTGTATTTCACACGTCCAACCGTTACTATACTGCAGGTAAGTAAGTGGTTAACAATGTGAAATAAATTAGACATTTGTTTGTCAATAAAATTGGCATCTATGCAAAAAGAAATTTATAATGAAAAATTTAATTTTGAGAAAAAAAATCTAAAAGGCGGTTATTAATTCGGGAGAAATATTTTCAATAATAGAATATTCAAAAAAAATCAATATTTAAGAGAACATAGAATAGATGATAAACATATACTTATCAATGTGGTATATTTACCCATTCTGATTGGCTACTAGTGTGGATTGTTGGTTACCAGGAATTTTAAGATGGCTGCCGTGGCTTTCAACATGGATTCTCTTACAGAGGAATTACTTTGTGTGACCTCCGAGTTCCAAGGAGCAGGGATCTTCATGAATGTAAAAATGTGTATTCATGCATGTCTTCCAGTGTCCCTTCTCAGGGGGGGTCCCTAAGCTTCCCCCTGACTCTCTTCCCCCAGCTCTCCTCCGAGCTTTCTCTTTCTTTTTCCATTCCTTCTATCTTTTTAGTTTCTCAAATATCTTCTTAAACAAAAAGATCATAAAATTATACTAAGTTCTGCCCAGAGGGTATGTGTCCCTTTCCTATTGGCAGGCAAACTTAATGATCACCTTTCCCAGTAGTCTCGTGATTTTAAGGTAATAGCACCTTCAACCACCAGGTGTCTCACCTGTGTTTGGTGTTTTATTTCTTTAAGTTAATATTTTTATTTCTATAATATGCGTTCGTTGTTTATATATGTTCTAACGAATATATCTCTAGTGTTCAGGAATGATGGCATAATATAAAATACGCTTAACATAATTTTGAATAATCACTTGCATAAAATGGTGATATATATGTATATCAATGTATATCTGTTAATCTTTAGTCCATTTAGAAAGGACCCAGGTTAGATATATATCAAACAATATCACATACAATTATTATCTATATGGATACATGTATAATTTGGGTATCCAATCAATATTTGTTTATCTAAACATAGGTTCAATTCTTATACAGTTATAATCATGATTATATGTTTTTCATAATACTAATTTGTTGCTAAAACACTTCTACTTATGATCACACTTTCATATATAATCTCTCCATGACCAAGTTCCCCAGATCACTAGATACCAAACAACAATATCTCCTTGTTGACCCACAAATATCACATACAGTTTTAATCACTTGAAGTATTTTTGAAATATGTCTGATTTGTATATTCCTCTCACACCATGTTTTGAGACATTTGTACTATAGTAAGATATCATATCCCTGCTTCTAATATACGTATATTCATGATGTAAAAATATACACAATTTTCAGTGTTTCCTTACAGTGTCTCAAATGAACTTTGAACATTCAGGATACAATCCCATTGTTTACTTTTCTAATGGAGGTGTCTTATTTGCCCTGTTGGGGTATATCTCCACTTCGTATCTTAGTCATTGTCTCATTGACATCTGAGTCCATATTGAGGTTGACTTTAGGACAATAGGTTTATTTATTTAAGTCTTTATTGCGGCGTCAGTCTTAGTCAGCTTGAGACTTTTGTTTGTCGCAGCCCAGCTTTCCAATGGGTTATATAAATGGGTTACCTAATTCTGATGGGAGGGGAAAGTGGTCCTTTTGGTCTGCTGATTTAAAAGTTACCAGGCTCTCTGACAGTAAATATTAAATGTATTATTATTATTTTTTTCTTAATGAATTCACAACAATATATTAGTATTCATATATATATATATATATATATATATATATATATATATATATATATATATATATATATATATATATATATATATATATATATATATATATATATATATATATATAGGGGAATTTTATATTCTTAATATCTACATTTTAATTGGCTTTATTATACTTTATTTAGAATATGAATTCTCTATAATTGTGTGTATGAAAGATCTGAATCAATCAATCTCCATGTTATGACATATTGAAATTAAAAAAGTAAACATTTAAAACCTGTCAGGATTTTGATGAATATTGTAAATCTTATATATGCTTTGAAGGACATATTCCTATGTAACTGTGATGTTGTTTAAGGTTTAGATTTTCCCTTCACCCACTTCCTGTGATTAAGCCTATGTTTATTTATAGCAGGAAATGGGTCCACATAGACCAACAGGTTACATACTTTCCACATAACTTACAGAGAGAAAGGCAGTACAGGTAATACATCATCAATTCTCTGCTAGCCTTATCCTCAAGAGTAAAGAGAAAAAAACATCAGCATGTGGAGTTGTGAATTCTTGTCGTCCCGTGGCCTCACTTTCCAGTTTCTTTTTAACTAACTTAGTATCTACATTGGTACCACCTCCCATATATGGAGGGGGAGGTGAAGCATAGGAGTAGGAAAGACAGAGGGGAAAAGAGAAAAAAAAGGGGGGGTGAATCAGGTATGGGGGGTATAGGGAGAGGGTGGGGAAAGCAAGGTGTGTTACTCAATCATGGAGTGCTCAGATAACCAATCGGAGTTGCAGTTACGGGGCCTCTGTCCATGGCCACCATACTCAACAAATCTTTGGCCCTGCCTGTGGCATTATGTGTCCGTGTCAGATCCTCTCAGGGCCTGGCCCTCAGCCGAGTATATAAACCCATTCCAGCCCTGCCAGGTTTTAGTGAAGGCCTCCTCTCTATTTTGCGCTGTGAGGATAAGGTTCTCTATTTTCCTGATGTCCTCCACCTTACGAAGCCAGAGGTCAATGGTCGGCGGAAGGGGGCGATTTCCACTGGAGTGGTATGCAGGCCTTAGCTGTTTCAAGTAGGTGACGAATCACTGATTTCTTGTAATTCCTGTCGGGGATATCAGAGGCGTGTAAGAGAAAGAATGCTGGGTCGTCTGTGAGGGGCCGGGCCGTGAATTGTTGTACTGTCTCACGTACCACTTTCCAGAAGTGCGTAAGTTTAGGGCAAGTCCAGAAAATATGTAGCATGGTCCCTTTGTCAGTGTGACATCTCCAACATAGGTCTGATGTATGCGGGTAGAGCTGGTGGAGTAGCGAAGGGGTCCTATACCACCGTGAGAGAATTTTGTAATTTTTTTCTTGGATCTTGGCATTGATAGAGGATTTATGTGTAAATCGGAGAATACGCTATCTCTTGGTGTCATTGAATTGGCAAGCTAACTCTTTTTCCCAGTTGAGTAGTCCCGGGGGAATAAAGTCTGCTGAGGGAGCATTTAAAAGGTTGTAGGTCAGTGAAAGTGTGTGTGGAAGGGCACCCGCGTCAGTGCATAGCACCTCTAGGGCTGTGAGTGTCTGAGCATCTTCCTTGGGGGGTGGGATCATAGAGAGGAAATGTGTTAGTTGGAGTGTCCTCAGGAAGTCTAGACGGAACGGGCCCGTAGGATCTAGGAAATTCGCCATCGTTTTCCAGCGCCCACCAGAACTGAAGTGGAAAGCTTGATGTAGGCCCGCCTCCCCCAGATTTCGAAGACCTCCATCATACGGGCCCGGAGTAAATAAGGGGTTGCCTATAATAGGGTAGAGGGGTGAATTTGAGGCGGTGAAGGACGCTTGCGAAATTATTCGAGCGCAGACCCTCGCCGAGTTACCAATCAGTGGGTGACGTTTTATCTCCGCTGGCAGTGCTGGGTAGCACCATGGTGCCCCCCCGAGCGGGATCACACTTTGGGATTGTTCCAGCCTGGCCCATAGCTTGGTTCCCTGATGGCGGCACCAATCTATGAGCCTCCCCAGATGATCGTACAGTTTCGAGAGTGTATGAGGGATGTATGTACCTAGGTACTTCAGGGCTCTGTTTGTCCACTTTAAAGCTGGCTTGAAGGTGGCTGAGCTGCGCCACCGGTATCCCTATGCCCATCGCCTCTGACTTGGTGAAGTTAATCTTTAAATTTGAGAGCGTCCCATATGTTTCAAATTCCTGCATCAAATTCGGGAGGGATATCACCGGGTTGGAGAGTGAGAACAACAAGTCGTTAGCGTAGGCTGACACTTTGTATTGGGCATGTTTAACCGGAATACCAGTGATGTTCGGGTTTAATCTAATGTGGCATAGGAATGGTTCGAGGGTCAACGCGAAAAGGAGGGGTGAGAGCGGGCAGCCCTGTCACGTTCCGTTTGTAATCCGAAAGGGTTTGGATAGTATCCCATTGGCCCTGACCCTGGCCGACGGTGTTGTGTATATTGCATGGATCCATCGTAACATGTTGTTACCCAGTTCTATATGACGTAGTGTGGCAGACATGAAATCCCAACTCACCCTGTCAAAAGCTTTCTCAGCGTCTGTGCTGAGAAAGATACTCGGCCTGTTTTCCAAGGTGGCAGCATGCAACAGGTTCAGGACTTTGGTAGTATTGTCCCTAGCCTCCCTGGTGGGGACAAAGCCTACCTGGTCAAGGTGTATCAGGTCGGGGATGTGCGAATGCAGCCTCGTAGCTATGATTTTGGTAAAAAGCTTAAGATCTTTGTTCAATAGGGAAATTGGACGGTAGCTCCCGCACTGAGACGGGTCCTTGCCTTCTTTAGGGATCACCGCTATATGGGCCTGTAACGTGGCCTCATGGAGCTTGCTCCCCTTAGTAAGATCATTAAAAAGGTGAAGTAGATGATGTCCAAGTGACGGGAGTAGAGTCTTATAATATTGTAGTGTTAGGCAGCCAGGACCCGGGGCCTTCCCTCGCTTGGTATTACCTATTGCCAGTTGGATTTCAGACAATGTTATAGGTTCCTCCAAGACGCCCCTCGCCTCCGTCGGCAGGACGGGCATCTTGGAAGAGGCTATGTAATCGGCTATGTGCACTGGGGAGGGACGGGCTGCGTCTAGGTTATAGAGATTCTCGTAAAAGGACTTGAATGTATTGGTAATTTGTTGGGGCAGCGCCTCTCGCGTCCCCGAAGGAGAGAGAACGTGAAGTATATACGATGACGCCCATTGGGCTTTCAGAGATTGCGCGAGTAATCTACCACATTTATTACCTGATTCGTAGATTCTTTTACGGGAGATCTGGAGTGCCGCCTTAGCTTTAAAGTGGAGGAGATCGTTTATCTGGGTACGTATCGTATCCAGCTCACTACCTAAGGGAGTATTCGGTGTCTGTTTGTGTTTTGCTTCTAAAATTTGAAGTTTACCGAGTAACTCGGACAGTTGAGCGGTTTGCTGTTTTTTAAGTCGTGCGCCGTGTTTTATCAGTACCCCGCGAATTACCGCCTTGTGTGCCTCCCAAACTAGGCCCGTATCACAGTCCCCGGTGTTGTTAGTGTGGAAATAATGGGATAGTTCAGTCGTCACGTCCGTCAGTAGCTCTGCATCCTGGAGGAGGCTCTCATTGAGTTTCCATGGCTTCTTCTGTCCCCTGTAAAAGTCAGTCAAGGCATAGCGTAATGTAACTGGGGAGTGGTCAGACCACGTGATAGACCCGATGGTGGATCCTTTGACTGCCTGAAGTTGGTTGTGTGGCATCAAGAAGTAATCAATGCGGGAGTACCCGTTGTGTGGTCTAGAAAAGAAGGTGTAATCCCGTTCCCCGAGGTGAAAGAGACGCCACACATCAATCAGCTGTGCAGCATGCAAGGCTGCGTGGGCAGCCTTCCTTACACCGCCCTGTAGAGGTGTCCTCTGCGGGTATTAAGGGGATGTTTAGGTTTCTGCCTATGATCAGTTGGCCTTCCGTAAAGTTTTGAAGTAAGTTTAAGTGTCTTTTCACAAACCGGTCTTGTCTGCTGTTAGGAGCGTATGAGGTAGCAATAGTAACCTTCACACCACCAATCAGGCCTTTAAAGAATAAAAACCTTCCCTCTGGGTCTTTTGTTAAGTCTAACAGAGTCCACGGTACTCTGGCCATTATTTGAATGGAGACACCTCTAGATTAGGCCTCCGTGTATGTGGAATGGTAGACCGTCGGGTAGTGTCTGTTTTTCAAAATAGGGAACTTGTTTTCCCTAAAGTGTGTCTCCTGTATTAAGACAATGTCAGCTTTCTGTCGTTTCATGTCGTTTAGCAGCATGCGTCTCTTCTCGGGGACATTGAGTCCCTTCGCATTGAGGGTAACAATGTTAATCACATCCATGATCGAGTCGGGGTGGGAGGAGTGGGAGGGGGGAGAAGGGGGGAGGGGGGGAGGAAAGACGTAGACTTAGTAGTGCTAAGTTAACGGGGTAAGGGACGTAGGGGGGTATGACCGAGAGGGAAAGGACTCTCAGCCAGCACTGTCCAGCGGAGTTGGAGAACTATAATGCAGCTAGTGGCTGCTTCAACGCCCACCAGGTATACCTGGATGAAAAGCGTCAACCTAATTGGGGGAGTGTCCAACGTGGGCCAGCGGGGAGTCTACCCAGCCCCCCCCCCCCCCGGAGCCCTAGGCCCTAGGTGCATGTGTAGATGTGAACAATTAAATGGTGCCCGTACGGGCAGGACTGGTGTGGGCAGAAGAATAGAAAACTCCCAAGAATCTTGTAAACGTAACATATCACAGATCTAGGCAAGAAATAACGTTGCATAAATACCTACAGAGTCACAACACTGGCTGATGACATAACAAACTAGTTAAAGCCTAGTGGGCAGCACAGTGGTGTAGTGGTTAGCACTCTCACCTAGCAGTAAGAAGGGTCGCTGGTTCGAATCCCAACCACGACACTACCTGCCTGGAGTTTGCATGTTCTCCCTGTGCCTGCGTGGGTTTCCTCCGGGTACTCCGGTTTCCTCCCACACTCCAAAGACATGCAGGTAGGATAATTGGCTTCAGTCAAAAAAATTGGCCATAGTATATGAATGGGGACCTTCAATTGTGGGCTCCTTAAGGGTAGGGACCGATGTGAGTGTGCAATGTACAGGGATAGGGACAATTGTAGACACTCAGGTTGAACTTGATGGACTGGTGTCTTTATTCAACCTAACTAACTATGAAACTATGAAACTATGAAAGCAAAACAGTGAAAACCATAAAACATCTCTTAACCAACATTCCCCCTAGTCCATCAGTTTGGCACAGCTTCCCCCGCACCCTCCTGGAGACATCAGCAAATCATGGGATGAGGGTGACAGGGGGGGTGAGGGAGGGAGTCAGGTATGGGGGGGAAAGCAAGAGGGATGAGGAGGAAAAAAAGAAAGAAAGGGGGGCCCCAGCCACCCACATCCCAAAGTCAGACATCACCCCCCAGCCACCACCCAACTGCAGCACGAAACCTTCCCCAGGGAACCACGGGAGGTCGCCAAACCCCGGGCGTCTGCAGGGAGTGTATCAGTCATGAGGTCCAGGCAGATGGGCCATAAGGTACCCTGAGGTTGGAGGCTGCCCCGGTCGTCCAGGGGGTCGTCATTGCCTCTGGAAAGTATTGCATAGGGTGGTGTCGCTACACCCACGGGCGTGAACATACCCGCAGGCACGCCCAGGGCCGCCAAGGCGCGGCTCCGCTCCTGCATGGCATTAGCAGCCATGGCGGCCATAAGGCGGGGGCAAAGTCCAGAAGAGGGGGAAGCCGGTCAAGAGATGAGGGGTGAAAATTTCAACCAGTGCAGAACAACATAAGAAGAGCTAAAGGGTGCAGTCATGTCTCACGCAATCCATTAACAGATGTGGACGTGGTACGGGACCGACCTCGAGGCCTCCGGGAGCGAGCTGGTAAGACGGGTCTGCCTGATGGTGGGCCTAAACGGCCTGCAGGGCGCTGGATCCTCGCTAGCCAGTTCGGCACTGGGACCGGCTCTGCCCCCAGGAAAGTAAAGAGGGCAGGGAGGTCCACTGGTGTGCGCAATGTAAAGGAGCCGCTATCCGTGTGAAAGATAACTGTTAGGGGGAAGCCCCATCTGTATGTGCAACCATGGCGTCTCACAACTTCAAGAGCCGGTTTCAGCATGGCACGGCGTTGTAGGGTGGCCCTGGATAGGTCTGGGAGTATCTGGATCTGCGCTCCATCAAAGTCAATGACCCCATGTTCCCCTGCCTTCTTCAGGAGTACTTCCTTCTATGCATATCTGTGGAGGCGGCACAGAACATCACGGGGTCTTGCCGGATCGGTAGATCTGGGGCCCAACGCACGATGAACCCGATCAATTTCCAGAGAGGGAGGCGTGGTTCCCAGGAGCCTGTGAAAGATAGCGGTAACAGTCTCACCCAAATCTTCAGGGCCTGTAGCCTCCGGGAGTCCCCGCAGTCGCAAGTTATTATGGTGGCTATGGTCCTCCGTTTCCTCCAGATGAAGCTGCATCTCCTGTGCCACCTCCGCCTGGGAATTCTGCGCACATTCCAGGGCTTGCACCCTAGTCTCCAGCGAGGTAATCTGGGTTTTCCCTGAGGCTTCTATTGCGTGCAGCTCCGTTCTCACCTCTTGGATGTCCCTGCTGTGTGCCTCTTCTATCCGCAGGATTAGGGCTTCAATGTCCGCCCTCGTAGGTAGAGCCCGCAGCATTCTGCGAAGGTCATCATTCAGGTTTCCCTGGTCGGAGGTAGAGCCGGCCATCTCAGACCGTGACACAGTTGGAGCCCCTGAGAGGGGGTCTGAGGGGGGTGCAGCGGGAGAGGTCCGTGTCTCAGGGGGGACTGTTTCTGTGTGTGACCCCCGAGGTATGGTGGCAGTAGTACCAGGGGAGATGCACAGGCTCCCTCTGAAAAAACGCTGGATACCGGGCTGTGTGGGTCCCACGGGTCGCTGATCGTGTCCTGTATCATTTGGGAGTGTTCATTCCGATTTCACATCTGGTGGAGTTGTGTTGTGGCCTGTATGGTCCGGGTCAGGCAGGGGGGCCCCCCATGGATTATATTCACCCAGCCATCCTCAAATCGCAGCCACCAGAGCAGGGTATTATCATGTTAAGGGCAGCAGGGGCTTCTCTGTGGGCACCCCCCCCCCCACCCCTGGTCCAAAGAAGTTGCTGAGGGGCAGTCAGAAACAACCCTAGGATCTCACAAACCAGCCTCCCACAAAGGCAGTGCCCCCCTGCAGCCTCACAGACCCCTTACTGGTAGGCAGAGAAGCTGGGCTTTTAATAGTGTAGTGAGTCCAGTGCACAAAGACAGAAGCCACAGCCTGCAAAATCCCTAAGCCACGGGCTGTGTTGGCACCTCAGGCTGGGGCTAGGACCAGGAAGTCTGCTTGGGCAGATGTGGAGAGGTGGCCTGTGCCGGATGGGCTGCGGTGTCCTCCAGCGGGAACGCCGCCCCAGGAAACAGCGGGGATGTGCAGGCTGCACTAGGCCGCACTACGCCGGGTCCCAGCGAGGCCTCTAGGCCGTGTCCCGCAAGTCTCCGCACAAGGATGGGGGTATTTCAGAGTCCCCTACCTCTGCCTCCGCAGCGATGTCTCTGGTAGGCCTCCGAGCAGCAAGATGACAGCGGCCATCAAATTCAAATTTTTTGTGTTTCCACCAATCCCTAATTTCCTTTTTTTTTTTCCACCTAGTTTTATGTTGTATTACACATCTGAGGTTTCGTTAAACCACTATGGGATTCTATTATTTATTCATTTATATTTTCAGTAATTACTGACTGTCCCTGCATGTTAGTTTTTGAGGGGCTTAACCCATTCACTTCCCTCTCATTTATTCATACACTCTCTTTGTTCACGCTTCATTACTTATTTCATAACAGATTTTTGTCCTTTCTTGAGAAAAAATATTTTTTCATTTTAGTCTTTGTACAACTGGTGTCCTTTTTGGTATACGAGTCTTTTCGAATAAATATAAGTGATTGTTAATACTCCAACAACTTTTTTTAATCGATGTAAGTATTCAATAGTAATTTTGTATCTTTGCATTTTAAGTATGGTATTACCTTATTTGGGAGGGTCTTTACCCCCCTTAGGCTGCTCTATTTTAGCAACCTTTTATTTTTTACTTATTTACTTATACTTACCCATTTTTCTCAAACAAACTATTTCAATTTTTTATTATTCAATAGTTCTTGGCCGGTTTTTTAGCCCCCTTCGATCCAACATGGCTATGGGTGACTGTTGAGGTGGACAAATAATTTTTTTTGTGTTTATGACAATATTTTGTTACTATGTCATTTTATATTTTAGATCTTTTGAAATATCCACACATCCCCTGAAGAAGCAAATATCTCTGCGAAACATAGTGGGATAATGTGTGTTTAATGAGAACAACCACTGCATTGTACTGTGCACCATTTGTTTTTATATCTCATTAATGTAATTGTTAATGAATTTTAACTTTGAACTAAATAAATATTTGTAATATAATTTTGTAATCAGTTCAATAATGTCTATTATGATCTAGTTAACGCCTGCACCGTCAAAATCCCTATTTCCCTTCCTAGTTTTTGAATTATGCTTAAATTTTCAGGGATGTGGTGCCTTACTTATTGGGTGTTTGCAATGTTAAACCACTAAAATGTTTTATTATTTCTTTATTCTTTTTCCTCATTTCATGAATACAATATTTTAATTCGTCACATCTCCCCAATCATTGTTTATTTTTTTTGTTTTTAAATTTGGTGGTTGTTTTTTTAATCAACATCTCATTTTTTGACAGTTTGCTCATCTTCGCAGTTTTTTTGGTGTGTTTTGTGTGTCAGCTTACCACAACACCTTTATTATCTTTTTATTTTATTGTTTTCTTTTTTAATCTAAAGGAGGTTGTTTGGTGTTGGTGCCCCTTGTTATTAATTTGACTTTGTATTTTTGAAATGTACCTGTCAACCCACAAATAAACTGTCCTTTTTGAAGTAAAACACATAGGCAAGTATTTCTTCAACCAAAAAAAACCTTTATTTAGGTGTCAGTAACAAATAAAGAGGGAGGCAGCGCTGGAGAAACTGATTAGTGATTAGTGAAGCCTTTGGCCCCCAGGGCACACATCAACTATTTAAACGCAAAAATTGGTGGCCTGAGGAGTACATATCTGAGGGAGAGCAGTCTGGTCCTGAAGTCCAAGAAACCCGGAACAGCAGCAGATGACATCTATGTTCCCAGGCTGTGGTCCTACAAGAGGCTGCATCTTCTGTCAGACCAGACTGAACCCAGGTTATCACTCTCTGGTCTTACTTCCACGCGTCCTTCCAGGCTGTAGAAGAAGATAGCTTAGAATTATGATAGTTATATAACTACGTGTGTGCACCCTCATCCCAGTAGTTTGAATCAAGGAGGTATGTAGATATATCCTTCCAGGCTGTGGCTGTGGTGCTGGAGGTGTGGCAGAAGGAGGAGGAGGAGCATGGTCCAAATCACACAAGTGTGTTGCTTGTGTGATTTGGCCCAACAACCCCTTGTTGAGGGTGTGGATGATGAGCTCCTCACACCAGAGGTGTTGCCCCTCCTCCATTTGTTGGAGTTTGCAGGCAGCCAAGGCAGCAAAGGCCTCTTGATATGTGGGGGTGGCTTTGAGGGCCGCTGAAGCCTCCCCGAGGAGCTTCAGAGCCAACTCCTCCACATTCCCCCCTTTCTGGCCCTTTTGTGTGGAAGGCGGAGGGGAGGGACTTGTGATTCAGTCAGGCTCCTACGCCTGCCCACCACTTAGCTGCTGCTTACCCCTGCCTCTTCCTGGCTGCCACTTTCCACAGCCACCTCCTGGCTTTTGCACTCCACACCCTCCTCCTGGCTGAGGTCTTCCTGTGTATGAAAAAGGGACATAGTTTTAGTTTTTGGATCATCAAACACACACAATTTTCAGCTCAAGACTGTTGCAAATTGTTAACAAATAGAAAAGGCTATCATTCTGAGCCCAGCATTTTTCATTCTTGGCCCAAAGGTTTTGGTCACTACTGTCTATTGATATGTGAAACACTTTCTAAAATCAGCAATTAGTGAGCAAAAATCAAGTTAACATCATTCATTTTTACTCCCAAAATATGTAGAACAATACTATACCTGGCTCAAGCTGGGCTCCTCCAGTTCTTCCTGAGTGGAAGGTCCAGGTTGGGCATCGGAAGACTCAGCAGGGGTGGAATGTAGCGTAGGAGGACGCGTGGAAGGAAGGGTAGAGAGGGATTCCCTGACAGCAGCCTGGTCTGACAGAAAATGCAGCCTGTCAAAATACCACAGCCTGGGGACATAAACGTCATCTGCTGCAGCTCCAGTTTGCATGAACTGCAGCACCTTCTTGCTCTCCCTCAGATATGTACTCCGGAGGCCACCAATTTTCGTTTTTAAATAGGTGATGTCTGCCCTGGGGACCGCCGGCTTCACAAACTCCAGCAGTTTCTCCATTGCTGCCTGCCTCTTTAATTTGTTACTGTAGTGTGGATGAGTAGCTTGCCACAGACAGGGCAGCTCCCTGTACTTATCGATGAACAGAGGGAGGAAACTATGGTCATTAAACCCATCCATATTCTCTGCAAGACAAATCCTAACGTCAGGCTAAACTCGACTAAATCTTGTCCCAATACAGGCCTCAATGTAGAAACAGAATAGGCTAGTGATTGTGCCTCCGTTTGCACGATCGGCGCGTCAGCTTCTCCCTCTGTTCACAGATCGTACGTATGACACACACGCGTTGCGTTTTATATACCGTGCGCATGCGTGAAACTCCTCCCGCCCCTGACGTTCTTTCTAGACTATTCCCTGCCCCTTCTCTTTCGGTGCAGTGGGGAGAGCACATGGCGGAGACACAGCAGGGGCATGCTAATTCCACTAACGAGGAGGAGGACGAGGAAAGCCCGGAGCCAGAAACGTCCTGATCCCGGGGGAGAAGATTTAAGGCCTCAAATATGTCTTTTGGAGAGATGTTGGAGATGGTGGACATATTGTAGTGGAACGACTATGATGGGAAGTATGGACCTTACCCAACCCCAAATATTAGAAAGGCCAAGATCATGACTAAAGTTGTGAAGAGTCTTCAGAAAAATTTTGGGGTAAAATGAAAAAAAAAACAGAGAAAACGCTGGTCAGACCTGAAACTGAGGGCGCACGATCAGTAAAGAAGGATCAAGTGAGTTCTTCAAAAAAGTAAGTAGTTGTCGTGTGTTCATATTATTATTATTGCTTGCATACTGCTCCATGTGCTTTAATTTAATGTTGTACAGTTTAACCACTTTCAGACCGGACCATTTTGCTGGTAAATGACCAGAGGTCTTTTTACACTTTGGCACTGCGCTGCTTTAACTGGTAATTGCGCGGTCATGCAATGTTGTACCCAAACAAAATTTGCGTCCTTTTCTTCCCACAAATAGAGCTTTCTTTTGATGGTATTTGATTGCCTCTGCGATTTTTATTTTTTGCGATATAAACGTAAAAAGACCGCAAATTTTGAAAAAAAATGATATTTTCTACTTTTTGTTATTAGAAAAATCCAATAAACTCAATTTTAGTCATACATTTAGGCCAAAATGTATTCAGCCACATGTCTTTGGTAAAAAAAAAGTCAATAATTGTATATTTATTGGTTTGCGCAAAAGTTGTCACATCTACAAACTAAGGTACGTTTTCTGGAATTTACGCAGCTTTTAGTTTACGACTGCCTATCTCATTTCTTGAGGTGCTAAAATGGCAGGGCAGTACAAACCCCCCCCAAATGACCCCATTTTGGAAAGTAGACCCCCTAAGGAAATTGATAAGAGGCATGTTGAGCCCATTGAATATTTTATTTTTTTGCCTCAAGCGATTGAATAATGACAAAAAAAAAAATTTTTTTTTTTTTTTACACAAAGTTGTCACTAAATGATATATTGCTCACACATGCTATGGGCGTATGTGAAATGACACCCCAAAATAAATTCTGCTGCTTCTCCTGAGTATGGGGATACCACATATGTGGGACTTTTTGGGAGCCTAGCCGCGTACGGGGCCCCGAAAACCAAGCACCGCCTTCAGGCTTTCTAAGGGCGTAAATTTTTGAGTTCACTTCTCACTACCTATTACAGTTTTGAAGGCCATAAAATGCCAAGATGGCACAAAACCCCCACAAATGACCCCATTTTAGAAAGTAGACACCCCAAGCTATTTGCTGAGAGGCATGTTGAGTTCATGGAATATTTTATATTTTGCCACAAGTTGCGGGAAAATTACAAACTTTTTTTTTTTTTTTTAACAAAGTTGTCACTAAATGATATATTGCTCATGCATGCCATGGGCATATGTGAAATGACACCCCAAAATAAATTCTGCTGCTTCTCCTGAGTACGGGGATACCACATATGTGGGACTTTTTGGGAGCCTAGCCGCGTACGGGGCCCCGAAAACCAAGCACCGCCTTCAGGCTTTCTAAGGGTGTAAATTTTTGAGTTCACTTCTCACTACCTATTACAGTTTTGAAGGCCATAAAATGCCAAGATGGCACAAAACCCCCACAAATGACCCCATTTTAGAAAGTAGACACCCCAAGCTATTTGCTGAGAGGCATGTTGAGTCCATGGAATATTTTATATTTTGCCACAAGTTGCGGGAAAATTACAAACTTTTTTTTTTTTTCACAAAGTTGTCACTAAATGATATATTGCTCACGCATGCCATGGGCATATGTGAAATGACACCCCAAAATAAATTCTGCTGCTTCTCCTGAGTACGGGGATACCACATATGTGGGACTTTTTGGGAGCCTAGCCGCGTACGGGGCCCCGAAAACCAAGCACCGCCTTCAGGCTTTCTAAGAGCGTTACAGTTTTGAAGGCCATAAAATGCCAAGATGGCACAAACCCCCCCCAAATGACCCCATTTTGGAAAGTAGACACCCCTAAATTTAGGGGTACACTAGTGAGACTAGGTAATAAATGGCGGGTGCCCTGAAACTATAAAAAAATAACTAACCAACCAGCGTCACCTGTAACAGTTATATGGTGATCACTGGTGAAAGGGTTAACTAGGGGGCAATTAGGGGGCTTTATGCGGTAGTATATGGGGGTCCCTGGCGCTATAAAAAGCTGCAGCGAACCTAAATACCTACCTGCCTAACTAGCGTCACCTGTGACACTAATACAGCGATCAGAAAAACGATCGCTTATTAGGCTGGGTTCACACTGGAGCGATGCGGGAACGCCACGAATGCGCGGTGGGTTCCCGCATCGCATGCCTCCCGGCGGCAGTTCACACTGCCCTATGCGAACTGCTGGGAGTGTCAGTGAAATGTTACTGACACCCCCAGATCAGTTCGCATATCGCAGTGCGATCTGCAAACTCGGATCGCATGGTGTGAACACCCATGCGATCCGATTCTGCTGCGGGCCAAAAAAAGGGTCCCGTGCGAATTTGCGGCGGGTGCGGCGGGTGCGGCGGGTGCGGCGAATGGCTGAACTCGAATCGCACAGAGATCGGATGTGATTTGCACTGCAGTGCGGTGCGAATCACATCCGTTCTCATAAACCGCTGCAATGTGAACCCAGCCTTAGTGACACTGGCGACGGGGGGTGATCACGGGGTTAAACCTTTATTGGGGGGTTAGGGGGGTACCTTAGAACTAAAGGGGGCTAACCCTAACTGCCCTAACAGTTATTAGTCACAAATGACACCCGCCGGGTGATCAGGGGGTTAAACCTTTATTAGGTAATAAATGGCGGGTGCCCTGAAACTATAAAAAAATAACTAACCAACCAGCGTCACCTGTAACAGTTATATGGTGATCACTGGTGAAAGGGTTAACTAGGGGGCAATCAGGGGGCTTTATGCGGTAGTATATGGGGGTCCCTGGCGCTATAAAAAGCTGCGGCGAACCTAAATACCTACCTGCCTAACTAGCGTCACCTGTGACACTAATACGGCGATCAGAAAAATGATCGCTTATTAGGCTGGGTTCACACTGGAGCGATGCGGAAACGCCGCGAATCCGCGGCGGGTTCCCGCATCGCATGCCTCCCGGCGGCAGTTCACACTGCCCTATGCGAACTGCTGGGAGTGTCAGTGAAATGTTACTGACACCCCCAGATCAGTTCGCATATCGCAGTGCGATCTGCAAACTCGGATCGCATGGTGTGAACACCCATGCGATCCGATTCTGCTGCGGGCCAAAAAAAGGGTCCCGTGCGAATTTGCGGCAGGTGCGGCGGGTGTGGCGGGTGCGGCGAATGGCTGAACTCGAATCGCACAGAGATCGGATGTGATTTGCACTGCAGTGCAGTGCGAATCACATTCGTTCTCATAAACCGCTGCAATGTGAACCCAGCCTTAGTGACACTGGCGACGGGGGGTGATCACGGGGTTAAACCTTTATTGGGGGGGTTAGGGGGGTACATTAGAACTAAAGGGGGCTAACTCTAACTGCCCTAACAGTTATTACAGTCACAAATGACACCAATGCAAAAAAAAAAAAAAAAAATGACATTGGTGTCACTGTGACTGGGGGGCAGGGGGGGTGATCGGGGGGTAAAGGGGGGGTGTGAGTGTGCCTGGCATGTTCTACTGTGTGTGTACAGTGTTGGTGCAACTCACCGATCCGCTCTCCTCCGTGTCGGAACGAAAAATACCGACACGGAGGAGAGAATACATCACTTCCTCTCCTGTGTTTACATTACAGGAGAGGAAGTGATGTCACCGGGGATTTCTATTCGTCGGGAGCGATCGCGAGGGGGTGGCCATGAATGAATGACCGCCCCCTCGTCCCGGATTGCTCCCGGACGAAAACCGACCGCCGCAGGCACCGGGCGGGGGCCCGATCGGGCCCCCGACCCGCGGGAGGCAAGGGACGTACATGTATGTCCTTATGCCTGCCCGTGCCATTCTACCGACGTACATCGGCGTGCGGCGGTCGGCAACTGGTTAAAATGGCCACTTTCATGTTCATG
The DNA here is from genome assembly GCF_037356315.1 of Lithobates pipiens. Classification (NCBI taxonomy): domain Eukaryota; kingdom Metazoa; phylum Chordata; class Amphibia; order Anura; family Ranidae; genus Lithobates; species Lithobates pipiens. The sequence goes on from NW_027507787.1 coordinate 119,466,086, forward strand.
GGTTCAATCGTTCGTAATAAACATTGTTCGTTAGCCCACTCCAAAAACGATGTTTTGCCAACTTGCACTTGACTACATTTGTTCACACTACAGGAAAGTATTCCAGCTTTAGAAAGTGTCAAAAATAATGTTTTCACCTTTGAACTCTGCCAAAAAACACAATTGTACGACACTTCCAAGCAATTTTTCATATTTCTATTTCTGTCCTCTGTATGCTAAGTATTCCTTTTTTAATTCTCAAAAACAAGGTTTGTGTGTATCAGACCCACAACATAATAAGATTATCTGAAGAAGAGACTGTCATCTCATCTTGCTCAGAACTTGGGTTTGCACTGTAGAAAAAGGGCCAAAAATACAGCAGAAAAACCTAGGAGACACCTAAAACAAAGCCAAGCAGTAAATGAAAACAAAGATTATTGCAGTTTCAAAGAAAAATGTATGTAAAAAATGCCTCTCAGACATTGTCTGGCATATCAATGCCCCCCCTACCCACAAAGTACTCCATGTATTGGTTTCTGACCTTGCGGGCGCTTTGGGGGTGGGCAAGCCAGGACGCGCAGCTTCAAGGGCCGTTAGGTTGACATTTTCCGGCAAGTCTGCATCAGGCTCAACTGAGGCCAAATAGTTTGCTGAATGTTTTTTCAAAAAATTGTGCAGAACGCAGCAGGCAAACACAATGTTATTTAGTTTATATTCCGCCATGTGTATTGGCGTCAAAAATAGACAGAACCGGCTGGCCATTATCCTGAAAGTGTTCTCTAAGACTCTTCTGGCTCTGGCCAGCCATACAGTAAAGATCCTCTGATCTGTGGTGAGGGTCCTCATCAGGAAAGGCCGCATCAGATGATTTGCCAGAGCAAACGTCTTATCCGCGACGAAAGCGAGGGGGGGGGCCTTCTCCTCTGGAGGTGGCAAGCCCAGACTGCCACTCTGGAGACGCCACTGGAACTCCGTCTGCGCAAACACTCCACCATCCGACATACGGACATTTTTCCCCACGTCCACATACAGGAAGTCATTGGTCACTGACACCACCACAACATTACAATACTATTATACCCCTTGTAATTATAATAGTAGGAATCCGAGTTGAGGGTGGGACGAGTCGGATGTGTTTGCCATCAATTGCACCTCCACAATTGGGAAAGTCCCAGCGGCTGGCAAAGTGGGAGGCCACAGTCTGCCCTTCCTGTGGCATTGAAGAAAACTGTGGAGTGAAACAAGAAAAAAATTTACTAATTTTGCACATCAACATTGCAAGCAGATTAGACACAAACATTTTTGGACAATATCAGTATAACATTTTGGGAAATTAGTATTTAAAGCCTAAAGTATAAGGTCCCCTTATCAGATTCATCACCCCCCATCCCCCCCATCTGATGGCCCATTGCAAAAAAATTAGAGGGGGGTGTTTTGGACAGGTAACCCTCTCCACTTCATTGAGAGCTGAATGCATAAATAATGTGTGATACTTTGGCCAGCCCCACCTTACTTACACTATTGGCAGCCCACCGGAGAGGTAAAAAGTGTCATAATACAAAAAAAAAAAATGAACAAATGGAAGCACATTTTGACATTCTGCTATTACCTATCAAGATAATAATAGGAGCAAAAAAAAAACTTTAAACTGTAGCATTTGAAAGTATTGAGGCAGGCCCTTGCACTACATGCTTTGGTGAATTCATCCATAAATATTACCAGAAAAAAGGTTGGTATAGTGTGTATTGGGTTTGGCAAAGTCAGCAGATAGAGGGTTGCTATCAGCTGACCTAGCAGTTGGGGGGAGGGGGGTTCCTAATGAGTTTGGCCCAACCAAAAAAAAAAATTCTGGTACTCTGCATGAATTTAAGCACACACATAACATTTGTACACATTTTAGGGGGTGTTTAGGGGAAAGCAATACTATGGAGCTGACAAAACACATTGATAAGTGACTAGGCTATAGGATAGGTCTATGGCCCCAGAAGAGCATGCTGGGGAAGTTAGTGAAGGCAAATATGCATGAAGGACAAAGGAACTTGAAAAGCTTCCAGCATGCATGAGGACAAAGGGGCACAGCATATCAATTAGAGCATATTGCAATCATGGTAATTAGGGAATGAGGAAAGAAATACAACACATTAGCAAACATTAAATACATAGAATGTGATGTTAAAGGAGAAAACTTACCTTCATATAGTCCTTCTGCAGGACCTGAATGATGGAAGAACAGGTCTCTGGAATAATGATTCCCAGAGCCTGGGGGGAGATGCCTGTCGAGAACTTGAGGTCCTGAAGACTTCTCTTTGTCGCCAAGTAGCGCAACGTGGCGATGAGCCTCTGCTCCAGAGTGATGGCTTGCCACATGCAGGTATCCTGCCTGCTGATATAAGGGGACAGCAAAGCCAGCAGACAGTGAAAACGGGGTCTGTCATCCAGAGACAATTCCTGAAATCATCAGGATTATTCTCCCGGATCTCACAAAGCAAAGGCATGTGCGAGAACTGATCACGCTGGAGCAACCAATTCTTGGTCCACAAACTCCTCCTCGCCCTGTTCATGGACCGGGCTTGTGTCAAAGCTAAAAGCCCAACACCAAGCCCCTGCACAGCATGAACTCTACAGCGAGTACAAAAGATAGCTTGAAATCGGCTGGTCAAAACGGACAACAGAAAGCACTGATAAACAGCAAGGCCTGAAACAACGAACTGAAAATGAGAAATGAGCAGACAATAAGCAATGAAAATCAAAGCGTACTATATACTAAGATATAGTCCACAATGACCAACAAATGCTAACTGACTACACGCAATGATAGAGCAGTAACAATCTGAAGCACAAATCTGAAAAGTGCGAATCGTCTCTAACCAAACTCCTACTAACACGCGATAAACACGAGATCAGCAGAAGGAGCCTAAAGGGTGCCAGACGTGGTGCTGAACTTCCCTTTTCTAGTCCCGTTGTACGCGGCTTACGTCACCACGTTCTCGGCAAGCGGAAATTCTGACAACTTAGTCCGACCGCGTGTATGCAACACAGCTTTCGGACCACTTCCGGACTAAACCCGTCGGAATTTATCCGATGGATTTGGTTGTCGGAATGTCCGACCACGTGTACAAGGGCTTACTCTTTTTTTATACACAATAAATACGTGGGTTTTACACTATCGGAGCTCTTTTTTTTTTATGATGCAATGTCAATGTCCGTTTGGACCAACGATTGTCTGACCGGAGAGCACTGAAGTGGTGTCCACTGTTTGGAGGCTGTACACTATAAGGAAACTTCGGGATTGTGCGGGGATCTGGGAGATCCACTATTGTTGCAGGCTTTCTATGATCTTCTGTAACGGGGGGGGGGGGGGGGGGGTCATAGACATCTGGTAAGCAGCCAGTCTTTAAAGTGGTTCTCCACCCACAGGGGAAGTTCCGCTAATCTGATCCCTCCCCCCCTCCGGTGCCACAATCGGCACCTTTCAGGGGGGAGGGGGGTGCAGTTACCTGGATAATCCAGGTATCTGCACCCACTTCCGGGACAGACCCCAGCAGACCCCGGCAGATGCCCCACCCCCCATTGTGTTCTGGGAAACACACAGTTCCCAGGACACAGCGGGGACCAGAAGAGACGCGCAGTGCGACTCGCGCATGAGCAGTAGGGAACCGGGCAGGGAAGCCGCAACGCTTCACTTCCCGATTCCCTGACAGAGGATGGCAGCGGGGGCAGCAGAGAGACGAGCGATCGATCGTCATCTGCCGCCGACATCGCTGGACCCTGGGACAGGTAAGTGTCAATTTATTAAAAGTCAGCACCTGCAATATTAGTAGCTGCTGGCTTTTAATATTTTTTTTTAGGTGCAGAACCGCTTTAAGTTTTGGTGATTGGATCGGTCACGGCACCTATATATGAAGATTCGTTCACGGATGGACTTCATTTAATTTACAACACATTTTTATATCTCTTCACAGGTGTTTTATATACATATTTTTTGCATTAACTTGATGAATTAGGTATTTGTTTATACCATTTCCATATGGGTGTGGATTAATAATTTTTTCTTACATATATTTCTGTCTAACCTGTTGACTGGTGGCTTGTGGGTCCCCTTTGGTCATCTTTTGAACACATCCACTGATCAGTGGCTTTTAATGGTTATCACCTAGGAGGTTTGTATAGAGTCTCCAGCCTCAGGGTCTCCTTTGAGACCTTACCCTATCTACTTTCTTAAATAAGGTATTTTGCTAACCATTTTTTTAGGGTTATACAAAATATAAAAAAAAGTAATTTGATGGAGGGGGTCACTCAGGTGTCCCCTGTGTGGAAATAGTCCAACCGGCAATTCCTTGTGTTATTGTGTGCTCTATCTTTTCCTATATGGAGTTGGGGTTATATGGGCCAAGAGTCGCAGTAGTGTCACATATCTGGTCTCATATCAATATATACAGCTGATACAGGCGGTACGGTAATGTAAAAGTTTAAGTGATGTATATTCAACTATAATTTTGGTTACTATATGTATTTATTTATGTAAATGCATTTTTTTGACTTTTTTGTTCAATCGCATAGATACCCCTGATGAAGAGAATGTAATCCATATGAATCTCAAAATGTGTTGGGTACTGCTGTTGTCTTAATTAGTCCCAACAGATTGTCTGTGATTATTCTCTGCGCTATTTGTCTGTTTATTAATGTTGTATATAATATTTTGGTAATAATCAAGCTTTCAGACCAGATTAGTTTTGTATTGATTGTATTGTTATGAGTATGCTGTACATTTTAAATAATCTCTATTAAAGATTGTATATACTTTTTTTACCTCATTAACTTGTCATAATGCTGTCTGCCCTAATTCATGTTCATGTGATTGTAGGTTGCACTATATACTAATTAAATAAACACAGTAAAGCAGATTGGTGTTTTAATAGCCATGGCACCTTTATTGGTATTAAAATAAATCAAATAACTTTATTCAAAATTAATCAATGAAAAAAGAAGTAAATTTAATATCAAACTTAAAAAACAATTCTAAACTCGCTCAGTCATAGGACTCAAGCTATAAAGAAATAAATTCATATAACCTTGTCCCCACCAGCTGGGTTTTTGCAGACAAAAAGATGGCTACCCCAGAACCGCAGCCTGCTCAATGCAGTTTTAAAAACCTAAGTTAAAGATATCAACACCAACATCAGAAAGGTAGTTCCTCAAGGTGCTCGTATTTTTGTTGTAACTGTGCAATCTGATTGGAGAAACACCACTTCCCAGTGGATTCCTTTTTTCGTGACCATACACTCAAGTGGGCAGTGGCCCCTTACCTTATGGTAAGGCAAAAAACGCCTTAAGCTGGAGGTCTCTTTAAGGTTCTTCCCACCAGGTTAAAACTTCTCCTTTCCAATGTGTTTGGAGCTCCAGGGGACCATAGTAAATTCATACAAGAGGGGTACCATAGTGTAGTAATTTTGAATGATAACCAATTTATTAAAGAAAATTACACAAGGTACTCACGATTTTTCATTCATAAAATATCAGTGTAAAAACGAGTAGCAAACTCGTCTCTCTATGCAGCAGCAGAGGGCGTCCTTCCCGTCCCTGCGCGTGGCATCACATCATGTGACTTCATCAGGGGCGATGATATCTTTCCCATGCAAATGAATAATCAGTCCATGTTTTTTGGAGAGATAAAAAATTTTATAACCAAAAATACCGGATTTAGATCAGATCCCAGAGATGACTCGGGCAACGGTACCCAACCAGATCTGCATGAGGAAACAGCTGTCTCAAACGTGCCATCTGGAGTTGAGATACGACATCAGCAATGACATTGAGATTGCCTGGTATATATTTTGCCTTTATCCAAATGTTTAATCTCAAACATAAAAGAACTAAATAACGTAAAAGTTTTATGACTGATAAGGATTTTGAAGAAAGGCAATTTAAAGCAAAAATACTCCTCTATTATCTCTATTAATAATGATCCGTTTGTTAGCAAGTTGATTACCCTAAATTTCTAAAGCAACCACAACTGGAAAGCGCTCCAACAAAACTATGTTTTTTGTAATTTTGTTGGAGATCCAAAGGGAAGGCCATGAACCTGAACACCAATGAGAATGAAAAATGGCATTAAAAACGTGAGAACCAGCAGCGCCCGTAAATAATTCTAACTTTTCCGCAAATACAAAATCCTCCTGGAAAAAGGATCTGCCATTATAAATCTGCAGAAATTGGGGCCATACCAATAAATCGTCTTTAAGATCACAGGTCAACCTAATGTGTGAAAATGGGGATTTGAGACCTAACATGGCCAAGGATAATCTTCTTGAAAAAATTCTTCCCATAGGCATAATGCGTGTAGCAAAAGCCAGGAGACCCAAAAAAAGATTGAAGTTCTTTCAGTAAAAAAAAAAAATCTACGCAGGAAGAAGGAAATAAATGATTTAAGCTTGCAAATTTTAATAGCAGGAAGTTCAAACTGGAACAATAATGTGTTAATCTTTATGCCTAAAAATTCAATGATTGGAGATGTAAAAGTGTTTTTTTCGATTGCTAGTGGTATACCGAAATATTCAGTTAAAAGGAAAAAACAACTTGAGGATTAAAGAACAAACTATAGAATCTGGTGGGCCAATGAAATGGAAATCATCTACATAATGAATTATCCCAGTGTGGTCGGATTCATAACTTAACACCTACTGGAGAAATGAGCCAAAAATCTCGAAATAATAACATGACAGTGAACAACCCATTGGGAGGCATTTATCATAGAAACAATTACCTTCAAAACAAAAACCAAGGGAATTATAAGATTCTGGGGCAATGGGTAATAATCTGAAAGCTAACTGAATGTCAGCTTTTGCTAACAAATTCCCCCGACCAAACATTTTTATGATTTGAATAGCATCATCAAAAGTCGCATATTTAACAGATGCGTATAATGGGTCAATTTTATAATTTAAAGAGTGACCTGCAGGAAATGAAAGATGATGAATCAGCTGGTAAGAATTAGGCTCTTTTTTTGGTACCAAACCCAGAGGGGAAACTCGAAAATTAACAAATGGGGGAGAGATAAAAGGGCCAGCAATTCAATTGGCTGAAATTTCCTTTATTAATTTGTCCCTTACTATGTCCGTATGGAGATTGTTAAAACCGATATAAAATAACTATTATTATCATATCATCTATGTATTAATTTGTCTATTCCCTATAGATTAGTTAGTCTATTAAAACTCTGAGCACATGCTACTGGTAACCACTTTAGCCCCGGACCAATTTTCAGCCTAAGGACCAGAGGTCTTTTTAAAATTTTGCACTGCACTGCTTTAACTGGTAATTGCGCGGTCATGCAATGTTGTACCCAAACGAAATTTGCGTCCTTTTCTTCCCACAAATAGAGCTTTCTTTTGATGGTATTGATTGCCTCTGCGATTTTTATTTTTTGCAATATAAATGGAAAAAGACCGAAAATTTTGAGAAAAAAATATATTTTCTAGTTTTTGTTATAAGAAAAATCGAATAAACTCAATTTTAGTCATACTTTTAGGGCAAAATGTATTCAGCCACATGTCTTTAGTAAAAAAAATGTCAATAAGCGTATATTTATTGGTTTGCGCAAAAGTTATAGTGTCTACAAACTAGAGTACATTTTCTGGAATTTACACAGCTTTTAATTTATGACTGCCTATCTCATTTCTTGAGGTGCTAAAATGGCAGGGCAGTGCAAACCCCCCCCCCCCAAATTACCCCATTTTGGAAAGTAGACGCCCCAAGAAAATTGCTGAGGGGCATGCTGAGCCCACTGAATATTTTTTTTTTGTCCCAAGTGATTGAATAATGACACAAAAAAAAAGTTTACAAAAAGTTGTCACTAAATGATATATTGCTCACACATGCCATAGTTATATGTGGAATTGCACCCCAAAATATATTCTGCTGCTTCTCCTGAGTACGGGGATACCACATATGTGGGACTTTTTGGGAGTCTAGCCGTGTACGGCACCCCAAAATCCAATCACTGCCTTCAGGATTTCTAAGGGTGCAAATTTTTGATTTCACTCCTCACTACCTATCACAGTTTCGAAGGCCATAAAATGCCAAAATAACACAACCCCCCCCCCCCCAAATGACCCCATTTTGGAAAGTAGACACCCCAAGGAAATTGCTGAGGGGCATGTTGAGCCCATTGAATATTTTTTGTTTGTCCCAAGTGATTGAATAATGACACAAAAAAAAACTAAAAGTTTACAAAAAGTTGTCACTAAATGATATATTGCTCACACATGCCATAGTTATATGTGGAATTGCACCCCAAAATATATTCTGCTGCTTCTCCTGAGTACGGGGATAGCACATATGTGGGACTTTTTGGAAGTCTAGCTGAGTATGGCACCCCGAAATCCAATCACTGCCTTCAGGGTTTCTAAGGGTGCAAATTTTTGATTTCACTCCTCACTACCTATCACAGTTTCGAAGGCCATAAAATGCCAAAATAACACAAACCCCCCCCCCCCCAAATGACCCCATTTTGGAAAGTAGACACCCCAAGCTATTTACTGAGAGGCATGTTGAGTCCATGAAATATTTTATATTTTGCCACAAGTTGCAGGAATATTACAATTTTTTTTTTTGCACAAAGTTGTCACTAAATGATATATTGCTCACACATGCTATGGGCATACAGTAAGTCAAATTACACCCCAAAATAAATTCTGCTGCTTCTCCCGAGTACAGGGATACCACATGTGGGGGACTTTTTGGGAGCCTAGCCACGTACGGGACCCTGAAAACCAAGCACTGCCTTCCGGATTTAAATATAAAACGCTACCAAAAAAAACTGTTAGCGATCGCAGGGATCAGGCCTGACTCTGCGAACGCTGCAGTTATGTGTTTAGTGTTTTGTAAGTGACAGCGATCGATACTGCACTTGGGTGGGCTGGGTGGAGGGGCAAAATGCAGGTGCTAGCAGGTATCTGGGCTGATCCCGCTAACAATGCATTTTTTTGGAACCCTAAACTGCTGGGGACGCTAGTATAGATCTGATCAGATATTGATCTGTTCAGATTCTATACCACTACGGGAGGTTTATGCTTTGCGCGTGGGTGTTAGCGGTACTGGCACTAGCCTAGCGCTGCCTGGGGCGACTCAGACCCTGACCCTAAAACCTAATTGATATCACCCGCCGGGTGATCAGGGGGTTAAACCTTTATTGGGTAATAAATGGTGGGTGCCCTGATGCTATAAAAAGCAAACTAACTAACCAGAGTCACCCTTAACACTTATACGGCAATCACTGGTGAAAGGGTTAACTAGGGGCAATCAGGGGTTTACATTTTTATTAGGTAGTATATGGGGGTCCCTGGCGCTATATAAAAACCTGACGGGGAACCTAAATAACTAACTGGCTAACCAGCGTCACCAGTGACACTTATACGGTGATCGCTGGTGAAAGGGTTAACTAGGGGCAATCAGGGGGTTAAAACCATTATTGGGTAGTATATCGGGGTACCTAGCTCTATAAAAACCTGGCGGTGAACCTAAAAAAATAACTAGTTACCTAGCGACACTAGCGACACTAGCGACACTAATGCAGCGATCAGAAAAATGATCGCTTAGTGACACTGGCAAAAGGGGGTGAAAGGGTTAACTAGGGGCAGTCGGGGGGGGGTGATCGGGGGGGGGGGTTTGTGTGCCTGTGTGTTAGTTAGTGTCAGTGTAGTGTTTGGTGCAGACTTACTTATTTAAGACCGCCCAGAGGAGAATGACATCACTTCCTCCCTGCCTGTGTATACAATACACAGTGGGAGGAAGCTTCTCATTCACCAGGAGCGATCGAGAGGGGATGGCCAGAAACCAACGGACATCCCCTCATCCCGGATCGCTCCTGAAGCGAACCGGACCTCCGCATCCAGCGGGAGGGGGTCCGATCGGACCCCCCAACCGCTGGAAGGCAAGCACATACATGTACGTGCTTGTGCCTGTACATGCCATTGTGATGACGTACAATGGCATGCGGCGGTCGTTAAGTGGTTAATATCACAATAATACAAAGTTAGCTATGAAACCAAACACACGATTTAAGATTAATCACATCTCATTTATTTCCCAGGGACATAAAAAAGCTAATATGTATTAAAAGGAGTTACAAGATTACATGGCACACAATCAAAACACAATACAAATAATATACAATGGTATACTTAGCACGTCCTACTGGCTGTCCTCGTGATGGAAAAAGAGAAAGCTTTTGCCAAACACACCTCACCCACACCGCATCCCATTGCCTGCCCAACTTTGCTTGTGGATGAATCACAGTGTCTTTGGGGCGTCTCCTCCACCATAATATTTCTGACTGTCTTGCCATAATTTGCCTGTGGGGGGCAGTGTCTGTCCATGAATTGCAATTAATCTGACTGGGGTCAAATCTTGGGGTTTGATCTCCGGTGCCCCACTTCCATTATCTCTGTCAGTTAGGTTCGTCTTTGATTCTCATAGACAGATTGGAGTCAGCATTGTCATGCAGAGTAGCTCTCATAGATAGTTGGGAGCCTCTAGTCTCCTGTAATAGAAGTTTAACTGGCTACATTCCAACCGGGAGAGGGCATCCTGTTCTCCAGGACACTGTATTATTGGGAATGAGAGCCGATGTATGGATCCCAGAAATATTACATGAGTTCATATTGAATCCAACATACTCCGCTTTGCACCTAAAAAGGCGCATACTACCCTTCTTCAGACATGGCTCCTATTGAACAGTCCATAACTGTTTTCTCTCCAACATGCATTTCCAAGCCAGTACCTATAGAACAGTCCTTAACTGTCTTAACATGTTGTGGTTTTCAACATGTGCAGAATCAGCTCCTATGGAACAGTCCATAATGGTCTTACCGCATTGTGCTTCCCAATACGTGCTGTTTTGCTACTGAGTGACACACCACCATCATTCTTCAGCAACAGCTTCCATGTCACCCTTTGTATCTTCGGTATTTTCTCCTTTCTGGTATCTTCAGGACAGAATGCAGTACAGGCAAGGGGTATCCATTCACTCACCATTCACCAGCACACATTCAAAGCAACATGTCACCCAGCTTTCAGACACAGAGTCTCGAGGAGGGCCTTTCTTAACGCAGGTTTCAGTTACATCAGAGGGGGCAGGGTCACCCATACGTCATTGGGGCAGCCCGTTTTCCCCCACTAGCATCAGAGGGGGCGGGGTCAGGGGACGGGTGGCCCCGCCCTCCTAATATAAGAAACGTCAGGCGCTGGCATCCCGTAGTGTCTCCGACAGTGGAGACAAAAGATGGATGCATGGATGGATTGCGCTGGACTGAAAAATCACCCGTCACTGGATCAGATCAGCCATCGCTGGACCCCAGAGAGATGATCATCCATCGCTGGATAGCAAGAGTGGATTACCACCGCTGGAATCTTTTTTTAATTTTTTTAATTTTTAATAAAGGAATTTTTCAAAAGTGTGTTTGTCTTATTTAACTATTTTTTACACTTTCTTTGTGAAATGGTAGGGGTACTTTTGTACCCCCTTACCATTTCAAACAGGGGGACTGGGATCTGGGGGTCCCCTTGTTAAAGGGGCTTCCAGATTCTGATAAGCCCCCCACCCGCAGACCCCCACAACCACTGGCCAGGGTTGTGGGGATGAGGCCCTTGTCCCCATCAACATGGGCACATGGTGCTTTGAGGGGTCACAGACCCCCAAAGCATCCTCCCAATGTTGAGGGCATGTGGCCTGGTATGGTTCAGGGTGGGGCGCTCTCTCGTTCCCCCTCTTTTCCTGCGGCCTTCCAGGTTGCGTGCTCGAATAAAGGGTCTGGTATGGATTTTTTTTAATTTGACGCGGGGTTCCCCTTAATATCCATACCAGACCTGAAGGGCCTGGTAATTGGATTTGGGGGAACCCCACACCTTTTTTTTTTATCAATGACTTTTAATGAGTGTTCTCTGTATTACGGGAGCCGACAATTCATTATAGCCACGAGTGATTTTAAAAGACTTTTTTCTTTCCTGCAGAAATGGCACTTTGTGCAGGGACAGTTCTAAGCACGGGAAACATGCGCCCTTCACAGGCATACTATAGACTAGACAGCCCCCAGGTATGAAATTTAAAGGAATATTACACTTTTATTGTTTCACTTCATTATTAAAATCACTGCTCCCTAAAAAACTGCCATTTTTAAAACTTTTTTTTGCATTGATCCATGTCCCCTGGGGCAGGACTCAGGTCCCCAAATACTTTTTAGGACAATAACTTGCATATTAGCCTTTAAAATTAGCACTTTAGATTTCTCCCATAGACTTGTACAGGGTGTTCCTGGCTTTTCGAATTCATAAAATGTTGCTAATTAGTAATTTTTCTTCATACATTTTGGCCAAAATGTATACTGATACATATCTTTGGTAAAAATAACCCATATTAGGCTCCATGCACACTGAAGCTCAAAAAAGCTATTTCTGGACGCCAGATTGCTGGCAGAAAACACTGGTTGAAAAACCTGCTTTTAACAGCGTTTTATACTAGCGTTAATGAGCGTTAATGAGCGTTTTACAGCGTTAGCGTTAATGGGCGTTTTTTATAAAAATACACAGAGGACACTCCAAAAATCCCACAATGCATTGAAAAATAGAATGCCGAACACTAATGAACGAGCGTTAATGAGCGTTAATGAGCGTTTGTCGTTTTTTGCCGCTGAAAAACGGCACTTTGAACGCGAATTTCTGGCGTTCAGAAAAAAGCCCATAAACTCCACTGCTCATTAAAGCTGAAAAACGTCCATGTGTGCATGGACACATAGGCTAACATAGAGTGGAGTTTATGGGCTTTTACAAAAAACGCCCAAACGCCAATAAACTGCAGTTTATCAGCTTCAGTGTGCATGGAGCCTTAGTGTATATTATTTGGTCTTTGTGAAAGTTATACAGTCTACTATGGTGCCAATCACTGAAAATTGATCACATGATCAGGCCTTCAGTACATCAGGTGTATCTCAATTCTTGAGACACTAACAAATCAGGAAAGTACAAATAACCCCCAAATGACCCCTTTTTAGAAAGTAGACATTCCAAGGTATTAAGTAAGTAGAAGAGTGAGTTTTTTTCAGTTGTAATTTTTCCCCACAATTCTTTAGCTGTGTGAAGTTGGCACCCCATGTTTGTAAAACCTGAATAAAAATATACCATTCGTTTGTGCCGCGTTTGTGCTGATTTGTGCCGCAAAAATTAGCGTTTGTGCCGGTTCGGTTTCTGAGATATTAAACATTCAATTTAATGCAAGCCCCGCCCACTTTGCACCCCACGTTGCTGAATTTGAAAAACAAACGCGCCATTTGTTTGTGCCACGTTTGTGCTGGTTTGTGCTGCAAAAATAAACGTTTGTGCCGCTTTGGTTGCAGAGATATTGTGCGTTATATGTTGTGAAACCCCGCCCATTTTGCACCCCATGTTACCGAATTTGAAAAACAAACGCGCCATTCGTTTGTGCCGCGTTTGTGCTGGTTTGTGCTGCAAAAATAAACGTTTGTGCCGCTTTGGTTGCAGAGATATTGTGCGTTATATGTTGTGAAACCCCGCCCATTTTGCACCCCACGTTACCGAATTTGAAAAACAAACGCGCCATTCGTTTGTGCCGCGTTTGTGCTGGTTTGTGCTGCAAAAATAAACGTTTGTGCCGCTTTGGTTGCAGAGATATTGTGCGTTATATGTTGTGAAACCCCGCCCATTTTGCACCCCACGTTACCGAATTTGAAAAACAAACACGCCATTCGTTTGTGCCGCGTTTGTGCTGGTTTGTGCTGCAAAAATAAATGTTTGTGCCGCTTTGGTTGCGGAGATATTGTGTGTTATATGTTGTGAAACCCCGCCCACTTTGTACCCCATGTTACCGAATTTAAAAAAAAAAGCGCCATTCGTTTGTGCGGGGTTTGTGCTGGTTTGTGCTGCAAAAATAAATGTTTGTGCGGCTTTGGTTGCGGAGATATTGTGCGTTATATTTTGTGAAACCCCGCCCACTTTACACCCCACATTGCTGAATCTTAAAAACAAACGCGCCATTTGCTTCTGCCAGGTTTTTGCTGGTATAGTTGCAGAGATATTGAGCAGTATATATTGTCAAACCACAACAACTTAGCACCTCGTTATTAAATCATACATACAACTAGATTTATTTGTTAATGGTTTGTGCAGATTTGGTGTATATTATACATGTTTTACTTCATATGCATAGTTTTGCCACCCCCACAGGGATCCCCCCTTTCCGATTCTCTAGTGCTGAATGGAAGAACAGACAGGGAGGGGGCGGGCACAGATGGCTCTGGCTCTAGTGAGCCAGAGCAGTTGTCAATCAGGCGGCAGGGTGGATCTCGACAGTATTGTCAGGATCTGTATCGGCTGCAGCATTGATCTGCACTGGCAGGATATAGTGGGCAATGGCCCGCCACATGCACATGAGTTTTTTTGTCACAGGAGAACATACTAAATGTCACCTTGTGAACAAAAAGAGAACTAAGGCCAAAAAAAGTTGGGACATAGTTCTCTTTTAACATAAGTTTAAACCAGACGTTAACCAAGCAAAAACATTACTCCAGCAGGAGAGAGAGGTTCGGAGTGGCCATCTACAGCTTTCAAGCAAAAAAAATGAAGAACTAAGCTTGCAGGTGGGAGATACAGTGCAGATATTTGATTTGTTCCTCCAAGTGAATCCTCTGTACCACCCTTCATATGTCTCAAAGTAGGGGATATTTCCAGCTGCACATACTCATCAGAAAGAAGTGCAGATGACGGAGGGGCGGAGTTACTACATGGCGCCAAGCAGCAGCGTGATGCTGTGAGCTCCTAGGCATTCCCCCCGAGCGAATAAGCTAAGTGAGCCTGAATTTCCGTGTTAAAGCTGATTTGTGCCCCCACCATGGTAGCTGCTTATCGGTCTGTTACGTGCTGCTATCCACCTGCTACCTACCCAGTTTCCGGATCTCAGCTGGTCAGTCGTCTGTCTCCCCACTGTCCCTGGTTGATCGACCCGCAGTGAGCCATCTACTGGGCGGCAGTGGAGTAGCATGGGTTGTCAGCACCCGGGTCAAGGCAAGTAATTTGCACCCCCTAACCTGCGGACTTTTAGCACTCCCCGAGTCCCTTCAAATACAATAGCAGTGACCTACCTGATTCCTATACTGACCACTACACTAACCTACTTGATTAATTCCTTTACTGACCATTACACACTACACTGACCACTATACTATACTGTCCACTACACTGAGAACTACACTGACCACTATACTATACTGACCACTGTACTATACTGACCACTACACTACACTGACCACTATACTGTCCACTGCACTACACTGTCCACTATACTATACTGTCCTACATTACACTGACCACTACACTGTCCACTTTACTGACTACTATACTGTCCACTACACTGACCACTATACTGTCCGCTACACTATACTGACCACTACACTGATCACTACACTATACTGTCCACTACACTGTTCACTAGGGATGAGCTTCGTGTTCGAGTCGAACATACATTCAACTCGAACATCGGCTGTTCGTCCGTTCGGCGAATACCGAATGTTATGGGCTGTTCGCGCCAAATTCGTGTGGCACTCATGGCCCACAATGCACTGCGCCACCGCAGTGCATTGCTGGCTCATGATTGGCCAAGCATGCACTGTGACCCCGCATGCTTGGCCAATCACAGCGCCGACAGCAAGGAGAGCCATGATTGGCCACAGGCAGGATGCCTGTGGCCAATCATAGCTCAGGCTGTGTAGTACACGCCCCACACTATATAAGGCCGCCAGCGCAGCGGCCTTGTGTAGTGTATTGGCGTCTGTAGGAGTTAGTGGGTGTTCGGTGTTCAACACAGTATATTATCGGACGATTTTTCGTTCTTGCTCTTCTGTAGTGGTTGTTGTCTGCGTGCCCTGACCGCAGTATACACCATTATATCCACCTATATAGCTAGCTATATTTCTCTTTTTTTAATAGAGCTTGCAGTCAGTTGTAGGAGATTGTGCGTGCTGTCTGCGTGCCCTGACCGCAGTATACACGGTTATATCCACCTATATAGCTAGCTATCTTGCTCTTTTTAAATAAAACTTGCAGTCAGTTATAGGAGATTGTGCGTGCTGTCTGCGTGCTCTGAACGCAGTATACACCGTTATATCTACCTACATAGCTCTTCTCTAATTGAGCCATCTGTAGGAGTTAGTGGGTGTTGTGTGCCTCCAGCACAATATACACTACCCGAATGCTGGTTTTCCCATCTCTCTTCAGGCCATTACCATGTCTGGAAGGCCAACAAGGAGAGGCAGACAGACACGAGCCGATAAAAGAGGGCAAGCAGGCTCTGTGTCTAGAGACAACAGTGCTGGTCGTGGACGCGGTGCATCGTCATCATCAGCACATGGCCATGAGACACGCTTGTCCTTCTTTTCGGCAGCTGGACATGTTAAGCCGCAACATGCCGAAGACTTGGTAGAGTGGATGACCAAGCCCTCTTCATCCTCCTCATCCTCTCTCACCCAGGCTTAGGGTACTAGCAAAGAAGCTGCCAACCCATCGTCTTCCCGCCTCTCAATGTCATCATCAGTGACTCCTTCCCTTGACCCACCACGTCCTCCTGAGGAGTCTCCTGAACTGTTTGAGCACAGTGTTGGGTACATGCTCCAGGAGGATGCACAGTGTTTAGTAGGCACTGATGATGATACTCAGCTAGAGGAAGGCAGTAGCGTGAGCGCAGAGAGAGGGGATGCTCAAGAAGGACAGCAATCTGGCAGTCATGTTCCACAAGCTGCAGCATACTGCCAGGTTTGCTCCAGCGATGAAGAGGGAGGGGATGATGAGGGCACTGACTCCACATGGGTGCCTCATAGGAGGGAGGAGGAGGAGGCACATGTCCAACGAGGCAGGATGCCCTCCGGGGGCCAGCTTAGGGGCAGCACACTGACTGAATCACACCGCAGAGCTCTGCCTGTGCAGGGCGCTGCCTCTGCGCGTTATTCTAAAAGTTCTTTGGTGTGGGCCTTTTTTGAGATGAGTGCATCAGATCGCACCGCTGCTATTTGCAACATATGTCTCAAGCGTATCTCGCGTGGCCAAAACATTAGCCGCCTGGGCACCATATGCTTGACCAGACATATGTTGACCTGCCATGCAGCTCGTTGGCAAGCGTACCTCAAAGACCCACACCAAAGAACAAAGCGGACCTCTCCTTGCTCCTCATCAGCTGGCATCTCCAACCCCACTAGACCTTCAGTCCTCTCTGAAACCTGCTCTGAGAGGAATGAAGGTGTAGAATTAGGTGTGTCACAGCCAAGTGCTTCCGGGCACTCTGCTAGCAGTACACCCACGTCCGATTATAGCAGGCAAATGTCCCTGCCCCAGCTGCTGGACTGTCGAATGAAGTTCACTCCCAGCCATCCACATGCCCAGCGGTTGAATGCTAGCTTGGCCAAATTGCTAGCACTTCAACTGCTGCCTTTTCAGTTGGTAGACTATGCCCCCTTCCGTGAGTTTGTACAATGTGCGGTCCCTCAGTGGCAGGTCCCCAAACGACACTTTTTCTCACGGAAGGCGATTCCGGCTCTCTACCGGCATGTGGAAGGCAATGTCCTTGCCTCGCTAGACAGGGCGGTCAGCGGTAAGGTGCATATTACCGCTGACTCATGGTCCAGCAGGCATGGACAGGGACGTTACCTGTCTTTCACGGCCCATTGGGTCACTCTTCTGGCAGCTGGGAAGGATGCAGGACAAGGTGCAGTAGTGTTGGAGGTTGTTCCGCCACCACGCCTCCAAAATGCTACTACTGGTTGTGACACACCTCTCTCCTCCACCCCCTCCTCTTCTTCTTCCTCCATGGCCTCTTCCAGTGCTCGGTCCTCAGAACCAGCGGTGCTCCGTAGGCATTCCAGGGGCTACGCAAGTACGCAGGCAATACGATGCCATGCCGTGCTTGCTCTGGTTTGTTTGGGGGACAGGAGCCACACTGGGGCAGATGTTTTGTCAGCTCTGCAGGGGCAGGCCGAGAGGTGGTTGACGCCACGCCAGCTTAAGCCAGGAATGGTGGTTTTCGACAATGGCACCAACCTCCTCTCCGCCCTCCGACAAGGACAACTGACCCATGTGCCCTGTGTGGCTCACGTCCTTAACCTGGTGGTGCAGCGGTTCTTGGGCAGGTACCCGGGCTTACAGGATGTCCTGAAGCAGGCCAGGAAAGTCTGTGTGCATTTCCGCCGATCATTTAATGCCTGTGCTCGGCTGGCTGAGCTCCAAAAGGAGTTGAACCTGCCCAAGAACCGACTTACATGTGACATGCCCACCAGGTGGAACTCAACGTTGGCCATGCTGCAGTGGCTGCACACGCAGCAGAGGGCCATCAATGAGTACCTGTGCGACTATGGCACCAGGACAGGGTCAGGGTAGCTCGGTTTTTTCTCACCACGCCAGTGGGGCATAAGGGATGCATGCATTGTCCTGTCACCGTTTTAGGAGGCCACAAGGATGGTGAGCAGTGACAGTGCATGCATCAGTGACACTGTACCTCTTATCCACCTCTTGGAGCATACGCTGCATGGAATAATGGACAGGGCACTTGAGGCAGAACAGAGGCAGGAAGAGGAGGGCTTCCTTGCCTCTCATGGCCCCCTTTATCAGGACAGTGTTCCTGCTGTGCCACCCATCACACAGGAAGAGGATGAGGAGGAGGAGGAGGAGGATGATTGTGTCAGCATGGTGGTGGATGCTGGCACTCAGCATCAGCAGCAGTCTTGTAGGGATGATTTACAGTCCCAAGAAACCGTGGACTTGTACGTGGCTGGGAGGAGGTAGCTGCAGATCATGTTGTCATTAGTGACCCAGAGGACTCCGGACCGAATGCCTCAGCTACCCTATGCTGCATGGCCTCCCTGATCTTGCAAAGCCTGCGGAAGGATCCTTGTATTCTTCGGATCAAGGAGAGGGACCATTACTGGCTGGCCACTCTCCTTGATCCACGGTACAAGGGTAAGGTTGCCGACCTTATCTTGCCGTCGCAGAGGGAGCAGAGGATGAGACATCTCCGGGAGGCCTTGCAGAAAGGTCTGTGCAACGCGTTCCCAGAGACTGGGAGGTTACAAACTCCTGGTCCTGGACAACGTGTTGCTGAGGCATCGGTCAGAAGGAGCGGTGGAGAAGGTGGCCGTCTGACCGATGCGTTCAGACAATTTTTTAGTCCGCAGCCCCAAGGTATGATCGGTTCCAGCAACCATCGCCAGCGTCTGATTTACATGGTGCAGGAATACCTAGGGGCAAGGTCAGACTTGGACACCTTTCCCACCGAAAATCCTCTGGCTTACTGGGTCTTGAAGATGGATCACTGGCCAGAGCTTGCACAGTATGCAATTGAGCTACTAGCCTGTCCTGCATCCAGCGTTCTTTCGGAACGCACCTTCAGTGCTGCTGGTGGCTTTTTTACCGATCACAGGGTGCGCCTGTCCACCGACTCAGTTGATCGACTGACCTTCATCAAGATGAATCAGTCTTGGATCACCCACAGCTACCAAGCACCTGAAGCTGATGTAACCGAATAATTTTTTTTGAAATATCACATCCCTTCAAGACTACCTATGCTGATGCTGAGTGACTGTCCTGTTATGTTGATTGTCTATCCTCTTCCTCCTCCGCTGATATGTTGGAAGAACATTTTTGGTTCTGGGTGATGTCACCAGCCCAATTTTACAGCCCCTGTTTAACAGGGGCGTTTAATTACAATTTTTGATGCAATGCTTTGCAGCAGGGCTCATTCCTGCACCACAACTAGAGTACATGGTTAGAGGTTGCAGTGTCGTGGCACCAGCACCAGTGCCTAAGGCCCAATTTTTCAGCCCCTGTTTAACAGGGGCATGTAATTACAATTCTTGATATAATAGTTCACAGGAGGGCCCGTTCCTGTGCCCACCCAGAGTAACGGTGAGGACTTATAGTGTTGTGGCACCAGCACCACAACCACCAAAGGTCAATTTTTCTACCACTGTTTAACAATGGCATGTAATTACAATTCTTGATATAATCGTTCACAGCAGGGCGCTCCAGCACCCACCAAGAGTCACTTTGAGGGCTTACAATGTTGTGACAACACCAACACCTTGTTCCGCCATTTCTGCAGAGCATATAGGGCAGGCCCCTACTTTCAAACATCCAACTTACAAACATCTCCTACTTGCAAACGGAAGGAGACAACAGCAAGTGAGATGAAAAAAGATGGACGACAAAACAAATTATACAGGGGTGATAACCCTTCCCTATGTTTTCCAAAAAGCTTAAAAATAGATTTTTTGACTGGAGCTACACTTTAAAAATGTACCAGTTGAAAATTACAAACAGATTCTACTTAACACAACAAACCTACACAATCCCTGTCTTGTTTGCATCGCCTGTATACTGCTGTTCTGAGTATATAGGGCCTGGTGTCCCCACATTTTTCCTTTTTGTAATATGGGTACAGGGTTCCCCTTAATATCCGTACAAGATCCAAAGGGGCTGGTAATGGGCGGGGGGGGGCTACCCATGCCATTTTTCTCAATGATTTTCATCCATATTGCCGGAACCAGATATAACATTAAAACCGCAAGCAGTTTTAAATGATGTTATTTCCGTTTAATGTCATTTTGTGCAGGGACTGTTCTAAACACGGGAAACACGTGGCACTTCACAGGCATACTACAGACACCCCCCAGGCACGATATTTAAAGGAATATTTCACTTTTTTTCACTTTAATCGTCATTAAAATCAGTGCTCCCGCCAAAACGGCAATTTTTAAAAACATTTTAGGCATTGACCCATGTCCCCTGGGGCAGGAGCCAGGTCCCCAAACCCTTTTTAGGACAGTATCTTGCATATTAGCCATTAAAATTAGCACTTTTTATTTCAAACGTTTGAGTCCCATAGACTTCAATGGGGTTCTAACGTTCGTACGAATTTGCGGTCCGTTCGAAAGTTCTGATGCGAACCGAACTGGGGGGGGTGTTCGGCTCATCCCTAGTTTAAAGCATTTCTGTATGTTACTACAATGATTTTACATTCTGGCTACCCCTGAACAAAGGATGTATACAGTACATAGGGACATCAGTTATTAACACAACTAGTGTTGCCACCTGACCACTATATTAGGTTGATGTGCTAGTATTGCAAAAAAAATTGTTTGTATACACACAGCAAACACACGATCACCTATTCCAAATGTATTATTTTCACTGCAATTGAATACATTGCATAATTATTAATAATAAGTAAAATTAAAGATGTTAAAAATAAATTTACCCTGGATTCCCTGAGCTAGAATGAAACCATCAAGCAAAAAGTTGTTCGAGCTCCAATGCTGCCTTTTCCAGGGTACAGTATGAAGTGCAGTGCTCGGCACAGTGGGAAGAGCTTTACATTAAGGAAACCCAAGCTGAGTATAGGTTCTGTAAGTTCTGTATGTAAGATGTAGTAACAAGGTGTAAAGTCAGTGTGGTTTCACAACATATAACACACAATATCTTCGCAACCAAAGCGGCACAAACGTTTATTTTTGCAGCACAAACCAGCACAAACGCGGCACAAACGAATGGCGCTTTTGTTTTTCAAATTCGGTAACGTGGGGTGTAAAGTGGGCGGGGTTTCACAACATATAACACACAATATCTCCGCAACCAAAGCGGCACAAACGTTTATTTTTGCAGCACAAACCAGCACAAACGCGGCACAAACGAATGGCGCATTTGTTTTTAAAATTCGGTAACATGGGGTGCAGAATGGGGGGGGTTTCACAAAATATAACGCACAATATCTCCGCAACCAAAGCAGCACAAACGTTTATTTTTGCAGCACAAACCAGCACAACCGCGGCACAAACGAATGGCGCGTTTGTTTTTCAAATTCGGTAACATGGGGTGCAATATGGGCGGGGTTTCACAACATATAACGCACAATATCTCTGCAACCAAAGCGGCACAAACGTTTATTTTTGCAGCACAAACCAGCACAAACACGGCACAAACGAATGGCGCGTTTGTTTTTCAAATTCGGTAACATGGGGTGCAAAATGGGCGGGGTTTCACAACATATAACGCACAATATCTCTGCAACCAAAGCGGCACAAACGTTTATTTTTGCAGCACAAACCAGCACAAACGCGGCACAAACGAATGGCGCGTTTGTTTTTCAAATTCGGTAACGTGG
Organism: Lithobates pipiens; assembly: GCF_037356315.1. NCBI lineage: Eukaryota > Metazoa > Chordata > Amphibia > Anura > Ranidae > Lithobates > Lithobates pipiens. The sequence continues at coordinate 119,488,272 of NW_027507787.1, forward strand.
GGTGCAAAATGGGCGGGGTTTCACAACATATAACGCACAATATCTCTGCAACCAAAGCGGCACAAACGTTTATTTTTGCAGCACAAACCAGCACAAACGCGGCACAAACGAATGGCGCGTTTGTTTTTCAAATTCGGTAACATGGGGTGCAAAATGGGCGGGGTTTCACAACATATAACGCACAATATCTCTGCAACCAAAGCGGCACAAACGTTTATTTTTGCAGCACAAACCAGCACAAACGCGGCACAAACGAATGGCGCGTTTGTTTTTCAAATTCGGTAACGTGGGGTGCAAAATGGGCGGGGTTTCACAACATATAACGCACAATATCTCTGCAACCAAAGCGGCACAAACGTTTATTTTTGCAGCACAAACCAGCACAAACGCGGCACAAACGAATGGCGCGTTTGTTTTTCAAATTCGGTAACATTGGGTGCAAAATGGGAGGGGTTTCACAACATATAACGCACAATATCTCTGCAACCAAAGCGGCACAAACGTTTATTTTTGCAGCACAAACCAGCACAAACGCGGCACAAACGAATGGCGCGTTTGTTTTTCAAATTCAGCAACGTGGGGTGCAAAATGGGCGGGGCTTGCATTAAATTGAATGTTTAATATCTCAGAAACCGAACCGGCACAAACGCTAATTTTTGCAGCACAAATCAGCACAAACGCGGCACAAACGAATGGTATATTTTTATTCAGGTTTTACAAACATGGGGTGCCAACTTCACACAGCTCAATTCTTTGCAAAATGAAGATTTTTTTTTATTTTTATTTTTTTACAAAATTGTCATATTATCAGGTTATTTCTCACACACAGCATATGCACACAACAAATTACACCCCAAAATACATTCTGCTACTGTTCCTGAGTATGGCGATACCACATGTGTGAGATTTTACAGAGCACCAACATTGAAGTGGCACTTTCAGACGTTCTACGAGCAAAAATGACACATCTCATTTCACAGCCACCTATTACATTTTGAAGGCCCTGACACCCCAACGTATAATCTGTGAGGCATAATGAGTCTTTTGAATGGTTCATTTTTTTCCAGAAGTTTTTGGAAAATGTGGAAAAAAATGAAAACGCATTTTTTTTTACACAAAGTTGTCAAATTATAAGATATTTCTAACACATAGCATGTATATAGCAAAAATTACACCCCAAAACATATTCTGCTACTCCTCCCGAGTATGACGATACCACATGTGTAGGACTTTTACATACAGAGGCCGAACATTGAAGTAGTACCTTCAGGTGTTCTAGGAGCATAAACTACATATCTAATTTTATTCCTACCCATCACACATCACACTTTTACTTGAGTACTCTGATGGCTTGGTGACAGGTACTCGGGTACTTTATGGCCTGGTGACAGGTACTCGGGTACTCTGATGGCTTGGTGACAGGTACTCGGGTACTTTGATGGCCTGGTGACAAGTACTTGAGTACTCTGATGGCCTGGTCACAGGTACTCGGGTACTTGATGGCCTGGTGACAGGTACTTGGGTAAACTGATGGCCTGGTGACAGGTACTCGGGTACTCTGATGGCCTGGTGACAGGTTCTCTGATGGCCTGGTGACAGGTACTTGAGTACTCTGATGGCCTGGTGACAAGTACTTGAGTACTTTGATGGCCTGGTGACAGGTACTCAGGTACTCTGATGGCCTGGTGACAGGTTCTCTGATGGCCTGGTGACTGGTATTTGGGTACTCTGAAGGGCTGTGACAGGTACTCGGGTACTCAGATGAACTGTGACAGGTATTCAGGTACTCAGATGAACTGTGACAGGTACTCGGGTACTCAGATGGACTGGGACAGGTATTCGGGTACTCAGATGGACTGGGACAGGTACTCAGATACTCTGATGGACTGTGACAGGTACTCGGGTTCTCTGATGGACTGTGACAGGTACTTGGGTACTCTGATGTGCTGTGACAGGAACTCGGGTACTCAGATGAACTGTGACAGGTATTCAGGTACTCAGATGAACTGTGACAGGTACTCGGGTACTCAGATGAACTGTGACAGGTATTCAGGTACTCAGATGAACTGTGACAGGTACTCGGGTACTCAGATGGACTGGGACAGGTACTCGGGTACTCAGATGGACTGGGACATGTACTCGGATACTCTGATGGACTGTGACAGGTACTCGGGTACTCTGATGGACTGTGACAGGTACTTGGGTACTCTGATGTGCTGTGACAGGAACTTGGGTACTCTGATGGACTATGACAGGTACTCGGGTACTCTGATGGACTGTGACAGGTACTCGGGTACTCTGATGGACTGTGACAGGTACTTGGGTACTCTGATGGACTGTGAGTGACAGGTACCATGATGGGTGGTGACAGGTCCTTTTTATTGGGAGGGCAATCAGTGTGATTGGTGTACACTGTAAGCGTACACACGATCAGTGTTGAGGAGGAGAACCCGGTAACATCTCGTTACCGTGGTTTGTTTACATTTAGTGATCGGCTGTGAAAGGATCACAGCCGATCACCTGGGTAAACATGGCTAAACAGCCAACCAATGGCTGTTTACCAGCGTCGGTGATGAGCAGTGTTCCAGGGAACACGCTGCCACCGACGCGCACGCGCAGCGCACAGTGGGGTTGTAACCATTTGTGATCGGCCGTGATTTCATCACGGGCGATCACATGGTAAACAGCCATGGCCAATGGCTGTTCACCCCCCTCGGTGGCGAGCGGTGTCTCTATGACACACCGCTACTGAAGGAACAGGGATGCGCACGCACGATCGCGTGCATTCCCTATTTAAACGGGAGGACGTCCTATGATGACCTCCCACCACAATAGGTGCGCCACCTGGCCATCATTTGACAGCCGGCGGTTAGCAACTAGTTAATGAAGCCTTCAATGACTTCAATTGAATTTGCCTATCCACACTACTGTAAAGTAGCTCAACCAGTTGCTTACACAATGCAACACAAACAACCAAAAAAAAATGGATATAAACCGTTTAAACCTAACAATGACTTGTAGTTCTACAGCCTACAAGACACAAGGCACATTCTAAGACACAAGGCACACTCTTACTCAATGCCTTCCTGTTAGGTTGCCGGGAACATTGATCTTCTATTTGAACAGAGAGCTATTTCACTCTCACGTGGGTAGAAATAAATAAAAACTATATTTCCCCCACTTTTATTTTTCCTCAAAGATGTATGGTAATTCCTGTCAATCTCTAACCATCACTTTGCATTAACAATACACTAGAAAAACAGATACAAAACACACACAAAGACACAGATAGAGCTGTTTAGAAGCTAGCTTTCATCTGTAGTCACATAACCAAAAACAAAAAAAAAGAACACACTCCTAATCAATGCTCTCTTCTCTTGAATTGCAGGTTCCTATTGGAACAGAGAGCTATTTCACACTCATGTGGGGATTTCCACTTTCTCCTCAAAGTTGTGTGGTTTATCCTGTCAATCTGCGGCTATATTACATAACCAAGGATGATCAATCTGTAACTCACCAGTATCGCTGTCTGGTTACAGGCCTAAAGCACATTACAACATTAATGTACATCATTTTTTGACTGCTAGCAAGGGTTAAAACCATCCCACTAGTGGCCGAATAGCATCACTAAAAACGACGTTAAAGCAACATTAATGTACATCATTTTTTGACTGCTAGCAAGGGTTAAAACCATCCCACTAGTGGCCGAATAGCATCACTAAAAACTACGTTAAAGCGGTGCAAAAAATAGCCCTGCCTTTCCCACCTTCCTCAGTGTGAAAGTAGCCTTATTATAAAATAAATGCTTGAAATTCAGGGATTTTCTGAATATGAACAATGACATCAGTCCCTTTTTTTATTTATTTTTTTGACTAACAAATGTCAGGCATTTTTTTCTTTCTCTAAACAATAATGTCAGGCTTTTTTTTCCCACTGTCCTATTTTGCAGGCCATTACTGACCTCCAATTCGGATGAAATTTTAATTTTCTTTCATATCTTTCAGCATTGTAAGGGACACTGTGGTACATCTTTCTAACCACTGAACTTCATATAAAGTACTGTATGTTACAAACTCCTGGCCAAAATGTTTATTTTCTCAACATTTGCTGGTTACTAAGCAGTCACCAAATAATTAAGTTTTTTTGTAGTTAAGAAGACAGAAATGCAAAAATTATATTTTGTCCTGAGGTTCATGTGTTTCTGCAAGACCCTCGTTTGTGGCACAGTGATTACAAAGTATATTACAAGTACAGGGACAGCAGCAAACATGCAGTATATAAAGTAAGATCCAACTCTTTTAAACAATATATCATTTATTATGTGCCAATACCAATAACAGCCAGAGATTAGGGATGGGCCTCACTTTAGCTGTTCGGACGTTCAAACCATCTGTTCGACCGCTTGTTCAACCCCCGAACCGATCACAATGCATTGCGGTGCTGAACAGTGCATTATTGCAAGCCCTGATTGACTGAAGTAGTGAAAGCTTAAGCCAATCAGGTCACAGAGCACTGTCAGAGTTATGATAGACACTGTCATCATGACTTTATCCAATCATGGCTCATTCCTGCCCCACAGTATAAAAGTATTCTTTCAATGGCAGGCATTTTTAGTGTGTTTTCAGCGTGGATAGAGATATAACAGGGCTCTGTTCAGTGCTATCAGTTAGTGTGCTATACTGGGCTATTTTACTTAATTGTCAGTGTAGAATATTAGTTTAGTGTCAGTCTAGGGCAGTGATGGTGAACCTTGGCACCCCAGATGTTTTGGAACTACATTTCCCATGATGCTCCAGTACACTGCAGAGTGCCCGAGCATCATGGGACATGTAGTTCCAAAACGTCTGGGGTGCCAAGGTTCGCCATCACTGGTCTAGGGATAGTGTGAGTTTAGTGAGGAGAACCATCATTCATCTTTGCATAGTGTGCAGTTAGAGTAGGGACAGCTCAGATAGTTGCACTGTAGTGTAGTGAGACCGTGTCATTTATACATACATTAGTGTGGAGTAGGGACAGCTCATATAGTTTCAGTATAGCGTAGTGAGACCATGTCAGTAATCTTGGCATTCGTTTATAGCTAGAGTAGGGACAGTTCAGTGTAGTTGATTGTGTTAATGCCAGTTTAATGCCATTTACTTCTGTGTGTTACTGCCAGTTCAACGACATATCGTTTTGTGTGCATTACTGACAGATTAAGTCATATAGTTTTGTGTACCTTACTGCCAGTTTAACGCCATATAGTTTTGTGCATTACTGACAGTTTAATGCCATATATTTCTGTGTACCTTACTGCCAGTTTAACGCCATATAGTTTTGTGCATTACTGCCAGTTTAACACCATATAGTTCTGTGTACATTACTTTCAGTTTAATGCCATATAGTTCTGTGTGCGTTACTACCAGTTTAATGATCTATAGTTTTGTGCGTCACTGCTAGTTTAATGCCATTTACTTCTGTGTGTGTTACTGCCAGTTTAACGACATATAGTTTTGCATGTATTACTGACAGTTTAACGCCATATAGTTTTGTGCGTTACTGCCAGTTTAACGAAATATAGTTCTGTTTTTGTTATTACCAGTTTAACACCATTTACTTTTGTGTGCGTTACTGCCAGTTTAATGCCATATAGTTTTGCGTGCGTTACTGCCAGTTTAACGCCATATCCTTTTGTGTACGTTACTGCCAGTTTAACTCCATTTACTTCTGTGTGCATTACTGCCAGTTTAATGACATATAGTTTTGTGCATTACTGACAATTTAATCACTTCAATACCGGGCCATAGTCAAATGACGCCCACAGATGGGATCTCCCATCCTGAGTGGGCGTCATATGACGTCCTCAGTGTTTCGCCGCTCCTGCCGGCACCCGGGGCTCACAGCGTGTCCATCATGAATGAGGTGTGTCCCTCGGACACAGCCCATTCCCGATCCACCCCCAATACACACGACTGACCGTCTCCAATCCAATCGGGGCAGCACAGTGGTGTAGTGGTTAGCACTCTCGCCTAGCAGTAAAATGGGTCGCTTGTTTGAATCCCAACCACGACACTACCTGCCTGAAGTTTGCATGTTCTCCCTATGCCTGCGTGGGTTTCCTCTGGGTACTCCGGTTTCCTCCCACAACCCAAAGACATGCTGGTAGGTTAATTGATTTCTGTCCAAAATTGGCCCTAGTATAGGAATGGGGACCATGGATTGTGGGCTCCTAGAGCGTAGGGAACGATGTGAATGCGCAATGTAAAGAGATAGGGACAATTGTAGACACTCACTCATGTTGAACTGGATGGACTGGTGTCTTTATTCAACCTTGCTAACTATGTAACAGCCCAACCAAGATCGCATTAAAAGCCAATGAAATTGGTTCTTTACCACGTGACTGGCTGTGTCCAATCACAGCTGGTCACAGAATGTAAATAAACCACGGTTCTTCTCCTCACACACCGATCATGTGTGAGAAGGAGATTGTTATCTCATTAGCGCTTAGTGTACACCAAGACACACTGATTACCCCCTAATAAAGAGGACCTGTTACCAGCCATCAAAGTACCTGTCATCACCCATCAAAGTACCTGTCATCACCCGTACCAGCCCATCTGAGTATACCTGTCCCAGCCCATCTGAGTACCCGAGTACCTGAGTACCTGTCACAGTCCATCTGAGTATCCGAGTACTTGAGTACCTGTCACGGTCCATCTGAGTATCTGAGTACTCGAGTACCTGAGTACCTGTCAGCCCATCTGAGTACCCGAGTACCTGAGTACCCATCACAGTCCATCTGAGTATCTGATTACCTGAGTACCTGTCACAGTCCATCTGAGTATCCAAATACCTGTCAGCCTATCTGAGTACCCGAGTACCTAAGTACCTGTTACAGTCCATCGGAGTATCCGAGTACCTGCCACAGTCCATCTGAGTATCTGAGTATCTGAGTACCTGTCAGCCCATCTGAGTACCCGAGTACCTGAGTACCTGTCACAGTCCATCTGAGTATCCGAGTACCTGTCACAGTCCATCTGAGTACCTAAATACCTGTTGCAGCCAATCTGAGTACCTGTCACAGTCCATCTGAGTACTCGAGTACCTGAGTACCTGTCACAGTCCATCTGAGTATCCGAGTACCTGAGTACCTGTCACAGTACAACTTAGTACCCGAGTATCTGAGTACCTGTCAGCCCATCTGAGTACCCGAGTACCTGAGTACCTGTCACAGTCCATCTGAGTATCCAAGTACCTGTCACAGCCCATCTGAGTACCTGAGTACCTGTCACAGTCCATCTGAGTATCCGAGTACCTGAGTACCTGTCAGCCCATCTGAGTACCTGAGTATCTGACACAGTCCATCTGAGTATCCGAGTACCTGTCACAGTCCATCTGAGTACCCGAGTACCTGTTACAGCCCATCTAAGTACCTGAGTAGGGATGGCCGAACGGTTCGCCCGGCGGTCGTTTTGCGGCGAATTTCGGCTGTTTGCCGTCCGCCCTATTGGCGGACAATTGCCGCCGTTCGCCCGGCGGACTTCCGTGTTTACTGTGTAAAAGAATTTTGACCTATGATGACACATCCATCATGGGGTACAGGACAGCCAATTGAGACATTACAGCACATGGACACTTGGACATTCCCCCTAACTTATAAATAGACCCGATCCGGCGGCCATTTTACATTCTTTCTACTGTCACTATAGGGAGAGGTTGCTGTGTGGAGCAGGGAGAGACTTCAGTGACCCAAATCGCTAGCTACTAGATCCACAAAAGTTCTTTTAAGGACTGGTATCATGGTATAGGTTTTAGGTGTAGTTCAGGATATAGGTTTGAGGCACTGCTGTGCTAGTGATTGTTGCAGCAGCCTGAGTGTCTTTTGTCAGTGTAGAGAAAGGGACAGGACGCTGTATGCAGCAGGGACAGTCAGTTTAATCATTAGCTATTACTATTAGGTCCACAAAGGTTCTTTTCAGGACTGGTATGCTAATAGGCTTGTACACGTATAATATTCTTTCTTCCAAATACAGAAAGAATATTATACTTGACTGCTGCTCTATACTGCAGCAGTCCTTTATCAGTATAGGAACTGAGGTACAGTCTGCTAATCACAACCTACTAGTTGCACAAAGGTCCTTATAAGGACTGGTAAGGTCTAGGGTACTACAGTACATAGGGTTGAGTGAGGTACAGTCTGCTATTCCTTAAGGACTGGTATAGGTCCACAATATATAGGGTTGAGGTGCACTACTGCTGACTGCTGCCCTATACTGCAGCAGTCCTTTATCAGTATAGGGACTGAAGTACAGTCTGCTAATCATTCACAACCTACTAGTTCCACAAAGGCCCTTATAAGGACTGGTAAGGTCTAGGGTACTACAGTACATAGGGTTGAGTGAGGTACAGTCTGCTATTCCTTAAGGACTGGTATAGGTCCACAATATATAGGGTTGAGGTGCACTACTGCTGACTGCTGCCCTACTACTGCAGCAGTCCTTTATCAGTATAGGGACGGAGGTACAGTCTGCTAATCATTCACAACCTACTAGTTCCACAAAGGTCCTTATAAGGACTGGTAAGGTCTAGGGTACTAAAGTACATAGGGTTGAGTAAGGTACAGTCTGCTATTCCTTAAGGACTGGTATAGGTCCACAATATATAGGGTTGAGGTGCACTACTGCTGCCCTATACTGCAGCAGTCCTTTATCAGTATAGGGACTGAGGTACAGTCTGCTAATCATTCACAACCTACTAGTTCCACAAAGGTCTTTATAAGGACTGGTAAGGAATAGGGTACTACAGTACATAGGGTTGAGTGAGGTACAGTCTGCTATTACTTAAGGACTGGTATAGGTTCACAATATATAGGGTTGAGGTGCACTAATGCTGACTGCTGCCCTACTGCTGCAGCAGTCCTTTATCAGTATAGGGACTGAGGTACAGTCTGCTAATCACGACCTACTAGCTGCACAAAGGTCCTTATAAGGACTGGTAAGGTCTAGGGTACTACAGTACATAGGGTTGAGTGAGGTACAGTCTGCTATTCCTTAACCACTTGCTTACTGGGCACTTAAACCCCCCTCAGTCCCAGACCAATTTTCAGCTTTCAGCGCTGATGCACTTTGAATGACAATTGCGCGGGCATACAACACTGTACCCAAATGAAATTTTTATCATTTTTTTCCCACAAATAGAGCTTTCTTTTGGTGGTATTTAGTTACAGCTCGGAGTTTTATTTTTTGCTAAACAAACAAAAAAAATGCAAAAAAAATAAATCATGTTTTAATAGTTTGTTATAAAATTTTGCAAACGGGTCATTTTTCTCCTTCATTGAAGTGCGCTGATTAGGCGGCACTGATGGCTGCATTGGTGGGCACTGATGGGCTGCATTGGTGGGCACTGATGGGCTGCATTGGTGGGCACTGATAGGCTGCACTGGTGGGCACTGATAGGCATAGTTAAGGCGGCACTAATAGGCACAGATAAGGCGGCACCGATGGGCACAGATAAGGCGGCACTGATGGGCAAAGATGGGCACAGATAAGATGGCATGGATGGGTGGCACGGATAAGTGGCATGGATGGGTGGCACGGATGGGCACTGATAGGTACCACTGATAGATGGGACTGATGGGCACTGATAGGTGGCACTGAGAGGTGGCTCTGATAGGTGGCACTGCTGGGCACTGATGGGCGGCACTGCTGGGCACTGATGGGCGGCACTGCTGGGCACTGATGGGCGGCACTGGGTCGCAGCACCTTTGAGGCAGATTGTGGGCACTGTGGGTGGCACTGTTGGTGGCACTGCTGGATGGCACTGTGGGTGGCATTGTGGGTGGCACTGTAGGTGGCACTGTGGGCACTATGGGCACTGATGGGTGCACTGATGGGGGCACTTACTTTTATTCAGGATGGCACGGCGGTGGGCAGGTGGGCACTGGCAGGGGGCAGGTGGTCAGCTGTATTGCTGGCCGTGATCAGGACTGATGTCCCGATCACGGCCGCCGGTGATCGGCTTATTTTTTCTCTCCTCGCGCTGTCAGCGCGAGGAGGAATAATAGCCGATTACCGGCTCCGTTCTATCACATGATCAGCTGTCATTGGCTGACAGCTGATCACGTGATAAGGGGTCGGGATCGACCCCTTGCACGGATCGGTGATCAGGCGAGTCTCACGGACTCGCCGATCACAGAGCGCGCCGCGCGCGCCCCTCAGGGGGCGCGCAGGCCGCTCGTATCCGGGACGACGTCAATAGACGTAGTCCCGGAAATGTGGGTCCGCGCTGATGCCGTCATTTGGCAATAGCGCGGATCCCAAGTGGTTAAGGACTGGTATAGGTCCACAATATATAGGGTTGAGGTGCACTACTGCTGCAACAGTCCTTTATCAGTATAGGGACTGAGGTACAGTCTGCTAATCATTCACAACCTACTAGTTCCACAAAGGTCCTTATAAGGACTGGTAAGGTATAGGGTACTACAGTACATAGGGTTGAGTGAGGTACAGTCTGCTATTCCTTAAGGACTGATATAGGTCCACAATATAGAGGGTTGAGGTGCACTACTGCTGACTGCTGCCCTACTGCTGCAGCAGTCCATTATCAGTAAAGGGACTGAGGTACAGTCTGCTAATCATTCACAACCTACTAGTTGCACAAAGGTCCTTATAAGGACTGGTAAGGTCTAGGGTACTACAGTACATAGGGTTGAGTGAGGTACAGTCTGCTATTCCTTAAGGACTGGTATAGGTCCACAATATATAGGGTTGAGGTGCACTACTGCTGACTGCTGCCCTACTGCTGCAGGAGTCCTTTATCAGTATAGGGAGTGAGGTACAGTCTGCTAATCATTCACAACCTACTAGTTCCACAAAGGTCCTTATAAGGCCTGGTAAGGTCTAGGGTACTACAGTACATAGGGTTGAGTGAGGTACCGTCTGTTATTCCTTAAGGACTGGTATAGGTCCACAATATATAGGGTTGAGGTGCACTACTGCTGACTGCTGCCCTATACGGCAGCAGTCCTTTATCAGTATAGGGACTGAGGTACAGTCTTCTAATCATTCACAACCTACTAGTTCCACAAAGGTCCTTATAAGGACTGGTAAGGTATAGGGTACTACAGTACATAGGGTTGAGTGAGGTACAGTCTGCTATTCCTTAAGGACTGGTATAGGTCCACAATATATAGGGTTGAGGTGCACTACTGCTGACTGCTGCCCTTCTGTTGCAGTAGTCCTTTATCAGTATAGGACCGAAAGGACGTTCAGCGCAGCAGGGGGGATCGTGACCGATAAGCGTACTCGCCTAGCTCACGACAGTGTTAACTACCTCACATTTCTAAAAATGAATGAGGCATGGATCTCGGAGGAATTCAACACATGTGACCAGTAGATCATGTATATGTCTATAAAAACATTTTTAATCGAGCACACAGACCTTCTTTCTTCATTTGGCTCACTTCCTTGTCCAAAAAAAGCACACCGTACTATATGCCCGTACCCTCCTGTTTGAAGAGGTTGAGCGGTGTCATATTTCTACTGGGGCTGCTTATTATGAGGGGCTCCCACCATCCCTATGCTGTGCTGACTTCCTCCTGGGGCTGCTTATTATGAGAGGCTCCCACCATCCCTGTGCTGTGCTGACTTCCTCTTGGGGCTGCTTATTATGAGGGGCTCCCACCATCCCTGTGCTGTGCTGACTTCCTCCTGTGGCTGCTTATTATGAGGGGCTCCCACCATCCCTGTGCTGTGCTGACTTCCTCCTGGGGCTGTACCTCTGCTGTGCATATTATGAGGAGCTCCCACCATCCCTGTGCTATGCTCATTATGAGGGGCTCCCACCATCCCTGTGCTGTGCTGACTTCCTCCTGGGGCTGCTTATTATGAGGGGCTCCCACTATCCCTGTGCTATGCTGACATCCTCCTGTGGCTACTTATTATGAGGGTCTCCCACCATCCCTGTGCTGTGCTGACTTCCTCCTGGGGCTGTACCTCTGCTGTGCATATTATGAGGGGCTCCCACCATCCCTGTGCTATGCTGACATCCCCCTGGGGCTGCAGGTGTCAGTGCTGTATATCACGGTGCTGGTGTGAGTGCTTTATGTCACGCTGCTGATGTCAGTGCTCTCTATCACTGTGCTGTGTCAGTGCTGTATATCACGGTGCTGGTGTCAGTGCTTTATGTCACGCTGCTGATGTCAGTGCTCTCTATCATGGTGCTGTGTCAGTGCTGTATATCACAGTGCTGGTGTCAGTGCTTTATGTCACGCTGCTGATGTCAGTGCTCTCTATCACAGTGCTGGTGTCAGATCACTCTATCACGGTGCAGGTGTCATTGCTGTATGTCACGCTGCTGATGTCAGTGCTCTCTATCACGGTGCTGGTGTCAGTGCTATATATCACGGTGCTGGTGTGAGTGCTTTATGTCATGATGCTGATGTCAGTGCTCTCTATCATGGTGCTGGTGTCAGATGACTCTATCACGGTGCAGGTGTCATTGCTGTATGTCACGCTGCTGGTGATCATCTCCTGCCCCCTCTTCTTTGCCTACCCTGACCCTCCCTCTCCTCCATTGCCTTCATGCGCTCCACAGTCCTAAATTGTCACAACAATTTCACATATAAAAAAAGAATGCTCGTAGTTGTCAATCCCAGATTCACCTCATACATGTGTTATGTCATTGGCCATGTGGTGGGACTATGCTTGCACAGCTAGTAATTATCTTGTGGCTGCAAATTTGACCTGTAGGTTTGCAAAGTTCACCTCCCATTGAAGTCAATGGGGCCCGCCGCGAACGTTACGGTTCGCGAACTATCGGCCGCGTTCGCGGTCCGTGTTCGCGAAACTTCCCGTCGGAAGTTCGTCCATCACTATACCTGAGTACCTGTCACAGTCCACCTGAGTAACTAAGTACCTGAGTACCTATCACAGTCCATCTGAGTATCTGAGTACCTGAGTACCTGTCAGCCCATCTGAGTACCTGAATATCTGTCCCAGTCCATCTGAGTACCCGAGTATCCGAGTAACTGTCAGCCCATCTGAGTACCTGAGTACCTGTCACAATCCATCTGAGTACCCGAGTACCTGTCACAGTCCATCTGAGTACCCGAGTACCTTTCACAGCCCATCTGAGTATCCGAGTACCTGTCACAGCCCATCTGAATACCCGAATACCTGAGTACTTGTCACAGTCCATCTGAGTACCTGAGTACCTGTCACAGTCCATCTAAGTACCCAAGTACCTGAGTACCTGTCAGCCCATCTGAGTACCTGAGTACCTGTCACAGCCCATCTGAGTACCTAAGTACCTGTCACAGGCCATCTGAGTACCAGAGTACCTGTCAGAGTTCATCTGAGTACCCGAATACCTGTCACAGTCCATCGGAGTACCCAAGTACCTGTCAACAGCCCATTGGAGTACCCGAGTACCTGTCACCAGCCTATCGGAGTAACCGAGTACCTGTCTCCAGCCTATTAGAGTACCCGAGTAACTATTTGCAGTCCATGACTCATAGAATATATGTTGGGGTGTTTGCTTTCCAAAATAGGGTCATTTTGGGGGTAATTTCATTGTCCTGGTGCTCCAGGACTTTCAAAAGTGTGATAGGTAGGAAATGAGATGTGTAATTTATGCTCCTAGAACGCCTGAAGGTACTGCTTCAATGTTGGGCTCTGTATATGGCCAGGCTGTGTAAAAGTCTCACACATGTGGTATCACCATACTCAGGAGTAGCAGAATGTGTTTTGGGGTGTAATTTTTGCTATATACATGCTATGTGTTAGAAATATCTTATAAATGGACAACTTTGTGTAAATCTCCCATCCTGGTTGGGCGTCATATGACGTCCTCGGTATTTCGCTGCTCCTGCAGGCCCCCAGGGGCCCGTAGTGCGGCAATCATGGATGAAGTGTGTCACTCGGACACAGTCCATCCCTGATCCGTGTGATTGGCATCCCCAATCCACCCCGATTCACGTGACCGACCGTGTCCAATCCAATCGGGGCGGCACAGTGGTGTAGTGGTTAGCACTCTCGCCTAGCAGTAAAAAGGGTCGCTTGTTTGAATCCCAACCACGACACTACCTGCCTGGAGTTTGCATGTTCTCCCTATGCCTGCGTGGGTTTCCTTCGGGTACTCCAGTTTCCTCCCAAAACCCAAAGACATGCAGGTAGATTAATTGATTTCTGTCCAAAATTGGCCCTAGTATAGGAATGGGGACCTTGTGATTGTGGGCTCCTAGAGGGTAGGACCAATGTGAGTGTGCAATGTACAGGGATAGGGACAATTGCAGATACTCACTCAGGTTGAACTGCATGGATTGGTGTCTTTATTCAACCTTACTAACTATGTAACTATGTAACATGTACTGTGTACATTCACGGTGCTCATGCACGCTCCTAGGGCACGTGCACAGTGGCGATCGGGAATGTGGATTGTCACCCTGACACAGCCCAACCAAGATTGCAGTAAAGAGCCAATGAAATTGGGTCTTTGCCACGTGACGGGCTGTGTCCAATCACAGCTGGTCACAGAATGTAAACAAACCACGGTAACAATTACCGGGTTCTTCTCCTCACACACCGATCGTGTGTAAGAAGGAGATTGTTATCTCATTACCGCTTAGTATACACCAACACACACTGATTACCCCCCTAATAAAGAGGACCTGTCACCAGCCATCAAAGTACCTGTCATCACCTGTCCCAGCCCATCTGAGTACCCGGGTACCTGAGTACCTGTCTCAGTCCATCTGAGTATCTGAGTACCTGAGTACCTGTCACAGTCCATCTGAGTATCCGAGTACCTGAGTACCTGTCTGCCCATCTGAGTACCCGAGTACCTGTCACGGTACATCTGAGTATCCAAGTACCTGAGTACCTGTCACAGTCCATCTGAGTATCCAAGTACCTGAGTACCTGTCAGCCCATCTGAGTACCCGAGTACCTGAGTACCTGTCACAGTCCATCTGAGTATCCGAGTACCTGTCACAGTCCATCTGAGTACCTGAGTACCTGTCGGGAAGAGTTGCAGAATGTATTTTGGGGTATAATTAGAAGTATGCTTATGCTGTGTGTGAGAAATAACTTGTTATTATGACAATATTGTAAAAAACAAAACAAAGAAAAACATTCTTTTTATTCCCAAGAATTGTGGGAAAAAAATACAACTTAAAAAAACTCACCATGCCTCTTACTAAATACCTTGGCCTGTCTACTTTTCAAAAAGTGGTCATTTGGGGGGTATTTGTACTTTCCTGACATTTCAGAGCCTCAGGAAATGAGATAGGCCGTCAGTGCATCAGGTGTGATCAGATGTGATCAATTTTCAATGATTTGAACTATAGCTTGTAGACTCTATAACTTTCAAAGAGACTAAATAATACTAATTTGGGTTATTTTTACCAAAGAGATGTAGCAGTATACATTGTGGCCCAAATTTATGAACAAAAATCTTATTTGCAAAATGTTATCATAGAAACTAAAAAAAAAAAAGGTTTTCAAAATTTTCGCTCTTTTTTCACTTATGTCGCAAAAAATAAAAAACCCAGTGGTGATTAAATACCACCAAAAGAAAGCTCTATTTGTATGAACAAAATGATACAAATTTTGTTTGTGTACAGTGTTGCATGACTGAGTAATTGGCATTCAAATTTTGAGAGCGCTGAAAGCTACAAATTGGTCTGGGAAGGAAGAGTGTATAAATGCCCTGTATTGAAGTGGTTAAAGTCATATAGTTCTGTGTACCTTACTGCCAGTTTAACGCCATATAGTTCTGTGTACCTTACTGCCAGTTTAACGCCATATAGTTTTGCATGCGTTACTGCCAGTTTAACGCTATATAGTTCTGTGTGCGTTACTGCCAATTTAACGCCATATAGTTTTGTGTGCATTACTGCCAGCTTAACACCATATAGTTCTGTGCATCGCTGTACGTTTGGTGCATTATATTGCAGTATATTATAGTGTATCTGTGGAGTGTGTCTGTGTAGCTTTAGTACTCAAATTAAAGTGCACCAAACACCTCTTTACATTTATTAAAGTGCATCTATGTACAGATTTCAACTTCTTCTTCACATTTGCTTATAAGCACCGCCCCCTCAATCCCAATAATGTCTGGGAGGACAACAAGGAGAGGCAGACATTCCATTGGCACTGTAAGGGGGCCAGCAACAAATGTGTCCACAGGCAAAGATGGACGTGGTGGTCACTCCTTAGGCAGGGCATGATTTCCTCTATTTAGTGAGTTTGCCCATGCTATCCAGCCACAGCATGTAGAAGAGATGGTGGGCTGGCTTACTAATCCTACTCATCCTTTGTCACGCAAGCAGAGACAAGTGTGCAGTCCCCTGCAGTTGCCAGAGTTGATAAACCTGAATCCTTGTCCACATCTATTCCTGCCATAGCCCCAACATCAGTCATTGAGGAGTCAGCTGAGTTATTTGACCACAGCATCAGCCACTTGCACCTTGGTGTTGCCCAGCCAAGCAGAGACAAGTGTGCAGTCCCCTGCAGTTGCCAGAGTTGATAAACCTGAATCCTTGTCCACATCTATTCCTGCCCTAGCCCCAAGATCAGTCATTGAGGAGTCAGCTGAGTTATTTGACCACAGCATCAGCCACTTGCTCCTTGATGTTGCTCAGCCAAGCAGAGACAAGTGTGCAGTCCCCTGAAGTTGCCAGAGTTGATAAACCTGAATCCTTGTCCACATCTATTCCTGCCATAGCCCCAACATCAGTCATTGAGGAGTCAGCTGAGTTATTTGACCACAGCATTAGCCACTTGCTCCTTGATGTTGCCCAGCCATTATTGGATTCCCCCTGTTCGGTTTGCATCCAGAACATGCGAACAGGCAAAAAATTTGTTCGAACACGTGAACACCATTAAAGTCTATGGGACACAAACATGGATAATCAAAAGTGCTCATTTGAAAGGCTTTTATGCATGTTATTGTCATAAAAAGTGTTCGGGGACCTGGGTCTTGCCCCAGGGAACATGTATCAATGCAATAAAAGTTTTAAAAACAGCCATTTTTTCAGGAGTAGGGATTTTAATAATGCTTGAAGTGAACCAATAAAAGTGTAATATTTCTTTAAATTTCATACCTGGGGTGTCTATAGTATGCCAGTAAAGCGGTGCATGTTTCCCGTGTTTAGAACAGTCTGACAGCAAAATTACATTTCTAAAGGAAAAAAAGTAATTTAAAACTACTCGCGGCTATAATGAATTGTCGGTCCGACAATACACATAAAAGTTCATTGATAAAAACAGCATGGAATTTCCCCACAGGGGAACTCTGAACCAAGATTTAAAAAAAAATGCATGGGGGTTCCCCTAAATTCTGTACTGGCCCTTCAGGTCTGGTATGGATATTAAGGGGAACCCCGTGCCAAAATAAAAAAAAAATGGTGTGGGGGTCCCCCTCAAAATCCTTACCAGACCCTTCAGGTCTGGTATGGATTTTAAAGGGAACCCTGTGCCAAAAAAAAAAATAATAATTGTGTGAGGTCCCGCCAAAAATCCATAACAGACCCTTATATGAGCATGCAACCTGGCAGACTGCAGGAAAAGAGGGTCAGATGAGAGAGCATACTACAGACACCCCCAGGTATGAAATTTAAAGGAATATTACACTTTTTTTGTTTCACTTTTTTTCTTTTCTTTTTTTTGAAATTTTTTTATTTGGTTTCATAAGAATATAAGCATAGAAGATAGCCATACAGTAAAGACAGGATAAAATATAACAGCATATATTGAAACCTGCGGAGGGAAGTATGGTTATTAGATGGTGTAGTAACACATATAGGGTGAAGGAGACCTAACGAGATCCCAGTAGCCTATAACGATCTGGTTGGACCACATTTATGTTTACTAGCAATAGCTTGGGGCTGTATGTCCTCGAGAGTGAAGGGGGGGTGGGGGTAGCTTATAGTCCCGGTTACCGGAGGTCAATGTATCCACTGGAAGTTCATGGTAGCCGATAAGCAGAGGGGTCACCTTGTGCTGTCAATTTGAGTCTGCCTAGAGATCCGGTAAGGTTGTTTTTCAGATACCAGGCTGTGAAGCAAAACGGTTGCATGACTGTTTGGATATCTGGTTGAGTTAGTGTGGCCTCCATATACTGGCGCCATCTTGCAAAAAACTTGTGGGTAGGTCGAGGGTTTCTCGTGATGGTGTCTAATCTTTCCAGGTAAAAGAGCGATTCCATACCCTTTTGTACTGCTTGTAAAGTAGGCGGATCCTTGGAGATCCAGGATTGCATGATCGTTCTACGTGCTACAAGAAGGGCTAGCTGTGCCCATTGTGGAACAGAGGTCTGTTTCTTACTGCCTGCCGGAGGCAATTGAGGAACATATCCAAATAAACAGAGTAGTGTATCCTTCGGAATCTGCTGTTTGGTTATGGTACCAACGTAGGTTATTACCGAATCCCAGTAGCTATTGATAGTTGGGCATTCCCAGAGACAATGGAACAATGTGGGGCGAGGTATAGAGCACCATGGGCATTTTTTCAAGTCTGCATTGTCTTTGTCAATGTAGAATGGGTAACAGGCTCTGTGGATTATTTTAAATTGTGTTTCACGCCAGGCTTCTGTGTAAGTTTACGAACTCGTCTCTATCTGAGATTTTTTCCAGGAGATTTTCATCCCCAAGAAGGGTCGACCATTTTTGAAAGGGTTTGAGATGGTATTTCTCAAATGCTGGACAAGGTAGGAGTATAAGTTGGTAATGGAGTACTCCCCCACCTGTAATACTGTGTCTATGAAGGACTTCTGGAAAGGGTCCGATTTAATTAGCTGGTTGTAATAAAAGACGTGTGCTGGCGGCAAGGAGAACTCCTGTGACAGAGCCGCAAAGGATTTTAACTTATCATGACTGGCTTGGTAGATGGCTTTTGTCAATGTGAGACCTTTGACTTTCCATTGGCTGTATATGTCATGCAGGGTAGATGGGAGGAACATAGGGTTTCCTTGGATGGGTAAGTGGCTGGAGATGGTCGGTGGTAGCCCCAACAGCGTACTTCTCTCCAGGCAATGTTCGTGTCCCTGATAAGCAAATTGGATTTCAGATGGGGAGGGCATTCAGGTTGGAGTGTAAAATTGCCGCTAAGGTGAACAGGGAGGCCATAGCCCCCTCTAGAGGGACATTGCAGTATCTAAATTTTCCTGATATCCAGTCAAGACCCTGTCTAAGTAGACATGCAAGATTATAAAAATGAATATTTGGCATACCCGCACCACCTTCGGTCTTCGGGAGGCTTAATTTAGGCAAGGCAATGCACGCTTTTTTGCGAGACCACAGAAAGGTAGACAGTGCCTTGTTTATCTTTTGGATATCTGAGTGTTTCAGCAGAAGGGGTATGGTCTGCATCGGGTATAGCAATCTGGTGAAGGATACCATTTTGAATAAGTGGAATCTCCCGAAGAGCGAAATAGGCAGGGTCGCCCACATCTCCAATTCCTGAACAATCTTAGATATGAGCGGGGGGTAGTTAAGCCCATACAGCGAGACCGGTTCACGGCCAATATGAACACCCAAATAAGTTATAATACGTTGGGCTATTGCAAATGGGGACAGGTGTTTTCCAGAGCCAGTCTGGGGTGGAGAGGTAGAATCTCTCTTTTGTCAAAATTTATTCGGAAGCCCGAGCAACTTTGAAAGGTCCCAAAAAGTTCCCTCACTTTATCAAAGTCAGACACGGGGTCAGTGAAGAACAGCAGTATGTCATCCGCAAATAGTGCAGAACACAGAACCTGTGTCCCTATAGGTATGCCACTGACCCAATCTTGTGAATTGAGTATCCTAGACAGGGGTTCGATAGCCAAATTAAACAGTAGGGGTGACAGTAGGCACCCCTGCCTTGTGCCTTTAGTTAGGGGTATTGACCCAGATATGAAATCTGGGGTAACCAATCGTGCTGTGGGGGATATGTACATCTGTTGGAGGAATTCCAAAAAGGGGCCCTGAAAGCCAAATTGTGTCAGTACTCTGAATAGCCAAGACAAACTCACATTGTCAAAGGCCTTTTCTGCGTCTAAGGATATAATTGCTACATCTCGGTTTGGGTGTGTTTTGGCATAAGTTAGGGCCATAAGTACCTTGCATATATTTAATGTAGCCGATCGGCCGGTGACAAAACCTGATTGGGCTGGGTGAAGTAAGGATGGGAGAACAAGTGGCTAGACGTGAGGCTATTATTTTGGATAGAATTTTAGCATCTACATTTATCAGGGAGATGGGGCGGTAAGATCCTGGCAGTATAGGGTCTTTTCCTTTTTTTGAGATGATTTTGATAAAGGCCTGTGTGCCCGTAGGCATATAGGGTTCTCCGTTCCACATGGCTGCATAAACGTGTTTAAGTGTGTCAGGTATATAGTCAATGGTTGATTTATAAAATTCTGCAGTATATCCGTCTGGCTCTGGTGCTTTGGCTGTTGAGAGTGTCGCGATTGTGTGCCTAATGTCTTCTAAGCTAATAGGGGCATTTAGTTGTTCCAGGTGTACTTGTTAGAGTTTAGGTAAGCTTACCCTAGAGAGCAAAGTGTCAGCCTTAGTCTGGTCCGTGGGGTCAGCTGTGTATCGGTCTGTATAGAATTTAGTTAGTATGGCACTAATTCTCTCCATGGATGTGGTCAAGGACCCATCCGTATCCCTCATAGCGGTGACACAAGTGGGTCGTCTCGGCCCAGCACACAATTTCGCTATCAACTAGCCTGCTTTGTTCCCGAATCTATGGAATTGTAACTTGGTATATGATAGTTTAGCTGTTTCTTGTTGCTCTGCCCAGATGTCAAATGTCCTTTTAGCCTGGATATTATCCGGTGTACAGCTCAAGAGCAGGCGTTCATGTGCCGTACGGAGTGGCTTCGTGGTAGTGTAGCCTATTGTGTTTCTTGAGTTGTGCAGTGTAGGAGATGATCCTGCCTCTCAGAAAGGCTTTGTCAGTCTCCCAGAATAAGTTGGGATCGGTTGTGTGTTCACTGTTAGTGGATGTGTAGTCTGTCCAAGCAGTTCATAGTGTGTTCTTGAAGTCTGAGTTTTCTACTAAGTAGGAAGGGAATCGCCACGGCGGCGTAAAAGATGGGGATGCTGGCCAGGACAAGTGTACTACTATGGGGCCGTGGTCTGAGATTCTGGCATCCAGTATCTCTGAATCACTCAGGGAAGGCATTAAGGTTGGGGAGGCAAAGAAGTAATCTATGCATGAAAAAGATTGGGGTGGGGGAGAAAAAAAGGTATATTCTTGATTAGTCGGGTGCTTCAGACACCACGTATCAGTAAAATGTAAGGATGAAATGGCTTGTGCAAGTTGGGTAGGTTTGGGCTTTGGAGGGGCTGAATTGATCGTGCGATACGAGTATTGTTTTGTATGATCTGCTATGGTGGACATGACGTAGTTGAAGTCTCCCCCGATCAAGTGTCTAGTTTCAGGAGCAGTGTCAGGAACCATGAATCAGACTGAGACAGAAGTACAATCAAATCACACTTGTTTATTAATAAAAATAAAAAGGTAAAAATAAAAAGCGTAGTTAGGCCAGAGTCCAGTAGCCAGATCGGATAGTCAGCTAGTCCAAAGTTCATTAACCAGATCAGGTAATCAGCCAAGCCTGAAGTCAGGGATCCAAGGAGAGCAACTGCAAGCAGGAAAAGAAGCCAGGAGGGATGTCAGCAAGCCAGTCTTGAAACAAACAGCAGGAGATGGTTCCTTATGATGTGACCAACGTGAAGGAAATGGAGAAATGAGCTGGAAGGCTTTAAATAGGCAGGTCAGACGAGTATCATCGGGAACAGTTGGTAACTGTGGAAAGAGAAGAGAGCTGGCAATTAGCCGACAGCTGAGCGGCCAGCATAGAGGAGGAAGGGCTAAGCCAGCCCTGACAAGCAGTAAGTACCCACTGGGCCATGTCTTGAAAGAAGGCTATACCGGGTGGGTTGGGGGCATAAATATTAGTGATAGCAATGGGGTTGGAATCTATCAGTATATGGATAGTTGCCTTATGGCCTTCTGAATCAGCCCTGACATCTATTACCTTGTGCCGCAGCTTTTTGTGACGTAAAATGGCTATTCCAGCTTTGCGCCCAATAGCTGGAGAGCCAAATACTGTGCCTACTCATAGTTTGCACAGTCGTTGCAGATCGTCAGCTGTCAGGTGTGTCTCCTGCAGTAATGCCACATCTGTTCTGAGGCGCTTTAAATGTCTCAGAATAGCCATACGCTTACAAAGTGATCTAAGCCCCTTGACATTCCAAGAGATAATTTTTAGGTGATTCCCACTATCTGAAGAGGCCATGTCAAAATTGGGTAGGTAATTTCGATTGACTGTTTGGAAAAAGGCCCTCTGTAAGCCAGGGCCTTTGCAACCAGGTAGCTCACTATATTAACCCACTTCCCCGAGGGTATAGAAACGTGGTATAGAAACAATACCTGGTATAGGATCATATAGACAACAAAACAGTAGTTCGTAAAGTAGCTCATACAAAAGCATAACAACTTGTGTAGACTTCTCTTTTTTCCACATGAGGTTCAACCTGCAATCACGGCAATCACCCCTGTCCCGCTCCTCCCCTGGTGGCTGAAGTAAGGCCAGAGGGGGAGGTAAAAGTGGATGCGTCAACACGCAGCATCAAGTATGATAGCCAAGGGTGATCTCTTGGGCAGGTGAAGAGATGTAAAATTATAACCTCCACACTAGGAGGGAGCCTTGGCTAGGATTTAAGCCCTTTATGGCTAGGATAAGGTAGAGGGTTGGTAAGCTAAATTGGAGGCCGTAACCTGCGTGGTATAATAAAAATACACTATATGGTAGGTATGCTAGTAAAGAACATTAATAAACAACAACAACTAGCCTAGTTGGGCGTATATGCCCAAGTCAAGGCAACGTGTGCAATCCCACCTGCGACCCCTAGAACCCGTATTAGTATACGTGGCACGGGGAAGTCAAGGGTGAGAGAGAGGGAGAACAGAAGAAGAACAATAATAACCGTCTCTTGGTCAGTCATCAGAGTGATATTCCGCAGTAGAGTGTCAGCGGTGTCCTGAGCGGTCATCTTTTGGAGTGACTCGGATGCGCTAATATGGAGGTTTTGTGGGGCTACGTTGATGTTTAGGGTGCGCAGCAGTCTGGATCATGAACTGTGGGGATGGGTTTTTCGCAGTATCGGTGTGTTTCATGTCTGTGCCCATGGAGTTGACATATTTCTCCGTGTCTTCTGGCATGGTGAAGGTAAGTTGGTCACTGTCATATGTTTGGATTCTGAGCGTGGCCGGATAAGCCAAGGAGAACTTGATCTGGTTGTTGTGCAAAGCTGTACATACCGGAGAGAAGGCCTTGCGCCTGTTCATCACTTCAATGGAGTAGTCTGCAAATAACAGTAGTTTAGCCCCATCTACTGTCAGGGAACATGAGCGGTGAAACTTTTGCATGATGGCGGTTTTATCTGCATAGTTCAAATATCTTACTATAACATGGCCAGGTTTGTCACGGGATTCAGACGGCTGTCCAATATGATGAGCCCGTTCGATCATGCATGGTATGCGGAGGCCCAATTGCTCCGGGATAATCTTAGCACAGATCGTGGTGAGCTGGGCAGTGGTGACCGACTCAGGGAGACCGATAATCCGCAGGTTGTTTCTTCTCGAGCGATTTTCCAAATCGTCGAGTTTCTCCCAGATCTCTTTGTGTATGGCGGTCACTCGTGCGTGCGACATGGATGTGTCGGCAGCTTCATCCTCCAGAGAGGATATGCGCTCCTCCATGTGTGTCATTCTCTGCGCCTGGGGCTGCACTTCCAGGTGAAGCTGCTCCAGCCCTCTATGCACTGCTGCGTCTACAGTGGAGGCTAGTGTGGGTCCTAGTAGGAGGACAACTGCATGGGCTATTCCCTCTGGGGAGGCAGGGTCAGCCGGAGCCATTACTGGGGCAGCAGGAGGTTCTGTTTGCAGGAGTCCGTGCTCCGTTGAGGGTGATGCGGCTGCCATGCTGGCCGCGTGTGTCTCTCCTGCCGGAGGGATGGCTGCCGAGGCTGCCTTGGTGTACGATCGCTCCACGAAGCGATCCATAGTAGCTCACCAGTCTGCCGATGTAGCGGGGGATCTCCCCGAGGCCGGTGCCGGTGACAGTGGTGGATTATGCGGGGAACTGAGTGAGAGCTAGTGGCGATCACCTCCTCCTCATGTGGCGCTGGAACTGGAAGTCCTATTTTTTCACTTTAAGCATAATTAAAATCACTGCTCCCGGAAAAACTTCAGTTTTTAAAACTTTTTTTGCATTGATACATGTCCCCTGCATGCATATAAGCCTTTAAAATGAGCACTTTTGATTTCTCCCATAGACTTTTAAAGGGTGTTCCTCTGCTTTCAAATTTGCCACAAACACCCAAAATTGTTCGCTGTTCGACGAACTGGCGAACAGCCAATGTTCGGGTCGAACTCATGTTCGGGTCCAACATAAAGCCCAGCCCTAGTTCTGAGGTTGAGGATGACAGGAACATAAGTCTAGAGAGAGGGAGGAACACTAGTAGACAAATTGGCATTTATGTTCCCCAAGCCACAGCGTATTGCCAAGTTGTCTCCAGTGATAATGATGAAGATGTAGGAGATGGAGATTATGATGATGATGATGAGGTCACTGATGCAACTTGGGTTCCAGATAGAGCCGAGGAGGAAACTGAAGGTGAGGCGGCACAACCCCAAGGAGGCCGACATCAAGAAAGAGTAGAGAGCAGCCGCCCTATTCCATCACATTCTGCAGCTGTTATCTTCCGGTCCACTCACCAAAGCTCAGCTGTCTGGGCCTTTCTCAGCACATCAGCAGATCACACTGTTGCTATCTGCAAACTGTGTTTCAGGCACATCAAATGTGGCAAAAACACTAACCTTTTAGGTACCACACGCCTAGCAAGGCATTTAATGTCCAACCACTCAGTCCCTTGGCAAGAGCACCTAAAAGCCACATAAAAGGGGCACAAATCTGTCCCTTATCCTCCTCCTCCCCCTTACCCACTTCAGTCTGCCCCTGCTATACCGAGTCATTACCTCTCAGCAGCCTCCACTCGCAGGGATGATGGTATAGCACAAGGTGTCCCAGGTCCTAGCAGAACATCTGCCAGCAGCACACCAGTTGTAGACTGTAGCTGCAAAAAAAATACTGTCCCTGCCACCCACATGCCCAGCGTCTAAATGCAAGCTTGTCAAAGCTGTTAATTCTCCAATTTCTGCCTTTCAGTCTGGTGGATTCTTCCGTGATTTCGCACAATGTGCTGTACCACAATGCCAGGTTCCCATTCGCTACTACTTTTCACGTAAGGTCATTCCATCTCTCTACAATCACGTGGAAGGGAATGTTCTGGCATAGTTGACCAAGGCAGTCACCCATAAAGTCCACCTTACTGCTGACACATGGTCCAGCAAGCATGGGCAGGGATGATATATTTAATTCACAGAACACTGGGCAACTCTGCTTGCAAACTCAAAAGGATGCAGGGCAGGGCTCGGTGCTGCAGCTTGTTGTGCCCCCACATCTCCATACAGCTGTTGGTGCTGATGCCAGAACTGTGAGCTCTACCCCCTCCTCCTCCTCCTTTTCCCCCTCTGCCACCTCCATGCCCTCCTCTGCAGAATTGTCCTATGAACATCAGGTACCCCTAAGCGTTCAAAGGCCTATTCCCAGAGTCAGGCTAAAAGGTGCCTTGCAGTGCTTCAGCTGGTGTGTTTAGGGGACAGGAACCACACTGGAACAGAGATTCTTGCAGCTCTGCAGGGACAGGCCCAGAGGTTGTTCACACCATGCCAGCTGGAGCCAGGAATTGTGGTGTCTGATAATGGCTGAAACCTTCTGACAGCCCTTAGACAGGGAAAGTTGACATATGTGCCATGCCTGGCACATGTCCTCAATTTGATGGTGCAGCGTTTCCTAAGTACATACCCAGGATTACAAGATGTACTAAAACAGGCCAGAAAAGTCTGTAGCCATTTCAGGCGGTCATACACAGCCAGTGCTCAGTTGGCTGAAATTCGGGGGAATTCCACCTGCCCATAAATCGCCTGATTTATGACATGCCCACTAGGTGGAACTCAACTTTGGGAATGCTGCAGGGCTATACATGCAGCAGACAGCCGCCAACGGGTACCTGTGCCAGTGCAGCATGACGACAGGCTCAGGCCGCCTCGATTTTTTATTCCCCACACCAATGGCTGATCATTAAGGATGCATGCACTGTATTGTCACCATTTGAGGAGGCCACAAGGATGGTGAGCAGTGGCAGTGCATGCATCAGTGACACAATCCCTGTTGTGTTCCTGCTGTAGCAGACTCCACGTGGCATTATGTACAGTGCACTGGAGGCAGAGCAGTAGGAGGAGGAGGAGGACTTCCTTTCCTCTCAAGGCCCATTTTATCCAGACACCATCATTCCTATGTCACAGAACACACAGAAGGAGAGAGTGGAGGAGGATTCTGGCACTTTCATAGGCTTCAAAGAAGAGAAAGAAATGCATCAATCTATAAGTGATGGCTTTCTAACCCCAGGACCCTTGGGAGTAGTACGTGGCTGGGAGGAGGGAGTTCCAGATACTGTCATCCTGAATGACCCCAAGGAGTCTGCAGTGAATTCTAGACATGGTACAGATCTGCCACTTAACAGGTAGACTAAGGGGACCCCCCAGGCACTATATTGGAAGGATTTTTTTTATTTTTATGCTTTCACTTTAAAAATAAAAATAAATCACTGCTCATTTAAAAATTATGTTTTTTGCAAGCTTTTTTTCTTTATTGATACATGTCCCCCAGGGCAGGACCCTGACCTCTATAACCATTGTATGCCCAATTACTTGCATATAAGCCTTCAAAATGGGCACTTTTTGACGTTCAGTTCCCATTGGAATAATGGGGTTCGTTATTCAGGTCCAAACTTTTGTGGTGTTTGGAACATCTGGTGTGAACTGAACAGGGGTCTGTTCAGCCCATCCCTACCAGAGATCTACAATACAGAAAGCTTTTTTGCCTGCTAGAAGGGTAAGTGTTTATCTACTTTTACAGGTTGGTCGTCATGACAACATGTTGAAAAGACACTAATACCCTGCTAATGCAGAGTGAAGTGTCACTGTCTTCACAAATGAAGATTCACCTTGTCCGTGATCCTTTAATGTTTCTTCCGCCTGTATGTGTGTTATATTTATGTCTCTACCATTTCCCATACCCTTGTGCATTCCATTTTCTTAGGCTCTGTTCCCACCTCTGCATGTGACTGCAGGTGCAGGAATTGCAGCGAATCCCACACCACCACCACTTGCAGTGATAATGCACTGCGCTCTAAAAATGTTGCTATAGGGCCCTGTGATTCCTAGTTACACTAGGAACGTGTCTGTTTTTCCTGCAAAAGGTAATTTTAAGGGTCCTTTCACACGGGGCGGATCAGTTCTGATCCGCCCCGTGGATGTCCGTTTGCTCAGCGGGGATCACTCCGCCGATCCCCGCTGAGCAGGGAGATGACAGGTCTGTCTCCGCACACTGTGCAGGGACGGACCTGTCACAGCGCCGCTCTCCCCTATGGGAGATCGGATGACGACGGACCGCAGTGCCCGTCGTCATCCGATCCGATCCGCAGACGGATGGAAAAATAGCTTTTTCCTCCGTCACACTTTTTCGGATCGGAGCGGGTCGGATGTCAGCGGACATGTCACCGCTGACATCCGACGCTCCATAGACCTCTATGGAGCACCCGTTCAGGTCCGCCTGAAAAACTGACAGGCGGGCCTGAACGGGACGTTAGTGTGAAAGGGGCCTAAGTCTTGTGACTTACACACATATGTCCTCATGCAAAGCCCTTAAAATCATTCTGCAACATTCTTGTTTAGCTTTCCTGTTTCCAAGTTCACTCACGTGATAGCTGGACACAGGGAAAGAAGTGATTGGAAAATTAATATAGGAAGTCATATGCTTAATTGTATTTTTGGAACTATTCTACTACCTAACTTTTAAAATTAACCGTTACATAGAGTGCTTTGAAAAAAGTATTCATACCCCTTGAAATTTTCCACAATTTGTCATGTTACAAGAAAAAACATAAATGTATTTTACTGGGATTTTATGTGATAGACCATCACAAAGTGGCACATAATTGTGAAGTGAAAATATATTTTTTTACAAATAAATATGTGAAAAGTGTGGCGTGCATTTATGTTCAGAGTCAATACTTTGTAGAACCACCTTTCACTGCAACTTTATAGGCCAGATTTGGGGAGTGCACATCTAATAGTTGTCCTGTGGACAGATTCTTCTACCTGCAGCTTCTCCAGAGTTACTATGGACCTCTTGGCTGCCTCCCTGATTAATGCTCTCCTTTAGGTGGACAATTTAGGTGGACAGACATGTCTTGGTAGGTTTGCAGTTATGCCGTTTTCTGATAATGGATTGAACAGTGCTCCATGAGATGTTCAAAGCTTGAGATGTTTTTTTATAACCTAGCCCTGCTTTAAACTTCTCCCCAACTGTATCCCTGACCTGTCTGGTGTGTTCCTTGGCCTTTATGATGCTGTTTGTTCACTAAGGTTCTCTAAAAAAAAAACTCTGAGGGCTTCACAGAATAGCTGTATTTATACTGAGAATAAATTACACCCAGATGGACTCTGTTTATCAATTAGGGGACTTCTGAAGGCAATTGGTTCCACTAGAGTTTAGTAAGGGGTATCAGAGTAAAGGAGGCTGAATACAAATGCACACCTCACTTTTCAGATATTTATTTGGAAAAAATTTGGAAAACCATGTATCATTTTCCTTCCACTTCATAATTATGTGCCACTCTGTATTGATCTATCAAATAAAATCCCAATAAAATACATTTACGTTTTTGGTTGTAACATGACAAAATGTGGAAAATTTCAAAGGGTATGAATACTTTTTCAAGGCACTGTAGTTACATAGTTACATAGTTAGTCAGGTTGAAAAAAGACACAAGTCCATCAAGTTAAACTATAAAAATAAATAAATACAAATAATATCATACAATCCCATATAACCAATCCTATACCCACAGTTGATCCAGAGAAAGACGAAAAACCTCGGCAAAGCATGATCCAATTTGCTACAACAGGGGAAAAAAATTCCTTCCTGATCCCCAAAAGGCAATCAGATTTTCCCTGGAACAAATTTACCTATAAATGTCAGTACCCAATTATATTATGTATATTTAGGAAAGAACCCAGGCCTTTCTTAAAGCAATCTACTGAGCTGGCCAGAACCACCTCTGGAGGGAGTCTATTCTACATTTTCACAGTTGTTACTGTGTAGAAACCTTTCCGTATTTGGAGATGAAATCTCCTTTCCTCTAGGCTTAAAGAGTGCCCCCTTGTCCTCTGTGTTGACCGTAAAGTGAATAACTCAACACCAAGTTCACTATATGGACCCCTTATATATTTGTACATGTTTATCATATCTCCCCTTAATCGTCTCTTCTCAAGAGAGAATAAATTCAGTTCCTCTAATCTTTCCTCATAGCTGAGTTCCTCCATGCCTCTTATCAGTTTGGTTGCCCTTCTCTGCACTTTCTCCAGCTCCCCGATATCCTTTTTGTGAACTAGTGCCTAAAAAACTGAAATGCATATTCCAGATGAGGTCCTTCTAATGATCTGTACAGGGGCAAAATTATATCTCTCTCTCTGGAGTCCATACCTATCTTAATACAAGAAAGGACTGTGCTTGCTTTGGAAACCACAGCTTGGCATTGCATGCTAATATTGAGCTTATGATCTACCAAAACCCCCAGATCCTTTTCCACTACAGATCTCCCCAGTTGTACTCCCCCGAGTATGTATGATGCATGCATATTCTTAGCCCCCAAGTGCATAACTTTACATTTATCAACATTAAACCTCATCTGCCACATAGTCGCCCAATTAGACAGTGCATCGAGGTTGGCTTTTAAATTGGAAACATCCTGTCAGGATGTTATTCCACTGCATAGCTTGGTGCCATCTGCAAAGACTGAAATGGTACTTTTAATCCCAGACCCTATATCATTTATAAAGTTAGTAAAAAGTAAGGGTCCCAACACTGAACCTTGGGTACACTACTGATAACCTGAGACCATTCAGAGTAAGAATCATTAACCACTACATTCAGAATTTGGTCTTTTAGCCAGTTTTCTATTACATTAACAAATTGATCTTTCCAAGCCTGAAGAATTTACCTTACACGTGAGCAATGTGTGGGGAACTGTGTAAAATGCTTTTGCAAAATCCAAGTATACCACATCCACAGCCACCCCTCTGTCCAAGGTTTTAGTTACCACTTTTTAAAAATAAATCAGATTTGTTTGGCAACTTCTGTCTTTTATGAATCCATGCTGTCTGTTGCTTAACCACTTAACAACCAGCCCATAGCCGAATGACGGCTACAGGGCGGTTGCTTAACTCTGGGAGGACATACTATAGCGTAAGTGATTTGTTATTTGTACATTCTAGCATCCAAAACAATTTTAAAATAAATGCAGAAGAGACATCCTGACGCAGGGGTCAATCCGAATCCCATCCAACCAGATATTCTTTAAAGAGTATATAGATGGTAAACAAGAAAAAAGGAAAATTGGAAAAGGCAAGGGAATAATATTGCATTCCCCCACTTAATCACCTATCCTATCAGCCACACTGCAGTCCAAAATATCGGACCAACAGGAGGCCTACATGTGCACTGGGACCCAGAAGAGGCTTGGAGACTTGGAGAATTTTTGGGGGTTTCTCTTACCATCTTTTGCAAACTGTCGTTTGTTTTGAATTTTTGCGTCCTTGATCTCCTTTTTAACATATTCTGTTATATTCTTTGAACGACAATAGTGTTCCTTCATTTTTATATTTTTTAAAGGCTCTTTTCTTATTGTTTATAGCTTTTTTATCTTTGGCCATGAGCCACATAGGTTTTATTTTTAGCCTTTTAAACTTATTGCCCATGGCAATATACTTTGCAGTGAGTTCACAAGCAGTCTTTTTGAAGCATTCCCATTTCTGTTCTGTGTTTATCAATGGTTAGTAATAATAAAATTGCACAAGTCCAGACATAGTGCCTTAAATTATTATTATAGCAGCTCTACTGTCACAAAGTTGATGATCAGCTTTCATGTGAATAAGGTGCACATGAGTAATAATAATAATCAATTGATATAAGGAAAGTCCCAGAAACTTCAGGTGGAAGAAAAAAAAATTGCTATGTCGTATCCCTTAAAAATCCAACACTGCAGACTGTGTGTCACACTCTCCTTTGGGGTTTAAACTCACCAAAGTGTTGAAATTATCAAGCATGGATAGTGTAACTTTTTTCCGGGTGCGTTTACAGGCATGCACTGCCCTGGATCTCAGCGGGGTCCTACAACCTACTCCCTCTGTCCTTGGGGTTCCTGAGCTCTTTCCTACTATTTCCATTCAACTCAGTTTCTGGATTCTGTAGGGAACCTGCTCCAGACACTACGCCTGATGAAGAACCACCTTTTCCCCTCACTGGTACCTGTTTTCCCCATCACAATAGGTCTCTTGGGTTTACTATCTCTTTTGCCGTTACCCTTGACTACCAACTCCCCAGAGCTCAATATCTGTTTATCATGCTCATTTTCCAAGAAAAAAATAATTTTCATATCCAGGCCACTGTTTACATTAACATTCAGCTATAAGTCACCATTTCTCCAATTACCAATACCGTCAGTTCTTTCTTGCTCGGGTTTGTTAGGGCCAGACCCAAGGAGGGAAAACACACAGGTGAGCAGCTAGCCCCTATGGGACCTTCTCAAGGCTTCACTTCACCATGTTGTCCAAATATCTGTGGGCAGTTGTCCTAACAACTGACACTGAGCAACGCATGACCCATTTCTAGCAGTACCAATCTTTGCCAGCTCACACTTTTCCATGTCACAATTTTTGTTCCTCTCCATATTATATTTTAGAGTGACTCTGGGTACTCCAACTTGTACCTCTCTGCAGGTGACAGACAGAATCTCTGCTTTTGCCATGTCCATATCTGGCCCTTCCTTCTTAGGAGGTCTAGCGGGTGAGGCATTATCTGCGCCATTTACTAAACCCTGCTCACCCGCACCACGGATCGCACTAGCAGACATGCCCACCACTGCATCAGGCAGAGAGACTTCTGACATCTCCAGAAGCCCCCCCCCCCCCCCCGAGCACCTTCTGTACTGAACCGTAACCAGAAGCACCCTCACGGGAAACTGGGAGATCACTTGCCACAGTATTAGAAAGCACCGTACCAACCGGTTCCACTGGTGATTAATGTTAAACGGCACAGCTTGTACTACCTGGCTCCATCCATTAGCACAACGCAGCACCACCACATCTGATTGTAATGGAGGCACCCAGGTATACAAGAAATTTACTTTCACCAGTTCAAGCAGTTCCACTAGCATGTCTGTAATTTCTACACATTCCACATCAATATGTAAAACATTTTGAGGGACTTTTCCCTTTTCAGAAACATGGAGGAGCTCATTCACTGCATCCTATTCCGTTAACGATGAGCCTGGCTGGAGGGTTTACAGGGTCCTTGTGAATTTTGGGGAGAGTATATATAATGGGAATACGTGTACTATTAGGGACAAGGTCCTTCTCTTTCATTGTGAGAACATGTGTTTGATAACCACATTCTGCTAGGGCTGTCAGTTCTTTACTGTATTGTAAAGTCTGATCTTTTTCCAAACTTTTTTTATATATCAACATCCGACAGCATCTCTATTAGTTAGTTATTATAAAAGTCATTATTCAAAATGACAACTCCCCCTCCCTTGTCTGCTGGCCTGACTATCGCGTCATTCCTCGCTTCCAACATTTCTATGTCCTCCCGTATATAGTGTGGATTTACCCCTTTCTTAGGAACCACTTTCTCCAAATCTCTCAAGTCCTTTGAATACTTCCAAGTGATGGGCAGTTGGTTTAGGGTTAATTACCATTAGGGTTAACTGGGTTAGAATTTTTATTCAAAATATATTTTTTAATATTGAGTTTCCTCATGTACTTGTGAGTATCAACATATACATCAAATTTATTGATGGGTATTTTCAGACCATACTTCAATTTAAGATTTAATATATTAATTTATTTTTGGGTTAACTGGATATTACTTAAATTATGAATCCCCATTAATCCGTTTCCAGCCTTCATTTTTTGTTGAACTCTCGATCCTGCCCTACAGCCCCTACTTCTGCCTGCCTTGGGCCTTGTTGGTATGACTGGTCTCTCACTTGTTGCGGTTGCTCTCTCCATTGTGGTTCTCTGTATTTGCGCAACCAGAATAATAAATGTGAAGTGCAGCAGCCAGCATCAACATTGGTGTAAATGAAAATATGAACAAAAAATGCAGCGCTACCAGAATATGTCCCCAAGAGAATAACCTACTGGGGGGAATATCCACACAGAATAATAACAAATATCAAATGAGTGAAAATAAAAACATATGCTATCCCAGATTATATAAAGAAATCAGACACGACATATGCCAGCCGCATAACAAAAAAGAAAACTGGGAGTTGAAGTATTATTATATGAAACATGTCGGGTACATAGCCTGCTGGCTAGATCTACCACGCTTTCTAATTGATTTGGGGTGTGCAACTGTATGGATGACCATTTTTAGCTTTTTAATTATTATTTTTTATTTAATAAATTATTTTTTTATTGGAGTGACCTGCTCTATGTGGAGGCTTTTTTCTTTTTCTTTTTTTCTCTGTGCACCACCTGTGGCGTGTGGTGTGGGAATGCAGGGTGATTTCATTGACCAAATATGGTCAAGATCATATTTGGCCAATGATGTCACTCTGAATTGCTGCCAGCTTGTTTACAATTTGAAATGTGAGCTGGAAGCTGTAATTTAGAGGCAGCTTCCATTAAACAATTTACTTCTGGCTGCATCAACTTTAACCACTTCAGCTCCGGACCATTTTGCTGGCCAAAGACCAGACCACTTTTTGCGATTCGGCACTGCGTCGTTTTAACTGACAATTGCGCGGTCATGTGACGTGGCTCCCAAACAAAATTGACGTCCTTTTTTTCCCACAAATAGAGCTTTTTTTTGGTGGTATTGGATCACCCCTGTGGTTTTTATTTTTTGCGCAATAAGCAAAAATAGAGCGACAATTTTGAAAATAACACATTATTTTTACTTTTTGTTATAATAAATATCCCCCAAAAATATATAAAAAAAATTTTTTCCCTCAGTTTAGGCCTAAATGTATTATTCTACATATTTTTGGTAAAAAAAAAATTGCAATAAGCAAAAAGTTATAGTTTTATGAAATTTTTATTAATAATTTTTTTTTACTAGCAATGGAGGTGATCAGCGATTTTTATTGTGACTGCAACATTATGGCGGACACATTGGACATTTTTGACACATTTTTGGGATCATTGTCATTTATACAGCAATCACTGCTATACAAATGCAGTGATTCCTGTGTAAATTACACTGGCAGTGAAGGAGTTAACCAGTGGGTGGCAGTGTAGGGGTTAAGTGTTCCTAGGGGTGTGTTACTAACTGTGGGGGGCTGGGCATTCTTTTAGTGAACACTGATCTCTGCTTCAATCACATGGAGTAGAGATCAGCTTCACTTGTTGCTAGGCAGAATGGGGAGATGCTGTTTACAATTGCGGCGCACTCGCAATGGCAGGGCGGCATTTAAAATTGGACGTACCTGTACGCCAATATGCGTGCCCGTGCCATTCTGTCGACGTACAACGGCGTGCGCCAATCGGGAAGTGGTTAAAGTGATTGTAAACCCTACCTTGTAAAACAATCCATTCAGTTTAAAATAGAAATGAAAGGTAAAATATTTGTGTATAGATATAAAAAAAAGCATTATATAATATAAATACCTTTTTTCCCCTTTTGATCACATACCCTCTGTTTTCAGCTGCATAAAAGCTGAGGAATGAGAAGCAGCAGTACACTAAACTTCCCTGTAAATGATTGTGCAGGGGGCATGTCAGGACAAGTCTGATCATTGGAGGAGAGCATACTGAGTTCCCAGCATAACTAGAGAACTGACCAAGTTATGTTCTTCTGGTCAGTGTGGTCAGTTTTAATAGAAAAGCAGAGGGACTGGCAGCAACACCAGGGATTTCACACAACAGAAGCATGGAACAGCAGGCACATATCAGGAATATGAAATCTAAAAACAAAAAAACCTTGCATTATTATATCACAACTAGGGATGAGCCGAACACCCCCCGGTTCGGTTCGCACCAGAACTTGCGAACGACCCCCGCGTTCGGTACGAACGTTAGAACCCCATTGAAGTCTATGGGACTCGAACGTTCGAATTGGAAAGTGCTAATTTTAACGGCTAATATGCAATATAGTGTCCTAAAAAGGGTTTGGGGACCTGCCTCCTGCCTCAGGGGACATGGGTCACTGCAAAAAAAAGTTTTAAAAACGGCCGTTTTGGCGGGAGCACTGATTTTAATGACGATTAAAGTGAAAAAAAAAGTTAAATATTCCTTTAAATATGGTGCCTGGGGGGTGTCTGTAGTATGCCTGTGAAGTGCCACGTGTTTCCCGTGTTTAGAACAGTCCCTGCACAAAATGACATTAAACGGAAATAACACCATTTAAAACTGCTTGCGGTTTTAATGTTATATCTGGTTCCTGCAATATGGTTGAAAATCATTGAGAAACATGGCATGGGTAGCCCTCCCTGCCCATTACCAGCCTATTTGGGTCTTGTACGCATATTAAGGGGAACCCCGTACCCATATTAAAAAAAGGAAATGCGTGTGGCCCCCAGGCCCTATATACTCAGAACAGCAGTATACAGGCAGTGCAAACAAGACAGGGACTGTGTAGGTTTGTTGTGTTAAGTTGAATCTGTTTGTCATTTTCAACCGGTACATTTTTAAAGTGTAGCTCCAGTCAAAAAAACTATCTTTAAGCTTTTTGGAAAACATAGGGAAGGGTTATCACCCCTGTATAATTTGTTTTGTCGTCCATCTTTTTTCATCTCACTTGCTGCTGTCTCCTTGCGTTTGCAAGTAGGAGATGTTTGTAAGTTGGATGTTTGAAAGTAGGGGCCTGCCCTATATTATAGCGGTATGTACTGGGTACAGAGCACGCAGACAGCACACACTATCTCCTAACACTACTGACTGCAAGCTCTATTATTAACCACTTGTTAGCCCAATGTTTGCATAAAGTGAAAGATGAAGTTACGCTGAGTAAATAGATATCAAACATGTCACTCTTCAAAATTGCACATGCCCGTGGAATGGCGCCAAACGTTGCTACTTAGAAAATCCCCATAGGCGACACTTTAATTTTTTTTTTACTGGTTACATGTTTTGAGTTGCAGAGGAGGTCTAGGACTAGAATTATTGCTCTCGCTCTAACATTCTCGGCGATACCTCACATGTGTGGCACATGCGAGCACATGGGGACATGGGCGCTTTAATTTTTATTTTATTTTTTTATTGTTCATTTTACTTTATTTTAGTTTGACATTTTTTTCCCCAAAAATATATATTTGATCACTTTTATTCCTATTACAAGAAATGTAAACATCCCTTGTAATAGGAATATGGGGTGACAGGTCCTCTTTACAGTGAAATCTGGGGGGTCAATATGACCCCACATCTCACCTCTAGGCTGGGAAGCCTGAAATAAAAAATAAAAAAAAGATTCTGGCTTTGATCGTACTGGCGAGTTGGTAGAAGCACCGGAGGGCGGTGAGGGGTGGGGGGCGTCTATGGCTGGGTATTTCAGGGTATCACCGAGTATGGCTGGGTATCTCTGAGTATGGCTGGGTATGGCAATTTATGGCAGGGTATTACAGAGTATTGGCGGGGTATTGGCGGGGTACTACAGAGTAATAGCAGGGTACTGCAGAGTATTGGGGGGTACTACAGAGTAATGGCAGGGTACTGCAGAGTATTGGGGGTACTGCAGAGTAATGGGGGTTACTGCAGAGTAATGGGGGGTACTGCAGAGTAATGGGGGGTACTGCAGAGTATTGGGGGGTACTGAAGAGTAATGGGGGTTACTGCAGAGTAATGGGGGGTACTGCAGAGTAATGGCAGGGTACTGCAGAGTATGCACTGGTATTGCAGAGTATTGGCAGGGAATTGAGGGGTTAAATTCGGTGAGCAGCGATGTGGGCACTGCAGATGCAGCCCACATCGCTGCTGACACCGATCTCTTTCCCCTCCGCTGTACCGATCGGTACAGAGAGGGGAGGGAGGAACAGGCGTCATAACATGACGCCGGTTTGTTTCCAAGTGATCACTCCGTCATTTGACGGAGCAATCACGTGGTAAACGGCCGCTATGAGCGGCCGTTTACCGTGATCCGTGATGCGACCCGGCGGTCACGGATGCTCTCGAGTGCGCACACCTCGGGGCACGCGAGAGCAGAATTCTGGGAGGCCGTTAATTAACGGCCTCTCAGAGTTAAACAACCCCCCTGAAGCCGTTAATCGGCAATGGGCAGTTGTTAAGTGGTTAAAGCTAGATCACTAGCTATATAGGTGAGGTGAATATAGTGGTGTATACTGCAGTCAGGGCACAGACAACAACCACTACACAGCAGCAAGATAGGAAATCAGCCAAAAACGATTGGTGTGTACTGTGTTGAAGGTACACAGAACACCCACTGCTTCAGATGCTAAGTAACACACTACACGAGGCCGCCTCATGCAGCAATGCACTGCGCCAACGCAGTGCATTATGGTCCGCGCGCGCGTCACTCGAATTTTGACGCGAACGGCCAAAACGTTCGGAATTCGCCGAACGCACGAACAGCCAATGTTCGAGTCGAACGTACGTTCGACTCGAACACGAAGTTCATCCCTAATCACAACTTCCAAATGGACAGTTGCTAGCATTGATCATGTCCCATAAGACCATGCAGAAACAATAATATAAAAAGAAAATGCTGTGCTATCTTAATGTTGACATAAGTACCCTGTTTAAAGTGACAACAATAAATAAAGTGTTTTAGTGCATAAATGTTAGTGCATGCATATGAACCACCCCCGGGTTCAGTGTCAGTGATGGGATCCTGGGCTGCTCAGTGGATTGATCTCCACATTCATAAAAACATATAAAAACGTAATAGTGTGATACAATTTTTAAAATTATATTTATTAATAAACAATAGCCCCTCTCCAGGGTACTCCCATTTGCTGGGTGCTTCAGTGCACCACTCTACAGAAAGCTAAAAAGCTGAAATAGTATGGTCCAGCTGTCTCCTGCACTTTCCTGTCCCCTCCCCAATGCCTGTCGATACAGGGATATGACTTATCTTCCTCAGGGGGAACTATTTCAGCAGCATTTTCTAGAAATATGAAATGTTGGGGTAACAAATGCTTTAAGTTTGGACAGGCAGGGGAACTGGACAAATCAGACTATTTGGTAACCCATTCGTTTAATTATGAATATGCTGGGTTTTGATTGCACTCATGTTAATCCTGAACCTAAAGTTCATCTCAAATAAAAAGTTGGTAAACTGTGTCTCTCAGCCTCTCTGTTCCCAGTCTAGGCCTGCCTTGTGTGGCATACCAAGCTGGTCAATGAAATAGGTAATGGGTGGTCCCTTGCGCTATCAAAGTGAATCTAATAAACTTTAATGAATCACGCAACTGCTGCTCGATCTAAACTGTATACAATGCACCAATAACAAATAAAATAAGGAAAATGATCAGCGCTGTTGATAAAGCTAAATATTAAAGAGGTATATCAATATATCACTGGGCAAATCTCAATGCAAGTGTTAGGACCGATCACTGTGTATACTAAACTCACTGTGCAAATGATAACATCAATAATCTTTGCAATTACTGTAAACAATAAACATGTGCAACAAGTTTACACATAAATTACCATATGTGCGTATGCACTGTATCACTGTGCAATATTCGGTGCAAATTCAATGCAAAATAGTGCAAACCAAAACCGCTATAGTGAGTGGTAAAAAATAAAGTGACTAGTGCTCAATAATATGAATAAATCAGTCGCAATATTAAAATAAAGTCCCAAGTAATCGTAAACA
The DNA here is from genome assembly GCF_037356315.1 of Lithobates pipiens. Classification (NCBI taxonomy): domain Eukaryota; kingdom Metazoa; phylum Chordata; class Amphibia; order Anura; family Ranidae; genus Lithobates; species Lithobates pipiens. Next base: position 119,527,269 of record NW_027507787.1, read on the forward strand.
TAGTGATAAAATGTTCACAGTTCATAAAAACTTGCAAAAAAGCCAGAATAGTTAACTTGTGCAAAAAGTGCATAAAGTGCTTCAATCACTATCCTCAATGAAAATCCTCCAATGTGCGTTCTTCGTGCATGCCACACCGTGCTCACTATGCTCTTACCTCTATGCAGATGGTATTGGACTTTAGAAGTATAGCGGTGGTAGGGTCTCCCCAAATTCAAATGATGTTAGTTGGTATCTCTTTCTAATCCTATATGCCCAGGGTTGACTTTTATTATACACGACACCAATCCACCAATCCAGGATAATTACATCTTTACTGGTACGTGAGCCTGAAAGTTGGTTATCCAATGTATGCTAACTTGGATGTCCATCCTTTTACATATGATCTGATGTTCCACCATTCTGCCTAGATGATCTATTGGAGATGATTGTCTTTCACGCCTGATTAATTCACCACCATTAGGGATGAGCCGAACACCCCCCCCCCGGTTCGGTTCGCACCAGAACTTTCGAACAGACCGCAAATTCGCACAAACTTTAGAACCCCATTGAAGTCTATGGGACTCGAACGTTTGAAATTAAAAGTGCTAATTTTAATGGCTAATATGCAAGATACTGTCCTAAAAAGGGTTTGGGGACCTGGCTCCTGCCCCAGGGGACATGGGTGAATGCAAAAAAAAGTTTTAAAAACGGCAGTTTTTTCAGGGGCACTGATTTTAATGATGATTAAAATGAAAAAAAAAGTGAAATATTTCTTTAAATATCGTGCCTGGGGGGTGTCTATAGTATGCCTGTGAAGTGCCACGTGTTTCCCGTGTTTAGAACAGTCCCTGCACAAAATTACATTTAACGGGAAATAACGTCATTCAAAACTGCTTGCGGTTTTAAAGTTATATCTGGTTCTGGCAATATGGATGAAAATCATTGAGAAAAATGGCATGGGTAGCCCCCCTGCCAATTACCAGCCCCTTTGGGTCTTGTACGGATATTAAGGGGAACCCCGTACCCATATTAAAAAAAGGAAATACGTGTGGCCCCCGGGCCCTATATACTCAGAACAGCAGTATACAGGCGGTGCAAACAAGACAGGGACTGTGTAGGTTTCTTGTGTTAAGTAGAATATGTTTGTAATTTTCAACTGGTACATTTTTAAAGTGTAGCTCCAGTCAAAAAATCTATTTTTAAGCTTTTTGGAAAACATAGGGAAGGGTTATCACCCCTGTATAATTTGTTTTGCTGTCCGTCTTTTTTCATCTCACTTGCTGTTGTCTCCTTCCGTTTGCAAGTAGGAGACGTTTGTAAGTTGGATGTTTGAAAGTAGGGGCCTGCCCTTTATGCTCTGCAGAAATGGCGGAACAAGGTGTTGGTTTTGCCACAACATTGTAAGCCCTCAAAGTGACTCTTGGTGGGCGCTGGAGCGCCCTGCTGTGAATGAATATATCAAGAATTGTAATTACATGCCCCTGTTAAACAGGGGCTGAAAAATTGGGCCTTAGGCACTGGTGCTGGTGCCACGACACTGCAACCTCTCCCATATACTCTAGTTGTAGTGCAGGAATGAGCCCTGCTGCAAAGCATTGCATCGAAAATTTTAATTAAACGCCCCTGTTAAACAGGGGCTGAAAAATTGGTCTGCTGGCACTGGTGCTGGTGCCACAACACTGCAACCTCTCCCATATACTCTAGTTGTAGTGCAGGAATGAGCCCTGCTGCAAAGCATTGCATCAAAAATTGTAATTAAATGCCCCGGTTAAACAGGGGCAGAAAAATTGGGCCTTAGGCACTGGTGCTGGTGCCAGGACACTGCACCCTCACCCATATACTCTAGTTGTAGTGCAGGAATGAGCCCTGCTGCAAAGTATTGAATCAAAAATTGTAATTAAACCTCCTGTTAAACAGGGGCTGAAGAATTGGGCTGGTGACATCACCCAGAACCAAAAATGTTCTTCCAACATATCAGCGGAGGAGGAAGAGGATAGACAATCAACATAACAGGACAGTCACTCAGCATCAGCATAGGCAGTCTTGAAGGGATGTGATATTTGAAAAAAAATATTCGGTTACATCAGCTTCAGGTGCTTGGTAGCTGTGGGGGATCCAAGACTAATTCATCTTGATGAAGGTCAGTCGATCAACCGAGTCGGTGGACAGGTGTACCCTGTGATCGGTAACAAAGCCACCAGCAGCACTGAAGGTGCGTTCCGAAAGAACACTGGATGCAGGACAGGCCAGTAGCTCAATTGCATACTGTGCAAGCTCTGGCCAGTGATCCATCCTCAAGACCCAGTAAGCCAGAGGATTTTCGGTGAGAAAGGTGTCCAAGTCTGACCTTGCCCCTAGGTATTCCTGCACCATGTAAATCAGATGCTGGCGATGGTTGCTGGAACCGATCATACCTTGGGGCTGCGGACTAAAAAATTGTCTGAACGCATCAGTCAGACGGCCACCTTCTCCACCGCTCCTTCTGACCGATGCCTCAGCAACACGTTGTCCAGGACCAGGAGTTTGTAACCTCCCAGTCTCTGGGAACGCATTGCACAGACCTTTCTGCAAGGCCTCCCGGAGATGTCTCATCCTCTGCTCCCTCTGCGATGGCAAGATAAGGTCGGCAACCTTACCCTTGTACCGTGGATCAAGGAGAGTGGCCAGCCAGTAATGGTCCCTCTCCTTGATCCGAAGAATACGAGGATCCTTCCACAGGCTTTGCAGGATCAGGGAGGCCATGCAGCGTAGGTTTTCTTGGGGCTGTAAATCATCCCTACAAGACTGCTGCTGCTGCTGATGCTGAGTGCCAGCCTCCACCTCCATGCTGACACAATCATCCTCCTCCTCCTCCTCCTCATCCTCTTCCTGTGTGATGGGTGGCACAGCAGGAACACTGTCTGGATAAAGGGGGCCTTGAGAGGCAAGGAAGTCCTCCTCTTCCTGCCTCTGTTCTGCCTCAAGTGCCCTGTCCATTATTCCACCCAGCGTATGCTCCAAAAGGTGGACAAGAGGTACAGTGTCACTGATGCATGCACTGTCACTTCTCACCATTCTTGTGGGCTCCTCAAACGGTGACAGGACAGTGCATGCATCCCTGATCATGCCCCACTGGCATGGTGAGAAAAAACCGAGCTCCCCTGACCCTGTCCTGGTGCCGTAGTCGCACAGGTACTCATTGATGGCCCTCTGCTGCATGTGCAGCCACTGCAGCATGGCCAATGTTGAGTTCCACCTGGTGGGCATGTCACATATCTTGGGCAGGTTCAACTCCTTTTGGAGCTCAGCCAGCCGAGCACAGGCATTAAATGATTGGCAGAAATGCACACAGACTTTTCTGGCCTGCTTCAGGACATCCTGTAAGCCTGGGTACCTGCCCAAGAACCGCTGCACCACCAGGTTAAGGACGTGAGCCACACAGGGCACATGGGCCAGTTGTCCCTGTCGGAGGGCGGAGAGGAGGTTGGTGCCATTGTCGCAAACCCCCATTCCTGGCTTAAGCTGGCGTGGCGTCAACCACCTCTCGGCCTGCCCCTGTAGAGCTGACAAAACATCTGCCCCAGTGTGGCTCCTATCTCCCAAACAAACCAGCGCAAGCAAGGCATGGCTTTGTTTTGCCTGCGGACTTGCGTAGCCCCTGGAACACCTACGGAGCACCGCTGGTTCTGAGGACAGAGCACTGGAAGAGGCCATGGAGGAAGAAGAAGAGGAGGGGGTGGAGGAGAGAGGTGTGGCACAACCAATAGTAGCATTTTGGAGGCGTGGTGGCGGAACAACCTCCAACACTACTGCACCTTGTCCTGCATCCTTTCCAGTTGCCAGAAGAGTGACCCAATGGGCTGTGAAAGACAGGTAACGTCCCTGTCCATGCCTGCTGGACCATGAGTCAGCGGTAATATGCACCTTACCGCTGACCGCCCTGTCCAGAGAGGCAAGGACATTGCCTTCCACATGCCGGTAGAGAGCCAAAATCGCCTTCCATGAGAAAAAGTGGCGTTTCGGGACCTGCCACTGAGGAACCGCACATTGTACAAACTCATGGAAGGGGGCCGAGTCTACCAACTGAAAAGGCAGCAGTTGTGCTAGCAATTTAGCCAAGCTAGCATTCAACCGCTGGGCATGTGGATGGCTGGGAGTGGACTTCTTTCGACGGTCCAGCAGCTGGGGCAGGGACATTTGCCTGCTATAATCGGACGTGGGAGTACTACTAGCAGAGTGCCCAGAAGCACTTGGCTGTGACACACCTAATTCTACACCTTCATTCCTCTCAGAGCAGGTTTCAGAGAGGACTGAAGGTCTAGTGGGGTTGGAGATCCCAGCTGATGAGGAGCAAGGAGAGGTCCGCTTTGTTCTTGGTGTGGGTCTTTGAGGTACGCTTGTCAACGAGCTGCATGGCAGGTCAACATATGTCTGGTCAAGCATGTGGTGCCCAAGCGGCTGATGTTTTGGCCATGCGAGATACGCTTGAGACATATGTTGCAAATAGCAGTGGTGCGATCTGATGCACTCGTCTCAAAAAAGGCCCACACCAAAGAACTTTTAGAATAACGCGCAGAGGCAGCGCCCTGCACAGGCAGAGCCCTGCGGTGTGATTCAGTCGGTGTGCTGCCCCTAAGCTGGCCCCCGGAGGGCATCCTGCCTCGTTGGACATGTGCCTCCTCCTCCTCCTCCTCCTCTCTCCTACCAGGCACCCACGTGGAGTCAGTGCCCTCATCATCCCCTCCCTCTTCATTGCTGGAGCAAACCTGGCAGTATGCTGCAGCTTGTGGAACATGACTGCCAGATTGCTGTCCTTCTTGAGCATCCCCTCTCTCTGCGCTCACGCTACTGCTTTCCTCTAGCTGAGTATCATCATCAGAGCCTATAAAACACTGGGCATCCTCCTGGAGCATGTACCTAACACTGTGCTCAAAGAGTTCAGGAGACTCCTCAGGAGGACGTGGTGGGTCTAGGGAAGGAGTCACTGATGATGACATTGAGAGGAGGGAAGACGATGCGCTGGCAGCTGCTTTGCTAGTACCCTGAGCCTGGGTGAGAGAGGATGAGGAGGATGAAGAGAGCTTGGTCATCCACTCTACCAAGTCTTCGGCATGTTGTGGCTCAACATGTCTAGCTGCCGAAAAGAAATACAAGCGTGTCCCATGCCCACGTGCTGATGATGATGACGATGCACCGCATCCATGACCAGCACTGTTGTCTCTAGACACAGAGCCTGCTTGCCCTCTTTTATCGGCTCGCGCCTGTCTGCCTCTCCTTGTTGGCCTTCCAGACATGGTAATGGCCTGAAGGGAGATGGGAGACCAGCAATTGGGTAGTGTATATTGTGCTGGAGGCACACACAACACCCACTAACTCCTGCAGATGGCTCAATTAGAGAAGAGTAGGTGGATATAACGGTGTATACTGTGGTCAGGGCAGGAAGACAGCACACACAATCTCCTACAACTGACTGCAGGCTCTATTTAAAAAGAGCAAGATAGCTAGCTATATAGGTGGATATAGTGGTGTATACTGGGTTCAGGGCACGCAGACAGCACGCACAATCTCCTACAACTGACTGCAAGCTCTATTTAAAAAGAGCAAGATAGCTAGTTATATAGGTGGATATAGCGGTGTATACTGGGTTCAGGGTATGCAGACAGCACGCACAATCTCCTACAACTGACTGCAAGCTCTATTTAAAAAGAGCAAGATAGCTAGCTATATAGGTGGATATAGCGGTGTATACTGGGTTCAGGGCACGCAGACAGCACGCACAATCTCCTACAACTGACTGCAAGCTCTATTTAAAAATGTATATGTATACTGCGGTCAGGGCACGCAGACAACAACCACTACAGAAGAGCAAGAACGCAAAATCGGTCGATAACAAACAGACGGTGTATACTGTATTGAAGGTACACAGAACACCCACTAACTCCTACGCGCTGGTGGCCTTATATAGTGTGGGGCGTGTACTACACAGCCTGAGCTATGATTGGCCACAGGCATCCTGCCTGTGGCCAATCATGGCTCTCCTCGCTGCCGGCGCTGTGATTGGCCAAGCATGCAGGGTCACAGTGCATGCTTGGCCAATCATGAGCCAGCAATGCACTGCGAATTTGGCGCGAACGGCCCATAACGTTCGAAATTCGCGGAACGGGCGAACAGCCGATGTTCGAGTCGAACGTATGTTCGACTCAAACACGAAGCTCATCCCTAACCACCATATGTGTGTGTGGGTCCACATTTGAGTATCCATTACCTTATTTTGATGTCACTATACACTGGAGATTTTTTATATGAAGTTGCATACCTTCTTTGAATTATACACATCTAGTTTGGGGTTATACACCTGGAGCACTGTGTTTGAATTCCAGTTTTATTTTGAACAGGTCATCTTTAAAGTGACTGTGTTATTATTACATTTTTTTGTCACAATAGATAATTTGTGCACTTGCAGTATTCTGTTTATTCAGAGACTATTTATGGTTGTTCATTTTAGACGGTGAACAGCAGACAATTTCTTTCAGTTTTCTTTTTTGTTACGCGGCTGGCATATGTCGTGTCTGACTTCTTTATTTATTCTGGGATAGCATGTGTTTTTATTTTCACTCATTTGATAGTTGCCATTATTCTGTGTGGATATTCCCCCTAGTAGGTTATTCTTTTGGGGACATATTCTGGTAGCGCTGCATTTTTTGTTCATATGATCTTGTTGTGACTCCTGCTGTCCTGTTAAGGAGACCTGTGGTTTATCTATCCATGCTTGATAATTTCAACCCTTTGGTGAGTTTGAAGCCTGAAGGAGAGTGTGACACACAGACTGCAGTGTTGGGTGTTAAGGAGATACAAAACAACTTTTTTTTTCTTCCACCTGAGGTTTCTGGGACTTTCCTTACATCACTTGATAATCATTATTACTCGCGTGCACCTTATTCACACGAAAGCTGCTAATGAGCTTTGTGACAGTAGCACTGCTATAATAATAATTTAAGGCACTATGTCTGGACTTGTGCAATTTTATTATTGCTAACTGTTTGATGTTTTTTGTGCGTTTGCATTATAAGCAGCAGCTTACCTCACTAATATTACACTGTTTTTATTGATGTTATATATGTTTTAACATTTAGTGTTATAATTACGATAGATTTAAGATTGTCTGAAGCCTGATATACATTCTAGCACTGAGAAAGTGGAAGGAGGCCAAAGATATCACTGGGTTAATCAATGTCACTAGTTTCCTACAATATTCATTCATATCACTAGTTTCCCACAATATTCCCTCCCAGTCTAAGTCATAGCCCCTGTACACACGGTCGGACATTCTGCCAACCAAATCCGTTGGATTTTGTCTGACGGATTTTGTCCGACGGATTGTATCCAAAACTGTTGCATACACACGGTCGGACCAAATTGTCAGAAAATCCGATCGTTCAGAACGTGATGACGTTATTTCGTTACGACGGGACTACGCTCAGGCTAGTAGCCAATAGCTTTGGTGTAGGAATTTGATCTGAGCATGCGTGGCACTTTGTCCGATCGGAATACTCTACACATGATCGGAGTATGTCCGATCAGACCAGTTTGTCGGAAAATATTTCCAACAAGTTGGAAAATTGGGTCCGACGGATATTCCGATGGAATCAGTCCGATGCATACCACACACAGTCGGATTATCCGACAACAATAGGACACATTCCGACGGATTCTCCGACCGTGTGTACAAGGGCTTAGAGAGGAGCCCTCATCCTTGGAAAATTTGCTCTCTTAAAGTTTGGTGTTTTTATCTTTCCCATATGTTTTTTTTGCTTGCAGCTAACGTCAAATGGAATCATTTTATGGTCGCTGCTACCCAGATGTTCCTTTATATGAACATTAGTAATAAGCTCTGCATGGTTAGAGATTACCAGGTCCAACAGAGCATAATTTCTAGTTGAGGCCTCAATAAACTGGACCATAAAATTATCCTGTAATAGGTTTATAATTTTTGCCCTTTAGCTGTTCCAGTAGTGCCATTACTCCAGTCAATTTCCAGATAGTTAAAATCCCCCATTAGTATCACCATCCCAGTCCTTGCAGCCCTTACCATCTGTGCAAGGAGCCAAGTCTTCCCCTCCTCATTAACATTGGATGGTCTATAACACACTCCAATGATTAACTTTGAACTGTGCACCTAGCCTTATGCTTAATCTAAGCCTTACAATTAACCATCTAAAGCCTGATACACACTAAAAGTTTTTTTTTTTTTTTACGTTCAACTCCATGGGTTGAACAAAGAATACTGACAGCTCTGTTCGGAGCCGCTGTACTAACCATCTGATGTTAGTACAGCAATATCTCCCACTGAGCTGATGTGTTCTGACAGGGGGACAGCCCCCCTCCAGAAAACTCTGATTAGCGCTCTCAGCCACTGGCTAAGAGCACTGATTGGGAGACGGTTGGCTGACTGACATACACATGGGCCGAATGTCAGTCAGTTTTTAGTGAACCAAGCCGATGTCTCCCGACATTCCAGATGTGTGTACAGGGCTTAACACCTTACATGACTCTGAAGATTAGCTCCTAACCTAGTACCAACACAAAAAAACATAACCCTCTTTATAATTCTTTAACATTATTAAAGCCTAGTACACATGGGCCGAATGTCGGGCAGCATCGGCTTGTTCAATAAAAATCAGCTGACATTCGGCCAGTGTGTACTGCAGCTGGTCTGACAGAAGCCGGCCATTCGGGAAGGAAAAATATAAGTGGATTCAACTTAAACAACAATATTCAATATTATATCTTATTTTGAACAACTGCTTAAAACATGTCACTATGTTATCATTTTTTTAAGTGCCTTATGTATATGTGTTTACTTTTTATAATTTTTTTTTAAATTCCATATATATACATATTTTCTATTATTAAAGAACCTCTTACTAGGCAAGTGGAAACCCAGAGATTGCCCATAGTGCAAAGCAGTATTTGTTTGCGCTAATGGAGGGGTAAAAAGGGACTTATGAGTGTGAGTCAGCATAATTTGCCTTTGGTATATCAGGTACTTTTCTGGTTAATAAATGTTTGCAAATCAAGTGATAGATTCCCTTTAACAATGTTTTGTATCAATTGTTATAATAACTAGCAATTAAACATTTTGTCAACTAAACCAGGATACCCTATTAGAAAAAAAATATATAAAAAGACAGTAAAGGAGGATAAAAACTTATTACCCTATAACCACAAAATGTGTTTTACCTCCCTAACATACACATGATTAATTCATGTTTTCTGAGATATATTAATTAATCTGTTTAAAAGCATTTAATAGAGTTGCCTTAATATTTATTTTCAGCATATGTTTATGATACATGCTCAATCACATGTTCTGATAAATTGCTACAAGATAAGGAACACAAATCAGAAATATGGAAAAGCATACAAGCCCTTTAAAGGGTACAATTTGTAAATATAGAATACATTCGGAATACAGCTAAGTTACAGAATTAATCCAACAACTGCATCAAGAGTCATTATCTTGGGAAATAGTTACTAAACAACTGGTATCCAAACAATGTATCTTCTGATGATACTGATACTTCCCACATGAAATGATCAAAAACATGGCTTCATGATTTAAATTATTGAGTTTTCTTCTCTGAAAACAAAATTACTTATTGGAATTCAGGGTCAGCAAATATTCTACTAACCATTAAGATGGAAAATATCCTTCTTCTTAGAGAAAACTGTAGTTTTCCTCTAAAACAGCATGCTTGGGGCCAAAGGTTGCCATCTCTGTCACGGAGGGAAATGGTTAAGTGCTTTCACTTACCAGAACTCCCAATATTATTTCTAAGTGCAACTGAGTTTCTCCATACATAGTAATAGCTTTTAATAGACCTATCAATCGTATATGAAGAGTACTGATGTGTAAGCTTTTTGACTGTAATATGAAATTCGACTAATTGCCAAATGGATATGACTTTTGAATAACACAGAATGCCACAAAAAACTCTGTCTCAATTGGGGAATGTAATCAGTTTGCTGGGCAAAAATGTATTTCATGTATTTATGATTTGCATAGCATTGAACATTTATGACACAACTACAAACATTGTATTTTACATTCTAATAGCACAATAAAGACAGAGGATTCTCACTGAATATTATTATTGTTTTTTTCATCATTATACAATTTTTTATTCCAACCATGTTTACATCTGGTTTCTGTTGCTATGTCACTGTTTATTACAAATAATACCTCTAAAATTACATCATCATGCTGGATGTGGGAGTATATGAAGGGGATTTGTCACCCCCCCCATGTGGATGAGTAAGGGTCCTTTCACACAGGGCGGATCCATGATGATCCATCCCGTGAACATCCGCTTGCTCAGCAAGGATCGCTCCGCCGATCCTCGCTGAGCAGGAAGATGACAGGTCCGTCTCTGCACACTATGGGAGATCGGATGATGACGGACCAAAGAGTCCGTCGTCACCCGATCCGATCCTCAGATGGATGGAAAAGTAGGTTTTTCCTCCGTCACACTTTTTCGTATCGGAGCAGGTCAGATGTCAACGGATATGTCACCGCTGACATCCAACGCTCCATAGAGGTCTATGGAGCATCTGTTCAGGTCCGCCTAAAAAACTGACAGGTGGACCTGAATGGATCGCTCACGTTAAAGAGGCCTAAGGGGTGAATGCCTTCTTACTTAGTCAAAAGTAATTGAAAAAGTAAATAAAAACAGACATCATAGAAATGTCCTTTATTGAAACAACAACCGTAAAATCAGAAATTTTCACCAATATAAATTTAAAGTCAATCATGTTGTTCAGTGATGCAGATCCATTGTCAGTCACAATTAGTGACACCCTGATAATCCAACAACACAATGATCTGCCACAACAACACTACTGCCAATCAATATTCCTGTTACAAATGAAAGTCCCTGGATAGCTGATAGATATAAACAAACTGTCTGGGAATACAGGGTGATTTCTTTGATCAAATATGGTCATGATCATATTTGGTCAATGATGTCACTCTGAATTGCCGTCAGCTTGTTTACAATTTGAAATGTGGGTAGGAAGCTGTAAGGCCGCGTACACACGGGCGGATTGTCTGCCCAACTTAGTCCGCTGAACCGTGTCTCAGCGGACAATCCGCTCGTGTGTGGGCTTCAGCGGACTTTTTCAGCGGACAGTCTGACGGACTAAGTCTTTTGGAATTTCCGTAATTTTGTCCGTCCAAACTTGGTTTCAGCGGACAGTCCGCTCGTGTGTAGGCAAGTTGGACGGACTAAGTATGGCGCATGCTCAGAAAGGATTTACACGCCGAAGGTTGCATTGCAGTGTATTGGACGTCGTTTTTCTAGTCCCGTCGTACGTGCTGTACACGTCATCGCGCAAGCTTTCAGCGGACTGTCTGTTCATCGCGTGTGGTCAAGTCCGTTCATTCAAAAGTTGAACGGACTGTCTGTCGGATTGTCTGACGAACTTAGTTGGGCAGACAATCCGCCCGTGTGTACGTGGCCTAATTTAGAGGCAGCTTCCACTAAACAATTTACTTCTGGCTGCATCAACTTTAAAGTGATTGTAAACCCTACCTTGTAAAACAATCCATTCAGTTTAAAATAGAAATGGAAGACAAAACCTTTGTGTATAGATCATTGGAGGAGAGCATACTGAGTTCCCAGCATTGCTAGAGAACTGACCAAGCTGTGTTCTTCTGGTCAGTGTGGTCAGTTTTAATAGAAAAGCAGAGGGACTGGCAGCAACACCAGGGATTTCACACAACGGAAGCATGGTACAGCAGGCACATATCAGGAATATGAAATCTAAAAACAAAAAAACCTTGCATTATTACAACTTACAAATGGACAGTTGCTAGCATTGAAAATGCTGTGCTATCTTAATGTTGACATCAGTACCCTGTTTAAAGTGACAATAAATAAAGTGTTTTAGTGCATAAATATACTAAGAAAATATAACATAAAGCACATAATCAAAACATCATATAACTTATCTTAATAATGCAAGCACAAGCTTGAGCATATAAAGTGACTCAGTGAACTAAAGTGCTAAATGGTAAAATGAATACAATATCAAAGGGTCGTGTGAATCAAAATAAATACTATTAAATAATAAATTATATTCCAAAAATAGTCAAAAACTTGTAATGGTGATTCAATTGTGATCTTTTGTCTACACAGGTGCTCCCCCTTATGTGTGTACGCTCACCTCAGAGTGTGTAACCTCACAATTAAGTTCAATCAATGCATGCATATGAACCACTCCTGGGTTCAGTGTCAGTAATGGGATCCTGGGCTGCTCAGTGGAGTGGTCCCCACATTCATAAAAACATATAAAAAATGTAATAGTGTGATACCATTTTTAAAATTATATTTATTAATAAACAATAGCCCCTCTCCAGGGTACTCCCATTTGCTGGGTGCTTCAGTGCACCACTCTACAGAAAGCTAAAAAGCTGAAGTAGTATGTTCCTCTGTCTTGAGACTGACTAGCTGTCTCCTGCACTGTCCACTCCCCAATGCGTGTTGATACAGGGATATGACTTATCTTCCTCAGGGGGAACTACTTCAGCAGCATTTTCTAGAAACATGAAATGTTGGGGTAACAAACGCTTTAAGTTTGGAAAGGCAGGGGAACTGGACAAATCTGGACTGTTTGGTAACTTTGGTAACTCATTCGTTTAACTATGAATATGCTGGGTTTTGATTGAACTCATGTTAATCCTGAACCTAAAGTTCATCTCAAATAAAAAGTTGGGAAACTGTGTCTCTCAGCCTCTCTGCTCCCAGTCTAGGCCTGCCTTGTGTGGCATTACAAGCTGGTCAATGAAATAGGTAATAGGTGGTCCCTCGCGCTATCAAAGTGAAAAATAAACTTTAATGAATCACTCAACTGCTGCTCGATTCAAAGTGTATACAATGCACCAATAACAAATAAAATAATGAAAATGATCAGCGCTGTTGATAAAGCTGAATATTAAAGAGGTATATCAATATATCACTGGGCAAATCTCTATGCAAGTGTTAGGACCGATCACTGTGTATACTAAACTCACTGTGCAATGTAATCAATGTGCAAATGATAACATCAATAATCTTTGAAATTACTGTAAACAATAAACAGTAAACACATAAATGACCATATGTGCGTATGTATCACTGTGCAATATTCGGTGCAAATTCAATGCAAAATAGTGCAAACCAAAACCACTATAGTGAGAGGTAAAAAATAAAGTGACTAGTGCTCAATAATAGGAATAAATCACTCGCAATATCAAAATAAAGTCCCAAGTAGTCGTAAACATAGTGATAAAATGTTCACAGTTCATAAAAACTTGCAAAAGAGCCAAGAGTGAACTTGTGCAAAAAGTGCATAAAGTGCTTCAATCGCTATCCTCAATTAAAGTCCTCCAATGTGCGTTCTTTGAGCATGCCACACTGTGCTCACTATGCTCTTACCTCTATGCAGATGGTATTGGACTTTAGAGGTATAGCTGTGGTAGGGTCTCCCCAAATTCAAATGATGTTAGTTGGTATCTCTTTCTAATCCTATATGCCCAGGGTTGACTGTTATTATACACGACACCAATCCACCAATCCAGGTGGATTGGTGTTGTGTATAATAAGAGTCAACCCTGGGCATATAGGATCATACTGCATTCATTTTGCCATAAATGTTGACTATTTTCCTGTGCCTTTCCCCAAAGCATCAGCAATACACCTCCGTGTTTCACAGTAGGAATGGTGCACCTTTCATCATATGCCTTGTTGACTCCTCTCCAAATGTAGTGTTTATGGATGTGGCCAAAAAGCTAAGTTTTGGTTTCATCACTCCAAATGACTTTGTGCCAGCAGGTTTGAGGCTTGTCTCTGTGCTGTTTGGTGTATTGTAAGTGGGATAGTTTGTGGCAATTGCGTAGTAATGTCTTTCTTCTGGTGACCCGACCATACAGCCCATCTTTCTTCAAGTGAGTCCTGTATTTCACCTGAAGTTATTTGTGGGTTTTTTTTTGCATCCCAAACAATTTTCCATGCAGTTGTGGCTGAAATTTTAGTTGGGCTACCTGATCGTGGTTTGGTTTCAACAGAACCCCTCATTTTCCACTTCTTGATTAGAGTTTGAACACTACTGATTGGCATTCTCAATTCCTTCGAAGTCTTTTTAAATCCCTTTTCCATTTTATACAGTTTAACTACCTTTTTCCTTAGATCCTTTGACAATTCATGTAATAATTCTGGGATCCATACATCGGCTCTCACTCCCAATAATCAGCTAAATTGAGTTTTACAGTGTCCTGGAGAACAGGATGCTCCCCCCCCCCTTTTGGAATGTAGCCAGTTAAACCTCTATTTTACATGAAACTAGAGGCTCCAATCTATCTATGAGAGCTACTCTGCATGACAATGCGGACTCCGATCTGTCTATGAGAATCCCTGATTCAAGCAAGCTTCGAAGAAGAACCTAACTGACAGAGATAATGAAGGAGGTGGGGCACCGGAGATCGAACCCCAAGATTTGACCCCAGTCAGATTAATTGCAATTTATGGACAGACACTGCCCCCCAGAGGCCAATGATGGCAAGACGGTCAGAAATTAACCTGGTGTAGGAGACGTCTGAGAGACACTGTGATTCGTCCACAAGCAAAGTTGGGTAGGCAATGGGATGCGGTGTGGATGAGATGTGTTTGTCAAAAAGGAATGTTTCAAACAAAGCTCCCTCTTATTCCATCACGAGGACAGCCACTAGGACATGCTAAGTATACCCTTGTATTGTGTTCTGATTGTATGCTATGTAATCTTGTAATTTCTAATAATACCTTATATAAGCTTTCTTATTTCCTTGGGAAATAAATGAGAATTGATTAATCATAAACCATGTGTTTAGTTTCATAGCTAACTTTGTTTTATTGTATTATTAACAGTAGCATGCGCTCAGAGTTTTAATAGACTATCTTTAGGGACTAGACAAATTAATACACAGATGATATAATAATAATAGTAATTTTTATTTATCGCTTTTAACAATTGGTACCCCAGAAAGGCGTGTAGAAGGTATTTTTACACAGAATTCACAAAAAACGAATGTAAGCACAAATCCTCAAAGAAACACAGAACTGAAAATCGCCTCTAGTGTGGACAAGATTGGCACTGGCGGGGGCGTGGCTTGGCGCGCGGCGGACATGGCAGCTTGAGTGCAGAGCTCCGGAGAGACCTCGGCTGTTTAGCTGCCTCCCGCACACTTCCACCCGGATCATGAGCAAACTTGGTGGCCGAACACCGCGCACTAGATCCCGCCGGACATCTGAAGCATTTCGGGGCCGGAATATCTCGGAAATCTTCCGCAGTCAACCCAGGACGCAGCCGGAGGCTACAGGCCCCAAGATGGCGCCGCCGCGTGCATCGGAGGATTTCAGTGAGGACTCACAGTCGGTGCCTGAGGATAACGGTAGGGGACCTGCACACCCCAACCTCCCACTAACCTATGCTGACATGGCCATTATAGCGGC
Organism: Lithobates pipiens; assembly: GCF_037356315.1. NCBI lineage: Eukaryota > Metazoa > Chordata > Amphibia > Anura > Ranidae > Lithobates > Lithobates pipiens. The sequence goes on from NW_027507787.1 coordinate 119,542,754, forward strand.
GGACATAAAATCTTCTTTCTCCGCGGCCATCACAGACCTAAAATCTAGCCTGGTGGTTTTGAATGATCGCATGGTGGCGGCTGAGGCGGCAGGGAAAATGAGGGAGAAGGCCATCCACCGTCTGGATAAGGTTACTCTCACACACTCTAATCACTTTATTGATATGAATAGACACCTCGAGGATCTCGACAATAGGGGCAGAAGGTGCAACATCAGAGTGAGGGGAGTCCCTGAAACTGTGGAGACTGACCAGATTGTACCTGCACTGAGGAGAGTGTTTAATAGCCTGTTAGAAAGACCGGAGGACACTGACATAGAATTTGTCAGAGCACACCGAGCTCTGAGGGCCAGGGGACCAGATAACATGCCTCCTCGTGATGTTATTTGCTGCCTGCAAAGCTTTACCCTGAAGGAGGAGATTATGCAGAAGGCACGCAGGAACGATCAGATTGTGTTCAATGGGGAAACCATAATGTTATTCCAGGATCTCTCGCAAATCACCCTAAAAAACCGGAGGGCCTTGCGCCCCTTGCTGGACAAGCTTCGCGCTAAGGAGATGAGGTATACCTGGCGCTTCCCGTTCGCCCTGTTGGTGACCCATAATGGCAGACAGTACACCTTGCGTTCTCCAGAGGACTTGCCCGAGTTTTGCCATGCACTACACCTAGGTCAGGTTGACCTCCCAGAATGGTACCAGGAGTTCCGCATACCCCCCCTGAAAGGAGCCCCCCGGACTCACATTTGTCCTCCCCGGAGAAAAGACTACCTAAAAAGGCTAGGCCCAATCATCATGGGGGTGCTGCAGCGGGCACTCCGAATAATGGCAGAGCGCACGCCTCCAGAGTGCGTGATGATGCATACTGAATCCACCTGAGTTTACCTTGGCCTCGTACGCAATGTTTACCAAGCTTCATGCCCACCCATCCCACACCCGCTCTTCCCTCCTTCCCACAACTACTACCCTTTGAACCTGCCTGGTATGCACACGGCTCCATGTCCAGTTTTCCTTACAATAGCAACATGGTAAGAGACCTGGACTGGGCGAACTTTGGGAAAAGGTCTTTTCAGCATGTACTCGCTGGACAAGAATAAGACCGCATATGAGGGGTTTTTACTACTACATACTGGGTTTTTATTTTTTATTTTTTGATAGTGGACGATGGGCGCCATGGTGTGGTGTGAAGGTTGGTCCTCAATCAGCGGCCCTCTTTACGGGGGGGCCTATGTTCGGTTCTTTTAGTTACATGTTTGTCATCCTGCTACACTAGAGACTGTTTGATAATGTTCGGCCACCCAGCTGTTAATGGGCATTGGTGCGGGAGAGCTACTTTAAGCACATTTCCAAATGAGTGATTATAGGCTGAGGTTCTCCACCCTCTCGTGCCAGGTGTTTTCCTTTGTTTTATTTTTTCATACTCTTTTAATATTTGGTGACGCTGGCCTGACAGGTGTGCAGTTAGACGGCTGGTTCTGCCGCCCGCCTCCCTTAGCTCTCTACAAGTGGGGCAGACGGAATTGTTTGAATTCTGTCGGTCCCACGACTTGGAACCTTTGCGCAGTATATTTACTGTATAGGTTGTACACTGATATCTTGTCTTATTTTGTCTTGTCTTTTCTTACTTCACCCTACAGCTTCCTTTCTTCTCTTTTCCTTCCTTCTCCTCCTACTTTATCTTTATCTGAGTAGGGTTAGTTCTTAAATTCCAGTGGCTGAAGATAGTGTCTTATGGTTCAGGTAATGAACATTATCGTCTTCCTACTGTTAATTACATTTTGCATTGCCTTTATATCCAGGTTTTACTTATATGAGGGTACAGATTCCAATGCCATGGCGTACTCAACACTGGGTCGTAACCCTATGGTGATCTCTCATAACGTACAGGGCCTGAACATTCCAGAGAAGAGATCATCTCTTCTTCGGGAACTCAAGAAAGGTAGGCCACACTTTGCCTTTTTACAGGAGACTCACTTCCGGACGAATAACATACCCAGACTTACCGACGCCTTTTTTGTTAAAGCCCACCACGCCACGAACGCGCAAGCAAAAACAAAGGGGGTGTCGATTCTTATTAGTAAAGATGCTCCCTTCACAATGCTAGAAAAAATGTCGGATACGGAAGGCAGATTCCTATTTCTCAAAGGCCACTACAAGGGGAACCCTGTCACTTTAGCTAATGTTTACTTCCCTAACAAACTTAATTTATCCTTTTGTAGGAAAATAGTGAGGGACTTAGAGGGGTTTGCTACCGGTTGTATAATCTTGGGGGGTGACTTTAACCTTCCCCTTAACCCCCTGATGGACACCTCCACCGGCAAATCACACGTATCATATAAAATCTTGAAACAGATAAAGGGACTCCTACACTCCCTGCACCTACTGGATTCTTGGCGAGTCCTTCATCCGGAGGGGAGGGACTACACTTTCTTTTCGGCCCCGCACATTAAATATTCTAGAATAGATTATTTATTTGTCTCTCGCAGAGACGTACACCTATTGACCGGAGCAGCAATAGGCATTCAAGGCTTATCTGACCATGCTCCGATCTCCCTTACACTTAGCCAACAATACAAGTCGAAACCCTTAACTTGGAGGTTGAACTCATCACTCCTGACAGACCCTACACTCCTACCAGAAATATCCTCCCAATTACAGGAGTTCTTTACACTTAACTCTACGCATATGGATCCTTTGATGGTATGGGAGGCCCACAAATGCACACTTAGGGGGGTTCTAATGAAGAGGGGCTCTCAACGCAAGAAGGACAGGGAAAAGGAAATTACCGCCATAGCGAACAAAATCTCGAAGCTCGAGACTTTGCACAAACAATCTTTATCAACACAGACGGCGACGGACCTTCTAGCTGCCAGGAAACAATTGCACCAGATTCTAGACGCTACGTCGAAGAGATTTTTATTTTTTCGGCGGAAAATTTACTATGAGCACGGAGATAAATCGGGCAAGTTTTTGGCGAGAGCACTGAAAGGACCGCGTTACAGGAATAGCATATCAGGAATAGCTAATCAGGAGGGCAAACTTGACGTGACGGATGAACAGATAGCTAGGCATTTTCAGACTTATTACACCAAACTATACAATCTACCGCCCCAACATAGACCCAAAGACTTGACAGGATCCAGGACCCAAGCCATACAGGACTATTTATTTAAATCCAAATTACCTCGGATATCCACGGAGGACTCCGCACTTTTGGAGGCCCCGGTGGATGAGACTGAGGTGCATAGGGCCATAAAGGATCTGAAATCAGGGAAGAGCCCCGGCCCTGATGGCTATACCGCAATTTACTACAAAACTTTCATTAATACTCTGTCGAAGCCACTAACAAAAGCACTAAACTCCCTCTCATCTCCCAGAGAAATACCGCCAGGGTTCCTGGAGGCGCATATTACTGTTCTACCCAAACCGAATAAAGACCCGACACTATGCGCCAATTATAGACCAATTTCCCTTTTGAACCTAGACGTCAAACTTTTGGCAAAAATTATGGCAACTAGACTACTACCCCTGCTCCACACCATAATTGGACCGGAACAGGCCGGATTTATGCCGGGGAGGGAGGCCAAGGACAATGTGACAAAGGCGCTTAACCTCATACAGATGGCCCATGAGCGAAATATCGAGGGCCTTCTCCTCTCTACCGATGCGGAGAAGGCCTTCGATAGAGTAGCCTGGGATTTCATGCTGACTACCTGCAAATTTATTGGTCTGGGCCCACAAATGATGTCATGGATATCTGCTTTATATAGAAACCCTTCTGCCAAACTCCGCATCATTGGCTCCTTCTCTGACACGGTCCACATATCCAATGGCACGAGGCAGGGATGCCCCCTGTCACCCATCTTATTTATTATTTCCCTAGAACCATTCATTAGACTACTGAAGATGAACCCTGACGTCACTGGCTTTCGGACAGCCAGGAAGGAATACAAGATTGCCGCATATGCGGATGATCTTCTGTTTTTCTTAACGAATCCCCGTATCTTCATTCCAAACTTATTGCGAGAATTTTCAATTTATGGTTATCTCTCTAACTTAAAAATCAATCTCACCAAGTCGGAAGCCTTAAACATTAGTTTACCGAGCCACGTAGTGGAGATGCTTCGGACCGATAACCCCTTTCGATGGGTGACTGAGGCACTCCAATATTTAGGTGTTTGGCTGACCCCTTCACTTGCCCGGGTTTTCGAAAAAAACTTTATACCATTACTCAAGGTCATCGAGACGGACCTGAAGGAATGGCACCCAAGGAACTTTTCCTGGTTTGGCAGGGCTGCCATATGTAAAATGAACATCTTACCCAAAATACTCTACTTGTTTAGAACACTTCCAATTAAGATCCCGACACATTTCTTCAAAAAATTGCAGGCGATTCAGACACAATTTGTATGGGCGCATAAAAGACCCCGTTTAAAACACTCTCTCCTGACCTTGCCCAAGGATTGTGGAGGGATGGGTTTGCCTGACTACAAACAATATTATCAAGCTGCGCACGTAGCAAGAATTATTGATTGGCACTGTCACGGGGGAGCTAAAGATTGGGTGGCACTAGAAGATGAGCTGAGCCCTGTTCCATTGAGATTTCTTCCTTGGGTGCCAGAATCCGGATATCCGAGAGCGTTGAAACAACATCCTTTAATTCACACCACTCTTTCAATCTTCCATCGGCTGGCCCTTCATAACACAAAATTTTCTTCCACATTGAGCCCACTCACGCCTTTATGCGATAATCCCGACTTTCCACCTGGTATGGGAGTGCACCTCTACCGGTCCTCCAACCGCCTCACACCTCTCCTCACGAAACATTGCCTCCAAAATGCTCAGATGATGGACTTCACGACTTTCAAATCAGCAAACTCACTACCTGGGCGGCACAGTGGTGTAGTGGCTAGCACTCTCACCTAGCAGTAAAATTGGTCACTGGTTCAAATCCCAACCATGACACTACCTGCCTGGAGTTTGCATGTTCTCTCTGTGCCTGCGTGGGTTTCCTCTGGGTACTCCAGTCTCCTCCCACACTCCAAAGACATGCAGGTAGGTTAATTGGCTTCTGTCCAAAATTGGCCCTAGTATATTAATGGGGACCTTGGATTGTGGGCTCCTTGAGAGTAGAGACTGATGTGAGTGTGCAATGTACAAGGATAGGGACAATTGTAGACACTCACTCAGGTTGAACTGGATGGACTGGTGTCTTTATTCAACCTTACTAACTATGTAACTATGTAACTATGTAACTATACCTCACTTGACATACTGGACTTACCTCCAAATTAGAAGTTACACCAACAGGCCAACCTATAGAGGTCACTTTATGAGAGATCTTACAGAAATAGAAAGAGTGTGTTGGGAAGGTAGGCAAACTCCGAACACTACATCTCTTTCGTACGCCTGGCTACAGAATGCAGGGGAAGGGCGAGTGGAGAGACTCAGAGAACAATGGTCCGAGGCTCTCGGGATTGAACTCTCTGACGGTCAATGGGGAAAGGCCTGTGTCCTGGCACATAAATGCTCATTGAGCACCAGAACACAGGAAACATCCTATAAATTGCTTACTCAGTGGTACGCCACACCAGCGAAACTACACAAATGGTTCCCTCAAACTTCTGATGTTTGCTGGCGCTGTCAGAAGGAAACTGGCACACTCCTACACATATGGTGGCAATGCCCCCTCATTCAGCAATTTTGGAACTCGATACGGGGGCTGATCAGAACTATAACTGACACATCCATGAGACTTGACGCGGCGTGCTGTCTCCTGCATGTCACCACCTTCTCCCTACGACGTTATAAGAAATCATTGACTAGACATTTATTGAATGCAGCCAAAATTTTGATACCACGCAATTGGAAATCGACGAGCGTCCCTACAATCAGGGATTGGCTCTTTCAGATTAGGGAGATGTGTGACATGGAGGAGACATTGGCCCAGTCCACTGACATGGTGGAGAAATACCACACTACGTGGACACCTTGGTTCGCCTTTCGGAGCACGCAAACCTATAGAGACCTGTTTGTTGGGAACTACAATGGAACGTCTGAGGGCTGATTTATTTATTTCCCTTGTCTGCTAAGATACAGCCACTGGAAGATAACGATAATGCTAATAATACTACTATGACATGACTTCTCTACTTTTCTATCCTTTGATCACACTTCTCTAGATCTTTCTCTTTTCTCTCCTCTTCCTTTTACAACCATCCCACATCTATTTTTTCTCTCGGTGGGAGGGGAAAATTTTGAATACTGTTACCAAAATGTATAGATAACAATATTTGAAGAAATCATTAGACCTAAGTTGAGGTATTGCAGTTATCTGTCAGATTACCTTACTCTCAGGAAGTTTATGCCTCTGTTACCTGTAATCCATTTTTTCTTGTGTGTTCCTGACAGTCTTTCGAATGTACCTTATGTATTATGACTATCTCTGGCTATAATTGTTCAACTATGCTTGTATTTTATTTAATCGAATAAACTTGAAATGTTAAAAAAAAAGATTGGCACTGGCTCACAAATTCTGAAACTACGCCTGGATGAAAATTCTGTGAAATATTTCATTGGTGAAATGGACGCGTAGAACCTGGTGAGAACTGTGGCTGATATATGTATGTACGTTAATGTTGTAATGTGCTTTAGGCCTGTAACCAGACAGCGATACTGGTGAGTTAGTAATTGATCATCCCTGGTTATGATATAACCTGCAGATTGACAGGATAAACCACACAACTCTGAGGAAAAAGTGGAAATCCCCACGTGAGTATGAAATAGCTCTCTGTTCCAATAGGAGTTCAATGTGGCCTGCAGTTTAAGAGAGGAGAGCATTGATTAAGAGTGTGTTCTCTGGAAGAAATTCGTGGTTAAACGGATTTGTATTTATTTTTTTTGGTTGTGGAACTACAGGTGAAAGCTAGCTTCTAAACAGCTTTATCTGTGTCTTTGTGTGTGTTTTGTATCTGTACGTCTAGTGCATTGGTCTTCAAACTACGGCCCTCCAGTTGTTTAGGAACTACAATTCCCATCATGCCTGGTCATGTCTGTGAATGTCAGAGTTTTACAATGCCTCATGGGATGTGTAGTTTCACAACAGCTGGAGGGCCGTAGTTTGAGGATCCCTGGTCTAGTGTATTGCTAATGCAAAGTGTTAGAATACTGTGTAGCTGCTCAAGTGGACTGGTGAGTAAGGGCTGATCACCCTTGGTTAGAGAATGACAGGAATTACCGTACAACTTTGAGGAAAAAAAGTGGGGGAAATATTGTTTGTCATTTTACATTTTTTTCTTTTATTGTTTTTACCCACGTGAGAGTGAAATAACTCTCTGTTCCAGTAGAAGTTCAATGTGGCCTGCAACCTAACAGGAAGGCATTGAGTATGAGTTTGCCTTGTGTCTTAGAATGTGCCTTGTGTCTTGTCGGCTGTAGAACTACAAGTCACTGTTAGGTTTCAACGGTTTGTATCTGTTTTTTTTTTTTTTTTGATTGGTTATCTGTTTATAGGTTTAAATGGGTTGTATCTGTTTTTTTTTTTGATTGTTTATCTGTGTTGCATTGTTTAAGCAATTGGTTGAGCAACTTCAGTGTGGGTAGGCTAAATAGCATATCAATGGAAGTCATTGAAGGTTTCATTAACAAACATGGTGGTGTTAGATTTCAATCTACACAAGTGAGTGATCTAACATAACAATTTAGTGAGCTTTTGAGACAATGTAATACACATAACGATCTCATAAGTAATAAGTCAAAAAAAAGCAAGAAACAGAGAATGGCCAATGCCTTATGCATGTTGCCGAGAATAAAAGAAATTGCGGAATAAAGAGAATTAGAATGGTTTGCTGAAAGAAAACAATTAATGGAACAGGTACAAAGTGTAACGAAAAATATATTAATTAGGGTTGAAAAGGCCAATGCAGATGCTCGTAATCAGATTGAACAATTAGTGACTGAAAAATGTGTATTGGAACAGAGATTAGATGAATTAGAACAAACGTGTAAATTAAGAGAAAATTGCATTGCCTCTTTGAATCAAAGGGAGGCTGAGAATTTGCAGGTTATCACACTGCTTAAGGAGGAATTACAGGGTGCACAGGCAGCCATAATGGAGTTATCCTACAAACATGCAATAGCCAAATGTGCAATGGTGGAGGTACCCTCCGCACATGCTCAGTGTACAAAGAAGATAGAAATGGAACATGAAGAAAACCCGTATGCTATTGTTGCTGCAAATGATATTACTATGATGGGAATAAATGTTGGAGAATTCAATAAAAACGCGATAACTGCTCTTGAAATTGATTCAGTAGTTGAAACAATGAAGACTTCTGATGACTCCACAGATGATGAAAGTGTAAAGTCTGTTCATTCCAATCGTAGTAATATTATTCAGCAATGTGAGTTTCCAGCGCCATATGCTCAAAGAAGGGCCTATGCAGGGAAACCAGAGCTAAAATGTTTTTTTTTGTGTAAAAGAGGGGGGTCACATGGCAAAATATTGTTGGACGGCAAATAATGAGACCATAGTAATCAAACCCATTTCCTGTTCAAGACCCAAATGCGGAGTCTACAAACTGAAAAGCATAATGTAGGACAGTTGCCTAAAGTCAAAATGGAGGTAGCCGCATGGTTGTTCAAATATAGCACTGGGGAAATAATGTTAGCAGCACTTAGTGAGCTGCAGGTATGGTAAGAATATTCTGGTCAATGTTCCCTTGCTATGAAAAAGGTTTGATGTGAGTTTGAGGTTTGGAATATGATAGAGGACCTTGATATATATTTTTTGGCATTTTCAAGGATAAGCCTCTGAATTGTTTTTATATTTTTTTATTGTTGTTAAAAAGTCAATTGTCATGATAATTGTATGTAATGACTGTCTTTGTGTTGCTTTTCCAGACACCAGGGAAAAAGTTAAACGGCTTTGGATACTAATGCTTATGTTTTATTTGCAGGTCCTTCAAAGTGAGAACAACAGTGGGCAAATATGGCAGAACAGGGGATAGGTCATTGTAAATGCATACTCGATTATCACATGGTACCATGAGCTCATTAATTAGTAATTGTTTGCAAACAATGAAAAAAATAAACAATAGTATTAAAGAGTTAAAAATGAGGTTACAAATGTTGTGATGGAGGTACAGATGTTTTGTTTTTTGTTTTTCCCATTAACAGATCAAAATGAGTAATTACTCTTCTAATGAGAAAAGTCCATGGATGTCGTTAATTAAAAGTTGAGTGTTTGTCATTGTTTTATGGTGGTTGTCTTGTCATGTTGTGTGATAAAGGCCAAATTTTTCATTTTTTTTCAAAAAATTTTTGGTATTTTGTTTATTCATTTATTTTATTTTTGTGTTGTTCAGGTGGAAAAATTGTATGTTTAGTCCACCTGAAAGGGGGTTAATTGACTATGCATCAATTAGCAGCTGAATACATGAGTTGGTAGGAAGCCAATCTAGCTGTTGGAGGTTGTTTTTTCTTTTGTTATTTTCATTCAGGTGGAAAAGAGTTCCAAAAGTTTTAGCATAGTTAGTGCATAGATCGTAAGATACAGATAAATGCATTGTTTTTTTTTTGTGTTTTTAAATTGAGAAGCAACATTGACGTTTGTTTTTTTTAAATTTTTAATTATGCCATGGGGATCTATTTTAGGGTGGATTCAGCTTAAAGAGGTCATGGTTGTTTTGATAGTTTGGTCAGAGTTGCAGAAGCCAGGAATACTAAGTTCCTGAATTCCAAGTAGGGAACTATAAGTAAACATGTTAAGCGAGCAGATATTGTGGATAAGAATTTGATGCTACTCTTGTTTTTCACTTCCAGAATCCTGGTGGGGCGAGATTGGAGAGGTTTCTGGAACATGGATGACAGTTGATCATCTGGTTGGCAGTTTGTCTGTGCCATACCACACCGCAAATTTGTTTTGATAAACATCAGGAGAGACGGGACAAATGGAAAGATTCACTTTAACCACTTAAGGACCAGGCCTCTTTTTCAGACTTGGTGTTTACATGTTTAAAACAGTTTTTTTTGCTAGAAAATTACTTAGAACCCCCAAACGTTTTATATTGTTTTTTTTTTCTAACACCCTAGAGAATAAAATGGCTGTCATTGAAATACTTTTTTTCACACCGTATTTGCGCAGCGGTCTTACAAGCGTGCTTTTTTTGGAAAAAATTCACTTTTTTGAATAAAAAAATAAGACACCAGTAAAATTAGCCCAAATTTTTTTTATATTGGGAAAGATAATGGTACGCCGAGTAAATTGATAACCAACATGTCACACTTCAAAATTGCGCCCGCTCGTGGAATGGCGTCAAACTTTTAGCCTCAAAAATCTCCATAAGCGACATTTAAAAAATTCTACAGGTTGCATTTTTTGCGTTACAGAGGAGGTCTAGGGCTAGAATTATTGCTCTTGCTCTACCGATCGCGGCGATACCTCACATGTGTGGTTTGACCACCGTTTTCATATGCGGGCGCTACTCATGTATGCGCTCGCTTCTGTGCGCAAGCTCGTCGTGACGGGGTGTTTTTAAAAAAAAAAAAAAATTTTCTTATTTATTTTAATTGATTTTATTTATTTTTACACTGTTTTAAAAAAAAAAAATGGATCACTTTTATTCCTATTACAAGGAATGTAAACATCCCTTGTAATAGAAAAAAGCATGACAGGTCCTCTTAAATATGAGATCTGGGGTCAAAAAGTCCTCAGATCTCATATTTGGGCTAAAATGCAAAAAAAAAAAAAAAAAAAAGAAAATCTGCCATTTAAAAAAAATATACCTTTAAGAGGTATGGGCGGAAGTGACGTTTTGACGTCGCTTCCGCCCTCCTATGGTATAGAGACGAGTGGGGGCCATCTTAGCCTCACTTGTCTCTATGCCCAGCTAGGAAGAGGACCCGATCGCCTCCGCCGCTACCGACGGCTCTGGTAAGCGGCGGAAGGTGCGGGAGGGCGGCGGGAGGGGGGGTGGCACCTCTCCCGCCGCCGATAGCGGTGATCTCGCAGCGAATCCGCCGCAGAGACCACCGTTATCGTACAGCCGACCGCCGCCTGAAGAGATGGATATCTCGGTTGTGGCAGCAGCTGCTGCCGTTACCGAGATATCCCTCTTCAAAAATAGGACGTACATCGTCGTGCGGCGGTCGGCAAGTGGTTAATGCTTGTTTTTTTCTTATGGACAATTTGGTGCTAATGCTGAATCTGAAAGACTGTGTCTATCAACAAGACTTGAAACATTCTTTCTGGAGTCTCTCCTGATGAATGCAAACATGTTATTAATACATGTGCAATGGGTTGGATGTTGGGGAAGGAAAATGACACATCCAATCAGTCAGAACATAAACATTTAAAATATGTGTTTTTTTTGTTGAAGGGAGGAGTTGAAAGAAAGGTTTTTTAATGTATGACATGTATTGATGTAATGGAGTTAATATGGTGCAGGTGCCCAGGAGGCTGGCACTTATGCATAATAAGGTGTCTGTTAGCCAGACTAGAGGTTGGCCAGGTGACACATCAATGGGATGAACATTTCCTTGTATGGGGGAGATATGCCTGGTTGATGTCTCATCTGAGAGGATGAAACCCGGCACAGATAATGCCAGTGAATACACGCGGGAGCATGCTCCGTTAGATAAAGGGAACAAATGCTGGCAACCAGGGTACAGTATGCCTTCACCACATTGCGCTGCAACATCTCACAGTGGTTGATAAAGACCTATTACCCTATATGTGCTGAGTATACACTGAATCAAGTGCGGTCATTGTACCAGTGACTTACTCCCAGAAATGTGCAGACACAGAATGAGGTTAGTGCAGGAGGCTTATTTCTGAGGAGTAACCCGAAAGAGGAGGGATATATTCAGCACTATATTGGGGGAAATAGGAGCTGGGATGGGTGTTGTTAATGGAGTGGTCATCGGTCATCGGTTGCTGGGAAGGAAGCACCTGGGCATTATTTGGGACAAGTTTGTTTCTTTGTCCTAAAGAATACCAGTGTAGCATTACTCATGGAACTAGAGGGTTCCTTGAACCTAACCATAGGTAGAGGTGCATGGTATACCCTGGGCATGGTATCTCAAATCCAGGCACAGGGGTGGAATTGTGTGGGTTTTGTCATTTTTGAAGATTTGTGTGGTTAAACTCGATATTTATATAGAAGGGTCTCCCATCTGTATATGCAAGTTGAGGGACAAATTGACAGTAGGGTCTCTGTGTACAAGTTAGAGACTTTGCTGCCAAGTCAGAGCCCTGCAATACCGCTGTGAGCAAGCCTGCATAATCCTGACCCATATTTACAGTAAAGGGTTATAGGAGGTCTGGAGCGGGGTGTGTAATTGGATGGGACACATATATATATGTATATATTATGTTAATTAGTTGATTCATGTTCTGGTATAGTGTGACCTATGTGTATTGTAGGCTAGCAATATGGACAAGAAAGCCCTCCTCGAGACTGTGTCTGAAAGCTGGTTGACATGTTGCTCTGAATGTGTGCTGGTGAATGGTAAGTGAATGGACACCCCTTGCCTGTACTGCATCCCATCCTGAAGATACCGGAAAGGAGAAGATACCAAAGATACAGAAGGGTGACATGGAAGCTGTCGCTGAAGAATGATGGTGATGTGTCACTCAGTGGCAAAGCAGCAAGTGTTGGGAAGCACAGCACGGTAAGACCATTATGGACTGTTCCATAGGAGCTGTTTCTGCACATGTTAAAAACCACAACACGTTATGACAGTTAAGGACTGTTCTATAGGTACTGGTTTGGAAACGCATGTTGGGGAGAAAACAGTTATGGGGATGAGCTGATGGAAGTAAAACAGTGTTAGTTAGAAGCAGGATAGGCTTCTTTGAAGAAAAGGGTTTTCAGGGTTTGTCTAAAGATGGATAGATTAGGGGACAGTCGGACAGATTGGGGTAGGGAGTTCCAAAGGATGGGAGAAGCTCTGGAGAAACCCTTGAGGCGAGCATAGGAGGTGGTGACAAGGGAGCTAGAGAGCAGGAGGTCTTGGGATGACTGAAGAGAGCAGGTTGGTTGGTATTTTGGGACTAGGTTAGTGATGTAACTAGGGCAGATTTATGGATGGCTTTGTAAATTATTGTTAGTACTTTGAATTTTATTCGTTGGGTGAGTGGGATCCAGTGGAGAGATTGGCAGAGAGGGGTGGAGGACACTGAATGGCTGGTAAGGTGGATGAGTCTGGCAGTGGCATTCATTATGGACTGAAGAGGGGATAGTCTATGTAAGGGTAATCCAATGAGGAGGGAGTTGCAGTAGTCGAGGCAAGAGATGACCAGGAAGTGAATTAGAAGCTTGGTGGTGACATTAGTTAAAAAGGGGAGTATTCCGGAAATGTTGGGGAGGCTAAGGTTGCATGATTTGGACAGGGCTTGTATGTGGGCCTGAAAGGACAGTTTGAAGTCTAAGGTTACCCCTAGCACCCTGGCATGTAGGGATGGACTGATAGATGTGCCATTGATCTTGACAGTTAGTAGATCAGTGATGCGTGAGGAGATTGATGGGGTGAGATGAGGGGCAGAGAGATAGATTTGGGTGTCATCAGCATATAAATGGTAGTGAAAGCCATGGGAGGCTATCAGCTGACCCAGGAAGAATGTGTAGATCGAGAATAGTAGAGGTCCAAGGACAGAACCTTGGGGGACCCCAACGGAAAGGGGAGTTGGAGAAGAGGAAGTGGAGTTGGTAAGATTCAAACCAACGGAGAGTGCAGCCATGGAGGCAAAGCAAATTGAGTTTTTTGAGGAGGAGGGGGTGGTCAACTGTATCAAAGGCAGCAGAAAGGTCCAAAAGTAAGAGGATGGAATAATGACCATTGGTTTTGGCTCTTAGTAAGTAATTTGTGTGTTTTAGGAGGGCAGTTTCTGTGGAGTGCTGTTGGAGAAATCCAGACTGAAGAGGATCAAGAAGGTTATTTTCAGTGAGGTGGTTGCTCAGTCGGTTGTAGACTAAACGTTCAAGGAGTTTGGAGGCAAAAGGGAGTAAAGAGATGGGTCTTAAGTTGTTAAGATGGGTGGGGTCTGAGGCATTTTTTGGTATGGGAGTGACTAGTGCATGTTTTAGAGGGTTGGGGAAGATGCCAGTAGAGAGTGAGAGGTTGAAGATATGAGTTAAGGAGTGTAAGATTGAGTCAGATGGTGACCGTAGTATTTGAGAAGGAACAGGGTCCAGGGGGCAGGAGGTTAGGTGGGCATTAGAAAAATGTTTAGTGACTTCCTCTATAGTAGCTGGGTTAAAAGAGGAAAGTATTGATTGAGCAGGAGGACAAGGAGTGTAAGGTGAGGGAGATGTCTGTAGAGCGGAGATCTTGAGACGAATCGCCTCAATCTTATTTTTGAAGTGATAAGAAATCTCCTGGGCAGTGAGTAAGTTAGTGGGTGGGGGTAATGGAGGACAAAGTAGAGTGGTAAAGGTAGAAAAGAGTTGACGGGGACTGCGTGAGAGGGTGTTAATGAGAGTGATAAAGTAGGTCTGTTTGGCAGCGTGCAGGCAGGAATGGTATTTTTGGAGGGCAGATTTATATTGGCTGAAATCTTGCAGTGACTTAGTTTTACGCACAAACTTATGAGCACAACTGTATGTTTTAATGAGAAAATTAGCTTACATTTAACCATGTCACTATGGGGAAGAAAACATTTACAGGTTTTATTTTAAAAAAATGCTCCGATACTTTTGACAGTTCAGGAGTGTATTACTCAAGAGTATTCAGAAGCTAGTATGTTACACCGGAGGTGTTCTTGGAAATCAATAGGAGGTCAATTCAATACATAGAGGCACAAGAACAATTTAGTAGGTTAAGAAGGTTTCAGGAATTGACTGCAGTGTGCTAATCTATAATGGTATGTACAATACACAGAAATCTATAGATGCTTTCAAAACAGTTGTAACATAAAATCAGTCTAAAAGTTTAGAAAAAATATAGCATTTTTATTGTATACATACTGTATGCCCCAAGGATGTCAACTAAAAATTTGTATTTGTAAAACAAATTCTTTGGGTGGTATCTCTATATTATTCTATATTATGTCTTGGTTCCCTGAAGTTAAATAATTTTTTCCATAATACATTATTTTATCAATGGACATTGTATGAATAATTTTTATTAGCAAAGAGAAAAATAAAATATTTCTATTTGTTCACTGGGTACAAAGATCTAGCAAATTGTATTCTGAGAGAAATCAAATACGATGAACAAATTTGCATTAGCTCTCCTTCAATGAAGAGATGTCCAGGCATTATGGAATGATTCCACATTCACGACATAGAGGAGATTTACTAAAACTGGAGCATTCAGAATCTGGTGCAGCTGTGTACAGTAGCCAATTAGCGTCTAACTTCAACTTGTTCAATTAAGTTTTGAAAATAAAACATGGAAATGGATTGGTTTCTGTGGCTAATTGGCACATTTATTATTAGACATCCCTAAGGTGCAGTAACTATTTAGCATCCATAAAAAGGAATTACCATGGTAAGAGCCCCTTTTGGATATTTCTGAGTACATTTAATTTTTTTTTACACTTATTCCTAATTAGTAGTGTAACTAAGAACCATTGTCCTAAAGTACAGCTACATTGGAATTTGCTAATCAGTCTTATGCCCTGTAGACACGGTCAGACATTCCAACGACAAAATCGGCCCAAACTTGTCTTGCATACACACGGTCGCACAAAGTTGTCAGAAAATCAGATTGTTCAGAACTAGGTGACATATAACACGTACAACAGGACTACAAAGAGGCCAGTAGCCAATAACTTTGTTCTGAACATGAGTTCATGAGTTCACACTTTGTCCATCGGAATTGTCTACACACGATCGTAATTGAAACGATTGGATTTTGTTGTCAGAAAATTTCTGATCCAGCTGTCAAAGTTTGTGTTTGTTGGAAAAAGTCAGATGGAACACACACACGATTGGATTGCCTGACAACACAATCTGATCGCACATTTTCCGTCGGAAAGTCGGACCATGTGTACAGTGCATTAGATTGATCTAATCAGTTATTTAATCACTTATCCAATAAGGCAGGAAGAAAGTTTGGCAAATCATAGCAACCCATCACAATAAATTGCTCACCTACCTTATTAAAGTAAGCCTCAACAGCTCATTGGTTGTTACTGTTACTTTTAATTGCCTTGTATTGTATGAACTATTTTGGTTAATTTTACAGCTTTTTTGAATTTGTAAATATGAGTACCCTAAATCACTGATATTTTGATGGGATTCCACTGTGCCAAACACTATAAGGCTTAATATACACTAACCTACATTGGCAACCCCTAAACTTGAGTTCAGGAGCTTTTGGTGTTTTTTTGCCAAAGCTTCTAAACACAACTCCAACGCCTATGTGCCAATGTACACTTATGCCCCATACACACGGTCAGACATCCCGATAACAAAATCCGTCTGATTTTTCCAGACGGATTTTGGCCCAAACTTGTCTTGCATACACACGGTTGCACAAAGTTGTTGGAAAATCTGATCGTTCAGAACACCGTGACGTAGAACACATAGGGCAGGACTATAAAGAGGGCAGTAGCCAGTAGCTTTCGTCTCATAATTTATTCTGAGCATGTGTGGCACTTTGTCCGTCGGAAGTGATATGGTCCAGAAATACTTAGACAGAATAAAGGTGGATAAAGCACCTGGCCCTAATGGCATCCACCCACGGATCCTAAAAGAATTGAGCTCTGTAATTTCAGAGCCATTGTATCTAATTTTTAGGGTCTCATTAATGATGGGAATAGTCCCACTGGATTGGCGCAGGGCGAACGTGGTGCCTATATTTAAAAAGGGATCAAAGTCTTTACCAAGTAACTATAGACCTGTTAGCTTAACTTCTATAGCTGGGAAGATACTGGAGCGTTTAATAAAAGACCACATCGACGAGTTCTTGCTGAACAAAAACACTTTAAGCAACAGACAACATGGATTCATGAAAGACAGAAGTTGTCAGACAAATCTGATTTCTTTTTATGAGGAGGTAAGTAAAACCTTGGACAGAGGGGTGGCGGTGGACGTGGTATACTTGGATTTTGCAAAAGCATTCGATACAGTTCCCCACACACGGCTCATGTGTAAGGTAAAGTCTACAGGTTTGGAAATATCAGTTTGTAAATGGATAGAAAATTGGCTAGAAGACAGAATTCAGAGAGTAGTGGTTAATGACTCTTACTCTGAATGGTCTAAGGTTATCAGTGGTGTACCCCAAGGTTCAGTGCTGGGACCCTTACTTTTTAACATCTTTATAAATGATATTGGGTCTGGGATCAAAAGTAATATTTCTGTCTTTGCAGATGACACCAAGATATGCAGTGGAATAACGTCTTTACAGGATGTCTCCAATTTACAAGCCGACCTCAATACACTGTCTAATTGGGCGACTATGTGGCAGATGAGGTTTAATGTTGATAAATGTAAAGTTATGCACTTGGGGGCTAAAAATATGCATTCATCATACATGCTAGGGGGAATACAACTGGGGGAATCCATAGTGGAGAAGGATCTGGGGGTTTTGGTAGACCATAAGCTCAATAACAACATGCAATGCCAAGCTGCTGTTTGCAAAGCGAGCAAAGTCCTTTCTTGTATTAAGAGAGGTATGGACTCCAGAGAAAGAGATATAATTTTGCTCCTGTTCAAATCATTAGTAAGACCTCACCTGGAATATGCCGTTCAGTTTTGGGCACCAGTTCTCAAAAAGGATATCGGGGAACTGGAGAAAGTGCAGAGAAGGGCAACCAAACTGATAAGAGGCATGGAGGTACTCAGCTATGAGGAGAGATTAGAGGAACTAAATTTATTCACTCTTGAGAAGAGGAGATTAAGGGGGGATATGATCAACATGTTCAAATACATTAGGGGTCCATATAGTGAACTTGGTGTTGAGTTGTTCTCTGTACGGTCAACCCAGAAGACACGGGGGCACTCTTTACGTCTAGAGGAAAAGAGATTTCATCTTCAAGTACGGAAAGGTTTCTTCACAGTTAGAGCTGTGAAAATGTGGAATAGACTCCCGCCAGAGGTGGTTCTGGCCAGTTCAGTAGACTGCTTTAAGAAAGGCTTGGATACTTTCCTGATGGTACATAATATAACTAGGTACTAACATAGGTAAAGTTGATCCAGGGAAAATCCGATCGCCTATTGGGGGATCAGGAAGGAATTTTTTTTCCCCTGCTGTAGCAAATTGGAGCATGCTCTGCTGGGTTTTTTTTTCGCCTTCCTCTGGATCAATTGTGGGCATAAAATTGGGTATCTGGATTGTACGATTATTTTTTATTTTATTTATTTGTTTTTAAGGTTGAACTGGATGGACTTGTGTCTTTTTTCAACCTGACTAACTATGTAACTATGTAAGTGTCTACACACGATCGTAATTGAAACAATCAGATTTTTTCTGCAAATTTTTGGTCCTGCTCTAAAATTTTGGTTGCCGGAAATTCCGACTGAAAAAGTCAGATGGAGCCCACACTCGATCAGATTTTTTAACAACAAGATCTGATTGCACATTTTCCGTTGGAAAGTTTGACCGTGTGCACAGGGCAATAGGCTTTTAGCAGAGTTTAGGAGCTGCCACATTTAGATGAGCTTCAACCTCCCTCTCCTGAACGCAGACAATAGAAATGTTTTGACCACCAGCTGCGGAAAAGTGCAAAACATAGCAAAATTGCAGCCACTGTAAATGTAGTTCAGTGTACATTAAGCCTAAAGAAAACAACAGGTTAAAGGTCCAGTTTGTAATATGAACAGTCTCCAACTTTAACATTCTGATGGCATCAAATCCCTTGATACAAAAAAGTAAGGATCATAATGCTCCTTAGTGGCTGCATAATGCTACCATCAACAGCTTTGCGAGATCTGGGAGAATAATCCTGATGATTTCAGTTGGCTTTGCTGACCCCTTATATCAGCAGGCAGGATACCTGCATGAGGCAAGCCATCACTCCGGAGCAGAGGCTAGTCGCTGCGTTGCGGTACTTGGCAACAGGGAGAAGCCTTCAGGACTTCAAGTTCTCTACAGGCATCTCCCCCCAGGCTCTGGGTATCATTATTACAGAGACCTGTTCTGCCATCATTCAGGTCCTGCAGAAGGACTATATTAAGGTAAGATTTCTCCTTTAATATCACATTCTATGTATTTAATGTTTGCTAATGTATTGTATTTCTTTCATCGTTCATAATTACCATGATTGGAATATGCCGTAATATGCTGTGCCCCTTTGTCCTCATGCATGCTGGAAGCTTTTAAACTTCCTTTTTTGTCCTTCATGCATATTTGCCTTCACTAACCTCCCCAGCATGCTCTTTTGGGTCCATAAACACCTATAGCCTAGTC
This sequence comes from Lithobates pipiens, assembly GCF_037356315.1. Lineage (NCBI taxonomy): Eukaryota > Metazoa > Chordata > Amphibia > Anura > Ranidae > Lithobates > Lithobates pipiens. The sequence goes on from NW_027507787.1 coordinate 119,562,105, forward strand.
ACTTAGCAATGTATTTTGTCAGCTCCATAGTAGTGCTTTCCCCTAATCACCCCCTAAAATGTGTACAAATGTTATGTGTGTCCTTACATTCATGCAGAGTGCCAGAAGCTTTTTTTGGTGGGCCAAACTCATTAGGAACCCCCCTCCCCCAACTGCTAAGTCAGCTGATACCAATCCTCCATCTGCTGACTTTGCCAAACCCAATAGACACTATACCAGTGATGGTGAACCTTGGCATCCCAGATGTTTTGGAACTACATTTCCCATGATGCTCATGCACTCTGCAGTGTAGTGGAGCATCATGGGAAATTTAGTTCCAAAACATCCGGGGTGCCAAGGTTCGCTATCACTGCACTATACCTACCTCTTTTGTGGTCAGATTTATGGATGAATTCATCACAGCATGTAGTGCAAGGGCCTACCAGAATACTTTCAAATGCTACTGCTTTGAGTTTTTTTTTATCCTATTAGTATCTTGATAGGTAGTAGCAGAATGTAAAAAATGTGCTTCCATTTGTTCATTGCTTTTTTAATTTTTTTGGGATTATGATACTTCTTACCTGTCCAGTGGGCTGCCAATAGTGTAAGTAAGGAGGGGCTAGCCAAAGTATCACACATTATTTATGCATTTATCTCTCAATGAAGTTTAGAGGGTTACTTGTCCAAAACATCCCCTCCCCTATTTTTTTGCAATGGGCCATGACAGAAGATGCAGGCTCTTGTATGACCACATTCTGGGGACATAGATGTCATCTGCGGCTGTTCCTGATCTCTTGGATTTCTGGACCAGACTCTCCCTTAAATATGGAATCCTCAGGCCACCCATTTTTGCCTTTAAATAATTGATGTGTGCCCTGGAAGCCAAAGGCCTCCACTTTGCCACCCGTTGGGGCTTTCCCAATTGTGCAGGTGCAATTGATGGGAAACACGTCCACATTGTCCTACCCCCCAACTCGGGGTCCAACTATTATAATTACAAGGGGTATAATAGTATTGTGATGTTGGCGGTGGTGTCAGCTACCTACGAGTTCCTGTATGTGGATGTGGGGAAAAATGGCCAGATGTCGGATAGGGGAGTGATTGTGCAAACAGAGTTCTACTGGCATCTCCAGAGTGGCAGTTTGGGCTTGCCACCTCCAGATTAAAATGTAGAAGGACTCCCCTTCGTCTTTGTCGTGGATGAAGTGTTTGCACTGGGGGACCTTCTTATGCGGCCATTCCCGATGAGGACCCTCACCCAGGACCAGAGGGTTTTTAATTACCGGCTGGCCAGAGCCAGAAGAGTGGTGGAGAATGCTTTCGGGATAATGGCCAGCCAGTTCCGCCTATTTTTGACACCCATCCACATGGCAGAATATAAACTGAACCATATAGTGCTTTCCTGCTGCATTCTGCACAATTTGTTTTAAAAAGTACTCTCCAAACTATGTGGCCTCAGTTGGGCCTGAGGCAGACTTTCCCGAACTTGCCAACCTGATGGCACTTGAAGTTGCCTGTTCTGGCTTGCCCCCCCCCCCAAAGCGCTTACGAGGTCAGAAACAGATACACGGAGTACTTTGCAGGTAGAGGGGCATTGATATGCCAGACAATGTCTGAGAGGCATTTTTTTTAATACATTTCTCTTTCAAACTGCAGTAATATTTGTTTTCATTTACTGCTTGGGTTTGTTTTAGGTGTCTCCTAGCTTTTTTTCTGTTTATTTTTTAGGCCTTTTTCTTCAACAGTGCAAAACAAATTTCTGTGCGAGATGAGGTGACAGTCTCTTCTTCGGATAATATTATTATGTTGTGTGTCTACTACACACAAACCTTGTTTTTGTTGTTAATGTATGTAGTGCATTACTGACAAAAATATTCCTAATTTTCAGCACCATGACAGAAATGTGTGGAGTCATAAAAATGGCATGATTGGGGAAAATTCTAAAGCACTGTGGGTGTTATTTACTAAAGGCAAATCCACTATGCACTACAAGTGCACTGCAAAAGTACACCTGAAACTGCACTTGGAGTGAAAAGTGGAGTTGCCTTTAGTAAATAACACCCATTGCCACAGAAAACAACAACTTTACTACAAATACTGCTTTTGCACATTGAAAAAGGAAGCCACACATTGTTGATAATTAAACATTTTACTCAAAGCACATTCACATGTGCGTTTATAAAAGGGTTTTACAACAAACCAACATATTTGGTGTATATAACATTATTTTTGGTAACATTAATATAACTTGTTGTTTTTGAGGAAACAGGCATGTATCAAAGCATAACATACAGAACTGAGGAACTTACAAAGTTCAACTTTTAAAAGTGAAGACACTATCAGACATGAGTATTTCCAAACTGTGTTGATATTGCCTTCATCACATGGGGTGTCACCCCTGTAAAAGCCAAATTTGGAAGATTCACACAAATTGTGATTCAAACTCGGCATTTTCCTTCTTATCCCATGCCTAATGTCAATATGTGTTATCTCCCTTCATGGGGTATCAATGTACGTGTTTTGGGGGTGCAACCCCTTCATCTCAGCCACTTTAGTAGCAAGGAAGAGGTTGCACCCACAAAATGTGTACATTGATCCACCCATGATGGGAGATAGCACGTGCTGACACACTGTGTGCTAGTGACAGATGAACTTCCGACGGGACTTTTCGCAAACGCAAACCGGGAACGCGGCCAAAAGTTCATGAACCACAAAGTTCGTGGTGGACCCCATTGACTTTAATGACAGGCGAACCTTAAAAACCTCCAGGTCATATTTTCAGCCACAAAATACTTACTAGCTGTGCACACATAGTCCCACAACATAGACATTGACATAACAAAAGTATTAAGTGAATCTGGGATCGACAACGACAAGCGTTCTTTTTTTATCTGTGAAATTTTGACAATTCAGGACCGCATGAAGGCCATGGAGAAGAGGCAAGGTCAGGCCAGGCTATGAAGGGGATGCAGGAGATGATCAGTGCCACAGTCAGGGCAGTGCAGTCCTGTGCCAGTGACCCAGTGTGCCAACCTGTGCTTGAGCCCCTCCCTCTGTCCGGCCCTTACCCCCACATATGCAGGGCTCCACTGCGGTGGTCCGGAGGTGCCAGTCCAGTGCTGATCCTCAGCCATGGTGCTGGCACTGCCTGCTGATTGGCTTCTCCACTGCTATCTCCCTCACTGTCTGAAACCAGCACCACGATAGAGACTGAGCACTGACACCAGCACCGTGATAGAGAGCACTGAGACCACACCAGCACCGAGATAGAGAACACTGACACCAGCACCGTGATAGAGAGCGCTGACACCAGCACCGTGATAGAGAGCACTGACACCAGCACTGTGATAGAGAGCACTGACACCAGCACTGAGATAGAGAGCATTGACACCAGCACAGAGATAGAGAGCATTGACACCAGCACAGAGATAGAGAGCACTGACACCAGCACCGTGATAGAGAGCACTGACACCAGCACCGTGATAGAGCGCACTGACACCAGCACCATGATAGAGAGCACTGACACCAGCACTGTGATAGAGAGCACTGAGACCACACCAGCACCGAAATAGAGGGCACTGAGACCACCCTAGCACCGAGATAGAGAGAACTGAGACCACACCAGCACTGAGATAGAGAGCACTGACACCACACCAGCACCATGATAGAGAGCACTGAGACCACACCAGCACCAAGATAGAGAGCACTGACACCACATCAGCACCGTGATAGAGAGCACTGAGACCACACCAGCACCGATATAGAGAGCACTGACACCAGCACCGTGATAGAGAGCACTGACACCAGCACCATGATAGAGAGCACTGAGACCACACCAGCACCGAGATAGAGAGAGAGCACTGACACCACACCAGCACCGTGATAGAGAGCACTGACACCAGCACTGTGATAGAGAGCACTGAGACCACACCAGCACCGAGATAGAGAGCACTGACACCACACCAGCACTGAGATAGAGAGAGAGAGCACTGACACCAGCACTGTGATAGAGAGCACTGAGACCACACCAGCACCGAGATAGAGAGCACTGACACCACACCAGCACCGAGATAGAGAGAGAGCACTGACACCACACCAGCACTGTGATAGAGAGCACTGACACCAGCACCGTGATAGAAAGCACTGAGACCACACCAGCACCGGGATATACGGCACTGAGACCACACCAGCACTGAGATAGATAGCACTGAGACCACACCAGCACTGAGATAGAGAGCACTGAGACCACACTAGCACCGAGATAGAGAGCAATGACACCACACCAGCACCGTGATAGAGAGTACTGACACCAGCACTGAGATAGAGAGAGAGCCCTGAAACCAGCACTGAGATAGAGAGCACTGACACCACACCAGCACCGTGATAGAGAGCACTGACACCAGCACCGAGATAGAGAGCACTGACACCACACCAGCACTGAGATAGATAGAGAGCACTGACACCACACCAGCACCGCGATAGAGAGCACTGACACCAGCACAGTGATAGAGAGCACTGAGACCACACCAGCACTGAGATAGAGAGCACTGACACCCCACCAGCACCGAGATATAGAGAGATCACTGACACCACACCAGCACCGGGATAGAGAGAACTGAGACCACACCAGCACCGAGATAGAGGGCACTGAGACCACACCAGCACCGAGATAGAGGGCACTGAGACCACACCAGCACCGAGATAGAGAGCACTGAGACCACACCAGCACCGAGATAGAGAGCACTGAGACCACACCAGCACCGAGATAGAGAGCACTGAGACCACACCAGCACCAAGATAGAGAGCACTGACACCACACCAGCATCGTGATAGAGAGCACTGAGACCACACCAGCACCGAGATAGAGATCACTGACACCAGCACCGTGATAGAGAGCACTGAGACCACACCAGCACCGAGATAGAGAGCACTGACACCAGCACCATGATAGAGAGCACTGAGACCACACCAGCACCGAGATAGAGGGCACTGAGACCACACCAGCACCAAGATAGAGAGCACTGAGACCACACCAGCACTGAGATAGAGAGCACTGAGACCACACCAGCACCGAGATAGAGAGCACTGACACCACACCAGCACCGTGATAGAGAGCACTGACACCAGCACTGAGATAGAGAGAGAGCACTGACATCAGCACCGAGATAGAGAGCACTGACAGCAGCACTGATACCAGCAGCTCGCTGCGGGACCCAAAAATATGACACCGCTCAACCTCTTCAAACAGGAGGGTATAGGCATATAGTACGGTGTGCTGTTTTGTACAAGGAAGTGAGCCAAAGGTAGAAAAAAGGTCTGTGTGCTCGATTAAATAAATAGTTCAGAGAGTTATGCATATACATGGTGTCACAGATCATTGCGGAGCTGATCTGTGTCTCACCTTTACTGCAGTGGTTCGGCTGGCATCTGTTTTTCCACTGTCGGGTGTTCAGCTCTGTGCACTCTGCAGCTATGGGTGTTGCCGCCCTTCACCTGTTGCCTAATATATGTTTCCTCCATGCTACTTCCTGTCCAGCCCCTCATGTGCTTCTTTATTTAAATCCCTTTCTAACCAGCTACCATTGCTTGATCAACATTTGTTTCTGAAGCTCCCCTGTGTATCCTGTTTTACCTGACCTCTCATGAACTGATCTCTTGTGTACCGACCTGGCTTGTTCTGATTACGTCGTCTGCAGCCTGCCCTGACCTTGGCTCACTATCCGGCTCTCCTTTGGTTCATCCATCCATCCTTGTCTAACAGTGTCTTCTGGTACGTCCCTAGCGAGCAGGGTGAACCCAGGGGTCATGACCTGGGGTCAGCACACAGCTAAGCCCAAACCTTCATGAGGGGGTCCCTGGCGGAACACCGGCTGGCTCTTAGATTCCACGCCCTGGGGGATCTCGAGTCACCTGCTCGCCTGTGGGCTCACTGCAAGTAGTACCGTGACTGTTTGCTCAAGCCATGAGCGTCTCTGAGAATCTGCTGCTGACCGAGGATCAAATGCAACATCTAGTTCAGAGACTTAACTCCCAGCAAGCTAATCAAGAGCAAATAATGCTGGTTCTCCAGGATCTTGCCTCTCATCTGCAACTCAATGCAACTTCAGCTCCTCCCATTCCAGCTCCTGCTTCAGTTGCTCCGGTCTTACCTGCTGCACCTGGCAATCCCTGCCTGCATCTGCCATCACCACCTCGTTTCTCCGGGGATCCTAGGGCTTGTCGGGGCTTCATTAATCAGTGTTCATTCCACTTTGAACTTTCCAGCCACCATTTTCCAACTGATCGCACCAAAGTTGCATATATCATCTCTCTCCTCTCCGATGATGCTTTAGCTTGGGCCTCTCCACTCTGGGAATCACATTCCTATCACCTCTGACCTCTAGCTCTTTTTGGATGCATTTCGGAAAACATTTGATGAGCCCAGCAGAGTGTCTTCGTCTGCTGGGGCCCTCCTTCGTCTCCGTCAGCAAGAGATGACAGTCGGCCAATACGCAGTTCAATTCCGTACGCTGGCCGCTGAACTCAAATGGAATAATGAGGCCCTTACTGCTACCTTCTGGCAAGGCCTATCTGACCGTGTCAAGGATGAACTCACTGGAGGCACCATTCCCACCACATTGGATGACTTAATCGCATTGAGCATTCAAATTGACATTCGCTTCCAGGAGCGGGCTCTGGAGAAAGTCATCCCCCTGCTGGCCGTCCAGCACAGGTAGTCCAAAGACTGGTGCAATCCTCTCCGTCTTCTACCTCTCACGTGTTTGAAGAACCTATGCAGCTTGGGTGAACCTGCCTCACTCCCAAGGAACGTGCCTGATGCATGGGATTGGGTTTGTGCCTTTACTGTGGCGATAAAGGACATCTTTCTAGAGTCTAGGTCACTCGGAGGGAGGTGATCTAGAATGATTCGTTAATTTTCCTCGCTTCCTTCGTTTCACCCTTCCCATGGCTATCCACTGGGCTCAGAATGCCTATCAACTCTCTGCATACGTGGACTCTGGTGCTGCCCGGAATTTCATTGAACAATCTTTAGCTTCCGAGTTGGGCATCACCTTTACTCAGAACAGTAGTATAGAGGCAGGGACTGTGTAGGTTTGTTAAGTGTTAAGTAGAATATGTTTGTAATTTTTAACTGGTACATTTTTAAAGTGTAGCTCTAGTCAAAATATCTATTTTTAAACTTTTTGGAAAACATGGTAAGGCTTATAACCCCTGTATATTTATTTTGCCGTCCGTCTTTTTTCATCTCTCTTTTTGTTTTCTCCTTCCGTTTGCAAGTAGGAGACGTTTGTAAGTTGGATGTTTGAAAGTAGGGGTCTGCCCTGTATGCTCTGCAGAAATTTTGCCCTAAGGTGTTGGTGTTGCCACAACACTGTAAGCCATCAAAGTGACTCTTGGTGGGCGCTGGAGTGCCCTGCTGTGAACGATTATATCAAGAATTGTAATTACATGCCATTGTTGAACAGTGGTAGAAAAATTGGGCCTTTGGTGGTTGTGGTGGTGGTGCTGGTGCCACAACACGGTAAGTCCTCACAGTTACTCTCAGTGGGCACAGGAACGGGCCTTGCTGTAAAATATTATATCAAGAATTACAATTACATGCACCTGTTAAACAGGTGCTGAAAAATTGTGCCTTAGGCACTGGTGCTGGTGCCACGACACTGCAACCTGTCCCAGATACTCTAGTTGGAGTGCAGGAATGAGCCCTGCTGCAAAGCATTGCATCAAAAATTACACACCCTTGTTAAACAGGGGTTGAAAAATTGGGCCTTAGCCACTGGTGGCGTCACCCAGGACCAAAAATGTTCTTCCAAGCTATCAGCAGGATCATTGAGGAGGAAGAGGATAGTCAGTCAACACAACAGGAAAGTCACTCAGCATCAGCATAGGCAGTCTTGAAGGGATGTGACATTTCAAAAGAAATTATTCGGTTACATCAGCTTCAGGTGCTTGGTAGCTGGTGGTGATCCAAGACTGATTCATCTTTATGAAGGCCAGTCAATCAATCGAGTCGGTGGAAAGGCGCACCCTGTGATCGGTTACAAAGCCTCCAGCAGCACTGAAGGTGCTTTCCAAAAGAACGCTGGATGCAGGACAGGCCAGTAGCTCAATTGCATACTGTGCAAGCTCTGGCCAGTGATCCAGCCTCAAGACTCAGTAAGCCAGAGGATTTTCGTGGGAAAGGTGTCCAAGTCTGACCTTGCCCTTAGGTATTCCTGCACAATGTAAATCAAACGCTGGCGATGGTTGCTGGAACCGATCCTACCTTGGGGCTGCGGACTAAAAAATTGTCTGAACGCATCGGTCAGATGGTCACCTTCTTCAACGCTCCTTCTGTGACTGACCGAAGCCTCAGCAACACATTATCCAGGACCAGGAGTTTGTAACCTCCCAGTCTCTGGGAATGCGTTGCACAGACCTTTCTGCAAGGCCTCCCGGAGATGTCTCATCCTCTGCTCCCTCTGCGAAGGCAAGATAAGGTCCATAACCTTACCCTTGTACAATGGATCAAGGAGAGTGACAAGCCAGTAATGGTCCCTCTCCTTGATCCGAAGAATACGAAGGATCCTTCCGCAGGCTTTGCAGGATCAGGGGGCGTTCGGTCTGGAGTCCTCTGGGTCACTAAGGTCAACATGATCCACATTCACCTCCTCCCAGCCAAGTGCAAGTTCATGGGTTTCTTGGGACTGTAAATCATCCCTAAAAGACTGCTGCTGCTGATGCTGAGTGCCAGGCTCCACCTCCATGTTGACCCAATCCTTCTCCTCCGCGTCCTCCTCATCCTTCTCCTGTGTGATGAGTGGGACAGCGGGAACACTGTCTGGATAAAGGGGGCCTTGAGAGGCAAGGAAGTCCTCCTCTTCCTGTCTCTGTTCTGCCCCAAGTGCCCTATTCATTATTCCACGCAGCATATGCTCCAACAGGTGGACAAGAGGTACAGTGTCACTCACTGATACATGCACTGTCACTTATCACCATCCTCCTGGCCTCCTCAAATGGTGACAGGACAGTGCATGCATCCCTGATCATGCCCCACTGGAGTGGTGAAAAAAACAAGCTCCCCTGATCCTGTCCTGGTGCCGTAGTAGCACAGGCACTCATTGATGGCCCTCTGCTGCGTGTACAGCCGCTGCAGCATTGCCAACATTGAGTTCCAGCTGGTGGACATATCACATATAAGGCGGCTCTTGGACAGGTTCAACTCCTTTTGGAGCTCAGCCAGCCAAGCACTGGCATTATATGATCGGTGGAAATGCACACAGACTTGCCTGGCCTGCCTCAGGACATCCTGTAAGCCTGGGTACCTGCCTAAGAACCGCTGCACCACCAGGTTAAGGACGTGAGCCACACAGGGCACATGGGTCAGTTGTCCCGGTCGGAGGGCGGAGAGGAGGTTGGTGTCATTGTCGCAAACCACCATTCCTGGCTTAAGCTGGTGTGGCATCAACCACCTCTCGGCCTGCCCCTGCAGAGCTGACAAAATATCTGCCCCAGTGTGGCTCCTGTCCCCAAAGAAACAGGGCAAGCATGGCATGGCATCTTTTTGCCTACGTACTTGCATAGCCCCTTGAACGCCTACGGAGCACTGCAGGTTCTGAGGACAAAGCACAGGAAGAGGCCATGGAGGAAGAAGAAGAGGAGGGAGTGGAGGAGAGAGTTGTGTCACAACCAGTAGTTTTGGAGGCATGGTGGCGGAACAACCTCCAACACTACTGCACCTTGTCTTGCATCCTTACCAGTTGCCAGAAGAGTGACCCAATGGGTCCCGAAACATAGGTAACGTCCCTGTCCATGCCTGCTGGACCATGAGTCAGCAGTAATATGCACCTTACCGCTGACTGCCCTGTCCAGCGAGGCATGGACATTGCCTTCCACAAGCTGCTAGAGAGCAAGAATTGCTTTCCGTGAGAAAAAGTGCCATTTTGGAACCTGCCACTGAGGAACCGCACATTGCACTCAGGGAAGGGGGCCGAGTCTACCAACTGAAAAGGCAGCAGTTGAAGTGCTAGCAATTTAGCCAAGCTAGCATTCAACCGCTGGGCATGTGGAGGGCTGGGAGTGAACTTCTTTTGACGGTCCAATCGGACGTCGGTGTACTGCTAGCAGAGTGCCCGCAAGTACTTGGTTGTGACACACTAATTCTACACCTTCATTCCTCTCAGTGCAGGTTTCAGAGAGGACTGAAGGTATAATGGGTTTGGAGATCCCAGCTGATGAGGAGCAAGGAGAGGTCCGCTTTGTTCTTTGGTGTGGGTCTTTAAGGTACACTTTCCAACGAGCTGCATGGCAGGTCAACATATGTCTGATCAAGCATGTGGTGCCCATGTGGCTGATGTTTTGGCTATGTGAGATGCGCTTGAGACATATGTTGCAAATAGCATCGGTGTGATCTGATGCACTCGTCTCAAATAAAGCCCACACCAAAGAACTTTTGGAATAATGTGCAGAGGCAGTGCCCTGCACAGGCGGAGATCTGCAGTGTGATTCAGTCAGCATGCTGCCCTTAAGCTTGCCCCCAGAGGGCATCCTGCCTCTTTGGAGATGTGCCTCCTCCTCCTCCCTCCAATCAGGCACCCACGTGGAGTCAGTGACCTCATCATCCCCTCCCTCTTCATCACTGGAGCAAACCTGCCAGTATGCTGCAGCTGGTAGAACATGACTGCCAGATTGCTGTCCTTCTTGAGCATCCCCTCACTCTGCACTCACTCTACTGCCTTCTTCTAGCTGGGTATCATCATCAGAGCCTTCAAAACGCTGGGCATCCTCCTGGCGCATGTACCTAACACTGTGCTCAAACAGTTCGGGGAACTCCTCAGGAGGACATGGTGGGTCTAGGGAAGGAGTGACTGATAACATTGAGACGAGGGAAGAGGACGCATTGGCAACTGCTTTACTAGTACCCTGACCCTGGGTGAGAGGATGAGGAGGATGAGGAGGATTTGTTCATCCAATCTACCAAGTCTTCGGCATGATGTGGCTAAACACGTCCAGCTGCCGAAAATAAGGACAAGTGTGTCCCATGGCCAAGTGCTGATGACGATGCACTGCGTCCACGGCCAGCACTTTTGTCTCTAGACACAGAGCCTGCCTGCCCTATTTTATTGGCTTGTGACTGTCTGCCTTCTCCTTATTGGCCTTCCAGACATAGTAATGGCCGGCATGGAGATGGTGAAAACCAGCAATTGGGGTAGCTTTAGGTGCACACTGAGCAGATGACACAGTACACCAACTGTAATTACTGCAGCTGCCTGCACATTTTACAGAAACAGAACACCAGCAATAAGGGGTATCTTCAGTTGAATACTGTGCAGGAGGCGTACTACATCCGCTGTAAATGCTGCAGATGCCTGTATTACAGAAACAGAACAACATTAGCAATAAGGGGTATCTTCAGGTGTATACTGTGCAGGAGGCATACAACACCCATTTTAACTGCCGCAGATGCCTGTATTACAGAAAAAGAAAAACACCAGCAATAAGGGGTAGCTTCAGGTGTACACTGTGCAGGAGGCACACAGCACCAACTTTAACTGTTGCAGATGCCTCTGTTACAGAAACAGAACAACACCAGCAATAAGGGGTATTTTCAGGTGTATACTGTGCAGGAGGGGCACAACACCTACTGTAAATGCTGCAGATGCTTCTGTTACAGAAACAGAACAGCACCAGTAATAAGGGGTAACTGCAGGTGTATACTGTGCAGGAGGCACACAACACCCACTTTAACTGCTGCAGATGCCTATGTTAGAGAAACAGAACAACACCAGCAATAAGAGGTATCTTCGGGTGTATACTGTTCAGGAGGCACACAACTACTGTAAATGCTGCAGATGCCTATATTACAGAAGCAGAACAACTCCAGCAATAAGGGGTATCTTCAGGTGTATATTGTGCAGGAGGCAAACACCCACTGTAAATGCTGCAGATGCCTGTATTACAGAAACGGAAAAACACCAGCAATAAGGGGTAGCTTCTGGTGTATACTGTGCAGGAATCACACAACACCCACTTTGACTGCTGCAGATGCCTCTATTACAGAAAAAGAGCAACACCAGCAATAAGGGGTAGCTTCAGGTGTATACTGTGCAGGAGGCACACAATAACCATTGTAACTGCTGCAGATGCCTGTATTACAGAAACAGAACAACACCAGCAATAAGGTGTATCTTCAACTGTATACTATGGAGGAGGCACATAGCACCCACTGTAAATGCTGCAGATGCCTGTTAGAGAAACAGAAAAAAACAGCAATAAGGGTTATCTATATGTGTCTACTGTGCAGGAGGCACACAACACTCACTTTAAACTGCCGCAGATGCTTGTATTACAGAAACAGAACAACACCGGTAATAAGGGGTAAGTTCAGGTGTATACTGGTTTGGAGGCACAAAATACCCACTCTAACTGCTGCAGGTGCCTGTATTTCAGAAATAGAACAGTACCAGCAATAAGAGGTATCTTCAGGTGTATACTGTATAGGAGGCACACAACACCTACTGTAAATGCTTCAGATGATTATATCACAGAAACAGAACAACACCAGCAATAAGGGGTAGCTTCAGGTGTATACTGTGCAGGAGGCACACTACACGCACTGTAAATGCTGCAGATGCCTCTGTTACAGAAACAGAACAAAACCAGCAATAAGGGGTATCTGCAGGTGTATATTTTGCAGGAGGCACACAACACCCACTGTAAATGCTGCAGATGCCTGTATTACAGAAACAGAAAAATACCAGCAATAAGGGTTAGCTTCAGGTGTGTACTGTGCAGGAGGCACACAACTCCCTCTTTAACTGCTGCAGATGCCTGTTTTACGGAAACAGAACAACACAAGCAAAAAGGGGTATCTTCAGGTGTATACTGTGCAGGAGGCACAAAACACCCACTTTAACTACTGCAGATGCCTATGTTTCAGAAACAGAACAACACGTGCAATAAGGGGTATATTCAGGTGTACTCTGTGCAGGAGGCACACAACACCCACTGTAAATGCTGCAGATGCCTGTATTACAGAAACAGAACACCAGCAATTAGGGGTAGCTTCAGGTGTACTCTGTGCAGGAGGCATACAATACCCACTGTAAATGCTGCAGATGCCTTTATTACAGAAACACAAAAACACCAGCAATAAGGGTTAGCTTCAGGTGTGTACTGTGCACGAGGCACACAACACCCACTTTAACTGCTGCAGATGCTGTATTACAGAAACAGAACAACGCCAGAAATAAAGGGTAGCTTCAGGTATATTATGTGCAGGAGGCACACAACACCCACTCTAACTGCTGCATATGCCTTTTTACAGAAACAGGGCAAAAACAGCAATTAGGTGTATCTTTAAGTGCATACTATGCAGGAGTCCCACATCACCTACTTTAACTACTGCAGATGCCTCTGTTTCAGAAATAGAACAACACCAGTAATAAGGGGTATCTTCAGGCGTATACTGTGCAGGAGGAACACTACACCCACTGTAAATGCTGCAGCTGCCTTTTACAGAAACAGAAAAGCAGCAATAAGGGGTATCTTTATGTGTATACTGTGCAGGAAGCACACAACACTCACTTTAACTGATGCAGATGCCTATATTACAGAAAAAGAACAACACCAGCAATAAGGGGTAGCTTCGGGTGTATACTGTGCAGGGGGCACACAACATCCACTTTAACTGCTGCAGATTAATGTAATTACAGAAACATAACACCAGTAATAGAGGGTAGCTTCAGGTGTATACTGTGCAGGAGGCACACACAGCCCCCACTTTAACTGCTGCAGATGCCTGTGTTTTAGAAACAGAACAACAACAGTAATAAAGGGTATCTTCAGGTCTATACTGTGCAGGAGGCACACAACACCCACTGTAAATGCTGCGGGTGCCTATGTTACAGAAACAGAACAACTCCAGCAATAAGGGGTAGCTTCTGGTGTATACTGTGCAGGAATCACACAACACCCACTTTAACTGCTGCAGATGCCTCTATTACAGAAAAAGAGCAACACCAGCAATAAGGTGTATCTTCAACTGTATACTATGCAGGAGGCACATAGCACCCACTGTAAATGCTGCAGATGCCTGTTAGAAAAACAGAAAACAAACAGCAATAAGGGTTATCTATATGTGTCTACTGTGCAGGAGGCACACAACACTCACTTTAAACTGCCGCAGATGCTTGTATTACAGAAACAGAACAACACCAGTAATAAGGGGTAAGTTCAGGTGTATACTGGTTTGGAGGCACAAAATACCCACTCTAACTGCTGCAGGTGCCTGTATTTCAGAAATAGAACAACACCAGCAATAAGGGGTATCTTCAGGTGTATACTGTATAGGAGGCACACAACACCTACTGTAAATGCTTCAGATGATTATATTACAGAAACAGAACAACACCAGCAATAAGGGGTAGCTTCAGGTGTATACTGTGCAGGAGGCACACTACACGCACTGTAAATGCTGCAGATGCCTCTGTTACAGAAACAGAACAAAACCAGCAATAAGGGGTAACTGCAGGTGTATATTTTGCAGGAGGCACACAACACCCACTGTAAATGCTGCAGATGCCTGTATTACAGAAACAGAAAAACACCAGCAATAAGGGTTAGCTTCAGGTGTGTACTGTGCAGGAGGCACACAACTCTCTCTTTAACTGCTGCACATGCCTATATTGCAGAAACAGAACAACACCACCAGCAATAAAGGGGTAGATTCAGGTGTATACTGTGCAGGAGGCACACAACACCCACTGTAAATGCTGCAGATGCCTGTATTACAGAAACACAAAAACACCAGCAATAAGGGGTAGCTTCAGGTGTGTACTGTGCAGGAGGCATACAACACCCACTTTAACTGCCGCAGATGCCTGTATTACAGAAACAGAACAACACCAGTAATAAGGGCTAGGTTCAGGTGTATACTGGGTTGGAGGCACACAATACTCACTCTAACTGCTGCAGATGCCTGTATTACAGAAACAGAACAACACTAGCAATAATGGGTATCTTCAGGTGTATACTGTGCAGGAGGCACCCAACCCCCACTTTAACTGCTGCAGATGCCTGTATAAGAGAAACAGAACAACACAAGCAAAAAGAGGTATCTTCAGGTGTATACTGTGCAGGAGGCCGACAACACCCACTTTAACTACTGCAGATGCCTATGTTTCAGAAACAGAACAACACCAGCAATAAGGGGTATATTCAGGTGTACTCTGTGCATAGGGATGAGCTTCGTGTTCGAGTTGAACATACGTTCGACTCGAACATCGGCTGTTCGTCCGTTCGGCGAAGTCCGAACATTTTGGTCCGTTCGCGCCAAATTCGTGTGGCGCTCACGGCCCACAATGCACTGCGATGGCGCAGTGCATTGCTGGCTCATGATTGGCCAAGCATGCACTGTGACCCCGCATGCTTGGCTAATCGCAGCGCCAGCAGCGAGGAGAGCCATGATTGGCCACAGGCAGGATGCCTGTGGCCAATCATAGCTCAGGCTATGTAGTGCACGCCCCACACTATATAAGGCCGCCAGCGCGGCGGCCTTGTGTAGTGTTTTGGCGTCTAAAGCAGTGGGTGTTCTGTGTACCTTCAACACAGTACACACCGATCGTTTTCGGACGATTTTCGATCTTGCTGTTGTGTAGTGGTTGTTGTCTGCGTGCCCTGACCGCAGTATACACCGCTATATTCACCTCACCTATATAGCTAGTGATCTATCTTTTATAATAGAGCTTGCAGTCAGTAGTGTTAGGAGCTTGTGCGTGCTGTCTGTGTGCTCTGTACCCAGTACATACCGCTATATCCACCTACATAGCTCTTCTCTATTTGAGACCACTTGCCATCTGCAGGAGTTATTGGAAGTTGTGTGTGCCTCCAGCACAGCACAGTATACATCTGTATATACCCCTTTATCTCTGGTGTTCTATAATAAAGGCATCTGCAGGAGTTAGTGGGTGTTGTGTGCCTCTAGCACAATATACACTACCCAACTGCTTTTTTACCCAACTCCCTTCAGGCCATTACCATGTCTGGAAGGCCAGCAAGGAGAGGCAGACAGGCTCGAGCCGATAAAAGAGGGCAAGCAGGCTCTGTGTCTAGAGACAACAGTGCTGGTCGTGGACGCGGTGCATTGTCATCAGCACGTGGCCATGGGACACGCTTGTCCTTCTTTTCGGCAGCTGGACATGTTGAGCCGCAACATGCCAATGACTTGGTAGAGTGGATGACCAAGCCCTCTTCATCCTCCTCATCCTCTCTCACCCAGTCTCAGGGTACTAGCAAAGCAGCTGCCAACGCATCGTCTTCCCTCCTCTCAATGTCATCATCAGTGACTCCTTCCCTAGACCCACCACGTCCTCCTGAGGAGTCTCCTGAACTCTTTGAGCACAGTGTTGGGTACATGCTCCAGGAGGATGCCCAGTGTTTTGTGGGCTCTGATGATGACACTCAGCTAGAGGAAGGCAGTAGCGTGAGCGCAGAGAGAGGGGATGCTCAAGAAGGACAGCAATCTGGCAGTCATGTTCCACAAGCTGCAGCATACTGCCAGGTTTGCTACAGCGATGAAGAGGGAGGGGATGATGAGGGCACTGACTCCACGTGGGTGCCTGGAAGGAGAGAGGAGGAGGAGGAGGAGGCACATGTCCAAAGAGGCAGGATGCCCTCCGGGGGCCAGCTTAGGGGCAGCACACCGACTGAATCACACCGCAGAGCTCCGCCTGTGCAGGGCGCTGCCTCTGCGCGTTATTCTAAAAGTTCTTTGGTGTGGGCCTTTTTTGAGACGAGTGCATCAGATCGCACCGCTGCTATTTGCAACATATGTCTCAAGCGTATCTCGCGTGGCCAAAACATCAGCCGCTTGGGCACCACATGCTTGACCAGACATATGTTGACCTGCCATGCAGCTCGTTGGCAAGCGTACCTCAAAGACCCACACCAAAGAACAAAGCGGACCTCTCCTTGTTCCTCATCAGCTGGCATCTCCAACCCCACTAGACCTTCAGTCCTCTCTGAAACCTGCTCTGAGAGGAATGAAGGTGTAGAATTAGGTGTGTCACAGCCAAGTGCTTCCGGGAACTCTGCTAGCGGTACACCCACGTCCGATTATAGCAGGCAAATGTCCCTGCCCCAGCTGCTGGACCGGCGAAAGACGTTCACTCCCAGCCATCCACATGCCCAGCGGTTGAATGCTAGCTTGGCTAAATTGCTAGCACTTCAACTGCTGCCTTTTCAGTTGGTAGACTCGGCCCCCTTCCGTGAGTTTGTACAATGTGCGGTTCCTCAGTGGCAGGTCCCCAAACGCCACTTTTTCTCACGGAAGGCGATTCCGGCTCTCTACCGGCATGTGGAAGGCAATGTCCTTGCCTCGCTGGACAGGGCGGTCAGCGGTAAGGTGCATATTACCACTGACTCATGGTCCAGCAGGCATGGACAGGGACGTTACCTGTCTTTCACGGCCCATTGGGTCACTCTTCTGGCAGCTGGGAAGGATGCAGGACAAGGTGCAGTAGTGTTGGAAGTTGTTCCGCCACCACGCCTCCAAAATGCTACTATTGGCTGTGACACACCTCTCTCCTCCACCCCCTCCTCTTCTTCTTCCTCCATGGCCTCTTCCAGTGCTCTGTCCTCAGAACCAGCGGTGCTTCGTAGGCGTTCCAGGGGGTACGCAAGTACGCAGGCAAAACGATGCCATGCCGTGCTTGCGCTGGTTTGTTTGGGGGACAGGAGCCACACTGGGGCGGATGTTTTGTCAGCTCTGCAGGGGCAGGCCGAGAGGTGGTTGACGCCACACCAGCTTAAGCCAGGAATGGTGGTTTGTGACAATGGCGCCAACCTCCTCTCCGCCCTCCGACAGGGACAACTGACCCATGTGCCCTGTGTAGCTCACGTCCTTAACCTGGTGGTGCAGCGGTTCTTGTTCAGGTACCCCGGCTTACAGGATGTCCTGAAGCAGGCCAGGAAAGTCTGTGTGCATTTCCGCCGATCATTTAATGCCTGTGCTCGGCTGGCTGAGCTCCAAAAGGAGTTGAACCTGCTCAAGAACCGCCTTATATGTGACATGCCCACCAGATGGAACTCAATGTTGGCCATGCTGCAGCGGCTGCACACGCAGCAGAGGGCTATCAATGAGTACCTGTGCGACTACGGCACCAGGACAGGGTCAGGGGAGCTCGGTTTTTTCTCGCCACGCCAGTGGGGCATGATCAGGGATGCATGCACTGTCCTGTCACCGTTTGAGGAGGCCACAAGGATGGTGAGCAGTGACAGTGCATGCATCAGTGACACTGTACCTCTTGTCCACCTCTTGGAGCATACGCTGCGTGGAATAATGGACAGGGCACTTGAGGCAGAACAGAGGCAGGAAGAGGAGGACTTCCTTGCCTCTCAAGGCCCCCTTTATCCAGACAGTGTTCCTGCTGTGCCACCCATCACACAGGAAGAGGATGAGGAGGAGGAAGAGGAGGAGGAGGATGATTGTGTCAGCATGGAGGTGGAGGCTGGCACTCAGCATCAGCAGCAGTCTTGTAGGGATGATTTACAGTCCCAAGAAACACGTGGACTTGTACGTGGCTGGGAGGAGGTAGCTGCGGATCATGTTGTCCTTAGTGACCCAGAGGACTCCGGACCGAATGCCTCAGCTAACCTACGCTGCATGGCCTCCCTGATCCTGCAAAGCCTGTGGAAGGATCCTCGTATTCTTCGGATCAAGGAGAGGGACCATTACTGGCTGGCCACTCTCCTTGATCCACGGTACAAGGGTAAGGTTGCCGACCTTATCTTGCCATCGCAGAGGGAGCAGAGGATGAGACATCTCCGGGAGGCCTTGCAGAAAGGTCTGTGCAACGCGTTCCCAGAGACTGGGAGGTTACAAACTCCTGGTCCTGGACAAAGTGTTGCTGAGGCATCGGTCAGAAGGAGCGGTGGAGAAGGTGGCCGTCTGACTGATGCTTTCAGACAATTTTTTAGTCCGCAGCCCCAAGGTATGATCGGTTCCAGCACCCATCGCCAGCGTCTGATTTACATGGTGCAGGAATACCTAGGGGCAAGGTCAGACTTGGACACCTTTCCCACCAAAAATCCTTTGGCTTACTGGGTCTTGAGGATGGATCACTGGCCAGAGCTTGCACAGTATGCAATTGAGCTACTGGCCTGTCCTGCATCCAGCGTTCTTTCGGAACGCACCTTCAGTGCTGCTGGTGGCTTTGTTACCGATCACAGGGTGCGCCTGTCCACCGAATCAGTTGATCGACTGACCTTCATCAAGATGAATCAGTCTTGGATCACCCACAGCTACCAAGCAGCTGAAGCTGATGTAACAGAATAATTTTTTTTGAAATATCACATCCCTTCAAGACTGCCTATGCTGATGCTGAGTGACTGTCCTGTTATGTTGATTGTCTATCCTCTTCCTCCTCCGCTGATATGTTGGAAGAACATTTCTGGTTCTGGTTGATGCCATCAGCCCAATTTTTCTGCCCCTGTTTAACAGGGGCGTTTAAGTACAATTTTTGATGCAATGCTTTTCTGCAGGGCTAATTCCTGCAATCAAACAAGAGTATATGGGAGAGGTTGCAGTGTGGTGGCACCAGCACCAGTGCCTAAGGCCCAATTTTTCTGCCCCTGTTTAATAGGGGCATGTAATTACAATTCCTGATATAATATTTCACAGGAGGGCCCATTCCTGTGCCCACCCAGAGTAACTGTGAGGACTTATAGTATTGTGGCACCAGCACCACAACCACCAAATCTCAATTTTTCTACCACTGTTCAACAATGGCATGTAATTACAATTCTTGATATAATCATTCACAGCAGGGTGCTCCAGCGCCCACCAAGAGTCACTTTGAGGGCTTACAATGTTGTGGCAACACCAACACCTTGTTCCGCCATTTCTGCAGAGCATATAGGGCAGGCCCCTACTTTCAAACATCCAATTTACAAACATCTCCTACTTGCAAACGGAAGGAGACAACAGCAAGTGAGATGAAAAAAGATGGACGACAAAACAAATTATACAGGGGTGATAACCCTTCCCTATGTTTTCCAAAAAGCTTAAAAATAGTTTTTTTGACTGGAGCTACACTTTAAAAATGTACCAGTTGAAAATTACAAACAGATTCAAGTTAACACAACAAACCTACACAGTCCCTGTCTTGTTTGCACTGCCTGTATACTGCTGTTCTGAGTATATAGGGCCTGGGGGCCACACGCATTTCCTTTTTTTAATATGGGTACAGGGTTCCCCTTAGTACAAGACCCAAATAGGCTGGTAATGGGCAGGGAGGGCTACCCATGCCATTTTTCTCAATGATTTTCAACCATATTGCAGGAACCAGATATAACATTAAAACCGCAAGCAGTTTAAATGGCGTTATTTCCGTTTAATGTAATTTTGTGCAGGGACTGTTCTAAACACGGGAAACACGTGGCACTTCACAGGCATACTACAGACACCCCCCAGGCACCATATTTAAAGGAATATTTAACTTTTTTTTTCACTTTAATCGTCATTAAAATCAGTGCTCCCGCCAAAACGGCCATTTTTAACCACTTAATAACCGGCCTATAGCCGATTAACGGCTATAGGTCGGTTTGCTATCTCTGAGAGGCCGTTAATTAACGGCCTCCCGGAGAATCGTTCGTGCGCGCCCCCCTGGGGCGCGCACGCCAGAACATCCGTGCTCGCCGAGTTCACGGGACCCGGCGCAACACGGATCGCGGTAAAGGACCAATGGCAGCGGTCCTTTACCACGTGATCGCTCCGTCCAATGACGGAGCGATCACAAATGTAAACAATTCGGCTTGCCGGGTCAAGCTAAGGTCATCAGTCTCCTCTCCTCACACCGATGCAGCGTGAGAGGAGAGGAGAACATCCCAGTGAAAATAAAAGATAACCGTGAGTGCCCAGCAGTGCCCAGCAGTGCCCAAATAGTGCCAGAACAGTGCCAGAACAGTGCCAGACCAGTGCCAGACCAGTGCCATCTATCACCTGTGCCACATCTGTGCCACCTGTGCGACCTGTGCCACCTTTGCCACCTCTGTGCCACCTCTGTGCCACCTCTGTGCCACCTCTGTGCCACCTCTGTGCCACCTCTGTGCCACCCCAGTGCCACCCCAGTGCATACCAGTGCATACCAGTGCCACTACAGTGCATACCAGTGCCATACCAGTGCCACACCAGTGCCACCTGTGCCCATCAGTGCCACCTGTGCCCATCAGTGCCACCTGTGCCCATCAGTGCCATCTGTGCCCATCAGTGCTCATCTGCGCCACTGCAGTGCCACATCAGTGCCGTCTGTGCCCACCAGTGCCGCCTGTGCCCACCAGTGCCGCCTGTGCCCACCAGTGCCGCCTGTGCCCACCAGTGCCATCTGTGTGCTAATCAGTGCCACCAGAGCCACACCAGTGCCACCAAAGTCACTATAGTGCCCATCAGTGCCACCTGTGCCCATCAGTGCCACCTGCGCCCATCAGTGCCACCTGCGCCCATCAGTGCCACCTGTGCCACTGCAGTGCCCCATCAGTGCCGCCTGTGTCCATCAGTGCCGCCTGTGTCCATCAGTGCCGCCTGTGTCCATCAGTGGCGCCTGTGTCCATCAGTGCCCACCTGTGCCCATCAGTGCCCACCTGTGCCCATCAGTGCCCACCTGTGCCGCCTGTGTCCATCAGTGCCCACCTGTGCCGCCTGTGCCACGACAGTGCTCTGCAGTGCAGCCTCACCAGCCACAAGAATGGCAAAAAAATATTTTACTAGTGAGGAAGCCTACAAGCTTCTAAGTATGACCAGCGAGAGCAGCGGGGAGCTCTCTGAGTCTCAGTCTGATACGGATTCGGCCTATGAACCCGTTACAAGCAGCGGGTCTGATACAGAATCAGAAGAGGAATGTGTGCCAGTGAAAAGAAGGCGTTCTGGTGTGGAGCCGCAGCCTACTACCATGGACGGCAGAGCAGAGCCGTCCACCTCGAGAGCAGAGCCGTCCACCTCAAGAGCAGAGCCGTCCACCTCAAGAGCAGAGCCGTCCACCTCAAGAGCAGAGCCGTCCACCTCAAGAGCAGAGCCGTCCACCTCAAGAGCAGAGCCGTCCACCTCAAGAGCAGAGCCGTCCACCTCAAGAGCAGAGCCGTCCACCTCAAGAGCAGAGCCGTCAACCTCAAGAGCAGTGCCGTCAACCTCAAGAGCAGTGCCGTCAACCTCAAGAGCAGTGCCGCCCACCCCGAGAGCAGTGCCGCCCACCCCGAGAGCAGTGCCGCCCACCCCGAGAGCAGTGCCGCCCACCCCGAGAGCAGTGCCGTCCACCTTGAATAGGGGCCATGCCAGCCTTCCCTATGCCCTTCAACACCCCCTGTGGCTGCCCTCTAATTCCGGAGAAGCAAATATCCCCCCCTTCACCGCCCAGCCAGGTGTCCAGGTGAACACCGATGATTTTTCAATGCTAGATTTTTTTCATTTGGCTTTCACCGAAGACTTACTATCATCCATTGTGGCCCAGTGCAACCTCTACGCACAGCAGCACATAGTAAGCAACCCTGGCTCTAGTTATGCCCGTCCCTTTCAGTGGAGAGAACTAACCGTAGAGGAATTCAAAATTTTCTTAGGCCTAACTTTTTCAATGGGACTTTCAAAAAAAAACCAATTGTACTCCTATTGGTCTACCAAACCTGTCCACCACATGCCACTCTTCTCATTCCTTATGCCAAGATCACGATACCTAATGATTTTGCGGTTCCTCCACTACAATGACAACACCCAGTGCCTTCCCCGAAATGACCCAGCTTTTGACAAATTATTTAAAATTCGGCCACTCCTAAATTATTTCTCTGAAAAATTTCCCCAATTATATACCCCCGATCAGAACATTTCCGTGGATGAGTCCCTTGTAAAATTCTCAGGCAGGCTTGGCATCAAACAGCTTATCCCCAGCAAAAGGGCCCGATATGGGGTTAAAATGTACAAACTTTGCGAACGAGCCACGGGGTACATCTACTCCTTCCTGGTGTACGAAGGAAAGGACTCCCAACTGCACCCCCCTGAATGCCCAGACTACATTGGAGCCAGCGGAAGAGTGGTCTGGCAGCTTGTCTATCCACTCTTTGGAAAGGGATACCATCTTTATGTGGATAATTTTTATACGAGCTTGCCCCTCTTCCGCAATCTTCACCGGAGAGACACCCCAGCATGTGGTACAGTGAGGGCCAATAGAAAGGCCTTCCCGCAAAAACTAGTCAATGAAAGGCTACAACGAGGGGAGACAGCATCTTTGCGGAACCAGGAGCTATTGGCTGTCAAGTGGAGGGACAAACGAAACGTCCACATGCTGACGACAATACATAATGACACCTACATAGAAGTCTCCAGAAGAAACGGCCCAATCCAGAAACCAGCCTGCATCTATGATTACAATTTGTTTATGGGAGGAGTGGACTTTAACGATCAGATGATTGAACCCTACCTTCCCACAAGAAAATCCCGCCACTGGTATAAAAAAGTGTCCATTTATCTTTTCAGTTTGGCCATGTATAATACTTATGTCCTTTACCAAAAATCTACAGTGAACCCCGTATCCTATCTGTACTACCAAGAAGAAGTTATTTCCGCCCTTTTGTACCCTGAAGGCCCACCAGAAACTATTCGCTCCGATTGTGTGAGCAGACTCCACGAGCGCCACTTTCCTGACAAAATCCCCCTCCCCGAAACAGGCCACAGGCGTCAGAAGAAATGCCGGGTGTGCTCCAGAGGAGGAATTAGAAGAGACACCACGTTTTATTGTCCCGATTGTCCTTCCCAACCAGGCCTCTGTATAGGTGAATGCTTCCGCCGTTACCATACTTCTCTACATTATTAGGGAAGTATGGTAAACGTAATTCTCATTTCCTGTCATTTTCCTCCACACCCTTTATGCCACTGCACTGAACTGTACATACCTCTGCCTTCTCCGGAACTGACCCTTGCCTGTTATACGACCAAGCTCCTGCCTAACGCTAAACGTACCTCTGCCTTCTCCGGAACCGACCCTGGCCTGTTATACAACCAAGCTTCTGCCTAACGCTAAAATACTTCTGCCTTCTCCGGAACTGACCCTGGCCTGTTATACGACCATGCTTCTGCCTAACGCTAAACTGTACCTACCTCTGCCTGCTCTGGAACTGACCATGGACTGTTTGACCACGTTTTTTGCCTGCCTCTTGGATTGATCTTTTACCCTGCTAGGCTAGTGGGAACAAAGGGGTCTCACATATGTGAGGGGCTCCAGAATTGTTTTCTGGGTGAAGAAAACTAATTTTTTAGTTTTCTCATTCCCGGATTAGGGTCTGGAGACTCGGAGGCTTCAAAGAGATTTGGGCGGGAGAAGCCTCTACCCCTGTCCCCATTATTTCATAGCCTGCTACTCGGACCATGTCCCTGCTTACTCCCAGGATGGACAATATTCCTGCCTGCTACCTGGACAATTCCATTTACTGTCGCTGACCATGTCCCTGCCTGCTGCCTGGATCAGGGCTCTCCTGCGGACAATTGGACTACTAAAACCACAGGTAATTTTTTTTGTTTACCCCTTACTCAGAAGAATGTATTTTAGGGTGTAATTATTGGTATGTACGTGCTATGTTAGAAATATGAAGGGCCTTCAAAAATGTGATAGATTGTAAGGAAATTGGCTGCACAATTTATGCTCCTAGAACGCCTGAAGTTGCTACGTCAATGTTGGGCCTTTGTATGTGGCCAGGCTGTGTAAAAGTCTCACACATGTGGTATCGCCATACTCAGGAGGAGTAACAGAATATATTTTGGGGTGTCATTTTTGCTATGTACATACTATGTGTTAGAAATATCTTATAAATGGACAAATTTTTGTAAAAAAAAATGCATTTTCATTTTTGTCCACATTTTCCAAAAACTTTGGGAAAAAAATGAACCGTTCTAAAGACTCATTATGCCTCCTAGATTATACGTCGGGGTGTTAGCTTTCCAAAATGGGGTCACTTTGTGGGCGTTTCCATTGTCCTGGTGCTCCAGGGCCTTCATAAGTGTAATAGGTAGTTGAGATATTAGATGTGTAATTTATGCTCCTAGAACGCCTGAAGTTGCTACTTCAATGTTGGACTTGTGTATGTGGCCAGGCTGTGTAAAAGTCTAACACATGTGGTATCGCCATACTCAGGAGGAGTAGCAGAATATATTTTGGGGTGTCATTTTTGCTATGTACATGCTATGTGTTGGAAATATCTTATAAATGGACAACTTTTAGTAAAAAAAAATGCATTTTCATTTTTTTCCACAATTTCCAAAAACTTTGGGAAAAAAATGAACCATTCCAAAGACTCATTATGCCTCATAGATTATACGTCGGGGTGTTAGCTTTCCAAAATGGGGTCACTTTGTGGGCGTTTCCATTGTCCTGGTGCTCCAGGGCCTTCATAAGTGTAATAGGTGGTTGAGGTATTAGATGTGTAATTTATGCTCCTAGAACGCCTGAAGTTGCTACTTCAATGTTGGACTTGTGTATGTGGCCAGGCTGTGTAAAAGTCTAACACATGTGGTATCGCCATACTCAGGAGGAGTAGCAGAATATATTTTGGGGTGTCATTTTTGCTATGTACATGCTATGTGTTGGAAATATCTTATAAATGGACAACTTTTAGTAAAAAAAAATGCATTTTCATTTTTTTCCACAATTTCCAAAAACTTTGGGAAAAAAATGAACCGTTCCAAAGACTCATTATGCCTCATAGATTATACGTCGGGGTGTTAGCTTTCCAAAATGGGGTCACTTTGTGGGCGTTTCCATTGTCCTGGTGCTCCAGGGCCTTCATAAGTGTAATAGGTGGTTGAGGTATTAGATGTGTAATTTATGCTCCTAGAACGCCTGAAGTTGCTACTTCAATGTTGGACTTGTGTATGTGGCCAGGCTGTGTAAAAGTCTAACACATGTGGTATCACCGTACTCAGGAGGAGCAGCAGAATGTATTTTGGGGTTTCATTTGTGGAATGTATATGCCGTGTGAGAGAAATAGCCTGGTAAAATGACAATTTGGTGTGAAAAAAAATAAAAATAAAAAAAATCTTTATTTTGCAAAGAATTGTGGGAAAAAATTACAACTTCAAAAAACTAACCGTGCCACGTACTAAATACCTTGGAATGTCTACTTTCCAAAAAGGGGTCATTTGGGGGGTTTTTGTACATTACTGGCTTGTTAGGGTCTCCAGAAATGAGATAGACTGTCAGTACATCAGCTGTGATCAAATTGATACATTTTCAGTGATTGGCACCATAGCTTGTAGACCCTATAACTTTCACGCAGAATAAATAATATCCACTAATTTGGGTTATTTTTACTAAAGACATTTAGCAGTATACATTTTTGGCCAAATTTATGAAGAAAAATTACTTATTTGCAAAAAATTTTAATAGAAATGAAGAAAAATGCTTTTTTTTACAAAATTTTCGGTATTTTTTCATTAATAGCACAAAAAATAAAAAACGCAGAGGTGATCAAATACCACCAAAAGAAAGCTCTATTTGTGGGAAAAAAAGGACGAAAATTTCAGATGGGTACAGTGTTGCATGACCGAGTATTTGTCATTCAAATTGTGAGAGCACTGAAAGCTGAAAATTGGTCTGGTTATTAAGGGTGTTTAAGTGCCCAGTGGTCAAGTGGTTAAAAACATTTTAGGCATTGACCCATGTCCCCTGGGGCAGGAGCCAGGTCCCCAAACCCTTTTTAGGACAGTATCTTGCATATTAGCCATTAAAATTAGCACTTTTAATTTCGAACGTTCGAGTCCCATAGACTTCAATGGGGTTCTAAAGTTCGTTCGAATTTGGGGTCCGTTCGAAAGTTCTGGTGCGAACCGAACCGGGGGGTGTTCGGCTCATCCCTATCTGTGCAGGAGGCACACAACACCCACTGTAAATGCTGCATATGCCTGTATTACAGAAACAGAACACCAGCAATTAGGGGTAGCTTCAGGTGTACTCTGTGCAGGAGGCATACAATACCCACTGTAAATGCTGCAGATGCCTTTATTACAGAAACACAAAAACACCAGCAATAAGGGTTAGCTTCAGGTGTGTACTGTGCAAGAGGCACACAACACCCACTTTAACTGCTGCAGATGCTGTATAACAGAAACAGAACAACACCAGCAATAAAGGGTAGGTTCAGGTGTATAGTGTGCAGGAGGCACACAACACCCACTCTAAGGCCGCGTACACACGCGCGGACTGTTCGCCCAACTTTGTCCGTCCAACAGTTTCGGCAAACAGTCCGCTCAAACTTAGCATGGACGGACATGGCCACACACGACGGACGAACAGTTTGCTGAAACCGTGCGCGATGACGTGAACGGCACGTACGACGGGACGAAAAATACGACGTCCTATACACTGCATTACAGCTTTCGGCGTGAAAATCCTTTCTGAGCATGCGCGCAACTTTGTTTGACGAACAAGCCTACACACGAGCGGACTGTTCGCTGAAACAAGGTTTCAGCGGACAGTTTTACGGAATTTCCGAAAAACCTTGTCCGTCCAACTGTCCGCTGAAACTGTCCGCTGAAAGCCCACACACGAGCGGACTGTCCGCCCAAACACTGTTCAGCGGACAAAGTTGGACGAACAGTCCGCCCGTGTGTACGCGGCCTCACTGCTGCATATGCCTTTTTACAGAAACAGGGCAAAAACAGCAATTAGGTGTAACTTTAAGTGCATACTATGCAGGAGTCCCACATCACCCACTTTAACTACTGCAGATGCCTCTGTTTCAGAAACAGAACAACACCAGTAATAAGGGGTATCTTCAGGCATATACTGTGCAGGAGGAACACTACACCCACTGTAAATGCTGCAGCTGCCTTTTACAGAAACAGAAAAAACAGCAATAAGGGGTATCTTTATGTGTATACTGTGCAGGAAGCACACAACACTCTCTTTAACTGATGCAGATGCCTATATTACAGAAAAAGAACAACACCAGCAATAAGGGGTAGCTTCGGGTGTATACTGTGCAGGGGGCACACAACATCCACTTTAACTGCTGCAGATTAATGTAATTACAGAAACATAACACCAGTAATAGAGGGTAGCTTCAGGTGTATACTGTGCAGGAGGCACACAACACCCACTCTAACTGCTGCATATGCCTGTTTTACAGAAACAGAACAACACCAGCAATAAGGGGTATCTTCAAGTGTATACTATGCAGGAGGGGCACACAGCCCCCACTTTAACTGCTGCAGATGCCTGTGTTTTAGAAACAGAACAACAACAGTAATAAGGGGTATCTTCAGGTCTATACTGTGCAGGAGGCACACAACACCCACTGTAAATGTTGCGGATGCCTATGTTACAGAAACAGAACAACACCAGCAATATGGGGTAGCTTCTGGTGTATACTGTGCAGGAAGCACACAACACCCACTTTAACTGCTGCAGATGCCTCTATTACAGAAAAAGAGCAACACCAGCAATAAGGGGTAGCTTCAGGTGTATACTGTGCAGGAGGCACACAATAACCATTCTAACTGCTGCAGATGCCTGTATTACAGAAACAGAACAACACCAGCAATAAGGTGTATCTTCAACTGTATACTATGCAGGAGGCACATAGCACCCACTGTAAATGCTGCAGATGCCTGTTAGAAAAACAGAAAAAAACAGCAATAAGGGTTATCTATATGTGTCTACTGTGCAGGAGGCACACAACACTCACTTTAAACTGCAGCAGATGCTTGTATTACAGAAACAGAACAACACCAGTAATAAGGGGTAAGTTCAGTTGTATACTGGTTTGGAGGCACAAAATACCCACTCTAACTGCTGCAGGTGCCTGTATTTCAGAAATAGAACAACACTGGCAATAAGGGGTATCTTCAGGTGTATACTGTATAGGAGGCACACAACACCTACTGTAAATGATTCAGATGATTATATTACAGAAACAGAACAATGCCAGCAATAAGGGGTAGCTTCAGGTGTATACTGTGCAGGAGGCACACTACACACACTGTAAATGCTGCAGATGCCTCTGTTACAGAAACAGAACAAAACCAGCAATAAGGGGTATCTGCAGGTGTATATTGTGCAGGAGGCACACAACACCCACTGTAAATGCTGCAGATGCCTGTATTATAGAAACAGAAAAACACCAGTAATAAGGGTAAGCTTCAGGTGTGTACTGTACAGGAAGCACACAACTCCCTCTTTAACTGCTGCAGATGCCTGTATTGCAGAAACAGAACAACACCAGCAATAAAGGGGTAGCTTCAGGTGTATACTGTGCAGGAGGCATACAACACCCACTTTAATTGCTGCAGATGCCTGAATTACAGAAACAGAACAACACCAGCAATAAGGGGTAGCTTCAGGTCTTTACTGTGCAGGAGGCACACAACACCCACTCTAACTGCTGCAGATGCCTGTTTTACAGAAACAGAACAACACAAGCAATAAGGGGTAGCTTCAGGTGTATACTGTGCAGGAGGCAGACAACACCCACTTTAACTACTGCAGATGCCTATGTTTCAGAAACAGAACAACACCAGCAATAAGGGTTATATTCAGGTGTACTCTGTGCAGGAGGCACACAACACCCACTGTAAATGCTGCAGATGCCTTTATTACAGAAACAGAACAGCACCAGTAATAAGGGGTAGGTTCAGGTGTATACTGGATTGGAGGCACACAATACTCACTCTAACTGCTGCAGATGCCTGTATTACAGAAACAGAACACCAGCAATTAGGGGTAGCTTCAAGTGTACTCTGTTCAGGAGGCACACAACACTCACTGTAAATGCTGCAGATGCGTGTATTATAGAAACACAAAAACCCCAGCAAAAAGGGGTATCTTCAGTTGTATACTGTGCAGGAGGCAGACAACACCCACTTTAACCACTTCAATACAGTGCACTTTCGCCCCTTTCCTTCCCAGCCCAATTTTCAGCTTTCATCGCTCTAGCCCTTTCAGTGACAATTGCGCGGTCATGCTACACTGTACTCAAATGACATTTTTATAATTTTGTTCGCACAAATAGAGCTTTATTTTGGTGGTATTTATTCACGACTCCGTTTTTTATTTTTTGCGATATAAGCGCAAAAAAAGCGGAAATTTGAAAAAAAAACAATATTTTCTTTTTTCTATTTTAAAAGAAATCCAATAAAATCAAATTTTGTCATAAATTTAAGCCAAAATGTATTCTGCTACATGGTTTTGGTAAAAAAAATTCTGTTAAGTGTATAATAATTGGTTTGTGTGATCACGGACATATGTACGCAAATGATCATGTACATATGTGTGCAGGTGATCACGTACATATGTGGGCAGATAATCATTGGGACATGTGATTTTAGTGGGACATATGTGGGGGACATGTTTTTATTATTAGGGACATGTGTTTTATTATTTGGGGACATGTATGTTTTGGGGACATGTGTGTTTTGGGGACATATGTGGGGACTGTGTTTATACTGTGTGGTGTGTTGTGTGTTTACACTAGACTGGTAATCAGTGAGTAAAAAGCTGTAAAAAAATAGCTCATACTCACTGATCACCAGCCGGCTGCAGCGACCTGCTCTCCTCTCCTCAGCGATGACTACTGTGTGAGGAGAGGAGGAGCCGCCTGCCTAGCAACCGGCTGTTTGTTTACGTCACATGACGGCCGTGATTGACATGGCCATCATGTGATCAGGAGGGCCAATCACAGAGCCCTCCTGACGATCTGAGATGTGCCGTGTCCGGGTGACACGAGTACATCGGGATCGCGCCGCTGCGCGGGCACGCACGCGCGCTATCCCGCTCCTTCTGAAGGACGTTCCTGAACGTCCTATCAGAAGTAGACGGCTCCCACCCAGCCGTATATATGCATTGGCCGGGTGGGAAGTGGTTAAATACTGCAGATGTCTATGTTTCAGAAACAGAACAACACCAGCAATAAGGGGTATATTCAGGTGTACTCTGTGCAGGAGGCACACAACACCCACTATAAATGCTGCAGATGC
Organism: Lithobates pipiens; assembly: GCF_037356315.1. NCBI lineage: Eukaryota > Metazoa > Chordata > Amphibia > Anura > Ranidae > Lithobates > Lithobates pipiens. Next base: position 119,593,069 of record NW_027507787.1, read on the forward strand.
CTATATTACAGAAACATAACACCAGCAATTAGGGGTAGCTTCAGGTGTACTCTGTGCAGGAGGCACACAACACCCACTGTAAATGCTGCAGATGCGTGTATTACAGAAACACAAAAACACCAGCAATAAGGGTTAGCTTCAGGTGTGTACTGTGCAGGAGGCACACAACACCCACTTTAACTGATGCAGATGCCTATATTACAAAAAAAGAACAACAGCAGCAATTAGGGGTAACTTCGGGTGTATACTGTGCAGGAGGCACACAACACCCACTGTAACTGCTGCAGATGAATGTAATTACAGAAACATAACACCAGTAATAGAGGGTAGATTCAGGTGTATACTGTGCAGGAGACACACAACACCCACTCTAACTGCTGCATATGCCTGTTTTACAGAAACAGAACAACATCAGCAATAAGGAGTATCTTCAAGTGTATAATATGCAGGAGGCACACAGCCCCCACTTCAACTACTGCAGATGCCTGTGTTTCAGAAACAGAACAACACCAGTAATAAGGGGTATCTTCAGGTCTCTACTGTGCAGGAGGCACACAGCACCCACTGTAAATGCTGCAGATGACTATGTTACAGAAATAGAACAACACCAGCACTAAGGGGTAGCTTCAGTTCTATACTGTGCAGGAGGCACACAACACCCAGTCGAACTGCTGCAGATGCCTATTTTACATAAACAAAACAACAACAGCAATAAGGGGTAGCTTCAGGTGTATACTGTGCAGGAGGCACACTACACCCACTGTAAATGCTGCAGATGCCTCTCTTACAGAAACAGAACAAAACCAGCAATAAGGGGTAGCTTCAGGTGTATATTGTGCAGGAGGCACACAACACCCACTGTAAATGCCGTAAATGCTTGTATTACAGAAACAGAAAAACACCAGCAATAAGGGTTAGCTTCAGGTGTGTACTGTGCAGGAGGCACACAACTCGCTCTTTAACTGCTGCAGATGCCTGTATTGCAGAAATAGAACAACACCAGCAACAAAGGGGTAGCTTCAGGTATATACTGTGCAGGAGGCACACAACACCCACTTTAACTGCTGCAGATGCCTATATTACAGAAACAGAACAACACCAGCAATAAGGGGTAGCTTCAGGTATATACTGTGCCGGAGGCACACAACACCCACTCTAACTGCTGCAGATGCTTATGTTACAGAAACAGAACAACAACAGCAATAAGGGGTAGCTTCAGGTGTATACTGTACAGGAGGAACACAACACACAGTCTAACTGCTGCAGATGCCTATGTTACATCAACAAAACAAAACCAGCAATAAGGGGTAGCTTCAGGTGTATACTGTGCAGGAGACACACTACACTCACTTTAACTGATGCAGATGCTTATATTACAGAAACAGAATAGCCCCAGAAATAAGGTGTATCTTCAACTGTACACTATCCAGGAGGCACACCGCACCCACTTTAACTACTGCAGATGCCTGTGTTTTAGAAACAGAGCAAAACAGTAATAAGGGGTAGCTTCTGGTGTATACTGTGCAGGAAGCACACAACACCCACTGTAAATGCTGCAGATGCCTGTGTTACAGAAACAGAACAACATCAGCAATAAGGGGTAGCTTCAGGTGTATACTGTGCAGGAAGCACACAACACCCACTTTAACTGCTGCAGATCCCTGTACTACAGAAACAGAGCAACACCAGCAATAAGGGGTAGCTTCAGGTTTATACTGTGCCGGAGGCACACTACACTCACTGTAAATGCTGCAGAGGTCATTCACAGAAACAGAAACACAATAGCAATAAGGGGAATCTTTATGTGTATGCTTTGCAGGAGGCACTTAACACTCACATTAACTGCTGCAGATGGCTATATTACAGCAAAAGAACAACACCAGTAATAAGGGGTAGGTTCAGGTGTATACTTTGTTGAAGGCACGCAATAACCATTCTAACTGCTGCAGATGCCTGTATTACAGAAACAGAACAACACCAGCAATAAGGGGTATCTTCAGGTGTATACTGTACAGCAGGCACAAAACACCCACTGTAAATGCTGCAGATGCCTGTATTACAGAAACAGAAAAACACCAGCAATAAGGGTTGGCTTCAGGTGTGTACTGTACAGGAGGCACACAACTCCCTCTTTAACTGCTGCAGATGCCTGTATTGCAGAAACAGAACAACGCCAGCAATAAAGGGGTAGCTTCCGGTGTATACTGTGCAGGAGGCACACAAGACCCAGTTTAACTGCTGCAAATGCCTGTATTACAGAAACAGAACAACACCAGCAATAAGGGGTAGCTTCAGGTGTATACTGTGCAGGAGGCACACAACACCCACTCTAGCTGCTGCAGATGCCTGTTTTACAGAAACAGAACAACACAAGCAAAAAGAGGTATCTTAAGGTGTATACTGTGCAGGAGGCAGACAACACCCACTTTAACTACTGCAGATGCCTATGTTTCAGAAACAGAACAACACCAGCAATAAGGGGTATATTCAGGTGTACTCTGTGCAGGAGGCACACAACACCCACTGTAAATGCTGCTGATGCCTGTATTACAGAAACAGAACAACACCAGCAATAAGGGGTAGCTTCAGGTGTATACTGTGCAGGAGGCATACAACACCCACTTTAACTGCCGCAGATGCCTGTATTACAGAAACAGAACAACACCAGTAATAAGGGGTAGGTTCAGGTGTATACTGGGTTGGAGGCACACAATACTCACTCTAACTGCTGCAGATGCCTGTATGACAGAAACAGAACAACAACAGTAATAATGGGTATCTTCAGGTGTATACTATGCACGAGGATCCCAACCCTCACTTTAACTGCTGCAGATGCCTGTATTACAGAAACAGTACAACACAAACAAAAAGGGGTATCTTCAGGTGTATACTGTTCAGGAGGCACACAACACCCATTTTAACTACTGCAGATGCCTATGTTTCAGAAACAGAACAACACCAGCAATACGGATATATTCAGGTGTACTCTGTGCAGGAGGCACACAACACCCACTGTAAATGCTGCAGATGCATGTATTACAGAAACAGAACAACACCAGCAATTAGGGGTAGCTTCAGGTGTACTCTGTGCAGGAGGCACACAACACCCACTGTAAATGCTGCAGATTCCTGTATTACAGAAACACAAAAACACCAGCAATAAGGGTTAGCTTCAGGTGTGTACTGTGCAGGAGGCACACAACACCCACTTTAACTGCTGCAGATGCCTGTATTACAGAAACAAAACAACACCAGCAATAAAGGGTAGCTTCAGGTGTATACTGTGCAGGAGGCACACAACACCCACTTAAACTGCTGCAGATGCATATATTACAGAAACAGAACAACACCAGCAATAAGGGGTATCTTCAGGTGTATACTGTATAGGAGGCACAAAACACCCACTGTAAATGCTGCAGATGCCTGTATTACAGAAACAGAAAAACACCAGCAATAAGGGTTAGCTTCAGGTGTGTACTGTACAGGAGGCACACAACTCCCTCTTTAACTGCTGCAGATGCCTGTATTGCAGAAACAGAACAATGCCAGCAATAAAGGGGTAGCTTCAGGTTTATACTGTGCAGGAGGCACACAACACCCACTCTAACTGCTGCAGATGCCTGTTTTACAGAAACAGAACAACACAAGCAAAAAGGGGTATCTTCAGGTGTATACTGTGCAGGAGGCAGACAACACCCACTTTAACTACTGCAGATGCCTATGTTTCAGAAACAGAACAACACCAGCAATAAGGCGTATAATCAAGTGTACTCTTTGCAGGAGGCACACAACACCCACTGTAAATGCTGCCGATGCCTGTATTACAGAAACAGAACAACACCAGCAATAAGGGGTAGCTTCAGGTGTGTACTGTGCAGGAGGCATACAACACCCACTTTAACTGCTGCAGATGCCTGTATGACAGAAACAGAACAACACCAGCAATAAGGGGTAGCTTCAGGTGTATACTGTACAGGAGGCACACAACACCCACTCTAGCTGCTGCAGATGCCTGTTTTACAGAAACAGAACAACACAAGCAAAAAGGGGTATCTTCAGGTGTATACTGTGCAGGAGGCATACAACACCCATTTTAACTACTGCAGATGCCTATGTTTCAGAAACAGAACAACACCAGCAATAAGGGTAGCTTCAGGTGTATACTGTGCAGGAGGCACACAACACTCACTTAAACTGCTGCAGATGCCTGTATTACAGAAACAGAACAACACCAACAATAAGGGGTATCTTCAGGTGTATACTGTATAGGAGGCACAAAACTCCCTCTGTAACTGCTGCAGATGCCTGTATTGCAGAAACAGAACAACGCCAGCAATAAAGGGTAGCTTCAGGTGTATACTGTGCCGGAGGCATACAACACCCACTTTAACTGCCTCAGATGCCTGTATTACAGAAACAGAACAACACCAGCAATTAGGGGTAGCTTCAGGTGTATACTGGGTTGGAGGCACACAATACTCACTCTAACTGCTGCAGATGCCTGTATGACACAAACAGAACAACAACAGCAATAATGGGTATCTTCAGGTGTATACTGTGCACGAGGAACCCAACCCTCACTTTAACTGCTGCAGATGCCTGTATTACAGAAACAGAAAAACACAAGCAAAAAGGGGTATCTTCAGGTGTATACTGTGCAGGAGGGAGACAACACCCACTTTAACTACTGCAGATGCCAATGTTTCAGAAACAGAACAACACCAGCAATAAGGGGTATATTCATTTGTAATCGGACTCTTCAAGTGGGAAATGCAATATTACTTAAGAAACAAGGCCTGAGGTGTGCCATGGCCTGGATGGTCAGTATGCCTGAAAAGAGGGCATACCCTGAATGTAAGAATAAGAAAAAATACTATGAGTATGAGTGAATAACCTGGGGGAAACGGGTGGGTGGGCACCTAGAAAACCCCAACCCTGGCCCTCACAGAGGAGGAGGGTTATATAGTCTCCGACTCCTCCCACAAATACAGGCTGGCCTACGGCCAGCCTTCCCACTTGTAATCGGACTCTTCAAGTGGGAAATGCAATATTACTTAAGAAACAAGGCCTGAGGTGTGCCATGGCCTGGATGGTCAGTATGCCTGAAAAGAGGGCAAAAAGACACAAGTTTAGGTGGGAGAGGGAAGGTAGAGATCCCATCCATGAAATGACGTATGCCCAAAAGCCAACCGTAAGTAACCGGTAAGTATCCGCTGTGAGAGTAGAACCCACCGACTCCAGACCTGGAGATGAGAAAGAACCTCCTTAGAGCCTGCAAGCTACGCAAACCCAATTGAACGTCCCGTGAAGGATAGGATGAGCCTGATGCCCAAGGTGACCCGGACATGAGAATGAACTGCTATGAAAGAGAGGATACGTGGGGAAAAGAGAGCAAGGGCTGACCCGAAGAACCCCTACAACAGACACCAGAAGAAGCACCGTGAAACACCCCTTCCCATACCTGGTAAGAGGAAGTGACAGGGTGAGTGGCAAAAATACCAGTGATAGGAGAGGAACCTGGCTGCCCGATGGATGTGATGGAGTAGGTGCCATGGCAATGAGCATCATCAACATGGCGACACCAAGACAGACTGGTCCCACCGGATGCGAACAGGTCGTTCTAATGCGCGAGACCTACCAACCGAGACCGAATCCTGAACCGAAGAAGGAGAAACAGACTCCAACCCAGGGGAATAAGTCCCATGGCATGAACCAGCCATGCCCAAAGTGACTAAAGCACCCCCCTCCCCACCTGGAACAAACCGGGGAGGAGCAAAGATGACTGGACCGACGTCCCTGAGCAGTACTCCAGGCAACCTCCTAGACAAGAGATCGGAGCTGAGAGTAGAATCCAGAATGGTGACGACGTCGCCCAACCTACCACCTAAAGACCGTGGCTTGGACACACCCTGAGAGTATGAATCCCAGGGCGGTAACCAGGGCCTCTATGCAACAGGATGTCCACTAAAGAAAATTGACGTCTGCTTCCAACCTGAGGGTGCGCCCAGTGGCGAAAAGACATCTGTACGTGAGTGCAGGCATGGTTGATATTGGTATGGATGCCAAGACGGCCTACCTGAAAACGCAACTAGAAGGAAAGACAGACAACCAGACATGAGAACAACAACGCCCCTCTGCCTACCTAAGAATGAGAACATGGCAGAAAAGTCAAGACCACAGCGCATGAATGAACCTAATGATGAACCCCCCCCCGTGTGTGAGTTGAGAAATAGTGAGTTGACCCGAGTAACCTGCAGCGCAGAGACAGGTAATTAACAGAAACTCAGGCCTAGAGTACCCACAGACCGTGGTGGGTAGACGTACAGGTGTGGTGAATGAACATGCATCGTATGACGTATGGTATACAGGCGAGAAGATTGTGATCAACAATCATTAATAACGTAACCTCAGCCCGTATGGACCTGTAGACGTGACAGATCCCGATGTGTGAGCCCTAGCTAACTGACCCCGGTACAAACATGAACACAGATACGATGAGACATGACAATCAATGCAGACAAACCTACCAGAGTATGTCATAAGTGAACAACGCCCTTCTGAGAACTCTGAAGCCAACACAGAGTTTGAAACACCATGACAGAAACGCTGAGCAGAAACGCTATGACAGAAATACTGACAGAAAAAATGTCACGACAATGTCATGACAGAAATGCTAAAAGTTAACCTGGGTAGAACGATGACTGAAATCCCGGGGCAGAACGCTATGAAAGACATGCTAGCAGAACGCTATGACAGAACTCCAGGGGCAGAACACCGACAGATAACCTGGGCCAGAAGCTATGACAGACATGCCGGGCAGGATGCTATGACAGGAAAACAGGGGCAAACCACTATGACCGCCATGCTGGACAGAGCGCTATGACGGAAATACTGGACAGAGCGCTATGACGGAAATACTGGACCTAACGCTATGATGGAAAAGCTAGACTAAATGCTGTGACCGAACCTGGACAGAATGCTATGACAGGAAAGCTAGAAAGAATGCTATAACCTAGAATGCTGGACCAATCGCTATGACAGAATTGCTGGGCCGAACGTTATGACAGAAAATGCTGGGCCGAACGTTATGACAGAAAATGCTGGGCCGGACGTTATGACAGAAAATGCTGGGCCGAACGTCATGACAGAAAATGCTGGGCCGAACGTCATGACAGAAAATGCTGGGCCGAACGTCATGACAGAAAATGCTGGGCCGAACGTTATGACAGAAAAACTGGACTAAATGCTATGACCGAAACCTGGACAGAACGCTATGACAGGAAAGCTAGATCGAATGCTATGACAGAAATGCAGGGCCGAACGTTGTGGCAGAAAAAGCTGGACCGAACGTTGTGACAGAAATGCTGGACAGAACGCTATGACAGAAAATGCTGAACAGAATGCTGTGACAGAAACTGGACTGAATGATATGACCGAAACCTGGACAGAACTCTGTGACAGAAATGCTGGATAGAACGCTATGACAGGAAAGCTAGATAGAACGCTATGACAGAAATGCTGGGCCGAACGTTGTGACAGAAAATGCTGGGCCGAATGTTGTGACAGAAAATGCTGGGCAGAAAATGCTGGGCAGAACGCTGTGACAGAAATGCTGGATAGAACGTTGTGACAGAAATGCTGGGCCGAACGCTGTGACAGAAAATGCTGGGCAGAACGCTGTGATAGAAAAAGCTGGGCAGAACGCTGTGACAGAAACAGCTGGGCAGAACGCTGTGACAGAAACAGCTGGGCAGAACGCTGTGACAGAAACAGCTGGGCAGAACGCTGTGACAGAAACAGCTGGGCAGAACGCTGTGACAGAAACAGCTGGGCAGAACGCTGTGACAGAAACAGCTGGGCAGAACGCTGTGACAGAAACAGCTGGGCAGAACGCTGTGACAGAAACAGCTGGGCAGAACGCTGTGACAGAAAAAACTGGGCAGAACGCTGTGACAGAAACAGCTGGGCAGAACGCTGTGACAGAAACAGCTGGGCAGAACGCTGTGACAGAAACAGCTGGGCAGAACGCTGTGACAGAAACAGCTGGGCAGAACGCTGTGACAGAAACAGCTGGGCAGAACGCTGTGACAGAAACAGCTGGGCAGAACGCTGTGACAGAAAAAACTGGGCAGAACGCTGTGACAGAAAAAGCTGGGCAGAACGCTGTGACAGAAACAGCTGGGCAGAACGCTGTGACAGAAACAGCTGGGCAGAACGCTGTGACAGAAACAGCTGGGCAGAACGCTGTGACAGAAACAGCTGGGCAGAACGCTGTGACAGAAAAACCTGGGCAGAACGCTGTGACAGAAAAAGCTGGGCAGAACGCTGTGACAGAAAAAGCTGGGCAGAACGCTGTGACAGAAAAAGCTGGGCAGAACGCTGTGACAGAAAAAGCTGGGCAGAACGCTGTGACAGAAAAAGCTGGGCAGAATGCTGTGACAGAAATGCTGGGCAGAACGCTGTGACAGAAATGCTGGGCAGAACGCTGAGACAGAAATGCTGGGCAGAACGTTGTGACAGAAATGCTGGGCCGAACGTTGTGACAAAAATGCTGGGCCGAACATTGTGACAGAAATGCTGGGCCGAACGTTGTGACAGAAATGCTGGGCCGAACGCTTATGACAGAAAATTGCAGGCAGAACGCTGTGACAGAAAATTGCAGGCAGAACGCTGTGACAATAAAATCGCAGGCAGAACGCTGTGACAGAAAATCGCAGGCAGAACGGTGTGACAGAAATACGCAGGCAGAACGCTATGACAGAAATACGCTGGCAGAACGCTATGACAGAAATACGCTGGCAGAACGCTATGACAGAAAAAACGCTGGCAGAACGCTATGACAGAAACGCTGGCAGAACGCTATGACAGAAACGCTGGCAGAACGCTATGACAGAAAACGCTGGCAGAACGCTATGACAGAAAACGCTGGCAGAAAACGCTGGCAGAACGCTATGACAGAAAACGCTGGCAGAACGCAGTGACGGAAAACGCTGGCAGAACGCAGTGACGGAAAAACAATGACTAAAGCAGCATCAATGAAAACATGATGCAGCTTGTGATGGAGTGAGGGGCAGAACCAAGCTAAGCTGTCTGTCTATGTGCACGCAGGCAGAGTAGCTTGGAATGGGGTCTGCACGAGTGACCCCATAGGAATTGCTTCCTATTGAACCAATCGCTGAAGACAAAATGACCAGCGGGGGAACTCAGAAGGGGAGAATTGGACTGATGTTTACCACACGCTTGTTGATAAAATAATTGAAGGTTTGAAATCACTTTAGTCAGAGCCTGCACGCAGTGCTAAAACTTTACCACGGGAAATGCCTATGTGGGGGGGGGGGGGGGGGGGGAGCCAGCGCAGCCGAATACCTCCCCCTCCCCCCGCCAGGAGCACCGGCGGGTACCCTGCATATGTGAGGGGGGGGGAGGGGGAGCCGGCACAGCCGAATACCTCCCCCTCCCTCCGCCAGGAGCACCGGCAGGCACCCAGGATATGTGAGGGGGGGGAGGGGGAGCCGGCGCGGCCGATTACCTCCCCCTCCCCCCCCACGTGAAAAACTGGTGGGAAGGGCGGACTGCACGCAGGAGAGCTGAGGGAGGGGAGAATGTGGGCGAAGGACGGCCGATCAACCCCCCTCCCCCCGGCATATGTGAGGGGGGGGGCCGAACACCCCCCCCCAGAATCGGCCGATCATCATCATCATTTCCCATTTTAACGTGATGGGGGAGAGGGAGCCGGCGCGGCCGATCATCTCCCCCTCCCCCCCACGAGCAGAAACGGCGGGTGCTCCGTACCCACGAGGGGAGATGGGGAGAGGACCGAGCCCAGGAAAGCAGGTGTGAGGAGGCGGACGAACATTCCTCCCATGAGCACCGGGCGGCTGCACACTGACCACCCGGAGCTGAGGGGAGATCGCAACGCGGAGGACGACCGCCACCCCCCTCCCCCCGGAGGGAAAACCGGGGGGAGGGGCGGACTGCACTCAGGAGAGCAGAGGGAGGAGAGAATGTGGCCGAAGGACGGCCGATCAACCCCCCTCCCCCTGGCAGGAATACCAAGCGGACAGCCCGCTGGAGAGCTGAGGGAGGGGAGAGTGTGGCGAAGAACGGCCGAATCGGCGGGTGTGCAGCCTATGTGGGGGGGGGGGGCGGCGCGGCCGATTACCTCCCCCCTCCCCCGCCAGGAGAATCGGCAGGTGCACTGCATGGTGGGGGGGGGAGGGGGAGCCAGCACAGCCGATTACCTCCCCCTCCCCCCGCCAGGAGAATCGGTCGGGTGCACTGTATATGCAAGGGGGGGGGGAGCCGGTGCGGCCGATCCCATCCCCCCCCCACGAGGAGAACGGCGGGCGCTGCGTGCCTGTAAGGGGCGCCAGCGGCGGCCGACCACCTCCCCTCACCAGGAGGGCTGCAGGCTGTCCCCACGAACTGTGGGGAGATTTAGAGCAGGAGAGATGGACTGTCCCGCCCCCATGCCTGAACGCTGGGAGAAGCCACTGCCGATGGCTTGCCACCCCCCTCCATGCTGGAACATGAGGCTGAAAAAGGGGGGGGGAGGGTGGCCTCCATAAGCCAGTGTGGACCCAGGGATGAGAGGCGGGGGGGGACCATAGCCGCGGCCGACCACAGCTCTGAAATGTCATGCTACCACCTAGAAAACCCCAACCCTGGCCCTGACAGAGGAGGAGGGTTATATAGTCTCCGACTCCTCCCACAAATACAGGCTGGCCTACGGCCAGCCTTCCCACGTGTACTCTGTGCAGGAAGCACACAACACCCACTTTAACTGCTGCAGATTCCTGTATTACAGAAACAGAGCAACACCAGCAATAAGGGGTAGCTTCAGGTGTTTACTGTGCCGCAGACACACTACACTCACTGTAAATGCTGCAGAGGTCATTCACAGAAACAGAAAAACAACAGCAATAAGGGGAATCTTTATGTGTATGCTTTGCAGGAGGCACATAACACTCACATTAACTGCTGCAGATGGCTATATTGCAGAAACAGAAAAACACCAGTAATAAGGGGTAGGTTCAGGTGTATACTGTGTTGGAGGCACGCAATAACCATTCTAACTGCTGCAGATGCCTGAATTACAGAAACAGAACAACACCAACAATAAGGGGTATCTTCAGGTGTATACTGTGCAGGAGGCATACAACACCCATTTTAACTACTGCAGATGCCTATGTTTCAGAAACAGAACAACACCAGCAATAAGGGTAGCTTCAGGTGTATACTGTGCAGGAGGCACACAACACCCACTTAAACTGCTGCAGATGCCTGTATTACAGAAACAGAACAACACCAACAATAAGGGGTATCTTCAGGTGTATACTGTATAGGAGGCACAAAACTCCCTCTGTAACTGCTGCAGATGCCTGTATTGCAGAAACAGAACAACGCCAGCAATAAAGGGTAGCTTCAGGTGTATACTGTGCCGGAGGCATACAACACCCACTTTAACTGCCTCAGATGCCTGTATTACAGAAACAGAACAACACCAGCAATTAGGGGTAGATTCAGGTGTATACTGGGTTGGAGGCACACAATACTCACTCTAACTGCTGCAGATGCGTGTAGGACACAAACAGAACAACAACAGCAATAATGGGTATCTTCAGGTGTATACTGTGCACGAGGAACCCAACCCTCACTTTAACTGCTGCAGATGCCTGTATTACAGAAACAGAAAAACACAAGCAAAAAGGGGTATCTTCAGGTGTATACTGTGCAGGAGGGAGACAACACCCACTTTAACTACTGCAGATGCCAATGTTTCAGAAACAGAACAACACCAGCAATAAGGGGTATATTCATGTGTACTCTGTGCAGGAAGCACACAACACCCACTTTAACTGCTGCAGATGCCTGTATTACAGAAACAGAGCAACACCAGCAATAAGGGGTAGCTTCAGGTGTTTACTGTGCCGCAGACACACTACACTCACTGTAAATGCTGCAGAGGTCATTCACAGAAACAGAAAAACAACAGCAATAAGGGGAATCTTTATGTGTATGCTTTGCAGGAGGCACATAATACTCACATTAACTGCTGCAGATGGCTATATTGCAGAAACAGAAAAACACCAGTAATAAGGGGTAGGTTCAGGTGTATACTGTGTTGGAGGCACGCAATAACCATTCTAACTGCTGCAGATGCCTGAATTACAGAAACAGAACAACACCAACAATAAGGGGTATCTTCAGGTGTATACTGTATAGGAGGCACAAAACACCCACTGTAAATGCTGCAGATGCCTGTATTACAGAAACAGAAAAACACCAGCAATAAGGGTTAGTTTCAGGTGTGTACTGTACAGGAGGCACACAACTCCCTCTTTAACTGCTGCAGATGCCTGTATTGCAGAAACAGAACAACGCCAGCAATAAAGGGTAGCTTCAGGTGTATACTGTGCAGGAGGCATACAGCACCCACTTTAACTGCCACAGATGCCTGTATTACAGAAACAGAACAACGCCAGCAATAAGGGCTAGCTTCAGGTGTGTACTGTGCAGGAGGCACACAACACCCACTTTAACTGCTGCAGATGCCTGTATTACAGAAACAAAACAACACCAGCAATAAAGGGTAGCTTCAGGTGTATACTGTGCAGGAGGCACACAACACCCACTTAAACTGCTGCAGATGCCTATATTACAGAAACAGAAAAACACTAGTAGTAAAGGGTTGCTTCAGGTGTATAGTGTGCAGGAGGCACACAACACCCACTCTAACTGCTGCATATGCCTGTGATACAGAAATAGGGCAACAACAGCAATTAGGTGTATCTTTAAGTGTATAACATGCAGGAGTCACACATCACCCACTTTAACTACTGCAGATGCCTCTGTTTCGAAAACAGAACAACACCAGTAATAAGGGGTATCCTCATGTGTATACTGTGCAGGAGGAACACTGCACCCACTGTAAATGCTGCAGCTGCCTTTTACAGAAACAGAAAAAAAGAAAAGAAAAGAAAGCACACAACACTCACTTTAACTGATGCAGATGCCTATATTACAAAAAAAGAACAACATCAGCAATAAGGGGTAACTTCGGGTGTATACTGTGCAGGAGGCACACAACACCCACTTTAACTACTGCAGATGAATGTAATTACAGAAACATAACACCAGTAATAGAGGGTAGATTCAGGTGTATACTGTGCAGGAGGCACACAGCACCCACTCTAACTGCTGCATATGCCTGTTTTACAGAAGCAGAACAACATCAGCAATAGGGGGTATCTTCAAGTGTATACTATGCAGGAGGCACACAGCACCCACTTTAACTACTGCAGATGCCTGCTGTGTTTCAGAAACAGAACAACACCAGTAATAAGGGGTATCTTAAGGTCTATACTGTTCAGGAGGCACACAACACCCACTGTAAATGCTGCAGATGCCTGTGTTTCAGAAACAGAACAACACCAGCAATAAGGGGTAGCTTCTGGTGTATACTGTGCAGGAAGCACACAACACCCACTTTAACTGCTGCAGATGCCTGTATTACAGAAACAGAGCAACACCAGCAATAAGGGGTAGCTTTGGGTGTTTACTGTGCCGCAGACACACTACACTCACTGTAAATGCTGCAGAGGTCATTCATAGAAACAGAAAAACAACAGCAATAAGGGGAATCTTTATGTGTATTCTTTGCAGGAGGCACATAACACTCACATTAACTGCTGCAGATGGCTATATTACAGAAAAAGAACAACACCAGTAATAAGGGGTAGGTTCAGGTGTATACTGTGTTGGAGGCACGCAATAACCATTCTAACTGATGCAGATGCCTATATTACAGAAATAGAACAACACCAGCAATAAGGGGTATCTTCAGGTGTATACTGTATAGGAGGCACAAAACACCCACTGTAAATGCTGCAGATGCCTGTATTACAGAAACAGAAAAACACCAGCAATAAGGGTTAGCTTCAGGTGTGTACTGTACAGGAGGCACACAACTCCCTCTTTAACTGCTGCAGATGCCTGTATTGCAGAAACAGAACAACGCCAGCAATAAAGGGGTAGCTTCAGGTGTATACTGTGCAGGAGGCACACAACACCCAGTTTAACTGCTGCAAATGCCTGTATTACAGAAACAGAACAACACCAGCAATAAGGGGTAGCTTCAGGTGTATACTGTACAGGAGGCACACAACACCCACTCTAGCTGCTGCAGATGCCTGTTTTACAGAAACAGAACAACACAAGCAAAAAGGGGTATCTTCAGGTGTATACTGTGCAGGAGGCAGACAACACCCACTTTAACTACTGCAGATGCCTATGTTTCAGAAACAGAACAACACCAGCAATAAGGGGTATATTCAGGTGTACTCTTTGCAGGAGGCACACAACACCCATTGTAAATGCTGCCAATGCCTGTATTACAGAAACAGAACAACACCAGCAATAAGGGATAGCTTCAGGTGTATACTGTGCAGGAGGCATACAACACCCACTGTAAATGCTGCAGATGCCTGTATTACAGAAACAGAACAACACCAGTAATAAGGGGTAGGTTCAGGTGTATACTGGGTTGGAGGCACACAATACTCACTCTAACTGCTGCAGATGCCTGTATGACAGAAACAGAACAACAACAGCAATAATGGGTATCTTCAGGTGTATACTATGCACGAGGATCCCAACCCTCACTTTAACTGCTGCAGATGCCTGTATTACAGAAACAGAACAACACAAGCAAAAAGGGGTATCTTCAGGTGTATACTGTGCAGGAGGCATACAACACCCATTTTAACTACTGCAGATGCCTATGTTTCAGAAACAGAACAACACCAGCAATAAGGATATATTCAGGTGTACTCTGTGCAGGAGGCACACAACACCCACTGTAAATGCTGCAGATGCATGTATTACAGAAAGAGAACAACACCAGCAATTAGGGGTAGCTTCAGGTGTACTCTGTGCAGGAGGCACACAACACCCACTGTAAATGCTGCAGATGCCTGTATTACATAAGCACAAAAACACCAGCAATAAGGGGTAGCTTCAGGTGTGTACTGTGCAGGAGGCACACAACACCCACTTTAACTGCTGCAGATGCCTGTATTACAGAAACAAAACAACACCAGCAATAAAGGGTATCTTCAGGTGTATACTGTATAGGAGGCACACAACACCCACTGTAAATGCTACAGATGCCTGTATTACAGAAACACAAAAACACCAGCAATAAGGGTTAGCTTCAGGTGTGTACTGTGCAGGAGGCACACAACACCCACTTTAACTGCTGCAGATGCCTGTATTACAGAAACAAAACAACACCAGCAATAAAGGGTAGCTTCAGGTGTATACTGTGCGGGAGGCACACAACACCCACTTAAACTGCTGCAGATGCCTATATTACAGAAACAGAAAAAACACTAGTAATAAAGGGTAGCTTCAGGTGTATAGTGTGCATGAGGCACACAACACCCACTCTAACTGCTGCATATGACTGTGATACAGAAACAGGGCAACAACAGCAATTAGGTGTATCTTTAAGTGTATAACATGCAGGAGTCACACATCACCCACTTTAACTGCTGCAGATGCCTGTATTACAGAAACAGAACAACACCAGTAATAAAGGGTAGCTTCATGTGTATACTGTGCAGGAGGCACACAACACCCACTCTAACTGCTGCTTATGCTTGTGTTACAGAAACAGAACAACACCAGCAATAAGGGGTATCTTCAAGTGTATACTATGCAGGAGGCACACAGCACCCACTTTAACTACTGCAGATGCCTGTGTTTTAGAAATAGAACAACACCAGTAATAAGGGGTATCTTCAGGTCTATACTGTGCAGGAGGCACACAACACCCACTGTAAATGCTGCAGATGCCTGTATTACAGAAACACAAAAACACCAGCAATAAGGGGGAGCTTCAGGTGTGTACTGTGCAGGAGGCACACAACACCCACTTTAACTGCTGCAGATGCCTGTATTACAGAAACAAAACAACACCAGCAATAAAGGGTAGCTTCAGTTGTATACTGTGCAGGAGGCACACAATACCCACTTAAACTGCTGCAGATGCCTGTATTACAGAAACAGAACACCACCAACAATAAGGGGTATCTTCAGGTGTATACTGTATAGGAGGCACAAAACACCCACTGTAAATGCTGCAGATGCCTGTATTACAGAAACAGAAAAACACCAGCAATAAGGGTTAGCTTCAGGTGTGTACTGTACAGGAGGCACACAACTCCCTCTTTAACTGCTGCAGATGCCTGTATTGCAGAAACAGAACAACGCCAGCAATAAAGGGTAGCTTCAGGTGTATACTGTGCAGGAGGCATACAACACCCACTTTAACTGCCGCAGATGCCTGTATTACAGAAACAGAACAACACCAGCAATTAGGGGTAGCTTCAGGTGTATACTGGGTTGGAGGCACACAACACTCACTCTAACTGCTGCAGATGCCTGTATGACACAAACAGAACAACAACAGCAATAATGGGTATCTTCAGGTGTATACTGTGCACGAGGAACCCAACCCTCACTTTAACTGCTGCAGATGCCTGTATTACAGAAAAAGAAAAACACAAGCAAAAAGGGGTATCTTCAGGTGTATACTGTGCAGGAGGGAGACAACACCCACTTTAACTACTGCAGATGCCTATGTTTCAGAAACAGAACAACACCAGCAATAAGGGGTATATTCATGTGTACTCTGTGCAGAAGGCACACAACACCCACTGTAAATGCTGCAGATGCATGTATTACAGAAACAGAACAACACCAGCAATTAGGGGTAGCTTCAGGTGTACTCTGTGCAGGAGGCACACAACACCCACTGTAAATGCTACAGATGCCTGTATTACAGAAACACAAAAACACCAGCAATAAGGGTTAGCTTCAGGTGTGTACTGTGCAGGAGGCACACAACACCCACTTTAACTGCTGCAGAAGCCTGTATTACAGAAACAAAACAACACCAGCAATAAAGGGTAGCTTAAGGTGTATACTGTGCAGGAGGCACACAACACCCACTTAAACTGCTGCAGATGCCTGTTTTACAGAAGCAGAACAACATCAGCAATAAGGGGTATCTTCAAGTGTATACTATGCAGGAGGCACACAGCACCCACTTTAACTTCTGCAGATGCCTGCTGTGTTTCAGAAACAGAACAACACCAGTAATAAGGGGTATCTTCAGGTCTATACTGTGCAGGAGGCACACAACACCCACTGTAAATGCTGCAGATGACTGTGTTTCAGAAACAGAACAACACCAGCAATAAGGGGTAGCTTCTGGTGTATACTGTGCAGGAAGCACACAACACCCACTGTAAATGCTGCAGATGCCTGTATTACAGAAACAGAGCAACACCAGCAAAAAGGGGTAGCTTCAGGTGTTTACTGTGCCGCAGACACACTACACTCACTGTAAATGCTGCAGAGGTCATTCACAGAAACAGAAAAACAACAGCAATAAGGGGAATCTTTATGTGTATGCTTTGCAGGAGGCACATAACACTCACATTAACTGCTGCCGATGGTTATATTACAGAAAAAGAACAACACCAGTAATAAGGGGTAGGTTCAGGTGTATACTGTGTTGGAGGCACGCAATAACCATTCTAACTGCTGCAGATGCCTGTATTTCAGAAATAGAACAACACCAGCAATAAGGGGTATCTTCAGGTGTATACTGTATAGGAGACACAAAACACCCACTGTAAATGCTGCAGATGCCTGTATTACAGAAACAGAAAAACACCAGCAATAAGGGTTAGCTTCAGGTGCGTACTGTACAGGAGGCACACAACTCCCTCTTTAACTGCTGCAGATGCCTGTATTGCAGAAACAGAACAACGCCAGCAATAAAGGGGTAGCTTCAGGTGTATACTATGCAGGAAGCACACAACACCCACTTTAACTGCTGCAGATGCCTGTACTACAGAAACAGAGCAACACCAGCAATAAGGGGTAGCTTCAGGTTTATACTGTGCCGGAGGCACACTACACTCACTGTAAATGATGCAGAGGTCAGTCACAGGAACAGAAACACAACAGCAATAAGGGGAATCTTTATGTGTATGCTTTGCAGGAGGCACATAACACTCACATTAACTGCTGCAGATGGCTATATTACAGAAAAAGAACAACACCAGTAATAAGGGGTATGTTCAGGTGTATACTATGTTGGAGGCACGCAATGACCATTCTAACTGCTGCAGATGCCTGTATTACAGAAACAGAACAACACCAGCAATAAGGGGTATCTTCAGGTGTATACTGTATAGGAGGCACAAAACACCCACTG
Organism: Lithobates pipiens; assembly: GCF_037356315.1. Lineage (NCBI taxonomy): Eukaryota > Metazoa > Chordata > Amphibia > Anura > Ranidae > Lithobates > Lithobates pipiens. The sequence continues at coordinate 119,611,361 of NW_027507787.1, forward strand.
TAAATGCTGCAGATGCCTGTATTACAGAAACAGAAAAATACCAGCAATAAGGGTTAGCTTCAGGTGTGTACTGTACAGGAGGCACACAACTCCCTCTTTAACTGCTGCAGATGCCTGTATTGCAGAAACAGAACAACGCCAGCAATAAAGGGGTAGCTTCAGGTGTATACTGTGCAGGAGGCACACAACACCCAGTTTAACTGCTGCAAATGCCTCTATTACAGAAACAGAACAACACCAGCACTAAGGGGTAGCTTCAGGTGTATACTGTGCAGGAGGCACACAAAACCTACTCTAGCTGCTGCAGATGCCTGTTTTACAGAAACAGAACAACACAAGCAAAAAGGGGTATCTTCAGGTGTATACTGTGCAGGAGGCAGACAACACCCACTTTAACTACTGCAGATGCCTATGTTTCAGAAACAGAACAACACCAGCAATAAGGGGTATATTCAGGTGTACTCTATGCAGGAGGCACACAACACCCACTGTAAATGCTGCCGATGTCTGTATTACAGAAACAGAACAACACCAGCAATAAGGGGTAGCTTCAGGTGTATACTGTGCAGGAGGCATACAACACCCACTTTAACTGCCGCAGATGCCTGTATTACAGAAACAGAACAACACCAGTAATAAGGGGTAGGTTCAGGTGTATACTGGGTTGGAGGCACATAATACTCATCTAACTGCTGCAGATGCCTGTATGACAGAAAGAAAACAACAGCAATAATGGGTATCTTCAGGTGTATACTGTGCACGAGGAACCCAACCCTCACTTTAACTGCTGCAGATGCCTGTATTACAGAAACAGAACAACACAAGCAAAAAGGGGTATCTTCAGGTGTATACTGTGCAGGAGGCAGATAACACCCACTTTAACTACTGCAGATGCCTATGTTTCAGAAACAGAACAACACCAGCAATAAGGATATATTCAGGTGTACTCTGTGCAGGAGGCACACAACACCCACTGTAAATGCTGCAGATGCCTGTATTACAGAAACACAAAAACACCAGCAATAATGGTTAGCTTCAGGTGTGTACTGTGCAGGAGGCACACAACACCCACTTTAACTGCTGCAGATGCCTGTATTACAGAAACAAAACAACACCAGCAATAAAGGGTAGCTTCAGGTGTATACTGTGCAGGAGGCACACAACACCCACTTAAACTGCTGCAGATGCCTATATTACAGAAACAGAAAAACACTAGTAATAAAGGGTAGCTTCAGGTGTATAGTGTGCAGGAGGCACACAACACCCACTCTAACTGCTGCATATGCCTGTGATACAGAAACAGGGCAACAACAGCAATTAGGTGTATCTTTAAGTGAATAATATGCAGGAGTCTCACATCACCCACTTTAACTACTGCAGATGCCTCTGTTTCAGAAACAGAACAACACCAGTAATAAGGGGTATCCTCAGGTCTATACTGTGCAGGAGGAACACTGCACCCACTGTAATTGCTGCAGCTGCCTTTTACTGAAACAGAAAAAACAGAAAAAACAGCAATATGTGTATGTATACTGTGCAGGAGGCACAGAAAACCCACTTTAACTGCGGCAGATGCCTGTATTACAGAAACAGAACAACACCAGTAATAAGGGGTAGGTTCAGGTGTATACTGGGTTGGAGGCACATAATACTCATCTAACTGCTGCAGATGCCTGTATGACAGAAAGAAAACAACAGCAATAATGGGTATCTTCAGGTGTATACTGTGCACGAGGAACCCAACCCTCACTTTAACTGCTGCAGATGCCTGTATTACAGAAACAGAACAACACAAGCAAAAAGGGGTATCTTCAGGTGTATACTGTGCAGGAGGCAGATAACACCCACTTTAACTACTGCAGATGCCTATGTTTCAGAAACAGAACAACACCAGCAATAAGGATATATTCAGGTGTACTCTGTGCAGGAGGCACACAACACCCACTGTAAATGCTGCAGATGCCTGTATTACAGAAACACAAAAACACCAGCAATAATGGTTAGCTTCAGGTGTATACTGTGCAGGAGGCACACAACACCCACTTAAACTGCTGCAGATGCCTATATTACAGAAACAGAAAAACACTAGTAATAAAGGGTAGCTTCAGGTATATAGTGTGCAGGAGGCACACAACACCCACTCTAACTGCTGCATATGCCTGTGATACAGAAACAGGGCAACAACAGCAATTAGGTGTATCTTTAAGTGAATAATATGCAGGAGTCTCACATCACCCACTTTAACTACTGCAGATGCCTCTGTTTCAGAAACAGAACAACACCAGTAATAAGGGGTATCCTCAGGTCTATACTGTGCAGGAGGAACACTGCACCCACTGTAATTGCTGCAGCTGCCTTTTACTGAAACAGAAAAAACAGAAAAAACAGCAATATGTGTATGTATACTGTGCAGGAGGCACAGAAAACCCACTTTAACTGCGGCAGATGCCTGTATTACAGAAACAGAACAACACCAGCAATAAGGGGTAGGTTCAGGTGTATACTGGGTTGGAGGCACAGAACACCCACTGTAAATGCTGCAGATGCCTGTATTACAGAACCAGAACAACACCAGCAATAAGGGGTAGCTTCAGGTGTATACTGTTCATCAGGCACACAACACCCACTTTAACTGCTGCAGATGCCTGTATTACAGAAACAGAACAACACCAGCAATAAGGGGTATCGCCAGGTGTATACTGTATAGGAGGCACACAACACCCACTGTAAATGCTGTAGATGCCTGTATTACAGAAACAAAACAACACCAGCAATAAGGGGTATCGCCAGGTTTATACTGTGCAGGAGGCACCCAACACCCTCTTTAACTGCTGCAGATACCTGTATTACAGTAACAGAACAACACCAGCAATAAGTTTGGCTTCAGGTGTGTACTGTGCAGGAGGCATACAACACCCACTTTAACTGCCGCAGATGCCTGTAATACAGAAACAGAATAACACCAGTAATAAGGGGTAGGTTCAGGTGTATACTGGGTTGGAGACACACAATACTCACTCTAACTGCTGCAGATGCCTGTATTAGAGAAACAGAACAACACCAGCAATAATGGGTATTTTCAGGTTTATACTGTGCAGGAGGCACACAACACCCACTTTAACTGTCGCAGATGCCTGTATTACAGAAACAGAACAACACCAGTAATAAGGGGTAGGGTCAGGTGTATACTGGGTTGGAGGCACACAGCACCCACTTTAACTGCTGCCGATGCCTGTATTACAGAAACAGAACAACACCAGCAATAAAGGGTAGCTTCAGGTGTATACTGTGCAGGAGGCACAGAACACCCACTTTAAATGCTGCAGATGGCTGTATTACAGAAACAGAAAAACACTGGTTATAAAGGGTAGCTTCAGATGTATAGTGTGCAGGCGGCACACAACACCCACTGTAAATCCTGCAGATGCCTTTGTTATAGAAACAGGGCAACAGCAGCAATTAGGTGTATCTTCAAGTGTATACTATGCAGGAGTCACACATCACCCACTTTAACTACTGGAGATGCCTCTGTTTCAGAAACAGAACAACACCAGTAATAAGGGGTATCTTCAGGTGTATACTGTGCAGGAAGAACACTACACCCACTGTAAATGCTGCAGCTGCCTTTTACAGAAACAGAAAAAAACAGCAATGAGGGGTATCTTTATGTGTATACTGTGCACGAGGCACACAACACTCACTTTAATTGATGCAGATGCCTATATTACAGAAAAAAGAACAACAGCAGCAATAAGGGTAGCTTCAGGTGTATACTGTGCAGGATGCACACAACACCCACTTTAACTGCTGCAGATGAATGTAATTACAGAAACATAACAACACCAGTAATAAAGGTGTAGCTTCAGGTGTATACTGTGCAGGAGGCACACACCACCCACTTTAAATGCTGCAGATGGCTGTATTACCGAAACAGAAAAACACTATTTATAAAGGGTAGCTTCAGATGTATAGTGTGCAGGAGGCACACAACATCCACTGTAAATGCTGCAGATGCCTTTGTTATAGAAACAGGGCAACAGCAGCAATTAGGTGTATCTTCAAGTGTATACTATGCAGGAGTCACACATCACCCACTTTAACTACTGGAGATGCCTCTGTTTCAGAAACAGAACAACACCAGTAATAAGGGGTATCTTCAGGTGTATACTGTGCAGGAGGAACACTACACCCACTGTAAATGCTGCAGCTGCCTTTTACAGAAACTGAAAAAACAGCAATGAGGGGTATCTTTATGTGTATACTGTGCACGAGGCACACAACACCCACTGTAAATGCTGCAGATGCCTGTATTACAGAAACAGAACAACACCAGCAATAAGGGGTAGGTTCAGGTGTATACTGGGTTGGAGGCACACAACACCCACTGTAAATGCTGCAGATGCCTGTATTACAGAAACAGAACAACACCAGCAATAAGGGGTATCTTCAGGTGTATACTGTATAGGAGGCACACAACACCCACTGTAAATGCTGTTGATGCCTGTATTACAGAAACAGAACAACACTAGCAATTAGGGGTATCGCCAGGTGTATACTGTGCAGGAGGCACCCAACACCCACTTTAACTGCTGCAGATACCTGTATTACAGAAACAGAACAACACCAGCAATAAGGGTTGGCTTCAGGTGTGTACTGTGCATGAGGCACACAACACCCACTTTAAATGCTGCAGATGGCTGTATTACAGAAACAGACAAACACTAGAAATAAAGGGTAGCTTCAGGTGTATAGTGTGCAGGGGGCACACAACACCCACTCTAACTGCTGCATATGCCTGTGTTTCAGAAACAGAACAACACCAGTAATAAGGGGTATCTTCAGGTGTATACTGTGCAGGAGGTACACTACACCCACTGTAAATGCTGCAGCTGCCTTTTACAGAAACAGAAAAAACAGCAATAAGGGGTATCTTTATGTGTATACTGTGCAGGAGGCACACAACACTCACTTTAATTGATGCAGTTGCCTATATTACAGAAAAATAACAGCAGCAGCAATAAGGGGTAGCTTCAGGTGTCTACTGTGCAGGAGGCACACAACACCCACTTTAACTGCTGCAGATGAATGTAATTACAGAAACATAACAACACCAGTAATACAGGGTAGTTTCAGGTGTGTACTGTGCAGGAGGCACACAACACCCACTCTAACTGCTGCATATGCCTGTTTTACAGAAACAGAACAACACCAGCAATAAAGGATATCTTCAAGTGTATACTATGCAGGAGGCACACAGCACCCACTTTAACTACTGCAGATGCCTGTGTTTCAGAAACAGAACAACATAATATGTCCTCTCAGAACAACTTTATGGCCAGCCAAAATGGAGGTAGGAAGAACTTCTTCCGAGGTATTATATTTAAAATATTCTTCTATGTGAGATCTGAGTTGCTGGTGTATAGAGGGGTCTGATAGAAGAGAGTCATTAAGGCGCCAATTGAAGGGGGTGGGGGCTAAACCTTTGTGTTAGGTCTGAAATGCTACTATATTATGGTCTAACCATGGGCACGGGAAAATAGAGGCATTGGAGGAATTTTCTAGCAGAATAGGTGTGAAAAAGATGTAGTCTAGCCTGGCGTAGCAATCGTGTGTGTGTGGGAGTAGTGAGTATAGGCTTTAATACCTATATTGTGAGCTCTCCGGGAGTTGATCAACTGGAGTTTACTAAGGGAGCGATTGATACATTTAGAAAAGGCCTTAGAAGTGGGAACCACTTTGCTTCTATCAAGAGCAGGGTGGGCTGATAGGATGAAATCGCCGCCAATGATCATATGTGGGGAGGTGAACTTGTCCAAGGTATCAAAAAATTTCATAAAGAAAGATGTCTGTGCTTCATTGGGGGGCTTAAATTGATGCTAAGGTAATATTACGTCTATTTATATTGCCCTTCATGATGATATATCTGCTCTCATCATCTTTAAAAATGTTTTGTAGTTCAAAGATGATTTCCTAACTAAGATTGCAACCCCTCTAGATTTGTTAGAGAAAGTTGTATAGTGGATTTTATTAAATGATTTATCAAAATAATTAGGGTGGTTGGCTGTGGAGAAGTGGGTTTATTGCATGAGGATAATATCTGCTCCTAATCTTTTATAGTGCCTAAGGGCTTTTTTACTCTTTTGGGGGAGTTGAAACCCTGTACATTGTGGGAGAAGATTTTAAGACCCATTGGTACCTGGGTGTGGGAATTCTAGGTGGATTTTAAGAGATAGGAGATCCATTAGTACCATACTACCAATGGTAAGTTGTATTTTTGTGTGGGTTGTACAGAATGTTATAGCTCTATGTACAAAGGATGTCATGTTGTATATCGTGAGATAGTGGATATGATTTGGATGTGTCCTGTAGTGAACCAGTGTGGTAAAATTTTGTTTGAAACAGTTTGAGAAGTAATAGGAAAAGAGTCTTCCAGTAAATTTTTTACAAGAATTCGTTGCCATTAAACAGTAACAATATCAAATCAGAAATAAATGGAGGCCAGCAGACAGAAAGTCGTCTGGCCTAGCAATGACTACCTGAGGACAAATCTGTCCTAATTCCACCAGCAGAACGCGCCCCCCCACCCCGGGAGGATGGGGAAGCACTTCCCGCATGCAGAATGGGGGGCAAACCAACGACGGTGGACAAGCCAGGCAAAAAATAAAAATTCTATAAAACAATATAACAGTGCATAGATATAAGAAAAACGCTCCACCAAGAATCAACAGTAAGCCGTTACCAACATGGTAAGAGTATTGCGATGTATAAATATGTGGGCATTAGGGATGAGCCGAACACCCCCCGGTTCGGTTCGCACCAGAACTTGCGAACGACCCCCGCGTTCGAAACGAACGTTAGAACCCCATTGAAGTCTATGGGACTCGAACGTTCGAAATGGAAAGTGCTAATTTTAACGGCTAATATGCAAGATAGTGTCCTAAAAAGGGTTTGGGGACCTGCCTCCTGCCTCAGGGGACATGGGTCACTGCAAAAAAAAGTTTTAAAAACTGCCGTTTTGGCGGGAGCACTGATTTTAATGACGATTAAAGTGAAAAAAAAAGGTGAAATATTCCTTTAAATATGGTGCCTGGGGGGTGTCTGTAGTATGCCTGTGAAGTGCCATGTGTTTCCCGTGTTTGGAACAGTCCCTGCACAAAATGACATTAAACGGAAATAACACCATTTAAAACTGCTTGCGGTTTTAATGTTATATCTGGTTCCTGCAATATGGTTGAAAATCATTCAGAAAAATGGCATGGGTAGCCCTCCCTGCCCATTACCAGCCTATTTGGGTCTTGTACGCATATTAAGGGGAACCCCGTACCCATATTAAAAAAAAGAAATGCGTGTGGCCCCCAGGCCCTATATACTCAGAACAGCAGTATACAGGCGGTGCAAACAAGACAGGGACTGTGTAGGTTTGTTGTGTTAAGTTGAATCTGTTTGTAATTTTCAACCGGTACATTTTTAAAGTGTAGCTCCAGTCAAAAAAACTATTTTTAAGCTTTTTGGAAAACATAGGGAAGGGTTATCACCCCTGTATAATTTGTTTTGTCGTCCATCTTTTTTCATCTCACTTGCTGCTGTCTCCTTGCATTTGCAAGTAGGAGATGTTTGTAAGTTGGATGTTTGAAAGTAGGGGCCTGCCCTATATTATAGCACTATGTACTGGGTACAGAGCACGCAGACAGCATGCACTTCTCCTAACACTACTGACTGCAAGCTCTATTATTAACCACTTGACCACTGGGCACTTAAACACCCTTAATAGCCAGACCAATTTTCAGCTTTCGGTGCCCTCACATTTTGAATGACAATTACTCAGTCATGCAACACTGGACCTATAGGAAATGTTTGTCCTTTTTTTCACACAAATAGAGCTTTCTTTTGGTGGTATTTAATCACCTCTCAGTTTTTTATTTTTTGTGCTATAAAAGAAAAAAGACCGAAAATTCTGCGAAAAAATGAATTTTTCTTCGTTTCTGTTATAAAATTTAGCAGATTAGTAATTTTTTCTTCATAAATTTTGTCCAAAATTCATACTACTACATATCTTTGGTAAAAATAAGTACAAATTGGTGGATATTATTTGGTCTTTGTGAAAGTTATAGAGTCCACAAGCTATGGTGCCAATATCTGAAAATTGATCACACCTGAAGTACTGATGGCCTATTTCCTTTTTTTTTTTTCCACAAAATTGTCATATTATCAGGTTATTTCACACACACAGCATATGCATACCAAAAGACCCTGGAGAATACAATGGTGGTCGTTGCAAATTTTTATCTCACACGGTATTTGCACAGCAATTTTTCAAATGCGTTTTTTGGGGGGAAAAAACAGTTTTGTGCTTAAAAAACAAACAAAAAAAACAGTAAAGTTAGCCCAATGTTTGCATAAAGTGAAAGATGAAGTTATGCTGAGTAAATAGATATCAAACATGTCACTCTTCAAAATTGCACATGCCCGTGGAATGGCGCCAAACGTCGCTACTTAAAAAATCCCCATAGGCGACGCTTAAAATTGTTTTTACTGGTTACATGTTTTGAGTTGCAGAGGAGGTCTAGGACTAGAATTATTGCTCTCGCTCTAACGTTCTCGGCGATACCTCACGTGTGGTTTGAACACCGTTTTCATATGTGGCCGGGGCTTACGCATGCGTTCGCTTCTGCATGCGAGCACATGGGGACATGGGCGCTTTAAAAAATTTTTTTTTTTTTTATTGTTCATTTTACTTTATTTATTTTAGTTTGACATTTTTTTCCCCAAAAATATATTTTTGATCACTTTTATTCCTATTACAAGGAATGTAAACATCCCTTGTAATAGGAATATGGGGTGACAGGTCCTCTTTACAGTGAAATCTGGGGGTCAATATGACCCCACATCTCACCTCTAGGCTGGGAAGCCTGAAATAAAAAATAAAAAAAAGATTCTGGCTTTGATCGTACTGGCGAGTTGGTAGAAGCACCGGAGGGCGGTGAGGGGTGGGGGGCGTCTATGGCTGGGTATTTCAGGGTATCACCGAGTATGGCTGGGTATCTCCGAGTATGGCTGGGTATGGCAATTTATGGCAGGGTATTGCAGAGTATTGGCGGGGTATTGGCGGGGTACTACAGAGTAATAGCAGGGTACTGCAGAGTATTGGGGGGTACTCCAGAGTAATGGTAGGGTACTGCAGAGTATGCAGAGTAATGGGGGTTACTGCAGAGTAATGGGGGGTACTGCAGAGTAATGGCAGGGTACTCCAGAGGAATGGCAGGGTACTGCACTACAGAGTAATGGCGGGGTACTGCAGAGTAATGGCGGGGTACTGCAGAGTATGCACTGGTATTGCAGAGTATTGGCAGGGAATTGAGGGGTTAAATTCGGTGAGCAGCGATGTGGGCACTGCAGATGCAGCCCACATCGCTGCTGACACCGATCTCTTTCCCCTCCGCTGTACCGATCGGTACAGAGAGGGGAGGGAGGAACCGGCGTCATAACATGACGCCGGTTTGTTTCCAAGTGATCACTCCGTCATTTGACGGAGCGATCACGTGGTAAACGGCCGCGACGATGATCCGTGATGCAGAATTCTGGGAGGCCGTTAATTAACGGCCTCTCAGAGTTAAACAACCGCCCTGAAGCCATTAATCGGCAAGGGGCAGTTGTTAAGTGGTTAAAGCTAGATCACTAGCTATATAGGTGAGGTGAATATAGTGGTGTATACTGCGGTCAGGGCACAGACAACAACCACTACACAGCAGCAAGATAGGAAATCAGCCAAAAACGATTGGTGTGTACTGTGTTGAAGGTACACAGAACACCCACTGCTTCAGATGCTAACACACTACACGAGGCCGCCTCAAAGGCGGCCTTATATAGTGTGGGGCGTGCACTACACAGCCTGAGCTATGATTGGCCACAGGCAGGATGCCTGTGGACAATCATGGCTCTCCTCGCTGCTGGCGCTACGATTGGCCAAGCATGCGGGGTCACAGTGCATGCTTGGCCAATCATGAGCCAGCAATGCACTGCGCCACCGCAGTGCATTGTGGTCCGCGCGCGCCACTCGAATTTTGACGCGAACGGCCCAAACGTTCGGAATTCGCCGAACGGCCGAACAGCCAATGTTCGAGTCGAACGTACGTTCGACTCGAACACGAAGCTCATCCCTAGTGGGCATGATGAAAAAAGTTTGCAAAGTGTATCGATAACCCTTCTGTATGAGTGGTCATAGAAGCAAAATAAAAAAGGGGGGGGTTGGGAACAGTAGAGGAGAAGAATAGTAGTTAGCACATGTCCATAGTGTCAATCATAGGAATGCTGGTCTGAAGTAAGCTGATCTGGAGTGTTGATTACCTTTCTGAATAATGATTAAAAAAATGGGGGAGGCAGAATTAGGAAAGCATAAATTAGCATTGTAGAAGGAACAAAGAAGAAACATTATTTTGAATCCTGGTGTAGGGGAGTCTGTGGCTTAATCATTTCTGTTGAGACCACCCGAGTGGCTGAAAGTCAACCATCTTATAAAGCCTGTAAACTTGACATAGCAGGTGATGAGACATATACAGTTTTCATCTTTGTGCCGTTAAACCATATGTCTGGAGCTTAAGATGACTGTCATCCTGGGGTGCAGAGGGGGGAAGAAGGAGACCCAAAAATGATTGTAAGGGCGATGAGGGGAGCAGTCCAAGATGGCAAAACAACAAACAATAACAAAAAGTCAAAAAATTCAAGTCCCCTATCTTTTTACTACTCCCGTCCTCACTCACCCAGTCTCAGATGGAAATGGGGGCATAAGCCATGCTTATTCAACCAAACTTGTGCAGCAGAGAACGTCTAGGTTCATTAACCTGTCTGGTCCTGGAGAGAGTGTTACCATCTCCTCTGATCCCTCTGGGTGCGTCTGGTCAAAGGCGTGGACCATATAGGAGACGATCTGGGAGTGCCAGGTCGACAGTGTGATGGTGCTTGTTCCAAAAGGCCCAGCTTAATTAAGAGGTCTTTCCCTTCTATTACATTATACACAGTGTGAGTTGTGCCATTATGCAATATAGAAAGTTTAAAAGGGAAGCCCCATCTGTATTTAATTCTAGCTGATTGCAGGATGCTAGTAACCTCCTTCATCCTGTGTCTGCAGTCTAAAGTAGCAGGGAAGATGTCAGGGTATATCTGTAGCCTAACTCCATCCAGCTCAATTCTTGGGGAGTTTCTGGAGGCTCTCATGATATCTTCCTTGATGATAAAGTCCTTCATGCACATTATCACATCTCTGGGGGGTTTGTCAGGAGTTGGTTTTGGCTGCAGTACTCTATGCATTCTATCACAGGCAAAGGCAGATAATGGTTTGTCTGGAACCAGTTTGTGGAACAGTTTTATGATAGCTTGATTCAAATCTGTAATAGATTCTGGGATACCGCGCACCCTTATATTGTTGCGTCTGTTACTATTGTCTAAATCTTCTATGTGTGCTTGCATGAAGGAAAAGCTATCAGCCAGAGTTTCATAATCTTTCCTGAGATCATTGTGTGCAAGAACTAGTTCATCATGCTTAGTTTCCAGAATATCTGTGCGGCCCCCAATGCTGGCTATCTCCTGTGACAGTACATTAGTAGATTTGTGCAGCTAATTTTCCAGCTTGTCTACCAGTCTCTAGTAAATAGCCAACAGACTAGCATCTAAATCAGCCTTAGTGAGGGGCTGAGGGTACTCACTGTTATTGGAAGGCACAGAAGAAATCTGTGTGGGGCTGTCGGAGGCCGCATGGTGGCCGGCGCCATTTTGGGTCATCTTCCTGGATGTGCCAGGTCTCTCCAGGCTTAGAAGGCAATTTGTGAGCAAGTGCTGGGAGCGTTTGCGCCCCTTTTTGTGCGATGGTATGCACGAGGGTGTCCCGCGGGGGGTGATGGGGAAAAAATCCTCTGTTATAGCAGAAAATAGCCCCGGGAATCTTGCCTGGCTGTTCCAGTCAGACGGAGCTCACATCAGCAGCGTCTGTCCAGCATCGCATCTAATATTGAAATGGGGTATTTTGTTATAAGAACTTGAATAATAGAAATGTGAATAATATTATGTTTATCATCATTTATCTAATATGTAGAAGTACTATATATCCTTTTATTTGTTTTATCACAATTATTGACATTATTTTGCACTGTATTTTAGTTAATAAATATATATTTTTAAGCAACATTATTTGTATCACTCGTCTTCAAAATAGCACAGATAAACAAACAAACTTAAATTTCTTGTTTGTATTGTTAGAAAATGGTAAATCTCCCAAATCAAAGATTTGCATATTTACATAATTACAATACATTTTTAATATTTCAGTATAAACATTCTGACGGCACATAAATGTGCCCTTTTATTTGCAGTGTACGCTAGTGGATTTTTGCCAGAACTTACTGCTCACAATTCTGTTACTGATAGAGGTAGCTCTCTTAAAGGTTAAAGAGAGCTTTTTCTGGGATAAATTGTCCTAGAGCCGGGTCTAGTGTCAATAAGTGCCAATATTTTTCAATAATTTTTTTTGATTTGCTGTTGATTAAATCTAGTAATGATCCTCAGTTGTACAGAAAAGTTACAGCAGGAAACACAATACTTCATGCTACAAGTTTTTATCCTCAACCTCTGATTCCATCCCCTACTCCCAATATTTAAGAACTACACGTAAATTGCACTGATGAGCAAATCTTCATAAAAGAAGCGGCCAAATTATGGGATAAACCCCTAGTGAGAGGATATTCACATGCCTCTCTGAAAAGATCCTATAAAAAAGTCTTAACTAAATCTAGAAATGACCTATTATACATTAACAAACGACCAGACAATTCTAGCATACTGAAGACCATTACTAGATTTAATCAACAGCAACAGCAAATCAAAAAAATTATTGAAAAATATTGGCACTTTTGACACTAGACTAGACAATTTGTCCCAGAAAACCCTCTCTTTACCTTTAAGCCCTTGTACACACGATCTGAGATTCCGTCGGATCGGAGCGGTTTGTTGGATATTCCGTGTGGTATGCATCGGACTGTTTTCCGTCGGAATATGACCAAATTTTCCAACTTGCTGGAAATATTTTCCGACAAACTGCTCCGATCGGACATACTCCGATCATGTGTAGCCTACTCCGACAGACAAGGTGCCACGCATGCTCACAATCAAATTCTGACACGGAAGTGCTCGTTCAGGTAAAACTACTGCTTGTAATCGATATAGCACATTCGTCACGCTGCAATGTTAAAAATTCTTTAATGAAGGACATTCTCTTGTTCTTTACAATGCTGCAAGAAGGAACTTCTTTTGATTCTCACAGTCATACACACTTCTCCCGAACGTATTTCATGACTCTTTTTTAACCATTTCGGCAATACAATTTTTGCTTTTGTCACATCCACACAATTTTAGATTTTGTTTATTCTTTTTTGGATGCATTTTTTTTTATTTCCTAAAAATCTCCTTTAAAGACAGTTTGCTAATTTCTCCTTTTTTTGGGGTGTTTTTAGTGTGTAAACTTACCACAACAATATTATTGTATTTTTTATCTTTGGTTTTTCTTTTTTATCTACAGGAGGTTATCTACAGGAGGTTGTTTAGTGTTGGTAACCCTTGTTATTCATTTCACTTTGTATTTTTGAAATGTACCTGCCTGCTCGCAAATAAACTGGCCTTTTGGAAGGAAAACACATACACAAGTATTTCATCAAACAAAAAAAACCTTTATTTTGGTCGCAATAAAATAAAAAGAGGAACGCAGCGCTGGAGAAACTTGTTACTTTGATGCAGCCTTTGGCCCCCAGGGCAGACATGAACAAATTAGAATAAGAAAAAATGGTGGCCTGAGGAGTACATATCTCAGGGAGAGAATTCTGGTCCAGAAGTCCTAGAGATCAGGAAAATCAGATGCCATTTATGTCCCCAGGATGTGGTTCTTCAAGAGGCTGCATCTTCTGGCAGACCAGACTGAACCCAGGCCATCACTCTCTTGTCTTCCTTAGGCACTTCCCTCCAGGCATCCTTCGAGGCTGTGGCTGGGCTCCTGTAGTTGGGGCAGGAGGAGGAAAAGGAGGGCGTTGGTGGACCTCCTGGCTGCCACTTGCCACAGCCTCCCCCGGACTGAGGTCTTCCTGTGTATGAAAAGGGGACATAGTTTTAGTTTTTTGCTCATCAATCACACCATTTTGTGCTCCTGGCTTTTGCAAATTGAATGTTACCAAATAGAACAGACTATCATTCTGAGCCCAGCATTTTTCTTTCCTGTCCCAATAATTTTTGGTCACTACTGTCTATTGAGATGTAAACCACTTGGTTAAATCACAACTTACTGATCAATAAGAACATCTAGTTAACATCATTAAATGTAACACAAGAAATATGTTCAACAATGCAATACCTGTCTCAAGCTGGGCCCCACCACATGTTGCTGCCTGGAAGGCCCAGGTTGGATGTTGGAAGCCTCAGCTGGGGGTGAAGGATGCCTTGAAGGAAGACTGGAGAGTGGTGGCTTGAGTGGTGGCCTGGGTACCCCCTGGTCTACCAGAAAATGCAGCCTGTCGAAGTAAACCATCCTGGGGTAATAAACAGCATCTGGATCTCCTGCTCTCAAGGACTCCAGGTGCTTCTTTCTCTCCTTGAGATATGTATCTTCATGTCCCCAATTTTCATATTCAGATAGGCCATGTCTGCCATGGGGACCATGATCCAAACCAAAGAAAGAAGTTTCTCCAGCGCTGCGTTCCTCTTTCTTATGTCGTAATAAAACTCGTTGTGGATCTGCCACAGGCAGGGCATCTCCCTGTACATTTGGAGGAATAGCCCCATAAAATTGGGGTTTTGGAATGGATCCATCTTGTCTGCAAGACACAACACAAGACAAACCTTCAAATACTAATAATGCCATTAAAAACCCTCCTAATCTTGTCCCAACATCGGCCTAGATAGAACCAGTCTAGTCTAGTGATGCACCAAGTTAACATTTTTACCTTCGTTTGCACGATCGTCGCGTCTGCGCCTCACTCTCTTCCCAGGTCGTACGGACGACACACGCGTGTTGCATTTCATATACAGTGCACATGCGTGAAACTACGCCCGCCCCTGACGTTCTTTCTAGACTATTCCCCGCCCCTTCGCTTTCGGCGCAGTGGGGAGAGCACATGGCGGAGAGAACTCAGGTGCGCAATCAAAGTTCCACTAACGAGGAGGAGGGTGAGGAAAGCCCGGAGCCTGAAATGTCCCGATCCAGGAAGAGAAGATTTAAGGCCTCAAATATGTCTTTTGGAGAGATGTTGGAGATGGTGGACATATTGAACAGGACCGACTATGATGGGAAGTATGGACCTTACCCAAACCCAAATATCAGAAAGGCCAAGATCATGACTAAAGTTGTGAAGAGTCTTCATAAGAATTTTGGGGTACGACGATCCAAGGATCAACTGAGAAAACGCTGGTCAGACCTGAAACTGAGGGAGCACGAGCAGTACAGAAGGATCAAGCGTGTTCTTAAAAAAAGTAAGTAGTTGTCGTGTGTTCATATGATTATTCTTGCTTGCATACTGCTCCATGTGCTTTGATTTCATGTTGTGCATTTTAAAATGGCCACTTTCAAGTTCATGGTTTAATTCGTTCGTAAGAAACATCGTTCTGTAGGGAAGTATTCCAGCTTAACAAAGTGTCCCCAATAATGTTCTCACCTTGGAACTCGGCCAAAAAACACAATTGTACAACACTTCCAAGCAATGTTTCATATTCCTATTTCTGCCCTATGTGTGCTAATTTTTTTTTTTTCATATTCTCATAGGGGAGAGAAGACTCGGCAAGTATGAGGACACCAGGGACCACACCCCTCCCAAAGAAGGGCAACTTCCAAAAGCAGAAACAGAGGAGCAGGAGGAGGAGGAAGGAGAGATTGCGGAGGTTGGGCAAATTGTCACCACACAGCTTCCGGTAAGCTCATCAATGTATGTCATTATATTTTTATTACATGGTGTGTTTTTTTGCTTTGTTTTGTAGGTGATGTGGAAGAAGATTCCCGTTTTACCAGCGAAATTGCCCAGATCCTGATTGGGGAGATAATGGGGTGCAATCGGGATTTGGAAAATATACAGCAAAACATCAATGATGTTAAAAATAAAATGAAGAACATCATTGATGTTTTGGGGAGAGTGTGAAACAGAAAAAAACTAGATAGGGTTTTAGTTTTGCTATTTTAAAACACAACTTTTGTATTTATCGAAATTACAAATTTGGAAGATGCACAGAGTGTGTAAACATGTACTATCTCCCATCATGGGGGATCAATGTACGTGTTTTGTGGAAAGTGGCTGAGATGAAGGGGTTGCAGCCCCAAAGCATGTACATTGATCCCCCATGATGGGAGATTGCACATGTTGACACACTGTGTGCATCTCCCAAATTTGGATTTTCCAGGGTCACACCCCATGTGATGAAGGCAATATCAGCACAGTTTGTACATACTCATGTCTGATATTGTCTTCACTTTTCAAAGTTGAACTTTGTAAGTTCCTGTGTTCTGTATTTTACGCTTTGATACATGCCTGTTTACACAAAAACTACAAGTAAACAAAAAT
Source organism: Lithobates pipiens (assembly GCF_037356315.1). NCBI lineage: Eukaryota > Metazoa > Chordata > Amphibia > Anura > Ranidae > Lithobates > Lithobates pipiens. Next base: position 119,627,941 of record NW_027507787.1, read on the forward strand.
TAGCTGAAAGTCTGTTTTTGATACACACAATTTCTTGTTTTGTTGTAAAAAACATTTCTAAACGCACATGTGAATGTGCTTGGATTAAAAAATGTAATTAACAATGTGTGACTTTCTTTTTCATTGCGCCAAACATGTATTTGGAGTAAAATTTTAGTTTGCGGTGAGAATGGGTGTTATTTACTAAAGGCAACTCCACTTTGCACTCCAAGTGCAGTTTCAGGTGTACTTTTGCAGTGCACTTGTAGTGCGTAGCGGATGTGCCTTTAGTAAAAAACACCCACAGTGATGTGTAAATTTGTACAATCATGCCATTTTCCTGCCATGGTGCTGAAAATGAGCACGATTGTGGTCAGTAATGCACTACATACATTAGTTACCAAAAACAAGGTGTGTGTGTAGCAGACCCACAACATAATAAGCTTATCTGAAGAAGAGACTGTCCCCTCATCTCGCTCAGAACTTGGGTTTGCACTGTTGTTGAAAAAGGCACAACTTTAAAATGTTTTTGTTACCGCATATTCTTTACGTGTTCAGAACTCTGCCTTTACCTATTTTGAAACCTGATATAGCTTGTTTACAAAGGATTGTCAATAAGTTTATATGGGCGGCCCATAAATCACGTATCAGATCACCGTTGTTGAGTATCCCGACTAGATATGCTGGGATGGGAGTCCCTGATCTCAGGGCATACTACAAAGCCACTGTTTTGGACCAAACCAGGAAACTTTGGGATCCGACCTCTTCTCTGCCATGGACTTCAATTGAAACCGCAGACATGTTGTTTCCTCCATCACATTTACTTGCAGCCATCTGGATGGGTTTACACCCCACACGCTCTCTACTACCAACGGTTAAAGCCCTCATAAGCAACTGGAAAGCAATCGTACAATCCACAGGCGGCCTACATATACAAGCACTTTATCGACTACCACTCGCCTCCATTTCACTCCTGTCCCAGGATTTACCGCTTCATAGCTGGTCCTCAAAAGGCATAAAAACCCTCGGAGACTTATTTCAAAATGGTCATTTAAAGTCCTTCATTCAACTGTCTAAAGCCTTTAACATCCCTAGTAATGACTTCTACATCTACCTACGGATCCGTCATGCTATTTCTTCTATACATACGTCGAGCTGTTCTTTGACTAAAGACATATTACAAACTTTTACCTCAATGGTCAATAAACTAAGGGGTATCTCATACTTTTATGGACTTTTGACAAAGCCTAGCCCGGAACGCTCCACTCCGGCGATTGTCTCGTGGGAGCGAACTTTACATCTACAAGTCTCACCAGCGAACTGGTACTGGGCAATCCGTTTCCCAGCTGTAGTATCCAGAAATGTGTCACAATGGGAGACTGTGATGAAAATTCTTTACAAGTGGTACTACACTCCATCTAAATTAGCAAGGATTTTTCCATCCCAATCTAGAAAGTGCTGGCGAGAGTGTAACCAAGACGGACATATTTACCATATTTGGTGGGAATGCCCGCCCATAAATACTTTCTGGGCCGGGATTTCCTCCCTCATCCGGAGCGTAACTAATGTTACTGGCAAACTGGCACCGCAGACGGCTCTCTTTGGTCTTGACCTTACATTGTGGCCTTCGAAATTTCACACCATAATCACTCACATACTTATAGCGGCTAGACTTGCTATCTCCCGTCGCTGGAAACAATCTTGCTCTCCCTCTGTCCCAGACGTAATCATAATATTAAACGAACATATGTTGATGGAATTCATGTTTGCGAAAGCACACATGAAATTGGGTAAATTCTATGCAACTTGGCAATACTGGTTACAAGATTCTAGAGCTCAATTTCACTCTTGATTTTAATATTCTTACTTGAGCCCCTCTGCCAATGTCCTCTTCCGTGCGGGGGGGAGGAAATCCATCTGATCCCCATAAGACCTGGGACCGAGCCCTCTGCGGTGTACTTGCTTATAGCATTCAAGAATGTATAGTCTTTTTTCCTCTTTAATGACATAACCACCTGTTTCTCCGCTCACCCTCCACCTTTCTCTACCCTTTTTTAGGTGCTCTGAGGGGGAGAGAATGGAGGCTGTCTCTCCCCGCCAGTCATTCCCTTCTCGCTGGGATATCCTGCTCTTATGCCTGTCACCTCTTTGTCCCACTCTTTTATTTTTCTTTCTCTATAATTTGCTGTGTAGAATTACTCTTATGTTATGTTAATCTTCTTGGCATTGACAAAGCATTATTTTCCTTGACTCTTATGTGATTTGAGTTGTACATGCAATTTTATGTTCAATAAAATTTTGAAACTGAAAAAAAAAAAAAAAAAAAAAAAAAAAGAAAAAGGCACAACTTGAAAAAACATAAATATACCTAGGAGACACCTAAAACCAAGCCAAGCAGTAAATGAAGGAGTTTCAAAGAAAAATGTATTTTGAAAATGCCTCTCAGACATTGTCTGGCATATCAATGTCCCCCCTACCCACAAAGTAGTCAATGTATTGTGATCTAACCTCACGGGCGCTTTGGGGGGACAAGCCAGGATGAGCAGGTTCAAGGCCCGTAAAGTTATCTTCATTTTCCAGCAAGTCTGCTTCTTGTTGGCCAACTGAGACCGCATAGTTTTCAGAAACTTTTTTAAGAAAATTGTGCAGAACACAGCACGCCAGCACTATGTGATTCAGTTTGTATTCCGCCATGTGAATAGGCATAAGAAAAAGGCAGAACCGGCTGGCCAGTATACCAAAAGTGTTCTCCACCACTCTTTGGGCTCTGGACAGCCGGAAATTAAAAATCCTCTGGTCTGGGGTGAGGGTCCTCATCGGGAAAGGCTGCATCAGATGGTTCGCCAGGGCAAACGCCTCATCCGCGACAAAGACGAACGGGAGTCCTTCCTGATTCTCCTCTGGGGGCGGCAAGCCCAGACTGCCACTCTGGAGATGCCAGTAGAACTCCATCCGTGCGAAGACTCCACCATCCGACATCTGTCCATTTTGCCCCACCTCCACATACAAAAACTCATATGTCGCAGACACCACAGCCAACATCACGATACTATTAAACCCCTTGTAGTTAAAATAGTAGGACCCCGAGTTGGGTGGTGGGACGATGCGGACATGCTTCCCATCTATTGCTCCTCCACAATTGGGAAAATCCCAACGACTAGCAAAGTGAGAGGCGCAGTCTGCCATTCCTGTGGCGTTGAAGGACACTGTGGAGTGAAACAAGAACCAAAATTAGTAATTTGACAAATCAACATTGCAAGCAGATTAGACACCAACATTTTTGGTCAAAATTAGTATAACATTTTGGGAACTGAGTATTTAAATCCTAAAGTATAAGGTCCCCTTATGAGAGTCATCACCACCCCCATCCCTCCCCCACCCCCCACCCCCCATCTGATGGGCCCTTGCTAAAAAATGAGGGGGGGGGGGATGTTTTGGACAGGTAACCCTCTCCACTTGATTGAGAGCTGAATGCCTAAATAATGTGTGATACTTTGGAAAGCCCCTCCTTAGTTACACTATTGGCAGCCCACCGGACAGGTAAGAAGTGTCATAATACCAAAAAGAAACCAAAATGGAAGCACATTTTGACATTCTGCTATTACATATCAAGATAATTAATAGGTGAAAAAAAAATAGCATTTGAAAGTATTGAGGCAGGCCCTTGCACTACATGCTTAAGTGCATTTATCCATAAATCTGATCATCAAAAAGGTAGGTATAGTGTGTATTGGGTTTTGTAAAGTCATCAGAGAGAGGATTGCTATCAGCTGAGCTAGCAGTTGGGGGGAGGGGGGTTCCTAATGAGTTCGCCACAACCCCAAAAATTTTAAAAGGTGACTCTGCATGAATTGAAGCACACACATCACATTTGTAGACATTATAGGAGGTGTTTAGGGGAAAGCAATACTATGGAGCTGACAAAAGAGACATTGGTAAGTGACTAGACTATAGTTTTATGGGCCAAGAAGAGCATGGTGGGGAAGTTAGTGAGGCAAATATGCCTGAGGACAAAGGGGCAGAGTATATGAATTAGAGCATATTGCAATGATGGTAATTAGGGATTGAGGAAAGAAATGCAAGACATTAGCAATCATGAAATACATAGAATGTGATGTTAAAGGATAAAACTTACCTTCATATAGTCCTTCTGCAGGACCTGAATGATGGCAGAACTGGTCTCTGGAATAATGATCCCCAGAGCCTGGGGAGAGATGCCTGTAGAGAACTTGAGGTCCTGAAGGCTTCTCCCTGTCACCAAGTAGCGCAAAGTGGTGATGAGCCTCTGCTCCAGAGTGATGGCTTGCTGCATTCAGGTATCCTGCCTGCTGATAAAGGGTCAGCAAAGCCAGCAGACGGTGAAAAACGGGGTCCGTCATCCAGAGATAATTCCTGAAATCATCAGGATTATTCTCCCGGATCTCACGGAGCAAAGGCATGTGCGAGAACTTGTCACACTGGTGCAACCAATTCTTGGTCCACAAACGCCTCTCCTCCCTGTTCATGGACCGGGCTTGTGTCAAAGTAAGAACCCCAACACGAAGCCCCTGCACAGCACAAACTCTACGACGAGTACATAGATGAAACATGGTTTCAAAATGGTCGGCTGATCAGAACGGACAACAGAAAGCACCGATAAACAGTAAGGCCTGAAAGAACGACCTGAATAGCAGAAGCAAGCAGACAATAAGAAATGCCTTTCAAAGCGTACTATACCAAGATATAGTCCACAATGAGAAACAAATACTTACTGACTGCACGCACTGATTATCATATACGCACACACAAGCACAAACCAAAGATCAGTAGCGATCTGAATCACTAATCTGAAAAGCGCGAATCGTCTCTCACCAAACTTCTACCAACACGAGATCAGCAGAAGGAGCCCAAAGGGTGCCGGACGTGGTGCTGAACTTCCCTTTTCTAGGCCCGCCGTACACGGCTTACATTACCGCGTTCTTGGCAACCGCAAATTCAGACAACTTGGTCTGACCGTGTGTATGCAACATCACTTCCGGACCGGGTCCGGAATGAATCCGTCGGAATAACTCCGACGGATTTGGCCGTCGGAATCTCCGATCACGTGTACAAGGGCTAAGAGTGCTACCTCTATCAGTGACGGAATTGTGAGCAGTGAGTTCAGGCACAAATCCACTAGAGTACACTGCAAATATAAGGGCACATTTACGTGCTGTACATGCAACTACTGCAAATATATGCTCACACAAAAAAAACAATCTCCCCAATGCGAAAACATTCTACCCAAGCATTTTGGCAATTGCAGGACGTTTGGCATCATCTACATGTTGCAGTGTAGTTGTACCTGTTTGTACGTCGGAACGACCAAGCTGGAGTTCTGGAGGAGGGCATACAGGCATATCCATAGTATGCAGGTATGCAATCCAGACCTCGCCCCTTGTGTCTGCAGTACATGGCGGAAAATTTCCTACTGTCAAATTTTTGATTTTGGACCATATACATCCCAATCCAAGAGGGGGGATTGGAACAAAGCCCTCCTCCAGATGGAACTAAGATGGATTTACCAATTAAAAGCAATGAGTTTTAAACCATTCCTCGAAGGCTTCTCTTCTGGAGGCATGTAAAAATAATACAATACAACAGAGAAATATAGGAACATTTGAATGCCCATATACTGTAGAGTAACACCACTCTAAGATACTAGATATGCAAGATTTGTATAATGATTTTTCTTACCAAAGTTTATATTTTTTTATTCCTTTTTTGCCATTTAAACGCATGTATGTCTATGCCGTTTTAAGGCAACTAACCATTGTCTCGTGTATAGTCTATGATATCTCTATCAATGCCCTACTAACTGTATATTTGATGTGGTTTTCATTCATTAATGTCTATAATATTTAAATATTAATGTGATGTGCACACCAAGCCGCCAGATTATTCCTATAACCGGACGGGTTTCCATCACCACCCACAGCCTCCATCTTGCCACTCCAGTGGACATGCGCTGTCCACCGGTGTTCTGACACAAAGTGTCCGCCTATCGAATAGTGTCCGGGCCATACTGCACAGGGGCAGCACTTGCGTAGTATGGAGACAGGGAGAAGCCGAACATCTCCAAAGAAGAACGGCGCCTGCACACTGAGTCCAGGTTGAAGCCCCACCATCCAAGTGGCATAGTGGCATAGACATAGGGTTGGTCATAGTAACAGGGCTCCTCGTGGGTTCGCTTCACTCCCCATGCTTCGGGCACGACCTCGCTTCGCTTGGCTCTTTTATATTCTAACTCTATGTCCACTTGGATGGTGGGGCTTGAACTTGGACACAGTGCACAGGCGTCATTTATCTTCGGAGATGTTCAGCTTCTCCTTATCCCCCGTATTGCGCAAGCGCAGTACAGGGCGAACACTATGTGATGGGGGACACTATCTGACAGTGTGATGGGGGACACTATCTGATAGGACACCGGTTGAGGCTTCCTGTGTCTGTGAGCCAGGTGTGCGCGACGCCATTCTGACGTGCTTGTGCTTGTGCGGGGGGGCTGCGCCGCACGTGCCTAGCCCAGGGGACCTCCTATGGACATTCCCAGCGGCTTCCTCCCCCCGATCGGCTGATTGCAATTTGATTTGCGCCAGCTGATCGGGGGATCAGCTGCTATATATCAGGAGCCAGTACACTCCCACATCCTAGCACTACATGGCTGGGTGTTGAGACGTGCGGCTGCCTTCCCCTTTACTGCTCTTTACAATTATCTGCTACTTATTTTGACTCTTTGAACAATGCAATTTTGTAGCTCTTTGTCTCAGGCTAAACTCTTTTGCTACCCCCCTATGTAATGCAAGTCACATACTTGATTATGCTTTGTGAACATAAAAAAAAATTGCTGATACACTTGAACCCCCCCACACTTAAATGCAATATATTTAACCTCCCTGGTGGTAATCCCGAGTCTGGCTCTGGCTGGAATTTCAGTACCACGAGTGGTAACCCGGAGGCAGACTCGGGATCGCATCGCTGGATACAGGGAGACTTACTTACCTTGTCCCCTGGATCCAGCGATATCCCCCCGCTGTGTGTGCGAGCTGTCCTCCGCTCGATTCACACAGTGCCCGAGAGCCTTCAAGCTCCGTTCCCTGCGACGTTATTATGCACGGGAGCGGAGATCGGCGCCAAATTCAAAAAAGTAAAAATACACAATACACGTACTGTAATCTTACAGATTACAGTACTGTATAAAAAAATATGCATCCCCTTTGCCCCTATTGGTCTGTCCAATGCCCTGCATGCACTTTTATATTATAAATACAGTTTTTTTCTGCCTGGAATTTGGAGATTGTCCATAGCAACCAAAAAGTGTCCCTTTATGTCAAAAGTGATTTTAGACCAGCTAGAAAACAGCGATAATAAATTAGAATCACTTGCACAATTGAGCGATAGCGTTTTGTGGGGAGATCCGTCATCAAACACTAAATATAATGGCGACAATTCTGCAAATGAGCAAATTTCAGTGTTTTTGGATTTGATTACATTATTGAATAATTTTTATTATCATTTGTTATCATTATTTATATTTCTTATATTATAAACTTTATCATACCCAAGATGTCTACTAGACTCTTGTTTGAACAGATTTAAGAGAGTTATTCCTAAGAATTGCAGGCCTACAATATAAAACGCTATATTTCCATGCAAAATAATTGTACCGCTTTCAGCACCTAAAATCAGAAATAATAATACCGCCAGGGAGGTTAATACTCTGTAGCTATCCACCATTATTTTCATACTAATCTAACTGATTGCAGTAAGTTTTATATAGAATTAATGCTTACTCCCATCCTAGGATAAAATTAATACTACACAGGATAACTTCAGTATTCTACTTACTTTTACTACTGAGTTGAACTTATATATATATATATATATATACACACATACATTAAATACTTATTTATATTGTTTATGTATTATTTGTACTAATTAATTATTATATACAACACTTTTTTTATTTCTTCTTCATCCTGGATAATGGGACACAATTTGGTATATGGTTTCTTTTTTACTTCTATCTTCAAGGGATTTTCCTATCTGGTCCCAGCTCATCCATTTGGTCGGCCTCTGGCCCTGGAGTATGGGGAGGTGATTGCCCCATTAGAGACACCAACTATGAATCTATCTTCTATAACATCTTTCATGCATTGAGACAGTGGCCGCACCGATACACCCCCCATGTGCTGTTTCTTGTCTACAAAAAGTATTTTAACGTTAACCAATGAAACATTGAAAACCAGTCTGTTCATGTAAATGATTTATGTTTGAACATCTAACATTGATTTATTTATCTTGAACAAATGCTTTATTTATCTTGGACAAATGCTTTATCTATTCAAAATGACTGTTTATATATCTATGCTTTAGATGGATCCCTCCTTCCCTTGCACCCCTGAAGAAGGAATGAACCTTTAACATGAAACGCGTTGGGTGTAAGGAGGTTTTACTATGAAAACTCTCTGTTATGGCGGTACCAACTGACTGCATTCAGTTAATCAATGTTTCAAATCTTTTTACTTTTAACTATGTTTGATCTTTAATAAAATGTATTGTTATTAAATTATTGTGACATATTTTCACTAAGTATCTCTAGCTGCTTATAAAGTCCACCTAGGGGAAACTCTTACTTTTCTTTCATTTCATTTATGCTATTCACTAGTCCTGAAGGCGGAGTGGAGGAGGAGCTCTATCACATGTATGCTGACATGGAGGCATCAGGAAACAAGTTTTTATTTTTATTTTACATTATTGTATAATTAGTGATCATGATGCTTCTCTTTATTCAATAAAATAGGTGATCATACACTTTTCAAAGTGACTATTGACTTTATTAAGTGAACAATTCCTGTTTTTTTTGTAAATCAACCCCATTGTTCCTTCTAGGCATGCACTGAGTGTGGTAGAAAATGAAAGTAGAACTTAATGCTGGCTATACACTATACAAAAAATTGCCCGAACTCATTTTCAAGAAACTAACATTCAGCCATGAGCACAAACGATAGTGCCATCATGTAATGACTGATAAATCGTTCAGTGGACATAAGTGAATGCATTTTTATTTATTTATTTTTTTACATATATATATATATATATATATATCTAGTGCAGACGGTTTGGACGGAAAGCACATTAACCTTTCAGTTTATCGTTTGTTCGGCAGATCATTTCCAAACTTGTCCTTCATTTTTTCAGCTCAAAAATGTCCAAATGATTATCGATTTTGTGCCAATTAACTGGCCGAAAAATTAACGAACTATCTAAATGACCAAATTTCAGCCGATTTTTCGTATAGTGTATGGCCAGCATAAGGCAATATTTTTTTATTTTTTATTTTGAATGGATTAAGGGAGGGTTACAAACCTTGTCAGTTTTTTTACTCTGTGTCCCTTTGAGGAGATTTTCATTCACTTCCTGTTCCATGTAAAGGGGAGAAGTAATAACGAATTTAAGTTTATAAGCATTAACTTTAAAATAGAATTATTATGCTTTCAGATGTATCAATACATTTTAAAGCATTATACTATTCCTGGAAATCTTGGATTCTTAGCTATTTTGGAATAATAGCCTCAGCCTAGCCGTAGAGAGTAACCTTCCCTTAGAGACTACACCATATTCTTCTTGAGATTCAGCATAAACAGCAATTGAGGTAATTTGTCGGTATTTATCTGGCATGTTTAACCATTTCAGCCCCGGAAGATTTTACCTCCTTCCTGACCAGAGCACTTTCTGTAATTCGGCACTGCATTGCTTTAAAGCGGGACTGCACTGCGGAAAAAAATATTAAAAGTCAGCAGCTACAAATACTGCAGCTGCTGACTTTTAATAAATGGACACTCACCTGTCCCGGGGTCCAGCGATGCCGGCAGCCGAGGCCGATCGATTGCTCGGCTCTCGGCTGCTGCCGCCACCATTCTAGGTGAGGGAATCAGGAAGTGAAGCAAAGCGGCTTCACTTCCCGGTTCCCTACTACGCATGCGCAAGTCGCGCAGCGCAATAGGAATTGTCCGCGCTGTCTCTGGGACCCGTGTGTGTCCCAGCAGACAGTGCGCAGGGACAGGAAGAGGTATAGACTCCCGTGGGAGTCTATGCCCAGAAGTGGGTGTAAATACCTGTCTTTGACAGGTATCTGCACCCCCTCCCCCCTGAAAGGTGCCAATTGTGACACCGGAGGGGAGGAGGGTTCCGATCAGCGGAAGTTCCACTTTAGGGTGGAACTCCGCTTTAACTGACAATTGCTAGGTCGTGAGATGTTGCACCCAAACAAAATTGACATCCTTTTTTTCCCACAAATAGAGCTTTCTTTTGATGCTATTTGTTCACCTCTGCATTTTTATTTTTTTATAAATAAAAAAGAGCAACACTTTTGAAAAAAAAGCAATATTTTTTACTTTTTCCTTTAATATCCCCCAAAAATATATAAAAAAACTAATTTTTTTTCCTCAGTTTAGGCCCATATATATTCTACATATTTTGGGTAAAATAAAATCGCAATATGTGTATATTGATTGGTTTACGCAGAAATTATAGCATATACAAAATAGGGGATAGTTTTATGGCATTTTTAGTATTCATTTTTTTTATTAGTAATGGCGCTGATCTGCGATTTTTATCATGACTGCAAAATTATGGCGGACACATCGGACACTTTTGACACTATTTTGGGACCATTGTCATTTATACAGCAATCAGTGCTAAAAAATGCACTGATTACTGTATAAATGACACTGGCAGGGAAGGGGTTAAACATGAGGGGGCGATCACTGACAGTGATCACTGCTCCCAAAGACAGGGAGCAGTGATCTCTGTCATGACACTAAGCAAAATGGGGAAATATCTTGTTTACATCTCCCCCATGGGTGTCTGCAGGTAGGAGCAAGGGGGATCAACTGCCCCCCCCCCCTGGAATCGGCAAGGTGTCTGCACACAGACATTGGAAGGGAGGTGCCATATTTCGAGCTGTACTATCCTCATAACACTCAGGAGAAGCTCTTCAGCAACTTGCCCAACTGCCACACTACCCCATGCTCTGACCTCTGATACAGCCCACATATTGAACTGAGGCTGTGCTTGCCTCCTTCTCTGTAGCCATACCAGAGAGGAGAAGGACGATCCTCGCAGACAGGAGAAGGACGATCCTCGCAGACAGGAGAAGGACTATCCTCGCTGATAGGAGAAGGACGGTCCTCGCAGACAGGAGAAGGACGATCCTCGCAGACAGGAGAAGGACGATCCTCGCAGACAGGAGAAGGACGATCCTCGCAGACAGGAGAAGGACGATCCTCGCAGACAGGAGAAGGACGGTCCTCGCAGACAGGAGAAGGACGATCCTCGCAGACAGGAGAAGGACGATCCTCGCAGACAGGAGAAGGACGATCCTCGCAGACAGGAGAAGGACGATCCTCGCAGACAGGAGAAGGACGATCCTCGCAGACAGGAGAAGGACGATCCTCGCAGACAGGAGAAGGACGATCCTCGCAGACAGGAGAAGGACGATCCTCGCAGACAGGAGAAAGACTATCCCCCCAGGTTTTGCTGCTGTCCAAGTCAGAGAGATCACAGTCAGAGCAGCAGTGAGGGCGGGTGGAGTAGCAGTGAGGGTGGGCAGAGCAGGAAGATAAAGTTAACTCAGCAGCCACTGTCCAGCCCAACAGCCACCTAGGCAATAAGAAGTTTCTGAATCAAGCCATGGAAGCTGCCATAAAGGCGACATGCTAAATGATATTTGTAGAACAAGCTGGGTTGCAGTATAAATGATTTTGAGCATTCTGTATGTAGCTGTTAATATTTTACAAGAAATCTGTATTTTAGGCAAACTAAAGACACATAAAATTTAGCGCAGCTTGGCATCTTCGCCCTGGTCAACAGATGACCTTGTCCCGGCACTTGCAGTGCTATAAGGTCAGTGTCACTGGGCACAAAGGGAGACAGTAGAATTTGTATGGCCACAATAGGAGTTATACAGTATGGACAGAATATCATCTTTATGCTATTGTGCTCATATAGAGGCATACCAGCCTCTCTATGGACACAACAGCATAAAGATAATATTGTGCTCATATAGATTTAAAAATCTCCACTGGCTTAAGCCAATGCTGCACCATGCAGGTTTCGTTTTTTTGTAATTGATTGATTGCCTAATTATATGTTTATTTATACCTTTACTTTCTGTGGTCGCTCGCAGCATATTTTGCATGTGGCTCAGATCGCCACGGCAAAACCAGGTACACTCTCTCCTCCAAAAGTGCCAAATGTGGCAATGGAAGGGTGCAAACAAGTGGAGCTTCCCATTTTGGGTGGAGCTCTGCTTTAACACTGTTACAGGCCACCAATAGGGAGGGTAGATTGAAAGTAGAATTCCAGCTTGCGCTAGCCTTAAAAACTGCCCCCCATCCCTTACCCTTAACACCTATGCGGACCAACCTATTTGGTCATGTTATCTCACCTGTGTGATCCAGCATTGTATGCAGGGGAGAGGATGGAGCACCAATAACAACTGTGACATGGGAACCTATGGGTGACCTCACCTCATCAGGCTTTATCAGCCGTCACCAAACACTTTCTCCCCTGCAGCCCCTGTTGACTGACACAGGTAAGATCACACGACCAGACCTTAAAATGGTGCCCCCGCTGAAAAAAGTTCTGCGGACGCCCATGATCTTCCCATTCTGCGACTCCATGACACGATCGTCGTGACTCCGGTCACGCTGTAAGCTGTGAGCTTGCCCACTAGCCCCAACATTTAAAGGGGACATACAGGTACACCCATTTGCCCACCACTGCCATTGTGCCAAAGTATACCAGTGTGTAGTGGTTGGCAAGTGGTTAAAGCTGAAGTAGCTCTTGATGTACTTGCCTTAAAAAAGTATTCATACCTTGAAATTTTCCACATTTTGTCATGTTACAATCAAAATCGTAAATATATTTTATTTATGATTTTATGTGATAGACCAGTGATGACGAACCTTGGCACCCCAGATGTTTTGCAGCTACATTTCCCATGATGCTCAACTACATTGCAGAGTGCATCATGGGAAATGTAGTTCCAAAACATCTGGGTTTCATGGTTCGTCATCACTGTGCTAGACCAACATAAAGTGGCGCATGATTGTGAAGTGTAGCGATGGCCTTGTTGTTTGCGATTCGCCAAACCGGCGGACTTCTGGCGCTGTTCGCGCGGCAGACATATGCGTTTACATTGTGAAGAACTTTGACCCATGACACATCCATCATGGGGTACAGGACAGCCAATTGAGACATTTCAGCACATGGACAATTGGACATACCCCCTACCTTATAAATAGACCTGATCTGGTGGCCATTTTACATTCTGTCTTTTGTCAGTGTAGGGAAAGGACGCTGTGCGGAGCAGGGACAGTCAGTTTAATCACTAGCTACTACTATTAGGTCCACAATCGTCCTTTTAAGGATTGGTATAGGTGTACAGTATATAGGGTTGTAATACTCTTAGGCCGCGTACACACGCGCGGACTGTTCGCCCAACCTTGTTCGGCAAACAGTTTCGGCAAACAGTCCGCTCAAAATTTGCATGAGCGGACTTGCCCACACACGAGCGGACTGTTTCAACGAACTGTTTGCCAAACAGTCCGCTCAACTTTTGAAATGAACGGACTCGCCCACGTAAGGCGGAGGCAAATCCGCCCATTTCGAGCGCGTGTACAGATAGGCGGGGCCCGCGAAGGAGACGTCGCGGGCTCCGCCGCCTGGAATGGGCTTAAAGGGGAACCCCAACGCCGAAAAAAATCGGCGTGGGGGTTCCCCCAAAGTCCACACCAGACCCTTGTCCGAGCACGCTACCCGGCCGGCCAGGAAAGGGGGGCGAGCGAGCGCGCCCCCCCTCCTGAGCCGTACCAGGCCGCGTGCCCTCAACATGGGGGGGTGCCTTGGGGAAGGGGGGGCCGCGCGGCCCCCCCACCCCAAAGCACCTTGTCCCCATGTTGATGAGGACAAGGGCCTCTTCCCGACAACCCTGGCCGTTGGTTGTCGGGGTCTGCGGGCGGGGGGCTTATCGGGATCCGGGAGCCCCCTTTAAGAAGGGGGCCCCCGGATACCGGCCCCCCACCCTATGTGAATGAGTATGGGGTACAATGTACCCCTACCCATTCACCTGTGAAATAAAGTACAAAAAAAAAACACAACACAGGGGAAAAAATATTTTATTGCACAGCTCCGGGGGTCTTCCGTCTTCGGGGGTCTTCTCGCCGGACTCCTCCGCTATCTGTGTGTAGCTCTTTTACTAGCGGAGGAGTCCGGCTTTCTTCCTCCCCGCCGCCGGCCTCTTCTCCCGACTTCGGGGGTCTTGTCCCCCTCTTCGGTTCTTCTGCCGGGCCACCGCGCCTTCTTGTAGCTCTTTTACAGGCGGTGGCCCGGTCTTCTGTCGCCGCTGTCGCTGTCGCCGCCTTCCGTTTTTGTTCTTCTTCTTGTTCTTCTTCTTCTTCTCCAGGCGATGTTGACACGTCGCTCCCTCCGGCCGGAATGCCAGAGCCGCGCTGTGCGGTCACTTATATAGTGACAATGGGGCGGGGTCACATGGTATATGTCACATGGGTTGGTCACATGGTGACCCCGCCCCCTTACGATGTCATAGTCCCCATGTGACATCAACCCATGTGACCAACCCATGTGACATATACCATGTGACACCGCCCCATTGTCACTATATAAGTGACCGCACAGCGCGGCTCTGGCATTCCGGCCGGAGAGCTCGTCGAGTCAACATCTCCAGGAGAAGAAGAAGAAGAAGAACAAGAAGAAGAACAAGAACGGAAGGCGGCGGCGGCGACGACGACAGAAGACCGGGCCACCGCCTGTAAAAGAGCTACAAGAAGGCGCGGTGGCCCGGCAGAAGAACCGAAGGCGGCGACAGAAGAACGGAAGGCAGCGGCGACAGAAGACCGGGCCACCGCCTGTAAAAGAGCTACAAGAAGGCGCGGTGGCCCGGCAGAAGAACCGAAGAGGGGGACAAGACCCGCGAAGTCGGGAGAAGAGGCCGGCGGCGGGGAGGAAGAAAGCCGGACTCCTCCGCTAGTAAAAGAGCTACACACAGATAGCGGAGGAGTCCGGCGAGAAGACCCCCGAAGACGGAAGACCCCCGGAGCTGTGCAATAAAATATTTTTTCCCCTGTGTTGTGTTTTTTTTTGTACTTTATTTCACAGGTGAATGGGTAGGGGTACATTGTACCCCATACTCATTCACATAGGGTGGGGGGCCGGTATCCGGGGGCCCCTTCTTAAAGGGGGCTCCCGGATTCCGATAAGCCCCCCGCCCGCAGACCCCGACAACCAACGGCCAGGGTTGTCGGGAAGAGGCCCTTGTCCTCATCAACATGGGGACAAGGTGCTTTGGGGTGGGGGGGCCGCGCGGCCCCCCCTTCCCCAAGGCACCCCCCCATGTTGAGGGCACGCGGCCTGGTACGGCTCAGGAGGGGGGGCGCGCTCGCTCGCCCCCCTTTCCTGGCCGGCCGGGTAGCGTGCTCGGACAAGGGTCTGGTGTGGACTTTGGGGGAACCCCCACGCCGATTTTTTTCGGCGTTGGGGTTCCCCTTTAAGCCCATTCCAGGCGGCGGAGCCCGCGACGTCTCCTTCGCGGGCCCCGCCTACCTGTACACGCGCTCGAAATGGGCGGACTTTCCGAGCGGGAACAGTCCGCTCATTTCGAAAGTACAGCGGACAGGCCCACACACGGGCGGACTGTTCGCTCAAACACAGTTTCAGCGGACAGTTTTTCGGAATTTCCGAAAGACTTTGTCCGTCCAACTGTCCGCTGAAACTGTCCGCTGAAAGCCCACACACGAGCGGACTGTCCGCCCAAACACTGTTCAGCGGACAAGGTTGGGCGAACAGTCCGCCCGTGTGTACGCGGCCTTAGAATATACTTTCTTTCAAATATGCAAAGTATATTATGGTGCACTGCTGACTGTTGTGCTGCTGACCGATTCTGCAGCTGTCTTTTGTCAGTGTAGGGAAAGGACGCTGTCTGGAGCAGGAAGTGTCAGTTTAATCACTAGCTATTACTATTAGGTCCACAAAGGTCCTTTTAAGGACTGGTATAGGTGTACAGTATATAGGGTTGTACACGTATAATATACTTTCTTTGAAATATAGAAAGTATATTATGGTGCACTGCTGACTGCTGTGCTGCTGAGTGCTGACCAATTTTGCAGCTGTCTTTTATCAGTGTAGCAACTGAGGGACAGTTTGGTGTTTTGGAGCAGGGACAGTCTGCAAATCACTAGATACTAGGTCCACAAAGGTCCTTTTAAGGACTGGTATAGGTGTACAGTATATAGGGTTGTACACGTATAATATACTTTCTTTCAAATATAGAAAGCATATTATAGTGCACTGCACTGCTGTGCTGCTGACCGATTCTGCAGCTGTCGTTTCTCAGTGCAGGGAGGGACAGTTTGGTGTTTGGAGCAGGGACAGTCTGAAATTCACTAGCTAATAGCTAGCTACTATTAGGTCCACAAAGGTCCTTTTAAGGACCGGTATAGGTGTACTATTCATGTGCAGTAGATAGGGGTGTAATACACGTATAAAATACTTGCAAATATAGAAAGCATAATATAGTGCATTTCCACTGTGTAGCATTGTGACTGCTGAGCGGTTCTGCAGTGATACTACAAAGAGTGACAAACGCAATTTAAAAAAAAGTATTATAACTGGTGTGATAGACCAGTGGCCCCCAAAAATGACAGATTGAAGAGGGGTGTTATATACTTTATTCCACATACATACTGCACTTCTCTAGAGACTTGTCACAGGGTCATTTAAAAAATGACAGGCAGAGGAAGAGGCAGGCCCTTCCACAGGGGTGGTAGGGGTAGGGCAGGAGCAACAGGCTTGAGCCAAAGTGTAAAATTGCAGAAGGTGCATTCGATTACATCAAAGGACGCACCAGACTTGGTTGAGTGGCTCACTCAGCCTTAATCTTCCGCACCCTCCTCATCCTCACGATCTGCACCCTCTTCTCCACTCTCTGCTGTGTGCACCCCCAAAGACACTACCACCAACACCACCACCACCACCATATACCCTCCGCTTGAGTCACAGGAATTATTTTCCGATCCATCACAAGACATTGCCAATGTGCAGCCACTCTTGCCATTGGATCAGGAAGAGGAGGTAGCAACAACCGCCACTCAGCAGTCTGACAACAGTACCCAGATCAGCCCAAGGAGGAGGTTGGTCCCCGGTGTTGCTGCCTACTCCGAGATCTCTAATTATAGCGGTGGGGAAGGTGACATCGATGATGACATGTCTAGTGATGTCACGTGGGTGCCCACAAGAGAGGAAGAGGAGGGGAGTTCAGAGGGAGATATGGACCAGCAGATAGGGAGGAGAAGCAGGCGGAATTTACATTGCACAGGAGGGACAAACCAGACTGCTAATGTATCAGGAGCAAGGCATCAACCATGTACAGTCACATCTGGTGCTCCCAGGATGCCGGCACATGGCTCCGCAGTGTGGGCTTTTTTTAACGTGTCCGCTGCTGACAATAGTGTTGCCATCTGCAGTCAATGCATAAGTCGCGGTAAGCCCAACACTCACCTAGGGACAACCGCCTTAAGAAGGCACATGAGCTGCCATCACTGAGCTCAGTGGGAGAAAGGGAACCACAAAGCCACACTCCAGGCACTCACCATCCAGCCTTGTCTTCTACTTCTCCTCTCTCCTCACAATTGTCCTCCACTCCAGCTTCCATCATGCCATCCTCAAGTTTTTCTGGAAAAGGGCAGGCTTCCGTGGGCCAAATGTTCGAGCGTAAAAAAATGATGACGTCGGATAACCCTCTTGCCCAACGGTTGACAGCTGGCTTGTCAGAACCGATGCCATATAAACTGGTGGACTCGGAGGCCTTTCGAAAGTTTGTGGCCATTGGAACACCACAATGGAAGGTCCCAGGAAAGAAGTATTTCTCACAGAAGGGCATCCCAGATCTATATGGCCATGTTCAGCGGAAAGTAAATGTATCTCTGGCACACAGTGTCGGTGCCAAGATACATCTGACCACAGACACGTGGTCTAGCAAACACGGGCAGGGAAGGTATATAACTTTTACTGCCCACTGGGTGAACCTTCTGATGGCCGTCAGACATGTAACCCATGGCACCCGTGTAGATTTGGTTTTACCGCCATGGTTTGCATGCAGGCCTGGCTCTTCTTCTCCTCCTCCTACGCCATCCTCCTCCCTCTCCTCCTCGGCTGACCCCTCCTTTTCCGCTGCTAGCGTCTCTTCCGCTGCGCTGCCCAAGATTCCCAGAACCTATTCGACATGCCAGGTGAGACTTTGCCATGCTGTGCTGTGCCTGTTGTGCCTGGAAGCCAAGAGCCACACTGGCCCTGCACTCCTTTCAGCTTTGCATTCACAGGCAGATCAGTGGCTGACACCGCTCAATTAGACAGTTGGTAAAGTGGTGTGTGACAACGGTGCCAATCTGCTTAGCGCATTGAAACAGGGCAAAATTACACACGTACCATGCATGGCACACGTCTTAAACTTGGTCATGCAGCGATTCATTGTCAAATACCCTGGGGTCCAAGACATCTTGCAGCAGGCAAGGAAAATCTTGGCCCATTTCAGAAGATCTTACACAGCCATGGCTCACCTTGCTGACATTCAGCGGCGACACAATCTCCTGGTCAGACGTCTTATTTGCGATTGCCTGATGCGATGGAACTCAACCTTCTATATGTGTGATAGGCTGCTCCAGCAGAAACGTGCAGTTAACGACTATCAGTGGCTGCTCATGCGCGACGCATACAGACTTCTGCGGCCATTTGATGAGATCACCAAAGTGGTCAGTCACAGCCATGGCGCCATCAGTGACATCGTACCTTACGCCTTCTTTATGGAGCGTGCATTGTGTCGTGTCATTGATCAAGCCGTGGAGGAGCGGGAAGATGAGGAAGTCGCAATGCTGGATGAATTCCCGGGGGGGGGGGGGGGGTGTACTCTATCTGAGACGTCAACAACAAGAGTCTGAAGAGGCGTCAGAGGAGGATGGTGCCGGGCGGATGAGGAGGAGCAAGAAGAGCATGCTTTAAACCTTTCTGGGATCCCTGTTGTTGTGCGTGGATGGGGAGAGGAGAACGAGGACGAAATTATCCTGGATGATGAGCAGGAGCCAGGCCACCACACCGCTTCCAGTTTAGTGCAAATGGGGGCCTTCATGCTCCAGCGTTTTAACAGGGACCCCCGTAAAAAAAGCATAAGGGTCAAGGACCAGTACTGGGTGGCAACGTACTTAGACCCCCGGTACAAACACAAATTGGCGGAAATGTTACCACCATCACAGAGGGCTATCAGAATGGAGCACTTACAGGCCTTGCTTCGAGAAATGCTGCATTCTGCTTTTGCGTGCGCTGGCAGAGGAGGAATTCCCACTCCCAGAGAAAGAGTTGCGGGAACCAATCCAACAGCGCCTGCAAGAAGAGGGCAGTTTGAAGATGTGTTGGTGACTTCTGATATGAGGTCATTCTTTCAGCCGACCCATCGACAGGTGTCATCCGGATTCAGCATCAGGGAATGCCTAGACCGTCAGGTGTCCGACTACATCGGGTTAACGGCCGATGTGGACGCTCTGAGAAGTGATGAACCCCTGGACTACTGGGTGGGCAGGCTTGACCTCTGGCCAGAGGTTGTCCAATTTGCAATGGAACTGTTGGCTTGCCCCTCGTCCAGTGTCCTGTCCAAAAGGACGTTCAGTGCAGCAGGGGGGATTGTGACCAATAAGCGCACTCGCCTAGCTCACAACAGTGTTGACTACCTCACATTTATAAAAATGAATGAGGCATGGATCTCGGAGAAATTCAACACATGTGACCAGTAGACCATGTATATGCATAACTCTATAAACAATTTATTTAATCTAGCACACTGACCTTTTTTCTACCTTTTGGCTCACTTCCTTGTACAAAAAAAGCACACCGTACTATATGCCCATACCCTCCTGTTTGCAGAGGTTGAGCGGTGTCATATTTTTGGGTCCTGCAGCGAGTTGCTGGTATCAATGCTGGTGTCAGTGCTCTCTATCTCGGTGCTGGTGTCAGTGCTCTCTATCTCGGTGCTGGTGTCAGTGCTCTCTATCTCGGTGCTGGTGTCAGTGCTCTCTATCTCGGTGCTGGTGTGGTCTCAGTGCTCTCTATCATGGTTCTGGTGTCAGTGCCCTCACGGTACTGGTGTCAGTGCTCTCTATCACGGTGCTGGTGTCAGTGCTCTCTCTCTATCTCGATGCTGGTGTCAGTGCTCTCTCTCTATCTCGATGCTGGTGTCAGTGCTCTCTCTCTATCTCGGTGCTGGTGTGGTCTCAGTGCTCTCTATCACGGTTCTGGTGTCAGTGCCCTCACGGTGCTGGTGTCAGTGCTCTCTCTCTGTCTCGGTGCTGCTGTGGTGTCAGTGCTCTCTATCTCGGTGCTGGTGTGGTCTCAGTACTCTCTATCACAGTGCTGGTGTCAGTGCTCTCTATCACGGTGCTGGTGTCAGTGCTCTCTATCACGGTGCTGGTGTCAGTGCTCTCTATCACGGTGCTGGTGTCAGTGCTCTCTATCACGGTGCTGGTGTCAGTGCTCTCTATCACGGTGCTGGTGTCAGTGCTCTCTATCACGGTGCTGGTGTCAGTGCTCTCTATCACGGTGCTGGTGTGGTGTCAGTGCCCTCTATCTTGGTGCTGGTGTCAGTGCTCAGTCTCTATTGCGGTGCTGGTTTCAGACAGTGAGGGAGATAGCAGAGGAGAAGTCATTCAGCAGGCAGTTCCAGCACCATGGCTGAGGATCAGCACTGGACTGGCACTTCAGGACCACCGCAGTAGAGCCCTGCATAAGTGGGGGTAAGGGCTGGGCAGAGGGAGGGGCTCAAGCACAGGTTGGCACACTGGAATACTGGCACAGGACTGCGCTGCCCTGACTGTGGCACTGATCATCTCCTGGACCCCCTTCATAGCGTTCCCTGACCTTGCCTCTCCTCCATGGCCTTCATGCGCTCCTGAATTGTTTATCGTTGTCGATCCCAGATTCACTTAATACTTTTGTTATGTCAGTGTCCATGTTGTGGGACTATGTGTAAGGGCTTACCTAGATTGGAGTCCATGTTGCAGAGATGTAGGCTCACCCTTGCAAATAAACACAGCCCACAGTAACAAACAGATAAGCTACCTGGGCTGTGAATCTGTGCACGGGGGCTTGACAGGAATTTGCCAAAGGATTGTCCAGGTAAAGCCGTAGTCAGGGATTCCAGAAGACAGAATAAACGATATACAAGCCAGGGTCGGTAGCCGGGGTCAGTCTAGGAACTCAGGAACCTTTGGCAACAAGAGACAATGAACTGACAAAGCCCTCAGAGTGAGGCAGTGTTTTATACCCTAGCTGATTAGGTAACCTGCCACAGCTGATCCAAGAGTGAAAGGTACAAACAGAATTGCCCACAGTACTAATGCAAAACTAGACATGGCTGGAAAGCAGGCAGAATAGAACTGAGGTGTGGCTCAGAGGTAAGGTAACGGGAACAACTACTGGCAGTCATGAGTTCAATACCACCCAGAGCCACTTGAGGCGTGACTACACCTGGCTGTCCAAAATACACGGTAGGGACCGTGACACTATGTGTGCACAGCTAGAAGTATTTTGTGGCTAAAAATATGACCTGGAGGTTTTTAAGGTTCACCTGCCATTAAAGTCAACGGAGCCCGAAATTTTGGCCGTGTTAGCGGTTCACGTTCACGAAACGTCCCGTCGGAAGTTCGTCCATCACTAGTGAAGTGGAAGGAAAATTATAAATGGTTTTCAATTTTTTTTTACAAATATATATCTGAAAAGTGTGGTGATTTGTATTCAGCACCCCTGAATCAATACTTTGTAGAACCACCTTTCGCTGCAATTACAGCTGCAAGTCGTTTGGAGTATGTCTCTACTAGCTTTACACATCTAGAAAGAATATGTTTTTCCATTCTTCTTTACAAAATAGCTCAAGTACTGTCAGATTAGAGGGGGAACATCTGTGAACAGCAGTCTGCAAGTCTTGCCACAGATTCTCAATTGGATTTAGGTCTGGACTGTGCCATTCTAACACATGAATATGCTTTGATCTACACCATTCCATTGTAGCTCTGGCTGAATGTTTAAGGTCGCTGTCCTGCTGGAAGGTGAATCTCTACCCCAGTCTCAAGTCTTTTGCAGACTTTAACAGGTTTTCTTCTACCCTATATGTGGCTCCATTCATCTTCCTATCAATTCTGACCTGCTTCCCTGTCGCTGCTGAAGAAAAGCACCGCACAACATGCTGGCACCACCATGTTTCATAGTGGCAATGGTGTGTTCAGTGTAATGTGCATTGTTCGTTTTCCGTCATACAAAGTGTTTTTCTTTTAGGCCAAAAAGTTCCATTTTGGTCTTATCTGACCAGAGCATCTTCTTCCACATGTGTGCTGTGTCTCCCACATGGCTTCTCATAAATGGCAATCGTGACTTCTTATGACTTTCTTTCAACAATAGCTTTCTTCTTGCCACTGTTCCATAAAGGCCAGATTTGTGGAGTGCACGACTAATTATTATTATTATTAGAAGTATGCAGGATGTATATAGTGCCAATAGTTTGCACATTGCTTTACAATGTTTGGGCAGACAGTACAATTACAATACAATTCAATAACAAGACACATGGCCACTCATTATAATTGAAGAAAAGAGGTTTAACATTAAACTATGTAGAGGGATCTTTACTGTAAGAGCAGCAAGGATGTGAAATTCCCTTCCACAGGCAGTGGTCTCAGCGGAGGGCATTGATAGTTTCAAGAAACAATTAGATAAGCACCTGAAGGACCACAACATACAGGGATATACAAGGTAATACTGATATATAATCACACATATAGGTTAGACTTGATGGAATTGTGTCTTTTTTTGACCCCACCTACTATGTAACTATGTAATACAGGGTGAATTAGAGGGCCCTGCCTGTTAGAGCTTACAATCTAGGAGGGAGGGTCAAGTGATACAAAAGGGTAAAAAATTGTGGGGTATTGTCAGAGGAGTACTTACCGAGGCCAAAATGCCGAGAGCGGTTCACCCTTGTGACTAAGCGCAGTTCGCCCCTGGAGGTGATACATGGAGTGAATGGCACAAAGAAGCACAGGCTAGTTGGCAGGAGAAGCCTTGCGTGAAGGTCCTTGTAGGGATGAGCACCTGTGCAAATACTGGCAGATGGGATAAACTGCTGAGAGAAAGTCCAGAACCGGGCTGAGGGTCAAACACTTGAAGATCTGTAAAGTCAAGCACAGGCTGAGGTATGGTGTCTGGGAGACACAAGGCAGGTCCAGGTCACAGGCACAGGGTCAAACACAGGAGATAAGCAGAATCCATTTAACAGGTCAGAGGTCAGGTCCAGGAGAAAGGCAGAAGAGTCAAGATCAATCTGGGTCACAGCAGGCAATCAGGTACAGGAAACAGGATCAAAGTTTTAACAGGAAGCTGAAGACAAACCAGAAATTTATCTGAGCACCAGAGCAACCTTTATAGGCAGCCTAAGGGTCACATTGAGCGTGCGCCAGAGCGCCGGGCCGCAAATGCGCTTGTCCAGTTGTGCCGTTACGCCGCTCATACTTGCAGGAACATGGCCAAAGCCACTTTCAGGATTATTCTCCTGACAGGGATGATCTAATGAAGAAAGTTAAAGTACAGTTGTTACGTGAAGGCAGGATAGGCTTCTCTTAAGAGAAATGTTTTCAGAGATCGCTTAAAAGTGAATAGATTTGGAGATAGTCTGACAGATTGGGGTAGGGAATGCCAGAGGATGGGTGAGACTCTAGAGAAGTCATGGAGGCGAGCAGGTGAGGAGGGAGCTAGCGAGCAGGAGGTCTTGGGAGGAACAAAGAGGACGATTAAGTTGGTATTCTGATGGTCTTTTGGATGGTTGTGCCAGCTCTTGACAGAGAGGTCAGGAGATGAGGCATGTGGGAGAGAAAATATTATGAGCTCAGTTTTTGACAAGTTGAGTTTGAGGAAGTGTATGTGAAAGGAAGAGGAGAGGAGGAATTAGAATTGTAGGTGCCACTGAAGGTGCAGTTGGATAGGTAGGATGAGAGCCAGTGAAGAGCACAGTCACAGAGACCGAGGGAGTAACATTTATTGAGGAGGGTGGTCAACCTTATCAAAGGCAGCCACAAAGTCCAGAAGTTGGAGTACAGAATAGTGTCCGTTGGTTTTTGCTGTTAGTAATTCATTTGTGAGTTTTAGAAGAGCAGTTTCTGTAGAGTTTTGAGGGCGAAATCCAGACTGAAGGGGATCAAGAAGTTTTTCCTTAATGAGGTGGTCACTCAGTTGGTTGTAGACCAGGTGTTCAAGGAGTTTAGAGGAAAAGGGGAGCAAGGAGATAGGGTGTATATTGTTAAGATTGGTAGGGTCCAAGGATGGCCTTTTAAGTATGGTGGTGACCATTGCATGTTTTAGAGTATTGGGGAAGATGCCAGAAGAGAGGGAGAGATTGAAGATGTGGGTTAGAGAGTGTAGGATAGAGTCAGAGGGTGACCATAGTATTTGAGAGGGAAAAGGGTCTAGGAGACAGATGGTTAGGTGGGCGTTGGAAATGAGTTTAGCAAGTTTGTCTATAGTAGCAGGTTTGAATAAGTGTAGTGTTAAGTGTACCTGTTGACATGGGGTGTTAAGTGGGGGAGATACCTGTAGAGTGATTTCATCACAAATTGCATCAATCTTATTTTTTTCTTATAAGTAACTAGCAATCTCCTGGGCAGTGAGTGAGTTAGTGGGCGGAGGCAGTGGAGGACGAAGTAGAGAATTAAAGGTAGAGAAGAGTTGGCGGGGACGGGATAAGAAGGTGTTAATGAGAGTGATAAAATAGGTCTGCTTGGCAGTGTGGAATCAAGAATTATATTTTTGGAGTGCAGATATGTATTGGTTGAAGTCTTTGAGAGACTTAATTTTATGCCACAGACATTCAAGAGCATGGCTAAATTTTTCGAGACTTCTGGTATCATCTGTTTGCCAGGGTTGTAGGGCTTGAGGTGCATAGTGAGGGGGGGGGGGGGTGAGCTCATCCAGGGTTGAAGACAGGGATTTGTTCTAGACAGAAGTGATTAGGTTGGGACAGGGGTGAGATTTTGTCATAGAGATGGTCAATAGCAGAAAAGATAAGAGAAGAGTTGAAGTGGCAAAGGTTTCTACAGGTGAAGGTTAGGCAATTGGAGGGAAAGATGGTGGAAGACAGGGAGAGAGAGAGAAACTAATAAGGTGGTGATGAGAGAGTGAAAAATTATTATTGGAGAGATTGCATGGAGTGCATGACCGGACTTTCCCGCAGAAAAGGTCCAACGGTCTTCCCGATGGACTTTCGATGGAGTTAGGACGGACTTCCGAACAGACTTGCCCACACACGAAGGGACTAAAGTCTGCTCGAAAGTCTGTTGGTTTTGAACCTGATGACGTAAACGGAACTAGAAAAGGAAGTTCAATAGCCAATAGCTGCCCTTGCGCCGTATTTGGTCCGTCGGGCCAGCATACAGACAAACGGTTTTCCCGATAGGAATTAAGTCCATCGGACAGATTTGAAACATGTTCTATTTTTAGGTCCATCAGATTTTTGAAAGAAAAACAATCAGACTATCCCACACACGATCAGACTATCCGACGGAATGTTTCCGTCTGACCTAGTCTGCCGGAAAGTCTGGTCATGTGTACGTGGCATAAGAAATTTAGAAGTAGCAGGAGTGCTTATATTAACAAGGATGTTGAAGTCACTGAAAAGGATTGTGGGAATTTCAGAAGAGAGAAAGTAGGGTAGCCAGGCAGAAAAGTCATCAAGGAAAGTCGATAATGGTCCAGGTGACTGGTAGATCACAGTAATTCTTAAGGAAGTTGGAGAGAATAGACTTATACAGTGAGCTTCAAAAGAGGAGAGGGACAGAGTCTGAGGAGAGTGAAAACCTGGAAGGTGCTCTGTGGGGATAGAAAGATTCCCACTCCACCTCCCTTGCGCCCATTAGGTCTAAGGGAGTGAGTCACGAGCAAGCCACCGTGGAAATTGGGAGTAAAGCCCCATACACACAATCAGATTTTCTGCTGATTTTTTCCTTCAGATTTACCAAAACCATGTAGTGAAAGGGCCTTCCTGATTGCATACAAATTGAAACTCCTAAGGTTTGACCTCATATTATATGGTTTTGGTAAATCTGAAGGAAAAAAAATCAGCAGAAAATCTGATAGTGTGTATCAGAAAAAGCATTGGATTCATGATGCCAGGTTTTGGTGACAGCAAGTAGTTTAAAGACCTTAGTGACAATGAGGACATGAACAGTGGTGAGTTTGTTGCAGACGAAGAGGGCATTCCAGAGGGCACAGGAGAAGGGGAGGTTGGTTTTGGGAAGAAGAGGAATGGAGACTAAATTGCAACGATTATGTCTACTGCCAGAGGATGTGGGGTGATGGTGATGGGTGTGTTGGATACAGTTAAATAAGGAAGATCCAAGGTTTGTGGATATATCTCCAGAGGTTAGGAGAAGCAGAAGAGTAAGGGAAGTAATATGAGAATATGATTTATATGAGGGTATATGTCTCAGCATACTGGGGGGTTTATTAGCATGTGGAATTAGAATTAGAAGGAGGTGATGAGTGCAGTAATAAGGTGAGGTCAGAAGTAAGGGTGATATGCACAGATTGTGGGATGGACAAGAGGGAATAAAGAGAGTTTAACGGCGCATGCGCCGTAGACAGCGGCGTGCAGGCGCACTGAGCGCGGCACCGCGCACCGCGACTACTATGCACCGCGATGCGTAGTAGTCCATTATGCTTTACCTTTGCAGGGAATGAAACCTCTGAGGGCTTCACAGAACAGCTATATTTATATTAAGATTAAATTATACACAGGTGTTCTTTATTTACTAATTAAATGACTTCTGAAGGCAATTGGTTCCACTACAGTGCCTTGAAAATGAAATTTTTCACATTTTCTCATGTTACAATCAAAAATGTAAATGTATTTTATTGGGATTTTATGTGATAGACCAACACAAAGTGGCATATAATTGTGAAGTGGAAGGAAAACGATAAATGGTTTTAAAAATGTTTTACAAATAAATATCTGAAAAGTGTGGCATGCATTTGTATTCAGCCTCCTTTACTCTGATACCCCTTAGACCCCTTTCACACTGGGGCAGAGCTATTTTTAGCTGCAGCGGCACTTTGCCAGCGGTATAGCCACGCTGCTGTGACGGACTGGGGTTTATATGGTCACAAAACAGACACCCCAAAGCAAAGTACATATTCATTTTTTTTTATATTTCTAAACATCTCCCTTCTATTCTATTAATAACCAGTAGATGGCAGAGAAGGTACACAAACAGAGTCTATATAAGGCCACACACCATGTGACTGGAAATTAAACTACTTCCAGCCATAAAGTCAGTGGTCATATCTCATGCTGTTTGTGTGATTCTTTGCAGGTATGTACTCTAAATTGTTCCTAATCTGTATTAACCTGTGATAGAAAGATTCCTAAACATCTTGAGCAGATGCAGAAAAAGTCTCAGCAGATTTTATGCTATAGTTTTGCTGTAATTAGAAGTTTAGAACAGCATGTGTCAGAAACAAGGGAAAAGTGCATAAGAACATGAAAATACTGCATTAGTCAGAACAAATGTCTATGATAAACACTAAACCTTTCTAAATAGGTATATTTAAACCTGATTTATTGGAAATTGCATAGATTTATAGAAGCACATGTTTTCTGTTATTTAATATAGAAAAAAACCTATTGTATGTAAAGCTTATGTATTGCATCATACAGACATGCAATGTGCACCATCTAGTGGTTAAAAAAGAGTACTACCATGAAAATATTTGTATTAAAGCAATGCATTGCTAGTATGATTATTGCACACTTAAAATGTACCAGAGAGATAAAGATAATTATCTATAACACTGAATAACAGGGATATATGTTATTAAAATTTAGTAATGTTCATTGTTATAACTACATTTTAAAATACTTTAGTTAAAATCTGTATTATATATATTGTTAATGGTTATAAACTTGTGACTATAAAAATGTAAAAGATGTATTGTTATGTAAAATTAAACTACTTCCAGCCATAAAGTCAGTGGTCATATCTCATGCTGTTTGTGTGATTCTTTGCAGTCCACGCCAAGCTGATCACCTTATCTCCTCGCGTCTACAATCATCGGCTCTCTGAATTCACATTTTGAGGCCGGTAACATTTTGGGGGCTCGTGTGCCGGGATTCGTTGTGTTACCAGTGAGAAGGAAGCACGAGACAAGCGTGAGCCTGCTACAGAGCTACAAGGAGAGTCGTGAGAGTCATCTGCCTTGTGAGTGCAAGTCTTCAGATTGCAACAGAGATGGCGTCTCCTCATCGTGCGCTGATGTGGGATATCCGGAAACAAATTCATCTGCTTAATGAAGAACAGCTGCATAGCCTTGCTATTACACTGGGAGATGAAAGAGAAGTGGACGTTCCATCAGTGACTGGTACCAACGAAATGGAACTTGTTGAATTTATTAAAGACTACTTGTGAAGTGATCAGCTGGAAAAGTTGGAAGATCAAGGTATGTCTTACCTACTCATCATCCAAGACAAGATCAATGAACTAAAACTTAACAAGGAAAGTACACCAACTGTGGACATTGCAACCGCTGCAAAAAAAATAAGTAGTGGGACTGCAAGGACTGAACAGGTATCGGAGGTGGTGAGATTAACTGATGTTGTTGCTTTATTGCCACGTAGATAATTTAAAATGCATGGTTGTGTAATTTCAGATCATGGTTCGGACATGAGTTACAGTAGCGTGTGCAGACAAATTGACGAGGGTCTAACAGAAAAATTCCCTGAATCTGAAATTATACGCACAGTGTTGAGAATAATCAAACCTGGTAATTTTAAAGATATGTTGACTGACAAAGATGATCTTACTGTTGCTGAATTGAAAAGGTTTTTGAAGTCACATATGAGAGAACGAAGTGGTAATGAGTTATTTCAGGACCTTAGCAATGCTACCCAGCAAGAAAGAGAAACAGCACAACAATTTGTTTACAGGCTAGTGGGGTTAAAACAAAAAGTTCTGTCTACATCACAACATGATAGGCTTAACTATGACAAAAAACTGGTGCAAGGCATATTCCTTCATACACTGTATCAGGGACTAAATGAGAAAAATTCTAATGTTAGACGAGATATCAAGCCTTATGTGTCTGATTTGACAGTAACGGATGACTTTATCATAGAGCAAGTCACCAGATCAGTTGATGAGGAAACAGAAAGGCAGAGAGTGCACCTAAACATAAACCTCTTACTGTTCATTCATCACAGACGCCAGGTAATAGTGAAAAAGACAACATTGCAAAAGAGAGTGGAGGGAGATGCTAGAGCAAATCACACTGCATTAATGGAACTAACTACACAGGTCTCTGCTCTCACAAAGAACCTGGAAAAGATGATGAAGCTAACTCCTATTGTTGGAAACCAAATGACTAAGCCACTAACCAATGTTCAAGTTCCAGATACAACTCACTGCAAGCCCAGGTGTGATGATTGCATTAAACGAGAGAGTCAGAACTGCTACCATTGTTTCTACTGTGGTTGGACAGGACACAGAGCGGTTGATTGCTTGAAGAAAAGAAGGCAGTCGGGAAACGACAGACGGTCACTGGGAAAGGGACAACCAGTGACCACCTCAAATGATCTGTCCCATGCTAAGGTAAACAGGGTATTCACCCACCGGTCAACTAGAACACTCCCAAAAGAGAATGGATTCTCCAAACAACACGTAGCACAATTAATTGGAGGAAAATGCATACTGTCATGTCGGATGAATGGTGTACCGGTTGACATGTTGATGGATACAGGAGCTCAGGTCAGCATTGTCGGGAAGGCATGGTTAGAAAAGTTTCTACCCAGTGTCTCCATTAGGCACATACAAGATTTATTTTGTGATGACAACTTATCCATTACAGCTGCAAATGGTTCTATCATTCCATTCATCGGATGGATTGAAGTCTGCCTGGAATTCGAAAGTAGTGGACATGAAAACTCAGCCATTTATGTGCCAATGCTGGTGAGTGACTGCTGTAATGATAATCCAATTCTTGGGTTTAATGTTATCGAAGAATTGATCAGAGAAAACCGTGACCGACTAAACAGCACCCAAAACCTGACTATCTTGCTGAGTGAAGCTATGAAAGTAAGACAGAGTGTAGCGAATAACATTGTCAATGCTGTCAGTCAAGCAACTGACCCAGGAGAAATATTCGATAGTCGTATGGTCAAAGTGGGGAAGAAGGGACTCCAGGTTAAAGGAGGCGAGCTCTGTGAAGTCAAATGTAGAATTAGAGCGTGGCCGAAAAGGAGGAATCATGCCATTTGAACCACTTCCCGAATATCCAGTTGAGGAAGGACTTGAACTATTTCCTTCAGTGGTAGATGTGCCAAATGGGTTCTCTAAACTGGTGAAGATACCTATACTGAACCGTGCTCAACATGACATCTACCTTCCACCCAGAACAGTATTGGGTACCATTTCTCCAGCAGCTGAGATTCTACCATTGTCTCCAAACAAAGACGATGGAAAGGGAATTGACCAGAAGAAAAGGGTGTTTCATGTAAACCAGTTGAATCAAGTGGACACTGGAAATCAGCTACCCACTAACAAATCTGTTAAGTGGCACCCACCTGTCAATTTGGAAGATCTCTCAGAAGAAGAACAGGAGATAGCGAGACAAATGTTATATGATGAATCAGATGTCTTTGCTCGAGATGAGGGAGACATAGGATGCATTCCTAACCTGAAACTGAGGATAAATCTGAAAGATGAAACTCCTGTCCAGAAATGCTACAATTCGATACGGAAACCCCTATACAAAGAAGTGAAAGAATATATCCAAAACCTTCTTGACCGAGGTTGGGTAAAAAAATCTTCTTCTGCATACTCATCACCAGTTGTTTGTGTTCGAAAGAAGGACAGTAGCCTACGACTATGTGTTGACTTTAGGGAGTTAAACCGAAAGACTATCCCAGATAGACATCCACTACCCAGAATACAAGATCTGCTGGATAGCTTAGGAGGATTTACGTGGTTCTCAATCCTGGACCAGGGTAGTGCGTATCATCAAGGCTTTGTGCATGAAGACTCCAGACATCTGACCCCCCTGGGGACTCCTGGAGTGGAACCGTATTCCATTTGGATTAACGAATGCCCCAGCAGCTTTTCAGAGATGCATGGAGAATGTATTAGAGTGCATCAGAGACAAATGTTGTTCTCCATACTTGGATGACGTACTTTGCTACTCCAAAACTTTTCAGGAGCATGTCAATGATATTAGGCAAGTGCTTAGTCGAATGCGTGAGCATGGTATCAAACTTAGACCGAAGAAGTGTGAACTCTTTAAACGACAGATTCGATACCTTGGACGAATGGTGTCAGAAGAAGGCATAAAAATTGACCCAAAAGATCTTGAAGCAGTATTACATTTGAAAAGGAAAGAACCAAAAACAGTGGGAGGAGTCAGATCTTTGTTAGGATTCCTGAGCTACTACAGGTCCTTCATTCAAGATTTCTCTCGACTTGCTAAACCACTGTATGAACTTTTGCAGAACACTGAGAAAGAATCTGCTACATCCATCCCCAAAAACAATTGGAGGGAATCTATAAAGAAAAACGGGAACAAAGCACAAGTGCCATCTAAAACACTGATTCAATGGACACCCAAACATCAAGCTGTAGTATCCAGACTGGTGGACATGCTAACCAATCCACCAATTCTAGCATACCCTGATTTTGATTTACCCTTCGTCTTACACACTGATGCTTCCAATGAAGGCCTAGGTGCTGTACTATACCAACGACAAGGAGAAAAACTTCGTGTTATTGGGTTTGGCTCCAGAACATTGACTCCAGCAGAGCGCAATTACCATCTTCACTCTGGTAAACTTGAGTTTTTAGCTCTCAAGTGGGCAGTCTGTGACAAATTCAGAGATTACTTGTACTACGCTCCAACATTCACCGTTTACACAGACAACAACCCATTGACATATGTATTAAGTACTGCCAGACTGAATGCTGTGGGTCATCGCTGGGTTGGCGAGTTGGCTGATTTCCACTTCGATATCAAGTACAGGCCAGGTAAACAGAATGCAGACGCAGATACACTGTCACGATTTCCGGTGGAACTCACGAAGAATCTGAGTGAGTACACAGAGCTTGTACCATCTGAGGTTGTGTCAGCTATGTGGCAAGGGAGCAAAGCTGTTGACGAAGAAGAGGCATTATGGGTGGCTTCATTGACTCTTCACTCAGAAAGTGATGTGGCCGAAGAATTGCTGAAAGGACAGACAATCTGCCCAATGACTCAGGAGAATATCAGAGCATTACAACAAGACGATACCAACATTAGAGAAGTGGTCTGGCTAAAGGAGAACGACTGGATTCCAAACCACAAAGAAAAGGAGAGTATGACCAGCAAAACAAGACGTTTGATACATGAATGGAATAAACTCAGAGTCGATGAAGGAATCCTCTACCGACACTCTGGAACCCGAAAACAGCTAGTTCTACCAGAAAAGTTAAAACCATTGGTCTTAAGAAATCTTCATGATGACATGGGTCACATTGGTACTGACAAAGTAACCCACCTAGCACGTGAACGATTTTACTGGCCATTTATGCAAAGAGACATTGATGAATATGTGCTGAAGAAGTGCAGCTGCATCAAACGAAAGTGTCCAAATATCACCGAAAGAGCACCTATGGGTTCGATTACTACCAGTTCACCTTTGGAGTTAGTATCCATTGATTATCTTCACTTGGAGAAAAGCAAAGGAGGATATGAGTATATACTTGTAATAGTTGACCATTTCACACGCTTTGCACAAGCGTATCCAACTAAGAACAAATCTGGAAAAACGGCGGCAGAAAAGATCTTTCAAGATTTCATACCACGTTTTGGCTATCCAGAGAAACTCCACCATGACCAAGGAAGAGAATTTGAAAACAACTTATTTCAGACATTGCAACGATTGGCAGGGATTTCTCATTCAAGAACTACTCCATACCATCCACAGGGTAACCCAGTGGAGAGACTGAACCGTACTTTGTTACAGATGCTTCGCACCTTAGAGGAAGAGAAAAAGTCAGATTGGAAAGAACATCTTCCACATATGGTTCATGCATATAATTGCACCAGGCATGAAGCCACAGGATACTCGCCATTCTTTCTATTGTATGGAAGATCTCCTCGTTTGCCAATTGACCTAATGCTCAACCTAAATTTGAAAAAGGAATCAGAAAGTCAACCAACATTTACTCAGAAATGGGCATCTAGAATGCAAGAAGCTTACAAAATCGCATCCGAGAATAGCAAAAAATCATCTGCTAAAGGGAAGAAGTACTATGACAAAAAGATAAAAGGAGCACCTCTTCAACCGGGTGATCGGGTCTTAGTACGAAATCTCTCTGAAAGAGGGGGACCTGGTAAACTTCGTTCATACTGGGAAGAATCAGTACACAAAGTGGTAGAAAGAATCAAAGATGGGCCTGTGTACAAAATTCAGCCTGAAAGTGGTAAAAAGACTATTCGAGTACTGCACAGAAATCTTTTACTACCAGTAAATGACCTACCAATTGAAGGACACATTCCAAGAGTACCGATGAAACAAAGACAATCAAGTAACAGAAAGGATACCAGAATGGATGTGGACCAGGAGGAGGAATGTTCAGATGAAGAAAGATGGTATTATCCTTATATACCAGAGACTACAGAAAGTCATGATTGTGTTGT
Organism: Lithobates pipiens; assembly: GCF_037356315.1. Classification (NCBI taxonomy): domain Eukaryota; kingdom Metazoa; phylum Chordata; class Amphibia; order Anura; family Ranidae; genus Lithobates; species Lithobates pipiens. The sequence goes on from NW_027507787.1 coordinate 119,661,760, forward strand.
GTCTCAACCAAACTCTCAAAACGTACAGAAAATCCCATTAAGAGTTTCTGCTGAAGAGTTCTATCCTACAACTACAACACCCAATCTTGAACAAGAACAAAATGATGGAACAGTAGTTGGCGACCAAATCTGGGCTACAGATATGGTGGGACTAGACACTGCAGAATTACCCTCATTAAGTCAAGACTTACCTGTGAACCAAGATATGCAAATGGAGAATGATGTTGATGGAGAAGACTCAACTCCTGTCAGAAGATCTACCAGACAAGCTAAGCCTAAAGAGATCTTTACATATGACACACTAGGTCAGCCAAGATACAGACCAAGTCAGGTTCACACCATACAAACTCCTACAATGCTAGCTACTCCCAGGACATGGCAGGTAGTTAACGTAGCTCCTTGGTGGCAACAAGTACCTATTTGGGTTATTTAAATCACTAAATAGTGTTCAGATACCAATTGAGTTTAATGTCGGGAGCCATTAACTGAAGGAGGGGAGAGTGTGACGGACTGGGGTTTATATGGTCACAAAACAGACACCCCAAAGCAAAGTACATATTCATTTTTTTTAATATTTCTAAACATCTCCCTTCTATTCTATTAATAACCAGTAGATGGCAGAGAAGGTACACAAACAGAGTCTATATAAGGCCACACACCATGTGACTGGAAATTAAACTACTTCCAGCCATAAAGTCAGTGGTCATATCTCATGCTGTTTGTGTGATTCTTTGCAGGTATGTACTCTAAATTGTTCCTAATCTGTATTAACCTGTGATAGAAAGATTCCTAAACATCTTAAGCAGATGCAGAAAAAGTCTCAGCAGATTTTATGCTATAGTTTTGCTGTAATTAGAAGTTTAGAACAGCATGTGTCAGAAACAAGGGAAAAGTGCATAAGAACATGAAAATACTGCATTAGTCAGAACAAATGTCTATGATAAACACGAAACCTTTCTAAATAGGTATATTTAAACCTGATTTATTGGAAATTGCATAGATTTATAGAAGCACATGTTTTCTGTTATTTAATATAGAAAAAAACCTATTGTATGTAAAGCTTATGTATTGCATCATACAGACATGCAATGTGCACCATCTAGTGGTTAAAAAAGAGTACTACCATGAAAATATTTGTATTAAAGCAATGCATTGCTAGTATGATTATTGCACACTTAAAATGTACCAGAGAGATAAAGATAATTATCTATAACACTGAATAACAGGGATATATGTTATTAAAATTTAGTAATGTTCATTGTTATAACTACATTTTAAAATACTTTAGTTAAAATCTGTATTATATATATTGTTAATGGTTATAAACTTGTGACTATAAAAATGTAAAAGATGTATTGTTATGTAAAATTAAACTACTTCCAGCCATAAAGTCAGTGGTCATATCTCATGCTGTTTGTGTGATTCTTTGCAGTCCACGCCAAGCTGATCACCTTATCTCATCGCGTCTACAATCATCGGCTCTCTGAATTCACATTTTGAGGCCGGTAACACTGCCCCATTAATTTCAATGGGCAGGAGTGGTGAAGGAATGATATACACACCGCTCCAAAGATGCTGCTAGCAGGATTTTTTTTACCGTCCTGTCAGCACACTGGGAGCTTCGCATGCACTATTTTTAGTGCTGTAGCAACTGCAAAGCGCCCCAGTGTGAAAGGGGTCTAACGAAAATCGAATGGAACCAATTGCCTTCAGAAGTCACTAAATTAGTAAATAAGTCCACCTGTGTGTAATTTAATCTCAGTATAAATACAGCTGTTCTGTGAAGCCCTCAGAGGTTTGTTAGAGAACCTTAGGGAACAAACAGCATCATGAAGGCCAAGTAACACATGAGACAGGTTAGGGAAAAAGTTGTGGAGAAGTTTAAAGCAGAGTTAAGCCTTGTACACACAATTGGGTTTTCCGCAGACAAAACCTCTGACTTTTGTCTGAAGGACTTTGGCCGGGAACTTGTCTTGCATACAAACGGTAAGGAATTGTCGGCCAACAAACATGAATGTAGTGACATACTACATAGTTTTTAGCGCCACCCTTTGGGCTGCCTCTGCTAATTTTGTGTTAGTTGAAGTTTGGTGAGTCTTGGTTCGCATTTTGCACTTTTCAGTTAGTTTCTGAGCGGCGGTTCGTCAACCAGCCATGTTCCGGAATTTGAGGAGATAAAGTGTTATTTATTATTGGCCTTGGAGTTATTGCTTTGACCCAAGTTCAGTCCAGGAACAGGAGGATTTCTTGTACCAAAAATTGGTTGCTTTATTAATTGTGACCAATTATGTCATATGCCTTTGCTGTGGGAGCTTCAGAAGAATAATCTGGATGATTTTCAGAATTATCTCTGGACGACAGACCCCTGCTTTCACCAACTCTTCGCATTGTTGACCCCCTATATTAACCACTTCAATACAGGGCACTTAAACACCTTCCTGCCCAGACCAATTTTGAGCTTTCAGCGCTGTCGCACTTTGAATGACAATTGCGCGGTTATGCTACACTGTACCCAAATGAAATTTTTATCATTTTTTTCCCACAAATAGAGCTTTCTTTTGGTGGTATTTGATCACCTCTACGGTTTTTATTTTTTGCCCTACAAATAAAAAAATACCAAAAATTTTGAAAAAAAAAATGTTTTTTTTTGTTTCAATTTGAAAACTTTGTAAATAAGTACGTTTTCTCCTTCACTGATGGGCACTGATGGGGCTACACTGATGGGCACTGATAAGGCGGCACTGATGGGCACCAATGATGTGGCACCAATGAAGTGGCACTGATGAGGTGGCATTGATAGACACTGATATGTGGCACTGATAGGCGGCACTGATGGGCGACACGGATGGGCGACACGGGTGGACACTGATAGGTGGCACAAATTGGCACTGATAGCTGGCACAGATTGGCATGGATGGGCGGCACGGATTGGCATGGATGGGCGGCACAGATGGGCATGGATAGGCAGCACAGATGGGCATGGATAGGCAGCACAGATGGGCATGGATAGGCGGCACAGATGGGCATGGATGGGCACTGATAGGCGGCACAGGTGGGCACTGATAGGCGGCACAGGTGGGCACTCATAGGCGGCACAGGTGGGCACTCATAGCCGGCACAGGTGGGCACTCATAGGCAGCATTGGTGTTATACTGTACTAATGGATGCCAATCAGTGCCAAACAATAATGCATGCCAATCAGTGATGCCCATTGTGGGCACTGATTGGCATCCATTATGGGCACTGATTGGCATCCATTGTGCTGACTGGCATCCCTGGTGGTCTAGGGAGGATTACCTTTTCCCTGGTGGTCTGGTGGCGTCCCTGGTGGTCCAGTGTGGGCATCCTCGGGGGGGCTGTGCTGATAATCGATCAGCACAGACCCCCCCTGTCAGAGGAGCAGCCGATCGGCTCTCCTCTACTCGCGTCTGACAGACGCAAGTGGGGAAAAGCCGATCACCGGCTCATCCCATTTACACTGTGATCAACCGTGATTGGACACGGCTGATCACGTGGTAAAGAGTCTCCGTCGGAGACTCTTTACCTAAATTTGTAGTTGCTGGGTGTCAGACTGACACCCCGCAACAACGGTCGCCGCGATGCGCGCCCCCGGGGGCGCGCAGCGGCTCATAATCCTGATCACGTCATATGATGTCCGATCAGGATTATGAAACCACTTTGCCACCATCAATTCCCTATAGGGCGGGCGGCAAGTGGTTAAGGAGCAGGACACATGCATGAGGCTTTTATTTTATTTTTTGGTTGCATAATGATTTGATTTGGTATATTTTCTATATTTTTGGATGCATAGAATGGTTTTTGGTAAAGTTCTACTGGCAGATAGCATGTCTCATTTTATTTGTTTTCTTTTTTTAAGGCACAATAAAAGAATTGTGGAGAATAATACTTGGCTATGTATTTTACTTCAAATGACACTTTGGGAGAAGGCAGTTACATTTTAAAATATACAATGTAAAACTAACAAGGGACACAAACATCTTTTGATCTTAAAAACTACAGGATAAAGGTGTTGTGGTAACTTGCACCAAAAAAAATTAAATAATAACAAGCATAATAATATTATAATAATAATAATAATAATATTATTCTTGATATCACTTGAAAATTTGTTTGCTATAACTCCATCAGTATCACCAGCAAAGCAGCTTCATTATTATCCCATTAAAGAAGAAGAGAATGTGCGCTGCATTACAATATTTCATAATTTGCCATGTCACAAATGTTAATTCTCCATTATGAACGCTAGTTTACAAGATCAACCACTTCTTGCTCATCCTTGCTTCTGAGCATGCGTTTTTGTATGGAAAAAATAAACCGTGCTAGCCAAAATTCAAATTAATGAATTAATTAGTCAATTAATTAATAGATCAATCGATTAATTAGCCAGAGAATCCTTAAAACCTCTATAGGCCGCAGCTCTGGTGGGATACACACACAGGCAATAGAAAGAACAATTTAAAGAGCAGCGCCAATCAATTAAAAATAAAAAAAAGTTTTTGTACTTTGGACTTTTGTCTGATGGACTTGTGTACACACAATCGGAAAATCCGACAATAGACATTTGTCCATGAAAAATGTATAAGCCTGCCATCCAACATTTGTCTGCAGAAAATCTGACATCATTTGTCTGATGAAACGTACAAACGATCAGATTTTCCTCCAATAGTCTGTCATCACACAATTGCCATCAGAAAATCGGATCATGTGTACAAGGCTTTAGGTTATAAAAAAATACCTCAAGCTTTGAACATCTCACAGAGCACTGTTCAATCCGTCATCGAAAATGGAAAGTGTATGGCACAACTGTAAACCTACCAAGACATAGCCATCCACCTAAACTGACAGGCCAGGCAAGGAGAGCATTAATTAGAGAACAGCCAAGAGGCCCATGGTAACTCTGGAGGAGCTGCAGAGATCCACAGCTCAGGTGGGAGAATCTGGCCATGGGACAACTATTAGTCCTGTACTCCACAAATCTGGCCTTTATGGAAGAGTGGCAAGAAGAAAGTAATTGTTGAAAGAAAGCCATAAAGCCCCGTACACACGAGAGGACTTATGTCCGACAGACTTCCGAAGGAGTTCTGCCGGAGTTCTGCCGGAGTTCCGACAGAGTTCTGACGGACTTTTCGAATGAGCGGACTTGGCCACACACAATCACACTAAACTCAGACAGATTCGAACGTGATGACGTACGACTGGACTCGAATAAGGAAGTTCATAGCCAGTAGCCAATAGCTGCCCTAGCGTCGGTTTTAGTCCGTCGGAATAGCATACACACGAGCAAATTTTTCGAAGGGACCGGGTCCGGCGGAGTTCCGTCGGAAAAATTTGAAGCATGTTCCATATTCTAAAGTCCGTCAGACTTTGGCGAATCAAAAGTCCGTTGCAGCCCACACATGATCGAATAGTCTGACGGAATCAGTCCGTCGAACTTTGGATGTTGAAAAGTCCGCTCGTGTGTACGCGGCATAAGAAGTCCTGTTTGCGAGAAGCCATGTGGGGGACACAGAAAACATATAGAAGAAGGTGCTCTGGTCAGTTGAGACCAAATTTAACTTTTTTGCCTAAAAGCAAAAACGCATAGTGGTGGAAAAATAACACTGTGCACATCACCCTAAACACACCATCCCCACCATCCCCACATGTAATTTATGTTGTGGGGGTGCTTTTCTTCAGTAGGGACAGGGAAGATGGTCAGAGTTGATGAGAAGATGGATGAGGCCATATACAGGGCAATCTTATGCCCCATACACGCGATTGGAAATTCCGCCAGCAAAAGTCCAATTAGAGCTTTTGGTCGGAAAATGCAATCCTGTGTATGCTCAATCAGACTTTGGTGGCGGAATTTTTTCCAGCAAAAAGATTGAAAGCATGTTCTCAATTTTTCGGTCGGAAAAAGTTCCGATAGTAAATTCCGATCGTCTGTACAAATTCCGATGTGCAAAATTCCTACACATGCTCGGAAACAATTTGACGCATGCTCGGAAGCCTTGAACTTAATTTTTTAGGCTTGTCGTAGTGTTGTACGTCACCGCGTTCAGAGGACTTTTGTGTGACTGTGTGTATGCAAGGCAAGCTTGAGTGGAATTCCGTTGGAAAAGCCATCCAAGTTTTTTCCGACGGAAATCTGCTTATGTGTATGGGGCATTAGAAGAAAACCTGTTAGTCTGCAAAAGACGTGAGACTGGGGCCGGGGTTCACCTTCCAGCAGGACAACAACCCTAAACAAACAGCCAGAGCTACAATGGAATAGTTTAGATGAAAGCCATATTCATGTGTTAGAAAGGCCCAATCTATGTACAGACCTAAATCCAATCGAGAATCTGTGACTTGAAAATTGCTGTTAACAGATGCTCTTGATCCAAATTGACAGAGCTTGAGCTATTTTACAAAGAAGAATGGGCAAAAATGTCACTCTCTAGATGTGCAAAGCTGCTAGAGACATCCCCAAAAGACTTGCAGCTGTAATTCCAGTGAAAGATGGTTCTACAAAGTATTGACTCAGGGGGCTGAATACAAATGCATGCCTCACTTTTCAGATATTTATTTGTAAAAAATTATGAAAACCATTTATCATTTTCCCTTCACTTCACAATTTTGTGCCACTTTGTGTTGGTCTATCACATTAAATCCCAATAAAATACATTTATGTTTTTGGTTGTAACATGACAAAATGTGGACATTTTCAAGGGGGTATGAATACATTTTCAAGGCACTGTACATTTTAGCTAGGGGTATCAGAGTAAAGGGGGCTGAATACAAATGCACGCCACACTTTTCAGATATTTATTTGTAAAAAATTTGGAAAATCATTTATCATTTTCCTTTTACTTCACAATTATGTGCCACTTTGTGTTGGTCTAGCACATAAAATCCCAATAAATTACATTTAAGTTTTTTGGTTGTAACGTAACAAAATGTGTATATGGGGCGAGGCGGCCCCGTGTCCCTGTGTATATTAGCATTTTCAGCTTGATTTTTACAAAGACAGGCATGCTAATTGCACACCTGTGGGCTAGGTTTATATTCCTCTCAGGAAGAGAGCTCAGGGCTCAGAATGGGAAATAGCTCCGTCCAGCAGACAGAAAGTCTGGCCTAGGAGGTTGGGAGGGTCCCGGTAGGAGAAGGCTCCAGGAGAGAGACAGGAGGTCTCAGAGTCTAATGCCCTGTACACACGGTCAGACATTCTTACGACAAAATACGTTTTCCGATGGATTTTGGCCCAAACTTGTAGTGCATACACACGGTCGCACAAAGTTGTCAGAAAATCTGATCGTTCAGAACGAGGTGACATGTATGACGGGACTATAAAGAGGCCAGTAGCCAATAGCTTTCCTCTCATAATTTATTCTGACCATTATTCTGACCATGTGTGGGACTTTGTGCGTCGGCATTGTATACACACAATCGGAATTTAAACAATCGTATTTTGTTGTCTGAAAATTTTGGCGCCAGATCTCAAACTTTGTGTGCTGGAAATTCAGACGGAAAAAGTCTGATAGAGCCTACACACAATCGAAATTTCCGACAACACAGTCCAATCGCATATTTTCCGCCAAAAAGTCTGACCGTGTGTACAGGGCATAAGGCAGTAGGTGGACAATCATGGGATTAATATGGAGCACTCGGGCTATAGCTATATACATATGCAATAGGGGGGAAGGGGATAAGGGACAAGTAAGAACAAGGGGCAGAGTCTGGCAATATAGGGGGAACTTGGTGGTAATTATTACTGTTTTAAATCAAGTTCATGTAAGGATAGTAAGGTACTGGAAATATAGGGGGCAGCCAGTCCAAAAAAGCAGAAGATGCTCTGGAACAAAACAAGAGAGATAAGGATGGCTCCCTCTAAATGCGGCATGTTTTAAAATACATTTATTATAGTGGATTAAAAAGCACTCACATTTGAGTAGATTGATTACAGCTTATTAGGCAATAGAAAGGTTCATCTGCTTGGTGGTGGAGGGGGGCTCACGGGCTGGTGGAAGGTGTCCTGTGTCCTTTTGGCTGTCCAGTGGTGCTGCAGGTTCTAAGTGCTTCCAGATAGTTGGAACACAGAAGGAGATGCTCTGTGATGCTCCACGTTGTACTGGTGTCTTCACTTCCGGGAATGGGGTCAGGTGGGCAGTGCTTCGCATTCAGACAAAACGTGCTCCTTCATCAGGCTGTGCTGATACATTTTACATGGCAACTTTCATGTTCATGGGCACAGTAATCAGTCATAGGAAACATTGTTTGTTCACCCACTTATAAGATGTTTTAGGCAGATACAGGTTAACTACATTTGTTCATGCCTATATGTATTAAAATAAGTTTGTTGTCTAGATGGGTTTGTAACTAGAATGAAATGCAAACTTGATTCCTGTTCCTGGGTGGTGGAGGGGACTCACAGGCCCGGTGGAAGGTGTCCTGTGTCCTTTTGGTTGTCCAGTGGTGCTGCGGGTTCTCAGTGCTTCTGGGTAGCTGGAATGCATAAGAAGATGTTCCGTGATGCTCCACATTGTACTGATATCTTCACTTCCAGGAACGGGGTCAGGCTGGCGGTGCTTCGCATTTTAAAATGGCAACTTTCATGTTCACGGGCACAGTAATCAGTCGTAGGAAACATCGTTCGCCACTTATAAGATGTTTAGGCAGATACAGGTTAACTACATTTGTTCATGCCTATTTGTATTAAAATAAGTTTGTTGTCTAGATGGGTTTGAAATTGTAACTAGAATGAAATGCAAACTTGATTCAGTGTAAGGAGAGGACAATCAGAAGCTGTTTACACATCTGGATGCAGGAGCACTAGTTGGGACACCAGAATCAAACTTTTTAGGGTGTCCCAAACAGGTGCTCCAGTGGATACTAAGTGGTGTCTCCATGTGTGATACTTTAACAAAAACAGTAAGTATTCCAGCTTTAAAAAGGAAATACAATGTTCTTCAGCTTGGAACCCTGCCAAAACAGACAATTGTACGAAACTTCCAAGCAATGTTTCATATTTCTATTTTTGCCCTCCAATATCTGTGTGCTAAGTATACCTTTTTTTTATTCACATAGGGGAGAAAAAACTCAGGACGTTGGAGGACACCAGGGACCCCCCCACCTCCGAAAGAAAGGGAAGTCACCAAAATACAAACAGAGGATGAGGAGGGAGAGGTTTTGGAAGTGTGCGAAATTGTCATCTTCCTCCTTGTTCACGGCCATGTTGTCTGCACACAGGGGGCACGCTTTTTACAGTACAAGCAAACAGAGGGGGGGCGTGGTTGCAGAGCCATGCACGTGCGGTGTGCATGGCACTCCATTGCACAGGCACCAGGCAGCAATTTTAAAAGCCCAAAGCGCCAGAGTCCTGTAAGCAGATGGACACAGAGCTGTGGGCAGTAAGCATCCTAAAGTGGGCAGATCCAGGTAAACCTGAGACACCTACTCGGCATCAGGTTGTGCAGTATTAAGCCTATTTGTATATGTTAATACTTTTAGCACAACAGTGATTACTTTGCACTAGTACCTCTGCTTTGTAGCTTAGGACTATGTTTCCTCGTAAGAAGGTCTCAGGAGGAGGTAACAAAGGCACTAAAAAATCACTGCCTACGTCTAGAGGTCCTAAAGATGCCTGTAGGTTACCATCCCCCTTGCAAGACTGAAGCCAGCCTCACAGGATGAGTCAGTGCCCCTGTCAGGTTTTGCAGCCTCTCCAAATATTGCAGCCCCAGCATATGTCACAGAAGACTCCCTTAAGGCTACATTGGAGGGTTTTGAAGGAAGAATTATGAATTTTATTTCAGCTTCCTTAAAAGATAGCAGGGAAAGGGGTAGATCCCCTCCCTCTGCTGCAATTTCTCTTTCAGATAATTCTTCTGACAATGAGGAGAGATCCCTATCCTGAGATAGGGATCAAGAGCAGTCAGAGGAATCAGAGGAAGAGGAAAGAGTTTCCTCCTCTCAGGCACTCAAGAAGCAGGTCCAGTATTACACTGAATTGGTGCGTACCACTTTCAGAATGGCTGCTACAGCCTCTGTTTCTTCCTTGGGGGTCAGGAAAATCCCACAGACTGCCTTTTCCTTTCCAAGTCATTCTTTAATGGATAAATTGTTGTATGAGGACTAAGGATGAGCCGAACACCCCCCTTTTCGGTTTGCACCAGAACCTGCGAACAGACCTAAACTTCGTGTGAACTTTAGGACCCTATTAAAGTCTATGGGACTCGAACGTTCACAATCTAAAGTGCTAATTTTAAAGGCTAATATGCAAGTTACTGTCCTAAAAAATGTTTGGGGACCTGGGTCCTGCCCCAGGGGACATGGATCAAAGCAAAAAAAAGTTTTAAAAACTGCCGTTTTTTCAGGAGCAGTGATTTTAATAATGATTAAAGTGAAACAATAAAAGTGTAATATTCCTTTAAATTTCGTACCTGGGGGGTGTCTATAGTATGCCTGTGAAGGGGTGCATGCAGGGTTGGTGCAAGGATTTTTGACACCCTAGGCGAAACCTCATTTTGCCGCCCCCCCCCTTTGGCTCCACCCCTGACTCCATCCACTTTGCCCTGCCCATGTATACCCCACCTTTTTAATGAAGCACCCATCAATTGCAGGCTCACCAGCATCCATCAAATGCAGCCTCACCAGCGCCCATCAATATAGCCTACCAATGAATGTTTGCTTGCTTCCATTAATTCAGGAGTTGGGACACAGACACAGTTCTCTGCCTGCTGATACTAAGACTTAGTTGCTTGCTGCAAAGAGAAAAGAGTAGGAACACCAGTGGCCAGGTGCCCCTAGGCAACCTTGCGCCCTAGGCAGCTGCCTAGTTTGCCTAGTGGTAGCACCGGCCCTGCTCCTACTACATAACTATAAAACTCCATGGTTGAGCACTCAACTGCAACTGCTTCAGCTGCAGAGGCAGCAGCAGGTAGTCATATATAAAAAAATTTAAAGAAATATACTTACATCGGTGCTGAGGAGTAAACACATGTGGGGGCATAATGCCTCCCTGGAATTATACCCGGTTGCTTTCAGCGGGCATAGTGCCCATCAACCATGACCCGTTTAAGTGAAAAGGGCCGCTCTGCAAACACACTGCAATCATGTGAAATGCACGTGGTTGCAGCGCACTAGTGTGACACTCAAGAAGTTAAAGCAGGTAGTGAGGAGGCAATACAACCTGTCAAATGCTCTCTGAAGAGTGATCCAGACATGGATCACTCTTCAGAGACCAAAGAACACATGAACAAGCCCTAACAGCGTGAAAGGAGTGAAGCTGAAAGTCTACATTCACAACGGCGCGGAGCTCCATACGGCGCGAAGAGCCGATTGTTTACATTTGTGACCCAGCACTGAGCGGTGTGCAGTCTGTATATATATAAGTGAATGGAGATGCGGAGGCATCTTGGATGGGCATGCGGCATCGAATGAAGACAGTGGTACCCCTTAAGCCCCCGTACACATGATCAGAAAATGATACAAAAAATATAGCTTTTGAATCGATCGTACGATAATCTGATTGTACACAGCGTTCCAGAGCCAATTATGACAGTTAATTCGAAATATATACGATCGGACATGTATGAAAAATTTCTTTGTACGATACCAGATTGTATGATTTCGGTTTAATAAGTACAGTTGTCATTTAAAAATACTAGCATCACTTCCAAATTTTTATTCTGTTGTACGAGAATCTTGGTAACTTTAGTAAACTCTTCATTTTTGATGCAAGGCTAGCATAAAAAAAAACCCAGACGATCATTTGTCCGATGATCCCATCATGTGTACCAGGCGTTACTTTAACCACTTTCAGACCGGACCATTTTGCTGGTAAATGACCAGAGGTCTTTTTACACTTTGGCACTGCGCTGCTTTAACTGGTAATTGCGCGGTCATGCAATGTTGTACCCAAACAAAATTTGCGTCCTTTTCTTCCCACAAATAGAGCTTTCTTTTGATGGTATTTGATTGCCTCTGCGATTTTTATTTTTTGCGATATAAACGTAAAAAGACCGCAAATTTTGAAAAAAAATGATATTTTCTACTTTTTGTTATTAGAAAAATCCAATAAACTCAATTTTAGTCATACATTTAGGACAAAATGTATTCAGCCACATGTCTTTGGTAAAAAAAAAGTCAATAATTGTATATTTATTGGTTTGCGCAAAAGTTGTCACATCTACAAACTAAGGTACGTTTTCTGGAATTTACGCAGCTTTTAGTTTACGACTGCCTATCTCATTTCTTGAGGTGCTAAAATGACAGGGCAGTACAAAACCCCCCCAAATGACCCCATTTTGGAAAGTAGACCCCCTAAGGAAATTGATAAGAGGCATGTTGAGCCCATTGAATATTTTATTTTTTTGCCTCAAGCGATTGAATAATGACAAAAAAAAAATTTTTTTTTTTTTTTTACACAAAGTTGTCACTAAATGATATATTGCTCACACATGCTATGGGCGTATGTGAAATGACACCCCAAAATAAATTCTGCTGCTTCTCCTGAGTACGGGGATACCACATATGTGGGACTTTTTGGGAGCCTAGCCGCGTACAGGGCCCCGAAAACCAAGCACCGCCTTCAGGCTTTCTAAGGGCGTAAATTTTTGATTTCACGCCTCACTACCTATTACAGTTTTGAAGGCCATAAAATGCCAAGATGGCACAAAACCCCCACAAATGACCCCATTTTAGAAAGTAGACACCCCAAGCTATTTGCTGAGAGGCATGTTGAGTCCATGGAATATTTTATATTTTGCCACAAGTTGCGGGAAAATTACAAACTTTTTTTTTTTTTTTTTTTTTTTCACAAAGTTGTCACTAAATGATATATTGCTCATGCATGCCATGGGCATATGTGAAATGACACCCCAAAATAAATTCTGCTGCTTCTCCTGAGTACGGGGATACCACATATGTGGGACTTTTTGGGAGCCTAGCCGCGTACGGGGCCCCGAAAACCAAGCACCGCCTTCAGGCTTTCTAAGGGCGTAATTTTTTGAGTTCACTTCTCACTACCTATTACAGTTTTGAAGGCCATAAAATGCCAAGATGGCACAAAACCCCCACAAATGACCCCATTTTAGAAAGTAGACACCCCAAGCTATTTGCTGAGAGGCATGTTGAGTCCATGGAATATTTTATATTTTGCCACAAGTTGCGGGAAAATTACAAACTTTTTTTTTTTTTCACAAAGTTGTCACTAAATGATATATTGCTCACGCATGCCATGGGCATATGTGAAATGACACCCCAAAATAAATTCTGCTGCTTCTCCTGAGTACGGGGATACCACATATGTGGGACTTTTTGGGAGCCTAGCCGCGTACGGGGCCCCAAAAACCAAGCACCGCCTTCAGGCTTTCTAAGGGCGTTACAGTTTTGAAGGCCATAAAATGCCAAGATGGCACAAACCCCCCCCCCCCAAATGACCCCATTTTAGAAAGTAGACACCCCTAAATTTAGGGGTACACTAGTGAGACTAGGTAATAAATGGCGGGTGCCCTGAAACTATAAAAAAATAACTAACCAACCAGCGTCACCTGTAACAGTTATATGGTGATCACTGGTGAAAGGGTTAACTAGGGGGCAATCAGGGGGCTTTATGCGGTAGTATATGGGGGTCCCTGGCGCTATAAAAAGCTGCGGCGAACCTAAATACCTACCTGCCTAACTAGCGTCACCTGTGACACTAATACAGCGATCAGAAAAACGATCGCTTATTAGGCTGGGTTCACACTGGAGCGATGCGGGAACGCCACGAATGCGCGGCGGGTTCCCGCATCGCATGCCTCCCGGCGGCAGTTCACACTGCCCTATGCGAACTGCTGGGAGTGTCAGTGAAATGTTAATGACACCCCCAGATCAGTTCGCATATCGCAGTGCGATCTGCAAACTTGGATCGCATGGTGTGAACACCCATGCGATCCGATTCTGCTGCGGACCAAAAAAAGGGTCCCGTGCGAGTTTGCGGCGGGTGCGGCGGGTGCGACACGAATTCAGCCATACTATCTGTATAGCTGAACTCGAATCGCACAGAGATCGGATGTGATTTGCACTGCAGTGCGGTGCGAATCACATCCGTTCTCATAAACCGCTGCAATGTGAACCCAGCCTTAGTGACACTGGCGACGGGGGGTGATCACGGGGTTAAACCTTTATTGGGGGGGTTAGGGGGGTACCTTAGAACTAAAGGGGGCTAACCCTAACTGCCCTAACAGTTATTAGTCACAAATGACACCTGCCGGGTGATCAGGGGGTTAAACCTTTATTAGGTAATAAATGGCGGGTGCCCTGAAACTATAAAAAAATAACTAACCAACCAGCGTCACCTGTAACAGTTATATGGTGATCACTGGTGAAAGGGTTAACTAGGGGGCAATCAGGGGGCTTTATGCGGTAGTATATGGGGGTCCCTAGCGCTATAAAAAGCTGCGGCGAACCTAAATACCTACCTGCCTAACTAGCGTCACCTGTGACACTAATACGGCGATCAGAAAAATGATCGCTTATTAGGCTGGGTTCACACTGGAGCGATGCGGAAACGCCGCGAATCCGCGGCGGGTTCCCGCATCGCATGCCTCCCGGCGGCAGTTCACACTGCCCTATGCGAACTGCTGGGAGTGTCAGTGAAATGTTACTGACACCCCCAGATCAGTTCGCATATCGCAGTGCGATCTGCAAACTCGGATCGCATGGTGTGAACACCCATGCGATCCGATTCTGCTGCGGGCCAAAAAAAGGGTCCCGTGCGAATTTGCGGCGGGTGCGGCGGGTGTGGCGGGTGCGGCGGGTGCGGCGAATGGCTGAACTCGAATCGCACAGAGATCGGATGTGATTTGCACTGCAGTGCGGTGCGAATCACATTCGTTCTCATAAACCGCTGCAATGTGAACCCAGCCTTAGTGACACTGGCGACGGGGGGTGATCACGGGGTTAAACCTTTATTGGGGGGGTTAGGGGGGTACATTAGAACTAAAGGGGGCTAACCCTAACTGCCCTAACAGTTATTACAGTCACAAATGACACCAATGCAAAAAAAAAAAAAAAAAAAAAAAAATGACATTGGTGTCACTGTGACTGGGGGGCAGGGGTAATTGGGGGGGTGATCGGGGGGTAAAGGGGGGGTGTGAGTGTGCCTGGCATGTTCTACTGTGTGTGGGATGTGTTGGTGCAACTCACTGATCCGCTCTCCTCCGTGTCGGAACGAAAAATACCGACACGGAGGAGAGAATACATCACTTCCTCTCCTGTGTTTACATTACAGGAGAGGAAGTGATGTCACCGGGGATTTCCATTCGTCGGGAGCGATCGCGAGGGGGTGGCCATGAATGAATGGCCGTCCCCTCGTCCGGGATCGCTCCCGAACGAAAACCGACCGCCGCAGGCACCGGGCGGGGGCCCGATCGGGCCCCCGACCCGCGGGAGGCAAATCACGTACATGTACGTGCTTATGCCTGCCCGTGCCATTCTGCCGACGTACATCGGCGTGCGGCGGTCGGCAAGTGGTTAAAACTCAGCACAGCTGTGTCTCCATACATGCAGCTCAACACTTCAAACAGATAACTGTCCTATCACACTGTGCGGGGCTCAGCACCAATGTGACAGCACATAAAATCACAGTACCACATGAAAATACAGAAATTTATGGATGCCATTGATTTTTTTTTTTTTAATGGCATCCCCACACATTCACGCCCACCAAAACGGACCACACTGCAATATAATGGAGATTGGTGTGAAGTGATTTAAAAAAAATCACATCTGCCCCTTTATTGCACGTTTCATGTAAACATGGCTGCCCATTGATATTAATGGGCTGCCCTAAAACACGACACTTGGGAATACACACACTCTGATACACCTCAGTGGGGAGCAAGTCCTCAATGTGAAAAAAGGAATGTGACCCCCCCATCACTACACAGGGGTAACCCCATTATTACATATCACTACACATGAGGTGACCCTACATTTATACACAGCGGTGACCCCACATTAATATACAGGGGTAACCCTCATCACTACACAATAGTTGACCCGCATTATTACACATCGCTACACAGGGGTGACCCCGCATTATTACACATCGCTACACAGGGGTGACCCCGCATTATTACACATCGCTACACAGGGGTGACCCCGCATCAGTACACATCGCTACATAGAGGTGACCCCACATTATTACACATCGCTACACAGGGGTGACCCCACATTATTACACATCGCTACACAGGGGTGACCCCGCATTATTACACATCGCTACACAGGGGTGACCCCGCATTATTACACATCGCTACACATGGCTGACCCCCCCATTATTACACATCGCTACACAGGGGTGACCCCGCATTATTACACATCGCTACACAGGGGTGACCCCGCATTAGTACACATCGCTACACAGGGGTGACCCCGCATTATTACACATCGCTACACAGGGGTGACCCCGCATTATTACACATCGCTACACAGGGGTGACCCCGCATTATTACACATCGCTACACAGGGGTGACCCCGCATTAGTACACATCACTACACAGGGTGACCCCGCATTATTACACATTGCTACACAGGGGTGACCCCGCATTAGTACACATCACTACACAGGGGTGACCCCACATTATTACACATCGCTACACAGGGGTGACCACGCATTATTACACATCGCTACACATGGGTGACCCCGCATTAGTACACATCGCTACACAAGGGTTTCCCCGCATTATTACACAGGGTTGAGCCCTTAATTACTGCATAGGGGTGACCCATTAATTACTGCAAAGAGTTGCCCCCATTATTACAGATAACCCCACATTATTACACAGGGTAGACCCCTCCATCACTACACAGGAGGAACCCCATTATTACATATTACCTCCCCATTATTACACATTGGTGACCCCCAGTAGAGAAAGTTGCATGGAGGTGATAGTGGGAGGACTGAACCATATATAGGTGGGGGGGGTCCCAGCACACACTTACCCCATGGTGATGGGTAGTGTCAGGCAGCTGCGGGTGACAACCAGCGGGACGACTCAGTGTCTCTGTGGCTCTCACCAGTTGATCGTCATGGAGCTCCAGCCGGCACCGGGCCGAGTGTGATCCCGGGAAGGAGAGGCGGAGTCACTGGCATCTAGTGTGCTCCGTCCGTCTGGACCGCCCCCCACCCAGCCTCCAGTGATCAGGGTTAGTGGATCTCTGCCCATGTTCTCTGCTCTGATTGCACTGTGGATGCAGTGAGAACACGGGCGAAGAGCATCCCCGGCATCCCTTTAGATGGGTCACAGGTGGCACAGACCTCCGCCCGCCGTCGCTGCGCCTCTGACACTGTACAGAGTGGCTGCCTGTTGTTTTGAGACCAACACAGTTGCTGGCTGCAGACAGAGGGAAGAGGGTCACCAGTGGCTGGGTGCCCTAGGCGGAAGTGCGCCCTAGGCGGCTGCCTAGTCCGCCTAGTGGTAGCACTGGCCCTGGGCGCATGTTTCCCGTGCTTAGAACTGTCCCTGTACAAAGTGTCATTTGTGCAGGAAAAAAAGTCTTAAAATCACTTGCGGCTATATTGTCGGCTCTCGTAATACAATGAGTGTTCTCTGCATTAGCCGACAATTCATTCATTGATAAAAAAAAAAAAAAAGCGTGGGGGTTCCCCTAAATTCAATTACCAGGCCCTTCAGGTCTGGTATGGATATTAAGGGGAACCCCGTGTCAAATTTAAAAAAAAATTGACGTGGGGTCCCCCTAAATATCCATACCAGACCCTTCAGGTCTGTTTTTGGATATTAAGGGGAACCCCGCATCAAATTAAAAAAAATTGACGTGGGGTCCCCCTAAAAATCCATACCAGACCCTTTATCCGAGCACGCAACCTGGCAGGCTGCAGGAAAAGAGGGGGGGGGACGAGAGAGCGCCCCACCCTCCTGAACCGTACCAGGCCACATGTCCTCAACATTGGGAGGATGCTTTGGAGGTGTGTGACCCCTCAAAACACCATGTCCCCATGTTGATGTGGAGAAGGGCCTCATCCCCACAACCCTGACCGGTGGTTGTGGGGGTCTGCGGGCGGGGGGGCTTATCAGAATCTGGAAGCCCCCTTTAACAAGGGGACCCCCAGATCACGGCCCCCCCTGTTTGAAATGGTAAGGGGGTACAATAGTACCCTTACCATTTCACAAAGAAAGTGTAAAAATGGTTAAGTAAGACAAACACACTTTTGAAAAATTCCTTTATTAAAAAAATAAAAAGATTCCAGCGGTGCTAATCCACTCTTGCTATCCAGCGATGGATGATCATCTCTCCGGGTCCAGCGATGGCTGATCTGATCCAGCGACGGGGGATCTCTCAGTCCAGCGCTGTCCACACATCCGTCTTCTGTCTTCACTTGGAGACACTGCAGGGATCCCAGCGCTGGCGTTTCTTATATTAGGAGGGCGGGGTCACCTGTCACCTGACCCCCGCCCCCTCTGACGCTCGTGAGGGGAGCCAGGGATTCCCTAATGACGTATGGGTGACCCTGCCCCCTCTGATGTAACGGAAACCTGCGTTACATCAGAGGGGGTGGGGTCACCCATACGTCACTGGGGAACCCCATAACTTTCCTTACCAGCGTCAGAGGGGGCGGGGTCAGGTGACGGGTGGCCCCGCCCTCCTGTGACGGGTGGCCCCGCCCTCCTAATATAAGATCCTGCAGTGGAGACAGAAGATGGATGTATGGACAGCGCTGGACTGAGAGATCCCCCGTCGCTGGATCAGATCAGCCATCGCTGGTTGTGGGGATGAGGCCCTTCTCCACATCAACATGGAGACATGGTGCTTTGAGGTGTCACAGACCCCCAAAGCATCCTCCCAATGTTGAGGGCATGTGGCCTGGTATGGTTCAGGACGGGAGGGCGCTCTCTCGTCCCCCCCTCTTTTCCTGCGGCCTGCCAGGTTGCGTGCTCGGATAAGGGGTCTGGTATGGATTTTTAGGGGGACCCCCACGTCAAATTTTTAAAAAAAATTGATGCGAGGTTCCCCTTAATATCCATACCAGACCTGAAGGGCCTGGTAATTGAATTTAGGGGAACCCACAAGCTTTTTTTTTTCTTTATCAATGAATGAATATAGCCGCAAGTGATTTTAAAAGACTTTTTTCCTGCATAAATGACACTTTGTGCAGGGACCGTTCTAAGCACGGGAAACATGCGCCCCTTCACAGGCATACTATAGACACCCCCCAGGTATGAAATTTAAAGGAATATTACACTTTTATTGTTTTACTTTAATCATTATTAAAATCACTGCTCCTGAAAAAACGGCTGTTTTTAAAACTTTTTTTTGCATTGATCCATGCCCCCTGGGGCAGGACCCGGGTCCCCAAACACTTTTTAGGACAGTAACTTGCATATTAGCCTTTAAAATTAGCACTTTAGATTTCTCCCATAGACTTGTACAGGGTGTTCCAGCTTTTCGAATTTGCCGCGAACAGCCCAAATTGTTCACTGTTCGCTGAACAGGCGAACAGGCAATGTTCGAGTCGAACATGAGTTTGACTCAAACTCGAAGCTCATCCCTAATGAGGACTGGGGGCATCCCGATAAACATTTTTCTCCTCCTGAAAGGTTTTCTATGCTTTATCCTCTGGAGGAAAGTTTCACCAAGAATCCCATCTGTGGATTCGGCTGTCTCTTGTGTGAATAAAAACCTTACCTGCCCGGAGTGGTTCCAACGCATAAACAAAACGGCCGAGATGGAGGAATTGATACATCAGGCGAATGATACCCCTTCTACCTTCACCTGCATTTGGTCATCTTGGTTACTTTCCCGTTCATCCCCAGATTACTGTCTTTGACTCCCTGATCCAATGAATATGTCCGACACAGGCATGAGACCTGGCTGGTCCAGGTCAGTTCATTTTTTCCTCTTTACCTAGTCCCTTTTTATTTTTAGTCTTTGCGACTTAATCCCTAGTCCATTTTTTCCTTTTTCTTTTTTCTCTTTCTGCAACATCACTATACACTATACTTACACATCTCCCTTCACTTGTCTTTATCTCTCAAAACGCTTACTCTAGGACGAATCTAACAGACTGGCAAGATTAGCTTCACCCAACAGCTTCCATTGCTTTTTGGTTACATAGCACTGTGACTACAAACGACATGTCTACTGTTACTTGACGGTTACGTTATTTGAATGTATGTTATCTGAAATGGCTCTTCCTTTTGCCACAGTTCACCTGTGTAAAGAAGCTTCTGTTCTAGTTTTATGTTATGTGGTAGACCATGCTTGTTCCCCTTCACTGCAAGCACTGTACTGTTCAGCAATGTTTGCTTTTTCTCGAAGAGCTTTGTACTTATCATTGACTTAATGTATGTACACCTTTTATTATTCAATAAAATGTCTTTAAAAAAAAAAAAAAAAAAAAAAACGTACCTGCCCTCTGGACAATGCTCAGATGTTTGAAGATCCAACTGATAAAAAAGCTGGAGACTTTATTAAAAGCCTCCTTTTTCAATGGCTGATTCTGTAGTCCAACTGTTGGTTTGTGTGAATTCTTCAAGGATCAAGTTAAGCAGATGCTTAGCCTCCTTCCCAGTGAGGAAGTGGAGAACAATGCATACCTTCCCCAGGTTCTGTGTTTCATGATTGATGCTGTTTTGGATTCTATCCAACAAGCATCTCATTTATCTCTACTATGTTTATATGCAATATCTTTTTTCAAAAGTCAAAACCATTGAAAAGGGACTGTATAGCTTAAACATTATCTTGAATGGATATGCAGACAATTAAAAAAGAAAGAAAATTGATGTAAAAAAACAAAATTGAAATTCTAACTCTTTAATGGGGGTGGGGGGTGCTGGGGGGCACCGATACAGATTCTCACCAAGGGCGAGACCCTAGGTATGCCTCTGTGCATGTGACTCCTTTAATGTCTGGATGTCTGGATGGCTATGAATGGCGATTGTGAGGGAATCTATGGCGATTGCAAAAATCAAGGGTGATAATGGGCAACCCTGTCTGGTGCCTTTCTCTATATTAAATGTGTCTGAGTACTTGTTCTGCAATCCCACTTGGGTGCTTGGGTTGGAGTAGAGGTAGTGTAAAATGCCAAAGAATTTGGGGTCTAGTCCCCATCTTTCCAGGACCTTGAAAATATATGGCCATGTGACCGTGTCAAATGCTTTCTGAAGATCAATGGAAAGCAGAAATCTCTCCTGAGGGGGTCCCCCATCCCACTGAGATCCCAGAAGGGTCACCACGTCTGTTGCCATTCTTACCTGGTCAGGGCCCTGTCTCCCCGGTATAAATCCTGCCTGGTCTTGGTGGACATACTGGGCTATGAATGAGGAAAGACGGTTTGCCAGTATTTTTGTTTACAGCTTGAGATCATTGTTGATCAGGGAGATTGAGCAATAGTTGCCAGTCATTGTGGGGTCTTTTCATTGTTTGGGTATAACTGAAACATATGCTAGGTTCAAGGATTTATCCAGAGAAGACCCTAATTGTAGGGAGTTAAAAAATCTGTCCAGGTAAGGTGTCGGGGTGTCAGAGAATTTTCTGTAGTAGTCCAACAAGAAACCAATGGACCAGGGGCGGAACCATGTTTGAGAGTCTTGATGGTCTCACTGATCTCTATGGATGTAATGGCTTATTCCAGAAGATTGATTTGATCTGTTGAAAGTTTGGGAAGTGAAACGGAGTGCAGAAACTCCTCGAAGTAGGAGGGAGGGCAAGATTTGTCATTTTTATAAAGGGAGGCATAGACGTCATGGAAGCATTCCATGATACATTGTGGGTTTTGTGTGATTGAGCCTGCTGGCAAATGGATTTTGGGAAATGCCAACAGACTTGATTTGGGGAATAGCTTGATGGATAATTTGGACCCAATCTTATCCTTTTGAGAATAAAACCTTACCAACAAAGGTGCTTCTCAGCCTCCACAGTGAGGGCCAGGTTTAGCTTTAGCCTGTCTGCTTCTAGCTTTTGTAGTGATGACTGAGTGTGTTCTCGTTTGTTATGCTTACAAGATTCCCAGTATTCTTTAGTTAGGTTATTTATCTCGGCTCTGTGTTCTTTTTTAATATGGATGAAAGCTGGATGATTTTGCCCCTCATCACTGCTTTGTGGGTCGCCCATAGAGTAGCTGGGGAGATTGCCTCTGTATCATTTGTGTGAAAATACTTTTTGAAGTCCTTCTCTAGCAGAGTACAGTGGACCGGATTACTTAGGAGAGATTCGTTGAGTCGCCATTTAAATTATTTTTGTGTGTTCATGGAGTGATCTGAGATAGGGGAGTCTCTGATAGATGACTTTACTGTGAGGGGTGTATGTGATGCTTGAAGGAAAACATGATCTATCCTGGCATAGGTCCGGTGCGGGGCACAGTAATGGTTATGGTCTTTGGTACAGGGGTTTAGTTCCCTCCAAATGTCCACCAGTCCTAAGTCGTAGATGAGTCTGGCAATTTTTATACTTTGTTCGGGGGGTCGCCTAGAGCTGGGCTGGCCTGATCCTGATTTCTCAATAGCAAGATCAAAGGCTATGTTCGAGTCCCCTCCTAGAATAATGATTCCCTCTAACTGGGGTGTAAGGGAATGCATCATTAAGGCAAAAAATGTGTCTTGAGCCTTGTTTGAGGTGTAGTATGAGACAAATTAATATAGTGTTCCATCTATGGTGCCCTTTACCAGAATGTATCTACCTGAGGGATCCTTGGTGACGTGTGACATAGCGAGATTTAAATGTTTAGAAAAACTGGCTACTCCTTTTGTTTTATTCTCTGCGTTGGAGAAATAAAATTGGGGGAAGTGTTGGTGAATAAATGATGGTTTGTAAGACTTGGGAAAGTGGGTCTCTTAAAGCAGAAGGATATCAGATTTTTGGGATTGATAAAGCTTGAACAATTTTCTCTGTTTGACAGGGGAGTTAATGCCCTGCATATTATGTGATACTATGTGTATTTGCGGAGATGGCGTGTCATTTACGTGCATGGATCAGAGGAGGGGGTATCTACCACGACTGAATGGGACATACCTTGTGCGGAGCAGAGGAAAACCTCCAATTCGGGAGGGAGTGGAAGTCTAGCTGACCTTTGAGGGAGAAGAGAAGAAGGAGTGGAGATTGTGGAGGGAAGAGGTGGACCATCCTGGAGAGAAGTAACATGTTAACAACCAGAACCAGGTGGAAAATACTTTCCCAACTTCCAATGGTGTGTGAGAACCCATTTGCACCCTTTCCCCAAAAACAACAATGAACAAGCCACCCCCATGGTCTGGGGAGTCAACAGTCACTAACTGGAAAGAGGAAAATAAACTCTTCCAAGTCACAGACAGGTGGAGACGCATGGCATCCGCTCCAGCCTCCTCCAGCTACCATAACGTTTTAGTGCATGTGGGTTGAGCCTCTAAAAGTATAAAGGTTTCCCAAGGGGCGAGGTCCACACAGACCCCCAAGCTGACCATGGTCCCTTTCGTGGGGGGCCGGACTGGAATGGCTCAGTGGCCTGGGAGGATTTTGCCTCACCCGAGTAGGACAGTGCAGCAGATTGAATACATTGTCGGGGAGTAACGACTCCATTAGTCTATTTTCTTGTGCCCTAAGATTGACCTGCTGTTTTAAGATACACCATACAAATAACTCTGCTCTACACATAAGTAGTTGTCTATATGTATGGCAACAGGGTAACATAACGAGAGTAACTGAAAACTTTGAGAAGTCAACTAGAATGGGAACAGTTCCTTGGACCTAAAATTATGAAAGAAGAGAGATACAGGACCAATAGAAACTCATGAGTGCAATTGTTCTGTGAATCCTAATTATGGAGTTGGGATATGGAGTGCTACATCTAGCCTAGTCATGGGTAATGGGGGAAAAGTGTTCCTCAGAGAATCTGGCTGGGTCCAATAGGGTCAGAGCGGGTCTAGGTGGTACCCGGGGCTTAAGCTTTGGTTAGGGAGGCCTGGATTTCTTGGATTTTTTGGATAGGTGCTTCTGCCCCATTAAGGCGATGGGGCTGGATGGAGGTGGCCTCTTGGAGGACAAGTTGAGACCCCTGTTGGATGGTGTCGACTCTGGATCCTGGGAGATGAGGCCCAGCTGGAACAGGAGCTTTTCACTTTCCAAAAACGATGAGAAGCCATATGGTTTGTGTTGAAGGAGAATGTTAGGCAAAAGGGAAAGGACCATCTGTAGGTGATCGATCTCCTTCTCTGTATAGTAAAGGGGGATAAGTCCACAAAGATTTGTATGGGATGACCCTGGAATGTTAGGGGCCCTTCAGCACGAGAACATTGCATCACTGGTCTAGAACTCAGGATAGGTCTCTCCTGGCTATACCCCCTGCCATCCTGGGGCTCCTTGATGTGTCCCTTGTCCGCAGAGACTGTTTGCGGCCTGGGGCTCTGTGCTGTGAGTGACACTGGAGGGGCTATATGGCCGGAGTGGTGCAGAGCTCTCGGATCAGGCGTCCATCCAATGAGCTGCCGCACATGCGCCTTGGAAACTTTTTTTTCATCTCCAAAGACAAGGGCAGTCACAAGGACAGACCTCCAAGGGATCAACCCCTAAAGGGGAAGGGGAAGGGGAAAACAGAAAGGTGGTCTGTTTTCCTCTCTTAAAAAAAACACTAAATCCTAGTGACTTAGTTCCCATGGGAGGGAGACTGGGGCAGTTCCTCCCACAGTGGGAAAAGACTACCCCAAATGCTTTTATACTGAGGTTAATCAGGGAAGGCTATCAAAAACAGTTCAAAGGCACTCTGCCCGCAAGGATGTTTGTGACCAGGGATCCTCAGACTTGGTAGATCAGCGGGTTCTTGTTCCAGTGCCACAGCAAGAAGTAAACCATGGTTTCTACTCTCACGTTTTTGTAGTAAAGAAACCATCGAGCAAATTCTATAAGAAATATATAATAGCCGCGCTTAGGAAGCAGAATATTTTTAGGTTGCTGCCACCCTCTAAGCCCTCAGCCCCTGTTAGGGAGCTATGGCTGTTTAGCTATTTATAATGTTATTATAGGGCTTATGGCGCTACCTATACCAGAATGACTAATTTATCTATAATATAATACCCAGGTTATATTTCCCAGTGCTTGTGCCAGTGCATAAACAATGGAATTAGCTTATCCACACACCACGTTACCAGTCATATATGCACTGTACTATTGTAAAGGAGATAGCAACCCAAAAAAGAAGAAAAGGAAGGGGAAGGAGGCTGAAATCAATATCTTATATGAAGACAGAATCCCTAACAAAAGGCCCCTTTAATGCTAATGCGTGCTCACTTCCCACCTACCCCCTTTATGTACACCCCTCTCTGGTGCACCCAAAATGTATTGTACCCAAGGTGGGTAATGGGAGTAAACTAAATAAGTATTCCTTCAAATATAAGTGGTGAAATGTGAAAAATAAAAAATTATGAAAATAGAAGATCCCAATAAACAAATAACTATATGTGTTTAGTGTATCCTTCTTACAGGAAGGATCTAGGTAATGTTCACATGAACGTTCTATTGTATCTGATGTAGTACAAACTCCAGATCCTTATCTCACAGATACTATGGAATCCAACGCCATTAGAAAATATTATAAACGAATAAAGTGCCCTCAAGGTGCAGATAGTGCTAAAGTGCAAACGTGCAAAAAAACTTGATGCAGCAAAAAACCATCAGAAAAAATATACACTAGACCCATGCAAAAAAATATAAAAGCTACAGTGCAGAAAAAACAACAATTGCAACAATATTTTAGACCGTACAGACAACCGTATTAGGTTGTCTATACTAAACAGCAATCCACAATAATCAAGTGCAAAGATTATAAAATTTGCTAAAATATATAACAGTAATGTCCCAAAAAGTGCTCAGTGAAAACTGTATATATAAAGTTCAATAAATGTCTCTTGAAGTTCCGGATGCCTCAAAAAAAGGGGAGCAAAGGTGACTTTTGTGTTCACATAAATCCAGTGACTTCTGTGCTCATGCCCCTTTGGGTCCCCACTCACCAGATTCCTCTCCCCCTAAGGGGTTACGGTCATGTAGTATCTCCGCCTGTGTACGCCCTGTATCGAATACTTCCACCTCCTTGCTGTGTAGTTGGTACCCAGATGGCGCTCCTTTTTCAAATGATGATCAGTGGGCAGGTGTTTCCTCAGAAGGAAAAAAGACCAATCCTCATAGTGTAATTTGTTCGTCACTACAGGATAAAAACTGTATTCTGGTCTGCAGTCCCAGCGTACGGCGTTTCCCCCGTCCTATTTTCTCCACAGCTCTTCCTAGTTCCTTTTTTCTATTCTGTTCTATTGTTTAGATGATATACATATATATATATATATATATATATATATATATATATATATATATATATATATATATATATATATATATATATATATATTATTCTTTCTATGCTGTTCTATTGTTTTTCTATGCTATTCTTTTCTATTATTTTCTAATCTAATCTTTTCTATTCAAATTCAAAATAATTCTATATGAAATTTGAATTTTCGAAAACCATCTTCTAAAATTTGAATTTTGTATAGAATGAATTTGAATAGAAAAAAATAGAAAAAAAAAAAAAAATAGAAAATAATAGCATAGAAAAACACTAGAGCAGAATGGGAACAAAATATATATATTTATTTATATTACATACATACACATACACATACACACACAAACACACATCTTCCAAAATGCGAATTTCGTATACAATGGATTTGAATTTGAATATATATCTCATCTTCCGAAATTCAAATTTCATATAGACTGAAATCAAACTTGAATAGAAAAGATTAGAATAGAATAAAAAATAATAGAAAAGAATAGCATAGATAAACAATAGAACATTTTCTATTCTGTTCTATTGCTTTTCTAGTCTATTCTTTTATATTATTTTCTATTCTATTCTAATTCAATTTTATTCTATATCAAATTAGAATTTCGGAAAATGGTTATATATATATATAGTCTCTTCTTTTCTTCTTTTCTATTCAAATCTTTTCTAAACGAATTCAAATTCATTTTATACGAAATTCCAACTTGAGAAGCCATCTTCCAAAATTAGAATTTTGTATAGAATGAATTCAAATTTATTTTATTTTTTTCACAAAGGTTTTTATTGAGAATGAAAAAAGCAAAAATGACAACTTGTAATACTACAATTTCAGTATCACTTATGCCAGTGGCGTAACTAGAACCTTCAGCGCCCCGATACAAGAAACCATGAAGGGCCCCCCTGAACCCCAGCCAGGGCCCTTCCCTCCGAGACCGATGGTGGAACTCCAGGGTGTGGTCACAGGTATGACCTTTGTGAGCCCTGTAGTTCCACCACTGGTATCAGTAGTTTTTTTTTATTATGATTTTTTTATTTTTAAGTGCCCCATTGGGGGACTGTCCCTAGGCAGGATGGAGTCTCCGTCCCCAGAAGAGATGAGGTCCTTTTCTCCAGGGCAGATGAAGTTACTGCCCCCAGGTGAGAAGGGGTCCCTGTCCCCAGGGGAGGTGGGGTCCCTGTCCCCAGGGGGAGATGGAGGGGGTATGTAATGGTGTGTGGGGGATGGGGTCCTCTCAATCACCATGACCAAGCTGTAGGCCGCGCACTCATCCATGTTGGCCTGGGCTCCATCCAGTGTGCTGGACGGGCGATCAGCATATCTCCCAGAAAGACCTTTCATCATCTGTGTATAGGGGAGGAGGGGAGCTGGCAGACAAGCCTGCAGTGTCCTCCGGGGAGCCGGCTCTCATAGGGCTGCACTGCATCTGTGTGCTTAAAGTTTGTTTACCCGGGAGAAGTATGCAGGGCAGTGTGGGCCGGACTCGGGGGGGCGGGACTCTGGCTGGGGAGAACAGACATTGGACTGAGCGGCAATGCATGGTGCAGGAGAGGGGTACTCTGAGGAGCCGGCCGAGGACACAGGTCATGCGGGGAATGCACAACTAAAGAGCAGCCAGTGCGATAGTCGAGCATGGAGCTCTGCTAGTCACCCTCCACCTCCAGCCACCCGTGTGCATGGTGCACTGGTACCCTTAGCTGCCTATGCTGCTGCCGGCCATATGTAGAGGGGACTGCATGGACCCCCTGCATCACAGGGCCCGGTTGCGGTGGCAACTGCTGCACCCCCTATAGTTACGCCCCTGACTTATGCATAATATATATCGGGTGTTTGTAGAGTTATTCGGAATGCCCATTAATCTGGCAGGGTACAGATAAGTGCATCATATCAAAATACAAAGTAAAATATCTGTTTTTTAATTGACTCGATGTTTACAAATGAGACATATAAAAAATTTCTTCAAGGTTACTCATAAAAAGGAGGGGGGGGAGGTGATAAAAAAAGGGGGAGAAGAGGGCAAGGGATATTTGGCGTTTAGCGAGCCAGTGTTCCTTTTCTATCTGGACCTTCACAACATAACTGAATGACAAAGATTTTTATTGGTTACAGTATGGATGTTTTGTATTCCTTAGTATCTTTATATTCTATCCATTTGAGCCAAGTTGAGGTAAAGTTTGTCATTCTTTCCTGTGAGATACTTATGAGTTACTCAATGGATTCTATGGAATTGATTCTTCCGAACCATTCCTTTTTTGACGGAGGTGAGGTTGATCGCCAATGACAGGGGATACAATGTCTGGCAGCGTATGTCATAAACATGGTTAAGGATTTTAAATACCTTTTTTTGGGGATTGTGTTGTGGTGTAGTAAAAAGTGTGCTGGGTCAAAATTTAGTGTTTCTGAGGTTACTGATGTGATGGTTTCATGAACCATTTTCCAGAACGTCTGAATATGTGGACAGGACCACCAAATGTGTATCATCGAGCCCTCCTCTCTGTTACACCTCCAACATCTGTCAGAGATCTGAGGGTAGAATTTGTGTAAGATGTTGGGTGTTCTGTACCATCTTGATAAAATCTTAAATCCGCATTCTTGGGTGGCGACATTAAGTGAACCTTTGTGGGCATATGTGTAGATGGTTTCCCAGTTATCTTTGGTAAGAGATAAGTTAAGGTCTTGTTTCCATGCTAGGCAGGATGGGGTGGTGAACTCTGAACCCCCCCCAAACAGTGAATTGTACAAAGTGGAGATGTTGTGTCTTTGTGGGTGTTTTTCTAGACATAGGATCTCAAGGGTTGTGGGGGTTTTGGACTTTAAGTGGGCCGTTTCCGCTCTGGTGAGATAATGTCTTATTTGGAGGTGGGTCCATTGATCAGACTAGGGTCGTTGTCCTTGTTGATTTCTCCAAAGGAAAAAAGTTTCCCATTTCGGGAAGAAATGTTTGGCTATCACTTCTTTTTGTGGCCATTTATCTAAGCCCTTGTACACAAGGTCGGAGATTCCGACGGAATGTGTCCGATCGGACCGTTTTGTCGGATATTCCGACTGTGTGTGGTCTACATCGGACTGTTTCCGTCGGAGTATCCGACGGACCAAGTTTTCCAACTTGTTGGTAAAATTTTCTGACAAAATGCTCCGATCGGACATACTCTGATCATGTGTAGAGAATTCCGATCGGACAAAGTGCCACGCATGCTCAGATCAAATTCCTACACCAAATCTATTGGCTACTAGCGTGAACGTTGTCCCGTCGTAACGGAATAACGCAATCACGTCTGATTTTCCGACAACTTCGTCCGACCGTGTGTATGCTACAGTTTCAGACAAAATCCATCGGACAAAATCCAACAGACAAAATCTGATGGATTTGGTTGTCGGAATCTCCGACCGTGTGTACAAGGGCTAAGAATGTTTTTTGTTCATTTCCTGGGGGGAAGTCAGGGTTATTTCTGAGTGGCGGTAAGGGACTGATCCAAGGGGTAGGGTCATTTTTCCTATAGGTATCATGAAATGCTGCCAGAGTGGCGCCTATAAGGGGGTGAGATTTAACTTCTTTTGAGTGGTGCTTGGGGTTTATCCAAGGTAAGTGGTTGATTGTGTAGGTGAATTGTGCTTGTTCTAATGACACCCAGTCTTTAATTGTTTGGTGTAAATTCCAGTCAACTAAGCGTGTCAGAAGGGCTGCCTGATGGTATTTTCGTAAGTCTGGGAGTGCAATTCCGCCTTTGTTTTTGGGGAGGTTTAGTCTCATATATTTGATTCTGGGAGGTTTACTTCTCCATATAAAGGTGGAGCATGCTTTGCGGAAGGAGGCAAAAAAGGAAGATGGCAATCTAATGGGAATTGTTTGCATTGCGTAAAGGAATCTGGGCAAGATTGTCATCTTTATCAGTGATGCCCTGCCAAACCATGATATGTTGAGAGAGTTCCATCTTTTAAGGTCCTCCTGAGATTCTTTTAGTAAAGGTAAAAAGTTAAGTTTGAAGAGATCGTTTAGGTTGGAAGGAATTTCAGTCCCTAAATAAGTGATATTTTGTGTAGACCACGTAAATGGAAAGTTTCCTTTGCACAAGTCTACGTTAGAGGGTAGTGATATGTTTAATGCCACGGATTTGGAATGGTTGATTTTTAAATTGGATATTAGTTAGAACGTTTCAAGTTCTTGAATGATATTGGGTATTGAGATATGAGGCTGTGATAAAAAAGAGTAGCATATCGTCTGCGAATGCAGCAACTTTATAAGAGTGATCTTGTATTTCAATGACCTTTATATCTGGGTTGGATCTTATTTTGTTCAGGAGTGGTTCCAAAGTGAGGACGAAAAGTAGTGGAGATAAGGGACATCCTTGTCTTGTGCCGTTATTTAGATTGAAGGCATTCGACAGGTGGCCATTTGTGCGGACTCGTGCTGTTGGATTAGAGTACAGTGCAGCGATATAGGCTCTCATCTGGGGTAGTATGCCAATGTTTTTCAATACTGCGTCAATAAAATCCCAGGCCACCCTGTCGAATGCCTTCTCTGCATCAAGAGAAAGGAAGAAACCTTGTTTTTTTTTTGGAGGTCAGCCAATGGTTTATGTTCAGGGCTTTAATTGTGTTATCTCGGCCCTCCCTTCCAGGGATAAAGCCCACTTCATCTAGGGAGTTTAAAGATGATAGAAGGGGTAATAGTCTGTTGGCTAGGATTTTGGCGTATATCTTGATATCAACATTTATTAAAGAAATTGGTCTATAGTTTGTGACTAGGGTCGAGTCCTTTCCATCTTTGGGAATAACGGTTATATGTGCTTCCAGGACCTTTGGGGGGTGCTGTTCGGAGTATAGTTACTGGAAAGATTTCAAGAATCTTGGTTTTAGTATGTTGGTAAAAGTTTTGTAGTATTGTAGGGGTAGACTATCTAGACCTGGGGCTTTGCCTATTTTCATATCTTTTAAGGCCTTGTCAAATTCTCCACCATTAATGGGGGATTCAAGTTCTTGGGCTACGTTCTCTGCTATTTTAGGGGGCTATATTTCTCTAGATAATCTTGGATAAGTTTCGCTCTGGCCTCTGAGTTGAGAGGACATTTGGGGTTGGAAGGGATATTATATAGAGATTGATAATATAGTTCGAACTGTGTAGCTATCTCTTCGTTTGAGGAATATGACACACCTTGATTATCTCTTATCTGATGTATAGTAGAAGCAACTTTCTTATTTTGGACCGCCTTTGCGAGTAGTCTTCCACTTTTGTTTCCTTGTTCATAATATATTTTGTGTCTTAAAATATATTGTCGTTTAGCTTTCAAATTCAATTCTTCAGTGAGTAGAGCTCTTGCTTTTGTTAATTCCTCAAACGTAGCGACCGCCACAGTTTTTTTATGTAGAAGTTCTAGTTTGTGAATGTGATCAATTAGGGATTTGATTCTAATCTGTTTTTCTTTTTTGAGTGTAGTCAGTTTTTTTTATAAATTTACCTCTAATGACGCACTTAGGGGCCTCCCATTGGATGATGGTAGAGGTGTCTTTATTGTCATTTATCATTCAATACAACTTTAAAGTGAAGTATGTCTATGGGGTCTTTCAGGACAGTGGTGTTTAGTCTCCAAGTTTTAGTTGTGGTATTTTTTTCCGGGAATGTCAGAGTTACCGTAATGGGATGATGGTCAGAGATAGTCATAGGCTCTATTGTTGAGTTCTTCAGGAGTGCTAGGTACGGTTGTGAAATGAAAAAGTAATCAATTCTTGAGTATTTTTGGTGGACTGTAGAAAAATAAGTATAATCTTTGGTTTGAGGGTTGAGGGTTCTCCACGTGTCATGCAACATTAATGATTGTAACGGAAGTTTTATTTGTTTCAGGGCCCTATAGGGAAGGCTCAAAGTACCATTTGAGGTATCTGCGATGGGATTAAGGGGGGCGTTAAAATCGCCTCCTAGTAAAAGAATGCCTGAAGCAAAGTTTGTTAATAAATCTTTGACTTTGCGAAAGAAAGCAACCTGTTTCAAGTTAGGGACGTAAATATTAGCTATTATGATAGGGTGAGAAGACAATCTGCCTTTTAGGAAAACATATCTCCCCTCCGGGTCTATCATTGTATCCTGGATCTGTAAAGGGGTTTGTTTCACAATGAGAATAGAGACCCCTTTCGTTTTCCGCTCTGGATTTGTGGAGTGGAATACTGTGGTGAATCGCTTGTCATACATTTTGGGGACATTGTTGGATTTGAAGTGAGTCTCTTGAATACAAACAATATTAGCTTTAAGTTTGTGGAATTCAGAAAGGAATTTGATCTTTTAGTGGGTATGTTGAGCCCTTTAGCATTAATAGATATAAGTTTGAATGAAGAAACTGTTGATTGTTGTCTCTGGGACGGCATAATGATAGTTGTCTTCTTATAATGGCAAACTCAGGGAGTTCTTGTAAGTTTAGAAGGGAAGATAAAAAAAAAAGGGGGGGGAGAGCCCCTGAGAGTGGGGCAAAGGAGGAGGGGAGGAGATTTGGGGTTTACCTAATAAAGGTAGTAAATAAATACACCGGAGGAAGGATTAGACCTGCTAATCAGACCTGTATGTAAATGCCGGAAGGGTCAAGGAGTGAGAAGAGGGTTCACTCCTTGTGTGGGTTTGAGGTCCAAAGGGGAACAGTTAGGTATCAAGATGTAGTCTAATTTATAGAGTGTTAGATGTTTTGTGTATGGGTCCGGCATTCAGGGAGTATTATTGGGTACAGTTTGACAAAAATGAACAGGGTTTTGGTGTTGAGAGGCGATGTGGGGAGCGAAAGTTAGGCTTACCAGCTTTTAGACATTTACATTTAATGTCATAACCTTGGAGGTCTTATTCTGATAAGGTTTGCGGATGAGTGTCCACTTGTTAGGTATGGACAGGGGTCTCTCATGTTTGTAAGACTAGGAGAGAACATTAGAAAGCTGAGTGAGAGGGGTGTTTTGAAGTGTGACCACTAGTTGGCGCCCTCTTACCGTATAGTATGATTAATGATTTGAATGTAATGTGTGTCAACCTTATGCGATAACATAAACATTGAAAGAACATTTATAACAACAGTTTCTTTTAAAGTGGAAGAGGAAAAAGTGAGGCGCATTGATAATCCTGCCAGGCCAATAGACATTCAACAATGAGAGTAGACGTCTAATAATTGTTGTAATCAGTATTTAATTCTATTGAATTTCTCCCTTCGAGAAAGATTGGATCAATATGGACATTAGGACAAATAAGCTCTTGAGCCCAAGAAAGGTACACACTAGGAGAATTCTCAATACACCCAAACAAACTATTTAGAAAAGCCGTAAGGAGTTAATCTAACTATAGACAGTCCTTATTGACTTCTAACGGAAGTTGGTAATAACAAGTAACACTTAACTGTGTAAAAAAACATCTAGTGAAACTGGGACGGAGGTTGTTCTAGTCTCCAGAGAATGTAAGATAATTAAACCTTAAGTGAAGAAATCCTAAGACGCCTACATGGCGGCATGGTGAAACTATCTAACCGTATTGTTCCCTATCTCGATTTTACAAGATAACATTTTTGCAGAGCTAAATCCCTTCCCTCTATTGAAAGGCCTCTGTAAACGTCCATGGGGGACTTAGAAGGGTTATTGTATGGTTCATGAACTAATGTCCTCCTGCATTAGAATTAATGTTGTGGAGTAGACAAATTAGCTTTTCCCTAAGTGGGCAGAATTAGGCAAAGTGTCTACTGTCTTGTACAAGCATGTCCGTTCGTTCTTCAGATGGCTAAATAGCAAGCTTTTTTATACATAGTACTCACAGTTCGGGTTTCGAAATTCCCCCTTAGATGGCTTACCTTTGGGGTGCCGTTTCTTACCCTGATGTGAATAGGAAGGCTGATGATTCGCTGGGTTAGTGCGTTTTCAGATCACAAGGCACTATCTGACGGTGGGGAGCCAGGTTTTTGGGAATAAGAGAAGAGGGTGAGCAGGAGGCAGAAAAAAAAAAAGAAAAACATAAGGTATCAAGAGGGGATGAGAAATGGCAGTGAGATACAGGCATCTGGATGTTGATTCTTCAGTAGAGGGAAGGGAAAGAAAGTATCACTGAGGTTTGAGACTGGTACTGTGAATGGGATAGAGAGCTGCTTGACTTCAGCTAGCTGGCGATTCAAGGTTATCTTGTCTTTACTGTGGCGGAGGCAGACATTAATATTTTAGGTGTCCATCTGGTCTTATTTTTCGATACGGTCTCTTCTTCTGGGTGGGGAGATTCCTGGGCTTCCGTGTTCTGCTCCTCTTCCATAGTGTGGCACCGACGGTGATCTCTGACGACGATCTCTGGTTCTCTGCATTCTAGGAGTCGCATTGTTTGTGACTTCGATCCAAGTGTCATGTATCATGAAGGAGTTGTACCATTCAGGCACATCCGTTTGAGGGAGGTTGAGCGATTCGCAGAATGAGTGTAGATCATCTGGGGTGCCTAGGAGGGCTGTGTGACCTCTCCATGTAGCAGATAGACAGAATGGGAACTTCCATCTATAAGGGATCCCTCTGGTCCGAAGTTGGTCCAGAAGTGGCAGCAGAGCTCTGCGTTGCTGTAGAGTGATGTTGGAGAGATCTTGATAGAGCTTAATTTCATTTCCATTAAAAAGCACTCTGTTTCTTTCTCTTGCTTTTTTTAGGATGGCTTCTTTCAAAGGGAAATTTACCAAGCAGCAAACTATGTCTCTCGGTGGGTCAGTGTCTCTTCCCCTTGGTCTGAGGGCACAATGAATTATTTCAAATTCGATTGGTGAATCTGGGGGTCTTTCCAGCAGGTCATTGAAAATAGATGTAGCAGTTTGTATTATTGGGGTCTGGTCTGTTGCCTCAGGGACCCCTCGGATTCTGATATTATGGCGCCTTCCTCTATTATCGAGGTCCTTGATATGGCGGTGCATCTCTATTAAGTGACACAGGTGGTTGTCTGAGGATTTTTGTATTTGTTTCAGGGCATCAGAGTGGTGTGCTGCAGTTTGTTCTGCTGCTCCAATCCTCACTGCCATGTGCTGAATGTCAGTCTTTAAGTCTGTGATGGCTGCTGACAGTGTGGCCTTAATATCAAGGCCACAGCTTGGAGATCTGTCAGGGAGAGGGCTTGAGGGGCTGTGCAGGCCTGGGGGGATATAGCCTGTAAGGTTGTGGTGGTGCTGGAGCTATGGATGCTCTGTGGGCCGGAGGTGCTGAGTGGGGCTTAAGCGAGGCCGCGGCTTTGAGGCCTTCAGCCTGCGCCGGGCAGAACATCGCGGGGATGGTAGTGAGGGGAGTCTGACCTGTCTCGGTGGTGTCCCGGGTTCCCGAAGTGCTCCGATCTCCCTTTCCCATGTCTGGGAGCCTGCTGTGTAGCCCTGTGTGCTAATTGTAAGCTCCCTGGATGCCAGAGGTGTCTATTCAGGCGTCCATCACTGTCCGCGGTTAGGCCACACCCCCCAATTCAAATTTGAATAGAAAAGATTAGTATAGAATAGAAAGTTATAGAAAAGAATAGCATAGAAAAACATTAGAACAGAATAGAAAAAAATATATATTTATATATAATATTTTCTTTAGTCTGTTCTGTTGTTTTTCTATGCTATTCTTTTCTATTATTTTCTTTTCTATTCTATTATAATCTTTTCTATTCAAATTAAAATTCATTCTATACGAAAATTGAATTTTGTAAGATGCATTCAGAAGTTCGAATTTCATATAGAATGAATTTGAATTTGAATAAAAAAGATTTGAATAGAAAGTTATAGAAAAGAATAGCATAGAAAAACAATAGAACAGAATAGAAAAAATATATATTTATATATAATATTTTTTTTTAGTCTGTTCTGTTGTTTTTCTATGCTGTTATTTTTTATTATTTTCTTTTCTATTCTATTCAAATCTTTTCTATTCAAATTAAAATTCATTCTATCCGAAAATTGAATTCCGTAAGATGGCTTCAGAAGTTCGAATTTCATATAGAATGAATTTGAATAGAAAAGATTTGAATAGAAAATAATAGAAAAGAATAGACTAGAAAAACAATAGAACAGAATAAAACAATTATTGATATATATACTGTATGTGTATATATATATATATATATATATATATATATATATATATATATATATATATATATATATATATATATATATATATATATATATATATATATATATATATATATATATATATATATATATATATATATATATATATATATATATATATATATGTATATATATATTTTTTTTTTGTAGTCTGTTCTATTGTTTTTCTATGCTATTCTTTTCTTTTCTCTTCTATTATAATCTTTTTCTATTCAAATTCATTTTATACAAAGATAGAATTTTGGAAGATGGCTTCAGAAGTTCAAATTTCATATAGAATTCATTTGAATTCGAATAGAAAAGATTTGAATAGAAAATAATAGAAAGGAATAGACTAGAAAAACAATAGAACAAAATAGAATAAAATATAATGTATATTATATTTTATTCTATTCTATTGTTTTTCTAGTTTATTCTTTTCTATTATTTTCTGTTCTATTCTAATCTTTTCTATTCTAATTCGATTTCATTCTATATGAAATTAGAATTTTGGAAAATGGTTATATATAGTTTACTTTTTCGAATTCGGTCAAACTTTTCGAATTCGGTCAAAATTTTTCCAATTTGATAGTTTTTTGTAATCCGGTAGATTTTTTTTTCGAATTTGACCAAATTTTTTAAATTTGAACAACTTTTTTCGAATTCGGTCAAAATGTTTTTCAAATTCAAAACGAATCTATTCTAAACTCTTCTATTCATGTTCGATTTCACTCTATAACAAATTAGAATTTTGTATAGGATGAATTCAAATTCAAATAGAAAAGATTAGAATGGAATAGAAAAGAAGAGAAAAGAAAAACAATGGAACAGAAAAGAATAAAATATAATACAATAAAATATAATATTGTTCTATTGTTTTCTGTTATTTTCTATTTTAGTTTCCATTGTTTTGAATTATATTCCAATCTATTCTTGAATTAGAATTTATACTATTCGAATTTTGGAAGACAGTCGTTTTCTATTTTATTAAATTTCATTAAATTCTATTCTATTATTTACTATTCTTTTATTTTTATTCTATTACTTTATTGTTTTATATTCTATTTTATTAGATTTTTTCGAAAATCGATTTCTATTTTTTCAAATTTGTTTTCAAATTTCATTCGAATTTCGTTCGCTTTTTCGATTTGAATCGTTATTTTGGATTGGTTTAAAATCATTACTTTTGTAATTCAGAAATTCAGAGGGAGGGCCCACTGGGGGTCAAAAATAGGCCAAGGATGCTGGGAGAAAGTACAGTCCCAAAGGTCAGCCAACTGGAGGTAGTTAAAGGCAATGTGGGAAGCTCATTTGCCAGAGAGCTGAAAGGTCACCATGTACAGGTCCTCTTGGACAGTGTGGTATTAATTTCTTATTTAAACAAGCAAGGGGGAATAAGATGTCCGTACTTACTCAGACTAAGGAGTGTCATATTGTTTTGGCCGAGAGAAACCTGAAGTCAGTATCTGCAGTCCATCTGAGAGGAGTGGACAACCACCTGGTGGACTTTCTGAGCCGACACCAACTGTACGAGTAAGAATGGTCACTAAACAGCGACATATTACAGCTAATAGTAGAGAAATGGGGACTCCCAGAGGTGGACTTGTTTGCCAAACAGGCAACCTTGCCAAGGTTCCGGTGTACTTCTCGCTAGAAAGAGAAGCAGGGGCCAAAGGGATAGACACCTTGGCCCAGAAGTGGGCCTTTCCCATTTTCTATGCCTTCCCCCCGTTCAAACTTATTCCTCTGGTCCTGAGGAAAATTCTTAAAGACAGACCACAATGATATTAGTGGTCCTGTATTGGCTGAAGAGGCCATCGTTTTCCACACTTTTCCACTTAAGGACCGCCGCATGGCAATGTACGTCGGTGCAATGGCACCGACAGGCACAAGCACGTACATGTACGTGCTCGCCTTCCAGCGGGTGGGGGTCCGATCGGACCCCCTCCCGCTGGATGCGGCGGTCCGTTTCGCTGCTGGAGCGATCCAGGATGAGGAGATGGCCGTTGGATTCTGGCCATCCCCTCTCGATCGCTCCTAGAGAATGAGAAAGCTTGCCCCGCTGTGTATAGTAAACACAGGCAGGGAGGAAGTGATGTCATTCTCCTCAGGGCGGTCTTTTTGACCGGACTTTGAGGAGAACAGTGAAAGTAAGTGTGCACCAACACTACACTGACATGTAGGTATACATAGGCACACAAACCCCCCCCGATCACCCCCCCGATCTCCCCCCGATCCCCCTCGCCCCCCCCTCCCCCTCCCAGTCACAGTGTCACTGATTGCAGTGATCTTTTATTTACTGATCACTGCATTCAGTGTCAGTTGTAACAGTAAAAACTGTCAGGGCAGTAAGTGTTAGGTCCAGGGTAGCCCCCTACCCCCCCATAAAGGTTTAACCCCCTGAGTGCCCCTAGAGTTAACCCTTTCACCTCCTTTTGCCAGTGTCACTAAGCGATCATTTTTCTGATCGCTGCATTAGTGTCACTGGTGTCACTAGGTAGCTAGTTATTTTTTTAGGTTCACCGCCAGGTTTTTATAGCGCTAGGTACTCCGATATACTACCCAATAACAGTTTTAACCCCCTGATTGCCCCTAGTTAACCCTTTCACCCCCTTTTGCCAGTATCACTAAGTTTTTCTGATCGCTGCATTAGTGTCACTGGTGCCGTTAGGTAGCTAGTTTTTTTTTAGGTTCATGCCAGGTCTTTATAGTGCTAGGTACCCCCATATACTACCCAATAATGGTTTTAACCCCCTGATTGCCCCTAGTTAACCCTTTCATCCCCTTTTGCCAGTGTCACTAAGCGATCATTTTTCTGATCACTGCATTAGTGTCACTAGTGTCGCTAGGTAGCTTGTTATTTTTTTAGGTTCACCGCCAGGTTTTTATAGCGCTAGGTACCCCCATATACTACCCAATAATGGTTTTAACCCCCCAATTGCCCCCTAGTTAACCCTTTCACCATCGATCACCATATAAGTGTCACTGGTGATGCTGGTTAGCCAGTTAGTTATTTAGGTTCCCCGTCAGGTTTTTATATAGCGCCAGGGACCCCCATATACTACCTAATAAAGATTTTAACCCCCTGATTGCCCCTAGTTAACCCTTTCACCAGTGATCACCGTGTAAGTGTTACGGGTGACTCTGGTTAGTTAGTTTGCTTTTTATAGCATCAGGGCACCCACCATTTATTATCCAATAAAGGTTTAACCCCCTGATCACCCGGCGGGGGATATCAATTAGGTTTTAGGGTCAGGGTCTGCGTCGCCCCAGGCAGCGCTAGGTTAGTGCAAGTACCGCTAACTTCCACACGCAAAGCATAAACCTACCGTAGTGGTATAGAATCTGAACAGATCAATATCTGACTGATCAGATCTATACTAGCGTCCCCAGCAGTTTAGGGTTTCAAAAAAACGCATTGTTAGCGGGATCAGCCCAGATACCTGCTGGCACCTGCGTTTTTCCCCTCCGCCCAGCCCACCCAAGTGCAGTATTGATCGATCACTGTCACTTAGAAAACACTAAACACATAACTGCAGCATTTGCAGAGTCAGGCCTGATCCCTGCGATCGCTAACTGTTTTTTTTGGTAGCGTTTTATATTTAAATCCTGAAGGCAGTGCTTGGTTTTCGGGGTCCCGTACGTGGCTAGGCTCCCAAAAAGTCCCCCACATGTGGTATCCCTGTACTCGGGAGAAGCAGCAGAATTTATTTTGGGGTGTAAGTTCACTTATGCCCTTAGCATGTGTGAGCAATATATCATTTACAGACAACTTTGTGCAAAAAAAAAATAAAAATTATATTCCTGCAACTTGTGGAAAAATATAAAATATTGAACTAGTTGCTGACCGCCGGCAGTCAAATGACGGCCAGGCGGCGCACCTATTGTGGCAGGAGGCCGTCAACTGACGGCCTCCCGTTTAAACAGGGAATGCGCGCGATCGTGCGCACGCATCCCTGTTTCTTCGGTGGCGGCGTGTCACGGAGACGCCGCTCGCCACCGAAGGGGGTGAACAGCCATTCGTTATGGCTGTTTACCACGTGATCGGCCGTGATGAAGTCACGGCTGATCACAGATGGTCACACCCCGAACGTGCACGGCGCATGCGCGCGATCGCGAGCGCGCTGCGCGTGCATGTCGGTGGCGGCGTGTTCCCCGGGAACACTGCTCGTCACCGACGCTGGTAAACAGCCATTGGCCGGCTGTTTACCCACGTGATCGGCTGTGATCCTTTCACAGCCGATCACAAAAATGTAAACAAACTGCGGTAACGGGATGTTACCGGGTTCTCCTCCTCACACACCGATCGTGTGTGAGGAGATTGTGGTAACATCTCGTTACCGCATACAGTGTACACCAATCATACTGATTGCCCCCCCCCCCCCCCAATAAAGAGGACCTGTCACCACCCCTCATAGTACCTGTCAATCACAGTCCATCAGAGCACCTGTCACAGTCCATCAGAGTATTTGAGTACCTGTCACAGGACATCAGAGTAGCCGAGTACCTGTCACAGCCCATCAGAGTACCTGTCAGCCCATCAGAGTACCCGAGTACCTGTCACAGTTCATCTGAGTACCCGAGTACCTGTCACAG
Source organism: Lithobates pipiens (assembly GCF_037356315.1). NCBI lineage: Eukaryota > Metazoa > Chordata > Amphibia > Anura > Ranidae > Lithobates > Lithobates pipiens. The sequence continues at coordinate 119,702,702 of NW_027507787.1, forward strand.
CCCATCAGAGTACCCGAGTACCTGTCACAGCCCATCAGAGTACCCGAGTACCTGTCACGGCACATCAGAGTACCCGAGTACCTGTCACGGCACATCAGAGTACCCGAGTACCTGTCACGGCACATCAGGGTACCCGAGTACCTGTCACGGCCCATCAGGGTACCCGAGTACCTGTCACGGCCCATCAGGGTACCCGAGTACCTGTCACGGCCCATCAGGGTACCCGAGTACCTGTCGCGGCCCATCAGGGTACCCGAGTACCTGTCACAGTCCATTAGAGTACCGAGTACCTGTCACAGTCCATCAGGGTACCCGAGTACCTGTCACAGTCCATTAGAGTACCGAGTACCTGTCACAGTCCATTAGAGTACCGAGTACTTGTCACAGTCCATTAGAGTACCGAGTACCTGTCACAGTCCATTAGAGTACCGAGTACCTGTCACAGTCCATCAGGGTACCCGAGTACCTGTTCCAGTCCATCTGTGTACCAGAGTACCTGTCACAGTCCATCTGAGTACCCGAGTACCTGTCACAGTCCATCTGAGTACCCGAGTACCTGTCACAGTCCATATGAGTACCTGTCACTGCCCTTCAGAGTACCCAAATACCAGTCACCAAACCATCAGAGTACCTGTCACCAGGCCATCAGAGTACCCGAGTACCTGTCACCAGGCCATCAGAGTACCCGAGTACCTGTCACCAGGCCATCAGAGTACCCGAGTACCTGTCACCAGGCCATCAGAGTACCCGAGTATCTGTCACCAGGCCATCAGAGTACCCGAGTACCTGTCACCAGGCCATCAGAGTACCCGAGTACCTGTCACCAGGCCATCAGAGTACCCGAGTATCTGTCACCAGGCCATCAGAGTACCCGAGTACCTGCCACCAGGCCATCAGAGTACCCGAGTACCTGCCACCAGGCCATCAGAGTACCCGAGTACCTGCCACCAGACCATCAGAGTACCAGAGTACCTGCCACCAGACCATCAGAGTACCCGAGTACCTGTCACCAGACCATCAGAGTACCCGAGTACCTGTCATCAGACCATCAGAGTACCCGAGTACCTGTCACCAGACCATCAGAGTACCCGAGTACCTGTCACCAGGCCATCAGAGTACCCGAGTACCTGTCACCAGGCCATCAGAGTACCCGAGTACCTATCTCCAGCCCATGTCTCATAGAATATACGTTGGGGTGTTTGCTTTCCAAAATGGGGTCATTTTGTGGGTAATTTCACTGTCCTGGTGGTCCAGGACCTTCAAAAGTGTGATGGGTAGGAATGAAATGAGATGTGTCATTTATGCTCCTAGAACGCCTGAACGTACTACTTCAATGTTCAGCCTCTCTATGTGGCCAGGCTGTGTAAAAGTCCTACACATGTGGTATCGCCATACTCGGGAGGAGTAGCAGAATGTATTTTGGGGTGTAATTTTTGCTATATACATGCTATGTGTTAGAAATATCTTATAAATTGACAATTTTGTGTAAAAAAAAATGCGTTTTAATTTTTTTCCACATATTCCAAAAACTTCTGGAAAAAAATGAACCGTTCAAAAGACTCCTTATGCCTCACAGATTATACGTTGGGGTGTTTGCTTTCCAAAATGGGGTAATTTTATGGGAAATTCCATTGTCCTGGTACTCCAGGGCCTTCAAAAGTGTAATAGGTGGTTGAGAAATGAGATGCGTAATTTTTGCTCGTAGAACGTCTGAAGGTACTACATCAATGTTAGTGCTCTGTATGTGGCCAGGCTGTGTAAAAGTCCTACACATGTGGTATCGCCGTACTCGGGAAGAGTAGCAGAATGTATTTTGGGGTGTAATTTGTTGTATGCATATGCTGTGTGTGAGAAATAACCTGATAATATGACAATTTAGTAAAAAAAAAAAAAAAAAAAAAAAATCTTCATTTTGCAAAGAATTGTGGGAAAAAATGACAACTTAAAAAAACTCACCATGCTACTTACTTAATACCTTGGGATGTCTACTTTGTAAAAAGGGGTCATTTGGGGGGTATTTGTACTTTCCTGACTTGTTAGTGTCTCAAGAAATGAGGTACACCTGATGTACTGAAGGCCTGATCAGAAGTGATCAATTTTCAGTGATTGGCACCATAGTTTGTAGACTCTATAACTTTCACAAAGACCAAATAATATATACTAATGTGGGTTATTTTTACCAAAGATAGGTAACAGTATAAATTTTAGCCAAAATTTATGAAGAAAAATTACTAATTAGCAAATATTTATGACAGAAACGAAGAAAAAGGCATTTTTTTCACAAAATTTACGTTTTATTTTATTTATAGCACAAAAAATAAAAAACCCACTAGTGATTAAATACCACTAAAAGAAAGCTCTATTTGTGTGGAAAAAAGGACGCAAGTTTCATATGGATACAGTGTAGGATGACTGAGTAATTGTCATTCAAACTGTGAGAGCGCTGAAAGCTGAAAATTGGTCTGGTCAGGAAGGGGGTGTAACTGCACTGTATTGAGGTGGTTAATGGACTCAACATGCATCTCAGTAAATAGCTTGGGGTGTCTACTTTCCAAAATGGGGTCATTTGGGGGGGGGGTTTGTGCTATTTTGGCATTTTATGGCCTTCGAAACTGTGATAGGTAGTGAGGAGTGAAATCAAAAATTTGCACCCTTAGAAATCCTGAAGGCAGTCATTGGATTTCGGGGTCCCGTACGCAGCTAGGCTCCCAAAAAGTCCCACGTATGTGGTATCCCCGTACTCATGAGAAGCAGCAGAATATATTTTGGGGTGCAATTCCACATATAACTATGGCATGTGTGAGCAATATATCATTTAGTGACAACTTTTTGTAAACTTTTTTTTTTGTGTCATTATTCAATCACTTGGGACAAAAAAAAATATTCAATGGGCTCAACATGCCCCTCAGCAATTTCCTTGGGGTGTCTACTTTCCAAAATGGTGTCATTTGGGGGGGTTTTGTGTTATTTTGGCATTTCATGGCCTTTAAACTGTGATAGGTAGTGAGGAGTGAAATCAAAAATTTGCACCCTTAGAAATCCTGAAGGCAGTAATTGGTTTTCGGGGTCCCGTACGCGGCTAGACTCCCAAAAAGTCCCACATATGTGGTATCCCCGTACTCAGGAGAAGCAGCAGAATATATTTTGGGGTGCAATTCCACATATAACTATGGCATGTGTGAGCAATATATCATTTAGTGACAACTTTTTGTAAACTTTTTTTTTGTGTCATTATTCAATCACTTGGGACAAAAAAAAATATTCAATGGGCTCAACATGCCCCTCAGCAATTTCCTTGGGGTGTCTACTTTCCAAAATGGGGTCATTTGGGGGGGGGGTTTGTGTTATTTTGGCATTTTATGGCCTTCAAACTGTGATAGGTAGTGAGGAGTGAAATCAAACATTTGCACCCTTAGAAATCCTGAAGGCAGTGATTGGTTTTCGGGGTCCCGTACGCGGCTAGACTCCCAAAAAGTCCCACATATGTGGTATCCCGTACTCAGGAGAAGCAGCAGAATATATTTTGGGGTGCAATTCCACATATAACTATGGCATGTGGGAGCAATATATCATTTAGTGACAACTTTTTGTAAACTTTTTTTTGTGTCATTATTCAATCACTTGGGATAAAAAAAATATTCAATGGGCTCAACATGCCCCTCAGCAATTTTCTTGGGGTGTCTACTTTCCAAAATTGGGTCATTTGGGGGGGTTTTGTGTTATTTTGGCATTTTATGGCCTTCGAAACTGTCATAGGTAGTGAGGAGTGAAATCAAAAATTTGCACCCTTAGAAATCCTGAAGGCAGTGATTGGTTTTCGGGGTCCCGTACGTAGCTAGACTCCCAAAAAGTCCCACATATGTGGTATCCCCGTACTCAGGAGAAGCAGCAGAATATATTTTGGGGTGCAATTCCACATATAACTATGGCATGTGTGAGCAATATATCATTTAGTGACAACTTTTTGTAAACTTTTTTTTTGTGTCATTATTCAATCACTTGGGACAAAAAAAATATTCAATGGGCTCAACATGCCCCTCAGCAATTTCCTTGGGGTGTCTACTTTCCAAAATGGGGTCATTTGGGGGGTGTTTTGTGTTATTTTGGCATTTTATGGCCTTCGAAACTGTCATAGGTAGTGAGGAGTGAAATCAAAAATTTGCACCCTTAGAAATCCTGAAGGCAGTGATTGGTTATCGGCTGCCGTACGTGGCTAGGCTCCCAAAAAGTCCCACATATGTGGTATCCCCGTACTCAGGAGAAGCAGCAGAATATATTTTGGGGTGTAATTCCACATATAACTATGGCATGTGTGAGCAATATATCATTTAGTGACAACTTTGCACAAAAAAAATAAAAATTGTAATATTCCTGAAACTTGTGGCAAAATATAAAATATTTCATGGACTCAACATGCCTTTCAATAAATAGCTTGGGGTGTCTACTTTCCAAAATGGGGTCATTTGTGGGGGTTTTGTGCTATTTTGGCATTTTATGGCCTTCAAAACTGTCATAGGTAGTGAGGAGTGAAATCAAAAATTTGCACCCTTAGAAATCCTGAAGGCAATGATTGGTTTTCAGGGGTGCCGTACGCGGCTAGACTCCCAAAAAGTCCCACATATGTGGTATCCCCGTACTCAGGAGAAGCAGCCGAATATATTTTGGGGTGCAATTCCACATATAACTATTGCATGTGTGAGCAATATATCATTTAGTGACAACTTTTTGTAAACTTTTTTTTGTGTCATTATTCAATCACTTGGGACAAAAAAATATTCAATGGGCTCAACATTCCCCTCAGCAATTTCCTTGGGGGTGTCTACTTTCCAAAATGGGGTCATTTGGGGAGGGTTTGTACTGCCCTGCCATTTTAGCACCTCAAGAATTGAGATAGACAGTCATAAATTAAAAGCTGTGTAAATTCCAGAAAATGTAGTCTAGTTTGTAGACGCTATAACTTTTGCGCAAACCAATAAATATACGCTTATTGACTTTTTTTTTACTAAAGACATGTGGCTGAATACATTTTGCCCTAAATGTATGACTAAAATTGAGCTTATTCAATTCTTCTTATAACAAAAAGTAGAAAATATCTTTTTTTCTCGAAATTTTCGGTCTTTTTCCATTTATATTGCAAAAAATAAAAATCGCAGAGGCAATCAAATACCATCAAAAGAAAGCTCTATTTGTGGGAAGAAAAGAATGCAAATTTCGTTTGGGTACAACATTGCATGACCGCGCAATTACCAGTTAAATCAGTGCAGTCATGCGAAATTGTAAAAAGACCTCTGGTCCTTAGGCTGACAATTGGTCTGGGGCTGAAGTGGTTAAGGGGTTAGCCAGAATTAGATCTGTTCCATTCAAGATTTTGCCAAAATGGGACCTGTCGATAGTACTACAGGGTTGGATAAAAAGGTCACAGGAAGAAGAGCTGTCCTTAAATGAGTCCCGCTCAAAACTGTCTTCTTAGTGGACATATCCACTGCTAGATGCATTAGCAAGCTACAGGCACTTTCCATTAACCACTTAACAACCGGCCCATAGCCGATTAACGGCTTCAGGGCGGTTGTTTAACTCTGAGAGCCCATTAATTAACAGCCTCCCAGAATTCTGCTCTCGCACGCCCCCTGGGGCACACACACGAGAGCATCCGTGACTGCCGGGTCCGCGACCGCTGGGTCCACAGGACGTTTACCACGTGATTGCTCCATCAAATGAACAAACCGGTTCCTCCCTCCCCTCTCTGTACCGATCGGTACAGTGGAGGGGGAAGAGATCGGTGTCAACAGCGCTGTGGGCTGCATCTGCAGTGCCCACATCGCTGCTCACCGACTATTAACCCCTCAATACCCTGACAATACTCTGCAATACCAGACAATACTCTGCAATACCAGCCAATACTCTCCAATACCCTGCCAATACTCTCCAATACCCGCCAATACTCTGCAATACTCTGCAATACCTGCCAATACTCTGCAATACCCGCCAATACTCTGCAATACCCTGCCAATACTCTGCAATACCCTGCCAATACCCTGCCATAAATTGCCATACCCAGCCATACTTGGAGATACTCTGCAATACCCGCCAATACTCTGCAATACCAGCCAATACTCTGCAATACCCTGCCAATACTCTGCAATACCCTGCCAATACTCTGCAATACTCTGCAATACCCTACCATAAATTGCCATACCCAGCCATACTTCGAGATACCCTGCAATATCCAGCCATACTCGGAAATACCCAGCCATACTCGGTGATACCCTGCAATACCCAGCCATAGACGCCCCGTCCTCCGGTGCTTCTACCAACTCGCCAATACGACCAAAGCCAGAATCTTTTTTTTTTATTTCAGGCTTCCCAGCCTAGAGGTGAGATGCGGGGTCTTATTGACCCCATATCTCACTGTAAAGAGGAACTGTCATCCCATATTCCTATTACAAGGGATGTTTACATTCCTTGTAATAGGAATAAAAGTGATCAAAAATTTATTTTTGGGGAAAAAAAGTCAAACCAAAATAAATAAAGTAAAATGAACAATAAAAAAAAATAAATTAAAGCGCCCCTGTCCCCATGTGCTCGCATGCAGAAGCGAACGCATACGTAAGTCCCGCCCACATATGAAAACGGTGTTCAAACCACACATGTGAGGCATCGCCATGAACGTTACAGCGAGAGCAATAATTCTAGCCCTAGACCTCCTCTGTAACTCAAAACATGTAATCAGTAAAAAAAATTAAAGCTTCGCCTATGGGGATTTTTAAGTAGCGACGTTTGGCGCCATTCCACGGGCATGTGCAATTTTGAAGAGTGACATGTTAGGTATCTATTTACTCAGCATAACTTCATCTTTCACATTATGCAAATATTGGGCTAACTTTACTGTTTTTTAAGCACAAAACCGTTTTTTCCCCAAAAAAACGGGTTCGAAAAATTGCTGCGCAAATACCGCGCGAGATAAAAATTTGCAAAGACGACCATTGTATTCTCTAGGGCAGTGATGGCGAACCTTGGCACCCCAGATGTTTTAGAACTACATTTCCCATGATGCTCATGCACTCTGCAGTGTAGTAGAGCATCATGGGAAATGTAGTTTCAAAAAATCAGGAGTGCCAAGGTTCACCATCACTGCTCTAGGGTCTTTGCTAAAAAAATATATATAATGTTTTGGGTTTCTATGTAATTTTCTAGCAAATAAATTATGATTTTTACATGTAGGAGAGAAATGTCAGAATTGGCCTGGGTGCTCCAGAACACCTGATGGCGTTCCGTGCATGTTGGGCCTCTGTATGTGGCCACGCTGTGTAAAAATCTCACACATGTGGTATCGCCATACTCGGGAGTAATAGCAGAATGTGTTTTGGGGTGTAATTTGTGGTATGCATATGCTGTGTGTGAGAAATAACCTGATAATATGACAATTTTGTGAAAAAAAAAAAAGGAAAAAAAATCTTGAATTGAATTGTGAAATTGAATTGTGGGAAAAAATTACAACTTCAAAAAACTCATCATGCCTCTTACTAAATACCTTGGAATGTCTTCTTTCCAAAAAGGGGTAATTTGGGGGGTATTTGTACTTTTCTGGCATGTTAGGGTCTTAAGAATTAAAATAGGCCATCAGTACTTCAGGTGTGATCAATTTTCAGATATTGGCACCATAGCTTGTGGACTCTATAACTTTCACAAAGACCAAATAATATCCACTAATTTTACTTATTTTTACCAAAGATATGTAGCAGTATAAATTTTGGCCAAAATGTATGAAGAAAAGTTACTAATCTGCTAAATTTTGTAACAGAAATGCAGAAAAATTCATTTTTTTTACAGAATTTTCAGTCTTTTTTCTTTTATAGCACAAAAAAAAAAAAAACTGCGGTGATTAAATACCACCAAATGAAAGCTCTATTTGTGTGAAAAAAAGGAAAAAAAATTCATATAAGTACAGTGTTGCATGACTGAGTAATTGTCATTCAAAATGTGAGAGCACCAAAAGCTGAAAATTGATCTGGTTATTAAAGGTGTTTAAGTGCCCAGTGGTCAAGTGGTTAAGGAACCTTTTTTGCAAGTTTTTGAAGACAGGCTAGTGTTATGCACAGACCCAGGCTTTTTGCCTAAAGTAGTGACAAAATTCCATAGAACTCAGGAAATTGTTTTGCCTTCATTCTGTGGGTCCACCACCAATCCAAAGGAAATAGAATTCCACCAAGTGAATGTGAGAGCCTGTGTCTTATGCCGCGTACACACGTATTAGACTATCTGGCGGACTTAGCCTGGCGGACAAACCGCCGGACTGTACGCCGGACTTTCCAAACGAGCTACCTGCCCACACACTGTACTTTTGCGGCGGACTAGGTCTGGCGCACTTAGTCCGCCAGACTATCCACCATGCCGCCGGACTATCCGCCGTACTTTTGAAATGAACGGACTCGCCTCGCCCACACACACAGAGGAAAGTCTGTTCATTTTGAGCATGGCTCCAGGTAGCCGGGACCAGCAAAGGAGGCGTCGCCCCGTCACCTGGTATGGAGTCAAAGGGGAAGCCCTACGCCGAAAAAGCGGCGTGGGGGTCCCCCCCTAGGTCCATATCAGACCCTTATCCGAGCATGATACCCGGCCAGTCAGGAAAGGGGGTGGGGACGAGCGAGCACCCCCCGCTCCTGAGCCATACCAGGCCGCGTGCCCTCAACATGTGGCCCCCCCACCCCAAAGCACCTTGTCCTCATGTTGATGAGGACAAGGACCTCTTCCCGACAACCCTGGCCGCTGGTTTATAAGGGGGCTTTAATAAGGGGGCCCACGGATCCCAGCCCCCCACAAAGTACCCCTACCCATTCATCTGTGAAAAAAATGTAAAAAAAAAACCACAACAAACAAGGTTTAAAAATAATTTATTGCACTGCTCCGGGGGTCTTCCATCTTGGGGGGTCTTCTCGCCGGACTTCTCCGCTATCTTCTGCTAGCTCTTTTACTAGCGGAGGAGCCCGGCTTTCTTCTTCGCTGTCGTCCTCTTCTTCTGACTTCGGGGGTCTTGTCCCCCTCTTCGGGGGTCTTGTCCCCCTCTTCGGGTCTTCTGTCGCCGCCTTCTGTTCTTCTGTTCTTCTCTTCTTCTCTTCTTGAGCTGTTGCCTCGTCGCTGTCTCTGGTCACAATGACAGGCACGCGGCGTGCGGCGACTTATATAGGGACATCGCCGGATGATGTCCCCGCCCATTATGATGTCACAGTCCCAGAGGACGCTTCCACCGAATTGTTTGATAGTGTGTACGCGGCTTTACAGTACCTGGAAATCTCGAAAAGCATTAAAAAATCCAATGCTCTATTTATTTTGCATGTGGGAAAAAAATTGGGGTCCCAAGCTTCAAAAAACACAATTACAAGGTGGATTAAACAAGCTATTGTGGAAGCTTACAAAATTATGAAAAAGAAATGTCCCTTTCCCCCATGGCTCACTCCACACGGGCACTATCAGCTTCTTGGGCGGAGCGAGCTGGAGCATCACCAGAACAAATCTGTCGGGCAGCAACTTGGTCAAACTACTCTCTATAATAGGGAGCACAATTTGGTCCAGGACTACAAGAGATCAGGAACATCAGCAGATGAAATATATGTCCCCAGGCAGTGGTCTTACACACCCTGAGTCTTTTGTCAGACCAGACTGAACCCAGGCCATCACTCTCTTGTCTTCCTTCCAGGCTTGCTTCCAGGCTGTGGCTCTGGTGTTGTAGTTGTGGCAGGAGGAGGAGGAGCACCATGGTTGAACTCACAAACGTGGCTTTGGCTTGTGAGTTCGCCCCTCAACCCCCTATTTAGGGCTTGTAACATAACTTTCTCACATAAGAGGCATTGGCCCTCCTCCATTTCCTGAATTTTGCAGGCTGCCATGTAGGTATAGTCATCTTATTTATTGGGGGGGGGGTCTGAGGGCCACAGTAGCCTTCCAAAATAGGCCAAGTGCTGCCTCCTCCAGGTTACTCCTCTTCCTGGGACTTTTTTTGGAAGGTACCTGGGATTCGGCAGGCTACTGGGCCCCGCCACGTCCTGGCTGCCACTTTCCATGGCCACCTCCTGGCTGAGACTTTCCTGTGTATGAAAAAACATAGTTTTAGTTTTTGGTTCATCAATCACACACAATTTTCAGCTCATGAATGTTGCAAATTGAATGTTAAATAGAAAAGGCTATCATTCTGACCCCCGCATTTTTCATTCTTGTCCCAATCATTTGTGGCTACTACTGTCTATTGATATGTAAAAAAACTTTGTAAAATCAGAAATAACTGATCAATAATAACATCTAGTTAACATCATTAATTATTTGACTAGAAATATGTTGAACAATGCTATACCTGGCTCAAGCTGAGCTCCTTGACTTCTTACTGGGTGGAAGGCCCAGCTTGGACGTCGGAAGCCTCAACTGAGGTGGAAAGAAGCTTTGAAGGAAGATTGGAGAGTGCTGGCCTGGGTTCAGTCTGGCCTGCCAGAAAATGCAGTCTGTCATAGTCCCACAGCCTGGGTACATAAATGTCATCTGCTGCAGCACCTGATCTCTGGGAATCCTGGACCCTCTTGTGCTCCCTATTATAAGTGCTCCTCATGCCACCAATTAGGGCCTTTAAATAGGGGATGTCTGCCGTGGGGATCACTGTCTTCAAATTCCAGCAATTGATCCAGCGCTGCCTTCCTCTTTGGTTTATTGTTATAAAATAGTTTCAATATTTCAGCTTTTATATTTTAATTTTATAAAAGGGGTGGTTTACCTGCCACAGACAGGGCAGCTCCCTGTACATATGGGGATAAAGTCCTGATCATTCCATAGATCCATTTTCTCTGCAAGACACAACACGCTCACAGATTGTACTTACAACACATGTGTGTTACGCTTTATATACACTGCACATGCGTGAAACTCCACCTGTCCTGACCTTCTATCTAGTATATTCCCTGCCCCTTCTCTTTCAGCACAGTGGGAGAGCACATGGTGGAGACAGAGCAGGTGCCATAGAATAGCAGCAACGACGAGGAAAGGCCGGAGCCCCGAATGTCCTGATCCCAGGGGATATTTGAGGCCTCAAATATTGCCTTTATAGAGATGGCGGAGACAGTGGACATCTTCAAGAGGGCCGACTATGACGGGAAGCATGGACCGTACCCAAACCCAAATGTGAGAAAGGCCACGATCATGACTAAAGTTGTGAAAAGTCTGCAGAAGAATTTTGGGGTACGGCGATCCAAGGCTCAACTGAGGAAACGATAGTCAGACCTCAAATTGAGGGCGCAGGATCAGTACAGAAGAATCAACAGAGTGCCACAAAAAAGTAAGTATTTTGTTGTGTGTTCCTATTCTTCTTATTACGTTCGTGCTGCTCTATGTGCTTTTCTTTAATGTTATACAGTTTAAAATGACAAGTTTCAGGTTCGTGCGCACAGTAATCCCTCATAGAAAACATTGTTCTTTCGCCCACTAATATGATGTTTTTTTGCAGATGCAAGTTAACCACATTTGGTCATGCCTATTTGTCTTAAAATAAGTTTAGTACATTGTTGCCTAGATGGGTTTGTAACTAGAATAAAATGCAAACTTGATTCAGAAGAGGACACTCAGCAGCTGTTTACACATCTGCACACAGGAGCACTAGTGTGGGACACCAGAACAAACTTTTCAGGTTGTCCCACACAGGTGCTCCAGTGGATACTAGGGGTCTTTACATGTGTGATACTTTAACACAAAAGGTAAGTATTCCAGCTTTGTAAAGGGCAAAAAATCATGTCTTCAGCTTTGAACTCTGCCTAAACAAACAATTGTACGACACTTCCAAGCAATGTTTCATATTCCTATTTCTTGTCTCAGATATCTGTGTGCTAAGTATACCTTTATTTTATTCACATAGGGGAGAAAAGACTCAGGACGTCTGAGGTCACCAGGGACCCCCAACCTCCTAAAGAAGGGGAAATACAAAAAAAAAAAAACAGAGGATGTGGCAAAATAGTGACCACAACAGGTGAGTGTCTGAGACCACAGCTTCAGGTAATAGATGGATGTCTGCATATTTATAATACATGGTGTTTTTTTTTAAGGTGATCTGGATGTTGAAGAAGAAACACATTTCAACGGTGCAAGTGCACAAGTCCTCATTGGGGATATCATAGTGTGCAATCGGGATTTACAGAAGATCAAAGAAGACATCAATGATGTGGAAAAAAGACTCAAAACCATCATTGATGTTTTAGGCAGAATCGAAAACACACCAACATTTATAAAATTCTTTCTATTTTCTCCAAAATTTTGAAAGCCAAATTTTGAAGATGCACACAGTGTGTCAACATGTGCTATCTGCCATCACGGGATATCAAGGTACGCGTTTTGGTGGTGCAACCCCTTCCTCGCAACTAAAGAAGATGAGAGGAAGGGGTTGCACCCCCAAAACATATCCATTCATCCCCCATGATGGGAGCATGATGCATTACATGTTGACATTAGGCATGGGATCAGGAGGGAAATCTTCATTTTGACTCTTAATTTGTGTACATCTTCAAAATTAGGCTTTTACATCAATCCATCTGATGAAGGCAATATCAACACAGTTTGGACATACTAATGTCTGATATTGCCTTCACTTTGTCAAAGTTGAACTTTGTAAGTTCCTGAGTTATGCATTGTTTTATGGTTTTAACCACTTCAGCCCTGGAAGAATTTACCCCCTTCCTGACCAGAGCACTTTTTGCAATTCGGCACTGCGCTGCTTTTGCTGACAATTGTACGGTTGTGAGATGTGGCTCCCAAACAAAATTGATGTCTTTTCCTGACAAATAGAGCTTTATTTTGGTGGTATTTGATCACCCCTGCGTTTTTTTTTTTTGCGCTATAAACAAAAGAAGAGCGTCAATTTTGAAAAAAAGCATTATTTTTTACATTTTGCTATAATAAATATCTCCCAAAAATATATAAAAAAATGGTTCCCTCAGTTTAGGCCGATATGTATTCTACATTTTTTTTTTTTTACCAAAAATATCGCAATAAGCTTTTATTGATTGGTTTGCGCAAAAGTTATAGCGTTTACAATATAGGAGATAGTTTTATGGCATTTTTATTCATTTTATTAATTAATTAATACATTTTTTTTACTAGTAATGGCGGCGATCAGCGATTTTTATCGTGACTGCAACATTATGGTAGACACATTGGACATTTGACACATTTTTGGGACCATTGTCATTTATGCAGCAATCAGTGCTATACAAATGCACAGATTCCTGTGTAAATGACACTGGCAGTGAAAAGGTTAACCGCTAGGGGGCAATATAAGGCTTAAGTGTGTCCTGAGGAGTGTTTCTAACTGTTGGGGGGCGTGGCTATATTTGAAACGTCACTGATCACTGATCTCTGCTCCCAATCACAGGGAGCAGAGATCCGTGACACTGTCACTATGCAGAACGGGGAGATGCTTGTTTATGTTTCAATATGTTTATTGAAGGTTTTCAATACAAAGCAAACAAAATTCTCATCAGTGCGGCTAAGTATTACATCTAGGACAGTGCACAATTGAGTAATTCACCGGTCATTTCTTAAAATACTCTGTCGGTGGCAACTTAATTCCTACAGCCAAAGACTCTGGATCACACATGACCCCACCTGCCGATGCTTGTTACCTCTTATTTTTTATAGGTATCTAATCGTGCAACTAGCACCGCTCAATGAGAGATGAGGAGAAAACAAAAAGTAGAAAAGAAGAGGGGAAAGACCCAATAGTAGAAGGGGAGAGAGGAGTAAAGAATAGGAGAGAGTGGGGAAGGAAGAGAATTGGGGGAGAGCTGTGGTCCTAGATTCTCGAGTCCTTACTGCTATAATACCATTAAGCAACGTGTGCCCTGGGATCGTTAGTTAGGTAGACAATCCATGGGTCCCATATTCTGTGAAATATTCCCATCCTGTCTTGAGACAGCGCGGATAGCCGCTCGTTAAGCATTAACCATGACATTTTATGTTTGAGCTGTGCTATCGGCAATGCAGCAGACCTCCAGTTTCGTGCTATGGTAATCTTAGCTGAAATAAATAGAAAGGTGAGGAGCCTCTGCTGATACTTGGAGGCCTTTACCTCCCAAGAGGGCCAGCTTAGGCGACTTTTTCAGGTTCAAGCCCGTGATTGTATAGACAAAGTTATACACTCTAATCCAAAACCTTCTGACCTTCGGGCATGACCACCAAATATGGTAGGTGGTCCCCACCTGGCTGCAGCCCCTAAAATATTGGGACGTTGCCCCTGGTACAAAAGCGGCCAATCTGGTTGGGACCATGTACCACCTTAACAAAACCTTATAGTTTGCCTCTATCACCGATGAGTTGGTGAGTGAGAGTATACACCAATCTTCTAAATCAAAAGTTTCCTGAAGGTCCTGCTCCCATTGGATCATTTAACTCAATTTCTTCACGGTACCCCTCAGTATTGTATATATGGCCGATAAATGGCCTCTAATTTTGTCATATTGTCTACTCAGCTGTTCCATGGGAGTCAGGGACCCCAGGTTCCCCCTGCGGGCCACAACCTGCACATAATGGTGCAGTTGGGCGTATCGAAACTTCTCAGAGGAAAGCATAGCAAATTTATCTATCAGAGCTCGTTCAGAAAGCATGCCCCTATGGTCGCATAAATCAGCGATGCGCAGTAGCCCTTTATTTGTCCACCAACTAAATAGTTGAGGAGAGAGGCCCGGGGTGAACTCTTTATTGTTCAATAATGGCGCTAGTGGATTGTGGGGTGACTTGAATTTATGTATTTTCGACAGTCTGTCCCATATAGCCAGAGCCAGTGACAGAGTGGGACACAATATCAGTGGTCTATCCTTCATTGGAAGCCACATTATCTGCGAAATCTGTGAGGGACGGCAGGAATAAGATTCCATGTCCATCCATATAGCATGTGGGTGGTGTGAGTGGTATCTGGAGAGGTGGGCCAGCTGAGCCGCATGAAAGTATTTCTGCAGATCAGGCAGGCCCAGCCCCCCATGTTTTTTTAAAGTGTACATTGTGCTTCTGTTCACCCTGGGCCTCTTATTTCCCCAAATAAACCGAATGATTCCATTTTGCAGTAATTGAAGATCCCTTCGTAGTAAAGCCACCGGTAGAGTGCGAAACAAATATAATATTCTAGGCAACACATTAATTTTAATGGAGTGTAGTCTGCCGAACCACGATGGGGGATGAACCTGACATTTCGCTAGATCCTCAGTTCGTTTTTTATAAAGTGGGGGATATTTTTTCCTATACAATGACTGAATCGTCGGGGTCAAATAGATACCAAGGTATGGCAGTGCCTCTGGCTCCCATTTAAATTTATATGAGCGTTCAAGAGCCTTCTGCGTGGCCTCCGACAATGAGAGATTGAGCGCTCTAGATTTAGACTTTAGATTTAATTTCAGAGAAGGGTTGTAGGATCGCATGTAAATTGGGGAGGGAAGTAACTGGTGATGTCAGTGTTAGCAGTAGGTCATCAGCGAAGAGTAAGCATTTATGTTCTCTATTTCCACACGTAATCCCCTGGACATCCTGGTACTCCCTGATCCTGATAGTGGCTCTATCGCAAGGACAAACAGGAGCGGGGACAGTGGGCAGCCCTGTCTCATGCCCCTTCTAATCGGAAGAGGCCAGGAGGAGTATCCCCGTAGCATAAACGATGCCGACGGAGTGTCATAAAGCGTTCTGAGAAGAGTCAAAAAGCGTTCGCCAAAGCCATATCTGTGTAGTACATCACATAAATATTCCCAAGAGAGGGACTGCTGATGTGAGATTGATTAATCTACGGGTTTGGTGCGATGACTGTCTGTTCGGGACAAAGCCGGCCTGGTCGGGATGGATATAGTTCGGCAGGAAGGTGTTAAGTCTAAATGCCAAAACTTTAGTTAGAATTTTTAGGTCCGTGTTGATCAAGGAAATCGGACGATAGTTTGCACAGTCCCCATGATCCTTGTCGGGCTTCAGGATGACACTGAGATATGCTACATTTTCATGTAAGGGTATCTTACTTCCCCTCCGAAGCTCGTTAAAATAAGAACACAGGTGAGGAATCAATATATCCTGGTATTTCCTATAATAATGGCCCGTAAAACCATCTGGTCCAGGGGCCTTTGAGGGGTGTAACGATTTAATAGCCATTTTGACCTCTAGGTCTGTGAATTCAGCATCCATCAGGTCTACGTGGGCACGCGTCAACTGGGGTAGTGGGGCGTCACGGAAAAAGGTATCGGCCCAACAAGGATCATACTTGGTCTGTGAACCATATAGTTTGGAGTAGAAATTGTGAAATTCCTTCAGAATAAGTTTGGGGTTTTGAGTGGAGCGACCCGTGGAGAGCCTTAGTTTAGGTAATGTGGGTGTGTGGGGTCGGGGAACTAGTTTCCTGGCCAACATGGTGTTCGGTTTGTCGCCCATTGTATAGTACCTATGTTTAGACCAGCTAATATGTTTTTCTGCCTGAGTCGTCAAAGCCAAGTTTAATTCCAGTCTAACGTCATCAATCCTATGTCTTATGTCGCAGTGCGGGTGAGTATGTTGTTCCTGCATCAGCCGGTCTAAATTGGCTTCTAGTTGCCGAATCTCATGTTCGCGGGCCCGCTTTTGCCTAGCGCCTATTTGTATCAGTATGCCCCTAATTGAGGCCTTATGGGCTGCCCAATTGATCGTGGGTGACGTATCTGAGGCTTTATTAACAGTAAAGTACGTTTGTAGTTCTTTTTCTATTTCAGTGTGCAAAATGGGGTCGTTTTAACAGGCTGGCATTTAGTCGCCACGGGGCTGGGGAAGCTTTAGACCACAACCCTGTCAAAGACAGTTTAATTGGAGAATGGTCCGACCAGGGGGTTGACAGTATTTTCACCGACGTCAGATACGGGAGTAGAAGTGTGCAGACCAATAGATGATCTATCCTGGAATAAGTGCGGTGCACCTGTGAAAAATGTGTATAATCCCTAGTAGTGGGATTACTCTCTCGCCATGCATCGATTAAATCATATAGATGTAACAGTCTAGCTCCCCTATTGCTCCCAGTCGGCAGTCTTTTGAGAGCAGGTCTGTCAGGATTGGATTTATCCATAATTCTGTCAAGCGGTATGTTGCTATCCCCTCCCATGATCACCTGTCCCTGGACCTTGGACATCAGTATCCTCAAAATCTTACTAAAAAAGTCCACCTGTCCTTAATTTGGGGCATAATAAGACACAAAGGAAACTAATTGGTCATGAATGCATCCTACTGCCATGATATATCTGCCTCCCTTGTCCTTAATTATGGTGATGGGCGTAAATGGGGTTCTTCTAGAAAAAGCAATAGCTACCCCCTCTTTTTTATCGGGTCCATTAGCTAAGTAACATTAAGATAACCTGGGGCTGACGTCTTAGAAAAATGTGTGTCTTGTAATAGCAATATATCTACTTTCTGTTTGTGATAGAATTGGAAGGCTTCGGTCCTTTTAACTGGGGAATTGAAGCCATGTACATTATGGGTGATCACCGAAAAGTCGGATGAGTATGACCTAGCCACCGTGGTAGGGCAGAGCACTCTTACCTTGTAATACTGTGGGGGCGGAAAGAGCCTCCAAAAGATAGGACTCCCATTCCCTTGACCTCCAGGACCAACATGCATGGGTGAGAGTCAGGACCACAGCTCGGGGAAGACAGGGGGTAGAAAGAGAAAAGAGGAAGTAAAGAAACAAAGGATTAGTTAACCTAAAAGACAAGGGCCATTGGCCCACAAACATATACCAATTAACTTGTGCAAATCGCATAACAATATGGGAAATAATCCCTGCCGGATTTGATAACCTATCCGGACTTAGCAACGGTACCTCACTCCTCGGAGGGAAGGTAGTCTTGCAAGAGAGCAGCATGGATTTCCGATCCAGCCCAAATGGCCCTAGCTCCAAAGCAGGCCAGCAGGGCAGGTCCGAGTCCCGCATACTGTCGGTCTGAGTTTTACACTGGCCGTGCGAGCCTGTCCTTCCCCGAGGGCAACGACTCCAGGGCGGGCCGGCACCAAATGGCACCCCCAGCCCTAGCGTCTGCCCCCCCAGGGGGGGCCCTAACGGGCCTCATGCCAGGACCGACTCTGCACCCTCAGGATAACAAAAATAAGGTTCAGGCAGTAAACAGAGAGAATGCTATAAAAACATGTATAAAAATAAAAATAAAACACAGTAACTTCAAGTCAGTTACGAGGGAACTGTTTTCAGAAAAAATTATTCCAAAAAATAGGAAACTGCACTATGGTTGTGCTAACAGGGTGACTACGCAATTGCGCAGTCAAAGGCGGACTCAGGTTCGTCCATCAGGTCAAAATGGTAGTATCACTTCTTCTTCGTGTAGTATGTCCTGGATTACATGGGAGACACTAAAGTACACTTTCAGGTCTTCCGGGGGGTATCCCTGGCTGGGTTCCGCTTTCGCTCCGTCCAAAGCGGGGAGAGAGAGCGGTGGGCTTGAGTCGAAGGGGAGGAGGCCGGTGAGTCCCTCGTGATAATACCCAGGCTAAGTAGGAGATCTTCGCCCTCTGGCAACGTGGAAAATGAATAAGATTTGCCATTATAGGTAAAAGATAGTCTGAAGGGAAAGGCCCATCTATATCTGATTTGCTTGTTGATGAGGTGTTGTAACAGGGGTTTCAGATTCCTGCACTTTTGCACCGTAGAAGGAGCAAGGTCAGTAAATAGCTGGATAGATGACCCACAAAGTGCCAAGTCCTGCCGATTGCGAGCAGCAAGCATCAACTTTTCCTTTGCCCGATAATAGTGCGGTTTGACAATTACATCACAAGGTAGGCCATCAGATCTAGGGGCAGTGAGGGCCCTATGGATGCGGTCAATTTCCATGTGATGTGGGGCAATGTCTGGGATCAATTCCTTCATCAGCTCCTTCATAGCCTCGTCCAGATCTGTATGCGTTTCGGGTAGGCTGCGAATGCGCACATTATACCTGCGAGAGAGATTTTCCAAGTCCTCAATTTTTGTAAGGGCATCCTCTAGTCTGTCCTGGAGGTCTGTGAGCATGTGGGTGTTCTGGTTAACCCTTTTGACAGTGCCTTCAACCTTAGCTTCCACCATGTCAAATCTCTCACCAATACTATGAATGCTCTGTTTAAGATCTGTTGTAATCAAAGTACAGGCCTTAGAAAGCTCCTGTTGTAGCATTGTGGAGAACCAGGCTAGTAACACTGTACCCCCGGAGTAATATGCTTGCTGTGGTGCTACGGTGGCAGAGCTAAGCTGACTGGACATGGCCTCCGCCATTTCAGCCATATTTTTGTCCAAAGAGGACCCGGGGGAGCCCACCAGTCCCTGTGCATCCTCATCTATGGCAGGGGAAGAGGGACGTGAATGGGACTCACCCTGTTGGTCATCCTCCATGTCCCCGGAAGATTGTGAGGAGAATGGATCCCTGGGGAGTTCCAGGGGGATTCTACTGTCTCCCTCCCGCAGGAAAGCTGCTGCTCCGGAGGCAGGGCCTCGTGTATCACGGCGTCCGGGCGCCATCTTGGATTGCGGCCTGCGTTCAGGGGAGAACCCGGACCCTCTGGAAGATTTCGAGGCTTTGCGCTGACCCCTCTTCGGCTGACCTTGAGCCCGCCGACTCATTACCGTCTCCGGTACTTCCCCATGCCGTTTCCGTTGCCGCTGTCCCACTGGCTGTGCTTAATATAGCTGTATTTGGGCCGGATCGTGGGGAGCTCTCTCAGAGCACATCTGCGTCCGAGATCCCGCGCATGCGCTCTTGAGATGCTTGTTTACATTAGCATCTCTCCATTCTTCCTCTCCGTGAGGCGATCACGAGTATCCCAGTGATGATCAAGTCCGTGGGACCCATGACCCGACCAACGGAGCTTGCCACGTGTGTGCCCGCTGGCCACCTCTTAAAGGGCCACTTACAAGTATGTTAGTTTGCCTGTACGAGCTCTTCTGCCGATGTATATCGGCGTGAGGCAGTCGGCAAGTGGGTAGCCTCCCTGGCGGTATTCCCAAGTCTGGCTCGAGGTGAGATTTAATTACCATAAGCGGTATTCCCGAGCCAGACTCGGGATCACATCGTTGGATCCATGGAGGGGGTTACTTATCTTGTCCCCTGGATCCAATGATGTCTCCCCGCTGTGATCAGCGAGCCGCCGTGTCTCGCTTGATCTGTGACAGCGCAGAGCTCTGTTCCCTGCAAGCGCTGCGATGCACGGGGATGGAGTTCGGTGCCAAATTCAAAAAGTAAAAAACAGAGTATAGCTACAGTATACTGTAATCTGTAATACTGTATCAAATAATTGCACATCCCCTTTGTCCCTAGTGGTTTGTCCAGTGTCCTGCATGAAGTTTTATATTAGAAATACTGTTCTTTATGCCAGGAAACTGGAAATTGTCTATAGCAACCAAAATATGTCCGTTTACATCTAAAGTGGTTATAGACCAGCTAGAAAACAGCAATAATAAATTAGAATCACTCACAGAATTGAGCGATAGTAATTTGTGGGGAAATTTGTCATCAAACACTAAAAGTAATGACAGCCACAATTCTGCAACTCAGCACATTTCAGTGTTTGAGATTTGATTACATTATTGAATTATATTATATTATATATAGAAATTTTATCATACCCGGGATGTCTATTAGACTCTTGTTTGGATGGAATTAAGTGAATTATTTCTAAGAATTACAGGCCTACAATATAAAACGCCAAATTTCCATGCAAAATAATGGTACCGCTTTCAGCACCTAAAATCTGAAATAATCACACCGCCAGGGAGGTTAAACATGCCAGTTTTAACACAAAAAAGGCTATTTGTACTGTCTAAAAAAAATTACTAAAATATGTTGGTTTGTTCAAAAACCCTTTTCAAACGCACATGTGAATGTGCACAGAGTAAAACATTTTCTACTCGACATTGTGTGGCTTCTTTCAAGCCTCAATATCGTTTTTGGGATTAAGTTGGTGTTTACACTGAAATGGGGGTTATTTACTAAAGGCAAAGCCATTTTGCACTACAAGTGCAGTTTCAGTGCAGTTTAAAGTGCAGTTTCATGTGTACTTTTGCAGTGCAATTGGAGTGCAAAGTGGATTTGCCTTTAGTAAATAACTCCCACAGTGCTTTTCTAATTTGCCTTAATCATGCCATTTCCGTGACTCACCAAAATTCATTCATGGCGCTGAAAATTATGTATATTTTTTATCAGTAATGCATTACATATATTAACAACAAAAACAAGGTGTGTGTGTGTGTGTGTAGCAGACCCACAACATAATAATATTTCGCTAAAGAAGAGATTGTCACCTCATGTATCAAATAAATTACATTTTCACTATTCAGGAAAATGGCCAAAAAAAAGCCCATTGGAGAACCTAGGAGACAGCTAAAAGAAACACAAGCAGTGAATCTAAGTAAATCTTATTTCAGTTTAACTAAAACATTTATTTTGAAAATGTTTCTTAAACATTTTCTGGCATATCAATAGCTCCCCTAACCGCAAAGTACTCGACATACTTCTGTCTAATTTGCGGGCGCTTTGGGGGGGCAAGTCAGGAGGACTAGCTTCAAGCGCCATCAGGGTTTCTTCTTGAAGTCCGGCCTCAGGCCCAACTGAGCATAGTTCATTGAATTTCTCCTTAAGGAGTTGTGGAGAATGCAGCATGCAAGGATTATATGGTTAAGTTTGTATTCCGCCATGTTGATTGCCGTAAGAAATAGGCAAAACTGGCTGGCCATTACCCCAAAAGCATTCTCCACCACTCTTCTGGCTCTGGCCAGCCGGTAGTTAAAAACCCTCTGGTCTGGGGTGATTGTCCTCGTGGCTTCAAAAGGTCAGCTGGTCAGAATGAACTAACAGAAAGCACTGAAAAACAGAAAGGCCTGAGAAGTGCGAGCTGAAAATCAGAAACGAGCAGACAAGAATGCACTGAAAATCAAATACATACTAGAATATACACACTGAAAAACAATGATCGGAAAAGCACGAGGCTGAAAAGCGTGAATAGTCTCTCACCAAACTTCTACACAAGATTAGCAGAAGGAGCCCAAAGGTTGGCACCCTTGGTATTGAACTTCCCTTTTTTAGTGCCATTGTACGTGTTGTACGCCACTGTGTTCTTGACATTTGAAATTTCAAACAAGATTTGTGTGACCATGTGTATGCAAGACAAGTTTGAGCCAACATCCGTCGAAAAAAAACCATGGATTTTGTTGTATGAATGTGCGATCGTGTGTACGCGGCATTAGACTTACCGGTAATTCTGTTTCTAAGAGTCTTCCAGGACAGCAAGGATTCCCTCCCTATAAGCTGTTATAACTTTGGAAGAGTGTTTTTGTTGTTTCAGAAGCCATTCTGGAAAAGTTCTTGGTTAAAGACTGAGTTAGAGGGACGGAAGCCACCCTTTAATCACATGCCGACCGGACCATAGCCGAAAGACGGCTACATCGTGGACGGCTTATTCTGGGTGGATGTCCTCGGGACGTCCTTCCAGAATCTTGCTCCCGCGCGCCCCCTGGGGCACGCACCTGCGTACATGTTAAACAGTGGCTGAAAAATTGGGCCTTAGGTGCTGGTGCCACGACACTGCAGCCTCTCCCAGATACTCTAGTTGGAGTGCAGGAATGAGCCCTGCTGCAAAGCATTGCATCAAAAATTTTAATTACATGGCCCTGTTAAACAGGGGCTGAAAAATTGGGCCTTAGGCACTGGTGCTGGTGCCACGACACTGCAACCTCTCCCAGATACTCTAGTTGGAGTGCAGGAATGAGCCCTGCTGCAAAGCATTGCATCAAAAATTTTAATTACATGCCCCTGTTAAACAGGGGCTGAAAAATTGGGCCTTAGGCACTGGTACCACGACACTGCAACCTCTCCCAGATATTCCAGTTGGAGTGCAAGAATGAGCCCTGCTGAAAAGCATTGCAACAAAAATAGTAATTACATGCCCATGTTAAACAGGGGCTTAAAAATTGTGCCTTAGCTACTGGTGGCAGCACCCAGAACCAAAAATGTTCTTCCAAGCTATCAGCAGGATCATTGAGGAGGAAGAGGATAGTCAGTCAACATAACAGGATAGTCACTCAGCATCAGCATAGGCAGTCTTGAAGGGATGTGACATTTCAAAAAAATTATTCGGTTACATCAGCTTCAGCTGCTTGGTAGCTGGTGGTGATCCAAGACTGATTCATCTTTATGAAGGTCAGTCGATCAACCAAGTCGGTGGACAGGCGCACTCTGTGATCAGTTACAAAGCCTCCAGCAGCACTGAATGTGCGTTCTGAAAGAACGCTGGATGCAGGACAGGCCAGTAGCTCAACTGCATACTGTGCAAGCTCTGGCCAGTGATCCATCCTCAAGACCCAGTAAGCCAGAGGATTTACGGTGGGAAAGGTGTCCAAGTCTGACCTTGCCCCTAGGTATTCTTGCACCATGTAAATCAGACGCTTGAGATGGTTTCTGGAACCGATCATACCTTGGGGCTGCGGACTAAAAAATTGTCTGAAGGCATCGGTCAGATGGCCACCTTCTCCACCACTCCTTCTGTGACTAACCGAAGCCTCAGCAACACATTGTCCAGGACCAGGAGATTGTAACCTCCCAGTCTCTGGGAACGCGTTGTTCAGACCTTTCTGCAAGGCCTCCCGGAGATGTCTCATCCTCTGCTCCCTCTGTGACAGCAAGATAAGGTCTGCAACCTTACCCTTGTACCGTGGATCAAGGAGAGTTGCCAGCCAGTAATGATCCCTCTCCTTGATCCGAAGAATACGAGGATCCTTCCTAGACTTTGTAGGATCAGGGAGGCCATGCAGCATAGGTTAGCAGTAGGGATGAGCCGAACACCCCCCTGTTCGGTTCGCACCAGAACCTGCGAACAGACCTAAACTTCGTGTGAACTTTAGAACCCTATTAAAGTCTATGGGACTCGAACGTTCACAATCTAAAGTGCTAATTTTAAAGGGTAATATGCAGGTTACTGTCCTAAAAAGTGTTTGGGGACCTGGGTCCTGCCCCAGGGGACATGGATCAATGCAAAAAGAAGTTTTAAAAACGGCCGTTTTTTCAGGAGCAGTGATTTTAATAATGATTAAAGTGAAACAATAAAAGTGTAATATTCCTTTAAATTTCATAGCTGGGGGGTATCTATAGTATGCCTGTAAAGGGGCGCATGTTTCTGGGGCTTAGAACTGTCCCTGCACAAAGTGTCATTTGTGCAGGAAAAAAAGTATTTTAAAATCACTTGCGGCTAAATTGTCGGCTCCCCGTAATACAGAGAACACTCAATGAGTGTTCTCTGTATTAGCCGACAATTCATTCATTCATTGATTTAAAAAAAAAAAAAAAAGCGTGGGGGTTCCCCTATATTCAATTACCAGGCCCTTCAGGTCTGACATGGATATTAAGGGGAACCCCGTTTCAAATTAAAAAAAAAAATGACGTGGGGGTCCCCCTAAATATCCATACCAGACCCTTCCGGTCTGATATGGATATTAAGGGGAACCCCGCATCAAATTAAAAAAAAAAATTGACTTGGAGGTCCCCCTAAAAATCCATATCAGACCCTTTATCCGAGCACGCAACCTGGCAGGCCGCAGGAAAAGAGGGGGGACAAGAGAGCGGCCCCCCCTCCCTCCTGAACCGTACCAGGCCACATACCCTCAACATTGGGAGGATGCTTTGGGGGTCTGTGACCCCTCAAAGCACCTTGTCCCCATGTTGATGAGGACAAGGGCCTCATCCTCACAACCCTGGCCATTGGTTGTGAGGGTCTGCGGGCGGGGGGCTTATCAGAATCTGGAAGCTCCCTTTAACAAGGGGACCCCCAGATCCCGTCCCCCCCCTGTTTGAAATGGTAAGGGGGTACAAAAGTACCCCTACCATTTCACAAAGAAAGTGTCAAAATGGTTAAATAAGACAAACACACTTTTGAAAAATTCCTTTATTAAAAATGAAAAAAATAAAAAAAAGATTCCAGCGGTGCTAATCCACTCTTGCTATCCAGCGACAGATCTCCGGGGTCCAGCGATGGATGATCATATCCAGCGACGGGGGATCTCTCAGTCCAGCGCTGTCCATACATCCTTCTTCTGTCTCCACTCCGGAGACACTGCAGAGAGCCCAGCGCTGACGTTTCTTATATTAGGAGGGCGGGGCCACCCGTCACCTGACCCCACCCCTCTGACGCTGGAGAGGGAAGCCAGGGGTTCCCCAGTGACGTGTGGGTGACCCCGCCCCCTCTGATGTAACGCAGGTTTCCGTTACATCAGAGGGGGCGGGGTCACCCACACGTCACTGGGGAACCCCTGGCTCCCTTCACCAGCGTCAGAGGGGGCGGGGTCAGGTGACGGGTGGCCCCGCCCTCCTAATATAAGAAACGTCAGCGCTGGGCTCTCTGCAGTGTCTCCGGAGTGGAGACAGAAGAAGGATGTATGGACAGCGCTGGACGGAGAGATCCCCCGTCGCTGGATATGATCATCCATCGCTGGACCCCGGAGATCCGTCGCTGGATAGCAAGAGTGGATTAGCACCGCTGGAATCTTTTTTTTATTTTTTTCATTTTTAATAAAGGAATTTTTCAAAAGTGTGTTTGTCTTATTTAACCATTTTGACACTTTCTTTGTGAAATGGTAGGGGTACTTTTGTACCCCCTTACCATTTCAAACAGGGGGGGGGGGGCGGGATCTGGGGGTCCCCTTGTTAAAGGGGGCTTCCAGATTCTGATAAGCCCCCCACCCGCAGACCCTCACAACCAACGGCCAGGGTTGTGAGGATGAGGCCCTTGTCCTCATCAACATGGGGACAAGGTGCTTTGAGGGGTCACAGACCCCCAAAGCATCCTCCCAATGTTGAGGGTATGTGGCCTGGTACGGTTCAGGAGGGAGGGGGGCTGCTCTCTCGTCCCCCCCTCTTTTCCTGCGGCCTGCCAGGTTGCGTGCTCGGATAAAGGGTCTGATATGGATTTTTAGGGGGGCCTCCACGTCAATTTTTTTTTTATTTGATGCGGGGTTCCCCTTAATATCCATATCAGACCTGAAGGGTCTGGTATGGATATTTAGGGGGACCCCCACGTAAATTTTTTTTTTATTTGACACGGGGTTCCCCTTAATATCCATGTCAGACCTGAAGGGCCTGGTAATTGAATTTAGGGGAACCCCCACGCTTTTTTTTTTTTTAATCAATGAATGAATGAATTGTCGGCTAATACAGAGAACACTCATTGAGTGTTCTCTGTATTACGAAGACCCGACAATTTAGCCGCAAGTGATTTTAAAAGACTTTTTTTCCTGCACAAATGACACTTTGTGCAGGGACAGTTCTAAGCACCAGAAACATGCGCCCCTTCACAGGCATACTATAGATACCCCCCAGCTACGAAATTTAAAGGAATATTACACTTTTATTGTTTCACTTTAATCATTATTAAAATCACTGCTCCTGAAAAAACGGCCGTTTTTAAAACTTTTTTTTGCATTGATCCATGTCCCCTGGGGCAGGACCCAGGTCCCCAAACACTTTTTAGGACAGTAACCTGCATATTACCCTTTAAAATGAGCACTTTAGATTTCTCCCATAGACTTGTATAGGGTGTTCCGGCTTTTCGAATTTGCTGCGAAAAGCACCAAATTGTTCACTGTTCGAACTCGAAGCTCATCCCTAGTTAGCAGAGGCATTCGGTCTGGAGTCCTCTGGGTCACTAAGGACGACATGATCCGCAGCCACCTCCTCCCAGCACAATGAACACACAAATAACTTCAGGTGAAATACTCTCTGAAAACATGTGGTGTGGCTGTTTCAAGATGCACAATAAGGAGGCACTTGAAGAAAAATGGGCTGCATGGTCGAGTCGCCAGAAGAAAGCCATTACTACATAAATGCCACAAAGTATCCTGCTTGCAATACGCCAAACAGAACAAAGACAAGCCTGAAATCTTCTGGCACAAGGTCATTTTGAGGGATGAGACCAAAATTAAGCTTTCTGGCCACAACCATAAACGCTACATTTGGAGAGGAGTCAATAAGGCCTATGATGAAAGGTACACCATTCCTATTGTGAAACACGGAGGTGGATATTTGATGTTTTGGGGATGTGTGAGCTACAAAGGCACAGGACATTTGGTCAAAATTGATGGATATCTTTTTATATCCCTTTCCTGTTTTATATAGTTCAACTACCTTTTGCTGCAGATGCTTTGACAATTCTTTTTCTTTCCTTGTGACTCAGAATCCAGAAATATCAGTGCAGCACTGGATGAAAGATGCAAAGGTCTGTCAGGAGTCCATAAACTCATTGACCACACAACACTTTCCTGATGAAGCCTTTCTGACAAAACATGTAGAATCCATCAGACGTATAAGTGTGAATACAGTATTTAACTCTGTCTGTAATATGAAGGTTGTGTATATTACTATGACTTTTTTTTTTATAACTGTACTCACTATCTTTTTTATCTGTATTTTTCCAATAAAATT
Organism: Lithobates pipiens; assembly: GCF_037356315.1. Classification (NCBI taxonomy): domain Eukaryota; kingdom Metazoa; phylum Chordata; class Amphibia; order Anura; family Ranidae; genus Lithobates; species Lithobates pipiens. The sequence continues at coordinate 119,730,157 of NW_027507787.1, forward strand.
TGATACATTTTTATATTAATATAAATTTTGAATTTTTTGATTACAATAAGTACCTTTAAAATCCCCATGTCACCATTCTATGTTACTTATCTATAATCAGGGATGTTGGTACCGTCATAACAATTTGTTTATTTTAAATTTGATCTCTTTCCTTACTTTTGACTAGGGATGAGCCGAACACCCCCCGGTTCGGTTCGCACCAGAACTTTCGAACGGACCGAAAATTTGTGTGTACTTTAGAACCCCATTGAAGTCTATGGGACTCAAACGTTCGAAATAAAAAGTGCTAATTTTAATGGCTAATATGCAAGATATTGTCCTAAAAAGGGTTTGGGGACCTGGCTCCTGTCCCAGGGGACATGGGTCAATGCCTAAAATGTTTTTAAAAATGGCAGTTTTTGCGGGAGCACTGATTTTAATGACGATTAAAGTGAAAAAAAAGTGAAATATTCCTTTAAATATCATGCCTGGGGGGTGTCTATAGTAGGCCTGTGAAATGGCACGTGTTTTCCATGTTTAGAACAGTCCCTGCCCAAAATGACATTTAACGGAAAAAAGTCATTTAAAACTGCTTGTGGTTTTAATGTAATATCTGGTTCCTGCAATATGGATAAAAATCATTGAGAAAATGGCATGGGTAGCCCCCCCTGCCCATCACCAGCCCCTTTGGGTCTTGTACGGATATTAAGGGGAGCCCCGTACCCATATTAAAAAAAGGAAAGACATGGGGCCCCCAGGCCCTATATACTCAGAACAGCAGTATACAGGCGGTGCAAACAAGACAGGGACTGTGTAGGTTTGTTGTGTTAAGTAGAATCTGTAATTTTGAACTGGTACATTTTTAAAGTGTAGCTCCAGTCAAAAAATCTATTTTTAAGCTTTTTGGAAAACATAGGGAAGGGTTTCCAAAAACCCCTGTATAATTTGTTTTGCCATCCGTCTTTTTTCATCTCACTTCCTGTTGTCTCCTTCGGTTTGCAAGCAGCAGACGTTTGTAAGTTGGATGTTTGAAAGTAGGGGCCTGCCCTATATGCTCTGCAGAAATGGCGGTACAAGGTGTTGGTGTTGTCACAACATTGTAAGCCCTCAAAGTGACCCTTGGTGGGCGCTGGAGCACCCTGCTGTGAACGATTATATCAAGAATTGTAATTACATGCCATTGTTGAACAGTGGTAGAAAAATGGGGCCTTTGGTGGTTGTGGTGCTGGGGCTGGTGCCACAACACTATAAGTCCTCACAGTTACTCTCGGTGGGCACAGGAACGGGCCCTGCTGTGAAATATTATATCAAGAATTGTAATTACATGCCCCTGTTAAACAGGGGCTGAAAAATTGGGCCTTAGGCACTGATGCTGGTCCCACGACACTGCAACCTCTCCCATATACTCTAGTTATAGTGCAGGAATGAGCCCTGCTGCAAAGCATTGCATCAAAAATTGTAATTAAACGCCCCTGTTAAACAGGGGCTGAAAAATTGGGCCTTAGGCACTGGTGCTGGTGCCACGACACTGCAACCTCTCCCATATACTCTAGTTATAGTGCAGGAATGAGCCCTGCTGCAAAGCATTGCATCAAAAATTGTAATTAAACGCCCCTGTTAAACAGGGGCTGAAAAATTGGGCCTTAGGCACTGGTGCTGGTGCCACGACACTGCAACCTCTCCCATATACTCTAGTTCTGGTGCAGGAATGAGCACTGCTGCAAAGCATTGCATCAAAAATTGTAATTAAACGCCCCTGTTAAACAGGGGCTGGAAAATTGGGCCTTTAGGCACTGGTGCTGGTGCCACGACACTGCAACCTCTCCCATATACTCTAGTTCTAGTGCAGGAATGAGCCCTGCTGCAAAGCATTGCCTCAAAAATTGTAATTAAACGCCCCTGTTAAACAGGGGCTGAAAAATTGGGCCTTAGGCACTGGTGCTGGTGCCAGAACACTGCAACCTCTCCCATATACTCTAGTTGTGGTACAGGAATGAGCCTTGCTGCAAAGCATTGCATCAAAAATTGTAATTAAACGCCCCTGTTAAACAGGGGCTGGAAAATTGGGCCTTTAGGCACTGGTGCTGGTGCCACGACACTGCAACCTCTCCCATATACTCTAGTTGTAGTGCAGGAATGAGCCCTGCTGCAAAGCATTGCCTCAAAAATTGTAATTTAACGCCCCTGTTAAACAGGGGCTGGAAAATTGGGCCTTAGGCACTGGTGCTGGTGCCAGAACACTGCAACCTCTCCCATATACTCTAGTTGTGGTACAGGAATGAGCCTTGCTGCAAAGCATTGCATCAAAAATTGTAATTAAACGCCCCTGTTAAACAGGGGCTGAAAAATTGGGCCTTAGGCACTGGTGCTGGTGCCACGACACTGCAACCTCTCCCATATACTCTAGTTCTAGTGCAGGAATGAGCACTGCTGCAAAGCATTGCATCAAAAATTGTAATTAAACGCCCCTGTTAAACAGGGGCTGGAAAATTGGGCCTTTAGGCACTGGTGCTGGTGCCACAACACTGCAACCTCTCCCATATACTCTAGTTCTAGTGCAGGAATGAGCCCTGCTGCAAAGCATTGCCTCAAAAATTGTAATTAAACGCCCCTGTTAAACAGGGGCTGAAAAATTGGGCCTTAGGCACTGGTGCTGGTGCCAGAACACTGCAACCTCTCCCATATACTCTAGTTGTGGTACAGGAATGAGCCTTGCTGCAAAGCATTGCATCAAAAATTGTAATTAAACACCCCTGTTAAACAGGGGCTGGAAAATTGGGCCTTTAGGCACTGGTGCTGGTGCCACGACACTGCAACCTCTCCCATATACTCTAGTTCTAGTGCAGGAATGAGCCCTGCTGCAAAGCATTGCCTCAAAAATTGTAATTAAACGCCCCTGTTAAACAGGGGCTGAAAAATTGGGCCTTAGGCACTGGTGCTGGTGCCAGAACACTGCAACCTCTCCCATATACTCTAGTTGTGGTACAGGAATGAGCCTTGCTGCAAAGCATTGCATCAAAAATTGTAATTAAACGCCCCTGTTAAACAGGGGCTGAAAAATTGGGCCTTAGGCACTGGTGCTGGTGCCACGACACTGCAACCACTCCCATATACTCTAGTTCTAGTGCAGGAATGAGCACTGCTGCAAAGCATTGCATCAAAAATTGTAATTAAACGCCCCTGTTAAACAGGGGCTGGAAAATTGGGCCTTTAGGCACTGGTGCTGGTGCCACGACACTGCAACCTCTCCCATATACTCTAGTTGTAGTGCAGGAATGAGCCCTGCTGCAAAGCATTGCCTCAAAAATTGTAATTAAACGCCCCTGTTAAACAGGGCCTGAAAAATTGGGCCTTAGGCACTGGTGCTGGTGCCAGAACACTGCAACCTCTCCCATATACTCTAGTTGTGGTACAGGAATGAGCCTTGCTGCAAAGCATTGCATCAAAAATTGTAATTAAACGCCCCTGTTAAACAGGGGCTGGAAAATTGGGCCTTTAGGCACTGGTGCTGGTGCCACGACACTGCAACCTCTCCCATATACTCTAGTTGTAGTGCAGGAATGAGCCCTGCTGCAAAGCATTGCCTCAAAAATTGTAATTAAACGCCCCTGTTAAACAGGGGCTGAAAAATTGGGCCTTAGGCACTGGTGTTGGTGCCAGAACACTGCAACCTCTCCCATATATTCTAGTTGTGGTACAGGAATGAGCCTTGCTGCAAAGCATTGCATCAAAAATTGTAATTAAACGCCCCTGTTAAACAGGGGCTGAAAAATTGGGCCTTAGGCACTGGTGCTGGTGCCACGACACTGCAACCTCTCCCATATACTCTAGTTCTAGTGCAGGAATGAGCACTGCTGCAAAGCATTGCATCAAAAATTGTAATTAAACGCCCCTGTTAAACAGGGGCTGGAAAATTGGGCCTTTAGGCACTGGTGCTGGTGCCACGACACTGCAACCTCTCCCATATACTCTAGTTGTAGTGCAGGAATGAGCCCTGCTGCAAAGCATTGCCTCAAAAATTGTAATTAAACGCCCCTGTTAAACAGGGGCTGAAAAATTGGGCCTTAGGCACTGGTGCTGGTGCCAGAACACTGCAACCTCTCCCATATACTCTAGTTGTGGTACAGGAATGAGCCTTGCTGCAAAGCATTGCATCAAAAATTGTAATTAAACGCCCCTGTTAAACAGGGGCTGAAAAATTGGGCCTTAGGCACTGGTGCTGGTGCCACGACACTGCAACCTCTCCCATATACTCTAGTTCTAGTGCAGGAATGAGCACTGCTGCAAAGCATTGCATCAAAAATTGTAATTAAGTGCCCCTGTTAAACAGGGGCTGGAAAATTGGGCCTTTAGGCACTGGTGCTGGTGCCACGACACTGCAACCTCTCCCATATACTCTAGTTGTAGTGCAGGAATGAGCCCTGCTGCAAAGCATTGCCTCAAAAATTGTAATTAAACGCCCCTGTTAAACAGGGGCTGAAAAATTGGGCCTTAGGCACTGGTGCTGGTGCCAGAACACTGCAACCTCTCCCATATACTCTAGTTGTGGTACAGGAATGAGCCTTGCTGCAAAGCATTGCATCAAAAATTGTAATTAAACGCCCCTGTTAAACAGGGGCTGGAAAATTGGGCCTTTAGGCACTGGTGCTGGTGCCACAACACTGCAACCTCTCCCATATACTCTAGTTCTAGTGCAGGAATGAGCCCTGCTGCAAAGCATTGCCTCAAAAATTGTAATTAAACGCCCCTGTTAAACAGGGCCTGAAAAATTGGGCCTTAGGCACTGGTGCTGGTGCCAGAACACTGCAACCTCTCCCATATACTCTAGTTGTGGTACAGGAATGAGCCTTGCTGCAAAGCATTGCATCAAAAATTGTAATTAAACGCCCCTGTTAAACAGGGGCTGAAAAATTGGGCCTTAGGCACTGGTGCTGGTGCCACGACACTGCAACCTCTCCCATATACTCTAGTTCTAGTGCAGGAATGAGCACTGCTGCAAAGCATTGCATCAAAAATTGTAAATAAACGCCCCTGTTAAACAGGGGCTGGAAAATTGGGCCTTAGGCACTGGTGCTGGTGCCAGAACACTGCAACCTCTCCCATATACTCTAGTTGTGGTACAGGAATGAGCCTTGCTGCAAAGCATTGCATCAAAAATTGTAATTAAACGCCCCTGTTAAACAGGGGCTGAAAAATTGGGCCTTAGGCACTGGTGCTGGTGCCACGACACTGCAACCTCTCCCATATACTCTAGTTCTAGTGCAGGAATGAGCACTGCTGCAAAGCATTGCATCAAAAATTTTAATTAAACGCCCCTGTTAAACAGGGGCTGGAAAATTGGGCCTTAGGCACTGGTGCTGGTGCCAGAACACTGCAACCTCTCCCATATACTCTAGTTGTGGTACAGGAATGAGCCTTGCTGCAAAGCATTGCATCAAAAATTGTAATTAAACGCCCCTGTTAAACAGGGGCTGGAAAATTGGGCCTTAGGCACTGGTGCTGGTGCCAGAACACTGCAACCTCTCCCATATACTCTAGTTGTGGTACAGGAATGAGCCTTGCTGCAAAGCATTGCATCAAAAATTGTAATTAAACGCCCCTGTTAAACAGGGCCTGAAAAAAATTGGGCCTTAGGCACTGGTGCTGGTGCCACGACACTGCAACCTCTCCCATATACTCTAGTTCTAGTGCAGGAATGAGCACTGCTGCAAAGCATTGCATCAAAAATTGTAATTAAACGCCCCTGTTAAACAGGGGCTGGAAAATTGGGCCTTTAGGCACTGGTGCTGGTGCCACAACACTGCAACCTCTCCCATATACTCTAGTTCTAGTGCAGGAATGAGCCCTGCTGCAAAGCATTGCCTCAAAAATTGTAATTAAACGCCCCTGTTAAACAGGGGCTGAAAAATTGGGCCTTAGGCACTGGTGCTGGTGCCAGAACACTGCAACCTCTCCCATATACTCTAGTTGTGGTACAGGAATGAGCCTTGCTGCAAAGCATTGCATCAAAAATTGTAATTAAACACCCCTGTTAAACAGGGGCTGGAAAATTGGGCCTTTAGGCACTGGTGCTGGTGCCACGACACTGCAACCTCTCCCATATACTCTAGTTCTAGTGCAGGAATGAGCCCTGCTGCAAAGCATTGCCTCAAAAATTGTAATTAAACGCCCCTGTTAAACAGGGGCTGAAAAATTGGGCCTTAGGCACTGGTGCTGGTGCCAGAACACTGCAACCTCTCCCATATACTCTAGTTGTGGTACAGGAATGAGCCTTGCTGCAAAGCATTGCATCAAAAATTGTAATTAAACGCCCCTGTTAAACAGGGGCTGAAAAATTGGGCCTTAGGCACTGGTGCTGGTGCCACGACACTGCAACCACTCCCATATACTCTAGTTCTAGTGCAGGAATGAGCACTGCTGCAAAGCATTGCATCAAAAATTGTAATTAAACGCCCCTGTTAAACAGGGGCTGGAAAATTGGGCCTTTAGGCACTGGTGCTGGTGCCACGACACTGCAACCTCTCCCATATACTCTAGTTGTAGTGCAGGAATGAGCCCTGCTGCAAAGCATTGCCTCAAAAATTGTAATTAAACGCCCCTGTTAAACAGGGCCTGAAAAATTGGGCCTTAGGCACTGGTGCTGGTGCCAGAACACTGCAACCTCTCCCATATACTCTAGTTGTGGTACAGGAATGAGCCTTGCTGCAAAGCATTGCATCAAAAATTGTAATTAAACGCCCCTGTTAAACAGGGGCTGGAAAATTGGGCCTTTAGGCACTGGTGCTGGTGCCACGACACTGCAACCTCTCCCATATACTCTAGTTGTAGTGCAGGAATGAGCCCTGCTGCAAAGCATTGCCTCAAAAATTGTAATTAAACGCCCCTGTTAAACAGGGGCTGAAAAATTGGGCCTTAGGCACTGGTGTTGGTGCCAGAACACTGCAACCTCTCCCATATATTCTAGTTGTGGTACAGGAATGAGCCTTGCTGCAAAGCATTGCATCAAAAATTGTAATTAAACGCCCCTGTTAAACAGGGGCTGAAAAATTGGGCCTTAGGCACTGGTGCTGGTGCCACGACACTGCAACCTCTCCCATATACTCTAGTTCTAGTGCAGGAATGAGCACTGCTGCAAAGCATTGCATCAAAAATTGTAATTAAACGCCCCTGTTAAACAGGGGCTGGAAAATTGGGCCTTTAGGCACTGGTGCTGGTGCCACGACACTGCAACCTCTCCCATATACTCTAGTTGTAGTGCAGGAATGAGCCCTGCTGCAAAGCATTGCCTCAAAAATTGTAATTAAACGCCCCTGTTAAACAGGGGCTGAAAAATTGGGCCTTAGGCACTGGTGCTGGTGCCAGAACACTGCAACCTCTCCCATATACTCTAGTTGTGGTACAGGAATGAGCCTTGCTGCAAAGCATTGCATCAAAAATTGTAATTAAACGCCCCTGTTAAACAGGGGCTGAAAAATTGGGCCTTAAGCACTGGTGCTGGTGCCACGACACTGCAACCTCTCCCATATACTCTAGTTCTAGTGCAGGAATGAGCACTGCTGCAAAGCATTGCATCAAAAATTGTAATTAAGTGCCCCTGTTAAACAGGGGCTGGAAAATTGGGCCTTTAGGCACTGGTGCTGGTGCCACGACACTGCAACCTCTCCCATATACTCTAGTTGTAGTGCAGGAATGAGCCCTGCTGCAAAGCATTGCCTCAAAAATTGTAATTAAACGCCCCTGTTAAACAGGGGCTGAAAAATTGGGCCTTAGGCACTGGTGCTGGTGCCAGAACACTGCAACCTCTCCCATATACTCTAGTTGTGGTACAGGAATGAGCCTTGCTGCAAAGCATTGCATCAAAAATTGTAATTAAACGCCCCTGTTAAACAGGGGCTGGAAAATTGGGCCTTTAGGCACTGGTGCTGGTGCCACAACACTGCAACCTCTCCCATATACTCTAGTTCTAGTGCAGGAATGAGCCCTGCTGCAAAGCATTGCCTCAAAAATTGTAATTAAACGCCCCTGTTAAACAGGGCCTGAAAAATTGGGCCTTAGGCACTGGTGCTGGTGCCAGAACACTGCAACCTCTCCCATATACTCTAGTTGTGGTACAGGAATGAGCCTTGCTGCAAAGCATTGCATCAAAAATTGTAATTAAACGCCCCTGTTAAACAGGGGCTGAAAAATTGGGCCTTAGGCACTGGTGCTGGTGCCACGACACTGCAACCTCTCCCATATACTCTAGTTCTAGTGCAGGAATGAGCACTGCTGCAAAGCATTGCATCAAAAATTGTAATTAAACGCCCCTGTTAAACAGGGGCTGGAAAATTGGGCCTTAGGCACTGGTGCTGGTGCCAGAACACTGCAACCTCTCCCATATACTCTAGTTGTGGTACAGGAATGAGCCTTGCTGCAAAGCATTGCATCAAAAATTGTAATTAAACGCCCCTGTTAAACAGGGGCTGAAAAATTGGGCCTTAGGCACTGGTGCTGGTGCCACGACACTGCAACCTCTCCCATATACTCTAGTTCTAGTGCAGGAATGAGCACTGCTGCAAAGCATTGCATCAAAAATTTTAATTAAACGCCCCTGTTAAACAGGGGCTGGAAAATTGGGCCTTAGGCACTGGTGCTGGTGCCAGAACACTGCAACCTCTCCCATATACTCTAGTTGTGGTACAGGAATGAGCCTTGCTGCAAAGCATTGCATCAAAAATTGTAATTAAACGCCCCTGTTAAACAGGGGCTGGAAAATTGGGCCTTAGGCACTGGTGCTGGTGCCAGAACACTGCAACCTCTCCCATATACTCTAGTTGTGGTACAGGAATGAGCCTTGCTGCAAAGCATTGCATCAAAAATTGTAATTAAACGCCCCTGTTAAACAGGGCCTGAAAAATTGGGCCTTAGGCACTGGTGCTGGTGCCAGAACACTGCAACCTCTCCCATATACTCTAGTTGTGGTACAGGAATGAGCCTTGCTGCAAAGCATTGCATCAAAAATTGTAATTAAATGCCCCTGTTAAACAGGGGCTGAAAAATTGGGCCTTAGGCACTGGTGCTGGTGCCACGACACTGCAACCTCTCCCATATACTCTAGTTCTAGTGCAGGAATGAGCACTGCTGCAAAGCATTGCATCAAAAATTGTAATTAAACGCCCCTGTTAAACAGGGGCTGGAAAATTGTGCCTTTAGGCACTGGTGCTGGTGCCACGACACTGCAACCTCTCCCATATACTCTAGTTGTAGTGCAGGAATGAGCCCTGCTGCAAAGCATTGCCTCAAAAATTGTAATTAAACGCCCCTGTTAAACAGGGGCTGGAAAATTGGGCCTTTAGGCACTGGTGCTGGTGCCACGACACTGCAACCTCTCCCATATACTCTAGTTGTAGTGCAGGAATGAGCCCTGCTGCAAAGCATTGCCTCAAAAATTGTAATTAAACGCCCCTGTTAAACAGGGGCTGAAAAATTGGGCCTTAGGCACTGGTGCTGGTGCCAGAACACTGCAACCTCTCCCATATATTCTAGTTGTGGTACAGGAATGAGCCTTGCTGCAAAGCATTGCATCAAAAATTGTAATTAAACGCCCCTGTTAAACAGGGGCTGAAAAATTGGGCCTTAGGCACTGGTGCTGGTGCCACGACACTGCAACCTCTCCCATATACTCTAGTTCTAGTGCAGGAATGAGCACTGCTGCAAAGCATTGCATCAAAAATTGTAATTAAACGCCCCTGTTAAACAGGGGCTGGAAAATTGGGCCTTTAGGCACTGGTGCTGGTGCCACGACACTGCAACCTCTCCCATATACTCTAGTTGTAGTGCAGGAATGAGCCCTGCTGCAAAGCATTGCCTCAAAAATTGTAATTAAACGCCCCTGTTAAACAGGGGCTGAAAAATTGGGCCTTAGGCACTGGTGCTGGTGCCAGAACACTGCAACCTCTCCCATATACTCTAGTTCTAGTGCAGGAATGAGCACTGCTGCAAAGGATTGCATCAAAAATTGTAATTAAACGCCCCTGTTAAACAGGGGCTGGAAAATTGGGCCTTTAGGCACTGGTGCTGGTGCCACGACACTGCAACCTCTCCCATATACTCTAGTTGTAGTGCAGGAATGAGCCCTGCTGCAAAGCATTGCCTCAAAAATTGTAATTTAACGCCCCTGTTAAACAGGGCCTGAAAAATTGGGCCTTAGGCACTGGTGCTGGTGCCAGAACACTGCAACCTCTCCCATATACTCTAGTTGTGGTACAGGAATGAGCCTTGCTGCAAAGCATTGCATCAAAAATTGTAATTAAACGCCCCTGTTAAACAGGGCCTGAAAAATTGGGCCTTAGGCACTGGTGCTGGTGCCAGAACACTGCAACCTCTCCCATATACTCTAGTTGTGGTACAGGAATGAGCCTTGCTGCAAAGCATTGCATCAAAAATTGTAATTAAATGCCCCTGTTAAACAGGGGCTGAAAAATTGGGCCTTAGGCACTGGTGCTGGTGCCACGACACTGCAACCTCTCCCATATACTCTAGTTCTAGTGCAGGAATGAGCACTGCTGCAAAGCATTGCATCAAAAATTGTAATTAAACGCCCCTGTTAAACAGGGGCTGGAAAATTGTGCCTTTAGGCACTGGTGCTGGTGCCACGACACTGCAACCTCTCCCATATACTCTAGTTGTAGTGCAGGAATGAGCCCTGCTGCAAAGCATTGCCTCAAAAATTGTAATTAAACGCCCCTGTTAAACAGGGGCTGGAAAATTGGGCCTTTAGGCACTGGTGCTGGTGCCACGACACTGCAACCTCTCCCATATACTCTAGTTGTAGTGCAGGAATGAGCCCTGCTGCAAAGCATTGCCTCAAAAATTGTAATTAAACGCCCCTGTTAAACAGGGGCTGAAAAATTGGGCCTTAGGCACTGGTGCTGGTGCCAGAACACTGCAACCTCTCCCATATATTCTAGTTGTGGTACAGGAATGAGCCTTGCTGCAAAGCATTGCATCAAAAATTGTAATTAAACGCCCCTGTTAAACAGGGGCTGAAAAATTGGGCCTTAGGCACTGGTGCTGGTGCCACGACACTGCAACCTCTCCCATATACTCTAGTTCTAGTGCAGGAATGAGCACTGCTGCAAAGCATTGCATCAAAAATTGTAATTAAACGCCCCTGTTAAACAGGGGCTGGAAAATTGGGCCTTTAGGCACTGGTGCTGGTGCCACGACACTGCAACCTCTCCCATATACTCTAGTTGTAGTGCAGGAATGAGCCCTGCTGCAAAGCATTGCCTCAAAAATTGTAATTAAACGCCCCTGTTAAACAGGGGCTGAAAAATTGGGCCTTAGGCACTGGTGCTGGTGCCAGAACACTGCAACCTCTCCCATATACTCTAGTTCTAGTGCAGGAATGAGCACTGCTGCAAAGGATTGCATCAAAAATTGTAATTAAACGCCCCTGTTAAACAGGGGCTGGAAAATTGGGCCTTTAGGCACTGGTGCTGGTGCCACGACACTGCAACCTCTCCCATATACTCTAGTTGTAGTGCAGGAATGAGCCCTGCTGCAAAGCATTGCCTCAAAAATTGTAATTTAACGCCCCTGTTAAACAGGGCCTGAAAAATTGGGCCTTAGGCACTGGTGCTGGTGCCAGAACACTGCAACCTCTCCCATATACTCTAGTTGTGGTACAGGAATGAGCCTTGCTGCAAAGCATTGCATCAAAAATTGTAATTAAACGCCCCTGTTAAACAGGGGCTGAAAAATTGGGCCTTAGGCACTGGTGCTGGTGCCACGACACTGCAACCTCTCCCATATACTCTAGTTCTAGTGCAGGAATGAGCACTGCTGCAAAGCATTGCATCAAAAATTGTAATTAAACGCCCCTGTTAAACAGGGGCTGGAAAATTGGGCCTTAGGCACTGGTGCTGGTGCCAGAACACTGCAACCTCTCCCATATACTCTAGTTGTGGTACAGGAATGAGCCTTGCTGCAAAGCATTGCATCAAAAATTGTAATTAAACGCCCCTGTTAAACAGGGGCTGAAAAATTGGGCCTTAGGCACTAGTGCTGGTGCCACGACACTGCAACCTCTCCCATATACTCTAGTTCTAGTGCAGGAATGAGCACTGCTGCAAAGCATTGCATCAAAAATTGTAATTAAACACCCCTGTTAAACAGGGGCTGGAAAATTGGGCCTTTAGGCACTGGTGCTGGTGCCACGACACTGCAACCTCTCCCATATACTCTAGTTGTAGTGCAGGAATGAGCCCTGCTGCAAAGCATTGCTTCAAAAATTGTAATTAAACGCCCCTGTTAAACAAGGGCTGAAAAATTGGGCCTTAGGCACTGGTGCTGGTGCCAGAACACTGCAACCTCTCCCATATACTCTATTTGTGGTACAGGAATGAGCCTTGCTGCAAAGCATTGCATCAAAAATTGTAATTAAACGCCCCTGTTAAACAGGGGCTGGAAAATTGGGCCTTTAGGCACTGGTGCTGGTGCCACGACACTGCAACCTCTCCCATATACTCTAGTTGTAGTGCAGGAATGAGCCCTGCTGCAAAGCATTGCCTCAAAAATTGTAATTAAACGCCCCTGTTAAACAGGGGCTGAAAAATTGGGCCTTAGGCACTGGTGCTGGTGCCAGAACACTGCAACCTCTCCCATATACTCTAGTTGTGGTACAGGAATGAGTCTTGCTGCAAAGCATTGCATCAAAAATTGTAATTAAACGCCCCTGTTAAACAGGGGCTGAAAAAATTGGGCCTTAGGCACTGGTGCTGGTGCCACGACACTGCAACCTCTCCCATATACTCTAGTTCTAGTGCAGGAATGAGCACTGCTGCAAAGCATTGCATCAAAAATTGTAATTAAACGCCCCTGTTAAACAGGGGCTGAAAAAATTGGGCCTTAGGCACTGGTGCTGGTGCCACGACACTGCAACCTCTCCCATATACTCTAGTTCTAGTGCAGGAATGAGCACTGCTGCAAAGCATTGCATCAAAAATTGTAATTAAACGCCCCTGTTAAACAGGGGCTGGAAAATTGAGCCTTTAGGCACTGGTGCTGGTGCCATGACACTGCAACCTCTCCCATATACTCTAGTTGTAGTGCAGGAATGAGCCCTGCTGCAAAGCATTGCCTCAAAAATTGTAATTAAACGCCCCTGTTAAACAGGGGCTGAAAAATTGGGCCTTAGGCACTGGTGCTGGTGCCAGAACACTGCAACCTCTCCCATATACTCTAGTTGTGGTACAGGAATGAGCCTTGCTGCAAAGCATTGCATCAAAAATTGTAGTTAAACGCCCCTGTTAAACAGGGGCTGAAAAATTGGGCCTTAGGCACTGGTGCTGGTGCCACGACACTGCAACCTCTCCCATATACTCTAGTTCTAGTGCAGGAATGAGCACTGCTGCAAAGTATTGCGTCAAAAATAGTAATTAAACGCCCCTGTTAAACAGGGGCTGGAAAATTGGGCCTTTAGGCACTGGTGCTGGTGCCACGACACTGCAACCTCTCCCATATACTCTAGTTGTGGTACAGGAATGAGCCTTGCTGCAAAGCATTGCATCAAAAATTGTAATTAAACGCCCCTGTTAAACAGGGGCTGAAAAATTGGGCCTTAGGCACTGGTGCTGGTGCCACGACACTGCAACCTCTCCCATATACTCTAGTTCTAGTGCAGGAATGAGCACTGCTGCAAAGCATTGCATCAAAAATTGTAATTAAACGCCCCTGTTAAACAGGGGCTGGAAAATTGGGCCTTTAGGCACTGGTGCTGGTGCCACGACACTGCAACCTCTCCCATATACTCTAGTTGTGGTACAGGAATAAGCCTTGCTGCAAAGCATTGCATCAAAAATTGTAATTAAACGCCCCTGTTAAACAGGGGCTTACAAATTGGGCTGGTGGCATCACCCAGAACCAAAAATGTTCTTCCAACATATCAACGGAGGAGGAAGAGGATAGACAATCAACATAACAGGACAGTCACTCAGCATCAGCATAGGCAGTCTTGAAGGGATGTGATATTTAAAAAAAAAAATATTCGGTTACATCAGCTTCAGGTGCTTGGTAGCTGGTGGTGATCCAAGACTGATTCATCTTTATGAAGGTCAGTTGATCAATCGAGTTGGTGGACAGGCGCACTCTGTGATTGGTAACAAAGCCACCAGCAGCACTGAAGGTGCGTTCCGAAAGAACGCTGGATGCAGGACAGGCCAGTAGCTCAACTGCATACTGTGCAAGCTCTGGCCAGTGATCCATCCTCAAGACCCAGTAAGCCAGAGGATTTTCGGTGGGAAAGGTGTCCAAGTCTGACCTTGCCCATAGGTATTCCTACACCATGTAAATCAGACGCAGGCGATGGTTGCTGGAACCGATCATACCTTGGGACTGCGGACTAAAAATTGTCTGAACGCATCGGTCAGACGGCCACCTTCTCCACTGCTCCTTCTGACCGATGCCTCAGCAACACCTTGTCCAGGACTAGGGGTTTGTAACCTCCCAGTCTCTGGGAACGCGTTGCACAGACCTTTCTGCAAGGCCTCCCAGAGATGTCTCATCCTCTGCTCCCTCTGCGACGGCAAGATAAGGTCGGCAACCTTACCCTTGTACCGTGGATCAAGAAGAATGGCCAGCCAGTAATGGTCCCTCTCCTTGATCCGAAGAATAGGAGGATCCTTCCGCAGGCTTTGCAGGATCAGGGAAGCCATGCAGCGTAGGTTAGCTGAGGCATTCGGTCCGGAGTCCCCTGGGTCACTAAGGAAAACATGATCTGCAGGTACCTCCTCCCACCCACGTACAAGTCCACAGGTTTCTTGGGACTGTAAATCATCCCTACAGGACTGCTGCTGCTGCTGATACTGAGTGCCAGTCTCCACCTCCATGCTGACACAATCATCCTCCTCCTCCTCCTCTTCCTGTGTGATGGGTGGGACAGCAGGAACACTGTCTGGATAAAGGGGGCCTTGAGAGGCAAGGAAATCCTCCTCTTCCTGCCTCTTTTCTGCCTCAAGTGCCCTGTCCATTATTCCATGCAGCGTATGCTCCAACAGGTGGACAAGAGGTACAGTGTCACTGATGCATGCACTTTCACTGCTCACCATCCTTGTGGCCTCCTCAAATGGGGACAGGACAGTGCGTGCATCCCTGATCATGCCACACTGGTGTGGTGATAAAAAACCGACCTCCCCTGACCCTTTCCTGGTGCTGTAGTCGCACAGGTACTCATTGATGGCCCTCTGCTGCGTGTGCAGCCGCTGCAGCATGGCCAATGTTGAGTTCCACCTGGTGGGCATGTCACATATAAGGTGGTTCTTGGGCAGGTTCAGCTCCTTTTGGAGCTCAGCCAGCCGAGCATAGGCATTAAATGATCAGTGGAAATGCACACAGACTTTCCTGGCCTACTTCAGGACATCCTGTAAGCCCGGGTACCTGCCCAAGAACCGCTGCACCACCAGGTTAAGGACGTGAGCCACACAGGGCACATGAGTTAGTTGTCCCTGTCGGAGGGCGGAGAGGAGGTTGGTGCCATTGTCGCAAACCACCATTTCTGGCTTAAGCTGGCGTGGCGTCAACCACCTCTCGGCCTGCCCCTGCAGAGCTGATAAAATATCTGCCCCAGTGTGTCTCCTGTCCCCCAAACAAACCAGCGCAAGCATGGCATGGCATCATTTTGCCTGCGTACTTGTGTAGCCCCTTGAACGCCTACGGAGCACTGCTGGTTCTGAGGACAGAGCACTGGAAGAGGCCATGGAGGAAGAAGAAGAGGAGGGGGTGGAGGAGAGAGGTGTGTCACAACCAGTAGTAGCATTTTGGAGGAGTGGTGGCGGAACAACCTCTAACACTACTGCACCTTGTCCTGCATCTTTCCCAGCTGCCAGAAGAGTGACCCAATGGGCTGTGAAAGACAGGTAACATCCCTGTCCCTGTCCATGCCTGCTGGACCATGAGTCAGTGGTAATATGCACCTTACCGCTGACTGCCCTGTCCAGCGAGGCAAGGACATTGCCTTCCACATGCCGGTAGAGAGCCGGAATCGCCTTCCGTGAGAAAAAGTGGCATTTGGGGACCTGCCACTGAGGAACCGCACATTGCACAAACTAACGGAAGGGGGCTGAGTCAACCAACTGAAAAGGCAGCAGTTGAAGTGCTAGCAATTTAGCCAAGCTAGCATTCAACTGCTGGGCATGTGGATGGCTGGGAGTGAACTTCTTTCGACAGTCCAGCAGCTGGGGCAGGGAAATTTGCCTGCTATCGGACGTGGGTGTACTGCTAGCAAAGTGCCCGCAAGCACTTGGCTGTGACACACCTAATTCTACACCTTCATTCCTCTCAGAGCAGGTTTCAGAGAGGACTAAAGGTCTAGTGGGGTTGAAGATCCCAGCTGATAAGGAGCAAGGAGAGGTCCGCTTTTTTCTTTGGTGTGGGTCTTTGAGGTACTCTTACCAACGAGTTGCATGGCAGGTCAACATATGTCTGGTCAAGCATGTGGTGCCCAAGCGACTGATGTTTTGGCCACGTGAGATACGCTTGAGACGTATGTTGCAAATAGCAGTGGTGCTCAAAAAAGGCCCACACCAAAGAACTTTTAGAATAACGCACAGAGGCAGCGCCCTGCACAGGCGGAGCTCTGCGGTGTGATTCAGTTGGTGTGCTGCCCCTAAGCTGGCGCTCGGAGGGCATCCTGCCTCGTTGGACATGTGCCTCCTCCTCCTCTCTCCTACCAGGCACCCACGTGGAGTCAGTGCCCTCATCATCCCCTCCCTCTTCATCTCTGGAGCAAACCTGGCAGTATGCTGCAGCTTGTGGAACATGACTGCCAGATTGCTGTCCTTCTTGAGCATCCCCTCTCTCTGCGCTAACGCTACTGCCTTCCTCTAGCTGAGTATCATCATCAGAGCCTACAAAACACTGGGCATCCTCCTGGAGCATGTACCCAACACTGTGCTCAAAGAGTTCAGGAGACTCCTCAGGAGGACGTGGTGGGTCTAGAGAAGGAGTCACTGATGATGACATTGAGAGGAGGGAAGACGATGCGTTGGCAGCTGCTTTGCTAGTACCCTGAGCCTGGGTGAGAGAGGATGAGGAGGATGAACAGGGCTTGGTCATCCACTCTACCAAGGCTTTGGCATGATGCGGCTCAACACGTCCAGCTGCCGAAAATAAGGACAAGCGTGTCCCATGGCCACGTGCTGATGATGACGATGCACCGCATCCATGACCAGCACTGTTGTCTCTAGACACAGAGCCTGCTTGCCCTCTTTTATCAGCTTGTGCCTGTCTGCCTCTCTTTGTTGGCCTTCCAGACATGGTAATGGCCCGAAGGGAGATGGGAAAACCAGCAATTGGGTAGTGTATATTGCGCTGGAGGCACACAACACCCACTAACTCCTGCAGGTGCCTTTATTATAGAACAGGAATTAAAGGGTAGATACCGGTGTATTCTATGCTGTGCTGGAGGCACACAACACCAACTAACTCCTGCAGATGGCAGATGGCTCAATTAGAGAAGAGCTATATAGGTGGATAATGGTGTATACTGCGGTCAGGGCATACAGACAACACCCACAATCTCCTACAGCTGACTGAAAGCTCTATTACAGACGAAAAATATAGCTAGCTATATAGGTGGATATAATGGTGTATACTGCGGTCAGGGCACGCAGACGACACCCACAATCTCCTACAGCTGACTGAAAGCTCTATTACAGAAGAGCAATATAGCTAGCTATATAGGTGGATATAATGGTGTATACTGCGGTCAGCGCACGCAGACAACACCCACAATCTCCTACAGCTAACTGAAAGCTCTATTACAGAAGAGCAAGAACGCTAAATCGGCTGATAACGAACGGGGTATACTGTGTTGAAGGTACACATAGAAAATCCACTAACTCCTACATACGCCAACACACTACACAAGGCCGCCGGGCTGGCGGCCTTATGTAGTGTGGGGCGTGTACTACACAGCCTGAGCTATGATTGGCCACAGGCATCCTGCCTGTGGCCAATCATGGCTCTCCTCGCTGCCGGCGCTGTGATTGGCCAAGCATGCGGATTCACAGTGCATGCTTGGCCAATCATGAGCCAGCAATGCACTGCAATGGCGCAGTGCATTGTGGACTGTGAGCGCCACACAAATTTGTCGCGAACGGCCCATAACGTTCGGTATTCGCAGAATGTGCAAACAGCCAATGTTCGAGTCGAACGTATGTTCGACTCAAACATCAAGCTCATCCCTACTTTTGACCCTTATACACACACACACACTAATTACAAGCAAACAGATTACAGGTGGGGATGGTTACCTTTAATAGCCTTTTTCAACTTGCGTGCATGTTATCAGGCCAAAATCACCAGGGTATGTAAACTTTTGATCAAGATCATTTGGGAAGTTTCTGTTGTCATTATGATTTAAAAACTTTACCCTTTTTTAGCAAGGCAGTGGTGGTCTTGGAAGTGTGTTTGGGGTTGTTATCATGTTGGGATACTGCTCTGCAGCCTAGTCTCCAAAGAGAGGGGAACATGCTCTGTTTCAGTATGTCACAATACATGTCGGCATTCATGGTTCCCACAATGAACTGTAGCTCCCCAGTGCTGGCAGCACTCATGCAGCCCCAGAGCATGAGACTCCCACTCACCATCTGAACCAAAAATGTTTATCTTGGTCTCATCAGACCACAGGACATGGTTCCAGTAATCCAAGTCTTTAGTCTGCTTGTCTTCAGCAAACTGCAAGCTTTCTTGTGCATCATCTTTAGAAGGGGCTTCCTTCTGGGACAACAGCCATGCAGACCAATTTGATGCAGTGTGCGGCGTATGGTCTGAGCACTGACAGGCTGACCCCCCCCCCCCACCCCTTCAACTTCTGCAGCAATGCTGGCAGCACTCATACATCTATTTCCCCAAAAACATCCTCTGGATATGACACTTAACTTCTTTGGTCGACCGTGGCAAGGCCTGTTCTGAGAGGAACCTGTCCTGTTAAAATGCTGTATGGTCTTGGTCACCGTGCTGCAGCTCACTTTAAGGACTTGGTGATCTTCTGATAGTCTAGGCCATGTTTATCTAGAGCAACAATTCTTTTTTTCAGATCCTCAGAGAGTTCTTTAGCATGAGGTACCATGTTGAAGTTTCAATGACCAGTATGAGAGTGAGATTTATAACACCAAATTTAACACACCTGCTGCCCATTCACACCTCAGAACTTGAAACACTAACAAATCACATGACACTGGGAAGGGAATATGGCTAATTGGGCCCAATTTGGACATTTTCACTTAGGGGTGTAGTCGCTTTTGTTGCCAGTGTTTTAGACTGATGCTTCTTTTCATTTAGTCCATTATAATAAGTCATTATCAGACTATAGTCACTGTAATCCAGCCCAAATCGCATATTACTTACTGTTTAACCACTTGCTTACTGGGCACTTAAACCCCCCTCAGTCCCAGACCAATTTTCAGCTTTCAGCGCTGATGCACTTTGAATGACAATTGCGCGGGCATACAACACTGTACCCAAATGAAATTTTTATCATTTTTTTCCCACAAATAGAGCTTTCTTTTGGTGGTATTTAGTTACAGCTCGGAGTTTTATTTTTTGCTAAACAAACAAAAAAAGATGCAAAAAAAAAAATCATGTTTAATAGTTTGTTATAAAATTTTGCAAACGGGTCATTTTTCTCCTTCATTGATGTGCGCTGATTAGGCGGCACTGATAGGCTGCACTTGTGGGCACTGATGGGCTGCATTGGTGGGCACTGATAGGCTGCATTGGTGGGCACTGATAGGCTGCACTGGTGGGCACTGATAGGCATAGTTAAGGCGGCACTAATAGGCACAGATAAGGTGGCACCGATGGGCACAGATAAGGCGGCACTGATGGGCAAAGATGGGCACAGATAAGATGGCACGGATGGGTGGCACGGATGGGTGGCATGGATGGGTGGCACGGATGGGCACTGATAGGTACCACTGATAGATGGGACTGATGGGCACTGATAGGTGGCACTGATAGGTGGCTCTGATAGGTGGCACTGATGGGCACTGATGGGCGGCACTGCTGGGCACTGGTAGATGACACTGATGGGCACGGATATGTGGCACTGGGGTGCAGCACCTTTGAGGCAGATTGTGGGCACTGCTGGGTGGCACTGTGGGTGGCACTGCTGGGTGGCACTGTGGGCACTGCTGGGTGGCACTATGGGCACTGCTGGGTGGCACTGACGGGGGGCACTTACTTTTAATACATGTGGCACTGCAGGGGGCAGGTGGGCACTGGCAGGGGGCAGGTGGGCACTAGCAGGGCTGGCCGTGATGGGGACTGATGTCCCGACCAAGGCCGCCGGTGATCGGCTTTTTTTTTTTCTCCTCGTGCTGACAGCGCGAGGAGGAATAATAGCCGATTACCGGCTCCATTATATCACATGATCAGCTGTCACTGGCTGACAGCTGATCACGTGATTAGGGGTCGGGATGGACCCCTTGCACGGATCGGTGATCAGGCGAGTCTCATGGACTCGCCGATCACAGAGCGCGCAGCGCGCGCCCCTCAGGGGGCGCGCAGGCCGCTCGTGCACGGGACTACGTCAATAGACGTAGTCCCGGAAAAGGAGATCCGCGCTGTAGCCGTCATTTGGCTATAGCACGGATCTCAAGTGGTTAAAGAAACTTTAAAAAACTTGTTTCCAGGGGTTAGGCAGCACCATCTTAAGTATTGTTTTCTGAGTCCACAGTGGAGTGTATTTCCGCCCTTACATTGAGCACTTCCTGTACTGTTAACCAAGCCTCCTTCTCAATCCAACATTTCTATGGCAACCCTGCTTCCCTGTTCATAGCTTACTTGTTTATTTCATAGTATTTACTTGTGCCGATGTCTAATGTTTGCCTTTGTCAGACTTATCAGCTTCAGCTGATAAGACTGCAGTAATGGCCAAGTTTAGACTGTATGTGAGGTCACATGGTTACATGGTGTGTAGGAGGAAGCTCTGAGTGATTAGCAGAGTTCAGTGTTGTGCCGTAGGAAGTCCTGATAACAGATACAGTGGTGTGAAAAAGTGTTTGCCCCCTTCCTCATTTCCTGTTCCTTTGCATGTTTGTCACACTTAAGTGTTTCGGAACATCAAACCAATTTAAACAATAGTCAAGGACAACACAAGTAAACACAAAATGCAATTTGTAAATGAAGGTGTTTATTATTAAAGGTGAAAAAAAATCCAAACCATCATGGCCCTGTGTGAAAAAGTGATTGCCCCCTAAACCTAATAACTGGTTGGGCCACCCTTAGCAGTAACAACTGCAACCAAGCGTTTGCGATAACGTGCAATGAGGCTTTTACAGCGTCCTGGAGGAATTTTGGCCCACTCATCTTTGCAGAATTGTCCTAATTCAGTTACATTAGAGGGTTTTCGAGCATGAACGGCCTTTTTAAGGTCATACCACAACATCTCAATAGGATTCAGGTCAGGACTTTGGCTAGGCCACTCCAAAGTCTTCATTTTGTTTTTCTTCAGCCATTCGGTGGTGGACTTGCTGGTGTGTTTAGGATCATTGTCCTGCTGCAGAACCCAAGTTCGTTTCAGCTTGAATACACGAACAGATGGTCGGACATTCTCCTTCAGGATCTCTTGGTAGACAGCAGAATTCATAGTTCCTTTTATCACGGCAAGTCTTCCAGGTCCTGAAGCAGCAAAACAGCCCCAGACCATCACACTACCACCCCCATATTTTACTGTTGGTATAATGTTCTTTTTATGAAATGCAGTGTTCCTTCTACGCCAGATACACTTGGACACACACCTTCCAAAGAGTTCCACTTTTGTCTCATCGGTCCACAGAATGTTGTCCCAAAAGTCTTGGGGATCATCAAGATGTGTTGTGGAGAAATTGAGACGAGCTTTGATGTTCTTTTTGCTCAGCAGTGGTTTTCTCCTTGGAACTCTGCCATGCAGGCCATTTTTGCCCAGTCTTTTCCTGATGGTGGAGGCATGAACGCTGACCTTAACTGAGGCAAGTGAGGCCTGCAGTTCCTTGGACGTTGTTGTGGGGTCTTTTGTGACCTCTTGGATTAGTCGTCGCTGCGCTCTTGGGGTAATTTTGGGCGGCCGGCTACTCCTGGGAAAGTTCACCACTGTTCCATGTCTTCGCCATTTGTGGATAATGGCTCTCACTGTGGTTCGCTGGATTCCCAAAGCTTTGGAAATGGCTTTATAACCCTTTCCAGACTGATAGATCTCAATTACTTTCTTTCTCAATTGTTCCTGAATTTCTTTGGGTCTCGGCATGATGTGTAGCTTTTAAGGATCTTCTGGTGGACCTTACTGTGTCAAGCAGCTCCTATTTAAGTGATGCCTTGATTGTAAACAGGTGTGGCAATAATCAGGCATGGGTGTGGCTAGAGAAATTGAACTCAGGTGTGGACAACCACAGTTATAGTATGTTTTAACAAGGGGGGCAATCACTTTTTCACACAGGGCCATGATGGTTTGGATTTTTTTTCACCTTTAATAATAAACACCTTCATTTACAAATTGCATTTTGTGTTTACTTGTGTTGTCCTTGACTATTGTTTAAATTGGTTTGATGTTCCGAAACACTTAAGTGTGACAAACATGCAAAGGAACAGGAAATGAGGAAGGGGGCAAACACTTTTTCACACCACTGTAGATAAGACATAGAGAGTGTGCCGTAAATCAGGGGAGATCTGGGCATGCTCAGTGACTTCATTCTACAGAACAACAAGGATTACAACAATACTAAGTAAGGAGATATCTACAAGCAGTGTTCATTAGGGTTTTTTATGCCGATTTACATGGGGCAAAGTTGTGGGGGAGGGTTCACAACCACTTTAATGGCTGTGTGTTGAGTTATTTTGAGGGACAGCAAAATTACACTGTTATTCAAGCTGCACACTAACTATTTTACATTGTAGCAAAGTGTAATTTCTTCAGTGTTGTCATTTGAAAAGATAAAATAATTACAAAAAATGTGAGGGATGTACTCTCTTTTATGAGATACTGTATCTATCTATCTATCTATCTATCTATCTATCTATCTATCTATCTATCTATCTATCTATCTATCTATCTATCTATCTATCTATCTATCTATCTATCTATCCATCCATCCATCCATCCATCCATCTATATATATATATATATTGTGACATTTGGGTGTTTAGCTCAAGTGGTTAGATGCATTTTCAGTCCACATCAGGCAGGCATTTATAGTTAAGGGCCTGGTAGCCCACGTTTATTAAAGGAAAAACAAAACAATAGTCCATCCAGGAATCCCACGCAGGGGTTTAACTTCATTCAGCACACAAATGAAAACATACCAAGCCATCTGGCTCTCAAATGTCAGCAGTTCCTCTGCTTACTCCCAACAGATTTATCAATTCTTTCCAGCCCCCTGGATTCACTGACTTCCTTATGCCGCGTACACACGGGCGGACTGTATGGCGTACTTAGTTCGTCATACAATCCGACGGACAGTCTGTCATACTTTCGACTGAACGGACTTGACCACACACGGATACCCAAACAGTCCGTCGAAAGCTTGCGCGATGACATGTACAGCTCGTACGACGGGACTAGAAATAGGAAGTCCAATACACAGCAAAGCACCCTTCCGCCGTGTAAATCCTTTCTGGGCATGCGCCATTCTTAGTCCGTCGAACTAGCCTACTGACGAGCGGATTGTCCGCTGAAACCAAAGTACGACGGACAGAATTTTGAAAAATCCGAAATACTTAGTACGCCAGACTGCACGCTGAAAAAGTCAGCTGAAGCCCACACACGAGCGGACTGTCCGCTGAAATGTGTTTCGACGGACTAAGTACGCCATACAGTCCGCCCGTGTGTACGCGGCATTAGTCTTCCTGACTCTCAAGGCTGTCAGCCTTTTCCAGTCCCTTACACGGACTACAGTCTCCCACAGGGCAGACCACTCTCCAAACACAGGCTTGTCTTCAAGCAGCAGCAAGCTGCTCACACTCCACCATCCTTCACACTCTACTCCCAACAACCCTTCGTTATATGGGCTGTGTGCAGCTGGGCACACACCCTGCTCGCTATCCTCAAGACCCGGACACAGGGTTGGAGATCCCGTCCCACCCATGACTCTCAGGGATCTTCAAACTACAGAATCCCATCCAAAACTAGCAAAACCTGGAGAAAACTGACAGAGCAGTTTTCTCCATTTAAATGCTACACTCTGTAGTCTTGCAGTCCGCAGATATGCAAACTCTGTGTCTGTGTCGCTTTTTCCTCCAATTTCATAAGGGCAGAGCCTCGCTCTGTCACAATATATATTCTTTTTTTCATCAATAGATTTTTATTGTTTAACATCAGATATATATATAGAGTCAATTGCACTCAACCACATAGAATCGCATGTTGAGTAATATACAAATACATATTCGTGGATCTGCTAACGGGAAGTTCTATTCTGAGAGATATACAGTAAACATAGGTTTTCACATAGTCATATTGTAACTTTCCCCCAGGAACCCCCAGTGGGATCTCTTTTGTTGCCTGGGGGAATGCTATGACGTATCATTATACAGTGGTGTGAAAAAGTGTTTGCCCCCTTCCTCATTTCCTGTTCCTTTGCATGTTTGTCACACTTAAGTGTTTCAGAACATCAAACCAATTTAAACAATAGTCAAGGACAACACAAGTAAACACAAAATGCAAAATGTATCCGTAGTGTAGGTTTACCAATTCAAATGTGTTTTCTATGGTTGGGACCCTGTTTGCCTTCCATAATCTTGTTATGTTCAATCTAGCAGTTAATAGAATGTGTGTAACCACATGTCTGGCAGGCTGGGGTACCCGATCTATAGTGAGGTTTACAATCGCTAAGTCAGGTGCAGGGGGTATGTGTTGATTGGATATGTCCGATAGGATTTGAAAGGTAGTTTTCCAATAATTTTGGATAGAGTTGCACTCCCACATTATGTTACACCTCCAACGCGTGTCATTAGTAGTCAAGCTGAATGGTGCCAGTTTTGATGGGGTTAGGTACCATCTAAGGGACAGGTTTTGGGTTAGTTCCCAGAGTGCAGTGCATTTAAATCACCTGAGCCTCGATTAGCACCTGGTGGCGGCCACAGGAGCAGTGCATCCATCCACATCCGGGCCTTGGCTGGACTGTTAGTGAGGGGATCTGACTCTGTCCTGTGTGGATGTGCCCATTTCTCCCTGATGTTCGTCTGGGAGATCTGTATATGCCTCGCATGGCTCAGCGAGGCCATCATGGAATTCACTGACCTGGGCCTCTGACAGGAACATGAAGGTGGTAAGCTTTTTGGACTTGTAATCCCCCATCCTTTTGCGGGACATCATTGGCCGGTTTGTGCTGAGGCTCTGGGGTAGAGATGGCCCAGGTTCGCTGTGTCTGGAAGGCTGTAATCACTCCGTCTTTCTCCCTCACTGAGGAGCCCCTATATATATATATATATATATATATATATATATATATACGAATAACTTGAATTCAGCCTATTATTATGCAAGTATAATTTACCAGTGTACTTCACATTCACTTCTTGTTATTTAATTACATTGTTTGTAATGTGGGCTGATACTCTGTAAAAGGTCTTTACAATCCTGAACACTTGTTGCAATAGTAGAGTGTTATGCCCTGTACACACGATCGGTTTTCCCGGTAGGAATAAACTCTGAAGGTTTTTTCAACTGAGTTCTGATGGAATTCTGCTGAAACTGTCTTGCGTACACACGATCACACTAAAGTCCGATTGTCAAGAACGCTGTGACGTATAACACGTATGACGGGACTAGAAAAAGGAAGTTCAATAGCCAGTAGCCAATAGTTTCTGTCTCGTACCTGCTTCAGAGCATGCTTCGTTTTTGGTACATCGGAACAGCATACAGACGAGCTGTTTTCCAGATAGGAATTGGTTCTATCGGAAATATTTAGAACATATTTAAAGTTCCCGTTTTACTTTTTCTGTCGGACATTCCGCTCGTGTGTACACGGCATGAAGGTATGATGATTATTAACATTTTTCATTAAATAAAACTTAGTAGCAACAACAAAAGAATTTCCACAACCTGAAATCCTTCATAACTGTCCAGTCTGTTTTTTGTTTAACGTCTATTAAAACAAAAATAGTCTGTGTACCCACTATCAAATTTTACCTTGTATTGGTTTTACAATTTTTATATTAAAATATAAGTATTTTTTAATTAAATAGATGGGAGTATTTCAATATACCGTATATACTCGAGTATAAGCCGAGATTTTCAGCCTCTTTTTTGAGGCTGAAAGTGCCCCCTCGGCTTATACTCGAGTCGCCGCTGTCTGACTGCTCGATCAGCGTATCGAGCAGACAGACGGCGGACATTAATTTTCAAAAGCCGCGCCTCCTTCTCCGCCTCCGCCTGTGATAGGCGGAACACTGAATTTCCCAGCAGTCAGTGTTCCGCCTATCACGGACATCCGCTCATTCTCATACTACGGACGAGTATGAGAGGATGTCTGTGATAGGCGGAACACAGGCTGCTGGGAAATTGAGTGTTCCGCCTATCACAGGCGGAGGCGGAATTTTGAATTGTAGAATGGCCGCCGAGAAGAGCGGCGATCCATCGGCACGGGACGGAGGAGGCACGGCACGGCACGGGACGGAGGAGACACGGGACGGAGGAGGCACGGCACGGGACGGAGGAGGCACGGGACGGAGGAGGCACGGCACGGGACAGAGGAGGCTCGGGACGACGGCGGCTCGGGACGGAGGCTTGGGACACAGGTAGGCTGGACACACACACAAGGCTGCACGGACACACACACACACACACACACACACACACACACACACACACACACAGGGATGGATGGATGGATGGATGGATACACACACACACACACACACACACACACACAGGGATGGATGGATGGATGGATGGATACACACACACACACACACAGGGATGGATGGATGGATGGATGGATGCACACACACACACACACACACAGGGATGGATGGATGGATGGATGGATACACACACACACACACACACACACACACAGGGATGGATGGATGGATGGATACACACACAGGGATGGATGGATGGATGGACACACACACAGGGATGGATGGACGGACACACACACAGGGATGGACGGACACACAGGGATGGACAGCCATGTCTCACCCTCGGCTTATACACGAGTCAATAAGTTTTCCAGTTTTTTGGGGGTAAATTGGGGGCCTCGGCTTATACTCGGGTCGGCCTATACTCGAGTATATACGGTAGATTTCCAGGTCTTATTTTATTTACACTAGCAACACATAATTTTGTTAATGTGCAGTGTACTAAAATATGTGCAATGATACTGAATAATGGCATTTACATGTGTAATAACTTCTACATGCAATGTGTTTACATATATTCAACAAACTTGCACATTTATTTATGTTCAATTTATTTTTCAGAAAGAAGAAACACATCTACATTTTGGAGAAAACCGAAGAAGCACTGATGTAAACTGATGAAATGCATCCAAAAGTATATAAACTGAAGTATAAGAATTCATAAAATTGAGGTAAAAACTTTTCTCTCTGAAAACTCCAGATATACTGTGTATACTGCTAGGGTGAAAAAGCCCAACGGTGTAAAACCTCAAGAAATGGAGTACTGTTAAATAAACTAGGAAACAGGACATTACAGCTTAAAATACATGAAAATAACTACTATGCATAAACCACTATGGTATGCATACAAGGCATATTCATTTAAGTGCACATGTAAACCCACCAGTTATGTTCTCTGAAACTTGCCCTGCTGTGCAGTTTGTATGGTGTGGTCCAATCTTGCATTATATGTTGAGCATTCAAGTAATTCCGCTTATGTGGCTTCTGCTCCAATAGGGTACTCACAGAAATTCAAGCGTCAACATTTGACATAAAAAAATAGTACAATAGAAATGAATGTGACCAGTACCACAATTGCTTGCTTAGGAAAGCATGTGAGCAGCAGGACTTTGTAAGGAAAGCATGTGACAGGCAAAGCAGAATGAAAGGTCATAGCAATATGCTGGACCAACATGGGATAGCTCAAAGGGGGATCCGCAGTCTGCTTTGCTCTCATTTATTTTGCAGGTTGCCATTGGTCACTGCAGTTTCCCTGGGCAGCAACAGCCATGGGATTGGTCAAGATAATAGAACAGCTGATTGGTACATTTTGGTGGTTGCTGAAGCCAGTGCTGAGTGAGCCTATAAAAGGGCCTGGAGCTGTATCCCCACAGACCGTTTGGACCAGACCGCAGCGCAGCTCCTGAGCCATGAAGTGCCATTCCCCAGACAGCCACGAGTCTCTCCTATACCGCCTGTTAGAGAAGGCAAAGAGTAGAGGCGGCGAGGAGTGGCTATTTCGGTGCCTTGGGGAGGAGAGCGGCTCAGCTCCACCTCAGGTAACTCACCTTACAACACTGAGAATGTTGGCCCCAGCCGGGGGCGGGACAAGACAGCAGCCAGGACGAAAAAAGAAGCATCAGAGACTACTTCTCCTCAGCTGACAGGTGGTGAGAGAGCTAATGATTTAATGTTACGGAGTGCACCTCGTCTGAGGCAGAGCAGCGCTACTTAGTCTTCAGCTGAGGTATTGAGTGAGCAGCTTCCAAATGTTAGTGAAGGTGAGAAATGTGTGGTGTCTCATGCTTCTGAATTCTCATGTTTGGTTGATTCTTTATCTAATGTTTTACAATTCAAAGGGGCACATGTTAGTGGTGCTGATGATTATGTTATTATTAAAACACAAGGAGCACAGGTCTCTGGTGCAGGGAATGGTTTTCAAAGAATGAATGATATGGATATTATACATTCAGGGGCACATTCTTATGGTGCTAGAGATAATATACAATTTCCAGATTATTCGAATGATGTTGGTTCTATATGGCAAGATTTGAATGAATCCACTCAGGATAAAAATATGTTCTCTCGCTCTAAAGCCATTAACCCTTTAATGTCGGTTAACCCTCCCTTGCCCCTCAGACCCACGGCTTTAATGGCCGGGGAATCTTCTTTTAAAGAGCCCCTTCCATGTGTATTGTCCCCGTTGGGCTTTCATTTGCCTAAGGCAGTAAAGGATAAGATTTGGAAGCGCGAATTCCTTGATATACTATCTTTGTTCCCTGCTTCAAATAAATTTTTGTATAAAACTGACAAACAGCCAGGGTTCAGGTCTTTAGGAGGATAGTAGAAGGGCTATATCGAAAACCTTCCAGAATTGGTTACAAGCATTCTGCATTTATGCTGCAGTTATGGGCGAATGTTTCCTTGGCAAATGTTCGGGTCTATTTCAACATCTGGATATAATTGCAGAAGCCTTTCGCCACTTCAGCGGATCTGCATGGTTAACCTATGATGAAAACTTCCGACAATAACTAGCAGTACATCCTTTGTTACACTGGGGGTCTAAGGATGTGGGCGTGTGGTTAAATCTTTGTCAGGTCACCTTGAGGCGAGGTGACAGATGCACACCGTAGGGATCAGGGGTGCACCGCAAGGTTGTGGACCCTACGGCTGACTGCTGCAGACGGGGGACAGATCCCACTGGGGTTAGAGCGTAAGATTCCCTGGGGTGCGGAGTCTAAGAGCCAGCAGGTGTTCACCAGCGCCTCTAGTGGTGAGGATGGACTTGGCAGCAACTGGCTCCAGGTCGCGACCCCCAGGGTCCCCCAGCTCACACCCACAGTAGGCAACAGGAGGATAGGGATGGTGAGGGACAAAGCCAAGGTCGGGGCCACAAGCAGACAAGAATAGTTGGAGACACGCCAAAGGGTCAGAATCACAGGCAAACAGGGATAGTCTAGGACACGCCAAAGTCGGTAACGGGAAACAGAATCGCACACGGCAGGTAACAGGAAGCTAACACACAAAGGAATACACAATGGTTGATCAGCACTGATGGCCTGCAGTGCACGGGTTAATATAGAGCTCCCTGATAGGGCCTGGGGTGGAGCCATGCTTAGAGGAGAGGTTATAAAAACCACCAGGTGGAAGTGGCTGGCCTCTTAGTCTGAACACATGAGGGGAGGTAAGCAAACACAGGAAGATCACTGCATAACCATGACAGTACCCTCCCTCTTATGAGGCCTCCCCCTCCCCCGCCTGGGTCCAGGCTTAAAGGGAAACTTCAGATGGAACCTCCTTAACAGACAGGGAGCAAAGACCTCAGATGCAGTGATCCAAGACCTCTCCTCAGGGCCCAACCCTTTCCAAAGTACGAGGTACTGAAGAATGCCTTTACGGAGCCGGGAATCCAAAACTTGACTAACCTCGTATTTTAGATTATCCTCAGAGACCGAAACAGAGGTAGGGAGAGGACGAGAGGACTTGAGGACAAAAGGCTTTTTAGGAATGGGTAAGGACATGAGAAGATCAGGAGTCTGAGCAGGGTCCCCCAGACCCTTAAAGATGAGCTGGGCATCCATAACAGGACCACCAGACTGGGCAGAGGTCAGTGAATCCCTGAGGTCAGGTTGGTTAGAAGGTGACATGTCACAAGAGTCAAGCTGGATAGCTGCAACACAAACAGAATGCAGAGAGCCCTGAGAAAAAGATTGAAAACCCCTCCTGGCCGAATGAGGTATTCTATCCAAAGGATGGATTGAGCCTCTTAAACGGGTTTGAACGGACATAGTAGCAGTAGGGTGAGGCCAAGTCACAGAAGGTCCTGAACAAGAAGCAGGAAGCTCATTGGGCATGGGCTGGACTGGCATAACTGGTGCAGAGGCCGACTGAATAGTATTGTCAGGTGTAGCGACCATCTCAATCGCATCACAGGGCATAGCGACTGTGGAACTTACAGACAACTTAGCCTGGCTGTGCGTCCAAGGGAGATTAGGGACAGGCAAAGGTAAATGGTTATGCGAACTGGAGTGAATGATCGACTCAGGTTCATAGGTGGACCCCTCATCCAGATTACCACATGACCTAGAGAGTGCATCAGTCCGACTATTGCAGGACACA
This sequence comes from Lithobates pipiens, assembly GCF_037356315.1. Taxonomy (NCBI): domain Eukaryota; kingdom Metazoa; phylum Chordata; class Amphibia; order Anura; family Ranidae; genus Lithobates; species Lithobates pipiens. Next base: position 119,761,114 of record NW_027507787.1, read on the forward strand.
TCCCAGAGATCGCTATATACAGCGGGAAGAGCAGAAGATAATGGGGTGGTGGTAACAGGAAGTCTCTCCTTTGGGGTACCCTTGAGTAGGCAGGAAGAGGAACAGGAGGAACCCCAAGCCAGGATCTGTCCAGCAGACCAGTCAACATGTGGAGAATGGAGCCGTAACCAAGGAAGACCTAATATGATAAGAGATGAAGCCTTAGGTAAGACAAGGAAGGATATCCACTCCTGGTGGAGTGTCCCTACTGACATCTTAACAGGAAGAGTCTGAAAGAGGATAGGGCCCCCTGGGAGAACTGTGCCATCAATCGCCAAGACCACCAATGGCGTTTTAAGGGGCAAAAGGGTAAGTCTCATGGAGGATGCAGTTTCCCAATCCATGAAATTGGCAGCGGCTCCAGAATCCAGATGTGCTGAGACTGAACAAGAGGAAGCACCAACATGAAGCAACACAGAAAGGAGAAGACGAGAAGGTGAAGGTGATATTTCAGGGTCTAATACGCCACCTTCCAGATGTATTAGCCCTGAGCGTTTTTCCGGACGAAGAGAACAAGTGTCACGGAAATTACCTTTGGCCCCACAATAGAGGCATAGGCCCAAGAGTTCTGCGCCTAGCGCGTTCTTCGGGAGATAACTTAGTCCAGCCCAACTGCATAGGTTCCTCGGTAGGCAGGGAGTGCTCCTCGGATCGAAGAGAAGGGACTGGGGACTCAGGCTGTCTAAAGAACGGGGAGTGCTGGCGTCTTTTTTCCAGGGCCCTCTCCTGAAAGCGAATATCGATCTGGTTACACAAGGTGATGACACTGTCCAGATCAGCAGGAAGGGATCTTCCTGCTAATTCATCCTTCACTCTATCAGAGAGGCCATGTAAAAAGGTTGCAACTAGGGCCTCATTATTCCAGCTCAATTCAGCTGAGAGGATACGGAACTGAAGAGCATACTGTCCCACAGACGCGGACTCTTGACGGAGACGTAAAAGAGCGCTAGCCACTGAGGAGACACGACCCGGTTCCTTGAAGATATTCCGAAAAAGTTTCAAGAAATCAGATAGGCTAAAAACCACTGTATCATTCAGTTCCCACAGAGGGGCAGCCCAAGCTAGCGCCTCGCCGGACAGGAGGGATATGATATATGCTACTTTTGCCTGATCGAACAGGAAGTTTTGGGGCTGAAGCTCAAAATTAATTGTGCACTGGCTAAGGAACCCCCTGCAAGCCTTGGAGTCCCCAGAGAAACGTGACAGAGCTGGCAGTAATAATGCATGCGTGGATGCGACTGGTGCGATAGGTGCAGCTGCTGACTGTACTTGGGGCTGCAGGTTCGGGGTTCCCAAGGAAGCCTGCAGCTGCTCGAAGCGGGAAGCCAGATCTTGAAGGAATCGCATCACCTGGGTCTGATGCGATTCTTGGGTCTCAAGTCTGTGAACTAAGCCCTGCAAAGGATCGACTGTAGGAAGAGGCATGTCAGCCGGGTCCATGGCTGATCAAACTGTCAGGTCACCTTGAGGCGAGGTGACAGATGCACACCGTAGGGATCAGGGGTGCACCGCAAGGTTGTGGACCCTACGGCTGACTGCTGCAGATGGGGGACAGATGCCACTGGGGTTAGAGCGTAAGATTCCCTGGGGCGCGGAGTCTAAGAGCCAGCAGGTGTTCACCAGCGCCTCTAGTGGTGAGGATGGACTTAGTTGCAACTGGCTCCAGGTTGCGACCCCCAGGGTCCCCCAGCTCACACCCACAGTAGGCAACAGGAGGATAGGGATGGTGAGGGACAAAGCCAAGGTCGGGGCCACAAGCAGATGGGAATAGTCGGAGACACGCCAAAGGGTCAGGATCACAGGCAAACAGGGATAGTCTAGGACACGCCAAAGTCGGTAACGGGAAACAACAGAATCGCACACGGCAGGTAACAGGAAGCTAACACACAAAGGAATACACAATGGTTGATCAGCACTGATGGCCTGCAGTGCAAAGGTTAATATAGGGCTCCCTGATAGGGCCTGGGGTGGAGCCATGCTTAGAGGAGAGGTTATAAAAACCACCAGGTGGAAGTGGCTGGCCTCTTAGTCTGAACACATGAGGGGAGGTAAGCAAACACAGGAAGATCACTGCATAACCATGACAATCTTATGTTACCACCGAGACCTCAGTTAACTCCTAACAGACTAGCAGCCAATCCTCAGAGTGTATTCCATAAAGGTTTTTGCTTTGCCTTTAATGAAGGTCAATGCAAATTCCTAACAAATTGCAGATACAAGCATGAGTGCTAAAACTGTAATGGGAATCATGCGGCCAGTAGATGTTTTCACAAATTTGCCACATCCTCTTTTCAGCCATTTCCCAGGGAAGCTCATGGAAAGGGCAACGACTCCAGTGAAACTGGAAAAAATGCTCCCATGGTTAGAGCATTATCCAGACCACAGGATGGCGGTCCTACTAATTGAAGGCTTTGAGAACTTTTTTTGGTCCCGACCTTTAAAGGGGCAGGTTGCACTATGGTGCAAAATTTTAAATCAGCGGATACTTATGCTTCTGTAGTTCAAGAAAAAATATCCAAAGAACTGGAGGAGGGCAAGATTGCAGGTCCCTTTTCCTCTCCTCCATTTCAAATTTTTCGTTTGTCTCCGCTGGGAATAGTTCCTAAAAAAGAAAGTGGCTGCTTTCATATGATACACCACCTTTCTTATCTTTTGGACTCATCTTTAAATGATGAAGTCTCCGATGTGGAAGCCCCAGTAGAATATTCTTCATTCGATGCCTTACTTCTGTTGGCTAAGGCTGACATTAAATCGACCTTCCGCCTTCTCCCTGTCCATCCTCAAGGCTTCAACTCACTAGGTTTTCAGTTTATGGGTCAATTTTACTTTGATAAATGTCTACCAATGGGGTTCTCATTGTTTTGTTTTTATTTTGAAGCATTCTCTACCTTTTTAAACTGTGTTTGTCAGTTATTTTTCCCCATGGGGGTGTTCTCCATTATCTGGACGATTTTTTATTTGTGGGCCCTCATGAATCCCCTATTTGCTTAGAATCCTTAAGGATGTTTTTCAATATTTGAGAACAATTTGGTATCCCACTCGCACACGAGAAAACAGTCCTTCCCTCTACTACTATCGAATTTCTTGGTATTACCATTGATTCCGCTGCTATGGAGTTTAGATTGCCATTGCCCAAACTACACAAAATGAGATCTTTGATCGCATCTTTTCTATTGCGGAAGAAGGTTCTGCTTAAAGAGGCTCAATCTTTGCTGGGTCTTTTTGCGTTTGCAGCCAGAATTATTCCCATGGCTAGAGTATTTTCTTGCAGGTTTTCCCTGTCTATTAGTAGTATTAAAAACCCATTGGCCCATATTCGTATCTCCAAAGGTATTAAAGAAGACCTAAAAATTTGGTATGCCTTCCTGTGTGACTTCAATGGTTCCACGGTTTGGCAACACAAATTTGTTGACAGCAATCAGCTGGAATTCTTTACTGACGCAGCCGGTTCATCAGGCTTTGGGGCATTTATGAATAGTCATTGGTGCACTGAGAAATGGCACCAAGATTGGCTGCAGGAGGACATTCTTCAGAACCATGTCCTTCTGGAGCTATTCCCAGTCATAATCTCATTGGTAATTTGGAAAGATGTTTTTATGAATCGGATTCACTGATAACAAAGGTGTTTTCTTTGCTATTAATACATTATCCTCCAAATCGGAGCCAGTTATTAAACTGCTATGCTTTCTTGTCTTACATTGTATGCGATTTAACATCTGGTTAAAGGCTAATGCTTTATCTCGTTCACAGTTCGAGAAGTTTTGGGACTTGGCGCTAACAGCAGATCAGAATGGAACTCCTTGCCCAGATTTCCTTTGGGGCTTAATTTGAAGCTGATACTTTCCAACCTCAGAAATACTGTGTCTAAGAAGAAATGGTCAGACTATAAGCTTTCATGGTTAAGATGGTGTGCCTTTTGCAGAAATTTAGGTTTGGATGAATTGAACGTGTCCTCTTACATTTTTGTCTTCATTGATCCAGTCAGAACTTAGTCTGGCATCTGTGAGTAAGATTTTAGCGGGAGTGTCTTTCTTTCTAAAGTTCGCGGGTTCTCCATCCCTAACTTCTTTCTTTCAGGTTAGTCAAACTCTGAAAGGTTTCAGGAGGTCAAAACCTTCCAGAGATAATAGGCGCCCCATCTCTGTCAAGTTGCTTTTGGACTTTCTCAAAATTTTGCAGTCAGTATGTTCCTCTGAGCTTGAGCTGCTCCTGTTCAGAGCTGCCTTCTCAGTCGCCTTTTTTTGGAGAATTAGGATTGGAGAGTTTACGGCCATAAATCGGAAGTCCCTATCCTATCTTCGTAGTTCTCATGTGGTATTAAATAATGAGTCGGTTAATCTTTTCCTTTGTAGGTCTAAGGCCGCGTACACACGGGCGGATTGTCTGTCCAACTTAGTCCGCTAAACCGTGTTTCAGCGGACAATCCGCTCGTGTGTGGGCTTCAGCGGACTTTTTCAGCGGACTGTCTGACGAACAAAGTCTTACAGAATTTCCGAAATTTTGTCCGTTCAAACTTGGTTTTGTCCGTCCAAACTTGGTTTCAGCGGACAGTCCGCTCGTGTGTAGGCAAGTTGGACGAACTAAGTATGGCGCATGCTCAGAAAGGATTTACACGGCCGAAGGTTGCATTGCAGTGTATAGGACGTTGTTTTTCTAGTCCCGTCGTACGTGCTGTACACGTCATCGCGCACGCTTTCAGCGGACTGTCTGCTCATCGTGTGTGGTCAAGTCCGTTCATGCAAATTTTGAACGGACTGTCTGTCGGATTGTCTGACGAACTTAGTTGGCCAGACAATCCGCCCGTGTGTACGCGGCCTTAGTCTCGTCCGGTAGGTAATGGTCAGTGGTTTTCTTTGTCCAGTTCTACTAATCCAATGATTTGTTCTGTGTTACACGTATCTAGATACATGTCAGTCAGACCTGTTACTGATGGTTAATTTTTTATTCACCAAGACACTTCTTCCTTGTCCGGGTACCAATTTTCAGCTGTTTTGGCCTCATGCTTGAAATGCCTTAACCTCTCCGGCTTCAGCTTTTCTTCCTATTCATTTAGAATAGGGGCGGCCGCTACAGCTGAATTTTTGGGTTTCCCAGAAGATAGGGAGATAGTAGCAGGTATAAATTATATGTCCGCCCTGATTTGCTAACATTATGAATTTTCTTTTTTCAGATTTCAACAAAACAGTGGTGTGGATAGTAGGACACTCCTACGTTTTCTGGGCTGCCAAACATGCCGGGACTAGGACCTACTCCACCAATTTAGGTCTGGACAATGAGTCATTCATAATTTTATGGTCGGTTGTTAGGGGTTTGAAGTGGCGGAACCTTAAAGAACAAGTAGATTACATATCCAGCATATGGCACTCTCCACATATTTTAATTATTCATGCCGGAGTGAATGATTTAGGCAGAATGGGTACATGGGAATTAATGTGTGATATGAAAAGGACTCTTTTTTCTATAAAGCTTATGTTCTCATCAGTCGTCTTGGCTTTTTCTGAAATGATACTACGCTTGTTGTAGTCTCCTTGTGGTAATCTATTCTATTTGGATAGAATAAGGAGACGTCTCAACAGAACAATTCACAGATTTCAAATTTTGTCTGGCGGTCTGTCTTTTCACCACAGCGAATTAGAGGGTTTTGTGCCAGGTTTATTTAGAAAGGATATGGTGCATTTATCACCAATAGGTTTGGATATATTCAACATGGACTTGCAGTCCATAATTGAGTCAGGCACAGTGGGGAGGGGCCTCAGCCAATAGCGTTGCGGCTGTCCTCGGCCGTTGGGGAATAGTTGTCCAGCATTGGCTGGATGGACACCGCTTAATTTTGTTTCAAATATATTTTAGCCAAGATGGCTTTATATTTATTAAAATTCGTAATGTCAAAGTTTAGCCCCCCAACTAATAAATATTTTGATTTATTAACCACTTAACAATCGCCCCATAGCCGAATGACGGCTACAGGGCAGTTGCTTAACTCTGAGAGGCCATCATATGACATCCTCCCAGAATTCCGCTCTCGCACGCCCCCCTGGGGCGCACACTCGAGAGCATCCGTGATCACCAGGTCCACAGGATTTGGTGCATCATGGATCACGGTAAGCGGCTGTTTCCCACGTGATCGCTCTGTCAAATGATGGAGTGATCACTTGTAAACAAACCGGCGTCATGTCATGAAGCCAGTTCCTCCCTCCCCTCTTTGTACCGATCGGTACAGTGGAGGGAGAAGAGATCAGTGTCAGCAGCGCTGTGGGCTGCATCTGCAGTGCCCATAGTGCTGCTCACCGAAAATGAACCCCTCAATTCCCTGCCAATACTCTGCAATACCCTGCCAATACACTGCAATGCTCTGCAATAGCATCAATACCGTGCCAATACTCTGCCATAAAGTGCCATACCCAGCCATACTCAGAGATACCCAGCCATACTCAGAGATACCCAGCCATACTCAGAGATACCCTGCAATACCCAGCCATACTCTGCAATACCCAGCCATACTCGGTGATACCCTGCAATACCCAGCCATAGTCAGTGATACCCTGCAATACCCAGCCATACTCGGTGATACCCTGCAATACCCAGCCATACTCGGTGATACCCTGCAATACCCAGCCATAGTCAGTGATACCCTGCAATACCCAGCCATACTCGGTGATACCCTGCAATACCCAGCCATACTCGGTGATACCCTGCAATACCTAGCCATTGTTGGTGATACCCTGCAATACCCAGCCATAGTCGGTGATACCCTTCAATACCCAGCCAGCTGTAATATGATGTCCTTGACTTTGTGTGGGGATATCTAAATGATGGGTGTAGCTACAGGCATCATTCAGATATCAGCTTTTTCAGCCGGCGATTCCCTACACCATAAGAACAATCATAGTGGCTGTTCCGCTGCTTGATTGTTCTTACAGGAGGCGAGAGGGGATGCCCCCCCCTCCCGCTGCCTTCCGGTGCTTCTACCGACTCGCTAACACGATCAAAGCCAGAATCTTTTTTTATTTCAGGCTTCCCAGCCTAGAGGTGAGATGCGGGGTCTTATTGACTCCATATCTCACTGTAAAGAGGACCTGTCATGCCATATTCCTATTACAAGGGATGTTTACATTCCTTGTAATAGGAATAAAAGTGATCCAAACATTTATTTTTGGGGAAAAAAATGTCAAACTAAAATAATAAAATAAAATGAACAATACATTTTTTTTTAAAGCGCTCCTGTCCCCATGTGCTCACATGCAGAAGCGAACGCATACGTAAGTCCCGCCCACATATGAAAACGGTTTTCAAACCACACATGTGAGGTATCACTGCGAACATTAGAGCGAGAGCAATAATTCTAGCCCTAGACCTCCTCTGTAACTCAAAACATGTAACCAGTAAAAAAAATTAAAGCGGGGGGTCATGGCCGGCGCGTGACCAGGGTGGCTGCTTGAGGAGAGCGCTCTTCACTCCGGCGGCATACACAGCAACATCCAGTGAACCCAACCCAATTTCCGAGCTCCTGGGGGAGCACCCGCTCTACCTCAAGGCGATGCCGCTCAAGCGGAAAGACAGCCGGCTTCCCCGAAAACTGACGGCCTTCATGTATCAGCCGTCCACGTGGCGGAACCAAAATGGCGCTGGCGCAGACATGCAGAGGACACAGGCAGAAGTCGCGGCATGCACTGACGGAGGGGGAGACTCCCGCATATCGGCAGACACTCTGGTAAGCAGAGGAGACCCTTCCCTTTCTCCCCAGGGACACCTACAACCCAGCTAAGGCCAAAATGCACCTAGACAGCACAGGGACGGCCCAGGGCAGAGACCATGCCAGTGGTGTGCCTCAGGCCTTCCCTCAGCAGAGCCCACAGCCTGACACCATAGCAGCATTCCCTACCATTCGGCAAACTGTTATAGACATTACCTTGAAAGAAACGCTTATGTCACTCAGGAGCTCGCTGCAGTCAGATATGCTCTCTCTCATGCACAGTTTTGGCAGTAAAATAGGAGCAATTGACGACAGGCTCACACAAATGGAAGTCAATGTGGGTGATATCACAGGCACAGTGAATGACATTATTGATACCCAGGAAGCACAAACCCAGGACATCACTTGGATAAGGGACAAAATGGCAGATTTAGAGGACAGGGCTAGACGTAATAATTTTAAAATCCGAGGGGTCCCGGAAACTGCTGAGCTACCAACCTTTGCGAAAGGTCTCATTAAGACGGTGCTTTCTGGCACGAAAAATATCGAACTTGTCATTGACGGCATACACAGGCAACCAAAACCCAAGTTTTTACCAGACGCAGTGCCTAGAGACGTAATTCTCAGAGTGCACTTCTACCACATTAAGGAGCAATTTATGCAAGTGAGAGGGATGAAAAATCTACCAGACCCGTACACTCACCTCCAAATTTACGCTGACTTATCACAGCATACTCTGAGCAGACGGAGGCAGCTCAACATGATAACTAAAGCCCTGCGCAACCACCAGCTCCAGTACCAATGGATAGCACCTGCCAAATTATCCATCCACTGCGAGGGAATGAAACACGTAGTGACGTTACTACAACAGGGATTGCAGCCATTACAGAGGTGGGACATTATTCCTGCTCCCCCTGATGCAGCACCCATAGACCAAAGCACCAAGGGCTCTATCTCTGCCCAACCTCTACCTCCCAGGAGACAGAAAAATGTATCCTTTTAACTACAGGGCTTGGGCCCATGCATTACACTTACCGTCCAGCGGTGACACCTGCTCACGCCAGGTCTTTAAGACTCGTTACCCCTGTTCAGTGTTTCTAGGCACTGCGGTGCCAAGGAAGATCCTCGAAAGAAACACTTTTGTTTTGATCCCAGATACCAAGCCATCGAACCTTGCATCATTTTAGAAGCAACCCAACGCTGAAGATACTGTTCTATGCTTCAGATTTTTGTGAGCTACGGACACTTACATATCTTTACGCTTTCTGGATCAACAAGCTCCGATTGTGTTTTTTTTTCTCTTCCCTGCTTCTCTCTTCCCTCCCCACTTGTCTATCCCTCCTATATAGGATCCAGGGAGCCACAACCTGCTTGTTCGGACGTGCCTGTTCTCGATCCAACCTTGCCTCCAGCACGACTCATATACCTCTTGCTGTCGTCCTACAAGGCATACCCATCCTAAAATCGGAGGCCTCCCAAACAGTACGCCGAAAACTCGGTCCCATCTGGACCAGCGTCTTACCAGGTAATTAGCTTTACATTCTTTGACACAACTGCACTCAACATGCCAATCACGATTGTTACAATCAACGCAAAAGGGCTTAATCACCCGGCGAAGAGACGCTCTCTGTGGACCCTAGCCAAACACACCAAATGTGACGTTATATGTGTGCAGGAAAAGCATTTTCAAGCAAGTAATCCCCCGCCTGCAATAATAGAGACTTCAACAACATCTTTACTGCTAATGCAGTTAAAAAAAAGAAAGGGGTGCTCATAGCCTTTAAAAACACCCCGGTATTCCAACTTGTACAGTGCACAGCAGACCCTGATGGTCGCTATATAATCCTGTCTTGTAGCATCAACGGTGCTCCATATACATTTGTTACCGTATATGCACCTAATACCCATCAAACCAGTTTTTTACATAAGCTGCATAAAAAAGTAGAAGCACAAAAGCAAGGAGCTACAATATGGTGTGGGGATTTTAACAGTACCCCTGATCCTGACCTAGATTCAACCTTCCAGGCCAAGAGAAGTAGACTAGCAATGAACCATCTATTTAGCGATCTGCGTCTCCTGGATGTTTGGAGGTGCCAGCACGCAGACGAGAAATATTTCACATACTTTTCCCCAGGGCATAACTCCTATTCTCAAATCGACCTCTTTCTGACGGACCCCTGGACTCTTCAAAATATATCCTCTTCAACCATTCATCTAACCACATGGTCAGACCACTCCCCTGTGAGTATAGCCCTGAAAGTCAAGGCTAAGCATACTTCAGCATATCTCTGGAGACTGAATACCAGGATATTACAATCCGAACCTTATGCCCAAATACTGAAAGATGAGTTAGTGGCATTTTTCACCCGAAACAAGAACTCTGTTGCAGACCCGCTTATCCTGTGGGCCTCACATAAATAATTTATGCGGGGGCTATTTATTCATCTTGGGGCTAGGGATAATAGGCAGAGGAGGCAGTGAATGGACACCCTCTTGGCGTGCATCCAAACTGTTGATTTACTTAATAAGCAGCAACCCACCCAAACAGGTCCGAATTGATATCGCTCAGGCTAGAACTTAGGGCTCTTCTACTAGAGAACCATGAAACTCCAAAAGAGACTCAGAATGAAATTTTACATTTAGGTAACAAATCGGCAAATTACTCTCCCACCAAATCAAGGGCCATGTCACTAAATCTCCCATCCCTTATATCCACCATCCTGACACAAATTCCAAACTGACGAAATCCACAAGACATTGCTAATGCCTTTAGTGCATACTATGACAAACTGTATAAGCTAAAAAACATGCAAAACAAAACCCAGCCCACTCATTCGCAGATACAAGCTTTCTTAGCCCTTGTACACACGGTCGGAGAATCCGTCGGAATGTGTCCTATCGGACCGTTTTGTCTGATAATCCGACTGTGTGTGGTATGCATCGGACTGTTTCCGTCGGACCAAATTTTCCAACTGGCTGGAAATGTTTTCCGACAAACTGGTCCGATCGGACATACTCCGATCATGTGTAGAGAATTCCGATCGGTCCAAGTGCCACTCATGCTCAGATCAAATTCCTACATCAAAGCTATTGGCTACTAGCCTGAACGTAGCCCCATCGTAAAGAAATTACGTTATCACGTTCTGAACTATCGGATTTTCCGACAACTTTGTCCAACCGTGTGTATGCAACAGTTTCGGACAAGATCCGTCGGACAAAATCAGACGGATTTGTTTGTCGGAATCTCCGACCGTGTGTACAAGGGCTAAGAATCGGTACATCTTCCCCGCCTGACCTCACAGCAACTAGAGGAACTTAATGCCCCGTTCGCACAAACAGAAATTCAATCCGCGATCCAAGTAATGCCCAATAACAAGGCACCTGGCCCGGATGGTTTTGTGGGAGAGTACTATAAACAATACAGCCCAATAATCACTGAGCACATGACACCTCTGTTCAATTCTGCTGCCACCTCGGCCTCCTTCCCCCAGGAGATGTTAAAAGCCTTAATTGTAACAATACCGAAGCCAGGGAAAGAACCCAATCTGACTCAAAATTTTCGCCCCATCTCATTACTAAACCACGATGTGAAGATATATGCTAAGGTAATAGCAAGAAGATTGAATGACGTATCGCCAATGTTGATCCACCCTGACCAATTGGGTTTTGTCAAAGGACGCCAAACCTCAGATGCTACAAGGCGGATGATTAACCTTAGGCTAACTATATATGGTAGTGCCACACAGTATATAAGGGAATTAGAGAGAAAAGAAAGAAAAGGTAGAAAAAAATGTATAGGAAAATAATTTGTTTAGAGTGGAGGTAGAGAAAGTGAGGTAAGGATGTAAGAATGGATATGAACTAAATATACGTTGTGTCAATAGTTACCTCTTATGCCTAACATTTATGCTCCAAAATGAGCATGGTGTACATCAAAATAATATAAATATCAGTGATCCTAACTGGGATATATCTAAATGCTTAAAATAAACCCAATGCATATACAGAAAATGTCTGGTAACAACAGCTATAAGTGTGCAAAAATCACAATAAAAGTGCCAAGTGAAGATGTGCCAATGTAAAACCACACAAAAATAACACAAAGAAAAAATAGCAGCAAATGAACATGAATTGATACTCTATTCCGTGTATTTCATTGTGCAAACACTGCAAGCAGCAAACAGATTGAATAAAGTGCTAGTGCTATGAATTATTGTATAAGTAAAAAAAAACAGTCCATGAAACTGAACGTGCAAATTCTGCCAGTGTAAACTTCAGCAATATTTCAAAATCAGGTGTTGGTGCTGTCATAGATCGTGCAAACACAGGGGTGCGGTGATCATTTCTTCCCTCCGTCCAGTAAGTGAGTGGGCGTGCCCTTACCTCACAGCTGTAAGGTTACAGCGTTATCACAATAAAAATATGTATCTCCTTGCGTCCCCAAATCTGGTATCTCAGGGTAGATGTACCTTTTTCCTGAAGATGTGTGGCTTTTCTCAAACTGAAGATGTGTGTCTTTTCTCAAATCAGTTTGAGAAAAGACACACATCTTCAGGAAAAAGCCTACCCTGTAAGCCTCCCCTCCCAATTGAAATAATTGATCTACTGATTCCTGACATGCATATGTGTTCTTGGAAGGACAATGGGATTACACACATAGCAGACCTCTATGAGGAAGGTTTCCTGAAACCTTTCACCTCCTTGCAGCGTGAATTTAAACTTCCCTCCCACGACTACCGTATATACTCGAGTATAAGCCGAGATTTTCAGCCTCTTTTTTGAGGCTGAAAGTGCCCCCCTCGGCTTATACTCGAGTCATCGCTGTCTGCCCGCTCGATCAGCGTGTCGAGCAGACAGACAGCGGCCATTCTATTCAAAAGCCGCGCCTCCGGCTCCGCCTTCGCCTGTGATAGGCGGAACACTGAATTTCCCAGCAGCCTGTGTTCCGCCTATCACGGACATCGTATCATCCTCGTACTACGGACGAGGATGATACGACGTCTGTGATAGGCGGAACACAGGCTGCTGGGAAATTCAGTGTTCCGCCTATCACAGGCGAAGGCGGCGGCGCAGCTTTTGAACTTTACAATGGCCGCCGACGAAGAGGGCACGGGACGGAGGCAAGGGAAGGCACGGCACGGGACGGGACGGGACGGCGGCGGCAAGGCACGGCACGACACGGGACGGATGCAAGGAGGCAAGTCACGGCACGGGACGGAGGCAAGGAGGCAAGGCACGGGACGGAGGCTCGGGACAAAGGTAGGCTGGACACACACACACACACACACACACACACACACACACACACACACACGGATGGAGACACACACAGGGATGGATGGATGGATGGATGGAGACACACACACACACAGGGATGGATGGATGGATGGATGGAGACACACACACACAGGGATGGATGGATGGATGGATGGAGACACACACACACAGGGATGGATGGATGGATGGACACACACACACACAGGGATGGATGGACGGACACACAGGGATGGACGGACACACAGGGATGGACGGACACACAGGGATGGACGGACACACACACAGGGATGGACAGGCATGTCTCACCCTCGGCTTATACACGAGTCAATAAGTTTGCCAGTTTTTTTGGGGGTAAATTGGGGGCCTCGGCTTATATTCGGGTCGGCCTATACTCGAGTATATACGGTACTTCAAATATTTTCAAATAACCCACTGCCTGCTACAGAACCCTCATCTTCACATACATTTACCACTGGCAGCTTGGCAATACATCACAGGTAGCAACACACTAACCAAAGGTATCTCTCTGTTTTATGCCACACTTAAGGACAATACATCCTTTAACAAACTGCCCCCCATGGCGAAATGGGAAAATGGGAAATGAAATGGGAACAAGATACGGGCACCTCTTACTCACCACACCAATGTCTACTTGTAATAAAAGCTACCAATTCAGTGACCAAATCAGATAATCTCTGGGAGCTCACATACAAGATAAATCTCAGGTGGTACATTACCCTGACCCAACTCCACACATACTATAGAGTCACAGACTCACCTGCTGGAGACAAGTGGACTCCCAGGGACCCTTTAGCACATCTTTTGGTCCTGTCCCAAACTGTCTCTTTTCTGGAAAGAGGTATATAACCTCATATCAGAGATAACACACATCGTCACCCTGCCAAACCCTGATCTAGCCCTACTCAACATTAGAATCAAGCACTTCCCACACAGACTTAGATGCATACTTACACACATTTGCCTAGCCACAAGATTAACACTAACCCAAAATTGGAAATCCTCAAATTAGATTTCCTGCGCTGAAGTTATAAGAGTGACACACGTACACGGAATGTATGAACGCATGTACGTCACAGCAGAAGGGCATTTGCCCAGAACTGCGAAACTGTGGGAAGCGTGCATAGCGTGGTTCAATAATTCCCAACCCTTACTTATCTGATAGTCACGATTAAAGAGAAGGGCCAGCTTCTCTTTGGCTGTAGCTGCTGACTTTTAATAAGCAGACTTACCTGCCCAGGGCACCCGCAATGTCGGTCGCCCGAGGCTGACCCATCCCTCGGCTCTCAGGTCCCGGTGCCGCCATTCTATCTAAGGGAAACGGGCAGGGGAGCCTTGCGGCTTCACTGCCCATTTCCTACTGCACATGCGCGAGTCCCGCAGCGCTTTGTGAATGGGGCACGCTGTGTTCTGGGACACACAGTTCCCAGAACACAGCACGACCCATTACCCAGAAGACACCACACGGAGAAGAGAAGACAGAACTTCACAGCTGAGGAGGAAGAGGCAGATTAGGATGATATGCCTGGCAACAGGCATTTCTGGTAAATGTAAAAAAAAAAATTCATTTTTTTTTCAGATTTTTTGCTAATTTTTTATGTACTTTTATTTTTCAGGGTGGCCCTCCACTTTAAGCATAGGCTCTCCTCCTCCCCCCCTCATCTCTCACTCTTCCATCTTCCTACCCCCCCCCCCTTTTTTTTTTCCCTCTCTCTGACCAGCTACACATACTCTCTTTCTGGTTATCCACTACCACAATCGTAGCTCACTATATTGTATTGCTCGCCCAGACCCGGATGCAGTTAAGACATCTGTTGTCTGGTATTAGGTTTTGCTCCACCCTCTGTATTTGGAGCATTGTATCTGTTATTTAAGTACTTTTGCAGATTCGATTCATCGAACTATATAACCACAGAGAAGTTTTCAATGTTACCCACATAAATCTGTGATGACCGAGGGGCTGCTCCTCTCTCCTCTCCAGGACACAGTGAGTTCCCAATTGGGGTGTCTGGAGGGAGGACAGTCCCTAATGATTGATGTTTACTTTTCTCTACTGTTGTGCACTTACAACGTATCCAGTCTTAAACTCCGTGAGTCAGTAAATGTACCAATAACAAGTTGTATGCTGCTGATTCCAGTGCTGTTATTGTTTTTTTTTTTACTTTGTTCTTCTGTTTCTTGTATTTCTACAAACTTCAATAAAAATTATTGAAACATAAAAAATTTAAAGCATCGCCTATGGGGATTTTTAAGTAGCGACGTTTGGCGCCATTCCACGAGCATGTTCAATTTTGAAGAGTGACATGTTAGGTATCTATTTACTCAGCGTAACTTCATCTTTCAAATTATGCAAAAACATTGGGCTAACTTTACTGTTTTTTTTGTTTTTTTTAAGCACAAAACTGTTTTTTTTTCCCCAAAAAAACGCGCTTTCGAAAAATTGCTGCGCAAATACCGTGCGAGATAAAAAGTTGCAACGACCACCATTATATTTTCTAGGGTCTTTGTTAAAAAAACATATATAATGTTTTGGGGTTCTATGTAATTTTCTAGCAAATAAATGATGATTTTTACATGTAGGAGAGAAATGTGAGAATTGTCCTGGGTGCTCCAGAACGCCTGATGGTGCTTCCTGCATGTTGGGCCTCTGTATGTGGCCACGCTGTGTTAAAGTCTCACACATGTGGTATCGCCATACTCAGGAGTAATAGCAGAATGTGTTTTGGGGTGTAATTTGGGGTATGCATATGCTATGTGTGAGAAATAAACTGATATTTTGTCAATTTTGTTTAAAAAAAAGGAAAAAAAATCTTGATTTTGCAAAGCATTGTGGGAAAAAATGGCAACTTCAAAAAACTCATCATGCCTCTTACTAAATACCTTGGAATGTCTTCTTTCCAAAAAGGGGTCATTTGGGGGGTATTTGTACTTTTATGGCACGTTAGGGTCTCAAGAATTGAAATAGGCCATCAGTCCTTCAGGTGTGATCAATTTTCAGATATTGGCACCATAGCTTGTGGACTCTATAACTTTCACAAAGACCAAATAATATCCACCAATTTGTACTTATTTTTACCAAAGATATGTAGTAGTATAAATTTTGGCCCAAATGTATGAAGAAAAATTACTAATCTGCTAAATTTTATAACAGAAACAAAGAAAAATTATTTTTTTTACAGAATTTTCAGTCTTTTTTCTTTTATAGCACAAAAACTAAAAAACTCAGCGGTGATTAAATACCACCAAAAGAAAGCTCTATTTGTGTGAAAAAAAGTTCTAAAATTTCATATGGGTACAAAGTTGCTTGACTGAGTAATTGTCATTCAAAATGTGAGAGCACCGAAAGCTCAAAATTGGTCTGGTTATAAAGGGTGTTTAAGTGCCCAGTGGTCAAGTGGTTAATATTGTGTTGTCTTTTTTGTTAATACAGAGTACCTTTGTGCTAGCCCATGAAAGGTCATAGCAATATGCTGGACCAACATGGGATAGCTCAAAGGGGGATCCGCAGTCTGCTTTGCTCTCATTTATTTTGCAGGTTGCCATTGGTCACTGCAGTTTCCCTGGGCATCAACAGCCATGGGATTGGTCAAGATAATAGAACAGCTGATTGGTACATTTTGTCGGTTGCTGAAGCCAGCACTGAGTGTGCCTATAAAAGGGCCTGGAGCTGTGTCCCCACAGACCGTTTGGACCGGACCGCAGTGCCCAACCACCCTCCAGATCTTTGGCAAGTCATGTTGTTGTCCTAAATGGGGGAATAGTCGCCCAGCATTGGCTGGATGGACACCACTTAATTTTGTTTAAAATATATTTTAGCCAAGATGGCTTTATATTTATTTAAATTTGTAATGTCAAAGTTTAGCCCCTATGGATAGCACCATGGCCAAATAATCCCAACTAATGAATATTTTGATTTATTAATATTGTGTTGTCTTTTTTGTTATTACGGAGTACCTTTGTGCTAGCCCATGTAAACAACTCATATGCCATGCCACTGGAGCAAAAAAAAAAAAAAACAGTATGTGTATAGAGTTTTTGGAACCTCCATTCCAAGTACCAGCATATGTTATTGTGTACATAAGCTTTCCATTTAAATACAAAAGAAAGGCGTGGTGCTACTCTTTAGCAAGTGAAAAAACATAAAAGATGATAGCAGTTCCAATATTCATGAATACACCAAAAACAAAAATATAAACTCTAAAAACATATATATTTTGAAAGTAATAAGTCCTTAAAAAATCCTAAAATCACTATGTCTTGTGATAGAGCACTGTTTAAGTGCTCCACCACAGTGTGAAAAAAATGCACACTCTCCAACCGCAATTGACCATTAACCGCTTAGCGTTCGCTCCATGCAGATATAATGCGGCAGGGTGGCCGCTCTGTGCCAGATCACGTACCTAGGACGTGATCTGACACTTCTGGTTCTGGGCACGCGTGCCACCATCAACCCACTGTCTCTGTGGTTGGACACAGTGGGAGCCAATCAGTGAGTCCAGCGAACTCTATGTCCGCCAGGACCCACCGATCATTAAGGAGATTGGCAGAATGGCGGCCTTCCTGTGTAAACAAGGCCGATCACCATTCTTTATGAAGGGAAGACAGAAATTTTGTGTTTCTGCTAAGCAGAAACACAGATTTTTGTCTTTCTATAGTAAATGCACCCCACACACAGTTAGAAAGCACTCCCAGGGAACACAGTTAACCCTTTGATCGCCCCTGATATTAACCTCTTCATTCACAGTGTCTTTAGTTTGGTGACAGTGTTTTTTTTTAGCACTGATCACTGTTACTATATTCAAAAAAATACAAAAAATTAACATTTCATAAATCTTTCCCGTAGATGCTATAACTTTTAAGCAAACCAATCAATATATGCTTATTGAAATTTACCAAATATGTAGCAGAATACATATTGACCTAAATTTATGAAGAAGAAATTAGCTTTTTAAAAAATTTTCTTGAGTATGTTTTATAACAGAATGTAAAAATTATTGGTGTTTTTCAAAATTTACACTTTTTTTGTTTATAGCGCAAAAAATAAAAATAGCAAAAGTTGAGCAAATACCACCAAAAGAAAGTTCTATTTGTGGCAAAAAAAGGACTTATATTCTATTTGGGTACAGCATGGCCTGACCACACAATTGCCAGTTAAAATAATGCAGTGCCAGTAAACCTTCCGGAGCCCCAATCGTTTTTCATAATACTCCAATAAAGCTCATCAAGTCTCTCTTATGATAACCTGCGCTACAATTAGAAAAAGAGTGTTTCACCTGCCACAGACAGGGCAGCTCCCTGTATTTATCAATGAAGCTAGGGAGGAAGTCATGATCGTTGAATCTATCCATTTTATCTGCAAGACACAACACAAGACAAATCCTAATGTCAGGCTAAACTCTCCTAATCTTGTCCCAACATAGGCCTCAATCTAAGAGCAGTATAGGCCACTGGTGCTCCAAGTTAAAATTGTACCTTCATTAGCATGATCAGCATTACGCTACTCTGTCCTCTGCTCACAGGTCATACGTACGACGCACGCGATTTACTCTTTATATACCCTGCATATGCCTGAAAATCTGCCCACCCCTGACCTTCTTTCTAGTATATTCCCTGCCCCTTCTCTTTTGGAGCAGTGGGAGAGCACATGGCAGAGACAAAGCAGGTGCATGCAGAGGAGAGCAGCAACGACAAGGAAAGCTCGGAGCCACAAACATCCTGATCCAGGAGATTTAAGACGTCAAATATGTCCTTTGTTGAGATGGTGGACATCTTGAAGAGGGCTGACTATGACGGAAATATGGACTTTACAGAAACCAAATGTGAGAAAGGCCAAAGAATTTGGGGGTACGGCGATCCAAGGATCAACTGAGGAAACGATGGTCAGACCTCAAGCAGGATTGGTACAGAGAGTGCTGCAAAAAATTAAGTATTTTGACATGTGTTCTTCTTATTATTATTTCTTTCGTACCGCTGCATGTGCTTTTCTTTACTGTTGTACAGTTTAAAATGGCAAGTTTCAGGTTCGTGGGCACAGCATTCGTTTGTAGTAAACATCGTTCGTTCGCTCACTAAACAATGTTTTTGGCTGATGCAGGTTAACTACATTTGTTCATGCCTATTTGTATTAAAAGAAGTTTGTTGTCTAGATGGGGTTTGTAACTAGAATGAAATGCAAATTGATTCAGTGTAAGGAGAGGACACTCAGCAGCTGTTTACACATCTGGACACAGGAATACTTTTTTAGGGTGTCCCACATAGGTGCCCCAGTGGATACTAGGGGTGTGTCCATGTGGGAAACTTTACCAAGAAAGTTAAGTTATTCTAGCTTGAGGAACGGGAAAAATCTTTAGCTTGGAACTCTGCCAAAACAGACAATTGTACGACACTTCCAAGCAATATTCCTATTTCTTGCCTCAAATATCTGTGTGCTAAGTATACCTTTATTTTATTCACATAAGGGAGAAAAGACTCAGAACATTTGAGGTCACCAGGGACCCCCAACCTCCTAAAGAAGGGGAAATCCCCCACACCACAACCTGAAGATGTGGATTCTGAGGTACATGATTTGGGCGAAATGGTGACCACAACAGGTGAGTGTCTGAGACCACAGCTTCAGGTAATAGATGTATGCCTGCATATTTATAATACATGGTGTGTTTTATTATTTTTAGGTGATGTGGATGTTGTGGAAGAAGAATCTAATTTCACCAGTGCAATTGCACACATCCTCATCTGGGAGATCATGGTGTGCAATCATGATTTTGAAAAGAAAAAGAAGAACATCATGATGTTCAGCACAAAATGAAGAACATCATTCATATTTTAGGCAGAATCTAAAAAACACAAAAATGTTACCATTTTGTCAAGGACTTTTCCATTTTAGATCAAGTTTTTAAAGTATTTTAAAAACCAAATGTTGAAGATGCACACAGTGTGTCAATATGTGCTATCTGCCATCACAGGACACCAATGTTGTGGGTGCAACCCCTTCCTCCCAACTCAAGTAGGTGAGAGGAAAGGGTTGCACCCCCGAAACATGTCCATTTATCCCCCATGATGGGAGTTAGCACATGTTGACATTAGGCATGAGATCAGGAGGGAAATCCACATTTTGAGTACCAATTTGTGTGCATCTTCAAAATTTGGCTTTTACAGGGGTGACATCACCCCATCTGATAAAGGCAAGATCAAAACAGTTTGCACATACTGATGTCTGACATTGCCTTCATTTTTTCAAAATTGAACTTTGTAAGTTCCTAAGTTGTGTATGTTATGGTTTTAACCACTTAAGGACCGCCGTATTGCCATTATACGTCATCAGAATGGCACAGGCAGGCACAATCACGTAGGTGTACGTGCCTGCCTTCCAGCGGGTGGGGGGTCCGATCGGACCCCCTCCCGCTAGATACGGCGGTCCCTTTCAGTGCCGGAGCGATCCGCGATGAGGGGATGGCCGTTGGTTTCTGGCCATCCCCTCTCGATCGCTCCTGGCCAGTGACGAACTTCCTCCCCTGTGAAAATGTAAACACAGGAGGAGGAAGTGATGTCACACTCCTCGTGGCGGTCTTTTTGAACCGGACAGCGAGGAGTGAAGACATTCAAGTAAATGCACCAACAGTCCACTGACACATAGGTACACATAGGCACACATTTCACCCCAGTCACCCCCCGATCACCCCCCCGATCGGCCCCCCGCCCCCCCAGTCACAGTGTCACTAATGCAGTGTTCATTTATTTATTGATCACTACATTTAGTGTCAGTTGTGACTGTAAAAAGTGTCAGGGCAGCTAGTGTTAGGCCCCTTTAGGTCCAGGGTAGCCCCCTACCCCCCCTAATAAAGGTTTAACCCCTTGATTGCCCTCCCAGTTAACCCTTTCACCCCCTTTTACCAGTGTCACTAAGCGATCGTTTTTCTGATCGCTGCAATAGTGTCACTGGTCCCGCTAGGAAGCTAGTTTTTTTTTTTAGGTTCAACGCCAGTTTTTTATAGCGTTAGGTACCCCGATATATAACCTAATAAAGGTTTTAACCCTTTGATTGCGCTTGGAGTTAACCCTTTCACCAGCGATCGCTGCATAAGTGTCACTGGTGACGCTGGTTAGCCAGTTAGTTATTTAGTTATTTAGGTTCCCCGTCAGGTTTTTATAAAGCTTCAGGTACCCCCATATAAATACCCAATAAAGGTTTTAACCCCTGATTGCCCTTAGTTAACCCTTTCACCAGTGATCACCGTATAAGTGTTACGGGTGACGCTGGTTAGGTAGTTCGCTTTTTATAGCATCAGGGCACCCGCCATTTATTACCTAATAAAGGTTTAACCCCCTGATCACCCGGCGGGTGATATAAATTTGGTTTTAGGGTCAGAAAGGGTCTGCGTCGCCCCAGGCAGTGCTAGGTTAGTGCCAGTACCGCTAACACCCACGCGCAAAGCATACACCTCCCTTAGTGGTATAGTATCCGAACAGATCAATATCTGATCTGATCAGATCTATACTAGCGTGCCCAGCAATTTAGGGTTCTAAAAAAACGCATTGTTAGCAGGATCAATCCAGATACCTGCTAGCACCTGCGTTTTGCCCCTCTGCCCAGCCCAGCCCAGCCCAGCCCACCCAAGTGCAGTATCGATCGATCACTGTCACTTACAAAACACAACACACATAACTGCAGCGTTCGCAGAGTCAGGCCTGATCCCTGCGATCGCTAACAGTTTTTTTTGTAGCGTTTTATACAGTCGCTGACAGGCTAGGTGCTTTTTTACCTGTGAGTCTCACTACTGTACCCCTAAATTTAGAGCCCAAAATGGCAAAGCGAAGGTACACTAGTGAAGAGGCCTACACGTTTCTGAGCATGACAGATAGTGAAGAGGAAGACACTGATCTGTCAGATTCAGGCTCAGAATACGAACCTGTAGAGGACAGCGCCTCCATGTCAGATAGCTCTGACGACGAAGAAGAGGTCCCTGCTAACGTCAGGCGTACCCGACCCCGATTTTCTGATGTTGTTGAGGTGCAGGAACCGCAAGTCCCTCGTATGGAGTATAGAGCCAGTACTAGCGCCGCTCATCCTTTTGGGGAACTGGCAAGCACCAGCGGCCTAGTACACCCTGGACGTACATCCAGCACTGCAGTATCACGTGGTGACGTGGCGAGTCCCATAAGTGCAGTTCAAGCTGGCGAGGTGGCAAGCACAAGTAGTGTCCCGCTGCCACCAAGAAGACGAAGACAGGCCCGTCGTTCTCATAGTGCCCTTCCTGCAGAATTCGCCAATCCTGATTGGGTGCCCACCACTTCTGCAGCACCAGTACTTCCCCCATTCACTGCCCAACCCGGTATTCAGGTGGATACAGATGATTTTACGCCACTCGATTTTTATTCTCTGTATTTCACGGAAGATCTCTATAGATCTATTGTGGACCAAACCAATTTATATGCTGGTCAACACATCGCCGCTAATCCCCAGTTGCCGTCTCTTGCCAGAGATTGGAAACCAGTTACGGTTTCCGAATTTAAGACGTTTCTGGGCCTTTCCCTCAACATGGGCACACATAAATTCATGCGGATGCGGGCTTATTGGTCCACGCATCCGGCTGACCACATGCCCGTGTTCTCTAACTCCATGTCCAGGAAACGATACGAGCAGATCTTGCGGTTGGTGCACTTCAGTGACAATGAACTTTGTCGTCCACGTGGAGACCCTGAATACGATCGGCTCTACAAAATTCGGCCCCTCATAAACCACTTCAACCAACGTTTTGCAGACTTGTTTACTCCCCAAAAAGTTGTCTGCGTTGATGAGTCCCTGGTTAAGTTTACTGGTCGCTTGTCATTCAAACAGTACATTCCCAACAAGCGTACCAGATACGGGGTCAAGCTCTATAAGTGCTGTGACAGGGCCACAGGCTATGCATGGAGCTTTATGGTTTATGATGGTAAAGATAGTTAGGTAGAGCCGGAGAACTGCCCTGATTACATAGGAAGCGCTGGCAAGATAGTGTGGAAATTGGTGTCACCCTTATTCGGAAAGGGGTACCACTTGTACGTGGACAACTATTACACCAGCGTGCCACTGTTTAGTCATTTATTTGATCATCAGATTGGAGCATGTGGCACCGTGCGACCTAATCGCCGGGGCTTTCCCCAGCGGCTTGTAGATTCCCGTCTTAGGCTGGGGGAGAGAGCCTGCTATCGGTGTAATAATTTGCTCGCTATGAAGTGGAAGGATAATAAGAATGTTTTCGTTCTTACCTCCCTTCATGCAGACACGACGGTCCAAATTTCTACGGCGACTGGTATTGTGGAGAAACCCCTCTGTGTCCACGAATATAACAAAAATATGGGAGGGGTGGACCTCAATGACCAGTTGTTGGTGCCGTATCTAGCTTCCCGTAAGGCCAGACGCTGGTACAAAAAAGTGTCTGCTTACTTATTTCAATTGGCTTTGCTGAATGCTTTTGTGCTATACAAAACTTCAGGCGGGACATTAACCTTTCTTTTCTTCCAAAGAGAGGTTGTCACAGAGCTTCTGTATCCAGAGGGTTCTGCACCTCACCATTCCCAACCAAATGCAGTAAGCCGGCTGCATGAGAGGCATTATTCTTATGTCCTCCCGAGTACCCCTACCCAACGAACCCCCCAAAAAAGATGTCGTGTCTGTAGCAAGCGCGGATTTAGGCGTGACACCCGTTCTTATTGTCCACGCTGTCCTGGCAATCCTGGTCTTTGTCAGGGTGAGTGTTTTGAACGCTACCACACACTAGTGAAGTAT
Source organism: Lithobates pipiens (assembly GCF_037356315.1). Classification (NCBI taxonomy): domain Eukaryota; kingdom Metazoa; phylum Chordata; class Amphibia; order Anura; family Ranidae; genus Lithobates; species Lithobates pipiens. The sequence goes on from NW_027507787.1 coordinate 119,784,906, forward strand.
TTAGCGTAGGGTACAGCATTTCACAGGCTAGGCACACTAACACAGAGTCTCCCAAGATGCCATCGCATTTTAAGAGACCCGAACCGTTACAGTCTACAGTTAAAAAAAAAAGTGTATAAAAAAAAAAAAAGTAAAATAAAAAAAACAAAAAATATATAAAATATAAAAACCAAAAATAGTTGTCGTTTTATTGTTCTCTCTCTCTCTCTCTCTCTTCTCTCAAATTTTTTATACTTTACTGTTTACTGTGTTATTGTTAACCATTTTTCATGTTTTCAGGTACGCCATTCAGCTGCAGCATGGATTTATTTATCTTGACAGCAACAGCGTTTGCTCCCACGATACATAAAGCCGCGACTCCAGTGCTGTAGGAGGTGATTTCACCACCACAGTTAAAAAAGAGCATATATGCCGAAGCATGGGGGCATAAGGGGTGGAGGAGCGATTTTGCTCCTAATGCCGTGTACATACGGTCAAAATTCCGACGGAGGGCTTGCCCGTGGAAAAGTTTGAACGTATGTACGCGGCATAACTTTTTTGCGGGAGGATGCCCCCATGCTTCGGCATATATATATTTTAGGCACAGGTTGTGTTAAAAAATGTTTTATTTTTTACTGTTTTTTTTGGCAATTGCTTTGCAGGTATGGTATGGTAAGGTTTTACTGTTATACTGGGATGTTACTTTGTTTTAACGTTAACCATAATTTGCTTAGCAGGTACGCCATTCAGCTGCAGCGTGGATTTATTTATCTTGACAGCAACAGCGTTTGCTCCCACAATACATAAAGCCGTGACTCCAGTGCTGTAGGCGGTGATTTCACCACCACAGTTAAAAAAGAGCATATATGCCAAAGCATGGGGGCATAAGGGGTGGAGGAGCGATTTTGCTCCTAATGCCGCGTACATACGGTCAAAATTCCGACGGAGGGCTTGCCCGTGGAAAAGTTTGAACGTATGTACGCGGCATAACTTTTTTGCGGGAGGATGCCCCCATGCTTCGGCATATATATATTTTAGGCACAGGTTGTGTTAAAAAATGTTTTATTTTTTACTACAAAGAAAGTTTTGAGAGAAAAAAAGGGATTTACATGGAACATCACAACCATGGTTTCCCTTAGGATCACCCAGCAAAGTAACGGACTGTCTTGATACCAATATTATAAAAAATACAAATGTTTATTATTATATATAAAAAGTTTTTTTTAGAAAATAAAGAGAAAAATTGTGTAGACATAAAATTTCAATGGTTGCACAATGTAGCTATAACATAGACAAAAAGAGATATTCTAACGATATTGGGTGTCCAATTCGGTCTTTGGTTTCTACTAGTTTCGCGACTTTACTGTCGCTTCTTCAGGAGACCTTGTTTGTCTGAAATCGAAGTTTATAACAGTTTATTTAACAGAATTAGCATAGTTCAACATATTTGATGTATTATTTTACAAGACCCTAAACAAAAGGGAGGGTAGAAAACGAAGTGTGCAGCTCACCACCACAAAGGCATCAAGTCACAAAGCATTTGGAGTTCGGGTGGTCCTAACCAGCCAGGCTTTAACCACCCTTTGGGGCGGACACGGGAGGTTTCAGAGTCAGCTATAAAACAATAATCAGAGAATCTGAGTGGTAAATATATCTAATTAAGAAGCATATCATTTATATCTCACTATGGGTATAACATAAACATACCGATATAACCAGATGCTTTTTAAATAATGCAGCATGGAAAAATGCATCAACTCATCAACGCTGGGGTCCAGATAAGGATATTAGACATGCCCAGGACGGTGTGGTAATGGGTCTGGTGCACAGTAGGGAGTGCGCCCATAGAGAGTACAGCGAGGGGTCCAAATCTCTGCCAGATGCACAATAGGTATTTATATGTGCAAAGTTAACCTAGTAAAGATATGCATAGATATAGATCAGAAAAATATATATATATATTGGGTAGCCAGCATAGGGGACGTTTGGGAAGGGAAGCACTTACCGGTAGGCGGAATCCCCCCCACATACAAACACGACCGCTCTTAGCCTGGAGGTCCTTCGTCCTCCGTTCCGCTGCTGTGAATATGCGCCATATTGGCGCACCTTTAACCTCCGGCCCGACGACGTCAAAAGCCCGACGCAGACGCCGAGCTATGACGTCGTCGGGTCCGCCGCTCCTACTGCGCATGCGCGAGAACGTCGCGACGCACATCAGCTTGAGTCACCATGGAAACCCATGGTGACTCATTGCTACAGCGGACCTGATGCCGCCCACAAATGAGAGGCTTACAGGGCCGCCGGAGAGGCGCGTGCCCGCCCCTGGGAGTCTCCTCCCATACTCCAATCTAAGCACCATGGCGATGTCAGAGTGCCTGGTAACAAAAAGCCTGTGTAGTGTCTCACACTTCGCTTAACTTTACAAACATCAATACATGCAAAAGGGTAAACAAGAATAAATAAAATATTAAATCATTTAATTTGGCAACATTTATTCACAGATATTTTAATCTATAGTTCTCACCATACGTGGCGCTTATCTAGAAGAAAAAGCAAAACAAGAAACAAATAAAAATAAGTTAGGGTACTAAGTCAGAGACGGACTACTGTCCACAGAATATACTGTTTGCTAGTACCTAAAAATCGCAGTGGCATCAAAAAAACCGAGAAATTGGGCTCACACGGTACCAGATAGCATGGGGACAGAGGGATGAAGAAGGGAGGAAGAAAAGGGGGAGAGAAATTGGTTCATGTTTGCCGTAAAGGACATATATATAATAAAACACACAAGAGGCTGTTTCACTTAAGGAAATATTTGTATGTTTTTGTTTCGTTCAAGCCAGGTGGGACCAGGGCATCTAAACGTTCTATCCATAGGGTTTCTCGTTTTAAAATTTCCCTATCCCAGTCGCCACCGCGGGTGTCCTCATAAACTACCTCGAGGACAAAAAATTTAACTACTTGTGGCTGGTACCGGTGGTGAATACCTATATGGCGGCCGACTGCCGTCAGTTTGCCGCCCGAAGAATAGTAAAGATGGTCACCAATACGTTGGCGGAGCTCTCCAATGGTTTTACCTACGTAAAATGCCCCGCAGGCACAAACCATTAGGTAGACAACGCCTTTCGTGTCGCAGCTGGCATAGAATGATGGAATAAAAATTTCTCCACTTGGGAGATTATATGTTGTTCCCTCCCATATCCAGGGACAGCGTGGACAGCCACCACAAGGGTGGGTGCCACGTGGATCCCGCCGATTTGGTGCGGAGATTTGATAGTGGCTTCTGGTGAGTTTGTTCCCAAGGGTAGCTGCCCTCTTGAAAACCAATTCCGGGGTTTGTCTAACATATTTACTTAGAGTATGATGATCCGTTAAAAAATGCCAGTGTTGCGATAAGATGTTTCTAAGTGTATTCTGATGTGTAGAATATTTGGTGATGATCTTAACTGTAGAAGGGTGGACTGGTCTGGGGGGGCCATAAAGTAAAGATTCTCGTGTGCGTCCGTACGCTTTGTTAAATGCTTTCCTTAAATTGGATCGTGGATAACCTCTATTGAGGAGACGCTCCTGTAAACCCCTGGCTTGAACCAAAAAGTCATGATCTGTGGTACAATTTCTTCTTATCCGAATGTATTGGGCATATGGTATGCTGCGTATTAGAGGGCGGGGGTGTGAGCTTTTAGCATGTAGTAAAGTATTGCCAGATGATGGCTTGCGATAAAGGTCAGTCATTAATTTTCCAGAATTATCCTTAGTGATATTGAGATCCAAAAAGGCAATCTTAGTTAATTGATATGTGTAAGTAAATGTTAAGTTAAATGTATTTAAATTCAATGTTTTGACAAAATCTTCCAGTGCCTGGACAGTCCCTGTCCAGACAATTAGAAGATCATCTATGAATCTATACCAAAGGAGAACACAGTCAAGGTAGATTTGTAAAGATTCATCAGAGAATACTGACCGCTCCCAGCCCCCCAGATATAAATTTGCATAGGAAGGTGCGCAGGCTGTCCCCATCGCCACACCTTGAATTTGTAAATAAATTTGATCCATAAATGTAAAAAAGTTCTTACTAAGGATGAAATCTAAAAGATGTAGTATAAAGTCATTTAGAGGCCAAGTGGTATGGTCTTGTTTTTTGAGGAAAGTGCTGGCCATCCGGACGCCCTGCCCGTGGGGGATGCTGGAGTATAAAGCCTCCACATCTATTGCCACGAGGAGGGCGTCCGGAGGGACTTGCACGTCCTCAAGGTGTCGCAAAAGATCGCTTGTATCTTTTATATATGAAGGTAGGCTTGTAACATGGGGAATCAAGTACGAATCGACTAACCTGCTTGCGTTCTCTGTTAGGGAACCCATCCCCGAGACTATTGGGCGCCCTGGGGGATTGTTCTTATCCTTGTGTATTTTTGGAAGCGCGTAAAATGTAGGCATACGAGGTTTAGCTGTGTTTATAAATCTAAGGGTTTCAACATCTATCAGACCTTGTTCATATGCCCTTGTAACCAGGGACCTAAACTCAGTTGTAAAGGTCTCAACCATTGAATGGTTGATTGGAATGTACCATGCCCGGTTACAAAGGATTTTTAAGCACATTGATTGATATTGCTGATGAGTCATTATGACTAGATTGCCCCCTTTGTCTGATTTCTTAATGATCATATCGGGTTTTTTCTGTAATCTACGTAATGCCTGTTTCTGTTTATAGTTTAAATTGGATTGAGTGTCAGGCCAATCCTGTTTTTTTAAAGATTTAATTACTGCAGTCAAAAAGGCCCAAATCGTAGGGCATGTCATGAGGTCAGGGAATGCTCGTGAACTAAGTTTAAAAATGTTTTTTTGTGGTTGGATACTATCTGTTATGGATTGGGGCGTGGGTGCAGGGGTTGATGGA